>NC_086336.1:9080055-11688451 GCF_032445375.1 Bacillus rossius redtenbacheri | reverse complement strand
CACTGACGGTTTTAACTCACGAGCGAAATTTACTGTCGCAACGATGCTAGACGCGGAAAAAGCTTTCGACAAAGTTTGGATACCTGGCTTAATTCAAAAATTAATTACATTTAACTTTCCAGACACGTATATTCATCTGGTGGCCCACTATTTATGGCGTCGAAAATTTTTTGTATCAATAGAGGGGGCGAAATCATCCACTCGGGAGCTGACAGCAGGTGTGCCGCAGGGGTCCCCACTCTCACCCTTTTTCTATAATGTTTACACAGCCGACATCCCGCGGGAACATGCCCACGTGCAATTATATGCAGACGACACTGCAATAATATATCAATCCCCGAATTTGAAGTTTGCTTTAACCAAAGTTCAGAGGCAGCTTACCTCACTCGAACAATGGTACACTCGCTGGCGCATTAAAATAAATGGAGCCAAGTCCACAACTTTAATTTTAACTAAAAAATACACCGCCCCCGACCGCGAATTAAAAATTTTTAATCAAGCCATACCATTTGTTAAATCGGCTAGATATTTAGGTTTAACTCTAGATACCAGGCTCACCTGGAAAGTTCACACCACTAAGGTGACACAGTTTGCGCGAGGCACTTTGCGCAGCCTATACTCAATGTTTAAGGCCCCCCAATTTCCTAGAAAGAAAAAATTACAGCTGTATTTACAAATAGTTCGCCCACAATTATTATATGCTTGCGAAATCTGGGGCTATGCAGCAAAATGCCATATCGATAAAGTACAGGTCACTCAAAATAAATTTCTTAGAGCCATTGCAGATTGCGGCTGGTACACCAGCACACTAGAAGTACACCAGCTACTCAAAGTAGAATATGTAGAGGAATATATAAAACGGCAAAACAGGTCTTTTTATGGCCAGCTCCCTGAACATGCCAATACTTATATGAATTCACTTCCGGACTACGACCCAGCTGCACAGCGACAGTTTAAAAAACCGCGACTTGCCTAAGCCAGGTTATACTAGAATCCACACATCCCATGTACGCAGGGCAACTTAGCAAACATAGCAGACGTTTCTCTCTGGCCCCGATGTGCCTGTCTACGTCCTGCGGTGCAAATAATCAACATTGGACTAGCCAATGATTGACATGCCCAGGACTCGTAAATATTGCGTCAACACTACTTTTGGCCCAGCGGGGCTCTATTTTATTGCGTCAACACTACCTTTGACCCAGCGGGGCTCTAATTATAAACCAGCGACAACTCGACCGCAGGCCCAAATTCCTTTAATTACCAAATCTTTCCTTCCCCCCACCTCCTCCACTAGTCCTTGCTAGTTGTTTTCCCCAGCCATTATTAATTAATTCATTAATGTAACTTTCATTTTCTTGCTAATTCGAAATGGTCCGAAGCATGCAGGTGTAGGTTTTGACCCATGCAGCGGTCCACTGCCTGTGTGTTAGGGCTGACTCCGTATGCCTGAAGGGCGAGACCCGCCTGGCAGGCTTCACCTCCAGTGCCGGCCGCGTTTCGGAAGGCATGGGTTTTTGAATTGCGACAAAAAAAAAAAAAAAAAAAAAAAACTGGACGAGGGCATCTCTCTGCTCGAACAATAATAGAATAGGATGACATTCATTTACTAATTTCACTCTCTATTTTTCAGGTTTAGACGACAACAGCCTGGGGGCTAACTACAGCAATACTGGTTTAGCCTAACTTTGACCGAACTATACTGGAACGCAATAGTTCGGTCCTTAAGGCGGCCAGGTGTTTACTAATCTATGTAATTTCTCCTACACATCGGTAAACTTACACGATGATATGCCTGCTTGGTCAGCCGGGTATGTGCGGCCTTGGAGCTATACACTACACTCACACAACGAGATTAATTAGGCCATTTTTGCGCACACTCCACACGCCTCTAAATACAGACATCACGACACTCTCATGCATCAGTTAGCCAACTAACTGAGGGGAAAGGGTGACCTCCCCCCGCCTGACACCTACACTATTAAAAATAGAGCCAAGCAACATGCGACAGCTATTTTACTTCTTCTGGACCGTGAGCCACCTTTAATCTTAAAATCACACACATCGCGCCCCGCCGACGTTTCCAATGATTCGATCAAAGTGACGGGGTTGCACTATTTATATTGGCGACCACATAGCGAGTTATGGGAACGTAATAGTTCCCGGTATCGCTGTCACACGCTCCCGGCCGAGCATATGAGGAAACGGCGGCAGCCCCTTCTCATTCTTTACCGCGTGCTGGTCGGAGAAGGGTCAGCCTCTCTCTTTGCCTAGCCTGGCGTTCCTAAAAAGGAAGCTCAGGTCAGTGGCCAGTGCGTAAGGTGCTAGGTTCGATAGGTAGCTAGGACGCTGCGAACAGATAGGAATACCACGCTAGTTAGGTCGGACGATACGCCTGTTGTGTGCCCTGCTTTTTTCAAGGCGGGGCACCTACTTGCGATGAGTAGTAGCGACGAGGAGATGGAGGTCGGCACCGCGACGAAGCGCACGCATGAGGGCAGCGACTCAGAGACTGAACACTCTGTTCAGTCTAAAAAACCGTCAGGGCTCCAGCCCACCACAACCGAGGACGACAACAGTGGCTTCACCACTGTTGAGCGTAGACAACGCAGGCGTAATAGCGATGCGTCACAAGCGGTACCGACACCGCAACAACGGACACCGACTGACGAGGCTCCGCGCTACAAACGCGTACCATTCGTAATCCGCAACAGTCAGGCAATCGGCAGCTTGGGCCCTGCCTTCGCGCGACTCGGCATCAAAAACCGAATGACGCTGACGAAGCGTCAAGAAGTGCGCATAACATTTGATGGCAAATTGGACCAAGACAAAGCGACCGCTTGGTTTAAAGCAAACGATGTGCCTTTCCACACTTTCTCCCAGCCCAGCGAGCGAGGGGAAAAAGTAGTGATCAAGAATTTGAGTAAATTCACGCCGGTTGATGCGATTTCTGAGGAGCTCACCGCGCTCGGGTTTAAAGTAAATTTCATCAAACAGCTCAGTCGGCGGCTAACAGACCGCAACTCAGGGCAAGAGTTTTTCGAGCCAACACCGTCATTCGTAGTGTGCGTGGCACCTAGCGCGCACGACATCTACGCCGTCAAACAACTATACTACACAAGTGGTATAAAGATTGAGCGGTACACGACTCGCGCGGAAGACGTCCCGCTCTGTAAGAGGTGTAGTTCCTTCGGACACACCACCGGAAACTGTTCAGAAGTACCTAAATGCATCAGGTGCGCGGGTTCGCATCCCCGCAGCGAATGCCCAGTCCCAGAGGAGGCACCAAAGGTGTGCTCGAACTGTAAAGAGACAGGCCACACCGCGGCCTGGCGACAGTGCCCCGCGTTTTTGAAGATTGTAGAGTCGCGTAGACAGGCCGCCGCGGAACAGGCAGCACAAAAAGCTGCGCGCACAGCCTCGCGAGCACAGCCGGCCGCACCGACGCGGGAAAGTTTCCCCCCTCCCCCCGCGCCAACCAAAGGAACACGTGCACCGGGCAACAACAACAACAGAGCGCAGTCCGCGAAACGCACGGCCCAGCGAGCAGGCCAGCCAACCGGGCATAAATCAAACACAGGCAGTAGCTTCGACGTCATACGCGGCAGCTACGTCAGGCGTAAGCGCACCACGGCGCACGGCAACGGAAATCGTGCAGGCTCGCGTCGAGAAGAGCCAGCAGCATAGAACAGAAACCGCGCCAGAAGCACAGCCAAATAATAATATCACTAGCCTCGCGGAACTCGCAGAGATCTTGCGCATGTGCGATTATTGGAATTTAGTGAAGGCACTCGAACCGTATTACGCACGCATCCGCTCCACCGAGAGCATTAAATACCGCCAAACCATTCTATTGGAAGCACTTGCGACAGTGCTCCAGTAAATGGCAGTAAACATGGGGAAAACACTACAACTCCTAAACTTTAATGCATGTGGTCTCCGCCTTCGGTCGTACGAGTTGGAACAGTGCCTTGTAATATATGGGATTGATGTGGCATTCATTACCGAGACTCACCTATCACCGCATCATCGATTTAATATTTGTGGTTACACCACTTACCGCACTGACCGCGCCACTCGTGGGGGCGGCACAGCCATATTAATTAAACACGGGATTCATCACCATCCGATAGAAATAACTGGCTTAGAGCACCTAGAGGCCACCAGCATAAATATTCGTAATAAAAATGCGCATGTTTGCATGTCGGCAGTATATAAACCCCCAGATAAGCCACTACTTTCTAGGGATTTAAATAAATTAATTAATCCACAGCAACACTTTTTCATCGCAGGCGATTTAAACAGCAAAAACGAAGACTGGGCATGCAAAAATACTAACCCAGCAGGCAGAAAATTATTAGATCATTCGGTAGCAAATAATTACGAAATTTTTGCTCCAGGCTCGCTAACTTGCTATCCAACGAATGGTGGCATGCCTGACATATTAGATATAGCTCTTACAAACATACCAGGTGCGCAGGTTATTTCAGAAAAATTAGATGAGCTTGACTCAGACCATTTTCCGGTACTAATCCAATTAACTTTTAATGCTCAATTTTGCGCAGCGATATTTAGCCGCACTTTTGGTATTCCCGACTGGGACAAATTTCGCGAAGACCTGGAATTAACTTTTACAGAAACTCCAGCGATAGACACAGCAGATGAGCTCGAAACTCACGTAAAACTTTTCACCGACACAATTACAGACGTGCGCAAAAAACACACGACAATCGTGAATAAAAGAGAATTTACGCGAATAAATTACCCAGATGTAGACATGCTAATCGTTTTAAAACGGCAGGCGCGCAACACTTATCAACGAACGAGAACACCGCAAGCTAGGACTGAATACAATCGCCTTAAAGCTCAAGTCTCGCGAAAACTTAAAGATTTAAAAATAGAAAAATACGGAAACTTAATAACAGAGTGCGCAACTCAACCTCGGCAAATGTGGCGGCTCACACGCAATTTACGAGGGAAAAATAAATTTATCTCCACACCGGCCATTGTTACAAACGCGGGCATTAAATATGACGCGATAGACAAAGCAAATGCTATAGCAGACATTTTTGAAAAACAATTTTCACCAAACGAGGACATAAACGAGCCTCAGTTTACTAGGACCACGACAGTAGCTGTTAATAACTATTTACAAATCGTTCCACAAGCCGA
Source organism: Bacillus rossius redtenbacheri (assembly GCF_032445375.1). Classification (NCBI taxonomy): domain Eukaryota; kingdom Metazoa; phylum Arthropoda; class Insecta; order Phasmatodea; family Bacillidae; genus Bacillus; species Bacillus rossius. Next base: position 11,683,282 of record NC_086336.1, on the reverse strand, counting down.
GCCGGAACTCGTAACAATTAAAGAGCTCTTAGAAGCTATTCACTCGCGACCAAAAAATAAAGCAGGCGGACCTGACGGAATAAATTTTGATACTTTAAAGGAATTATCATTTCAGGCTATACAATACTTTCTTAAAATAATAAATGCTATTTTTATTCTTAAATCCTACCCAGCGTCATGGAAACTAGCTAAAGTTATCACCATTCCGAAACCGGGAAAAAATGCGTCACTACCACAAAACAGGCGACCTATTAGCCTCCTAAATAGCATGAGTAAAATTTTCGAAAAAATTTTACTCAAACGACTTCAACACCATTCGGACGAACACGAAGTCATTCCAGATAACCAATTTGGTTTTAGAAGGGGCCACTCTACCTCTCACCCCCTAATTAAGCTCATTGAAGAGGCCACTGACGGTTTTAACTCACGAGCGAAATTTACTGTCGCAACGATGCTAGACGCGGAAAAAGCTTTCGACAAAGTTTGGATACCTGGCTTAATTCAAAAATTAATTACATTTAACTTTCCAGACACGTATATTCATCTGGTGGCCCACTATTTATGGCGTCGAAAATTTTTTGTATCAATAGAGGGGGCGAAATCATCCACTCGGGAGCTGACAGCAGGTGTGCCGCAGGGGTCCCCACTCTCACCCTTTTTCTATAATGTTTACACAGCCGACATCCCGCGGGAACATGCCCACGTGCAATTATATGCAGACGACACTGCAATAATATATCAATCCCCGAATTTGAAGTTTGCTTTAACCAAAGTTCAGAGGCAGCTTACCTCACTCGAACAATGGTACACTCGCTGGCGCATTAAAATAAATGGAGCCAAGTCCACAACTTTAATTTTAACTAAAAAATACACCGCCCCCGACCGCGAATTAAAAATTTTTAATCAAGCCATACCATTTGTTAAATCGGCTAGATATTTAGGTTTAACTCTAGATACCAGGCTCACCTGGAAAGTTCACACCACTAAGGTGACACAGTTTGCGCGAGGCACTTTGCGCAGCCTATACTCAATGTTTAAGGCCCCCCAATTTCCTAGAAAGAAAAAATTACAGCTGTATTTACAAATAGTTCGCCCACAATTATTATATGCTTGCGAAATCTGGGGCTATGCAGCAAAATGCCATATCGATAAAGTACAGGTCACTCAAAATAAATTTCTTAGAGCCATTGCAGATTGCGGCTGGTACACCAGCACACTAGAAGTACACCAGCTACTCAAAGTAGAATATGTAGAGGAATATATAAAACGGCAAAACAGGTCTTTTTATGGCCAGCTCCCTGAACATGCCAATACTTATATGAATTCACTTCCGGACTACGACCCAGCTGCACAGCGACAGTTTAAAAAACCGCGACTTGCCTAAGCCAGGTTATACTAGAATCCACACATCCCATGTACGCAGGGCAACTTAGCAAACATAGCAGACGTTTCTCTCTGGCCCCGATGTGCCTGTCTACGTCCTGCGGTGCAAATAATCAACATTGGACTAGCCAATGATTGACATGCCCAGGACTCGTAAATATTGCGTCAACACTACTTTTGGCCCAGCGGGGCTCTATTTTATTGCGTCAACACTACCTTTGACCCAGCGGGGCTCTAATTATAAACCAGCGACAACTCGACCGCAGGCCCAAATTCCTTTAATTACCAAATCTTTCCTTCCCCCCACCTCCTCCACTAGTCCTTGCTAGTTGTTTTCCCCAGCCATTATTAATTAATTCATTAATGTAACTTTCATTTTCTTGCTAATTCGAAATGGTCCGAAGCATGCAGGTGTAGGTTTTGACCCATGCAGCGGTCCACTGCCTGTGTGTTAGGGCTGACTCCGTATGCCTGAAGGGCGAGACCCGCCTGGCAGGCTTCACCTCCAGTGCCGGCCGCGTTTCGGAAGGCATGGGTTTTTGAATTGCGACAAAAAAAAAAAAAAAAAAAAAAAACTGGACGAGGGCATCTCTCTGCTCGAACAATAATAGAATAGGATGACATTCATTTACTAATTTCACTCTCTATTTTTCAGGTTTAGACGACAACAGCCTGGGGGCTAACTACAGCAATACTGGTTTAGCCTAACTTTGACCGAACTATACTGGAACGCAATAGTTCGGTCCTTAAGGCGGCCAGGTGTTTACTAATCTATGTAATTTCTCCTACACATCGGTAAACTTACACGATGATATGCCTGCTTGGTCAGCCGGGTATGTGCGGCCTTGGAGCTATACACTACACTCACACAACGAGATTAATTAGGCCATTTTTGCGCACACTCCACACGCCTCTAAATACAGACATCACGACACTCTCATGCATCAGTTAGCCAACTAACTGAGGGGAAAGGGTGACCTCCCCCCGCCTGACACCTACACTATTAAAAATAGAGCCAAGCAACATGCGACAGCTATTTTACTTCTTCTGGACCGTGAGCCACCTTTAATCTTAAAATCACACACATCGCGCCCCGCCGACGTTTCCAATGATTCGATCAAAGTGACGGGGTTGCACTATTTATATTGGCGACCACATAGCGAGTTATGGGAACGTAATAGTTCCCGGTATCGCTGTCACACGCTCCCGGCCGAGCATATGAGGAAACGGCGGCAGCCCCTTCTCAGTCGCACCTGTGTTTCCGTGCCATGTGCGTCTCTGCCTGAGGACGGGAGCAGATAACAGTTCCCGAAACGTCGCTTGTTTCTGTTTAGGTAAAACTATTGTATTTGTTTGTTTTTTCGTTTTGTCATGTTTTTTGTCTCGCTTCAACTGTTGTGCTGAATTATTTTGGGTTTCAATATTTTTGTGTTGTCATCATTTGTGGGGATTTTTTCGTTCTCTGAGTACATTTTTCTTTGTTTTTTCTTTGTTTGCTGACCATATTCCTGTTTCGGAATATTTTGTGGTGTTCATATCCTTGTTGACAACAGCAATTGTTTGCTTAATTTTGTGTGTTTTTTGTATCTTTTTTTGAGTATTTTTATTTTTATTTTTATTTATTTATTTTATTTATTAGTTTTTCTTCAACAGAAAAAGTTCTTAGCAATGGCGTATGTCCAAAAACTTACATCAAGTCATGCACTCCCATTGCACAAATCTTTTAAAGATAAAATCAATGCCCGGTATGGACCCGGTATGCATATTTCTCTGAGGAAGTTGGAAAAGAAATTAATTGATTTATCACAATGTTCGAATAACTTGACTTTTCTCTGTAAATGTCGCAGCAAGGGAGTCATTCCTAGAGGACTCACAATCAAATCCCCGGTCAACAGCAAACAGGCTCAACAAATAACCCGGAAAGCCAGCCAAAAGCTTCTGAGTGAAAGAATTGCCGCATATCACTGCCAAAAATCACATTTGAACAATGAAATTTCGGCACTACAGCTTGAAATTCAGTCTACCCTCAATACTAAAGATTTCAATCGCATCTATCAGTCCATCACGAATCTGGTCCAAAAGAGGTCTCTACAGTGCAAAGAGAAACAAAAAGATAAATTAGCCAAACTGACGAGTAAGATGAATACAAAAACACATCCCACAACACAGAGCATCAACACTGTCGTTAATTCATCTTCAAGAAAGCTGTCCAATAGCGAGGAAAATGTTTTACAAAAAGGCCTCAATTTCAGCATTGCTCCACGACACATTCCTGCACTTGACATAGTTTCATCTGTTGAGAGTGCAATATACAAACTTCCTGCCGCCAAACAAGATGAATTTCGTTGGAATGTGCGTACAGCAATCACTTCAGCTGGTCCACCTAAACCGAATCTGCCGCCTGATGAACTAAAGGCCATAAAAACTCTGAAATCCGACCATACCATTGTAATCCTCCCAGCCGATAAGGGTCGTGCTACAGTCATACTTGACAAACCAGACTATGAGCAAAAAATTACTGATTTGATCACCACAGATCAATATACAAAACTGGTAAAAGACCCCACAGCCAGCATTGAAAGAAAAGTGTACCAAACTCTAAAAAAACATCAGAATCACATCCCAGAAAAAACTAGATCAGAACTGACACCACACAGCAGTAAAGCACCCCACATTTACGGTCTTCCAAAGATTCATAAACCCGACATGCCTCTGCGCCCGATCATCAGTTGTTGTAATTCCCCATGCCAGAAACTATCAAAATATCTCCTGAAAATTGTTGAGCCACTAGCAGGACAGACAGATACATTTGTCAAAGATTCTAATCATTTTATTTCTATAGTCAAAACACTGAAAATGGAAAACAATGATACCCTGGTGAGTTTTGATGTCCAAAGCCTCTTCACTAATGTGCCAGTAGCCGAAACACTCAGCATTGTCAAGGCGAAATTGGAAGCTGATCCAACCCTAAAGGACAGAACTATAATACCAATCCCATCCATCATGGAAATGATTACCCTCTGTGTCACCACAACATATTTCCAGTTCAAGGATATTTTCTACAAACAGACCGATGGCATGGCAATGGGCTCTTCTCTTTCACCATTTATGGCCAAAATATTTATGGAAAACTTTGAGCAAGAAGCACTTAGCAAAAGTAATAGCCCTCCAAAAATCTGGCTCCGTTATGTGGATGATACCTTCACTGTCTGGCAACATGGACCTGAAACTTTGGAGGAATTTGTGAACCACCTCAACTCTCTGAGGCCATCAATAAAATTCACATATGAAAAAGAAACCAAAGGTAGCATTCCTTTCCTGGATGTACTAGTCAGCAGAAAAAACAACAGCCTGGAAACAAAAGTATACAGGAAACCTACGCACACAGGCCAATACCTTAATTTTGCATCCAACCATCCCAAAACAACAAAAACTGGCATAATTCACACACTAACCAACCGAGCTGAGATTATTTGTTCTGATGAGAAATCTATTGCGGTTGAACACAATCATATAAAAAAAGAACTCATAGCCAATGGTTACCCTGTCAACACCATCAAACAGCATTTGAAATCCAACAAAACACTCAAATCCACAGAAACTGAGAAACCTGCAGGAACCCTAGTTATTCCATATGTTCAAGGGCTTTCAGAAAAAATAAGACGCCTAGGAAATAAATATGGACTTCAAACAGCATTCCGTTCTAAATCTACTATTAAAAGTATTGTTACCAAGGTGAAACCAGCCACAGAAAAATTACAAACTCACAACTGTGTGTATCAAATCCCCTGTGAATGTGGCCACATGTACATAGGTGAAACTGGCAGAGCTCTATCCACCCGAATCAAAGAACACAAAAACAACTGCAAGAAGGGTGAAACCCTAAAATCCAGACTTGCTGAACATACATGGGAAAATAGCCACAAAATTCTCTGGGAAGACTCCACACCACTCATACAGGAATCCGATAAAATAAAAAGGAAAATCAAAGAATCAGCCTTCATTATTAGCAATAAAAATATTTTCAGCCAGCAGAGCATTGAATTGAAAAATATGTGGATCCCTTTGATAAAGAGAGAAACATCCCTGCAGCACAAAACAATAGCCAATACTCAACCCACCATAATCAATCCGCTTTAACTACATGGTGCACAGCCAATGGGGAGACAGCTCGTCTGTCATTGGCTGAGCAAGATGTAGCCCTTTCTCTGATAAATACCCTCATTTTCCAGCCCCTTCTCAGTCGCACCTGTGTTTCCGTGCCATGTGCGTCTCTGCCTGAGGACGGGAGCAGATAACAGTTCCCGAAACGTCGCTTGTTTCTGTTTAGGTAAAACTATTGTATTTGTTTGTTTTTTCGTTTTGTCATGTTTTTTGTCTCGCTTCAACTGTTGTGCTGAATTATTTTGGGTTTCAATATTTTTGTGTTGTCATCATTTGTGGGGATTTTTTCGTTCTCTTAGTACATTTTTCTTTGTTTTTTCTTTGTTTGCTGACCATATTCCTGTTTCGGAATATTTTGTGGTGTTCATATCCTTGTTGACAACAGCAATTGTTTGCTTAATTTTGTGTGTTTTTTGTATCTTTTTTTGAGTATTTTTATTTTTATTTTTATTTATTTATTTTATTTATTAGTTTTTCTTCAACAGAAAAAGTTCTTAGCAATGGCGTATGTCCAAAAACTTACATCAAGTCATGCACTCCCATTGCACAAATCTTTTAAAGATAACACTGCAAGCCCGACCAAACCCTTTGCTTGGCAGGTCCTCACAAGGAAGCAGTAGCTAGGTAGGTAAACTATCTTTCAGGCGGAGAATCAGTGTAGCCATCATGTTTATACTTTACAAACTACTCAGTGAAATTGCGCTGCTGCACTGCATTGCCAGTCGCCACTTCTCAGAATATTTTTTTGCAGAATAAGAACCATGTTGAAGGTTGGGATATAATGTAGGCTAACAGCGACCCATAATCAACACTGTTAATATTTGTTGAACTATTCAGGTTTTTAATCAGAATATAGAAAACTAAAGCAGAATAATTAAATATAGCAGTTGTTGCCTAAGTCATGAGCATACATTTATCCAGACGGATCAATAATGCTGTGTACTCTGTTTTGCAAAAATCTGGCTTCTGGGAGCCCTAGTAGATCAAGCTGTCAAAACAACTGTCCAAAAGTTGGCAAAAACAGTTAACCATGATCACTCTGATGTTTGATATGAAACCTATTTCAATGAATGAATTAATGAATGTCTCATTTATGTGCCATACTTTCTGAAAAAAGGAAAGGGGAAATTGAATTTGCTGTAAATAAAAAATGTACCTTCAGACATGTTATACCAATAAATTTAAATTTCATTCAAGATAACAAATTAAAAGGTTCACTGTTCACAAGACACAAAACCTAAACCCATGTTTACTGGTGCCAATAAAATTTGCAAATATAGTTGTCTTGTTTCCCTATATTTACAAAATTAATGTTAAAATTATATTTCAACAATCAAAAACAACACTGTTACAACAAATTCATGCTATATAATAGTGTAAATATGTACCAAGGTAATTTTTCCAGTTGTTAGGGTTTCACCCACTCACTTTTGTGGTGCTGTAGTGCCTTAACTGTCACAGGGTATACTGAAAGCTCCAAAGTCAGGGTATGACCTACTTGGGCCAGATTATTTTCAAATGCAGAATATATTTCATGCAAAGGTAACCTGAATAGGCTATTTATATGTATTACTAGTTTACCTGAGTCATACAACATAATTTACTACACTAATTAGTTTATTACATCCACCAGATCATTTCAGAGTACAATTTTTTACAAATATATTGGACAAGTGAATTTTATACATTAAATATCATGATGAGCAAAAAATCAACCAATATATGAAGAAATGTTTACACTCTTCAGCGGCGAGAAGAAGAAAAGTTTTTATTTTATTTATTTATTTTTTTAAAATGTCCAAGTCGACTACGAAAATATACAATTATATTGTACAAGTAGTATAGGACTCGTCAAGAATATTAAACATTATGAATACACATTTAAGTACAATCATATACACATAAACGTAAATAATAGTAAAAAACAAATAATGTACATTATATAATAATAATAATACATTTTTAGCATAGTTTTGCTTCCATAATATCATTAATAGAATAAAAACTGAATTCCAACAGCAAATCTTTCAGTTTTTTTTTAATACACAAAATTGGTTTTCTGATTTAAAATGTGGTGGAAGTTTATTATAAAAACATATAGCAGAGTATCTCGGACTATTTGCAAAACATTTTGTACGATGTTGTCATATATGAAAATTATTTTTTGTTCTAGTCGAATAATTATGTAAATTGAAATTCTGCAGTTCATTCAATTGTGAATGAGCAAATATAAGTAATTCATAAATGTATAACGATGGTAATGTTAAGACACCTAAGCTTTTGAAAAGTTGTCTTCATGAGGTACGATAATTTACATGCATTATTATACGTACAAATATTTTCTGTATTTGAAAGATTTTAAATGAGTCCGTGGAATTACCCCAAATTATTATTCCATATCGTAAGTGAGTTTCAACATAACCAAAGTAAATAATTTTTAAAGCATTTAGATTAGTGCGTTTTGAAAATGTTCTCATAGCAAATAATATTGAGCTCATTTTTTTTAGTTAAATGAGCAATATGAGATTTCCAATTAAGGTTCTTCTCAATATATTTACCTAGTATTTTGGTTGAATTTGATTGAGATATATTACCATTAATCGATACAGTTGGGTCTTGCAAATTGTATAAGTTATTAAGTTTAAAATGCAGCCACGTTGTTTTTGTGTTGTTAAGAATTAATTCATTAGCCTTAAACCAATCTATGATGTCCCTAGTTAAAATTTTAATATTTAAATTAAACTTAAAGGGATATCTCCATGTATAGATATATTAGTTTCGTCAGCATAACATTTTTAGGCAAATCGTTAACGTATATAAGAAAAAGCAAAGGTCCTAGTACAGAACCCTGAGGAACACCAACAGATATGTTTTGCCTATCTGAATGAACATTATATTTTATGTTGGTTAAGGGATCTATATGTTGTACTACGACTACTTGTGAACGCTGAGACAAGTAAGATGTTAACCAATTAAGCACTGTATCTCTTACACCATAAGTGCTTAACTTTTGAATTAATATTTTATGGTTAACAATATCAAAAGCCTTACTTAGGTCACAAAATAACCCAACAGGATGATTCCTTCTGTGTAGGTCCATAGTTATATTGCTGATAAATTCATAAAGTGCAGTTATCGTCGATTTACAACACCTGAATCCATGTTGACTGTCCACTAAAATTTTATTTTTCTCAAAAAATGACATTAATCTATTAAACATTAATAATTCTAATATTTTTGAGAATGAGGACAGAAGAGATATTGGCCTATAATTCTGACAGGCGTCACGAGGACCTTTTTTATGCAAGGGAATAACTTTTGAACACTTCCATAAGGTAGGAAAATAACCTTGCATAAAAGATTCATTATAAAGATATAACAATGGGTCAACTATATAATCAATACAAGTCTTTAATAATAAAATCAGGTACAGCATCTAAACCTGATGAAAGTTTACCTTTTGATTTATGAACTACTGACAATAACTCAATTTTAGTTACAGGAAATATGAAAATAGAAGACGATGTATAGGTTGTGCCAGAAATGGAGGCTGTATTGTACACATTATTATTAATAATCTGATGAACACGGAGTTGGTTATGCACTATTTTATAAAAATATTCACTAAACTCATTAGAAAATTTTTTTGCTCTTCTGGTTTTTTAACGACAGCATCTTACAGCACATTTTCGCTCATAGGCATATCGTCCAGACATTTTTATCTTTTCACGTTTTCTTGCTAACCAAATATTTTAAAATGATTTCTAATTTACCACCTGCAAGTTGTTGTTTACCACTAAACACAACATGGGGCCGGCAAGTCAACCCTTGCGAGTCAAATAAATATCCTACTTATTTTAGCGGAGTATTTTCAATGCAAATTATTTTTATTATAATACTGAATAATTTTAAAAATTGATGTAGAAACTTCGTTACAAGTACAAGTAGCTATGCTATACTTGTTGAAGTCTTTAGTGTGATTGTGTGATATTGCTTTTAGCGCGGTCACCTGTATCATGGCGAATGACGAACTAACAAAAAAAAAGGGTCCATCATAAAAAAAAGCCTGTGCAACAATTTCCTATTCCAGTTTCCTCCCCATGGATAGAACGGAGGGGAAAAAAAGCGAGCATGAACTTCGGGGAACTTCGGGTTTTGGCTCTCTTCGTCTGAGAAAAGAAGGCTTCCCCTCCATAGCACTAGGGGTGGTATTTATATTCACGTCTTGAGCGATTCCTTAGTCAAGAAATTCTTATATGCATTCTTATTTAACATTTGTGTGCCATAGAGGTTGCTTGAGATGATCTCAAGTGATCGCAAACAAGACAATCTTGATGAAGACCCTCTTATGATAGTCACATATTTCTTATTTATGAGAGGGCATTCTCCTGTCTCATAGTCGTTGCTTGAGAACACCATCGTAGAAGCATGTTTCATAGTCGCTGAGACCGTGCTTAAGAACACGAATAAGATCGTCTTTGCCAAGACCACTGCAATTGCTTGTTCTGATCGCAATGTATAAAATGGCGGATTCTCGTGAACCTCGTATTTTTAAACTTAAATAAATCCTGTATGAAGTGCTGAAGCAATTTTATATTTATTTTAAATGAGTTTAGTGTTTGTTTGTGACCAGTGGTTACATTTTCAAGTGCTAAACAGACACGTTTATTTACGTATCGATCACAGAACAAGTACAATGGATGTGGAAAACGATGCATTTCATTTTTCATTTCATTTCATTTCATTTCATTTATTAGCGTCCTATATTTGACAGTACATATGTCCAGGTTTTGTCAATAACATTATAAATAAAATACAACATCATAATACACTAACAAAACAATATAAAAAAAATACATTATAACACAATAATATATGATACAATAAAAAATGATAATAAAAAAAACAATGCAGCAATTTATGTAGATGCACTGAGGAATTCATTAACAGAGTATGGAGCTATTCGTAGTAGGTAATCTTTGAGATGTCGTTTAAATATGGTATGTGATTGGGATGCTGTATTTAACAGGGATATCGGTAGAACATTTATTAGTTTAAGGCCCATGTTTAATGATGGTTGATGGTACATATCACAATCAGAAAATTTAATTATACATTCGTGACACCCAAAATACATTAAAAATAATTTAAGAAAAAGTGGCATTACATTTTTGATATATCATAATTTTCCACAAAAACACGACAGAGGTTTCGTAGTGTAATGGTTAGGGAGATGGATTTCAAGTCTATTGAGTGAGAAAACAATGCGAACGTGGTTCAAATCCTGGCACTAACAATATTTTTTTTTATAGTTACAGTAAATGAAAAATGCAAATATAGCTTTAAGAGAAATTTTATTAGATTAATTTTTTAAAATCTAATTGTTATAATATATTTTAATACATAACTCAATTTAATGATTTGGTTATTTCATACGCAGTAGGCTTTGAGACATACTGTAGTCTATATATTTTACTTATAATACGATTAAATTATAGAATCACAAGTAACTTGAACAAGAAAAATTAACCTATTATATGAGGAAATTAATGTCTTATATTATTGATGAACAAACACTTTATAAAGGGGTTTACAAAATTTTAAGTTCCTTACTATGTACCCTTATCAGATTCGTTCAAACTTATTGTTATAATTCTAAACATACATTTTTCTTACTTAAATTAAAAATTTTCTTTTACTGTGTAGTTAAATCTGATATTTTTATTAAACTAACATTTACTGTACCTTATCCTGAAGCTGAAGCAGAGTGACATTTAAAAAAAAAAAGTTTTTCACTACCTGAAATATTTTTTGATAATTCTGTAAAGACAGGTAGCTTTTAAACAAGTAGTAATTCAGTATTAACAGTTCTGAAGATGCTAACTTAATTTTATTATTTTTTAAAAGGGTATTATTAAATCGTTAGATACGTAATTTCTTAATGTTAAACTTGCACAGGAAAGACAAAAGTCTATAATTTCTTAATTTCATTCATCTCAAGTGACACAAGCTGAGATGTACTAGAAGGTATGCATATTTGTGGTCGCAGAACATCAATTTTTCCATGTGTGATTCAAGAGTATTAAAACAATAAACGAATTCCTCACATCAACGTACAAACGCACTTCGAATGTAGTGATAGTGATATATACTCACTAAATCTTGTTACTATAAATAGCCTCAAATTCTGGGGTTTCAGTGCTTGGTGTGAATAGTACCAGAATATTTAACGAAAACAGTTCAATCGGCAAAGTTCGTGTATGCTCGTGTCTTTTCGGCTGTCTCGAGTAAGTGCTTCGTCAAGCGGGTCGGTGGTCGTCTCTCGGGGCGTGCGCATCTCTCTCGCGGGCTGTTGGCTGGGAGTTCCCTGCGCCCTATTGGGTAACCGAAGGCTGGCAGTGCGTGTGGGATTTGTGTGCGTGCTGGGGGCGGCCTAGCAGCGCCAACTGCTACCGACCGCGTCCCGCGGGTGGCGGATACGGGAGCCCAGCTCGAGAGTTGCAATCTCGCTGGGGTGGCTGTGAATAACCAATAGCAGTCCGCGGACCACTGGCCGGCCTGTGGAGTCGTTATCACGGCTGTCGGGGAGAAAAGTAGCCTGAATGTAGCTCGGCGCGTGGCAGAAAGCAGCTTCGTCGGCGAAGGCACCGCAGGGGAGCTCGATGTGCCTTAGTAGCGAAGTGTAGACGAACTGCGGGCTGGAACTTGCGGAGCTGTGGACTGCCGCGCGCGCAACGGAACTGAACAGCATCGGAATTCTGAAGGAAGAGATGGCGGCACCTTCAAGTTGGGGCCCTGTTGGAGCCAGTGGTAGCCTGGGCGGCGCGACCTTCAACCGACCCGGGAATTTGGGGGGCAAGAGGGTCCGACTCGCAAGATACTTCATTCGCCTGAACGACTTACCCCCACCCTGGCTTGAAAGGTCGTTGGCTGTTGACTGGAAGAAGGAATATGAAGATGGCGCAATGTCAGGCTGCCTTTCGCTCCGAGAGCCAGCAGTTCGAGCCGGTTTACTGGCTCGTCTGCCCACTTCTGTTTTAACTGTGGCTGCCTGGGCAGCTGTGGCTGGGCCGACGAGTGAAGTCGCCCGCCCCTGGGGGCGCATGCGCCCCTGGTTAATAATAACCCAGGAGTTCCCAACCTTTAAATGCGGGCCGCAAGGCCCAAGCACCCAACTCCAGCATGGTTGATTTTTCAGCCCCTCCAACTCTTCTTACCTGGACCCTTCTTCCTCTTGTCCAGTAGCTACCTGCTTGCTTAATGCATGTTATTTGATCCCCGCATGACCCGGCCCAGGGTTTTCCCTGTGTCTATGCAGGTTTTACCTGGGTCACATTAGCTAGCTTTTAAGCTAGGCGACCAATGGGGCGTCAGTCATGGCGCCAATCGCAGCCATGGCTGGCCAGTAAACCCCAATAAGCACACGATGCACGCGCCCTTGTCCCGCATGGTTTAAAACCCGCATGGTAGAGTGTATAGGCTTCGGCCTGAGACACACTTAGGTCCTCCCCTAACCTGGACCCTCCCCTACACACTTAGAATTAACTTAGGCTAGGAAAAATAAAAAAAAATAAAAATCTTCGTCAAGCCATAAGTACGGCAAACAAGCTCTTGCTTGAGCATGCAGTCTTCATGAAGCTCGTCTTGTTCGCGGACTATGAAACATGGAGATTGAAATCGCTGCCTTGAGAAACAAGACCGTCTTCGTCAAGACGGTCTCAAGACATTGCTCAAGATGCGACTATAAATACCAGCCTAGGACCCTGGCGAGGCAGACTGAAGGCCGGCTATCACGTCCCGGATAGACAGGTTTGCGACTCGGGTTCGGTGACCGGACGCATCGCCACTCGCCGGGAGAACAGCAGAGAAATGCTGCATCTGACCTCGGAAGCGAGTTCTCATGTTGCAAATGGGAAGCCTTTTTTTCACAGACGAGAGAGCCAAACGCCCGATCGTGCATCTTTTTTTTTGTTTATTGTAAATAAATATGGCGGTGTTGATAAAAGGATACTAATGGTCAATTAGGTTAGGTTAGCTACATTATAAATACTTTAAAACATTGTGGACGGTTGATTTGGTTAGGATAGCTACATTAAAGATACAAAAAAAAGCGAGCATGAACTTCGGGGAACTTCGGGTGTGGCTCTCTCGTCTGTGAAAAGACGGTTTCCCGTTGCAAATACACTTTACAAAACTCGGAACACAATATTTTAACGTATAAATCTCCAAAATAATGTCGAGCTCGATAAATACACGGAAATTGTTTTTCAACCACATTTCCGGGCGCGAATCACACGTACTGTGCCCGGCAGTTATCTTAGCGTCTGAGCTCCCTAGTCCTGTCTGAGGAAAAGGGGCGGGCGAAGAGAAAGCGATACCCTATTGTCAATGTCAGCGGCCAGGTTTGTACTAGCAGAACATAAAACATTCGGCGCGTGGACTTCCTACACTACGTAAGTCTGTATCCACGGGGACCCCAGGGCGGTAAGGCCTTTTGGCTAAGAGCGCTGGGTTACCAAACCAAAAGTGAGAAATCCTATGAATTGTACTTGTACTACATAAGTGTAACATTGTGTAAATTGCAGTGGTTGTGCTCGAATATTTGTACTCATCTGTCAGGAAAAGTAACAAACTATTATCTAAACCTGCAACATTTTACTTTGTTCCATCAAATATACTTATGGTGTCTGCTAATTATTATGCTAACCAAAATTAATTGAAATGTTGTTAACTCAGTAACTAGCGAAAACCAGACACGATTTATTTTGGAAAACTAGGTCACTTAGTATGTAAAATAAATTTAAAACTATGCTTCTCAATTCATTGTGTTCTCAAAGTTATTTTTAAAAAAAGTCTTACAAGAAAAAGAAAACGGCCAAAACATTACGCAATTGTAGCTCTCCGCGCGAAAGCTATCTCACAGTTGATGACGCAGGAGCCAGTCTAGCCCTTGTCGTTCTCCGGTTTCCGTACCTAAAACGTGCCATTTAGCGCTGGATTTACATTTAACTAAACATGGAGCTTGTTATGTTATATTTGCTGCTTTAACTTCATTTCAATCGTTTAGGAAACACCTGACTACCAACGTTAATGGCATTTTAAAAATGCTTGTGTAAGTGTGGCTTTATATTTTAATGCACCTTTAATCGATTATTTATTATAAATGTAAATACAATTTGCATTGTACTTCCACTTTATAATGGATATTATAACCTTCAAAACCTCATATATATTATATGATTTGTTTAATGCAAGTGTGAAGTTCTCTTTCCATGATAATTGATTGTATTAAGTGACGAAAAACAAAATTAAGTTAAAATTAATTACTATTATTACTATTCGATTGTCAGCATTCATAGTGTACAAACAATGCAGAACATATAACGTACAATGTTAAACTTTCCATTTAAACCACTTTTGCGCTTTTTTGGAGTAATAGCAACTTATACCATAGAATAAACTGTTTTTATTATTTCCCGCTCTCCGCTATGTATCACTTTACCGCGCCTCTGCGAGCTGCCACCTTCGCCTTCCATTTTCGGCTATACACTGAAGGGCGATATTTTCCTAACAGCCACTACACGGCTCTCGGCTACGTGTCGCCTGCTTACCCCCTCTTCTTTCTCCGGTGCCGCTATCCCCCCCCCCCCCCCCCCCCTGCTGAGAGACGCCAAGATAACTGCCGGGCACAGTAGCTTCCGCACCCGCCGCAAGAATTCGCTGCCGGAGCGGCCACGTCGACTATCCAATCATTCGATTCGCAGACAGAAATTTTGAACTATATAATTGAAAATTCTACGATAAAAGTGAAAAAAAAAGACACTAAGAAATACAAAACCCAGGTATTTTGACCTGATTTTTAACAATGAATTTTATTAAAATACTGCCCATCTTGTTAAAATTCGTAAAAAAAAAAGTTAATACTATTGTGTTTCCCTTTGGTCTTGTGAACTTTGGTTCGCGCCATCTTCCAAAGATGGCAGCAGCGCCATGGTTGTTACGCGTTTCCGTTCCTTGACTTCCGTGGTATTCACTAAATTCCTCCTACCAAATGCCGTAAACCGAGAGCTTAGATGTCACACATCAAAAAATAAATAGCGGATGAAAAACTATCGTGCAGTCGCTCTGCATGTCCGGATACATTTCTGAACCACCCTTTATATACAATTATTATTCGCTGAAATAACTTTGTTACAGCGACAAAATTTCTAGCGGCTGTACAACATCATTCATTTTAACATAATCCAGATGATAGGTGTTTCATCAATAATATCGGTATCATTTACAACAAAAATGTTAGTGAGCTACAACTTCAAAGAACTATACGAGACTTGGGAAGCACTTTAGAGAACGTTAAGTCGTACAGAGATTTTCAACTTATTTTGTCTCCATGAATCTGCAGCCGAAGAATGGCGGTCAAATCAAGACTCTCCGTATGGTTGGTGACACTGGCCATGGATGCTGAAACAGGTGGAAAAGGGGGGGGGGGGGGTTTGTCAGGATCGCCCTGACATAAAAAAAAGACTCGTCCTCTTTGTGGAGGCCTGCTTACGCTTGCAAAGCCATAACTGTGACATGGGGATGATAAAAGCGAAATAATAACCCCACCAAAACCATAACTGTGACATGGGCAAGAATTAAATCAATATGGTGGCAGCACTCTCTAGCAGACGAAAACAATATGACCGATCCAGGATGGTGGTCTCCAGCAAACGAAAACAAGGTGAACTGTGACATGGGCAAGAATTAAATCAATATGGTGGCAGCGCCCTCTAGCAACGAAAACAATATGACCGATCCAGGATGGTGGTCTCCAGCAAACGAAAACAAGGTGAACTGTGACATGGGCAAGAATTAAATCAATATGGTGGCAGCGCCCTCTAGCAACGAAAACAATATGACCGATCCAGGATGGTGGTCTCCAGCAAACGAAAACAAGGTGACTGTCATGATGTCATACTGGCTGACGTAATATCTGCTTTGGCGATGATGGTAGGAGGTCTTTATGCCGGTGGCTTCCATGAAGAAAGGATCCGTCGCCATTTGTAATCGATTGACCTCGCCGGTTTTGTACCGAAGACTTCATGGCATAAGTACTGTTTTATTTAAATTTTCTATTAATTAAATTTTTTATAAATATATTTGTATTGTGTTCCAATGTGTTATCTACTGCCAAACTTCCTTTTGTCGAATTTTCTTCCAAATGTTCTTTCTTTTCGTTGATTGTGCATCCTTTTTTGGTTGTGCTTTCATTTTTGTTTGTGCTAGCTTTTCTTGAATGTTCTTACGATTGTGCTTCCCTTTATTGACTGTGCTTCCAATTGTGCTTCCTTTTCGTTGATTGTGCTTCCGATTGTTCTTCCTTTCACGTTTATTGAGCTTCCAAATATGCTTACTTTTTTATTTGCTCCCCAATGTGCTTTCTTTTAGTTGATTGTGTTTCCGATTGTGCTTCTTTTTTTTTATTGTGCATCTTTTTTTAAATGTGCGTCGACAAGACTGTATCAGGGCATGATTGCCCTCGTGGTTCAGATATGCCTGGTCTATAAGCCTGACATTGAACATGAACTGTTAAAATACTCGCTGAGTATCAAAGAAAAATAACTCTTGGCTTATTATTGGATGTGTTTGACCACCTACTGGATGCGTCTGGCCACCAACTGAATGTGGGTGGCCTCCTACTAAACATGCTCTCCAGCCACTGAAAATATGTGACTGACCACCGACTTGGCGTATTTATCCACTATCTGAACGTGATAGCCTTTCCAACCGACTGGTCGTGAGTGTCTGTCCAACCGACTGATGTGCATGGTCACCGACTGGACGTAGCTGGTTAATAGACTTACATGTGGAAATGCGCTAAAAACACATGTCAAGGTACGCAATGAATTCGCTTCGCCTTCGAAGAAGACTGCAGACATCGAGAAACGTTAGTACTTTTGTTTTTTTGTGCTTGTAGAATTTCTGTAATAAATTTTTATTTGTAATATTGTTGGTTTCCCTCGAATCTTGAATTTTTTGCAATAATAATTAAATTATATTTTATTGCATCAAGTAAGGATCGCACCAAGAACAGAAATAAATCGAATCAATCGTTATTTTAACAAGTACTTTTTGTATTGATTTTGGAATTTTTCTTTAATTTCTAGGTTAAAAATTACACGGAGTTTCAGGATGGCAGCCGTAACGAAAATTTCAAGGATGATGTCATAACATACAATATGGCGACCGTGACGAAAAGTGCAGCGTTTTAGAACCCAAAATGGCGGGCGTAATGAATAGTGTAACATTCTATAATACAATATGGCGACCGTGATGTCATAATCCAAGATGGCAGAGGTTCTTTTTATTTAAAAAAAATTATTATTTAAAATACTTCATTTTATTTTTTCATTAAATTGGATATTTATAAATTTTAAAGATGGTGGGCGTAACGAAATTTGCAACCTTTCTAGAATTAAAGATGACGGATGTCATATAAGTAAAATTTTAAAAATGGCCATTTTTTTCGAATTTTTTTGGTTAAAAATTAATTATTTAATATTTACAGTCAAGGTCAATGTCAAATTTATTATTGGAGGCTTGACGGAGACTGAGCCTCAATAGTTAATTTTTTTATTTTTCTAAGGCAAAAGTATTTTTATGAATTTCGAATTTTTGATTTTTTGAGGATTAAAACGGGAAATTTTCTCTCAAAACAGGAATATTTCCCTAGCAATTGGGAATTTTCTATAAATTTTAAGTCATTTTGAGTTAAACTTGAATATTGAGGTAATTTTTTCACCAAGATGGCCGCCGTGACGTTAGAATCCTCGATGGGGGTCGGGTCCTTGACTCCTCCTGGCGAAGCCTGCCCCCGAACCGGCCAAGCGATACTACTTATAGCCTTGGGTTGTACAAAGTTACAATATCTTTCCTGTAGTATCACTTCCTGGCAACTGGTTTCTGAATGAATATTTTATAAAATCACAGATATTTTTTTGTGTACGAGACACCATAATGCGTCACCAGGAAAAAAAAGAGTTTACAAAAGTTAATTTTATGCGCGGTGTAAAGTATCGTCTCGTGAACATTGACGTCATTACAGATGAACAAAGTTGGAGGTTGAGGTTAATTGGCGAAACGAAGCAGCGCCTGAATGAATGTGCAAGGTGGGAGGGAGTACACGAATCGGCTCACAGCAACGTCTGCCACGTTTTCCCGCACCGGGAATGTAACCAGTATTTCTCTATCATATGAAATATTAACATTTGTCATTTTCAAATGTGGGGGGGCTAACTACGCACTTTTGTTGTTTTTTAAATCGATATATTTAATTAACTATGATTGATCAAATTCTACTTTTGGTTGATAAAACTTGATGAAATGATTCTCTATCATATGCAAAATTAACATTTGACATTTTCAAATGTGGGGGGCTAATTTAGCATTTTTTCGATGTGCTGTCGCTATGTTAATTAAGTTGATGATCAAATGCTAATATAATGTGATCAAATTTAATCAAATGATGATCAAACGATCCGACTTATATAATATTTAATTTTCATACTTTGGGGGGGGGGGGCTAACTACGCACTCATAACCAGTATCACAAACCACCTCCTCCTAGGTCTCTTGTATAACTTTGCGGCAAACGGCGTCCCCTGTCCCTGGGGAACAGAAATAAGAGTAGGGGGGAGAGGGCAATATATTTCCTGTTGGATAGGTTCGTTCTCTTGCGTCACCGGCCTGTTTCGGTCAACCAGGGGCGGGGGGGGGGGGGGGGGGGGGGCCGTCGTTCAAGTTCAAGCGAGAAGAACTCACAGCTGCGGCGGCAACTGGAACCTACCTCGGCGGCGCGGTCGATAACGGTTTGGAAATAACTAATACTAACCATACTATCTGCAAAATCTTCATTCTTTAACCGTTCAAATAATTTATAAAATGTTACAAGGTTCCCAAACTCTTACTCAATGTAATAATTGTCCTGAACTTTCTGTCCAATCAATTTTTTTTCCCTCTGTATCAGTCAATATTTTAAGATAACACTAAACAATTTAAAATATGACAACTTAAAATACTTATCGAAACACATTTAAACACACTTAGACACACTTAGAATATGTCCTATTGACCATGAAATCTTTTACCGCTCATTACTCATTCCTTACTGTTATCGCTTTCATAGATACTTTGCAACAACCGCGGGCCAGTCTGTAATATAAAGACACTATATTCGATCAAACTTCAAAATAATACAACATTGAGTGTGACCAGGTAAAAGCCTATCGACATTTCATCGTGTATGAAATAGTTATATAAATATGTAGGTGTACAGTAGTTCCTTTGAATATCTTTCATACGTTCAAAGAATTATAACAAATGATTTCTATCTACATTAACTTGTGATTAATGTAAAAAATATATATATTCCAAATTAGTAACTAAAGTTTTGTAAATTTTAATATAGTTTCCATGAATTTACGACACCTTTTTAATTACTTGATGGTCCCCTTGTTTTCCAGATTTCCTCTTGCCTGCGCGAACACTGTGGAATCTCCAAAGAACAAAATTACGTGAGCCAGTCTTCAGTACTAACCAGAGACGTGTAACATTAAGCCACGGTATCGAGCAAATTCATGTATTCTCAGGTTGCAAACACAATTGTTAATTCGAAACTCGGGCCTTGGACACGAAATTTAACGTATAAATATTTAAAACAGTGCCGAGAGTGACAAAATACGCCTTTTTGTGTTTTCAACATTTATGGACGCAAATCATACGTGGTTTCAGCACCCGCCACTAGAATTCGCTGCCGGAGCCGCTACGTCGACTACTGAATCATTCGATTTGCAGCGCGAACGGTTACACTATAAACCTAATTAAAAGGCTCCGACAAAAAAAAACACAAGACAAAAAAAATTACACACCCCGGCTTTCAACCTGATTTTCGACCAGAAATTTTACTAAAATACTGCCCGTCTTAAAAAAAAAAAATTAAACGGTCCATACTATTAAGTTTACCTTAGGCTTTGTTAATTTTTTAGTTAGCGTCATTGACCACAGATGGAGGCACCGTGGTTACACATTTTCGTTCCATGCGACTTTCGTTCCATTCACGAAGTTACTCCTACCAAATGCCGTATACCAAGAGCAAATGCTGTTACCCATAACAAAAAAAAAATACAGTTTCAAAAAGGAAAACTGAAAACGGAACCATCATTCCAACATAAACACTTTCTTAAATGCTTTCCGTAAATGGACGCCACTCTGAAGTCTTTAAGCTGTTTGTAAGTCGTGCAAGTTGTTCTGAAGTGCTGCACAACCGTTTGACACCCCAAAGTAGACAGCTTACTCTTGAGACTACTAGCAACGAGGGAAAATAACCGGTGAGATTGTTTAAACAGTCGCTTGAGGACACTGTTCATGATGGTAACAACTAAAGATACTTGCGTAAGGGGTTGTTCGAAGCAGTTACAAAAGACGGCAGCTATTGACAGCTAACTAGATGCATTGTACGTCAGTCTTACGTGAAGGATACAGAACTTATCCTGTTTCGGAGGAATGCGTTAACAGGACGCTTTAAAAAAAACATGTTCCCAAATGTTTAAAAAATTACAAATTTTGGATCCCGAGAAAAAATAAGAAAAATGACGGGCATAGAAGACATAAAGTTTTCGACACTGAAGTCGGTGTTTGGCGGAAAATATAGTTACTTAACATAACAATATATGAGCGCTTAATTGGTCATGCTGTATATAAGCATATGGCATATGTACAGCCACAACAGTTAAGCTCCAAACGATCATGTTCATCTGGTTTTTCAACTGTGGTTCTTTTCGCATTTATTTCTCTAAAAGACTCGACTTTTTTTTTTATGTAGCCAGTATCTTGAGTGTCGACAATTATGATGTATAAATCCTGCATGTTTGTTTCTGCAAACACTTGTTGCGGTCCTAACTCAAAAGCCGAGCTGAGATAATCACAAGTATAATTTGTACTTTAATTTAGACCAAGACAAATATTTAATTTCGTAATAACACAGATGTGCATTTGATTCACACGTAAAACTAATGTAACTTACATGCACTATAAACTAATTGGCTTGAATTAATAACCAAGAGAACTTCACATACACACTTTAATGGCATGGCTGAGATTACAATACTTTTCTTTGCACACATGTCACAACTGCTCGATAGCATTTATGTAATTTAGTTAAAAGAACTGTTTTTTTAATTACACATAAAAAACGTTAATCTTAAGTGGATTTTCTTTTTTAATTTTATCAACAATATTATTTTTATTTTAGAGGATACTAGCATCCCTGCCTAATGTAGGGAGGCTAGGTGAAGGTATACTAAACAATTAAAACATATCAAAGCTATTATTATTTTTTTACGTTTCATGTGAAGTTTGACATTTAATCAATAATCGCAAGCGAAACCAAAATATTTCGAGATATTTATGGTAACTATTTTCATACCAATTAGTGAAACATATTTTAGTTTTACAGTTTGTGCGCATAAATAAAATTATATTTTACATCGGAAAATATATCTAAAAAAAAAAACATTTTAAGGAAACAGAAACGCTTATACCAACGTATATTTTTGAAATGGGGCAAGAGGACTGCCAATTGATTGCAAAATAAACGTTTAACGACCAAATAGCACTCACTGGCTGATCACGATATTTCCAGACACAAAATATCAGGGATGACTGAAATTTATTACATTGGTTTATCTTGCACTAAGAAATATTTTTGTTAAAATTCTGCTCTACAGTTATTTAGTTTGGCTATGGAAAAAAAAAGTAATCTTTGATTTAAAATTTGTAAACTAATGAATTAAAACACCCCTAACGAATATATGGCTTTAAGCCCAATAAAATATATAGGCTAACTATGAAAACTAAAACTTATTCACTCACTGATCACTGTATCTCTAAGAACAAAGGGTTTAACTAACATAGGTACATCGTAGATCATACAAAAGCACTAAGAAAGAATATTTCGCGCAGTTCATGTATAAAGAGCAGTGTTCTTCCAGTAGGGTTCCGTAGCAAAGCACGGGTACATCAGCTAGTTCAGAATAAGGATAAGCGAAAGTTAACAAAGAGCCGTTTCATCCGAACAGAAACCGAACACTAGTTGAGCAGGTCAAGTCTATTAAAATTATACCCATCCCTCCTCCTGAACCCCCCTTCCCCCTTTTCCGGTTTATTGATCTGTAAACGCAACAACTTATTTCTGATCAGTAATCGGTCGGGGAAAGTTGACAGGGGTCAGTTAAAACACGTTAACAAACGGGAATTTCTCACCATTTATATGGACCGGGGGGAGGGAAATACTGCTTGGCTCCAAACCAAGAGGAAGGTAGAGAGAGAGAGAGAGAGAGAGAGAGAGAGAGAGAGAGAGAGAGAGAGAGAGAGAGAGAGAGAGAGAGAGATAGAGAGAGATAGAGAGAGATATAGAGAGAGAGATAGAGATAGAGAGAGAGATAGAGATAGAGAGATAGAGAAAGAGATAGAGATAGAGAGAGATAGAGAGAGATAGAGAGTAATAGAGAGAGCGAGGCATTGAGATGCATAAATAGAGGCAGAGAGGAAGGTACAGAGGAAGTAGAGAGGTGGTAGGGATAAAAAGAGGTAGATCGAGAGGTACAGAGGGTAGGTCGAGGTAGAGAGGGTAGGTAGAGAGAGAGGGTACAGATAGGCATAGAGGATGGTGGAGTCTGCGTTCCGCCGCTACCTAGTGATTTACCTGAGTTGAGACACAGAATTGAAGCGGCCATTGCTTCCATTACTCCGGACTTGTTAACCATAGTGTGGGAAATTTTGGACTTTAGGTTAGATGTGTGCCGTAAAATTGAAGGTGCACACATAGAACATTTGAAATAAAACTGTTATAGTATACCATTGAATCTTGGGACTTTATTTTGTGGACACCATTCGCTATGAAATAATTTGTCACTTAATTGTTTACACACACAAATATTTATAAGAATGCAACAGTTTTATTGAAAAAATTTTGTTCTACAAAACCAACTGAATTTTCCTACAGCCTGAGATTGTAGAACATCCACCAAAATCCAAACATTTACCAAAATAAAATACTGGCTATAGTATGTGTTCTGTACTATGTTTTAAATTCAACAGTTTTCAATATTAGTACCAGTGTTGCCCATTTACAAATTCCAACTGTCGCTTGCAAAGTAACACATGATGTTTGTTTACGAACATTTACCAGCAATGAAGTTATTTGCTAACAACAGTGGCGGAGGCATGCGTAGACTTCAAGAACTACTTTTTAGAAAAATCAAGTTCCAGACAAGTTACACAATCAATGACAATACGGCATTGTTAGCAGGATTATTTGATTCTTATGAGGAACAGCCTCATAAAGTTATGAATGGAATGTTAGTATTATTAACCTACGAGATAAGAAATTGGACTTAATTTATTGGTATTTTACGCATATGTAGTAGCGGACTCGAACTAGATGTAAGAAACTGAGAAATGCCCCCATCCCCCTTCACAGGGGAAAAAATTGAGTGACACAGCTGCCTACTTATCTTGGCACTACAGGTTGTTTTTTCCGCTAGCATTTGACTCTTAAATGAGCTTCTTGGAAAACCAAGGAAATTGCGTTCCTAGGAAAAACACGTCCTGGCAAAGAGATCACGATCATCTGGTGTACCTATTTTCCGTATAATAAGTATAGCTGTCCGGCGTACGAGGAACGGGGCTATTTACAAGCTGTCTCGCATCCAGCTTAACATACTGCTGGAGTCCCGTGTGTGGTGGTGCAGCGCTTGAGCGAGATCCTTCCGTAAATAACTGCAGTAACAATCGAGACATGTTACACCACAACCTGTTCAAATAATGGATGTCCCAATAAACACATATTCCAAAATGTCAATAAACGATCATTTATGAACACAGTGGAGGGATAAAAAGAAGTTTTCTTTCTTGAGACGTGACTCCCACCCCCAAATCTTCAACTAACAGTTTTAATGACTCGGAGCGGTTTGTAACGCATCCCTGATGGATAGAGACCGGAAAAATTCGCGATTTCAGTGACCTGTAGGATGGACTCCATGATCCTCTATGCACTCGGGCGAATTGCATCTGCTCATTGGTTACTGACCCGCATCACCTGTTAACTGGAATGCTCGTTATTCGCTACTTCTTTTGTTTACATTTTTTCATTGGCCCAAAGTCCTTCAGATATACTGTGGCCCAATCACCGAAGCAGGAAAATTGCAACCTTTTTGGATTCTAGCCTATCGTGAAATGAATGCGCGAATTTTTCAGGTATCTACTGATGGAGTAAGAAGCCCGCTTGTCTGTCGAGGCGCATGCCTGGGAGTTATGGGACCCGCAACGCAAATATCTGCATTCAATGCTGACATTTTCAAATCCGCACTTCTGATTGGTCAAGACGCTCTTAGGCACAATCGCCCTTCGCCGACGAGTACAAATAGGGGCGCGCTGGCGCACACCAGACTGAACCGTAACAGAACAGCAGAGACTACCGAGCAGAACACCAGGCAGAACCAGAAGAAATACGGGAGCATACCGGACGTGTTAAATTGTATTCACGCGATACCGCAAAACGTATTGATGCAACAGACGTACGTGTTCTATTCCGACTAACGTAAGACGTAAAGTAGATTGCGTGCTGACATAAGAAAAAGCGACAAAGCATTGTGGCCGTCGTCATATAGCTTAAGGAAGGCTGTATGACGGAGTACTACATCGATACCAGCGAGGGCGAACATCAAACGTTATCTCTGGTTAGCGATACCAGCTAGGGTTACCATCGACAGAGTCCTCTGGTCAGCGATACCAGCGAGGGTGGCTATAGACGAGTCCTCTGGTTAGCGATACCAGCGAGGGTGACCATAGACCTAGTCCTCTGGTTAGCGATACCAGCTAGGGTGGCTATAGACGAGTCCTCTGGTTAGCGATACCAGCGAGGGTGACCATAGACCTAGTCCTCTGGTTAGCGATACCAGCTAGGGTGGCTATAGACGAGTCCTCTGGTTAGCGATACCAGCGAGGGCGAACATCAAACGTTATCCTTGGTTAGCGATACCAGCGAGGGTGACCATAGACCAAGTCCTCTGGTTAGCGATACCAGCGAGGGCGAACATCAAACGTTATCTCTGGTTAGCGATACCAGCTAGGGTTACCATCGACAGAGTCCTCTGGTTAGCGATACCAGCTAGGGTGGCTATAGACGAGTCCTCTGGTTAGCGATACCAGCGAGGGTGACCATAGACCTAGTCCTCTGGTTAGCGATACCAGCGAGGGCGAACATCAAACGTTATCTCTGGTTAGCGATACCAGCTAGGGTTACCATCGACAGAGTCCTCTGGTTAGCGATACCAGCTAGGGTGGCTATAGACGAGTCCTCTGGTTAGCGATACCAGCGAGGGTGACCATAGACCTAGTCCTCTGGTTAGCGATACCAGCGAGGGCGAACATCAAACGTTATCCTTGGTTAGCGATACCAGCGAGGGTGACCATAGACCTAGTCCTCTGGTTAGCGATACCAGCGAGGGCGAACATCAAACGTTATCCTTGGTTAGCGATACCAGCGAGGGTGACCATAGACCTAGTCCTCTGGTTAGCGATACCAGCGAGGGCGAACATCAAACGTTATCCTTGGTTAGCGATACCAGCGAGGGTGACCATAGACCTAGTCCTCTGGTTAGCGATACCAGCTAGGGTGGCTATAGACGAGTCCTCTGGTTAGCGATACCAGCGAGGGTGACCATAGACCTAGTCCTCTGGTTAGCGATACCAGCGAGGGCGAACATCAAACGTTATCTATGGTTAGCGATACCAGCGAGGGCGAACATCAAACGTTATCCTTGGTTAGCGATACCAGCGAGGGTGACCATAGACCGAGTCCTCTGGTTAGCGATACCAGCGAGGACGAACATCAAACGTTATCTCTGGTTAGCGATACCAGCTAGGGTTACCATCGACAGAGTCCTCTGGTCAGCGATACCAGCGAGGGTGGCTATAGACGAGTCCTCTGGTTAGCGATACTAGAGCGAGATGGGGCGAATAGCGATGGTTCGGTTCTACGTCGTGCCTGAAATGTTATATCCGGGGTAGTGTTGCGGCGCAGAGCGTACGTGAGTAGTGGGAATAAATTTTTTCAGGGTCGGACAAAGACTAATGACAGATCGATGTAATCATTAAGGTTGTGTGCACATACATTAAACTATTTATATTTATATGAAGTTCAATTATTAGTACGGAATAAATAATCACAGACACAATTAATTGCACAATACTTTCCGAACCCTGCTATCCAAATATAATGATGGCCAGGTAGAAAGCAATTTCAACCACATCACAGCATGGATTATTTTCATGTTGCTGGTGGATTTTTTAACTGACTGGTGGCAGTTATACCCTCATGGGAGCGAGGCTCGCCCTTCGAGAAGCTTGCACACCGGGAAAAATATTCGTCGCCATTTAGTGAAGCTTAATTGTGTAATTGGTTTAGTTTAATAGTAGGTACAAGTGGATGATTGAAGTGTGGATGTGGATGTGGAGTTCAGCTTCTAAGTCACGTGGAAGCCACGTGGTTCGTTGAGAGCAATAGGAGAGAAAACTCCAGCTCTATCTCGGGTCACCACTGAAACCCGCCAATTTCTATTACTGCATCCTTGGATTGTGAGAGAGGGGGGAGGAGAGCGCGGGTTGGCTGAACTCCAAGCCACGCCACGCTTCTTACCGAATTCAACCAATTAAGCATTTACGTGCCGGGCAGAGCCACCAAAATAAACGAATTCTGTGCGGGTGAGCCGTCAAGAAGAAGCTAGCAATGTGTTTTATGTCCCTCGGCTAGGGGACTGATGCACTGTTTGGTTATACCTTCAAAGGAATTACACGTTACTCTTTTATGAATTTAAACTTAAGTTTAGCCTGCTCAACGTGAGTAAAAAAAAAGGCCTTTTCGGCACAGCATACAGGCGCAGGCAGATTTCGAAGTACCTACCTATTTCTACACGAATGTTCTGGAAACTTGAATGGAGAATTGAATTCTGGAGAATTTAATGTACCTACACATCATCCGGTCCAATATTCCAAAATTCGGCTTAACATTTTATCATATTCTATGTAGAGAAAATGTTTCGATTATCATTATTATTAATATGCATCCAGCATTAAAAACTTAAAACGAATTTCGTACCAATAATGTAAAAAAAAAACTATGTGGTTAACATGCTTGATTTAGGTACTTTGACTAGTCGTACGTGAATACTTTTAACTCCGCATGTATTGGGATTTATTTTTCTACGTGAGGTTCGTAAAAAATGCATAATTTATGGGTAGGTAGCGAAAACGTGGCACTTTCTACATGTAGGCTGGTACGTGGCATGTATGCTAACTCCTTTGTCTTGTTGTTTCATGTAATACTGATGATTTTTGGTAATTGTATCCCGGACCTTAGACCTTTTAATATATAACATGTAATTTTAATTAACTATGTACTGCTTGGTATCAAACCGTAGACATGATTCAATAATATCTTTACCAAGAGATTTTTTTAATGAATTTTAGAATTTTTTTCTTCCGACTTTCTATATCACTTATTGCAAATTTTTAAGTTAACGGTAATTATGTCATCAACGGCTTACTGCAGGCTACTGGATGAGAAATTGAAGCCACTTTTTGGATATTGAACGTGTTAATTTAAAACAGATGTTTCTCATATAATTACATTTTTTGCATCAGTCAAATATCGAACCAAGGGCAGTAGCCAATCGAATCAAACAGAACATTAATAAGTGATTTATTTAATTAATCTTGGAATTTTTTTCCGAATTCCTAGCTTAACAATATAAGATTTTCAAGATGGCGGACATGTGCCAAGATGGAGGATGCCAAAGTAATAAATAAATGCTGCACTCTAGCGGGTAATAATTAAACTAATATAGAGACAGTGTCACCCAGCAGACGAAAACAATATGTCGGCAGCGATCTCCAGCAGACAGAAACAAGATGGCCACCATGATGTCATATTTGATGACATAATATCTGCCTTGGAAGGTCAGTCTGTGGTGGTGGGAGGTCAGTCTGCTGGTGGCTTCTGTGGAGGGAGGATCTGTCGCTATTTTTAATCGCTTGACCTCGCCGAGTTATAACCTAGGACCTTTTCATATTTTTAAATTAAAATTTAATAATATTTTATATATTTTGAATTTTTTTCCATTTATGATGAAAATTATAGAATTTCAAGATGATGTTTAAAGTCTAAAATCCGAGGAGTGGGGCATTCGATTCCAAGATGGTGGAATGTTCCAGAATTCAAAATGGCGGATAATTCTAGAAATTAAGATAGCAGAAGAATAAAATGGTGGAAACACAAATTGGCGGATCCTATATGACCACCCGGGTCAAGTTCAAAGGTCGAGGTCAAGATCATTCAAGATAGCGACTGTAACGAAAAATATAACAATGACATCATCTAATATGGCAATTGGCACAGGCACGTCACCCTGAACCCTGTAGCTGGACCTACATTTATATACTACTAACATAGCTTAGGTTTTAAGACTGCATAAATACGAAATCGGAAACTAGAAAACAAAAGAGTAAAGAAATGGTAGCGAGTCTTTCATTACTCGGTAACAAGCAATGTGATGTTTTCTTTGCCGGGGTGGCTACATCGTATATTGAATCATTTGATTAGGAGACCGAAATTATAAACTATATAATGAAACTGCGCCGATAAAAATGAAAATGGCTAGAACAAATACTAAACCATGTTCTGGATCTGATCTTCAACAAGAAATTTTATTAATATTCTGCTATTTATGTTAAAATGCATTGAACAGTAAATACTATAAAGTTTTCCTTTGGCTTTGTGAACTTTGGTTCCCGCCATTTGTCACAGATGGCAGCACCGTGGGTTACACATTTCCGTTCCAGGCGACTTGTGTTCCAATCACGAAATCACCCCTACCAAATGCCATATTATGAGAGCTAAGATCTTACACTTCAAAAAAAAAATTGATATAACGGCTCGATACTTCCGTTTCAAGTTCCAATCATTAATTTTCAAGCAAGCAAGTCGTACAAAATGGAACTCTTGCGGTCTCGCACGCAGTTTTTTTTTTCCGCGTCTTTTAAGTTTTTCACGTTAGGGCTTTTGCATTTTAGATTTCTTCTAGAATTTTCTCAACACATATTTACAAAACATTATGTAACAGCAGTAACTTGTCGCGGATGTGTTCATATTTGTAATCACTTGAGAGAGCTTTGGCAGTTAGAAAATGTCGTTTATTATTTAGTCAAAATGATGAAAAAAAATGTGTGTCCCGACACCCGATAACCAATGCAGAGTGAGCTATAGAAATAAATTAACGGGAAACTCCTTCTTTAAAAGAAATGACAAGAGACAAATAACTAAGTCTCGACTTGTGGAACCGAAGACTTTTTTAAGTGAAACCAACGTCCCGCATACAAACTGGCAGAACACCGCTTCTTCCACGGAGTTGCTGAAGGAAGTCGAGAAGACGCTGATTTGCGGGTTGAAATTACAGCTAGTCTTCTTTTTTTATATGTTCAGTTCCAGATCATTATTTCATATTTCCGTTACACGCGGTTAAACTAACTGACATTTTTATGACTGAACTTTCATAAAATGAATAATATGTAGGTTTTGCATAATTAGCTGGAAAAGATTCATTTTTAACGTTTTCTGCAGTGTGGATAAGGCGAATGAAATGAATTATAAATCTGGACCTTTTGTTTTTGTTTTAAAGTAAATTTAAAGACTACAATGTGATTTCGTTTAACTGTTTTCAGGAAAAAAAAAATTTTATTTTAGCTAGCCTTTTAAAATTCTCAGAAGTTTTGTGATTTTAAAAGGTCAAATAAAATTGAATAACATTTTCTGAAAGAAATTAAAAAAAAAAAAACACGTAGTAGCCACCAGCATTGACTCCAAAAATTTAATTTACAATTTTTTTCTTTTTTTTTTTTTGACGTGACAACGTCTAATAAATCGATGAACGCCGGCTGCACGCACGAAAAAGTGTCCCGTTACGCACATTATACCGTTACGCTGTGTCCCATTACGCTCATTGTACGCTTGCGCCGCATCATCTCTCTTCCACTCGATTGGAACAACCATCGGTTTGACTTCTTCGAGGCACAATAAACTTGAAACACTCCCATTCGTTTCCTACTTTTCCTTTCATCGTCCTATCCTTAACAGAATAACACAGATTGGAAGAAGTTAAATAGCAAACATGTATAAAAGTTATAGTTAAAATAATCTCTTCGTTAAAGTAATAAACATGTTTGAATTAATGAGTGCAAATAAAAGTAAATTTATCAATTAAATTGTAGATTTCATTTCACTCCTTTGTATCCATACAAAATAGTGATAATTCAATAAAAAATTATTCAATTTTATTCATAAAAGTATGCAATCATTTCGTCGATGTTTTGTTATGACGTTGTCGCGTTTACCTATCGTCCGTAAACCGACTTTACAGACAACCATTTTTTTTTTATTTTGGTTGAAGTTCGGCCACTCAAAATGTTTATAAGTGTAACCGAGCCAAACGTAAAAATAAAGTAATGAGCTGGAGTGGTACATTCGACCACAAGAGACCGACATGACGAGTCAGAGAGACTCGTCCTTTACGTCACGTCGTCCAGTTTCACGACCCCTCGCCAGCAGAGGAGGACGCCGATGGAACCGGGTTACGAGGGCGTCTTGACGGTAGAAGACTTGCGGCGTGGGCGGCGAAAAAGCCGACGTCACGGCTACTGAAACTAAACTCGTTTTTTTTTTCCTTCTGTCGTTCCCCGCAACAAAGACAAAGTTCGTGATGTGCACTTTAAAGCCCGGACACAGCGCTTGTGCTACCGAGCGTGACATTTGCTACGCGAGCTCTCGGTGAAAATCCGGGCCGCGTTCCAACCGGCTTTGGAATTCAGCCATTTTTTTTTTCTCCCTCTTCCGACTCGAACAAGAGAATCATTTCAAAATAGAAGATAAACGTAAGAAATTAAGTCTCGTCTGAAATGAGACAATTATATATATACACACACACATACATACATAGACCTATCTTTATTTTTATGTATATTTTTACCTGTCACGGGTACGACATAGGTATATAAAAACACGCGCGTATTCGAATGCAACGTTGTGTCAAAATTTCAAAGCAATCGATGAAGTACTTTCGAAGATTTGTGATTTTAAACGAACGAACATTTGCATTTTTATTTATACAGACTAGCTAATGCCCGACATGCGTTGCTAATGACTATCTCAATATTTTTGTAATTTTTTTTGAAGTAGGTGCATATATACAAAGCAACTCTCCATCTCTCTATACAGGTCTCTTTATAAATCTCACAATATTTCTATGTACATTAAATTCTCTATGTCTCCCTATCTTACTTTCTATATATAATCTATATATCTCTGTCCATAGATCTACATATCACTATCTCTATACATCTATATTTATTCGAACATTTACATTTTTATTTATACATACCTATAGATGTAAATTCTGTCACTTGTCGAAGCATATATATATTTTTTAATTAAATTAATAATTCGTAGCTACCTTTTAAATGCAATACCATTGGTTGCCATTTGATACATTTCCGCGCATTGTAGGAGCAACAGACACGATAGTGAAATGTTCAGTGAGATCAGTCTCCGTTTACATGCCATTGCAAACCGGCCTTATGCTCGAGACAACACGGCAGTGTCTTCACCACCTCACCGCCCTCGCAACCACGTGTGAACCTAAATTCGACACCCATGCGTCCTTTCCTGCGGGCGTTCAAATTCGCAGATGTGAGGTGCACAGGTGTTTTCCACTTTTAATAACTGTCAGCCGGGAAATTAGGGCCCTCTTGCATTGTGATGAATGCAGGCACAGTAAAATAATATTTCGTGTATAATATCTTAGCTCTCGGTATACGGCATATGGAACGAGTTGTCATGAATGTAACGGAAGTCGCATGGGACGAAAATGTGTAACTAGGGTGCCGACATCTGTGGCATACAGCGTGAACCAAAGTTCACAAAGCCAAAGGGAAACTTGTAGTATTAACTATGTAGTGTTATTTTAAACAAGTTTAGCAGTATTTTAATTAAATGCCTTGTCAAAAATCAGATCCACAGCCGGGTTTCAGAAAGTTTTTTTTTTTTCGTCTTTTTCGCTTTCTATCGGAGCTGTTTCATTATAAAGTTTAAAATTTCTGTCTGCAAATGGAATGATTCAATAGTTGACGTAGCTCCTCCGGCAGCGAATTCCAGTGGCGGGTGCAAAAACCGTGTGTATATATATATATAATATATTTATATATTTATTTATCATGCTCGGCCAAAGAATTCTTCGTTAAATTTCGTGTCCTAGTTTCGTATTTACAGTGTATTTGCAACGTGAGCACACGTCAATTTGCTCGTTACCGAGGTTAAATTTTACGTATCTCTGACAATGAAATAACAGAAGTGCTACTTTTTTTTGTGAAGGTTCTCTTTACATTTATTGTTAATCTAGGTCTCGAAATAAACCTGCAGGTAGTTTTACAAGGTGTTTGTGTAACTTTACTTCACCTTTTCGTAACATTTTGTCACCTATCTCTAGTATTTTGTGCTCCTAAATGGTTGCGTGTGCAAAATTGAGGGCATTACAATGGATAAACACAGCTAAAAACCGACACTCATCGAGGGGGAGGGAAGTTAAGGCAATAAATTTTCGGGAAACTTTCCGTGATGTGCTTTCAAAGGTTTAACTTTTCCTTTTGCTGCCGGATTCATGACTATGAAAGACTTGTCAGCGATCAGCAGACAACAGCGGTACGTCGCACATTGTACTGTCGCTGCGTCCTTGACGTTACACAAAGAAGCAGGCGCTTCCTTGTCAACGAAATGAGTGCGATAGGCCCACTCTCGTGTCCTTGGTCGGTACATTGCCGCTAGCATTGCGCAAGGATAGCTACTTCACGGGAAGCTCGCAATGCATGTAAATGTCTCTAATTCCCAACTGAGTTTACAGAAAAAAATCTTGTATTTTCCGTAAAGGAAGCTGATTCTATTGACCAATCGTTGGTAATTTGTGTTAGTAAAATAAAAAATTTTGTTTGTGTAATTTTTACACAAATGTTTCTACAAAACCAAATTGTATCACTAGGCTTCAGTCAAATTGTAAAAATGTAAGGCTGCGATTTCAATAACATATGCGTTTAAAGTACACATTTGGTTGTATGTAAAATAAACATACATTAAGTGTTAAATCAATTAATGTATTTTTATCACCACATTTTGTTGTTTAAACCTACGTAACATCATTCTAAAAGTGCATAATTATGATAAAATGCGTATGGTATATTGATAAAATCACATTATATTTACTTATGTGTGCTTATGAGGCACTTGTTGAAAAAATCGATATACTAGAGCTCTTCCCATTATCTTGTATTGTTTATTACTGTGCATGACAGCTGATAGGTTAAAATGTTGTAATGGCAGTTTAGTAAAATTAATTTTGTTTAGTAAAATAGTGATGAAATTAAAGATATCTTTAAAGTTAACATCAAGATTAACAGGCTGAAACTACAAAATAAAAAATATATTTTGGAAATGTACAATTCAACCTATTTATAATATGTGTGAATTTACTAAAAACTGTAGTAAAATAGACTCATTTGTGGTAAATCTTCATATAATTTGAGTAAAATTCACTTCCTTCAATGAAAATCCACCCCACCATTGGAATTGGAATTTTATACTTTTGGCAGTATTTTTAGTTAAAAAAACACGAACATATGCAAGTGAAAATTTTTTTTAATGTCAATTATATAAAGTGTAGAGTATAATTTATTTCTAGACTTGCTG
Organism: Bacillus rossius redtenbacheri; assembly: GCF_032445375.1. NCBI lineage: Eukaryota > Metazoa > Arthropoda > Insecta > Phasmatodea > Bacillidae > Bacillus > Bacillus rossius. Next base: position 11,648,850 of record NC_086336.1, on the reverse strand, counting down.
TACGGAAGACTGTAATTTGTGGTTTTCCATTCCCATACTACTGAAATTCAGGAAAATAGAGTACTCCATGGGATGTGGTATCAAAAGCGAGTTTGTGAGAAGTTTTAAAACCATCTGCACTTTTATTTCCCCACCAATTAAATTTTAATCTGAATTAGGTACAGCTGAGTGAAATTATGTAGAAACTATGAACATCGAAATCATTGAAATACTTAAAATTTGAAAGTGCTATCAATTTTTGTCATGTAAATTTTTATTAGAAAATAGATTTTTCCCTAGATGAAAACTGTACCTATCTTAGCAAATATTTTAAATCCAATTGTGCGTCTAACTATTTTATGCTTCTGTCTTCACGTAGTAAACACATTTGTGAAAACTGAGTTATTCGTATTTGTTAACTCCACGCGCAAACTCCTGAGCCTAAAATCCACTCCCCCCCCCCCCCCTTCACTAAAATACACATTAGACAGATTTACGCCCTTGGTTGGAATTCCAGGAGATTTTAACGATTTCCTGTTATTTCTGATATAATTAAGTATAGGGAGAGTTTCTGTTAATCGGTTTAATCATCATGGTTTCAATGAAGGGTATCAGGGGCGCGTATCGTAAAATGTACGCCAGGAGTCATTGACCGAAGCATCATAACTTCCACAGATATACCGCTAAGTCTGGACTTCAGAACACTGTCGGGGAGAGTAATAAAGAAAAAGCTTACAACGGAATTGCGATGCTATTAAATTTGTTTCTCTAAAATTAAAATAAAAGCTACATAAAAATGAGAGCAAAACGTATGCAACGTAGAGGTTGAAATTCTGATAGCTGACGGCCTCAATAAATTTCATTACTGCCAAAACCATTTGTACCAGGCGAGCAGCGTCAGATTCGGTTACAGTCCGCTAACCTTGCGAGGGGAAAACGAAATACGTCCACGCGAGCAAATGCCAGATTTCCAAAAGGCCATTTCTGGTTGTTTATAAAAAAATACATAAGTATGCACTTAACTCTTACACAGGAGAGAGGCAATTATTTTCAGGCCGTCAGACTGGTAGTAAAAAAATTACAGTCTGTAATGTTTGGTAACTCACTTAACCAGAAAGTATCTAGTAAAAAATATATATATATATGTATTTGAAAATAAAACTATTGAAGATTAGGCTAAAGTTTTTTTTTCAGTTTAATATACAGAAGTAAATTATGAATAAAAATTATGGAGAATTAATTACATGTTCAGACTTGTATTATTGTTTGCAACTAGCTGACCCGGCAGACTTCGTACTGCCTAATTAAATTGCAATAAAGTCCTGTCAAAATGATTTGTAATGTGACATTTTTTTGTTCCTACATATTTTATAGTCGGGGCAAAAAATTCTCCTGAACAGAACCGTCACCCTGGTGATAGGGTGTTGTGAATAAGAAATATAATTAAATAAAACATATAAATAAAAAGATAAATAAAAAAATAAGTAATCTCTTTATTGTTAATCATGTGAAACATAATAATTTTTATTTTCATTGAAGTGCATGATTAGATCGGTAATTAACTTGGTTTGTAGCATTTCGGGTTCTTCTACCTAAATTGATTCGTCTAATAGGAGGCATATCTATATTATAGATTATTTTGTCACATGCAATAATTAGCGATCATAGGTAAATAAACACTGCACAAAACACTATATAGGTAAGAATTTGTTTCGTGTATAAGTTGACAAAAGCAAACTCATTAGGGTAGGTAACCTAAAATAAAAATAAAAACTGACATTGACAGTTTGTTGTTGTTTCAACTTTTTTTGATTTGATATGATTTGAAGTCAAATCCTTCAAGCCGTATTTAAAATAGGGAAATGAAATAATAAAAACTTAAACTTATGAAATACTTTTGGTAACGCTGGTTTTGTTTGACTGATGTAATTACTTGAAAACTGATGCATTTTAAAGTAAAACAAATGAAATAATATCGCGAAGCCGACCAAATTGAACTATTCGATTTCGGTTTATTTTTTTTTTTGTTTATCTGTGCTCCAACGCACACTGTTTTGATAGATATGATTGAACTTTGTACAGAGGTAATGTGCAAATTGACTCTTTCACGTTAGGAACATACCTACATTGTTTAAACAACAATGAGTGCTCGTTTTAGTTAGAATGCGTTTGTATGGGAAAAAGAAAAGGGCTGGTTTTAGGGTTTTTCCGGCAATTATTCGAATTTTTCTCGCCGTAAAAACCAACTTTGAACTTCAACGAACATTTAAAAAAAATTGGCCAAATTGGTCCAGGCGTTGTTGAGTTATGCGCTTACCAACACATTTTGCGATTCATTTTTATATTATAGATTTAACCACGGAAAATTGACTACACCCGCCAAAACCTCGGGCCAGCTTTTCGAGTCCCTGGCAAGAAGAGGTTCTTGTAAAGGAGGGAGGGGAAGGCTGGCTGGAATGTGGAGCTGACCGCCGCCGCTTCCTGCCAACATGGACAGAGGTCAGAAACAACACATGTTTGCCCAAGGGCGACTCCAGGACAGGAGTCCTGTCACAGGTCACGCACGCCAGGTCGCCTCATCGGCCCTTTCACCACTGAAACTCCTCTAAGGTACAATGTTAGGCTTCACCTGTAGAACCCTATTCATTATATAACTAGCTTATACCCGACATTCGTTTCTATGCCTCTCATTTTTTTTTTTTTTTTTCGTAATTTGTTTGAAGTAGGTACATATTTACAAAACATATCTCTCTATCTCTCAATATGGCTCTCTATAAATCTCACTATATTACTCTATATATAAATAAAAACCGCTGTATATCTCTATACATCTATAGATATACATATCTATCCATATGATTATCTCTATATGCATCACTGTATCTATATCCCTCTCTATATCTCTATATATCTATGTATATCCCTCGCTCTATCTATTTATCAGTATATCTCCCTCTCTATATCTCTATATATCTATGTATATCCCTCGCTCTATCTATTTATCAGTATATCTCCCTCTCCCTATCTCTCTAAACCTCTTTCTATCTCTGTGTCTATATATTCATATCTATATACTTACCAAACACAAGACAAACACACAAACGTTCATTTAAATATTTTTTTTTACCTTTCTATATTTTATCTATATTTTTACTTGTCACATGTGTGACATATGTACATTAAAACACGCTTTTTTTTTCAATGCAACGTTGTATCAAAATTTCAAAGAAATCGGTGAATAACTTTCGAAGATTTAATATTTTGAACGAACGAAAATTTAAATTTTTATTTATATAGATGTAAACATAATTATTAGAAATTAATTAATAATATCAAATATCCTTAAGATAAATGAGCAGAATCATCGTCGAAGTTATATACTAGTTTGGCTTAAAATGTTTGAAAATACTACATACCCCCAGGGCCTCCAACAAGGCCCTGCAGCAAAATAATAGCGCCTCCCCCCCCCCCCTCAAGCCAATGGTTGCTGCTGACTGCCCAATTAAAATAGCATGGAAGGAAGGAAGGGACGGCAACTCGGGTTGCATCTCACGCCATCGTTTATCGCAACACAAATTGTGTGCAGAGCTTAAACTGCTCAAGATATGTAAGTAAAGTATGTTTACGATAAGAATTTAAGAGTACGCTGAATTCGGATAAGTAGTTATGTCTTCAGGATTTCGTTTTAAAACTGTATTTTCATGACAGTGAAACGCGTGTTTTAAAACAATATTCAGGCGCAAATCTCCCGGTAAAGATAATTGAAAGCACACAAGGGACTTGCATCCCACGTTTGTCGTTATCTGTATGCCTTAAACTTTATGGTAACGGTCAAATATAATCGTTGGTTGCCCTGTGCACGCGAAGACTGCGCGCCAGACCACAGCGATTACGTCCTGAATCACAGTATGTGTAGGGCTTGAATAGAAATGAAACGGGCGCCATTGGGAGATACAGATGGCCAAGTGTTTAGGTAGTAAAATTTTTGTCGCCAAACGGTCAATATATAATAATAAGCCATAAATAAGGCACAGGGCATCATAAGTTTTATTTATTAATTACTATGCCATTTGTGGAAATATAAATAAATATTACACGTTCGGTTCATTTGTGGCGTAAGTATAGTAAAAATTAAAATAAGCCAAAGAAAAATTGTTCCCGCCTCGAACCCATGACCCTCGCACTACGAATACGAATTCTTGTAGCTTACCCAACCACCGCTTAGAAATTGTGTTGGCATAAAACACTTATGTATTAACCAATCCGCGTCAAAAAAATTATTTTCTAATCTCTTGGCCATCTGGCATCACTTTCATCTCCAGTCGAGCCCGGACGAGATCAGTGAAGACGAGTAGCTGACTTCTCGTCAGGGGTAGTGGCGCGCTGGAAGCACCAGCGAGCGTCGCATGTATCTTTCCGCCTCACCAATCACAAACACCCCACTGACTGGGCGAGCCACACGAATACTGCACTGCAGGGCTTTAGCTTGCCAGCACGACAAACAAGACAGCGCTTGTTTTGTTAGTGGTTCGCTGCATCATTCCTCGCGCCACGTGCCGAGTGCAGAGTGTATGTACATAGTTCTCGCGTGTAATCCGCAAAAATAAGATTCTATGGTTTTATTTTCCCTTCGATTTCGTTTTTAATACAAGACATATTGGTGTTACCATTTTTGACGTGACAACGTCTAATAAACAGATGAACGCCGGCTGCACGAACGAAAAAGTGTCCCGAAACGCACATTGTCCCGTTACGCTGTGTCCCATTACGCTCATTGTACGCTTGCGCCGCATCTATCTCTCTTCCACTCGATTGGAACAACCATCGATTTTACTTTTTCGAGGCACATTAAACTTGAAACACTCCCATTCGTTTCCTACTTTTCCTATCATCGTCCTATCCTTAACAGAATAACACAGATTGGAAGAAGTTAAATAGCAAACATGTATAAAAGTTATAGTTAAAATAATCTCTTCGTTAAAGTAATAAACATATTTGAATTAATGAGTGCAAATAAAAGTAAAATGTATCAATTAAATTGTAGATTTCATTTCACTCCTCCTTTGTATCCATACAAAATAGTGACAATTCAATAAAAATTATTCAATTTTATTCATAAAAGTATGCAATCATTTCATCAATGTTTTGTTATGACGTTGTCACGTTAAACTATCGTCCGTAAACCGACTTTACAGACAACCAATTTTTATTTCCATACTTTGACTTTATAAATAAAAATGGTGTATTATTCACCAAATATGAAACTAAAGTATTTATATTGACACTTATTTCACCAGAATAGTCTTATTTCGACTGACAGATGGTGCATACATACAATGAAATCATGTCTTGAAAATAACTACTGAGAAAAATAAAATTATTTGTGTGTTTGAAAAATTTTCCAACGTCATTAATGTATAAAAATGTAATGAAATAAATAATATATGAAAAATCACATAAAGTAACATTAATTTTTCCAATTAATTAAGTTTATACATTTTGGTACAAAATTCATGTTGTTAGTCAATTGCGCGACATTAATAATAAATAGCCCGCCCGTATTAAATCTTGAAATATAATGTTACGATCGCGCTTGGCTGCAGTGCTTGGCGTCGCCGCGCTCGTTCGGCCTGTCTGCGCCCCCTTCCACCCGCATCCTCTCCCTGGTATCTCGTGTCATACTATCTCGCGACATCCTGACCGTCGCAGCGCGCACCTGCCTCAGTTCGAGTTACTTAAAAGAGGCCGCACTGCAGAATAAAAGGACTCAAACATGTTTATCGGCGCGTTTTGTGGGAACCCGATGCTTGTTGCGTTTATCGGCGTTCTTTGAGCAGCCGCCGCGTCCTTCGACAGGACTCACGACGCGTTTCTGGACATTTCGACGGCGAAGTTCGCGCGATATTCCGGAGACATGCCCGATTGTTCTGGATGGGAACCCAAGGGCTATATAAGGAGGTTGGGCCGACCTTCGAGAAAGTCTGAGTGGGGAGTTCTCCCGCGGCGGAGTTTCCGGGCGATAGTGCCGCAGGTGCGGCAGAGTGGCGAAGTCCTTGGACGAAGGTTCCAGGGCAGGGAGTGAGAGAGTTCAGTGGAGTCGGGAGTTTTCCCGCGGTGGAGTTTCCGGGCGATAGAGTCGCGGGCGCGGCGGAGCCCCGAGTTAAGTTGCGAGCGAGTCGTCGAGTGGGATCTCGGCGAAGGGTGTGACGGCGGCAGCAGAGTGCGGCGACGGAGTACCGCAGCGGAGACCCACGAGGGGTGCTGCGGTCAGAGTTGCGCCGAAAGTGCGGCCCAGCGAGGTGTGTGAAATGAGTGACTGGGGAATTGACATTTCTTTAAGTGTAGTTAATTATTTGTCATCTTAGAAGATTATTTGTAAGTGACAAGTAGTGGTAAGAGATGGGTTGTTACAGCAATTTTCGGTATCTGTTCCAACCTGATACTGATACAGTAATGTACCTAGTTACAAGTATCTGATACTTTTGTATCAGAGCAGTAGCGGTCACAGGAAGCGACAAGGTATCAGCATACTCGTTACAGGGTACACATCCTCCGTGCTGTCATCACCAACGTAAAAAGGTAACGGTGTCTCTGATACATTATTTATCACGCCCCGTAATTCTCTACCTGTTACTCTCATGCCCGCCTGATACAGCCAGTATCAATCAGTTCAACATTCACTGCAGTTCGTCCTGGCCGCGTATTAATTACCACCATGTACATTGTTGCGGGCTGTCATGCTTTGTAGTTAGTATCTGTATAGTGAAATAAGGAATGGATAAGTGCAGGAAAAAGACTTCATTTGTGTGGAATTTTTTTACGGAAAATAATGAGTTTGCTAATTGTAATTTGTGTAAACAAAAACTGAGTTATAAATCATCATCGACTAATCTGAAGAAACATTTGAAACGTAAACATTGATATAGTATGCTCACTAATGTACGTATCTGTTTTTTTTATTTTAAATTTTTGATAAAATCGTAATCTTTTAATGTATGAAAACACTAGTTTCTAATTGTTTTCGGAAAAAAAAGTCCATATGTTGATTACATCTGTTATTAGTGTCAACTGAGAATTTATTTGCATTTTCATAGCTGTTAGGTGCACAAATATAAATATTATATATTGTATTAATGTACTTTTTAATATTAAAATTTCATTAGTTTTATTATTGAACGAGACTGTGCACGCACTGCGCACTGAGCGTACTTTGATGTGGGACAATAACCAAACGACTCGTAACAATTTCGCTTTGCGCCTCTCCTTCAACGCCTTCCCCTGCGCTTCCTCCCCTACATTATTTCCCTTCTTTATCCCTTATTCGTCGTTTCTGCTCCCTCCCCTTTCACAAGCTCCGCCCAAGTGACCGTCATCTGCGATCGGGTTCTGCGCACATTGGCCGTGGTGTTGTTCCAGGCGAATTCTGAACTGATACTAAAGTACTTGATACTTTTCAAGTGTACTAGTTTGCCGTTCCTGATACAGGCGCGTATCAGTGCCAAAGTATATGGTTGATACTTTTCGACCCACCTCTAAGTAGTGGTAATAAATAAAACTGTGTGTGATATAAATCTTTAATTGGGCTATCCTTTACGAACCCGCAGGTAAATCGTAACATTTTGGTGTCAGAAGTGGGATAGCCCTAATTAATAGTTTTAGGATTCAGTTATATTATTAGAATAAAAGTTAAGAATAGATTTTAGTTTACGAGAATATAGTTAGTGTTTAGAAATTTAGTGAATTAGAATTTTTCTAGAGTTAGTTTAAGTTTACTGTAGCCAGTGATAGTTTTGAATGTAATAGAGCTATTGTTAGTTTAATTAGAAGATTCGGCTAGGTCATTTAACATTAAGAACAGTATTAGAAAAAAAAATATTATTTAGGTTGTTTAATTAGTAAATGCTTTAGAAAGAGATGGCTGCTGAAGAGTTAAATGTAGATGATATCAGGAAGATAAGGGTTCTCCTGGAAGAAATGGTGAATGACATGAGGGCATGGAGAACCAGTATGAAGAACTCTGCGAAAGAAGTGAAGAGTGAAAATATTGAGAGTAAGGACCATCATGAAGAAACGAAGAGCGGGTCAAATAATAGCCTAGAGGAAATGAAGAAGGATCAGGATGAAATGAAGAATGACCAGGAAGAAATGAAGAATAAAATGAAGACCGAAGTGAAGATAAGCCTAGAAGAGAAGAACAGCCAAGAGAAGAATAGCCAAGATAAAAACAGCGAAGAGAATAACAGTGAACCGAAGACCAGCCAGGAGAAGAACAGCGAAGAGAAGACCAGCGAAGAGAAGACCGGCGAAGAGAAGACCGGCGAAGAGAAGACCGGCGAAGAGGAGAACAGCGAAGAGGAGAACAGCGAAGAGGAGAACAGCGAAGAGAACAGCGAAGAGAACAGCGAAGAGAACAGCGAAGAGAACAGCGAAGAGAACAGCGAAGAGAACAGCAAAGAACACAGCGAAGAGGACATTTACCAAAGAGAGAGAGCAAAATGCACAGAAGAGCTGAAGAAAAGCCGAGAAGAGATGTACATGAGTCAAGAAGAGATAGGGAAGTGCAAAGAAGAAACTAAGAAAGACCAAGAAGAGATGCAGGAAGACCAAGAAGAGGTGAAGAAAGACCAAGAACAGGGGAAGAAGGACAGAGAAGAGCAAATGAGAACACAAGGAGTCATGAAGAGGGTACAAGCAGAAACTAAGTGCAGTCCAGGCGAGACTCAGAAGAACCAAGAGGGCACGAGTAACCAAGAAGAGACGAAGAGGAGCCGGGAAGAAATGCTGTGCGAACAAGTAGCTGCGAGAGAAGAAATGGAGAGAAAAAGGGAAGATACAAGGAAACCGTTGGAAGGCAATAAGCAATGCACTCAAGAGTATCGGGTCCGTCCAAGGCCATGGCTGAACAACATGGGGTATCTGCGATGCAGAAGGGTCACCGGGTGACGAGAGAAGCTACATCTAATGAGAGAGAGGGTTATCTGGTGAGACTGTATAGCCCGCGATGGAGGAAAGGCAGGAGGCCTAAACTTCGAGTAGCATGGGGACCTCCAGGAGGAGATGCATTACCTGTTCGGGACGAACAGGTTTAAGGAGGGGGAATGTTACGATCGCGCTTGGCTGCAGTGCTTGGCGTCGCCGCTCTCGTTCGGCCTGTCTGCGCCCCCTTCCACCCGCATCCTCTCCCTGGTATCTCGTGTCATACTATCTCGCGACATCCTGACCGTCGCAGCGCGCACCTGCCTCAGATCGAGTTACTTAAAGGAGGCCGCACTGCAGAATAAAAGGACTCAAACATGTTTATCGGCGCGTTTTGTGGGAACCCGATGCTTGTTGCGTTTATCGGCGTTCTTTGAGCAGCCGCCGCGTCCTTCGACAGGACTCACGACGCGTTTCTGGACATTTCGACGGCGAAGTTCGCGCGATATTCCGGAGACATGCCCGATTGTTCTGGATGGGAACCCAAGGGCTATATAAGGAGGTTGGGCCGACCTTCGAGAAAGTCTGAGTGGGGAGTTCTCCCGCGGCGAAGTTTCCGGGCGATAGTGCCGCGGGTGCGGCAGAGTGGCGAAGTCCTTGGACGAAGGTTCCAGGGCAGGGAGTGAGAGAGTTCAGTGGAGTCGGGAGTTTTCCCGCGGTGGAGTTTCCGGGCGATAGAGTCGCGGGCGCGGCGGAGCCCCGAGTTAAGTTGCGAGCGAGTCGTCGAGTGGGATCTCGGCGAAGGGTGTGACGGCGGCGGCGGAGTGTGGCGACGGAGTCCCGCGGCGGAGACCCACGAGGGGTGCTGCGGCGAGAGTTGCGCCGAAAGTGCGGCCCAGCGAGGTGTGTGAAACGAGTGACTGGGGAATTGACATTTCTTTAAGTGTAGTTAATTATTTGCCATCTTAGAAGATTATTTGTAAGTGACAAGTAGTGGTAATAAATAAAACTGTGTGTGATATAAATCTTTAATTGGGCTATCCTTTACGAACCCGCAGGTAAATCGTAACAATATGCATACCCGTCAATCACTGGCCTCCATACGCATGCATAAACAGAGCTAATCGTTGATTAGGGAAAATACATTTATGTGTGTCACTTCTCGAGTGGTTTTATCAAAACCGTTTCTTTGTTTATTAAATAGGGTTACCCACAAATAATTTTGTATGCAGGTTACAAAATTTTTTTTTGCTCATAAATGAAGTCATCCAATCAAACTATTTTAGACTAATTTGGTCAAACAATATGTACCTTCGTTCTGCGTACAAAAATGTGAAGCAAACGAAGAATTGTGGATGCTTAAATATACTGAGAAATGTATGTTTTTATTTGTAGAAAATAAATAAACGGTATGAAGTCACTCACAACATAAACTAATAACGACGCAATTGCACACAGGTTGTGTAACTTCTCCGAGTACACTCGCGAGTACTCAGCCGTTCAACGCCGCTATCTCTGCGGAAATAATTGACGTGTGTGTTCATAAATGGTTAGGAATGATAATGTTTCTCGCTGCGGTGTATTGCTTCACCCAATTGTGTTCGATGTGAAGAGGAGTCTGATTTAAAGACAGCAAGAGCAAAACTGGCAAGTATAAAATATAAATTTCAAAAAAAAAAAAAATTACTTTTAGATCTACGAGTGGTCAGAAAAGTTAAGTATCAGGGATTACCACCCAATTAAATAAAAGAAGAAGTAAAAAATTTACACAGCGAGAGTTACGTAAAAAAGTGCCTCGCCAAATTATTCATTTCCCACAAGCTAACACATATAATTTTTTTAAATAACTATCCGCCAAATGCCCTACTTACCGTACATACCTATGCCACTGTTTTCATTAAGCATGTTTTTTTTTTGGAATCAAACCTTACAATAAGAAAAAGCACTTCAGTTATTTAGACGGCTAACTAAACCATGGGGAGCTTTGCCTCGAAAGGTCACTGTGTTTTCAACCAACCGTGTCACGTTATAAGGCTTTGCTACACTATGCAATTTTCAGCTCGGGGCGACAATATTTCGAGCAGTTTCCCTGCGCTAAACACTACTATCTGGCTTTAAAACTCTACGCAAGCGCGAGGTAATAAAAGTAAGCCTTCTTCCAGTTTGGTCTTCAGCGACAATCCCCATAACATGCACGCGTGAGCCTTTACACTGGTCGTAAAGCGGCCCTTAACCTCAACCAAGACCTTGGAGGGGGGGGGGGGGGGAGGTTTGCAAGTTAAGCTGCCCTGTCAACACTAAAATATAACCTCCTAAAAATTTTAATAAAACCTGCACACGAGAAATAAACCACACCAAAGTATTTCACCTACGTTTCGTTCTAAAAACATGTTACGGAAAAGGTTAACCAAAACATTTATTTTGCTTAAATTTTCTCTTATTTTGGTGAACATATATTTCATAAATAATTATTTTATTAATTTTGTAAGATTTCTCAATTCAGATTTTTCGCTGAAGAACTTTAAAAAAAAAAAAAATCTTGAACAGTGTGTAGTTCCAGCTACAAATACAACCACAATTATAGACTCGAGGGGATTCATTCGGCATATTCTCGGTATCAACGACTGTAGCCGGGGAAAATTTCCAATGAAACCACGTCGTTACGATGCATCATGCTGAATGAGCATCTCCACAACTATCAGCGACTGTGTGGTGGTCAAGACGTAAACACACAAATACACACACTACCAACAAGTGACTCACTTCCTGGTATTCCTGGGCGACTTTCTGCCGAGCTGGACTTTGCCTGGACGACCCTGCAACAAACAAGCACACCCTTTGTAAGCGAGTGTGTTTGGTACAGAAGAGCAGTAGGAAAGGCAAAAGGAAAAAAAGAAGAAAATATAAAGAGAGAAATAACCAAAGGTTAGGAGAGAAATAAAAGAATGAGAAAAAAGAAGTAGAAATAGGTAAGAGAAAAAGAAATAAAGCAAAAGAGAATAAAAGAGAACGAAAGTAAAAATAGGAAAGAGAATTCTGAAGGTAGAGAGATAAGGATAGCGAACGAGAGAGGATATAGAACGATAGAGAAAGAACGATGAAAAAAAAAGAGAATGTCGGTAAAAGAGAGAGCGTTAGAGAAAGATAACGATAAATAAAGAGAGAACAATAGAGAAAGAGGTAAGGTAGAGGAAGAAAACGATAGAGAAAGGAAGAGGTCAGAGAAAGAGAGAGGATATATGAGTGATAAGGAGAGGAAAGGAAAGATAACGCGAGAAAAAGAGATAAAAGAGTTCGAAGAAAACAGAAAAAAGTAAAGAGAATGAGAGAAAAAAAGAAAAGGAAAGAGAATGAGAACAGAGAAAAACGAAAGATAAAATAAGGAAAGAGAGTAAGAAAGAGGAAAAACCTATTGTTTTACAACTCGATACTTCTTTCTGTCAAGCATCAGTGCAACTCAACAATACACAGACCAACATGCTGATAACTGCCTCAATTGTAAACAGATTGTTTCGCTGATACGAAGCTTTGTCTCTGTAGCAAAGAATACGAAGAATTATGTTGTTCTCACACACATCAAATACGTTTTTCAGCGTACATAATATGCCTAGAACATTTCTTTAAACGTAAAATAATCTATCCATATTTTTACCCTTTCACTAAAAGATGTTTGGATTTCAAAGGTTTACTATAGTTTCTTAAACATTGTAAACTTGTTTGGAAAATGTTTCTTCTCCAATTATTAAAACAAGGTTTTGTCTCCTAGCCGCCTTGTAGTTAGTTATTTTAAGTTCTAATTTTTTTGCGACTACAAAAAACAAGGGCTTTCATAGTAATTCAGTTCAATTACCCTTAGGCATTCCCATCGTAAAATATTTAACAAAATAAGTGCTTTGTGTAAGTTAATATAAGTCGTATAACTATTCATTTAAACACCATTCCCACAGGGCCAACTGCAAGGCACACAAACAATTTTGAAAATTATAATAACTAAAATTATTTTAACACATACAAATTTCAAATCAACTTTGCTCGCTCTGTTGTGATCCATCTTTTACTTTAAATTTTTTAACGTGTAACTGGAAAAAAACAAACAGACTTGACCTTATTCCTTTGTAAGTACCTGGAGGAAAATATCCAACGTAAGTTTAAAATAATAAAAAAAAATCCCCGTGTTTAAGCACGACAAAACTTCTACGATACCTACAACAATTATTAAATAAGTGATTATTTCATTGTAGGTTCGCGTTTAAATAATGCAACAAAAACGCTTTCTATTTGCAGTCTTCCCAATACTTGCAACTGCGGATTGATAAAACGTTATTCATTATTTATCTCGTCACGTGGATATCTTACCGCGGGTAAAAATAGTGTAGGATAGATATTAGAGCAAACATTTAAACGGTATTTCGCCAACTTTTAACTTTCCTTATTTTTATTTATTATTCTTTACAATTAGACTGGCAATCCATCCTTTCTGTCGTTTCTGCGCAATCACTTTGTCACTTTACCAACTTTACTCATTTTACCCTGGTAAAATCATTTCCTCTCAATCCATTTTTGAGTGATTTTTTTTCATAGTTATTTATAGATGCATATACATTTTTAATATTTAAATACACGAATTAAGGGAAAAATTGTGAAAGGTTAAATCACTTACGTAATTACTTCAGCAAAAATCTTATTTTCAATTCTTTCGAACAGACGAATTCTACATTGAATAACTTCCCGCATCGCAGAATAAACAGCTACTCTTGAGAGATAATCAACATAACGTTCTAAAGCGTCAAGTCCAATAATGTGACCGAAATAACAGTGGCAGACGGATACACAGACAATTGGAACTGCTTTTGACGACTGTCCATTTAGACAACAGTATTTGTAAACAATTCCATGTGGTGGTCAGGGTTCGTCAACCAACATTACTTGATGCTTTGCAACTGACAATAAAGAAGAGGGTACCACTTGCATTAGCGTAGTCCCAGGAGGGACAGAGCAAACAACGGCATTCGGTAGGAGTGATTTTGTGAATGGAACCGAATTCACTTAGGAACGGGGGAACCCTTCATTTCACAGACGAGAAAGCCACACCCGAAGTTCCCCGAAGTTCATGCTCGCTTTTTTTTTCCGTACCACAACAGGTGTATTCATTTGGGGGAAACCGTTTACATGATTTCACAGTATCTTTAATGTAGCTATCCTAACCAAATCAACCGTCCACAATGTTTTAAAGTATTTATAATGTAGCTAACCTAACCCAATTGACCATTAGTTATCATGAGTTGTATATTTATTTACAATAAACAACAAAAACCCGAAGATGCACGATCGGGCGTTTGGCTCTCTCGTCCGTGAAAAGAAGGCTGCCCCTAGGAACGGATATGTGTAGTCATGGTGCTGCCATCTGTGGCGGATGGCGCGAACCAAAGTTCACAAAGCCAAAGGGAAACTTTGTAGTATTAACTGTTTGGTGAAATGTAACACGATGGGCAGTATTTTAATCAAATTCTTTGTCTAAAATGAAGTCCAAAAGCCGGGCTGTAGGATTTTTTCAAGTCTTTCTCACTTTTATCAAAGCCATTTCATTTCATTGTTTATCTTAATATTTTTATTTTATTAATTTCTTGAGTTAAAATTAAGGGGATTAGCCTCTTATTTATTTTATATATTTTTGTTTTTTTGATGTTATGTAGGCTATACAATAACCATTGTTGCTTAGTATTTTATAATACTATGTATGTATTTGTCAATCGAATTATTCTACAAACCTGCTCCGCCAGCGAATTCTAGCGGCGGGTGCAATTACTACGTATGATTCGCGTCAAGAAATGTAGTCGAAAACACACAATTTTCGTATATTCATCACGTTTGGTATTATTTGAAAAATTATTCGTTAAATTTCTTGTCCCGAGTTTCGTATTAAAAGTTAATGTGTAGTCCCATGAGGACACACAATTTTGTTCGTTACAGAGGTTTGATGTGATTGGCGTGTACTAAAAAAAACACTCACTTTTTTTTTTATTAAACTGATTCCTGCTTACGGCATGCACATAGGCCTTGAATGACTTGAGTTACCTCCGCGTTGAAAACCCATGGACCGCAGATTCAACACGCGAATCCTACAGATCTGAGACCCCCTGACCGCTATCAAATTTCAGACAAGTTAAACGACACGGACTAAAACCAACGCCTATTTCGGATCATTTAAAATGGGGAACACAAAATTTCAAAAAATTGTGGGTTGGAGGGGGGGATGTTTGTGGTCAGGGGAGTGGCTAAAAATGGCCGAAGTCTAACGAGGAACGGGCGACCACGTGGTTACTGTCTACCCGCTGCGAGCCAGTCCTGTTTATTTTGGCCCCGCTGCCGTGTACCAACATGATTCACGGAAGTTTAAGTGCAAAACAAACCGCCCTCCCCTGCACTGCAGCAAAAAAAAAATAACGCGCTAAGCCAGGAAACTTAATCGTTGCGGTTACAAGGTTGGCGATGTTATTAATATATTTTATTTTTTGCAAGACAGACCATGAACTCCGCACTTCTGCCCTACACCCCCTAGTCTCTTGGAACGCGCCGGCATATGCGTTGAACACGGTGATGCCAACTGGATACGTACCAAGACATCGTTTCTCACGGCTTGCTTGAAGAACCTTTTAACAAAGAAATACTGCCATGTATACTATCGTGGACCAGTAGTCTTTGTATACACATAAAGAGATTAAGTTGTCAGCAGATATTTTAAGAATGCCATAACATTCTCATAAAAATATTAATTTTTACGTTTAATTCGTTTCGTGGTTATTTTTTTAACTATAAATATTATTATTGTTTATTTGTGATTACCACGAAAATTCTTAACATAGTTGATTTATTCTTGTTTGAACCAAATACCACAATCTGTATTTATTGGTTTATTGCACAGAATTAAGGTACATTAACAAATATTTTACAAAATATTTAACTTTTGTTCATGTCAAGCCCTCGGATTAGTCTCAAAAGTTATATCTGGCCCTTGAAAAGAGTGGAGTTGGCCTTCACTGCGTTAAATAATGTCAGGTAGATTCTTAGATTTTACGCGAGAAACCAATAACTGTCTTTTTTTTACTAATATCAAGTACAAAAACAGCATTTTTTGACTTGACAACGTCTAATAAATCGATGAACGCCGGCTGCACACACGAAAAATAATGACTCATTGTCCCGTTACGCTAATTGTCCCGTTACGCTCATTGTACGCTTGCGCCGCATCTATCTCTCTCCCACAAGATTGGAACAACCATCGATTTGACTTTTTCGAGGAACATTAAACTTAAAACACTCCCTTTCGTTTCCTACTTTTCCTATCATCGTCCTATCCTTAACAGAATAACACAGATTGGAAGAAGTTAAATAGCAAACATGTATAAAAGTAATAGTTAAAATAATCTCTTCGTTAAAGTAATAAACATATTTGAATTAATGAGTGCAAATAAAAGTAAAATTATCAATTAAATTGTAGATTTAATTTCACTCCTTTGTATCCATACAAAATAGTGATAATTCAATAAAAATGATTCAATTTTATTCATAAAAGTATGCGATCATTTCATAAATGGTTTGTTATGACGTTGTCACGTTAAACTATGGTCCGTAAACCGACTTTACAGACAACCAATTTTTTTTTTCATATGTTAACATACTAACTCTCGGTATACGGCATTTGGCTGGAGTACTTTCGTGAATAGGACGAAGTCGAATGAAAGGACATGTGTAACCACGGTGTCGAAGTCGTCGAGATGGCGGACCGACGTGTACCAACATATACCCGTATATAGTCACTTTCGTAAACATTACGAGACTTACCATCCGTATTGGTTTGCCAAATGAAACTTTGTGATAGGGAAACTAGTCCGGAATATATCGGTAAACTAAAATAGTCATAATAAAAAGTCATCTCAAGTTTAAAAAAAAAAACGTAAGAAAACTGGCGTTAGAATTATATTGATACATATTTTCCTTCTGCAGTTCCCAATAAGCTCGGTACTACAGCGGTAGAGCACGCGCTTATAAAGCTCAAGGGTGAATTTTCGACGTGATTCAAACTTCGTCACTGGGAAAAAAACTTGTATATTGTCTGCCATTAGCATTATAACACAATAATATGAAATAATAACATTGCATCAAATCAATACGTTTAGAGTTTTTTTGTAGTTATTACTTACAGACCAATTTCAAACGTTTAAGCAACAACAAATATACAAACATATACTTAGTTTTATAATGTGTGTTTTAAAAAACTTCGAGTTAATATTTTAGTAATGACATAGAAGTACAACTTATTGTGCGCGGAAAATTTATAGTATTACCTGTTTAGTGAATTTTAACAGGATGGGCAGTTTTTAATGAAATACGTTAAAGAAAATCAGGTCCAAAACAGCGGTTTAGGATTTTTCCAAAACTTTCTCGCTTTTATCAGAGCACAGTTTAAAATTTTCGTCTGTTTCGCGCTGCTATCTGCACATGGTGGCAAGCAACGTTTGCGATTTCAGGCGAAGCCACGCAGAAAGCTAAGCTATGTTCGTGATGTCCGCTATGTTCGCGATCTTCACTATGTTCGTTGCACCAGGTGTCACACAGGATAGTATTGTTCGCGTTGTCGGAGAGATGCATGCCGTGGGATTCAAGTAATGATTCCGACGATGATAATATTCTGCTGGCTCTAGCAGTATGTACCTATATGTAAAAAAATATAATAATTAGGAGAATTTCATCATTTTATTAAGCAGGTGCGTGAGAAAAAAGCCAAATTTATGGATTATTTCAGAATAAATATAATCAGTTTTATAAAATTTTATTTTTCATCAATAATAAAATTTAGAAGAAAAATCTAAATTACAGGGAAAGCATTTTAGCAGAAACATGATTTAATGACGATATTATTCTTTAACGATAAATCGTCAATGAAATAAAGGGAAAATTAAGAACAATGAGAATTCATTCCAATAACTATTAGGCTAATTCCTTAGTAACCACCTATGAAATCAAATCCCAGACATTTCTATAATATTCTATAGATTTATTCCATAAACATTGATATTTTCGTACTTCAATGAACTTTTCCATCGATAATTAATTTAAAGAAAAAAAAAATTTCCAGTAAAGAGATTTGAACCACGTCAAAAATGACCCCTAAAGCATCACACCTTCTCGCTCTGCCACCGCGCTACTGACATCACTGAATCTTCTACAGAATAATCCATGCATTATCCGCTACCGAGATTCCTGAATCTTCTAAATGAGACTATGCATTATCAATAGTGTAACGCTAGCTTATCTACGTGTTTTAAAACTCTTAATTTTCTTCTTTCTATGTCTATTTTAGTTTACCGAATATATTTCGGCGAAGTTTCAATATCAAAGTTTCATTTCTCACACCAATAAGTTTGGTACGTCACCTAAAGTTTACGAAAGTGACTATGTAAGGGTGTGTGTTTTCTACACAAGGGTTCGCCATCTAAACAACTTCGGGCTCGTGGGTACAGCAGAAAAAAAACATAAGTTCTATTGCGGTTTTGGCCAAGACATCGGGTATGAAAACTTTCTAGCCCCGAGCCAGACCCCTTGGAAGGGTGTTAAAATGTTACCTAATACGATTGCAGGCGCGCTAACAGAAAATAGCTATGAAAACTGCTAAGGAAAGGCGTGTCGTGCGGAGTTGGTTAAAGCGACAAGGTCGCTATAAGGTGTAATAAAATATTTTAGTAGTCAAAGCGACTGACTTGGCCCAAGGAGCATGTAAGAAGATCTGGAGTGGACATGTGTAGGGCGAGAGCGAAGCCAGCCGGTTGCGAAGAAGGGTTGAAAAGAAAGAGGAGGAGAGCGTATTTCTACTGCAAACACAGCCCCAGCCCACTTGTCCTTGAGGTTTGAGTGGCGCTGGTGTGCGGCTACAATGGTGATTTCCTGTAGCGCATATGGCTGTACAAATCGATGGAATTCCAAGCCGGATGGGTTGCTTTTCACATGTATTAAAGATTTTTTTTTTCATTTGTTAACTAAATTAATTCCCAAAACTTCTGAAGCATCAGAAAAAAGTGGCAAATGTTTTAAACAGAAGTAACTAATCTTCGAACTTTTCGAAAAACCTAAGAAAACTATTTAACAAAGAGAAGTAGTTTCAGTTGCATAATTCTTTACTTTTTTCATAGATTTCCAAAACGTGACGATCAACGACAGATCTGGGAAAAAGCGACAAAGCGGAAAAATTGGATTGCGTCTCCGAACCATGCATTGTGTACAGTGCATTTTGAAGACAAATGGGTCTTAAGAAGCGAAAATCTAACTCGATTAAAGGATAATATGGTGTTCGGTATATTAAGGTTTCCCTCAAAGGAACGGTTTCACAATGCTTTTAAGATATTAGATAAATCCCAACATAAGTTTAAAACATTTCTCTTAAGAGTGTGCTTCGTAGCATTAAAAGACGTGCCTTAATTATTTTGCAAATTTATCATTGTTATGGTGACGATGTCAGGGGTTTTCGTATTTTTTTAGAAATATAGTACAGTATGTATTAGCAACTACGTTAAGAACTGTTATTTTATTCACACAGAGAAAAGAAATACAAAATGCTAAAATTTGGCGTCTGTCTTTTTATATCCTATATAGGCTTGTTATGATATGTATGTTGTAACATGTATAAAAATGTTAAATATATTCAACAATATTCGGTAATTATATATATTTAAAAACTTTTATGTACGCTACTTGAAACTACGTGAAAAATTTTCAGTCTATAAAGGCCTATTCTATGATTTTTTAAAATTATTAATTCTTATGCAAACAATTAATAAAATTGAAAGTTTCTTACATTGTCAGTATATGCATAGCATTACAGTTATTACAAACAATTCTCTACCAGTGTTTAGCTAAGGTTTGCATGTTACGTTGGTTGAGTAAGTAGACTGGAACATGAACATGATATTGAAAAGACTTCTAACTTCTACTAATACACGTATATTACAAGAGATTTGTAATAGATTAAATGAAGTAAGTAAGAATTCGTTTTTTATAAACGTTGTGTATGAAATTATAAAATTTGAGAAGTATAATAACAAAAAGAAGTGCGTTACGAAGACATATGTCGGTAGTGTTACCCACTGAAACATTATTCCCACTTCAACTCTCTGTAAAAATAAAAGTATTGGGTTGAATGCGTCTAGAGTGGTATATAAATAAAATTTGAAGCTTCTTCCTAATTTCATTCGCAGGTGTCCCCCACCTATAGTTGCAAACAAAAATTTTTCCTCGATGTTGAAATTTACTCTGCGTATTCACAAAAAAAATTGGCAGTAAATAGGTATTTAATTTTTAAAAATGAAAGTATTCATATTTCGAAAAAAATATTAAAGCGGTGTGGGGAAGAATGTTTACAGATAATCCAGTAAAATTTTCAGTTTGATTGTTTTGATAGTTTCGGAGCTGTTGCGAGTTTAGTTTGGAGGATTTTTCCGCCGCGCGAGACAAGTTTGGCTCGTTTTCGTTTTCTTCCAGCGTAGGAAGCAGGGAACAAACGCCGATACCCGGCTTCACCTCGCATCCTTTGCTGGCCTTCCCTTGTCCTCTCCAGATGTATTACTGTATATTAGCTCCATGACTTGGCCCTGCGACTTTCATATCGTTGGTCGCGGCTTGTCACAGGGACCAAATTTGTTGCTACTCCCAAAGAGAATTTATGTTCACTCTTAAACAACTTAAGACCTGAATCTGTCAAAGATCGTTTTTGCTACTGTCTCGTCGTTTTAGCTCTGTGTGGTTGTCTCTTCTGTAATAATATTTTTTGAATAATTCCATCTACGGAATTTTCAGTGTTAATTATATATTTTATTTTTTGACATCCTTTGATTTTAGCAGCTTTCTGTGAATTTGCATTTTCATCTTATCTTGTAATTTTTCGTTTTTTTTTGTCCATTATTTTGATTTCTTATGACATAGGCTATAGCGTAACCAACAATAGCGTATGTCCAAAATAACATTTTGAAAAAATCCCATCACACGAACCATTCAAATCACGGATGTTTTTTCCAGGTTTTGAAGATACATTTTCATTCCCCTGAGTTATTACTTGTTCTTGGCGAGACTTTCCGTGAGGCTGCTGCGTCGGCAGTAGGAAGGTTTATTAATCCTTCCTCCTGCCTCTCCCCACAGGCTTGTTTGCATGTTTTTATTTTTAACCTCGATATCAGCGAGCTGCCGAATAGCTTTCTTCCGGACGTCACCAAGTTCATTCACCCACGCCAGTCGCGGCGGTGGGTCGTCGAGCTCTTCCGATTTGAAATTGTGATTCGTGTGGCGCCAGCTTCGCCGTGCTCCGTCATGCCCGAACCTCAATATCGCGACAGAAAAAAAAATTGTTTGTCTGTAAAGTCGGTTTACGGACGATAGTTTAACGTGACGTCATAACAAAACATTGATGAAAAGATTACATACGTTTATGAATGAAATTGAATCATTTTTATTGAATTATCATTATTTTGTATGGATACAAAGAAGGAGTGAAATGAAATCTACAATTTATTTGATAAATTAACTTTTATTTGCACTCATTAATTCAAGTATGTTTATTACTTTAACGAACAGATTATCGTAACTATAACTTTTATACATGTTTCCTATTTAACTTCTTCCAATCTGTGTTATTCTGTTAAGGATAGGACGGTTATAGGAAAAGTAGGAAACTAATGGGGGTGTTTCAAGTTTATTGTGCCTCGAAAAAGTCAAATCGATGGTTATTCCAATCGAGTGGAAGAGAGATAGATGCGGCGCAAGCGTACAATGAGCGTAACGGGACACAGCGTAACGGGACACTTTTTCGTGCGTGCAGCCAGCGTTCAACGTTTTATTAGACGTTGTCACGTCAAAAATCACATTACTGATGTGTAACACCTCAGCGCTCGGTATACGGCATCTGGTGGGGATAATTTCGTAAATGGAACGGAATTAGCATGGAACGGAAATGTGTAAACCCAAGGTGCTGCCATCTGCGGCGAATGGCGCGAACTTAAATAGTTTAAAATTTCGGTCTGCAAATCGAATGATTCAATAGTCGATGTAGCTACTCCGGCAACGAATTCTAGTGGCGGGTGCGGAAACTACGTCTGATTCGCGTCAAGAAATCTAGTTGAAAACACAATTTGCGTACATATTTATCACACTCAGCATTTTTTAAAGAATTCTTCGTTAAATTTCGTTTCCGATTTTCGTATTATACAGTGCCTAAAAAAAGGTTAATGCCACAAGCTAATTTAAAATTAAATTACCCTAGTTTTTATTTTTTAGTTCTGGGCGGTACCCACTAATGTTTTAGACGGAAATTATGGATTATTGATTGTATATTTCCTAACATCTGTGGTGTCCGGCCCAAAATGAATGAATTGAATAATGTAAATTAACCTTACTCGAATTCAAACTGAAAATACCCCTTAGTGTAACTATTTTATCCGTGGTAAATAAAAGTATGTGGTATCAGTGACTAATGGCAGTGTATTATTTAAGTGTCTCTGTATCGTTGACATAACATTCATATCACATATTTGATCCACAGAATTAATAAAATCACACTATGGTATAATTAAAATTATTTGCTAATCTCAGATGATTGGAATTCTTACAGGGGTTTTGTTCCTCATCAAAATAAGTGCAAAGTCGTAATTAAGTTGCAAAAATCAATATTTATGCACAGATGTAAATCAATTACTTCAGGTTAAAATAAATTAATATTGTCTCTACTTTAAAGTTCAACTCCTGTTGAAAGTTACAACGAACCAAAATAAATTATGTATGTATTATGAGTGTGTGCCGTTTAGTGATCAGTCGGTGAGCGAACCTCTGGGTTTCAGTGAAAACCATACTACACCAGAGTAAGCGTCTTAATCAATAGTTTTTGACTCCAAAATGAATTCCAATCA
The DNA here is from genome assembly GCF_032445375.1 of Bacillus rossius redtenbacheri. Classification (NCBI taxonomy): domain Eukaryota; kingdom Metazoa; phylum Arthropoda; class Insecta; order Phasmatodea; family Bacillidae; genus Bacillus; species Bacillus rossius. The sequence goes on along the minus strand of NC_086336.1, from coordinate 11,626,009 downwards.
TGTACTACGTCTAAAACTATGTAATACTGGGATCCCGGTAAAATATATGATAATTAAATTGACCAAGTTAACATGTATGAAGAATAGTTGTTACAATTTTTGTTCAAACTTTCAATGCTTTAAGTATCTTTGAAGAAATAAAGTTTTTTTTTTTTAATTTGGATAGAACTCTTGAACGTAAACGATGAAAATTTCTACAGCGACGAGACGGGACTGGTACGAACCGACCTCGTTTTCAGCAAACCACATCCAGGAAAAGAGGCCATCCTCGGTGATCACCGCACAGCGCGATCAGCGGACAAGGACATCCATCACTCTAGGACCTGGTAGAAGTAGTCCTCTGGGCACTCCTCTCGAACGGTCTCCTGGGGCTGGTAGTCGGATTGGCTCACGGATCGTCCTTCTCTGGAATCTTCATCGTCGATTGGAAATGTTCCTCCACCTTACTTCAGTCAGTCATGGTTCATCAGGACAGTAGTACAGAAGTAGACTCGAGCTTCAACTCTTCATTGAATTTTTAGATTAGTCTTTAGCTGGTCAATTTGCGATTATCCTTCGACATTATTTATTCATGGTACGGTCTTTTATACACGTCGATAATGGATCAGCTCTCGTTGAAAGTATATGGTAATTCTTTGTTAATTATTTTATCTAAATCCAATTAATTCCTTACAAATATCTATAAATCTTCTTCAATTTTCAGTAATTCAGCTTGACTTATTTTAAATGGTCATATTTCTCGTAGTAGCTATTCGTAGAATCCAACTTAAAACGTGATTACGGCCGAACATTCTAAAGAACCTTTTTTTCTTTTGCCTTGTTAATAACCACCACGATTCTCTCAATTTTGACAAAATGCAGAGAAAATAAAAAAAAAAACAAATAATTTTAAATTTATGACCAAAGATAAAATAATAATCATAGACAAAGCAAAATACTATTCAAATCACACACAATTGCATAGAATAAACGAACCATAATTAAACTGATGAAAATGTTAAACGTGAATAAAATAAATAAACTGATTTCTACAAAGTATAGAAATTACCTTTATAGTTCATTTCATGAATATTTTGAATAATGCTGATCGTGAGACATCTATCTATCAAAAAAAAAACATTGCGATACATTTAGTTTTAAAGATACAATTTTTATTATTTTAGACACTTAGGGAGCCTTCAAGTATTACGTAACGAATTTGGGGGGGAGGGGGGGTCTTGTAAAACGTTACGATGCGTTGCAGGGGAGAGAGAGGGGGGGGAGGGGTTTGACCTACGCGTTACGTCACATTGTTTTTTTTTTTTTTTTTTTAACCCTTCAGAATGGTCGCGTAGAGACAGATTCTTTCACGCATTTTTTTAAAACTTTTTTTTTCTCAAAATTTCAAATGGCATGATAGCTTAAATTTTTTTTTTACCTTCACAAAATTGCTTCTGCTTGCTTTACAGGATTAATGAATATTGTTAACTCCAAACGTAAAGCTATATATATATATATATATATATATATATATATATATATATATATATATATATATATATATATCAACAGCTGTGATAGTTTTTCTCGTCACTCCAGTAAAGTAGTTAAAACAAAAAATACCACCATTCGGATGGCTTCGTTATACTTCGGTTTTCAACGTAGACTCCAATCGCCATATTAGAAATTATATAGGTATTGATATTCAAAATACACTGTTTTTTATGTGTGAGATTTTCTCTCATCACAACAGTAATGTTGTGGTACGAAAGACGATTGGTCTGAAAGGTTAATAAAATAACTAGTGAATTAAAATCTCCCAAGTTGGCAACCCTTTTCGTTTATTTTTTATGGAGGGTTCCCGATTGAATTGTTCGTATTTTGTTCTCCCAAGATGGCAACCCTTTTCGTTTATGTGCTCCAAGCACTCGACCGACTGTATGAAAATTGACAACTACGATGTTTCGGCAGAATATAGAAACCCTGAAGATAGCTTGCAGGATCCAGCAGACCCTAATATGGCGTGGTATAGCGCTCACGTCCGTGAATCGCAATATTTCTTGCAAGTTATTAAATGCGCGGATGAATCCTGCTGTTCCCGCTTGAGGAGTGCATTAAAATCTGTCTTTCCAGAAACTTTCCTGCTGCCACCCTGCCCAATCCTTCAAACCGCAAACAAGTTCGTGGTACCTAGTCAGATAGAGGATCATGCAAGTTTTCGCCACTTCTTGTGAGGTTGTCTGTTGATCTGTCGCCTCCTCTAGAAGGGTTTAAGCAGATGCCTTACGATTTCTGTTGCCCATCAGTACAATCCGACCTAAAGAACCGAGTATGTTCAACCTGTGGGTTTTTTTTTACATCCCACAAGAGTGTGCAAATGCACAATCGTTACATGCATGGCAAGACTGCCCAAGACCTTCGTGAAAGTCGAGTACGGCCACAGCGACTTGCTGCAAGAAGGGCAAATGAGCTTCTTTGCATTGTGCGTCGCTGTGAAACATCGTCTGAGGATGCCGATTGGCTCGACGAAGACGAAGTTGATGCAAGCGGTTTAACAATTCCGGAACCCTCTTCGTCTGCTCTCCGGATGCCAGTAATGAAAGAATCTGAGTGGCTGGCAAAACCATGGACAGAGGAGCAGTAAAACTCCAATTGAATTGTTTTTTTTACAATCTACTTATTTTAATTATGGCTAATTATATTTTAAATGTTTTTCGTTTTCGTTCGTATTCTTAAATACGATTATATTTTGACAAATATATTTTATTGCAGTTAGTTTTTGTTTTTAATTGCATTGCCAAAGGTAAAAATAATTATTAGAAATAAAATTTGTTATTTAATTTTAATAGCTTTATTAGTAAAACGCTAAAACAGGAGAATACACGAGAAGAACAATGGCGGATAAAGCAAAAAGTGTGTAAGGACAGAGCCAAGTCAGGAAAACGACGTAATTAAATGTATGATTGCTAAATGTATGATTGAGTAGTAAACATTTATTAGGACAAAAAAAACATTAGAAAGCGCTTGCTTTTAAAAACAAGACATTTCAAATGTTAATAAATAACATTAACGCGATTAAAACAATAACAAAGGTATTTTAGTGACTTATTCCGGTACGTTACGCCACATAATTGTGACTTTTAGGTAAAAATGGTCACTTGGGGTTACGTAACGTTTTACTAGGGGGGAGGGGGGGTACAGAAAAACGTTACGGCGCGTTACATGCGGGGAGGGGGGGGGGGGTCAAAAAATTGCGTTACGTAATACTTGAACGCTCCCTTATTATAAAAAATTACATTTTTAAGTATCAAAAATGTTTTAAATATATATATCAATTGCGTCGCGCTCATCGCATTGCGTGCATCGCGCTATCGTGATTACAGCATTGCTCGCACGGAGACACGCAAACCCGCGAAAGTCGTTCCGTGACATCACGCGAATCACGCTCACTGAGTGATGAAATGGCTGAGTGATGAAATTTCTGAGTGATGAAATGGCTGTCCATTGGTTTTAGTACCTCGTAAAAGAATGGGCTATTGTTTCATTTGTCCAACCTTTTCTTTGCTAGCTTAAAAAAAAAGTGAGCGAGACTTTTAGTACTTGCCAGAGATGTGTTAACTCAAACTCGGTAACGGGCAAATTCATGTATCCTTACGATGTTCATGTTGAAAATAAACTTGTAATACAAAACTCGGACACGAAACTTAAAGTATAACTCTTTAAAATAATGCCGAGTGTGATAAATATACTGGTCAGTCAAATATTTGCGCTTTTCAAGCAGGTACCAAAATTTCTAGACGCGGATCACACAAATACTTTCTGCAACCGTCGCTAGAATTCGCTGCCTGAATCGTAAACGTTGATCGCCAACCTTCACCCGCAGATTTTAGTTCGAAACAAACGGAAATGTTAAACTATTAGAAGAGACTCCGATAAAAACGACAATGACTTCAAAAACCCTAAAACCCAGTTTTGGACCCGAATGTCGACCAGGAATATTATTAAAATACTTTCCATCAAGTTAAAACTCATTAAACTGTTGATACTTTTCCGCACAAGTTAAAATTATACGTCTATGGCATTACCAAAATATTAGCATGAAACAATTTACAACACAGATTATATAACTAAGTATATTTTGATTAAACGGCTGAAATGTGTCTAAATAATTACTACATACAAACCTTAGCCTAATTCATCTGATTCAACATTATTATTAGAATGTATTTAACAAAATTAAAAAAAGATATTTCCAGTGATGAGATTTGAACCACGACCCTTGAGGTTAACAAGCGCACGGTCTATCGCTGTGCTACCGAGACAGTTAACATATTGTTAGGAGAATATGACTGTGTAATAATCATTGTAATGCCAATTTCATAGGTATTTTAAAATTGAGTTTACTTTTTACTATGATTATTTTAGTTAACCAAATATATTCCGGGGTAGTTTCACTATTATAAAGTTTCATTTGACACACCAATACGTTTGATGTCCCTAAAGTTTACAAAAGTGACAATATACGGGTTTATGTTGTTGCAATTGGGTCCGCCATATTTGTGTCACACTTCCATTCATCGAGTCCCGTTCCATTTTCATAACATTACTCCTAGCAAATGCCGTATACCGAGAGCTAAGATGATTACTAATCAGGAAATTTAATAAATTATCACAGAGATTTTCAATAATCATATAAGCAAAATATAGACTGAGCGAATGTTAAAAGAAATATTTATACTATCCACATGAACGTACTGATTTTTAAGTTAGAAAGCTAAAATCTTTTCACAGGTAATTTCCACATTATTTGAGTGGGCAGTCCACAGGCGTCAAATAAAAAAAAAGTCAGATAGCGAAAAGCTGCCGGAAATTGATGATTTAATAGCTTTAAAGCCCAATTAGTGTTCATTTCGGGACAATTTAGTCAACAATCCTCCAGTTCATTTGCTTTCTCGTGACTTCCGCTACCTGTATGGACACCTTGCACACACCTTTCGTACGACCAGAACCCTCTAGAATTCCTCTTGATGCCGCTGCGAAGACGAGAGCCCTGGGCGAGGTTGCACAAGCGCCAGGCCGATGGAACAACACAATACGTCCTGGTCGGGTCTGGAAGGACGGCGGTTGGCACACGCTCTCCCGGAGAAGCGCCGGAATGCCGGTCTCCAGCGAGCTGCTGTATCGCTTCCGCGCGAAGGTTCGACCCCGAACGACTCACCGGCCGAGACGCGACGCGACTACGCACCGTCGAGGAATATCGCGAGAATGATTTAGGGCGACGCGGGGAGCTCTTATCAGGCCTGTCACCGCGACGCCCGGCCGCGAACGGCAACCGTCTTCGCGAAAAACCTTAGGTAACCAGCCGAAACTCCCCTCAGGCACGCAACCAAAAGCTGTAACGACAACCACAATGATGCAAACCTACATTGCTCACCTCAAACTAATACAATGATACGGAATAAATCAAATCGTAGATAAAACAGATGGTACAGCAATCGTGGTGACAACACCAATTATCATGATGTGCATTCAACCGATTCAGAAAAAATATATATTATAACAGATCATGGAAGAAGTAAAACAATAATAAGGATTACGAACGAGGTAACGACCATTCTACACCGAGAAGAGAATAAGATGGTATGTCCGTGGGTCCCAATCCCTCCCTTCCAGGATTTAAAAAAATTAATAAATCTAAGACAATAAGTAAATCATAGCAAATTAGCTACTTACATATTATTTTACAAGGATTATTATAATACTTAGTGAGCTACAATTATGTATTTCATGCCCATTATAGCCTGACACACCTTATATACAATAGGGGCAGGAATTGTTTTGCAAGTAGTCGATACTTAATTCCGGTAAGCATGTCTTTGACAACAAACTTGACATGCATGTCTCAAGTATTTAATATAATAAGTACAAGTTAACTGTGACTTTGTTTTAAATAAATCAAATATCTGACTTGAGAACAAAGTATTAAAAACAAACAATAACCAAAATATGAAATGTTCACTTTCTTCAAGCAAAATCATTATTTGTACTTGTAAAGGTTGGAGTTACAAAAATTTGCTATTCCCTGGGATGTTATTTGGGGCAGTAAATATTATTTTTGAATTCAGGTAGAGTAAAATTCTTTCAAAAAAATTGGTTGTCTGTAAAGTTGGTTTACAGACGATAGTTCAACGTGACGTCATAATAAAACATTGATGAAATGGTTGCATACTTTTATGAATAAAATTTAATCATTTTTATTGAATTATCACTATTTTGTATGGATACGAAGGAGGAGTGAAATGAAATCTACAGTTTAATTGATAAATTTACTTTTATTTGCACTCATTAATTCAAATATGTTTATTACTTTAACGAAGAGATTATTTTAACTATAACTTTTATACATGTTTGCTATTTAACTTCTTCCAATCTGTGTTATTCTGTTAAGGATAGGACGATGATGGGAAAAGTAGGAATCGAATGGGAGTGTTTCAAGTTTAATGTGCCTAGAAAAAGTCAAATCGATGGTGGTTCCAATCGAGTGGAAGAGAGATAGATGAGGCGCAAGCGTACATTGAGCGTAATGGGACACAGCGTAACGGGACAATGTGCGTTACGGGACACTTTTATGTGCGTGCAGCCGGCGTTCATCGATTTATTAGACGTTGTCATGTCAAAAAATTATATAATGGTTGTGCTGAAGTCCGTACTTCAAAAAAAGCCTGGCTAAGGCATTGTTCTCCCAGTCGCAGGCCGCGAGGTCTGGACAGCGCTGCTCGGTACTGTTCGCCCACCGGCTCGTTATCCCCACTTTGCAGGCGGTGACGTGCGGTGACGTTGTCTAGCAGGGCTGAGCACCTGGTGGGAGGACAGTACAACTAACTGCACTGCCGAGGGGAAAATATTCCATTATACTCCTTGCAAGATATCTGTCTGAGAGCTTGGCTACCAATGAAACTCCCATTAAAAAAAAAGTCCAGAAGCATGAATAGTCAGCAAAAATAATCATTTGATTTGGAACTTTTTTTTTACAACCGTTAGGGTAAGTATAGGCTTTGATAGGCGATGACTCACGAGTGTGTAACGAAAGTTGCAACGCCCAGGAATGGAGCACTCAATGATTGGGAGGGGAAGAGGTAATAAATAATAACAGTCATATCAGGTTTGTTACAATGATGAACATCCCATATGAACCTTCTTTGTGTACTTGACTTTTTAGTTTCATAGTTCAAGAGACTTACCGGATATTTTTATGATAATTCAAGTGGATTGCTGGCGTGTAAAGTTTCATTTATAACGCACGTGGAAACCTTAACACAATTTGTCTTAAATAGACATAAAAGAAGCAATTAGTTACATATTTACATTACCTGCAGGTCATCAGCAACACATAAGTTATAATGTTTGTGTGTATCAGTGACACAATTACGGAACTAACATCTGGAGTTTAGGTTTGAACACTTGAACAAACTCAGAGCGTAAAGATTGTTCCCAATTTTTCAACTGAAAAAGAATTCAAGTACTTTTAGAGCACATTTGAATACTTTTAAAAATATATATTTGTACAGATGCAACCAAATTACACATTTGGTATGCTTGGATGTTATTAGTAAATTTACAGATATAAAACTGTATTACAATTAAACTAACGGTCGGCAGGCTACAAAGTCATAACTGCCAGTAAAGTCTGAGCGTTAAGAGACAGCGGGAGGCCCGCGTGAACTTGCACCGAGGATGCCTATAAGGTCGACAAACAAGCTTTCTCTAAGTGTATCGTCACTTCTATGGATGGCTCGTGCATATCATCCCTGTTATGGCAAAAAATTCTAAGTATATGCGTGACAAAAGGGATAGAATCAAGCATTTTCATTGCAAGAGAATTAAGAAGCGTTTAATCGTTTCATGTATTCCATAGTTACTGTTTAATATTTCTTGCACAAATCTCTTAATGTGTTAATTTAAGAAAAAAAAATTTAAATTGTACCCATACAATCCTAGCGATACGTATTTCCCCTTTTCCTACTGTAAAGTGTAAAGTGAATAAAAGATCCGGTGACGAAAATTACCGAGCTCTGCCAATCTGCCTCCAGGAAGTTTATGGTGTGTGAAGGACCATAATCTCGAAGACGTGGTCTTCAAACCCATATCTCGTGGGGAAAAAAAATATATATATATATATATATTTTTCGGTTTGCACTGCGTGCTTCACTGCGGACGTCGAGAATCGTAAAACAGAAAACGAAGTAGGGTGTGTGTGTACTTTGATGCGAATGTCTCGCTGGTGGAATGCCGCGTAATCACATGACGACCAACATGCTGCCAGCAGATAGGCCCTCGGCGCGTCTATTGCCAGAGAGCATTCGTTAATGGTTCCATTTCAAAATTGAAGGAGAGTCATGCTCTTATGAGAAAGTCTACGGTTGTAGTTCGTATGACAAATATATTCTGCAATTAAGTTTCTTCGAACTTTTTTTTTAAAATACCAACGACCAAACTGTTTTTAGTTTCATTTTCTGCCATCGGGATCGTTACGAATAAAGTACGAAGCTTAGTAAACCACTGGAAGCGAAAGGTTTCTTAAAACAAATGTAATATATGACATCAAGGTTGAAAAAAAGGAACCTAAAAAATGGAAATAAACGATTTAATTGTTGTATAGGGAGAGACAATTACTTAAGGCTATGGAATGTGACTAATTCTACGACTGGTAAAACTTTATGGCACCTGCAGTTTGGTACTTTTGAGCAATATTATGTCGGTGTCACGGCTGTTCAACCGTTTACAACACGAAAAAGAAAATTAGAGACCGAGCAATATGAAAAAATTTAAATTTAGAGGACTAACTACAAAGGAACTGCGACGTTTAGTTTTTTTTACAGCAGTACCGCACACGTATAGTACAAAAAGAATTCTATGTAAAAAAAAAAACTGGAAAAAGATGCAGAATAAGGAATCTACATTACCAACTATTGTTTTTGATGCAGACGTAACATATTACAAGTAATTTTGAAATAATTTCTGTAGTGTCGCAAATACTCGGTTAAAACAGGACATGTGAACTTAATTTGTTTTCAGTTATAAAATTTTGTAAACTTAATTAGTTGTCACTTATTAACTGGATTATTAAAATTGTTTATTATAATACTAAAGTTTCTTCTTATTTCTTGACCTTGGCAAAGAGGAAGTTCATGAATGTCATGGTTTTCTTCATCTTCTTTTGGTAATTCTTCAGCTGGTTCGAAATCAGGATCTCCTGAAGTTTTAGCAAAGTTATGGAGCATAACACAGGCAACACTTATTCATGGCACATTCCCCAATGTACTGTAAAGTACTGTAAGATAGGAAACCGGCGTTGGCCAAAACATCGATTATAACCTCCTCTTTTTTTTTTTTAAATTTTGTTATAATTTAGCTCATAACTAGCAAGATTTCTAAATGGAGTAATGTGGCTCTCTCATGTCCATCATCAAGTAGCCCAACATTAGGTTTTTTTGTTAATTGTAATCTAACCTGTGAATTTTTCCACATCCTCGAATCGTGTACGGATCCATGCCTAGTGAACATTTCTCTGTGATCACAAGACACCTTACCTTTTCGGTTAATGTACTCAGTATTACTACGTGAGTAGTATTAGTAACACCAATTGCTGTCGGAAACTTATACATACTTTGCCATAACTGTTTTGCCTCCATTATTTCGATGATGATAGTTGGGAACTTTATCCTTTCATTTTATAGCGCAATTATACTGTAACTACTGTATTCATAGTCCGAGATACCGTATCTTGACTAACGCCAAGTTCTTGACCGATTCATCCATTACTGCAAAAATACATAAGATTTACTAGGTCCAGGCTAGCAGCATTGAAATTAGGCCATCTTGGAACAACTGATTAACACAGAAAATGCCCAAATGTTAGTGAAGCCACGGAGTTTTTGAGCACTTGTTGCGTGTTGAATGACTGGAAACTGGAATACACGTGAGCTGATAACATTAATTCACTGCACACATTGGCAGTATTTTTATGAGGATAATATCGCTCAATTTAATTATAACTGTTTATGAAATATTGCACATTATATATTAAGAGTCTAGTAGCCTGAGACTGAAGATTTTCAAAAAATACCTGTTTGAATTTTTTTTTTTTTCAAATTTACCCTGAGATACATTTTAGTTAAAATTTATATTTGATTATGATTTGAAAACAATTTTCAACTAGAACTGTTGGCTCTATATTGGGCCCATTGCACCAGCCACGCTAGCTAGTTTGTTTATTCCAACTAGTTATTTTACAAATAAATAGTTACAATATTTTTTTAATATTTCTGTATTATTACGAGTGTTTTATGCATGATTTTTCAGTTTAATATGTGCCTATGTTTTTTTTTTTCAAGAATTGTGTTAATTCGTATGAATTTAAATTCTCACGCTAGATATTTTTTTTTTTTTTTAAATAACCTAAAGTTCAATTTTAACGTAGGTTAATACTATTTTTTAAAATACCCAACGTGTTATGAATATAGTTTATGTTAAAATAGACGAGTCACAAGTAACAAAGTATACCTCACCAACCATCTTAACTGACTTATGCTAGACATGCATTTGCCGGCGTCCTTAACGCGGTCATAATAATTCAAGATGAACTGGAGAATTATCTGTGGAAGCGAAGTGTATTTGTGAACACCATTAGAACACTCCACGATAGCTTCTTCAGAAGCATTCTCTCGCAAGGACTGTTTTAACCAACGGGAGGCGGGAGGAAAGCTAAAAGCAGACACCGGTGCCTGCATTCATCCAGCCTTCCTGCAAAATACGGATGTTAACAACACAAGTAAGCGCACTGCGCTCCGCACGGGAAGCCTACGATTCACTCGTCCTTCTGGACATACCCGAATACTCACGTTGGCAAGCCTTCTTTCAACAGACGAGAGAGCCAAATGTGCGATCGTGAATCTTCGGTTTTTTTTTTTTGTTCATTGTAAATAAATATACAACTCATGATAACTAATGGTCAATTAGGTTAGGTTAGCTACATTATAAATACTTTAAAACATTTTAAACGGTTGATTTGGTTAGGTTGGCTACATTAAATATACTGTGATATCATGTAAACGATTGACCCCAAATAATACACCTGTTGTGGTACGGGAAAAAAAGCGAGTAAGAACTTCGGGGAATTTCGGGTTTGGCTCTCTCGTCTGTGAAAAGAATACTTGCCAACGTGAGTATTCGGGTATGTCCAGAAGGACGAGTGAATCGTAGGCTTCCTGCTCCGCACAGCATAGAGCAACATTAGCCGTAGAGGGAGCAGTTCTAGTTCCGAACATTGGCGTAGAGCCCGGACAACCCCCCCCCCCCCCCTTTTAAGACCGAGAATTAAAACGTCCCTCACCTAGGTGGCCTACTTGCGCTTTCAAAACTTTGACTGTGAAACAGGTTTGATGTCAAAACTATGTTTCGTTAATAACTGTCCGTATATTTCAAAGTTTTCTGCTAATTGCATGCGTATGGGCCAAAATATGGGCAGTACACATCATACAGGCAACTGGTTAAAACCCACGCGCTAACCTCTCGCGTCGCCTGGAGAATCCTACAGATTTGCTCCCCTGGTTCCGAATACGATGCGTATGTTGTTCACGAAACGTTACGATTCGTCCTTTACCGATGCATAACTTAAAAAAAAGTAACTTTTAGTTTCAAAGCTACATTCAGTACAAAAAAACTGTGGAAAAAATTTCGAATTTTTTAACGCCACACTGTAATTTTTTTTTTTTGTAAATGGAAAAGAAATATTCGTGTAACCTTGCAGATATTTGTAAATTTGTAAACTTCCATGAAAACTACTGAATCACTACAAAATATTGTTCGCAATAGTTCTGGGTTCAGATTCTTACCCTGGCCGTGTGTCGTCCCAGTACCTCCGGAGCGAGGGGTGTAACCCTCTAGTGCCGTCCCAACATACTTTACACAAACCGATGGCATCTCGCAAGTTACACAACTCTTTGTCTTCCTGCATTGATATACGTCATGAACGCAGGTAGAGGGCGGCATTCCTTCGGGTCGTTACCACAACGCCCAAATACCACAACGCCGAACGTACAATAACGCCGAATACCATAACGCCGAATGCCAAAATGACCGCAACGCCGACAGCTAGAAAACTGCTCTGTACCACAACGCCGAAATACAGTAACGCCAAAAAATGTTGCTGCGGGGGGGGGGGGGGGGGGGGGGCACAGGAGCAAAATGAAAAACAACTGAATGAGTGTGTGTTTCTTAAATGTATCTTAACGCCGAAATACCACAACCTAACCTAGCCTAGGCTAACCTAACCCAGGCTAACCTAACCTAGCCTAACCTAGCATAACCTAACCTAACCTAAACTTTGTGGCAGTCCTGCAATGACATTTTTCGGCGTTAATGTATTTCGGCGTTGTGGTAATTCGGCGTTGTGGTACACAGCAGTTTTCTAGCTGTCGGCGTTGTAGTCAATTTGGCATTCGGCGTTATGGTTTTCGGCGTGATTGTACGTTCGGCGTTGTGGTATATCGGCGTTGTGGTGCGTCCCCCATTCCCTCGCCTGCTGACATTATACCAACACTCGCGGTTTTCGCCGCGCTCCACCGCAACACGCAAAGCCTTCCATGTGTCACAGATTTGTTTGTATTGCGTCTAAAGTTTATAATGAACACAAACCTGCGTAACCTGTGGAGCTGATATGCTTAATTGCACATTAACCATCTTTCTTCAAGGGTACCCCTATTTAAGATACAATAAAGCTTTCATTTTTTAACCCCTTAAACTTGGCGATTTTAATTGAATCCTTTTCAAAAGTACCCAATTAATAGGCAGATAACCTGGTTTTTACACAACAGACATCTGTTGATGGTCATATTACCCTTATATTAATTCATAATAATATTTATTACAACCATCTCGTATTTTTATGCTGATTTTGCACCCAACTTTTCTTCAGCTTACCAGAGTTTTGTCGCATAGTACTATAATTTTGGTAGGTGTTCCTATCCGAAGCTGGGATTCGAAGCTAACTGCACCTCAGTGATCTAAGACGACGAGGAAGACGAAGAACCAGTCGCGTGCGCTGGGTTTCCTCAAGAAGAACGCATTTCATAGTCAAGGAGTTTTCATCCTATTTCACAAGCCTGTTAACAAGTAGTTTTAATTTAAATTTTATTTTCACACAACGCCCAGTATTTTTATACAGCTGGTGTCAGCGTCGACTGCTCTGAGCGGTGGAAGGTTATTCGCAGTAAAGTCGCAGAAAATGACGATAAACGGTTGATAATACATTTGATAATACGCCAAAATCAACGTTTTGTAAATATTTGACGTTATACATGTATGTATATTTCAATACAAATAATTAAGTTCATCTGCCTTCCAACATTATTTTAGTGCTCTAAAACTACGGTAGAAAAGTAAATATCTACAGGTAAAATTACTCTGCCATTTAGCGCCCCCCCCCCCCCCCCAATTCGGCGCCCGGGGCCCAAGCCCCGTCTTCACCCCTGCAGTTACGTCGCTGCGTGAAAACCGCTGTACTGGTGGGTGTTGTCTGGCGAGGCCAGGCGTGGGTGCTGAAGGTAGCACCTTTCCCCCTCCATCCGCGCTGACAGACGTCTTCCAGGCACTACCACCCCCCCCCCCCCCTACACCACTCTCCCCCCTTCGGGAAGCCTTCTTTTATTTGTTCATTGTAACTCATGATAACTAATGGTAAATTACGTTAGGTTAGCTACATTATAAATACTTTTAACATTGTGGACGGTTGATTTGGTTAGGATAGCTACATTAAAGATACTGTGAAATCATGTAAACGGTTTCCTAGCTCTGGATAGCTACATATTAAAAAGTTATTTGCTAAGCAACCATAAAATGATTTTACAGTATTTTTTAATGTAGCTATACCTACTTACCTAATATAACCAACCATCCACAATGTTTTAAAGGTATTTATAATGTAGCTAACCTATCATAATCGACCGCAAAATTTAATGCCACGCCGGTTTTATACAATGAGATAGAACGGGAAAAAAAGCGAGCATGAACTTCGGGGAACTTCGGGTGTGGCTCTCTCGTCTGTGAAATGAAGGCTTCCCTACCCCTACATCGCTCGCGTACACACACTCCGAGACTAACTAGGGCAGAGTACAGTTGCGTTCAGGAATAACAAATATAACAATTTACAACATAATCTTCTTTAGCCATAGTTTTAAAATGTAATATTAAATTATGTAAGTAAAAAAATCCATCTCCAGTGACATAATTCGAGCCTAGAGATCAACTCTGATACCACGCTAATTATTGAGCTAAATCAACACAGTAAAATTGAGCGGGGAGTATTGAGCTATCGGTTTTAATACCGCATTTTATAATTTGATATAATTCATTTTTGTGAGTATTAAAGTTTATAAAATGTATTTTAGAATAGTTTAACTAGCACAAAGATTTAATTGGCACAACGATAGGTTTGGTACTCCCTTATTCACGTAAGCGAATACATACATGTTTATGACGCCACACGCGGTGAAGACTTCGGCATGTGGATATAGTAGAAACGCGCATGCGCTTTAGACCATAATGTTAAACTTCCGTCCTTGGATCGCGCGCACATTATTACAATATATTATTGCTTTCTATAATTACAACCTCGACGAGTCTATAGAAATATAAATTCAAACATGTACCAAAACATTCTTCCTTAGGTTCGCCTTCCAATACTATTGGACTATTACTATCATAGGGAACAATAACATACATAGGATACTCATCATAAAATCACGAATGTTTCATTAACTATTTTATTGCAACATTATTTTTAATACATACGTTGACAAATACTAATTAGGAACATGTGAAAGCCTCTTTTGGCGTAACAACGTCTAATAAATCGATGAACGCCGGCTCCACGCACGAAAAAGTGTCCCGTTACGCTCATTGTACGCTTGCGCCGCATCTATCTCTCTTCCACTCGATTGGAACAACCATCGATTTGACTTTTTCGAGGCACATTAAACTTGAAACACTCCCATTCGTTTCCTACTTTTCCTATCATCGTCCTATCCTTAACAGAATAACACAGATTGGAACAAGTTAAATAGCAAACATGTATAAAAGTTAAAGTTAAAATAATCTCTTCGTTAAGGTAATAAACATATTTGAATTAATGAGTGCAAATAAAAGTAAATTTATCAATGAAATTGTAGATTTCATTTCACTCATTCTTTGTATCCATACAAAATAGTGATAATTCGATAAAAATGATTCAATTTTATTCATAAAAGTATGCAATCATTTCATCAATGTTTTGTTATGACGTTGTCACGTTGAACTATCGTCCGTAAACCGACTTTACAGACAACCAATTTTTTTTGAACCTGACGAGTGCACGCACGCTCATTGGTTTATGCACAGCCCCGCTCCTGTGCGAACACACAAAACATTAATAATAATGTTATGACAACACAGTGCGAGGCTACGACTTCCGCTCCAATTAACGTACGTGCGTCTAGAAACGCGCGCCTTGTCAACAACACACAGGCAAACACAATCTCGACGAACCGGCCACATATCGGCTGCCGAAGTAGGCGATTACCAATATCCTTCCTGCAGTCATTAGCTCAACTCGCTGGTTAAGGCTCGACTACTGATTGTTCGTGCTACGTCGCAGCGCCCGGGACAATTACTGAAGCGACAGTGACGGAGTTCCTTAGCCACGACAATGGCCTCGCGTGACTGCGGGCCGGGTGCTGGTGGTTTACTCGCCTTGCGCGGTTCCCCTCCTACCAACCGCCACGCAGGCTCGAGGGTTACACCTTCGAATATATATACTGTATAGAAGTCGCGAGTGGATAGGATTTACTCTACGTTTTTCAGGAGCGTATGATGAGCAGCTTGGGAACTTCACCGCTGCACGGCGCTGCCGTAACGCCCTGTATCGTCTTAGTTGTTATTTACACGTTAGAGCGCAGCACTGTCGCCCGCTGTCATTCCTCCGCACCCCCTACCCATCATTCACTGCAGCTCAAGGTCGTTCAACGGGAGTTTGTGCGTCACAAAACTGTAGGGATGAGAGGTGGGGCAGAGGGTGGGTGGAGGACAACGCATGTTAGAGGGAGGGTGGGGAAGGGGTGTTTGAAGAGTACAACACTTGTCCGCTAGGGACCACCACAAGTCGATGCCCTAGAGATTGTGGCGATTGCGGCGGTGAATTAACCGAATTAACCAACTACCTCAAACCGTATTAGAAATTTTAACCTGGGCTGGCGACTTCTATACAGTATATATATTCAAAGGTTACACTAGGCGAACTCCTCCCTCCTCCATGCTTCCAAGATCATCTCGAAATTGATTGACGGAGTCACGGGCGTATACCTATTGAATAAACATTACTTCCCCGATTACAAAATATTTGTAGGGCATCCGTATCTCCCTTTTTTCACTTGTATATATCTTTACTAATGGGTATTATATATATACACACATACATATATTCGTGTTTGTTATACAAATATACAATTTAAATCAGAGCTTTAAGAATTTTCACCTACTTGGCCTGCAAAACAAGAGTCTACACAGTATCATGAATCAACCCCATCCCCTAATTATCCTTTCCCGCCCCTTAAATGAGAATGTCGGTACTATTTGAAGAAATTTTACACACTTGCCATTAAAATAAAGAGGAAAATCCGGAAACAACTGATTTGAAAAAATACTAACCCCATTCCCTTCACAACACATTTCGAACAAACACTCCAATACCTCTTTCGCAGCCCTTAAAAAAAAATTTCGTACGTACACTACGTTTCGTAACCTTGGCGTTAAAATAAGAAATAAAGTAACTTGGCAACATCTCATTTCCTAATTACTGCCTCTATTTACACGAGATTTCGAAAAAATTACTCCATCCCTCTTTCCCACCCCTTAGCCTAAATCAGAATGTCAATTCTACATGATGAAAGTTTGCATAATTTGACGTTCAAAATAAGAGGAAAATTACTGGCTAAATATGATTTCGAAAAAAATTACCTCCATCCCCCTAAATGAAACCCCTTTACTCTGTATAAAGCCCAGGCACCAACCACCATGCTGCGCCGGATACTTCAGCTTGTACTCTATCTAATAAAAATAAATAAATACAACTGCACATAGTTATAAATAATTGTTAAAGTGTCAATTTATTAATGAGCATCATTAATTTCCAAGTCGACAGGCAATTTACGAACCACACAAACCAAACTCAACTACTGTATTTCAGATGTTTCGCCTTCGGGAATCGACGATAACGTCAATCGTGTCGGCGCGTGAGAGGAACTCACAACGACTTCGCAATTCTACCTCTCAACTTCTTTCCCCCCTTGCCCGCAAGTTCTTGCTGCTGGCGGCCTTTCTCTGCCCCCGATGGCGGCCGTCCAAGCTGGCGAGGAGGCTGGTTGTGTCACCCCCCCCCCCCACCCCACCCTCCAGGACATGGGGCACCGCACGCAAGCCGAGTCTTCAGCACGTCTACCAGCGAGCAGGGGAAACACGTCTGGCGACAGAGATGATAGACTTTACGGGCCAAACCTTCCCGCTGCAATCCTCTTCCGGGATCACACGATCCAAGCGACGCCCGAAACAAGGGAGGAACGAACTGCAACTTCGTTTATTTTTTACTGAGCTTATTAACTAACACCAAAGCCTTAAGGGCCCCGCCTACCCGGGCACACAATCGGTGCGCCGAGCTTTCAGGGAACACATTGCGTTTTTAAATATTAGAGTTTTGTCTGTTTAAGAAAATAATTTAATAATTCGCTTAAAGCACCGATAAGTAGTTTGGTTTCTGGATTAAATTTTTTAAATGTATTTTTTTAGAAGAGATTAAATAATTAAAATTGCAGAGTAATTTTTATACGTAAAACAACCACTTGTATTACACCTTTATCTTCCATTTCTCCGCCATATAATCTTACGGTCACCGCTCAAATTGCATAGATGTCATAATGCACGACTAGAACAAAGCACACTAGTTCAGAGCCTTACGCTTAGAGGCGATACCACGCTAGAAGCACAAGCAAGCGTCGCACTTATCATCCTACCTAATTAATAAAATTACACCCCGACTATGCGAGCCCCATTCGACGGCAACAGTTCTGATTTAACCGTTCGTATGTATCATTCGTCAAAATTGGTTTAATTATAAGGATTTCATTCATTAATATACAAAAATATGGTTAGTGAAAACGTATTTTTATGGAGATTTTTTAATTAAATTCTAAAACTGAAAAGATTTACGACAAAGACTAAACACGAATTCTTATTTAAAAGCTGCGTAGCGAATGATTACATGCTACCCAATCATGCTAGAGTTAAAAATTATACACAATAACAAAATAATTATAGAAACAAAATAATTGAGAAAATAGGTACCCCTTCATCGGCTATCTACTAGACTTATGAAACGCAAAACAGTGACTCTTACTTGACTATATAATGTTTTTAACAAATAAACTTAAAAATAAATGGACGGAACTGATCAAGATTTAATTTTGACGCCTCAAAAAAAATACATCACCGGTAAACCGCTAATATTCTATGTAATTTAAAAAGATTCCTGCATATAAAGCTTGTTTTTAACTTCCACGCAATGTTAATTAATTTCATTATTTTCATATTTGATTGCACTTTAAACGTTTTACTAGGGCCAGTAAATATTTTGAAAAAAAAATTAATGCAGTGAACAGTACAAAAATTTTTAATTCAGTATACATTAAAACCTACACTATTAATATCCTTTGTTTCGGTTTAACATTAAAATTATACATTATTCCTTACTGTGTGATGAATAAATTTTTATCATATGAGGCATATTAGTTTAACATAACAGGCAGAATTCTTGACCGACTTTGTTGACTTTCCAGACCCCCAGTAGATAATCCTGAAAATTAAAATAACCCAACCAAGGCAATGTTGAGAACTATTGCTAAAGGCTACGACTGGTCACCCACGTGGCTTGTAATCACGCTAACCGAACCAGCGACATCTCAATTTAAGAGGTAGCGTGCTCACCACAGTGGGAGTAGGTAAACAACATTTGTGGAAGGTAGGGGCCGAAGGAAGTTGTATAACAAATGTAGGATGAGCCTGTTTTTATGGACCGGGGAATCCGGGATGGAATAATTCCCACCCCGCGAAATTTTATTTATTTATATATATAATTATATAAAGGTACATATATAATACTGTAATGACCTATGTGGGGAGGTCTGGCTTCGTAAGGGATGGCCCAATTAGGTTTTATTAATTGCTATTATTTACATTAATAAAAAAATTTACTTTAAAATGTCCGATAACTAATCACTGGCGCTTAAAAATATTTATTCGTAAGGCGCTCCATATCTGTCCAGTTCCACAGTTCACACTCCTCACTGGAGCTAGGTTCAAACGTGGTTCGCCTCTTATCTCGCGCCAGTCTACACACTCAGTCTCGCGCCACTCTCGAGGGGGTCCCTCACCCTCTTCGCCGATGTCACACTTCCCTTCACTCGAGGAACTCTCCGAACTCTCGAACTCCCGCGGAGGCCATCGTCGCCACTTAAATACCTGCGGTGCCCTTCTCGAACCGACGAGAGCGGCTGCGGGGAGTCGCGTGATCTCGGGCCGACCCGACGCCCAAAAAGTCCAGAAGGGCGGTGTTTATTCTCGCCAATCCGCGCGGCGGCCTCGGGGTACCAGCAGAATTCCCAGGATCATTGACAATGGCCTGAGTCGGGGCATTGCGAGGGCCAAACGGGGGGAGAGGGGTTGCGAGGCCCCTTGTAATCCGGCCAGGCACGCGTGGTATGCCTTACGTCAGTGGACGGCGCGTGACGTCAGTGGCCGTGTTGGGCCGCCAGTCAGCTCCGAACATGGCGCGCGTTGCGGTCCCGTCTGCGCTCGTAACAATACGCATTTTGAGACTGTTTGAGAAATCTTGAAATTTTTTAACTTAAATAATCTGAATTAACAGTAACGCTTATAAAAGTGCAATATACCAAGTCCTCACGTGTGTTCAAAGAGGAAGCTTCAATTAAATTTTGCATATTCAGTGGCCATAAACAACCACACATCAGTCATTTTAGGATGGTCGATGAGCTGTGTTATTTTTGAAAGCAATATTTTAGAGAGGGAATTGGGACCCTCCCGGGGCCTCTAAATACTAATGTTTTTTTTTTTTTTTTTAAAGTGAGCCTTTTGCCTATTTTCTCATTTAAATATAATATTTGGTTGTTGCAATTTTATACGGCTGTTGTGACTACCGTAATAAAACATTATATTACAATATACTGTATAACATATTGTTAGATTTGACACGTATTTTTGAAAATCAGATCATTACCGCACGTAAAAAAAAAATTTCCCGGTCCCTCAATTTTTTTTTGTTTTTTTACTTTTTTCTCGCACCTCCTATTTTCCCGCCACTCAAAAACTGATTATCTGGGCCAATACCTGGTTGGCCAGTTTGTAAATAATTGCCAATATCCCCCCCTCCCCTTACTCAAACACACACTATTTCCCAATGTGACGTCACCCTTCACACGGACAGCAAATACACAAAACCTCTCACCCCTCTTAACCAAATGTCTTTCCGAGATTATATGTATTTCTTAATAGATTATATTAAAAAAATTCTTAAGTTAAAGTTAAAATATATTTAATTAAAATTCAAGGAACTTTATGTGCCATTATAATTAATTATAAGAAAACTTGAACAAAGATAAGTTAATATAGAATGTAATAAGATACAGTGAGCTGGGAAATCTCCTGACTTAAGTCCATAATAAGGTGGTTTCCGACGGGTCCCCCAGCCCAATACGGAGACGGCATTTGACATGGGCTATTGAAATTTATGCCCACTTACCACAGGGAACACAGGGAAGGCTGCCGTCTGGTGACTCAAACCAAATAAATTTTTTTATGTTCTCTTTTCTTTTGACCTCAGTTTTTCAAGCTCAATACGGTCTCTTTTCTTTAAACTTTTTATTTTCTTATATACTCTTTTAATTCAGTTACTTCATGTAGATGAAACACACCACATTCGTATGCGTTTCACGAAGCCCTTCAAGCGGACAGGCGGCCGCGAGAGACGGGAGAAGCCTAAGATGTACATCAAGTTCCGTCCCTGCCCGAACACGTCCGAATATTCACCTTCGGCCAACCTCGGGATTTGTTTTGATTAGGTTGGCTACATTAAAACACTTTGAAACACTATGGACGGTTAGTTAGGTTAGTATAGCTACATTAAAATAAACAGAGAAATATAAATACATATATAAATGAACCCGAGGTTGGCCGAAGGTGAATATTCGGGCGTGTTCGGGCAGGGACAGAACTTGACGTACATCTTAGGCTTCCCGAGAGACGGCGGCAAGTATGCGCCGACTGTTACGTCGCAACCGGGTCAATGCGGAAGGCTATAAACACTCGCCGGCGGCAGAAGGGAGTGGGAACAACCTTGTAAGAATAGCTGCCCGGAGCCGCGGTAGACGAACCTTGTTGGGTGACGAGGGGAGGGAGTGACCGCCTTGGCTCGAGGCCCCTTCCGTACCCCAAGATACCGCGAGCCTCGACACTGGGCGGACAACCCCGGCAACCACCAATGGTCGAGTCGAACAGTGATCCGAAGACACCATATAGTTGTTTTGCTGACAACCTTTTTCCATTATTTTTTTTTCGTGATAACTTTGAATATATATACCTACTGTATAGAAGTCACCAGCCCAGGTTAAAATTTCTAATACGGTTTGAGGTAGTTTGTTAATTCACCGCCGCAATTGCCACCATCTCTAGGGCATCGACTTGTGGTGGTCCCTAGCTGACAAGTGTCGAACTCTTCAAACACCCCTTACCCACCCTCCCTTAAACATGCGTTGTCCTCCACCTACCCTCTGCCCCACCTCTCATCCCTACAGTTTTGTGACGCACAAACTCCCGTTGAACGACCTTGAGCTGCAGTGAATGTTGGGTGGGTGATGCGGGGGAATGACAGCGGGCGACAGTGCTGCGCTCTAACGTGTAAATAAAAACTAAGACGATACAGGGCGTTACGGCAGCGCACTGCAGCGGTGAAGTTCCCAAGCTGCTCATCATACGCTCCTGAAAAACGTAGAGTAAATCCTATCCACTCGCAACATCTATACAGTATATATATATTCAAAGGTGATAACGTCTTATAAACCGATTAACGCCGGCTGCACGCACGAAAATTATCACGTTCCCGCCTGAGCAAAGCGTGCAAGAACCGGCCAACCACCGTGCGAGAAAATCTTCTATAATATCAAACAGGTTAAAACGGGCTTTTTTTTTTTAACTAATTGTTCGTGATTATATTTAAACAAATTATTTTAATTAAATTTGCAAAAACTGTAAATAATATTTGAAAATTAAAAAAGTATGCAATTTTTCATCAATTATTTCTTATGACGTTATCACGTCAAATTATCGTCCGTAAACCGACTTTACAGACAAACCCCCCCCCCCCCTTTTTTTTTTTTTCCTTCATGATATAGGATTTATATATTCTAACACACCAAAGCGAGATGTGTGAAACTGGGTGTGACTACGAAGTCCTTTGCGTCTATAATTGTTTCGTGATTTTTTATTTGTATTTGCGAACATACCAAAGCGATAGGTATGAAACTGGGTGTAAAAACGTTTTCTTTACATTTCAGTTTCTCATTAGGAGAAAAATAGCAAACCAAAAATATACCACAGTATTCACTTAAGTACGAGACTATACATTTCCCAAAACTGATTTAAAAGATTTAAAAGATTTTTACAGTTTTTTATTATTTTTAATTGAGGAAGTAAAATGTAAGGGATTATTAAGGTATTATTAGAGGAACGGATATCGCCGAATTTACGAAAAGGAGTTGTGAATTTTCACATATGTATTTAACTTAAAAAATTAAGACTATTGTTATTTTTTTGTTTGAATATCAATGTAACATAACCCTAACATGGAAAGGGGAAGGCTGGGCGGTAGGCAGAAGGTCACCCAGGCTGTGGAGTCACTTGAAGATGTGGAACGCGACCGGAACGTCCACGGTCCGATGCCTGGAGACAACTTCTTCCATTGCGCGCCGGTCGAACGGGAACTGGTTCAACATAACGGCATTCGTGAAATCGCGCAAAAAAAAATAGTCTGGACCGTAATAAAAGTGTCGATTTATCGCGTGCACCATTTACCTAGCAGCCTGCAGGAACTGGAAGTCTCGACCACGCGGCTATGCGACTAACGGCTCAAGATGCTAAAGAGTTGCCACGTCACACTGGACTATCAACATCTAATGTCACTCAGGGGGACGCACCACAACGCCGAAATGCCAAATTGACCACAACGCCGACAGCTAGAAAACTGCTGTGTACCACAACGCCGAAATACACTAACGCCGAAAAATGGCATTGCAGGACTGCCACAAAGGTTAGGTTAGGTTAGACTAGGTTAGGTTAGACTAGGTTAGGTTAGACTAGGTTAGGTTGGACTAGGTTATGTTAGACTAGGTTAGGTTAGACTAGGTTAGGTTGGACTAGGTTAGGTTGAACTTGGTTAGGTTGGACTAGGTTAGGTTGGACTAGGTTAGGTTAGACTATTAGACTAGATTAGGCTAGGTTAGGTTATATTACGCTAAGTTAGGTTAGGTTAGGTTAGGTTAGGTAAGGTTAGGTTTGATTGTGGTATTTCGGGGTTAAGGTACATTTAAGAAACACACACAAATTCATTCAGTTGTTATTTCGGTGTTGTGTTACACAGCAGTTTTCTAGCTGTCGGCGTTGTGGTCAATTTTGACATTCGGCGTTATGGTATTTCGGCGTTGTGGTAACGACCCGTCTCTCAGTGGCTCATACATAGCGGCATGTATTTTTCGCGGAAAGATTTCTAGACTAGCTGAAATTTAAGAGGAAAGGAAAGGCCTCATCGTGTATGAATGATGATGTATAAAAACAACACTGGAATCTGAACGGCTTGACGTGATTCTTAGGGTTTGTTTTTTTTCGGTTAGGTATTTTAATTACAAAGATCTGAGTGTCCATAAATAGTCAATACAGAGTATAGTTTTTTATTCCAAACTCTTTTTTATTATATAAGATCTTGAAATAAAAAAATAAAACAGTTATTAAAATCATATAAGTAAAACTTCCATGATAATTAAATCTTATATATTATGACATAACTTATAATATGTTTAAAGAACATTATTTTACAATCGAATACGTAATGGATTGTTTTAATGAGTTAAAATTAGCTTTAAATTGTAATATAGTTTTTATTCTAATGTTTGATTACCATAGAGGATTTCCTTATGTGATTTTGATAATCTTACAGCCAAATATTCTTTTTATAAATTTTTTTTAGTCTTTTTGTTATAAAAAACCATTTGCAATTTTAAAAATTCTATACATTATAGTGACTATTTATGTAAATTTAGGTGTCTCCGTAATGAAATTTTAGAGCTGTCAAAGCACACGCCATTGAATTCTGTGGAGTCGTTCAGAGTCCATTTTTTTGTTTTTATATTCCCGTCATTCATGCACGATGGGACTTTTCCAATATTCTTAAAACACTGTAGAATCGTCCGTGTTTCGTGATTGGTACAGTTTCTTTCACGTGCGTGTTTACTGTTGGTACACGAATCACAGCCATTCTACGCGGAAGCAAACGCGTTTTCTGAATGGCCTGGTCACATTAGGCAAGCGCTTATCATGCAGACTGTCACCAAGGACGAGGAAGAAACCGCTGGCACGGTTTATACTCATTTTCAGTCTAATAAACGTTCACATTTTTTTTTCTAGAAAAATACATGACCCTACTCATAAATAATAACAAGCTTAGTAACTAGAGACCTGGAAAATTTGCGTAGTCATTTGGCGACCAACTAGAATGTAAATGTTTGTACACTTAGAAAGTAAAATGGTTTCTGTCCTGCTAAAACCCATAACCAGGTGTGCAAGCCATATAATTTAATCGATGATCGTTATAATTAGTTCAATCGAAAAGTCTGATATCTTGAAAGCGTTAGTATGCTCTACTTTGGCCTCTAAAGAAGTCTCCTAACTTGACTAAATTATGAGTTACTCCTAGTGGCCTGCTGTGAATAATCTTGGGAGTTCTTGTTAGTATGAAAATTCAAGTTTCAGTAGATGTTACACAATTTTTTAAGAGTGAAAAAATATATATCTAGTGATTATTGGTCAGAGAAACCGATAATTAATGGGCTTGCTGATGGTTTAATAGTAAACTTAAACGTTTAATACAGGTACCTTGATAAACCCTGGAAAACTATAGGCCAATGTAAAAAAAAAACCTAGGACAACATCTGTCTGAATCGGGGGAAAAAATCGTTTATTTTCACGTCTCTGATATTAACACTACAATAAGCGAATTTTGCTGGTGTCATATCATTACAATTTATGTATTGTTTGTTAGTGGTAGCTAAGGTAGATACAGCCAAAACCACAAGTTTCATGTTTCGAATCTTAAATCATGATAAACACGTTTTCGAGAATAGATTTTTAACATCTCAAAACTTCTCTATGAAAAATTATAATTAGTCAACAATAAGCATGTAGCACTACATCGTAACATGAAAAGAATTTTTTTTTTATAAAAAATATGTAACAATTTTAATTTGAGTAATTTGAAAGCAGAGGGCAATGTGGTTATATCCCCCTTCTACCTCGCCAGAATTGAATTTCTGCGTACGCTCCTGCTAATGGATAGGCTATCAAAATTTAAAAGTTTACAGATACTGACAGCCGTGATAATTATATATGTAATGTATGTTTATTTATTTTATTTATTTATAGCCTTTATTGGTGGCGAAGTTAAGGCGGTACGCCTTTTCTTACACTTAACCACTTTTCTGCAATTACATCAAATAGTGGAATATTAAAAATTAAGCTTGATATAAGCAGATGTTGACTAAATATTACGAGAACAAATAAAAATTTTAACTTAATGTTCAAATATAAAGTACTAGCTAAACCCGGCCACGCTTTGCTGTGGCACAGTTTAATATTAATTCATTGTTTAATTTAATATTTTACTGTGCATGGCTGTGGAATGTAATAGAAGAAATAAAAATGTGTTTAGCTTAAATATTTTTATTGTAAAGCTAATGGAAGGACTACATTCCTTGTTTTCCCATTTTTTGCATGAACATATAGATCAGATGGTTTACCGACTCTGGAGCACCCGACATATAACTGTCCATGAGAGAAGCATTCATTTTCTAAATTCAAACCGCACACTTGCAAAGATTGTCCTTGTGCTTTATTGATGGTCATAGCGAACGCAAGGCGTATTGGAAATTGAAGTCGTTTGAACTCGAACGCCATATCTGTCGGAATAAGTGGCATTCGTGGAAGTAATACGTCTTCACCTTTATGAAGTCCAATCAAAATTGTTGCTTCAATAAGATTATCCATTAATTTTTTAACTACTAATCGTGTACCATTACATAATTTAGGCTGACAGATATTTCGAAGCAATATAATTGGCACACCAATTTTCAAATTCAAAATATGTGGTGGTAATCCTGGAACATCGAGTGAATTGAGAAATTCCGTTGGAAAGTTCACTGCTTCATTTTGGTGCACTACTGAATAAATAGATTTGTATGTCATTGTTTCACCTTCGATTCTGTTTATAATACTATTGTTCATATCGTGTACGTCAACATTTTTAGCCGCTAGAATGGCTCTTTCGCTCAACCATGCATGATTTTTGAATTTTGTTTCGATGTTTTGGAATACCTTGTCTACTAATTCCTCTTTTGAATCTACGATGTTGCATAAATCAGATGATAAGCTGATTTTTCCTGTTTCTGGATTTGTAGGTACAGTGCCGTTACCAACTTCAATTAATTGTCTTGAAAATATGACTGCTGTTGGATCGTTCTGAAGTTTAACTCGCATATTCGTGGTTAAATGCATTTTTTTTACTGTGCTCCAAAAATTTGAATATTTTAAGCAGGCATGCAATTCATCAGCAGGTGTTGAGCGAGGTATCACTGGGAGCGTTTGCCTGAAATCACCGGATAGTAACACCAACACTCCCCCAAATGGATCTGGATTATTTCGCAAATATTTCAGTGTATGGTCTAATGCTTCCAATGACTTTTTGTGAGCCATTGTACACTCATCCCATACAATGATTTTGCACGTCTGAAGAACTTTTCCCATTCCTGATGAGGAGTGGACGTAGTTATAAAATAATATTCATGGATTTTATTTTTTAAATCTTAAATTTTTTCTTAATACAATGAAATATTAGTTCTGTAATTATTGTTCCGTTCATAATTGTTTACACAGAATGTATTGAAAAAAATTAAGTCAATTTATATAAAACCTTCTATGAAAGTTATACTGACTGTTTCATTGATAAAATTACTAAGAAATATATAAAAAAATATAAGTTTTAAAAGCGAATAAAAATTTATAATTAACCAAAATAAACTCAAAATAAACAAATGTATACTTTTAAAACATGTAATTAAATTAATTAAAATGTGAAGTTTTTATTGTAAACAAATAAATATGAAAAACACATTTCCAGTGTCACATGCTGTGCGATGCCCAGAAACATAAAACTTCTGCAATATTTTATGAGAAAAAGCAGCTAATAATAGGGTAGCTCAACTCACAACGATAGAATGTGGTTAAGTGTCGAAAAACGTGTCTTAGTTAATATATATACTTTAAGAGGATTTTTCGGCCTTGACAATTTTCGCACAACACAGAAAACACGATTTTTCATACTTTGGCACCATAAGGTTTAATGATAGTAGCCTACATAATTCATATTTCCAGTGAAAAAATAAAGTTAAATTATTTCCAAGATAAAAAAACTATATGAATACAAAATTCTGAAAATAGTGTTTCATTAAATCACAATTTTTTTATAAAACATAAGTTTACTCACTTTACAGATGAAATCCAACCAATTCCATTCTTTAATTAAACATTTATAAATGATACCATACACATAAACTGGTCACAGTGACACATTTTGTGCTTAATCAATATTTGGCTTATTAGAAAACAAAACAAAAGTGTTAAACGATTATTGTTGGAAAAATCAACAAACACATTTTGCTATGACAACAGGGTTGATATGACAACCGGTTTGATATATCAACAATTATCATAACAACGTACGTGATTATAACAAATTATAATAGCAATATATAAGATATAAGCTATAAGATAAGAATTATTTAATTTTCAAATGTATTGTACGAAATGTATTTTTTAATTTAAACGTATTTTTATCAATAGAGTCGAAAGAATATACTTTCAAATTAAATAAAGTTTTTTATTCTTTCTTGAAATATATATATATATATACATATTTGTGTAAATTATAGTCGTCAAGGCACAATGGTCGAGTAGCCTGATGTGCTTGAACTTCGGCAATATGGTACAGCATCGTCGAGCGTGGTCACAACTAAGTTGGGTGACCATGATATTTAGTTATGGAAACTTTTTTTTCCGACTTTTCCGGTGGATTTTCCCAAACTTTTATTTCATATAAACACTCTTCTGTTAAGATGCAATGTTCTGTAAAAATTTCAATCCAAACCATCGTATACTTTCCGAGTTTTGCGGCCAAATACATACGGAAGCTAAATTTTTATATATATAGATTACAAAATATTCAACCATAACTACCGGTAATTTAAAGTAATTAAGAAGTAAGCATATACAAGCATATGTTATTATAAGTTCATGAAAACGGATTTTAAGAAGGTGTTATTAATGTCGGTATTTAAAAGGTGTAGTTAATGTCAATGTAAACACATGCGCTCGACAGGCCGTGTAATGAAGCAGGGTGTTGTCGCGTCACTTCGTCGCCAGCGTCCAACCCCCCTCTGGTTGCCATGCCAACGCCTGCCACGGCAGCAGGGAGAGTGGTGAATCACCGGCTACACCGGGAGGAGCAAACGAGGAGGAAATAAGTATCCGGCGAACTGTAGCACTGCAGTTGGTTCGTCTTCAAGGGGGTGGGATCCACCATTGTTTAGTATTTCACCACAACGCCGAAATACCACAACGCCGAAATGCCAAATTGACCACAACGCCGACAGCTAGAAAACTGCTGTGTACCACAACGCCATATTACCACAACGCCGAAATACACTAACGCCGAAAAATGTCATTGCAGGACTGCCACAAAGGTTAGGTTAGGTTAGACTAGGTTAGGTTAGACTGGTAAGGCTAGGTTAGGTTAGGCTAGGATAGGATAGGCTAGGTTAAGTTAGGTTAGGTTATATTATGCTAGGTTAGGTTAGGTTAGATAAGGTTAGGTTTCATTGTGGTATTTCGGCGTTAAGGTACATTTAAGAAACACACACAAATTCATTCAGTTATTTCGGCGCTGTGGTACCAGCAGTTTTCTATCTGTCGGTGTTGTGGTCAATTTTGACATTCGGCGTTATGGTATTTCGACGTTGTGGTAACGACCCGTATTTTTGTACATAATTTCACACAACTTCATAATATAATAATCAATAGCGCTGCTGTTGGTTCGTCTTCACGGGTGTGGGATCCAAAATTATTTTCCCACCATTATTTCGTGTTTTTGTTCATGATTTCCTATAACTTCATAGAATAATTATTATCAATATTTTTCTTTAAAGAATTAGGCTTTTAAAAGAGGCTTATTTGATTTTTTTTTTAGGAACATCAGAAAATTTATGTTTAAATACTAGCCTCAATTGGGATAATGAAATCGTGAGCATATAGTATTAAATGAACCCTTCTTATGTAGACTGCCGTAAAACTCCTTATTTAAAAATATTTGTTATTTCCCAATGCAACTTGGCTTTTCCAACTAAAACTATGGTCTCTTTTATTGAAGGTAAAGTTTTTTTTTATTGATATGTAAATATATTAGCTTCGGTAAACAGCATTTGGTATGAGTAATTTCGAGAAAATTCGACCGTAAGTCGATGAACAGAAATGTAGGACAACAGTCATTTACGTATTGGATTACATACCAAACGTATTGGTGTGCCAAATGAAACTTTGTGATAGTGAAACTACCCTGGAAAAAATATATATTATTTCGTGTTGAAGTACTAGCTTGTGTGTTGTTATTAAAGTTGCCAACCTGCATTTAAACATATCCTTCCTTTATTATATTTTTGTGTCACGAGTCAATATTTATTCTTTTAAATCTGGCATTAATTTGCATGTTTTTATTTATTATTTCATTCTTACTTGTCGATTGTTTGTATGAAATATACTGTGCTGTCATAATTTTTGCAATACCAATATTATATATGAATATTTTTTTTGCCGACCATTGGGACATGTTCGAGTATTGTGTGGTATGGAATGGGTTAACAGAATGAAGCAAACATTGCCGATACAACTTGCCCATACCATGCGCACCAAATCATATAAGCTGTTCCGAAACTACCTGTAGGTAACGTATAAAGTGCAATAACTTCACGTTTTTGTTCTTTTACGCCGCCCTGTTTAAACCAGCGCACGAACTGCAACTGCGTCATAACTGTTCCGAAACTACCCGTAACGCATGAAATGCACCAACTTTGAGAAAAATTATAGGAAATAAATAAAAATTAGCCTAACCTACCTAGGTTCGATTAGTTCAAATTATTGCCATCTTGTTAAAAATAATAATAGGTTTTGAAAAGGGGAAAATTTCTACCCTTTCTCCCTAAAATGATTACTTTTTGTACATTTATGACGCTCAGCATTATTTGAAAGAATTCTACGTTAAATATCGTGTCCGAGTTTCGTATTAAAAGTGTATTTTCAAAATGAGAACACTGAATTCGATCGTTACCGAGGTTAAATGCTGTACATCTCTGGCAAGTACTGAAAGACTCTCTCACATTCGTTTTTATTTATTTATGAATGCTATTTTAAGAGGTTTAAGTTGAGGTAATTATGATGGCTAACAATATTCATTTATTTAAAATCATTAGCAAAATTCACATTTATGAAAGAAAATAATTTTATAACAATATCCTCTTAATACGGAATTTTTATAAGACCTGCTTCAGAGGATTATAAAGGTGACATCGGGCATTATGAGAATATAAAAACAATAATAGAATCTGAACGACTTGGCAGAATTTGGTGGGGTTTGTTTTGCCGGCTAGATATTTTGATAACGGAGAACTAAATGTACAGAAATAGTCAATATATTGTATCGTTTATTAATTGCAAGCTTTTTTTTTTTTGTAAAATAAGAGCTGGAAATAAAAAAAATTAACATTTAAAACTGGCTGTAAAATATGACCATAACATAAGAAAGACCTCTATAATAACAAAATCTTAGAACAGAACACATATTAGAGTTTCAAATTAATTTTAACTTAAGAAAAAATTATATTGTGCAACTGTAAAAAAACATCATTGAAATATATTTATTTCTAAGATTAGGTTATTATAGGTTTAGTATGCGATTTAATAATTTTACTATTAATATTTTTCTTTTTTCATTTTTTTTAATTTCAAGCCCTTATTCTATGGAAAACTGTTTGCATTTTTTAAAATTATAAACAGTGGTGACTGACTAACTCTGTACGTGCAGGCCTAATGAAAATATTTAGCCGTCAAAACCAACCTCATAGAATTCTGTCAAGTCATTCATATTCTATTATTGTTACTTTATTCTCGTCGTTCATACACGATGCGACCTTTCCTATCCTCTTTAATACTTACTTACACTTCATATCCCTCCGCCTGGCGGCGAGTTTAACATTACCATCGGCCTGCGACTTGCATGCCTCGATATCGTGTAACTGCCAGCGAATATTGTGCTAGGGATAATATGATAAAATTGTAAGAAATACGCGAGACCAAGGTTTGTCAGTGACCCTGGTGGTGTGGAGTTCGGGAAGCCTACGATGTACATTCTGTATTGCACAGACCCGAATACTCACGTTGGCAAGCCTTCTTTCAACAGACGAGAGAGCCAAACGCCCGATCGTGCATCTTCGTTTTTTTTTTTTTTTGTTCATTGTAAATGAATAAATATACAATTCATGATAACTAATGGTCAATTAGGTTAGGTTAGCTACATTATAAATAATTTAAAACATTGTGGATGGTTGATTTGGTTAGGATAGCTACATTAAAGATACTGTGAAATCATGTAAAAGGTTTCCTAGCCCTGGATAGCTACATATTAAAAAGTTATTTGCTAAGCAACCATAAAATGATTTTACAGTTTTTTTAATGTAGCTATACTAACCTAATATAATCAACCATCCACAATGTTTTAATGTAGCCTATTTATAATGTAGCTAACCTATCCTAATCGACCGCAAAATTTAATGCCACGCCGGTTTATACAATGAGATAGAACGAAAAAAAAAGCTAGCATGAACTTCGGGGAACTTCGGGGAACTTCGGGTGTGGCTCTCTCGTCTGTGAAATGATGGCTTGCCAATGTGAGTATTCGGGTCTGTGCAATACAGAATGTACATCGTAGGCTTCCCCTGGAGTTCACCTACGTCTTTAAATGCGGGAAATTAAATAACAGCAGTGGCATCTAGTGGTGTGGAGTGTAAAATAGCTTGAAAGCAATGCAGTAAATTGTTTCGCTCTTTGGAAATGCCAATTGGTCGGAGTTTCCCATATAGTCCCACATTTGCTGTCAGTCACACACAAAATAGCAACCTACCTTAGCAAAAAAAAAAATCTTTCCAACGGCCATGACTTAAAAAGCAGCATTTTCCACTGAATTTATGTAAGTGCCAACAGCACCCGCAAACGGCCAGGGTACAAACATTACTATGTCGCTATTTACGTTAACTACATTTGTGCTGGGAGGGGAAGCCTTCTTTTCACAGACGAGAGAGCCAAAACCCGAGGTTCACCGAAGTTCATGTTTTTTTTTCCGTATCTTTAATGTAGCTATCCTAACCAAATAAACCGTCCACAATGTTTTAAAGTATTTATATTGTAGCTAACCTAACCTAATTGACCATTAGTATAATTTTATCAACACCGCCATATTTATTTACAATGAACCAAAAGAAAAATGAAGATGCACGATCGGGAGTTTGGCTCTCTCGTCTGTGAAATGAAGGTTTCCCGTGCTGGGCGTGTAAGAGAACTACTTTCTTCATTTTCGAGGCCAGTCAATACGGACGGCGGGCCTTGGAACAGGGTCCGGTCATAATGACCTTCGTGATGTGACTCTCTTACAAAGCTTCTTATATGGGGATGTCGTTTGTAGTAATGTGTTTAACAATTATTTGGATTGTGGTTTATGATCACTGTCAAGCACGGATAAATACGCAATGGGGAACTGCAATCCAGCATATGATAATTCTTTATAGTATGTTGTCCGATGTAGTATACCAGGACATACAAATAGTATGCAATGCAAATAGTAATGACAATGATACGCTAAGTCGTAGAACTACTTGTTTTGATTCGCTGCCAACTTGACAGTGTGCAAACCTTACCCCGTTTGCATTGAATTACGTGCGGTTACGCCATAGAAATTTCTGTAACTCAGAGCAAAATAAGATTTTGTGTAAATTTTATGATTTTTATTTGACTGTGGATTATGTCTAAAATGTTATTTCCATAAAAAAATAGCATCGTAACTCACTAATTTTTTTTAACATTTAGCGGAGGTTATACGATCCTAAGTCAAAAGCTTTAGTTATGCCAAAATAAGTCCAGTTACAGTGACATGTAACAGTGGCTTTTTGAAAATGCTTGCTACTTGGAAGAAATTAATCCCACATTACTTCTTGAGAGTAAAAAGTTTATATAGTTTGATTTGGGAAAAAACAGTATCACTGAAAGATATCTTTTTAAAAATCTTCTGCAAAGTTTCTCAATTGTGACTTGGGCTGGTTTTGGTCTGTGGTTGATTTAAAAAGAGTTCAGGTAAGTTTGATAACACTGTACACACATACACTTCGCGAAGTGTTTCTGAAAGCTCTGTGACCATTAGTACTGCCCTGCAAATAATGCAATTTCCCAAACTTAGCTTCACAAATAATTATTTTCACGATACATAAACTTCCTCTTTTGAAAACCAATACGCATTCAATTTCATCGGTAACGTGTGTGTGTATATATATATGTGTGTGTATATATAAATGTGTGTATATATATATATGTGTGTATATATATATATATGTGTGTATATATGTATATATATATGTGTGTGTGTATGTATGTATATTATATATATATATTGTGTGTGTATATATATATATATGAATCATCGAACTTTCAGTTGTTCCTACGCGCACAGCGCAGATAATTACTTCGCGTAAAATACAAATGCACTCGTTTATGGTTTAAAAGGTGCTTGTAAAACCTAGCGTGGTGACAGTATTTGTGGACAAGATATATTTTGGTAGCCACGATGTTATAAGATACTTATATTTAACTGCATTATTATTTATCTTGCCCCTCGCACATTTTGGCACCGAGTTGGCGGAAGACTGCACTTGTTCGCACTGCGCATGCTCCGGTGACGTCAGGAGGCGACGCTAGCGCTGGAGCGAGAGTGCGGCGGCGAGAAGCAACTCTGCACTCGCAGGTGTGCAGGATGACCGCAAGGCGACAGCGTGCACGGCGCGTGGTTCGGCCGACGGCACAGAACAAGGAGGGAAATAACTAGAGCTGTAGCAAACCGTATGTATTCGTTACTGAGTAACGGGTGCGGCATCTAGTAACGAGTAACGAAACGTTACACACGAATGCATTTCGTTACTCGCATCTTTTGTATGTTTCACGCATGCGCGCGCGTATTCGTTACAAAGAACGATGTTTGTTTATTAATAAAAGTATAATTTGGAAATTCGTCGTCCAAGTTTTTTACTGTTTATTAAAGGTATTGTGTGTGTAGACAAAGTTTTAGATTCGAACAGAAACAACGTAAGAAAGTATTTTTACAAATTATAAATATGTATGTTTTTGTTTTTTATAATCGCGTATTTTCACGTTTTATGTTCTTATCTTAAAAGATATATTATAATAAAGCCGCTCTAATGAGAGTTCATTGTTTCTTGGTTAACAAAAGCTGTTAATTATCAAATATTTTTAATTGTTTATATTCGATTTATTTTTATTTACGCGATGTCATACTGTACGCGTACGAAATACGACTCGATTCGTTGCTGTTACCATGTGCCATGTTATGCGGTATCAGAAGTAACGAGTAACGATACGAAAGTAACGAGTACTAATTGTTATAGTAACGAATACATACGGGTACACATTTTTTCGTTACTTTTACACCTCTAGAAATAACGAAGTGCGACTCTTACAGTGGAAGCCTGGAAACTGAAACCATGTTTCACGCGATACGTGTCGCTATCTGTTGGGCGGGCCCATAACTACGAGCAAATAAAAAATCGGAATAGAGGTTCTCATACAAAGTTTTTTTAGTTAATACGTTTTTTTTTTTGTTATATTTAGAACTGTAGCAAACCGTATGTATTCGGTACTGAGTAACGGGTGCGCCATCCAGTAACGAGTAACGAAACGTTACACACGGCTGGAGTTCGTTACTCGCATCTTTCGTATGTATTCGATGAATTTACGTTACAAGGAACTATGTTTGTTTATTAAGTAAAGTATAATTTGGAAATTCATCGTCCAGGTTTTTTACTGTTTATAAGAAAGTATTTTTTACAATTTAGAAATATGTATGTTTTTGTTTTTTATTATCGCGTATTTTCACTTTTTTTATCTTTAAAGAGATAATATAATAAAACCGCTCTAATGAGATTTAATTTTTTCTTGGTTAACAAAACTTGTTAAATATCAAATATTGTTAATTGTTTATATTCTATTTATTATTATTTACGCGACGTCAAACTGTACGCGTACGCAATACGACTCGATTCGTTGCTGCAACATAACATAGCATGTTATGTGGTATCAGAAGTAACGAGTAACGTAACGATACGATAGTAACGAGTACTAATTGTTTTAGTAACGAATACATACGGGTACGCTTTTTTTTCGTTACTTTTACATCTCTAGTTATATTAAGTTATCTCCTTGGCGGCGCATAACTAATTTAATCGATGCGAAAATACTTAATGCTGTTTTGTAATAAACCGTCATGTAATAAATAAAGGAGTAGGAGGTGCAAAAACTCATTGTATTACACACCACAAAATTAGTGGCTACCTAAATAGAGTGAATTTTCACTGGTTTGTTTGCCTGATAATATCTTACACATTGCTTCTCCTAATAAATTAATGTAGTTATGTCAGCAATATATTATGAAAACTACTATCTAGCTGACGGGCCCATAACTACTTCAAAAAACTTGGTCTCAAGTCTCGGTAATTAGAGTTTCTCCCCCATGGCCGACGGCAGTGAAAGAGGTCCACGATAGACGACGCGAACACAGAACAAGGAGGGAGATACAGAAGTGCGATTCTCACAGAGGGAACTCAGACCATGTTTGGCGCGACACGTGACTTATCTGCTGGGTGAGCCCATAACTACTATAGCAAAAAAAAAAAAAACTCGGGCTGAAGGTTCTGATTAAAGTTTTACTTTGGTAATTTTAATCTTACGACCTAACGACTTATTGCTAAGTAGAATAAATTAAACTGTCCAAAAAAACACTCAATTCTGTTTTGTATAACTCAAGTTCTATATAAATAAGTCAAGGTACAGTATTTCTGGTATGCCACACAACCAAATATGTGACTATCAAAATAAAACGATTTAAATATCACTTGGTTGCCTGACAGGCGTTGATGCATTACTCTCACAATCAACTGTAGCTAATTCAGTAATATATTGTTGCGAAGGCGAGAAAAGACCGCGTTCCACAATGGCACGGAAACGAAGACGGATCACCCGGACATTTCTCTATCGCGTCTGCTGCTTCCACATTGCACAGATGCGTAACAAATGGCAACCAATGAGATTGCGTTTCAAGGTTACGAAATACTAATTTAATTATAAAATATATTATGCTTAGAAAACATAGCACGGTCAGAAATTACATATATTATAATAATAAACGGCTAATTTATAATAGAACACTAAATATTCATGTACTTGAAACAATTTTGAACGTATTGTTACGAACGCAGACAGGACCAAGAAGCGCGCCAGGTTCGGAGCGGGCAGGCGGCCACGCACGGCCACTGACGTCACTCACCGTCCATTAACGTGCCTGGCTGGATTACAAGGGTTCTCAGTACCCCCCTCCCCCACACTTTTCACGCATCGTCCCGCCTCGGACGATGAGCATGAGAATACCGGATCACCGCGAGGAGTGACGTGAACAAGCGTCGGCTTTCTCGACTTTTCGGGCATCGGGTCGGCCCGGGATGACGCGACTCGTCACGGCCGCTCTCGTCGGTTCGACAAGGGCGCCACAGAGATATAAGCAGCGACGCCGGCCTCCGCGAGAGTTCCGAGCGAGTTCCGCGAGTGAAGGGAAGTGCGACATGGCGAAGAGGGTGAGAGACCCTCTCGAGAGTGGTGCGACTCGGAGTGACGGGATTAAGAGAGAGAGACTGAGGCGCGAGGTAAGGGCGGAATCAATGTAGAGCCTAGCTCCAGTGAGGAGTGCGAACTGTGGAACTTGACAGACATTGCGTGACTAGCGAATAAACCTTTTTAAGTGCCACTGATTGGTGATCGGACAATTTTTAAGTACAATTCTTTATTAGTAAGGTAAATATTAGTGATTAATAAAACTGGAATAAAACTTGATTAGGCTATCCCGGTTACGAACCCAGTTCTCCCCACATAAATCGTTACAATAATATGAAAGTTACTATAAAGCGGATGGGCCCAAAACGTCTTCAAACATTGGGTCTCAGTCTCGGCAATCAGGAGTTTCTCCCCCCGCCCCCCCTCCACCCATGGATGCGAGCACGTGATCAAGACGAGCCGCGGTTCATGGCGAGTGAACAGTGCCGCCACACGTAAAAAATAAACGCAATTGTCTACGAGTCGGCCGGTTCAATCGCCGGCGAGAAGCAGGAGGAGCGGTGTCCTGGCCGGCCCCGTCGACCTCCCAGTCAGGGCAGGGAAGCCTAAGATGTACATCAAGCTCTGTCCCTGCCCGAACACGCCCGAATATTCACCTTCGGACAACCTTGGGTTCATTTATATATATATTTATACTTCTCTGTTTATTTTAATGTAGCTATACTAACCTAACTAACCGTCCATAGTGTTTTAATGTAGCTAACCTAACTGACCACTTTTAATATTTGAATTCGTTTTTCCCTGCGCAAAAAGAAAACAAATCCCGAGGTTGGCCGAAGGTTAATATTCGGGCGTGTTCGGGCAGGGACAGAACTTGATGTACATCTTGGGCTTCTCGTCAGGGCAACTGCCCCAGGTGGTGCGTGAGACAGCGCCACAGCTCAAGTAGGTGCGACGATCTTGTCCTGTGTCGCGATCTCCCAGACCCTGCATTTCGCGAGTTGAACGGAGTGCATGACGTCATTAACAGACTGAGCGCAGTCGAAGACTACGGTTAAAAGAACTATTCAGATTACCTAATTTTAAGTTTCGCTAGTTATGCTTTCAACGTGATAACGTCTTGTAAATCGATGAACGCCGGCTGCACGCACGAAAAAATGTCACGTTCCGCCTGAGCCGAGCGTGCAAGAACCGGCCAAACCACTGCGCGAGAAAATCTTTTATAATATCAAACAGGTTAAGGCGGACTTTTTAACTAATTGTTCGTAATTATATTTAAACAAAATTATTTAAATTAAATTTGCAAAAAACTGCAATAATAATATTTGAAAATTTAAAAGTATGCAATTTTTCATCAATGTTTTCCTATGACGTTATCACGTAAAATTATCGTCCGTAAACAGACTTTACAGACTACCCCCTTTTTTTTCATAACTTCGTTTAGAGGGGGTATAAATGCTTCCTATCCTCCCCCCCCCCCCCCCCTTTCCAACACAAGCTTCTGCCACTTCACGACGGTGTGCTAGACTCAGTCGTTCCCTCTGTGTCGAACACACACACACACACACACACACATCTGGCGCCTCGCCAACACCGCCTCACGCCACACTTTCCGAGTGACCGGTTCCCGAAACAGATCGTGTACAACACAACCCCCCCCCCCCCCCCCCCAAAGTCGTTAACGAGCCCGCGGAAGCAGACACGAGGCACCCCTGCCGGAGTTCTTGCACAATAAGACCAGACTCCCGCTTTCGGATCCACGTCTCCCACGAGTTCCTTTTCTGCAGGGTAAATATAGCTCCAGCTAGCCTTGCCCCTCTGCCCCCCCCCCCTCCCCAAAGCTGACACCCCAGGATTACTAAATGTCAGGGATGCGCCCGAGGGTCGAGGGTAGATCGGACGTCGTAGAGAAAGACGTCATTTCCTACAATAGCACATCACAAACGCATGTGTGTCTGATTATGGCAATAGCGGACGCAAGAAGGATGTAAAGGATATCAGTCCCAACAAAATCTTTCAAAAATTATCAGTTAAAGCAGTGTGCTATTTTGTGTGATGCCAGGTGAGCAGTTAAAATACAGTATGGCCTAAAATAATGTCCCAGTTTCAATTATATATAATGACTGTTAGATTTAGACCATTCTTTACAAATCATACATCAAATTGAAGGTAAACTAACCTTGTTCTTCTTTCAAACTTTAGTTATACGGCACACATTCAACACGTCCGGAGTAATGGGAGAAAAAGCCTCTTCCATTCTGTGTCTCAACTCTGGCAAATCATTAGGTAGATCTTTTATAAAGCCACAATTGAAAAGAATCGCATCGCGTTGTGTCAGGCGAACGTGGAGGCCAGCGAAAAAGAGCTCTGTCGTCTCGACCTTTACGACCATTCCTACAGTCATCTGGATTTCAAACATGTAGCAACTGTAACCGGTATGGACGCATGTGTAAACGTGTTCTTAAAACCTTCCATTCGCTCTTGGGTCGCCCTTTTGCGAGGTCGCGCTGCAAGCGAGAACACAACAAAGCAGTACTCGCGATGCGCTTATATATAATTGTAACCTTGAACCAACTGACTATAACGCTTACATTTGGTACTATTAAAATTTATAATTTGGACATTCTTTTATGGACATTCTGTACTTACAATTTCAACAGTGTGATTATCCGCGTCGCTTACGGATACTTCTGTGCGTCCATATGTAACAATTTTAGTGTCAGTAGGAATGTAATTTTTTATTACACGACAGAGAGACACACACAGAGACACACACACACACAGAGAGACACACACACACACACACAAAGACAAACAGCCTTTCTTTGAAAATCCTTAGTATTTAGTTGCATAATGTGCTGCTTTAAAACTGATAGTAAATAAGAATGAATTTGTAAAACTGTTGGATTGGGTAAACTGGAAAAGGAAGAGGGGCGGCCATTTACTTTCGCTTCCCCGTGAACGAAATACTTATCTGCGATTTCGTGACTGCAGCTCTTGACATAGTTCGTGTTTGGAATGATGCCGCAACTATGTTGCTGTGAGCCCCTTCTAGCGGTCGCCCTTTGCGTTTGTTACTCCGTGTGCTGTTGTAACTGTGACCTTGTTTATGTGAGCCGGAACTAGAAGTCGCGTTGTTGCAACATGGTGAAGTTGCGCGTCCTTCTAGCCGCCTTGAAGCTGAGGAAAAACATGCAACAAGGAAAACTTGTGACAGGGAAAAGTACCGCCGGAATTCTATCAGCATTTCTTATACAGTCCATGATGGAATGAAAACAACCGTTTCTTTCTCAAAGGTTTAGAATGTAGTGTACAGAATATGTAGCTAGTTTTATCGGATCCAACTCCAGCAGTATCCTAAATTAACTAAAAAAAAAAGACTTAGATAGTACTTCTAGCGGTGACTAGACGTAGTTGAAACTCTTAAATTAACTTAAAACCGATTTCTCAATAGAAGAAAAAAATTATAAGTTATTGAAATGATTTAAGCAATTGAGAATTTTGATTTGATACAAGTTTTGTACATATGCCATTGCAGTTATGCACCGTTTGTCATGGAAAATATTCAAGAATGCAAAATAATAAATAAAAATTTAAACATAAATTCACTAACACAAGCCTAAATCAGCTGATGTCGAACAGATGGAC
Source organism: Bacillus rossius redtenbacheri (assembly GCF_032445375.1). Classification (NCBI taxonomy): domain Eukaryota; kingdom Metazoa; phylum Arthropoda; class Insecta; order Phasmatodea; family Bacillidae; genus Bacillus; species Bacillus rossius. The sequence continues at coordinate 11,584,921 of NC_086336.1, read as the reverse complement.
TAACGAACACTAGTGTTCGTGTGTGCTGTCCTCACTGTGTTGTCCATAATAACAGTTTATTTTCAGCGTTGTGTTCGTATGTTTGCTGAGTTGTCCAGGTTGGTTCTCTGTCTGCATTTATTGTTTCTTGTTGAAACTGTCTAATCGTTGTTAGCCCACTATTTTCGTTTGTACTGTTAATTTTTCATGACTAAATTCCTTCCACGGAGATCTTGTGCTATCTCATATTTAAAGTTTCAATGTGTCCGTCTGTCATTGTTGTCCATAATACCTGTGTGGTTTTCATCGTTGGGTCCATCTGTTCAATATCAGCTGATTTAGGCTGGTTTTCTGTGAACGTATGTTTTAATTTTTATTTCTTACATTGCATTCCTTAGTTTGTTACGTGACGAACAGTGCAAAGCTGCAATGGAGTTATGTCCAGATATTTATATTGAATACAGAAACAAATGATTCCAATGACATTATAGGTAGCACTGTGAATTTAACTTCAGCGTGCAAGACGTGTGCCTCTGATGTATCCTTGATGTTCGCTTAGGACTTTTGTTTCATCCTGTACACACACGCCTGCGTCGCCTGAAGATGTACGGAACACACGGCCCTGGCTGTGATAGCTCGCACTGCAAGAGTGGTGCCAGCTTCCATCCTGGATGTCGTCGTCTCGAGCGTCTGCGCTCTAACAAATTACAGCAGATTTACGGACTTTTCGTCCAAGAATTCGCCTCGAATAAACGAACAGTTTTCGTAATTTCAGGCAACTGTATCTTCGTAAAGAAAAAAAAAATGCGTATTTCGACTTCCGAGTAATGTTTACAGAGTTAAGAACACACGTAGAAAAAAATACTGATTTGTAGAGTCTTAACAAGTGTTTGAATGTTTTTTGACGTGACAACGTCTAATAAATCGATGAACGCCGGCTGCACGCACGAAAAAGGATGACTCATTGTCCCGTTACGCTCATTGTACGCTTGCGCCGCATCTATCTCTCTTCCACTCGATTGGAACAACCATCGATTTGACTTTTTCGAGGCACATTAAACTTGAAACACTCCCATTCGTTTCCTACTTTTCCTATCATCGTCCTATCCTTAACAGAATAACACAGATTGGAAGAAGTTAAATAGCAAACATGTATAAAAGTTATAGTTAAAATAATCTCTTCGTTAAAGTAATAAACATATTTGAATGAGTGCAAATAAAAGTAAATTTATCAATTAAATTGTAGATTTCATTTCACTCCTTCTTTGTATCCATACTAAATAGTGATAATTCAATAAAAATGATTCAATTTTATTCATAAAAGTATGCAATAATTTCATCAATGTTTTGTTATGACGTCACGTTAAACTATCGTCCGTAAACCGACTTTACAAACAACCTATTTTTTTTATGTTATCACACCAAGATTATTCTTTTGATTTATGTTCAAAGTAAGTGAATAGCGGTACCCGTACATTTACGAAGATCGTAGGGTAATTTGTTACCAAGGAGAAAATTTTCAACACCGTGTGCGCAAATGTGCGGCACAAAACCTTCGCCTTCACCAGACTTCTCAGATTTACGGAGACTCTGGATTGGTTCGGTTTTTGTTTCGGTAGGGTTTTATGTCGGCGGCTACGCACGGACCTTCAAGATTCTAGTATGAGCGATGCCCGGATTCTGTGATCGGACCGACCACCAATGACCAGCGGGAATTATATCAACAAACGTTTCCCACGTTTCTATTCTATTCTATGAACGAGAGCATTTGTTTCTTTACAGATGCATGCGAGGCACTTAGCCGCCACTCCACGCATATTATTACATTAAAGTACTTTGTGACCAAATAACTAGCATGACCGAATTTGTGATGTGCAACATCTTAGCTCTAGGCATATGGCAGTTTCGAGAATGGTACGGAAGTTGCATGCAATGGAAAAGTGTAACCACGGTGCTGTCATCTGTGATGGATGGCGTGAATCAAAGTTCACAAAGCTAAAGTGAAACTTCATAGTATTGACTGTTTTATGAACTTTAACAAGACGGGCAGTATTTTAATAAAATTACTTGACGAAAATCAGGTCCAAAGCACAGGGGTTTAAGGTTGAATACTTTTCAATACTTTTTCACTATTATAAGATAAGTGTTATTATATAGATTAACATTTCGGTCTGCTAATGAAATGATTCGATAGTCAACGTAGCTGCTGCGGCAGCGAATTGTAGCGGCAGGTGCTATAACTACGTGTGATTTGAGTCAAGGAATGAAGATTTTAAAATATAACTTTCATTCATGTATCAAGCTCTCCATTATTTTTAAGAAGTCAACGTTAAATATCGTGTCTAAGTTTCGTATTATAAATTTATTTGCAACATGGGAACACAAATTGTCTCTTTACAGAGGTTAGATGTTACACATGTCTGGCCGAGTACTGAAATACTCGTTCACGTTTGTTTTTTTTTATTATAGTTTCTCTAGTGCACAATTTTTTCTCAACAGTAGTGAAAGTTTATTCAACTGACAAAACTAAAATCATTCATAAAGTACATTCGTACGTGTGGCTATACAAATTCAGTAATTTACTGTTGCACTGAGGCTGTTTGGCTTTAGGTGGATATTTTTAAATGCTGTTACGACCTATGTGGGGAAAATTGGTTCGTAAGGAATAGACCAATTCCGTTTCATTACGTAGTTTTGTTTACTAATATTTACATTTATAATATATAATTGTACTAAAAAATGTCCGATCCCATATCACTGGCACGTAATGCTTATTTACAAGACACTCAATGTCTGTCAAGAGTCACTGTTCACACTCCTCACTGGAGCTGGGCTCAACAGTGGTTCGCCCTTTACCTCGCACCTGTCCGCACACACAGTCTCGCGCCACTCAGTCGCCGCACTCTCACGATCCAGTCGAACTCCGCATCGCGTCACTCTCAGGAGGTCTCTCCCCCTCTTCGCCGATGTCGCACATCTCTTCGCTCGGAATCCGCACAGAACTGTCGCGGAACCCTCGCCGCACTCCCGTCGCGGAACTCACAGCGGAACTCACAGCGGAACTCACAGCGGAACTCACAGCGGAACTCAGTCACGCACTCTCGCCGAACTCCTCGCGGAACTCCCCCGGAGGCTGCCGTCGCTGCTCAAGTACCTGAGGGGCGCCATTCTCGAACCGACGAGAGCGGCTGTGACGAGTCGCGTCATCCCGGGCCAACCCGACGTCCGAAACATCGAGAATAACGTCGCTTGTTCACGCGGCGACCCGCGGAATTCCCCAAGGTCGCTCAGCGATAGATAACAGCGCCGAGGCAGGACGATGCGCGGGGAGTGGATGGGGGGAGGGGGTAGCGAGGAGCCTTGTAATCCGGCCAGGCGCGCGTGGCATGTCTTACGTCAGTGGCACGGCGCGCGTGACATGTCTTACGTCAGTGGCACGGCGCGTGATGTCAGTGACCGTGCAGGGCCGCCAGCCCGCTCCGAACCTGGCGCGCTTGTTGGTCCTGTCTGCGTTCGTAACAATACGTTAAAAATGGTTTCAAGTACATGAATATAGTGTTCTATTATATAACTTAGTCGTTTATTTGTATTATATATGTAAATTCTGTCCGTGGTATGTTTTCGAATCATAATATATGTTATAGTTAAATTAGTATTTCGTAACCTTGAAACGCAATCTCATTGGTTGCCATTTGTTACGCATCTGTGCAATGTGGAAGCAGCAGACGCGATAGAGAAATGTCCGGGTGATCCGTCTTCGTTTCCGTGCCATTGTGGAACGGGCCTTAGTGCCACTTGCAGGCTTTAAACTACATATTCACATTAACGTGATCTCTTGCTGTCGCATCGCGTCCTCCGCGCCACGTAATTGTGATTGCAGCATAGGCCTGCGCAAACGCAGTATTGAAAAGTATTGAAAAAAACAAGTAAATGAAGTAATGAATATTATAAATTAAAATAGAACAATAAAATAGAACAACAAGTACGTATTTCAGCTAATTTCACGACGATCACACTGTTTACTTCGCTGCATGTGCTTGGGATCTACCGACTCACTCTCTTTCTCTCTACTTTCTACCTTTGTGTATCTTTCTTTCTCTCTCCCTCTTGCGTTGGAATATTGGACGCTACTCGTTGCTAACTCTCGCGCATGCGTTCGAGTGCCACGCATTCACTCTCACTCTCGCTCTCTCTCTCTTTCTATTCCCCCTCCCCAGGAGCATTAAACGTTTAACGCAACCTTGTTTTAAGTCGCATTAGAAGTTTCACTTCAAAAAGACTTATCTGCGAACGACTTCCTCCAGAAGCTGGACGAATTCCAAGATGTTCAAGTCCAGTATGTTTTTTTTTTAAGTTTTTACAGCCTAGATTTTTGTTTTTGTGACAGGCTGACAATGATTGTTCACTGGTTGTCTATTTCTTCAATACCGTTTTGCTGGTTTGCAAGTTAAAGTAGTTCCTTCTATATCTTTCTCTCTACTTCCTGGATAATAATCTCTCCGACTCTCTTCCGAAGTGTCCCATCTGACTGCAGAGTCTAAAGGAAAACCACTCTGACCAAGAATTACTGGAAAGTCATTAAGCTGTTTATTGTCGGTGGCAGGCGCGCCCTGTGAATTACACAGTTAAATAGTCGTATTCTCCGCTGAGAACATCAAGTACTCAGGATCAAAGAAACCAGAAGTAGGGTCTAACAAACGTCAACATGAACAAATGGGGTTTAGTGCATGTATAAGAAGTGTAGAGAAAGACAGAAGCCACAGGTCAACAACAAGCTGGTCAGTTACGGGACAATAGTTTAAGAAAATTATGTACCTACGTTCGTATCGCTGCATCGTCGAAGTTATAAAATATTGCAAAAAGATTAAGCAGTGGGTGTGATCCTTATTTTTATAAACTTTTTACAAGTGTGTGTGTGTTTATATTGTTTGTTATAGATTCTAAAATTTATAATCTTAAGTTTAACGATGAACAGTTTGTAGTTTTTATGAATTCGGCATGAGTTTTATTTTTATTTAAGTTTATTAAATATAGTACTGTCCTGTGTTTACTATTATTGAAAAATGTATCAATTGTAATATCAGTAACATGTAGTTTAATATGCGTGAATCATGTTTCATAGCTTGCTAGTAATTGGTTTGTTTTATAGTTTCTATTGTTATTTTGTAAGTTGTTTATAATGTTATTGTTTCTTTAGGTTAACTTAGTTATGTATGTTTTTGTTGTAACTTTACATTTAATTGTGTAACATATGGTTAGTGGTAGACAAGGCGACACACCTTAACTTTGCCACATAAAATAAGTCAATAAATAAATAAATAAATAAAATATATTCACGAAACTAATGATTTTCGTACGACTTGCCGTGTAGTTCTAAAGTGTTGGGAACGCGGCAACGAATACAAAAGAAACCGTTGCCACAAACGGGAGTTGGATATGAAAAAAAAAAAAAGAAGAATAATTGTTAAGAATAATAACGTAAGCTGAGACACACCAGTGAAAAAGGTTTTGTTCTCGTAAAAGCTTCACAGAATACACATTTAAATGAAAATGAACATCCTATATACATATCTATTATAAATGTGTGTTTTATTTGCTTCGCAGTCTACAAACAAGAAAGGCACCTGTACTGCAATGTTCACTGAATTCAGGCAACTAAAAAACAAACACTACCACAGGCAGAACTATAGGTTTACTTACAGAAACTATAGGTTTGTAATTGTATAAAAAAGAAACATACTGAGAGTTATAGATAAAACCACACAGTCAAAATTATGGATATAATTTCCTCTCGAAATCATGTTACTTGAATGTTGAACAACGTGATAATAATTTACCTGTGCGTGCAAATAAACATTCTATAAACTTTTATAGGCCATTTGCCGCATCGATTATGCTGATAATAATAAGCAACTGCTCCCACAACTAGGGTAAGAGTCTAAGTAAAGTAATGTCCGGCGTTTCAAAGATTGCGTTACTTTGAATAGAATCTGCCTTAAGTAAGTTTAAAGATATATTATCATCAGTGTTTCAGTTTTTTGAAATCTAAATTTCAAGTCCGATACGTAAATTCTGAATCAATATCTCAAGAGTAAGGAATAAAATAATATATTCGCATAAACATACTTCAGTTATGAAAAAATTCAAATCATTATTTTTTTTTATTTTTAATATAAAATCGTACTTGCATATTCAAAAAAATTTTATATTTAATTATTTTATTTTTATATTTAAGTGATAAACAAACATTCTAAGAGCACTCTACCTCTAGTGGCAAGCACAAACATTTCTTTAATAGTATTTTTTGGGCGATAATGGCTCAAAAATATGAATTTTAATTCCAATATTTTTTCTTTCAAACCTTTCATCGAATAACAAATTTTTCGAGAACTAAATATTTTATGGGATTTGAGGATATAATTTTCTTTATCCTAATGATAAAATATGAAAAATGTGGATTTAAAAAAAATGCCGCCAAGATAGTGTACGTATAATCGTTTGCGAGATGAAATAGAACAATCTTACATTAAAAAAATTTACCCAATGTAATTCAGACTCTTGAAAAGAAGTTTCTGTAATTAACATAAAAAGTAAATAGCAATTTTAGAGCGGTATTATCCCTATTATAGTATTTAAAGCGATGGGATCTCCGACATTATAGTGTACTCTCCAATCTATATTTTGTAAAAACAGTAAAATATTTGGCAGGGTGAAAACTTAATAAATATGTTTTAACGAACAGCCTTTTTTCCTTCTTTTTTAAATAAAGGATGTTGTGTTATTTGAAGATGGTAAGAACAACAACGACTGCAAAGTCGACAACACAAAATGGGATTTATACTGAATGCAACGTTTGTGTGCTCAACCCATCATAGAAGAAAATTCAGCTGATCATTTCATACAAAATATTTATCTTCTCACTTGCCCATGGAAATATTAGAATTTTTTTAGTCATGTAAGTAAAATATAGAAAAAATTATGTTTGAGCGTTAAATGAAATGAAGCAAATCTGTAGGATTAGCAAACCGGGGGGGGGGGGGGGGGGGGCAGATATTCGCAAGTATGTTTTAACCGACACAAGTCATCTCTGGATAAGATGCTTGTTTGTTTTGAACTGCCCATATTTTGTCCCATATGCACGCAATAAGCAGAAAACTGTAAAATACATATCACCATTTTGACGTTTATCAGCACCGATTCGCAGTCACGATTTTGCGAGCGCATGAGGGCCCCACCCCCTCAGTGAGAAGCATCTTTAATATCTTGAGGGGGGGTTGGGGGGGGGGGGGCGCTCCCTGTCTCCCATGAATCTACGCCCATGGAATGGAGTGTTACACTTCCCTTTGCCTCGAGCCAAGAGCGCTGCGCAGCTGTTCTCACAAGCGACCTTCGCAGTCCGCCGGTCTTTATCTCCAGCCGGCGTCGCTAGCGCACAAAAAAAAAATATTGGCGCGCTTCCTCTCCTTGGGTGGCGGGCCAGATAACGAGCGAGCGAGCCACGGCCGACATTTCAATAAGTGGGCAGCAGCTAACTCCCTTCCGGCATGCCAGGGTTGTGGGGCGTACCATTATTAACGTACTCGCACCGTCACCACGGCAGTGGTGTGCCACCTCCGCGACGGTACTCACACCACTATCGTGACAGTACTTGTACCATTATCAAGGTACTCTCACCGTCACCACGACGGTGGTGTGCCACCTTCGCGACGGTACTCCTACCACTATCGTGACCGGACTCGTACCACTATCGTAACAGTACTTGTACCATTATTATGGTACTCTCACCGTCACCACGGCGGTGGTGTGCCACCTTCGCGACGGTACTCCTACCACTATCGTGACCAGACTCGTACCACTATCGTGACAGTACTTGTACCATTATTAAGTCTTAATATTTTGCACTATGATTAAGGAATCATGGTATGTTACGTAAAGGTACATACATACATTTCTTCCGTATTTTAATATTTTTATTTTAAAACCATTAAATCTTTTTAATCATGGTAAACTGCATAAGTTGCGAACAAGGTACAGACAAACGTACTTCATTAAGTATTAGGTAGTGTACGGAGTACGATCATATTTAAAGCACCAACAAGTAAAACATTTCATTCTTTCGCTAACACCTGTTTCTTGATCCTCCTTTAAAAAAAAAGTTTCATTATTTTTTTTTCTCTGCTCACAGGCATGCAAATAATTAGCAGCTATCATTTTTAACGCGGTGTTTTACAACTCACTGTTTTTAGCGATTTAAGGTTGCAATGTTTTGTTTGCCGCGTGTACATGTGGCTGCTCCCAGCAAGTCGCTGGGACTGTCACTGCCTAATGTCCTCGCGGGGGACAGTGACAGTAGGTAGCACTTTTGACGTGACAACCTCTAATAAATCGACAAACGCCGGCTGCACGCACGAAAACGGATGACTCATTGTCCCGTTATGCACATTGTCCCGTTACGCTCATTGTCCGCTTGCGCCGCATCTATCTCTATTACACTCGATTGGAACAACAATCGATTTGACTTTTTCGAGGCACATTAAACTTGAAACACACTTTTCGTTTCCTACTTTTCCTATCATCGTCCTATCCTTAACAGAATAACACAGATTGGAAGAAGTTAAATAGCAAACATGTATAAAAGTTATAAAATAATCTCTTCGTTAAAGTAATAAACATATTTGAATTAGTGAGTGCAAATAAAAGTAAATTTATCAATTAAATTTAGATTTCATTTCACTCCTTCTTTGTATCCAAACAAAATAGTGATAATTCAATAAAAATGATTCAATTTTATTCATAAAAGTATGCAATCATTTCATCAAAGTTTTGATATGACGTTGTCACGTTAAACTATCGTCCGTAAACCGACCTTACATACACCAATTTTTTTTTTTACATTAAATTCAAGTGCCTTTTTTTTTTGATGTTATGTTACGACCAATTATTTCAAATAAATCATACCACAACAGGGATGAGTTTTGCGGTAGTGTTACGGCATTTTTAATTTTAGGCAAGGCATATTTTCCATAAATATAGTTTAAAAAACTAAAGAAACATGCTTTTAAAGATTATCAAACTAAAAAGTAAAAAATAATTTTAAAATTTAATTTATGACAATAGTATATAAGCAATACTAGTATAAATGAGAAAAAAGCTTGAGGCGCTTTGTGCCATATTTTTTGTATATTAAGCGCCCCATGCTTTTTTCTCATTTATACTAGTATTGCTTATATACTATTGTCATAAATTAAATTTTAAAATTATTTTTTACTTTTTAGTTTGATAATCTTTAAAAGCATGTTTCTTTAGTTTTTTAAACTATATTTATGTATAATTATCATAGGGAAATGAGTTACCGACACTACCTATTACCATCTGAGATAACTATTTGGAGTTGCAACGTCACAAAGAAATGGTAAAGTCTCTCCGAATCATTTACAGTTAGATGTATGGATATAATCTTAGAATTTACCGGGGAAAAAAAAAAAACAATTTTTTTTTTTCGACGTGGCCGGGAGTAGAACCCACTATCGCTGAATCCGGAAACTGACGTCACAAAAGTCGCGCGCCTTAGACCGCTCGGCTAACGAACGTAATGAAATTGGTGGGATATTTTACAGTGATTAGTAACTCACTCTTAGTCGAAAGAGTTACAGACGGACAGACAAACATACAGGTGAAGCTAATATAAAGCATGTAAAAAAGAAACATACGAGGGCGTATCAATAACTAACGCACATGTCAATTTTTAAGTATGAAAATAATTAATAAAAATGTAATTATTCTCAAAACTGGAAACTATAGGGCGCTACTGTCTGGGCGCAATGCAAGATCTCGTGATTCCACGTACCGATAACGTTCGTCAGTCATCGGTAAAATGGCGTTTGTGATTACATCGTCAACTGAGGAGCAACGAGCTGTGATAAGATTTATTAGTGCAAAAGGTAAGAAAGTTGGATAGATCCATTCGGAAATGGGAAAGTTTACTGAAAATACTGTATCGACCGTACCAATGTGTCTCGCCTATTTCGAAAAAATTTGATGGAATACTGTTGGGCTGTGTAAAGGTAAAAATTTAACACGCCATTATGCCCATACTTTAATGCCACCTACGTAATGAAATAAATTGTTGTTGGAAATGAAAATAATAAAGAGGATACGTTTAACTGAATGCAGAGATTGTTCATTATATTGATGTAATCGAACTTCTCCGAACTTTTTTCATTCCAAATGCTCCCTTTTTTCAGGGTTTCAATTACCGGGAAAACAAACGAGTTAAAAAATATGCTTAAAGTTGTCTGAAAATTTATAAGCGAGTTTATGACAGTAAAGGGGCATATAAAAATCTTAATAAAACACTTCCTGACAGACATTTCACAGCTTATACCGGTGAGTCTAGAATCATGAAATTTTGCATAGGAGTTCCCCTTAAGGTGCAAAATATGGCAATTAAAGTTTTTACGAAGGTTTGTCATTTTTTGAAGTTAGAAATATGGAAAATTGGAGTTTCAGGCTTAGGTTTATAAATAAGTTTCAGTTGTATCGGCGTTTTTTGCTAATTCACCAGGAATCAGATCAGGATGAAATAATATCTCATCGGGCACACGGCCAGTGTTATAGTTATTTTGTTTCCAAGCAGAAACAGTGTGGCCGAGCTTCGGGCGTGCATGCGCAGCAGTGACTGACTGCATTGCGAACTGCAGCGAATGCGCTCCCGGGCCGCTCCGAGGTTGAGAAAGGCGCAACTTTCACGGAGCTGCTCCGAGCGAGCGAGTCGCTTCTTTCGCGCCGCAGGTCACGCCCCGGCAGCTGCTGCGCCCATCTGCATCTGCAGCTCCAGCATGCCATCTTCGACACTCCATCACACAGGTTGTCCATACAACAATGTCCGAGCTTCAAAGTCGTTCAATTTAGACTACTTAAAACTATTCATACAAGGGCCGTATTTACGCGCAGGCTATCTAGGCTGTAGCCTATGGGTCCGCACCACAAATGGGGGCCCGCACCACACGACACGAAAAAAAAATTATACTGTGATGTGGATCTTCTTATATTCTTAAAATACGCGTCAACATACTGTCTAGTTATTTTGTGTAGATTAATTGCGCCGAACTAAACTCTTTTATGGAAAGCTGATATGTGAGTTGTGTCAGCATTTAGAAATTTTCGATTATTTTCATTGGTTTTGGTGTCACTTAATTACTTAACCTCTAAATACTGTTTGGTTAAATTGTCTAGTTTAAAATAAACTATTTTTTCAAAATAGAAAATTGATCAAAAATATGAGTTTTGTAGGTCAATTAAAATAAACTAGCCACCCAGACCCAGGCAAGAGGCACTGGAAGGGTATACTCAATATACTTCCCCCCTACCCCCTTCATTATAGAAAGGACCCGCACCACAGACTCAGCCTAGGGGTCCACAGGCAGTAAATCCGGCCCTGAATCATATATCATATTGAAGGTAAACTAACATAATTTTTCTTACAAATATCCAATAACACATCCAACCTAAAAGTTAAATTATTACCACACTTGGGTAACATGTCCGGAGTAATGGAAGCAATAGCCACATCAATTCTGTGTCTCAACTCTGGCATATCATTAGGTAGCGGCAGAAGGTAGACACGATCTTTTGTGAAGCTTCAAAGGAAAAAAATTTCGCACGGCGTTATGTCAGGCCAGCGGAAAAAGGGCTCTGTCGTCTCGACCATTACGACCAATACAACGGTAAGGGACATCTACGTTCAACCACTCTCGTACACAGGGATTCCAATGGGTAGGGCTGAAATTACAGATTTGTTCTTAGCAAATTGCAGAAACACAGAACATTTACGCTCAAGAGTCGCCATTTTGCGTAAGTGGTGCAGCAAGCGAGAAAAAAATAAACAAAGCATGCGCATTCTAAAAATGTTTGGGTTACTCTTTAATTGTGACCTCAAACCCAAATTCTACAACGCTTACAGTTGATATAATTACAATTTATAACTGGAACATTCTTTTATGGACATAATGTAATACCATCGCAGTTATTTATGGGCCCGCCTATTCCTGAGCATATCTGTGTTAAGGACCCCGAACTGACAGTTTGGATTGTTTTGAGACCCTCTGCACTTACGATCAGTCCAAGTGCACAGCTCTGGCTCAGACAGAACAGTCCGAACTGACAGTTTGGACCGACCTGAAGATTTCCCCCACACACTATCAGAGTTGTGATCGCTGTTGCTGTTGGATCTACCGTTTCATCGTAGAATATGGAAGAATCTTTGGATGTTTCAATTGCAGTTGCGTGTTTAATTATAAAACTGGGGAAAATAGAAAAGTAACCAAAGAGTATACACATGTGTCTGCCACGACACTCAACTAATGGATCGATGAACAGATTTGTTTGGACTGACAGTTCGGAATGGCGAGACGCTGTTCCCATATACGGCAGTTTGGACTAGTGAGTGCTCTTGAACCCGCAGTCCGATTTGGTGGGAAGCCATCAGTTCGTCAGTCCACCAGTTCCGACCGTCCCTGCTCACACACGACAGTTCCGACTGTTAAGTTCCGACAAATAAGTTCAGACTGATCGTGTGGAGCCGGGATGATTGCGACGCTCGCTGGTGCTTCTAGCGGGGTTTTTCTCCTCTAACCGCAAGGCTCTGAACTGGCGCGCATACTTCTCATTGTGCATAGGGCAACTATGAAATTTAATAGGTAACAATAACATAAGATGGCGCGACTTTAAACGTATGCTTAATTTCTCTGCCATCTCGCTTTATCCCTGGGGCTGGTACGTTTTACACACACACGCACACACACATATATATACACACGCATATACAGTATATACACATACATATACATACTTGCCAACACACAAAGTTACCGCTGCATTTCCATTTTCAGTTTTATCTAAGTGATAACATACTAAATTACATTCCCAATTATACACATAAAAATTTAAAAGTAAAAACTTGCTGCATCACTTCGCCTGAAAGTCGTAGCTGTGGATTCCATTTTTTTTTCAACACGAGTTATATGCCAAGGTAAAACAAAACGTCTGAACGATATTTTACATAGGTAGGAGCCTGATGTTGGCAGACTTTGTTTTGAGAACCGCTTCCGAAAATAATTCCAGTTGAAGGTTGAAGTTCTATTCGCAATCACGCGTACAAGACGAGAACATGCTTCAGTCGAAGGAAGACAGATAAAAATATAATAGAAAATAAAAGATAAAAACAACAGGTCGCGAATTCGTAGTCGTGTATCAGTGAGTGACGATTCAGCAACACATTTAACATTTCTTCCGATATCGTATGAAAAGTTTTTTTTTGCATGAAACAAAAATTTTGAATTTATATTATTAAATTCAATAAAATACAATGTAAAAGATCCTGCAGTGCAATGTTTGCGCCAGAAATGTTAGTGCCCACAAGAAAATGGAAAATGAAGAATGTAGCCTATGACATTATCTTTGAAAGATTTGTGCAATGGGAGTGCATGACTTGATGTAAGCTTTTGGACATACGCCATTGCTAAGCACATGTATGTCTGTAGAAGAAAACTACATAAAACACAAATGACAAAAACAAATTAAGCAAAAAAATTATGTTGTAAGGATATAAACACCACACAATACTACACAACAGGAATATGGTCAACAAACAAAGAATACATCCTGACAACAGCAATTTTTGCTTAATTTGTGTTTTTGTCATTTGTGTTTTTTGTAGTTTTCTTCTACAGACATACGTGTGCTTAGCAATGGCGTATGTCCAAAAGCTTACATCAAACATCCTATGACACTTATTGCATAATTCAGCCCTAGTTAATATCACCAATATCACTTCGATAGCATTAATTTTCGCGGGCAAAGTGAAAAGGGTCATGGATGTATCTGTGTTAGTGAGGCGGGATATTGTCCGACGCTCGCTAGTGTTTCTAGCGCGTTATCTCCTCCAAGTGAAAGGCTCTGACCTGGCACGTAGTCTTATCATCGTCCATAGAACAGCTGTGAAATCTGAGCGGTAACCATAACATTAGATGGTGGATAAATCAAGATAAAGATGTAATACAAGACCCTTGAGTTTTTTCAAGAATCTGTACCGGCAAGAGCGACGCCATGGGGGGGGGGGGGGGTAGGGGGGACAGTTGCCCCCTCCTAGAGCCCTAGAGATTCCAAAAAATGTAGCCAAATGCAAAAAAAAATACCTACTTTTCCCACAACTTGCCCCCCCTGGCCAGCGGCTGGCGACGCCCTTGTGTACCGGGCGTTTCGTGTCTATAATTATTATGAATACATGCGTGTTACCCCCTTTTCACTCTCCCATAAAATACAGTTTAAAAACGAAATTTGGAAACAGAACTACCCATGCACCCTCAACGCATTCTTAAATACTTTTCTTAAACAGACACCACTCGGATATCTTGAGCAGATTTCAAATTGTATGGTTTCTTTTGAAACTCTGCATAATGTACGTAGGCGGGCCCCTTAAAGTAAAAACATTCCCTTCGATGTAATGTATACGTATCATCAAATTACATTGCACAATGTCTTGTCGATCGTACCCTCCAATTGTATGTGGTTTGACACGGGAAACCCGTAAAATGGAATTTCTAGGGCCCTGATGTCAAATTCGACAGGAGATTAATACTCTAGGTCAGTGAAAGACAGTCATCTCATTGGGGGGGAAAAAAATACGTTTTCGGGCCGATCGGTAATTCCCGTAAAATAACGTAGTTTATAGACCTTTGAATGTTAACAAACAAGATTAATAATATGGAAATCCAGTGCAGTGATTATTCTAATTGAATGTTAACTGTCTAGTACTCTTTGGACTGTTGGTAGTAGGCCTATTAAGTAAAATATTTGATTTAAAAAAAAATTAGAGCACACATTCAGTACAATATCCTTCCGAAGATTATGATGTAATTAAGTCATGTGCAAGCTACATATCTTACGTATGCTTTATACAGACCTTGAATCATAAATGATTTAAATGTCCCACTAAAGATACTTGAGAAATTTGGTAACCGGAAACTAGTGGGGGGCTTACAAAACTTCCATTCCCAAGCAGTGCCAACCAATCAGCAACTAAAACTGAAAGACACAGAAACCACGTTCCCACTGATAAAGAAGACATTTCGTGCTTTTTACGGCCAGTGAGAACATATTTCTTCTTACCGATTAGTCACGTTTTTATCTATCGCGCAAAGCGAAAGCGAAAACATGGCGTTAATAAAACTGCAAAAATTCCTTCCAGAAGCAGACAAGCGGAAGGCAGGAGAGGTTTTGTATGAAGTAATAAAAAAAAATTACCACTGTTACACAACGCTTGTGAAACAAAGACACTTGCAAAGAATCGTAAAATTAAATAAATAATAAATTATGTCGGCCATTTTAGGAACGTAAAACGATCAATAGCTAAGTTTTTTTTTGGGGGGGGGGGTACCTAATTTAGTTTTAACTTCTAATATTCAGTACTTCAAAGGTAACAGAATAAATTTGGACCACTTGTATTCAACAATTAGCTGCAGTTTGCAGTGTAACTTCGTTCTTACACTTTATATTACGACAGCATAGGACCAGGCCTTCCACACTCGTAAAACTAATGTCCGTAAACTAGTGTCACTTCTATGACAATTAGCCACCCGCGTATAGTAAATATTTCCTCCCGGCGCTTACAGCAGCTTGTTTGTAATTCCAGACTGTTATTAGGTATATTTACTAGCTTTGGTAGCCGGCTTCGCACGGCCAAATTAGGATTTTTAACATAGCAAGTTTTCTTTTAAGTAAATTAGTGTCTAGTGTCTGACCCATCCATACTAACTATATGACTCGGATATTAAAAATAAATATATCGCTATCCTTAGTAATTTTCTCTAGATCCTCTAGGCCTGCTTTCACTGAACTGTCAAGATACAGCTATCCTTCGTGATGTTTTCTAGGCCTGCTGTCACTGAACTGTCTAGATACAGCTATCCTTCTTGATGCACTTGGAGTCTTCCCTACCTAGACCCCTCCCAAATACTCTGCACACCGCGGCCCCTCGCTCAGCACAGGAAGCGCGGGTGCCGCACGGGTGGGGGGTACAGGGGAGGGGAAGGGGTGGCTGGTTGAACCCGGCGACCTGCAGTCGAGTGACGTCACGGGCAGATGGCGGCGGCGACGCCGACAGCTGCCGAGCCGACGGCTCGAGGCGAGCCGAGAGGCGCGGCAGTGCGTCTTTCCCACGCCACGCGCGTATTTACCTTCTCTCCCCCACTTTCGCAACTGGAACTCCGGAAGCGACACTGGAGTTACTATATGAAGGGTGACAAGTTGTCGTCCATTCGGGGGCGACAAGACACTACTGGACAAGGGGTGGCCAACATACACGAATTTATTTCGGGAGGTGATAGTAAAAAAAAAAACGCAAATTGTGTATTTAATTAACTACACTACTGGACGCGAATCACTCGTAGTTTTTCTCACCCGCCGCTAGAATTCGCTGTCGGAGAAGCTACTTCGAATTAGATTTACAGAGCAGGATTTTAATTTATATAATATAACGTCTCCGATAAAAGCGAAAAAAAAAACTTGAAAAATATACTAAACCACGACTTTGGCAACTGATTGTTGACAAGAAATTTGATTAAAATACTGTCTTTTTTTTGTTAAAATTCATTAAACAATACTATCAAGTTTCCCTTTGTCTTTGTGAACTTTGCTTCCCAACATCCGCCGCACTTGGCAGCACCGTGGTTGTTACACATTTCCGTTTCTTGACTTCCATCCCATTAACGAAATTACTCCTATTACATCTCGTATGCAGAGAGCTAAGATATTACACATCAAAATTGATAGCAAGAGTATTTATATTAAAGTGTTTTAAATCAACAACAAAAGATAAGTAATTTCTTTATTTTCGCAACATGCATCACCACCTTTGTGGTTTGCGATTCCATGTATTGTAACAGCTCATCCAAAATATAATACTGCCTTCACCAAGTTACAGAATATTAATTTTTACTTGGGGGGGGGGGGGGGGTGTTTACTACGTGAAAACATTTTCGTCATGTTCGTCCATACGATGATCCCGACATATCTGCATGACACCTAACACACAGGGTGAATTGTAGAGTTTGCTTCGTGGAAACAATAACAGAAACTAATCAACCAAAAATGATTGCAAACCAACAACCCTCGCAGCAAGACACCAGCCAACAAGAACACAAGCTCTTAGGTTCACGACCAATAAGGCTACTGATATTTTTTTTTTTCGAATAATTCCTTCTACGGAATTCTCTGTGCTGCCAATTAATTTAGAATTATAGATTGGCTGATTATGACTTGTTTTTCTGTGTCTGTGTATTCATCTTTATTGTCCATAGAATATGGGAAGAATAAAGAAGATGGGGAGGGAATAATCTGATTGTTTGTATTGTTCATTTTTGTTGACTTTATTGACACACATATTTTATACATACATACATACATACATACATACATACATACATACATACATACATACATACATACATACATACATACAACCATTAAATAATATTAAGATGTAAAGTAACAATTTTTTTGGTTTGCCAGAAAAAAATTCGCTCTAAGATAAAGCCCAACTTTAAATTATACAAGTCGGTGCATTGTTTCGAGGTTGGTATTAGCAGAGGGACTGACAATAGCCGTGCACGTGAAAGAATCTCTGCCAGTCACGATAATATATATATATATATATATATATATATATATATATATATGATTTTAGTGTATCGCCTTTGTTGTGGATATAATATAAAACTTTTTATAATAGTGGTCGAATTGTTACATGTAATTTTATTTTTTGAAAGATGCTTATAGTTTTGCGTATAAGTATCTGTCTATCACCCTTAATAAGATGTAACACATTTAGCCAACTAGTTCAGTTTTGCTCTTTTTTTTAACAAAACGTTATAATTTACGCGGCTGAGTGAACTTATATTTTTCAAACTCTAGAACGAGGTTATTTTACGAAACTTAGCTTCAGTGGCACATATTTAATAGCAAAAAGATTCAAATATGCAGAAACCAGATAAAAAACATTCTTGTATTAAATTTTTTTTATTGAATACCGACAAACATAGTCATTTAACACATATGAGCGATACAAGACAAAGGTGAATGTTAATTACCGAACCTAAATATAAGTTACCAAATAATTTAAGTAATTTACTAAAATAGTGTAAAATAACTGCACAAGTTGTATACCTATATCCCTAAGTAGTTGCGACACGTTTATAATATATAAACATTATTTCGTTTGTATAAGATATTCGTGTAAAAATCGAATGAAAATTCTAAATCCATTAATTAATTTCCCATTACAAACTGATTATAGGTATGCACAGTTAATGCGTACCATACGGCCGCATTGCTGGCAGAAGCTACGGTACGCCTAATTCACAAAAGCATATCCATTATCTCCCGCTGGTTACGAAGTAGAAGGGAGGGGGGCCCTTAAAATGAAGAATGATGCTTACTGCTAAGAGAAACCCTCGCCGTAAAACCGAGTACGTTATAAATCAAAATGACACTAATTCGTTTGGCGCTGCCGTTCAACTAAACGGCCACTGGCTAATTTATGGACGTTCCTGCCGGGCCCATAAGGTTAAGTGCAAAGGTGTTATGCCTCCTTAAAGTGTGCAACTCTAATTTTATGGAAACACGTCAGTAGTGGCCCTAGATTTTGCGGAGAACTGGGTCATTTACTTTTATGTTGGCCCTTCTCCAGAACATTTGAAAATTTTAATTTTACAAGTTACGTTATCAACCCAATCTGTAATTTAAATTTCGACCATGATTTTGCTCATTTATTCTATATTTTGATAAATATCATCCTGGTAAAACTATTCTCATGTCACTTATAATTCATGTTTACGATCAAATTTCCGACACAATCGCGTCATACGTGGCAATAAAATCTTTGAATTTTTTTTTTCAAACAAGAAATCATGAATTTAAATAGGGATTGACCAGAAAATTAAGTAACGAGATAATAAAAATGTATTTTTCCATTCCCCACTAATGTCCATGTTTTAAAACAGAACACTAGACACACAAAACAATTTTCAAGCACAGGTGCGGAGCTCCGGGTGATTGCCCCGCTTGCCATACCCTGGACACGCCGTGATAATACAATAATGCCATAGCAATTAGGTATTATTGAAAAATTCTCTCGCACGCTTGCACACATTGCGAGGTCTTGAAGAATCTACTATGGCCCCGTCTTTCTGGGCACATACACGGTGCGCAGAGCTTCGGGAGAAACTACGCGATTTCGAAACTACTCAAGATATCCGAGTGGGGCCAGTCTGCAAAAAGAATTCAATAATTCGCCGAGGGCCGAAAAGTAGTTTTCATTTCGGATTAAAATTTTAAACTGTATTTTTAGAACAGTTAAAGTGGCTAAAAGGTGTGTTTTCAAGAGTTTTTTTTCAAGACGAAAAACAACCAGTACAGATTCTTGAGCACTTACGGGACTTGCAGTACATCATTTCTCCGCCATATAATGTTACGGTCACCGCTCAAATTTCAAAACTGTCCTACGCACGACGAGAAGACTGCGCGCCAGTTCAGAGCCTAGTGGTTGGAAGCATAATCCCGCCTCACTAACACAAATACACCCCTGACAAGACGGGCCCCTTAAGAGAAGCCCAGCCGATAGAGGGGGCACATGGAGGCCGTGATTCGAGTAGCGAAGGTCACTGATGCTGTCTGCCAACTATCTGCATGACCACAATCGCCTAATAAGGCCCGTTGTGATCTCGGGAGAACCCGTTGCGTCAATCTTCAAGATAACAATGAGGGAATTTTTAGGTGTTAAGGGGCCCGCCTCGTCAGGGGTGTATGTGTGTTAGTGAGGCGGAATGATAAGCGCGACGCTAGCTGGTGCTTCCAGCGCGGTATAGCCTCTAAGCGCAAGTCTCTGAACTGGCGCGCATTCGTCTCGTAGTCACAGGATAACTGTGAAATTTGAGCGGTGACCGTAACATTATTTGGCGGAGAAATGAAGATAAAGTTGTTATGCAAGCTCCTTAAGTGCTTTCAAGAATCTGTACTGATTGTTTTTTGCCTAAAAATTACTCTGAAAACACGCGTTTTAGGCATTTTAACGCTTCTAAAAATACAGTTTAAAAACTTAATCCAAAATTAAAAGTACTTTTCGGTCCTCAGCGAACTCTTAAATGCTATTCGTAAATAGGCCCCACTCGGATATCTTGAGTAGTTTTGAAATCGCGTTGTTTTTCCTGAAGCTCTGCACACCGTATGTGTGCCCAGGTAGGCGGGCCCCTTAAGAGGCCGTGTCAGTAAATGTTTATTTCCAATATTCTGCTCTAGAAGTTCTCTCTTTTAACAGTGAGATTTAGTGGCTTATTCAACCGAAGTAACTGTAGCCGCAGCGCGTGATAAAGCTACGAAAAATGTATCTGGTTCCTCGACAATCTGAGAGGATGACAATCTGACCGGCGGCTCACAAGGAAATTGCGGATGCAGGGATTCAGAATCAAGAAACCTCACATTTACAACTGTAGTATCAGTCGTATCTAAAAATTTTAATACTTTAAACGTATCGGAATACAATTAATCTTCAAACATGTGGTAATTATTCTTTATCTGGATGTAATATTCCGTGAACAATAATGTTAGTTGACATTAAAAAGTATCTATACGAAATTCATTATGTAACGTTTTAAAAGGATAATAACATAAATTCATATGCTTAGATATTGCATAAGCATTACGCACAATCTAAATACAATCTCACTTAAGTCAGACTACCTAATTTTTTACAATGCACCATCATACAGTTTAACAGAGGTAGGAGAACCTCTTATCGAGTTTGTTTCAAAGAATTTAAATTTACAAATATTACTATTTATCTTATTACGATATGTATTTTTATGAATACGAATTTACAAAAAAAAATTATTGAATTAATTACATTACACTTTAACATTACACAAGACTAAAACACAAACAAAACTTAATTTTATATATTGCTGTAGCATATTAGAAGACGAAATAACTCACAAGACTAACATTAAGAAGGCTGCATTACAAAAAATATACTTTACAGAGGAGAAAATAGCCTTTAAAGATATTTCATTACCTCATTGATTACATAATACTGCCGTTGATGTGATCGTAGATATATAAAGTATTGAAAATATATATTTTATTATGTTTATGTAAATATTTAGAAAACGTTATTGCTTATGGATGCTCATTATTTAAATAATAAAGAATCTTTTACTTTTATGTACTGAACAAACAAAATACTTATAAGTTAGTAAGAATAAGCTTAGTTGAGTAACATCTTCAATTTGTATTGAATTCAATGTATATATCGAAAATCATGTACAATGAATGCAACTGATTGAATTCAATAAATATTTGATCTTGTGAAACGGCCATAATGATGATGTAGATAATTATAGATGCTCACATGGTTTTTGAGAGTCCGTATAAAGCTTATTACAATTCTATAAGTATACATTAAAATGCTTTTAAAATAGACATGTGTAATATAATTAAAACTTGTTTAAGTAAGATCATCACAAAAAAATAAATCCTTCAACAGTAAGTTATGTTTTATAAGATTTTAACAAAACACACATACAATAAGAGAATATTAATCATGCCACATAATTCAACACAAAATACTCATTCCAGTAGGCGCTACGTAAAAATAACTTCTATTTTTATGCTGATAACTTTGCATTGTTTTATATATATCATTATTTCTAACTTTTAATATTCTCTACACATTAACTGAAATTAATTATTTACAGAGTCTTAGCAAATGTTGGTCTGTACCACATACAGTTCGTACAATATCTCTACGTGAAACACATACAGTTCATTATTAGTAATTTCAATTATATTTCCATGAACTTAATGAAATTAGTATAGGGTCTAGGTTAATTGAGTACTTCTGAATTATTTTAATTGTGAGTTAACATACATACCAAATGCCATTCTTCCAGTAAAGTTGCCAAGAAGACAACAAGATAATATAAGTATGTATGTAGTACCATATTTTAAACCCCTAACAACTAACAAATTAGTAAAATATATAATTACGTGCGATATAGTGTGACATTTTTACTTGGACGGCATACAAATATAATAAAATGTCTATGACAATGTTAACTTTACTCATTATTATGGAAAGAAACAAAATGGGCAGATAAGCATATTCTACACTGACATTTAAAAATGCTCAATTCAAAATGAACATTTCTTCCCGATGACAAACAAAAAAGTTGTATGGTCGCGAATAATACATCCGTATGGCGTCACATCAGCGGAATATTCCCTTGGCATAAATGTGTGAAGTCTGTGGCACTTGTGGAGAAGTAAACCTTCGCTCGAAAACAAAAACAAATGAACGAACTGCTTTTTTTTTTTTATGGGATGTGCAATCGGAGACCCCTGGGGTGGTTGAAGAGTGTCAGGTCGGTCGCCAGACCAGATAGTAAAAGCTCAGGGGCTGAGGATAGAAAAGGCCTATCTCCAAATTATTTAGTATAAATGTTGTCATGTAATAGTTAAAGACTTGATTACACCCAGGTTTTAAAACCCATCATGATCATGAAGACACTGATCGGAAGGTAATGTGCAATACATTTCAATGGCCTTTTCAGTTTTTGCTAAATAATTATAAATATAAGCAAAATTTCACTTTATCTGGACAAATCAAAATATTGATAATATTATTTTCATCACAGAAATAATATATGATATGATAACTAAATTTGAAAAAAGCTGTTATGTTAAATGTATTGTATACTTTCAGTAGGCAAAATTTCCGGCCCCTAACTCTTATAGACTTTGAGAAAAACTGCCTTTTAAAATAACATTGATATAGATAGGAGCGCAAATTTGTGACACGGCCTCTTAACATCTTAGCTCTTGGTGCACGGCTTTTGGTAGGAATAGTTTTGTGGATGGAACGGACATCGCACGGAACGGAAACGTGTAACCACAGTGCTGCCATCTGTGACAGACGGGCATATTTTAATAAAATTACTTGTCGAGAATAAGACCCAAAGCAGGAATTTAGTCGTTTTTTTTTTCAAGTCTTTCGCTTTTATCAGAGCCGTTTCATTATAGAGTTAAAAAAAAATGTGTCTACTAATCGAATGATTCCATAGTCGATGCTCCGGCCACGAATTCTAGCGGCGGGTGCGAAAACTACATTTCATTCGCGTCAAGAAACGAAGTTGAAAACACAATTTTTTTATATATTTATCACGCTCGGCATTATTGTTAAGAATTCTACGTTAAATTTCGTGTCCGAGTTTTGTATTGTAAGTGTATGTGCAACATGAGAACACATTAATTTGCTCTTTACCGAGGTGTTACACATCTCTGGCAAGTACTGAAAGAATGGTACACATTTTTAAATGTAATAAACCCCTAGGATTATGGCTGGACGGAGTGGTGTAACCACAAATCTAAAAATTGTCAGGAGATAGCATGCTGTGACTAATTGAAGTCACGTGCTACCTTGTCATCGCTGTATTGCTAAACCCAAAACCCTGAGAAAATAGCACGTGACCACGCCTAATTGTGATTGGTAAGTACTTGTGAATTGTAATTTATTTTGTTAAACACAGCCAATGTACATGTTACGGGTAATGCTAGAAGAAGTAAACCTAGGTTTAACCGGGTTAATTTATCATTATCCAAGTTTGTTGGGTGAAGTCCGAATAACCACTAAAATAAATTTGAATTTTTAATTTCCCCATGTACACTTAGGTCTACCCAGTGCTCCTGGGTAATGTAAGAAAAACCAAATGATTGATAATTTTTGTTCGTTGATACCTTAACTAACCTAAAGTGCTTAAAAATGACGCAACGCCTAACACTACCAAGCCAGCGATGGGTAGACATCAATGTACATCGGTAAAGGCCGAATTCAAATTTATTTGAGTGTTTATTCGTAATTTATCCAACAACTTTGGATAGTGCTTAAGATAACCCGGGTAAACTTACGATTACTACTTCTTCTAGCATTGCGCTTAGCATGTATGTACACTACATGTTTAGTCTCCGGCAAACATGGAGCGGTCCACCAGCGGCTTGAGCAGTGTCCCCGGGTGCGACTCCAAATGATGTAACTTGATGTAAGCTTTTGGACATACGCCATTGCTAAAGCACATGTATGTATGTAGAAGAAAACTACAAAAACACAAAAGACGAAACTTAACAGGAATATTATGGAATATTATGTGGTGTTTATATTGTTACGAGCGCGCTTGGCTGCAGTGCTTGGCGTCGCCGCACTCGTTCGGCCTGTCTGCGCCCCCTTCCACCCGCATCCTCTCCCTGGTATCTCGTGTCATACTATCTCGCTACATCCTGACCGTCGCAGCGCGCACCTGCCTCAGATCGGGTTACTTAAAAGAGGCCGCACTGCGGAATAAAATGACTCAGACGCCTTTATCGGCGTTCTTAGAGCAGCCACCGCGTCCTTCGAGGACTCACGACGCGTTTCTGGGCATTTCGACGGCGAAGGTCGCGAGATATCTCGGAGACATGCCCGATTATTCTGGATGGGAACCCAAGGGCTATTTAAGGAGGTTGGGCCGACCTTCGAGTCAGTGAGTCAGTCGGTGACTGAGTGAGTTCTCCCGCGGCGGAGTTTCCGGGCGATAGTGCCGCAGGTGCGGCAGAGTGGCGAAGTCCTTGGACGAAGGTTCCAGGGCAGGGAGTGAGTAAGTTCAGTGGAGTCGGGAGTTTTCCCGCGGCGGAGTTTCCGGGCGATAGAGTCGCGGGCGCGGCGGAGCCGAGTAAAGTTCCGAGTGAGGCGTCGTGTGGGATCTCGGCGAAGGGTGTGACGGCGGCGGCGGAGTGCGGCGACGGAGTCCCGCGGCGGAGACCCACGAGGGGTGCTGCGGTCAGAGTTGCGCCGGAAGTGCGGCCCAGCGAGGTGTGTGAAACGAGTGACTGGGGAATTGGCATTTCTTTAAGTGTAGTTAATTATTTGCCAATTTAGAAGATTATTTGTAAGTGACAAGTAGTGGTAATAAATAAAACTGTGTGTGTGAAATAAAATCTATTAATTGGGCTATCCTTTACGAACCCGCAGGGAAATCGTAACATTTTGGTGTCAGAAGTGGGATAGCCCTAATTAATAGATTTAGGATTCAGTTAGAGTATTAGAATAAAAGTTAAGGATAGAATTTAGTTTACGAGAATATAGTTAGTGTTTAGAACTTTAGTGAATTTTAAATTTTCTAGAGTTAGTTTGAGTATACTGTAGTCAGTGTTAGTTTTGAATGTAATAGAGTTATTGTTAGTTAAATTAGAAGGTTCGGCTAGGTCATTTAAAATTAAGAACAGTATTAGAAAAAATTTTATTTAGGCTTGTAGTATATGTGGACAAGAAAGATGGCTGCCGATGAGCTTAAGAATGTCCTGGCATTCTTGGCCGAACTGAAGAGTGGCCAGGAAGAAATGAAGAATGTAATGAAGAGTAACAGGGAAGAAATGAAGAATGAAATGAAGAGTAACAGGGAAGAAATAAAGAATGGCCAGGAGAAAATGGAGAATAGGCTGGAGGAGATGAAGAGTAGCCAGGAGAAAATGGAGAATAGGCTGGACGAGATGAAGAAGGGTCAGGAATAAATGTTAGCCAGTATGAAGAAGGGTCAGGAAGAAATGTTAACCAGTATAAATAAGGGTCAGGAAGAAATGTTAGCTAGTATGAAGAACTTTAAGGAAGAAATGGTATCTAGTACAAAGAACTTTAAGGAAGAAATGGTAACTAGTATAAAGAAATTTACGGAAGAAATGAAGAGTGGAAGGAAGGAGAGTAAGAACCACCATGAAGAAAAGAAGAGCGGGTCAAATTATAGCCTAGAGGAAATGAAGAAGGGTCAGGAAGAACTGAAACATGGCCAAGAAGAAATGAGGAATGAAATGAAGACCGAAGTGAAGATAAGCATAGAAGGGAAGAACAGCCAAGAGAAAAACAGCGAAGAGAAGAACGGCGAACAGAAGACCGGTCAGGAGAAGCACAGCGAAGAGAAGAACAGAGAAATGAAGACCAGCCAAGAGGATACCAGCCAAGAGGAGACCAGCCAAGAAGAGACCAGCCAAGAGGAGACCAGCCAAGAAGAGACCAGCCAAGAAGAGAACAGTGAAGAGAATAACAGTGAAGAGAAGAACTACAAAGAGAAGACTAGCGAAGAGAAGATTAGCGAAGAGAAGACCAGCGAAGAGGAGACCTGCCGAGAGGAGACCAGTCAAGAGAACAGTGAAGAGAACAGCGAAGAGAACAGCGAAGAGAACAGCGAAGAACACTGCGAAGAGGACATTAGCCAAGGAGAGGAGAACAGTCAGGACATGAAGATGAAAGAAGAGCTGAAGAAAAGCCGAGAAGAGATGTACATGAGTCAAGAAGAGATAGAGAAGTGCAAAGAAGAAACGAAGGAAGACCAAGAAGAAACACAGGAAGACCAAGAAGAGGTGAAGAAGAACCAAGAACAGGGGAATAAAGACCGAGAAGAGAAAATGAGAACACAAAGAGTGAAGAAGATGGTGCAAGGAGTAACTGAAAGCAGTCCAGACGATATTCATAAGAACAAAGAGGGAATGAGGAACCAAGAAGAGACGAAGAAGAGCTGGGAAGAAATGCTTTGTGAACAAGTAGCTACGAGAGAACAAACAGAGAGAAAAAGGGAAGAAACAAGCGAACCATTGGGAGGCAACGAGCAATGCTCTCAAGAGTATCGAGTCCTTCCAAGGCAATGGTCGGTCCGTCTCGGGCAGCTGACTGAACGACATGGGGAATCTGCGACCCAGAAGTGTCGCCGGGCGACAAGAGAAGCTACATCTAATGAGAGAGAGGGTTACCTGGTGAGACTGTACAGCCCGCGATGGAGGAAAGGCAGGAGACCTAAACTTCGAGTAGCATGGGGACCTCCAGGAGGAGATGCATTATCTGTTCGGGACGAACAGGTTTAAGGAGGGGGCAATGTTACGAGCGCGCTTGGCTACAGTGCTTGGCGTCGCCGCACTCGTTCGGCCTGTCTGCGCCCCCTTCCACCCGCATCCTCTCCCTGGTATCTCGTGTCATACTATCTCGCTACATCCTGACCGTCGCAGCGCGCACCTGCCTCAGATCGGGTTACTTAAAAGAGGCCGCACTGCGGAATAAAATGACTCAGACGCCTTTATCGGCGTTCTTAGAGCAGCCACCGCGTCCTTCGAGGACTCACGACGCGTTTCTGGGCATTTCGACGGCGAAGGTCGCGAGATATCTCGGAGACATGCCCGATTGTTCTGGATGGGAACCCAAGGGCTATTTAAGGAGGTTGGGCCGACCTTCGAGTCAGTGAGTCAGTTGGTGACTGAGTGAGTTCTCCCGCGGCGGAGTTTCCGGGCGATAGTGCCGCAGGTGCGGCAGAGTGGCGAAGTCCTTGGACGAAGGTTCCAGGGCAGGGAGTGAGTAAGTTCAGTGGAGTCGGGAGTTTTCCCGCGGCGGAGTTTCCGGGCGATAGAGTCGCGGGCGCGGCGGAGCCGAGTGAAGTTCCGAGTGAGGCGTCGTGTGGGATCTCGGCGAAGGGTGTGACGGCGGCGGCGGAGTGCGGCGACGGAGTCCCGCGGCGGAGACCCACGAGGGGTGCTGCGGTCAGAGTTGCGCCGGAAGTGCGGCCCAGCGAGGTGTGTGAAACGAGTGACTGGGGAATTGGCATTTCTTTAAGTGTAGTTAATTATTTGCCAATTTAGAAGATTATTTGTAAGTGACAAGTAGTGGTAATAAATAAAACTGTGTGTGTGAAATAAAATCTATTAATTGGGCTATCCTTTACGAACCCGCAGGGAAATCGTAACAATATCTTGTTGACAATAGCAATTTTTTGGCTTAATTTGTGTTTTTGATTTTTGTGTTTTTTGTTGTTTTCTTCTACAGACATACATGTGCTTTAGCAATGGCGTATGACCAAAAGCTTACATCAAGTCATACACTCGCATTGCACAAATCTTTCAAAGATAATCCCAATGACGTACTTGACTCACCCTGGAGGAACAATTTCATCAACCAAAGGACACGGCATGGCCTTGGGATTACTGAACTAGAGGCAATGGTCATGCTTTCTTGGGCAGATAAGAAGAGGTCAAGTCCATTGCGGGCCGTGAACGTGACGAGATAAACACAGCCCCGAGAGCGAAGCAGAAAGAAAGCCTTCGCCTGATGTAACAGTCGTACCGCCCGCGGGCTTGTTTCTTACAGAAGACCAGATTATACGCATCTATTCTAGTACAGCCAAAGAAAAAAAAAAGGTTGGTCCAAAGGTAACGAATACCAGAATGTATACAGGATAAGTTTGAATTCGACCGAAAAACTTTGACTGCCGGTCCACTACGACAAAATATTATGGAAACATTTTATTCGACTTATGGTCTAAATTGCTTCCCAAGGCTGTTAACTTCTTTGAATTTGGGGCTGAAGGAAATTTTTTATTGTAAATAATACACAAAGTATTTAATCTAGAATACATAGCATTAGTATTTTACACATATAGATTGTGGCGTGTTATTACTCCAAATTATTTCAATGAAATAATTATGTATGCTACAGCGACGAAAATTCGCGGTGGTTGTAGAACTTCGTTTAATTAAACATAATCCAGTCGCTCTAGTTCAATCTTTGAATACGTTCTCCATTATTAGTAACAAAAATGTTATTCAGACCCAACTTAAAACAAGAAGCACTTTAGACCATAAGTCATAGATAGGTTTTCAGCTTATTTTGTCGAGATGAATGTGAACCTGAAGTTTGTAGGTCCGATTCAGACTCATCCTGTACATTTTTATTTATTAAATATATGCGTTATCTCCTGATCCTCTGGTGACTAAATGTTTCTAAAACTGCTTTACACCTGGCCTATTTCACTTTTTTCGGAAGAACTCATAAAATCAAACTTTGAAAAATACTCTTTCGGTATCATTAAGTCATAACAGAAATTTGTGCACGCATGGATGCATGCGTCAGGGAAACTGCAGCGGGGCGCAGCTATTTCCTATTCCCAGCACCAATATTCAACTCATCACTGGATGCAAGTTTTAATAGCATCATCTTGGGTAAAGTCTCGCTTCCAGAGGTAAAACTTAGTCCCTAATTCGGAACTACTAGCGTGAACAATTCATGTGTGTAACGTTAAAAAAGGAAACGGGAGAGTTCAGTCAATCCGGGCTGGGAACACGTGACTGTTTGAACATGCGGTAGCTATGGGCAGAGATCATAGCTTGACGTCAAAACTGTTTGTGTAAGAGCAAACTAATATTAAGATGTTTAGAGCTACCACATTGACGTCACCATTAAAAACAAATATGTTGAAGAACCGCTATCGCTGTCAGCTTACAAAAGAAATTAAAGTTCCCGAAACGACTGCAATTGCGGAATTCTCGGCATCGTTTTACTATCTGAATAGTATGCATTGTTTTTACAGATAATGTACAATGGTATATTTGTTAAAATTATCCCTAACATGTTTTCTGTGACATACTCCCCTGGTCATCTCCACACTGTTTTTCGACCATCTGAATGGTGCAGACCAAAGCGAGACTCGTCTGTGAACTCCTCTATGCCTTTCCAAAGACAATCAGTTATGGTTTGGGGAGGAATAAATTTCCACGCTCGTACTGAATTGATTTCCATTGATAATTGGGGGGGGGGGGGGGGTCTGGCTTCCCAAAAGTACATTGAGGATGTGCTCCTAGAGACTATGATCCCATTTGCTCCATTTATTGGTGAAAAGTTCAGTTTGATGCAGGATAATGCACGCCCGTATATCGCAAGAACTGTCAGCGAATACTTGGAGCGCGCGGGAATTACAATTTTGTGTTTGCCTGCACGATCTCCCGACATTAATCTGATGGAGCCTTTGTAGGCTAATTTAAGGAGACGTGTTAGACATCGTAATACTCCTCCTAATGACTTAAAATAGCTTTAAATTTCTCTTCGCGAAGCTGTGCCGGTGGAGTACGTTCAAAACGTCATTCATTCTATGTCTGAAAGGATTAGGGTCCTTCGCCGTGCAAGAGAGTAGAACATCCGTTATAAGTAGGCCATCCCTCGTTAGAAAACCTGAAGACCGAAGAATTATCAGTTTACAGAAAAAAGTAATGATTTCTTATTTTTATACGTGATAATTTCTTATTTTAATCATTTTTAAATTTATTTGTACAGTGTTATTTATAAAATTAAAGGTTTCTAGTAGAATGTTTAAATATCCTGTAAAGAAACTAATTCTTAGAACAAAATTTAAAAAAAAAACCTTTCGGCATAGCCTACATGCGTAGGTAGTTATCGAATTCCCTTTTTATTTTTGAAAATTTGGAATCTTCTATAAACTTTCTGGAACATTTTGTGAACTTAACGTAGGCTACATAAAATATTTATGTTCTCCAATATTACAAAATAAGCGATTAAATATTTGCTCATTTTCATGCAGCGAAATATTACGAATATTTTTAACTCAATGAATCCAGCATGGAATAGTTTACAAAGCAGTACTGAATATATTAGAACAAATTTGATATTATATGCGAACTAAGGTAATTAATTTTTTTGATCTTCAAACATTATTTTTCAACCCTTGCCCTAATAACGTGGTCGTATAAAAATTTACATTGCACCAAGGTTTAAGATAATATTAAGATTGTTTAAAATAAAGTCAAACGAATTTGATACTAAGAAAGTTTTATTTTTTTTTATTTCAACCCATATTTTTACGGTAATAATGCGTTTCATCAGAAATTGTTTCAGCCAAAGTTTTAGATGAAGTTTAGGCTTCATACAATAAATTATAACGGATATGAGAGCACTGCTATTTTAAAAAAAATGTAATGTTTATTTTTTACTTTCAAACCTCGTTAGTCCCACCCCTTGCAGTAATGGTCGTGTAAACAAAAATGCATTTTAACAATAGTTTTAGTTAATATTTAGACAGTTTACCTAAAATAATAATGGATTCGATAGTGTACCGGGTAGGGAAGTTTTGTTTAATTTCTCATTCCAACCCCAGGTTGTCAACCCCTTGCAATAATGGTTTGTACTATCAAAAATTGTTTGACACATAAGTTTTAGGTAAAAATTATACGATTTACAAACAAAACGGATTTGATAGTGTGACTACTAAGAGAGTTATTAATTTTTTGCTATTCAACCCCTGTTTATTTCATCCCTTGCAGTCATGTAGGTCGAATAAAAAATTATTTCAGACAAAAATTGTAGATAATAATTCATGGTTACACAATAAATTGGAACAAATTTGATAGTGTACATGGTTCGGAAATTAGGATTTTTTTTAAATTTTACCCTTTATTCTTTCAACCCCCTGCAGCAATGGTTCATGTCATCAAAAATTGTTTCAGAAAAAAGTTTTAGATAAATATTATAAGATTAATATACCATTTTTACGAATTCGATGTTTTGCCTACGAAGGGAGTTGTGATTTTTTGTACTCCAACCATTGCTTTTTCAACCCCTTGCAGTTATGGTTGGTCGTATCAAAAACTTATTCAGACAAAATATTTTTGTATTACTAATACGAATTATAATTTGTTCAAACGGATGTGATATTTTACATATTACGGGAGTTACAGAATTTTTTTTTTCTGTTTTTCAATTAACCTTCACCCCATTTCTACCGCTTTGGTCGCATATTGCCCTGCCCATTAACGAACTAGACAGATTTTTCATTACTGGATTTGTTATGTATGAGTTTGGAAGTGATTTGTGAAAAATGGCGACAGTTATCGTGTTCACAAAATTGTGATATATAAATAATACTTTTTCAGTAGACAATGGTTTTGGGGTTTATGGACCATAAAAAAATCGCACTGTGGTAACGGCTACAATGTTTCTTTGAAATCTACCTAACATATAACCATTTAATGGAAAGCTATGTTTTATGAAAAAAATTACTTTGATTAGTTTGAAGCTTAAGTAAACAAAATTTAGAGAAGGGGGGGGGGGGGATTTTTCTTAAGGAGATAGTATTCTCCGACAGTAAGTAGTACATTTATCAAAGGAAAATACAAGTGGCTATAATTTTAGGTCTATAATCTCACGTTATAGTTTCCTACTCACTCTGAAGCTCATTTATTATTTTTTAAATCTACTGATGACGGATGTCGATCGATCTAACGACCTTCGGCTCAAAGTCCAGCTTGTTCACAAATACACCGAAGGATTTTTAGTATTACGCGGCATTGCAATTAAATTAACAAAGTAATCTTCTTTTCGATCTAAAATTAACTTGAATATAATAAATAAAGTAAAATATTGTTATCGATTCACTTTTATGGCTTGCATTGTTATTATTTCTAATGGATACGTGACTGTGTTGCGATAGAATGTTGAGATACCAATAGCTTATCTCGCTTTAGCTACAGCATTTGAAAACTGCATAGTAAGGAAATTATTACGTGTAATCTAAACGTTTCGAATGGGGACGAGGAAATAAGTGGTAAACACAATAAACTAGCATTCCGCAACTCCTGGATTCTAATCTCGGCGCATACATCATGAGATACGTTTCCCTCTGGTTTCCTGAAACCTTCTTCAAAACTACTGGAATTGTTGCTAAATTTCCTTGCCTATTTCGTCACCGGCAGTAGCGGATACAGGAATTGGGGGGGGGGGGGGGGTAGATTAAAAAAGAATCAAATTTTTAGCACATTTATTTACACTATTGACACTAACACACTGATATAGGGGACTAGAGTAGCAGCCAAAAATAATGCCGTTACGAACTGGGAAGCAGGGCCAGATACCTGAGCGGGCCTTCCAGCGGCAGTCTGGCCCGGGGCGTCTCACACGGCCACTGACGTCATGCGCGCATACCGTGGGGGATTAGGGCGGCACTGCCTCGCCACTCCCCTCCCTACGTCCTCGGCGCTGGGATCTATCCCTGAGTGACCTGGGAATTCCGCGTGCTTACTGAGGCCGCCGCATGGAGTGGTGTGAATACTGCGCCGCTATTCTGGATGCTTCGAACGTCGGGTCGGCCCGGGATGTCGCGACACGTCACACACACTCTAGTATTTTCCAGAAAGACTGCCTACGGGTAAAAAAGCGGAAACGCCGGCCTCCGCGAGTTCCGAGAGTTCCAACAGGCGAGTGGAGTGAAGTGCGAGAGACCCCCTCGTCGCGGCGCGACGCGGAGTGACATGACCGTGCGTGTGCGACAGAGTGACGCGCGACTGTGTGTGTGGACAGATACGAGGTAAGGGGCGAACCACTGTTGAGCCTAGCTCCAGTGAGGAGTGGGAACAGTGGACTGGACAGATACTTAGTGATTTATAAACAAACATTTTTTAGTGCGAGTGATTTGTGAACTGATACTAAGGGTAGTGTTTTAATTAGTGATGTAAATAATAATAGGAAATAAAATTGTATAAACATTAATTGGGCTATCCTTACGAACCCGTTTTCCCCATTCGTAAGAATACTTTCTTCATTCATATTTAAAGAATTTTTTCTTAACTTTGGAGGGGGGAGGGATATATTTCCCCGTTCCACCCCACCCCCTTCTGCGTCCGCCACTGGTCACCAGGACCCCTAATTTTTAATGTAATTACTTATGGTTACATCACTTACGAACTCGCGTTCGAAAAGAACGCAAAACTCAATAAAAAATTTAAAAAACCAAATTAGGGGTTAAAATACACATTATACGTTACGTAGCCACGCTGTTAAAAACTTTCACCTTAAGTTTACGAACAGGTTTGTTACAAATTATCCAACGAATTTTGTAAACTGACGGATATCTTCGTGAAATTAAGGTACTACGTTTGCTTAGATCGAACGTGAACTCGTAAGAAGATATTTTTCATTCTTAAAACCGTAGAAAAAATTTGTTCACGGCAAAAACAATCTTCGTCCGACGCGCCTGTTCACACCGTGAACAAAAAAACAACAACCCGGAAGTCCGAACCCCGACAAGTTTAAGAGAACAGCTGTAACTTATAGTTTGAGGCGCGATCTATCTTGAAATGTCCGAAGGTTTATTGTAATTTCTAACAGTGTATCTTAGGAACAAGACAGCACAAAACATGACCAAACTTGACTACCTACTTAAACTAGCAATAACTGTGAATGAAACGCTCAATAACTGAGAATCAACGCTAACTAAGACTAATTTATACATACATACGTACATACATACATACATATAGGTATATGTGTGTGTGTGAGTGTGTGTGTGTGTGTGTGTGGGTGGGGGGGGGGGGGGTGAAAAAAAGTTGTGAAAATAATGAGTGCCTCCGAACAAAAAAAAACGATGGGACCAGAAAGCTCAGCAATTACTGTACGGACTCAAAATCACACGCTAACTGATATATAGTTGCATGGCACTACGGGGTTTCAGACTATCCACCCGCCGGGCGTCCTTATGGCAAGTCAGCACAATATGCACTAGTTTTAATTTTTAATCATTAGCTTTTAAACACATAATTTTTTTCTTTTAAATCCGTCTAATTGTTTTTTTTTTTTTCGCGATACTCAAACAAACACAAATATTCAATGATCATATAGAAATTAAATAAAAACTAATTCATGTACAACAGTTTTAATGAACTATTTTTAACTCAATAATAAAATAATTATCTATATAAAGATACAAAATTTATATGGATTAACCGCGTGGTTTTTGCTACATGTTTCCTTCAAAAACTATCACTTTTATCCCATGATCCTTAAGGCATGAATTCTGTATTAATTTATCCAGTGGTGAATGATGAGTTTTTATGATTTAGTACGTCCTGTACACTTAAAAAAACTCGAATATAGCAATGTAAACCATTTATGTCAAGTCTTGTGGAAATTCTTTTTTACGTGAACATTTTGCGATAATAATTTATTGTTTTGTTACGAGCTTTTGTTATTTACAGGATCATTCGACGTACTAAAATAAAACAGCCTGTAAAACGTGGTCAATATATATAAAATAATGCTATTAGGGTGACTGGATAAAACTTGGATACGTGATACGCGCTATTACCTCACTGGGGAATTTCAATGACATTCCGGGATTTAAAAAAAATTGGTTGTCTGTAAAGACGGTTTACGGACGATAGTTTAACATGACGTCATAACAAAACATTAATGAAATTATTGCATACTTTTATGAATAAAATTGAATCATTTTTATTTTAATAATAAAAGAATAAATACTTTAAATTATACTAGTTATCAGATTTTTAAAATGCAAGAATAATTAACCTTTATTGCCGAAATTGTTGTTGCAATAAGCAATGAAAACCAAATTAACTTTTCGTTTAAATAAATTATGAACAAATTTTCATATAAATAAACTGTAATCAAATATCTAACATAACCTATTATTACTGCACTCACCGACAGATGCTACTTTTTTTAAAAACAAAATAATAAATACAGCGTAACGGGACAATGTGCGTAACGGGACAAGCTAACGGAACCATGTGTGTAACCGGACACATATTCGTGCGTGCAGCCGGTGTTCATCGATTTATTAGACGTTGTTACGTCAAAAAAAAAATTCTCTGACCAATTTAGACTTCCCTGATTGTTCAGAGAGTGGACATTCTGATTCACTTCCATGCGTTGCGAAACCGAGCCGAGAGCGTTGCACGAACGTCAAGCTGCTGCGCTAGAAGCACCAGCGAGCGTCGCACCTATCAGTCCGCATACACACTCGACTAGGCGGGCCACCATAAACTGTTGTGTTTTGACGTGACAACGTCTAATAAATCGATGAACGCCAGCTGCACGCATGAAAAAGGAATGCTCATTGTCCCGTTATGCACATTTTACAGTTACGCTGTGTCCCGTTACGCTCATTGTACGTTTGCGCCGCATCTATCTCTCTTCCACTCGATTAACAACCATCGAGTTGACTTTTTCGAGGCACATTAAACTTGAAACACTCCCATTCGTTTCCTACTTTTGCTATCATCGTCCTATCCTTAACAGAATAACACAGATTGGAAGAAGTTAAATAGCAAACATGTATAAAAATTATAGTTAAAATAATCTCTTCGTTAAAGTAATAAACATATTTGAATTAATGAGTGCAAATAAAAGTAAATTTATCAATTAAATTGTAGATTTCATTTCACTCCTTCTTTGTATCCATACAAAATAGTGATAATTCAATAAAAATGATTCAATTTTATTCATAAAAGTATGCAATCATTTCATCAATGTTTTATTATGACGTTGTCACGTTAAACTATCGTCCGTAAACCGACTTTACTGAGAACCAATTTTTAACGTGTGTAAGTGGCTGGGTGTTCATGATTTGATTCGTCCCGTGAGGGTGAAGCGGTGACACGGAGCTGGAAGAGATGCGTTGACGGAGGAAAATGGAGTACCCCGAGAAAACCCACCGGCTCACGGAAAGCGTCCGGCACGTCTTCCTGCATCTGGCCGAGTCGGGATTCGATCCTGGGTGGCTTTGGAGGAGGCCGTAAGCTGTATCACAAACTAAGTGGACCTTGTGTTAAAGGAGGCATTGAAGTAATCCAAATTGTTTTACCAGCAGAGGGAGGAGGGATTGGAATATTACAAGTTTTTTTTTTCCAGAAGTGTATTGTTAATTGCTTTGTTTCCGTTTTATAGTTAGCAATCGCCATATCGTAGAAATTGTTTTTACGAAAAAAAAAAACTCTTATGTGAGGTGTATCATTTATTTAGAATATTTAATTGATCAAATTTAAATTAATAAAATATTTAACATATTTTGACACATAATATAGCTGAAAAGAGTTATACATAGAACTATGTATTATAATTATTAGAACAATGTATAATTTTTTCTGCTCCATTATGTTTCGAAATATAATTTTACAAACTTTTGATCCTATCCCCTCTGATCCTATTCACCCCGTTTTACGGTACAAGGAGAAACACGGCGATGTCCGACGCACACGGCACACGGCACACGGCACACGGCAAGCGGCAAAAGGCAGCACTCGTGGAAATGGTAAGGGGAAGTGGAAGGGTGAGTTCCGCGAAGAGGGAACTGAAGAAGAGGGAAGCGATAATCGTTATCGGCTGTTGACATTCGCGGTCGTTCGCGAGCTAAGCCATGCCCACCACGCGCTCTGCGTCCGCGCGCCTTACACGGCAGGCGACTTCTAAACACGGTGTCAGTGGCGTCGTTAGGATGATATTTTTTTTCTCTTTTGATGGCCTACGGCGTTAGCCAGCAGCCATGGTTCAAAGCAGCGTAACTACAATCTACATGAAGGATAAGGGTGTGGATGCCTAGTCTTCTCGGTAGAGGCCTATCTACCACATGATTTGAAGGCCATGGACGAGAGGAGTATTATGATGGGATTAGTAACCGGCCACCACGGAATATTGACTAAACATGGGTTATATTAGAATATTATTATGTGTAATGAAATCTACTAATATCTTGCATACTTCTTGTGTATGTTCATATAACATCGAAGGGTACGGCAAGGGGAACGACAATCCTAATGTGTTTGGTGCGATGAGGAAAGACTGAATAGAACAGGGATGACGAACCTTTAACGGTGAACGTGCCATCGAAGAATCTGGACTAAGTGATGATAATAATAATAATGAATAATAATAATAATGAATAAAAATAAAACTAGATATTATTAACTTTAAGAAAAAAACTCATTAACATCTTGAAATTTATACAGCAGTCGCAATGTTACTATTTCATGTTTATTTAAATAGAAGAAAAGATTAGTGTGATTTCTGCGGTTTCAAATTAGATGCTAAATATCTAATATTAGGCTCGTACTTTGATACTTTCAGCGATCAAGTACATAGATTCTTTAATTATTGGCGTGCCCGAATAATTTTTTTCGAGGGCAAACACAGAGGCGCGTGTCATTTGTTCGCCATCCGTCACCTCGGGGGTTATATGCCTAGTTATGAATCAGAACTCTCTCGTGGTTCGGATAGCTGATCTCAGTTGCTTTTACTGGCCATTTAGTAAATTTTAATGCATACCATAATATGGCTGCTTAATATTTCAAAATTCAGAGATCTTTGGCCCATACGTATAATGAATTACTATGGTTATTTTAGATCTCGCAGTTTGGATAATCTTACACAGAGAAAAAGGTTTGTTTGTATCAAACAAATATTTGTTTATATATTGCGAAACAAATATTTACTTGGCGGAACAAAATATTTTGTTAGTTTAACTAAACTCGGTAAGTAACAAAAATAATTTGTTACACCTAACCAAATATGCAATTGAGTTGACAAAATCATTTTGTTGGGTCAACAGAATCTTTCCTACTACAAAATATGTGTTTGCATTAACAAAATATATTTATTTCGTTATTTCGCCATATATAAACAAATATTTTGTTGAGGCAAACAAACCTTTCTCTCGGTGTAGTCTACGTGCTTATCATTGGCTCTTCCTTGGGCTTGAGGCAAACCAAATATCGGCACTGCAAACCTCGTGGTTCCGAGGAACTTAGGGTGCGGTTACACGGGACCCTGAACTACTTCAGGTGAACATGTTTAAGTAAACACGTTTACAAACGCGAAAGTGTGCGGTTACACGGTAGTTGCTGAAAAGTGTGTTTAGCTCTAAAACCGATTGTCTACTGTCAACGAATGACTGTGTTGTTGATCTCTATTTTTTAATTGCATCCAGAAAACGCGGGATTTTCTCACTTGTTTATACAGCAGTATCAGCAGAAATGAAATGTGTTTACATATTGCTCAATATTTTTTTACAAATCGGGAATTCAAACATGCACAGTAAAATTTTTAAACTTATTTTTTATTATTTTTTGAGCGAGAGTACCTATCTCAGTTTTAAGAAAATTAAGGTCAGGATAAATTAAAAAATATATGTAATTATCTGTTGGTTTTTTTTTTTGTTGCATTCGGTAAAATATTACTCGAACTTGTGCCAGAAACACTTTCCATCTAGAATTTCTGCAAAAGACTGTTTATATTCTAACCAGCCAATCAGAGGCTAATGTAGAAGATATGTCGATCTGAACTACTTTGCCAACCTGTTTAAGTTAAATGAGAAATGGCCTCGAACGAAACATGTTCAGACTGTGTGTAACCGCACTCAACAGCTAAACATGTTCACCTGAAGTAGTTCAGACTCCCGTGTAACCGCGCCCTTAGTCCACATGCTTGTTGTTTGCCCCTGATGTTATCATAAGGCATAACATAAATAGCACCTAAAGGACGCCTATGATGACATCAATAATTTATCGGGAAGTTGCCTTCTATTAGTCTCCTTGTTCGTAGTGAGTACGATCAGAATGCACTAATAACTTTAATAATCATAGTTATTTAATTTTTTTTAATGTATGTTGATTTTTTTTTATGATGGAGCCTAAGAAGGCTGACAAGATAGCGCACTACAAAGTGTCTGATGATCGGGTGATCGGCACTAGTTCGCTATAGTGGTTAACATGTGAAGCAAGATGACGATTGATTGACACAATCGCACACTAACAGATGGAAATAAAAACAACAGCGGCCAATATAGCTGCTGCGACGTAACACTGGCAGGTTACACATATTCTCGGGGTACTTTCTACCCTTGAACAACACAGCTACTATGGTAACGTCTGCCATGTTACCCATTTGTGACCCTGCGGGAAATCGAACCCGGATCGTTTTGGTTGAAGGTGATTGGGCTGACCGCCCAACCCCCATGAACCTTATAGCACAAAATAAATGACGAGACTTCATTTTATTTTGCAACAGCATACATATTTCATTGAATATTATTTCAATATTTCAATCACTTAAATGATATATTAACTGCGTTCTTCCATTATTATGTTAGCAAGTTTTTCTCCCTAAAGTTTTAGAAAAAAAATGGACTCAAAACGGAGGGGAGGGAGTAGAACCTTTTTGAAAATTTAAGGGGTCTTCAGTCTTCAACTCACTGCATCGCTACATTGCAATTACAACACGTAAAATAATTACTTACCGGGTCAGAAGGCGACAAAGACTTGTGGCACAAAGTTATCCTTGATGAACAAGCACGACGTCACACACATCACAGTTATGTTATCCCTCGGCACTCGCAAACAGGGCAATTGTCAAAAGAAAAACTAGCACACCAAATAAAAACTCTTCGCCGCAGAAAGATATAATTTTTTAAGACAAATACTAAAAGCATAAAAAATTTCCCCTAGAAATCGTAGCCGTCCTTTCGTAAAACAAATCAAACTGAAAAAAAAAATTAGTACTATAAAAATCGGCTTTGATATAATGAAACTGCGGGGAAAAAATTTGCTACGTTGGCTTGTTTCAACGTTTACGTTTCCCGTTTTCCTTGCCGTCACAGTCTAACTACCGCGCCGGTGCCGAAATACACGTGGCGTACCGTAACACACACACGGCGCGATGAATGACGCACGAGCATAGCGCCTGTCTTCCGTAAAAAAAAAAAAATTAAAAAAAGGAAATCGTAACCCGTTGGCGCCGCACACCTTTCGAGTAGTTCGACAGGCAACCACTGCTACCAACGGTCGAGCGCCAACTGAGGAAGCGTGCCTGCCCACCGCTTCAAGGGCTCTCTCTCTCCCCCATTCCCTCTCTTTCACTCCCTCTCTCTCTCTCTCTCTCTCTCTCTCTCTCTCTGACCGCCTTCCCCTTTTATCGCCCTGTGGCGAGCACATGCCGCGAGGTCTCGTCACTCTTACCCCCTCCTCCTGCGCACCCAGACACCTTCCGCCCCCCCTTCTCCCACAAGCTGCCCGCTGGGACTGCTGAGGTCACTGCCTCTAGCCACTGCCTTCATTGTTTTGACTGACACGCGTCAGCGTTCCCCGACGACACCGGTGTTTTACAAACCACGCGCAAGAAATGCAAGAAACGCAATACGCGAAAAGTTAAATACCAACTTTACGAATACCTGTTAATAAATTACGCAAGATGCAAAAAAAAAGCATAAACTGTCAACATCTTCTGTTTCCACCTTCTATGTTTGAAGTAACGTGTTTTGAAATATTTTTACCTCATGCACCGCGTTTCCTCTTATTTCACTACTGCACAGTCAAAAATTACGTTTTTAAATTTAATTATTTAAAAAAAAAAAAACAAGTTTTCGTGACGAAAAAGCATTATTTATGGAAAACACATATGGAAAAAATTTGTCTGTACTGTTATAAATTTTAAGGTGATTAGATTTGTGTTGGATTGTGAATTTAATGTTTTATAACACACAGTAGTTACCTAGCGTTTGTTTGGTGTTGCGACATTGCACTATTGTGTTTCTTGCAACTTGCATGGTTTGTAAACCCAGTCTTAGAATGCATCACAGAATCGGGGCAAGTATGTAGACGCTCGCTTAACACATTAGCACAACTAAAGTCATTGACTTTACGATGATAGTGTTGAAAAGGGAATTTTATCAGTAATTTTCCTATTTTGGGAAGAGTTTACAACGCGATACCATAACAATATTGAATACGTCATTAACATTATGGCGCTGATGTCCTACATTCTTACGGGTCAAGCGCGAAAACATGGGATGGGGGGGGGGGGGTTAATCTGGGAACATTGACACGCTTGTTTTGCACAAAGAAATCTTCTTTGTGAAACTAACTTCCGGGTATCGTATTATACACTTCAGACAATTTATTATAGAACACGATACCGAAGATATATTTTTTTCCAAACCCTATTCTTATAATCTCAAACATATGCTGGCTGTGTTAAATAAGCATGTGAATCTTTCCCTTTCAAAATATTAGTTTAAGTAGGTTTTTTTTTGTGGTCGAAATCAAGTAGAAACAGCGAATTCTGGGGGAAAGAAAATTCTGCCTACCTAATTTCAATGTAATTTGAATACATTATTACTCGATAACAACTGATACATTTCAGACGAATCTTTTTTTGATCATTTCATCAAAAATGTGGCGCACGTCATTACTGTAAGTCATCCAAAATATGAAAAATAGCTTTATCTTAAATTATTGATTGTTGAATTCCAAACGTTCAACACACCAATGTATCCAACAGCAAGTTCTTCAGGCTCGAATCCGCTTCAGCAATTTCGACCACCATCGACAACGGCATCCCAAGTCGAGTCTGATGACTCATATATATGTGAAGACTTTTTTAAATCCACTTTTACAATATTTCCATAAATACTAACATTTTGTAAAACATTTTTTTTTTTTCGAGTGTTAGTGTTTGCTACATTTATTGTAATTGGGTTTCATGTATGAATTTCTGACTGAAGTTTTATGTTATGTTATTCAATAACTAGTATACATATTATTTAACTGTTTTTATTATGTAATTTAGTGTACATTTGTTTAGTCACAAAACCAGATAGGGGTATTTCCGATTTTTAAATGTATTTTCATTGAAAAAGCAATTATTGTT
Source organism: Bacillus rossius redtenbacheri (assembly GCF_032445375.1). Taxonomy (NCBI): domain Eukaryota; kingdom Metazoa; phylum Arthropoda; class Insecta; order Phasmatodea; family Bacillidae; genus Bacillus; species Bacillus rossius. The sequence continues at coordinate 11,542,551 of NC_086336.1, read as the reverse complement.
TAAAAAACAATAATTTCCTAGACTATTAAAAAATAATAAAAAAATTAATACCCACCTTAGTGTTATTGCAAGTCTCTCCTCAGCAGGAATTCTTCTTCTCTTGTTGGAGTCGGCCTTCTCGATGAGAACTTTAAGCAATGCAAGAAGATGTGCAAAAGAATCTTGTTAAAAAAAATTGGTTGTCTGTAAAGTCGGTTTACGGACGGTAGTTTAACGTGACAACGTCATAACAAAACATTGATGAAATGATTGCATACTTTTATGAATAAAATTGAATCATTTTTATTGAATTATCACAATTTTGTATGGATAAAAAAAGGAGTGAAATGAAATCTACAATTTAATTGATAAATTTACTTTTATTTGCACTCATTAATTCAAATATGTTTATTACTTTAAAGAACAGATTATTATAACTATAACTTTTATACATGTTTGCTATTTAACTTCTTCCAATCTGTGTTATTCTGTTAAGGAGAGGACGATGATAGGAAAAGTAGGAAACGAATGTGAGTGTTTCAAGTTTAATGTGCCTCGAAAAAGTCAAATCGATGGTTGTTCCAATCGAGTGGAAGAGAGATAGATGCGGCGCAAGCGTACAATGAGCGTAACGGGACAATGAGTCATCCTTTTTCGTGCGTGCAGCCGGCGTTCATCGATTTGTTAGACGTCGTCACGTCAAAAACTTTGAAGTGCCTTCTTCAAGCGTACCCATTATAGCGTAGAACTGTCCGCTAGCCAGCCGATCGGACGTTATAGGGTGCATCCATAATGATCGCTGATGCATGCGAAGACGTCGACGAAGTACGAGAAGAAGGAGAAGAGCTTCCTCATCGGAGTCTGCGACCAAACTACTCTCCTCTGTGGCGCTTCTCTGCAGCTTGTTCATCCACACGGGCCACTGAGTGGCGACACTCAGTAGCGATACTCGGTGGCTTGTTCAGGCCACTCAGTGGCCCGTGTGGAAGGGCCTTAATCCCCACAGGCAGAGACTTTAGTTGTGATAGTTGTTCACACAGCAAGTTGGACAGCGCTTCAGAAACGGCAACCTTGCTGTTTGCAGGTGATTCGAACGAGTAAAAATTTGCGTTTCTTTGAAATTACAGGGCTCTATATTAAGATTTTTGTTCCTATACATTTCGTACTTTACGCATATATTCTCTTTGATATAAATTTTTTAAACAAATACTGCAAAGAAAATCCTTCCTTCCAAAATAAACTCCCAATTTAAATAATAAAATATCAAACCAGTGTAAATGTATACAAGAACGACAAGCCTAATGGATCCAGTACCACCACTTTTCATTGATATATAGCTCTGCTTAATATTGCGATTTTATTTTGACGCATGAGTCGAATGATTATATAAGTAATTCATTGGTTAAGAATGTAACTAGAAATAATCATTACTTAAATTTATATAGAACCATAATAACTTGATTAAGACATTAATTTAAGCCTATGAAAAATAAATTTTAAAATAAATGATTCAACAACTTAACTTTATGATTCTTGTTCTAAAATCCCATGCATGAATGTCGTAGGTTTTAGTGCTAACTAAGGTATATGTTATTAAAGAATTTGTTAATGTTAGTGAAGAATTTGTTATTGTTAGTTAGATCACGATTCTATTAAACCCTTTTTGCTCTCTGAAATGCAATGAGTAGGTACAGTCATAAAATGATTTTTTTTATAATTATGTTTTTAATGAAACATAATTAAAATAACATTATTGTATCGTAATATTTTCAGGAGAAAAGTTTAATTTTATCACACTGGCCTGTGCAATAATAAATCGAAAAATATGTTGTAAAAACTAACTCAAGCCAAGATAAAATGATACCAAATAATTTTGCTGGACTTAAAATCAGAGACTCCACGCTTATTAAAACACACTACTACACTATTAAGTTAAATTATCTTTAATTTTTTACGAATAATGAAGTTATACAATTCCCAAGGGACTCCTGGCAACTGGTTCCAGAAACAGCACCTCAGGACAACACAACTTGTTAAGCAGGGATCCAAATTACAACGGCTGCTAAGGAAACTAATGATCTACGTAGAGCATTATTGGACCACTTGTTACGTAACAGTTGTTTTAAGTAACTTGGGTGGGACGAAACTTTGACACAAGAAAAAAATCTATTTTGTAGAGTGAAAAAGATGCAAGCAGTTGGTTTTTGTTTGACAAGAAAGCGAATTTGTGAGGTGGTTTGTAATTTATATGCTTTAAATAAAATCTAAATTCAGTTTCGTGGTGAGAAAGCTGGAAGAAAATGGGTTGAAGCTTCTATGCTTCGTCATCCTGAGCTGTCTATGACAAGTCCCGAACCTCTCAGCTACGGTAGTTTGAAATATTTCAACAGAGAAACAGTGGCACAATATTTCACCAATTTACAAGAAACCAATTCGGAAATAAATTTGTCAAATGCAACACAACTGATTTATAATGCTGATGAGACTGCGCTTCAGTGGTGTTACCACTCTACTGAGTAAGTGCTTGCTGAAAAAGGAAGCACAAGAGTCCATGAGGCAAAAAATGCTGAGAAAGGAGAAACAGTTTCTGTTGTAGGCTGTGTATGGAGATGAACTTACACCTGGGTCAGTTCACGTAGTGACTGCAAATACCTACATGCAAACCAAAAAACTATGCATTTGGCTTCATCACTTTAACAGCCATCGTCTACAAGAAAATGTTCTTACCTTAAATGGGTGTGCAGCCACCAAGACTTCAGAGTTTTGGATACAGCCGAGTTACTGGGAATCCAAATTTGAATTTTCTTTCTCATGGCAGTCATTAGTTCAGCCGCCGAAAAAATAAGGTTTTAAAGCTTAAAAGGTTTACTGGACAGAAGCAGTCATCAAATATCAAAGAGCGAATTCTGATCGGTCTGTTAGAAAGTTACAATTTGGTATAATCTTTTGTGGTGCATGGCTGAAATCAGCCACTCATAATAATACTGTTTCTTCATTCCACGCAACTGGAATACAATCGTTTAATCTTAACATTATTTCAGCCACTGCATTCGCTACTAGCACACTTTCAGAGAAATCACAATATTCGAGTGAACTCTCCCCCATCGTTAAGTGCCATTACCGGAACTACCCAATCATTTCCAGTGTCTGAAAAAATAAGTAGGCCAAGCTGCTTCTTCTCTTTACAAAACACCATCATTCAGAACATTAATAGACACACCAGAAATAAATAAAAAACGCAACCCAGTACAAGAATGTCTAAGGATGTCCATACAACAGTGCCACGAAAGCTTTAAATTCCTGGTACACCTAAGCCAATACCATCAACATCAAACTCTGAAAGTCCACAGAAAACCAGCAATCTAGTCACTAGTACAGATTTCAGAAATTATTGAGGAGATTGTGGGAATACTTCTTTGATGATGCAGGGAAAAATGTAAGCTGGGTTCAGTGCACAAAATGCAGTCAGTGGTTCCACGAAAAGTATTGTACAGTGTTTGCATGCACAACTGGTATTTGTAATACCTGCACTATGACAGAGAATAGAGAATGCCTCTTTGAAAATTTTAATAATTTACGAATAATTTGTAGTAGTATAGGAATGGGCATACGGGCGCAGGCTTCAGGCTGAGGTGCCGAGGTGCCGGTCCACCATCTTGGATTTGTGACGTCACGGCGGCAAAAATTCCTCAAAATTGCTCAAAAATGACTAAAAATGACTCAAAATTTCCCGTTTTAAGAAAAAATTTCCCGTTTTCGAGGGAAAAATTCCCGTTTCGAGGGAAAATTTCCCGTGTTATTCTTCAAAAATCCCAACGGCTAGAAATGTCCTGATAGAGGCTTAAGCATCCTTAACTCAAGCCTCAGTTAAGCCTCTATCAGGATGTGACCTTGACCTTTGACCTTGACCTTGACCTCGACGGCCATTTTGGATCCGCCATTTTGGATGACGTCATTTCGTTTTCTAGAAAATTCCGGCGATGTGTTTTCCGCCATATTGGATGATGACGTCACCGTTGCAATTTCCGTTACGGCCGCCATCTTTAACTTTTTTATTTATTATCCGATTTTAATGAAATTTTTTTTAAAAATTATAAAAAAATTAATTTAATAAAATTTTAATAAAATACTTATAAAAATATACTTTTACGACACGGAGGTCAGAGTCCTCGGTTCAAACCCGACGAGTGCAAAAAAATATAAATGGCGACCGATCCTTCCCCCGCGGTGGCTGCAGGCATACTGACTCCCTCCACTTTTTTTTCAAAGCATATATATATCGTCAGGTAGTATGACGTCATGTCCGCCATCTTGTCTTCGATGCTGGAAGCCATCATCATTGTATCGTCGGCGAGAGTGCGCTGACGCCATGTTAGTTTAGTTCTTATCCGCTAGAGTACAGTAATCATTTATTATTGCTGTGACACCCGACATATTGTCATTTGGCCGCCATCTTGAAAATCCGTAATTATTTAGCTAGAAATTCGGGAAAAGTTCCAATATTCATTAAATAAATCACTCATTAATTTACATATTGATTCGATCGATTACCGTCCACGGATCGATACCCGAACGATGCAATAATGTTTAATTTGATGTAAAAAAATAATAATTTCATTATTCCATGTTCAACATTCTTAAAGAGACATTAAAATCTTTACTGTCATCATCATCCTATAAGCCACCAACACCAACATATTGGTAATTCATAATTTTAATGCTAGAGATTCGGGAAAAAGTTCAGATATCATTAAATAAATTTCCAATCAATGTACTGATTAATTAGATCGACTTAGGTCCTTGGTACGATTCTGGACGATGAAAGAAATATCAATTTAACATAATAGTAACAGGTTCGAGGAATTAAACACCACAAGTTCTTTCACAAACATAATATTTATTACATAATTTCTATTCTACTACAGGATCACTTACGAAAGCCAGCAAATTTACAATCATTTAGTTCCGCAGCGGTGTGAAATGACTAATTCTTAGCTCCAATCGATTATGTTCTGTCTAATATCATCAAGAAAAGTACAAATGTCCTTCAACTCACCGAACGTATTTAGATAATAATAGTCTTTCAACGTTCCACGAAATGCAGACTGCGCCAAGTAGAATCCATTATCGTTTACTTGTAATGCACCGAACACAGTCTTAGGTTTAGTTCCATGTCCAGACGTCATAGCAATCGGTTTCTGCACATCTGTTTTTTTGCTTGTACGCTCACGAGTCTCCAATCTAAAGCGAGGAGTCGAAATGTTGACAGGTAGTTCAGCAGGAGCACAGACTCCACCTTTACATTTTTTTCGCATGATGTCGCAAACTATCAATTCGAGTAAACCATTTAAGGCACTCATCACAGCGAAACTTCATTCGAGAAGGATTCTTCGTGCATTTGCTCCGCTCATGTCTTCGTGCATCATGGGAAAATGCGAACGACGTATCACAGTAGCTGCAAGGATACCGTGGTGATGAAAACGAGCCTTTCAGACCTGATCCAGATACAGGCGTTGCAACAGTAGTACCATTTCCCGGCATACTCTTATGCACATCGATGCATCGTTGTTGCGCCGAAACCTTTACTTTCTGCCGCACAGCAGGACCTTTGCATGCCTTCATGTACGTTTTCATATTATCTTTTCTGGCAAACTGCTTATGACATTTCTCACAAACAAACATTTTACGATATAGGTTCTTGGCACATTCGCTCCTCTCGTGTCGTCGAGCATTGCTGCTGTTTGAGAAAATCTTGTCACAGTAACAACACCGATGTTCGTTAGTTGTTGTCGATTCGGCATCCATTGAAGCCTCCATCGAGGACGAAACGAAGTTCGTCGAGTTTTCCTGCACAGCCAGCACTACCGGCATTAAAGTCTCTTCTGCTGGTAGTATCGCGTCTGATGAAGTCTCCTCCAGTGTTGTCGCCGTGGTTGTCAACGGAATCTGCTCCTTCTCCGTCGTAGCTGTCGTCATGGTTCCCGTAGTCGATGGTACATCCTCCATCGAGTTCGACGTTAAAGTCGGTAAAGATGCCATCGAAGTCTCAAGAACAGGCAATTACACGACTTATGCACCAGAAGAAACAAACTAGGTGATCCGTACACCGTCGACGGCAGTAACAAACCGAGCGTCCTGCTGTCTAGGACTCGCTTATATACATGCACCGGATGGAATAATACGCTAGTCAAATCAAGAACAATTTATTATAATACTAGAGTCAAAACAACATTAAACAAATAGAAGCACCATCAACAAAAATAGGCAGCACATTTGGAAGCACCGACAACGAAAAAGGCAGCACCATCATCGAAAAGGCCGCACATTTGTCATTGGCTCCAATATTCATTGGCTCCAATATTCATTGGTTCCATCAGTCTATTGATTCTATCAGTCTAGTGACTCCAACAGTCATTGACACCAACAGCCTTTTTCTTCATCAGCTCCAATGATATTTGGCTAGAATGCTACGAGTCTAAGAGACTATGAGACTACAATTCTACGAGTGTACAAGACTCCTCCAACTACCTTCAAGCGTACAAAGCTCCAACTACTTCAGCAGCATTATGTTATAATAGTACAAGGCTACTTGACTACGAAGCTACAAGTCTACATGGCTCCAATTGCGGCATCTGTCTTCGTCTGAATTTTCTCTTTGACTCCAACTCCGCCCGCCAGCATCTCTTCGATCTGCACCTCGATTATGTTATAATAGTACAAGGCTACTTGACTACGAAGCTACAAGTCTACATGGCTCCAATTACGGCATCTGTCTTCGGCTGAATTTTCTCTTTGGCTCCAACTGCTACAGCAGCATTATGTTATAATAGTACAAGACTACTTGACTACGAAGCTACACATCTACAAGGCTCCAATTATCACATCTGTCTTCGTCAGCATTTTCTCTTTTGCTCCCACTGCTCCAACAGCATTATGTTATATGATTCCATGGATACTTTGTTACATAGCTACAGGTCTACGAGGTTCCAATGCATCATGTTTACGAAGCTTCCAGAACACAGGGTTACGAGACTGCGAGGCTACAGGACTACGAAGCTTCCAGGACACGAGGCTACATGGCTACGAGACTACATGACTCTAACTGATTACAATAGCACCACTCAGTGGTGAGAGTTAGGTTATCTCATGCAAAAGTACTTTATGCATGTAGTTCTGCTTTTCAACAACAGATGTCGCCACATGTTGCTTGCAGGTAAATAATATTTAGTTCTTTTATGTGGGATGCGGGGTGCTCACTAACGATCGCAAAAGAAGGATGGCTTCGCTAGACTCCAAGGAAAAGGAAGTTCGTCTTACATGTTGGTGCTCCACAGATGTCTCATGGCGTAATATTAATTTGACTGAGTAATGATATTTGTCAATTCCACCTGATAAAAATATTGCAAGTTTTGATTTAGTAGCAGAAATTATCGAATTAAATGTAACTCCAATTAAAATGACATGTCTCAATAGACAAAAAAAAATCCATGCAGAGAGTGGTTCCTCAGAATAGTCAGAAACACTTGAAGAAACCACAGGAATGATTGCAAGAACACGGGAAAAACCATCAAATTATTGACATTAATAATCAGGAGCACACGGAGAAAACCATCATAATATTGGCAAGAATAATCAGGAGCACACGGAGAAAACCATCATAATATTGACCAGATTAATCAGAAGTACTCGGAGAAAACCACCACATGTTTTCCTTGATATCATAAAATTACAGGAAAAAAATATTTATAAAAATAAAAATAAATTAATAAAAAAATAAAAAAAATAAAAAAATGCATAAACAGTTTCTGCTAGCTTGTAAACTTATCATTGTTGAGCAAAGATAGAGTTCTTGTACAAGCCAGAAATTTATGCATTTTTTTATTTTTTTTTATTTTTTTATTAATTTATTTTTATTTTTTTAAATATTTTTTTCCTGTAATTTTATGATATCAAGGAAAACATGTGGTGGTTTTCTCCGAGTACTTCTGATTAATCTGGTCAATATTATGATGGTTTTCTCCGTGTGCTCCTGATTATTCTTGCCAATATTATGATGGTTTTCTCCGTGTGCTCCTGATTATTAATGTCAATAATTTGATGGTTTTTCCCGTGTTCTTGCAATCATTCCTGTGGTTTCTTCAACTGTTTCTGACTATTCTGAGGAACCACTCTCTGCATGGATTTTTTTTTGTCTATTGAAACATGTCATTTTAATTGGAGTTACATTTAATTCGATAATTTCTGCTACTAAATCAAAACTTGCAATATTTTTATCAGGTGGAATTGACAAATATCATTACTCAGTCAAATTAATATTACGCCATGAGACATCTGTGGAGCACCAATATGTAAGACGAACTTCCTTTTCCTTGGAGTCTAGCGAAGCCATCCTTCTTTTGCGATCGTTAGTGAGCACCCCGCATCCCACATAAAAGAACTAAATATTATTTACCTGCAAGCAACATGTGGCGTCATCTGTTGTTGAAAAGCAGAACTACATGCATAAAGTACTTTTGCATGAGATAACCTAACTCTCACCACTGAGTGGTGCTATTGTAATCAGTTAGAGTCATGTAGTCTCGTAGCCATGTAGCCTCGTGTCCTGGAAGCTTCGTAGTCCTGTAGCCTCGCAGTTTCGTAACCCTGTGTTCTGGAAGCTTCGTAAACATGATGCATTGGAACCTCGTAGACCTGTAGCTATGTAACAAAGTATCCATGGAATCATATAACATAATGCTGTTGGAGCAGTGGGAGCAAAAGAGAAAATGCTGACGAAGACAGATGTGATAATTGGAGCCTTGTAGATGTGTAGCTTCGTAGTCAAGTAGTCTTGTACTATTATAACATAATGCTGCTGTAGCAGTTGGAGCCAAAGAGAAAATTCAGCCGAAGACAGATGCCGTAATTGGAGCCATATAGACTTGTAGCTTCGTAGTCAAGTAGCCTTGTACTATTATAACATAATCGAGGTGCAGATCGAAGAGATGCTGGCGGGCGGAGTTGGAGTCAAAGAGAAAATTCAGACGAAGACAGATGCCGCAATTGGAGCCATGTAGACTTGTAGCTTCGTAGTCAAGTAGCCTTGTACTATTATAACATAATGCTGCTGAAGTAGTTGGAGCTTTGTACGCTTGAAGGTAGTTGGAGGAGTCTTGTACACTCGTAGAATTGTAGTCTCATAGTCTCTTAGACTCGTAGCATTCTAGCCAAATATCATTGGAGCTGATGAAGAAAAAGGCTGTTGGTGTCAATGACTGTTGGAGTCACTAGACTGATAGAATCAATAGACTGATGGAACCAATGAATATTGGAGCCAATGAATATTGGAGCCAATGACAAATGTGCGGCCTTTTCGATGATGGTGCTGCCTTTTTCGTTGTCGGTGCTTCCAAATGTGCTGCCTTTTTTTGTTGATGGTGCTTCTATTTGTTTAATGTTGTTTTGACTCTAGTATTATAATAAATTGTTCTTGATTTGACTAGCGTATTATTCCATCCGGTGCATGTATATAAGCGAGTCCTAGACAGCAGGACGCTCGGTTTGTTACTGCCGTCGACGGTGTACGGATCACCTAGTTTGTTTCTTCTGGTGCATAAGTCGTGTAATTGCCTGTTCTTGAGACTTCGATGGCATCTTTACCGACTTTAACGTCGAACTCGATGGAGGATGTACCATCGACTACGGGAACCATGACGACAGCTACGACGGAGAAGGAGCAGATTCCGTTGACAACCACGGCGACAACACTGGAGGAGACTTCATCAGACGCGATACTACCAGCAGAAGAGACTTTAATGCCGGTAGTGCTGGCTGTGCAGGAAAACTCGACGAACTTCGTTTCGTCCTCGATGGAGGCTTCAATGGATGCCGAATCGACAACAACTAACGAACATCGGTGTTGTTACTGTGACAAGATTTTCTCAAACAGCAGCAATGCTCGACGACACGAGAGGAGCGAATGTGCCAAGAACCTATATCGTAAAATGTTTGTTTGTGAGAAATGTCATAAGCAGTTTGCCAGAAAAGATAATATGAAAACGTACATGAAGGCATGCAAAGGTCCTGCTGTGCGGCAGAAAGTAAAGGTTTCGGCGCAACAACGATGCATCGATGTGCATAAGAGTATGCCGGGAAATGGTACTACTGTTGCAACGCCTGTATCTGGATCAGGTCTGAAAGGCTCGTCTTCATCACCACGGTATCCTTGCAGCTACTGTGATACGTCGTTCGCATTTTCCCATGATGCACGAAGACATGAGCGGAGCAAATGCACGAAGAATCCTTCTCGAATGAAGTTTCGCTGTGATGAGTGCCTTAAATGGTTTACTCGAATTGATAGTTTGCGACATCATGCGAAAAAAATGTAAAGGTGGAGTCTGTGCTCCTGCTGAACTACCTGTCAACATTTCGACTCCTCGCTTTAGATTGGAGACTCGTGAGCGTACAAGCAAAAAAACAGATGTGCAGAAACCGATTGCTATGACGTCTGGACATGGAACTAAACCTAAGACTGTGTTCGGTGCATTACAAGTAAACGATAATGGATTCTACTTGGCGCAGTCTGCATTTCGTGGAACGTTGAAAGACTATTATTATCTAAATACGTTCGGTGAGTTGAAGGACATTTGTACTTTTCTTGATGATATTAGACAGAACATAATCGATTGGAGCTAAGAATTAGTCATTTCACACCGCTGCGGAACTAAATGATTGTAAATTTGCTGGCTTTCGTAAGTGATCCTGTAGTAGAATAGAAATTATGTAATAAATATTATGTTTGTGAAAGAACTTGTGGTGTTTAATTCCTCGAACCTGTTACTATTATGTTAAATTGATATTTCTTTCATCGTCCAGAATCGTACCAAGGACCTAAGTCGATCTAATTAATCAGTACATTGATTGGAAATTTATTTAATGATATCTGAACTTTTTCCCGAATCTCTAGCATTAAAATTATGAATTACCAATATGTTGGTGTTGGTGGCTTATAGGATGATGATGACAGTAAAGGTTTTAATGTCTCTTTAAGAATGTTGAACATGGAATAATGAAATTATTATTTTTTTACATCAAATTAAACATTATTGCATCGTTCGGGTATCGATCCGTGGACGGTAATCGATCGAATCAATATGTAAATTAATGAGTGATTTATTTAATGAATATTGGAACTTTTCCCGAATTTCTAGCTAAATAATTACGGATTTTCAAGATGGCGGCCAAATGACAATATGTCGGGTGTCACAGCAATAATAAATGATTACTGTACTCTAGCGGATAAGAACTAAACTAACATGGCGTCAGCGCACTCTCGCCGACGATACAATGATGATGGCTTCCAGCATCGAAGACAAGATGGCGGACATGACGTCATACTACCTGACGATATATATATGCTTTGAAAAAAAAGTGGAGGGAGTCAGTATGCCTGCAGCCACCGCGGGGGAAGGATCGGTCGCCATTTTTATTTTTTTGCACTCGTCGGGTTTGAACCGAGGACTCTGACCTCCGTGTCGTAAAAGTATATTTTTTATAAGTATTTTATTAAAATTTTATTAAATTAATTTTTTTATAATTTTTAAAAAAAAATTCATTAAAATCGGATAATAAATAAAAAAGTTAAAGATGGCGGCCGTAACGGAAATTGCAACGGTGACGTCATCATCCAATATGGCGGAAAACACATCGCCGGAATTTTCTAGAAAACGAAATGACGTCATCCAAAATGGCGGATCCAAAATGGCCGTCGAGGTCAAGGTCAAGGTCAAAGGTCAAGGTCACATCCTGATAGAGGCTTAACTAAGGCTTGAGTTAAGGATGCTTAAGCCTCTATCAGGACATTTCTAGCCGTTGGGATTTTTGAAGAATTAAACGGGAAATTTTCCCTCGAAACGGGAATTTTTCCCTCGAAAACGGGAAATTTTTTCTTAAAACGGGAAATTTTGAGTCATTTTTAGTCATTTTTGAGGAATTTTGAGGAATTTTTGCCGCCGTGACGTCACAAATCCAAGATGGTGGACCGGCACCTCGGCACCTCAGCCTGAAGCCTGCGCCCGTATGCCCATTCCTATACTACTATTTGTTTAAATTTAATGTTTTAAATTTAACACTGAAATGTAAATTTATGTGGCGTATCTCGTATCTCGGTTGTATCGGCAGTTAATGAGGATACACTTATGAAACCTGTTTGACCAGGGGCTTACTGCTGTTTTTATCACCTACAAGAGCTCATTATAACCATTAACTGACTCGTTGAGCAATTGCGTCATTCTAGCAGAGAAAAAACTAATTGACAAGTGTTTAACACTTAAATGGAATGGTGGAAAAGTCTTCAAGGACATCATCATTTGAGTGTTGAGACATGAAACATTTAGGTTTAGGCTCTCACAGCACTACAACTTTGTACACCATAACTCCACAAGACCTGCGCAACCCACGCCATGAGTGGGGTAATTTTTGGAATTCGCCAGAATAAGGGGGGTGAATTCCACCTCTTTCATGAGGGAAAATGATCAATGGTGCAATAAAATACTATACAATAACAAAATAAAGAACATTATTCATTAAAAAAAAAAACATAAAAATATTTTCTAACTATTTTTTTCTATTTTCCTATTTTCTAACTATTTGGAAAATATTTTTTCCAGTTCGGGACAGACGGGAGAGGTGTGATAGTTGCTCCCTTCACCCCCCTCCCCCCTTCCCCTTTTAACAGCCCTTGAGCCCACAAGCAAAATGTAAGTATGGTAGCAAAGGTAGCAATCAAAATTAAATATATCAAAGAGCACAAGACTAGCCCAAAATTAAATCGGCATATAACTGTTTCCAATGTAACTTTTAAGCGAAAATTGCCTAAGAAGCCAAAAAGTTTGATTGCTATTTCCATAGATAGGCAAAGGCAAATTCAATATTTGCTACGGGTAAATGATAGTTTAAACTAAGCATGTGGTTTATCATCCAACTGTCAACATATGATGAAGTAACGAATAACTAAATCAAGAATAAGAAATCAATTTACTGAGTTATAGTTTATCATGAAAAATAATTTACAGATTTGTACTAGGAAATAACATTCGAATAAAAGATGTAATTTGTAATTTAACGTTGGGAGGAATGATATTTCCAACCGTTTTTGATTGTGTAGATTTTCTGGCATTACTAAACACTGCAGGCAGGTTTGTTTCTTAGTATTAATTTAAGAAAATTCTGGCATCTTAAATTTTTACTTTTTTTTAAGATGGCTGTTAATATGACAACATCGGCTAACTGGAGGCTGGTAGATGAGGAATTCAAGCTTATTTTAGGCCTTTTTTACCATCTTTATATATATATTTCTTGTGTGCGTGTGTATGTCAATGAACTCCTCCTAGACGGCTGGACTGATTTTGATGAAATTTTTTGTGTGAGTTCACGGGGATTCGTGGATGGTTTAGATTCACAATTTGGTCCACTGGAAAATGTTTATTTAATTAATTTTTTATTTATAAATTGTTGTTGATCTTTGAATGGTTTAGGTTTACAGTATATATATGTGTGTGTTGTGTATTTATTTATGTGTTGTTAATCTTTGGATGGATTCTATGGATTGTTGTTATTACATTAAAATTAAAATAGAATTGCTTATTGAGAATATATTATTATTTATTGAAATAACATTTTAAAGTGTAATTAAAAATATACATTGTGCAAATTTGTGAGGTGCAGTATTGAAGTGAGTAATTAACATTATTTTTTCGTAATTTTAATGATGCATACACGTACATTCAATACCAATTAAATTAACCTCCAAATTTAAATCCTCAGTTCTCATTTTATTTTATGCAACTTATGACGTATTGAACGCCTCTTTAAAAATAAAAATATAAGTTTGTAAAATAAATTATAACATTTATAAAATAAAAATTGCATATAGTAATTAAAGTTTAAAGTATGTTTAAAATTTAAGTTTTATATTTTTTTATTTATAGTTTATTTAGAAAAATATATAATTTTAGGACAACGTCTGTCGGGTCCACTTTAAAGTGTGTGTTCAGCTGGATTCAAGAATTGTTTAGATTCACAATTCAATCCGATAAATAATATTTTTAATTAATTAAATTTAATTTAGTTGTTTTACGTTGGATGTTTTTACATTGGATCCGGTAGGAAGCGCTGTTATCGCGTTATCGAATATTCAGAAATATTTTATTTTTATTTCAGTTCGACCCGGCAGAGGGTGCTGTGATCAGATTCAGGGAAATTTCCTGTAAGTTTTTTCAAATTTAAAACGTTTGAACAGAACAACGTGTGTTAGAAAGATAGAGAGAGTTATAGAGATATACATAGAGAGATAGAGAATTAGAGAGATAAAGAGAGATGCTTAGTATACGTTTAAAAAATTACAAAAAAAATTGATTGAGGCATTGCAACGCATGCCGGGCATTATCTAGTATATATATATATATATATATATATATATATATATATATATATATATATATATATATATATTGGTAGTAGTGGTGGGAGTTCAGTCTGCCGGTGGCTTACATGGAGAAAGGATCCATCGCCATTTTTAATGGAATGACCTCACCAGGTTCAAACCAAAGACTCCATGCTCCATGACGTAAGTGCGTTTTTAAATTGAAATTTTATTCATAATTTTTTTATAAATTTTGAAATTTTTCCAGTTTAAATCATATAATAATTAAGGATTTTCAAGATGGCGGCTGTAACGAAATGTGCAACGTTCCATATTCTTAGATGGCGGAATGTGTTTTATTAAAATTTTATGTAATCATATTTTATTAGTTTTAAAATTCATCCCGAATTTCGAGCTTAATATTTACGGATTATCAAAATGGCTGCCGTAACGAAAAATGCAACGTTACAGAATCCAAGATGGTGGATGTGACGTAACGAGGATTTTTTTCTAATTTTAACTAAATTGTAATTAAGATTTTAAAAAAATTATTAATAAATTACATGTTTACTTTCGCCGGGAATCAAACCCAGCATCGAAATCTATTAAGTAACAAAACATTGAAGTAAGCAATTTTTTTATATTTTTGAATATTTTCGGAAATATTGGTCGAAAATGAAAGATTTCATGTTTACGGTCAAGGTCAAAGCTATCCACCAGAGGCTTATTGGAGGCTTGCAATGTGGAATTCAAGCCTCAATGGAGAATTTGGGTTCTTCCAAAGGCAAAAAATCTTTTGTGGCATTTCGAATTTCGAATTTTTGCATTTTCAAGGAATAATAGTGAAATTTTCCCTAAAAACCGAATTTTTCTCTAAATAGGGAAATGTCTAGGATTTTTGAGTCATATTGAGTAATTTTTGAGAAATTTTAAGGAATTTTGGGCCCAAGATGGCAGACGTGACGTTACAATCCAAAATGGCGGACATAGGCTCCAGCTCCACGGCCAGAAGCCAGGCGCAGGATGAACTCAGGCGCGTAGGAACCGTGGGGGGCGACCCAGGCGACTGCCCGGCCATAACATTTCATGGCCGGGCAAAGTGATGGTTTTGCCCGGCCATTGAATCAGATGAACAAGAGGCATTGTCTTAATTGCAATGCTAATTGGTTTTGTGGGATTTTCTGGTCTGTGCGTTACTTTATTCTTTGCCGAAGATTTCAATTTAGATAGTCTCCTTACACAGTTGTAGCTATTGAAGAATCTTCGTGGAAATGTCCCCGACAATTGTGCAGCATTCGCTGAAAAGTTGGGTAAAGAGAGTGATACGACCCGTGCTTTGCTCGATCAAGTAACTCGACTCATGATACTCATCATGGCTGTGCCTGCTTCAGCCGCATCTGCAGAGCGTTCATTTAGTGCACTTCGTCGTTTGAAGACATACTTGCGATCTTCAATGTCCCAAAGACGTCTCACTCATTTGACTTTGCTTCATATCCATAGTGATAAAACTGCATCAATAGAAATCAAGTCAGTTATGAAAGAATTTGTCTGCTGCAAGATCGAGAGAAAGAGCGTTTTTGGTAAAGTTTAATTTTTCTGTTGCTAATCATCAAAAATGAAGTATGGGTGCTGTAATAATTCTTTCCTTTACATCAAAACTTGTGATGCCATTTCTAGTAGCTGTGTAGTTGTCAATGAAAATATTCGGATTGTTCGTAAAAATAATTCTGAGAATTTTGAGAACGTTATTATGTATTGTAAATTAAATTATGAGGAACATAAAAATGCTATGATAGTAATATGTCGAACGGCTCACTATTCCGAGTTTTGTTATATTGTGATTTGACTTTATTAATTTGAATGTGTTATTTTGTCATATAACTTATCATAAGATATTTAGATTTTCATATTTATTAATGGTAAAGCAGTTTTTCTGTCACGTTTCAAATTCATATTCAGTGGACACTAGGTACACCATATGCTTGTGTCAATACATTCTGAATATTGGCATAATCTAAGAATATTTAATTAAAAGTGTGTAACATTAAGAGTTCTCCTGTCCTGATATTCAAATGAATTTACTTAAGAGTGGGCAATGAGTGGGATAATGACGTCTTTGTTAAATTGTTTACTCAAGGCTCAGCCTCATTTAAATATTTTATTATAGCTTGTTTTGATTATTGCAGTTGTTTGTTAGCATATATTAAGAAAATGTAACTATAGCTATAGATAGTTGGCAAAAGATATTATCTCACACTACAAATATTAATCTTCAACCACCGTCATGTAATTATGATGAAATTAGTCAAACATATTTCTAATTATAAATACATCTTTGCCTTTTCTACAGCTCTAGATAACTTGATGATATCTGGGGACTAAATTTGAAGGTGCTTGTGATTTATGTACTCTGTGCAGTGGTAAAATTCAACAAATTGCCTTTAAAATGAATTCTACGAGGCGAAAACTGAAAAGTGAACACTGTTTTGTGATAACGAGCCTTAAGTAAATTTGCTATAAAAAAAAAGTTAAAATTTCTGCTAGTAGTTAGTACATTCTATTTTTATGTACGAAAGATGCTTAAATAGCACCATTTTGCTCCTTAGACAATTTTTTTTCTACCGGGGTAGAGCCTCCGGACACCCCCTTTGTTAAATCCACCACTTATAATGATACTCTCCTTTGCCCCCCCCCCCCCCCCCCAATTAAATATTTGCTTCCTACGCGCCTGGATGAAATAATATGTACTACTTAAGAGTTATATCGTTTTACATTTCATATTTAATGATTACTATTTTACAACACAATGCTTTGATAAGGAGTAAAATTTCCATGTTTATTTTTTAGTTGTTTAAACAATAATTTAAGCCTTGTAAGGAAAGTGATCTAAGTGCTAAATAAAAGATTGTGAGAAAAATATTTTTAAAAAACCTGTTTATTAATCAAGTTTATGGCAAATCTATAATAAAATCGCTTTTAATTTTTGGTTGAACATAAATTTACGTACATTATCTGCTATAGCAAATGTTTCTCAATCACTTTGCTTGGAAAAAAAAATTTCGATTCTCTTTTTGGCACTTGCCTCGGAATGCTTCAATCTAAGATTACGTTATCCCGTACAACACAAGTAACATGTTGTTCCTCCGTTCCTGAGAAAACAGGAAACAAATATATCAATACAATACAATACAAGGCAAACAGCTAGTAAATTTGAGCCGGCAGCCCGACGTAAAGACTTGGATTTTGAAGTGCCCGCCGCGGGACTGCTGATTTCCCCTCCTCTTGGTCAGATTTTCCTTCCTTACCCCTCCTAAGTTGGGTCTGTCCACGCTGCGCATGCGCCGACGTCATGTCGAGGCTATATAAAGACGTAAATTTGGTTAACTCAGTCTTCTCTGGCATACAGGGTTATACAGTTGCTTGCCTTGTATGAAACTAGCGTCGTGAGGGCTTCGTCGCTGGATTCAAATTCGTTGTATCCCGCTGATATTTAAGGATACCGCCTAATCAGGCACACCCACGGCGCAGAGCTTCAGAAGAACCACGCGATTGGAAAACTGATCCAGATATTCGAGTGGGGTCTGTTAACGTAAAGTAGTTTAGAGTACGCTGATGACGGATGAGTAAATATGTTCTCGTATTTTCTTTTTTGATGTGACAACGTCTAATAAATCGATGAACGCCGGCTGCACGGACGAAAAAGTGTCCCGTTACGCACATTGTTCCGTTACGCTGGGTCCCGTTACGCTCATTGTACGCTTGCGCCGCATCTTTCTCTCTTCCACTCGACTGTTTATAAAGTGAAGTGAAAAGTTAATGTGGTTTTCATTGCTTATTACAACAACAATTTCGGCAATAAAGGTTAATTATTCTTGCATTTTAAAAATATGATTACTAGCATAGTTTCAAGTATTTATTCTTTTATTATTAAAATAAAAATGATTTAATTTTATTCATAAAGTATGCAGTCATTTCATCAATGTTTTGTTATGACGTTGTCACGTTAAGGGCGCCGCCTATGTCCGTGGGAAAATCACTTCGCGCGCTTGGACGGGCTCATCTTCGTGCAGGAATCGCGGCAGACGCTGGAACTACTCGCCGTGGCTTTCCGCCCCTCGAAAGGCGGGATGGTGTCTTCCCCCACCCGACCGCCGAGAAGACACCTGGATGGGAGAGTGCGGGGGCAGGGGAAAGGGCGCGAGGCAGATAGTGAACGTGGTGTCCGCTTCCCGGCACCGAGCCGGCACCTCGAGACACTTGGCTGGCGCATGCGGCGGAATGTCATTGTTTAGGATTTCCGCGCTGAACTAAGGCCAGATTACACTTCAGAGAATCGTGAAAGATATTTTTATGCCATGATACTTTCTTTTGGAATGAAGAAACTATAATATAATTATTATTACCCATTAAACGAATGCTCTGTTGCTTTTAAAGTTGTGTTTGTATGCAATATTTTGCAGCTGATGAAACAATCGCCGTTTATTGTTCTGCAGTAAAATACATCTAGCATATTTCATTTCGGACGCTATTGTTTTCAGCCGTTCTTATAAATCATTAGGTCCGTTCTACAGTGAACGCACAAAAACGAATATTTTAATATACTTGCAACAGTGGACGCAAGCGGACACGGAAACGCTTCGGCATGAGATTGGCAACACAACTCTTGCGATTGCGTTTGAGTTTCCGTTATGCGTTTCCGTTGCTTACGGTTCCGTGTCACTGTAGAACAGGCTTTAGTAAAAATGGTTAACGAATAAAGATATATTTTCCTATTCAAACTCGGAAAATATAAGTGGCCTTTTATTATGAATGCCGTAACTGCATGCAATGATATGAAAGGCTTAGAATGATAGTGGAATAAGGCACATTACCAATTTTTAACAAAACAATTATTTGTTACGATATTTAAAAGACAGAACCAACTAAGTGCTTGAATGATTGTGAGAAAGTTAATAAATATTAAATAATTTAGAGGGGCTTTCGTATGAAACATATTTAATGTAACACTAGTGCTTCGGAATATAAGTGACTTACACCATTATCAATATTAGCCTCTCATATGTTACGTAAACGATGATTGCCTCACTCATTATATGGTTGGCTGTGAATTAACAAATGGTGTTTCAAATTTGTGGTACTTTAAAACAACTATCTACATTTGCTATCAAATGAGATCGTTTTGTTTCTATTGCATTTAATAACAAATAATTTAGATTATTACTGACTGAACTATTAAACTTGCTACGCATTAGCGTACACTGATTGGCTAAATTTATTGTTATATGTTCGTCAGCCTGTGTGCTGCTTAGCGCTACAGCTCACAATTTTTAAGAGATAGTGCGGAAAACGATGTCTAGAAAGAACATAGCGAATGCAATTTTATTTCAGGACAAAAAAAACTGTAAATTCCACTGCGGGTCATAAATAAACTTATGAAATATTTTATAAAAAATTAAGACATGTTTAGTTTTTGTTCTACTGTAAGTTAACTAGTAGTCTAATGTTTATTCGTTTGTGTACTCGTATAGGCCTTTCTATATTGCCTGAGTTTATTCTTATGATTGTCTTAGATTATTCAATGACCTAGTGAGTGTACTAAAGGATTAATTTGTCATGTAATATATGACAATGTTACTCAACGTACTACATCCCTATTTATTGTCGTCGGTCTTAAGTAATGTAAACTCTGTAATGTTTCTAATCTTAATGTATTTATATATTATTCTTATTTTAATATGGGTAATACCATGTGTGTTTGTGATCCTTCTTAATGTAACAAATACTATAATGTATGTTTTCTTCATATTCCTACTTAATTTTAAAGTACCAGATGTGTGAATTTAATATTCGTTCACTATTACAATAATAATGTACTACAGAGGCACATGTATCCACAAATGTAAACCTCTTGTAGGCACTTTGTACAGATTGGTAGTAAATCGTAATTAAACTTTTCCTTTGGCAGTGTATACAAAATGCCAAAATAAAATGGAAGGGTATGTAATGAAATCACTTGCTGCAAAGTGTGTATGGATATGTGTATATTTTACAACATATGTATATAAATATCTTTCTTGTAAATTACAACATTCATAACAAAATATATTATTCACACAACACCTAATGCTCATTCAACAATACCACATTTACATATTTTATTTACATTTTATACCTATGAGAATTGTTATGTTCATTCTTACTACAGGTTATACATCTATGTAATTTGTACCACAAAATAAGACAGTTGTCACCATGAATCAGCTTAAGTAAATGGTAAAAAACTGGCTTAATGTTTTGAAACTGTTGAGACAATAGCTACAATACAATAGCTCTGAACATACATACTAATTGTTTACACAAAAAAATATTCCACCTTACATATTTAAACATACAAAAATAAATATATTCATACAACTATTTCAGATTCAGTATAACAAATTATTTCGTTTCGAACACTCTTGATAAATAATACGGTGCAAATACAAATAATGAAACTAATGTTAATACATCAAAACCAAAAATAAAAATAAACAGCTGCTCGATACTAGTAGTAAACTATCAGCGCACAATATAACATGTAGAGTGAAACAAACATTTTACGTATATCTTTTAAAACGATTCACAATGAGATACGGCCCATAATAATATAATCTAAGTGCAAAGTTATAAGACACTGCATGCCAATTACACTGTTACATTATATTGATTTAAGTATTTCACAGCATACACAAACATAAGGTTTTTTTTCTGTTGGCACGGAAACTGGCAACTGGGCACTTGTCTGTATAACTGTATCATTTCAAACATCTTTCGTCAAACTAGTACGCCAATTTTCTATGTTTCAATTGTTTATTGGACTAGAAAACAAAAATCTATAGGCCTAACTGTAATCTTTATGAAATCATTTTTGTTGTTAATATCCTTCTTTAAAAATGGGAATTTACCTGTACTGTTTGTGGTAATTTTGGCTTACATGTAAGGCTATTGTCCATCAATTGTTTACAGTGTATTATCAGGTTCCCTGATTTCCATATTCCTAGGATAACGTGGATCTATTATTTCCGGTAGAAGGCACGTCATGTAAAACTGTGTCAGTTTGTTGATCATTTTTTCTTTCCAGAAACTGTTCTCTCTTTCAATTTGTTGCACTAGTAAGCCACGTGGTGTCCAAAGGACGAAATAACAGTACTTACGATTGGTAATATGCAGTTGTCCCTGCACTTGGTACATGTAAGCATGTCCTTTCTTCAGAAACATTTTACCATCCACAATGTTACAAAATGTTACTTTTTTCTGTTCCACTGCTTCTTGTGGAGACATTCTGGCAGCTACGGCAGGACATTTTACTTCAAGGATACCATCATCTCCAACAAGACCGTCAGGTGTTGCTGCCAGCCATGGGTGTTCCTTATCGACGAATAAGCCACAGCGAGCCACCTTCTTACCAAAGTTCACTTCAAAATCCTGAATGGCGCTATGCTCATTTTCCAATCCATACCTTGTGGCCTCCGTCCCTGAAAACCTACTGTACAATATATTGACAACGGATTTTGCTCGCTTAGTGGATTTCTTCATGTTACAGATTCTACCGAAATTTGATGCTGTCAGTCGCTTGATTCTTTCTGATTTCCAGAGAACAGAATCATTTTGCCCTTTGGTAGCGATTTGTAGATTTTCTCGTTCTTCATCCGTTTTACAAAGACTAGCGAGAAATTCCTGTGTCTGTCTTGCATATTCGTCTGGTTCCATGTCAGGTATGCGTTGTTCTACACAGCCATAATCCTTGTCAGGACCTGTCACATACAACTTTCTGCGCTTAAATGTTTGTGGGTTTGTCAGCCTCCTGAGCTTTCTTTTCTCTGATGAACGTTCCTTGCGCTGTATGTGAGCTTTAGTGATGTTTCCAGGACTACTGTTTGTTAAACCTTTATGGATAAAGGACTGTGTTTGAGGACCTGAATTAAAAGAAATTACAGAGAGCTCGCTTCTTGTTTGGTAGCCACCACTCAAACAAAAGTTTACTCGTTTACTTGAAACATGCTTGCAAACCACATTATTGAAAGACTCTGCTGTATTAGTATTGACATTATGTAAAAGGCTTACAGCATGATGTGCAACAATGTTTCGAGCTGCTATTATTTCTGACCATATACCTGCCTCTTGAAGAGGCGGTACAAGGTTTTCCTCGTTTTCTTTCAATCCGCTACAGAAATAACCTCTAATTGCGCATCCTGAGTGGTCACCAAATACGTGAAATGGACCATTGTAAATGTCAAGTTTTAACTCCTCAATTTTTCTGTGAATTGGAAACTCTTTTTGAGCACGCCTATGCTGCACAGCTCCGGTGACTGCAGCTCGAAGGCGGAGTTGTTTGTCAGATACAGCCTTTCGTAGAACAGGAGAAACGGAACCAATTTCGTTTTTCGTCTTTTGAGCAATACAACGTATCCTTCGAAGGTAATTTCGCAGTATGTGGTTAGTACATTCAATTTTGGTGATTGTAAAATTTGGACCATATGGCTGAGCCTTCACCAACTGGGTCATAATGCTGCTATCGCCATCTCCTGAAAATGTTTACAACACGCTACGTACTAATGTGATAAATGTATAGGTATTTATTTATATACGAAAAAAAATACAAGGCCATGTTGCAGCGTTTCGAAAATAATGAGTTAAATTTATCAGTTAGTTTCCAATGTAATGAATTGAGAAAATTCATGACTCCGTGAAATGAAACTGTGAACAAATCCTTAGAAGCTATTTAAATCTACCACGTATAATTCGGCCGCATACATTATTTTGTCATTCTTTATCTCATTTTCGGGCAAAAAATTGGCGTTAACTTATTTAGAAATATTGGAAAAAAACTGTTATGTTTATTGGTATGACAATACTTTAATAAAACGTTTAAGGTGGTATTGTTAAAACTGGGTGATTTTTCTGTATAGACAAAACATTGATTAAAAATTATTGTTTTTGAAGGGCCGTTAAACGCTGTAACATGGCCTTAAACAAGATAAGACTTCAATACTCTATTTCTCACAAATATTAAAACTAAGGCCGCATACTTTACAAGATTTTTGGGTCCTTTTTTCGGCTAAATGGAAAACTTTATACCTTGCATACCCTTTAAAAATATTCCTAAGAACCATACCAAGACATAAATCTGCAGTTAAGCCCTCAAAGAAGTACATATATTAACATAGTGGTAGGCTCTGAATTGTATGGCTATGCTATTTCTGGGGTATGAAATACAAGTGCAAGACAACATTTCTTTAATTAACACAACTACTTACATACAATGGCTCACTGAAAAATACCTACAGAAAACTACCAAATCATTTTTAACTCGAAATGGCCACATATGCACGTTCTTCTTGTAGGCATATCAGAGCGCTCGGTTACTGCTCTGAGGCTAACTATTTTCATATAGTTCACAATATTTAGTACCTACTCTTCGCGAGGTTACATTTATAAACATTGTAGAGCTAATACCTTTCTGTATATTTAGGAAGTAGCTGTTACAAAAGCGCTACATTTCAGTTCGTTACAATATGCAGCATTGTATGAAAACATATGAAACGTGCGACGTCGGAAATAAAAACATTAAATACCACACGGCATTGAAATTATTTCGAAAATATACTATCGACAAAAATACATAATAATTAATAACATCTGAAATTAACTGATCACCTTGTGACTCACCAATCAGCTGATGATATTTCAGGTTATGCATGGAAACACTGCATTTGAAACCTTCCACTATGATGTCAGATTCCATGGCATTTGAAGACTTGTTCCAATTTTTGAAACAGACGTGGTCCTTTGGCGTCTCATTTTTACTGTTCGCTCGTGAACATATGCAGCAGTATCGATTCCTAGTGCTTGCGAAGATAACTTTTTTTGTTTCTTTTCCTACTATGCAAGCCTATAAGAAAAAAAAAAACAAGCATATTTAATCTGTTCGCTGTAAAACTTAATGTAAGGTAACGAACATTGTATAATCAGGATAATTACATTATTTCGAATGTCTGGCATTATGCCAATAGGCTCTAAGTATATGGCTCTATGCCGGTAGGCCTAAAAGACTTTCATACTAGCAAACAGGTCTATCACAAAATAACTATACAATGTTTGCACTTATAAAAAATTTAAATTGTCGCATTTATCTACAAAAGAAGGAAATATTAACAAAATAACTATTACGTGTTGTTCACACTGTCATGAACTTATTTTAGTTACTAATAATACATAATTACTGATATAACACAGATTGCCTACAAATTATTATTCAACACGCAATAAGATTACGTAATACACAAACTTACCACCCCAGAAAGAGCATCATATTTGTTTCCATACGATCGTTTACACCAAGCTCCATCAGTGACAACTGCTATGAGAGGAACTCCGTCGACATCCACACTGCCATTTTCTACTGCCAATCTTGCTTCTTCTTTGCCAGCGGCTTCCATACTTTGACATGCGACATCGTGTATAACAGAAGATAGGGATTTTTGACATTTGTTGAAAGTCTCCTTGGCCATGCAAGGCATTTCCAAAGTTGAAGTTATGTCTTGTAACTGTGTAAAACTTTGGCCCGTTAACAACATACTGTTCACCCATGCCATGTTACAGTTGACTTTATTTGTTTGGGGGTCCTCCGAGAAAATAGATTCAACAGTACCACACATATTACACTTGAAATCAAATTTACTTATCATTCCATTTTTATGTTCTTTTATTAATCGCATATTTTCAAACGAACACTGAAACACTTTGTTATGTTGGCTGATGCGCGACATTTCTTTGAATAGAAAGTCAACATCAAACAGTCGACGGCCTTGTATCGGAAAGGTTGATGATTCAGAGCTGAAAGTTTTTTTAGGAGAGGTTTGTTCGGGTGAAGATGCTGGTGACGAAAGTTTCTCCACGCCTTCAAGAAGCTGAGCGTAGTCACTTGTGACCGATTTTGACTCTTGTTCCGTGTCTGAAAATATTCCAGTAACATCATATTCTTCTGTAGGATAATCAGTAGTTGTGACTTTCTGCGGTGTCGCCAATATTTCGTTTGTCCAAAACGAACAACCTGCTCCATCGATGTCTACTTGATCATGTGAAGCAGTATCGCCGGGAGAGGTGGAACACCTAAAACAAAACAAAATTAAAGATATGATTTTCCTTGAAATAATAATCAAATACGCTATTAAAATTGTAAACAACTATTATTGTTGACATAATTAGTAGGCTAAAATTAATAATATATTTCATTAATTATGTCGCAAAGTTTGGCTCAATGTTCCAATTGTGAAATTACAACATTGCTGTGTAAAACAAAAATACCACGTCTCAGAATATTTTAATTATATAACCGTTAAAACAAAATAATTTATTAACTGTAGGCGTAATGGAAGATATGTTAAACAGTATTTGAATACAGCAAACAACAACACTTCCAACCGCTCAGCGATGGTAACAGTAAAAAGCTATAAACAAATAATATTTTGAAAACGCTCACATAAGTTATATACAATTGTTACTAGGTATAACCCTTCAACTTTCTTTTAACATAAAATGTAACTACGCAACTGAAGTACTATTTATAAGTGTTAATAAAGATCTAAATTTTAATCATAAGTAATTTAAATAAAAAATGAAAGATTATATTCTTTTATTTCTTCCATATTCCTATGTTTGTAGAATACTGTTACCTACTTTACAATTTGCTAACGAGTTTATCGGAAGAATGATTTGATCCGTGTTGTCTGCAGCCGAAAGCCGATGACCTGACCACTACGCTACCATTTCTTATGATAGTAGTTGAGTTAGACATAATATTTAGGTTGAATTTAAAAGTATGTGGACTGAAAACACTAATATTATATTATGAAAAAATACCGCCTCATAAATTGAGCGCGAAATCTTACAAATTAAATTTGCGAATTAATATGTTTCACTATTTCAATTATTGGTTTAACAAAGTTAATATGTAGTTTTCTACAGTTTACTGATTGAGATGTTTCATCAAATTGAATCTGTGAAAAATCGTAAGTAATAACGAATATTCACTGATTCCGATGTAGAGTCAATTAATTTTCAGTTCTCAGTCATAAAATGATGGAACGTATTTATGTAAGCTATTATAAATACATACACACACGACATTTAAGAGAAATGTGTCAAGAACAGGCATATTACTTTTTTATTAATTTTCATTCAGCGCAGAAGTATTTGGAAACATTTAAGGAAACGTTTCATGAATCTCATACGGGAAAGCATGCTATAAAACTATGCAGTAATGTAGTGGACTATTTTATGTATGTGTATAGGCCTACGTAATATTCATATACAGGTATTCATGCGTTATAGACGTTTTATCCGTGCTAGAAAAGTAAGAGAGACACCTTCTTTCGGCATTTTGCCCTTTAATTATTCTTAAGTAATTGTTGAAAAAAACTATTATTCAAACCTTGCTGGAGACAACGTTATGTAGCAAGTCTCACTGTCTGTCTGGGTTTTCCTTTCAACAGCATTTTCTATATTCCCCGCGTGTTTGGATGTACTGAAAGACTCATGTGAAGTATAGTTGGAAAACCTTGTTTCATGGTTTTTCACGTAACGCAGCCTGTGAAAGAAAGAACATTTAAATTTAATACAGCTTAAATGGATAGTAAAGGAATATAAAAAAATTATGCTATATAACCTTTTCAACTGAAAGTGAAGGCTTACATGTTTCTTAATAAATGTACAACACACTTACCTGCCGTCAACTAAACGTAAAACTTTCCCTTTGTTCCATTTCCTTTTCTTTCGAACTGCATTCAGACGCAAGTGACGTTTTTTACCTCTTCTTTTGTCTTCATTCAAAACTTGCTTTCTCGCAGATTCCATACCTTTGTAAATCAAACCTTTCTAAATGGGTATAAAGGCTAAACGTTCTACTGGCACTTGACGCGAGTCAATTCACCCACACACATTCACAAGTATCAGAGCACGCACGCAGGATGATGGATGTACGAACTATTATCTCGCACCTCGCACTGTGCGTCTGTCAAAGACAGCTACTGCCCTAGACTCAGGTTAGCGACACGCAGCAGCTGGGCACTCCCCCTACCAGCCGGATCTTTTCCCCCCGCATACCCACCTTCCCGCCGCTCAAGGCTACTTCCCCTCCCGGACTGATAGCGGCCGAGCGGAGCGCGTGGTGGCGCCACTTCACTGGAGTGTCTTACTGGCATGCAGTGCTTTAGAACTGCATCGTAGAACCATCGATTTTCATCTACGAAACTATATTTTTTTATCACGCGACGCAAGACAAAGGTGCATTCTACGGGTCTATAATTTTCCGAAGCCCGGGAAAATGAATCTTCTTACCTAAATCTCGCCGCAAAAAGTGCCGTTTTAGCCATTTTCACAGTCAAAACTTACCTATTAGTAAGGGAAAATAGAACGTCTCACTATTATAGGCCTGTAAGCTGTTCCTTAAATGCTTTTCGTAGCCAAACCGCAAAACAATACGTGGAATAGTTTTCGAATAAAAGCCGGATTTCCAAGGCTCTGCACGTCTCTGCGCTCTCCAAGTAGGCGGCGCCCTTAAACTATCTTCCGTAAACCGACTTTACAGACAACCAATTTCTTTTAACTGTATTTTTAGGAGGGTGAAAATGACTTAAGTGCGTGTTTTCAGAATAATATCTGCACACGAAGAGTCCAGTACAGATTCATGTATGGAACTTCCATTGCACCATCTAATATTATGTTTACCACCCAGATATCATAGCTGTGCGCCAGTCCACAGCGTTGCGCTCAGAGGCGATACCGCGCTAGAAGCACCACCATCCTGCCTCACCAACACAAATACACCCTTTGACAAGGCGGAAGCCTAAAGATTTGAAGCTTCTCAGGTTGCTTTATTCTAGAAGGTATATCTCCCTATATCGACCATATATTTGAAAGACCGGAAAATCAACGTGGTTTTTTATTTACCCACATACAATCACCGAATAAACTGCCATCTATGAATCTACAATTGAATCGAAAGTGCGTGACGATAGAATTTATTGGGGAAAAAATCGATCATGAACGCTTTTTTAAGCTAGAACGGAGGCACTAGATAGTTATCAGTCTCACATAACAGAGTACATATAATAACAAACGCCATAAGACTTGCTTATTGCCAGGATGCTCTATACAGTTTCAGAACGCTGAAGGGGCTTAGTTCTTCTTTACGTTATACCTGCTAATTTTATTTTCTTCAGTTATTAACAGAGCGATCAGGTGGTAACATAGTAACGTAAAAACCTACATTTAAAACACAATTATATTTAAAAATATATATATTTTTTGTTTTTTACTACTATTTGTTATTCCATACATACGTTTATTTCCGTCATAGACATTTCAATTAATATTTAACTATACATATTAACGCTATCAGTTTACAAAAGAACTAGGCTGTCTCCGTGCGAGGGGCTTCAGGGTTGTCACGGGACCACGCACGAGCTCGAAGACAATCAGAGGTCGCTTGGCTTCTGGGCTGTAGCCGTGTCCTTGGCAAATAATTCACCAATGTTTCGGTTGACATTACAGTCTCCATCATCAGGGAGCAGTTAACTACTGAGTAGGTAGCTGCTCCCTGATGATGGCGACTGTAATGTCGACCGAAACGTTGGTGAATTATTTGCCAAGTAGGTAACTGCTCCCTGATGATGGCGACTGCAATGTCGACCGAAACGTTGGTGAATTATTTGCCAAGGACACGACTACAGCCCAGAAGCCAAGCCATTTCAGACAATGGCCGTGAAAGCCTGCGAACAATACCACGAGAGGTCGCCGCAGAGACAAAAGGGTGGCCGGTCGGAGCAATCAACCTCTACCCTTCTCCCCCCCCCCCCCTCTCTCCTTAGTCTTCTTCGGACCTGGGCGCCAGGCCAGACTCCCACTGCTCTTCGCGGTGAGCTGTGTTTATTTGAAACAACCGCTTGTAAAATTAACTCCCCGGGTCCCGGGCGACACCCACTGGCTGACCTATCGACGAGTTGGCTGCCGCGATGTGCTCTTGCCCCTTTCGCCATTGTTCTCAGCGACTCGGCAATATCGTGCCTTCACTGATATTCAACAAAGGGGCTGATAAGGTGGTTGAGTACAACCCACTCCTCCCGTTTTCCCAACAGATACAAACAATCTTGCCTTAACAATTCTAACCTGAATGAAACACGAATCACACTAAAATGTTCCTTTGTGACCTATAACACAAGCCTAAAATAACACATTGCCTGTCTATCAGATTCAACAGTATCATACGTATCAAGTATCGACAACTACAGTACAACTACTAAGAACCGGGTCATAGATAACTTCCAAGTCGTAGAGCTCGTAGCTATGGGAAGCATTGTCCATGTCCACTCTTGAGGTTATGTTTTACAAGGAGGTATGAATGAAGGTGATGAAATCGAATCTTAGACTGATTTAAAGAATCGGTACGCAAATTACGTGTCCCTGGTTTTCGTTTTTGGAGTGGTGACCAGCAGCTCTTCCCAAAAAGTAAGGCGATTGCGTAAATCCGCCAATGGCGACGGCTGTCACGAAATCGGCGCCGGCTGTGTTTCTTCTTTCGTCGACTATCATCGGTCGACTTCGAATTCGACCACAATCTTCTCCCTATATTACACTAGCTGTGAACTATAGTGCACTGATGATGCCTGCGTAGTGCACTGATGTTGCCTGTGTGGCGCACTGCTACCGACAGCAGCCATGTTGTATACTAGCTGACATACCCGCGTTTGACTTCGGCAGTCTAAAGGCAGGACACTCTCGCACAGCTCTTCATACATGTCCCTCCTAGCGGGTACGCCACTGCCACGCAACAGACGAAAAAAAAATAAAACTGAATCTTATTTTGAAACTCAGTTTATGTAAAAAAAATAAAAACATCAGAACTAAGGTAAACGATATAAAAATATTAACCAAAGATGACCTTTTTTTTAAGGGTCTTCGAATACTCTTATTTAAATAACAACCGTGTCGATATGATAGAAAAGATAATAATTACGAAAATACCATATCGTGATCTAAGAGATAAAAATATAGTTTAAAAAACTAAAAAAACATGATTTAAAGAATATCAAACTAAAAAGTTAAAAATAAATATAGTTTAAAAAACTAAAGAAACATGATTTTAAAGATTATCAAACTAAAAAGTAAAAAATAATTTTAAAATTTAATTTATGACAATAGTATATAAGCAATACTAGTATAAATGAGAAAAAAGCTTGAGGCGCTTTGTGCCATATTTTTTGTATATTAAGCGCCCCATGCTTTTTTCTTATTTATACTAGTATTGCTTATATACTATTGTCATAAATTTAATTTTAAAATTATTTTTTACTTTTTAGTTTGATAATCTTTAAAAGCATGTTTCTTTAGTTTTTTAAACTATATTTATTTTTAACTTTTTAGTTTGATATACTTTAAAAGCATGTTTTTTTAGTTTTTTAAACTATATTTATGTATAATTATCATAGGGAAATGAGTTACCGACACTACCTATTACCATCTGAGATAACTATTTGGAGTTGCAACGTCACAAAGAAATGGTAAAGTCTCTCCGAATCATTTACAGTTAGATGTATGGATATAATCTTAGAATTTACCGGGAAAAAAAAAAAATTTTTCGGCGTGGCCTGGAGTAGAATCCACGATCGCTGAATCCGAAAGCTAACGTCACAGAAGTCGCGCGCCTTAGACCGCTCGGCTAACGAACGTAATAAAATTGGTGGGATATTTTATAATCATGAGACACTCACTCTTAGTCGAAAGAGTTACAGACGGACAGACAATCATTTACAGTTAGATGTATGGATATAATCTTAGAATTTACCGGAAAAAAAAAAAAAAAAAAAACATTTTTTTTTTTCGGCGTGGTTAAGCAAGCTGAAAGGCTAGCACAGAGGAAGGAACAATTGAAACTGGTAAAAGTATGTGCTTTGCAAGAAAAGATAAAGCATGTAAAAACTTAGTCGAAAGAGTTACAGACGGACAGACAAACATACAGGTGAAGCTAATATAAAGCATGTAATAAAAAGGTATCAACAATGTGGTAGCTGTTGTCATGGAGACGAATAAAGCGTAAACAATGCAATGGCCGTTACATGGAGATAAGGAAAACGTAGTCCAAAATCTATAAAAATTAAATTAAATTTAAAAAAAACGCAGACTAATTTCGAAAAAAATATTTTGGAGGTGCAAATCCCACCTGCAGAATCCACGTACCAAATTTCACGGTTCTAGGTCTAACTCTCCGCGCTACACGAGCTACAGACGGACAAACTCTCTCCTTTATTAATGCAGATATTTCCATTATTTTTAATCACTATTGCTAAAATTGTTTTATGTTAGACCTTAAACAGAGTCTATTAAAGTTTCGAAATTAGTAAAAATATTTTTGGAGGTAGTTTGATTCGACCAAGGTAAAACAAACTCATTACAAATTTTCTCACATTTCTTCCCTATGAACATCTTACGCCCGAATACATCACACTCATTTCTATCCGTAATTGCATCTCCTGCTCGAGAAGCACGTGATGAGAAAATCTGGTCCCATTGGATAGGTATTACTGCGAGAGAAAAAAATTTCCAGTAATGGCCGTTATACTCGGCATGTGGTGCGGCATCTCAGGTTTCGCTCAACGATTGACATTCTTTGCCAGCACGAACGCCTGGCCAGTCAACGGCTGTCTTTGAGGTATTTCGATCTTAGGCCTTTTCTAAAATGACACGTAAACGGAGATGTATCTCACGGAACACAGTTTCTACAATAGCACGCAGACGGAGACGGGGCCGTACGGATTAGCTCGGCAATGCTGGGTTCTTCCGTTTACGTTGCTCCGTGCGACTAATAGAAGACGAGTATTTGGCAGCGGCAGTAGCCATGTTTGTTCATGTTCTAAATACGTTAAAAAAATAAGTAAAAGCATATCTAGTGTTCTTTTATCACTTGGTCATTTATTTTTATGATATTCGTAATTTCTGCCCGTTCTACTCTCTCGAAGCATAATATTTTTGATGTGATACTTCTTTGCTCAGGCAAATGAAATTTGGTAGGAGTAATTTCGTGAATGGTACGGAAGTTGCATGTGACGGAAATGTGTAACCACGGTGTTGTCATCTGTTGCGGATGGCGTGAATCAAAGTTCACAAAGCCAAAGGGAAACTTTATAGTATTTATTAAATCTTTAGTGAATTATAACAAGATAGGCAGTATTTAATAAAATTCTTTGTTGAATATCAGTTCCAAGGTCGGGGTTTAGTATTGGTTCAAGTAATTTTCTCTTCTGCCGCAGTCGTTTCATTATATAATTTTAAATTGCGCTATGCAAATCAAATGGTTCGATAGTCGACGCAGCTTCTCCGGCAGCGAATTCTATCGGCTGGTGCGGAA
Organism: Bacillus rossius redtenbacheri; assembly: GCF_032445375.1. Lineage (NCBI taxonomy): Eukaryota > Metazoa > Arthropoda > Insecta > Phasmatodea > Bacillidae > Bacillus > Bacillus rossius. The sequence goes on along the minus strand of NC_086336.1, from coordinate 11,509,729 downwards.
ACTATGTTTGAGTCGCATTCAGAAATGTATTTTGAAAACACCGTTATCATATAGGCCTATTTATCACGCTCGACATTATTTTAAATAATTATATGCTAAATTTCATGTCCAAGTTTTGTATTAAAAGCGTATTTGCAACATGAGAACACATGAATTTGCTCGTTACCAGAGATGGATGTTGCACATCTCCGGCGAGTTCTGATAGACTCGCTCACAATTTTTAAATTTAAATTAACATTTCGTAACCTCTCATTTATTGCTATTTGTTACTCTCTGGTACATTCCAGGCGTCAGATAAAAGGCCTTGTTTCACAGTATACTCGAGAAACTAAGAGACCAGTGAAGTAGTCAAAGGGGAGGTTCTGGGGTTCGAACCCCTTCCTTCCGGAATTTAAAAGAGACAGTTACTAAAAGATAATTTAAAAAAAATAACAGCAATTTAGCTACCTGAGATTACAAATATATCGTTTTGCAAATATTATTGTAATATATTATTATTGTAATCCTTAGTGGGCAACATTAGTGTATTTCCTCATACATAGAAACGGCAGGAATTGCGTTTCCAAGTACAGTCTATATTTCATGCTAGTTTACACATGTATTTCATCCAAACTTGACATGTGTGTTTCATGTATTTATTAACATTAAATATATTTGTAACGTGACTTAGATGGTGACAACAAATAATGTTTTTATAATATAAAAATTAATTTAGCTAATCGGAGGTTTTACTATTAAAAAATCGTTTTTCCTGAGGTATTATCCCAAGAAGAAATTGTATAAATTTTAGTTATTTAACAGATATGCATAAATAAAAAAATGGGTCTATCCTTCGAACCATAAATTCCATACTAGAAAAAGTATTTTTATAAGCCTACGTCACTAGAGAACTAGAGTCATTTGCTCTGTAGATCGAAATCCTTAGCATCAAAATCTTCTACACCATTTTGACTCTGTATTCACTATTTTTCAAACTTTGATCCGATATAAGTGCGTTCGCTACGTTATCGCTTCGTCTTGTTTGCAGTCTGAGTTCATTTCAGTCAGAAAGGTTCTCTCAACTTATAATAGTAGAAAGAATCTATGAACTATCCCACGCGAATGGCTGTGATTAACATGGACATACAGTTCATTTGTACAGGAAAAACTAGGTCTTCAGTGAAGCCAGAAAATGGGAATTTAATTATTAATGATTAGGGTGTGCTTATTAGCAGTAGGCGTAGGTTCGGATATGTCTAATGGTGTGAATGTTAGTATTTGTGTTTTAGGGGGGGGGGGGGTTAAACAGTGGTCTCAAGTATTGTAACAGTTTCTGCAGGTAGCGCCTAGTCTTACGGAGATACATAGTAGCTGTTCGCATGTCATGTAGGTCACTCGAAGACTTTTCCAAAGACGGGAAAGACGTATGAAGCTAGAAAATAGCACCTTTTCGATCGATACTGGTGGATTATTAACGAGTTTTGATCAATAAATCGATACGTTGGGTCATCGATCGCTTGAACTTGGAGAAGCTCTTCAGTGGCCCGCCTTCCTGGAGTTACTATCATTTGGCAGAGAAGCGAGGAAGCCATAAGAGTGACGTCACCTTGCGCATCGATTGCTGTGTAGCCTCTACACGCAAGGAGTGGGCTCTTTCCTTGTAGCTGCCAGCGGCTTTCAGGCTAAAAGCCACGCTCCCAGGGGGCGTGAAAATGTGTGCGTGTCACGCTCTCGTGCTTGCTGGTGCGTATCTGCTGGAGTGACGTCTGCTGCCATACGTGGGTCGAAACCAGTTCATAGAGGCGTGATAAAGCTGATCGTGGAAAGCCAACTATGAGCAATGTAAAAATTGTTTATACATTTAGAAGAATAGTCCTTGGAAACTTAATGGCCAAATTAATCACTTGTTGAACTGCCTTCCAATTTTACAAGTAAAAAAAAAAGTGAACAATCTCCTCAACGAGAGTTGTGATGTGTTGAGTTCGGTTTTTGGTGCTATTTTAGTACAGAAGAGGCATTGGTTGAGTGAAATGAAAAAAAAAAAAAAAAAAAAAGGGATGTGTAAACATGTAATCTTGGAAACGAGCCAAAATCACATGTTCTCATGTGGTTCATGTTGCAAATAAACTTGAATCTCAGACACGAAGTTTAACGTAGAATTCTTTAAAGCCGAACGTAGTTAATATTTAAAAAGTGTTCATTTTAGGGAAAAAAATTTCCATTTTAAAACCTAGCTATAATTCTGTTTAACAATTTGGCAATAACCTAACTGAACCGAAACGAACCCAACCCAACTCATGTTAGGTTAGGCTAATTTTTATTTATTTCCTTCAATTTTTCTTAAATTTAGTGCATTTATGCTCTTCGGGTAGTTTCGGAACAGTTATGATGATTTTATTTCATAAAATTTAAGGTAAAGTATTATCATGTCCACTTTCTAATTAAACTCTCATTTTTCGTAATTTACTTTTCATCATACTGTAAGCAGTCAAACTGTTTACAGTTTTTATTTTATTATCTTTATTATTGTTATAAACTATTTTGCATCATAATGTGATAAATCATATTTAATGTAATGATTTTTGTATGTTAGGAGGTCTACCATTTGACAGTCATATAACACAACACTAATCTTATATTACCTATATAGTTTCAGGGTCTTTGGATTTATTTTTCTTTGAAGTTACATTCTTTTTGCCATAGCTTTGCACATACACACACACACACACATAGATATTTATTCACTAATCTTTTCACCTTTCAACTACCTCGCCATTGAGGAATGACTGGGAAACCTTACAGCTCTTAAAAGGAGGAGAGAAGCCTTCGGGATTGCTTGGTGAAGAAGTTGCCCGGGCTGAGGCTGGACAATTCCTTGGTTGCCCGCTCGAGTGGCCGAAGATGCGCGTCACACGCCATTTAATTAGATAGAGATCCATCGTCTGGAAGTCTTGAGAGAGAATTTTATGACATTGTACATCAGAAATAGGGAGTTACGACGCATTTGTGAAACACTTCCGCGTCGGTCGCTTTCGTACATCTAGTGCCTCAAGATGAAGGTTGCAGTACTCCACAACGAATATTTCCGACATTTGGTGGGATCCAATTTGACTATAAACTTTTCAGGACTACAGGGATTGTAACGCCCCTCGTGCCCTAAAATTAGATGATTTTAAAAGTATAAAAAGCCTAGGAAACAGCTGAGCAAAAATATAAAGAAAAAGACAAGTATTACCAGAGGTGGCACGAGATGGTGAACAAGACAATTTGATACTCCCTGCACACAAGCAACTTGGGAGCTAGCGGATCGTTTAAATAGATAAAGCTTTATGATAAATAAATAAACACTACATAAGTAGCTTGGTCTATAGGATTCCTGGTTTATTTAAAAGGCATTAAATTAAATCTGTTTACCATTTGTTTTAGTTTCACAAAGAAAGGTATTAACAAGTTATTAAAAGGAGGGCCGGCCCGATATGATTAACACACTTCATACTATCTTTTCAACAACAAATCAAGCACAGAAAAACAATTTAAAAACGTCCTTCCTGACATATTATAGGGTGTTAGGTTCGTCCACTCATTACTGTAACAATTTCACATATTCTTATTTGTTAAGTTCTCTATGGCACTGCTCGCTGGTATTCATTTAAATTTCCGGCACATAATGCCCATCTTCGATACAGTTTCTGATGGCATCGCCATCGCCGTAGTTTGCATTATCAGTAAAGCCCTCCAGTTTCCAGTGTAACTGAGTACCATATAGAGGTCCGAAAGATACGAGAAGATTGTTCCCGACTCCGCACAGCATTATCAGATATCAAAGTTACAAAGGTGCAGGTTTCCATCAAAATGGTAACTAAAATCTCTTTTAACTATGGTTGTCCTCTAGTATATTAAGGCCTATTTTAAATATCTACGTGAAAATGGTCTTTGCACTTGCCGCCTTCGAAACATACAGTCATTGTTAATTATTGGATAAATTTAGTATCTTTTAATCATTTGTATTTTATTAACTGGAAATTGAACTCTATGAACTCGACCAATGACTCTATGCAGAGTTACATCACACATAAAAATATTTACATGAAATAATCTGAAACAAAACAATTGAAATGAAATGGAACCAAACGAAACAAAATGAATTGACCTAATATATCAAACAAAATGAATTGAAACCAAATAAATGAAATAAAATAAATGAAATAAAATGTAATGAAATAAGTGAATTGACGTGAAACTACAGTATTCTTTTCAATATCAATAAGCTCACACTCGTTCTCACACATTCAGTGGCGTGCTAGCTGGAATAACAGCTTGGTAAGTTCACCAGCAGTATCTTGCAGAACCCGAAACCAGATATTGATCTTCGAGAATAACACCTAAGAGATATAATTATAAATTACATATAGCTTAGCGCCCCTATATTCTAATAAAACTGTCCTGAGACAGGGCAAAACGTTATGACCAATTGCAAAGTATCACAAATTGAAGACAAAATATTTGAAAACAAGTTAGCGTCTTTTGGTTTCTTTCTTAAAAACGGTGTTTGTATCGTTTCGTATATGTCACGCGTTTGGCTACATTGATCATTGCTTCTCTTGTGAAGTTCGTTGTCAAACATAACATAAAAATACGTTAAAGATATTAACGTTCGTCAAAATTGAAGATGAATTATTTTAAAATATGTGAGATCCCATTGAGTAGTTTATTCAATTGTAGTTTTAATTTTTAACACCGTTTAGGAACGAGTGTTGATTTTACGTTTCACAGATAAGTGTTATGTGTGTTGTGATATTTTTGTGCTTAGTCTGTTCAATACAAAGTTGCAGTTTGTTACGTGTCGTTGATAGTGACGGCAAATAATGTAAAAATTAATTTGCCGGAGGTTTTACTTTTGAAAAAAAAGTATTTTTTCTGAGGTATTATCCCGATGAGAAAATTATTTTCCCGGAATGGTCTCTTTCCCAACTCTTAACTCAAGTTTCGGGTCCGCAATCTTTTCGAGGTTTCTGCGACTTCTGCGCAGATGCAAATTAGCGCATTTCCGTTCTATTCATGAAATAACTCCTACCAAATGCCGTATTTAATGCAGTTTTTTTTGACATACGACATTGCAGTTTTGCACTGGTTTTCATTGAAAAATTCCGAAAATCAAAAATAAATAACAATATGAAGGTAAAAAATTCACAGAAAACTAGACTGAATCATCTGATGTCGGACAAACGGAACCAACGATGAAACTAAACAAGTACTATGGACAATACAACGACGATAGCACTGACGAACACAGAAGTTTTCCAATGAGAACATATGATACGTTTCGGGAACTGACATATCTTATCCAGTCATTAGGCACAAACAGACTGATATTGGATACTGCCGCCGCCGCCGATCCATCATACTGCCAACCGGGGCATTTAGTGTGTGCGAGGCCAGAAACCTAGGTTTTTATGACTCGCTCAGTGCATAGTAAATCAAGATGCACCCCACACTTTTGTTAGAATCACTTGGATCAACGGGCGGGACGCGTGTCTTGTTGAAGAAGTTTGGCACACGGGCCTGTGTGTGCGCTGGTAGGTTGTGTAATGCTAAGGAAATTTACGTGTACCTGTCGTCGGTGGGGGAGGAAAGCTCCCCACCAGTTAGAGCGGCCATTGGACACTGGAAGATCATGGGTTTATATATGTTAGAGCTCCTCTTCTTGCATAGCTAATGACAGGCGAGGGCTATCCTGATTGGTCGCACACAAAAGGGGTGATATTATTGGCTGATGTATTGCTGTGAGGGTTGTTGGTTTTCAACTGAGTTGTACAGCAAATTTGTTTCTTTTTAAATTAAAGGTATCCACATACATTTTTTTAATTTAATGCTCTGTTGACTGATAACATTGCTATTGCTGACAATAAATGCTAATTCGTTAAGTTTCCTTTTAATTCGATGTTTTTCCTGTATTAGTGGTGCAGTATTGTCCCAGAGTATTATATGGTTATTATCAGCGGCATATTTGGGAAGTCTAGATTATTGAGTTTCCCCTCCTTTATGTAATTTTTTGTGCTCCTTAATGCGTATTGAAAGGGCCCTGCCAGTTTTTTTCCTATGTTCATGCAACTACATTCGCAGGGGTTCTGATACACACAGTTCTGACAATGAAACTTATCTATGGCTGGTTTTACTTTGGTAATCATGCATTTGATAGTGGAATTTTACTTGAAAACTGTTCTTAGTCTGTGTTTGTTTCCAATACGTCTTTTTTTCGAGAGACCACGAACATAGGGAATAATTAATGTGCCACTTGATATATCTGTAATTTTTAGTTGAGTGATTTGAGATTTGTTTGATGTCATGTGCTGTTTTATGATAGGTGGGTAGCCATTTGCTATAAGTTCATACTTTAAGTAATTTTGTTCATCAGCAACTGATTTATTGTCGGTACAAATAACTTCAGCTCGGTTGATTGAAGTGTGAATTATGCCAGTTTTGGTGCTTTCGGATAGTTGGAATTGAAATGAAGGCATTGGCCTGTATGAGTTGGTTTCCTGTACACTTTAGTGGTGATTTTGCAGTTTTCCCTTGAAGCTAGGACATCTAGAAATGGAAGGTTCCCTTTGGTTTCTATTTAATATGTGAACTGTGTAGGTGGCCTGAGAGAATTGAGGAACTGAGAAAACTCTTTGAACATTTCGGGGCCATGTTGCCAAACAAGGAAAGTGTCTTCAATATAACGAAGCGATATTTTAGGTAGAGTGTTTGTTGTGTTCAGAGCTTCTTGCTCGAAACTCTCCATGAAAATGTTGGCAATGAAAGGAGAAAGTGAATATCCCATTGCCATTCCATCGGCTTGCTTGTATAATTCGTCTTTTGAGCTGGAAATACGTTGTATTGACACAGAGAGTATTAAGTTCCATGAGTAGTTGAATGGGTATTTCTCTTCTTTCTTTCAAGGGGCATTCATTTTCCAATTTGGTTTTCACAACAGTTAGTGTTTCCGGTACAGGCACATTAGTAAAAAAGGCTTTGAACATCAAAGCTTACGAGTATGTCAAATGGTGCTATTTGTAGTGTCTTGTTTATGAAGATGGAGTGACAAGAATCTTTAAAGAAGGTAGATGTTTGGCCCAAGGGTGGTTCAACAATTTTTAGCAGAAATTTGTAAAGTTTTTGGCATGGAGACTTACAAGAGCTGATGATAGATCGCAAAGGCAGGCCTGGCTTGTGGATTTTTGGTAAGTCATAAACGTGTATACTTTTGTATAGTAGTTGCTGCTACCACAACTTTCTCAGTGCAGCAGCGTTGTACATTTACTCGCTTCGTTTTTATCTCGCTATTGACGTTGAAATTATACGCTCGCGCACTATTTTCCTGCCAATGCCGTCTCGCCCCTCGCCGTGACACTTGTCACCTGTCAATGTCCCCGTCCCATGTTGAAGTTGCAGCATGGCTAGTCCTGATGTCAGTTCTCGCGATTTCCCAACGCGCAACCACACACCGGTGCATTCCGGTGAAAAGTGACGAGTGGATCTGTTGTTCGTGGTCTTTGGCATTGTTGACCAATTTCAATGTGCCATGTGTCCAAGTTGCACTGGGTTGCGTCCGTGGATCCTGTGCGGGACGTCGCGTCGACGCGGCGAGAATCTTTACTCTTTTTGTTCATCGTCTGCATGCAGGAAGTTTATGTAAAATTGTAAATATGTAGTTCCATTATTACATCTAATGTATTTGCATACAGGCTACAACTAAAATATTAACATTCAAGCATTAGTTATTGAAGGCAATATTTTCAGTAAAATTTTGATCCCCTTTATTAGGTTAGAATTGTACTTTTCACATTGGCAGGTCTAAAACTGTTAGGCTATGAGTAGTATAGGAATGGGGCCCCTGGGACAGGCTTCAGGCTGTTGTGTCTGTGGTGTTTTCCGCCATATTAGATTGTAACGTCACGGCGGCCATCTTGGAGGAGTGTAACGGGACATAGCGTAACGGGTAAAGTTTGACCTTGACCTTTGACCCTCAAAATTCGCCAAAATTGGGCAAAAATTACCCAAAATTCCTCAAAATTCGTCAAAATTTACATTTCAGTGAAAAAAATTCCGCCAAAAATTCTCAAAAAATTCCACAATCCAAAAATTAGAATTTCGAAAAATCCTTAAAAGTCGTTTTGCCCTAGAAAGAACCCAAATTCCTAAAAGCGGCTTAAAACTCCTAAAAGCTAGCCGCTCTAAGCCGCCGAGGTCATGACCTTGAAAACTAGTATGCCATGACAGCCATATTGGATGATGACGTCACTGTTGCAATTTCCGTTACGGCCGCCATCTTTAAAATCTTTATTTATTATTCGATTTTAATGATTTTTTTTAAATTATAAAAAAATTTAAATAATAAAATTTTAACAAAAAAATTTAAAAAATTGTACTTTTACGACACGGAGTTCGGAGTCCTCGGTTCGAACCCGACGAATGCAAAAAAAAAATTAAAAATGGCGACAGGCTCCTTCCTCAATGGTGGTTGCAGGCAGACTGACTCCCACCACTTTTTTCAAAGCATATATATCGTCACCTAGTATGACGTCACGTCCACCATCTTGAAATTTGGACGCCATCTTGAAAATCTTTATTTATTATCCGATTTTAATGAAAACAAGTCCAAAATTCATCAAACAATTAACGTATTTGAATTATGTTTGATTATATCGATGTACGTCCTTGGTTCGATTCCCGGCGAGAGTAAACGGTCGATCCTTCCTCCATGAAAGCTACCTAGACTGATCTAACACCAACAATACCAAGGTATATATCGTCAACTGGTATGACATCATGTCCGCCATCTTGTCTTCATCCGCTGGAGACCACCATCTTGTTTTCGTCTGCTAGAGTGTGCTGATACCATGTTAGTATAATTATTTGGTCATTATACCTTTGTCCTCAATTGTTGACCTTGAACTTTGTCCTTGACCTTAGAAATTTGACCTTGAAATTTTACCTTGACCTTGAAATTTGACCTTGACCTTGAAATTTGGCTTTGTCCTTGAAATTTGACTTTGTCCTTGTCGACCATCATGGATCCGACATTTTATGTTCAGTACATGCTACCAGGAGCTACCACCTGCTGGAGTACGCCATATTGTGTGTACTTGTATTATAGAGTACATTTCCATCTGGATAATTTTATTCTAACCCGCTACAGCGCAGTAATCATTTATTATGGAGGTGCCCCCCGCCATCTTGAAATTCGGCCGCCATCTTGAAATCATGTAATAATGTAGCTAGAGATTCGGGAAAAAGTTCAAAATTCATGAAATAAATTAGTAATCCATATACTGATTGAATAGATCGACTAATGTTCTTGGTTCGATCCCTGATCGATACAAAACAACTTTAATTTAAAAAAAAATACTAAAAAAGTGGTAGGTTTGAGAAAATAAAAACACCACAAGTTCTTTTAAAAAAAAAATTATTACATAAATTCAATACACTACTACAAGTACAAAAAAATACACAGACAAATTACCAAAGCCTTTTGGATTCCTCGATTCAAACAGTCTTCTTATTGTACGGACTAAGCCTTTTACATGACTTTAAATGTCTATCCGATCCGTTCATCACCACAGCCAGAGACGGACTGAAGTTCATAGCACTTATATATAGTCTCATAAGCCGGTACAACACATGAGTCAAATCAATAACCATGTTCATTATACGTCTCGGAGAATTTTTTATAATGACGATGTAAACTATCGAGACGCGAAATTAGTTTATTGCACTTATTGCACTGAAATTGTATTCTTTGAACATTATTAGAACAACCGCTTCTTTCATGTCTGCGAGCATTTGAGGTGATAGTAAATGATGCACCACAGTATTTGCACTGATGCGAAGTACGCTCTTCATTAATTGAAGTATTCAATGCTGATGAAACTTCAGCTGATGGTGGAACAGCACATATCGAAGTCTCCTCCAGTGTTGTCAGAGGCGTTGCCAACGGGATCTGCTCCAACATCGTCGGCGCCGAGGTCATGATTCCCGTAGTCGATGGTACATCCTCCATCGAGTACGACGTTAAAGCCGGTAAAGATGCCATCGAAGTCTCAAGAACAGGCAATTACGCGACTTATGCACCAGAAGAAACAAACTAGGTGATCCGTACACCGTCAACGACAGTAACAAACTGAGCGTCCTGCTGTCTAGGACTCGTTTATATACATTAACCGGTTTGAATAATACGCTAGTCAAATCAAGAACAATTTACTAAAATACGAGAGTCAAAACAACATTAAAAAAATAGAAGCACCATCAAAAAAAAAGGAAGCACATTTGGAAGCACCTTCAAAAAAGGAAAAAACAATAGGAAGCACCGACTACGAAAAAACAGCACATTTGGAAGCACCGTCATCGAAAAGGCAGCACATTTGGAAGCACCGACTACGAAAAGGCAGCATATTTGGAAGCACCGACTACGAAAAGGCAGCACATTTGGAAGAACCGACTACGAAAAGGCAGCACATTTGGAAGCACCGACTACGAAAAGACACCACATTTGGAAGCACCGACTACGAAAAGGCAGCACATTTGGCAGCACCGACAACGAAAAGGCAGCACATTTGGAAGCACCGAATACGAAAAGGCAGCACATTTGACAGCACCGACAACGAAAAGGCAGCACATTTGGAAGCACCGACTACGAAAAGGCAGCACATTTGGAAGCACCGACTACGAAAAAACAGCACATTTGGAAGCACCGTCATCGAAAAGGCAGCACATTTGGAAGCACCGACTACGAAAAGGCAGCACATTTGGAAGCACCGACTACGAAAAGGCAGCACATTTGGAAGCACCGACTACGAAAAGGCAGCACATTTGGAAGCACCGACTACGAAAAGACACCACATTTGGAAGCACCGACTACGAAAAGGCAGCACATTTGGCAGCACCGACAACGAAAAGGCAGCACATTTGGAAGCACCGAATACGAAAAGGCAGCACATTTGGAAGCACCGACTACGAAAAGGCAGCACATTTGGAAGCACCGACTACGAAAAGGCAGCACATTTGGAAGCACCGACTACGAAAAGGCAGCACATTTGGAAGCACCGACTACGAAAAGGCAGCACATTTGTAAGCACCATCATCGAAAAGGCAGCACATTTGGAAGCTCCATCAACAAAAAAAAAGGCAAAAAGGAAGCACAAGTTACGAGATCTAAGTCTTAGTTAGAAATCAGAATACAAGAAATAAAAACATTAAATTCTTATAATTTAAATTATTTATTTTATTGCTTTACATTATACAAATACAAGTAAAACAAGCCATTATTGTATGTAGCCAGCATTCCTCAGTTCCTTGAGTATGAAGGATATTTCTTTGATGCACGAATAGTTTCCTGCACAAAGCGAACCATGTAGAAGTCTTAGCCGGTCAACCAATATGTTTGGATCTTTCCATGATGTGTAATCAATCTCTTCTACCACCACCACCTTCCTTGCACCTTTATAAATATTATGATCTCTGGTGTCTTCCGTTTTACCACCAACCTCAGGGTAACTTTCATGTTTGAGACGGTGATCATCACAAGCTTGATCAGATTTATTTAATATATCACGTCGTTTCCACCGTTTCGGTCTCAGGACACCGCCACATTCTTCGATCTTGGCAGCTTTAGGTGCTTCATCATAGTCTATGTCTTTGTCAACAGCCTCAGAGTCACTGTAACAATCACCGTAGAAGGAATCGTCTTCACCCAATTTACCGTAATAATTCGATGTTGATGATGTTGAAGTGTCTTCATCGTCTTTATGCTTCCTTTTTAGGAGTCCATCATTTTTACAAAGTAGGAAAGATCTACTTGAATTCGGCTGGAATATATTCTCACTTTTCACGTTAAGGATTCTTCCATTGTCTTCATTCTTCCGTAAATCATCAACCTCCTTCAATTTAAGTTCTTTGTCGAGATCGGAAGAGCCAAGAAAATTACTGTCGTAATGCAGATCACTCTTCCTTAGGATGGTAGATTCATCGTTGTCCTCTAGCTTGTACGCAGGCTTAGCGCTACAAGTTCTGCCATGTCTTTTTAGGCTCTCTCTCCGCGTAAACGACTTGCTACATCGAACACAACTTATCATATTGCGCAGTGGATTTTTAACACAGTCATTCTTCTCGTGTTGTCTTTTATTCTTTCTCAAGATAAACTCTTTACTGCAAAACTTACACCTACGTTCTTTCGATACAGCGTCAGATCCCAAATCAGAATTCATATTAGTTACTGAGACTAATGCCAGATACCAATTGAGTGTTTTAAATTAGATCCAATACTTAAATAGAAATTTTTTCATATTTCATCAGCGAGAATTAATATATCTCATGCAAAAGTACTTTATGCATGTAGTTCTGCTTTTCAACAACAGATGTCGCCAGATGTTGCTTGCAGGTAAATAATATTTAGTTCTTTTATGCGGGATGCGGGATGCTCACTAACGATCGCAAAAGAAGGATGGCTTCGCTAGACTCCAAGGAAAAGGAAGTTCGTCTTGCATGTTGGTGCTCCACAGATGTCTCATGGCATAATATTAATTTGACTGAGTAATGATATGTGTTAATTCCACCTTATAAAAATATTGCAAGTTTTGATTTAGTAGCAGAAATTATCGAATTAAATGTAACTCCAAATAAAATGACATGTCTCATTAGACAAAAAAAATCCATGCAGAGAGCGGTTTCTCAGAATAGTCAGAAACACTTGAAGAAACCACAGGAATGATTGCAAGAACACGGGAAAACTCATCAAAATATTGACAAGAATAATCAGGAGAACACGGAGAAAACCATCAAAATATTGACAAGAATATTCAGGAGCACTCGGAGAAATCCATCAGATGTCTAAGAAATCCATCAGATGTCTAGTTAGGTATAATCAGAAGCACCCGGAGAAAACCACCATAATATTGACAAGAATAATCAGGAGCACACGGAGAAAACCACCATAATATTGACAAGAATAATCAGGAACACACGGAGAAAACCACCATAATATTGACAAGAATAATCAGGAGCACACGGAGAAAACCACCATAATATTAACAATAATAATCGGAAGCACACGGAGAAAACCACCATAATATCGACAAGAATAATCGGAAGCACACAGAGAAAACCACCACAAGTTTTCTTTGATATCATAAAAATACAGAAAAAAAATATTTAAAAATAAAAATAAATTAATAAAAAATTTTAAATGAAAAAAAAATTAAAAAAATAAATAAACAGATTCTTCTAGCTTGTGAACTTCTCATTGTTGAGCAAAGATATAGTTCTAGTACAAGCCAGAATTTTATTTATTTTTTTAATTTTTTTTGTCATTTAAAGTTTTTTATTAATTTATTTTTATTTTTAAATATTTTTTTTCTGTATTTTTATGATATCAAAGAAAACTTGTGGTGGTTTTCTCTGTGTGCTTCCGATTATTCTTGTCGATATTATGGTGGTTTTCTCCGTGTGCTTCCGATTATTATTGTTAATATTATGGTGGTTTTCTCCGTGTGCTCCTGATTATTCTTGTCAATATTATGGTGGTTTTCTCCGTGTGTTCCTGATTATTCTTGTCAATATTATGGTGGTTTTCTCCGTGTGCTCCTGATTATTGTTGTCAATATTATGGTGGTTTTCTCCGGGTGCTTCTGATTATACCTAACTAGACATCTGATGGATTTCTTAGACATCTGATGGATTTCTCCGAGTGCTCCTGAATATTCTTGTCAATATTTTGATGGTTTTCTCCGTGTTCTCCTGATTATTCTTGTCAATATTATGGTGGTTTTCTCCGGGTGCTTCTGATTATACCTAACTAGACATCTGATGGATTTCTTAGACATCTGATGGATTTCTCCGAGTGCTCCTGAATATTCTTGTCAATATTTTGATGGTTTTCTCCGTGTTCTCCTGATTATTCTTGTCAATATTTTGATGGGTTTTCCCGTGTTCTTGCAATCATTCCTGTTGTTTCTTCAAGTGTTTCTGACTATTCTGAGAAACCGCTCTCTGCATGGATTTTTTTTGTCTAATGAGACATGTCATTTTATTTGAAGTTACATTTAATTCGATAATTTCTGCTACTAAATCAAAACTTGCAATATTTTTATAAGGTGGAATTAACACATATCATTACTCAGTCAAATTAATATTATGCCATGAGACATCTGTGGAGCACCAACATGCAAGACGAACTTCCTTTTCCTTGGAGTCTAGCGAAGCCATCCTTTTTTTGCGATCGTTAGTGAGCATCCCGCATCCCGCATAAAAGAACTAAATATTATTTACCTGCAAGCAACATCTGGCGACATCTGTTGTTGAAAAGCAGAACTACATGCATAAAGTACTTTTGCATGAGATATATTAATTCTCGCTGATGAAATATGAAAAAATTTCTATTTAAGTATTGGATCTAATTTAAAACACTCAATTGGTATCTGGCATTAGTCTCAGTAACTAATATGAATTCTGATTTGGGATCTGACGCTGTATCGAAAGAACGTAGGTGTAAGTTTTGCAGTAAAGAGTTTATCTTGAGAAAGAATAAAAGACAACACGAGAAGAATGACTGTGTTAAAAATCCACTGCGCAATATGATAAGTTGTGTTCGATGTAGCAAGTCGTTTACGCGGAGAGAGAGCCTAAAAAGACATGGCAGAACTTGTAGCGCCAAGCCTGCGTACAAGCTAGAGGACAACGATGAATCTACCATCCTAAGGAAGAGTGATCTGCATTACGACAGTAATTTTCTTGGCTCTTCCGATCTCGACAAAGAACTTAAATTGAAGGAGGTTGATGATTTACGGAAGAATGAAGACAATGGAAGAATCCTTAACGTGAAAAGTGAGAATATATTCCAGCCGAATTCAAGTAGATCTTTCCTACTTTGTAAAAATGATGGACTCCTAAAAAGGAAGCATGAAGACGATGAAGACACTTCAACATCATCAACATCGAATTATTACGGTAAATTGGGTTAAGACGATTCCTTCTACGGTGATTGTTACAGTGACTCTGAGGCTGTTGACAAAGACATAGACTATGATGAAGCACCTAAAGCTGCCAAGATCGAAGAATGTGGCGGTGTCCTGAGACCGAAACGGTGGAAACGACGTGATATATTAAATAAATCTGATCAAGCTTGTGATGATCACCGTCTCAAACATGAAAGTTACCCTGAGGTTGGTGGTAAAACGGAAGACACCAGAGATCATAATATTTATAAAGGTGCTAGGAAGGTGGTGGTAGAAGAGATTGATTACACATCATGGAAAGATCCAAACATATTGGTTGACCGGCTAAGACTTCTACATGGTTCGCTTTGTGCAGGAAACTATTCGTGCATCAAAGAAATATCCTTCATACTCAAGGAACTGAGGAATGCTGGCTACATACAATAATGGCTTGTTTTACTTGCATTTGTATAATGTAAAGCAATAAAATAAATAATTTAAATTATAAGAATTTAATGTTTTTATTTCTTGTATTCTGATTTCTAACTAAGACTTAGATCTCGTAACTTGTGCTTCCTTTTTGCCTTTTTTTTTGTTGATGGAGCTTCCAAATGTGCTGCCTTTTCGATGATGGTGCTTCCAAATGTGCTGCCTTTTCGTAGTCGGTGCTTCCAAATGTGCTGCCTTTTCGTAGTCGGTGCTTCCAAATGTGCTGCCTTTTCGTAGTCGGTGCTTCCAAATGTGCTGCCTTTTCGTAGTCGGTGCTTCCAAATGTGCTGCCTTTTCGTAGTCGGTGCTTCCAAATGTGCTGCCTTTTCGTAGTCGGTGCTTCCAAATGTGCTGCCTTTTCGTTGTCGGTGCTTCCAAATGTGCTGCCTTTTCGTTGTCGGTGCTTCCAAATGTGCTGCCTTTTCGTATTCGGTGCTTCCAAATGTGCTGCCTTTTCGTAGTCGGTGCTTCCAAATGTGCTGCCTTTTCGTTGTCGGTGCTGTCAAATGTGCTGCCTTTTCGTATTCGGTGCTTCCAAATGTGCTGCCTTTTCGTTGTCGGTGCTGCCAAATGTGCTGCCTTTTCGTAGTCGGTGCTTCCAAATGTGGTGTCTTTTCGTAGTCGGTGCTTCCAAATGTGCTGCCTTTTCGTAGTCGGTGCTTCCATATGTGCTGCCTTTTCGTAGTCGGTGCTTCCAAATGTGCTGCCTTTTCGTAGTCGGTGCTTCCAAATGTGCTGCCTTTTCGATGACGGTGCTTCCAAATGTGCTGTTTTTTCGTAGTCGGTGTTTCCTATTGTTTCTTCCTTTTTTGAAGGTGCTTCCAAATGTGCTTCCTTTTTTTTGATGGTGCTTCTATTTTTTTAATGTTGTTTTGACTCTCGTATTTTAGTAAATTGTTCTTGATTTGACTAGCGTATTATTCAAACCGGTTAATGTATATAAACGAGTCCTAGACAGCAGGACGCTCAGTTTGTTACTGTCGTTGACGGTGTACGGATCACCTAGTTTGTTTCTTCTGGTGCATAAGTCGCGTAATTGCCTGTTCTTGAGACTTCGATGGCATCTTTACCGGCTTTAACGTCGTACTCGATGGATGATGTACCATCGACTACGGGAATCATGACCTCGGCGCCGACGATGTTGGAGCAGATCCCGTTGGCAACGCCTCTGACAACACTGGAGGAGACTTCGATATGTGCTGTTCCACCATCAGCTGAAGTTTCATCAGCATTGAATACTTCAATTAATGAAGAGCGTACTTCGCATCAGTGCAAATACTGTGGTGCATCATTTACTATCACCTCAAATGCTCGCAGACATGAAAGAAGCGGTTGTTCTAATAATGTTCAAAGAATACAATTTCAGTGCAATAAGTGCAATAAACTAATTTCGCGTCTCGATAGTTTACATCGTCATTATAAAAAATTCTCCGAGACGTATAATGAACATGGTTATTGATTTGACTCATGTGTTGTACCGGCTAATGAGACTATATATAAGTGCTATGAACTTCAGTCCGTCTCTGGCTGTGGTGATGAACGGATCGGATAGACATTTAAAGTCATGTAAAAGGCTTAGTCCGTACAATAAGAAGACTGTTTGAATCGAGGAATCCAAAAGGCTTTGGTAATTTGTCTGTGTATTTTTTTGTACTTGTAGTAGTGTATTGAATTTATGTAATAAATTTTTTTTAAAAGAACTTGTGGTGTTTTTATTTTCTCAAACCTACCACTTTTTTAGTATTTTTTTTAAATTAAAGTTGTTTTGTATCGATCAGGGATCGAACCAAGAACCTTAGTCGATCTATTCAATCAGTATATGGATTACTAATTTATTTCATGAATTTTGAACTTTTTCCCGAATCTCTAGCTACATTATTACATGATTTCAAGATGGCGGCCGAATTTCAAGATGGCGGGGGGCACCTCCATAATAAATGATTACTGCGCTGTAGCGGGTTAGAATAAAATTATCCAGATGGAAATGTACTCTATAATACAAGTACACACAATATGGCGTACTCCAGCAGGTGGTAGCTCCTGGTAGCATGTACTGAACATAAAATGTCGGATCCATGATGGTCGACAAGGACAAAGTCAAATTTCAAGGACAAAGCCAAATTTCAAGGTCAAGGTCAAATTTCAAGGTCAAGGTAAAATTTCAAGGTCAAATTTCTAAGGTCAAGGACAAAGTTCAAGGTTAACAATTGAGGACAAAGGTATGGTGACCAGATAATTATACTAACATGGTATCAGCACACTCTAGCAGACGAAAACAAGATGGTGGTCTCCAGCGGATGAAGACAAGATGGCGGACATGATGTCATACCAGTTGACGATATATACCTTGGTATTGTTGGTGTTAGATCAGTCTAGGTAGCTTTCATGGAGGAAGGATCGACCGTTTACTCTCGCCGGGAATCGAACCAAGGACGTACATCGATATAATCAAACATAATTCAAATACGTTAATTTTTTGATGAATTTTGGACTTGTTTTCATTAAAATCGGATAATAAATAAAGATTTTCAAGATGGCGTCCAAATTTCAAGATGGTGGACGTGACGTCATACTAGGTGACGATATATATGCTTTGAAAAAAGTGGTGGGAGTCAGTCTGCCTGCAACCACCATTGAGGAAGGAGCCTGTCGCCATTTTTAATTTTTTTTTTGCATTCGTCGGGTTCGAACCGAGGACTCCGAACTCCGTGTCGTAAAAGTACAATTTTTTAAATTTTTTTGTTAAAATTTTATTATTTGAATTTTTTTATAATTTAAAAAAAAATTCATTAAAATCGAATAATAAATAAAGATTTTAAAGATGGCGGCCGTAACGGAAATTGCAACGGTGACGTCATCATCTAATATGGCTGTCATGGCATACTAGTTTTCAAGGTCATGACCTCGGCGGCTTAGAGCGGCTAGCTCTTAGGAGTTTTAAGCCGCTTTTAGGAATTTGGGTTCTTTCTAGGGCAAAACGACTTTTAAGGATTTTTCGAAATTCTAATTTTTGGATTGTGGAATTTTTTGAGAATTTTTGGCGGAATTTTTTTCACTGAAATGTAAATTTTGACGAATTTTGAGGAATTTTGGGTAATTTTTGCCCAATTTTGGCGAATTTTGAGGGTCAAAGGTCAAGGTCAAACTTGTCCCGTTACGTTATGTCCCATTACACTCCTCCAAGATGGCCGCCGTGACGTTATAATCCAATATGGCGGAAAACACCACAGACACCACAGCCTGAAGCCTGTCCCAGGGGCCCCATTCCTATACTACTGCTATGAGATAATGATGGTTACAAATATGCGCATGCATTACTACAATCCGTCCTACATATTTATATAAATACACAATTTGTTGGTAGAAAATAATACACTTAGATATATTATCATCGATATGAGTATGGAAACACACATAAAACAAGCCTAAATCAGTAAAATATCACAGCACATACGAACACAATGCACTGCACATTCGTCAGCGCACTGTGCCCGTCTGTGCAATAATTTTTAATTCGCCGATTCCTTCCTCGGAATTTTCTGTGTTGTCTATGTTTTTAACTTTTGACATCGGCTGATTTCGACTTATTTTCCGAGCGATTGCATTGCTGTTTCTTATGCCATACAGTGTAACCAGCAATGGCACATGTCCATAAGATATTAAATCTTCTCCAGTGCGAGAACTATTAAAAGAACGCAGATATGTCTAATATATGAAAAGACTTCATTTATAAAGAAGTGGTTGTCTGTCAGACGAATAAGTTTATTCCTCCGAAAATTATTGGACAACTACTGAAAATTCTGCTTCTGAAACATGTTTTGAATATAATTTAAAAATATGCGTCAGCGTGTGTACGCATAAGCAGCACTCTCCTTGCACGGCCAAAGATATAAATAAGGGTGAAACTAAAAAAAAAAAAATCTATACATGCCGAACATACCTCGGCCCACAATAATAAAATACTCATACAGGTCAAGGTCATCCAAGATGGCCGCCGTGACGTCACAATCCAAGATGGGACATGGACTCCTGCTCCTCACTCCTACTCGCGCGGTCGTAGCCCCCAACAAATACTACCCTAAAAAAAATTTTCACGCAAATTTTCTAGGAAACCAAATTGTGCTACAGGCTTCGGTAAAAATAACAATTATAGATCTTATTTATTTCAATTAATAGTGTTTAAATAACACATTTGCATACATTATGTAAAAAAAATTCACATAAAATTGTTTCATTAATGGTTTTGATTTTTGCTAGTTCACTGTAGTGTATATGCACACAAAAATAATTACTGACGAAAACACATCTTTAGGTTAAGAAGTTTTTCCCCATTAGTTTAAAATTAATTAGTGTGCACAGTGGCCAGTCATAATGTAGTGAGTTCAATACCTTGCAAGTCCATTAAGATTACAAGAAGTGTTTACTTGATCATTTTAAGGCGATGAAATAAAAAATCGGTCTAAAGAACACTTTTTTATTTCATTTATACCTATACGCTACAAAAAATAAAATTTTGGAGGTAGAACAAAGTAACATGTTCCTTGTTAGTGAAAGTTCACAACTTAATTATTCAGTAAAATTAACTGGCAGGTGTGGTATTACGCTGTTAGTAAGAAACATGATTTCCGCATTTACGCTAGTCTTGGTGGTCAAGGTTTAGCGTATCTGTAATATGTAACAAGTATCGTAGGTACCAGTTTTACGTGAGGCATGCCTCCCTTCTTTCTCTCAGACTTTCCAACCTCATCCCACTGCTTTTCCCAGTTAAAAGCGAGAGGCTTAGTGGTCACCATTCTTAAAAAAAAAAAAAGTTGTCTGTAAAGTCGGTTTACGGACGATAGTTTAACGTGACAACGTAATAACAAAACATTGATGAAATGATTGCATACTTTTATAAATAAAATTTAATCATTTTTATTGAATTATCACTATTTTGTATGGATACAAAGAAGGAGTGAAATGAAATCTACAATTTAATTGATAAATTTACTTTTATTTGCACTCATTAATTCAAATATGTTTATTACTTTAACGAAGAGATTATTTAACTATAACTTTAATACATGTGTGCTATTTAACTTCTTCCAATCTGTGTTATTCTGTTAAGGATAGGACGATGATAGGAAAAGTAGGAAACGAATGGGAGTGTTTCAAGTTTGATGTGCCTCGAAAAAGTCAAATCGATGGTTGTTCCTATCGAGTGGAAGAGAGATATAGATGCGGCGCAAGCGTAAAATGATCGTAACGGGACACAGCGTAACGGAACACATTTTCGTGCGTGCAGCCGACGTTCATCGATTTATTAAACGGTGTCACGTCAAAATAATTAAAGTTATTTTAACTTCAAGCGCTTATCACAAAAGTGTTTGGACTAACGCTAGTTCTCTACAACTGCATATCGTGACAAGAGACAGTCACGCCGTGGCATTGAGCCAGTGACCTACGACAGATGTATTTTATGTCATTTCCCCTCCCCTTCTCCAGGGGTTGATCTGACCTCGTGCTTGTTGCGTCACCGCGGGGGGGGGGGGGGGGGGGGGGGGCGGGATGGCGACAGCCAGATACATTCCTATATTTCTTCGTTCCTTTGAGACCACAGTCATACCTAATGGATGAGGTGATTTTAAATCCGTGTCATTAAACCGGTTTCAAACTTGACTGTCCTCAAATGTTTTACCAGTGGCCTCCCTATCATTCTGCCACGTTACTTCTGTCAACAGTGTAAGGCCGGAATTACAAAAGCCCGTCGCCTCCGTCCGTCCGTCATCCGTCAGTCAATCACGTGACCTGCAGCCAATAAGATGGCCCGAAAAATTTAATCCGTCCGTCCGCCAAAAAATTGTTAGCTTCATATTTTTCAAGGACGGGTAAAATTTTAGTTTCCAAATGTCATCTAGGTGTTTGCGTGTCACATATTATACTCTTGCATGCAGCTAAATCGACTAACCCCTCCAGAGTGCACTAAAAGAGTTTTTTTTTTTAAATGGCTTAACTGATTTTCACAAAATGTTTTTTTTTGAAAGACTAATGTTTTTAATTTGCAATGACACCATTATCATGAACATTTCTTCAGTATATTTATTTATAACACATTTTGAATAAAAAGGCAAGCAAAAGGCAGGTTTATTAAAAATCAATTGGGGATATTTAAAAATAAATTACAAAAAAAAAAAACTTCCAACCAAAACCAAAAATTTTCATTGATCAATAGTTCGTTTTACCTACCCATGCATTTACAACGGCTCGCATGGTGTTCCTCACTGACATTATTAAGGTTCTGACTGATCCCACTCCACTTCTCCAGCACAATCTTGAGCTCGTTGATGTCGGATGCTGCTGGATCTCTGGCTCGGACGATCCGTTTGAGCTCGTCCCGTGAGTGCTCAGTCGGATTCATGTCGGGACTGGCGGCTGGCCGCTCCATCGTCTCGAGACCAGCCTCCTCCGTGAACTGCCGAGTGGTACGCGCGTATGACAGTATGACACGAAGTCTTCCCCTACATATCCTGCGTAGGGCACAACATGATTCAGTAGAACGTCCTCGACGTATAGTTCAGCCATCAGACTCTTTCCGGCCGCCATCAGGTATGAAGACAATGTCTGTTTTTCCCTCAAGGGATATGCCAGCCCACATCATGCAGGAACCGCCACCGTACGAGAGTGTTTCAGCAAAACAGCACAGTGAAATTCGCTCTCCTGGACGCCGGTAGACCCGGCCTCTCCTATAACTTCCATGGAGACACATCCTGCTCTCGTCAGTGAACAGGATAAGACCGCCATTGCTCGATGTTCCAGTTGTGTACCCGAGCAAATTCGAGTCGCGCTTGGCGGTGATGTAAGGTCAATTTCGGGCCTCTAGTGGGTCGTCTTGGAGTGAGGTTGGCCTTCTTCAAGCATCTTCTGAATGTCCATTGACTAACAGCTACTCCTCCTGTTGCACATCGACGCCCGTGATATGGCGACTTCGCAGTGAAGTTGAAACGATAAAGCGATCGTCCCTCTCAGATGAGCACCGACGCCGGCTGGTAGGTGGTCTCCGAGTGAAGGTACCAGTTTCCCGAAACCTTCTAAATATTCTTGAGACAACAGACTGGCTCAAGGTCAGATGATGAGCGACTTCTCGTTGACTGCAGCCTGCTTCCAACAAAGCAACAACTTGTGATGCTTCTTCTGGAGTAGTATCCACAGTTTTGCAATAACAATTAATGATACTTGCAGTTATCTGTTCAGGTCAATGTCTGATAAGCGACTGACGAGAAATATCAAATTGGGATTATTGCGGCGCTCAACTCATGGTTACCGACAGAGCGCATTTTTCTATGTTTACGTACGGATCACGTTAGTAAAAAAAAACAACAAATATTGTACAGATTTTAATGATAACGGAGTCCTTGTAAAGATAAAAGATTAGGCTGTCCAAAATTAAATGCTTTGTGAAAATCGGAAAAGCAATTTTTAAAAAATACACCTTTTTATGCGCACTGGAGGGGTGGGTCGATATAGTTGCACGCGATAGTTTATTAGAAGGTATTAAAGATTGTTTAATATCTACTTTAGTTGCGTCCAAAATTATTTCTTAACTTACTTTTAAGTTAATATGGCCTGAGTCACAGAAGTGTATTAATTACGCATGGTAACTCTGAAAATGTGAAAATTAACACCAGAGTGAAAATAAAATTGATGTTATTGAGTTATAAGTGCTTGTTTTACATAATTGTTTAACTGATAAAATTACATAAGATAATTATTCCCAAAATTTAAGGTTTTTCAACAGTTGTCAGCATTGTAATGGAGAAATATCGTGACGGACGAGCGGAGAGTTGTAAATCGCTCGGCGGCTGACGGACGAATGCGACCAGTTATTGTAATTCAGGCTTCAGCAAATGACCTCATGTGGTGGTCAGTATTCGTAAACAAACATCATGTGACGCTTTGCAAGTGTCGTTTAGGAGATGGGTACATCTGGTTACACTTTCAAAAATCTGTCCAATTCGCGACAAGTCAAATAACACATACTTTAGCGGAATCGGAAGATAGTTTAAAGGCGTTATTCAAAAACGATTTTTTTTCTTCAGAAAACCAATTCATTTTATACAGGGCTAGTTGCGATCAGAAAAGGATGGTGGCTGAGAGAAATGAGGAGGAGAGGATGAAGTTAAGCCCCTCTAGTGTATTCAACACTGCTACATAGAAATAAATGTCTGTACTTTTACAAAGATACCTACCTTTGGAACCAGTTGCCAAAAAATATATGGTAATTTTGTACAACACATGGCTATGGTTATTTTTGGCATTTATGAAATAAGTTTTTCGAGATAATATTGAATATTTCTTACGAAAATTGGTGCATATTTTGTTGCGGTTCCTAGTCGCTGTCCAAATTCCCCCCCCCCCCTCCCTGGTTGGGATGTGGTACCCCTGAATACTTCTACGCCCGTCGAACACCCGTGTGCTGCTGGTGGCCTATCCTCCAGGCAAGTTATCGCCGCTGGTTTCGCGCGCCTCGGCTGGAGCAGCAGAGTGGTGGGGGTGACACGTGATCACGAGACCACTCACGTGGCTATCACCCCTACTTTCATCCCCGCTGAAGTAGGAGTAACTCGGACCTTCTGGGCGATACGAGGAAGAAGGGGAAGCGCGCCCGAGGAGTATATTTATACCGCTGATCTGAGCACACAGCGTAAGCAACATGGGGGAGAAACTCTAATTACCGAGACTGAGACCTAGTTTTTTGATGTAGTTATGGGCCCGTCCGCTAGATAGTAGTTTTCATAATATATTGCTGACATAACTACAATAATTTATTAGGAGAAGTAATGTATAAGCTATTATCAGGCAAACAAACCAGTGAAAATTCACTTTATTTAGGTTAAAAACAGCATTAAGTATTTTCGCATCGATTAAATTAGTTTTGCGCCGCCAAGGAGATAACTTAATATAACAAATAAAACGTATTAACTAAAAAAAAAATGTATGAGAACATCTATTCCGATTTTTTATTTGCTGGTAGTTATGGGCCCGCCCAACAGATAGCGACACATGTCGCGGGAAACATGGTTTCAGTTTCCACTGTAAGAGTCGCACTTCTTTATTTCCCTCCTTGTTCTGTGGTAAGCAACCTGCTTGATAATAATGCATCCCGCTCGAAAGAACCCAGGGTTTTCCCTGTGTCTATGCCGGTTTCACCTGGGCCCAACTTAATCTAGTTTCAATGTAGAGTTGAAAAGTGAGGGGAGTTAGTCATGACGCCAAACGCTGCCATGGCTGGCCAATCCCCCCCTAGCACATGATGCATGCTACCTCTCCTGCATGATTAGAGCGCATAGGCTTCGGCCCGAGACGCACTTAGAGTCTCTCCCTAACCCAGACCCCTCCCAAACACACTTAGTTTTTAGTTATGTTAGGTAAAAATAATTGGTTGTCTGTAAAGTCGGTTTACGGACGATATTTTAACGTGACGTCATAACAAAACATTGATGAAATGATTACATACTTTATGAATAAAATTGAATCATTTTTATTTTAATAATAAAAGAATAAATACTTGAAATTATATCTACTCGTAATCCGATTTTTAAAATGCACGAATAATTAACCTTTATTGCCGAAATTGTTGTTGTAATAAGCAATGAAAACCAAATTAACTTTTCACTTCACTTTATAAACAGTCGAGTGGAAGAGAGATAGATGCGGCGAAAGCGTACAATGAGCGTAACGGGACACAGCGTAACGGAACAATGTGCGAAACGGGACACTGTTTCGTGCGTGCAGCCGGCGTTCATAGATTTATTAGACGTTGTCACGTCAAAAAGCACAGAGCGCAGAGAGTGCAGGGAGGAAAGAGCAGACTCCTACACATTCGAGCTCTTGAGGTAAGTCCCGCCTGAGAGTAGTGGCGTGGGACGGGTCGTGGCGGCCTCCTGAGCCCTGGTCGCGCGCGGCCAAGTGCACAAAGCGGGCCTTTGAGGCGGTCTGAGCGAGGCCGCGCGCAGCTGGCCCTGGCTTGGTTTACACACTCTGCTCTACTCTGCTCTACTCTACTCTCGTGACGCACTCGCTGCTTTTATCTCTGTTCGCCTCCCTCCCGCAAGGTCGCCTGCACGCATGCGCAAAGGAAACCACCCGGAGTACACATGGCAGGAAAAAAATAATTGTTTTAAAATATCTGGTGGGAGGCGAGTGAATTGACCATTTTTTGACGTGACGTCTAATAAATCGATGAACGCCGGCTGCATGCACGAAAAAGTGTCCCGTAACGCATATTGTCCCACTACGATGTGTTCCGTTACGCTCATTGTACGCTTGAGCCGCATCTATCTCTCTTCCACGCGATTGGAACAACCATCGATTTAACTTTTCAATCATGTTTTCGTCGTTTGAATTATTAATATTTTGTAATTTAACGACCGTCCACCGATGTTCAGCACAATCGGTACGGTTATTTAAAAGTAATGTTGAATTTTCAAATACGTTTTTGTACGAACAATGGTGTTTTACAGTTACACACAATAATTCAAATTACACCGAGACCTTTTGCACAATGTTTTAAAAAATATTGTAACACCTTATAAATAAGTTTGGTGTATTTGGGATGCGAATTTGTTATAAAATCGTGTTATAAAAACGGAATAATATTATTACCCTACCGTTCTTCCATCTACTGTGACGGACGCGATCCGAACGAATCGTGCTCTCTATCAGCTGCCGCGGGAATCAGGCACTCGTTAATACACATTTTCCTTTGTTTATCGCGATGGGCGTTATTATTAATGAATTATAAATAAAATTCCGTGCCCCGGGCCACAATTGCATATCATTTTGAGCACTGGAAGACATAAAAACGTAAAATATTCTCGACAAATGTTAATCTCGGCCCCAGCGCACCACTAGCGTCTGGGTTGGAGATTAAAGCCGAAATTCTTTCTTAAACTTACTAATACTTATTTCATTAACTGCAAGGGAATTTTTATTAAATTCTACGTTTAATTTCACGACGAACAAACTTCGTCGTTAATGTGTAGTTGCGAAAAAGTGTAAAACATTCTCGACGATCTTGAAGTTAAATAGCAAACATGTATAAAAGTTATAGTTAAAATAATCTCTTCGTTAAAGTAATAAACATATTTGAATTAATGAGTGCAAATAAACGTAAATTTATCAATTAAATTGTAGGTTTCATTTCACTCCTTCTTTGTATCCATACAAAATAGTGATAATTCAATAAAAATGATTCAATTTTATTCATAAAAGTATGCAATCATTTATCAATGTTTTGTTATGACGTTGTGACGTTAAACTATCGTCCGTAAACCGACTTTACAGACAACCAATTTTTTTTAAATGTCTTGCTCCCTGGTAATATTCATCTCCAAAAAGAATACAATTTCCCACATACATAATTATTTAAAACTACTTATTATGGACACTAAACCGTGAACCTGATGGGAAAGTACTTTTATCTTCATTTTTGACGAATTACCAAAAATGCTGATACAACTGACATTTATAAACAGAAGCCCAAACACCATATTCCATATTTCTAACTTCAAAAATGACCTACTTACATTAAAAAAATTTCATTCCCTCTTTAACCCCCTTAGGGAATGACTGTTCAAAATTCCTTCCTAAAGTGCTCCGCTACGTTATGGAAGGAACGCCTATGCAAGTCAGCGTTAGAGTTTTATTAAGTATATTCCACCGTTCACGTTACAAATGTAAGCCCTTGCCTTACCTTGGTCTCGAACCCAAAGCCCTTCGCACAGATGGCTTGTTTGCGTCCGACAGCGCCACGTAAGCAGCCAACACTCAACGTGGCCCTTTCAGTGAAGATAAATAAATAAATATGGTCCCAAACCCTTCTTTTTATGGCCGCATGTTTATACAGCTTTCCCCCCAACAAACGCTAGTGAAAATATTTACATTTAACTTTATAAAAAAGTTTTTTTTTCTTTTCAAATTTGATATTTGCTTGATCATAATTTGAATAAATATTGTTACGTTATTTAGAATGGCTTTCTGTCAGCGTGTGCGTTATACTCGGGACTTTAGTAGAAGAAGAGAACCAGCCACCTCGTCATTAGTCTGTGTGTTCAGCGGGTGAGGGTCAATGTTCTGCAAGAAGGTTAGTGCGCCGTGCCTCAGCACGTGATGCGGGCGCGTGCTTCAGTCCATATCTTCGTAACAGACAATATATACACAGCTGAGCTTACACGCACGTCAGCTATTATTTGCACCGGTTCCGAGGCGGATGTCGTTAGTGTCCTACATGACATTGCTTAAGATTACTTTTTACTATGACTATTTTAGTTTACCAAATATATTCCCAGGTAGTTTCCCTATAATAACGTTTCTTTTGGCACACTTAATATGTATAAATAGGTACCCTAATTTATACGAAATTAACTATATGCGGGTTTATTCTGCTACACGTGGGTCCACCATCTTTGTGTCACATTTCCGTTCCACGAATTCCGTTCCATTTTCACGAAATCTCTTCTACCAAATGCCGTATAACGAGAACTAAGATGTTTACACATAAAAAAAAAGGCAGCGGGTTTTAACTGGAGCCACGATAATTTTGCTGATTGAATTATTTTTTAACTGAAGGCAAGAATTAACTTGCCTGTACATAATCAATTCTTTTTATAGTGCTCACTGGTCTGTAACAAGATCACATCCTTTGGGGCACTACACGTGAATGGTAGAAACAAGATTTTATGGTTTTATTTCAGGCCAATTTCATTTTTAAAACAGGAGATTCGGTGTTATTGGTTTTATTTCTTATAACAATCTGTTAATTAAAAATATAGCATATTACTGAACAAATATGTCATTTAAATGTTCCATGATATTAATTTCTCCAAAACTTGACATTTTGAGTGATTCATGATGCACTTTTACAATATAATAATTTGCAATAAGCATGTCTTACTATTCGGAACAAATATAATATTTATATTAAGTATTTTTGTGTTTGAAAAATGTACTAACGTCGTAATGTAAAAATTGCAAGATTAAAAATAAGTTAAACTTATTACAAATTTTTTTGCATAGTATGTAATACAAATTTCATGTAAAATAAATTACTTTCATTGCATTTAATATTTAAAAGATTACGTGTTTTTTACTAGACTGAAATTTTGATTGAAAATTCTTACTAGTTTCATGATTTTAATTGTGTTTATTAACTTGAATTTTGGTGTTATATGGTGTGTTGAAATGCTTTTCGTTTATTACGGTTTTATGGCAGTTCACACTTTAATCTTGTTCTTAATGATTGGGTAACCCCTTATGCTCCTTGTTTATAACTGACTCCAGGTCTTCATTAGAATAGCACTGTAGCCCAGGCACAGTCATCAACGTGGAGTAGAAGTATATGGGCGTCAAGTCTACTTTATTACGCAATGAATCCGCAAAACAATCGTGGCTCTATTATAACATATCTCACAAATAAATTTCATATTTAATTCTTGTACATATTTAAACATAATAAAACTCGCTTTTCCTATTATTGTGCCTCTATTTATTTCCTTTATTCTTCTTGTTCGTCAGACTCTTAAAATGTTAAAATGCTGCGCTGCCACAGTTAGATCGCCGGACGCGACGTGAGTGGATTATTTTCTTAGCCAATCGCTTCCGACTAAGCTGTGACGTAAGTGCGACACAATTAGCGGTTGCGACCGACTCTGTGGTTAGAAAGAATGTCTATTTCCATTGCTCATTGTGACGTTACTGAAATGCGTGTCAGAATTTTATTTTCGTATAATTTTTAGATTGATACTTGGTACTATTATTACTTTTATTAATATATTTTCAAAGTTTATTTATTTTAAATAAAAATATGTGTGAAATATTTTGAATATGTTCGCGCACAGTGACTTTCCCGAATGAGCATTAATTTTTGATTAAACGTATTGATAAGAAAAAAAATTGGTTGTCTGTAATTCAGTTTACGGACGATAGTTTAACGTGACAACGTCATAACAAACATTGATGAAATGATTGCATACTTTTATGAAGAAAATGGAATCATTTTTATTTTATAATAAAAGAATAAATACTTGAAATTATACTAGTAATCAGATTTTTAAAATGCAAGAATAATGAACCTTTATTGCCGAAATTGTTGTTGTAATAAGCAATGAAAACCACATTAACTTTTCACTTCACTTTATAAACAGTCGACGAAACAGTTCACGTCTAGATGACTTGTAATTAATTTTAACACTAAATTCGTTTTAAATACGTTCACGCGCAATGATTTTTTTTTTAAAATTGGGCCAGTCAAATCGGGCCAGTCAAATCTAACAAACATTGATGGTTGTCACACATGTAGAGCGAATGAAATTGTAGGCAACATTTTAAATCTAGTTTTTTTTTATTAGGTTCGTAACGCGGTTGAAAACAGCTTGTTCACCATAATGCGACATTTCACCAACGTATCGCCTTCTTTGTGATGCATCTATAGCGCTGTTGAGAGTTCAGCGTCAGGCATCCATTACTTGGCACTTAGGCCCGTTCTACAATGGCACGGAAATTGAGACGTATCTCATGGAACATTTCACTGTAGCGTCCGCTGCTTCCACAGTGCACGGAAACGTAACAAACTGCAAGCAATGAGATTGCATTTCAAGGCTACGAAATATTAATTTTATTACAAAAAAATTATTCTTCGAGATTGTAGCATGGGCTGAAATTGCATATGTAATGAGAATAAACCACAAAATAATAATAGAACACTTCATATTCTTGTACTTGAAATAATTTCTAACGTATTTAGAACATAAGCAAACATGGCTACCACAGCAGCCAAGCTACTCGGCTATTGGTCGCACGCAGCAACGTATACGAAAGAGCTCAGCATTGCCGAGATAATCCGTACGGTTCGTGTCCGTCTGCGTTCTATTGTAGAAACTATATTCCGTGAGATCCGTCTACGTTTGCGTGTCATTGTAGAACGGACCTTAGGCATAAAAAAAGGGACGTTGAAATTTTTCGTAAAAATAAATTTTATTCTGGGTTCACAGCCCAACAGGTTGAAGCCATTCTCCCAAGGCAATTTTTCTCGCAGTTATATTTGTTCACGTCTACGGTTATTCTAATGAACTGGTCTGATTGGTTTCAAGGTTTGTTCGCTACGGTTGCAAAGTAGAACAGTCTCGCCAGTGAACTGGTTCTGTAGCCAGCACGATGACGTCAATGGTGGCTTCAGGATGACTTTTCGGGAGGGGCTGTCGCACAAAGAAAGGTCGTAGTTGCAAAAAATGTGGTCAGATATTGGCCTTGGAATATTATTTACAAATTACAGGATTCAAATACAGAACCTTAGTAGCTCCATGCAACTTTTGATGAGATAAAAGTTTAACATACGAAATTAAATATTTAAGTAAACATAAATATACACTTATCAATAAAATTGGTCTCGGGAGGGGCTATCGCCCCCACCGCCCCCCTTCTGAAGCCGCGCTTGGATGACGTGAATATTCACGCCGGATGTGTAATCCAGTGACATTTAAAAGACCGTGGGTCTTCAGAAAAGAGAAGCCTTGTCTGAAAAAGCCAAGATATTGAAGCGACACAACACCTTTCCCTCTCTAAATATTACTGCGTTTTCGTCAGAAAGTGCTTGAACACAAACTGCATTTTACAGTTTATGAATTTTTGACCCAATAATCATGTGCATTGGATGTGGATGTGAGAATGCTTGTAACATGTGTGTTCTAACCTCAGCAGTAGCCAATGCAATGTTATCAAGGGAAGAGGGTGCGACGAGTTTCAGCATATCAGGACAAAAGAAGAAAAAAAAATGTATTATGTACGTGCTTTAGAAGTTATAATTTTGTGGGGTTTTAAAAACTGACACAACGTGCTTTTTAAGTTTATTTGCGTACGACAAAAAAAATGTAATTTTCTTAATTCAGATTAAAATGGTAACAAACACAACATGAAAATATATTGTACGTTATACGGAAAGATTTTGTCCAATTGACTTTTTTTCTTCCTTGGCGAAAAAACATAATCCAAATACATAACACGTGCAATTATTATTACAAATCACGAAAACGCGAGGTAGCACAATACGCGTGACGTTTGAATTGTAATCTTTAGTTTGACAAATAAATGACCTAACGGTATTAAAAATAAAACCCGAAGAAAACCTAATTGAAGAAAATGTGTTCTCAGGTCTCAGCATAAAAAAAAAAGTCTTTGCAGTTGTAAATACTTATTAGTGCATTAGTAAAAATATATATGCGAGCATAAGTTTTTCAATTTGTTTGTGAAAAGAACAATTTTTCATTCCTTTGAAAATATACCACGTGCTACATTGTATACCTCACGTTTGAACACAACTAGACCATACGTGCATGCGCAACACTGGAATTCATCCTCGATCGTTGCATACAAAAAATTTACTCTCAGACACATTTAGTTTCATATTTTGTCATGGTACATAATGCTTCTTTGGAAATGACAAAATAGTCTGCAAATATGTCTCTAATGGCTTGCACATTGTCATCACAATATCTTGGTCTTCAATGCTGACTGATATGCACACCACAAGAAAGTTAAATGCTTCTGTACTCATTCGGAATTAGTTTAAAAAATTGTTCCTTCACCTTTAAGTTTGTAGAAAATAGTATAAAAACTTCCTTTTCTATTTCTCCCGCTACTATACATTGTAAAAAAATCGTGTAATTAATTAACAGAACAACTGCTATGATTTGAGAAATGTCATAGCTCTTTGTAATATTTTTAATTTGTGATACACAAATTCACATATTCATGCATGTGTATATTTACAACTGTCAGTTAATTGTATTAAATTGTTGAATAAATTTACAATAAGAATTAATAACATGATAATATTTATGACTTCCAGAAATATTTCACAGTTTAAAGCTGCTAATAAGCAATGCTTACTTTATAGTGATTTTTAATTTTGAAACTTAAGTTTTAAACACTCCACCCTGTGGGACTTATTGAAGCAAACAACCCACAATATTATGTAATAAAAATTCCACTTTCGTAACCTAATGTAAATTAAATGGGAATTTGTCCATATGAATTGCAAAATACTTTTTTTTAAGTTCCCAGGTAGTTAGAAATTTACTACGACAAAGATTCTGCACATTTACAATGACATGTGTGTACCTACAAGACTACAAGTACAGTGTACTGGCAAAAAAAAAATAGGACATTGAACAATTAAATAATTGTTGTAAATGTAATTTCGTCTATAAATTCAAATGCGCTTGTAATAACAAGTCTACGCTAGTGTATTTTTACCAAAGGTTGAAGTACTATTTGGTTTTTTTACAAATATTTGTGTAAAATTCCACTAACTGTATATATGTGTGTGTATATATATATATATATATATATATATATATATATATATATATATACAGGGACCGGAAAGTTACTTTTAAAAAGTAACTCAGTTACAGTTACAATTACTCCATTGGAAATGTAACCCTGTTACAACTACAAGTTACACTACTGAAAATAAACCAGTTACAGTTACAGTCCTGAGAAAAGTAACTGTAAGTTACTTTAACAGTTACTTTGTGAAAAATATGATACGTAATATTGTTATAATTAAAAGCTAATAAAACATATTGGGGTTAGTAAAGTTATATGTTTATTTAAACGGAAAAAATTCAAATAGGCCTTAAATTAAATTGAGTAATTCAAGGGCGCCCATATGATAATTTGTAGGGGGGGGGGGGGCAGACTTATGGGTATGAAGTATTTTTAATATTTTGGAAGACTTAACTGCGGCTTGTTACTAGCCATAAAATAGTTCCAGTTCTGACCCTGTTAAAAATTTTTTGTCCTGTTACTAAAATACTAGACCACAGTACTCATTCGCCATAAAAAAATCTTTATTGTCTACTTTATTAATTAAATATTAACTATTTTATTGAAACAAATGAATTTTTAGCAACACAAATGCAGGAATACAGTCCTTATACTTTTGCAGCGTCTCGGGTACACGGATATCAAGAATACAGTCCTTCAACTAATTGCTCTCTTTACCCCTAAATAAATATCGCGTACAAATTAAATTAAAATAATTATAAAGTTTAAAACGTGTTGGTCAAAAGATTCAACTTTGGGAGAGAAACGATTTAAATATGTTATCACAGTCAGAAAACAGTTGTTTTTAAATGTAACACCTGGACTACGCTTATAATTATAGTCAAAAATTGTTTCACAATTAAATGAATATTACTATGTTTCGATATGAATCATAATTGCTTATCATTTAGAATTAGCACAGATGGATTCAGTAGTCGAGGACTATAAGTTTATTTAGTGATAGTAAAGCGCAGAAAAAATTAGTTTATTATTAAACTGGACAATTTAACCAAACATTATTTAGATGTTAAGGAATTAAGTGACACCAAAACCAATGAAAATAATCGAAAATTTCTAAATGCTGACACAACTCATATATCAGCTTTCCACAGAAGAGTTTAGTTCGGCGCAATTAATCCACACAAAACAACTGGACACTATGTCGACGCATATTTTAAGAATATAAGAAGATCCACGTCGCAGTATAATTTTTTTTTCGTGTCGTGTGGTGCGGGCCCCCATTTGTGGTGCGGGCCCATAGGCTACAGCCTAGATAGCCTGCGCGTAAATACGGCCCTGATAAACCCTTAAATAACATGTTCAGTACTTAACTTCAGAATTAAGAGTACATTAGAACCTCGATTTTACGGAGCCCGGACTCAACGAAGCCGCGATTTTACGAATATATTTTTCAGGAACCATCTAAAATTCGGAAAATTTGACACCAAAATATATTAATTAAAAAAACACTATAAAAACATATAAAAATATTTATTTTTAATGCACAGCGTATTCATATTTTAAAGCTAATACAACAGCCATTTACCGTTAGTGAATATTGTATAAGTTACTGCGGCTTCAAACTCAAAATCGAGAAGAAAAAAATGGACTAGGTACACTTTATTTGTCGCAAAGTTTGAAATTTCTTCGATTATAAAATTATGTCAAGGTCGTAAAAATATTTATTTTACCGCAAATGAACTATACTCGACATTCCTTACCCATTCCAACATTTCCAGCTTCAGAGCATAGCAACTGAGCTTGAAACCTTGTGAAGCGTGAGAGTAAGAAACGATATTGAGTAGCTACTTCCTCTCCTTTACGCTAATATCCAGCAACCCATGCCATTAGGCATTATCTTGACATGTGTCGCATTCATTACCTTCTCTGCATCGGTTTCCCAGTAAAAAACGCTCAAAAATGGTACAAGTGACGCAGCAAGTAGACGTGACGAGCGGATTTTCAACTAAGCTTTTTTTAACTTACTATACAAACAAATAATTCCCTATGGCTATCACAAATTCAAGGGCTTCTCGCACTAAAATATACTGTGTTTTTAATTAATGTCTGTCGTTACAGAGCAGCGATTTTCCTTCACCAAATAAGCCTATGATTAGAGACCGTAAAAATTCGCGGATTCCTTTCGAGACAGGCTGGAATCCAAACTCGTTTAGCTTAATGAAGCGTCAGTGATTGGACCGCAATTTACCTGAACGACTTTGAGCCAATGGCAAACACTCAATATAAGAATTATCGAATCATAAGAATCGCAGTAAACAGTTCTCCCGAGTCGGTAGCCAATGACTAGGTGATAGTTGCCCGAGTAAATAGGAGAATTGTGGAGTCTATCCTAGTGGTCATTGAAACCGCGAATTTTTCCAGTCTCTACCTATGATCACTTTTATGAAACAGTACAGGTGTACACTGAACTGTGTGCTTGTTCTCCTCGATTATGTTACTAAAAGTGCGTTCATTAATATTTTTCAAGCCGATCTGTTAAAGATTAACTGATAAATATGATAAGGTGAAGTCCATAAAAATGCAAGGCCGGGAATTCTTCCAGCTCATCAACCCGACCCTGGATAGTCTCGTCTGTGTTCAGTCGTCTCTGGCAAGGAGTGGACAAGTTTGCAAACTCAAATATAAATTTATTTTAGTAGCACGCGTCTTACGAAAAGGAAAGATATCCAAGAAAGGCATGTCGGACAACCTATTGTCACCACACGAAAGTTAACATTATGCAATGCGTGGCGCAACTGTGTTTAGTCGCTTGATGTCACTTTTATATCACTCGTGCAATGAGGCAAGTCGTGGAATATTAAAAAAAAAATAAGGGGAACGCAGGGGAGGGCAGAGGGCAGTTTTTACTATTTAATATTATATATATTCCGTTCAATAAATTATAACCTGTATCTTCACGGGGTGGGGTGATTAAAATTTTATGAAGATAACGATTTTACGAATGCAATCCAAGCGACCGTGAGCGTACGTAAAATCGAGATTCCAGTGTAAATTGCTTCCGAGTCTACTGAAGGTAGCGGAATCCGTATCCTTTTAAACACTTTATAAGGGAAAAAGTGGTTTTCCTCTAAATTCAAAATAAATTTTATGTTGTAGACTTTTCTGAACAATAATTCTTATTTGAGTAACTTTAAAGGTGTTAGCTTACCTTAAAAATTGCGAATAATCTGAGCGGATGTGACGAATGAGGAAAAATAAGAAACACTACATAATAACAATGGTTTTTATCTTTACACTTTTCACTTATTTATTTACACTTTAGTTATTTATACTGACTGAATACACTAAACTAAATATAGACCAGATGCATAAAACTGTAGGTAGACCTAAAGACTATTGAAAAATCTCTGTTTTGAGACGTTATTTGTGAACATACACATTATTATGACGAAAAAGTAGCAAAACATTTCGCCGTCTACAAGTACATGTCAACTTACGCGTCATCTAACTCTGACTGGTCTAAATCTGTTGTGTTGTGTTATCGCGTGAGCTTGGGCAGGATTACGAAGGGGAAATACTCGCCACGGGCGTTGCGCTTGAACAGCGTTTTCTCCCTGTACACAACACCTTATATCGCAGCAGGAGAAACTAATGCTTGAACTAACATAAAAAATGAAGTAAACATGTAAAAAACGATATACAATAATATCTTCGTGTTGAACCACTTCTACATAATACCGAATTTAAATAATTTTCTTTAAACCCCTGACTACACTATATATTTTTTTCCTTCCCTGAAAGCTAGGGGGGGGGGGGGGGCACGGCCCCCCCCCCCCCTGCCCCAGGGTATGGGCGCCCTTGGAGTAATTAGTTCACACTACAAAATTGTTCGCAGCACCACACAACAAGCACTTCACAATAAGGTTATTTTTATCACTCGACCTAACTTAGAAAAAATTAGAATATGAAGGCCACGGCAACGAAAATTCTGGACTCCTTTCTCGGCTTCTCGCTTCATTAGATTCTGTCAT
Organism: Bacillus rossius redtenbacheri; assembly: GCF_032445375.1. Lineage (NCBI taxonomy): Eukaryota > Metazoa > Arthropoda > Insecta > Phasmatodea > Bacillidae > Bacillus > Bacillus rossius. Next base: position 11,472,936 of record NC_086336.1, on the reverse strand, counting down.
TGCTTTCGCGCATGTGCACAGGTAGGTTAATTAATTAAATAGCACAGCAGTAAACCCGCATGTCACAAATATTAAATAAATGACAATCAAAATACCAGCGCATGCTAGCCAACAGCAGTTTTACAAGTACAAGCAATACCATCGCAAATAATATGCTTGTCAGGATTTTCGTTCTGGGATTGAAAAAATCAACAAATCGTTGTTCGTTCAATAAGAAATACATTTAAAAAATTTAACGCAAGAAGTAACGACAATTATCGTTACTTTAAGGCAGAAAAATGTAATTCAGTTACAGTTACTGAAAACTTAATATATTGCGATACCACGATCGTTACCAAAAAAAGTAACTGTTACAAATAACGTCGTTACTAGTAGCGCGTTACTTCCAGTCCCTGTATATATGTATATATATATATATATATATATATATATATAAATAATCATGACAGTAATGTAAAATCACTATACCTTTGAATATGTAATTTTAAAATTCTTTTTACAGTGTAGGATGCAGTTAATACTGTCATTGGTGAAAGTTCTGACGATATTTACAGGTAAATGCAACAAGAACAATATGTATGTATAAATTCTATGGAACACATGTTTCTACCGCGGATGCTGAAAATGAACTACTGGCTACACCTTACCGGTGCGTGTGCAAGAACCCCTCCAGAGACGGATCCATTACCGGAGCCAGCACCAGAAGAAATTTCAGTGAATGTGCAAATGCTCTGAGACTTGAAGTAGGTACTGAAGAAGCACTTCTCTGTCATGGAGAGAGATTGGGTGGTACCTGGGTTGAACATGGAAATAGTGGACCGTAAAGTGTCCCCGCAGTTTTTGACGGAGATCAGGATTGTTTGGTTTCGAATGGCGCATGTTCAATTTTGAGTCAACAATGACAGTGGAATCCTTTCAGGCTCTAGGATATCTTGCGGCTTCCTCTGCTACTGCTACTTTGGCGCTGACTTCTGCAGCCCTGATGGACTTGTCATAGCTGATGAGACCATGGTCTGCGAGGGAACAGCCCCCATCACAAGGGTATCCTGAGGTGGTACCCTGTCGTGACAACGGGTCTACTGACTTGCTGCGTGTCTTCTTGATCACTTGGCTGGGCTGCTAGAGTGACTGAGAACCAGTAAGCTGATAGGATGGGCTGGCCCTTGTCGTGCAAATCAGACTGGTCGTTGTGGTACTTGTAACTGTACTTATAGTGATGGTGGTAGCCGTGAGTGTGTCAGTTGCCTTGCCCCCATGTAACGAGTGCCAGATCTTCTCCAATTGTTCTGCAGTGGGAGCGGCAACGGCAAGGTCGGACAACTATTACAGGCGAGTCTGCAACCGGGAGCTATAAACAAGGTCAATCCATATTAACACAGATGTGCTGCTCCAGCCATTATGGCGGCAGTGTAATGGTTTGCGTTTCCATGTTGCGTGCCACCATGTCGATCGTGTCATTAACATGGTGCCCCGACACACTTCTTTTGGAGCGCTTTGTCTTGTCTGGATTTATGTTATGTCTGGACATCTGCTCTTGCTTGACAGTGGGTGAACGTGGTGCTACCATCTTCATCATCGTGCCGCAGAGCTGCGAACCACTGCTTCGAGACAATGTCCCTGGCTGTAGCTTGGGATATTTCTGGTCTTCATCCTTCGATTGTCAAACTGGCGATGTACCCCCCCAAATCAGTATTTGAAGAAATGGAGTGGATGAATTTAGTGTCAGGTGTTTTCCACAATTTACTTCCATCCGAGCATGCTTCCCATGGCGGGAGACGCAAAGGTTCCCATTGAGAGAGCTACTCCGGTGAGAAGTAGTTATCAGAGTCCATAATGCAATGGTGGATAACTCAAGATATAGTATGCAGCAAACTGGAAGAACTTTGACTCGTCAAAGATAAAATGTCCGTGAGTGGCTGAAGCAGTCATCCAATGAGAGGGAGTCGCCCCTGCTAGTGGTTTCCACCTGTGGCCAATTCAATGCTTGCTCTCCCTGGTTGGCTGAAATAAGTATCTAATCACATTTAGGCCCTGTGTTGCCCTCCCAATAGGAATATAAATGTTCCTGATTGGGCGATGGTCAGCTGAGATTGGTGGCATCTCAGTGCCAGTCACACTGAGGCACTGAGTCGCAACCTCCAATAGGAATAGAGATGTCCCTGATTGGATAGTGGTCAGCTCGATTGGTTGCAGCTGTGGCCAATCACACTGAGACACTGTGTCAAACTGTCAAAAAAAAAAGGTGTCCCTGGTTTGGCGATTGTCTGCTCCATTGGTTGTATCTCTCGGCCAATCCGATGAAATCATGCCCCTATTTGTTGTTGGATTAGCCAATCAGGGCGTTTCTGCTTCTGATTGGTTGTTGCAGCCTCTGGTGAGAACAATCCATTCTCAATTTTGGACGCAAAGTTTGCTGAAGTGAAAAACCCACATTTTGGTTCGAAGTTCCATGCAGGCCCCTAAGATCTCAGATGAAAACAAGGCCAACTGGCACACTTGCACCGAGTGCACATATGCAATGCACACACAACTGAGTCCACAAGTCACAGTTGCTGTATGCCACTCACAAAAGTTAACCACACTCAACGAAAACTTGTCGCAAAATACTGGAAACTCTGTACAAAATAGCAGAGCTACAAGCTGTTCACTGGTCCGCAACCAACGAGAAAGTGATCCCACAAATATTTTTCTAGTGAGCAATGGGCAATGGCTACTTATTACCTAAAAGTGATTATTCACCAACCTTTTTTATTCCCCAGTGGAATTAAATATTTAACTTAAAATTTTTATATTTATAATATTGTAAATATAAGCACAGTCATTATACTTAGACATTCAAGTGAAAATTTTACATAATAATAGCTAACACATAAAAGTTCATAGATATGAAAAATATAATAATAATAATAAAATAATTTACCTAGTAGCCTATTTAGTTTTTGGCAGCTATGGTAAAATAAATATCTTTCAAATCTTTCAAGAAATTTAAATTCTTATCATTATCATTCATCAGTTAATGCCAACTTGCACAAGTGAAGTTTTGTGACATATTAGTCAACCACACCTACTTCAGCAGAGCCCAAGACTCTACTAATTATGTAACTTAACCAGACACAATATTTATTTAAAATTCAGACAATAATCAAAAAATATTACCAATTAGTTATTAAAATTTTTCATAAGTAACCAAAATCCACTAACCTATTTTTACATTGAAAATAATATAGGAAGAAAAAAAACATGCTTAATAATATAAAACCTTTACCTAACCTATAAGGGAACAAATAGACTGCATAAATATCCAGCAATGACTTTACACATGTTCGCATGTCCTGATTATAAAAAAAAAATATGGGAAGGGGGACATAACAAAATTGCATAGTTGCTTTTTTATTACTTTACTTCTATTAATGTCTAATCATATTCTAATGCCTATGCCAAACATTTCATATATACATTTATGTAGCTTCAAAAAATTGGTAGTTTGGTAATGTTGTTTCTAGTTTTTTCAAACAAAATTTATGAACGACCTGCTGGAAATGAGCAGACACTTTTACTATATAAAAATATATACAGTACACTCCCTATTTAACGCGGTTGTCGGGGGACATAACTTTTACCCGCGTTGTTGCATAACCGCGATGTTTCGATGTGACCAAGGTCAAAAGGCTTAAAACACCGCCTGTGTTCTAATAGGTCGGCAAGCACGCACAGTATAGACGGCCCGCCTTTGTGCGGACTTTGCATCCGCAGTTTTCACTAAACGCGGGTGAAAAAATAAAAATAATAAATTTTAAAGATAAATATTAAATGTTGAATTGTTTTTATTTTTCTGCGTGCCGCGCACAGTTTGTCGCACGGCCTACGAGCGCTACACACGTGCGGCAGACAAGCTGCTGCTGCCAGTCTCGTGGTGTCAGCCACAGTAATTGCTTCGTCAGTGTCCGTAACAAAGTAAGTGCAGTGTGTGCGGTTACACACGATTCTGTGGTCAAAGTCTTCTAAAAAGAAAGGCCGTAGTGATACTTCAAACCGAATATGAATCGCAAAGTACCGAGTTTGATTGACAAAATAAAAATTCTAGATTTACTTACAGATAGCTTGTCTTTTGCAGAAGCAGGCCGCAGATACAGGAAAAAACGATTCTAGCATTCGTACAATAAAAAATAAAGAATCGTCTATCGTGTCAAGTGTTAAACTTTATTATCCATGCTTACAGTAAATTATAAATGGTCACATGTGGGAAACAAAAATTGCGCCAATTTAATTTTAGCGCAATCAGTGACGCCGTATTAAAAACCGTATTAAACTTTGTCTGTACTTATTTCGCCAAACGCTATGTCGAGTTGCTGAGTGTGTGTGGCTCGGATCGGCAAGTGTTATATTCCCCAGCCTCTGGTTAAAGGTCGGGAGACCGCTACACATAAACATTTCCGGGAATTGTTTACCACCTCACGGCGAAAGTGGTACAGTATGGTTCACGTAAGTATTGGACCACTGGGAATTCCTGGGCAAAGATTAAAAATACGCTAGCTGATTTACTTTACTATTTAATGTTAAAACATTATACCAAATTAAAAAGATGAACGTGTATAATACAATGAATTACCCAATAATATTACGTCTGTAGGTTTAAGTTGTAACAAAACATTTATATGCAGATGTCCAGTAAAGTACCAATTAAGATTCTGGAGTGGAATTTTATACACCGGACTACCTGATTTTGCCTTGCACGCAGGGACGCTGCTCTGCCTGTGTGCTGCGTGAACACATTCCCTCCCCCACTCCCCCTCGGCCTGTTTCTGCCCGCTCTAATATCTACCTCTCTCCATATTCTCGTATCGCCTCTCCCCTCCCAGTGCTTGCCGACAACCAAGCTTATCCAACATCAATCCCCAGCCGAGTCCAGGGCCGGAACTAGGAGATTCGTTAAGGGGGGCAAAGCTTAATTTGCCGCCCCCTTCTTACCAACATTATAAAATACCCTTTTTCGTTAGAAGCGGTGGTTGAAATGATACCATTCACTTATACATAATTGAGAACTTTTATTTATCAAGTACACTAATTGGAAAACTAATACAATTACATTTTTATTATAATGAAGTAGACTGTTATCAAACTATTGTTTATTGTTTGCACAACATTGAAAATTAATGTATTACCAATAAGTTTATTAAGTACTAAAATTACATAAGGAACATGTGCTTCTGAATTAAGTATAATATTGTATTGATAACCATACAAAGAAATTCAGTTCAAAATTTAATTTTTCAAGCATGATTAGCGGCAAAAGTGTTAATAATATCATCAAAATTGATCAAAGCAGCTCGTTTGTGATCAATAGATATAAATAATACTTAGATTTGTTAATCTCTGCTGGCCCATTGTGCTTCTCAAATAGCTTTTAATAAGTTTAAGTTTACTAAAACTTCTTTCACCTGACGCAATTGTAACTGGAAGGGTGAACAACATTCTCAGAGCAGTAGTAATGTTAGGATGTGCCTCCTCCAATTTAATTTTGTAGATAAGGCTCAACATTTTTGATGCTGTAGCATCTTTTAATTCATAGTCTACTGTTAATGCATGGTGCTTAAAACTTTCAATTTCAAATACAAATTCTTCTTTGTTAAGATCGGCCCTGTGTTTCCTAATTCTGCTGCTTTGACTTTTAAATCTTCTACTTCCATTTTATGAATTTGAACACCACTAAAAAACTCAAACTTATTGTTAATGTTCTCCAAAGCCTTAAACCTGTTACTCCGTTCCATAATTCATCTGTCAATGACTTTCAACATTACATTTGGACATACGCCATTGCTAAGCACTTTTTCTGTAGAAGAAAACTAAAAAATAAAATAAATAAGTAAAAATAACCAAAAGACAAAAAGCATAAATTAAGCAAAAAAATTGCTGTTGTCAACAGAATATAAACACCACAAAATATTCCGTAACAGGAATATGGTCAACAAACAAAGAAAAACAAAGAAAAATGTACTAAGAGAACGAAAAAAACCCACAAATCATGATGACACAAAAATATTGAACCCAAAAAAAATTCAGCACAATGGTTGAAACGAGACAAAAACACGACAAAACGAAAAGACGAAACAAACACAATAGTTTTTCCAAAACAGAAACAAGCGACGTTTCGGGAACTGCTATCTGCTCCCGTCCTCAGGCAGACACACACATGGTACGAAAACACAGTAGCGACTGAGTAGGGGCTGGTAAAATGAGGGTATTTATTAGAGAAAGGGCTACATCTTGCTCAGCCAAGTGATCACCCGCAAAACGGGTCTTTGAGATACCAGCTCTCATCGCAGTGGTTTTACTCACTCTAGACCACGAATTATGGTAATACTTGATTCTTAGAGTGAAGTAACGCATTTGAAGTACGAATATATTTACAAATTATGCATAATCAAGTTAAATAGAATTTCTTAATTTCTTGGCTAACATATTGGTTGCGATATGTACACTTTCAAAACTTTTTTTAATGACTAGAATCAACTTGTTTTAGTGAACCACTTTTAATATTTTGCCGCCCCCTGATATTTGCCGCCCGGGGCACATGCCCCCCATGCCCCCCCTTAGTTACGGCCCTGGCCGAGTCACGCTGGATAATGTCGCTGGACGGTGTGCTTTATCAGGTCCCCTGTCCGATGCTTCATTTGTGAGATAAAGCGACGTTAAGAACTAGTGTTTCAGAAAATATCACTGGGCTGGATTGGATCATAATTTGAAAACCCTACAAGATAGAGGAATAATGTACGGAGATATCATGTTTAGAATTTCACTGCGGACATTTTCTACGCCTAGGCTTTTTTCTGCCCGATGCTTAGTTTGTTAGTTACAACGCAAAATTATCCTAATCGGCTGTCAACCATTTATTCCATTATTATTATTAATTTCTGACTGGGGGACATGGTTTGACCCGCGATATACCTGATTCCGCGATCAATCGGGGGGCGATATACCGGGAGTTTACTGTATATATAAATTAAAAAATATGTCTATAATTATTATGCCAAGCATTACTGAATAACTTGCTAACCCTATCATACAGTACCAGAATTGTTTCCAAAAATTTTAAAGCATCAGCTGCTATTGAAAAATCATAATGCTTTTATACTTAGAATATACTATGAAAAAAGTACATACCTATTATCGGAATAGTTTTTGTTATAGCTTTTTGCAGATGTGATGGTTTGTTGTGGGCATAAAATCTTTAACCAAGAACTCAGTTTAACCTTTGATATTTCTTTTGGTAGTTTCCAATCTCTTGGATGATAATGGCATTTGAAAGTTGTTTTTTATTGAGCATTTACTCATTCACCTAGGATTTAAGGCGCCAGTTTATGGCAATTAAACTGAGCCTGTGGGACAAAATAAATGAACTGCCATTATATTTGTTTTGCTATATATAAGTCTCAGTAAATGTTGCACTTTCGCGAAAATTCAAGTTTCACTCCAATGCGAGACAGCTGTGGCATATGAGTAGGTAGTTGGGAAACCATACTGTGGCCATTTGGACTGAGATTTAGATCTGATGAATACAGTTTGTACCAAGAATTGTCTAACTTATGAATTAAATTATTGATATGTTTATTTTTTAACAGTATTTATGTGAAACATTAATTTATTGCACATTTTATAATTTATTTAACATTAATTCACCTGTGTTGCAATGTAATGTTAAACCTAGTTATTTCGTTATTTGTTAACTAAGTGTTTGCATTAAATTTTCAAGGAACTACCATCAAAATTGACTGTAGGTACTGAGATTATCAACTAGGAACAGCCAGTATGTCTAGTTACGTATACAACTGTTTACTGTGCTTGGTATTTTTTAGATTATGGTCTCATTCATTATACATTACCATAATTTCCCTCCTACTGACTCTATTTCGTTTAGCTACTTTAAGTTTAGCTTATGTAACGTGAAACACAAACACAGCGAACCCTAGTTGGTATCTCAAATGGAAAATTTGGAAAAAGTTTTAAATTTTTCTATTTATTTAATTACTTCTTATTTTTAATTTTATACTCAAAGCCAGGTGTCATTACGTTTGTCCTGTCTTCCCAGGTTGGGGAGGGACTACAACATTACAGATATAGGAACAATATTTTATTGTGAATTGCAATTGTGAGTTATGTACCATATTAGTAACACCAAAATACAAGTTAACATAGTGAGTAACACTTTCATGCAATACATTTGTTTTAGGATGAAGTTAGTAAGAAAATATACAAAATCAGTAGTAAAAACTAATTTAATTCTCCGGTTGGTAGTTTAAGTCTTAATAGCTCATTTTTACATTACATATTCTGATACTTAGTGAAAAATATTATTTTATTAAAAAAATACAATTTATATAAAAATTTAGAATACACAATTTGGGATAAATTATATTATATACATAATATTTTAAATATTACACCATATTAATAAATAAAAAAAAATTAAAAATAAAACCAATAACACTAAAATGATGACTTTCAAATTGTTTTTGTTGAAAATAAAAACATAAAAAACAGGTAACAATATGTTCACTATACACTCTCGCTATACAATGCCTCGTCATCACAACCAAGAAAACTCAAAGGTAGTTTTTTTTTTTTTTTTTTTTTTTTTTTTCATATTTTGCCAGTTACTGAAGATGCTATCAGAATGCCATTGACGGTAGGAATAAAAAATCCTTGTCACTGGGGCACAAGCAAAAATACTTAATTCCTGAAATACAAAATTGAAAACATGCGGTTCAAGTTAATTTTTTAAGTTGGTTGCAAAACAATGTCATTTTAGAGTTGTTTTGGTTTACAAAATTAACAATCAGTTTTCCATATTCATAATTAATTTGTATTTGAATGCTGTTTGTATCAAGCATAACAAATAAGAAATGGGTGCACACTTAAAAAAACTTTTCAATGGATCATGAAAAATTTTAACAAATAATCCTCAACACAAAATACAAGGTAAACCAGGGTAAGTGTATTTTTGGGGCAAGTGTAACCCAAACCATTAAAATTCTTCAGAACTGTCTATAAAGGTAAGCTGGCTGTGGTTTCGGAAAGCATTACATTGCTACTTTCCATGTAAGTGAGAGTGGACACACTTCAACGTCATGTTATCTATGGTTGTTAGTAAACACTGAAGTGCGCCTTTTTCTCTATGTAGTAAGTTGGTGAATGTCTTTGGATTTCATTTGTTAAGAACACAGTTTTAGTTATTTTTTGCTGCTCTTCCATGTATGTAATTAATACACAAAATATGAGATTTAGTGTTATATTAATATGAATTAAAAAAACCATCATGGGTTACACTTACCTCAATAGAAGTTATGAACGGGGCAAGTGTAACTTAACTATTCTGCATGGGTTACACTTGCCCCGTGTCAGTTCTTGCATTGTGCCTAGTTGTCAAACAGCTATGTAGGGCTGTATTGCCATACTTACATTTTCCTTTACAAGTTGCCAGTACCTTTGCCAACTTCAATGGGGCATGTTCATGTTTCTTGTTTCTATTATTTGTTTCAAGCCCCATAACTTATGTGATATTTAATATCAAATGTATATTAATATAAGTTGAGTTAATGTAAAATGTGATGTCATTGCCAGGTAATTATTGTAAATCATTTCTAGGTTAGTTGGCATTGTTGTTTTGTTGCAGATAAAATGGTGCGCACATACGTTCGTAAAAAGGCGCCACCTTCGTATTCAAAGGCCACCTTAAACAAGGCTATGGAGCTTGTGAAAAGTAGACAGATGACTGTATATAGAGCTGCAAAGGTTTTTAAAATACCTAAACCTACTGTATACAAACATGTCAGCGGACAGAAAGGTGTCAAAAGTCAATCTTTTGGTCGCCCAATTGCTCTTCCTGCAGAAGATGAAAAAGTAATTTCAGAATCGCTCAAGGTGATGGAGAAGTGGGGGTTTGGTCTTTCCAAAAAAGAAACATTTGAGATCATTGGTCGCTATGTAAATGAGAACAAAATAGTAACACCTTTTAAGGATGGAATTCCTGGATACGATTTCTTCTGTAGATTCCCAAAAAACACATCACCTGAGTCTGCAAAAGCCTCAAAGTGTGGAAGTGTCGCGGAAAAAGTGTGTTGACCGGTTTATAATAAATTACTATTTTATTAAGTTAAAAGAAATCACAGAGAATGTCCCTCCAAACCAGATATGGAATCTGGATGAAACCAGCTTCTGTTTGGATCCCAGTAGGATCAGAGTTGTGGGTGAGAAAGGTACTCCTTCACATCGGGTGACAAGTGGGCCAGGAAGGGAGAACGTATCTGTTTTAATGGCGGCCAATGCAGTTGGAGAAAAACTACCTCCTCTAATCATTTTCAAAGGGAAAAATGTTTGGAATTCCTGGATTGCCCCAGATGGTCAAGAATATCCTGGAACGACATACACAGCAACCACCAATGGATGTATGGATTCAGAAAAATTCACAAGTTACTTTTCGAAAAAAGTCATTACCAACATTCATCCAGAAAGGCCAGCAGTGCTCATTTATGATGGCCATAGTTCCCATGTTGGTCTTGATCTTGTACACATAGCAGTGGAGCAGAAAATCATAATTTTCAAATTACCCTCACACACGAGCCATCTCCTTCAACCAATGGATCTCAGTGTCTTCAGACCACTGAAACTGAAATGGGATGAAGCTGTGATTAAATGGCAGAGAAAAAATTATGGAAGAAAGTTGCCAAAATTACAATTTGTGTCAATATTGTCACAAATATGGGGAGACTTAGACCCCATTATTATTATTAATGGTTTCAAAAAAGCTGGGATTTACCCTTTCTGTGACACTGTTATCGCCAAAGAATCCTTTGAACAAGAAGCTTACAGGAGATTTTGCAATCAGCACCGGAATCAAGAAACCATTACAACTGCTGAAAAAGCAAGTTTGAAGCAGCCCGAGCAAGAACGTAGGATGACAACATTTGAGGATTTGCTGTTAGATCAGTTAAAACAAACATCAAGAACAGAAACTACAAGAAAACGCATTTGTGGTCAGGCAGAAGTTATAACATCAAGACAAGCTATAGAAACACTTGAAGAACGTGTGAAAACCAGTAAGGCTCAGAAGCAGCATACAAAAAGGAAGCAGATACAACCTATTGAAACAAGTGAAGATGATGAGCAATCTCAAGTTTGCCAGGAAGACTCTGATGAGTGTGACGGTTCTGACATTGTGAGAGATGAAGAGGAAGAATGTGACTTTATGAACATTGCAGAGAAAGATCTCGCAAACTTCAATGTAGATGACTGGTGTGTGGTAAAACTTTGCACCAAAAAGACTGTTAAATGTTTTGTTGCACAAATCATGGAGAAGGAACCTGATATTGAAGTGAAATTCACGAGGAGGATGGGCACATCATTAACATTTCACTGGCCGGATGTTGCTGATACAAGTGTCATCACTCCCGAAGAAATATTTTATTTCCACCCAGATCCAGTTGTTGACAAGAGTGGTAGTAAATACAAATTTAATGTAAACTTTGCTTCTTTACATCTGTGTTAAGTTATTGTTGTAACTGACGTAAACTGATGTTAGTGGCCAACATTTATAGTGAAATCAACAGTTAGTAATCTCTTTTTATTTAGTTGCGACATTTATTAGAGACTTCAAGGGATGCTTCAAATGTCTTTACAGATTGTAAATGCAGGCCTTGTTAGTTTATGTACACTTGCCCAAGGACCTAAAATGTGATGTTTGTGCTGTAAAATAATAGTGGGTTACACTAACCCCAGGGTATGGAGCAAGTGTAACCTAGCTACATTTCAATTTATCTTAATTTATTGTATTTTAAGTTGGTAATATTTGTGCATTTCTTTTCTTGTACACTTAGATAAAGCTTTGGTGGCTTCCTATAAAAATTTACAGGAATATGATCATAAGAGATGAGAGCAATTTTTTTTCCAACTTTATAATGCTCAAAGACCAAGTTAAGAAATGGGATGTCAGAACAGACAAAAAGGGTTGTACTAAATATCCATAAAGGCGCAACTGGGCCTTTTACATAGTAACATGTATGATTTTGGCACAAAAAAAAAGGTACAATTACTTATAACATACTTGATGAACTAGTTTCAGAACTTCTTCAGTATCTGTTAGTAAAATTTTGCTACAACATTCGGTAACAAAGGGTCTTTTTTACATAAAATTTGCAAAATCAAATACAATATAAGATAGTAAATAGCTCCACTATTCACAGGTATATGTTAAAGCTGATACCTTTCCAGGGATTATTTTCACATAATTTAAGTGAACAGGATCCAAAATTTATATTTAATTTGTAGATGAAGTGGGGGAAGAAGAGTGGGAAGGGGGTTGAGGGTCAAAACAAAATGCAAGTTAGCAAAATTTTGCTTAAATTAAAGTTTCTTGAATTCCAGCACTATTACCGTTAATTCCGGACTATTAGTGTCTAGTTTTTCAGTTGTGTTATTTTTTTTTAATGACCCTGTGTTTCCTTTTACCAGTGACCAATAGTCTGCAAGTATCTGCGTACTCCCTCCGCTTCAAAAAAAAAAATGGCCTGCATGTGCCCCTGCTTTAACACTGAAGCTCACACATAACATCAACAACAACATAACATCAATTTCCGTCACCTAGGAAGCTACGCATTACGTCTATGTCTACGATGAGTAAAGGTATCCACTACGCAGGACACAGGTACTTCAATCACTAATGTACCCCAGTCCCATGGACCACACCAGAGGAGAGTCTGTCCGAACGGTAACACGAGGCTCGCCACTGAACTTGTTGGACGTGCTCACCAGCTTCCCGAACTCCAGCTCTCTGTGGTCTGAAAACAAACAAGCCACATCATGTCACGATTGTACGCTCACATTCACTATGCTTCAGAGGACCACAGAATGATGAAAATTAAAATTTGAAAGAAAGAGAAAAGAACTACAAAACAAGAACTTCAAACGATCAATATTTATTTCTTGCTTCTAGTCATTTATTTAGCAGGTTTCAATAAATATTCTGGAGGCCAAGTTTCCACCACAATTAAGTTTAATTCTTGGGATAATCATGTGCCTTATACATTAATTACATTTATTTGTAGTTTCCTAGCTAGCTTGAGTTGAAGCAGCTTCATCCCATATAAAATTGTTCAAGCAGCTAGTACCCAGATATATTTATTTTCCAGTTGTAAAGAAATAATTTCTGTTGTAAATATTGTTGTCAAAATAATAATTATGTGTATTATCGGGAATGGTGTTTTGCTGTGAACTTGACCATGTGTTATTCCTAAAAACCTTGCTGCAACAACATACTCCAAAAGCATGTTTCCAAACTAGTCAAACTACCTACATATCTGAAATGATCTCTAGAGTTGCTGCTAAGGAAGATGCTGCAATAAAATAAAATAAAAAACCTTTACTGAAAAAACAAAATTATTATAGTTTTTAAAAGTTTTTATATTAAAAAAACAACATATAATTCTATGTATGGTGGGTTACAGTACTGTTGATAAATCTGAATAGTTCTGTAAAAGCATTATTTTAAAACACCTTACAGAATATTTTTACCCTAATTACAGTTTTTCACCCCTCTGCCTACCAGAGTGCAATTTAAATTGAAACTAGCATAGGACACCTGTGGACATGCAAAATTGTATCCATATTTTAAAAAAATAAATAACTTCCATTCCTGCTTGCATTGTTCGCATTCCATAAAGCTGAATGGTGCAGATTTGTGATTACACTAAAAAGGATAAATGGTGAGTAAGAATTCAGAATTTAAAAACTTTGATTTTTGATCTAGTAAAGGAATTTAAAAGAACTTAATAACATAATTTTTGGAATGTATTTGTATTTTTTTTCCTTTTGGAATAGTGCCTAGTATCCATATTTACCACAATTTAATGTCTTACATGATGCACAGATGTGATAAATTATTTTTTCGTATTTGATTCCAAAAATTTCTCTGCCCCCCCACCCCCAGCACTATGAGGCCAAACCTATAGGTTAGGTTTCCAAGTTGCAGCTGATACACTATCTGCAATGCCAATGTATTAAATAGTACCCAAAAGTATTATAAAATGTTAATAAACTCTCTTTGATGGATCCATTACACTTTTTTTTTGCTAAAAATTAATGTCATATGAAGTGGTAGCCTCAGATTCAGATCACTAGCAACTTTAAACATGCAGACAATTATGTCATTTAAAATAAAACTAAAAATTGAATGTAACCTGACTCACACCTGTTATTACTGGTAACATACATTGAAAGGCCTTTAATTCAGCATTATATCAGGTTGTAAAAAAACCAAGTTAAAAAAAAATGGTTTTTGTTTAAACCAGGTTTTTTAGGTTCAAAGCACGCTTTTCAAGTTTAATCCATGCTTTTTAGGTTCAAACCAACTTTTTTTTTATTATGTTACTTATTATGGTTCTCAGCATGCCTGACAACATGCCACTCATGTTGAACCAGAAAAGTTGTATCATCAGAGAACTGAAATCCAACAAATCTGCACATCTGAGTGGGACTTAACCACAGAAAGGATATTTCCCCACAGGATGATGATTTCTATAGAATGGAAGTTTTCCACAGAATGGGGATTTACAATACAGTCGGCGATTTCTCACAAAATAGGAATTAGCTATTTAATATTTTTAATTTTAGAGTATTTAGCTGGGTATGATTTACAACTCATTTTCAACTTAATCTGAATAAATTAAATGATAAAATTGTGCCCAAAATTAGGTATTTCGGCACATTTTTAAAATTTTTATTATAATTTTAATTTATTTTTGAAAATTTTATTTTCCATATAAATTGTTAGGCTGGTGTACTCTACTTACTTAAACTTTGCTGCAGTGGCCCGAGGCACCTTTTCTCAGGGGCCAATCTGATCTTTTGCAAGTCTAAAAGATGACGTTAGCAGCCCGGATGACATTTCTCCTGCTTGCAGTCACGCCCGGGGTTTGTAATATTATTTTCCTACATGACTAAATTTGCATAGAGCAGCTTCTGGCTTGCAAGCTCTATTTCTTAGAGGCCCGCTGAGCCCAGCGAGTCTCGGCACGACCGAGTACCTCGTGAACCCTCTTTCCCAGCCTCGTTGCGTTTTTTCTTGCCCACCCTAACCCCCAGCCCCCCCCCCCCTCTTTGGTTCTCAGAATTTAGCCCAGGAAGTGGCCTACTTTAAGGACGATTTGCCACAAAAAAAATTAATTGTGCAACTATGGACCACACACGACATCTAGTGGCAGAAATAGTAACTTCTGCACTTGTCGCCAGCGAGTGGAGCTAACGCCCGTGACTCCTGGTGGCGACATTGCTAACCTCCCTCTACTTTCCCCTTTAGGACGCCAGAGAGCAGTACCGGCTGCGCCATAAGCCCCTACGCTTTCAACTCGCGTCCAGTAAAAGTTGATTCTATGTAGCTTTCTGTGCCTGCCGGTAGAGAGCGCGGTGGTCGTCCTTCGGCGCATCAACTGATGTTCTTGTTACGCCCACCTCGGTCACCTCCGGAAGTTCTCGGCCCAGTGCCGAACCTTCCTCCTCTTTTCCCTAGGGCCGAGCGCCCGTGTTAATTAGGAGCATTGTCCGCCATTGCGCACTTTGACTTCGGCTACTTACCGCGGAGCAGGACGGCCTGTGTCATCTCGGCGTCACCTCTGTTGAGAGGCTTTTTCGCGGCAATGACCAATTCTTCATTCGAATAAGGAATGTAGTCACCTGTGTTAAAGGATGTGATCCCAGTTTCGAAATTTAGTAGTAGCCAGTCAGTCGTTCTAATTAGGCAAACAAGTAATGTCTTTGTTTATATTTTATAATTTTTTTTATCTTTCTAAATTATGATTTCTTCCGCAACCTCCGTGCTATTCTCGGTCCGCGCCTTTTGGATTTCTGCGCGAGACTATTCGTGAGTCCAGGAGCTACACCCTGTTTGGTGAGTACTTCAGTCTCTTTTCCTCCCCAAATTCCCGTTTGTTGGCCTTTTCGCGCCAACTCTGTTTGACTGTCTGGAAGCAGGTCTAATTGGTCTGAATTGACTTGGGTTTCAGACATGGTCCAACACTTGGGGGCCGAAATTGCACCCAACATGTTGTCCAGGACCTCGAGCTTCGAGTCGCTTTAAGAAGAGCTTTATCCCGGCTAGACGTCAAAGTTTGAAGCCCCGGGTGATATTTAAAATATATAACTTCTCCGTACAACCAACGAACAAACTTATCTTAATGAATACCAGCGAGCAGTCGCATTGAGAACTTAACAAATAAGAATATGTGAAATTGTTTAAATGAAACGATAATTAAGGTAATGAGTGGTCAAATCTAAAATGCTATAATATGTCAGGAAGCATACTTTCAATTTTTTTCTGTGCTTGATTTGTTGTTAAAAGTATAGAATAACTTGTTTTAATCATATTGCGTCGGCCCGGTTTTTTTAATACCTTTTTTTAAAATACCTTTTAAATACCTTTCATTGTGAAACTTAAAAATCTAAAACAAAATGGCAAACAGATTTAATTCCTTTTAAATAAACCAGGAAACCTATAGACCAATATACGTACTTATGCAGTGATTTATTTATTTCTTATTTACCTATATCTATTTAAACGATCCACTAGCTCCCAAGTTGCTTGCGTTCAGGGAGTATCAAATTGTCTTGTTCACCACCTCGTGCCACCTCTGGGAATACTTGTATTTTTCTTTATAATTTTGCTCAGCTGTTTCCAAGGAATTTCTTATAAATTTAAAATAATCTAATTTTGGGGCACGAGGGGTGTTATAAAATCTTGATTAGTATGTAATTTTTTGTTCCTGTAAATCACAAGAAACATTAATGACGAAACTACTATTGTTATTAGAGTGGAATAAGAACTTTCATTAAAAATATTCAGATATTCCATTTAAAACTACATTATTTAAAAAATAAAATATGGTTTTTCATAAAAACCACTTTGTTTAAAGCATTTTTTTTTAAATCAGCCATCCCTGCATTATATGGTTCAACACATTCTGTACTCTGATGCCAATCCAGCCGTTTGTGTTCAGATATTTCAGATGTATTCGGTAGTTGATCCATGGGCGTCGCAAGGATATATTTTATGGAGGGGACTTCAATTAATTTAGTTGTTGAGGAATATCCATCCCTGGAAAAAAAAAGCGTGGGGTCCGGGGTCCTCCCCTGGGAAAATTTGGGGTTTGAAGGTGCAAAAAGGTGGTTTTTAAGCATTTTTCTTTCCTAAATATTTTAATTAATGTTGGTTGCAATGTATAATTTATTTTTTATAAAAAAATATTTTTAGAGAAAAAATTTGTAAAAACACAGTTAACATATCTGCTGGTGCTATATCCACACAAAATCATTAATTTAAACATTAGGAGAAACCTGAATGTTACACTTAAATGCCGCAGCAGTATTAAGAATATTTCGCACATGTACACAAACATAAGTAATAAAGTGATTATATTCACTATTATTATAGTATCTCTCCTCGGTATCGGAGCTGATTTTGATTTTACACGAAGATCGAACTAAAAAGTGCTCACATTACCACGATTGGACATTTTTTACACATTCCTAGAAATACACCACAAAAACAATTTTCTATGTCCCAAAAACTTGCGGGCCCCATAGGGGGTCCAATGGTGCCCGAAGGCCTTGGAAGCACGTCAGAATCAATGTACTTCAATTTTCCAACTAAAAAAAAAAGGGGGGGGGGGTGAAAATGACCTCCCCAGGGGGAGGGGGTATCTCTCTGAATGGCTCACGGAAACACAACAAACGAAAGAAAAATTATTTTTAAGAAATTTTTGACCTTTACACCCCCCCCCCCCCCCCGCACTCAATGTAAATGGGGTGGTAGTCGACTTCGGGCATAATTCCCACCATGCCCTGACTTCATTGTTCACTGAGGAATAAAAACATACTTATTGTTGTCAATAGCTCAAAAGTATTGGTTTTTTCCCCTCTGAACACTGCCATTACCCCCTCTACCCCCTACCCGCAGCTCAACTCATGAAACTATTGTATGTCATCAGTCCTACAACAAAAGCTTTGTTGAGGGTCGGTACACGATTCCCTTTGATGCTCACAATACTCCACATAGCACATCATGTCAGACATAGTGTGTGACACAAACACCTGGTATAGCAACACAGTCGCCAAAAATCATTTCGTGTAGTACGGTGAACGAAAGCCACACATTAGACTTGAAGAGTGACCCATAAAACACTTTTTTTGTTTTTAAAAAAAAAGAAAAAAAAAGAAAGGAAAATTTAGTTTAAAAGGGACAGGATCCACCTCCTCCACACTCCCAGAGGCGAGTAGGTTGACCCACCGACATCCGTTTTCGTAATACTTCTGTAAGTGCACCACAAAATCAATTTTCAGAGACCCAAAAATTTCAGGGACCAATAACCCCTCCCCAAACGAGGCTCCACCCGAGGGGGTCTGATGGTGCCCGAAAACCTTCCTGACTTTCAAAAATCTGGGGCAAATGATCTCCAACCCAATCCAAGAGGCCGGGGCACAAGGTAATATGTGCCCGGGGTTATATAACTCCCTCCCCCCCTCCACCGCGAGGGCGTTAGTTCTCTAGCCGCTGTGAGCTTCCCTAAGCGGACGGGTCTCGCCAAGGAGAAGGATAGGAATTATTTACGCAAATATGCGGTTTTTATGTAATATCTCTGGCTCCCGTCATCGTAGCGAGATAAAATATATACCAGGTTTTAAGTCAAAAGATAAGCTTATAAACAGAAAAAGTTCATCAAAATTTGACCAGTAGTTTTTGCATGATGCTCGAACAAACTAACAAACAGTAATAGTACAGATTATAAAACAATAATACATTAATATCATAATTATTTTGTAGGATGATTACTAAATAGTTAAAGGAACGGACAGAGTACTCGCCCAGGTCCCACCGGAGGCCCGAGGTGGAGACGCAGCGCGCGGGCCGGCCGACCGGCGCCAGGCTGCACCAGCACCGCCCCTCGCGCAGCCGCGCCGGCACCTCCAGCACGTGGGAGCCGGCGGGCAGCAGCCACGTGAGGGAGCTCTCCGCCAGCAGGAACACTGGCGCCGCGCCTGGCTCGCCCGCGGCCCGGAGCAGCGTGCTCACGTTGCCCAGGACCTGGTCTGGCCGGCCCGACCAGTCGCACACCGCCACCGCCGCGTCCACCTGCGCGCCCGGTAGGGGTGTGCAAATACTCAAAATTGCAAATATTTGTGCGAACCAAATATTTGATTCGATTCACATTCGAAACAAAATTAGGTATTTGAAAATTTCAAATATTCGAAAGTTTTCGAATGTATTAAAATATTACTTTTGATTGACGAAAGTGTGATACAATAATATACCGAACCTCGAGAAATCATTTTCCCGAGAGACTTCATGGAAGGAAAAAAAACTGTAAGCGGACCTTTACTTACATCAAATTTTAGGTTAGGTAAATGGGCATACTGAGAACAGTTAGTTAAAGCAAATGTAGCATGAAAATTATCATAAATGCTTACAATTTTACTGCAAACTTTACGTGATGTGTAGCATAATTAATTTATTATATCCGGTTGTCCTTAGCACAATTTTTGGGCGAGCCATGTGCCATATAAAAGTGTAAAACTATTTAAAACAATGCCAGCGCATCAGCTTTCAGTAAATATGTAGTCGCGGTATATGCGGAAAAAAAAAATGCTAAAAATCCGAAAATACTTTTATTCTATGCTCTTTCACTTCATCTTTTCAAATCAACCAGCAGAGATAAGAAATTCCAAATACTTTAGGAGATATCAAATTTTTTAATTTTCATCACAATACCTGTGTATTCATGCGGCGATCACAATTTTTTCTGGTTTACGAGTATCTATTATGTTTCTTATTGGACAATTTTGTCATGTGACAGTTCCGTGATTGGCCAGTATTCAAATGAACCAATACGTGATTATTTATTTATTTATTAATGTTCCGTCGGAGGTATCGTGACGTAGGTGAACGACTACATCATTTCCTTCTAATGGCAAAGGAAATGTACCTGCCTCCAACTTAGGTGATTTTTTAACGTTTCTAATTTTAAAGTCTTATTTTTTATTTGGATATTGTTGCGCAAGTAATAAGTAACAAAAAAATTTTACGTGAGTTGTTAATGTTCATCATTTGTCCGGGTTTGTTAGGTCAGGTCAGTTACATTAAAAATACTTTAAAACTAAAGAACCATTGAAATTAAATCATATTATTTTTAATGTACGCTTAGTTTGAAAGTATTCATAATGTAACTGACCTGACCTAATTGACCATTTTAGTTCCTACTGTTCATCCTTTGTCCCGGTTTGTTTGGTCAGGTCAATTACATTATAAATATTTTAAAACTAAACAGCCATTAAAATTAATTCACATTATTTTTTATGTCCGCTTAGTTTGAAAGCATTAATAATGTAACTGACCTGACCTAATCGACCATTTTATTTATTACGCATTCACGAACACACGGCAAAATAACAAAAATTACGGCGGTCGAATGGTTGTATAGGTGCTGTATTGCAAAATTAAAAAATTTGATATCTCCTAAAGTATTTGGAATTTCTTATCTCCGCCGGTTTTAATGAAAAGAGGAAGTGAAAGAGCATATAATAAAAGTAATTTCAGATTTTTAGAATTTTTTTTTTTTCGCAAATACCGCTACTCTACATGTTCAAAATTAAAAAATTTGATATCTCCTAAAGTATTTGGAATTTCTTATCTCCGCCGGTTGATTTGAAAAGAGGAAGTGAAAGAGCATAGAATAAAAGTATTTTCGGATTTTTAGCATTTTTTTTCGCATATACCGCTACTCTACATATTTACCCAGCTTTCAATAATAACCTTCAAAAACTAATGCACACATACTCTTTGGTCACCATTCTATTAATTTTACTGATGAAAATCTAGAGAATTTTTTTTAATGATAGAAAAGTAAACACAGCTGCCATCATGGCTACAGCAAAAAAGAAAATGTGTCCGTTTGTGGTTATGGCCAGCAGAGCGGCCCATGGCCAGAGAATTGTGTTGCTAGAATTGGTTCAGCGCAATCGCTTTTCAAACTACAGAAAATGTTACGTTAATAATTAGATAAAATTAAAAATACATGATAAACAAAATTCATTAAAAATTATTTTGCCTTGACACGTTTTGATTCCAAAAGACTCTGAGAAAGGAATATTGACCGTGCTTACGAGCAGTTGTAATAAACAACTCTTCGATATATCGATTGGTAATCGCTTGACTATTTATTGCGGAAAATAAAACTGATACATCGAAGATCTGTTTACTTTCATAAACCTTTTTCCGTTTTTAATTTTCAGAAGAAGAAGTGAAGTTCAGAACGTTGTTTTTCTGCTTCTGGGAACATTGTCACTGACAAGAGGCAATGCCTGGATCCAGAACATGTAAAGGAATTGGTCTTTTTGCACTGCAATTTACATAATGTTGATGGCAAGGTGTAGGCTTGGCTTTTGAAGAAGACATTTCTGTATCACTGATTGTGTTTTATTACTAAACCATTAGAAGAGACATAAAAATTTACATGTTACTTGAGTAATAAAAATGTATATAAAGCTAACAAAAATTGATAATATGCCAAATTTTGACTGTAATTATTCAGATTTATACTTAGAACTTAATTAGAAAATATTCGCAAATTATTCGCTATTCACAAATATTTGCAATTATTTGATTCACATTTGATTTTCATTGAAAAAGTCATATTCGCACCGCCATAGCGGCCCGGGACAACCGTCGAGGGTGCGTCAGTCCCCGCCACCTTGCCGATGTTGTAGTGGTTTTAACATGAACGAGCTGACAAAAATATTTTTCATAATAAATTGGGGAAAAAAAAGTGTTGGAGGCGAAAAGTACATACAGTACAAAGAAGGCAGGACAGCATTGCAAAGTTTTCAAACAACACAACATATTATTCAAGAGAAATGTATCAAATTCAATCATGAAACTGATTTGTTTATTAGGCCATACTTTAATCTTTCCGAAAGAAAATCTCAACAGTTTTTTTAATACTTATTGTGATTAAAAAAAACCAAAAATTTGCATTACCTCAACTATAACAGATAAAATGTGATTTACCAGAAGACTGTACAAATTATCTTGTCTATGGTTATTTGACAGATGAGAGGTGATACGATATGGAGCAGCGAAGAACACATTGGTGAGGGAAACGGAAGAGCTCCAAAAAAAAAAAAAAAAAAAAAGAAAAAAAGAAAAAACACAGCAATGTCTGCCACAAATCCCACTAGCGAGAAATCTGTGTCCGACGCTACCAGAGATCTCACCTGGCTTGCCTTTATGGGTTGGCAAGCGATCTGAACTCTTAACTGCAACCACTTTTAGTCAGTAGTCATCACACGCAACCATTATATGTACGTACCTGTAATTGATCATTTAACTGCAAATATAAATTAGGTATACACTAATTTGGTTTTTCAAGGGAAGTTATTTGATTTTCGGGTAACTCTTAAGATATGCTTGGAAGAAACACTGAATAAATACAGATTAATAAATTAATAAATACTTGTAGCTTAAGCAACAAATAATTGTAACTTATATCTGTACATACTAATAATAGAACTATTCAATGTAAAAAGTCTGCACATTGGATGAAATTATAGATTTGCAGGTTTGTTTGTCTGTTTGTTCTGGTATCAATCGGAAACTATTGCACAGAGATTGATGAAACCTTTTTTATTACCAAGGTCTTTGGCTAACTTCATCTCTAATGGGGTGAAAACTGGGTAAATATGGTTTAAGATGGTTAATTATAGCTCATACATTAATCAACCATAAGAAAATTAAATAACAGTAATAATAAACATACAAAAATTCCAAACGGAATTTTACCATTTTGCGAAATTCAACCTGTAAGGCATAAAAAAAGGCGTTAAAAAGAAAATGCATTCTTCCGAATCTATTTGAAACAGAGGTGAGAAAATAAAGATGAACAACATGTCTTTTTTTTTAATTCATCAAAATAAATCATTTAACCCCTTAAAGACCACTATTATAAAAAATAAAGTTAAAAAATTTTCACTAGTGTTTTTATTGTTTAATAGGGATATTATTTACATAAAATATGAGTTCAAAGTTTATTCTTACTTTATTATATAAAATTCAATTATGTATCAAATTTGATACACTGGTCAACAAGTGGTAAATGTCGCACCAAATATTTAGTGGCAGATAAATTCCTAAAATTGTCCAGATAAGTATTGTAATAAATACACAAAAGAATTTTTTTCATAAATCCGAATTACACTGAAAAGAATAACTTGGTTTGTGTGCCTTTAAGATTTACTATGGTTGTAACAATGCTAACAGTACAATAAATAATACAGTACAATAGGAACACACTGTTGTAGCATTTCTTAGTAATTCATCCAATGTTGCTAACAATGCAAATTATTTGTGTATAGTAGGAATGTATAGTTGTAGCATTTCTTAGTATTACATCAATGATTTTCTTATGTCATAACAATGCTTATAGTAGAAAAAACAATGCTGAACAGAAAGAACATGATAACATATCTATGGTCATTATAATGCTAACAGTATAACATATTATACAATACAGTAGGAACGTGCCATTGTGGCATTTATTAGTAAGACATCCCAGATTTTTAAAAGTCATTACAATGCTAAGAGTTAAAACAAAATGTTGCACAGTAGGAACATGTCATTGTGGCATCCCTTAGACATAATTTGAAACACAGCAATAATATAGTCCACCATGAAATGAAAAATGATACATTGGCTCATTGTAACAAAACAAATCTAAAAGTTTTGTATGAAATCCCATTTAGGAATGAAATTCCACAAAACAATTTTTATGTTTTGTGATGCATAAGTGCACCTTACACTTGGTACAATAAAAACTTGTCAAGCCTTTACATAACATAAATTTACATCTTTGCCTGCACTCTTGGACCTTGGGCCAGTGACCGAAACCATCCCTCTTCAACACAAATGATGGCAAGATAGCGGCTGATTTTTTCTTCTTCTTCATCATGTACTCGTGGTCTACTGCAGCTTGAGAATTTACATAAGATATATTTACAGCTTTGCCTGCACTCTTAGACCTTGGGCCAGTGACAGATACCATACCTCTTCAACACAAATGATGGCAGGACAGTGGCTGATTTTTCTTCTTCTTCTTCTTCTTCTTCTTCTTCTTCTTCATGTACTCGTGTCTACTGCAGCTTGAGAAGATGATCTGCCAAGCTTCTTCATATCGATGCCTTGCTTGCAGAGATGTTCAGCAACATAAGTTCTGAAGAACAGAAGATCCAGGCAGTCATTTTTGCAAAGATTTTGGGAGTTGCAGTCACTTCTGTACAAAAGCCATTAGTTGACAAGCACAAGGTCAATAAAGTGAAAAAAGAAACGCAAGTATAATTTCTTTGAGCGGATTTGAATTCTGTAATATGCTATTAGAGCATCCATTAGGTTCACACCTCCCATGAATTTATTGTATGTGGTAACTGCTCTAGGACATGAAACTTCAGTTGAAGCCTTCTGTTTGCTGTCATATCTTTTCACATTGCTAACAGGATAATATGCAGATTTGAAAGTTGAGCAAACTACTACACAACGATTATCGCACCATTTTACTGCTCTGATATCAATATCATCAATGTTTGTTTCTTTCTCTTCAATGCAACCTCTTCCTTTCTTTTTCATTTCCTTGTCACTGGAAAAAAGATAGACCAGAGTATCTGTTTAGTCTCACAGTAGGTACTGAGAGATCCAATTCCAAGCTTTCCGAGTGTTACAAGTAAGCCCGGTGATGAAAACCAATTGTCAAAATACAACAAATAGTTTTGGTGACCTGTAGAACATTCACTGTGGTTAGCAATCCAGTCTCTGTCATCATCACTATCGTCAAAATTATCGTCTTGTGAACTGTCAGGCAGAACTGCTACGTTCTTTATCTGGCACACGACTCATCTGTAAATAAACAAGTCATTAACATAAGCAAATGAAAATATATGCATCTGTTTCAAGATCTTATCAGTAGGTACTAAATAGTTTTCAGTTATTGAGCCAAAATAGCGTACACTTTACATTCAAATATCAACCAATACATTGAAATTATTTAATAGTTGATGCAAAATCAAACTAACGCCTCATATCTTGAACATTTCATTATTTTAGATCTTAAAAATTTACATAACCTAAAATTGGACATTTTCCATTGGTGCCCAATGTAACTAATTTGATACATAAACATTTTTGTTATTTCAGAACATAAAAATGCATCAAATTATAAACTTCTTGGTATACACAGTTAGCTAAAAGTATAAGGTATAAGATGATATTTTTTATGTAGGAGAAATATTATAATTACCTTTGTTTGGCGAATATCAACTCAGTCAATTTGAGAGTATTCTTCACAAGATGGCTGCTATGGAAAACAACAGCACCATAGATTACACTAACAACAGTATGGCAAAACTTGTGGCTAAAAAATATCACTGAAGTGTTTCTAGACACATTACCAAAGAGATATAATGAATATTTGGACAAAAAATAATATTTATAAGGTTAAACAAATTATGTATCAAATATGTTACGGTGGACTATAAGGGGTTAATGTAGTGAAAAGGGGTTAAGAATTTATTTATTTAAAAAAAATTGTATTTTTAAAATTAACAAAGTTAAATGTAAAATATCAGGTAAAAACAATAAAGGCAATAAACAACTCAGTATTTTTTTTACTACCATTTTGTGAGATTCGGATTCCAACCCTAAGCGGTGTAATAGGCGTGAATTTTGTTTTAAGAAAATAAATACATGGCTCCAAATCATCTAGATTTAAACTAAGAAACTAACATTGAATATAGAGTTAAGATTTCTTTTTTCAAATTTTTGAATTAATATTATACTAGGAACATGTTTTATCATAAAAAATTATATCTCTGAAATTAATGTAAGGGGAAGTAACCAAATTTTTATTACCACTGGCTGAAATTCTACTCCTAAAGGGGTAAAAAGGTTTTAAAATTAAATTTTTTATTTATACTAAACCAATCAAACTTAATTTAAAAATGTGGCAAAGAATAATAGATACCTTATACTTATTAAATATAAAATCTACTAAATCAGTATAAAGAACACTACGTCCGCCCTAAGCCCGATGTGCCTCGCCCCGTCCTGCCCTGTGTGTGCGTGTGTTTGTCCGCCCTGCAAGAGGCGAATAGTGTGTGTGCCACACACACCTAAAATAATATTTTAATTAATATAATTTGTAATTTTACTTATATTTTAATCCCCCTAGTATTTGTTTTCTTTCAGCTTGATTAAAGACGGAACAATGCAATGTGCAAACATTTCGGAATGCATCCTTACATGGGCAGTTTATTTTTTAACCTAATTAATAATTAAATAATTACCAATACAAGTAAATGTTATTAATTATTAGTAATTGATTGTAATTTATTATTCAGTGCTTGAGAGGTTCTGTTGAGTTATCTGATTCGTCAAGTAAATATAAACGGCCTAACGGTAATTAAACGGCTTCCTGCTGCCATGACACCCAGACCACAGACCTAGTCTCTCTCATCCGCTGCCTGGGATAGGATGCAACCTACGCATCATGTCGACTTTACCATTTTATTTCAACTGATCTCTTGGCATTCACTGTTGTTAGGACTTTTTCTTCATCTTCGAGGCGTAACCCATGTAGTAGAATGTTTAATTAATCATTTAAGTTCTAGAGGACATTTTAAATCAAACACCCTGACTTAATTTCTAGACCAGGCATTGCAGTTTCCTTGTCCGCCCCTACTCCGGGTGAATTACCATTGGAATATTTTGCAGTTTAGTAAGTTAAGTTCTTTTTCTTTTCATAATTGTGTTCACTCGTGTACGACTCAAGAGCAGAATAAAACTCTACAACCAGACCTGCGAGTACTTGATTTCTGAGACCACGGGTCCTTCCTTTACGGGACCAGGGCGTGTGGAACGCCCTAAGAGCCCACTGATGACCATCACTCGGTAGTGTAATAGCATATCCTTCACTCAGAGTGGGATTATACGGTAGCCTTCAACGCAGTATAGGGGGAATAGAGCCTAGCACCCATACGGTCTACGTGCCCATCCACATAGTGGCGCTCACGTCCGCGGTCCACAATGCGCCTAATTAACTACGTAAATTTCCCACTGCGTCAATTGGTGCCAGAGAGTGTATGACATTAGGTAGCACATATCCACGAAAAACTGCATATGAGTTGTGTATGTGCTACGGAGCACGGACGCCAGGCCAACAAGCGAGTGAGTAGCGGAACTGGCCAGTCACATGACCACCGTGTGTTCCCGGTTTTTCAGGAATCCCACAGCGTGAAGGAGGCTCAAGGCTCATTACAAGTAGATACTTCGCTGTGTATTCACATGTGCAACTATGTCAGAGTTCAAGGGACTTAACATGAAACCAGAAGCTCTGCTGGACTTGAGCGAAATATATCACGCTAACTGCATGAGGCAGAGACATATGGGCAGCCTCACGGGAGCCATGTGGTCAGACACGTGCGTGTGCCTTCAAAAATGAACCGTGTACGGAAAATATTGCACTCAAAACAACCCCGTTAGCAACTGAAATTTTTAGGTGTAGTGAACTAGACTGTACGGGACAGGCATGCGAAGGAGGGTGGTGCACGAACTGTCACGCTTTCAAACACCTGCAGTGTGCTAGTGACACAGAGGTAACATCTTTTAAGGGTGGGTGGTACACAGTGCAAAGACGTGAAGTCAGGAAACGGAAAAATGCACAGGACCGCACCACTGTCAACACAGTGACTAGTGCCGTGACCGTGACACCAAGATGTCAGGATAACCTACGTAGCACGTGTAGATCTGACAGAGTTCGCCAGAAGGACTAGTGACGACCCAGGGAAATTTCTGAGGGTATGCCAGGAATTAGTGGGCGGGCCGCGTTGGCCAGCCAGAATAAAACTCTGCAAATAGACCCATGAGCACTTGATTAGTGTGACGTGGTGGCGCCCATGTCCGCGGTCCTTAACACATCTAATTAATTACGTATATTTCTCACTATGTCAAGCTAATCCAACCAGCAGCACAATTTTAGGAAAAGAATGTATCTAATTTCCAATATTTTTCGAAACAAATAGATAAAATAAATTGTCAGGTGTCTAAAAAATTAAATTTATATAAATTTGTTTAAGAATAATAATTATTTACAAAGTTTTTATTTGCAAGCCTTATAATTTTTAGCATAGATTAAGTATCGGATTTTATAATTCCCGTTTTGGTGTGTTAAGAATAACAAATTTATCTTAACGAAATCTCACATCCTTTTAATTTGATGAGGTAGCCAATTTAAAAAATTAAGAAAAACACATCTATTTACTTTTAATTAAGAATATGCCATTGTTTACATTACTGTAATTTATTTTGGTTATAACAATGCTTAGAATATAATAATAGATACATTATATAACAGATACATTATTTAAAAGTTATGAAACAACTCATCTTTATTTAAAATGTAGAATACAGTTATCAAATTTCTTATCCATCATATTAGTTGATTCTTAGTTATGCTTAGTATTACTAAAACTAAATTTATAAATTTTTCACCTCTTTCTTAAGAACTACAGATTTAATAAATATGGCAATATCCGGTAACACAAAAAAAAAAAAACAACTCAATAACCTTTATTTACCCCAAATGTAAAATAAAAATTATATTCAAATAAACTTGCATCTATATTGAATTTAAATTTATCTTACCAATACTAAATTAGTGAATAGTATGTCTATTTTATAACTTAAAAAATTATCCACCCCTTTCATAATTTTAGACGTGTTGTTTCGTAGAACGTTGAATAAGGGAAGGTAGTTTAAAATATGTTGATTAATCATTGCCAATACCTTAAATTAAGATTGATTTGATCAGAAGAGATTATTAATGTTAATACCATATTTACAATCTTTCACCCCTGAGAAATATAATTTCAGGTAGTAGTAAAGAAAAGTTGGTAGATTATTCATGTTTATAAATCACACTGCATAACTTACATAGCGCTTGATTAGCTTCAGCGATATTACGTTTATAATAAAACCAACTGAACGCCTTTTTACACCTCTTGCAGTTGAATATATAAAAATGGTAAAAGTAACAAACATGTTATAAAATAATATACTTTTTTCTTGCTCAGTTTCAATACTGCTTGATTTACATTGAAATATAATTTATTTCTACCAAAAACTAACATAGTTTAGGGTTAAATTTTTAAAAATGGTAGAAGCCCTTTATGTAATTAATTATTTTAGTTATTCATGATAAATTTCCTACCTCCAGCTTTATTTGCTATATTTTTTATGATAAAACAAAACTAAACCCCTTATCGCTCACATAAAAGTTAAATTATATACAATTCGAAACATACAATTCTTAACACTGTAAGTTATGCTTTTTGTTCATTCTTAATTTCTTACTTTTAGATTTAATAGATTTGGAAGTATTCATTTTTTTAACTAAAACCAAACTTACCACTTTTAAGTCCCTAAATATTAGTAACTGCAGGTATGTACGGAATTTTTTATAGTGCTAATTAACACAATATTTATGAAACATTAGCACTACACCACCGTTTTAAAACAATTACTGAACTACAGTAACTGGTAAATTAAAACTTGGGCAACAGAGTTAGAACTTGCATACAACTAATTACATTACCTCCAAACGTTTTTCCACTAAGTATTCATCGAGCACTCTAAGTGACTTGGTGAAGTCGGTCTCATCTTGGTCTGGTGTCCTCGTCACTCGTGCTTGTGGATAGCATTCCAGCATTTCCATCGGCAGAGAGTCCAAGTCCCCGCAGATCACGTGTGGCGACGGGCTGTCTATCACCTCGGAGGCATGACCTTCAGCCGTCACGAATTCATGCCAGCATTTCGTGCCACCATCAACCGTCATCCGGACCTGTGCTGAGAAAACAACTCTTCACTCACAAGTAAAACAATTGGTACAAGTTCTGTATCACGTATCCTTGATCCTGATGGCATGATCCTGTACACATTGATCCTGTGGTACGTGATGCTTGCTGTTTCAATTAAGTACGTCGACAGATCCTGGACTTCAGAAAATCTTGTAGTACAAAATTAATTATGATCGCAAGTTGAATAAAGAAATGAAATTCCTCAAGACCTGACACAATTTATTTGTACTGTGATATTTTTGTCTGTTCAGGATCTGTCAATGTACTAAATTAAAACCGCAAGCATCGTGAACCACAGGATCAATTATACAGGATCATGCCATCACGATCAAGGGATTAACTTGTAAGTGATACGGAACAATTACCAAACAATTTTCTGTTAGAGGTAGGATTTTATTCTGCATGCTTACAGATGCTTCAGGTAATGGAAACACTAAGAATATTGTGGGTTCCAAACAACTTGGATATCAAACCCATATTCATAAACTTTAGTCAGTGCAGGGATTAAGAACTAAACTGTGAGACTGCCACAGAAAAACCTACTCCAGAAGTCAAACAGAGGTTCTTATTTATTTATTTTCAAACTGATACCAACTAAACGGTATGAGATTTTTCAATGGTAACAAATTTTACACACACACAAAACAATACAATTCCCCCCCCCCCCCAAAATCCAGCACAAACACACACAGTGATGTGTATAATAACATGTACAAAATTATGAAAAACAACAAGAAAATAATAAGTTTTACAAATATTAAAGAAATCAGTATGTAAATTAAGTCACAAAATGAAAGTACCAATATTATGTAAAATTAAACAAAAATATATATTACATATCAATGCAAAAGATGCCTTGTCAAAAGCAAGAGAAAATGTTTAGAAATTTTAAAGCCTTATTTTTAATGTAAATTTTTTTCTGTAAGTCAAGTTTGCTGAAGCCTGGGCTGCAATAAATGTTGCACAAGTCGTAAGTTCACAGACAGTTTGAATGCTGGTCGTAGGACTTGGATAAAATCCATCTCTTTGGACTACGGCTGCCATGACTGGCCAATCATTTTGTAGCATTGCAGAACCCTGCCCTCCGAATTAAATAATTTTCTTTTAAACTTCTTTTCTGTATAGGTAAATATAAATGAGTCAATGTTTTTAGAGTGGTGTGTATGTTATGAGACAATATAATCAGACGCTATGGCTATAAATATATGTTATTTTTGCTTGCTATGTGTTTTAAAAAGGTATTTTGTATTTTAACAGACGTTTTTAATCATTACTATTTTTTATGAAATTATTCACAAATGAGCCGTTGTACTAGATTTTTACCTGTTTAGGCCTACGGTTTCAGGTTATTTCTAAATGATTTTAATGTTGTAAAGTAATTTGTATTATGATTGCTGTTCTTAAATTTTATTAACGTATTGTAATATAATTATAAATCACGGTACTGTGTCTGGGCTGGTGTGATGGTTAGAAAGAGAGGCATGAGAGGCCTGTAAGTGGAAGTGAGAAAGAAACAGTGCTTCCCCGCCAACCGAGATAAAGACGGTAATTCCCCCCCTGCATGGGAACCGAGTGATAACTGCTCTCTCACGGTGTGGGAGAGAGAACGAGAATGGAAGTCCCCAATTTCAAGGTGAAATTGAAAAGAGACTGATCAGGGGAAGCCCAGATTTCTGTGTGTACAAGATTTTTTCATGTGTTGTAACTTGTTCTGTGATTGGCTAATATCTGTAGAGTGAATGAAGAGTGCGTGTGATTGGTCGGTGAGGTCATGTGACGTCTACTCCCTGCGTGGAGGAGACGAGTTCATGAGATCACCAGTCGTCTGTCGATCGCTGCCACAGTAGGTCGCGTTCGGTGGCTTCTCACCAAATTATAATGTAATGTACTAATAGATAATTTCACGTTGGTGGTCGGAGCCAGGCCGAATATTAAATTAACCTAATTTGTTTTATTTTTTTTCGGACAATGAATTAGAAATTGCGGCCACCTTCGTCGGCAGTTGGCTCGGGGCGGAATTAGTTTTCGCTGGGTGC
Source organism: Bacillus rossius redtenbacheri (assembly GCF_032445375.1). Lineage (NCBI taxonomy): Eukaryota > Metazoa > Arthropoda > Insecta > Phasmatodea > Bacillidae > Bacillus > Bacillus rossius. Next base: position 11,440,912 of record NC_086336.1, on the reverse strand, counting down.
GGTCCTCTTCGAGGTCGCACCATCTTCGTGTACTTGCAGTAAAACTTTACTGAAGGACTTCATCTACGCTATTATTTTTCGGTAATTTCTCATCATGCGAGCTACCAGCAGTTTTTCGACGGGCAGATGTATGTGGACTGAATGAATAACCTCTTTTGAAAGTGTTTGGAATCGTCTGTGCAACATTCTATTTAAAAATAATAAAAACATCAAAATTTGCAATCGGCGTTGAACTGTTTTATTTTTGTATATAACGAACCGTTATAATTTGTGTATCACAATCCTTGCTAGTTGGTGATTGGTTATGACAAATAATTTATGTAGACTACATGGTATGTTATTTTGAGAAAAGTTTTGAAATAAAATTGCTTTACTGCTGATAGAGTAAGATGACAGTAGTGTTAAAGTTAGTTTTTGTCGTGCAGTTGTATGTACACCAATCTCTCACTAGCACGTCTTCAAATTGTGTGAAATCATTTCAAGCTATAATAATTTTACTGCCCCAGCCTTGAATAACAAGTCAATAAATTTCAGTTAGCATGAAATGGCCACAGGAAAAAAAAAAAAGGTGGACATGAAACCATGAAGTCTGCTTCAACTCGGTAAACAACACATGTACTGTGGCATAAAGTTCGTTATACGAAGTGGGAAGAGATGCACGCGCATGTCTGAATACGCTATTGGCTATTGTACAAACATCAGCTAAGGCAAGTTCAGTTGCAGAATTGGAGTGCATAGGACCAAATGTTTTTACGTCCGCATGTATGTCACCGGGTCATACCGTTGTCGCCCAGCCACAGACCGGGCCATGACGAACTTCAGTCTAGCCAGTGGCAGGGAACTCGCACGCACAAAGCAACATCTGCTCATTTGACTGTGCGTAACGGACCATTACGTGCGCAAGCACCTGCAGTTGGAATCATATTGGAATCATAGCTTCAAAGTGAGAACGTAAAGCATCATGTTCAAGTATTTGAGACAAAACTAGAAGTATTACAGCATGCAGAATGTCATGAAGGCCACAGTAATGTTGGTCGCACTTTCGTTTTAAACAAGTCCACTGTGTGCACAATCGTACGCGATGAGGACTGCATCAAAAGTTTATTTAAGTCTGATGATGTTGGTTGTACTAGCGAGAATGTATTTGACATTAGCTACCGGAACTGAAATGAGCAGATTATCCATATGGACAAGGTTATTAAATGAATGGCACAATAAAAAATAAAAATAACAGGCCTGACAGGATTGGTGTGAACCAAGCGGTGATACGCGAATAAGCAATTAATTTTTGAAAAATTTAAATGTAAATATTTGGACAGTAATATTGGTTTCACTGCCAGTAAAGGATGGTTTGGAAAGTTCGTGGAAAGGTACGCGATATGACTTGAAGGTCATGGCCGGGAGGGCAAGCCAACCAGACGACTGACAGTGAGTACACAACCATCTATCTCCCGTTATGTAGTGTCATATTTGTAATACAAATTATTCAATGGTAGGTTTATAAAAATAAATGTTGTGACATGTTTATCGTTGAGTGTAAATCTACGCATTTAGGTTACGTAAAGACTATTTCCCTACACATTTCAAAACACACATCAAGTAAATTAGCCTAACTATTTATAGAGACTAATGCTTCAGAATACGTAATTTTTAATAACACAAACATTTTTTGGAATGCATTAATCGTGCTAAGTGAGGGATTGGTGACAAGCAATTAAAGGAAGAACAATTAAGTATGGTAATATTCTTACAGTGTGGCTTCCCTGTGAAGTATTATTAAAATTCTGAATACACATTAAAAAAAAAAAAAAACTTGCGACATTCCTGTATTTACCCTGAAAACAGCATTTCTAAGTTGTTACTACTTTCTGAGAAATTTCCATTTGTAGGTCACATTAGATAGCCTATGCAGTAATGTGGCCATCTCTATTTTGTGCTTTAACTGCTTTGTCGATCCTGTGTTTTTCCATACATAACAATGTATATTATTTTGTATTTGGATACTGTGTGCAATGGAAGGTAAATAAAAATAAAATAAAAAAATCAGTTGCTACTGTGCATCTAAACCCAAGCATTAACACTTGGCAGGGACTTTTTTAAACAGTATGGAAGCACGAAGCGCTGACTTGTTATGAGCGATAGCACGTAACCTGACGTATAAAAGGCATTGTCATTACGTGTATCAAACAATGTTTTTTTTGTAAGTCATGTTAAGTGCTATCACACATAACACGTCGGCATTTCGCACCTCCATACTACTAACAAAAATCTGTCGGGTTGATGCTTGGGTTTGGATGCACGCACCTTAGAGACTGATATTATTATCATATTTTTTAAATTTTTATTTACCTTCCTTGCATCATAAAATCCAAACAGAAAATATACACGTACTTATACATTGAGAGTCACAGAATAAATTTGCTGCGCTAAAACACAACGGTGACAGCCACATCAATGCACAGGCTACCTAATATAACATATAAACGGTACAAAATTGGTAGTGGCTGCATCAATCCAAAGGTTTTGTGATGTAAGCAATAAGCTGTGATTTTTCAGAAACCAGTAGGAATATAAAGATGCCGTTTTCAGGGTAAATACAGGAATGTCTCTAGTGATTGAATAAAGTATTTATGGAATTTTATTTTTGCATCGAACAAAAGCTGCACTGTAAGAATATTACCCTATGTTCTGCTGTCTGAAAGTTTTCAATGGTGAATGCTCCTATTTTAATGTGTTTTTATCGTTCGTCGCTGCTTTTTAGGATAGAAAGAAAAAATCGGAACACATGGTTTTCATACACTACACACGTCCCTGAATTTACTCAGTTAGTATGTGAAAAAATTTTTATTTTATATTTTGCAATACCTGTGCTTTTACATTGCTACTGACATTTATTGTTTACCCACAATAAATAGGAATATTATGTTTTCCATAGACTAAAGATGTTCCTGTATTAAACTTGAAATAAAGATTTCTTGATTCCTGCTGGTTTGTGAAAAAAATAACAGTTTACAACTTACATTACAGTACCTATGTATTCATCACCGACATTCATTGTTTTTGTTTACCCATATGGGTTTTTTTGATTTTTTGGCAAACTATAGTCAATGTAGTTGGTGTTGTAATAATGGAATTTGTTTAAATAACAACTGTAGGTATTGCAGTTTTAATGAATTTTTAAAGATTTTATTTCACGCTTGTTGTTTTATTAGAATAAGTAATTCTATTACAAAATGTTTGTTTTGATACTGTCGTAAGGGGGGGTTTTCGGATGGACGAAACGGAGTAATTTGGGCGCCACCACGTGGAAGGGCACGTGGACCCGGCTACGAACTCTGCTCAGGGTAGAGGTGGGTTGTTACAGCAATTTTCGGTATCTGTTCCAACCTGATACTGATACAGCATTGTACCATGTTACAAGTCTCTGATACTTCTGTATCAGACGGTCCCAGGAGGCAACAAAGCTCCGCGTACGCAGACCGTGCGACCGGAAGGAGAATCTGATACATTATTTATCACGCCTGGTAATTCTCTACCTCTGATACTCTCATGCCCGCCTGATACAACCAGTATCAATCAGTTCAACATTCACTGCAGTTCGTCCTGGCCGTGTATCACCATGTTGCGGGCTGTCATGCTTTGTAGTTAGTATCTGTATAGTGAAATAAGGAATGGATAAGTGCACGAAAATACCTTCATTTGTGTGGAATTTTTTCACGGAAAATAATGAGTTTGCTAATTGTAATTTGTGTAAACAAAAACTGAGTTATAAATCATCGACTAATCTGAAGAAACATTTGAAAAAACATTGATATAGTATGCTCACTAATGTACTGTAACACCCCTCGTGCCTCAAAATTGAATTATTTGGAATTAATTAAAAAGCCTTGAAAACAAGCTGGATAAAAAAAAATACGTTAAATAAATTGATTTACCAGAGGCGACACGAGGTGGGAACAAACACAATTTAGGAACTTCCTGTAACAAGCAAAGGGGAAGTTGGGGGGGTCGTTAACGTCAATAAAATAAAAACTACACGATTAACTTGATCTATAGTTTCCCTGTTTTATTTGCCCTGATGAATTATCTTGTTTGCATTATTTTAACATACATACAAAAGGTTTTAACAATTTTAAAAGATTAACAAAAGAAAAACGAAAATGGGGCTGGCCAGCGCTTACTTAAACCAATTTACATTCTTAGTTTGAAATATAAACATTTGCATTATGAGTGGATGGATCCGATGATTACATTGATAATTAGTTCTATTCGTTTTACATTTTCTTGAGAAAAACACTGGTCGCTGGTGGGTTGGTCGTCCGCTTAAGATAGTTCGTAGCTCGGTAAGGGGGAAATGTTGAATTTACATTACCACCCGGGGTCTTCAAACGATCACTTCGGGTGGTAGAAAAGTTTCTTCTAATGTTTCTTCCCACGGAACAGGGAAGGGGGGGAGGCCACGAGATGAGAGCATCAATCTCTCCCGGTCATCGACCCTGTCTGTAACAGTCCAAATCAAAACTGATTAGAACTTGTATACAGGCAGTCTATGGGCCAGAGAATGCCCGGAATAAAAATTTAAAGGGGAAAAAAAAGGGGGGGTCGCGAATTATCACTCACCAAAACAGGGGAGTTGCCCAGCACGCTGCAGTCGTGGAGTCAGCCAGGATCTGGAGCTCGCGAATTGCGCGGCAGGACGCGGATGATTTCTTCATGATTAAAAAAATTTAAAAGAGAAAAATTTCTAAGGCAAATAACTAAACTATGCAGACAGACTAATCTACTAGAAATGACTTGAGGGATAGCATCCCTTATACAAAGCGACTACATAGCGGTCGGATGAAGTCTTGACGATTCGCCGATACTCGATGGAGGTCTGTCTGCGGACGCGACGCGAGTTGATCTGTGTCGCGGCAGTCCGCGTTTCGTAATTAAAAGTGCCGCCGGCGCTAACAGGTGGAAAGGGGGGGTGTCTGGGCCGCCGAAAAATACCGAACTTGCCCGAATGCGGGCGGAGAAAAAAATCTAGCAGGAGTCTTGAAGTTGGCCACACTGGGCGACCGTAGAGAACTCTGTCGGAGGAGTCTGAGTTGAAAAGAATCGACTCGCGCCGGGCGTCCATATAACTCAAGGGGAAACAGGTGCTGCTCTCTGGCGGCCTGGAGGGTAGGCTAGCGGAGAAGTTCGCGACTTGGTCGCTAGGTGGTGCTCGTGATCAGTTTTGGCGCACTCGCTTTTGCGGGTAGACCTTGAGAACGGTCACCGGTGTCCAGGGGGTTGCGACCGGTCATTGGTCTTACTTGGAACTGTGAGGGGGGGGGGGGGGGTAAAATGCAACGCTGATGGGAAACTACGCCCCGTCGTGGCTGCAGAGGGGCGAATATAACACTAAGACGTGATGAAAAAGGCGAATCTCAGCTCGTCTCTGCGAACTGGTCGCCTGCAAGCTACAGGCTTGCTTATGCAGCTAGGGTCACGAAGGGAAATAATATTACAGGCTTGAGGCGTGACTGAAGGCGGGGGAAATGGTAAGCGGTCTGCCAGTCAGTGATTAGGCCAGCAGAATATCCGATACGCCGATGGGAAAGGGGCTTCAGGGCACTGAGACAAAGTTTAACTCAGAGGAGTACACCAGACTAACAAATTGAAATTACACTATAGTAGAGCAAATAAAATTTCCACACAAAATTTAAAATCATAATAAAAATTTAAAATATATTGTGTCGAATTTACAAATTAACGGCACAGTACCTACCTGTTTTTTTATTTTTGATAAAATCGTGAATTTTTAATGTATAAAAACACTAGTTACTAATTGTTTTCGAAAAAAGAAAGTCCATATGTTGATTACATCTGTTATTAGTGTCAACTGAGAATTTATTTGCATTTTCATAGCTGTTAGGTGCACAAATATAAATATTATATCTTGTATTAATGTACTTTTTAATATTAAAATTTCATTAGTTTTATTATTGAACGAGACGGTGCACGCACTGCGCACTGAGCGTACTTTGAAGTAGGACAATAAACAAAACGACTTGTAACCAGGGCTGCCACTCTGATATTCATGAAAAACCTAGATAACCTACAAAAAAACCCAGACACATGGGTAAAAAACCCAGATGCGTCTAAAATGCTATCGTTGAAAATGTTTGCGTACTAATTCAAAAATATAAACATAACTGGTTTTAATATAAAACAATTAATTACCTTACAAGACTGAAAACGGTTAAATACAACCAATACAAGAAAATTACACTGCAGCAAAATGGCTGTATAAGTAATTCTTGGACCAGCACATATCATAAAAAAACCTACAAATATATACATGACAAAACAAACACCATCACTGCATTCTTTAAACCGGTAATTGTTTTTATAAAACTGCATCATGTACGTTAGTCTTTATTCAGAGTCTGATTCTACAAGATTGGTTTGAAGGTTAATTGTTGCATTGGTTTTGTGTTCTGCAAGCCTCTTTGAAGAATGTGTCTAATTTAATATTCGACTTAGCTTCTTGAAAACTAGTTTTGTGTTTATATGTATTTTTGTGTGTGAAACACACAGACTTGTTTGCATTTATCAAACAGATATTGCAACAGATACAGTAGCTACTACCTTTATTATTGTTTTAGGTATAAAAATAATTAAAATTATAAAAAACCTAGAATTGTTGGAATTCATTATTTAAAAACCCAGAAACCCAAACACCATTGGAAAAACCCAGATCTGGGTGGAAAAACCCATGAGTGGCAGCCCTGCTTGTAACAATATCGCTTTGCGCCTCTCCTTCAAGGCTTCAACGCCTTCCCCTGCGCTTCCTCCCCTACATTCTTTCCCTTCTTTATCCCTTATTCGTCGTTCCTGCTCCCTCCCCTTTCACAAGCTCCGCCCAAGCTTTGAATATATATTCAAAGGCCCAAGTGACCGTCATCTGCGATCGGGTACTGCGCTCATTGGCCGTGGTGTTGTTCCAGGTGAATTCTGAGCTGATACTAAAGTCTCTGATACTTTTCAAGTGTACTCGTTTGCCGTTCCTGATACAGGCGCGTATCAGTGACAAACTATCAGGTTGATACTTTTCGACCCACCTCTAGCTCAGGGCCGTGACGTGACCCGTGTGAGGCTAGGCTAATCTCCCCCCTCGTGCGTCGTGTTCGTGGGCTCTTGAGGCGTCCCACACGCCTCGGAACTCAGGGAATTATACACGTGACCACTGAACCACACATTCTGAGCTAGTGATTTTATTACCAGCAAACTTACACAGGCGAATTATTACAAGGCACGTTACAAAAATGTTAAAAGAGTTTTACGTAAAGTACTAAAAAACACCGTTGCGGGTGATAACCAGTTTATAGGCTGACCCGGTCACCGCGTGGCCTGGCCTCGAGAGTCAATCACGTATTACGCGTACGAAATATCCGTAAACGGAAAACAAATATTTATGCGAAAGAGTCTACCACCTGGAGCAGGCCCCGAAGAAGTTAGAAGGTTTTAGATTTATTTAAAGATGCGACGGAAACTAATGGATCAGTGAACAAAAAAGATGAAGTCGACGAGGTGCGCGGGCCGCTCTTACTCCAGGCGGCGAACGGAAACAGACTGACGAGACCAGAGCATCATGGCCGCCGGGAAGGGTTAAGTTCCCGCTTTGTTACCGGGCAGCCGTCCAGTAACATACTTAATCAAACAAATATTATTTAAAAAACAAACATAATTTAAGTACACTTATTTATAATTAACAACCTTTAGTTATGGTGTTATTTCTTATTAAAGTTTAAAAACTATTGGCGGGTAGTTCTGCGGATGCCCGCATGGGGCGCTGCGCCGTCCTTACTTACTAAAACTTGAGGCGTGAAAATTAGGGATATTTTATTACATAAAAAGGTTTATACATTATGTTTATTTTAATAAAAGAAAGGGGTCGTCGCACCGACTCTAGCACCGCCTCTTGCCGGGCGCCCAACACACACACACACACGCACGGGGCGGGAGGTTTGAATAGAGGGTGGTGGTGGGAGGAGAGGGGGGTCAGTTGCGACGTGACGTGGCACATCGGGGTAAGGGAGGGCGTAGCCCTGGTCGACGTCAATACATTGCATTTAAAGTACTTGCTATTTTGAGTCATGTTGTAACTAACGAGTGTAATGGGAGCCTAAAATTTGAACTGAATTGTTAACATCGTTCATTTTCTGTGAGGGTTACGTGCTGTGCACTGAAGTAGCTGACACATTGAATTTTGCAGTCTTTCCGGGGAATTCTTTGATTACAGCCATCGTATATTCTGTGTTTGTTATGGCTGGTGTTTCATGTATCCAAGTTTAACCATGTATTCTGATGGCATGATCCCATTGCCTTGATCCTGTCGTACATGATGCTTGCTGTTTTAATTCAGTATGTTGAAAGATCTTGATGGCATGATCCTGTTGGCTTTATCCCGTGGTATATGATGCTTGCTGTTTTAGTTCAGTACGTCTGAAGATCCTGCACATGAAAGAAATTACGAAATAAAGACTTATGATTGTAGTTTGAAAAAAAAATTATTTTTATTTAACTTACAATAATAATTCATTCTTATATGACAATATTTTTTTATGTCCAGTATCTTAAGACATATTGAATTAAAACAGGAAGCATCCATGTACCACAGGATCAAGCCTTCAGGATCCAGGGATTAAATCCAATATATGAAACAGAAGAATTAGCATATTTTTAATTCTTCATAGTTGGCTATAGTTGTGCTAATAAAAGAGATACACGATCGCGGGTAAACGACTGGCGACTGCAGTGTGAAAACACAGGTATTTTAATGTAAGCTTTAAAATGTTATTTTTCACGAACCAGTAGGAATTAAGAAACCATGTTTTCAGGGTAAATTTAAGGTCATCTCTAGTACTTGAAAAACATATTTTCAATTTTTATTTACTTTTCTTTCCCCAAAGCCGCGATGTCCGATGCTGGTATAGTATTGTAAGTTATAAACTATTATTTCTCACAAACAAGCAGGAATTGCATGTACATAAGTATTATTATGTTGGAATACTACATTTAGTTTATCGATGTCTCACTTTTTGAACATCAACCGCCTACTGCAGTGTCCTCCAGATTGCAAAGAGCTCCAGTTTTGAGCAGAATTTTTGGTTAATATCTAACATCATAGCTTTTCTGCAAATTAAAAATAAAATTACAGAAATTACATTTTCCAACACTATAGATGTTCCTGTATTCACCCTGAAAATAGCATTAAATATAACTTAACAGGTAATGAGAAATCACACTGACAACTTACATTACAATACATGTGCATTGACAGTGCTGCTGCCATTTATTGTTAACCCATACATGTTTCTGTGTTTATTTTGGAGATCTTTAGTCAATGGAGGTGGTAGTATGTATTGTTTTAAAATGAAAGTAGTTAATATGGCGGCGCATTTCAGTTGTAGGGAAATATTAATGTTTATATTTTCTGTTTATTGGTTGTTTGTCCAAATGTATTTGAATTAATAAAGTATAATTTTTGTTACATTTCATTTTAAGTAGTGTTTTGAATCACATAGTAACAAATGACTCATAGGTTAAGATTATGTTAGTGATGTAAAAAATACTTAAAAATATTGTGGATGGTTGTTTACATTAAAAATACTGTGAAATCATGTAAATGATTGGTTAGGTCAGGATAGCTACATCTTAAATTGGTAATTCCTATGCAGCCATAAAAAATATTTGATAGTATTTTTATTGTAGCTATACTAACCCAATGAAACATACACCATGTTGGAAAGTATTTTTGATTTAGCTAACCTTACCTAATCGACCATTCACAATAATCATCAAAACAAAAACAAAACAAAAAAGACACGGGTAAACAATTAAGGCGGTGGCAACAGCAATGCACAGATATTGAAATGAGAGCTAAAAAACTGTGATTTCTCAGAAACCAGTAGGAATTTATTAACGCTGTTTTCATGGTAAGTACAGTAGCATCTCTAGTTTTGCAAAATGGTACTTTCTTAATTTTATTATTATTTGCGGGAAAGCCACGACATAAGATATCCACTGAATTTTCACCCCACCGACCCACTCCTGCCCATGAGCCACAGTAGGCCTACACAACAACTGCACAAACAAGACTTAGAGTGCTGCAGTGATAATGAAGTAGGTAAGGATATTAAAAAAAGGTAAATATGAAGAGTCGCGGTATATGCGAAAAAAATGCTAAAAATCCGAAAATACTTTTATTCTATGCTCTTTCACTTCCTCTTTTCAAATCAACCGGCGGAGGTGAGAAATTGCAAATACTTAAGGAGATATTAATTTTCATCACAATACCTGTGTATTATTCATGCGGCGATCACCATTGTTTCTTGTTTACGAGTATCTATTATGTTTCTTATTGGACAATTTTGTCACGTGACAGTTCCGTGATTGGCCAGTATTCAAATGAACCAATACGTGATTATTTATTTATTTATTTATTAATGTTCCGTCGGAGGTATCGTGACGTAGGTGAACGACTACATCATTTCCTTCTAATGGCAAAGGAAATGTACCCGCCTGCAACTTAGGTGATTTTTTAACGTTTCTAATTTTAAAGTCTTATTTTTTATTTGGATATTGTTGCGCAAGTAATAAGTAACAAAAAATTTTTACGTGAGTTGTTAATGTTCATCATTTGTCCGGGTTTGTTAGGTCAGGTCAGTTACATTATAAATACTTTAAAACTAAAGAACCATTGAAATTAAATCATATTATTTTTAATGTACGCTTAGTTTGAAAGTATTCATAATGTAACTGACCTGACCTAATCGACCATTTTAGTTCGTACTATTCATCCTTTGTCCCGGTTTGTTTGGTTAGGTCAGTTACATTGTAAATATTTTAAAACTAAACAGCCATAAAAATTAATTCACATTAATTTTATGTCCGCTTAGTTTGAAAGTATTAATAATGTAACTGACCTGACCTAATCGACCATTTTATTTATTATGCATTCACAAACACACGGCAAAATAAAAAAATGGCGACGTTCGAATGGTTCTACAGGTGTTGTATTGCAAAATTAAAAAATTCGATATCTCCTAAAGTATTTGGAATTTCTTACCTCCGCCGGTTGATTTGAAAAGAGGAAGTGAAAGATCATAGAATAAAAGTATTTTCGGATTTTTAGCATTTTTTTTTGCATATACCGCTACTCTATATATTTACCTAAAAAAAAAATATTTCTTAGCCTTTGTTTTGATATGCCCCTGTTCTCAATATTTAGGCCTACCATAATTCAGAAAGCCACTTACAGGCTAAACTGAAATGCCTAGCATAATGATGCTCACCTCTATTCCACAGCGATGCCATTACATCACGCCTCACAGTGATTGGACGATTGAGTATGATAACAGCATACTTGAGCTGCTCCTTGGTAGCATCTAGAAACTCGCACGGGTTCCAATGCCACTGATTAACAGTGTCCATGGCTAAATCGTCTAAAATGTACATTGCATTTTTTTTCCTAAAAAAGAAGTCAAAAATATTTAGTTGAAAATAGACTTTTAAACTTAGTATGCTCTTTATGTATTGAAGATTAGTCAAAGCATCATGACGTTAAATTTTAATTTTATATAATAATAATAATAAAATTAAGATTTTATTACATTAATAAGAAAACAGAAAATTAAAAACCTACACATAGACAATATTAACCAAAAAAAATTCTAGTCAATTAATGATAAAACCCATTATCATAAAAATTAATTCCACACAAATATTTTATACATACAACTAAGATAAAAGTACTTACTTCTCTTTCCTTTAATCGAGATGTTATGTTAGGTTATGTCATTTGTTTTTAAAATAGTGGTAATAGTCTGTTTGAAAATAGGTCTCTACTAGTGATGGGTCGTTCGTTAACGATTCGTTCAAAAAGAACGAATCTTTGAGAGAACGAAATCTTGCGATTCGTTCGCGATGTAAAGAACCGGCTCTTTGAGAGCCGGTACCTTGAAAGATTCGGTAGAACGAAAATGCGGAGAGAACGAGAGAACCAACCGGCTCTTTGAGAGCCGGTACCTTGAAAGATTCGGAAGAACGAAAACGCGGAGAGAACGAGAGAACGAGATGAGAGAACCGGCCACGCGCCCGGTCTGATTCGTTCGTGAAATGATTCATGACGTCAGGAATCTGAAGAATTAGTAATCACAGTGTGAGCATGTTCATAAGAGCAAACGATAACTGATCAAATAAAATAGGGTAACATGAAAAGTATCTATACCTGAAAATGTCAACTGTTAAGTAGTGGTTTAAAATTGCGTTTTCACATTCACATACACAAATTTGGGGGAAAAAAAAACATGAATTAAAAATAACAGGGAAAGTAACTACAAATGTTCACACTTACCATTTAGGTGTTAATTAATGTACCTACTTCATTTTTCTCTCTTCATACTGAATCGCAGTAGTAGTATTCAATTTTTGTCTTTTTTTCTCTAAATGTGTTGGTCTACATGTAAACACTTTACTCTCTCTAGAGTGTAAATAGCCTGTATATTAATATTTGTAACTTAAAAAGTAATACAATATAAATAATCTTGTTTCATATACGCAACTGTGATTCACTGGCTACGAAAAGCAATGTTCAAGTACTAGCTATAATAGTGCGATTACAAATTAAAGTTAAGAAAGATCACTTTCGTACCTAACATTCTTAGATTTAATGCTCCCGTATTATATAGAATCACTGCATGAAGCATTTGCAGCGATCAACAGTCAATAATTTTATAACAGTCAGTATACAACTAGACGTTTGAAATTTCATTTACCCATGCAGAGTAGATAAAGATAACCACCCACGCGATCCAGCCTCCTCTCGTTATCGGGTCACGCGATAACGAGGGGAGGCTGGAAGCAAACACGTAGCCAATACTCTAAAGGATGAACGAGTTACGTCACCTGATAAAAGAGCCAGATCCTATTCACAGAAAAGAACGAAATGACCGAGATGAACGAATCGTTCTGAACGAATCTTTCACGGAACTGATCCGAAAGTACCGGTTCGGTCAAAAGAACCGTTCTGCCCATCACTAGTCTCTACTTGCGGTGATGGTATTAAAAACGAACGAATATTTGGGAGAACGAAATCATGTGATTCGTTCGAGTCGATTCGTTGAAAGCTGAACACGAGTCAAAGAACAAAGTTGCGGAAGAACGAGATGAGAACCGGCCACGCGGCCAGTCTGATTCGTTACTTGGATTCGTTCGTGAAACGAATCATGACGTCGGGAGTCAGAGTAATCACTAATCTGTCATCGCTGCGTGAACGTGCGTATACAAAAGAGTAAACGAGACTTGGATGTAGTAAATCAGGGTAACATGAAAAATATTTACCCCTGACAATGTCAATGCTTTAATTGTAATTTAAAATACATTTTTCACTTTCACAAACACAAACATTGGAAATAAAAAACTAACAAACCATCCGAACATGGAAAGTACCAACAAAAAATTGCACCACACTTAACATTTTTGAGTTAACTACTTAACATTGCTTGCACTGGCCTTTTAGGAATATTCCTAAAACCAAGTTGTTATAAATATAATACAAAGAAAAATAAAATGTGAAAAAAAAAGTGCTTTTTATTTTAGACAAAATTATAATATTAAAATGGTTATCAGCTAACAGTTAGAATACAGCTAGACGTCTCGAATTTCAACTATCCGAGCCGAGAAGATTTCGATAACCACCCAGGCGCAAATACGTAACTAATTTTCCAAAGGGTAAATGAGCTATGTTTCTTGATAAGAGCCACATCCCGTTGAAGAACGAGAACGAAAAGAACAAATCTTTTGAACGAATCATTAGATGAAGCTGATTCTAATGAATCGATTTGCTAAATATTATCTTTCTGTTCATCACTAGAACAAATAATGTTCAATTAAAAGCAAGTGACCAAGTTAATTTAATATAAATAATTCTTATAGAAGTCACAAAGCCATTTTGCCTAGCCATCGTCCGGGCTCTCAGGCTCGAGTCCCGGTGCGGCTCCTAGCGGGAATGGCTGTCGTTGATGTCGTGTTTCCGGGTGGGCGCCAGACTAGCTCTGTTTCTAGTCGATAGGTGGGTCGTGGGATCGGTTGCCCTGCGTGGCCCACTAGGACCGTCGGCGGTGTTGCGTGGGATGTGAGGGATTCCCTACTTGGTGGTGGTTGGGGAGTCGTATGATTAATTAATTAGGCGCAGAAGTAGTGCAACAAATGACGGGCGTCGTTTATTCATGCGACTGTGGGTTTGGTGTAATACCGTTGATTACACACCACGTCGTACAGAGGTTGACGTCACACAATACAGAAGTTACACAATTACACAAAATTAGTCTGAAAAGTTACGTAATAAGGCGTGGCACAAGTTTACAAAAATGTTACGTGATGGTGCGTTGCACAAGTTTACTGAATGTTACGTTGTGGCGCGTCGCACAGGTTTACTAAAAAACATTCCAGGTTCAAGGCGGCGCACAAGATTACTAAATGTTACTTGTTAGCGTAGCACTCGGCGGTTCTGAACCTGGTAACCCTGAAGAGGGGTGAGGGTGTTTGGAGACGGCCAATCCCGTATATCAATGTCTCGAGGCGGTGTTCGCGTCCACTGTAGTGGAGCGTGGTCCGCAGCTAAATTCGTCCAAGTTCCCTTACGGGGTGGTGTCAGCGCCGGGGCGACTGGTTTTAGTTAAAGTTCTGTGGTTCGGGAGGCGGCCCGTGCCGTATACTGAAACTACCCCGCAGACCAAGTGTGGTGCAGGGGTTTTTAAAAGTTATGCGGCCGGATTAAGTTCTGGACCGAAAATTGGACCGGGTACGCACGGAGAGATAAGTAAAAAGAGGTTTCGAGAAAGTGACTATAATTACCAGAAGTGAGTTCAATGCAGGCAATGGATGATGTCTCTCCGTGGGACGTGCGTCCGCCCCGGTCCACGAGTCGCGCTGTACTGGCGTGATGTCATGGCATCCGGCCGAGGCTCGGTGTCCCTCGCGCCAGGGTTGACCTCACCACGTTATTTTCTAATGTGACATGATAATAAGAGATTTTAAGGGCGCTAAATTCCTACATTAATTATTAAGGCTAAATTAACATCACTCGTCCCTTCTACAATTTAGAGTTAGTATGTTTACGAATTATGTCCTTTAAATTATACGTCACACCAGCGACTGTTCGTCTCTTGCCGGTGTGACACGTTAGCTTCGCACGTCACATATTTATTTTCTTTGTGACCGCGCTGGTTATGTGAATGCTTACGCATTCTGGTGAGGTGGTTTTGAACTAGCCTTGCCTCGTAGTTCTCTGATTTGTCGTAGGAGGTCTCTGTATGCGGCGCGCTGATAGCGCCACGATGGAGAAATTTTTGTTTGCCGTAGCCAGCTGTTGGTAGGGCTAGGGAAGTAATTTTTTGTGAGGTTTGTGTCGGTATGGCGAGTTGTAATTGAAAATGTTGCGGTTTTTGGGGGGTCTGTCGAGGATGTAACTTCAACGAGTGGAGTTGAGCCACTGTATACTATGGCAGTATTAAGCAATACGATTTACGAGTGGTGTTTGCGACGAGTGCATGCTAATAGCTATTGCTGAGAATACTATGGCAATATTAAGCATTACAGTTTACGAATAGTGTTTGCGACGAGTTCGTGCTGCTAGCTATTGCAGTGAAACGGGTTGGTGCCTGGTTGTACTTCATTTACGATTACAGCAAACGTGACGAGTTTAATGTAATTCATCGTGGTGGATGGTTACCGCATTTAACCAGGAAGTTACACTTGGTCTGGCACTGCTGCGTTTTCGGCCAGGTTGCCTTTTTTGAAGCATGTTTTGGAGACCTGCCTTATGTAAGCGTTTTCGTTTACTGTCGACGAGGATTTGAGCTGTTTTCCTTTGCTCATGATGAGCGATGTTGGGCAGCAAAGTAAGTTTTTGGCACTTAGTTTTAGCACCTCCCCGAATTTGGAGTACAATATGTGAGTGAACTTACTAAGACTACCCACAAGTTAAATGAAAAGTGTCACAGTCAGCCATTTATATTTTTAGTAATTTATTATCATATTCAAGTTTGGCTGTTAGTGAGCTTTGACTATATGGTGCAAGATACAGATATATATTTTAATTTGAGAGCGCTACTAGAGAGAAAGTTAATTTTTTTTTATTGAGGAAAAGTAAATAATCAGTGACATATTGTTGATGGGTTTTTCGATGATGCATATGGTAGGCATTTGGATGTGTTCCTATTTTTTTTTTGTAGAGAAAAAGAAGTTATATCATGAGGCAGGTATGCGTGTATTTTAAAGTGCCTTACCTTGTATTATTAACAGTTAACCGTTCGTTATAACATGTACCTGAAGCAATTTTTTTTAAAGTTAATTAATATTCTGTTATGTATACACGCTAAAGATTTGCTTATCTGAAGGAAGTAATGTTAAAATTAGTTCTGTTAAGATACATGCTGGTACATGATCTTATTTGTGGTAATAGTGATTTTTATTTGATGTTTTACTAATATTGTGAAGTATTTATTATAGCAAGTATTTTACACAGCCTGTACTGTTTATGTATGCACCTTATTATATTTGTATTCTTGGAGGGAGTACAAAGTTATGCTGGCATAACCTGTACTTTATTTGGAGTCTGGTTATTAATAACTGTGAGTTGGCATTGACTCAGTCTGAGGCATGTGGTGTGGCCTGCGACTACCATCTCCAACCCCTCCATACTTTCATTTAATATTTTTGTGCATTATTATTTTTGGTAAAAGTAATGGATTTATTAAAGTTAATAATTGATTACTATTATAAATGTTCCAACTAATATTTAGTGATCAGTGTAAATTTGCTGTGGAAGCGGTCAATGTAATTGTTGATGAGTACAGTATTAATTTTGTGGACCAGTACAGGTAATAAATTCACTTTACTTCGACCTAGGATTCTTTCTTTCCATCAGACTGCCCTACTACCTCCCTTTCCGCTTAACGCTGTGGTTAGTGGAGATAACGGTGGTCTCACCGGACTGCTCTGGTGGGGGGTAATAACGAAACACAAGGAGTTAATAATTATGTCTCATGGGTTAATTAACTAATTTAGGCAGAAGGCTGCCAGGAGGACACTCACACGCGTGTCGACGCATTTACACACGTGAGTGCCCGGGCACTCCTACGTCGCACTTTCGTTAATCAACTTTTAATTTATACGTAATATTGTTTAATATTCTGTGTGTGTTTTTGCAACATGGTCGGCTGTAATGTCGGTCTGTTTATTAGGGGGCCGGGTTCTACCTTGGTTGCTGGTGGCTCGCCTGACTTGGGTGGGCCATGGCTAGGGGCACGTTCCATTAGCGGGGTTGAATACTGGCGGTTGCAGGTCGGGCTTTAGGGTGGCCTTCGGTCAGACGACGTCAGCATTGCATTTTAGGATGATAGCAGGACTGTCCAATGCACGATTTCATTGCAATCATCTCAATCAAGCTATTGGCACCATTGTGAGGTGAGCAGGAATATAAATTATTCATTCATTATTTGTTCGTTAATTTTTTCTTACAAAATAACACTTGCAGGTTTCATGAGAGGCCCAGGAGAAAACAGACTATGAAACAAGCTGCCTGCTTCTTCCTTGATTCTTTGAGGTCATATTAAGTGCCTTGGGATTTGGTGATTTACATTTTACAATTTATTTTATACTTAAAATAGGAACAAATTTATTACTAATGTTGCTTGTGTTTTGCTATTTTAACCACGGTGATATTGATTCCAACTTTGATTAAACAGAACTTGCCTTCCCCTGCAGTTTGGGTGTAAAACCCGAGGTGGGACTAGTGATGCTACTAGTGCTAGACTGCTGAATTTATTCGGGAGAGCACCAGGCAAACTCGAAGTATAATCGAATTGCTGTTTTGTGAATCGATGGCCTTATCATATCACTAGACTCTAAAACTAAGAACCTGGCTAAATACAGAAGCACAGAACTGGTAATTTACTGTAGTTGCTTTGTAGTATGGAGTTTTTTTTTATAATAGTATGCAGTTTATATTAATATTAATCTGTTAATTCTTACACACATTACATTAATCACCCATATTTTTAATTATATAATATGTCTTAGCTGTAGTCTTGCTAGGAAATGGTTTAGATTTTTATGGGCAAACCCATATACATAAAATTTAACCATGAATCTACTCATCTGCTAAAGACATGAATCTACATGAAAGTTAATTTAAATATTTTGTTAATGCTGCCAAGCATATGCACGACTTATACACTAAAATGTTCCTCTGGAGTCGACTGGTCCCGTGCAAGTGGCTGTGGACCAACATTGTCACTAGCCAGACCCAAGCAGAGCTACGCCAAGGTCGGAACCTTGCACTCCCGATGAAGCTCCAGGTTGTGACATGGAGGCATCCGGACACCAATGGGTTTTAGACACACCCGCCGATCGAGACATTCTAATTCCCGGCTGAAACACGACCAGTTTCTGGCCAACCACACTCCAGAAACCACATGTTCTCAACCTATGCTATAGTCAGGACAGCTGGAATACATCTGTTGACACCACCTGTCGGCCAATGGCCACAACTTTTTCACCAGCTTGGTGCCAAAATGAACCAACCCACATGAAGTCATCTGGCAGCTAAACCCCATGACTTACCATATCAAGTCCTTTAATGAGCAAGCTACAAAGATACATCGAAACAACTTCCACCTTGTCCCTTTCGGGGAGCTCAATACACCGATGGTCGACAACATCACTGCATCCCTAGACAAACAGAGGGAGGGTAAAGTGCCACATTCGATAGGTGGACCAGGTGGCACAGCAACCTCAGACAGACACCATACCCATGGGATGGAGTCCCAATGTTGGGAAGTGAAGTTAGGAGCTCACCATATCAATGGTTACATTGGTAGACAGGCACCACTGTCATTGAGTTAGAGCAGCTCATTCTTCCTTGAATTGACCTTCAGGAGACGAGGATGAACCATAGGAGGGTCAGACCATCTGGCAGTAGGATGATGAGGCCTCAAGGGAAATCACACCCGAGGAATGGACCACCAACTGGCCTGCAAACATCAGCTAATAATACACAATGTTCTAATACAGGTAGAGTAGCTGGACACATCATATAAGGTGTCTCCTCTTCCCATGGAGAGGTCCCGACAAGCACAGCACCTCTTAACTGTCGGTGCTGCCCAAATGAGGTGAGTGAAGTAGTGATCCCTGAAGGTCTGAAGGTGGGGACAACAGACAAAGTAGGAGGTCAGTCATTATACAGTTTGGGCAGGAATGGGGGTGCTCCCCCCATGGCCTCACATTCGACTCGCATTTGTACCCGAACCAACACACCTCCATCGCGGCCCTGCAGTAACTATTCTACACTATACCATACTATAACTGTTGCCTCACTTTATCTGAACCCCAAAACCAGGCACTAACCCAACCACTTTCAGCAACAACATCCCGAACCTAGTGATATGATAGGAGGAGTGCACCATTCTATTGCATGTGACAAAGGCATCAATGATCATAATGACCTTGAGGGAGGGGCACATTTGAACACACCCATTAGTGCTCCTTGGCTTATACATACCATTATTTCTTTTCATCGCCTCCTCACAGAGCATGTGCGACAGTGTAAGTGACCCGATATGGTCTCGTGCAGTTGAGTGCAGCAAAGTACAACTCCTTGTAAAAGTATCACCACCTGTGAAAGGTTTATGCACTCTATATTGATATTTCAGCTACACAATTAATGTAAGATGTTGCTAACTGCCATTAATCATAATCTATTTAACAAGAACTGTCCCATCATGCCATCCTGTCCACAAACATGGCCTAGGTCGACTGCAGTGCACTGTATATTTAATCTCTGGTATCATGCAACCATTCAGTACTGACTCAGTTCATAATCTGCAAGCATGGGGACTGGAAGCATGTGAACACCATGGGGGTCTCCATCATCATGTTTCACCCACATCGTAGCTGCAATAGTGTCAGTTGTCTAAAACCTTTAACTCTGGCCCTACGACTTCTCCCAATCAGTTCGAACTAACTCCCCAGACACATTTTTTTATTATTTAAGCCCTCATTATTGTTTTACTTTTACTAATTCAATCGTCACCTGGCCATTGCTTGTGGGCCAGGTTGCCAGTAAGTTTGTATCACTGCAAAAGGTTGATTGTTAAGTCTGCAAAGGGTCTCCATGAGCGAAACATGCACCACAGACTATGTTTATTCACCAACAATATGGCGCGCATTATTCCAAACAAACCACCAATGATTGCACTCTTTTACTCGGATTGCACTGCAACATGACACGTTTTTTTACTCACATTAGGAAACAACAACGACAAAACAACTGACTGTAGAAAACATGTCACTTCCGGGCGCCAGGTGGACCACCTGTTAAAACCAAAAAGTCCTCAACTTTCAGGCAGGCTGGCCAACGTGACAGTTTTGTTCTTTTCTTCAGGCACTGCACTATTTACACTAAACATCCCGCACACCTTGAAATCAAGATTTCAACAGTCGGTAGGCAGGGGACACAGCTTGACCGCTGGACGCCGAAGGAGCCCCTGTGAAGTCTGCATGGTGGCCACCCGCACGACACCATCCTTGCCTGGGTGGACTTCAACTACACGTCCCAGACGCCATTGTAGAGGAGGAGTTCGATCTTCCTTGATCAACACAAGCTACTGTGCGCTGAGCTTAGGCCCATGATCATGCCATTTGGCCTTCTGTTGGAGGGTGTGAAGATAGTCCCGGTGCTAGTGACGCCAAAATTCTTGATGTTAACGCTCCTCCAGTTGCCAACGCTGAAGCCTATTCAGTGTTAAGTGGCTAAGATCGAGCTCTGGAGGCGCAACAAGAGGCTCAAGCGTAAGAAAATGTCCTGGAGTCAGTGCCCTGAGGTCATTAGCATCAGAACTAATTGGACTCAGGGGCCTGGAATTTAATACAGCTTCGACTTGAACCACCACAGTGTACAACTCCTCAAAGGTTAATATATGCTCCCCAATTACTCTGCTCAGCTGACTTTTGACCGCTTTAACACCAGCCTCCCAAAGACCTCCGAAATGAGGAGCTGCGGGTGGATTGAAATGCCAGTGTAGGCCTAGGGGAGTGGCCCAATCATTTACAGCTCTCTGGAATGGTGCTGAAGTGAGAAGCTGTCGTAACTCACGTAATCGGTTGTGGGCCCCGACGAAATTGCTTCCACAATCACTGTAAACATCTGAACACCTACCTCGATGAGCGATGAAGCGCTTGTAGGCAGCCATGAAAACATCGGTTGGTCAAGTCGGAAGCGAGCTCCACATGTACTGCCTTGGTGGCACAACACACAAAAAGGCACAAGTAAGCCTTTAACACGGGAACCTTACGAGTTCTGTTGGGTTTGATGGCAAACGGACCCGCGTAATCCACACCCGTCCTAGAGAATTTTTTCACCTGCTGCACTCTCATAGCTGGCAGGTTTCCAGTAACAGGTTCACTGGGTGATGGATTCACCTTCCAACATTGCAGACAGGAGCGCAAGACTCTACTGTTTTCCCGCCAGTCTGACAGTATCCAGAATTGTTCCCTGAGGATACCCTGAAGAGTACGAAGTCCGGGATGCTTATTGATCTCATGATGATGGCGAATTATCAGGTCAGTGAATGGGTGACAAGTGGGCAGCAATGCAGGGTGTCTTTGCTCGAATAACAAATTAGAGTTATGGAGCCGACCGCCCACCCTAATGAGACCAGTCTTATCAAGAAAGGGGGACATCTTCCGAATACGAGCAGCAGAGCATTGACCCCTTTTCAACACAGTTAGTTCGTCTGGAAATGCCACAGACTGTACATGCAACAAGAGAGGACTTGCAAAGCCTTGGCTACCTCAGGGGGCATCAGCAGGCCATCTATCCGTGAACCAACAACTCGACAATTATGTACGAACCTCAGAACCAAGGCCACCACCCTACTCAAACTGGTTAGACTACTGTAGCGGGCAATCAGTGATTCGAACTCCGCTGGCATAACCATGCTCAACGAGATCACCTTATGTTCAAGAACCCTGGAGTCCACAATCTGACATGTAGGATTGTTCGGCCAGTGAACTGGAGATTTTTGCAACGAGGGTGGACCCGTCCACCACAAGGCATGATTTAACAGCTGAGCGGGTAAGAGGCCACAAGAGGTGCAATCAGCTGGGTTTCATTCAGATGGCACATGCCTCCACCACGAAGTTTCAGTGAGCTCTTGAATCTCACTCACCCTATTTGCTACAAAAGTTTTCAACTGATGGAGTGAAGAACCAATCCAAGACAATACAACCTGTGAGTCAGTACACAAATGGATAGACGAAAAGGTGAAAACAGTTGCATACAATTCCAACAGATGATGCATCAGACGAGCCAACAAAAGAGCACCGCAAAGTTCTAGGCGTGGCAAGGACTGCGACTTGACAGGTGCAACCTTTGATTTTCCAGCCAATAAGAATGTGGTGATATCGTCACCACATACGACACACAAGTACACCACTGCTGCGTAGCCAATCTCCGAGCTATCACAGAAACCATGTAGTTGGTATAACGACTGCGGTGGACCTGAAATCTTTCTCGGCACTTCAAGTGCAGCAAGTAGATGCAACTCACTGTTGAAGCGGTGCCACTTCTCGACAATATCTGATGAAGGCTCATCATCCCAGTCCAGTTTCCTTAACCAAAGAACCTGAATTAAGTGCTTGGAGAACAAGGTGAGTGGTGACAGCCACCCAAGAGGATCAAAAATTCTGGCAACTTCAGACAGTATATTCCTTTTGGTGGGCCTTTTCGAATTTGTCTTGATCCGGTAAGAGAAGATGTCTGCTGTGGGGTCCCACTGTACACCCAAGACCTTCACAACATGTTCTTCCTTATCCAACGAATGCACGCCTGGAGTTTCAACATCACCTGCTGGGAGCCAATCAAGAAGATCCTTGTGGTTGCTCACAAACTTTCTCAGCTTGAAACCTCCTGCGGCCAGGAGAGAAATCAATTCTCGCTGTAAAGCCAATGCACTCTCAACTGATGACGCACCAGTGACCACATCATCAACATACACATCAGTCAGCAGAATGTTGGCTGCGACAGGAAAACGATCCCTTTCATCCTCAGCTAACTGTTGCAGAGTGCGAATGGCTAGGTAGGGTGACGATGACACCCCGTAGGTGACCGTTTTCAACCGATACTCCTCCATAGGATGACTTTCATCAAAACGCCAAACAATGCGCTGCAAATCCTGATGATGACGACAAACCCCAATCTGACGATACATCTGTTTCACATCCACTGTGAATACTACCTCATGCAACCTAACCTTCAGCAGCACTTCAGCTACATCCTGTAGTAATTTGGGTCCAACAAGCAGTGCATCATTCAGAGAAAGACCAGTTGAGCTCTTGGCAGAAGTGTCGATAACAATGCGTAATTTTGTAGGTTGAGCTGTCTGGTTTAACCACCCCATGGTGAGGAAGGTAGTAAGACAGCAAGGAAGACAACTGGGACTCGGGTACCTTTTCAATGTGACCTGTGCCTAGATAATCCTGCATAAATTCATTGTACATGTGCCTCAGGTCTACATCTCCCTTTAACCTCTTTTCCAAGCGAAGAAGTCGATTTACAGCATGTGGTCTCGAAGATCCAAATTCTAGTTCAGTGTCACAAAAAGGCAACGACACCATGTATCTACCATCCTGGCCTGGGCGATGAGTTTCAACAAATAACTCTTCACATTTCACCTCATCCACAGACTTGTATTTTACGGGAGGGAACTCTTCGACTTCCCAAAATCGCCTCACTATGTCCTCCAGTGGGGACAAAGTCAAAAGTGATAAGCAACACGAAGAAGAAGGCACGGATGGTGAAGTCACTTGTCCCATCAAAATCCACCCTAGTACGGAATCCAATGTCGTAGGGTAGCCATCAATCCTGTTTCCAGTTAAGAGTATGGGAATCACATTAGCACCTATCAACAAATCAATGGGCCCAGGAGTATCAAATGTAGGATCAGCCAATTTTAGGTGAGCAACAGATTTATGTACTTCCTTTGACAATTTGACATTCGGTAAGGTGTTAGTGATACGAGGTAGTACAAACACATCCAGAGCAAACTGGAAGCCAGGGTTGTCCCGTGGAGAAAGGACCAAATGGGTAACTGATTTCGCAACACTGACTGGAGTATTGGAAAGCCCATGTATCGGAAGATAGGCCCGACGACGAGCTAAACCAAGCCTCTGGAGGCAATGCTCTGTGATAAAACTCACTTGACTGGCCATATCTAGTAGTATGCGAGCTACCTGAGGTGTTCCAGAGACATCAAGAATGTGAACCTGGGCCGTAGACAGCAATACCATAGGTTCCATAGCCCAGGTCTCAGGTGTAACAGCTGACAGTATGGTGGGGAGCTGTGTTCCATCATCCGGTGAAAACTCAGTCTCAGACTGTTCTGATGACTTGTGCTGAGTACTCTTCGGTTCGAAATGCAACAAGGTATGGTGTCGTGCACCGCACTGCCGACAAGATGATGCCTTACAATTTACAAAGCGGTGAGATGATGAAAAACAATTCAAACACAACATGTTCATCTTAACAACAGAATGTCTTTCGTTGGGGTTTAGTTTAAGAAAGTCAGGGCAGGTATGCAACTTGTGAACACCGTAACAGATAGGGCACGACCCCTGGACGGAATTGGTTAGACATTTTGAAGATGCTTGGCCACGCGGCTGTCTCCAATTGGACTCTACAGGCTGGAGCCTTGGTTTCACAGACTGCAGGCTTGACTTCTTAGACCTGGCATTGTTGGAACTAACTGCCTCGTAGGCCCGACAGTGTTTGTCAAGGAATGCTATGAAGTCTTTAAGAGTCGGCAACTTAGGACCCAAACTCATTTACCACTGTGTCTGAAGAGACGTATCCAACCGTTTGGAAACAAGAGGTAGAAGAATGAGATCCCATTTGTCCACTGGAACATCAAGATTGCGAAGCGCATATAGGTTTTCATTGAGGACTGTTAACAACTGACACAAGGAGATGTGAGAATCAACAGATGCCGACGGTGCCTGTAATAGTGCATCAACATGCACACTGACAAGAAGCCGTTTGTTATCGTACCGATCCACCAGTAATTTCCAAGCAATGTCGAAATTTCCCTCGGACATCGGCAACGACTGAATCATCCCGAGAGGCTCACCGTGGAGGGCAGATTTAAAATATGCCAACTTCGCAACCGGACTCAAGTCATCGTTGCCTTGGACAAGCGTAGCAAACAGAGTAGAAAAATTAGGCCAATGATGTGGATCTCCTTCAAAAGTCGGAAGATTGATCTTCGGCAACATCACGCAAGACTTAAATTTAGAATGAGTACATGCTGTTATCGCTTCCTTATGTTCCTCATTTTGGGCATCTAATGTAGCCATTACAAAAAAATATCGCTCCTCAAACTCCGTCAAACGAGCGGCATGAGCATCTAGGTCAATTTCAGTAGGTACCTGATTAATCGGTTGCTGCCAATTCTATTGTTACGTAGTCTGCATCAAAATGTTCGCGCACCTTAGGAAGATCACGGCTAGTAGCGACAAACAAGCTTTTCTTTGTAGGATCGGTGCCAATAGCCTGCGCGAGATCGTAAGCGCGCTTGAGGCGGCTTTCAGCGATACGAAGATGTAGAAGGACCGATTGTAATTCCGACATGACAAATACGGGGATGAGAACAAAGACAAACCAAACCCAACAACAAAAACAAACGAACACACAACCACGAACAACGGCGCACTTTGAGGTTATGCAGCAACAAAGAAGACAAAAACGTGTCCACACAAACTACCACGGTAAAACACACCAGAACGAATATCTGGCCCGGAGGACCAAACAATGTTTGTTCACCAACAATATGGCACGCATTATTCCAAACAAACCACCAATGATTGCACTCTTTTACTCGGATTGCACTGCAACGACATGACACGTTTTTTTACTCGCGTTTGGTAACAACAACGACAAAACAACTGACTGTAGAAAACACATCACTTACGGGCGCCAGGTGGACCACCTGTTAAAACCAAAAGTCCTCAACTTGCAGGCAGGCTGGCCAATGTGACAGTTTTGTTCTTTTCTTCAGGCACTGCACTATGTACACTAAACAGACTATTTTGATTAAAACACCAAGAATTTCTCCTTCTCCGACTGTTTTCACCCACATGACGACTATTTCACTAATCGCCAGTGGCCATATTGCACTAGATTTGCTTGAATTTGCTCTGTAAGTGTATGCAGAGTAATGAATTTAATGCAGTGTTCGGGTCTTGAAAGCCATGACGATTCACAAGTTGGCATAATAACACATGCATGATATACAGTGTTATTTGTATTTATGGTTCGTTAAATGTGTCTGACAGCATCGCTGCCATTAATGACAACTTGTCGTAATAGGCAGGCTGAATCGCGTACAGTGAGCATAACCACCTTAAGACAACACGATAACATCATTCCTGGATGTGCTGGGACCAGCCACAGTTCTTAAGTTAGGAACAGGCCATGCAAAAATACAAAAAGAGTGCCTATTTTGAATAAATGCACCTACCTAACACCACATTTAATTCAACAACTTGTATAGTGTCCCGAGTGGTTAACAGTTTGGTTGATCTCTGTGGAATGTCGAACTTGCAGCCTCTTGGCCACATGGCCATTAACCATCCCTAAAAATTCTTGTGTACTAGCACGCACCTGCTCCTTGTTAGTTCGTACCTGGGCTAATACCATTTCACATACCAGGGCTGGCTCTCGGTTATCAATGTATTGGGCTTAAACTTAGATACCAGATTGAGACTTGCAATGGTCAATTTTTAGGAGAGGTTTAATAAAATTGACCGTTGACTTCACATGTTGTATGGGGGTCAAAACCCCGGGGTATGCCTAGTGATTATACGGGTGCTGGATTGCTGAATTTTATCTTTGAGGGAGCCAGGCCTGATCTAAATCAAACCAAATTGATATTGTAAGGGTCGACGGCCCCAGCATATCACTAGGCTCGAAGGCTAAGGATACAAATAAAACTTAGAACTACAGGTCCTAATCAGCATAGTGTGCTGATTCCTGACTATGCCTAACAGAATACAGGTAAATGATGGTAAATGTCCTTAGAATATGTGGTTTTATTACACAGAATTTCACTTTACATGGATATGGCATGCACCGACAATCTGTCCTGTTACTTTTTTACATGTTACGAAAGTAACTCCTAATTTTTTGTGAACATGTCCTAGTAACTGTCTTGCTAGGGAACAGTTGTGATTTGAGGCAGCCAAACCAATAAATTATATATTTAACCGTGAATCGATTCGACTACATGAGCAATGAATTTACATCAAAGTAGTTAAAATGTCTTTGCTAAGGCCAGCAGGCATATTCGCAGCTTATTACCATGAAAAATTTACTCTTGAGTCGGCAAGTCATGTAAAAGATTAGCCTCATGGTATGACTATGCCCAGGGGCAGATCCAGTGTCGGGTAAGCTGGGCAATGTCCAAGGGCCCCAAGACTATTGGTGCCCCATGCTGATGTTTTTCATTATTTTTTGTTTAAATAGCTAAAATATGGATATTAATGGCAAAAGGAAAATTACAATTTTATTAGCATGTTAACTTAAGTGCTGGGCAATACAAATTTTAATTCATTTTTTGTTTTGAAAAATTGTCAAAGATTTTTATTTCCACGCAAAATTATTTGGTACCATCTGAATTTGATCGTAAGCATTTATATGGCATCCTTTGAGGTCTTGTGGGTGGGACCCGGGGTGAGCCTAGTGGTTTTTAAGGGGAATCTACTGAACTCTATCAGGGCGGGCACCTAGCTTGCAAACTATCCGTAGTTGTGACGTAGGTCGTCGGCTCCAGAATGGTCCACTAAGCTCGTTGGCTTTGGAGGAATTGTTGTTTGGTTTGCTGCTACACTGCTGCATGTTCCCTAGCCAGCGTACTGTGCTTATGCTTAACTAGAGGGGTAATGAACACTATTAATGATTATGAACAATTTTGAACAGACCCTTAAAAGTTCCCTGCTTTGCAGGTTACACATAGACAAATTACAATTACACTGCAAACATGAAATAACTTGAGTCGTTAAGTTCGCAATGATACAAGGGTAGAGTAGTCCAAACGGCAATCTCTTTAAGTAAAAAATGAAATGTTTGTTTAATTGCGTGTCGAGGCATGCCGCACGAGCCGTGAATCTATGTTAAAGCCAAATACACTTGTCTTGATGCAGGCAGACATATGCACGACTGAATTATTAAAG
Organism: Bacillus rossius redtenbacheri; assembly: GCF_032445375.1. NCBI lineage: Eukaryota > Metazoa > Arthropoda > Insecta > Phasmatodea > Bacillidae > Bacillus > Bacillus rossius. Next base: position 11,412,592 of record NC_086336.1, on the reverse strand, counting down.
GTTCTGTTTGCTGGATTCATTTAGACCCGTAAATGGCTTAATCCCGTGGTAGCACTACAAAATAGACCGGAAATGAGTGGGAGCTAAAAAAAAAAAGCTTGGGTTGTTGAAATTATATTAACCAGAATTACATCTCAGTAAAACAAAGATGTAAGCTCCCCACGGAACAGCATGTCCAACCCGGGGAGTGGCCTGATGAAGACTGCCGGGAGGTAATGGCTTGAGGGAAGAGGACAATGCCACCTGATGCTGAAACATAAAAGAAAAAGCAGCAAACTGTTTTACTTAACACGTACAGACGAAATACATAACAATATCTTTGAGCAAATTATTTGGATGAAAAACAAATAGCTGAAGGCTTAATAATGCTGTAGTTACTTATTATTTTAAAAATTTGTTTGAACACATGAATCAAAATGGAAACTTTTCATTTTTTGTTTTGACTACTCCAAATAAATACGAAGAGGTTGTCTTAAAATGAGTTAATGCTCTCAGTTGTCAATATGAATTATTTGAGGCCCTCGATAGCAAATAATTTAAAGATTGTTCGCTAATCGTGTTGCCATGCAGGGGGCAAACACACGTGCTTGTGTAGCATGGTTTTTTGGGGTACCTTCAGTAGGGTACACATATATGGCACTTATCTGCATATGTCACCACTACACAGTTGCACCCTTGACTCGTGAGAAGTGTGAGAGAGGGGTGCATTCCACCAGCAGGAACTGGTAGTGGTGGGGTGGATACCAGGCTTTAATACCGCAGTACAGGTAGGTATGACATCATATTATACTGACCCGAGGATAATATAACAGGAACGAATATCAACCTTTCTTAAGATATATTAGCAAACCCACCATGGAAATTTAAATTGTAGTTGTTTAAAATTTTGTTTGAAAGAATTATTATTTTCATTTTTTCTAGGAAAGGTCCTCCGTAAAAGTATAAAGCCTTGGGCCCCACAATGTATATGGCCACAAGGTGAAGTATAAGGCAGTTGGGTCAGGCCCTGCACCACAAAATGACCCAGGGACATGTGGGGAACAATAAGAAAAATTATTTAATGATGTAGAATGATAGTTCTCAGAATGAATACATTCGATTCACAAGTTGAAGACTTCACACTGAACAAACTTTTCCGCCCTGGGCTACAGCCTGTTGGAGACTGCCGGAAGGCAATGGCATGAAGGAGGGATAATGGTGTCACGTCGGGCCAAAATGCACATAAAAAGCAGTGAATAGAAAAACCTTATAGTTAAATAATATTAATTGGCACACTGATAAAATAATGGTTATTTTACCTTCTGGCTTTAAGCCCGTTTACAACTACATTAGTTTATAATTGCTGCCAAGTTGTAAATACATTGAGTAAGGTTGGTGACTTTTGGGAGGGGTTTGACTGTGGTCACCGGCTGCCGATTGCATTCTGCCGGCAGTGCTTGTATACGGGCTTCAGGCTTAGGTGAATGTATGTCAACCCCCCTGCACCCCTGTGTCATACATGCACCCTCAGCGCGGGCAGCAGGTCCAGGCAGGGTGAATATGCAGTGACTGCAGCTTATAGGACGTGTACACTGCTGGCAGATTGTCCTACATCATGTGTCCAGTGGTGCCATCATTACATGGACCCTGGGATGCTTACCGTGGTGTAATAAGTAGTCCGGGCACGGGCGATTCTGCTCCATGTACTCCTACTGGCTGCATCCAAGGATTGTGCCCCATGTTGGTGTGGTGACCATGCATTTTTTGTGCGAGTGTTATTAATAAATTTTATTGTGCGAGTATTATTATTAACATTGCCGTGAAAAAGAAGAACTTAATCTTATTTTTCCTGGATGCCCCCGGAGGAACTGGGAAAACATTCCTCACGTCGTTGATTTTGGTCACTGTACTTGCGAGATCCGACATTGCGGTAGCAGTTGCTTCTTATGGAATAGCGACCGCATTGTTAAGATGCCGTACGGCTCATTCAGCATTAAAATTGTTGTTAAACCTTCAAACTACTGAACAACCAACATGTAACTTTGCGAAACACTCCGCAATGGCCAAAGTTTTAGTAGCATCTAAAACATCTGGGACGAATGCACAATGGCGCACAAACGCGCATTGGAAGAACTTGACCGAACACTGAAAGATCTGCGCAATTACTCGAGATTTTTTAGAGGCGCAATGATTTTACTGTCTGGCGATTACCGCCAAACACTGCCAGTCATGCCAAGATCGACTGCTGTCGATGAAATAAACGCTTGCCTCTAATCAACAAATCTGTGGCGCTATGTGAAGAAACTTCAGCTGGCAGCAAACATGAGAGTTGCATTGCTGAACGTTCCATCAGCTGAAGATTTCTCCAAGCAATTACTGACTATCGGTAATGGCCGTGTTACTATCGACGAACCAATTGAATTGATTTAATTTCCTCCGAACTTTTTCAATTTCGTCTCATCAAAAGACGAGCTCATCAACAAAGTGTTCCCGAACATAATTGCTAACCACAAAAATAATAAATGGTTGAGAGAGCGAACAATTTTGGTGGCTAAGAACAAAGATGTGGATGACTTAGAAACTTCCTAATTCAGAATCAAATCGTTGGTACCGGTACTCTGGATTCGTTTAAATCTGTGCAACAAACGAAGACGTAGCCACCAAATATCCAACTGAATTTTTAAACTCCTCGGATGTGCCTGGCTTACCACCACACAATTTACAACTGAAGGTTGGGTCGGTAGTCATCATACTTCGAAATATAAACCAACCAAAACTATGCAATGGAATGCGTTTGGTGATAAGAAAACTAATGATCAATGTGATTCATGAGATGATACTTAAATAAAAATTCAAAGGTGAGGAATTTCTCATTCCAAGGATCCCGATGATCTTAATCAATATGCCCTTTGAGTTTAAACGAATTCAATTTCCGATTTGTCTTGCATTCGCCATGACGATTAACAAATCACAATGCAAATCCTTAAGTATTTGTGGTCTGAATCTAGAAAATGAATGTTTTTCTCATGGTCAATTGTACGTGGCATGTTAACGTGTCGGCAAACCATCAGCTTTATTTGTTCTTGCGCCTGATAACAAAACGAAAAATGTCGTACATCATAAGGTGCTTCACTGAAGAGAATCAACCAGAGTAAAACCCATGCAGCAAAATACATAGCTTCAATAAAGCCAATGTCTTGCTGATACGCCATTGAAATACTTGATTTTTGTACTTTTATTCAATTTTCAGTATTAATTTTATTATGTTAACAAAATCCTAAGTTAAGTTTAGCTAAAAGTTAACACGACATTCATTGATTGTTAGGTGGTACGAAGTTCACCGGGTCAGCTAGTTTGCAATAAAACAATTGTTAATCAGCAGCTTTAAAACACGTACAAGATTTGTAAAGCATTTTCGATCACATGTCTTAGAAATATATACTTTCAATTTTTTTTCCGTCATGCATTTGGAGCCAAATTTTGTTGGTTGAACTCATAGTAATATTGTATATTGATTTAAATATCAAATTGTAGTGTTCAGTGTAACAACATATTACGTTTTTTTGCAGGCGTATTTGCAGATAGGCCACACATGAAGGTAAATGCAAACTAATGGTAAAACTAGGTAGCGTGTAACATCACTCCGCACTACTTGAATATCAAACCAGTGCTTGCAAATGGCATAGCCGGAAAAGCATAGGCGATCTGCGGTCGATAGAAAGTCCTATCCTCAACTGTGTTGTCGTTTAGGTGAGCGTACAAGTAAAAACCTATCAAGAGTTTGGCGGTTGGCCCATTCAAGCATGGGCGTCGCAAGGATATATTTTTTTGGGGGGGGAGGGGACTTCAATTAATTTAGTTGTTGAGGAATATCCATCCCTGGAAAAAAAAAGTGTGGGGTCCGGGGTCCTCCCCTGGGAAAATTTGGGGTTTGAAGGTGCAAAAAGGTGGTTTTTAGGCATTTTTCTTTCCTAAATATTCTAATTATAGTTGGTTGCAATATATAATTTCTTTTTTATAAAAAATATTTTCTGAGAACAAATTTGTAAAAAAACAGTTAACATATCTGCTGGTGCTATATCCACACAAAATCATTAATTTAAACATCAGGAGAAACCTGAATGTTACACTTAAATGCCGCAGCAGTATTAAGAATATTTCGCACATGTACACAAACATAAGTAATAAAGTGATTATATTCACTATTATTACCTATAGTATCTCTCCTCGGTATCGGACCTGATTTTGATTTTACACGAAGATCGAATTAAAAAGTGCTCACATTACCACGATTGGACTAAATGCACCATGCGCAACATATGGGCTATATCACAGAAATCATATTTTTAATATAACTACGAAACTAAATATATTATTGGAGGGGACGAAATTGAAGACTTATTATTGGGGGGGACGTGTCTCCCCCGTCCCCCCGATTGCGACGCCCATGCATTCAAGAGCTCTATAAGTGTAATTCATCGTGCATAGCCAGTAAGGAATTACAAGTGTAGGTAGCCTACATTACAATATTTTTGTAAGGCAACCAAAACAATTCATATAGAAGTTGTCGGTGGCCTGTCTACTCCCGCGCTTCTGGCATCTATGAAAAAGTTTTAGTCGCACCGAGGATAAAGTGAAAATATTTACAGTGATAAAGGAAGAAATTTAGTTGGTGCTCAAAGGGAACTGCATGAATTACATACCCTGTTAAATAATAAAAATCATTAGGCCCACCTTTTTGGATACATCATTCGGTGGTATATGGGAGGTAAAAATTAAGTTCATTAAAATTAATTTAGGAAAGCCATAAAGAATAATTATCTGACATACAACTAACCCGATGTACTAATAACACAAATAGAAGCTTGTTTAATTCCATACCCCATGTTCTACTTTGCACTGTAAAAAATATTTTGTAATTTTTACAAGGAAAATCCTTGAAACTCAGTTGCCAACGATATCACTATTAAACTTCAAGCCATAGCTTTGTAAAACTGGTAATTCTACAAAGATCTGCCTTGCAATTTTACTGATATCGTTGGCAACTGAGTTTACAAGGACTATCGTTGTACAAGTAAATTCCTTTTACAGTGTACTATGACCCTAATGATCCATTAGCTCGCATATCTGGACACTTCCTAATTGGTGCTTCCCTCACAAAAACCCCTGTGCCAGATTTAGGCAACTTCTCTAACACAAACTTTAGCAGTTCTGGCATCGATGTTCGAGGGACGATTTTAACCATACCTACAGTAAAGGAGCAGAAGATCATCATCCTCTGAAAATGTACAGTCTGGCAGATTGGTAGTGCTTAAGAAGACAATGATTCAATATTATGTTGTTGACTGGGAGTTACTGAAGAAGTTCACCCAGGACCCGATGGTCTAGTGCGAGTAGCTGCCATACGTACCTTTATGAACCTACAAGATACCATTAACAAAATTGTGTCTGTTTCCAGCGAAACAGTAACTATGCTATATTCTTGATGCATCTGTTAAACTGAAGAGGATAATACACACTTGTTATAGGGAAATAATCTACTTGTAATAGCTAAACTTGTTTTTAGTGTTCATATCCATAGTTTGCATATTTTAGGCAATTAAAATTTTTTATTTAATTTTCTTAGGTCCAGTGTGCATTGTGGCATATTTAACATGTGTACGGATATTGAAAAAACGGGCGTGGCTGTGTCATGGACACGGCTGTGTGTTGTACGTGAATACGTGTACGTAACAGGTAAATGTTTTTCTTTGGCTGGCTCCAATGAGCGCAGAAACCATAGACGACCACACACATCACACTAATGTCCGATTGGATTGTTGACAAACGTCGTAGTGAAACGTGTACTAGCTGCTGCCCAGTTGGTCTTCATAATCGACGATCATACACAATCGATACCTACAAAGTCCGGCGTCGATATAGAAGCGATTTCATCACCCACTTTCATAATTATTTCAACTGGCCCAGCTTCACCGTCGTTGATCCGCTCGGCCGCATTCATTCATTTACGTTCCCGGCACTGCTTCACTCGGTCATATGGTGTTTTATTGGTACCATTTGATTGCTTTTAGGAAGCCCTTTCCTACCGTATACGATCTCTGTTGTTGGATTTGGCTTTTTGACGCGTATAGACCGACATTATATATTTTTGACTATATATTTTTATTTGAACAACATATATATTCAATTATACATTAACATATACATATAATTTAAAAACTATATATGTTCATACTTTCACATTTTCAGGGGGTGGAAATGAGGCTTTGCCCAGCTAAAGTACACTGCCCAGGACCACCAATCTGGGACGGGTTGCCTCGGCCTCTCACTGTAGCTTCTCCAGGGACACCTCCAGGTAGAGATGAAATGTTTTATATATGCAATCGATAGATTATGACGAGAGCTGACGATTGAAACTCAAACGAACATCTTAGCTCCTCCGAGTCAAAAATTATACGAAATGCAAATCTCGAAACGCAGCAAAATGACCTCAAAATGGCAGCGCTTCCCCCTCCACCACGCGTGATGCGTCTCAGTCCTCACTTAGTGTAACGAATTCTTTGATCCTTTAGCTATCCAGTGGTTGTAATTAAATTTTGGATGGAGATGATAGATATGTAGCTGCAACACCAAACTGTATCCCCCGATTTGGTTATCATTCGTTTTTTGAGTTGCCTCCCACTATGGAAGCAATTTTAAAGACGTATTCTCGTCAAAAGTTTTAACAGCCTTTTTTTTGGGGGGTCAGATATGTTGCAACTTGAGGTTGATTTGGCAACCCTGCTTTTCTTGGGAATAGATGTTTGTCAGATGAGGCATCTGCTACGGGGTGAAAGTGGCGAACGAGGCGTTGTCGCTGACGTACTTGCGGTACGGCAGCCCTCGACTTGTTGATCAACGGCTTCGTACGGACCTTGTGTCGCACCTCGTGTGCTCACCGCGACAGCGGGGCAGTGGCAGTCCTGCAACGCGGGAAGCCTAAAATGCACATAAAGTTCTGCCATTCCCGATTACACCCGAACAATTCACCTTAGGCCAATCTCGGGTTTATTTATATATATTTATATTTCTCTGTTTATTTTAATGTAGCTATAGGTACTAACCTAACTAACCGTCCATAGTGTTTTAAAGTGTTTTAATGTAGCTAAGCTAACCTAACCGACCACTTTTAATATTTGAATTCATTTTTCCTGCGCAAAAATAAAAAAATCCCGAAGTTGGCCGAAGGTGAATTATTCGGGCGCGTGTTCGGGCAGTAAACAAACTTTATGTGCATCTTAGGTCTCCCCTGCAACGCTGTTGGCACAGAACAAGGAAGTGCATAGAAGTGCGACTCCTACAGTGGAAACGTAAACCATGTTTCGCGCGATATGTGACGCTATCTGTTGGGTGGGCCCATAACTACTAGCAAAAAAAAAAAAAAAAAATCGGGATAGAGTTTCTAATACAAATATTTATGTTAGTAATTTTAATTTATCAATTTGACGACTGATTAATTAGTAACAGTGATTTCAATTGTGCGGAGAACACTTCAGGCTGTTTTGTAATAAAAAGGTCATGTTACGTAGAAATGAGTAGGAGATGCAAAACATTTCTGGTTTCCCACACCACAAAATATGTAGCTACCAAAATGGAGTGAATTAATTTTCACCGGTTTGTCTGCCTGATAATAGGTTAGGTATGCACAATCAATGCAGCTATGTTAGCGATGTATTATGAAAGCCACCATCTAGCGGACGGGCCCAAAACTGCTTAAAAAAAAAAAAAAGGCGGTTGTCAGTAAAGTCGGTTTACGGACGATAATTTTACGTAATAACGTCATAAGAAAACATTGATGAAAAATTGCATACTTTTTAATTTTCAAATATTGTTTACAGTTATTGCTATAACCTGTTAGATATTATAGAAGATTTTCCCGCACGGTGGTTGGCCGGTTCTTGCACGCTCGGCTCAGGCGGAACGTGACAATTTTTCGTGCGGGCAGCCGGCGGCGTTCATCGATTTATCACGTCAAAAACTATGTGTCAGTTTTGGCAGTGTCAGTTCCTCGCCCATGGCAGGACCCGCGCGAGGGGGTTGGCTGTCGTGGCAGTGGCGCCCGCCAGAAGGCCAGGGGGGTGTCGGCACCGCACCCCGCCGCTGGCCCGAGAGCCGTAACGACGCAAGACCCTTGCGCCTGGCCGCGCCGGGGGCGGGACCTGCGCGCCGCGGGAGACGCGTCCTTCTCCGAGAGGCGCCGAGGAGAATCCTTCTTTTCACAGACGAGAGAGCCAAACCCCCGATCGTGCATCATCGGCTTTTATTTTGTTCATTGTAAATAAATATGGCGGTCTTGATAAAAGGATACTAATGGTCAATTAGGTTATGTTAGCTACATTATAAATACTTTAAAACATTGTTGACGGTTCATTTGGTTAGGATAGCTACATAAAAGATACGAAAAAAAAAAAAAGCATGAACTTCGGGGAACTTCGGGTGTGGCTCTCTCGTCTGTGAAAAGAAGGCTTCCCGGCGCCGAGAGCCCTGCAGTCTGGTGGACTCGGTCGCCACCAGGAGCGTGCGCGTCAGGTACACACGAATGTCAAAGGGATTGCTCACCCTTTTATTTGCTAACCCAGTCCTCTTAGCCGTGTGGCCCTGCCGGCCTGGGGCCCCACGTGCGTGGATAAGGATACGCTGTAAGTAGTACTTATATAAAAGGGGCTCCGGCGCAAGGGTTTAAGGAGTGGAGCCAGTGGAGCCGACCGCCATCTTGGATTGTGACTACACGGCGGTCATCTTGGACTCAAAAATTCCTATGGGGTAACATAGAATATACTGAGTTTTTAAAAATGTTATTGTAAAACAAAACAAAAAAAAAATACTCTTTTTCCAGCAAGAAACCTTGAAAAATGTAAGAATTTAAAAATATATGTTTTTTACCAAAAATACAACAATGACAGTAAAAATGCAAATCAAACAATGCCAATAACAATCAAATAAGAAATAATTGTTCTCTAACATAGCAGAATATCTAGAATTGTAATTTCACTCAGGTACAATAAATATTATAGTTATAACATGTAATAGATATAATATTTTTTGAACATTTCCTTTTTCCAGATAGAAAGCTGAATAAATGTAGCTATTTAAAAATATTATTTTTTTTTCAGAGAGAAAATCACAATACCAATGCAAAAACAAGCAACGACAGTAATAATAAAAAAAAATATCGGAAACAATGCAAAATAAACAATATAAATAAGTTAAGAATCAAAGAAAAATTTTTCTCGTGTCTAACAGAATACCTGGGATTGTAATTTCACTCACTTATGAAAGTTTTTAAAATATTACTTTTCTGCTTTCAAATACAGTGGCACGTTACATACTGTGCACATACACACTGTGCGCACTGTTTTTTTTTTTTTTGTGCTGCAAGGAGCACATCTTTCAGACGTTGAATGTACAGGCTGATGCTTGCTGCTTTCTTTGCGGATACCTTCATCTACAAATTGTTTGTGTCAGCTGGCTGCTATAGGAGAGGTCCCTTTACTTGCAGTGGAAGTAGCTGCTGTACTGATAGACACTGTTCTTGCGACAAGCAGACATTTGTATACATTCCTTCGAAAAATTGTATTGGTCAGTTTATCCATTTGAAGTTCTTTGTGCAAAACAAAGGCATTTGTGATGCAACAATCTATAAAATGGAAAAAAAGACGCATCCACTATTTCTTGCTTTTCCCGTTTGTAGCATAGTCTGCCTTCAGTCTGTCAAAATTGTCAACATAATTCATGTTTCTGTTATAGTATATCAACACGAGAGGGCAATTGATTGCTGTAATTGTTCAGTCCTTTCCTTTGCTATTTACAGATGAGACTTCTGTCGGGTCATGGCAAAAGGTAATCATATTTACTGCCCTAATATCTTTCCATCTATACACAGCTATACCATCATCATTCACCCTAAAATCAAATTCTCCTCTTTGAAACTGCTTTTCGGCTTTTAGTTTCGGCAAGTATTTTATTCTAGGATTCACAGTTCCACAGGAATATATTTGCCTGTCTGACTTCAAACTGCTGAAGAGAGGATGTAAAATTATCGTCCATATAAATTATATGATTTTTGCCTTCCAGACCTTCTTGTCAATTCCTGAGCTATTCGTGAGCCCAACCCTACCTCTGGTGAATTTTGTTTCTTTCCAGTATATATATATATATATATATATATATATATATATATATATATATATATATATGTATATATATATATATATATACATAAAATTTTAGTTGCACGATGATTCATCACAAAGCATCCACACTTTATACCGTCTTTTTATGGGTTTGTCCCTCATGTATTGTTTGAGAGTCGACCTTCCTTTGAAGTTTACCATTGACTCGTCTATTGCCAGTTTTTAGTGTGGTTTGTAACAATCCAAGAACTTTGCCTGAAGATGATCGAGGAATGGACAAAGTTTATAGAGCCTGTCATGGTTAGGACTGTTTCAGTTAGGAGTTAGAGCATTGTTATTCAGGTGTAAGTGACTCAGTAGGAAACTAAATCTTTTCACAGGTATACGTTTTGACCCATATGTATCACCTAGGTCTGGTTCTGTGCTCCAATAATCTATGTAACTTTGTTTCACTGTGATGACCATTTAAAGATTTATTCCTATGAATGTTGATTTCAGCTGCATTCGTAGGAACAAACTGTTTACCTTTATGCGTAGAATACAGGTTTGTTTGAAACACTACGTATATGATTTATCAGTGTTTCATAAAAATACTCAACGAACAAATCTATGTTATGTTTGTCTTTAAGTCTTTGAACTAAACCACTTTCTGAAATAAAGGCTGGAACTTGGTCACACTTTTATTTAGATTCCGGGTATGTGTTACCAGCGATTGATTTGCACAAGAAAGATCAGAATAAGAAACTGTTAGCAAGCCATATTGGATTCTAGAAAACTGCAATTTTCGTCACGGGCACCATCTTGTATGTGTATGACATCAACTTTACAAATTTAGTTTCTGCCACCATCTTGAAAATTTAAAATTATTATGCGCTTTAAAATTTGAAGATTTTATAATTTAATAAATATTTTTTTAATAAAATTTTATTTTAAAAATTTCACCATTTTGAAAAATGGCCGCCATATTTAAAATATGTAATTATTTTCCTATTTTTACGGGAAAAAATAAAAATTATTAAAAAATTCATGTTAATAATTAATAAAAAAACATACTTGCATCATGGAGTCCTTGGTTCGAATCCGACGACGGCAATCGATTAAAAATGACGACGGATACTTCCTCCACACAGGCCACAGGCAGATTGACTTTCTACCACTAATGCCAAGGCATATAATAAGTCAGCCAGTATGACGTCATGGCAGCCATCTTGGGCGCGCTATCTTGTTGTCGTCTGGTGGTGATCGCCATTTCATTTTCGTCTGCTGGAGGGCGCTGCAGTCATATTAGTTTAATTTTTACCTAATAGATTGCCAATCATCAGACCTTCATGTCATCAGCCATCTTTTCGACTGTCTAGGCCGTCATATTGAAATTCTGTATTTATTAAGCCATCAATTTGGAAAAAATTCCAAAAATTCCAAAAATCACTTTCATTTAATAAGCTAGAAATTCGGCAAAAATCCAAAAATCATTAAAACCATGATTGTTTCGATAGATTCTCGTCCTTAGTTAAATCCTTGCTCGCTGAAAAAATTATTTAATTAAAATATCAGAAAATTGACAGTTTCTAGAAATAAAAACACCACAAAATACAAATAAAAAATGTACTATGGAAATTTTACAATTACTAAAAAACAAGTAAAGTATAAGTGTTTCTCTTTTTATACAGTCTTCTTAAAGGCGAAGAGAGATCTTTACATGACTTGACATGTGTTTTCTGTAGCCAGACACGTAATCGGTGACCAGACACGTCCAGTTGGTGTTTTGGCACTTCCAGTTTGTGGTCAGGCTAACACGACCATTTGGTAGCCAGCCACGTCCAGTTGGTTGTCCTGGAATCTCCAAGTTCAATCAGTGGCCAGACACATTCAGTCGGTGACCAGCCACGTCCAGTTGGTGTTTAGGCACTTCCAGTTTGTGGTCAGGCTAACACGACCAGTTGGTAGCGAGCCACGTCCAGTTTGTTGTCCTGGAATGTCCACGTCCCATCTGTGGCCAGACACATTCAGTTGGTGACCAGCCACATCCAGTTGGTAGCCAGGTGCATCCAGTAGGTAGTCAGACACATTCAGTCAGTATCTAAGAGGTATTTTTTTGTCGATACTCGGCGAACATTTTAAACAAATCATTTACAAAAAACATGCTCACAGACAAAGGGTTTACGAGCAAAGAGGTATTATTCGCCGATACGCGAACAACATTTTAAACAGATCATGTGCAATATCAGGCGTATAGACCAGTCGTCTCAGAACCACGGGTACCCACCAGTAGGCCTAAAATAATTTGGCCTAAAATTAGGCTAAATATTTTTAGGCCATGTGACTTTATGCCAAACAATATTAAGTCAAATGACATTAGGTCAAATATATTTATGTCAAACGACTTTAGGCGAAATAATTTTAGGTCAAATGACTTTAAGCCAAACAAATTTATGTCAAATGGCTTTGGGCCAAATACATTTAGGCCAAACAATATTAGGTCAAATGACATTAGGTCAAATATATTTATGTCAAACGACTTTAGGCCAAATAATTTTAGGTCAAATAAGTTTCAGAAAATTATTTTAGGACAAATGATTTTAGGCGAAACAATTTTTGGTCATTTGGTAGAAAGTAACTTTATTTCTGCCAAAAGGAAGTGCTTGCACAGTTAGCTCTCTCTATCTATCTACCACACTCTCCGAACATTCAACATGGCTAGAAAACTTAAAATAAGTTTAGCGGATTAAACACTGATGAACTTTTCTGATAGCAAGTTTTTTGTTTGCTTGTTATTTACATATTGCTTCTCTGGAGGTTATTTTAATAAGCGAAATTAGTGAATGATTATTTTATTTTCTGGTTAATTCGTTTAATAAATACCCCGTCCCTGGAAAAGTCCAATAATGTGCACCACATGTTTTATGTGAGTGTCTTGTCATACTGTCCTTATCACAATTGTGTGGTTCGAGTTGAGTGAACCAGAATAAATAAATAAATAACACGAGTAAGACTTGTTTAACTATATTTTACTTAGGTGATAGGTAAATATCTCTAATAAAGAACTAACAGTATCAGTATCAGTATCCAGTACCTAACTGAATACATAAAACCAACTGTAAACATAACATCAATAAACAACACGGAAACTATCTTTGATCTACCATCTGGCGATCTCGGGTTCGGTCTAGCGGGTGATCCTGCCAAGTTTAGTAGCGTATCAACTAGATGGCGCTGCAGCACATCAACTTATATCTTACACTGGCAGAACCATATCTACCGGGTTCTGCTAATTAGCTATAAAATGCTCCAATCAGACTTTAAAGCAGAAAAATTTGATTGCCACACAAAAATGACTTGCTGAAAATTTTTTTTTGTAGATATCAAAAACATTTTCTAATACAAAGTCAGTAATTTTAGCCAAATTTTTTCCAAGTGAGATGCACCAACTTGTAAACAAACTTTCACTCATCCAGTATTGTTTTGTATATTTCAATTTTTCGTCATACTGAGTGCATGCACTATTTGCTTAACTCGACAAATTATTTAACACGTAAATGGGAACCAGTTGTGACATGGAGAACAAAGTGGCGCTACTTTCTAGGCGACACATTGGTTTCATCAGTAGCGGTTGTTAAAATGCATGTTGCCATTATCAACTGTAGGGCACAGAAAATATATCTTGTTACTTTATGTCGGTAATCCAAATGTTCTGTTTTGCACACACTGTAACAGCGATAATTGGAAGAATAAAAGACAACAGATAAGCGTAATAAAAGGCTCATCTAAATGACAGTACAATAATTAACTGCAAACATTACCAGCTATACCTAATGTAACCCAAAGCATCTCGAAAATAATTTCTTTTAGATTTATTGAAATGGAAATTTATTTTATGCACGCACTAGTAATTTCACATTAATTTGTGTTTTCTTTTAACCAAAACAATAATAATCTATATAAACACAGTGTAGGAAAGTACTTAAAAATAACAAAGAATTTGTGCAAAAAAATGGCCTTCCAAAAACTGACTCAACTATTTGCTTAATAAATTGCTTTTTGTTTAATTTATTGTTTAGTATAATAAATTATAGTAGTTTACATATATTTTTAATTCAAAACATAATGCTATGAGTCTGATTTATAAATGCTATTTTCCATCATCTCTACCAATATGCTATCACTTACATTGTTTTTTTTTTTTACAAACGTAAAACAAGTTTTATATTAGTGAGCAAATTTGCAATTTACAGCTATAATAATCTTGTAAACTGCAATTCTGTGTGCATTTTAGAAATTTTTGTATGTCTAAATAAAGGGTTGTAAATTATTGCTCTATAAACGCTACAGCTCAACATTTAGCATAGCTGGAAGTAACTTAAACCTTCTACTATTTGCTAGAAGTACCTGTTAAAAGATCAGAGTTAATTATTCTAAAAACAGTTTTAGGCCAAATACCTTCAATCTAAATTATTTATGCCAAACGACTTTAGAGGAAATAATTTAAGGTCAAATGACTTTAGGCCAAATACGTTTAGGCCAAATGTCTTTAGGCCAAATAATTTTAGATCAAATAAGTGTCACAAAGTTATTTTAGGCCAAGTGACTTTATGTCAATCAATTTTAGGTCAAATGACTTTAGGCCAAATAACTTCATGCCAAACGAATTTAGGTAAAACTATTTTAGGTCAAATGACTTTAGGCCAAACAAATTTATGTCAAATGGTTTTAGGCCAAATATGTTTAGGCCAAACGTCTTTAGGCCAAATAATTTTAGGCCTAATGACTTTAGGTAAAAAAATTAGACCAAGTGAATGTTCTGAAACATTTTTAGGCCAAATATTTTAGGCCAAACGACGCGCTCCCCAGAAGCACGAGGTAAATCATGGCCTGACTACAGTCATTTCGATGAACATTAAAAAAAAACCAAGCACATTATAAAAAGAAAGCACGTTCCACATTTAAAAAATGGAAGCACATTGCATTAAAAAAGAAAGCACATTTTACAAAAAGGACACATTTGTACGAAAATTAAACTTAGTAGTAAACGATCTCATAGCAGGGATACGGTCTCATCGCAGGGATACGATATGATCGCGGGGATACGATTTTTGTCACAGGAATACGATCTGACTACAGGGATACGATCTCATCAGTACGATACGATAATATAAACTTCACTACGTACATTAAGTTAAAATGACGTAAATTTTCACGAACATTTAATTCGATAGGATGCAATCGTCAATTTAAGGTAGGCTTCAAGGCCTCCAACAGTCTTTGGCTACAAAAGCCATTGGATCGAAAAGTCATCGACTCCAAAAGTTTTTGATCAGTAACGAATACATTTTGACTAAATGTTCTATAGGTAAAGAACCAAATATTATATTCTCTTTTTTTCTTACATAGCACAATTCGTCAATAACCAAAACCAAAGGAATAAGTTACTTATACAGATTTCTGAGAGAAAAAGTTATACTATGAAAAGAAATTGCTTTTGCAAAAGCTTGAAAAAAATCCAATGTTAATAGTCTATGAAAAAAATTAAATTACCATTTAATATATTTTTCTGAGAATAATTGGCTTCACAATGCATATATGTATATGCATTTATATGTGCATGTATATGTACATGCATATATACATATATGTGTATACATGCAAATATATGTGTATACCTATATTTGTATAATGTATGTGTGTACGGCAAACAGTGTAATTTTAAGACCGTGGTTTCATTTTTGTGCATTTTTGCTTTACAACACAACATTAATTTCAACATATTAATAAACATTTATCAAACAGAATGTACGAAAAAAAGCACACATGTTCTCAAAGAAAACAAAAAATAGGTATAAAATTTACTGATGTTAATAGACTTTTTTTTTGAGAGAACAAATTTAAATAAATCTAACTCTTCCATAGTAATTTATAGATGTTTTCAAATACTTGGTGAATAATTGATAACTTGGTTTCCAAAAAAAATCTTTTGTACTTAACTTTCAAACAAATATATAGCTCGAAGAACATTTATAATGTTATTAACATTGAGTTCACTTTAATAATGTACAGTATATTTTTTATTTTAAATTCCAATATTTGAAAAATGGTGATACCTCGAACTTTGATAATTGCTTATTAACTGCTGCGAAACTTCTTGGACCACGCGAAGTGTAATCGCACCAGCAAAAATGGAAGTTCCAAACTTATTCTGAGTCGATCTCATGTCGTGGGGAGATCCAAACTGTGCACCAGTTTGTGCGTAGATCATGGTTCGTAAACGAAAAAAGATATAACATTGAGAATGGAACTCCAATATTGTAAACTAGTCATAAATTGTTTGGAGCCAAAAATTTTAAATCAACTGGTTAGCAATGGGTCAAACTGTAAAAAAAAAAAAAAAAAAAAAAAAAAAAGTGATTTCACAAGGAAAATCCTTGGAAACTCAGTTGCCAACGATACCACTTGTAGAAGTGCAAGGGAGATCTTCGCACCAAATTAAATGGAACGAAGCTCTGCCTTGCAGTTTTACAAGTGATACAGTTGGCACCTGCCAAAGACATTCTTTGTAAAGTGCAATATTTTACATTGATAGCAAAACTAATCGAAGCTGTATAAAGACTTAAATGTTAGAATTTATTTTAATAAGCTTGAAAGGAACTCTCTATGCAGAATCGTCAAATTTCCATTACAAAGTGAGTATGCGTATAAGTACTATTATAAAATCTTGATATCAACACATCAGCCAGAACTAAACTAAACCTAAGCTGAACTAAAACAACAAGAAACAAAGTGAGCAAGCGTAACATCTAACCTCAGTAATGAGAAAATTGATGTGTTCTCGTGTTGCAAATAAACTTGTAAAACAAAAATTAGACACGAAAATTAACATAGAATTCTTTAAAATAATGCCGAGAATGAGAAATATACGAAAATTGAGTTTTCAGCTACATTTATAGAGGCGAATCACACGCTATAATTCTAAAACGATTCTGAAAAAAATAGTGATGATTCAATTTTATTCACAAAAGTATGCAGAGGTAGATTTTATCATACAAAAGATAAAATAAATAAAAGTAGTATGTAAATGGGGCGCCGAGGACAGGCCTCAGGCGGTGGAGCCGAGAGCCGGCTCCGCCATATTGGATTGTGACGTTACGGCGGCCATCTTGGATGGTTGTGACCTTGACCTTTGACCTTGACCTTGAATTTGATCCTCAAAAATCGCCAAAATCCGCCAAAATTGGGCAAAATTTGCCCAAAATTCCTCAAAAATCGCCAAAATTTCCATTTCTGTGGAAAAAAGTTCCGCCAAAAAATCTCAAAAAATTCCACAAATTAAAAATTTCTCATTTCGAGGGAAAAATTTCCCGTTTCGAGGGAAAAATTCCCGTTTTTAGTCCTTAAAAATCCCAGCGGCTGAAAATTCCTAAAACTGGCTTAAGCATCCTTAACTCAAGCCTCAGTTAAGCCATTTCTAGGAATAAGGATACCATGACCGCCATCTTGGATTATGTCGTCACCGTTGCAATTTTCGTTACGGCCGCCATCTTTAACTTTTTTATTATCCGATTTTAATAAAAAAAATTAAAATTTATTAAAAAAATTCAAATAATAAAAATTTAATAAAAATATTTAAAAAGCATACTTTTTCGACACGGAGCTCTGAGTCCTCGGTTCGAACCCGACGAATGCAAAAAAATAAAAATGACGACCGATCCTTCCCTCGTGGTGGGTGCTGGCAGACTGACTCCCACCACTTTTTATCATCATCTAGTATGACGTCATGGCCGCCATCTTGTCTTCGATGCTGGAAGCCATCATCATTGTATCGTCGGCTAGAGTGCGCCGATGACATGTTAGTTTAATTCGTATCCGCTAGAGTGCAGTAATAATTTATTACTGTGACACCCGCCATCTTGTCATTTGGCCGCCATCTTGAAAATCCGTAATTATTTAGCTAGAAATTCGGGAAAAGTTCCAAAATTCATTAAATAAATCACTCATTAATTTACATATTGATTCGATCGATTCCCGTCCTCGGTTCGATACCCGATCGTTGCAATAATGTTTAATCTTATGTAAAAAAAATAATTTAAATAAACCATGTTCAACATTCGTAAAGAGACTCTAAATCCTCTACGACCACCATCCTATCAGACATCAAGACCACCATATTGGAAATGTGTAATTTTAATGCTAGAGATCCGGGAAATAGTTCAGAAATCATTAAATAAATTTGTAATCCATATAATGATTGATTGGATCGACTAAGGTCCTTGGTTCGATCCCTGGCCGATACAAAACAACTTTAATTTAAAAAATACTAAAAAAGTGTTAGGTTTGAGAAAATAAAAACACCACAAGTTCTTTTAAAAAAAATTTATTACATAAATTCAATACACTACTACAAGTACAAAAAAATACACAGACAAATTACTAAAGTTTTGTGGATTTCTCGATTCAAACAGTCTTCTTATTGTATGGACTAAGTCCTTTACATGACTTGAAATGTCTATTCAGTCTATCAGGTCGACATATTGGTACACCACAATTTTCACACAAAGACGAATTATCGACTTCATTAAAAGGACAGTGATATATTTCATGTTGTTTTGCACTTCGAATAGTTGCTAATGTTTTGTTACAAAATATACAGCTTGATTCTGATGAATGTACACCTAGTCTATTACAATTCCTGAGGTGTCGTTTTAATCTTCCATAGTGTATAAACTTGCTTAAACACCTGTTGCACTGATATTTAATGCGTTCAGAGTTACCACTACAATTGTGTATTACATAATCACGTAATTTCAAGTTTTTGATCTTCTCGCAGTATGTGCAGTCGGGTGATGGAACACCGTTGGATGCTCCTTCCTTCATCAATGCCACTGGAACTGTTGACAACCATTGTAACACTGCTGACATGTTAACTTCTGAAGCCGTTGAGGTCTGCTCTGCGGAAGATGTTGCACGCGTCGAAATCTCCTGCTGTGCTGAGAGAGCAGGTGTAGCTGTAGACGTCGATGTCATCGTGCTCTGCACTGATGATGGTAGACCTTCGATCCAGGTTGGTGTTGATACTGGTAATGATGCCATCGAGTTCTCAAGAATAGCTAGATACTGGTCTATTATGTTATACAAGTCTAACTATCCGAGCCGTTCATCACCGCAGTCAGAGACAGACTGAAGTACATATCACCTGGGGTCTCACTTATATAGTCTCATTTGCTTGTTCAACACATGAGTCAAATCAATAACCATGTTCATTATACTTCTCGGAGCATTTTTTATAATGTAGATGTAAGCTATCAAGACGTGAAATTAGTTTTTTGCACTTATTGCACTGAAACAGTATTCTTTGAGCATTATTCTGACAGCTGCTTCTTTCATGTCTGCGCGCATTTGAAGTTCTAGTAAATGATGCACCACAATATTTGCATTGATGCGATGTATGCTCTTCATTAATTGATGTCTGGAATGCAGATGGTGAAACTTCAGCTGATGGTGGAACAGCACGTATCGTTGTCTCCTCTGCAGCAGGTATCGGGATCTTCACAGCTGTCGTCACCTCAGCCATTGAGCCCTCCGCTGCCATGGTCTCCTCTGCTAATGGTATCGGGATCTCCGTCTCCATCATCGTTGCTGCCATCGAGGTCCCCGCTGCTGACGGTTAACTTTCTATTCCGGTCGACATAACTAAATCTCACGAAACTTAATGGAGAGAGCACGTCCGTACAGCACCGCGGCCAGAGGTGAACTGCGGGTCCAGTCGTCCGAACCTCGCTTATATACCCACGGTCTACTGGTATGCTATATGGGTCAAAATAATGTCTGTATTTAAAATTATTTTTTTATTAGGTACCTAAAAATTATAGAAATAAAAAACACACGAGTTCAAGTTTTACACATTTATTTATAAAACATACACAAATACACATTAGGTTAAGGAATCAAGCATTTTCACAAGCAAAGTCTTTAATGCCGCACGAACTGACGCGTCGACTCCGGTTCCAACTGGTTCGCAGGCCACGGGATCAAGAACACAGGTTTCCAGCTGGTCATCTTCTGCGATGTCGGCAACTCCGACAAGACATGGTCGATGACGTCTGTGACCACGTCTACACCTGGGCTTTGGCTCAGTGCTAGTTGGGACAGATTCACTGCCTGAACTGCGACGACGAGACGCACACCGTTTGGACGTCTGCGTAGAAGCAACACAGGCCGCAACAGTTTGCAACACGTCCATGTTTGGTGTTGCACGTGCAGACGAGGCGACTACCTCAGCGATGCTGGCAGGAAGGATTGTGTGTGGTCTCATGTGATAGACGGCACAGTTTCCAGGTTCGCAACAATCTACCAGCTGCTGGGTCGGTTCGTAGGACACAGGAAAGTGCGCAAACCGCCAATGCTGAGCGCCTCCATCACAGGTTTCTGTATATGTACGTAGATACCCGGAATCCCAGTAGCTGTACTCGACACTGCTGAAGCTAGGTCTTGCGCTCACGTACACGTTAGCAGGATGAAACGTAAACATCTTCTTGCAGGTCGAACGACAACTGAAGGCACGTACGTAGGTGCGCCATTTATATATATGCAGGCTCCTACTAACACTGTGTGTGCCATTTCTGCATTAACTGCGAGTTTGTACAGGCACAGACACGTTCAAACTTGTCACGTAGCTGCACGGCGTATATTGCACTAAGCTTGCGCAGGGAAGGACAACCGTAGTCGGTCTGTATATCCACAATTTCAGCTGCTCCGACGTCACACAGTTCTCGTAGCCATTTCTTCTGTTCAAGTCCGGCGACGTAGATTATTTCGTTTTGCAGTAGTAAATCTTCAATAGTGTTTTTCACTTGGTGGTACGGAATTTTTCCTTCGTCCCACTCTAGTCCATGATAATATTTACATAGCCATTCATTCGACCGTTTACTTTTTTCGTCTAGTAGTTTCCACGGATACGGAGGTCGGAAAGTGCGTGTTCGAGTCCGGCCGTCGTGAGTGACGTCAATTTCCTTGAGCACGAATCCGTTTTGGCTCTGGAAACCTTGCAGGTTGCAGTACATCTTGTCGCTAGCAATGCTCGGTCGTAACTAAATTATCATAGAAAACGAAACGGTATTTATGTCAGAATTTTCACAAGTTTGTCTCGACAATTGTACGATGCAAGCCGATCGTGAAGTATCAGACAAAAAGCATAGGTGTTTGGCGGAATATTTCCGCTAGTCGTTATCTCGATCCTACAGTCGATGATGTTTGAATTTATACGATCATCCTGTTTGGAAACGTCAAACACCATTAACGGTGCCTTGTTCTTGAAACTGTCGGGACTCAGTATCGGTGACTGTATCCGACCGTAGTAAGCTTGCTGAAACTTGGCATACATTTGATATGCTAGAAGAAATCTTCCACTTTCAAAATCCATGTTCATGTCAACGTACGGATAACTTTCGCTGTTTAAAAATATTTTTACATTACGTATTTGACAGTTATCGAATACGGAGCGACTTACTCCTGCATTAAGCTGTCTTCCGGTCTGAAGTCCGACGATGATGTATCTTGGTTTTTCCGTAGCGAAGCTGGACTTTACTATCCAATTGATACGCTGACTATGAGGCAAGCCAGGATAAGTTTCCAGGCTCCAGGATCGGAATGGCACATCGAAGTTCTTGCCATTTTCTATGTTCTTCAACATCTTGACTCGCTCAACGGTGCTCACTTGGATGTGGGGCAGCATCCACTCGATAGACTGAAGTGTTAGCGAAACATCTTGAGGGTTTTCAGCAGCGGCGACAATTGCATTAATGTGCGTGTTGGCTAGAAGCAGTACGAGCTCTTGTTTCGAATTAATGATTATATGCTTGTAGTCCTCAGCGAATCCGAGAAGCATGGACAGAGGAACACAAACTTCGAACTTCCCTTCGGCATAAACCGGAAGCTTATATTCATCCTCGAGAGCCCAACCGGCCATCTTTGCAGCAGACAGTTCATTTGGCGTGAGCGAAAGGTAATTTTTCATAGCAGATGTTATGCCTACATCTCTCGTCTGGTCTACCTCGACACCATTGAGTACATAAGTAATGCGTTCGATTAGGTGAAGAATACCATTGCAGGATATTGATGTCGTTGTCGGGTGCGTACCATCCGCTTTTGTAAGCGTGCCTCTTATACGTAGAAATGACTGCGAAGGTAAAGTACAAATATCTTGGTGCTGTACAGCAATGCGTACTTCCGATGGTAGTGCGTACGGTCCGAGCAGGAAAGGCTGGTACTCGTGCAATTCCATTTTCGTAATGCTATCATCAAAAATGACCGGATCTTCCACGTTGAGGATTTCGTCTTCCATATTTATTCGGCACTTGTCCAATACTGAGAAGATACTTTATGTTGTCAGGTGTTAATGCTCCGATGTCTGGTAGAGAACTGTTCTTATTCACGACAATACGATTTCTTTTATAACTGTTCGGTGTTACGAACTTTATGCCCATCGCTTCAAGTGCAGACGTAATGTAATTTCTTCGTCTTGAAAATTCACCAATCGTCCTCGCTGGTCAACGATTCTGACGACGACTTCGTGTGCGCACTTCACGACGACTGGAACGTAAATGATACTTTGCGGTACTTCTACCAGTTTATATCCTGGCGGGACCATCGGCGAAAACTCGTGCAGCATGTTGCTTAGTCTTCCGTTGAGATACGTTCCACTTGCCAAATTACAGTTTATTCTTATGACATTCACAGGCAAAATGTTTACTGCGCGCGTAGATTCGTACGTTCTTCCTGTACCATACACCTTTGATTCGAATCCGAGCATCGTACCTATGGTCCCAGGTTTCGTAAAGTCGACATTTTCACTGCATGTTAGAATGCTTTTTTGAGTGTTTGGATTTCCACGCAGTTGAAAGTCTACATCCTGTGGTAACATATCCCTGATGTAATTTGCAATGTCATCTATTTCGTAAGAGCCAACAGGTAACCGTATTTCATGAGCGGTCCCATCGCTTTTCAGGAAGCAGATCTTGCAGTTTTCCTCGTCGATGTTCGGTATGGGATTATACGTTTGAAAATCTACGAGTCCGATACACCATTCTCCGTCTAAATCCAGAGGCGGGAAATGAACCGCCCGCAGCTCAGATGCGCGACCTGTCAAGGTAAGTGTTATCGACATGACTAATAAATTATCGTCACTGCACAACCTTTAAGTAGCAATTTTTATTTGTCAGCTAATTTTTGTTTGTTAAAAAGCGAAGACACAAGTGTCCGCAGTTTGTTTGATTAGGCTTCTGTTCCGTTTCGTAATTGTAAAACAACGTAGTGGTCCGACCCAGGTACTGTCGCAGTTCGGACGGAGGGCGTAAATTACCGAAAATGTCGTAGTACTCGGCCATGTTTCCCGTATTTACATAGGCCACCCAGTGCCTGCCTCGACCCGCCGACGTGTCTAAATTAATTATGGCGCACTCACGTGTCTTTGGCTTGCTGGGCAAAGTGTCTCGCATAAACACGCCTCGGAAATTTGCTATTTTAAGTTTGCATGCGTACTTTATTAAATCTACGTTGGTGAGCGGACGTTTCGGCAAAGAACTTAGGATTTTTTCATTCGTTTCTTTTTCATGCCTCGGCCTGTCTTGTGAGGTCGTAAGTACAGTCCTGCGCCGTTTTTTTTACTAATGGCAATGGCTTCCATGCTGGCATTGTGTCGCTGTGCTTCTTTTAACTGCTTGCGCTCATTCTTCGAAGTGTTGACTGCCCGCACTATACCGCTCGTTGCACCGATGAGGCCACCGAGAACACCCAATGCAGGCAAAAGCAAAGGAAGAAATCCTCCTATAATCTTCTTGTCGAGAGTCTGTAATTTTTGCTTGGCTTTTTGCACACCTGCACCAGTCTTGCGTTTGGTCTTGCGCGAGTTAGTCTTTGACTTGATGGAGCCGGCTCGACGAGCGCCCAGTCCTAATTTCGTCTTTGCCTTCATGATTTTGGAAACGCCCCACGCTGCGATTTTCTCTCCTAGCCCCGCGTTCGACGATTTACTTATATCTTCGGCTTCCTGTGCCAATATCTCGTCGGCACGGTGCCTAGATTCCAGATCCTTGCTTAATGAATATGCGATATCGTGCTGCTTGAACTTTTCGTCCAGAGAATTAATTCCCACGTCACCGCGAGCTAACCTTTTCGCTAGTTTAGTTCCGGGACCGCAAAATCTGTAGCCGGGAATGTGTAGCTCGAATGGTAGGTTGTTTATCAGCGAGTTTACGAGTCCCGCGCCGATGTGTTTTTTGTTCTTACCTCTTCGAGACATTACATGCAACTGACCAGAAAGTATAAATACGCTTCTTTTATACAATTACTTTAGTACAATGCAGGTCGTCAAGCAAGACGTGTGTTTGCCCGTGCGCATTACGCAAGACGATGTATTTAGTGCGCGTGAATCACGACATGGCTTACTGTTGCCTTCTGCCGTACGATGCATAATGGCGGGTCCGTCCAACTGTGGCAAGACGTGTGTTTTACTGAGTTTACTGGAGGAGCCAAACGGTCTTCGGTTCGAGAACGTTTACTTGTATTCCAAGTCGTTGCAACAGCCAAAGTACCAGCGCCTAGCTACTGTTCTACGATCTGTGGATGGTCTGGAGTATTTTCCGTTTAGCGATAGCGCCGATGCTGTACCTCCAAGCGAAGCAAAGCCTAATTCCGTGTTTGTGTTCGACGATGTAATGTGCGAGAAACAAGGCATAATACAAGAGTACTTTTCCATGGGCAGACACGCCAAGGTAGACTGCGTTTACCTGTGTCAGACATACGGTAGAATACCCAAACATCTCCTACGAGACAACGCGAATGTCATAGTTTTGTTTCGCATGGACGAACTTAATTTACGCCACGCTTATGACGATCACGTAAACACCGACATGACATTCCAGGAATTCAAAGACATGTGCTGCTTGTGTTGGAAAGAAGAACATGGATTCCTAGTTATAGTCAAAGACTGGCCTCTATATAAGGGCAGGTACAGACGAGGTTTCGATCAGTTTATCGCCAAACATGAGTCATAGCATTTCGAAATTCGGTCGTAGCAGTCGAGACTTACGTACTGCTCTCAAGTCTCATGACGACGTTATCCGCAAATACATTTCGCTACTGGCTCAAAAAGTAGACAGTGTGAAAAAGGAATTACTTGAGTATCTCGTTGCCATCGACCAGCGTGTGGAAGCCTCGGATTCTCGCATTCGCGACATGATCGAAGTATCGAATGCACAAAGACGGGACGATCTGAGGACTTTTCAAAGTAGTCTGAAAGCATCACTATCTCAATCGTCAACAAATTCAGATTTGGCCAAACACAAGAAAGAAGTTTCTGCGAACGAATAAAAAAGTATATAAGGAGGTCTTGCAATAAGTTTTCAGCCAGTACAATGTCGGACCTGGCCAGTGACCTTCATCGAGCTATACAGTCTGTTCGCGAAAAATATTTACTTGCTAGACGAACCAGACTTGCACGTGAGATGGAAAATGAGGAGATATTTAAACCAATCACTAGTCGTCTCGACTAACTTAAAAACAAGGAAGAACCAGCCTTCATTGTGAAGACAGAAGTTGAAGATGAAATGCCGACTGTAAAGAAGAGAAAGTATGAACCGGATCGAGAAGAGGACTTAACAAGTACAGAGTCCATGCACAAGAAAAAAATACCGAAAAAGGGACATCAAGTTAATGCAATGGTCCGACCATACCTGATATCGTTTACGAGCCGGAATAATGACACGACCTACGGAGTGTACAGAAAACATAATAAGTGGTTCCTCGGTGCTAAAGAAATAGACTTTCTACCAGGAAATATCGTGCGCGTAGCAGAGTTCAAAACGCGCGGGACTCCGGGTCTGTACGAATTGCTGTTTCGCAGGGAGCCTAAAGGATATTCTCACAACGACTTACAAGAGTACAAAAAACTGCTAGAGCTAACCAATGCACATTTTCGCGATAACGATCCAGATAGTGGTGTATATAAAGACGTAGATCATGAAAAAATCGACATTCTCGCTAATCTCTTCAGTGAACTAACAATACATGGCGAAGGTTTAAAAAAGCTAGAAAGTGGTCAGACATTTGACTATGTATATTGGGACGACCCTAATGAATTAGTTGATCGCCTTAGAATTCTACATGCATCGCTTAGTGTAGGAAACTATTCGCACACCAACGAAATAGTCTCCATACTTGAAGAACTGAAGGAAGCCGGCTACATACAATGAGTCGAACCGGAATCGCTCGCGAACTTCATGCTCCTGCTAGACGGAAATACCTTCGTCGCAAAGTCATAGTTCGTGGAATTGATGATTTATTCCAGGCGGACCTTGTTGAGATGATACCGTATTCCCGATTGAATAAAGGTTTCAAGTACATGTTGACAGTCATCGATGTTTATAGCAAGTTCGCTTGGGCTAGACCTGTCAAATCAAAGACTGCAACTGACGTAGCCAAGGCCATGAACAATATTTTGCGTGATGGACGTGTACCGTCGCACCTGCAAACGGACCTCGGGAAAGAATTCTACAATGCAACCTTCAAGGCTTTGATGAAGAAGTATGGCATCAAACACTACTCTACATTTAGTAACGTCAAAGCCTCCGTTGTCGAAAGGTTTAACAGAACTTTGCGTTCCAAGATGTGGCGGCAGTTCACGGCTAACGGAAATTACAAGTGGCTTGACATCTTGCCGAAACTAATAAGCGAGTATAATTCCACGGTGCATTCTACCACGAAAATGAAGCCAAAGGACGTAAAGGATAATCGCCTGCTTCAAACAGTTTTTCCCAACACGAAGAAGAAAGATCCACGTAAGCGTAAAGCTAACGTCGGCGACATTGTGCGAATCTCCAAGCAGAAAGGTATCTTCGAGAAAGGTTTCACTGCGAACTGGAGTCCCGGACTTTTCCGTGTGACACATGTTCGTGAATCAGAGCCTAGGACCTACTACCTCGAAGATTTGGACCACAAACCTATCCATGGCGGCTTCTATGCCGAAGAGATTCAGCCTACGTTGTATCCCGATACGTACTTGGTGGAGAAGATTATAAAACGAAGAAATGGACTGTCCTACGTCAAGTGGTGGGGCTTTCCACCTCGCTTCAATTCGTGGGTGGCAGATGCAGACGTCGAGAAATCCACAAGGCTTTAGTAATTTGTCAGTGTTTTTTTGTACTTGTAGTAGTGTAGTATGTATGTAATAAAAGTTTTTTTAAAAGAACTTGCGGTGTTTTTATTTTCTCAAACCTAACACTTTTTTAGTATTTTTTAAATTAAAGTTGTTTTGTATCGGCCAGGGATCGAACCAAGGACCTTAGTCGATCCTATCAATCATTATATGGATTACAAATTTATTTAATGATTTCTGAACTATTTCCCGGATCTCTAGCATTAAAATTACACATTTCCAATATGGTGGTCTTGATGTCTGATAGGATGGTGGTCGTAGAGGATTTAGAGTCTCTTTACGAATGTTGAACATGGTTTATTTAAATTATTTTTTTTTACATAAGATTAAACATTATTGCATCGATCGGGTATCGAACTGAGGACGGGAATCGATCAAATCAATATGTAAATTAATGAGTGATTTATTTAATGAATTTTGGAACTTTTCCCGAATTTCTAGCTAAATAATTACAGATTTTCAAGATGGCGGCCAAATGACAAGATGGCGGGTGTCACAGTAATAAATTATTACTGCACTCTAGCGGATACGAATTAAACTAACATGTCATCGGCGCACTCTAGCCGACGATACAATGATGATGGCTTCCAGCATCGAAGACAAGATGGCGGCCATGACGTCATACTAGATGATGATAAAAAGTGGTGGGAGTCAGTCTGCCAGCACCCACCACGAGGGAAGGATCGGTCGTCATTTTTATTTTTTTGCATTCGTCGGGTTCGAACCGAGGACTCCGAGCTCCGTGTCGAAAAAGTATGCTTTTTAAATATTTTTATTAAATTTTTATTATTTGAATTTTTTAATAAATTTTAATTTTTTTTATTAAAATCGGATAATAAAAAAGTTAAAGATGGCGACCGTAACTAAAATTGCAACGGTGGCGACATAATCCAAGATGGCGTTCATGGTATCCTTATTCCTAGAAATGGCTTAACTGAGGCTTGAGTTAAGGATGCTTAAGCCAGTTTTAGGAATTTTCAGCCGCTGGGATTTTTAAGGACTAAAAACGGGAATTTTTCCCTCGAAACGGGAAATTTTTCCCTCGAAATGAGAAATTTTTAATTTGTGGAATTTTTTAAGATTTTTTGGCGGAACTTTTTTCCACAGAAATGGAAATTTTGGCGATTTTTGAGGAATTTTGGGCAAACTTTGCCCAATTTTGGCGGATTTTGGCGATTTTTGAGGATCAAATTCAAGGTCAAGGTCAAAGGTCAAAGTCACAACCATCCAAGATGGCCGCCGTGACGTCACAATCCAAGATGGCGGACCGACAATCTTCAATCCACCGCCTGAGGCCTGTCCCCGGAAATACTATCCTATTCTACTAATAAATAAAAAAAATAGTGCGCGGAGTCCCTCCGCGCGGAAGAAGTGAAACTTCGTAATGTGGAAATTAAAATAGGAAGGGGTAGAAATTGATTTTTAGTGAAATCATATTGTATCAAATCAAACTAAAAAATTGGTTGTCTGTAAAGTCGGTTTACGGACGATAGTTTAACGTGACAACGTCATAACAAAACATTGATGAAATCATTGATCCAGAAGAAAAGGAAATATCATATTCGGCCTGAGACTGAGCCGTAATCGGTTTTGGCAACCAAACCAATAAGGAATTAAAAATATTATATTCTTTGAGGAAGAATTTTTTTTAATTTTTATATCTTTTGTATGATAAAATCTACCCCTGAAGTGAATTATCACTATTTTGTAGGGATAAAAATGAGTGAAATGAAATGTACAATTTAATTAATAAATTTACTTGTATTTGCATTCATTAATTCAAATATATTTATTACTTTTGAAATGTTGCGTGGGCCGTATTTATTTTTACAAGTACAATTTTTTTTTTTTCGCAGCTACCGGAATACGAACTGGTAACCTTTGGATTGGAAGTTAGCGTTGCTGACAGCACGACCACGAGGCCATACTTAAAACATAATAGTTTCAGATGTTATATACATATTTATAAAAATTTTGTTCACGGTAGGGGAATAATATTATTTCGTTTTTATAACACGATTTTATAACAAATACGCATCCCAAATACACCAAACTTATTTATAATGTGTTACAATATTTTTTAAAACATTGTGCAAAAGATCCCGGGTGTAATTTGAATTATTATGTGTAACTGTAAAACACCATTGTTGGTTCAAAACGTATTTGAATATTCAACATTAATTTAAAATAACCGTACCGATTGTGCTGAACATCGGTGGACGATCGTTAAAATACATAATATTAATAATTCAAACGACGAAAATATGATTGAAAAGTCAAATCGATGGTTGTTCCAATCGAGTGGAAGAGAGATGCCACGCATGCGTACAATGAGCAAACAGGACACATCCATAGTGGGACATCCGTAGTGGGACACTTTTTCGTGCGTGCAGCCGGCGTTCATCGATTTATTAGACGTTGTCACGTCAAAAAAACTTAACCTTGGCTTTTGACCGGATTTTCTACAAAAATGTTTTCTTTTAATATGCTAATCATTTAAAATTCATTAAACACTTAATACTATAAAGATTCCCTTTGTTTTGGAGAACTTTGGTTTCTCGCTACCCGCCACAGTGGCAGCACCATGGTTAGGGGAAAGTCCTCTAGCCCCGGACAGTTAACATTTTTCGTTTATAGTAATTTAATTAACAGGTGTTTAAATTAAGTATTATATGCCAGATATCTTCGAACAAATATTTAATAATATTACTCATTCAATAAACAAAAACTTTTATGCAATTAGTGAAAACACTGAGTTAAAATTATTGAGTTATTTTCTTATTTCTCGAGATTGGCGGGTAGTACCGGACAGTTAAAAAACTTCTCAAAAATTTGTGTACATAATTTAAGTACTTTATATAAACAGGATCATAATACATTCAATGTGTTTCGAAATCTCAGGGACACATATAAATATTATGCTAGAGCTTGATGTAAGTTTTTGGACATACGCCATTGCTAAGAACTTTTTCTGTTGAAGAAAAACTAATAAATAAAATAAATAAATAAAAATAAAAATACTCAAAAAAGATACAAAAAACACACAAAATTAAGCAAAACAATTGCTGTTGTCAACAAGGATATGAACACCACAAAATATTCCGAAACAGGAATATGGTCAGCAAACAAAGAAAAAACAAAGAAAAATGTACTAAGAGAACGAAAAAATCCCCACAAATGATGACAACACAAAAATATTGAAACCCAAAATAATTCAGCACAACAGTTGAAGCGAGACAAAAAACATGACAAAACGAAAAAACAAACAAATACAATAGTTTTACCTAAACAGAAACAAGCGACGTTTCGGGAACTGCTATCTGCTCCCGTCCTCAGGCAGAGACGCACATGGTACGGAAACACAGGTGCGACTGAGAAGGGGCCGCCGTTTCCTCATATGCTCGGCCGGGAGCGTGTGACAGCGATACCGGGAACTATTACGTTCCCATAACTCGCTATGTGGTCGCCAATATAAATAGTGCAACCCCGTCACTTTGATCGAATCATTGGAAACGTCGGCGGGGCGCGATGTGTGTGATTTTAAGATTAAAGGTGGCTCACGGTCCAGAAGAAGTAAAATAGCTGTCGCATGTTGCTTGGCTCTATTTTTAATAGTGTAGGTGTCAGGCGGGGGGAGGTCACCCTTTCCCCTCAGTTAGTTGGCTAACTGATGCATGAGAGTGTCGTGATGTCTGTATTTAGAGGCGTGTGGAGTGTGCGCAAAAATGGCCTAATTAATTTCGTTGTGTGAGTGTAGTGTATAGCTCCAAGGCCGCACATACCCGGCTGACCAAGCAGGCATATCATCGTGTAAGTTTACCGATGTGTAGGAGAAATTACATAGATTAGTAAACACCTGGCCGCCTTAAGGACCGAACTATTGCGTTCCAGTATAGTTCGGTCAAAGTTAGGCTAAACCAGTATTGCTGTAGTTAGCCCCCAGGCTGTTGCCGTCTAAACCTGAAAAATAGAGAGTGAAATTAGTAAATGAATGTCATCCTATTCTATTATTGTTCGAGCAGAGAGATGCCCTCGTCCAGTTTTTTTTTTTTTTTTTTTTTTTTGTCGCTATTCAAAAACCCATGCCTTCCGAAACGCGGCCGGCACTGGAGGTGAAGCCTGCCAGGCGGGTCTCGCCCTTCAGGCATACGGAGTCAGCCCTAACACACAGGCAGTGGACCGCTGCATGGGTCAAAACCTACACCTGCATGCTTCGGACCATTTCGAATTAGCAAGAAAATGAAATTTACATTAATGAATTAATTAATAATGGCTGGGGAAAACAACTAGCAAGGACTAGTGGAGGAGGTGGGGGAAGGAAAGATTTGGTAATTAAAGGAATTTGGGCCTGCGGTCGAGTTGTCGCTGGTTTATAATTAGAGCCCCGCTGGGTCAAAGGTAGTGTTGACGCAATAAAATAGAGCCCCGCTGGGCCAAAAGTAGTGTTGACGCAATATTTACGAGTCCTGGGCATGTCAATCATTGGCTAGTCCAATGTTGATTATTTGCACCGCAGGACGTAGACAGGCACATCGGGGCCAGAGAGAAACGTCTGCTATGTTTGCTAAGTTGCCCTGCGTACATGGGATGTGTGGATTCTAGTATAACCTGGCTTAGGCAAGTCGCGGTTTTTTAAACTGTCGCTGTGCAGCTGGGTCGTAGTCCGGAAGTGAATTCATATAAGTATTGGCATGTTCAGGGAGCTGGCCATAAAAAGACCTGTTTTGCCGTTTTATATATTCCTCTACATATTCTACTTTGAGTAGCTGGTGTACTTCTAGTGTGCTGGTGTACCAGCCGCAATCTGCAATGGCTCTAAGAAATTTATTTTGAGTGACCTGTACTTTATCGATATGGCATTTTGCTGCATAGCCCCAGATTTCGCAAGCATATAATAATTGAGGGCGAACTATTTGTAAATACAGCTGTAATCTTTTCTTTCTAGGAAATTGGGGGGCCTTAAACATTGAGTATAGGCTGCGCAAAGTGCCTCGCGCAAACTGTGTCACCTTAGTGGTGTGAACTTTCCAGGTGAGCCTGGTGTCTAGAGTTAAACCTAAATATCTAGCCGATTTAACAAATGGTATGGCTTGATTAAAAATTTTTAATTCGCGGTCGGGGGCGGTGTATTTTTTAGTTAAAATTAAAGTTGTGGACTTGGCTCCATTTATTTTAATGCGCCAGCGAGTGTACCATTGTTCGAGTGAGGTAAGCTGCCTCTGAACTTTGGTTAAAGCAAACTTCAAATTCGGGGATTGATATATTATTGCAGTGTCGTCTGCATATAATTGCACGTGGGCATGTTCCCGCGGGATGTCGGCTGTGTAAACATTATAGAAAAAGGGTGAGAGTGGGGACCCCTGCGGCACACCTGCTGTCAGCTCCCGAGTGGATGATTTCGCCCCCTCTATTGATACAAAAAATTTTCGACGCCATAAATAGTGGGCCACCAGATGAATATACGTGTCTGGAAAGTTAAATGTAATTAATTTTTGAATTAAGCCAGGTATCCAAACTTTGTCGAAAGCTTTTTCCGCGTCTAGCATCGTTGCGACAGTAAATTTCGCTCGTGAGTTAAAACCGTCAGTGGCCTCTTCAATGAGCTTAATTAGGGGGTGAGAGGTAGAGTGGCCCCTTCTAAAACCAAATTGGTTATCTGGAATGACTTCGTGTTCGTCCGAATGGTGTTGAAGTCGTTTGAGTAAAATTTTTTCGAAAATTTTACTCATGCTATTTAGGAGGCTAATAGGTCGCCTGTTTTGTGGTAGTGACGCATTTTTTCCCGGTTTCGGAATGGTGATAACTTTAGCTAGTTTCCATGACGCTGGGTAGGATTTAAGAATAAAAATAGCATTTATTATTTTAAGAAAGTATTGTATAGCCTGAAATGATAATTTCTTTAAAGTATCAAAATTTATTCCGTCAGGTCCGCCTGCTTTATTTTTTGGTCGCGAGTGAATAGCTTCTAAGAGCTCTTTAATTGTTACGAGTTCCGGCTCGGCTTGTGGAACGATTTGTAAATAGTTATTAACAGCTACTGTCGTGGTCCTAGTAAACTGAGGCTCGTTTATGTCCTCGTTTGGTGAAAATTGTTTTTCAAAAATGTCTGCTATAGCATTTGCTTTATCTATCGCGTCATATTTAATGCCCGCGTTTGTAACAATGGCCGGTGTGGAGATAAATTTATTTTTCCCTCGTAAATTGCGTGTGAGCCGCCACATTTGCCGAGGTTGAGTTGCGCACTCTGTTATTAAGTTTCCGTATTTTTCTATTTTTAAATCTTTAAGTTTTCGCGAGACTTGAGCTTTAAGGCGATTGTATTCAGTCCTAGCTTGCGGTGTTCTCGTTCGTTGATAAGTGTTGCGCGCCTGCCGTTTTAAAACGATTAGCATGTCTACATCTGGGTAATTTATTCGCGTAAATTCTCTTTTATTCACGATTTTCGTGTGTTTTTTGCGCACGTCTGTAATTGTGTCGGTGAAAAGTTTTACGTGAGTTTCGAGCTCATCTGCTGTGTCTATCGCTGGAGTTTCTGTAAAAGTTAATTCCAGGTCTTCGCTAAATTTGTCCCAGTCGGGAATACCAAAAGTGCGGCTAAATATCGCTGCGCAAAATTGAGCATTAAA
This sequence comes from Bacillus rossius redtenbacheri, assembly GCF_032445375.1. Classification (NCBI taxonomy): domain Eukaryota; kingdom Metazoa; phylum Arthropoda; class Insecta; order Phasmatodea; family Bacillidae; genus Bacillus; species Bacillus rossius. The sequence goes on along the minus strand of NC_086336.1, from coordinate 11,378,618 downwards.
AGTTAATTGAATAAGTACCGGAAAATGGTCTGAGTCAAGCTCATCTAATTTTTCTGAAATAACCTGCGCACCTGGTATGTTTGTAAGAGCTATATCTAATATGTCAGGCATGCCACCATTCGTTGGATAGCAAGTTGGCGAGCCTGGAGCAAAAATTTCGTAATTATTTGCTGCCGAATGATCTAATAATTTTCTGCCTGCTGGGTTAGTATTTTTGCATCCCCAGTCTTCGTTTTTGCTGTTTAAATCGCCTGCGATGAAAAAGTGTTGCTGTGGATTAATTAATTTATTTAAATCCCTAGAAAGTAGTGGCTTATCTGGGGGTTTATATACTGCCGACATGCAGACATGCGCATTTTTATTACGAATATTTATGCTGGTGGCCTCTAGGTGCTCTAAGCCAGTTATTTCTATCGGATGGTGATGAATCCCGTGTTTAATTAATATGGCTGTGCCGCCCCCACGAGTGGCGCGGTCAGTGCGGTAAGTGGTGTAACCACAAATATTAAATCGATGATGCGGTGATAGGTGAGTCTCGGTAATGAATGCCACATCAATCCCATATATTACAAGGCACTGTTCCAACTCGTACGACCGAAGGCGGAGACCACATGCATTAAAGTTTAGGAGTTGTAGTGTTTTCCCCATGTTTACTGCCATTTACTGGAGCACTGTCGCGAGTGCTTCCAATAGAATGGTTTGGCGGTATTTAATGCTCTCGGTGGAGCGGATGCGCGCGTAATACGGTTCGAGTGCCTTCACTAAATTCCAATAATCGCACATGCGCAAGATCTCTGCGAGTTCCGCGAGGCTAGTGATATTATTATTTGGCTGTGCTTCTGGCGCGGTTTCTGTTCTATGCTGCTGGCTCTTCTCGACGCGAGCCTGCACGATTTCCGTTGCCGTGCGCCGCGGTGCGCTTACGCCTGACGTAGCTGCCGCGTATGACGTGGAAGCTACTGCCTGTGTTTGATTTATGCCCGGTTGGCTGGCCTGCTCGCTGGGCCGTGCGTTTCGCGGACTGCGCTCTGTTGTTGTTGTTGTTGCCCGGTGCACGTGTTCCCCGGGTGGGCGCGGGGGGAGGGGGGAAACTTTCCCGCGTCGGTGCGGCCGGCTGTGCTCGCGAGGCTGTGCGCGCAGCTTTCTGTGCTGCCTGTTCCGCGGCGGCCTGTCTCCGCGACTCTACGATCTTCAAAAACGCGGGGCACTGTCGCCAGGCCGCGGTGTGGCCTGTCTCTTTACAGTTCGAGCACACCTTTGGTGCCTCCTCTGGGACTGGGCATTCGCTGCGGGGATGCGAACCCGCGCACCTGATGCATTTAGGTACTTCTGAACAGTTTCCGGTGGTGTGTCCGAAGGAACTACACCTCTTACAGAGCGGGACGTCTTCCGCGCGAGTCGTGTACCGCTCAATCTTTATACCACTTGTGTAGTATAGTTGTTTGACGGCGTAGATGTCGTGCGCGCTAGGTGCCACGCACACCACGAATGACGGTGTTGGCTCGAAAAACTCTTGCCCTGAGTTGCGGTCTGTTAGCCGCCGACTGAGCTGTTTGATGAAATTTACTTTAAACCCGAGCGCGGTGAGCTCCTCAGAAATCGCATCAACCGGCGTGAATTTACTCAAATTCTTTATCAATACTTTTTCCCCTCGCTCGCTGGGCTGGGAGAAAGTGTGGAAAGGCACATCGTTTGCCTTAAACCAAGCGGTCGCTTTGTCTTGGTCCAATTTGCCATCAAAAGTTATGCGCACTTCTTGACGCTTCGTCAGCGTCATTCGGTTTTTGATGCCGAGTCGCGCGAAGGCAGGGCCCAAGCTGCCGATTGCCTGACTGTTGCGGATTACGAATGGTACGCGTTTGTAGCGCGGAGCCTCGTCAGTCGGTGTCCGTTGTTGCAGTGTCGGTACCGCTTGTGACGCATCGCTATTACGCCTGCGTTGTCTACGCTCAACAGTGGTGAAGCCACTGTTGTCGTCCTCGGTTGTGGTGGGCTGGAGCCCTGACGGTTTTTTAGACTGAACAGAGTGTTCAGTCTCTAGTCGCTGCCCTCATGCGTGCGCTTCGTCGCGGTGCCGACCTCCATCTCCTCGTCGCTACTACTCATCGCAAGTAGGTGCCCCGCCTTGAAAAAAGCAGGGCACACAACAGGCGTATCGTCCGACCTAACTAGCGTGGTATTCCTATCTGTTCGCCGCGTCCTAGCTACCTATCGAACCTAGCACCTTACGCACTGGCCACTGACCTGAGCTTCCTTTTTAGGAACGCCAGGCTAGGCAAAGAGAGAGGCTGACCCTTCTCCGACCAGCACGCGGTAAAGAATGACTGAGAAGGGGGCTGGAAAATGAGGGTATTTATCAGAGAAAGGGCTACATCTTGCTCAGCTAATGACAGACGAGCTGTCTCCCCATTGGCTGTGCACCATGTAGTTAAAGCGGATTGGTTATGGTGGGTTGAGTATTGGCTATTGTTTTGTGCTGCAGGGATGTTTCTCTCTTTATCAAAGGGATCCACATATTTTTTAATTCAATGCTCTGCTGGCTGAAAATATTTTTATTGCTAATAATGAAGGCTGATTCTTTGATTTTCCTTTTTATTTTATCGGATTCCTGTATGAGTGGTGTGGAGTCTTCCCAGAGAATTTTGTGGCTATTTTCCCATGTATGTTCAGCAAGTCTGGATTTTAGGGTTTCACCCTTCTTGCAGTTGTTTTTGTGTTCTTTGATTCGGGTGGATAGAGCTCTGCCAGTTTCACCTATGTACATGTGGCCACATTCACAGGGGATTTGATACACACAGTTGTGAGTTTGTAATTTTTCTGTGGCTGGTTTCACCTTGGTAACAATACTTTTAATAGTAGATTTAGAACGGAATGCTGTTTGAAGTCCATATTTATTTCCTAGGCGTCTTATTTTTTCTGAAAGCCCTTGAACATATGGAATAACTAGGGTTCCTGCAGGTTTCTCAGTTTCTGTGGATTTGAGTGTTTTGTTGGATTTCAAATGCTGTTTGATGGTGTTGACAGGGTAACCATTGGCTATGAGTTCTTTTTTTATATGATTGTGTTCAACCGCAATAGATTTCTCATCAGAACAAATAATCTCAGCTCGGTTGGTTAGTGTGTGAATTATGCCAGTTTTTGTTGTTTTGGGATGGTTGGATGCAAAATTAAGGTATTGGCCTGTGTGCGTAGGTTTCCTGTATACTTTTGTTTCCAGGCTGTTGTTTTTTTGCTGACTAGTACATCCAGGAAAGGAATGCTACCTTTGGTTTCTTTTTCATATGTGAATTTTATTGATGGCCTCAGAGAGTTGAGGTGGTTCACAAATTCCTCCAAAGTTTCAGGTCCATGTTGCCAGACAGTGAAGGTATCATCCACATAACGGAGCCAGATTTTTGGAAGGCTATTACTTTTGCTAAGTGCTTCTTGCTCAAAGTTTTCCATAAATATATTGGCCATAAATGGTGAAAGAGAAGAGCCCATTGCCATGCCATCGGTCTGTTTGTAGAAAATATCCTTGAACTGGAAATATGTTGTGGTGACACAGAGGGTAATCATTTCCATGATGGATGGGATTGGTATTATAGTTCTGTCCTTTAGGGTTGGATCAGCTTCCAATTTCGCCTTGACAATGCTGAGTGTTTCGGCTACTGGCACATTAGTGAAGAGGCTTTGGACATCAAAACTCACCAGGGTATCATTGCTTTCTATTTTCAGTGTTTTGACTATAGAAATAAAATGATTAGAATCTTTGACAAATGTATCTGTCTGTCCTGCTAGTGGCTCAACAATTTTCAGGAGATATTTTGATAGTTTCTGGCATGGGGAATTACAACAACTGCGCCCGATCATCAGTTGTTGTAATTCCCCATGCCAGAAACTATCAAAATATCTCCTGAAAATTGTTGAGCCACTAGCAGGACAGACAGATACATTTGTCAAAGATTCTAATCATTTTATTTCTATAGTCAAAACACTGAAAATAGAAAACAATGATACCCTGGTGAGTTTTGATGTCCAAAGCCTCTTCACTAATGTGCCAGTAGCCGAAACACTCAGCATTGTCAAGGCGAAATTGGAAGCTGATCCAACCCTAAAGGACAGAACTATAATACCAATCCCATCCATCATGGAAATGATTACCCTCTGTGTCACCACAACATATTTCCAGTTCAAGGATATTTTCTACAAACAGACCGATGGCATGGCAATGGGCTCTTCTCTTTCACCATTTATGGCCAATATATTTATGGAAAACTTTGAGCAAGAAGCACTTAGCAAAAGTAATAGCCTTCCAAAAATCTGGCTCCGTTATGTGGATGATACCTTCACTGTCTGGCAACATGGACCTGAAACTTTGGAGGAATTTGTGAACCACCTCAACTCTCTGAGGCCATCAATAAAATTCACATATGAAAAAGAAACCAAAGGTAGCATTCCTTTCCTGGATGTACTAGTCAGCAAAAAAAACAACAGCCTGGAAACAAAAGTATACAGGAAACCTACGCACACATGCCAATACCTTAATTTTGCATCCAACCATCCCAAAACAACAAAAACTGGCATAATTCACACACTAACCAACCGAGCTGAGATTATTTGTTCTGATGAGAAATCTATTGCGGTTGAACACAATCATATAAAAAAAGAACTCATAGCCAATGGTTACCCTGTCAACACCATCAAACAGCATTTGAAATCCAACAAAACACTCAAATCCACAGAAACTGAGAAACCTGCAGGAACCCTAGTTATTCCATATGTTCAAGGGCTTTCAGAAAAAATAAGACGCCTAGGAAATAAATATGGACTTCAAACAGCATTCCGTTCTAAATCTACTATTAAAAGTATTGTTACCAAGGTGAAACCAGCCACAGAAAAATTACAAACTCACAACTGTGTGTATCAAATCCCCTGTGAATGTGGCCACATGTACATAGGTGAAACTGGCAGAGCTCTATCCACCCGAATCAAAGAACACAAAAACAACTGCAAGAAGGGTGAAACCCTAAAATCCAGACTTGCTGAACATACATGGGAAAATAGCCACAAAATTCTCTGGGAAGACTCCACACCACTCATACAGGAATCCGATAAAATAAAAAGGAAAATCAAAGTATCAGCCTTCATTATTAGCAATAAAAATATTTTCAGCCAGCAGAGCATTGAATTAAAAAATATGTGGATCCCTTTGATAAAGAGAGAAACATCCCTGCAGCACAAAACAATAGCCAATACTCAACCCACCATAACCAATCCGCTTTAACTACATGGTGCACAGCCAATGGGGAGACAGCTCGTCTGTCATTAGCTGAGCAAGATGTAGCCCTTTCTCTGATAAATACCCTCATTTTCCAGCCCCTTCTCAGTCGCACCTGTGTTTCCGTACCATGTGCGTCTCTGCCTGAGGACGGGAGCAGATAGCAGTTCCCGAAACGTCGCTTGTTTCTGTTTAGGTAAAACTATTGTATTTGTTTGTTTTTTCGTTTTGTCATGTTTTTTGTCTCGCTTCAACTGTTGTGCTGAATTATTTTGGGTTTCAATATTTTTGTGTTGTCATCATTTGTGGGGATTTTTTCGTTCTCTTAGTACATTTTTCTTTGTTTTTTCTTTGTTTGCTGACCATATTCCTGTTTCGGAATATTTTGTGGTGTTCATATCCTTGTTGACAACAGCAATTGTTTTGCTTAATTTTGTGTGTTTTTTGTATCTTTTTTGAGTATTTTTATTTTTATTTATTTATTTTATTTATTAGTTTTTCTTCAACAGAAAAAGTTCTTAGCAATGGCGTATGTCCAAAAACTTACATCAAGTCATGCACTCCCATTGCACAAATCTTTTAAAGATAACATGCTAGAGCTTTTTAAGCAGTATAAAGTTATAAAAACTTAGCTGTTTTAATGTAAAAACGTTTTCAAAACTGCACGATGTCATTCAAATTTAGAATAAGAGTGTATAAATAGAAGAAAATGGTGTAATAAGTCAATACAATATTTCTTGATTTCACAGAATATCCAGCATAAAAATATACCCCCAAAAGAAAATTAGACGATGTTCTTAAGTTTATCACATCTGTCACATTTATAAAATAATGGTGCTCCTTCAACACTTGCACAGTTTTCATGGGCCCATTCTTTACACACACAGCATTGAATCCAATCTTATTCAAAACTTTTCCCACATAATATGATGGTTTCCTGTACACTTGAGTGTGATGATGTTGCAAAGGCATCCAATTTAAATGATTTCTTGTACTTCAGACGCTTTCTTGTTTCCTTCTCAACTGTCTCATTGTGCTTAGCCTGCAGGGCTTCTTTAAATTGAGTTGATGTAAGAATTTCACTTCTCTGCGTCTTCCTTTTCCTTCTTTGAATCCTGCGTTTGCTGGCATCTGGGAGAGGTGAGAGTTTTTCTAAAATAATCAAAGGGTTGACTAATCCACTTGAACCTGGAGTTGGTTCCACGTTAGATGGTGCTGAACTGGGCTGTGTGGCATACATTTCATTTTCTTGGCTGGTCGACGGATTTTTCACTTCTGTCATTTTGGAAGGTGGAAAATCCAAATCTTAAAATACACCCGAGTTCAATGGATGGATGCCTGTACACGAGAATCCTTTCAGAGCAATCTCCAGACGACAGACCATGGTGTAGGCAGAACTTGCCAACTCTGCAATGTCGTATTCATTAATAGGCAGTCCAGGATTCTTTCTCATCCATGCGGAACAACATTCTGCCTACGCCCCTTTAAAAGGTTTCATGAATGACCTGTCGAGAGGTGTGGGGAGGTGTTGATAGCATGTGGATATGCTGCGATCTAGCATACACAATGACGTCCAGTTTAAGAGGACTTTCCCTATACCTTGCGTTCATTACTTCCTTCGCAATCACGAATTTACTCCCACCAAAAATGCGTATACCCAGAGCTAAGATGTTCCACATCAAAAATTTCTGTCCACATAAGAAAGTGGCAGTTCTCATTTTTATTCATTAACTTGGCAAAGATTGCACACACAAATTTCACGACTTCTTTCCTCTCGTCGCCGCAAGCGCGGCTCCAGAGGAAGGGCGCAGGGGGCGATAGCCCCTTCCGAGCCCAAATTTTACTTCTTATTTCTCTGTAGGGAATATATATGCTAACTTAAATACTTTCGTTAATGTGCTAAACTCTTCTTTTAATCAAAATTTGTACGAAAATACTAAATTTCAGTATTTGAGACCATATATTTGGTGAATATCCCAAGGGCAATGTCATGATTATTAACTGCATCCTCCTGTGTGTGAGAGACCAGCCCGAGAGGTCTTCCTGGAACCGCCATTGCTCGTCGCAGTGAGCATCTGCGAATGAAAGTGTGAAGTTAAACACTACTTGTACCTTTCTTTCTCGATGGACATGGGCACGTGTTCTTCACGGGAAGAATCCGAACGCACGCTAGACTGCAGTAAGGTATGCTCGCACGAGTGGTTTCTTTCGTGTGATTGGTGGCCGTCTTCAAGAGAAGCCAAGGTCTTTTTTTTTCTTTTTGGTAGGGCCGTTCAGGGCACTTTTTGTTTCCGCACAAATTTTTCATGATTCGTTAACCCACAGTGGATGTGGACCTACAAAAAATTTAACCAATACCGAAACACGCACGATGCTGTGATTTATACTTTCACTCCAAAAATGGAAATTTTTTTCTCCAGACATCAGTGAAGGTGGTATGTTATTTAAGGCGACGTAAGGTGGGCTGTCACAACACTGGAACTACAATAATTTCTGTAAGAAGCCGCGTTACCTACGGCAACTTCTTTGCCCTTAAATTTCAGCTTGTAAGTGTTGGTAACGTAAGTTTTTAAAATAAACATGTCCAAAATTGAATTTTTTTCTATTGTTTTATTTTTATCCCATAGAAAATTTCTGTATTTGCCACTGAGAACCTTTTTTTATTTCTTGCTTCGTAAAATAATTGTAATTAACGTTAGGCAATCTTTAAGTGCCTTATGCGACCACACTTCCCCATGCTCTTGTCCCTGAACTGACACTAAAATGATATATCCACGTGGGTGATTCAGGCGGGGGTCCAAGATTCACGTATAATAATTGAAATGAGTGATTAAGGGGCGTAACGGCACCTTAAAAAACCCGGATAGGCGATGAATAATCAACGGCGTAATAAACACGTGTAGCGAGCCGCGCCACCGTCTTCGCCGGCGGTTACGGCGTCCGACTCGTTAAAATAATAATATGAAAAAAAAAAGAGAAGGTACGCCTGCCTCGCGGGCACAAAATGGCCGCCGTATAACTCCCTTCCACGTATTTTTACTTCCCACTTGGCGCAGGTATATACGGTGCGGGATATTGCTTTTTTTTTTTTTACCTACCCTTTCCTCGTATATACCCCCACCCCCCTCCAGCTATCCCGTACACCGGCTCCCGTCTCGCTTCTGTCGTTAGCTGGTTTTATGTCGGCGACGTGCCGCCCAGCGCTTTCATTACTGGCCGCTACCACGGGCTGCTTCCTCATCCGCGGCCTAGCGGTCCTCTGCACGCATAGTCCGCGCCACTTCACTTGGCTAGAATTTAACAGTCATCGAAAGCAGTGGGTAGACCCAGTAAAATAATTTTTGATGCGACAACGTCTAATAAATCGATGAACGCCGGCTGCACGCACGAAAAAGTGTCCCGTTACGCACATTTTTCCGTTACGCTGTGTCCCGTTACGCTGTATTTATTCTTTTATTATAAAAAAAGTAACATCTGTCGGCGAGTGCAGTAATAATAGGTTATGTTAGATATTTGATTACAGATTATTTATATGAAAACTTGTTCATAATTATATTTAAACGAAAAGTTAATGTCGTTTTCATTGCTTATTACAACAACAATTTCGGCAATAAAGGTTAATTATTCTTGTATTTTAAAAATCGGATTACTAGTATAATTTCAAGTATTTATTCTTTTATTATTAAATAAAAATGATTCAATTTTATTCATAAAAGTATGCAATCATTTCATAAATGTTTTGTTATGACGTTGTCACGTTAAACTATCGTCCGTAAACCGACTTTACAGACAACCAATTTTTTTTTTCGAAAATATAAAAAAAACTGAAATGTCCATATAAAATTTAAAATATTTGTAAAAATCCAACAAATTAAATTTTTTGACGTGAAAACGTCTTATAAAACGATGAACGCCGGCTACACGCACGAAAAAGAATGACTCATTGTCACGTTCCGCCTGAGCCGGGCGTGCAAGAACCGGCCAACCACCGTGCGAGAAAATCTTCTATAATATCAAACAGGTTAAGGCGAGCTTTTTAAAAGTAGCAAATAATTTTTTTTTTGTTTATTTGTCCAATTACGTCATTTAAAATTAACAATTTACTGTCATTGATATGATTTCAGTTATTTATATAACTAAGTGTTCGTGAATAATTTAAACAAATATTTTAAATTTAATTTGCAAAAACTGTAAATAATATTTTAAAATTAAAAAGTATGCAATTTTTCATCAATGTTTTCTTATGACGTTATCATGTAAAATTATCATCCGTAAACCGACTTTACAGACAACCCCCTTTTTTAAAACTTGACATAATCGTACATTTGCATGAAAGCAACTGTATAGCCACAGAAATAGAAAACGTTCGCACTAATACTGGGTTTGAATACTTATACTTACGCGGGCATTTATGCTAGTGTTGTCCCAGTGGTTCCCTGAATAGCTTCCCAGTATTGACGAGCAAAATTGATGAGCACAATAAAACAAAATAAAAGTCCAATGGTTGCATAATAGATTATCTATTCCGTGGTTTAAAACTTTTATGCTAGTATAAAACATCGATCAAAATTTAATATTATGCGCCAATTTTCGTAAGTGCGTTAAGAAATATTCAGTATTATTTCTACACCTTTGGAAATTACAAATTTGTTTGAATTGACAATATTCTCCTTGTAGTATTACAAAACATATCTTGGCATCCACTTACAAAGCAATTATTTGGAAATGTACAAAACACATTTTTTTTTCAGTGTAGTGTGTTACAATTATTTGCCTTAAAATGTCAAACGACATTTGCCGCAAATTATCCAGGTATCTCCGCCAATATTTGTAAGTTTTCGGGTACAAATTTTAATTACAGTGCACATGAACTCTCAAGAAACACCTTGGTATTCTGTAAAAAAAAACTTTGTTAAATCTAAATCAAGAAACTAATCTCCATTCCGTCATGTTTATTGTGTTTACAACGGAACTTAAAACGTTAGAATCGCACAGAGAAAAAAGTTTTGTTTGCCTGAACAGTATATGGCGAAAAAACAACAAACAATATACAATATACAATATACAATATAACAATATAAATGTTTTAGTATAGGAATAATTTTACTGACCCCAAAAAAATGGTTTCGTCAACTCAACTGTTTTTTGTGCCATTTAGAAAACCAATTTTGTTCCATGTAAAAACTAAATTTGGTTAGGCCAACAAAGGTACGTTACATTAACTAAATATTTGTATCACCATACATAAACAATTATTTGTTTGTATCGAACCAACGATTTTCTCTGTGTAGTTTCAAGCATTCTGGTTTCTACAAGGCTACAGTTATCTAGCACTACAAAGAACTCTTTGTATATATACCTGAGGGGCATTCTTCGTTGAAACTCAGCAAAATAAATGTGATTTATAAAAAAAAAGCGACAGAGAGGCCAAAATGCATACGTTGTTGCATTTAAAATGAAAATCATGTTTACCAATCCTAGAATTGGCGTTAGAAGAATATTAGAAAGTTCTTAGATATCCTTTGCCATACCAATGGTGTACATACGTATCAATATGCCTATGTTTTGTAGACGTGGTTGTCAGAGTTCGAACACAAACATTATGTAATGCTTTGCACTATTTTCGTGAATTATCCAATTTGAGACACGTTACATGAAACAGACGTTTGTCCGCAACTTACTAGCTTATAACATATATATTATTGTGTGTGTTTGTGTAATCTCAACGTGAAAATGGCTGGTGGGAAAAACCAGCCTCCCGGCTGATAAATCAATTACCATCGTCATCATATGTGTAATAAGTCGTGTAATAATTAGGAACAAAACTTTTTAAATCTTGCTTAAGGAGTTTAATTATATAAAAATAAGTAAATGTAGATTTTAATTCTTTCAAAATCTTAAATCTCTGAAAATTCTTCAACGATTGCTTTGAAATTTTGACACACGTTGCATTCAATACGCGCGTGTTTATATGTAGAAATATTTATAGCTACCTAGATAAATGTATTTAAATAAGAGTGATAGAGATATATTGTGATTGAGATATATTAATAGAGACAGTGATAGAGAGAGGTAGAGCGATAATTATATATACATATATATACATATATATCGAGAGATAGATAAATAAAGAATTGTTCGATAAATCTCTCTTTTACTATGATGTTTGATTTGTGTATTTAAAACATAATAATGTAACAAACTAAAGTGTGTGTTCCTAAGTAAATGATAAAATCAATTTCTACAGTTAGCTCTGAGTACTATCACACTAAGTTTTAACGTACTCGGAATGGGTGCCTTATATTAAAGAAACATGAAAATAAATATTAAATAATTCAGATGTGACATTACTGATTATGAATTTTTAGTGTTAATTCGTGAACAACATATTATTCATTAAATGATTCACAAAGTGATTTACAACAGAAAATACATGTTAACTTATTATGCCATATATAGACTAATGATTCCAAGCGTTGTAAGATTGTTAAACTCAAAATATGTTCACTTATTCTGAATCGTGTAGATATTCTAAAATAAATATGACTGCATGCTCTGGCTTAGCTCAGTGCTTGAAAAGCAGAACTTCTGAGTCTAAATGACTTAAATTCATGTGAATTAGTAAATTAAACAGTGAGTGATTCAACATGTAAGATAAACTAAACTTGTCAGGTTAAATAGTTATTAAAATAAGTTGGCAACGATTAGCATAAAAATGATTTGATTCATTCATGAAGTTAAATTAAAAACTCATTAGAATTAAAAGACATGAATTTAATTTAGCCTAGACATCAGGATAGTGTTGCAATATTGCCTCTAAGAAACGGACAGTACCTTTAGCGTTGTGATATCGAACAGAAATATTCGACGTTGCTGAAGAATAATCGATGTGTCGTACAGATTCCAGCGGCAATTAGCACTCGTCACAAGAGGTTTCGGCTGATGACTCGATGAACGAGGTCCGAGGTTGAATTAGGCTGTAGATGGATCTCGGTATGGTGAAATGAAGTCGCTGCCTTCCTTCGTTCGACGTAGTGGACTTGTTCTTAACTAATGTATTGAATGTCTTGAAGCTGTAGTTATTCTTCTAAACCGCACTTCTAATCTAACTGCTCTGGTTGTATTTCATTTAGTTCACTTGTAGTATAGTAGTTTATATAGCCTCTTGAAGTGAACTATTGTCAGGAAGCATTTGTACTTGGTAACAAACATAAATCGAGGTGAGTCGTGCTAACATTATTTTTATCGCACCAGATTAATAAACAATAAACAAGCAACAAATGTGCATCAATTACTCTGCTACCACAATGAATCAGGGTATCATTATAAAACAATAACTTGATATTAAATTGCAAAGTGAAGTTTTCAAGTTATACACAGTAAATAGAAAACAAATATAATTTCTAAAATCTCCACTATGTTGACAACCAGTACCGTTCTATACTATTACTGTCTTGACACCATGGAAGGAGGTATAATTTACAATACAAAAGTTTCCAAAACAGAAATTCGGTGGTTTAAGGATACTAAAACAGTCGCCTTCCGAGTCCTTAAAATGCTGCACGGCTTCTCGTCAACTCTCCGAGTCCTAGGAGGGGTCGTCGAAGTTAAGAAGACTTCTTAGATTTGTTTCTAAGGCGTGTACGAGCGGGAACGATGTAAACAAGTTGTCCGTCAGATCCGAGAGATAGACAACTTATGAAGAGCCTTGCCGGCCCTGCTGATCAGCTTGTCGGATCGTTCGGCGCGGCGCCATGATGATTTCCCTCTACGTAACCGACGAATGTGTTTACGTTACGTGAACTTAAAGATAAGTGCTACGCGTCAATGTGCTCATTTAACTACGCTATATAACATTCACAAGTTTAAGCGCCATTGGTAAAGTTTTACTTTTGGGTTCACAATTCCTTACGTAATCTCCGTGTCGGAATTGGAGAAGTTTGAGGACTGTTGTGGACTGTACGAGTGTTTGTTTGAAGAGAAGTCATAGTGTAATCCACTTTGGTCCTGGTCGAAAATGTTCACTGAGTATCGACGAAAAAAATATCTTTCGGCTAATGACTGGATGTGTCTGACCACCTACTGGATGCATCTGGCTAAGAACTGGAGGATGTCTGGCCACCTACTGGATGCACCTGGCTAAGAACTGGAGGATGTCTGACCACCTACTGGATGCACCTGGCTAAGAACTGGAGGATGTCTGGCCACCTACTGGATGCACCTGGCTAAGAACTGGAGGATGTCTGACTACCTACTGGACATGCATCTGGCTAAGAACTGGAGGATGTCTGGCCACCTACTGGATGCATCTGGCTAAGAACTGGAGGATGTCTGGCCACCTACTGGATGCACCTGGCTAAGAACTGGAGGATGCCTGGCCACCTACTGGATGCATTTGGCTAAGAACTGGAGGATGCCTGGCCACCTACTGGATGCACCTGGCTAAGAACTGGAGGATGCCTGGCCACCTACTGGATGCAACTGGCTAAGAACTGGAGGATGTCTGGCCACCTACTGGATGCATCTGGCTAAGAACTGGAGGATGTCTGGCCACCTACTGGATGCACCTGGCTAAGAACTGGAGGATGTCTGGCCACCTACTGGATGCACCTGGCTAAGAACTGGAGGATGCCTGGCCACCTACTGGATGCACCTGGCTAAGAACTGGAGGATGCCTGGCCACCTACTGGATGCACCTGGCTAAGAAATGGAGGATGTCTGGCCACCTACTGGATGCACCTGGCCAAGAACTGGAGGATGTCTGGCCACCTACTGGATGCACCTGGCTAAGAACTGGAGGATGTCTGGCCACCTACTGGACATGCATTCCTGGCTATTGCATAGACAGACGTGTCTGGCCATCGACTTGATGTGTTAGCCTGACCAATCAACTGGATTTGTGTGCCTGGCTACTGATGAGTCGTGCCTAGCCACTACATGGACGTGGCTGTTTAATTGACTTTCATGTGGAGATGTCCTGAAAACATATGTCAAGGCATGCGAACGACTCGTTTCGCCTTCCATGAAGATTGCAGAAATTGTAAAACGTTTATAATTTGCTTGTTTTTTTTGAACTTTTTTGCTTCGAGTAAAGATCAAACCATGGTGAAATATCGATCAAATTTATCATTTCTTAAAGAAAGTTTTTTTTTGTGAATTTTGGAATTTTTTCCCTAGGTTAATAATTACTAGGTTAATAATTAAGAATTTACAATTTGGCTGCCAAGATGGCATCGGTAGCTTACTGACGGCTGGTAGATTTAAGCTTTTTATTTTGGAATTTTCACCATGTTTCATTAAATTAGCTTTTTATAAAATAAACATTTACATTCACGAAGGATCATAACAAGGACAGGAATCGATTGAATCGAATAGAGGCTGATAGATGAGGAATTTATGTCTCTTTTAGCATTTTTCATGAATATTTTAAATAGGTTTTGTTTTTACATAAACTTGTCTATTTTATTAAGCTGGGATTGAACCAAGGACAAGAATCGATCGAACTATTTGCCGGCTGGTATATGAGTACAGTACACTCCCGATTATCCGCGAAATTATGTGGCAGGGCCACCACGGATAGTGAAAATCGCGGATAATCCGCAAAAAGAGCCGAAAATGGGAAACAAAAAAGGAAACATTTTCAACTTAAAAAACTAAAAATTTATGTACAGCAAAAGTTACAATTAACAGTAAAATAATTTAAATGATGCTAAAATTATAGTATTTTACATAATAATTAAAATACAATATATTTCAGTAATGTCAACATAAAAGTGCTCGGTACTTACTTCGTAATAAGGATACAGTACTGTACGTACTCAGAGACTTCATTAGACACTAAAAAAAGCAACCATACGACTAGAAACAAAGCGCGACAGAGACAAAAATAGCAACGCATGCCAGCCTACTGCGTGAGTTCCGAGAAGGCCTGTGGCGTCTTACTGGATACTGCGCACAATACACTCGTCAGTATAGTTCAAATTTGCTCACTTGTAATAAAATACAGATTTACATAGCCTATGTGCTGTATTTCTTCGTAGCATGCGTGGATAATAGGGAGTTTACTGAATTTTATGTTTTTGTTTAGGATAGTTTTCATTATATTTAATTAAATAAGTATTATTTACCTGTTATTACAATTTTGGCATCGATGAAATATCGAAATGACGACAGAAATCAATCGAATCAATGATTATTTCAATAAGCGAATATTTTGATAATTTTTGGAATCATTTCCGAATTTCCAGCTTTATAATAATAGATTAAAAAAATCGTGGATTCCAAGATGGTGGATGTGGAGTAATCTAAAATGGCCGCCGAGGTCCTGATCACAGTCATTGAGGGGGGAACACGCCCGAACTTGACCGAATCCTTACGATTTGCAAGCCACAACTGCGGAAGCCACAAAGTCACAGGCCCATAAGGAATACATTGCACCATATTTCTCCTTTTTATACTACTTATTAGACTTTTTAATCATTATGGTCACCACTAAAATATGGTTTGCAAACCGCATGAAATGATTGCGTGCTAATTCCGAGTCTTGAGCTTAGAGGTGAAATCGTATTAGTTGCACAAAAATGTCGCATAATGATTTGAACTTGCTAAAATGAATGAGAATCTGACTTAAGAGGCGTAGTCCTACTTACCTACATTCCCTCCTACTTCAACTTACAGATGAGAATGGAATAATATCGCAAAAAAATCCTTAACATACGACAAAATAAATCAACTTTTAATTAAGATTCATGCATAAATTATGGACACACACGTACAAAAAATAAGTATCATCAAACCCAATCAATGTTATTGTAAGGGACTGGAAATATTTGCAATTTATATGGCCTATAGGATGGACTTCACAATCCTCTACACACTCGGTCAACACCACCTGCTCATTGGCTATTGACTTGCGAGACCTGTCAACAAGGATGGCAATGATCTGATACTTCTTTTATTGAAGATTCTCCATTGGTTCAGAGTCACCCCCAGCTAAACTGTTGCCCAATCAATGAAGCAGTATGAAAGTCAGCACGTTTTCTTTCTAGCCTATCGCGAAATTAATCCTCGAATGTTTCCGGCCTCCAGTTGTTGTCTAATGTCAGAATGAACTCCACAAACGTATACACAAATGAGTAAATGTCTATTGTCCATAGACTGCTGCACATTTTACCTTTCAGCCGAGTTGAATGTGATTGGGCGTTTCAAAACTTCTTGTGGTAAAAAGTGAATATTCACTGGTTATTGGATAACTGGGGACGTAGTTAATGTGTGTTATTGAATGGATTCCAGCTTCTCTCCTAACTCAAAATAATAACGCGAATTTTGCAAGTGTCAACTAATCAGCCAAAAAAAGAATAGGTTAACTTCAAAAGTCTTCTTTGTCAGAAAGCACAGGCTTGCCAGCGCACAAGCGTTTAGGAGGCGTTTGCGGACGCCGAGGTAAGATGGATTTGGCAAGTAATGTGATATTAAGTCACTTGAAACTATGATAATCGTGGCATGCATAATAAATGCGGGGAAAAAATATCGTGGGCACAGACACTGTGCTCGTTAGAAGTAAAACATCACAGATAGAGGGATAGTAAATATTTTGGGGGTCCATAAATATTTGAAACACGTGTACAAGTGTGCAAGTGTACAAGGTAAGCGAGTGTACAAAAATGCGTGCAAGTATCCGAGTGAGCAGGAATCGACTGAGCTACTATGCAAGTGAACTTTAATGAAAACTAGCCGTCGAGCGCTCGCTGCTATCAACTGTGTTTTCGGCAAGTAACTTGGTAGCTAAAATATGATATATGAATTTGCGTTCCACTGTTCTTTACCCTCTGTGCGGTACTCTTTCATTACACATTGATGGCGTCATCGGATTTAACTACACCACCAGCTGTAAAGAAGTTTCACTTCAGAAATAGTTTCATCAAAAAATAATATCAGCGACATAAATGTAAATTTCAACGAAACGTTGCCTAAACGCCAGGTCTTCATTTGCTCTTTTGATATTTCTACTTTTTTTTTCAAAAAGGAATATTTGGATGTAGGTATAAAAAATTTAACTTTTTTTGTCCGTTGTACAGGTAAAAAGCATTTATAAATTTCTTTCCAGACGAATAATATTATTTTAAATCATGTTCGTTTGTATCAAATATGGTCATCATTTGCCCTTTTGATAGTTCAACATTTTCTTTTTTTTGCATTTTTTGATATTTATACCTATTTACTATTTTTCTTGCAAAAGGAATATTTGGATATGTAAAGAAACTTAACTTTTTTGTCAGTTGGACAGTTAAAAGCACATATAAATTTCTTTCAGACAACTAATTTATTTTGCATCATGTTTGTTTGTGTGAAAATTTTCAAAGAATATTGAATGCAACATTTTTGGAGAAAGTTAATTTATTTTTTCAATTAGCAGAATGCGCGTACAAATATTATTAATAATTTTAGCTAGTTAATAGTTTTATTTGGAAAATTTATGCACAGTAAAGCTTACTAACATTAGGTCTTTTCATTAAAACCACTTCGTTGACAGTTTACTCGTTTCTATTTGTGAAATTCAGTTATTGATTCTATTTTAGCTTCATGGCAGTTTATCTGATGCGCGAGGAAATCATAATAACGAAACAATACAGATTATAGTGTTATAACTGATTTTATTAGTACCAAACAGAATCAGTCAAAAATGCATCTAATCACTTTAATTCGACTGTTAATCACTAAATGGTTTCATACTGAAGTCAGAGAATGACTACTTACCTCTTCGCCAAGAGCTCTTTAACAGAATGTAAAAAGTGATATTCACAGGTTATTGCATAATTGTTTACTGTCCAATGACATAATTTATTTAAAATTCCAGTAGGTCATGATTACTGGTTTATGTTTTAGTGATGAGTATTGCATTAAGTACGCAACTTATTAAATATTATTATTTTTTACATTTTAAACAGGCAATATTAATAAGCATCTGAGTGCATGCACATGCTTGCTAGTTCTAATTCAAGATATGCAGTTATGCTTGTCATTAAATTAACTTAAACTTGTTGCACGTAAATTTAATTTACAAAACTTTTTATGTGGATTTAAGAATTACTTCCAATTATAAATTGTTACAGCGTAATTATATGTGCCTAAAAACCTTATGAAGTAGACGAGACGGGTAAAATATTTCATAGTAATTTTTCTTCAATCTTTTAGAAATGTATAGAATACGTCATTTCATGATATAGCTATAGTTTTTGCACTACAGATTATTAGAATATTATATACAATGATTTTATAAGCTAATAAAACTGTAGTAAGACCAGACTTTAAATGTTACCTACTTACCTGAGGTTGAGTTCTAATATCTGGCTCATGGTTCGTTAAGGAAAATTTTTATTTATGGGCTAAGAAGGATCATTCAGCGTCAATGCTAGCATATTAAAACCTACTAAATATGCTGAAGCGTGTTTATATATTAAGTTGCTCCTATGAATAAATTACAGTAAAATATTGCCTGATCTCACTAAAAGTGCTAAAAATGTTGTATTGATATTCTTTCCAAACATTTAGTACCAACAAATTACGATAAAAAGCTTTAAATATTCATACACAGGACGGTAATTTTATTTATTTTTGTGACGCGAATTGATGGGATATTTGGTTATGTAAACAGTTTTTCAATAAAATTTCTTAATTTATTTACGTGGTTGATTAACTTAAGATACCAATACTAATTTACGGTGCCAAATTTAAAAATTCACAAAATTTCGTTTAATTTTTTAAATTGTCCATAGCGTCTCATTTCTAGAACTCAAACTATTATTTATGCTTATTGGTTGTATACATTTTTAAAATGATTTAATATTTTAGTTGAATATATTGTATTTTATTCTATTCTATAATCATTAAATTAGTAAAAAATATATTTATTTTTATACATCTTTATACATCTTTGTTTTTAGATTTCTGTCTAAAAAAATTAAGTTAAAACAATAACCTATAATTGAAAAGTTTTTAAAATAAAGCAAAAGTGTAATCAAAATCATTTAAATAAATTTTATTTTATTCTAACCAAACATCCAGACATATCTGCTAGACATGAAAGTTAGCAGGTTTTTTTAAAATCAATACAACGAAATATTTTTCAGTAAGATTTTAATATATAAAACTCCGTGTTTCAGGAGGGATATATTTAATTTATAAACATTCTTTCTTATGTTAAATAATTTTCTTTGAATCGCTACAAAGCTTATATGGGGAAATATAAATAATTCATACACTTGAGTTACACGGGGAAGCCAATTCTTCACGAAATGTTAAATTTGATACTTCAGAAATACAATGATATAGAATGTGCTTCTTAGAACAAATCGACAACCGAGTGAAATTATCGTCGGAGAAACTCGCTGGTGCGGTTAACGGAAGATCTAAATAGCTCCTATTGCGTGAACTATACGAAGTTATCTAGTTGGACGTAACTGAAGGTAAGAGTTGAAACATGGCACAGAGGCGTGAGCTTTGGTACAGTTTACCTTAAACTTACGAAGAACGCTTGTTACTAATTATCCAGTGATCTTCGTAGATTTGCCGTTATCTTAGTAAATTTGCAGGCAATTACCTAGTTCACTTATTTTGAGCATTAATCTACAAGAATAATCTTGGTATATCAGCAAAATTTCAAAAACTTGACAACTTGCAAAGACACTTTAATGTCTTCCACGTATGTCTTTACCCTACTTATAAGAGAAAAAAGAGTGTTTGAAAGTTGGAATATGACGTAGTTGATACGGTCATCTGACGTTACGAAGAACTCTTAGTTTGATTTGGGCTCACCACTCGTTGAAATGTCTGTAAATTTACTGTAATTTGTAACAGTGTTGCCAAGAGGCAGGGGGGAATGAGGGAATTCGCGCCTTTCTGCAGGACGGCAGGAAGTCTTTCGGCGACGCCATCTTACCCCTTAAAGCACCGCCAATGGCGAAAGGGCAGCGCTGAAAAAAGAAGAAAAATTTACCACCCCCTTCTCCCTTGTCACGGAGGACCCGAAGAAATTTACATTTTCGCAGTAAAACGTCCATAACTCCGCCGGCGAGCGGGGTGCCAAGAACCGGAGGGATGAAAGAATACATTGTCGTCCGGGGTTACGACTTTTCCGCGGGCCACGTCGGCGGAGGTTGGAGCGAGAGGGAAAGAAATCCTCCTTTCCTTTCCCCCCTTCCCCTCACATACGCCTTCTAGCATTTCCGTCCCCGTGGCAGTCACTTGTGCCGAAAGCGACAGTTAACGAGGCGAACAGCCGCATAAACTGGTTAAGCCCCGGCGCGGGTCCGCGCGTGTTCGCAATGCGATAACGCCGCGGCCGAACTGTCTCCGCCGACGACGAAGAACCGTATTTTACGAGACGACGGTTACGACAGCAAAACGCCTCCCTTGCCTCCCTTAGACCCCTCCCCCCCCCCCCCCTTCCTCAAGAAAACCCAAAAATTATTGTGATAACAATTTCTCCCTGTAAACAAACACAAACTGCAACTCACCCCCCCCCCCCCCTGTACTAACCCGCTGGCCGGATTTACGCCCCGGCGTAAGTAGCCGTTTCGTTCTGGTTTCATCGCATCTTAGACGACCACTTTTTTTCTTTAATGTCATGGCACGACCACGTCTGAGGGAAATCCGTCCGGCTTAGCTGCAATATTTTCGTGTTGGTCTCGGTCGGATAGAGGCTTGCCGCGCGGGAAATAAAAAAAAAATGTGACACGATGGCAAGATTTCCAGTGACTACACACACACACACACACACACACACACACACGAGGAGTGTTTTGTAATTCGGCCGCTGCAGCGCTGCGGTCTGCATTCCGCGCATGCGTAACGTGTACCTACGGGAGAACTAAGATGCACATAAAGTTCTGCCATTCCCGATTACACCCGAACAACTCACATTCGGCCAACTTCGAGATTTCTTTTATTTTTGCACAGGAAAAATTAATTCAAATATTAAAAGTGGTCGGTTAGGTTAGCTACATTAAAACCCTTTAAAACACTATGGACGGTTAGTTAGGTTAGAATAGCTACATTAAAATAAACAGAGAAATATAAATATATATAAATAAACCCGAGGTTGGCCGAAGGTAAATTGTTCGGGTGTAATCGGGAATGGCAGAACTTTATGTGCATCTTAGGCTTCCCGTGTACCTACATCTGCTGGCTAGCCGCAGACGCCATTACGGAAACATTCGGCCGTGTTTACGTTTGTTGTGAGTTTAGAATGCCTCCGCCAGTTGAAAATCTCGCCGACTGTGAAAAACGCACTGTGATTCGTTTTCTCGGTGCTAAAGCGTGAAAGCGACTGAAATTCTTCGTCAGATCAGTGGAGTGTATGGAGGAAACATCATGACCGACTGAACGGCACGGAAATGGGTTCATTATGAGTAGAGACATGCAAAATTCGCGGATTCATTTCGCGATAGGCTAGCATCAAAACAACTATACCTTCGTACCGCTTCTGCGATTGGCCCACATTTTATCCGTGGAACTGTGAGCCAATGGGAAACACTAAACCAAGAAAGTGCCGAATTACAGACAGCCTAGTTGAGACGTCTCAACGCGTCAGTAGCCAATGAACATGTGTCATTTCCGCGAGTAGGACTGGAGAGTCTATCCTAGAGGTCAATGAATCCGCGAATTTTGTAGGTCTCTAATTATGAGGAACGAAGTTGGTGACCTGCTGTCATTACTGAAGATTTGGTGCATAAGGTTGACGAAAAAGTGGAAGAGAACGGATGTCTTACGATTTCATCAATATTTGATGAGTTTCCTCAAGTCACAGTGCTTGTTAAATCAGGCGGCAGACTTCTATGAGTGTGGGATACAAAAGCTGGTTGAACGGTACGATAAGTGCATTAATATTGGCAAGAATTATCTAGGAAATTAGATTAAGGTACAGGCTTTCATGTAACAACAAAATTCTTAAGAAATGTCTACCTTTTTTTTTATTTCAGAACGGCACTTACTTAAAAAACACGCCTTTAATTATTAGCATCGCACTGCGTATTTTCACATAACGTTAAGTTATTACTAGCAAGGTGAGAGAAATGTGATACCCAATATACAACTTAAGCTTTCTATAGCTCATTAGACGATGTTGTATTTAACTTTTTTTACAATGAATCAACTTTGACAATATCTGTATATTTTAATAAAATTACTAAAATTTATAGTCTTTAGGAATTTTACACTTAGTACTCGCGATCTTGGCTCTTCCGAATATATTTGTGATCACGAATTGCAAGCGAGATTTCACTGAGAACGAATTTGAATGAAACGGCAATCAAAATACGTCTTACTAAAATACAACCCTCCATAAGTCTACGCTTAAGAAGATGTCTTTTTTTACTATGTGCTGCCAACATGAGAATCCACATTAAGTTTCAAAATAACGGCTTATTTCTGTAGTTTACAAAAAAACAAATATACAAATGTATACTTAGTATTATATGGGTTTTAAAATATTTCATGTTAATTTTTTTAATGTATCTATTTGCCTGCTACTTCAAGTTTAAAAAAATACTTAAAAGAAAGAACCACGTTAGTAATGCTTCAGAGAATCAACAAAATGTTAAATATTTTTGACGCCATGTTTGTTTGAACCCAATTTTTCTTGCTAATAAATTATAAGTATTTTTAATGTAACGATAATATTTTGTTATGACTATTTAAGTTTACAAAGTGTATTGGCTCGTTGCTATAGCAGTTTCTGCTTGCATGCGCATTTGACTTTCAACCTGTTAAATTTCATTGTATAATGCGCGCTTTTTCATAGCATTTCTGCTGTATACTAAAATTTCACCCTCAACCCACCAATATAAGTATAACCTTAAAAACGCTGACGATGATAATTCTGATCTACGGGGAATTGTCACATGTTCAACGTTGAAGCATTTAAAAGAAACGT
Organism: Bacillus rossius redtenbacheri; assembly: GCF_032445375.1. Taxonomy (NCBI): domain Eukaryota; kingdom Metazoa; phylum Arthropoda; class Insecta; order Phasmatodea; family Bacillidae; genus Bacillus; species Bacillus rossius. The sequence continues at coordinate 11,355,426 of NC_086336.1, read as the reverse complement.
GTTCGGTAGGATACTACTGTTGTTCGACTAGCCCTGAGAAATCAATAGTGCCACAGAATTATAGTAAGGTTTTACAAAGGGGAAAAAAATGTTTACTGTTTTTCCCTAAAATAACTACATATAATATTTATCACTGTCGGAATTATTTCAAATAATTCTACGTTAAATTTCGTGTCCGAGTTTCGTATAAGTATATTTGCAACATGAGAACACATGAGTTTTCTCGTTACCGAGGTTATATGTTTACACATCATTGGTACTTAAATATTCACTCACAATTTAAAAAAAAAAGTGTTCAGTGTTGTTAAAATATTGCTTAAATAAACCACGTTTTAAATTAACGTGCCAGTTTAGCATTTTTTTTCCAATACGAACAAAGTTATCCGATAAAAAAGTGTTTGCCTCACAAAACGTGACAAGAAAGTATAGCATGTTTGATCTTAATTTTAATTTCTATTAGTAGTACAAATGGTTAATCGGATTTTATCTAATAATTTATAGAAGGGTGAGGATTTTTTAAGTTATGAAAATATGCCTGCATCCCAAAAACTATTACACATTTTTAGTTTTGGGTTTTGGATTCAGAAACGTCATTTATTGGTTTGTCAAAGGTTTTTGGCTTGACGTTGAGTTTAAACATGATTTTGCACTTACACGATTGTTGATTGATGCTGTGTGTCCATTGGCGGATCAGTTCGAAGGGGGGTGGGGTCATAGAGGCATAACCCCCTCCTGAACTTGAATATTTTCTTTAATTTCTCCTAATTCCTTAATATAGTTTACCAAACTTATTTAAGTGTTATTTTAATGCATTGCAATATATAACAGGTCATTTTTGAACCACAAATAAAATGTACTAGACTAAATATTACAATTTTAATGTCCTAAAATTAAATTAAAAATTTAATTTGGCCCTCTCCTGACCTTCATTCTGGATCCGCCCTTGTGTGAGAAAACCTGAATAAAGGACAAAGATAGATGAATATGCAAGTACACAGAAAATAAGCCAAAATCGGTCTATGTCAAATGTTTAAAGTATAAAAGTAGAGAGAATTCCGTGAAAGGTATTTGTCATTACAACATCACAGTCTAGATGAATTTACTCGTCTGGCAAAGACGAGACACTCGCAGCAATAACAGTAGTACACCCTGCCCAACAATGCGACGAACAGAAGAACACAACGGTAGTACACCCTGCACAACGCAGTGACGAACAGATGAATCCACTTATGATTCTAAACAGATAATCTGGACCACACGACGACAATGCAGCGAACCCAGCGAAGATATCAAACATATATTCGGGTGACACTAAAACGACAGCACAGACGAACACAGCAGAATTATTTATAAGACGAAACAGTTGCGACGTTTTGGGAACTGAGATCTTTTCCCGTAAGGCAAAAACAGTCTGTTTGTTCTGACTAATTAATGTCTTCCGCGGAATTCTCTGATCCGTCTTCGATATTCACCGCTGCAAGAATCATTCAAGGAACGTGTTGACATTGAGTAAGACCCAACTCCCTCATGTACAGATTACTGTAGTTGAAAACAAAACTAAACCACCCTTTTCATTTTTATTTACTTACCTACCAGACGGTTCAATTGAGGATTGCACGTACGAACAAGAAATAATTTAGATATGAGTAAACATTTTTTTTAAAAAATAAGACCATAGAAACAAACTAATTCGATGTTTGAACACTAGTGTTGGTAAGTAAAGTCGGCTACAAATTTTTTAATACAAATAAATAAGCATATAATGCATTTTACGTGTATTGGTTTTTCACAGAGAAGCTGAAAGTAACATTTCTTCCGCCTGGTAGCGTGGGCTTTTACTAATAATTTGGGTTAATATTTTTACGACAAAATACACAACATTATGTATCTTTAAGTGCTCATGACATTGCAGTGATCTGGTTTATTTCATTTTATCTAGCTTACTTGAAAAAAATCACATCTAAGTGTTTCTGACTTAATAACCCACCATGCATAGACAATGTTATAACATTTGAATGAAATTATTCCGAGAGACGTATCCTCATTGGCTGTAATCTCACATTTATCTCTACTTGTCTTACAACTAGATATTTCTCCAAGTTTCTGTAATTGTAAGTACTTGCAATGCACACTTATTCTTGGGCGTTTTCATCTGAGAATTTTTTTTTAAGAAACTTGCGCAATACCTAAGGCTTGATTTAACACATTTTTTGCTTATTTTGTCATTACCTTTACTTAAAGGGCTATTTCTAAAAAGTTAACTCGATACAAGCTTTGTACTTGTTTTTATGCAACAAATATTTGGATAATATATTCACTTAGTATAATATATACTAAAGTCAAGCAAGCGATTATAATTACGAAGACTTGCGTGTCTTTTTTACACCCAGGATATTGAACTGATTGTATGTGAATATCTGTTAAAAATATTTGATGCAAAACATCAAATGCAAGGGGGGTAACGATTCCTAATATTATGCTCTCCATAAACCGCCTCCATTAAAACATAAATAGACATTATTATTCACCGTGAAAAAGAATTTCACCAAGATGGTCTGCGATCCACTGCAACCTCTAGTTACTCTTGTGTTTGGAAAAAAATATTTTTTTTGCGTGACGTAGTAATTTTTCGCAAAACTTCTTTAAAGACTGTATATTAATGGCCGCCATCTTGGTCAGGCGCAGAAGGAACTATGACTTACGGCCAGCGCAGCCGAACGCAATGGTAAAATAAACTCGTTATTGTGAAGAAACTATCAAACAAAAACTGCATAAAAATTAATGAAATATAAAGTTTTTGAATTGACTCACATAGTAATATACTTACCAGCAGCCGTGGGTATATAAGTGAGTCCCCAACGAGAATACTCTCTATGGTGTAGTGCGGATCGGCTCTCTTCAGCATGTTTCCTGATATTTAGTTGGTTCTCCAATGACGACCTTGATGGACGGTCTACCATCAGCAGTGTAGTTCTCGATGGCAGCGACATACACGACTGCAGAGATTTTGTTGGAAGTTCTAGCATCGACGTCGGGGACACTTATGGCTGTGACAGCAACGGCAGTGAAGATCCCGATGGCAGTAGCGTTGTCGGCGTCGAAGATCCCGACACCAGCTGCGGAGGAGATTTTACACTATTAGATTTTATGTATGAGTTGGGAAGTGATTTGTGAACAATTGCGTCAGTTATCATGTTCACAAAATTGTGATACATATATACATATATATATATATATATACTTTTCAGTTTCCGATGGTTTTGGGGTATATGGACCGTGAAACGGAAAACTATACACAAATTTTCTGGAAGTCACAACATGGTAACGGTTATACAATGGGAGTATTTCTTTGAAATCTACCTAATTAACAATGTTCACTACTACAGCGAATGTGTTTTATTTTAAATAAATAACACATTTCGCATAAAGGATCCGAGTATCCGATAAGCTCCTAAGGCTTTTCTTATAAATATCGCTATTCAAAACAAGAGGTTATTGTTATAACTACTTAACCTGTTTTTTTTTTAGCAAAATTAATTCTTCCTAAGGTTTAACTTCATATTTATATATATATAAACTGCTTAGTTTAAATTGTTATTATTTTTAAAAGAGTACGAAATAAATATGTCAGATATTAATGAATAAATTTGAGAACTCATTAAATTTACATTTTTTGAATAATATAATGCTATATATTATTTTAGGGTTCAGTGTTCAAATTACTGATCATTATTTTTAATTATTCTCTTAGGAAGTTAAAATTACACATATTCTAAGAAAATCTGATGCTGTAGATATCTACTATGTGCTATTACTGATCACGTTTACTTAACGATTATTTAACATTAATCCCTTTGTGTATAGGTATTTAATGAGCTTACATTTATTCCAATGCGTATTATAAAGGTGAAACAAAATTATTTAGTGACGAAAAATGGACTGCCACCCACATCTGATACCCATTTTGCTGAAAGGTTTTTATGACGATTATTTTACCATTAAAGACTGAAAGGTTTGTTAGTATCTGCGCGATGATCGTTTATTTCTCAGCTGCGTACACCGGCCCATCGTGTCTCGTGCGAGGAAAATCATACCAGACGATTGTGAGGGAACGGCTATGTAAGTATATCAACGTTTAGTAAAAATAAATTTGATACTTGACCCTTTCTGCGTAAATACACAGTTAAATTACTAACCTAAAGTAATTGGGGCAGAAAAAACATCCTTCGATACTGAAAGTTGAACAAATCACCTTAAAAAACCCTAAAAAACTCTGCGACATGTATTATTTGTTTGATTTCGTGATGTTTTTTTTGCTGCCGTATTTTAGCTACGAGAGTGCAAAAAATTGATGCCTTGAAGGCTACGTATCTGAAGGAAAGGAACTCTAAAATTTTCTGGAGTTTGATTTGTTGGTCACTTCACAGAGACGACTTTCTTTAACGCTGCTCTGGCCAGAAATCGGAGTCTTTACTCGCACGCGACCAAAAATGGTGGCCATTGATACCTTGTCTTTATAGTGCCCTAATTTTTCTGTGAATAACGGACGTTTTATATTGCAGTGCGAGACTTAAATATGTAACGTACTTATTTAGACAATAAGAGCCAATATAAGAAATATTGGTAGCAAATATTGACATAATGAAGGAAGCCTGACAAAAATGATAATTTTAAGCGATAAATCTTCTTATATGTATATATATATATATATATATATATATATATATATAACTCAAAGGTGACTGACTGACTGACATAGTGATCTATCAACGCACAGCCCAAACCACTGGACGGATCGGGCTGAAATTTGGCATGCAGGTAGATGTTATGACGTAGGCATCCGCTAAGAAAGGATTTTGATTAATTCTACCCCCAAGGGGATATATATAAAAAAGCGAAATACCACTCACTGACTCACTCATCACGAGATCTCTAAAATTATACACCCGATTGACTTGAAATTTAGCATAGTTACTCATTTTGTGATGTAGACGCTCACTAAGAACGGATTCTGCGGAAATCCGATCCCAAGGGGAGTTTCGGGGGCGTAATATATCAAAATTTCCAGTTTTTGGTAGGAAATCACCATGGCAACGGCTGTTGCTATGTTGATAGTTCATTCGTCTCTATGGCAACGACTATTTCATTGTTAGTGTAGTCCTCATCACCGTTGAAAAATTGTGGGTATTTTAAATATCAAAAATTGCCTTTTTTTAATTATATATATTTTACATACTTGAAACTTCACAGTAATGTTCCTTATATTACGCAGGATGACATTTTCCGAAAATTAGATCCCATGGGTGGTTAAAACCAGGCAACAGTGGGTACTTTGTCTGCATGAGAACAGGATTTTGCATTGTTCATGCCTTCTGTGTTTCCATGGCAACGGGCATCGCGCGGCAGTGGCGTACCTACAAGGAGGGGCATGTATAATGAGCGACGCAAGAGTGATCTGCCTCTAGACTGCCGTAGCGAAGTACGGGTACATCAGTTGTACGTTGCGGGCACGAGTCGGGAAACCATCGGTGCTATTCATTTTCTCTCTGGTATATTATGCAGCATTGTAATAAATTTTCACTGAATTTTTTTAAATTTACCATTAATGTAGGCCTAAATGGGAGATGTGGCTTAATTTTTTTCCATTAGTATAGCCGTGCGAAGCCGGGTCGGGTTGCTAGTCATCACATATAACCAAAAATCTTTCTTAAAAATTAAAGTCGGAAAACACGCAAAATTTACTAAATTTACGGAAGCAGACTTTCGAAGTGAGAAGCGAACATGGTTAACATACGCGTTTTACTGGCAAACACAATAAATTCTAGGTATAACAGATTACATATTTAAACATGAACTACAATTTTGAAAAATTACACTCTACAAATGAAACTGCCAAGACTAATGCAAAACAGTAGAAATTTACAGGAAAATTGTTGATACTGCCATATTTTGTAAAAATGTTTTTAGGGGGCAGTAAGTATGACTGTATTGCTTGATGTAGGTGACTGGCCAAGTCTGACATTGTTCTGGTTGGAGATAGGAAGCGTGTACTTCTTTTATAATTTTTATTCGTCTGCAGTAACTTTATACATTTATAACATACACGGATCACTCACATTGATGATGTGTTTAGTAAGATGTGTTTTTTGTTGACAAATGAGATAGTGATATGCATTCAGGCCAATTTAAAAAGTCCTTTAATCATGTCTTTGTGCATTAATTACTTCAATCCTGTCAAGAATTGGAGAATCCGAGGCCTCCCTACTCTGTTCGATGACAACCAAGTAAGTACTCTAGTTACTTGTCTTTCACACTTTCAAATTTGTTTAGACCAAGTAGCGAAATTTATTTGTGGATTTCAAATTCTTTAGCTTAGAAAACAGAAAGCTGTTCGTTACTAAGACTCGGAGCGTGACTGCCACGACCGAATTTCAAAATGCTATGATGCATGTCTCCGAAAATTGATTTAAATATTTACGCTACCTGATCTTACATATAGGCCAATCCTTGACGATAATAAGAAATCCGTGCTAGTTTTTACAGCACAAGGAATACATGTCCTTGAATATCTGAAACGTCATGTCAGTAGTATGTAAATGTATTTCCTAGATCAGGGTTCAGGGTGTGGTGCCGGTGCCGGTGTCCGCCATCTTGGATTTGTGACGTCACGGCGGCAAAAATTCCTCAAAATTCCTCAAAATTGACTCAAAATGACTCAAAATTTCCCGTTTTAAGAAAAAATTTCCCGTTTTCGAGGGAAAAATTCCCGTTTCGAGGGAAAATTTCCCGTTTTATTCCTTAAAAATCCCAACGGCTAGAAATGTCCTGATAGAGGCTTAAGCATCCTTAACTCAAGCCTCAGTTAAGCCTCTATCAGGATGTGACCTTGACCTATGACCTTGACCCCGACGGCCATCTTGGATCCGCCATCTTGGATGACGTCATTTCGTTTTCTAGAAAATTCCGGCATTGTGTTATCCGACATTTTGAATTATGACGTCACCGTTGCAATTTCCGTTACGGCCGCCATCTTTAAATTTATTATCCGATTTTAATGAAAAAAATTAAAAAATTATAAAAAATTTAAATAATATAAATTTAATAAAATATTTATAAAAAACAAACATTAACGACACGGAGCTCGGAGTCCTTGGTTCGAACCCGACAGAGGCAAAAAAATTAAAAAATGACGACCGATCCTTCCCCCGTGGTGGACGCAGGCATACTGACTCCCTCCACTTTTTTTTTCAAAGCATATATATATCGTCAGGTAGTATGACGTCATGTCCGCCATCTTGTCCTCGTCTGCTGGAAGCCATCATCAGTGTATCGTCGGCGAGAGTGCGCTGACGCCATGTTAGTTTAATTCTTATCCGCTAGAGTGCAGTAATCATTTATTATTGCTGTGACACCCGACATCTTGTCATTTGGCCGCCATCTTGAAAATCCATAATTATTTAGCTAGAAATTCGGGAAAAATTACAAAATTCATTAAATAAATTTGTAATCTATATACTGATCGATTAGGTCGACTAAGGTCCTTGGTACGATCTAGGACAATGCAAAAAAATTAAATATAACATCAATTTAACATAATAGTAACAGGTTAGAGGAATTAAACACCACAAGTTCTTTTACAAACATAATATTTATTACATAATTTCTATTCTACTATATTATCATTTGCGAAAGCCAGCAATCTTATAATCATTTAGTTCCGCAGCGGTGTGAAATGACTAATTCTTAGCTCCAATCGGTTTATACTAGACAGAGTCCAGCCAGAACCTTTACAGACATAGTCCACCTCTTCTTGACAGAGTTTCTGGATACCGTTTTTAACAGTTTGCTTCACATCGTTAGAACTGTAAATTACTGCAGCCGATGTCTTGAATGCACACTTCTTCACTTTGTCATCGAACGGATATGGCTTTCCATATATACAGTCCAACCACAAGTTATATTTCAAAGGTCCGTTTGTTGCTACATCATCAGTAAGCTGATTGATTATGTCCTCTCTGATATCATCAAGAAAATTACAAATGTCCTTCGACTCACCTAACGTATTTAAATAATAGTAGTCTTTCAATGTTCCACGAAATGCAGACTGCACAAAGTAGAAGCCATTATCGTTCACTTGTAATGCTCCGAACACAGTCTTAGGTTTAGTTCCATGTTCAGACGTCATACCAATCGGTTGCTGCACATCGGTTTTTTTGGTTGTACGCTTTCATGTCTCCAATCTAAAGCGAGGAGTCGAAATTTCTGCAGGTAGTTCAGCAGTAGGAGCACAGACTCCACCTTTACATTTTTTCGCATGATGTCGCAAACTGTCAATTCGAGTAAACCATTTAAGGCACTCATCACATCGAAACTTCATGCGAGAAGGATTCTTCGTGCATTTGCTCCGCTCATGTCTTCGTGCATCATGGGAAAATGCGAACGACGTATCACAGTAGCTGCAAGGATACCGTGGTGATGAAGACGATCCTTTCAGACCCGATCCAGATACTGACGTTGCCGCAGTTGCACCATCTCCAGGCATACTCTTATGAACATCAATGCATCGTTGTTGCGCCGAAACCTTTACTTTCTGCCGAACAGCAGGACCTTTGCATGCCTTCATGTGCGTTTTCATATTATCTTTTCTGGCAAACTGCTTATGACATTTCTCACAAACAAACATTTTACGATATAGGTTCTTGGCACATTCGCTCCTCTCGTGTCGCCGAGCATTGCTGTTGTTTGAGAAAATCTTGTCGCAGTAACAGCACCGATGTTCGCTAGTTGTCAAATCAGCATCCATTGAAGTCTCCATTGATGGCGAACCAGCGTTCGCCGAGTTTCCCTGTGCAGACAGCACTAGCAGCATTAAAGTCTCTTCTGCTGGCGGTACCACGTCTGTTGTAGTCTCCTCCAGTGTTGACATCGACGTTGCCAACGGGATCTGCTCCACCATCGTCGACGCTGACGTCATGGTTCCCGCAGTCGATGGTACAACCTACATCGAGTTCGTCGTTAAAGTCGGTAAAGATGCCATCGAGTTCGCAAGAACAGGTAATTACGTGATTAATGCACCAGAAGAAACAAACTAGGTGATCCTTACACCGACGACGTCAGTAACAAACTAAGCATCCTGTTGTCTAGAGCTCGCTTATATATACATGCACCGTATGGAACAATACGCTAGTCAAATCAAGAACCATTTACAATAATACTAGAGTCAAAACAACATTAAAAATAGAAGGACCATCAACGAAAAGGCAGCACATTTGGAAGCACCGACAACGAAAAGGCAGCACATTTGGAAGCACCGACAACGAAAAGGCAGCACATTTGGAAGCACCGACAACGAAAAGGAAGCACATTTGGAAGCACCGACAACGAAATGGCAGCACATTTGGAAGCACCGACTACGAAAAGGCAGCACATTTGGAAGCACCGTCATCGAAAAGGCAGCACATTTGGAAGCACCGACAACGTAAAGGCAGCACATTTGGAAGCACCGACAACGTAAAGACAGCACATTTGGAAGCACCGACTACGAAAAGGCAGCACATTTGGAAGCACCGACAACGAAAAGGCAGCACATTTGGAAGCACCGACAACGAAAAGGCAGCACATTTGGAAGCACCGACAACGAAAAGGCAGCACATTTGGAAGCACCGACAACGAAAAGGCAGCACATTTGGAAGCACCGACAACGAAAAGGCAGCACATTTGGAAGCACCGACTACGAAAAGGCAGCACATTTGGAAGCACCGACTACGAAAAGGCAGCACATTTGGAAGCACCGACTACGAAAAGGCAGCACATTTGGAAGCACCGACTACGAAAAGGCAGCACATTTGGAAGCACCGACAACGAAAAGGCAGCACATTTGGAAGCACCGACAACGTAAAGGCAGCACATTTGGAAGCACCGACAACGAAAAGGCAGCACATTTGGAAGCACCGACAACGAAAAGGCAGCACATTTGGAAGCACCGACAGCGAAAAGGCAGCACATTTGGAAGCACCGACAACGAAAAGGCAGCACATTTGGAAGCACCGCCAACGAAAAGGCAGCACATTTTGGATGCATCATCGAATAAGGAAGCACATTTGGAAGCTCCATCAACTAAAAAAGGCAAAAAGGAAGCACAAGTTACGAGATCTAAGTCTTAGTAAGAAATCATAATACAAGAAATAAAAACATTACATTCTTATAATTTAAATTATTTTATTGCTTTACATTATACAAATGCAAGTAAAACAAGTCAATATTGTATGTAGCCAGCATTCCTCAGTTCCTTGAGTATGAAGGATATTTCTTTGATGCATGAATAGTTTCCTGCACAAAGCGAACCATGTAGAAGTCTTAGCCGGTCAACCAATATGTTTGGATCTTTCCATGATGTGTAATCATTCTCTTCTACCACCATCTTCCTTGCACCTTTATAATAAATATTATGATCTCTGGTGTCTTCCGTTTTACCACCAACCTCAGGGTTACTTTCATGTTGGAGACGGTGATCATCACAAGCTTGATCAGATTTATTTAATATATCACGTCGTTTCCATCGTTTCGGTCTCAGGACACCACCACATTCTTCGATCTTGGCAGCTTTAGGTGCTTCATCATAGTCTATGTCTTTGTCAACAGCCTCAGAGTCACTGTAACAATCACCGTAGAAGGAATCGTTTTCACCCAATTTACCGTAATAATTCGATGTTGATGATGTTGAAGTGTCTTCATCGTCTTCATGCTTCCTTTTTAGGAGTCCATCATTTTTACAAAGTAGGAAAGATCTACTTGAATTCGGCTGGAATATATTCTCACTTTTCACGTTAAGGATTCTTCCACTGTCTTCATTCTTCCGTAAATCATCAACCTTCTTCAATTTAAGTTCTTTGACGAGATCGGAAGAGCCAAGAAAATTATTGTCGTAATGCAGATCACTCTTCCTTAGGCTAGTAGACTCATCGTTGTCCTCTAGCTTGTACGCAGGCTTGGCGCCTCAAGTTCTGCCATGTCTTTTTAGGATCTCTCTCCGCGTAAACGACTTGCTACATCGAACATAACTTATCATATTGCGCAGGGGATTTTTAACACAGTCATTCTTCTCGTGTTGTCTTTTATTCTTTCTCAAGATAAACTCTTTACTGCAAAACTTACACCTATGTTCTTTCGATACAGCGTCAGATCCCAAATCGGAATTCATATTAGTTACTGAGACTAATGCCAGATACCAATTGAGTGTTTTAAATTAGATTCAATACTTAAATAGAAATTTTTTCATATTTCATCAGCGAGAATTAATATATCTCATGCAAAAGTACTTTATGCATGTAGTTCTGCTTTTCAACAACAGATGTCGCCACATGTTGCTTGCAGGTAAATAATATTTAGTTATTTTATGCGGGATGCGGGATGCTCACTATCGATCGCAAAAGAAGGATGGCTTCGTTAGACTCCAAGGAAAAGGAAGTTCGTCTTGCATGTTGGTGCTCCACAGATGTCTCATGGCGTAATATTAATTTGACTGAGTAATGATATTTGTTAATTCCACCTGATAAAAATATTGCAAGTTTTGATTTAGTAGCAGAAATTATCGAATTAAATGTAACTCCAAATAAAATGACATGCCTCATTAGAACAAAAAAAATCCATGCAGAGAGCGGTTTCTCAGAATAGTCAGAAACACTTGAAGAAACCACAGGAATGATTGCAAGAACACGGGAAAAACCATCAAAATATTGTCAAGAATAATCAGGAGCACACTGAGGAAACAACCATAATATTAACAATAATAATCGGAAGAACACGGAGAAAACTATCATAATATTGACCAGATTAATCGGAAGCACACAGAGAAAACCACCACATGTTTTCTTTGATATCATAAAATTACAAGAAAAAATATTTAAAAATAAAAATAAATTAATAAAAAATTTAAAAAAAAATTAAAAATTGCATAAACAGTTTCTGCTAGCTTGTAAACTTATCATTGTTGAGCAAAGATAGAGTTCTTGTAATGTTTTTATTTCTTGTATTATGATTTCTTACTAAGACTTAGATCTCGTAACTTGTGCTTCCTTTTTGCCTTTTTTAGTTGATGGAGCTTCCAAATGTGCTTCCTTATTCGATGATGCATCCAAAATGTGCTGCCTTTTCGTTGGCGGTGCTTCCAAATGTGCTGCCTTTTCGTTGTCGGTGCTTCCAAATGTGCTGCCTTTTCGCTGTCGGTGCTTCCAAATGTGCTGCCTTTTCGTTGTCGGTGCTTCCAAATGTGCTGCCTTTTCGTTGTCGGTGCTTCCAAATGTGCTGCCTTTACGTTGTCGGTGCTTCCAAATGTGCTGCCTTTTCGTTGTCGGTGCTTCCAAATGTGCTGCCTTTTCGTAGTCGGTGCTTCCAAATGTGCTGCCTTTTCGTTGTCGGTGCTTCCAAATGTGCTGCCTTTTCGTTGTCGGTGCTTCCAAATGTGCTGCCTTTTCGTTGTCGGTGCTTCCAAATGTGCTGCCTTTTCGTTGTCGGTGCTTCCAAATGTGCTGCCTTTACGTTGTGGGTGCTTCCAAATGTGCTGCCTTTACGTTGACAATGCTTCCAAATGTGCTGCCTTTTCGATGACGGTGCTTCCAAATGTGCTGCCTTTTCGTAGTCGGTGCTTCCAAATGTGCTGTCTTTACGTTGTCGGTGCTTCCAAATGTGCTGCCTTTACGTTGTCGGTGCTTCCAAATGTGCTGCCTTTTCGATGACGGTGCTTCCAAATGTGCTGCCTTTTCGTAGTCGGTGCTTCCAAATGTGCTGCCATTTCGTTGTCGGTGCTTCCAAATGTGCTTCCTTTTCGTTGTCGGTGCTTCCAAATGTGCTGCCTTTTCGTTGTCGGTGCTTCCAAATGTGCTGCCTTTTCGTTGTCGGTGCTTCCAAATGTGCTGCCTTTTCGTTGATGGTCCTTCTATTTTTAATGTTGTTTTGACTCTAGTATTATTGTAAATGGTTCTTGATTTGACTAGCGTATTGTTCCATACGGTGCATGTATATATAAGCGAGCTCTAGACAACAGGATGCTTAGTTTGTTACTGACGTCGTCGGTGTAAGGATCACCTAGTTTGTTTCTTCTGGTGCATTAATCACGTAATTACCTGTTCTTGCAAACTCGATGGCATCTTTACCGACTTTAACGACGAACTCGATGTAGGTTGTACCATCGACTGCGGGAATCATGACGTCAGCGTCGACGATGGTGGAGCAGATCCCGTTGGCAACGTCGATGTCAACACTGCAGGAGACTACAACAGACGTGGTACCGCCAGCAGAAGAGACTTTAATGCTGCTAGTGCTGTCTGCACAGGGAAACTCGGCGAACGCTGGTTCGCCATCAATGGAGACTTCAATGGATGCTGATTTGACAACTAGCGAACATCGGTGCTGTTACTGCGACAAGATTTTCTCAAACAACAGCAATGCTCGGCGACACGAGAGGAGCGAATGTGCCAAGAACCTATATCGTAAAATGTTTGTTTGTGAGAAATGTCATAAGCAGTTTGCCAGAAAAGATAATATGAAAACGCACATGAAGGCATGCAAAGGTCCTGCTGTTCGGCAGAAAGTAAAGGTTTCGGCGCAACAACGATGCATTGATGTTCATAAGAGTATGCCTGGAGATGGTGCAACTGCGGCAACGTCAGTATCTGGATCGGGTCTGAAAGGATCGTCTTCATCACCACGATATCCTTGCAGCTACTGTGATACGTCGTTCGCATTTTCCCATGATGCACGAAGACATGAGCGGAGCAAATGCACGAAGAATCCTTCTCGCATGAAGTTTCGATGTGATGAGTGCCTTAAATGGTTTACTCGAATTGACAGTTTGCGACATCATGCGAAAAAATGTAAAGGTGGAGTCTGTGCTCCTACTGCTGAACTACCTGCAGAAATTTCGACTCCTCGCTTTAGATTGGAGACATGAAAGCGTACAACCAAAAAAACCGATGTGCAGCAACCGATTGGTATGACGTCTGAACATGGAACTAAACCTAAGACTGTGTTCGGAGCATTACAAGTGAACGATAATGGCTTCTACTTGGTGCAGTCTGCATTTCGTGGAACATTGAAAGACTACTATTATTTAAATACGTTAGGTGAGTCGAAGGACATTTGTAATTTTCTTGATGATATCAGAGAGGACATAATCAATCAGCTTACTGATGATGTAGCAACAAACGGACCTTTGAAATATAACTTGTGGTTGGACTGTATATATGAAAAGCCATATCCGTTCGATGACAAAGTGAAGAAGTGTGCATTCAAGACATCGGCTGCAGTAATTTACAGTTCTAACGATGTGAAGCAAACTGTTAAAAACGGTATCCAGAAACTCTGTCAAGAAGAGGTGGACTATGTCTGTAAAGGTTCTGGCTGGACTCTGTCTAGTATAAACCGATTGGAGCTAAGAATTAGTCATTTCACACCGCTGCGGAACTAAATGATTATAAGATTGCTGGCTTTCGCAAATGATAATATAGTAGAATAGAAATTATGTAATAAATATTATGTTTGTAAAAGAACTTGTGGTGTTTAATTCCTCGAACCTGTTACTATTATGTTAAATTGATGTTATATTTAATTTTTTTGCATCGTCCTAGATCGTACCAAGAACCTTAGTCGACCTAATCGATCAGTATATAGATTACAAATTTATTTAATGAATTTTGGAATTTTTCCCGAATTTCTAGCTAAATAATTATGGATTTTCAAGATGGCGGCCAAATGACAAGATGTCGGGTGTCACAGCAATAATAAATGATTACTGCACTCTAGCGGATAAGAACTAAACTAACATGGCGTCAGCGCACTCTCGCCGACGATACACTGATGATGGCTTCCAGCAGACGAGGACAAGATGGCGGACATGACGTCATACTACCTGACGATATATATATGCTTTGAAAAAAAAAAGTGGAGGGAGTCAGTATGCCTGCGTCCACCACGGGGGAAGGATCGGTCGTCATTTTTTAATTTTTTTGCCTCTGTCGGGTTCGAACCAAGGACTCCGAGCTCCGTGTCGTTAATGTTTGTTTTTTAAAAATATTTTATTAAATTTATATTATTTAAATTTTTTATAATTTTTTAATTTTTTTCATTAAAATCGGATAATAAATTTAAAGATGACGGCCGTAACGGAAATTGCAACGGTGACGTCATAATTCAAAATGTCGGATAACACAATGCCGGAATTTTCTAGAAAACGAAATGACGTCATCCAAGATGGCGGATCCAAGATGGCCGTTGGGGTCAAGGTCAAAGGTCAAGGTCACATCCTGATAGAGGCTTAACTGAGGCTTGAGTTAAGGATGCTTAAGCCTCTATCAGGACATTTCTAGCCGTTGGGATTTTTAAGGAATAAAACGGGAAATTTTCCCTCGAAACGGGAATTTTTCCCTCGAAAACGGGAAATTTTTTCTTAAAACGGGAAATTTTGAGTCATTTTGAGTCAATTTTGAGGAATTTTGAGGAATTTTTGCCGCCGTGACGTCACAAATCCAAGATGGCGGACACCGGCACCGGCACCACACCCTGAACCCTGATCTAGGAAATACATTTACATACTACTCATGTCAGTGTTTACGTGGTCGTCGTAAGCGTGACGTAAATTAAGTTAGTACATGCGGAAAAACGCGATGACGTTTGCATTGTCAATCAGCAAATAAATTTTTAGGTATTATGCTGTACTGTGTTAAAAATTTTACCGTAAATTTACGGGTACTTCAAAAGAAAAAAAAACTGTTTCTTCGTAATTTTACATCTACTTAATAAAAAATTATACGGTTTTTCCGTATATGTTGTAGTAATAATAGTACTTCATAATAATCAAATACGTTTTCTTCGTAAAATACAAGAAATTTCTGTGAAAATACTATCACAAAAAAAAAAACGGTGTTTTTAAATTTTACCAGCATTTCTATAAAAATACAAATACTTCGTAAAATAAAAATACGGGTTTTCCGTAAATTTTAAATAAATTTCTGCAATAATACAGTTATTTCTTAGTACACAAATTATTAAGATCACCATCAATTTGACTTGATGTAAGTTTTTGGCCATACGCCAATGCTAAGAACTTTTTCTGTTGAAGAAAAACTAATAAATAAAATAAATAAAAATACACAAGAAAGACAAAAAACACACAAAATTAAGCAAACAATTGCTGTTGTCAACAAGAATATAAACACCACAACATATTCCGAAACAGAAATATGGTCAACAAACAAAGAAAAAACAAAGAAAAAAGTACTAAGTGAACAAAAAAAAACACACACAAATGATGACAACACAAAAATATTGAAACCAAAATAATTTAGCACAACAGTTGAAACGAGACAAAAACACGACAGAACGAAAAGACAAAAAAAAAAATACAATAGTTTTACCAAAACAGAAACAAGCTTGTTTCTGTTTTGGTAAAACTACAAACACAAACCACAAACAAAATAAACTTTCTTGCCGTGTACGGATGCTGCCCTGAAAAACAACAGAATCATTGAACTCATTAAAAGCCACAAATCTAATAAACAACAGATTCACACAACAAACAAATTAAATCATTATTAAAAAACCAAATGATTAATGTCAAGACCCACTTTTCAGTTGGTAAATAAATTTAGTACCTACTATTAGTTTTAAAAAATGTAATTGTCACCATAAAAACGTTTTAGTTTGCTAAATAAAACTACGAATAAATAATTGCATTTTAAAAGTGAACAAAGAAATAAGTTCCACAAAAATTACAAATATAATTTTAATTATCATCATATCATTTGGTAGTATAAATTAAAAAATATTTACAATGGTCAGTTCTGTATAAAATTTATTTTGGCATACCTGTAAATTGATCAATAGCTTTACTTGTGACCTTTCTAAAGCATGTATTTACAAACCACAAACAAATCATTATCACAGACTTCTGCAAATTCAGTTTTTTATGCCCTTAACTTTTACTGCAGTGTTTAATGAGCTAACTTAATTTTAACTATACAAAATTTCCACATGGATATTTGTAATGTTTGTCAAGTTTGTCTAACTTTAAAGTCTTTTTCTTAATATATTTTAATATTTTTACTGTGGGACTCTACATATCTATGTGGAAAATTGTAAAATAAATTCATAGAAAACACAAAACTTCTTTAACCTTAGTAAATCCATGCTAGTGACTGAAAAAATATTTTTTAGCATTACCAACACACACGATATTTGTTATTTCACTAGTGCCGTGCAAACTGGTACATTTAGTAAAACTGCTGTATTTGAGATAATGTTCTATATATGTGATAGTAATGTTAGTGAAATTGGTACATTTATAATTCAGTTTATTTGCTGTCAAAAATAACCAAAAAGGTGAATAATTTGGATTTAAAATATAAATATGAGATAATTACATCTAAATTTCATGAATAAGGCTGTTTTTGCGGAGAGCGTAAAATTTAACGGATTTCATACTTCACAATAATATTTCTTGTCCCTTATGCCTATGCTGTACCTTTCACATGAGTTACACTATGCACCCACGTGGTAGAAGCAAACAAGCAACAGTAATGTGACCTTGGAAACTTGATTTTTGTGTTAAGCCTTCCATCCATAAAACACGCATTTTGTTTCATATGAGTCTTTTTAAAGTTGTAATATCAATAAAAATATATAACTGATCACAAAACTCTACATTTGTAAAAAAAAATTAAATATGAAACTAAATATAAGCAAATTTCCATTACAACTATATTATCTAGTTTGCACAAAAAGAGCTTATGTGTATTTAAACTACTATGGAACATTGTACGTGCACTGAACGACTGACCTAGACACATGTCAGCGATGCTGAAGCTGTACACAATGCACGTGAAAACACATTCAGCTCAAGAAAATAATTAACTGCAAATGCAGCGATTGAAAAACAAATCTGTAGCAGGGTGGCCACAAAATTTAGAAATTCAAGGATTTCAATGATAAAAAATTGTGCATTCAAAATTCAGTAAATGAAAGAAAAGCGAAGAAAAAAATTCAAAGCATAAATATTATTTCCTAGGAGTTTATGTTAAGCATGAAAATATTACAACAGTACTTCACATCACCTTTCACACACGGTGTTTGAGATTTATCGTCCAATTTTTTCTGAAGGTGGTAAACTACTCTCAGTAGTGAGCGGGTGGGAAAGGGGGGGGGGGGGGAGATCTGGGCCAATGAGGAGCCAGGGAAGCCTAGAAGTAGGAGAAGGAACTCTAAGAAAGTTTTTAAGGAGAGAAGGAGAACACTGAGGGGGAAAATCTCGATGGCAGTGAGAACGATAGATGAATGACATGTGTTGGCTGAGGAGTGTGGAATGGTAAGTTGCGTGGCTCAATTCAGGAGAAGAGTGAGAGGAAAGCAGGGCGAATGCTTGCCACTGGTCTTATGGCACATTGCAGAAGTCTTCAAATCTACAAGAAAGGGAAAAATAAAGTCAAAAATTCAATGATTAAGTGCTGTTTTATAGCGTAATTTCCCAAGTTCATTGGCCATGGTTAGAGACCTGCAAAATTCGCGGATTAAATGACCTCCAGGATAGACTCTACTACACTCTACACACTCGGGCAAATGCCACCTGTTCATTGGCTGCTGACCTGTGAGTCGTCTCGACCGAGTGTCTGATATTCGACACTTCTTTGAGCGAGGGTCTTTAATTGGCCCTCATTACTCCAGATTAACAGTGAACCAATTGCAGAAGCAGCGCTAATATATAATTATTTGAATTGTAGCATATCACGAAATGAATCCGCGAATTTTGCAGGTCTCTAGCCATGGTATAGCGCTTATAGAAGTTCTGTATAAGTAAAAAAATATTTTTGTAATAAGACTGTTACTTTTCTTGTTTTTGTTTAGAATACATAGGTTGAAAATATTTTTGTAACTTTACAAACCTTTGTACTTTTACAAAATATTGTTTGTAACTTTTAAAACTTTTCACTGTGTAATGAGCTTATGTATGTTGGACACGAACTCACAATAAATTTCAAGCGTTAAAAAATCTTCCTTGCATTGTTAGATTCTCTACAAACAGTCTTCTTTTTTCACGTTACTGTTTACAGTACAAAACTTGATCTATGTGGAACACTTTGTTAGCTATTTCAAGTGAATTCTCCGTTGAAAATTACTGAAATTTATTATGATTTATTACACTGTGGTGGTCCTGCAAATATCACTCAAACCATACAATAAAGATTTTATGAAAATTTACACATTTGGTGTGAGCGTACCTTCATGTCTTATGATTTTGAAAAAAAAAAATCAATTTTTGTACTTTTACACACTTTTGATCTTAATTACTAATATTTCGTATAATTTTACACTTAATGTAGGTTTATATTCTGGAAACAAAATAATAGTGTAAACATACACATGTTCCGTGTAAATCAACGAATCTTTTGGTAGTTTTACACACAATATTTTTAAAAAAATTACACTTATATGCAGGTAAAAAGCACATTGTGTAGTGATAATAATACATCAAACTGGTATGTGTAATTTTGCACAAGCAGTATGCATTTAAAATGGCTATCAACAAGAGTAATTTTTATTCATTTGTCTCCCCGTGTGCCTAAAAAGTAAAAAATGTGATTTTTAACTGTCAAAGTAGGTGTACTTTCAAGCGTATGTATGGGTGAGTTATGAAAACACATTGAGTGTAATGAAGTGTAGCCAAGACTGTAAAGATTGTAAAATATAATAAAAATCATAACTAAAGGAGAACATTGACTTTGTGTGTTTTTACAAAAAAATGTAACTTTGAAATTAAAACTTGATTTTGGTATGAATAAAATATATTTATACAAACCTTCGAAAAAAAATACAGTTGCGATGTAGTTGTTACTTTACATGTTTGATCCTGTAAAATTACTGATAAGCTAGTAAAAAAAATTTATTCTCTACTAGCTAAACCCGGCCACGCTTTGCTGTGGCACAGTTTAATATTAATTCATTGTTTAATTTAATATTTTACTGTGCATGGCTGTGGAATGTAATAGAAGAAATAAAAAATGTGTTTAGCTTAAATATTTTTATTGTAAAGCTAATGGAAGGACTACATTCCTTGTTTTCCCATTTTTTGCATAAACATATAGATCAGATGGTTTACCGACTCTGGAGCACCCGACATATAACTGTCCATGAGAGAAGCATTCATTTTCTAAATTCAAACCGCACACTTGCAAAGATTGTCCTTGTGCTTTATTGATGGTCATAGCGAACGCAAGGCGTATTGGAAATTGAAGTCGTTTGAACTCGAACGCCATATCTGTCGGAATAAGTGGCATTCGTGGAAGTAATACGTCTTCACCTTTATGAAGTCCAATCAAAATTGTTGCTTCAATAAGATTATCCATTAATTTTTTAACTACTAATCGTGTACCATTACATAATTTACGCTGACAGATATTTCGAAGGAATATAATTGGCACACCAATTTTCAAATTCAAAATATGTGGTGGTAATCCTGGAACATCGAGTGAATTGAGAAATTCCGTTGCAAAGTTCACTGCTTCATTTTGGTGCACTACTGAATCAATAGATTTGTATGTCATTGTTTCACCTTCGATTCTGTTTATAATACTATTGTTCATATCGTGTACGTCAACATTTTTAGCCGCTAGAATGGCTCTTTCGCTCAACCATGCATGATTTTTGAATTTTGTTTCGATGTTTTGGAATACCTTGTCTACTAATTCCTCTTTTGAATCTACGATGTTGCATAAATCAGATGATAAGCTGATTTTTCCTGTTTCTGGATTTGTAGGTACAGTGCCGTTACCAACTTCAATTAATTGTCTTGAAAATATGACTGCTGTTGGATCGTTCTGAAGTTTAACTCGCATATTCGTGGTTAAATGCATTTTTTTTACTGTGCTCCAAAAATTTGAATATTTTAAGCAGGCATGCAATTCATCAGCAGGTGTTGAGCGAGGTATCACTGGGAGCGTTTGCCTGAAATCACCGGATAGTAACACCAACACTCCCCCAAATGGATCTGGATTATTTCGCAAATATTTCAGTGTATGGTCTAATGCTTCCAATGACTTTTTGTGAGCCATTGCACACTCATCCCATACAATGATTTTGCACGTCTGAAGAACTTTTCCCATTCCTGATGAGGAGTGGATGTAGGTATAAAATAATATTCATGGATTTTATTTTTTAAATCTTATTTTTTTTCTTAATACAATGGAATATTAGTTCTGTAATTATTGTTCCGTTCATAATTGTTTACACAGAATGTATTGAAAAAAAATTAAGTCAATTTATATAAAACCTTCTATGAAAGTTATACTGACTGTTTCATTGATAAAATTACTAAGAAATATATAAAAAAATATAAGTTTTAAAAGCGAATAAAAATTTATAACTAACCAAAATAAACTCAAAATAAACAAATGTATACTTTTAAAACATGTAATTAAATTAATTAAAATGTGAAGTTTTTATTGTAAACAAATAAATATGAAAAACACATTTCCAGTGTCACATGCTGTGCGATGCCCAGAAACATAAAACTTCTGCAATATTTTATGAGAAAAAGCAGCTAATAATAGGGTAGCTCAACTCACAACGATAGAATGTGGTTAAGTGTCGAAAAACGTGTCTTAGTTAATATATATACTTTAAGAGGATTTTTCGGCCTTGACAATTTTCGCAAAACACAGAAAACACGATTTTTCATACTTTGGCACCATAAGGTTTAATGATAGTAGCCTACATAATTCATATTTCCAGTGAAAAAATAAAGTTAAATTATTTCCAAGATAAAAAAACTATATGAATACAAAATTCTGAAAATAGTGTTTCATTTTTATAAAACATAAGTTTACTCACTTTACAGATGAAATCCAACCAATTCCATTCTTTAATTAAACATTTATAAATGATACCATACACATAAACTGGTCACAGTGACACATTTTGTGCTTAATCAATATTTGGCTTATTAGAAAACAAAACAAAAGTGTTAAAAGATTATTGTTGGAAAAATCAACAAACACATTTTGCTATGACAACAGGGTTGATATGACAACCGGTTTGATATATCAACAATTATCATAACAACGTACGTGATTATAACAAATTATAATAGCAATATATAAGATATAAGCTATAAGATAAGAATTATTTAATTTTCAAATGTATTGTACGAAATGTATTTTTTAATTTAAACGTATTTTTATCAATAGAGTCGAAAGAATATACTTTCAAATTAAATAAAGTTTTTTATTCTTTCTTGAAATATATATATATATATATATATATATATATATATATATATACATATTTGTGTAAATTATAGTAGTCAAGGCACAATGGTCGAGTAGCCTGATGTGCTTAAACTTCGACAATATGGTAGAGCATCGTCGAGCGTGGTCACAACTAAGTTGGGTGACCATGATATTTAGTTATAGAAACGTTTTTTCCGACTTTTCCGGTGGATTTTCCCAAACTTTTATTTCATATAAACACTCTTCTGTTAAGATGCAATGTTCTGTAAAAATTTCAATCCAAACCATCGTATACTTTCCGAGTTTTGCGGCCAAATACATACGGAAGCTAAATTTTTATATATAGATTATTAGAGTAAAATATAACTTAAACTAGTGGACAATTACTTTGACATGATATATGTAATACCTGGGACTAAAGCAAGTGACACTATCGCCCCTAACAGATGATTTAGTAAATTAAAATATTGCGAGTGGAACGAAAGTGATTAAAAGAGGCATTTGCCGTCCTCTCTAGTAATTACAACGGATTCTTAGAGATCTATGTATAATTTGAACAAATATTATTTCTTTATGTGCCTTATTTAATTCCACAGTATCCAAGTAATTGTGTAGCCTAATGGCGAATGTCTTAGCATTCGGATCACGAGATGAGCATCTGTGATCTTGGTTCGAGCCCGCGCTGACAAAAAGGCCACACTTGAAAGTCCTATTAGCGGACTAACAAACCATCCATGACGTGAAAAAAAATGCAAAATTGATTTATTGCTTTTATTTTATGATTATTAATATAAACTCATACACAGCAGGGTAATTTTACACACTTGGCGCTATTTTACACATGCAAGCACTGCATGATTACATAGAAATTGTATGTGTCTATTAAATTTTACATTAGTAAAACCACTCATCCAAACTGTGTAAAATTACGCATACAATGAATATGAGATTTTTAATGCTAGCTAAATGGATTGACTTCCTGTCAGTGATGTGTAAAATTACACCTACTGTGTTGGCGTTATTTTAAAATAAAACTGTATCTTAATACATATCTACACATAAATACATAATACATAATACATAAATACACTTACACATGTGGGCACAAATACACCTACATAAGCGGTGATACAGCTGCCACATACATCGGTGTAAAATTACACTTTTATTTTACAGTCCAGGGTCAAGCTACATCACCCAGCGAAATGCAAACAAAAAATATCCTAATAAAAAATTGTTGCATTTTTAGAATTATTGATAAACTAGAATTTCCCGGGTTCGCGGTACTTTTGAGTTTAATATTTATAGTTTAAGTAGATAAACTTCTATAACATCCTTTTTTGGTAAAAACTTTTATAATGACAGGTTATTTGCGACACCATATTCATACTGAGTAATTGCATTAATTGTAAAAAATCTAACTATCCATCTAAAGGTTTCTGAAAGTATTTTTTCTTTGACTTAAAATTAGATAATATATATATTAAATAACCTTGATTGGTACGGATGTTTAAATATTTTTTAGAATTCAAAATAAGCCACACATTTACCTCTGCTAGTTGACTGCACACTTTGGATTCGCAGTGGTTGAGTGTGTAAGCCACAAAGAAGCAAGTGATTCTTCAAGAAGCCATCAGCTCCAGCTGTGTAACAGTTGTGTGTTGTGTGTGTGTTTGAGTGCCAGAGTGACAACCAAGTGCCCCAGTGTTAGCTCCTGCGGAGGCGCGGGACCCGGACGTCTTGAGCATGTCGCCCTGTGTTGTGCTGTGTCTGTGCTGTGCTGTGCTGTGCTGTGCTGTGTGCTGTGGCGGCGAGCGCGGAGGTCAGTCGCCTGAAGATGTGCCGCTCCATTTACAGACGCCGCCCCTGCCGGAAGAGCGCGACTTCGGCTCGGAGGCCGGCCGCCCCCAGCCGCCCCCGGACGCTATCGCCGCCGCCTGGAGGAGAGACTTTGCCCTCGACGCCAGCTCGTGGAACTGGAATTACTATTAGCGGAGGAAGGTCTTAGGCCCAGCGCACGCGAGACGTAACCGCCCTGCCAGCCTGCCCGGGGAACCCTCCGTGCGACGAAAAAAAAATTCAATCATTTTTCATGTATTTCGCTAATTTTGCTAATAAAATACATTATACATTGTCTACTACAAATAAATAAACGTTGATATATAAAAAGTGCAAAAATGTATTTTTTATTTTATTTTTTAAATTTAATCTCTATAAACTGACAGAACTTATAAATAATATTTTTTTATCAATTCTTATTCACCATTTTGTTTCTTTGAATTATTATTAAAATTTGAAGCTTTTTATTGATTCATTTACTAACGCGTTTGGATACCAGCATATAATAAAAGCTACCTAACGCCAATCTCATAGTCTGGTGATAATACTGTTTGAAAAGTTAACCAGATTGTGTAAAAATTATTAAATTCTATTAATTCGTGATGTTTAAAACACGCTAGGTTCAAGTGTAAATATTATTTCTTACAAAAATGCATATTGAACACAAAAATTTGAAATTCTCTCATTTTTTTAATGATCTGTGCCAAATTTTATTTAATTTGTATGTTTATTAAACAATAACAAGGTTTGTTAAGTTGGAAAAAAATTGCTTGATTTAATTGTAAAGAAAATTTGGTACTATAATTTTATTTTTTAAAAATGTTTTCTTGCTACTTTGACTAGTTTGTCTATTGTTTGCGTACTACTGAATTCATAAAGTTAACCTTTTACTAATACATCACTTAAATTTCCCAGTTTGAATTGAAATTACACGTTTTGTTTTATTTGTATATTTAAAATTACCTTAGATTTTACATTTAAATAATGCAACTATGCTTGAGAATCTTTAATTATTGCGGCAAATTCAAAATAAAATACAGTGATGGGTGAAATAATTTGTACTGATACGGATCTTTAATAACAACCTTAATGACACCGAATATATATACCATTCGTTTTGCAAACTATGTATCGGATTAAAAAAAATAATACAATGTGTACATGAAATAAAAACTTCTTACTATTTTCTTAAAAATATTTAATCCTTTGGGTAACAAAACTTTTCACCAACTAATTTTCCCAAAACAATGGATGTATATTTATTTACATAATTTATTACTTTGTGTACATTATCTTGAGAACAGTAGCATTATAGGTATGATCAAAAACACAAGTAGACCTGGTAAACTTCAGCGTTATTAATGCCGAGTTTTATTTCATATATTACATTTCCTGAAATATTTCTCTTAGAAAAATATTTTACTCGATCTCGAATATTTAAGAATCCAGATATTCGATGGTATTCGAGGGTTCGAGAACTCGACCGGTCCATCCGTAGAGAATTGGTGAGGTGGGAAAATACCTAGCGCGTTGAACGTAAGAATGCAGGTAGACACTTCGTCCTCGAAAGAAGGGCTGGCGAAGGGGGGAAAGGGTGGAAACTGGCGAAAGGGCGGTCAAGGAAGGGAAGAGAATGTAACGTGGTTTCAAGAACTGTCACGTTTGATTTACCCGGCCGTAAAGCGGAGCCCGCAAGAGATTTAAGCGCGGGATCGTAAAGGAGGATGGCTTCGACATATGTCAAGCACACGTCACCAGCGAAACGCATCTTCCCCCCTCCCCCTGTCTTCTTGGACGGTCCAGAGGACCCACCGGCCAGTCTCGCTCGGCTCCGGTGTTCCCTTTCTCGCACCAAGTGCACATACGTGCTTACACCCGCGAAGATTGTTCCGTTACTCCATATACGATTGTTATGTTAAGTCTAATGCAATCGCTACCGTGCACCCTTTGGGTATTTCAATACGCAATAAAACATCGTTCTATTTGTTAGAAGTTAATTGGTTGAATACCAGTTCACCAAAAGAATGATTTAAAAACATTAAATGTTAAACAAAGTACATTTCCGAACATTATCCTGCAGGAAATACGAAGTGTATTCAGTATATTGTAGGCAAAATTAATTTAATTAAGATGTGGTCCATTATTTTTACTTTCACTTTTTGTATTTCACAAATATTTACTGTAAAAATCAATGTTTTATTGTAAGTGTCACTATGAAACATTTAGGCAACTGTTTACTATTATATATTTTCTAAAATAACACCAACCTGTTCTGTTGTACTTGCAATACTAACGGAAGCCACACGGAAACACAATAATTTCACTAAATAGATTGAATTCAACCAGTATTTGCGACATAGGTGATCCAAGCCTCGAGATGATGGAATAATACCTGCGTTCAGCTTAAAAATTTCAATATGGGGTGAACTAAAGTTATTGAAACTGTCAGCACGTTTTAGTGGTTTATATTCAAACCGAACAGCTTGAGAGGTGATTTCAGAGTGTTATATGATATTTTTTAACCTTAAATTTTTAATTTATACACTTTATAAATATCTTATATTTAAAAAAATAAAAAGTTTGTCTATAATAAAGCCAAATTTAGTTTATTATAAGTCACCTGGTTATTTTACAGCACACAGAGAAAACCAACAAAATATTGACAAGAATAATCAGGAGATCACAAAGAAAACCATCCAAATATTGGCAGGAATAATCAGGAGCACACGGAGAAAACTTACGCACGTGATCCTAAATCAAGATAAGTAAAAAAACAGAAAAAAAATTACAAAAAATTCTGAAGCAACTTAAAATAAAAAAAAATTACAACAATTCTGGCTTGTGCTAAAATTATATCCTTGCTGAACAAGGAAAACTTCACAAGCTCGCAGAACCTGTTTTATTCTTTAATTATTTATTTTTAATATATTTGTAATCGTTTATTTTGAATATTTTATATATATTTCGCTTTTTCTGATCTTGATCTAGGATAACGTGCGTTAGTTTTCTCATCGTACTCCTGATTATGCCTGTCAATATTTTGTTGGTTTTCTCCGTGTGTTCATGATTATTCGTGTCAATATTTTGTTGTTTTTCTCCGTGTGCTCCTGATTATTCCTGTCAATACTTTGTTGGTATTCTTTGTGTTCTCCTGATTATTCCTGGCGAGACATCTGCTACGTTCTCCGAGTGCTTCTGGTTATTTCTGAGAAATAAAATTCTGCATGAAAAATGTTTTACCTAATGATACATGCAATTTAATCAGAGTTATATTTAATTAGTGAATTTCTCTTACTAATACCGCACTTACAATATTTTTATCAGGTTAAATTCAAACAAAAAAACATGCCTTGAAACAGCTGAGACACAATGACATGCAGAACGAACTTCTTTCTCTTTGATACCTAGTGAAGCACTCCTTCTCTTGCGATCGTGGGTGAGCATCCTGCATCCCACAAATATATCATTATTTTCACCTCAACACAACACGTGGCGATATCTGCTGGAGAGAATAGGAACTACTTGAAAAAAGTTCTTATGCGTGTGATAAATCAACTCTTGCAGCTGAATGGAGTCAAAGATAGTTGGAGTCATGTAGTCTCGTAGCTTCATAGATTTGTAGCCTTGTACCCTTGTAAACTTGTAGCCTTGTAGCCTCGTAGATTTGTAGATTCGTAGTCTTGTAGACTCTAGACCAAGTCGTCTTGCAGTTAAATGACATTGGAACAGTTAGGCATAAAACAGTTGGAGCCAAAGACACTGGAAACAACGATTTTGGACCCAATGATCGTTGGAGCCAATGACTTTTGGAATCAAAGACTGTTACAGGCACTGTATCCTAGCATAAATGGGCGATCGAAACCGACTAAGTTTAATGTTCGTGAAAATGTGCGTCTTTTTTTGTAAAATATAGGTACGTACCCAAACCTGTATTATCGTATCCACTAATGAGATAGTATCCCTGCGATAAGAACGTATCTCTGCGATGAGATTGTATTCCTGTAATGATATCGTATCCTACCAATTTTAAATTTCGTACAAATGCGTGCCCTTTTCATTAAATGTGCTTTTTAATGTAGTTTTGACTTGCATATTATTGTAAATGGTTTCGAATTTTTGACTAGCATAATTATTCCAGAAACCATGAGTATATGCG
Organism: Bacillus rossius redtenbacheri; assembly: GCF_032445375.1. Classification (NCBI taxonomy): domain Eukaryota; kingdom Metazoa; phylum Arthropoda; class Insecta; order Phasmatodea; family Bacillidae; genus Bacillus; species Bacillus rossius. Next base: position 11,327,160 of record NC_086336.1, on the reverse strand, counting down.
AGGACTGGACGAAGCAATTCTCAGTTTGTTACTTGCTAGTTAGTCTCATCTAGTGCATGAGTTACGTAATTACCTATTTTTTGTGAACTCGATGGCATCTTTACCATCTTTAACGTAGAACTCGATGGAAGTTGTATCATCGTCTGCAGCAACCCTGACGGCAGCGACGTCAATGGCAGATCATATCCCGTTGGCATTGTCGACGAAAACCACGGAGACATTGATGGCATCTGTACCATCGACCGCAGAAATCTAATCAGAGACGACGCATATCCCGATGGAATGTGTAACATCGTCCCCAACAACTATAGAGGAGATTTCAACTGGCGTGGTTCCACCAGCAGAAGAGAATTTTTTGCATGCAGTGTTGGCTGCAGAGGAATCCACGATGAACGACGTTTCGCTCTCGATGATGAGCTGTAAAATGTGTCGCAAGAAATAAAGCAATTTACAAAAAATTAAACACTGAAAAGACACATTATAGACACGTAAAGGTCCTACTGCGCAGCAGAATGTAAAGGTTTTGCTACAAAAGTGATTGATTTATTCGCTTAAGTGTACATCGGGAATTGGTACTTCAGCAGTTAGATCAGCATCTGATTCGAGCCTGAAAAGATCGACTTCATCAAATAGGCATCCTTACAGCTACTTCGATATGACGTTCGCATTTTCCCATGATGCATGAATACACGAGAGAAGAAAATACATGAAAATCCTTCTAGGATGAATTTTCACTGTGATAAGTGCCATGTTTGGTTTACGCATACTGACAGGTTGAGCAGACATGCGAAAAACTGTGTAGGTGAACTCCTTTCACATGCTGTGGAACTTCCTGCAGATATTTTTACTCCTCGGTTTAGGTTGGAGACGCGTATGCGTACAAGCACAAAAGCAGATGTTCAGCAACCGATTGCGTTGACGCCTGGACATTAATCTAAGTCTAAGACTGTTTTTGGTACATATCGGGTAAATTATAACGTATTCCACTTGGCTAAATCTGCATTTCGTGGAATATTGAATGATTACTATTATGTTATTACATTTAGTGTATCAAAATACATTTTTACTTTTCTTGACGATATCAAGCAGAACATAATCAGTCAGCTTACAGATGAAATAGCAACGAACTGATCTTTAAAATATTATTTCTTGCTGGACTGTGTAAACAGCGAGGCACGTCCAGTAGGTGGCCAGGCATATATATATATATATTCAGTGGTCAGGCAAATATTTAGTGGTCAGGCACATTCCGTTTGTTGGATAGACACTTCCAGTTGGTGGTTAGATACTTCCAGCGAACATATTGTTCTAGCTAACACAATCTGTTTATGGCCAAACACGTTTATTCAGTGGCCAGACACATCCAGTAGTTTTTGGATAGTCACCTCCAGTCTGTGGCCAGGAACGTAAGAGGGGTTGGACAAACACAGCAGTCGGTTGATGAGGCTAATAAGGCCATTTGTTGGCCAGCCACATCCAGTAGGTAGACAGGCACATCCAGTTTCACTCATAGGCCAGGCACATCGGTTACCTAGATTAGACAGGAATGTCCATTTGGTGGTCAGGAAAATCACGTCAGTAGCTAAGAGGTGTAATATTTCTATACTTGGTACACCTTTCAAACAAGTCTTTTACAGTGCCAGATGTGTAGGCCAAGCATCTCCGAACAAAGAGGTGTTTTTCGTCGAACCTGTGCGAACATTTTAAATAGGTCATGTTCAATGACAGGCTTATAGACCAGTCATCTCTGAACCACGAGACCAATCATGTCCTAACTACAGACTTGTCGATGCACATTCGTCAAAACAGAAGCATATTAAACGAAAAGGACGGACATTTAGAGGAAAATTCAACTGAGTAAAATACGATCTCATTACAGGGATACGATCTGAACAGTAGGGTAAGATACTACTGACTTGACTATGTGCATTTAATTTAAATAGCTTACAATTACACGAACAATTTACTCACTAGGATGCGATCCTATCAGTAGGAAACGACGTCAATATACAGTAGGTTACAACTGCTCTAAATGTTTTTTGGCTTCAACTGTCATTGGCCCCAACTGCTTCAACGACATTAATTTATCTCATGTAAAATAACTTGTTACAAGTAATACCGATTATTGCCAACAGATGTCGTCACATATTCTGTTGAGGTAAATATAATTTTTTTTTTGTGAGATGTGGGATGCTCACTCACAAACGCAAGAGAAGGAGGTATTCACTAGACATCAAGGAGAAGGAAGTTCTTCTGGCATGATAGCATTTCTCAGCTGTCTCAAGGCATAGTAGTCGCCTGAGTAATGAATATGTACACCTGATAAAAATAATATTGTATGATCTGATTTAGTAACAGTAATTCACTAAGTAAGTTAAACTCTGAATAAAATTGCTTGTCTATTACGAAAATAATTATATTCATTGATTGTATCTCAGGAATAGGATATGAGAATATGAGCAGAAGTCTCGCCAGGAATAACCAGGAACACATTGAGAAAACAACAAAATATTGGCAGAAATAATCATTAGCACACGGAGAAAACCAACAAAATATTTGCAGGAATAATCATGAACACACTGAGAAAACTAATGCACGTTTTTAAAATTAAGATCAGCGAATCATTAAAAAAAATTAAAATAATATAAAACAACTTCTGTCAGTTTGTGAATTTCTCCTTTGTACAGCAAGGATTGTTTTAATAGCAAATATCCAGACATTATAACTTTCACATTAATATATACCTTTTCGTAAGACAGTGTACACCAGCGTACAGCTAGGTCCTGAATTAATTTAATATGATTTATTTCAATTTATCCAGCAATGTATTTTTTTGCCATAAAAACATGACAGACTGGATGGATTTTCTTACAATGGTAGGGTCCTTAACACTTATTAAATACCACCTTAGAATATGATCTTTTTTTTGTTTTTAAACTTAATATCTATTTAAGATATTCTATAGGAGCTTATGTATTGAAAATCAAAATTTTTACATTGAATAATATATTTATGTTTCCGGGATTTTGTGTCTCTGTTTTATTGATTTCCGTTGCATTTGGAAATACGTTAGCGTAACGGCGCGACGGTTTAAATTAATTTTTTACAGAGCTACAATTGGAACTGCTGGACCATTAAGATATAACTTTTACTAACCCCGGCCTATCAGCAAAATTAACATTTATTTTTAAACCTCATATCAACTTTGGTACAAATATTGCTAACCTAAGCACAGTGACAAAATTATAGGCAAGTATTAGTGGAAATATGGTGATTTGAATTCTGTGTTTTTTTCGGAGAAGATCTGCAACGCTATATTGTAACGTTTAGTAAATGAGTCACTACCCACATCAACTCATTACACGGAAATTAGCAAAACTCCATCAAAATACATAGAAATTTTATTTACTATCCAAATAAGTTAACCTATGAAATTAAAATATATATTTATTATTGAACCATTTGAAGTGTGTTAATTATGACTTTGAATATCTGGTTACTAACAGTCCATCAACCAGAGTTAGAGAGAAGAGTTTTATTAGTATATTTGGAGCTCAGCGTGAACTTACTTTGTTTAAAATATAATTAAAATAGTTTCTTAATATTTTTAACTACCAGAGTTCAGAATTTGATAATTTTATTTCCTGTAATATTTGAGCTTACAAACAACACAAAAATAGCTTTAGCGTTTATTCAATTGTGCCCTACCTATCATCCTGAATTTATCCACATATGTTTTGTCGATCATATGTGTGAAATATAAACTAATAAAATGAAATTTTTTTGTGATTTTTCAATTTTAAATATTTTTTTTACAGTATAACGTTTAAAGCGCATGAGAGTACTTATATATTTTATTCTGTGCTATGATTTATTGAACGTGTTTTAACATGCTTAAGTAAATAAATGGAGCTATTTTCTAAATTAACTAAGCTAAAATTTGTTTTAATGGCTAGACTATTGTGAACCTCAGCCCAACGTGTACTGATATTGTATGTCTAATTTACACTCATGTGTATAATTCATAGTACTATAATTTGCAAAATGTATAGGAAGTGGACTAAACACTACAGTGGTAGTAGTATATACTATGCACACTAAAATAGGGTGTGTTAGTTCCGTATATTGTGTATCTATTTAGTTGTAAAGACGTGCTTGAGCTGCAAACATCTACACTTTCACATTTTTATAGGATATGCAGGATGATATATGAAGTAGGACTCTTTCTAATAGGTATTTTATATGCAAGGGCTATTTAATTTTTCAACCTCCGATGTGCTATGAAAAAGATAAATTTGCTTAACATAATTTTACTACCAAACGCTCAACCTGGTATTACTTATTTTCCCACATAATAAGCAAAACAATCCAGGCATTTGTCATATCATAACACAAGCTTCCCGATGCCTTCTTCGAAGAAGTAAGCTCCCAGTGAAGTGAATAGAGGTAATAGGGCCAGCGCATGGATACCACTCTCACGACGCCGCTGTGAGGCAGGTGGACTAATCGCGCGGCGCACTGGCTCCCACGTCAGGACTTGCGAATAGTGGAGCAGAATATTAAATAGGCATTTTTTGGTGTCAATTGTTATATTTTTATAAATATGCATGTCCCGAAATTAGATTTTTGTGAAATGTAGCAGCCTGCTCAATGTAGTTTATAATTTAAGCTGTGTGCTGATACTGGGGTCTTCAGCCCAGCGGGAATGAACACCCGGAGAAGAGCAAAAAAATGTCTTCCCGCACCAGACTGTATCGACGGCGGCTCTCCATTGGCTGTTGCGGACAATGAAAAGGGGGGGTGAAGAGGGGTGTAGTCGGGGGGAGAACCTGATGGATGGTGGAGACTCCCCTGATCCGAGTGGTCGTAACCCGCCCTTCGAGTATAATAAAAGCAACCCCGCGCGCCATTCGGTCCTCTCGCGAACCACCCCTCCCCTCCCACACATCTCGCGTTCCCTTCGTACGAGACCCTAAACCCTGCCGCCTCGCCCCTGCTGCCCCCCGGCGGCTGTCTTATCTCCGAGGGGCACTGCTTCGTGGGCGATGCAAATAGCCCCGCGCGCGGAGAGGATAAGAGGGTTGCCGTACGGCAGTTCCCCCTGGATGGGAAGCAACCAGCACCTACTCGCGAATCATTCCCATCAAGAACCCGGGATGCCGTAATCTGCATAATTTAACGTTTTACTGGCGACGGGAATTTCTGTCGTCTCGGCAACCCCTCGCCTGGGCTCGGCACGAGCGGGGCTGAGGGAACATGATCCACGCCACCAGGGGTCATAGGTCGCCTGCTCTGCCGGGTACCATGAGATTCCGTCGGAAACCAGTTGCCAAAGATATTCAACATATTGTAACTTTATACAACACATGTAAAAATAAACTTTTACGAAAATTGTCGCGTAATTTTACAATTTAATTGGTGATTCATTCAGGCGTATTTTTTTTAAATCTCTGGAATACGTATTTGAATATTAAATAAATTGACTTTTTTTTTAGACGTGATAAGGTCTTATAAATCGAAGAACGCCGTCTGCTTGCACGAAAAAGCATGACTCATTGTCACGTTCCGCCTGAGCCGAGCGAGCAAACACCGGCCAACCACCGTGCGACAAAATCTTCTATAATATCGAAAAGGTTAAGGCGGGCTTTTTTAAAGAAGTAATTTAAAAAATTTGATTTATTTGTCCAATTTCGTCATTTAAAATTAACAATTTATTGACATTGATTTGATTTCATTTTATTTCTATAACAAATTTTTCGGGATTATATTTAAACAAATTATTTAAATTAAATTTGAAAAAAACTGTAAATAATATTTGAAATTGAAAAAGTATGCAATTTTTCATCAATGTTTTCTTATGACGTTATCACGTAAAATTATCGTCCGTAAACCGACTTTACAGACAACCCACCTTTTTTTTTTGTTTTATTATGCTCATAAATGTGTGCAGTTAATGTTGGAAAGCTAATCAGGGAAAGGTATGCAAATAACTTTAACTATTGGAGGTAATGGGACAACACAAATAATAAATGCTCGGGTAAGAATCTGAACCCAGTATTACTGCGAACACTGTTTTTTAGTGATATAGTTGTTTCTTATAAATATAAAAATTTACAATTATAAGTAACTAGCTGCCCGACCCGGCTTCGCACGGCTATACTAATGGAAAATAATTAAGCCACATCTCCCATTTACAGTAATGGTAAATAAAAAAAATTCAGTGAAAATTTATTACAATGCTGTACCGGAGAGAAAATTAATAGCACCGATGGTTTCCCGACTCGTGCACGCAACGTACAACTGATGTACCCGTACTTCGCTACGGCAGTCTACAGGCAGATCACTCTTGCGCCGCTCATTATACATGCCCCTCCTTGTGGGTACGCCACTGCCGCGCGATGCCCGTTGCCATGGAGACGCAGAAGGCATGAACAATGCAAAATCCTGTTCTCATGCAGACAGAGTACCCACTGTTGCCTGGTTTTAACCACCCATGGGATCTAATTTTCGGAAAATGTCATCCTGCGTTACATAAGGAACATTACTGTGAAGTTTCAAGTCTGTAAAATATATATACTTGAAAAAAAGGGCAATAAAAAACAAATTAAACACAGAGAGAGGAAAAAAATCAATAGTTTAGGTTTGCGATTTAAAGTAATAAAAAGTATTTAAATAGATACGTACTTATTGAACTCTTATGAGGGTACTGATTGTTTCGTTGTTAATATCACACTTGTGTTTTTTACTTGTATGGGAAAATTAAGAATGATAAGGCATCTAGTGCGTGGCAACAATGTTAATAGGCAATAGGAAATAAACATCTAGCGCCTGCGGCATTGTCAACACACACTTCTTACGTGTACTGCATGGTGTATCTAACCCCCTCCAACGCATTTGATTCTAAATTGGACCTTTATTAATGATCCCTCATGTTATTGATAATATAATATAACCTATAGCCTTCCTCGATAAATGTACTATCCAACACTGAAATAAATTTTCAAATCGGACCAGTGGTTCCTGAGATTAGCGCGTTCAAACAAACAAACATACAAACAAACAAACTCTTCAGATTTATAATATTAGTGTAGATTTTACATTAATATGTTTGTTCTATTTACAAAAAAAAATAATTACAACTAAGGCGTTGTATTAAGGGTTGGGAACGGTGTTTTTCGCGAAAATATTTCGAGACTAGCTGTGTATTAAAACACCGTAGAAATGTGTGTTTATGTTTCGTGATTGGTTAATTTTTTTTGATACTTTTCTTTAAAGTAGCCCTAATGTAGGCACATGAATAAAAAATAATAATAATGTGCAGAGGCAAAAACGTCCTGAATGGTCTGGTCAAATTAGGCAAATGGCTTCTCTTGCGAACGGCTGCCAGTTACAAGTAGAAAGCCGCTGGCGGGGCCACAACTTCTTGCAATCAAGCAATGTTCAGAATTGTTTTTTACGTAAAGTACCTGCCCCTATACAAGTAGTTTGATCTCTTTCACGTTTTTTTTTTGGCGCTGTTGTGTATGAAGTCCCGTGATCACACCTCTGCGGGCTCGTCTCACCGACTTCTTGTCAAGTAAAACATCATAGACACTTTTAAAAGAACCAACAAATATTCAATGAAAATGTTATGAAAATAATCGAGATATATGTGGCAGGATAAACACGCAAAAAATAATTTCAGAGCGATTATTTTTTATAGTTAATGATAGGTGTAGGCATGTACCTACGTATGTATGCGGCCCTAAAGGGGCATTTACGGAAGTGCGCTAAAGAGGTTCGGCTTGCCTATTTGGGGAGAGAAAGGAAGAGTTTGAAAATATATGGGGGTGGGCAGTTCTTAGCTCAAATCCAACAGCCCATAGCAGCGGAGGTGGCCGGGACTAAGAGCTCCTGGACGACACAGGTTGTATAATTTCGCAAACTGCCGACTGTTTTTGTTTTAGAAAACTATTGTGTTTTATTTCTTATTTTCGTTTTGTCGTGTTTTTGTCTCGTTTCAACTTTGTGTGCTGAATTTTTTTGGGATCAATATTTTTGTGCTGTCATCATTTGTGGGGTTTTTTCGTTGTCTTCTGTTTTTGGAAAACTATTGTGCTTGTTTCGTCTTTTCGTTTTGCTGTGTTTTTGTCTCGTTTCACCTGTTGTGCTGAATTTTTTTGGGTTTAATATTTTTGTGCTATCATCATTTGTGGGAGTTTTTTCGTTCTGTTAGTCCATTTCTCTTTGTTTATCTTTGTTTGTTGACCATACTCTTGTTATGGAATATTATGTGGTGTTTATATCCTGTTGACAACAGCTATTTTTTGCTTAAATTGTGTTTTTTGTCTTTTGTTTTTTTTGTAGTTTTCTTCTACAGACATACATGTGCTTAGCAATTGCGTATGTCCAAAAGCTTAAGTACATCAAGTCATGCACTCCCATTGCACAAAACTTTCAAAGATAAACTGCCGACTGCTTTTTGCTGGCGACAGGTGACAGGCGACCTGCTTCTCCATCCTTCCTTGATTGTGGTCCAAGCCACCAGCTCGCGAGCTATTAGTTATTTGTGAAACAAAATTAGGAAAATTAAATTAAGTTAAATTAAATTTCACTGTCCAATAATTGCCTTCTTCTCTATTATTACAAAACTGTAACAGAAGTGTGATTGTCTGTTTTTCTGTTTGGTCGAGGATCTCGCAAAAAAATATAGGACCGATTATAATGAAACAATTTGTGTTTAAAAGCTTATGATTACAATTTATATACCAGTTTATATATATGTAAACAATCTCGCTACGATGACGTGAGCCGGAGATATAAAATTAAGACCACAATTTTTTCACAAACAAGTGAAATCCATATAAGGTCAGCTAGAATTTCAAGTAGCCTACAAGGGGGTCAGTTTGAAGATACTTACCATACAGATTAAAAGATTACTAATATAAAAATTGGGATGTGGCTGTGTCATGGACACGGCCGTGCGTTGCACGTGAATACGTGAACGTAACAGGTAATATTTTCTATACAAAATATATAATACGCTATTTTATGTATGTTATAATCATGTTTTTTTTTATTTTAACCCCATATATATTCACTGTAACTATTTTACACTAATGTTTTATATATGCAATCAATAGATTTCGACGAGAGCTGAAGACTGAAACTCAAACGAACGTCTTAGTTTCTCCGAGTCAAATGTTAAACTAAATGGAAATCTCGAAACGCAGCAAAATTACCTCGCAATGGCGGCGCTTCCCCCCCCCCCCCCCCCCCCCCACCGCGCGCGATGTGTCACAGTCCTCACTTAGCGCAACGAATTCTTTGATCCTTTAGCTATATAGAGGTGTAATTAAATTTTTGGATGTAGATTTTTAAATATGTAGCTGTAACACCAAACTGTATCCCCCGATTTTGTTATCATTCTTTTTTTTTAATTACCACCCACTATGGAAGCAATTTTAAAGACGTATTTGCGTAAAAATATATATTTGAATGAATTCCTAAAAAAAGTTTCCTTGTGTTTCTTCTGCGTATCCATGGCAACGGCTTTGCAATGACAGTGGCGCACCCGTGAGGAGAGGCGTGTGTATAGTGAGCACTGCGAGTGTGTTCTGTCTGCGAAGCACGGGTACTCCAGCTAGTTATCTATAAGTTGCAGGAGCTGAATGGCAGCCGGGTGGTGACGAATACTCAGTCGCCCACAAGCATACACCCCCGGTTGTGCCGAATCCAGATCCGGATACAAACCTCATGCGGGCCACGTGTCAAAGCACACAAACAACTCCAAGGTAGAAACTTTTCTGCCCATCCCAGCTCTTCTCCTGATGGACCATCCTCTTTTGTCCCGCACTTAACATGCACTCTCGATGCATTACTCATTGAATCCTGCATGACAGAACCCAGGTGTTTCCCCCTTGGACTACGCATGTTTAACCTAGGCCCAAAACTCAACTGGTTATAAAGTTGATCGGCTTCTGGGTTGTAGCTGCGTCAATATTACCGACGTTTATGGGTCGACGTTGCAGTCGCCATCATCAAGGTAGCAGTTACCTGCAGGGGTTCTTGAACCGTTCTCACGCCCTTTTCATACTCTCGCCTGGGTTGAAAGACTGCAACACCTCCAGGAAGCTGAAAGGTCTATTTGAGGAAGCACTCTCGGCAGCGAAGTCCAAAGAGCTGATGAATACACAGGGCAGCAACATAGTCGCCTTTGGCGCTGCCTCGATGTATACACAGAAAAATATATGCTGTACTTTTAAAAAATATTCATTTGGAAATAGGTATCCAAGATATTTTTTATAATACTACAAGAACGATACTGTAACTTGTAACAACACATGGTTATAGCTATTTTTGCATACAGTATATGAAATACGTTTTTCGAGATATTGTTGAATATTTCTTACAAAAATTGGTGGATAATTTTATATTTTAATTGATGTCTCATCGAGTAAATATTTTCAAACCATGGAAAAGAGAATCGAACATTCAATAATTGAACTTTATTTCTTTATCATGCTTGTTAATGTGCGCAGAAAATAATGGAAAGCTATTAAGGGAACGATTTACAAATAACATTAATAATTGGCGGTACTGGGACAGCTCAAAGCATAAATACCCGGGTGAGTTATCCGAACCTAGTAATACTGCGAACCTTATTTTGTAGTGATACAGTTGATTTCATGTAAATGTACAAATTAAAATTCATGTGAGTAGTATGTAAATGGGGCTCCGAGATCAGGCGCCAGGCGGTGGTGCTTGGTGCCGACTCCGCCATCTTGGATTTGTGACGTCACGACGGCAAAAATTCCTCAAAATTCCTCAAAAATGACTCAAAATGACTCAAAAATTCCCGTTTTAAGAAAAAATTTCCCGTTTTCGAGGGAAAAATTCCCGTTTCGAGGGAAAATTTCCCTTTTTATTCCTTAAAAATCCCAGCGGCTAGAAATGTCCTGATAGAGGCTTAAGCATCCTTAACTCAAGCCTCAGTTAAGCCTCTATCAGGATGTGACCTTGACCTTTGACCTTGACCCTGTCGGCCATCTTGGATCCACCATCTTGGATGACGTCATTTCGTTTTCTCGAACATTTCGGCATTGTGTTATCCGCCATTTTGAATTATGACGTCACCGTTGCAATTTCCGTTACGGCCGCCATCTTTAAATTTATTATCCGATTTTAATGAAAAAATTTAAAAATTATAAAAAAATTAAATAATAAAATTTTTAATAAAATATTTAAAAAACAAACATTTACGACACGGAGCTCGGAGTCCTCGGTTCAAACCCGACGAGTGCAAAAAAAATAAAAATGGCGACCGATCCTTCCCCCGCGGTGGCTGCAGGCATACTGACTCCCTCCACTTTTTTTTTCAAAGCATATATATATATCGTCAGGTAGTATGACGTCATGTCCGCCATCTTGTCCTCGTCTGCTGGAAGCCATCATCAGTGTATCGTCGGCGAGAGTGCGCTGACGTCATGTTAGTTTAATTCTTATCCGCTAGAGTGCAGTAATCATTTATTATTGCTGTGACACCCGACATCTTGTCATTTGGCCGCCATCTTGAAAATCCATATTTATTTAGCTAGAAATTCGGGAAAAATTCCAAAATTCATTAAATAAATTGACAATAAATATACGGATCGATTAGATCGACTAAGGTCCTTGGTACGATCTAGGACGATGCAAAAAAATTAAATATAACATCAATTTAACATAATAGTAACAGGTTCGAGGAATTAAACGCCACAAGTTCTTTTACAAACATAATATTTATTACATAATTTCTATTCTACTACAGGATTATTTGCGAAAGCCAGCAATCTTATAATCATTTAGTTCCTCAGCGGTGTGAAATGACTAATTCTTAGCTCCAATCGGTTTATACTAGACAGAGTCCAGCCAGAACCTTTACAGACATAGTCCACCTCTTCTTGACAGAGTTTCTGGATACCGTTTTTAACAGTTTGCTTCACATCGTTAGAACTGTAAATTACTGCAGCCGATGTCTTGAATGCACACTTCTTCACTTTGTCATCGAACGGATATGGCTTTCCATATATACAGTCCAACCACAAGTTATATTTCAAAGGTCCGTTTGTTGCTACATCATCAGTAAGCTGATTGATTATGTCCTCTCTGATATCATCAAGAAAATTACAAATGTCTTTCGACTCACCTAACGTATTTAAATAATAGTAGTCCTTCAATGTTCCACGAAATGCAGACTGCGCCAAGTAGAAGCCATTATCGTTCACTTGTAATGCGCCGAACACAGTCTTAGGTTTATTTTCCTGTTCAGACGTCATACCAATCGGTTGCTGCACATCGGTTTTCTTGCTTGTACGCTCACGAGCCTTCAACCTAAACCGAGGAGTCGAAATTTCTGCAGGTAGTTCAGCAGTAGGCACACGGACTTCACCTTTACAGTTTTTCGCATGTCGTCGCAAATTATCAATTCGAGTAAACCATTCATGACACTCATCACATCGAAACTTCATGCGAGATGGATTCTTCGTGCATTTGCTCCGCTCATGTCTTCATGCATCATGAGCAAATGCGAACGACGTATCACAGTAGCTGCAAGGATACCGTGGTGATGAAGACGAACCTTTCAGACCCGATCCAGATACTGACATTGCCGCAGTTGCACCATCTCCAGGCATACTCTTATGAACATCAATGCATCGTTGTTGCGCCGAAACCTTTACTTTCTGCCGAACAGCAGGACCTTTGCATGCCTTCATGTGCGTTTTCATATTATCTTTTCTGGCAAAACTGCTTATGACATTTCTCACAAACAAACATTTTACGATATAGGTTCTTGGCACATTCTCTATTCTCATGTCGTCGAGCATTGCTGTTGTTTGAGAAAATCTTGTCGCAGTAACAGCACCGATGTTCGTTAGTTGTTGTCGATTCGGCATCCATTGAAGTCTCCATTGATGGCGAACCAGCGTTCGCCGAGTTTCCCTGTGCAGCCAGCACTAGCGGCATTAAAGTCTCTTCTGCTGGCGGTACCACGTCTGTTGAAGTCTCCTCCAGTGTTGACATCGACGTTGCCAACGGGATCTGCTCCACCATCGTCGACGCTGACGTCAAGGTTCCCGCAGTCGATGGTACAACCTCCATCGAGTTCGTCGTTAAAGTCGGTAAAGATGCCATCGAGTTCGCAAGAACAGGTAATTACGCGACTTATGCACCAGAAGAAACAAACTAGGCGATCCTTACAACACCGACGTCAGTAACAAACCGAGCGTCCTGCTGTCTAGGACTCGCTTATATACATGCACCGTATGGAATAATACGATAGTCAAATCAAGATCAATTTACTAAAATACTAGAGTCAAAACAACATTAAAAAATAAAAGCACCATCAACAAAAAAAGGAAGCACATTTGGAAGCACCTTCAAAAAAGGAAAAACAAAAGGAAGCACCGACAACGAAAAGGAAGCACCATCAACGAAAAGGAAGCACATTTGGAAGCACCGACAACGAAAAGGCAGCACCGGCATCGAAAAGGAAGCACATTTGGAAGCACCGACAACGAAAAGACAGCACCGGCATCGAAAAGGCAGCACATTTAGAAGCACAGACAACGAAAAGGCAGCACCGGCATCGAAAAGGAAACACATTTGGAAGCACCGACAACGAAAAGGCAGCACATTTGGAAGCACCGACAAAGAAAAGGCAGCACCGCCAACGAAAAGGAAGCACATTCGGAAGCACCGACAAAGAAAAGGCAGCACCGGCATCGAAAAGGAAGCACATTTGGAAGCACCGACAACGTAAAGGCAGCACCGGCATCGAAAAGGAAGCACATTTGGAAGCACCGACAACGAAAAGGCAGCAACGACAACGAAAAGGAAGCACATTTGGAAGCACCGACAACGAAAAGGCAGCACATTTGGAAGCACCGACAACGAAAAGGCAGCACATTTGGAAGTACCGACAACGAAAAGGCAGCACATTTGGAAGCACCGACAACGTAAAGGCAGCACATTTGGAAGCACCGACAACGTAAAGGCAGCACATTTGGAAGCACCGACAACGTAAAGGCAGCACATTTGGAAGCACCGACAACGAAAAGGCAGCACATTTGGAAGCACCGACAACGAAAAGGCAGCACATTTGGAAGCACCGACAACGAAAAGGCAGCACATTTGGAAGCACCGTCAACGTAAAGGCAACACATTTGGAAGCACCGACAACGAAAAGGCAGCACATTTGGAAGCACCGACAACGAAAAGGCAGCACATTTGGAAGCACCGACAACGAAAAGGCAGCACATTTGGAAGCACCGCCAACGAAAAGGCAGCACATTTTGGATGCATCATCGAATAAGGAAGCACATTTGGAAGCTCCATCAACTAAAAAAGGCAAAAAGGAAGCACAAGTTACGAGATCTAAGTCTTAGTAAGAAATCATAATACAAAAAATAAAAACATTACATTCTTATAATTTAAATTATTTATTTTATTGCTTTACATTATACAAATGCAAGTAAAACAAGTCATTATTGTATGTAGCCAGCATTCCTCAGTTCCTTGAGTATGAAGGATATTTCTTTGATGCACGAATAGTTTCCTGCACAAAGCGAACCATGTAGAAGTCTTAGCCGGTCAACCAATATGTTTGGATCTTTCCATGATGTGTAATCATTCTCTTCTACAACCATCTTCCTTGCAACCTTTATAATAAATATTATGATCTCTGGTGTCTTCCGTTTTACCACCAACCGCATTGTAACTTTCATGTTTGAGACGGTGATCATCACAAGCTTGATCAGATTTATTTAATATATCACGTCGTTTCCATCGTTTCGGTCTCAGGACACCGCCACATTCTTCGATCTTGGCAGCTTTAGGTGCTTCATCATAGTCTATGTCTTTGTCAACAGCCTCAGAGTCACTGTAACAATCACCGTAGAAGGAATCGTCTTCACCCAATTTACCGTAATAATTCGATGTTGATGATGTTGAAGTGTCTTCATCGTCTTCATGCTTCCTTTTTAGGAGTCCATCATTTTTACAAAGTAGGAAAGATCTACTTGAATTCGGCTGGAATATATTCTCACTTTTCACGTTAAGGATTCTTCCATTGTCTTCATTCTTCCGTAAATCATCAACCTTCTTCAATTTAAGTTCTTTGTCGAGATCGGAAGAACCAAGAAAATTATTGTCGTAATGCAGATCACTCTTCCTTAGGCTAGTAGATTCATCGTTGTCCTCTAGCTTGTACGCAGGCTTGGCGCTACAAGTTCTGCCATGTCTTTTTAGACTCTCTCTCCGCGTAAACGACTTGCTACATCGAACACAACTTATCATATTGCGCAGGGGGATTTATAACACAGTCATTCTTCTCGTGTTGTCTTTTATTCTTTCTCAAGATAAACTCTTTACTGCAAAACTTACACCTATGTTCTTTCGATACAGCGTCAGATCCCAAATCGGAATTCATATTAGTTACTGAGTCTAATACCAGATACCAATTGAGTGTTTTAAATTAGATTCAATACTTAAATAGAAATTTTTTCATATTTCATCAGCGAGAATTAATATATCTCATGCAAAAGTACTTTATGCATGTAGTTCTGCTTTTCAACAACAGATGTCGCCACATGTTGCTTGCAGGTAAATAATATTTAGTTCTTTTATGCGGGATGCGGGATGCTCACTAACGATCGCAAAAGAAGGATGGCTTCGCTAGACTCCAAGGAAAAGGAAGTTCGTCGTGCATGTTGGTGCTCCACAGATGTCTCATGGCGTAATATTAATTTGACTGAGTAATGATATTTGTTAATTCCACCTGATAAAAATATTGCAAGTTTTGATTTAGTAGCAGAAATTATCGAATTAAATGTAACTCCAAATAAAATGACATGTCTCATTAGACCAAAAAAAATCCATGCAGAGAGCGGTTTCTCAGAATAGTCAGAAACACTTGAAGAAACCACAGGAATTATTGCAAGAACACGGGAAAAACCATCAAAATATTGTCAAGAATAATCAGGAGCACACTGAGAAAACCACCATAATATTAACAATAATAATCGGAAGCACAAGGAGAAAACCATCATAATATTGACCAGATTAATCGGAAGCACACAGAGAAAACCACCACATGTTTTCTTTGATATCATAAAATTACAAGAAAAAATATTTAAAAATAAAAATAAATTAATAAAAAAATGAAAAAATAAAAAAATGCATAAATTTCTGGCTTGTACAAGAACTCTATCTTTGCTCAACAATGATAAGTTTACAAGCTAGCAGAAACTGTTTATGCATTTTTATTTTTTTATTTTTTTATTAATTTATTTTTATTTTTAAATATTTTTTCTTGTAATTTTATGATATCAAAGAAAACATGTGGTGGTTTTCTCTGTGTGCTTCCGATTAATCTGGTCAATATTATGATGGTTTTCTCCGTGTGCTTCCGATTATTATTGTTAATATTATGGTGGTTTTCTCAGTGTGCTCCTGATTATTCTTGACAATATTTTGATGGTTTTTCCCGTGTTCTTGCAATCATTCCTGTGGTTTCTTCAAGTGTTTCTGACTATTCTGAGAAACCGCTCTCTGCATGGATTTTTTTTGGTCTAATGAGATATGTCATTTTATTTGGAGTTACATTTAATTCGATAATTTCTGCTACTAAATCAAAACTTGCAATATTTTTATCAGGTGGAATTAACAAATATCATTACTCAGTCAAATTAATATTACGCCATGAGACATCTGTGGAGCACCAACATGCACGACGAACTTCCTTTTCCTTGGAGTCTAGCGAAGCCATCCTTCTTTTGCAATCGTTAGTGAGCATCCCGCATCCCGCATAAAAGAACTAAATATTATTTACCTGCAAGCAACATGTGGCGACATCTGTTGTTGAAAAGCAGAACTACATGCATAAAGTACTTTTGCATGAGATATATTAATTCTCGCTGATGAAATATGAAAAAATTTCTATTTAAGTATTGAATCTAATTTAAAACACTCAATTGGTATCTGGTATTAGACTCAGTAACTAATATGAATTCCGATTTGGGATCTGACGCTGTATCGAAAGAACATAGGTGTAAGTTTTGCAGTAAAGAGTTTATCTTGAGAAAGAATAAAAGACAACACGAGAAGAATGACTGTGTTAAAAATCCCCTGCGCAATATGATAAGTTGTGTTCGATGTAGCAAGTCGTTTACGCGGAGAGAGAGCCTAAAAAGACATGGCAGAACTTGTAGCGCCAAGCCTGCGTACAAGCTAGAGGACAACGATGAATCTACTAGCCTAAGGAAGAGTGATCTGCATTACGACAATAATTTTCTTGGTTCTTCCGATCTCGACAAAGAACTTAAATTGAAGAAGGTTGATGATTTACGGAAGAATGAAGACAATGGAAGAATCCTTAACGTGAAAAGTGAGAATATATTCCAGCCGAATTCAAGTAGATCTTTCCTACTTTGTAAAAATGATGGACTCCTAAAAAGGAAGCATGTAGACGATGAAGACACTTCAACATCATCAACATCGAATTATTACGGTAAATTGGGTGAAGACGATTCCTTCTACGGTGATTGTTACAGTGACTCTGAGGCTGTTGACAAAGACATAGACTATGATGAAGCACCTAAAGCTGCCAAGATCGAAGAATGTGGCGGTGTCCTGAGACCGAAACGATGGAAACGACGTGATATATTAAATAAATCTGATCAAGCTTGTGATGATCACCGTCTCAAACATGAAAGTTACCATGCGGTTGGTGGTAAAACGGAAGACACCAGAGATCATAATATTTATTATAAAGGTGCAAGGAAGATGGTTGTAGAAGAGAATGATTACACATCATGGAAAGATCCAAACATATTGGTTGACCGGAGTAGTATAGGAATGGGGCTACTGGGACATGGCGCTGGCGCGTGGTGCCGGTGCCGGTGTCCGCCATCTTGGATTGTGACGTCACGGGGGCCATCTTGTATGAGTGTAACGGGACACAGCGTAACGGGACAAGTTTGACCTTGACCTTTGACCCTCAAAATCCGCCAAAATTGAGCAAAATTTGCCCAAAATTCCTCAAAATTCGCCAAAATTTCCATTTCTGTGAAAAAAAATTCCGTCAAAAAATCTCAAAAAATTCCACAATTCAAAAATTCCGTTTTCGAGAGAAAAATTCCCATTTCGAGGGAAAATTTCTCGTTTTTAGTCCTTAAAAATCCCAGCGGCTAGAAATGTCCATATGTAGGCTTAAGCATCCATGTCTACAGCCTACGATAAGCCTCTGACGTCATCATGGATTATGACGTCACCGTTGCAATTTTCGTTACGGCCGCCATCTTTAACTTTTTTATTATCCGATTTTAATGAAATTTTTTTTAAAAATTATAAAAAATTTAATAATAATACTTTAATAAAATATTAAAAAAAAAAAACATACATTTACGACACGGAGTTCGGAGTCCTCGGTTCGAACCCAGTGAGGGCAAAAAAATAAAAATTAAAAATGGCGACAGGCTCCTTCCTTAATGGTGGCTGCAGGCAGACTGACTCCCACCACTTTTCTTAAAGCATATATATCGTCACCTAGTATGACGTCATGTCCGCCATCTTGTCTTCGTTGCTGGAGACCACCATCTTGTTTTCGACGGCGAGAGTGTGCTGACGCCATGTTAGTTTAGTTCTTATCCGCTAGAGTGCAGTAATCATTTATTACTGTGACACCCGCCATCTTGAAATTTGGACGCCATCTTGAAAATCCGTAATTATTTAGCTAGAAATTCGGGAAAAGTTCCAAAATTCATTAAATAAATAGCTCATTAATTTAAATATTGATTCGATCCGCTCCTGTCCTCGGTTCGATACCCGATCTATGCATTAATGTTTAATTTTATGAAAAAAAAATAATTTCAATAAACCATGTTCTTAAAGAGTCTTAAAGAGACTTTAAATCCTCTACTACCATCATCCTATCAGACATCAAGACCGCCATCTTGAAAATCCGTAATAATTTAGCTAGAAATTCAGTAAAAAGTTCTAAAATTAATTAAATAAATCACTCATTAATTTACATATTGATTCGATCCGCACCTGTCCTCGGTTCGATACCCGATCGATGCATTAATGTTTAATTTTATGAAAAAAAAATAATAATTCCAATAAACCATGTTCAACATTCTTAAAGAGACTTTAAATCATCTACTACCATCATCCTATCAGACATCAAGACCACCATATTGGAAATTCGTAATTGTAATGCTAGAGATTCGGGAAAAAGTTCAAAACTCATTAAATAAATTTGTAATCTATATACTGATTGATTAGATCGACTAAGGTCCTTGACACGATCCTGGACGAAGCTATAATAAATTTAATTAAAATACCAGAAAAGTGTAAGGTTCGAGGAATAAAACACCTAAAAGTCTTTTACAAACATAATATTTATTACACAATTTCTATCCTACTACAGAATCACTTGCGAAAGCCAGCAATCTTATAAAAATTTAGCCCTGCTTAGACGTACAACGACTACTTCTTAGCTCCAAATGGCTCCAAAAGCTCCAACAGCCTCCAAATGCTTAACACAGTTCTAAATGGCTCCAAATGCTCCAAACGGCCTCCAAATGCTTGACAGCTCCAAATGTTTCCAGCAGCTCCAAATGCTCCAAATGCTTGACAGCTCCAAATGCTTCAAAAGGCTCCAAATGCTCCAAACGGCCTCCAAATGGCTCCAACAGCTCCAACAGCCTCCAAATGCTTGACAGCTCCAAATGTTTCCAGCAGTTCCAAATGCTCCAAATTCTTGACAGCTCCAAATGCTTCAAAAGGCTCCAAATGCTCCAAATGCCTCCAAAAGGCTCCAAATGCTCCAACAGCTCCAAAAAAAGGCTCGAAATGCTCCAACAGCCTCCAATGCATAACACAGCTCCAGATGGCTCCAAATGTTCCAAACGGCCTCCAAATGGCTCCAAAAGCTCCAACAGCTCCAACAGCCTCCAAATGCTTGACAGCTCCAAATGTTTCCAGCAGCTCCAAATGCTCCAAATGGCTCCAACAGCCTCCAAATGCTTAACACAGCTCTAATGGCTCCAAATGCTCCAAACGGCCTCCAAATGCTTGACAGTTCCAAATGTCTCCAGCAGCTCCAAATGCTCCAACAGCTCCAAAAAAAGGCTCCAAATGCTCCAACAGCCTCCAAATGCTTAACACAGCTCCAAATGGCTCCAAAATGCTTGGCAGCTCCAAATGCTTCAAAAGGCTCCAAATGGCTCCAACAGCTCCAAAAGACTCCAAATGCTTCAAAAGGCTCCAATTGCTCCAAGAGCTCCATCTTCAATTGGTTCCAACTGATTCCTATTACTTTTATCGAACTTGACATGATTACTAACATGTCTTTATCAGTATACATTTTGACTGGCAGTGGTAACGTTTTTTACACCTTTAAGTTATAAGTTTTATTTAGAAATCAGATTTCGATAAATGATAGCTTCCATCTGGAAAGAAAATATATTAATTTATCTTCAAGTTTATACACATACATTTAATTTAATCCATTATTGTATGTAGCCAGCTTCCCTCAGTTCTTTGAGTATGAAGGATATTTCTTTAATGTTCGAATAGTTTCCTGCACAAAGCGATCCATGTAGTAGTCGTAGCCTGTTAACCAATATGTTAGGATCTTCCCATGAGGTATAATCAATCTCTTCTGCTGCCTTCATCATCCTTGCATGTTTATAATAAATATTATCTCTGGTGTCTATCGTTTTAACACCAACCACAAGGTCACTTTCGTCATCTTGCCAGTGATTATCACAAGCTTGATCAGGATAATTTATTTTATTACGTCGTTTCCATCGTTTTGGTCTCAAACCACCATCACAGTCTTCGCTCTTGCATGCTTTTGGTGCTTCAGTACAGTACTCAATCATGTCAGCCTCAGATGTGTCACCACAATCTTCAATCATGCCAGCTTCTGATGTGTCACCACAGTCTTCAATCATGTCAGCACCACAAACTTGATCAGGATAATTTATTTTATTACGTCGTTTCCATCGTTTTGGTCTCAGACTGCCATCACAGTCTTCGATCTTGCCTGCTTTAGGTGTTTCAGTACAGTACTCAATCATGTCAGCCTCAGATGTGTCACCACAATCTTCCATCATGCCAGCCTCAGATGATTCATCAAAGTCTTCGACCTTGTAAGCTTCAGGTGGTTCTCCATCTTTCACATTTTCATGGAGACGACTAGATATTGGAGTAAATATATTTTCATTTCTAATGTGGTGACAACTTCCTTCGTTTGTTTTAAATTTTAAATTATTATCTTGATCTAGATCAGTAATTTTAGCATTAGCTTTTTCGCCTTCGTTCCTCTTCCGCGATGTTGTAGCCCAGTCTTCGTTATCTTTATTCATCTTAATTGTACAGGTCTTGTAATGTCTATCCAAGTAATATCTTCTACCAAAGGATTTCTGACACTGACTGCAATGAAATGGTTTTTGACAAGGACCCAAATTACACTCGCTTCTCTCATGTCGTTTAGCATTCTTTCTCAAGGTAAACACCTTGCTACAGTATCTACAGTGATGACGTTTTGATACAGCAACAAATCCCGTTTCAGGATTCATATTAGTTATTGAGACTAATGCCAGATGCAAACTAAGAGTTTTAAATTAGATATATTACTTAAATAGAATTATTTAATTATTTCATCAGCGAGAATTAATTTATCTCATTCAAAGGTACTTGTTGCAAGTAGTTCTGCTTTTCAACAACAGATGTCGCCACATGTTACTTGCAGGTAAATAATATTTAGTTCTTTTATGCGGGATGCGGGATGCTCACTAACGATCGCAAAAGAAGGATGGCTTCGCTAGACTCCAAGGAGAAGGAAGTTCGTCCTTCCTGTTAGTTCCTCTTAGATTTCTCAGAGATTATTATTATTCGACTGAGTAATGATTTTTTAAATTTCCACCTGATAAAAATATTACAAGTGCTGATTTATTGGCAGAATTTCAATAATTAAATGCAACATTGAATAAAAAATGACATGACACATTAAGTAAAAAATTCTTCATGCAGAGATCAATTCCTCATCAGTAACCAGAAGCACTCGGAGAAAACCATCAGATGTCTAGTCAGGAATAATCAGAAGCACCCAGAGAAAACCATCAAAATATTGTCAAGAATAATCAGGAGCACACGGAGAAAACTACCATAATATTGTCAAGAATAAACGGGAGCACACGGAGAAATCCACCATAATATTGACAAGAATAATCAGGAGCACACGGAGAAAACCACCGCAAGTTTTCTTTGATATCATAAAATTTCAGGAAAAAAATAATAAAAAATAAAAATAAATTAATAAAAAATTTAAAAAAATAAAATAAAAAAATACATAAAATTCTGGCTTGTACTAGAACTCTATCTTTGTTCAACAATGAGAAGTTCACAAGCTAGCAGAATATATTTATGTATTTTTTTATTTTATTTTTTTTTAATTTTTTATTAATTTATTTTTATTTTTTATTATTTTTTTCCTGAAATTTTATGATATCAAAGAAAACTTGCGGTGGTTTTCTCCGTGTGCTCCTGATTATTCTTGTCAATATTATGGTGGATTTCTCCGTGTGCTCCCGTTTATTCTTGACAATATTATGGTAGTTTTCTCCGTGTGCTCCTGATTATTCTTGACAATATTTTGATGGTTTTCTCTGGGTGCTTCTGATTATTCCTGACTAGACATCTGATGGTTTTCTCCGAGTGCTTCTGGTTACTGATGAGGAATTGATCTCTGCATGAAGAATTTTTTACTTAATGTGTCATGTCATTTTTTATTCAATGTTGCATTTAATTATTGAAATTCTGCCAATAAATCAGCACTTGTAATATTTTTATCAGGTGGAAATTTAAAAAATCATTACTCAGTCGAATAATAATAATCTCTGAGAAATCTAAGAGGAACTAACAGGAAGGACGAACTTCCTTCTCCTTGGAGTCTAGCGAAGCCATCCTTCTTTTGCGATCGTTAGTGAGCATCCCGCATCCCGCATAAAAGAACTAAATATTATTTACCTGCAAGTAACATGTGGCGACATCTGTTGTTGAAAAGCAGAACTACTTGCAACAAGTACCTTTGAATGAGATAAATTAATTCTCGCTGATGAAATAATTAAATAATTCTATTTAAGTAATATATCTAATTTAAAACTCTTAGTTTGCATCTGGCATTAGTCTCAATAACTAATATGAATCCTGAAACGGGATTTGTTGCTGTATCAAAACGTCATCACTGTAGATACTGTAGCAAGGTGTTTACCTTGAGAAAGAATGCTAAACGACATGAGAGAAGCGAGTGTAATTTGGGTCCTTGTCAAAAACCATTTCATTGCAGTCAGTGTCAGAAATCCTTTGGTAGAAGATATTACTTGGATAGACATTACAAGACCTGTACAATTAAGATGAATAAAGATAACGAAGACTGGGCTACAACATCGCGGAAGAGGAACGAAGGCGAAAAAGCTAATGCTAAAATTACTGATCTAGATCAAGATAATAATTTAAAATTTAAAACAAACGAAGGAAGTTGTCACCACATTAGAAATGAAAATATATTTACTCCAATATCTAGTCGTCTCCATGAAAATGTGAAAGATGGAGAACCACCTGAAGCTTACAAGGTCGAAGACTTTGATGAATCATCTGAGGCTGGCATGATGGAAGATTGTGGTGACACATCTGAGGCTGACATGATTGAGTACTGTACTGAAACACCTAAAGCAGGCAAGATCGAAGACTGTGATGGCAGTCTGAGACCAAAACGATGGAAACGACGTAATAAAATAAATTATCCTGATCAAGTTTGTGGTGCTGACATGATTGAAGACTGTGGTGACACATCAGAAGCTGGCATGATTGAAGATTGTGGTGACACATCTGAGGCTGACATGATTGAGTACTGTACTGAAGCACCAAAAGCATGCAAGAGCGAAGACTGTGATGGTGGTTTGAGACCAAAACGATGGAAACGACGTAATAAAATAAATTATCCTGATCAAGCTTGTGATAATCACTGGCAAGATGACGAAAGTGACCTTGTGGTTGGTGTTAAAACGATAGACACCAGAGATAATATTTATTATAAACATGCAAGGATGATGAAGGCAGCAGAAGAGATTGATTATACCTCATGGGAAGATCCTAACATATTGGTTAACAGGCTACGACTACTACATGGATCGCTTTGTGCAGGAAACTATTCGAACATTAAAGAAATATCCTTCATACTCAAAGAACTGAGGGAAGCTGGCTACATACAATAATGGATTAAATTAAATGTATGTGTATAAACTTGAAGATAAATTAATATATTTTCTTTCCAGATGGAAGCTATCATTTATCGAAATCTGATTTCTAAATAAAACTTATAACTTAAAGGTGTAAAAAACGTTACCACTGCCAGTCAAAATGTATACTGATAAAGACATGTTAGTAATCATGTCAAGTTCGATAAAAGTAATAGGAATCAGTTGGAACCAATTGAAGATGGAGCTCTTGGAGCAATTGGAGCCTTTTGAAGCATTTGGAGTCTTTTGGAGCTGTTGGAGCCATTTGGAGCCTTTTGAAGCATTTGGAGCTGCCAAGCATTTTGGAGCCATTTGGAGCTGTGTTAAGCATTTGGAGGCTGTTGGAGCATTGGGAGCCTTTTTTTGGAGCTGTTGGAGCATTTGGAGCTGCTGGAGACATTTGGAACTGTCAAGCATTTGGAGGCCGTTTGGAGCATTTGGAGCCATTTGGAGCTGTGTTATGCATTTGGAGCGGTCAAGCATTTGGAGCCATTTGGAGCTGTGTTAAGCATTTGGAGGCTGTTGGAGCATTTGGAGCCTTTTTTTTGGAGCTGTTGGAGCATTTGGAGCTGCTGGAGACATTTGGAGCTGTCAAGCATTTGGAGGCCGTTTGGAGCATTTGGAGCCATTAGAGCTGTGTTAAGCATTTGGAGGCTGTTGGAGCCATTTGGAGCATTTGGAGCTGCTGGAAACATTTGGAGCTGTCAAGCATTTGGAGGCTGTTGGAGCTGTTGGAGCTTTTGGAGCCATTTGGAGGCCGTTTGGAACATTTGGAGCCATCTGGAGCTGTGTTATGCATTGGAGGCTGTTGGAGCATTTCGAGCCTTTTTTTGGAGCTGTTGGAGCATTTGGAGCCTTTTGGAGGCATTTGGAGCATTTGGAGCCTTTTGAAGCATTTGGAGCTGTCAAGAATTTGGAGCATTTGGAACTGCTGGAAACATTTGGAGCTGTCAAGCATTTGGAGGCTGTTGGAGCTGTTGGAGCCATTTGGAGGCCGTTTGGAGCATTTGGAGCCTTTTGAAGCATTTGGAGCTGTCAAGCATTTGGAGCATTTGGAGCTGCTGGAAACATTTGGAGCTGTCAAGCATTTGGAGGCCGTTTGGAGCATTTGGAGCCATTTAGAACTGTGTTAAGCATTTGGAGGCTGTTGGAGCTTTTGGAGCCATTTGGAGCTAAGAAGTAGTCGTTGTACGTCTAAGCAGGGCTAAATTTTTATAAGATTGCTGGCTTTCGCAAGTGATTCTGTAGTAGGATAGAAATTGTGTAATAAATATTATGTTTGTAAAAGACTTTTAGGTGTTTTATTCCTCGAACCTTACACTTTTCTGGTATTTTAATTAAATTTATTATAGCTTCGTCCAGGATCGTGTCAAGGACCTTAGTCGATCTAATCAATCAGTATATAGATTACAAATTTATTTAATGAGTTTTGAACTTTTTCCCGAATCTCTAGCATTACAATTACGAATTTCCAATATGGTGGTCTTGATGTCTGATAGGATGATGGTAGTAGATGATTTAAAGTCTCTTTAAGAATGTTGAACATGGTTTATTGGAATTATTATTATTTTTTTTTCAAAAAATTAAACATTAATGCATCGATCGGGTATCGAACCGAGGACAGGTGCGGATCGAATCAATATGTAAATTAATGAGTGATTTATTTAATTAATTTTAGAACTTTTTACTGAATTTCTAGCTAAATTATTACGGATTTTCAAGATGGCGGTCTTGATGTCTGATAGGATGATGGTAGTAGAGGATTTAAAGTCTCTTTAAGACTCTTTAAGAACATGGTTTATTGAAATTATTTTTTTTTCATAAAATTAAACATTAATGCATAGATCGGGTATCGAACCGAGGACAGGAGCGGATCGAATCAATATTTAAGTTAATGAGCTATTTATTTAATGAATTTTGGAACTTTTCCCGAATTTCTAGCTAAATAATTACGGATTTTCAAGATGGCGTCCAAATTTCAAGATGGCGGGTGTCACAGTAATAAATGATTACTGCACTCTAGCGGATAAGAACTAAACTAACATGGCGTCAGCACACTCTCGCCGTCGAAAACAAGATGGTGGTCTCCAGCAACGAAGACAAGATGGCGGACATGACGTCATACTAGGTGACGATATATATGCTTTAAGAAAAGTGGTGGGAGTCAGTCTGCCTGCAGCCACCATTAAGGAAGGAGCCTGTCGCCATTTTTAATTTTTATTTTTTTGCCCTCACTGGGTTCGAACCGAGGACTCTGAACTCCATGTCGTAAATGTATGTTTTTTTTAAAATATTTTATTAAAGTATTATTATTTAATTTTTTTAATTTTTAAAAAAAATTTCATTAAAATCGGATAATAAAAAAGTTAAAGATGGCGGCCGTAACGAAAATTGCAACGGTGACGTCATAATCCATGATGACGTCAGAGGCTTATCGTAGGCTGTAGACATGGATGCTTAAGCCTACATATGGACATTTCTAGCCGCTGGGATTTTTAAGGACTAAAAACGGGAAAATTTTCCCTCGAAATGGGAATTTTTCTCTCGAAAACGGGAATTTTTGAATTGTGGAATTTTTTGAGATTTTTTGACGGAATTTTTTTTCACAGAAATGGAAATTTTGGCGAATTTTGAGGAATTTTGGGCAAATTTTGCCCAATTTTGGCGGATTTTGAGGGTCAAAGGTCAAGGTCAAACTTGTCCCGTTACGCTGTGTCCCGTTACACTCATACAAGATGGCCGCCGTGACGTCACAATTCAAGATGGCGGACACCGGCACCGGCACCACGCGCCAGCGCCATGTCCCAGTAGCCCCATTCCTATACTACTGACCGGCTAAGACTTCTACATGGTTCGCTTTGTGCAGGAAACTATTCGTGCATCAAAGAAATATCCTTCATACTCAAGGAACTGAGGAATGCTGGCTACATACAATAATGACTTGTTTTACTTGCATTTGTATAATGTAAAGCAATAAAATAAATAATTTAAATTATAAGAATGTAATGTTTTTATTTTTTGTATTATGATTTCTTACTAAGACTTAGATCTCGTAACTTGTGCTTCCTTTTTGCCTTTTTTAGTTGATGGAGCTTCCAAATGTGCTTCCTTATTCGATGATGCATCCAAAATGTGCTGCCTTTTCGTTGGCGGTGCTTCCAAATGTGCTGCCTTTTCGTTGTCGGTGCTTCCAAATGTGCTGCCTTTTCGTTGTCGGTGCTTCCAAATGTGCTGCCTTTTCGTTGTCGGTGCTTCCAAATGTGTTGCCTTTACGTTGACGGTGCTTCCAAATGTGCTGCCTTTTCGTTGTCGGTGCTTCCAAATGTGCTGCCTTTTCGTTGTCGGTGCTTCCAAATGTGCTGCCTTTTCGTTGTCGGTGCTTCCAAATGTGCTGCCTTTACGTTGTCGGTGCTTCCAAATGTGCTGCCTTTACGTTGTCGGTGCTTCCAAATGTGCTGCCTTTACGTTGTCGGTGCTTCCAAATGTGCTGCCTTTTCGTTGTCGGTACTTCCAAATGTGCTGCCTTTTCGTTGTCGGTGCTTCCAAATGTGCTGCCTTTTCGTTGTCGGTGCTTCCAAATGTGCTTCCTTTTCGTTGTCGTTGCTGCCTTTTCGTTGTCGGTGCTTCCAAATGTGCTTCCTTTTCGATGCCGGTGCTGCCTTTACGTTGTCGGTGCTTCCAAATGTGCTTCCTTTTCGATGCCGGTGCTGCCTTTTCTTTGTCGGTGCTTCCGAATGTGCTTCCTTTTCGTTGGCGGTGCTGCCTTTTCTTTGTCGGTGCTTCCAAATGTGCTGCCTTTTCGTTGTCGGTGCTTCCAAATGTGTTTCCTTTTCGATGCCGGTGCTGCCTTTTCGTTGTCTGTGCTTCTAAATGTGCTGCCTTTTCGATGCCGGTGCTGTCTTTTCGTTGTCGGTGCTTCCAAATGTGCTTCCTTTTCGATGCCGGTGCTGCCTTTTCGTTGTCGGTGCTTCCAAATGTGCTTCCTTTTCGTTGATGGTGCTTCCTTTTCGTTGTCGGTGCTTCCTTTTGTTTTTCCTTTTTTGAAGGTGCTTCCAAATGTGCTTCCTTTTTTTGTTGATGGTGCTTTTATTTTTTAATGTTGTTTTGACTCTAGTATTTTAGTAAATTGATCTTGATTTGACTATCGTATTATTCCATACGGTGCATGTATATAAGCGAGTCCTAGACAGCAGGACGCTCGGTTTGTTACTGACGTCGGTGTTGTAAGGATCGCCTAGTTTGTTTCTTCTGGTGCATAAGTCGCGTAATTACCTGTTCTTGCGAACTCGATGGCATCTTTACCGACTTTAACGACGAACTCGATGGAGGTTGTACCATCGACTGCGGGAACCTTGACGTCAGCGTCGACGATGGTGGAGCAGATCCCGTTGGCAACGTCGATGTCAACACTGGAGGAGACTTCAACAGACGTGGTACCGCCAGCAGAAGAGACTTTAATGCCGCTAGTGCTGGCTGCACAGGGAAACTCGGCGAACGCTGGTTCGCCATCAATGGAGACTTCAATGGATGCCGAATCGACAACAACTAACGAACATCGGTGCTGTTACTGCGACAAGATTTTCTCAAACAACAGCAATGCTCGACGACATGAGAATAGAGAATGTGCCAAGAACCTATATCGTAAAATGTTTGTTTGTGAGAAATGTCATAAGCAGTTTTGCCAGAAAAGATAATATGAAAACGCACATGAAGGCATGCAAAGGTCCTGCTGTTCGGCAGAAAGTAAAGGTTTCGGCGCAACAACGATGCATTGATGTTCATAAGAGTATGCCTGGAGATGGTGCAACTGCGGCAATGTCAGTATCTGGATCGGGTCTGAAAGGTTCGTCTTCATCACCACGGTATCCTTGCAGCTACTGTGATACGTCGTTCGCATTTGCTCATGATGCATGAAGACATGAGCGGAGCAAATGCACGAAGAATCCATCTCGCATGAAGTTTCGATGTGATGAGTGTCATGAATGGTTTACTCGAATTGATAATTTGCGACGACATGCGAAAAACTGTAAAGGTGAAGTCCGTGTGCCTACTGCTGAACTACCTGCAGAAATTTCGACTCCTCGGTTTAGGTTGAAGGCTCGTGAGCGTACAAGCAAGAAAACCGATGTGCAGCAACCGATTGGTATGACGTCTGAACAGGAAAATAAACCTAAGACTGTGTTCGGCGCATTACAAGTGAACGATAATGGCTTCTACTTGGCGCAGTCTGCATTTCGTGGAACATTGAAGGACTACTATTATTTAAATACGTTAGGTGAGTCGAAAGACATTTGTAATTTTCTTGATGATATCAGAGAGGACATAATCAATCAGCTTACTGATGATGTAGCAACAAACGGACCTTTGAAATATAACTTGTGGTTGGACTGTATATATGGAAAGCCATATCCGTTCGATGACAAAGTGAAGAAGTGTGCATTCAAGACATCGGCTGCAGTAATTTACAGTTCTAACGATGTGAAGGAAACTGTTAAAAACGGTATCCAGAAACTCTGTCAAGAAGAGGTGGACTATGTCTGTAAAGGTTCTGGCTGGACTCTGTCTAGTATAAACCGATTGGAGCTAAGAATTAGTCATTTCACACCACTGAGGAACTAAATGATTATAAGATTGCTGGCTTTCGCAAATAATCCTGTAGTAGAATAGAAATTATGTAATAAATATTATGTTTGTAAAAGAACTTGTGGCGTTTAATTCCTCGAACCTGTTACTATTATGTTAAATTGATGTTATATTTAATTTTTTTGCATCGTCCTAGATCGTACCAAGGACCTTAGTCGATCTAATCGATCCGTATATTTATTGTCAATTTATTTAATGAATTTTGGAATTTTTCCCGAATTTCTAGCTAAATAAATATGGATTTTCAAGATGGCGGCCAAATGACAAGATGTCGGGTGTCACAGCAATAATAAATGATTACTGCACTCTAGCGGATAAGAATCAAACTAACATGACGTCAGCGCACTCTCGCCGACGATACACTGATGATGGCTTCCAGCAGACGAGGACAAGATGGCGGACATGACGTCATACTACCTGACGATATATATATATGCTTTGAAAAAAAAAGTGGAGGGAGTCAGTATGCCTGCAGCCACCGCGGGGGAAGGATCGGTCGCCATTTTTATTTTTTTTGCACTCGTCGGGTTTGAACCGAGGACTCCGAGCTCCGTGTCGTAAATGTTTGTTTTTTAAATATTTTATTAAAAATTTTATTATTTAATTTTTTTATAATTTTTAAATTTTTTCATTAAAATCGGATAATAAATTTAAAGATGGCGGCCGTAACGGAAATTGCAACGGTGACGTCATAATTCAAAATGGCGGATAACACAATGCCGAAATGTTCGAGAAAACGAATTGACGTCATCCAAAATGGTGGATCCAAGATGGCCGACAGGGTCAAGGTCAAAGGTCAAGGTCACATCCTGATAGAGGCTTAACTGAGGCTTGAGTTAAGGATGCTTAAGCCTCTATCAGGACATTTCTAGCCGCTGGGATTTTTAAGGAATAAAAAGGGAAATTTTCCCTCGAAACGGGAATTTTTCCCTCGAAAACGGGAAATTTTTTCTTAAAACGGGAATTTTTGAGTCATTTTGAGTCATTTTTGAGGAATTTTGAGGAATTTTTGCCGTCGTGACGTCACAAATCCAAGATGGCGGAGTCGGCACCAAGCACCACCGCCTGGCGCCTGATCTCGGAGCCCCATTTACATACTACTCATGAGTAAATATACTTGATTATTTATTTTCAATTTACGAAAACAAATCTACAGTGTAAACGATAAACGACCGGCGTGGAAGTTTAGCTAGAAGCTTCGTACTCCATTATCTAACAGCGGTGCTAATATAGCAATTTATTGCCGAAACAACCTTAAAACAAATGTCTAAAACTCGCGGAAGTCGATAGTTCTTTCGAGACCGCCCTTCGCACAGATACCTTCTTGCCTCGTTGACAGCTAGAGATTGAATTAATAGAAGGAGAGAGATATTGTAAAATATTACGAATTTTGGCCCTGCCTAGCTACCAAGGAAGACTGATAAAAAAATGATACTTTCCAACTACTATTTCTACTTGGAAGCTATTGAAAATATATAAAACCACCCATGTTAGTGTATCCTGAGCGGCAATATTCTAATAGGCCTATATCCCTTTTGGCACAGCCAACAGGCGTAGGTAAATTTCTTCTGAAAATATTTTGGCAACTTCTATAAACTTCGAGAAAATTTCAAGAACTTAATGTACGTAACATATTTATATTCTCCAAAATTATAGTGGAAATATTACGAATATTTTTAACTTAATGTATCCACCATTGAATAACTTAGAACGAATTTAATATTATATGCCAAATAATGTAATTATTTAATTGTTTTAACCTTAAAACACTATTTTTCATCCCTTGCTCTAACAATGTGAATGTATAAAAATTTGCTTTGCTCCAAGTTTTAAGATAATATTAAGATGGTTCAAAATAAATTCGAATGAATAACATAATAAGGAAATATTTAATATATATTTTTTTTAATTTCAACCTCTGTTTTGACGGTAATAATTAATTTCATCAAAAAATGTTTTTAGCAACATTTTTTATTAAGTTTAAGATTTATACAATTAATTGTAACGGATTTTATAGTAAATCTATTAAAAAAAGAAATGATCATTGTTGTTACTTTCAAACCTTGTTATTTCCACCCCTTGCAGAAATGGTTGGTTAGATAAAAATTTACTTTAACAATAGTTTTATCAAAATTGAGAAAGATTAACAAAATAAGAATATATCCGGTAGTGTATATGGTAGGGAAGTTTTATTTAATTTCTTATTTCAACCCCAGATTTTTTCAACCCCTTGCAATAGTGGTTTGTCGTGTTAAAAGTGCTCTTCGCTGCGGTGTACGTTGTATTGCGAATATACTGATTGAAGAATTAGAGGTAATAATACATAACCAGAAAAATAAGAGGCGCAGATTGTGGGTTAAAGAGTGGATTCGTAGGCGCAACAGTTTAGGGGGAACGGGTGGCACTTCTACGTGAACTTGCTGACGAGGACCCCAACATGTATACGAACCATTTGAGGATGACTGAAAACAATTTCGAATGGCTACTGGGGCAAGTCAAACATGCTATTCAAAAAGAAGACACTTTGATGAGACCAGCGCTTCCTGCAAGAACGAAACTGCAAATTACATTACGATATTTAGCAACTGGAGACAGTTTGGCATCGTTGCAGTATTTGTACAGAGTGCCCAAATGTTCTATATCTCTGTTTCTTCCAGAAGTTCTGGACGCTGTTTTCACAGCACTGAAAGACTACATACAGGTAAGAAACATCATGTAATTAGTTTTACACACAATGAACACATCAATTGGCAACATTTTATTAGTTACAAACCGTAGTAACTCATAAACGTACATTATAGCATAAAGTTAAAAAGTTAAAAAGAAATACCCATGAATAACTTGTATACAAAGATGAAACAATAATAACATACAATAAACTAATAATTACACTGAAGGTGCAATATGCTACAGATTTGTATATGTTTTTTCTGTTGTAAAAGACATGTCGGATTCATCTGAAATGCTTGCTACAGCTTGCTGCAAAATGTCAGTATAATCGCTACTTGAATGGGGAGAACTTGCTGTTGGACGAGAAGATGATGTGTTAGGCATAGTAGTTTGCCTCTCAGTTGCAGCAAGCATGCGGTGTTTCATTAGAACATGTTGCAGTTCCAGCTGGCAGTTCAGAGCTGACTGTAATGGCAATTTTTTTAGATTACAGGCAACTAACTTGCCAAAACAATCAAATTCGTCCTCTTCTTTGTTTATGTCATCGTTTATTTTTCGTAAATCTTGGAGAGCTGTTGACACGGCTGTCACACTTGATGGCGTCTTTCGTTTTTGTCCCCTCCCTTGTGGTCGTGACGGCCCACCGGATCTGTTGGAATTTGTGATAGATGTTGCAACATCGCTTATATTGTGTTGTCTTCCCAGGCCTTCTTCATCCGAGTCTTGTGTCATATCATCTGCTGTTTGAGTATTTGTAGCCTGAAACAATGTTTTGATTTTAGGAGGAATCATCTCAGCATGTTAAGCAAAGCAAAAACAGCTCTGTCTGGATGTAGGCTAGACATATTGGTATTATATAGATAACTGTATAAATATTGCTAACTAATTTGTATTTCCAACAAAAAATAACGCTCGTTTAAGTAATAGTAAAGTTATATGTAGATATAATAATAATTTATAATATTTGAAACACATCCACTCTCCCAGGCAGGTCTATTAATACATTGCTCAGCACAATATTACTTATATTTCATATACATAATATTTTTTTTGTGAAAAATAACACGTAAATTCGAATTCGGGAATTTTATGTTTACTGTATTGCGGAGCCAAACACTATTAAATATACTCGCTGTAATAAATCCTTATATAATTGTATGAATGGTAAAAGCGTGACACCTTTGCCATGTATTTTATTCTTTCTTACAGGTTCCCGATAGAGAAGAAGCTTGGAAAACAATTCAGAAGGGATTTGAAGAAAAGTGGAATTTTCCTGGATGTATTGGAGCTGTAGACTGTAAGCACGTAGTAGTTCGAAATCCGCCGCACAGTGGTTCCGACTTCTACAATTATAAATCAACATTCAGTATCATATTGTTTGCAGTTGTTGACAGTAACTATAGCTTCAGTTACATAAATGTTGGAGCAAATGGTCGGATGAATGATGCAAACATTTTTCGACATAGTGATTTGTACACTGCTTTGGAGAAAAACGATTTAAATATCCCGCCAGGCGGAGTCTTTGTAGCGGATGATGCGTTTCCACTTAGAGTTGACATAATGAAGCCATATGCAAGAAGTGGCACTCTAACTGTGACACAGCGTATTTTTAATTACAGACTTTCCCGTGCCCGGCGCATTGTAGAGAATGCGTTCGGAATTCTAGTTTCCAAATTTAGAATATTTGAAAGACCTATAAATGTTCAGCTCAGTACAGCCGACCGCATTGTAAAAGCCACATGTGCTCTGCACAACTGGCTTCGCATAAACAGTTTAAACTACATAACACATGATACAGTTGACACTGAAGACCATGAACGAGGCTCTATTTTACCTGGTACATGGCGTCTGGTTCCTCGTGCAACAGGACTAATAAACTACAGTGAACGCCAAACAGGAAATCGGTTCAAAAATGAAGCAAAACTAATACGTGACAGATATGCACAGTACTTCTGTAACGAGGGGGCTGTTCCTTGGCAGCTGAAAATGATTTAATTATGTAAATATGAAAGACCTTGTGTTTACACTATTTGTAATGTTCTTAAAATAACTAAATAGTCTACACCTGAACTGAGTCTCAAATAAAGTGACTTTTATTGCAGCTCAATGGGATACTAAACATTATTCTTAGGATCCT
The DNA here is from genome assembly GCF_032445375.1 of Bacillus rossius redtenbacheri. Taxonomy (NCBI): domain Eukaryota; kingdom Metazoa; phylum Arthropoda; class Insecta; order Phasmatodea; family Bacillidae; genus Bacillus; species Bacillus rossius. The sequence goes on along the minus strand of NC_086336.1, from coordinate 11,292,384 downwards.
TTATGTTTACATTTTTGCTTATCTGATAATTATTACATATTTTACACAATCATCTTAAAAATAATATTTCCTATTACTTTTCTTCTTGCATTGAACGTACAAAAAACACAATTACTTACCATACTTGAAGAGGTTGTCCGCAATGTCACAACTTGACGAAGAAACGAATCTGCCTTGGAAAACCACACAAGTTGCGGCTTATAAACATCCTCCAAACCAGCTCCAGATTTCTTTGACGCTCGAATTTTCCCCACTTCTTGGCTGTGTGTGGATCGAAGAGCCTTTATCTTGTTTTTTATATCCTGCTCTGTTTCTGCGACTGGCGTATTTTCTACCATGTATTTGATGGCTTTTTCCCTTGCCCCACGATTTTTGTAGCTTTCACTTTGCGTATTCCACAAACATTCCTGCGATTCATACAATTCTAACAATGTAATAATATATTTACCGCTCCACTTTGCCATATTGCTAGCTTGACAGTACACTGGGCAGTGCTCCAGGACGTGTTTACACGAAGCCAGTTGTTGCGTTCCAGTGGGTAATACGCATGCCAGTAGCTGACTCGTCGAGTCAGCTACTGGAACACATTTTTACTGGCGCCAGTTACTGGTGGTGGCCGTCTACACGTTTCCAGTTTCTTTCCAGTCCACTGGATTCAGCTACTGTTGCCAGCTACTGGCCTCGTGTAAATGAGCCTTAACTGACACCGGACAGCTGGGAGTTGCGCGAGCCGCCGACACGTGTTTTAGAGAGATTTCTGCCGTCTGGACGGCTCGGAGTGACGCGACAGGCCCCGGCCGCTCTCGTGAGTTCCAGAAATTGCGGCTGATAGATAAAACGAGGACGGCGGCCTCGAGAGAGTCAGTCTGAGTCGGAGTTGAGTTCGGAGTGTTCAGTCGGGAGTTCTCCTGCGGCGGAGTTTCCGGGCGATAGAGTCGCGGGCGCGGCGGAGTCCCGAGTGAAGTTGCGAGCGAGGAGTCGAGCGGATCCTCGGCGAAGGCAAGTGTCGTCGGCGGCGGCGGAGTGCGGCGGAGACCCACGAGGGGTGCTGCGGCGAGAGTTGCGCCAGAGGTGCGGCCCAGCGAGGTGTGTGGAACGAGTGACTGGGGAATTGACATTTCTTTAAGTGTAATTAATTATTTGCTAATTTAGAAGATTATTTGTAAGTGACAAGTAGTGGTAATAAATAAAACTGTGTGTGTGATAAAAATATTTAATTGGGCTATCCTTTACGAACCCGCAGGGAAATCGTAACAGTATGATAGTCTGACTACGAGTTTGAGTAATTTGAATGACATTTAACGCCATCTGGTGTTTCAATAAGTAAATTAAATTATTCACTAATTTAATAATACTTATAATACCGGCGGTCAATTTACTATTCAATTTTATTTTTCTGTCACCGCCAAGCAATACTTAAACTTTTTAAATTTTTGAAGTTAGGTGTCTATTTTCTTCGGTGATTGTTGTTTGGACATTGATGCTGAAGGTTATATTTTACTTTCAAGAGAATTTTGTAATTTATTAAAAATGATGTGGATCTAATTACTCAAGTTTTCCCGGACTTGCAGCAAAATTTGAATAGTGATCGGTGGTTCTACGCAAGAGCAATATTGGTGCCAAAAAATTGTATATCGTTAATAAAATCTACACTTATATTATAAAAGAGGTGCAAGGGGAAATGGAGTATTTGTCAATATATACAATCATGGATACAGAACAAAGCATTTCATATCCTTCGGAGTTTTTAAATTCACTTGAACTTTCGGGTGTACCCTCACATAACCTTCAAATGAAACTAAATGTAGGCCTACAACATACGCTTATACGAAATCTAGATGCTCCTCGACTATGTAATGGAACGAGACTTCGGATCACACAATTGGGGCAGAACATTAATTAATTAATATTTTTATTCTAAGTTAATACTTTGAACTTTTTAAAATGATAGGATTAAAAATTATTATTTTTTTGTAATAGTGAAACATATTTCAATAAAACATGTTTTCAGTTTTTAAGCTAAATCGAATGTTAGAATTTTTAAATACTGATGATTCCAGTCACGCAATAAAAAAAAACAATTACAATATTATTTTATTTTCTTTGCAATGATCTTTGATACATAAGGACATAACGTGAGCGAAGCCGCGGGTAAAAGCTAGTAAAAAATATTTTGGACGAAATTATTATTATTTATGTTTTGCAATAAAACGATATGGATTTAATGGTGTACAATGTAAGAATTTTATGATTTTTTTAAACCTTTTTTTCAAACCCTTGCAGCAAATGTTTATCATATAAATTTTGATTCAGACAAATTTTTTGATAAAAATTAAAAGATTTACATACACTTTGAACGAATTCAATGATGTGCCTACTTACAGAGTTATGATATTGTTGTCCTTCAACCCTTGTTTTTTCCACCTCTTGCAGTTATGGTTGGTCGTATGAAAAACGAACTTGGATAACATTTTTGGGTATTACTACTAAGAGTTATAATACGTTCAAACTGTTGTGATTTGTTCTATATTATGGGATTTACAGCGATTTTTCTATTTTTCAGAAAACATTTGGTCATAAATTGGCAATTAATGAACTCGACCGAGATTTTCCACACTTAGACTTTATGTTTCAGTTTGGAAGATATTTGTTAAACATTTTGGCAGTTATTGTGTTCAAACATTTTGATATATATAAATCAACTTTTGTGTTGACGATGGTTTTGGATCTATAGACCATTAATCGAAAAACTATATTAAAATTTTTCGGAAGTCGCGCCATCGTAACGGCTATGATATTTATTATTTTTTCGAAATCCACCAAAAAGTAATGAAAACTGATAACATATACTTGCCTAATTTTTAATTACTCCTAGAACAACGATGTAACTGTGATAAATATAGATATTGTATGGCTGGGTTACTAACTGAACACATTAACATAAAATAAAACAACATTACACTCTAGCACAATTATAGTTATAATAGATCAATTTTTTAAGCAAGAAAAAATCAAACATGCAAGCACTCTGAATGCTCTCGAAATATTTATCAAAATAATGTTCGTTTATGGACATTTTATGCTGATATCTTTTACGTTATTGTAACTCATACGCGACCAGATAGCGAAGTGTGGTACTCGAAAGAGACAATGCTTATATGTGATGTTTCAATCAGTTGCTACCATTTTAAACACTTTGTAAACTATTTCTTATAAATATAATTGTTTATGACATAACGTATTTTTGCGGATCCTATTATTGCCTTTACCTGATGTGCGCATTATCAAAATTTTAACGGCTGGAGAAATATTAGAAAATTTTTTCCTAATAGACATGACTAAAATTTAGATTAACGAAATGGAAGCCGACAAGCTAAATGGTTTTATTTAGAAACCTGTTCGCAATATTATTAACACAACTTTACTAAAAAGAAAAATAGGTTTTTGATTATTTTTTTGAGAACCTTAACAATGGAGAGCATAGTACGTTATATGATCTTTATTTGTTTCACTAACACTTTAAAACTGCCTCAAGTTCTGTACGAAATTGGACTATAAATATTTAACGCGCAAATTTTTTGTTGTTAAAAGAAAAATTTCAACCATAAAAAGAGTTTATTATAAAATAATGTATTCCGTTAGCCTATTACGTGTGCACAAACCATGATAATGCATGCTGACATTTTAAATTAGAATAGCGCCAAATATTATTGATTTAACATTGAACAAAAATTATTTACAATGAAACTTACTGGTACACATACTTGTTTTGTCCTCATTGTAGTTAAGAGTATCGCCCTGACGTTTTCAGTATCTGGCAGGATATTCTGCGCGAAACATTTCGTGGACTGAAAACATTGTTTTATCTTTGCGTTGCGCAAGTCAAACAACAGCTTGAATTTACTTAAAGTTTTCTAGGAAATGTCTGAACGCAAGACAAATTCTTAAGTTCTGTATAACCACTTACGCGTGCGCGTATAATATGCATGTCTATGTAGCCAATCCATATTGTGTAATATTTTGTTTCTTTAGTAAGTAAATCTTAATTTACACAGTAAACATTTTTTTAACTTTTTAGAAGCAAATTCTGGAAAAAAATTGACCAAAATGATTTATTAATGATACAAGTAAACTATTGTATATTTTATAACACATGCTGTGGGACTTATATAGGCCTAATGTGCTAATTTAGTTCATGCTAAAACATTGTTATTGTGTCTACCATTATATATAGGCCTATAAATACACATAGGCTATATAATTTACATTTTTATAAAGCTTCCAACAGCTGAGGTCTTTTAACAGATTTACACACATTTTTATCATACAATTACATATATTGCTCAAAAACACACGGTGACAGTTCATGTGACAACACAACACACAGACAGACACATGCACATTAACATAGTTCTAAACAAGATGGCTTTACTTTTCTTAAAGCTCGCCCAATACTATAATAATGTATTTTTTAATTATTTTCTATGACACAAACTGAAAAAATAGATTTTAATTTATAGGTTTAATATGTTTAATTCTATTTCCAATGAAAGACTCTTGTTTATAAAAGTGGGTATGTCATCAAATCTAGTGACATTAGGTACTTGATTTGAGATTTTTAAAGGCCCACATTACGAAACTCTCAGTTACTTCTGGAACCGATATGTTTCTAGCATTAGGCTACTACAGATTTTATTAACTGAAAACTATTTTGTTGTGTAACATCTTAACTCTCGGTAACTTTCGTGAATGCGACGGAAGTCAAGGAGCGGAAATGTGTAACAACCACAATGTTGCCAACCTGTTTCGGATGGCACTAACAAAGTGCACAAATACAAAGGGAAACTATAGTATTACATGTTAAAATAACTTTAAGAAGATGGGCAATATTTTAATAAAATTCATTGTAGAAATTCAAGTTCAAATACGCGGTTTCACATTTTTTTTCAAGCCTTTTTCGCTTTTATCGGAACCGTTTGATTATATGTTTTGTAATTTCGCTGAGCATATAAAACGATTTGATAGTCGACGTACCTGCACCAGCAGCGAATTTTAGCAGTGGGTGCGGAAATTACGTGTGATATGCGTCCAGAAATGTAGTTGACAACACATTTTGCGTATTTTTTTATCACGCTGGGAATTATTTTAAAGAATGCTATGTTAGATTTCGTTTCCAATTTTCGTATTATAATTTTATTTGCAACATGAATTTGCTCTTACCGAGGTTAGTTGTTAGGTTGTTAAATATCATTAATTTTTTGTTTGTTTTAAGTTTCCTGAAGCTTATACATCATAATTCTTAGAAAATTGTTTACCAAGAAGATTAGATACGCCATTGGGATCTTGAATGAGTGCTTTAGTAGATTTAAAATTTGAAGATCATCGTCTTTCACAATCTTTACAAATTTTTTCAGGAATTGTTAAGGTTAATTTTGAGTTGATTTATTATTTCAACCTGCCCTTTATCTGTGTCTGACTTTAGTTTGTTCTTACCAAGTTTGTTTTTTGAGAGGGGAAACGTAGATTATTGTGATAACGTTTTTCCCTTTACATTCTATAAATATGTCTTTCCGTTTTATTTTAAGTTTAATTCATTCGTATTGAAAAACATATTGGATATTTGCTACGGAAGTATGGGTACAAAACTGGACGGTGATTGCTTGTGTGTTGCTCGTTAAAGCATCTGACTTTTGGTTAACGTTTGTTTACTTACAGCTAGATGAGGCGCCTCCTTCGACTGCGTGCGTCGCCGGCGCTCGGCGAACAAGCCCTCCGCGGCTGCGGAAAGTAATGACGCTGTCTCGTGGCACTGCCGGCACCCGCCACTGCTTCGTCGCCTGGTGGTGCGGCCGTCGTGCACTCAAGGGGCACCACGTCCTCACTTCAATTACCTGCCATGAGAGTCTTTATCGCTCCAAGACAATAGCCCGTCTGCAGTGGTCGATGAACAATTGGCACAGCATCGAGTATCTTTTAAAAGATGAAATCATGGTTAGCATGTGTAACATTTTTTTACGTGACAGCGTCTAATAAATAGATGAACGCCGGCTGCACGCACGAAAAAATGTGTCCCGTTATGCACATTGTCCCGTTACACTGTGTCCCGTTACGCTCATTGTACGCTTGCGCCGCATCTATCTCTCTTCCACTCGATTGGAACAACCATCGATTTGACTTTTTCGAGGCACATTAAACTTGAAACACTCCCATTCGTTTTCTACTTTTCCTATAATCGTCCTATCCTAACAGAATAACACAGATTGGAAGAATTTAAATTGCAAACATGTATAAAAGTTATAGTTTAAATAATCTGTTCGTTAAAGTAATAAACATATTTGAAATAATGAGTGCAAATAAAAGTAAATTTATCAATTAATTTGTAGATTTCATTTCACTCCTTCTTTGTATCCATACAAAATAGTGATAATTCAATAAAAATGATTCAATTTTATTCATAAAAGTATGCAATAATTTCATCAATGCTTTGTTATGACGTTGTCACGTTAAACTATTGTCCGTAAACTGACTTTACAGACAACCAATTTTTTTTTGCTCCAAGTCAAATGCCTGTCTGCAGTAGTCGATGCACAATTGGCACAGGAACGAGTATCTTTTAAAAGATGAAACCATGGTTAGCATGTGTAACATTTTTTTTTTCGGGTCTTTTACTCGAGAGATTAAAGTATCTGTTATTAGATTAGGAACATGTATTTCACACTATCTTCAGGAACAGTTTCCATAAGGTTACTCGCCTTCTCGTGAATGGCGATCGCTCACGCTCGAGAAGTGAATGCACTGTTGTCACATGATTCAAATTCTTGAGTGCTCAATGTTACGGTGAGATACTTTTCTTGTTTGTAGGTGACTGAAACATAGCTGCTGGATTAGTACACTTTACACATAAATATATATCAAACAACTATTCTCAACCACATACCTCACATTAGTTCGTGCGTGCATTCACTGTAACAAGCAATAAACCAAAAATGGCTTTAGTGGGTTTTCTAAGTTAAGTCTGTATGCAATTTTGTGAAGATATATCAGGAGTGGTATTATTTTGTTCGTTTTTTAATTTGTGAATAAGAAAAATGATGGTGGCCATCTCTGATTCATGACTGAGAAATGTGAAAGGGGGGGAAATATAGAAGGAGAGAGTGAATATATGTACTTTAAAAATAATAATGTTATTGTTGGTAAAAATTTGGCTAAAACAACGAGAATAGTTTAATTTTGTCTACTATAAGGTGGTCAATAAAATATAAAATAATAGAAATTTTTTTTGAGTTGTGGAGGGTGGGGAAGTGGAGAAGAGTAGAATTAGAAAAAAACAAAACAAAAGGGGTGGGACAACTTTAAGGAACTGCATGTAGTAAGATTACAAATTAATTAATTATGATCACATAACAAAGTTATGTGATCGTAATTATGTTATCTAGAGTAAGTGTATGTATAGTTGTGACATGAATATAATTTCATAGTGGTTTTATCTTTTGTTCACAGATATCTATGATGATTAGAAGATGAATGATGCCTGTATGTTGTGTGATGAAACAACACAAAACGAGTGTTTTGTGTTAAATCCTGGTGAAGAGTCATACAAGCATCTTTCTGAAGCAATAACAGACGTAGCTGCATGGAAAGACGAACAGTGCGAAAGCATTTTGAAGTGTTTACAGGACGATGCATCAGTTCAAAATATGCACGATTTAAATGTACGCTGGCATCTTAGTTGCTATAAAAATATAACACATAAGAAAAGAAGGCAGAGTGCTGAGAAAAATTTCAGAAACATATACAGAATGAGTCAATATTCCAAGCACCCATGTCTTCAGCACCTTTTACCAGACGCCAACAGACATCAACATATGACAAATCTTTATGCTTTTTCTGTGATGGAAAAGAAACAAGAAGGCATGCACTGCACCATGTATCTAGTATTTCAGCTGGCAGTAAATTAAAATCAGCTGTCAACATTAGTGCAAATAATACATGGCATGTGAGACTTAGCGAGTGCATTGACCCAGCAGATGCTCATGCAATAGATGTTCTATATGACCGAGTATGCTGGACGAGAAATGTTGAAAATGTTCTCCGTAGTAAACCTGAAAACAAAGATCATCATCCCACAGCCCTAATTGCTTCAGATATTGAGTTCATTAGCGTGCTTGAAGAATTCTTGTTACAGGGTAATGTAGCCTGTATGGCAGACATCCACAATACTTACAACAATGTATGTATCTCCAATGGTGTTGATGACATCGTCAAGATTCGACCACGAAGAGAGCTTAAGCAGTACATTGACGAAGAAATACCTAGTATTGTATACACACCAGCAAAGCGGAAAAATGAATCTGAACGAGTGTGTCTAACAACTACAAAAAATGCTGCAGTTAGTAAACTTAAGGAAGAAACACAAGAAGATTTCAGAATTCTTTTAGCCGCATCAAAGGTTTAGAGAAAACGTATTTTAGGTTCTGAAAAATGGACCTTCTGTGGAAGTTTTTATTGGAACAGTAGAGAGGTCCCTCAGGAAATATCAGTATTCTTCAAATGGTGTTTGATAGGAAAGGGTAGTATTTCATCTGAACCCAAACCCACCAAGCAGATGGATGAACGAGCAAACAGATTGACTCAATGATTAATGTACGAGTGTCTATCAAATGACCAGAAACATGTTGGAGATAAAACCAACAGACACACACGTGAACTTACCTTACAAGTTTGTGCAGGACTCTCAGTTCATCATTTAACACGTAGTGAATACCTTGTACACTTTTTGCATAATGCTGGAATGTCTGTTCATTAGTCTCGTGTTTGGGAAATAGAGAAACAAGTAGCCAAAACAGTACTAGAAAAAAATAGTGATTCTAGTGGCATGTATTTACCACTTGATTTAGTACCTGGAAGATTTGTCCACTTTGCTGTAGACAACATATATTTCAAAGAAGACACTCCAGATGGACGAAATACTCTGCATGCTACAGTGATTGTAGCTTATCAATCGATTGAGGATGGTGATGTGTTAGAAAAACTTTCAATTTCTGCAACTAGTGATACATTAGACATTCCAGAAACAATATATCCAATTACTTTCTGTAGTATTTAAATACGTTTTAAGCCAATAAGCCCTAAATTGAATGTTGTTGAATCCGAAAGTACACCAACAGTTACAATGTCCGCAGCAACCCAAGACTTAGTTTGGATAATGACTAGTTTGAAGTCGAAAAATCATGAAGAAGAACAATATGAAGATATGTTAACATGGTCTGCACACAACTCCATGATACATAAGGTGAAAAATAAAACAAGAATCTATGTTATGCCTCTACTACCATTACCCGCAACAGAATCATCGGCACAGTACACAGCTATGAAAACCATGGAAAACATTAATGACAAGATCAGAGGCCTTGGTCAAAAAGTTGTGGTTACTGCTGATCTCGGACTGTACATACCTTTGAAACACTTGCAAATGACTAAATCTGTAGATAATTGGTATTACTTCCCGGAGATTTGCACATAACTATCACAATGTTAAGAGCTATTGTGACCTACATTGAGCCAACTGGAATTCCAGAAATATGGGTTGAAAGTGAAATATTCGGAGAAACAACCACTAAGAAATTGTTGGAAGGAAAACCTGTTCGTCGTTCATGTAAGGCTCATACAGTAACACTCAATGCATTGTACACTCTTCTTTTGGAATAGTTTTTTAAATGAGAGACCTAGTTTGCACGATCAGCTGAGTACTGCTATAGTTAAATTGCGAAAAGGTTGGCAAACAAGAAATTCCGAAGCCATTACATTAGCAACTACTGAATTGACATCAAAAATAGAAGAATTACAGCTACTCCAAGAACTGGACGATTTCTGTGTAAGAAAAAAAAAGGTTGTCCCACATTCACAATGGTTATGAATTAAATGGACATGGTTATAACACTACTGGCATTCATTCGCGCTGTCCGAAGTGCTGATTGGGAATTGAGACTGTCAGATTTGGACGAGTTTAACAAATATTTCTTTGCCATGGACTTACGAAACTACAGTACCTTGTGTGCTTGGCACATTGCTGAGATGAAGGCTTTACGTAATGAAGATCACTCAACATGGAAGGAACTTGAGAATGGTGCATGGGCTCCTAACAAAACCTCTGTTCCATTTTGTTCTCTTGGTGCTGATGAAGCACTGGAGCAAGAGAACCGCCGAATGAAAGTTTCAGGAGGTATCGTCGGCATTACACAGAATGCTAAAACATTGACGAAGTTCTTTTTAGTTTCACCAGCATTGGCAAAGCTATGTGCTGAGGGAAATAACATATTAGGGAAAGGGAAGTTTGAGGGAATTGTTCATAATGAAGTATCAAACTCAAAGCCCACTAGACACCAGAAGAATGTTGCATCTGTAGTGCATTGTCTGCAGGCCTTTACTAATCTATTTACATACAGCGGAAATGACTTGGTCAACTTGGTCACAAAAACAGTGGCACCATGTGAAGTAGCTCATGATGTTAGTGCAATGCCACAGCTTGGTTTGGAGCAGTACCAGAAATTTGTTCGTGAACGTATTGTTGAAAGGACAGTAAATTTATGGGATCCAGTACCCCAGAACCAACTAAAGCTTTGCAAGTCAACTGTAAAGAAGGTGAAAGTAAACACAAAGGAAGGTTCATTGGTCATAAAAGAAGATAAAATCTGTTTAATCGCCTTGTTGTACTGTGTAGATCCCGCCCACAACTAGACTTAAAGAAATGCATAGGCCTGTATGAACTGACTGCTGTTCCACGATCTATGTTTAACAGCGATGGAACTATGTATCACTGCCATACAAAGAGCAAGCTTATGCATCAACTAGTATATGTAACTAAAAGACAACCTGACCGAATTGATGTTCTCCCAAAAGCTACTGAAATTGTAATCTCGCCTACAGACATGGCTGTTGCTATAGTTGATGTCAACTCAATGAAGCTATCCAGGGATGCAAAGACTTTGATGGATTTGGCGGAACAGTTTTCCAACAGAATATTTTCAAAGTAATATATATACACGGAAGTTCACATTGTTTTTGATAAGTAACTTGAGAATTCCCTGAAAAATGCAATAAGAGACATAAGACAAAGGGGAAATGAACCTGTTCAATACAAGATTGAACCAAGCACTTCAATTGAGTCTGTACCATTGAAGAAGCTTCTGTCCCACAATAAAACCAAAGATGCATTAACTGAATGTTTGAGTAACAAGTTAATTAGCTAGGCAACTGAGATGGATAAAACTATAATAGTTTCGTACCAAAATACTGCCAAGAGTAACAAGATATGTGTAAAGAATTTGAAGAGTTTCCAGGAAGAAGCAGACACCAAAATCATTCTCCATTCACTTGATGCGGTGGAAAGAGGTGCTACTGCCTTGAGAATTTTCAGCCCAGATACAGATGTATTGGTATTGATCATTCATCAATATCCAAATTTCCCAAAATACACGACTTTCATGAAGATAAGTGTGGTACTGCAAGAAATCTGCATTGGGAAGATTTATAATGCTATAGGACCTTCGTTTGTAGCAGCACTACCAGGTATGCATGCAATATCTGGAGCTGATATAACAGGTGCTTTCACAGGCAAATCGAAAACAAGTTTTTGGAACAGATTCATTGAAGCAAATACAGATGTTCTTAATGCACTTCCCTTAGAAACAGAAAGCTTAGAAGAGGCAAGTTATTGTCACCTTGAAGAATATATTTGTTCTGTCTACTTAAAATCGTCTTTAATCAGACGACTGGAAGAACTGCGTTGGTGGTTTTTCTCAAAAAAACACACTGATGGATCCGGTATGCCACCAACTCAAGGTTCAATTCGTCCAGCGATACGAAGAGCGCACTACCAGGCAATGGTTTGGCACCAAGCAAATGTGGCCAACCCAACACTTCCCCCTATCACTGACTTTGGGTGGGTGGAGGATGCAGGAATATTCAAACCTGTGATGTGTGACCTTCCTTGATGTCCTCCGGAACTATTGTATTTAATAAAGTGCTCTTGTGGCCCATCCAGATGTGCACCTCCCTGCACCTGTGTTACAAACACCCTCCCATGTTCAGATATGTGTCGCTGCTCGGCAGACGAAGCAAAGTGCAGTAATAAGAATAACCATTTACAAGATCATGATATGTCCGAAACAGATGATGATTCAGAATAGTGTGTGCCATAAACTTCAAAGAATGAATTAGTTTCTGTACTCTGTACTAGATCTCTATACTATCTTGATGTTTTCTATGTCGAATATGACAATTCAGATGTGTGTAATGCATAAATACCTTAGATATTATTTTCTTTCATATAGGCATATCTGTTATATTTCTTTTAATGATGCATTGTTATTTTAATACTGAAGATATCATCACTCATAGGGTTTATATGTAACGATTTCCTCACAAAATATTAAAGTATAAAATACTTGTAAATGACAAAATATAATTATTATGCAATCTCGAGTTTTTTAAATGTGTACTTCTTAATTGAAAAGACCTAGACATACTTAACTTAGTACCAAATGGGAACGTAGTCGCCCCCACATAAAATTTAAAAAAATACAGGAAATTTTATTAAATAATATAAATTTCCCCCTATTTTCCTCCTCATGCCACAAAAAAAAATCCCAAAATTAGAAAGATAGCCTTAGTATTTTAGTGATAATTTATTCAGAAGTTTATCTAAAAGAGAAAATGAACTATATGAAACCCGTTCACAAGGTCCTAACACACTTTTCCCGACAACAACGTTCAATTTTACTTTTTTGTGCATTTCCCCCCCCCCCCCCTTCTCACTCTCCTGCCCACCTGTCGCAAAACTGAGATGCCCACCATCATTTTTCTTATTCTCCATTAAAAGACGAACAAAACGACACCACTCACGACATTTCTTCATGAAATTGCATACGGGACCCTCAAATCAGCCAATAAGAAAACCCACTATTAACGCATGGCTGAACACGCTTACTCACTACGGGGCATACACTTTGCACTTGTGCACAGTAGAAGCCGAACAAGCAAATCGTTACAGAAGGATCATTTTTGAATGAGCGCACAACAAAAAAATATCCGCACTCCACGCGAGCTCACACATTAGTGACAAGAACTTACACAGTAGTGAAGAGAGCTCACATAGTAGTGACGAGAGCTCACACAGTAGTGACGAGAGCTCACATAGTAGTGGCGAGAGGTCACACTGTATATATATATATATATATATATATATATATATATATATATATATATATATATATATAACTACCAAGAATGTTATGTTCACAGCAATAATAGTTCTGCAGTGTACGCAAGAGTGATTTTCACTGTCAGAAAAATTTTCCCTTTACAATAAAAAGGTTTTTGTCGAAACTCTAAAAAATTACACGGACGAAAATATTTTGAGGCTGCCACAGTCCATTTTTATCATTATCTGGGAGACTGCATCACTTTTCTGATAAAATTATATTATTTATGTGTTACACATAAATTTATTACACATTTTACACCGCTCTTTGTTTTAGACGTACAAGAAACTATTTGGGGAAATATTTCCAACTATTTCTTTTCAATAACAAAATTTTAAAATCAGTACTTTCACAATTACTGAAAACTTATTTAATAAAAATATTTATGTTACTATTTGTCTATTTAAAACAAAATTTGATGGATCAACATTAATTTAACCAAAACAATTTTACTATTTTGTAGGCAAAGAAAATATTTTCCATATGCCTATGATGTATGATACAATATTTGAAGGTCCTATAATGTCTTCTTATCCAAATATAGTAGCTGTAGGGAAAAATTTCATTGTTTTAACCTCCCTGGGACGCTTTAATGTTTAACTTATTATTAGTTGAATTTTTTTTTTACATTCTCCAGGTTTAACAAATTATGTTCATCATTTTGATAACTCTTTAAAGAGATCAGGGTTTTTTCCGTTACAATTCAAAATTTTGCCCAGTACTATACCCCAGGAGATGCAACATTCGATGGTAATTTTTAATAACAAGCGAGAGAAGTGCTTTGCGTATAAGTAATTTTATTTTCAAACTTTTGTTTTTAAACAAACACTAACTTCCGGCATGTTCTCTAGTTTGAACACTATGTCTTAAAGTACAGTCATACTCATGAAGAAAATAACTTTCTGTGATCAAAAAATACATTTAATTGTACACCTGCAGATATAAGATTATATACAAATACTTTAAAAAAACCTTGGCTTTAAATATTACAAATACAGTACATACTATTTAAATAGTAAATTGGGTCTTTTTAAAAAAAATACTTTGCATCACAGTTAAATTAAATTACTGTTCATTTGAACTTTCATTAAAACATAACTCGTCTAGATGCTTCAGCCGTTCTTAATTTCTGTTTAACAACGAGTAGGCCAAGTGACAGCTGAAAAGGGATTTATTACAGCTATCGATAATTATTTCTAGTTCAAGCGTCTCTACAATTGAAATTTCATAATAACACATCAAGTCTTCTAAGAAAATGATTATTTGTTTATTTCTGGTTTTCTCTTTGGTAATATGCAGGTATTGCCTTAAAGCCCGCTCGCTATAGGATGCTTAAAATAAAAAGTCACTCCCCTTCTGTTACGGCGTCACTGCAGTGGAACCGCGCGGGTGGTTCCGCACAGCGAGTGGAGCACTCGCTGTCCGCTGGTACTCGCTCCGCGATGTCCTCGCTGGCCTGGTGCTACTCGTCGCTGCAGCACACCCGGGCGTCTGCCTCCAGGCACTCGTGCTGCGCCTCGGCTACCGACTCGCTCCGCCATGTCCTCGCTGGCCTGGTGCTACTCGTCGCTGCAGCACACCCGGGCGTCTGCCTCCAGGCACTCGTGCTGCGCCTCGGCTACCGACTCGCTCCGCGATGTCCTCGCTGGCCTGGTGCTACTCGTCGCTGCAGCACACCCGGGCGTCTGCCTCCAGGCACTAGTGCTACGCCTCGGCTACCGACTCGCTCCGCGATCTTGGGGACGGCGAGTAGAACTCGCAGCTGCACAGTCTCCAATAAATTTGCGTGTAATACCTCGCTTACGATTACTCGTGTTTCACGTACCAGCGAACACAACTCCTCGGAAGGAACATTCAGTTCATTTGTTACTCGTTAACAGTATCAGCCGACCATCACACCTCATGCCCGCCGATACTACGTTACACACCTGCCCTAAAGTTCGACCAGACTTGACTCGTGGCCAACAGAGTCCTGTAGCAATCCATTCGTTATAACCTTCGTTTGCTCACAAACTCCGTTTCAGTTTCCGTGGCTTCTTGGTCACTAAGTTTCTCAAAGCCTTGGTCGTACCCGCACTGTTGTCATGTACACGTCACTCTTACGACTCGTAACTCGTTACCTCTACACTCCGGCGTACTCGCTCATACTGCTGCACTCGTCCTCGGCGGAGACGGGCCAAGTCCTTCCCGGTGTATTGCCAGATGACGACGGCAGAGTCAAATGGAGTCTTGGACGCCTCTCCGACGGACAGTGTAACGTCGCAGGTCCTCGATCGGAAGAAATGTGCACAATGTGGCATACCCAACGAAAAGCCTCGATGTTATATGATAAAACTAAATTTTCATTATGTTCACAAAGTCGCTTTAGAAAAAAAAACAAAAAAAAACATTACAGCTTTATATATAACAACATAAGGCAGTGATATAGACGCCATACCTCCAGGAATTGCATCCATTTTTCAGAACTCAAAAATGTCAATTTTTACGGCCGCGACATTCACTTCAGTACAGCATGGAATTATCTTCAACATAGTTAGGTCCGCCCAACGCACTCAACCCTCACTTGTCAACTGCCGTGAAACCTCAGGATGTGGGAATTTCTGATTGCCATATCCGGTTTCCCATGCAGGGATGATCTAACATTACTACCACATCGCCAGTTTGGTCGGGATTTTAAGTTAGCGATTTGCATTTTGACCACGTTTTCGGGCAAATCTCCCACTGTGCGACGGCCGGTATACGGTGTGGAGGCGGCTTCTAGCAGTCTGGTGCCGTGTGCGGTGTTCTTCTCGTCGACTCATGCTGTGTGCTGCCAGGGTCACCTCACCTACTTAGGTATACCCGCCGGCTTCGTAACTGTCTTCTCTCTCCAGAATAGTCCCTACTGCAGTCGCCACTTGGACACGTGACGATGACGTCATGGGGTGGCGCAGGGAGCCAACATAACGTGGCGACGGGCCTGTGCCTGCCACCTGGCGGCAATACTCGGTACTCACCCAAGTCGCTTAAACATAATTCTATACGATACCTACGTTATATACGTAATAAAAATGTTCGCAAAGTAACAATCACGCATAGATATACAGAATTTTGCCTCAAGTAGCAAAAGTATTTCTGCGAATCTGTAACTTAAACAAGACATTCCTTGCAAACTGAGGTAAAGAAAAGATGACTTTGATTAGTTTAAACATTTAGAATCTATTTGCATATGCTACTCGTCGTACAACTTACTTCGTTTTTAAATTAAATACCTACATTTATTTCCTTAAAATAGCTCATCACAAATATTCTACTGTTTTAAAATAGTTTAATTAAAGTTTCAAGTCTTAGTTGGTAAGAAAAGTTAAACGAAAAATAAAACAATTTTGTGAACATGTACGCTTGACACCAGTGTCACGGACGAAACTAGCATTCGATTTTGTATTCATAATTAACTTAGCAGGCTTCATGTTTACAAATTAACTAACCTAAAAAATGTAACTTGCGATTTTGTTAAATAATACAAGTTACCTTTGCACAAATAGTCAGTCAGTAGGTCTATAGAAAAAAAAAATCAGGGATCACCTCTGGGATAAAGTGGGAAACGGTAAAGGAGTTAACATGAAAATATGGTTTCAAATATAGATTAAAAATTTACTTAAAGAGTTAAATAAAAGCAGCATTCATCAAAGTTAAAGTGACTAGTAGGTATTGGAAAGAGAATGATAGTACAAAATATTATCTAGCACATCATTTACCCTGAAACCAAAATTACATATTATGCCATAATACAATGGGAATTTGGTGGAGTGTTCAACTGTCGGAACTAGTTACGATCTGGTGAATCCCGATAGTGATGAATGTCCAAAGAGGTGTGATCACAAGCTGAAGATGATGCGGAGCGACGGCTCACTTCAGTCACCCAGAGTGCTCTTGAAGGAACTGTCGAAGAATCCACACCATTTGGATGGGTCGTTGTCGTCCTTTTCCCAAAATTTCAAAGTTTAATCGTATTTTGACAATGTGGCTCTTGACTGGACTACCCTAATGTCACGTAGCATTACATTGATGGAGTCTGTAACTTGAATAACTTCATAACTCAGTATCGACGAAATTCATTCAAGATTTGGCTCTACCAATCTCTCTTCTTAAAATAAACATTTGTGCTATTCATTTGTAATTTTTCGCGCAAACCATTTGTATAACTATTGCCACTCTTTATGAATAAAATAAGTATCATTTCTTGTTCAACCAGAAGTTAGTTTTCTACTGAACAATTCCAAACAAGAATGTTCCTTTTAGTTTATCCCTGCTCACATTCAGTTGTTTTTAAGTGAAGGAAATAACCTTATAGTTTCTCCCTGCTCACATTCAGTTGTTTTTAAGTGAAGGAAATAAAGGTGAAATTTAACAACACAAAGTGATATACGTTCAATAAATTTCAATAAAACAAGCAATGCTAAATACAGCTTTTATAGAGAAAAATAAATGCTCCAGAGACTATATTACAAATCAGTAATTTAACCGGGGATTAAACTATAAACGTTAACATGAAATAAAGAAAAATAATACAATAATAACGTATAGTTGTGAGAATATTTCTTCACATTAGATTAATTCAGTAATTATAAATGTTTGATATTCTGCAGAAATAATTTTACTTATCATTAATGAAAAATGTTTTTGGATTTTTATAAGATGTAAGTTTATTGGGATACAAATTTTGAGTATTTACCTATCCTATAATTACATACATTATTTTTGTAGCGATTTGCTTAAGATATAGCGTCATTTTTGGGCCTAATTTGGCAAAC
The DNA here is from genome assembly GCF_032445375.1 of Bacillus rossius redtenbacheri. Taxonomy (NCBI): domain Eukaryota; kingdom Metazoa; phylum Arthropoda; class Insecta; order Phasmatodea; family Bacillidae; genus Bacillus; species Bacillus rossius. The sequence continues at coordinate 11,274,329 of NC_086336.1, read as the reverse complement.
TAGCTTATACAAAAATGTTTGTATTTGCAAACGTGCACATACAGGAAAAAAAATTCGCTGCTCATTATTATTTTTACACTATAAGGATTTTAAAAAACATTTGTTACCTACTTTTCATCTCAAATAAAATAATGTTCATGAGAACTGCATCATCATGGCAAGTACTTCGGGTTCCAAATTCAGAATTTTTAATGTGTAAACATATAAGCTCTGGGTATAGGGCATTTGGTATGAATGATTTATTGAAAAAGGAACCGAAGTCAATGAAAGGAAATGTGTCACAATGATGGTGGACACATGTGTAGCTATATAAACCCGCGTATAAACATTTTCGTAAACATTAGGGGACATACCAGAAGTATTGGTGTTCCAAATTCAAATTTATGGGAGTGAAACTACCCTGGAATATAATTAGAGTCGTAGTAAAAAATTGGTTATCTGTAAAGTCGGTTTACGGATGATAGTTTAACGTGACAACATCATAACAAAACATTAACGAAATGATTGCATACTTTAGGAATAAAATTGAATCATTTTTATTGAATTATCACTATTTTGTATGGATACAAAGGAGTAAATGAAATCTACAATTTAATTGAAAAATTTACTTTTATTTGTCACTCATTCATTCAAATATTTTTTTTTTACTTTAACGAACAGATTATTTTAACTGTAACGTTTATACATATTTGCTATTTAACTTCTTCCAATCTGTGTTATTCTGTTAAGGATAGGACGATGATAGGAAAAGTAGGAAACGAATGGGAGTGTTTCAAGTTTAATGTGCCTCGAAAAAGTCATATCGATGGTTGTTCCAATCAAGTGGAAGAGAGATAAATGCGGCGCAAGCGTACAATCAGCGTAACGGGATAAAGTGTAACGGGACAATGTGCGTAACGGGACAATGAGTTATCCTTTTTCGTGCGTGCAGCCGGCTTTCATCTATTTATTAGACGTCACGTCAAAAAAATGTTTAGCTATGGTTTCGAGATCCTTCGGTTCGCGTCTTGCGGAACCGGTTTACAGCCAACGAGCAAGTCCATAAAGACGTAATCAGCGGAACGAAGCGCTACCGTCCAATTGTTTAACTGTGATCCTGGTGGGCCAATTTACAACCCCGTAGCCGCCGGCCCGCTCCTAGTGAGCAACACTGTAAAACGTTAAGTGTACCCACTTGACTATACAATGCATCCTCCACGCGGGGCCATTCGTCCAGTTAACTGCGAGCCCCAAACTTCTCCGACAGGCCGTATAACTGCAGTAAAACACGTTTATGTCGTGCGTTTAAATCAGTCGAATCACATTCGTATTTATTTTTCTCCTTCTTATCTCACCGATGACTGGCGTGTAAGAAAAAAAAACGCATTGGCCTCCAACTTCGCAAACTTTCTTTTTTCTTCTTCCTCTCCGGACTAGATACCTAACTTCTGAGACGAACGACAAAGGGAACCTGTAAAATGTTTTACTTCCTACGTGGACCGAGAAAAGAAAAGGAAAAAGTATTATTTTTTTTTATACTTTTCGCGACTCACGACTTTTCACGTATTTACGTCTGCCCCCCCCCCAGCCCCCCCTTCCGCACCACGACGGTTATAAAGGATACTTTGACCGTTGTGTCCGCCGCAGCGTCTTTGGCCATCTCCTTCCCCACCCGCTCACCCGCCTCTTCGAGTCACATTCCCACTCCGTCTCCGAGACGCTCCCGCTACAAACGAGACACGAAACGGACATATTTCATTTTGATCTCTTCCAGGCGCGTCTTTCACGTCCGGGGCAGTAAAACGTCCCTGCGCAGGACACGATAGTCGTTAAGAACGTACATAGGTGTGTGTATCCTCTTTCCCAGCCACCCGGCCCTACTTCACCCTCCCCCCGCCAAGAGGAGTGGTGTCCAGAGGGGAAGTGAAGGGGTGGCGCCGGCTGCCGGGCGACCAGCGGCCATCGCGCCGCGGGGGGCGTGGCCTCGCCCGGCCAGGACGACCGTTGCCATGGAGACGGCGGCAGTCGCCATGGCGACCGCCAACCGCACGGCGCGTCGCACGGGCCTCCGACCGGCGCGGCGCCTGTTGAGGGAGGGGGGGAGGGGTGACTTCCCCGCGCGCAACACTGCGAGGGTCGGGCCAATGCGGAGCCACAACCCCCCTTCCCCCCTGGGCGGCCTTCATGACTCCCTCCACGTCATTTACGGTCATAATTTTATTATTGTTTCCTCGTCCGTGAGCTGTGACAGAAGTGGTCAGGTGTTGGATTCGCCACGCGCTGCCACCTCCATAAACACGGACATAAACCAAACAGTAAGTTTTATAACCTTATTCACACATTCGTACTTAAACAAAAAAAAAAAAAATAAGAGCTTAGTTCTCGGCGGGCTGCCAAATTTTTTGCTGCTGTGCTGTGATAGGTAACTGTGTTTCTGGTACTTTCTATAAATCTTCATGGGTTGGTATTACCTAAAAAAAGGTCTCTAATTTTAGACATGGCCAGTCTATTTTATTATTTATACGTTGGTTTTGTCCTTCAAAATATTTAAAAAGAATAAAAATAATAATCCTTATCGAAAGAACTTCGTGAAATTGGGGTTTTAGAGAAAATTAATTTATACCATCTGAAGCTAGAAGGTACACTGATGTGATTTCGATCTGTTATAATTCATGGGTTTAAGATGAGTCGTAGCCGATTCTGAACAACATTAGAAGTTTGTTAAGATAGGTTTTAAGCGGTAAACATTAAAAGCCTTAAATTCACGATACTGTAGGTATTATTTAAAAGTAATACGTACTTGATAAAACATTTATCTTGCTAAAAGTTACAAGTGTATAGGCCTGTTGCCTAAAACGTTTTACCGCAAGTCCTAAATTATTGCTGACGCTGATTAATCGAAAATCTCTTAAACGTCAACGGGTATGTACCTATAGGTATTCGATAAATTAATTACATAAAATGGGTTGTAATTTCTTCATTCCTTTTCCAAGACTTAGAGTGCACTTGAGAAAAGACAAAATAAATTTGTTAATGAGGCACTGGACTCAACCATATATTTTGTGTTGACAATAAAATAATTAATCTTTGGTGGCAAACAAATTTTGCTGTCACTAATAAATTGTTTCGTTAATACATTTTTTTTGCATTAATAACCAAATATATAGGCTGAAACGTCTTTAACGACACAAACTTTGTGGCGACTATAAAACCTTTTTTTTTGGTTACTTTTTGGCGTTGTATTTTTTTAGTCACGTGCTATGAACAAGTTAAATTTGACATGACAGTAACATATCTAATGAAAAACATAAATTTCATAAAATAACGTGAACTATCTAGGTATAGTTTATCAGATATGACGAATTTATATGCTTGACTTATATGCTAATTATTTTACTTAATCTGAAATACAGGACTAATTTTAAACTAACAAGATTTGAATGTACTGTAAGAAATTTATGGGTAGTTAATTGTTTATTTTTAATGTAGGTATGAGCTTCATGACATAGGCTATTACGAATGGTACAGATATTTTCTTTTTTTCCACTTTAGGGTATGTTACTCATACCTACCTAATTTTTAAGAAAAAGAATTGATATCATTGGAATTTTACCATACTTACCTAGTTGTATTCTATATTAGGTTTTCTTCAGAACCAACTTACTAACATCCATTAGGCTACATGCTAAGAAAATTTACCTAAATATCCTAAATTGTAGATTTAATAAGTAGCTAGATAATTATAGTTTAGTCTACCTGCAAATATTTATTCATAGTATTTGTAGTTTTGATCATATCGCTTAAAGATCAGTTCCATTAATGATGTTTTCAGGAATTCACGACGGGCACATTTCATGTTTGTTGTTGTAGACTGGGTGTTATTTTCTAACTTTGGAGTAATGTTCTTGTTCTGTATATGGGGTTGGTTTTTAAAGTTTACGGGTAGCTTAAATTTTAATCACTTATAATCGATGTACACGTTTATCGAATAACAAGGTTATGTAATTTTCTTAAAAGATTGTTCTGTGTCATTGCAGAAATTTGGTATAGTAATTGTTAAATGTTTTTATTATAGGTCTAGATAGCTTAAATTTTATCTAATTCATAAAAATGGTATTACTCTTCTGTTTATAAAGCTTTTTCATTCATTTTAAAACATTTACGAAATTCCGTTTATTATCGTGCCTAAACAAATTGCGCTAACATACTTAGAAAAATTATTGGTTTACAAGAAGTCAAATATTTCGTTGGGATAAATAAGGTTAATATAAATAAGCTTAATATAAAACCATCGTATGGATCTAAAAAATTCTCTGAACAGAAAAATCAACTCTTAATAGGCTATTTTGACAAACAAAAGCATTGCTTGTGTTCACGGTATGCTTTTCAATATCTAAATTATAGGGTCATAAAGTAATATATTGGTGGATGTATGTTTTATTTTACTTAGTTACTCACTATTTGGTTTATCAAACGATATATTTATAGGCTAATACAAAACAGGCTTTATGTTGTAAGCAATTTTAAATGTTTCACTATTTTCTGACGAATAGTTATAGCTTCCGCCACACAAAAAAGTTCATACGTCAGTACACAATTATTGGAATTATTATTAAAGAGGTTTTACTTACCTTCTTTCGTTATTTCATTGTAAACAGACACAATTAAAAGCATATCTGGTCAAATCATTCGATAACAGGCACGTACTGAATAATCTGAACCACAAAAGACACTTACTCGCTAAAACTCAAGGTCTTTGTGTATGTTATTCCAAGATTGATTTTAATGTGACCCCTTATATCCTAAGACTGAAGAAATAAAAATGAACTTTTAATGCCAGTATGTTACGGCATGAAGTAATGTTACCTTAGTGTAGGTGGCGAATTTTGAAAATTACAATGTTTCATTCTTAATGTCCCACATTTACAAACTCTCAGTTACTGTTGGAACATAAATTTATTTTTAGCATAACTACAGTTTTCATTAACTGAAGATTTTGTATTTGGTGCCATTACCTCTTATAATTATATTCACTTACGTGAACATCGGGGGACGTACACAGCGGGTTGGTATGCGAAATGAAATTTTATTATAGCGAAACTATCCTGAAATATATTCCGTACACTTTAATGGTCATAATAAAATAATGATCGTAACTTAAAAAGTACTTGAGCCTGCTAAAATAATTATAAAAGTTTTGAGTTAGGCTAATATATGGTTTCTCACATATACATCTAGATGAGAATTAATTAATGTGGAGGGCATTTTCATCTTTTTACTTTATATGCTTAAAGGCTATTTTTTTTCATTGCCCAATAATCGTATAGTGTTTCTTTAAGTGAACTGTAGGGTTCAAGTAACCCCTTTTTTCATTATTTACTAGCTAATGCACACGTGTTTCGCTACGGCAGTCTAGAGGCAGAATAATGCTCAATGTAACCCCTCCTTGTGGGTCCGCCACTGTCGTGCCTCGAGTGAAAACATTAAACTAAATACAATTTTGAAAATCGACACTGTAAATAAATCGGTAGAACTTGGAAAACAGGAATAAATACACCGCCGAAGACATCAGTCTTGAATTCAAAAGTTTTTAAAAGCCTTAAAATTCACAACTATTTAACCAATACGGAGTCAGCATGATGACAAATATGGTTACAGAAAGCCTAAATTAAGATCTGAAAGTTAACATGGCATTAACAATATAATGTGAATAATTGTGGAAATTGAAAATACAGACATATTTAATTAACTGCGTTTATTATAGCCTATATATTGTAGCTTAAATTTGTTTCTTCATTTTTGTGCTAAATAAGTAAAGCGGTAGAGACCGTTAGCCAATTCGAACAAATGTACACAAATAAAATACAAATAATATCTATTCTGATTCAAATTCGTGAGAAATGATACCGATTTGGTTTGACAGAGAGGGTAAAATAACTGTAGTGAGGTAAGCTTTATATACAAAAACACATACAACATATATCTCATAAGCATTATATTATTTAATATATAGACCTACTAAAAGTTTAACTTTTGATTAATAAAACTTCAAATAGAGAAAACTTCTCATACAAGAATGGAAGTTAGGATGCTTGTAACTTATTCTTACTTAGTTATAATTTTTCGTAAAAAAAAAAAAGCAAGATATAAGATATATATTTTTTTTAATTTAAGCATGCAAAACTTTTGACATAGGCCTTATTCTTAAGCATGCTTGGTTTAATGAAAATATAAAGATAACATTCATAATTTAAGTTATGCGTAATTTTTGGCTAGTTTAATTCTTTGAGTTAATGGATTGTACACAAATAAAAACAGTTATTAATTAAATATCAGTCTGGATTATGATTACCAACGAATCATCTTAGTTTTTAATTTCCATTAATTTGAAAGTTTTTTTTTAATAAAATTTCGTTCTATAGTTAAACAGCAAAAAATTACTATTTTCTCTTTTATTGTGAACTAAAATACAGAATTCTTGTTTTAAATTCCCAGCAGAATCATAGCAGATACTGAATAAGATAAAACACATAAATTATTTCGGGGTATTTGACATACAGGTGTATCATACCCAATAAAATGTAAAAACATTTTGAAGTAGGCCTATGTACTATAATTTAAATACATTTTTTGGGAACAAGTCACAAAAATATTTTTTTATGAGTATACAAACATAAAAGTGTAAACTTTACAATATTACGGTAGAAAATTTGAAATTAAAGTTTTGTCGGGACAAGGAATTATTGAAATAGCCCAAATTTTATTTTTTATGCTATAAGGCAATGTGCCACAACATGTACAGTATTCTAATTTTATCTTTACAGTAGTCAGTTTCAAAATAATTTATTTTTTTAAATTACAAAACTTTTTCTCAATATTATGCGAGCTTGAAATACTTTAGAGATATTATTTGTCAGTTGAGTCTGGGATATTTCAACCATGTTAAATAACATTGTTACAAGTGAGCAAAATTATGATATATCAAGCGGTTTATAACACTACAAATAACATATAATACATAAATCGTATTTATAAAATCTCTGGTATGTGTATAACCTAAGTGTTTGAAGATAATACAGGGAGAAGAATAAATTAAACTAGTATACCATGGTGAAATACAGCACAACGGCACTGTTAAAGAACGTATGGCGGCCAATAGACCCTGAAAGTGCTCAAGTGACATAGTGATTCTCAGCGGTGCTTGTTCAACTGACGTTAAGCGAGTTCATAGCTGGTTCATAAACGACAAGTGTTCAGCAGCTAACGGGGCACTCGCGGTGCATAATGCTTTAGGGCGGTTTTCCAAGATGTTCGGGTAAGGTAGCGAAAAATCACTGCCTAGTTGGCATACAACCGTAACCCAACTCGCGAGCCGTATTCCAGAACATATACAAACAAAATCCCAGTAAGGAAACATATCGACAACAGTTTTAATAAACTGCGCCCTGCGCGAGGCTAGCAGCTGGTTTCAACGCATTATAGCAGACGTTTCGCAACCATTGATATAATTATTGCGGCAAAAATACCAGAGATAGCAGCACCATCGCACAAAAATAAAACCGGGTTTTCTTAATGTATCAAGTAATTTTTTCGTTGCGATTATTTATTGATATGACCATTATGCTTTCTAGGATAGTACCGCTCTGCGCATGCGCGCGGATTTTGTGCAACAGATCGGCAACGGATAGGACACTAAAATCCGTTCCCTAAAAATAAGCCACTGGCCTTGTCCTATTGTGTAATAGGAATATGTGTATTTGCTCATAACCGAGGTTTGATGTTTACTAATTTCTGGCGAGTACTGAATGACTTTCTCACAATTTTTTTATAATTGAAGTTTTGATGAACAAAAAAACAAACAAATGGTTTGACTAGAATGGTTCTGGAAGTATCACTAAATAGGCTACCTTACTTGTATTGATCTCTGTTATTTTACTCTGTAAAAAATGTTTGTATGTTTTACAAGGATAATCCTTGAAAACCCAGTTGCCAATGATATCACTTTTAAAATTACAATTAAGGGCTTTGAAACCTATAAGATTTTACAAAGCTCTACATTGTAGTTTTAAAAGTGATATAGTTGGCAACTGGGGTTTCAAGGTTTTCCCTTGTAAAAAAAATACAGCGTACTTATGATGATAATTCTGTGTTGTGTATGTTACTTTCAGTTGATTTCCCTGTCTTGTTCCGAATGAAAGTAAACAAACTTAAGGCAAACTCAACACATATAAATAACAAATTATAATATTTAAAATAAATATATATTCTGATCAAGGTCCTGTTACGAGAAGTGAATAACTTGCGCAGATTACCTGTAAGCACACTACTAAATTGGCAGTTACTCGTCTTGAAACAGTTGTTTTACTCATCAATTGCTTCCCCCCGAAAGTTATTTCCTATAAATAATACATAGTTCTCTTTGTGTCTCACATTCAGTAAGTTCTATGTTTTGTGAAAAATATCAGTTGAAAATTAGTTAAGGTAATACTTCTCAATTTTTTTAAAGTATTGCCTGATTTAGTAGGTACCAACATACTTATTAACAGTGTACCAACTTATTTAATACAATTTCTTGGACATACGCCATTGCGTTTTACACTGTTTGTCATAAAAAAGTTTAAGAACGCAAATTAAAAAATATAAATGAAAAAACAAGCCTAAATCAGATATGAAAAACAGATAAACACAACGATGTACTTTAACAGGTTTTATGGACAACTCAACGACGACAGCACAAACATTTAAACTTAAATATCAGACTTAAAAAGAATTCCGTTGAAGGAATTTAGCCATGAAAAAGAAACAGCACAGGCGAATACAGTGGGCTAACAACAAGATAGTTATCCAATTATTCCATTATGTTTGTCTGTACTATTATTATTTTTATTGATTACTCTAATATAGAAGACTTATGCAGCAAAAAGTTTTCAATGAAGCAATTTTGACCTCTCATACTGTAAAAAAAAAAAAAAAATACTTTTCTAGCAAAGTTATTTGAAAATATGGCTAATTAAAGAAAAAAAAACTTGCTAAGTAAGCAACGTAATTTTTTTTACATTGTGAATATGTAAACTTACCCGATATAAATTGTTAACACATAGGAGTCGTGCAAAGAATAATTTTTCCCCTAAAGTATAGCATGTTTGATTTTATTTTGAATTATTATCAGTAGAATGACATTTTATGACTACGTAGGAAACATTTTTAGACACAGTATCTAATAATTTGGTGCAGGGTAGGGAATTAAGGACTTTTGAAAAAGGTCTACATCTTGAAAACGACACTTTTTGAATTTTTTTTTAGAACTGTGATTATTTGATTTATCAGATGTTCTCAGTGTGACATTTAGCTAGGCTATAGGAAATTTTGTATATTTAATAATAAAGTTTGAGGAGTAACATGGGGTGAAATATGGCTTCCAGTTTCACCATCAAATAAATTTTTACAGATGAATTCAAAATGTTTTAAATCCTGATATAGTAGGTATTTAATATTATACGAGAAAATGTAGGCCTATCACAGTGTTGTATGAAAATTTCGAACTTTTTGTGATTTTCGTGGAATTCTTAACTCTTTAATCATTTTAAAATAAGTTTTATAATACTAATACTATTCTGCGATTTGTAAAATTTATGGTGGCATAACTTTTTTTACAGATAAATTACTTTCTATACGACGTTAAATGTTAATATTATTTATTAATTATATATACAGCCTATTTTATTTTTATAAGCTCTCGAATATCACGTATGTTCTTTCTACTCTAAATATTAGTGGAGATGGAATAACAAGCCATATCCGTATTCACTGTGCACATTTCTGATTGGCTGATTCCGTAAAACATCAAAAGTATTTTACTTATAAGCAGTCATATGTACAAAGTATTTTATGGGGACTAAAGTAATCCAACTTACTAAACAAACATGGTTGCGTTATGGACTTTTTTGTTCCGTTATAAACCTCCAAAAATATTTGAGCAGTTTTATTGGACGTTGTTGGAAGCGAAAGTTTGGCGGTGCGACATTGGCAAAATCTGTTGTGTTACTGGCGGTCAGTGGCAATACGTCCTATTACTGATGATCGTAACTAATGGCATTGCTGAGGTGGTGGAAGCTCTGATGCAACTAAGGTTACCTCGAACAAGTAACAGTAACATATCGTGGTACAGATGGGGAAGGACAAAACAATTTCCATCCCTACAGTCTGGAGAGGCAAAGAATCGTGCTTGAAAGTATAAATTACTGTGGATGACTATTGCTTCTGTCACGTGAGTTGTCTCAAATTGTACAGTTTTTAAACGTTATCCTAATGTTTAAACGCATCCTTTTGACACTTTGCTCTTTGAAAAGAGCTTATAAACAACTTGTACTTTAGAAAACTGTAAATTTTTAGGCAATTTATAAGGCACAGACTATATCACACATCTAAAACTATACTGCCACAACTATAAAACCTAGTTTGAACAATTGAAAATTTGAATTTGCAGTTACAAGTCCTACATTTTTTTAAATGTAAAAACTTAAAACTTTGTGGAAATATGTACTACTGTATCACGTAGGTACTGAGCACCTGGTTTATAGCTTGTAGTTGAGAGCTGTGATTTCATCAATGTGGTAGTTTAACACTTAACAATACAAATGCAAAACTGCCATAGCATGAAATGCGACACTCAATCAAACCATCTTCACAATTTAATACAATCACAAAAAAAAATGTGTCACATGATTGAATAACAAACACATTTTTAAAATGCCACATTTGTTTAGCCTATGTATGCTGTGTGCCGTTTTTAACCATGTAAAAAGGTCACATTTATATATGTAGCTTTCTTGGGCAACCGTAAAATTTACAACATACTGTGTGAAATGAAACCATAATAAATAATGTGGCATTGCTGTTCTGCAGTACATTCAAAAACTAAGAACTGCAAAAATTACAAATGTGAAATAACAATGTACTTTACATGTGAAATAAGCTAAAAACCTATTTTTTACGAGTTAACAGAACATTTGGTGCATTAAAAATTGATGTAACTTAAATTTAACCATTTTTGAGTTGTGGTGGTAATGTTTGGTTGTGCAACATTGACCACGAAACTCGGTTGGAGGAGACTTCACGCACGAGTGAAACACGAGGTCGGAAAGACGTGGTGAGCTGGCTATTTCAATCCCCGAGGGACAGTAGGGTTGCTATAGATGGATACGCTGTTGACCCATTATTAATATTACGTCTGTGCGGGAGATAACATATTTGTTAAAATTAAAAAAAATATATTAACAGAAGGACCGTCTATTGTGTTGGGTCGTTACCACAACGCCGAACGTACAATAACGCCGAATACCATAAAGCCGAATGCCAAATTGACCGCAACGCCGACAGCTAGAAAACTGATGTGTACCACAACGCCGAAATACAGTAACGCCGAAAAATGTTGCTGCGTTTTTTTTTTGGGGGGGGGGGGGGGCACAGGAGCAAAATGAAAAACAACTGAATGAATTTGTGTGCTAACCTTACCTAACATAACCTTTGTGGCAGTCCTGCAATGACATTTTTCGGCGTTAATGTACTTCGACGTTGTGGTAATTCGGCGTTGTGGTACACAGCAGTTTTATAGCTGTCGGCGTTGTATTCAATTTGGCATTCGGCGTTATGGTTTTCGGCGTTATTGTACGTTCGGCGTTGTGGTATTTCGGCGTTGTGGTGCGTCTCCTATTGTGTTAACCAAACATTTGCATTCAGCACGCCTAATTCATATAAAACACTACACCTTACAGGCAGGGTATAGTTTGCAATGCCTCGTTACTACTGAAGCTAATTTATGTGCCTATTAGTTAGATAAAACAATAAGTACTTCAGTTCTTCATTGCAAAAATGTTTTGTTGCAATTTATATTTACAATTTTTTTTATCAAATTTACTGGCGTGACTATGTAGGCCTGTTGGTACCTATGTTGGTTAGTATGGTATAGATAAACTGGCTTCAGTATGTAGCATTGGTAAGAAAATAATTAGGCAATTATCTTAAATTAAAGTAGGTTATACGACCTAATATTATAACCAGGCAACAAATGCCTTTAGCAAGTAGTTCCTGTGCTATTTTGATACATAAAATAAAGAAAAATTTGTAATGAAGGAGTTAACTAATAAAGCCAAGAAAAGTTCTTAAATTTTTAACACATTTTTTCTTTATAAAAATATTTGTTATTATCAATCTATAATTTATTGATCTATCATTGTCATACGGGTATCACTCCTGAATTTTATTTACGAACATTCAAACACATATGAAATTTAGTATAATTGTATGATAAATTTTCCATACTATTGTATGTTTAGGATTGTCAAAACTATTGCACAATGCATTTATAGTATTAATAACTCTCTTGTACTGTCTGGCATTTAAGAGCTAACAGCGACGCCAGTATAGATATCAGCGCCTGTGACATAGACAATTCGCCAGGCTTCTGTGCTGAACTAGCCACGAGTCGAGATATTGCCTATGTCCTAGGCGAAGATATTTAAGAAAAGAAGCGCAGTTCAGTACATGCGCCTTTTCAGAGGCAAAACGCCGGCCATAAATACAGCTAATTTACTACATCTTGAGTTTGCCACCAGTGCAAATCAGTAGTAATTAGTAGCCGTAAGATGTCGTTTGAATGACGAACCGCTAAAACTGTTTCAACTGAAGTTACTTAAAAAGTAGGGTATTTTTTTTATGTTTTTAAGATGCTTTAAAACATGTTCACATTTAATAAAAAATTTTAAATTTCAATTACTCTAAATAATTAGATATGTGTATATTTCCTTATTCGTCTCACGTCCCTTGAGTAAATCAGTTGTTACTTACAAGTGAAAGGAAATATTTAAGTGAAATACAAACCAGGTTATTTATGAATATAAGTAATACATTAATATATTTAAATATTTAGTTTTTGAATGTATTTAAATGATTAAGTTCGTGCAGTTTTATTAAATATATCAGTCCTCGGATAAGTTTGACTAGTGTCCATAAAGTTACTAAAATCACTTTCAAGAATACGCAATTAATATTTTTAAAAGAAAAAAATACATAGCCAAAGACACAGCAACATTACAAGTAGTAGGGAAAGCTACACTTGAAAGCCTTAAGTCTGTAATAGATTTAACTATATCGAGTAAGTTATTGAAAAGAAGGAACTGCACAACATTGAAACAAATAAATTTTTTTACACTAGAACTTAAAGAAGATTTAATCATTTTTGGTTGTGATGTAGGCTGTAACAAAATAATGAAAACATAGATCTGTTAAAATATACTCACAAATAAAAAAATATATTTAATTGATATTGTGAAGATATATACAAGATTATAAATGATCAGAATAACTGAGAAAATTTTACTTAGATAACTGTGAAAGAATAGAAAAGAGATTAATTATCTTTGATATAATTATCATTGTAATAGTCTGCATGCAACATCACTAACATTACCCAACTCTCTTAACTTATCATAGAGAAAAGCACAGACCCATTGCTTATGCATAGGTCAAAAGATGGAATTTATGGTAAGAGTATGCACGTTAAGTTGTCACGCTCTTATATGTAACATGTAGGTGATCTAAATCAGCTGTGGACGCTAATGTAGAACGATTTTTAATGTATGGTGATTGAATAGTATTAGCTAAGCGATCGATAAACTCAACGCTTGTCAAACCGTTTTTTTAAATATTTTTTGCTTGCAGAAATCTAAGTTCAGTTTTCAGGATGATTAAAAAATTTATTTGCGTTCTCATTTTTAACATTTTTGTGGGCCTAATTAAAAGGATAAATGCAAATTATTGGCTAATTTATCCAATAGTTAAATGTTTTTCATTGAACAAAAATGAAAACAAAATAAGGTGTTTAAATATTTACAGATTATTAATAACCCTTAATATTCCTTGAAGTAGTCGGCGAAGTGATAGGTGTACTTACATAAAATTGTCCTATCCGTCACTCGTAGGAACGTTTTATAAATGTTTATTAAGCTAAACCCAGCAATAATTGTGACACGCTACAAGATCAAAGAAGGGATTTTTTTCGTAGTAATGACAGTACGTAGAGCATTTGGTACTACAACATTATTGCATTAATATAATAAATTATAATTGATGTTATATCTGTGTTCTTCAGCACAAAATGAACGTATTTATGGAAATTTAGGGGTGATGTTTAGAGGAGTAATAAAACATACTTATATTTATCAAATTGTAAAAGTATTTTTTTTTTTAAATTTTTGCAGTTGCCTTTGATTTTAGGTCCCACTAGATAATATCTTTGAGCCTGGGGTGTTTTAAATCAAAGCATGGCATCACTATCGTTTACTGGAATTCATTCAATTTTGTAGATTATCAAGAAGAAAATTCTAAATTAATAATTATTTGTCACACGGCTTATGAAATAAAGTCAAGTTTGAACCATTATGATTTTCAAAGATTTTACTCGTCTATGACAAACGTAGCGATGCCTTTGCTGATAGACGTCATTGTCACTGCATGCACTTTCGAAAACAACTCAAAATATATTAAATTTTTCTATCAGAAAGTTGTTAGGTCTATCATAGTTAGCTACATCATTTAATACACATTTTAAAACTTTATTAATTATTCTATTGTCTTTTTTATGTGGGAAAATCCATGCAAAGTGATAATAAAACAATACGTAGTAACTAAGTTAACATAAAGAAACACAATAATTAAAAAAATAAAAACAATTTAAAACCTACCAAAAATAAAAACTGAAAATAACATACAAATTATAAGTCAAAGAAAGTAAAAAATTTTACAAGGAAAAAAATAATAAAAAAAATAATTTGACATAACATACAATATTCATAAAGGAGAAAAAGAATAATATTTACCTAACACTATAATATTAATAATAATAAGACATGTGTTTTGATATGAAATTTAATTAAAATCAACAATGGACATTAACTTTCTTAACAATAATATTTAGTGAAAATCATAATGATAAATTTACTCATATAAACAAATATTTCACTACACACTACTTACACAGCTTAACCTGACAATGGTAGTTTTATAAAAAGGCTACCTGAATAATGTTTTCTTAAACATCTAAAGCTCTTAGGAATTTCATTCCAGGTACGTACATTAGCAAGAGAAAATTTTTTGCGTATGCAGCTGTGTTATGTTGAGTGATGAGTGAAGAACAATTCTTATGTATGTAATTATACCATATCGAGAACTGAAGTACTGATACTTATCGGCAAGATAGGTTGGGGACTGTGTCGTTTATGTTTTACTAGGCAGTAAAAGGTAATAGCATTGTTATAGCCAAGATAACCTATTGTGGTTTGGAGAGATTGTAATATTAACGATTTTTAAATATAAATAAATCAAACACACAATTTCTGAACGCCTTGTAACCATTTACATTGTTTCTTGCCTCACAGAACTAAGCAGATATTGTTTCTTAAAATTCATTAGATAATGCCTTTCACGGCATCAATATAAATCTTATTTCATGGACATCACTTCCGTTTTAGTTTATAACATAGTATGAACGTGATTGAAATAATTAATAATTAGGTGGCTGAAATGCGATGTGACGGTGTTATAGTCATTAGTCTTTAAAATGTTACGAATATTGTAAAGAATTACTAGGGATATGCGAAAGTGACTTTATCCACACGAAATGAAACTGAAAGAAAATTTATCAAGTTTCACGAAAGTGAAACGAAAATGAATTTTTCTATGAGATAAATATATTCTTAACGAAAGTTAAGCGAAATTTTTTAATTAACAAAGAAAAAAGTGCCCCAAAATTTGCTCTTAAGTAATAAATTCTATTACATAAATCATTTTGGTACCTTTTGATGTATATATAAATATTACTATTTAATATAATCAACATCCGCCCCAGACCACACAACACAGCCCCATGTCACTCGTAAATTTCAAGAATCAATCCAGATCTCTCAGCGCACAGACTATTTCCTTTACAGTCGTAATGTCGCAGTCTATGATAATATATTTATCACGTGCATGGTACTGATGAAAAAATACGTGAATACTGCGGAACGGCCGCCATCTTGCACCACTGTCACACATGGCTAGCTCAGAAAGCTGTAGACCAGGCAAGGGACATGGTCAAAACAAAACATAACAAATGGTTGCGGCCAAGTGGTCATTACATGCAGTGACTTGTTGACCTTTTTGTCTAATTGGCTGTATATTATGAGGATTTTATATGCCAGTCAGAGTATGTAAAATTTAAATAAAGCAGACGAAAATGTTTTTGTTTGGCTGTGCGCGAATAAAAGTAGGTATGTTCTTTGTTAATGTGTATACGGTAAATACTAAATAGTGTACTAACAGTTCTGGAATGTATGTTTTACGAATATAGTACCTACACTACTGTTTGAAAGCAAATGAATCAGGTAATTTTCCAAATATTGCATGATTTTGTTTTGATACCTAGGCCTACTGTAATCACGGTTGAATTTTGTTTACTTTATCTGCCATGTTTGTTCAAGTTATGATTTTACCGTATTTTCATTAACGTGAGTTTTTTTCATCACCACGTAAATTAATCTTAATGGAAATCTTTTTTCTAATTAATGTCTATATGATTTGCATATGTTATTACATTATTAGTAATAACAAGCAAATCATATAAAGACATTACAGTAGAATCTCAGTGCTAAGTACTTACAGGTACCTCAAGTTTTTGTACTTAGTACTGAAACATGCATACATATCTTTACAAAGAGAAAAAAATATATTAAAAAAATAGCTACAGGAGAGCCGCAATGCCATATGTATTCGCAACAGCGACTTGCTTTTTTCCCCATGTCTAGTTCTCTGAGTATATCCACTTTTTCCCTAAGCGTGAATTGCTTTCGTTTCTTTTTATCTCCAGGATCATTCATATTGTAGCACAAATACAATGCGGTGTCTAAATAACGTAACCTGAAAATAAACTCAACAATAACAATAAACAATCCCGGCACAGACATCAAACAGTATTTTTAGCGTAGCGTAACACTTTTGTCTTAATAATTAATACTTCTCTCAAACCTCCGTCTTTCGATGTATCGAATGGTGTTGTGTTGCTCACGTCGCATACTACGTACGGTATAATCTATGGTTGTGCGCGCAACTGTTTGTTAACTTTGTTTTGAGAATTTAGAGGTTAGAAAATACGTTGCGGTGGTATTTGTGTATCTTTGTTCTACTACATTAATCATTTAGCTGGAAATTTATTTACCAGTTTAAGTAAATTTTGGTGTAGTGATGCCACGCTACTAGTAGAATTTATACGTTATAGTGAAAATATGATACTTTAAACTGAAACCGTTTTGCATGGCGAAGATACGATTTTTGGCGGGGACTTAAAAAAAATTCGTTAAGTGAAATATATGTACTTTATAATAAGCTACGTTATTGTACCGGTATTCTACTGTACGTTTTTATTAAATTACGAGTTCTTTTTCAACTAGAACAAACGAACTTCGGTAAGCTATTGAACTTTCGTTTGGCTCGAAATATTTCGCTAAAAACGAACTTCGACAGATGAAATTCTTACCGAAATCGAAAATGAAAGTAGCAAAATTTCGATTTCGGTATCGGTATACCGAACATTCGCACAACCCTAAGAATTACCTACTTAGTCTCTTATTTTGTTAAAAATAATCAGAAAGACTAGTAAAACTCAGTATTTACGGGTTTATACAATAAATCAACGCATTATTGAGCAAAATTATCATTAATTTTCACAGGAAATCAATTTGTGATGCTATTTCCCTAATTTATTGTAATAAATATTATATATTTTTCCTGATAAATTTTTTTTAGTAGCTTAGCATTAATCGTTTAATTTGAAGCTTTTATCTTAACTGCCAGTTCGTAATCTCTTCTGTTCGAAGTACTGCTCGCAAGTAGCGAAAAGTCACGCAATTTGGATGTGGTCTATGCATTTTTGGACAAAATTCGTGATTTTGATTGAAAAATACTATTAAAAAATATTATTGGTATGTATTGATTATTACTTTTCAATGGCTATATATTTGTCATATTTTCTTTAACACGAGATTAAATATGAATATTTATGTTCAATGGTTATTTTAAATTTTGATAGCTAATAATAAACTGTTTCTTGTTATAAATCTTAGTTTAAACTCAATGTTAGGTTTTTTCGTAATATTATTTGCATTCTGTTAAAAATGGTAATTTATTAACACGTTAATCTAATTCACGATAGTATTCCTGAATTTCAAGAGAGTATTAAAGAATTGGCAACCCAACTACAGGCACAATAATAAGCTGCGAATGTCTACGCGAAACAGACGTACACTGTATAATTTACGGAATAGCAAAGGAATTAAGTGTGATACAATGGTAGAGGGACGAAGCAACGATGAAACGACGAGCTCAATAAACGAACTGACATGCACGGTTTCTGAAACTGCAAATTTCGAAGCAATAGAAAGTAGTTTCCAGTATAACGTAGCATCTGGTAACACAGGATGAAGAAGATTTAGTTTAGAAACGTTTGCACAGATAATTATTTCTAAATCAGCTGTCTTGGAAAAAACGAACACACAAATAAATTAATGAACAAATACATAATTTCCGATTTGAAATAAACGCCCTAGGCCAAAGTATTCATAGTTTGGACCAAAATATTCATAATATAGACCCAAATATCCATAGTTTGGAAACACATATGATGAGACAAATAAAAAAATTTCAAAATGAGTTTTGAAGCGAAATCAGAAGAGTGCAAACAGATATGACACGACAAGGAAGAGGCTAGACGCGAGTTGGCGGAGAGTAAGGGAATTTCGCTAAGCCGAGTTCAAGACGTAGAGACAGATATAGAGCGGATGTCTAATGACATAAAAATGTCACCAAAAATAATTGAAGAAAAGTTAAAGATAATTCCATCAAGTTCTGATCAACGAAAGGCATATGCGTTTGACTGGCGATACAAGAAAAATGAATTGGACGAAAAATTTTAAAGGGTAAAAATACACGAATTTGTCACACGAGTAGGCAAAATAACTGAAAAAACGAAGCAATTGCATGTTGCGGAACGAGCGACGCACACATCTATGGTTAAATCTAAGACTGCAACACAGAATGTTCATAACCTGAATACAGTGCGGAAAATAGAACTCAAACAGTGGAAATGCAGTTCATGCTCTGTACGGCCAGACTATGGTTTGACGACTTACCATATAGGCCGATTGATGGTTAAAGCTAAGAAAATCCACTGAAATTTATTAAGATTTTCGAGAAATACACAACGTGGTTTGGTACGAAAAAACCTGAAATACTAAGAATTTTGGATTTGAGCTTGAAATAAACCACATGTTTTTGGTGGGAATTGATAAAAGGAAATATTCATTCGTTTTTAAAGATTTAAATTCAAACAACATTTTTGGAGTTCACGTATACAAAGAAATGTACGCACTCAGTTGCATGCCAAGAGCCAGGAAGTACATTTGACCGAAGCGTTAAAAAATTTGATAATATTTAGAACCACCTATTTCCACTGCCGATTTCGTATAAATGTTTTTCACACAACTTCCACGTAGATAATAATAACATCGAACAAGCCGTTACTACAATGACTTAATTCAATTTCGAGAAAAATCATTGTCATTTGATATAATTGAAATACAACCGCGACCGCGAGAAACCGAGAAACAGCTGTCAGAGGAAAGAGCACTGTAGCCTGGTTTAATTTACACTGGAGGCCAAAGAAACTACCACACACATTTAAATGCGCGTGTCAATGTATTTAAATCAAAGCGAAAAACGAAAGGAAAAAAAAAAACGAAAAATGGTTCTAACCAAAGGAACCAGCGGCAATACCAGGGCAGAAAATGTTATAACGCTGACCAGGCGCATTGTGATGATAACTCAGCTGGTAGTCGAACTCCAGAAAAGTTGCAAACACCACCACGAAACCCTCCTTGTAGTCAATATGTTGTTACCAGAATGATCGCGATGAGACAAGAGTTTATGCACGCCCCACAAACAGAGTGAAAACCACGCGATGATTGTGAATGTCAAACACAGTGTTGCGGGGTGTACGACCGTGTCGTCCGAGCCTCGCGCGTCCTCGCCTAGTGTAAGTGGTACCGCAGTACGTCGGTGGACGTCACTCGGCTGCCGGGTGTATTAGCCCGCGCGCGCGCCGGCTCACGAGCTTATAGCCGGACTGCGCGCCTGAGTCTTATACCATGTCGAGCGGCCCAGCGGTCGCTTCAGGACTTCGTCGCCGTTGGTGGTAGAGCCCATTTTCTGTCTCTACAGCCAGCACACGAGTGGTATCCTGTTTACCCCGGACTCCGACGGCTGCGATTATAAAGGCAAGTACTGGGAAGTCTGAGGGGCAGAATCGGCCCGGGTCCACTGGTGAGTTTGACGCAGAGACCGTAACTATTGATCAGCTTTGACAAATTTCGCGTAAGAGTGCCAAGAAAACGGATACAGACACTGGTCACGTCAGCGAAGAAGATAACCAGACAACAGAAATAAGTCGGGTATTTAATAAATATTTGTTATCACCGTTGTTTGAAAAGTTTCCTACTTTACAGGATACTCGCCCGGATAGGCCTAATTTGATTACGTTTTTGGTAGCTGTCAATGAATTGGTTTCTCTTAATTTAATTACAGACAATGAGTTGTATTCAGTTTTACAATTGTACGTGCCTAGTGAATTACGGGAAATTCTCATTTTGGCTCGTACAAATAATTTACCTTGAAACACGGTCAAAGATCAATTGTTTGGGACCGACGGCAGTAGACGAGTTAAAGAATTTTTGGGACGCAAGTTTTTGTGCATGCGTCAAAGACAACGTGAGTCTAGTGTGCAATTCTTTAACGATATCAAAAAACACTTTGACGTCATAGGTATGCCATTCCCGGAACTAGAGTTCGTGGAAATGGTGATTGATAACATGAGGGATGATTTAAAATCCTATTATTTAGTGAGTAACCCGAAGGCTTTGCAGGAATTGGGTGAAGTAGTGAAAATAATTCACGTTAGAGTTGAAATGCAGTCGTGGGCTGATAAATCCGACACACAGGGGAATAGGTGCACTTCCCACAGCGTAACATCTATAGGGTTCCGCATCAAGGAAAACGTGTTTTATTTGTAAGAGGACTAATAACCTAGCTAAACAATGTTATTACAAATGTAATAGCTACGGGAACTCTAGGGAGACGGAGGCCCGTAAGGTGGGCGCGACCCGTGACACCCCTGTTTACTCGGGCTCGCGGCCGGCAGGCGTGGCGTGTGTCCTATGCGGCGGACTAAGACACACGCGCACGCGTTGTCCCAGCAAGCCCAACGGTAATTCTGTAGGAGCCATTGCTTCTCAGACGGGACGCGTTGGGGGCTCTCTACCAAGTGCCTCTACTGGCCCCCCGCGCCTAGCGTCGGAAGACGCTCAACCCCGCAGTCACCACGGACATAAAGACGTGGGCACGCACGCTAACAATCAACAGCCTGAAAATTTCGTCGGAAACGTAAAACGTAAAATGTATTCAGACTACCTTCCATGTGTTCCCATCAGGGGCGCAACAACAGGGGGGGGGGGGGGGGAAAGGTTATTTCCCCCCCCCCCCCTTCTGAAACCTTGCAGTGGAGGCAAACGGGGGCAAAGAAAGTGCTGTGTAATCAATTTTTAGATAATGAAACTGCTTAAATAGCACCATTTTCCATCTTGAAATACAAATTTTCCCGGGGGAGGACCCCCGGACCCCCCGCTTCAATAGGGGGGATCGATGATTCTTTATAAAAAGGTATATTTCGCCCCCCCCCCCCTTTGGAAATTTATTTCTTGCGCCCCTGGTTCCCATCAACATTTGGGGTACTACATTTCAAGGTTTGGTTGATACGGGGTCTACAGAAACACTTTTATAATTGTCTTGTTGTAACTATTTGTTACGTCATACACCGAAAAGAGCCATGATAATCGCAAGAGAGTTTCGACAATTCCTTTTAGCCGGGCTAATGGTGGCATTGTAAAGTGTGAAGCGCAGGCCGAAACTGCTTTTAAGATAGGTGATTTTCGGTGGAAATTTAAATTCCTTATTATTCCGGATTAAGCTTTCGACGTAATTCTTGGTGTCGATTTCTTGAAACACACAGGGGCTTATGTTGATCTGAACTCCCGTGAGCTAAAGTTCGGTTTCACGGACGCATCTGTTCCTCTTGTAGGAGATGTAAATGTAGAGGCATTTCAAAACTAGATGCTCGCTCTCTTGAAAATCTACAACGTGAGTTCGGTAATGTCACAACCCCGGAACTGTGGTTGTGTAAGGAGGAAGGATACATTCTTCCCCTTCAGGATAACGTTCCGAGAAGGCGTAAACCATATAAAGTTGCGCCCGCGAAACTCAAAGTTTTTAAGCAACACATCGATCGCTTGCTGGCGGAGGGCATAACTACCGCATCGAAAAGCATGTATGCTAGTCCGTGTTTCCTAGTAGGAAAACGGAACAAACCCGGGCGGTACAGGGTCGTAGTGGACTACCGTGAATTGCATAAGCGTATGCCAGTAGACCCTTTCCCTATTAGTCAGAGCGAGGATATTTTCCAGACCCTCGGAAAAGGTAAAATATTTACCATATTGGACTTGAATCAGGCCTACCACCAAATTAAATTGCACCCAGACACTAAACATGCTTTAGCATTTGTGACTCCATGGGGATTATATGAATGGGAGCGGATCCAGTTTGGAGTGTGTTTACTTGCCCAGGCGTTATGTCGCGCTTTGGAAAACATTTTAAAACCAAACCTGGGAGAATTTTTGGTAAATTATTTAGATGACGTTATAATCTATAGTCAAACAGAAGCCGAACACCTGCAACATGGTAGGGCAGTTTTGGAGGCATTAGAGCGGCGGGTCTGACTGTCAACCCGGAAAAGGTTACCTGGAGGCAATATCATGCGCGAGCACTCGGTTTCATTGTGGAAAATGGTAATATGCTGGTAGACCCAGACCGTATTCGAGCCATCATGCAATTCCCACGATCCAAGAATTTACGCGGTGTACGAAAATTTCTGGGCATTGTAGGCTATTATGGGTGGTTTATACCTCGTCTGTCTGATCTCGTAGCCTCTCTTAATCAATTGAAAAAGAAAGGCGAGAAATTTGTTTGGGGTGTTGAACAAGCCACGTCTTTTGAGGCGGTCAAAAAAGCCCTTACTTCCACCCTAGTTTTGCAATTACCAAATTTTGACGAAAATTTTGTGTTGCATGTTGATACCAGCAATATAGCTTTAGGGGCAGTGCTCAGTCAGCGACTGTAAGGACAGCTTTTGCCCGTCGCATAAGCAAGTCGCATCCTTACCCCAGCCGAAACCAGGTTCTCAGCTTATGAAAAAGAGGCTTTAGCCTGTGTTTGGGCCTGTGAAAAGTTCTCAGACGATTTAGAAATAGGTGTTTTCGAATTATGTACAGACAACGAGGCACTCGCCTGGTTGTGGCAATCAAAGAAACACCTAAGAAAATTAGGTCGGTGGGTAGAACGTTTAAGCCGGTTACGTTTCAACATCCGCACGTGAAAGGCAACGAGAATACCGTCACCGATTCACTATCCCGGATGTTTGACCTTACGGAGTTTGACCTTGATGACCCCGACCTAGTGTTCTCCGATGCAGTTGAAAGCGAAGGATTAAATCTACTTCAACAAATTCCCGATGTTTTCGTCGACTTACGACATTGGCAAGCGGTAGATAGCGAGTGCCACGATATACGTCAGCAAAGGACGGACAAAGGGGGAGGGCGGTTTTGTGAAAAGAAAGGGCTGTAGGGGCGAGTCAATAAAGAAGGACGTTTTCAGGCGTTTGTTCCGCAAAATCTACGTGACTTGGTTTATGAATACTATCACCGTTATTAGTAGTATATAATAGGGGCGCCGAGCGCAGGCGGCAGGCGGTGGTGCCGGTGCCGATCCACATCTCTGACGTCACGCCCATCTGTGACGTCACGGCGACCATCTTGGATGAGCGTAACGGGATACCGCGTAACGGGACAAGTAGTACCGTGACCTTGACCTTGACCCCGGCGGCCAATTTGGATCCGCCAACTTTAAATCGAGCGCCCCACTCATTATGATGAAATTTTCGTCTCTGTCACCATATTGATTTTTTTCTGTTCCACTGGAGGTCGCCATCTTGTATGAGCGTAACGTGACACAGCGTAACGGGACATAAAGTAACGGGACATAGCGTAACGGGACAAGCAGATCACGGCAGCCATCTTGGATCCGCCATTTTGGATGACGTCATTGTGTTCTCGAACATTCCGGCGATGTGTTTTCTGCCATATTGGATCCTATTAATGTTGCAATTTTCGTTATGGTTGCCATCTTGAAATTTGGACGCCATCTTAAAAAACTTTAAATATTATCCGATTTTAATGAAAAAAATTCCAAAATTATCAAAAAATTAAATTATTCGAATTCTGATTGATTATATTGATCACCGTCCTCGGTTCGAACCCGGCGAGTGCAAAAAAAACTAAAAATGGCGACAGGCTCCTTCCTCAATGGTGGATGCAGGCAGACTGACTCCTACCACTTTTTTTCAAAGCATATATATCGTCAGCTGGTATGACGACATAACCGCCATCTTGTCTTCGTCCGCTGGAGAACACCATCTTGTTTTCGTCCGCTAGAGTGTGCTGATACCATGTTAGTATAATTATCTGGTCACCACACCTTTGACCTTGACCTTGATATTGAAATATCACCTTGACCTTGAAATTTGACCTTGACCTTCAAATTTGACCTTGACCTTGAAATTTGACTTTGTCCTTGAAATTTTACTTTGTCCTTGTCGATCATCATGGATCCGTCATTTTATGTTCAGTACATGCTACCAGGAGTTACCACCTGCTGGAGTACGCCATATTGTGTGTGTGTACTTGTATTATAGAGTAAATTTCCATCTGGATTATTTTATTCTAACCCGATACAGTGCAGTAATCATTTTTTATGGAGGTGCCCTCCGCCATCTTGAAATTCGGCCGCCATATTGAAATCATGTAATAATGTAGCTAGAAAAGCGGGAAAAAATCAAAAATTTATTAAATAAATTTATAATCCATATAATGATTTATTGGATCGACTAAGGTCCTTGGTTCGATCACTTGCCGATACA
This sequence comes from Bacillus rossius redtenbacheri, assembly GCF_032445375.1. Taxonomy (NCBI): domain Eukaryota; kingdom Metazoa; phylum Arthropoda; class Insecta; order Phasmatodea; family Bacillidae; genus Bacillus; species Bacillus rossius. The sequence continues at coordinate 11,249,182 of NC_086336.1, read as the reverse complement.
ATACAACTTTAATTAAAAAAATACTAAAAAAGTGTTAGGTTTGAGATAGTAAAAACACCACAAGTTCTTTTAAAAAAAATTTATTACATAAATTCAATACACTACTACAAGTATAAAAAAAAACACTGACAAGTAACCAAAGCCTTTTGGATACCTCGATTCAAACAGTCTTCTTATTGTACGGACTAAAACTTTTACATGACTTTAAATGTCTATCCGATCCGTTCATCACCACAGCCAGAGACGGACTGAAGTTCATAGCACTTATATAGTCTCATTAGCCGGTACAACACATGAGTCAAATCAATAACCATGTTCATTATACGTCTCGGAGCATTTTTTATAATGACGATGTAAGCTATCGAGACGTGAAATTAGTTCATTGCACTTATTGCACTGAAATTGTTTTCTTTGAACATTATTAGAACAACCGCTTCTTTCATCTCTGCGAGCATTTGAGGTGATAGTAAATGATGCACCACAGTATTTGCAATGATGCGAAGTACGCTCTTCATTAATTGAAGTATTCAATGCTGATGAAACTTCAGCTGATGGTGGAACAGCACATATCGAAGTCTCCTCCAGTGTTGTCAGAGGCGTTGCCAACGGGATCTGCTCCATCATCGTCGGCGCCGACGTCATGGTTTCCGTAGTCGATGGTACATCCTCCATCGAGTACGACGTTAAAGTCGGTAAAGATGACATCGAAGTCTCAAGAACAGACAATACACGTCTAATGCACCAGAAGAAACAAACTAGGTGATCCGTACACCGTCGACGGCAGTAACAAACTGAGCGTCCTGCTGTCTAGGACTCGTTTATATATATTAACCGGTTTGAATAATACGCTAGTCAAATCAAGAACAATTTACTAAAATACAAGAGTCAAAACAACATTTAAAAAATAGAAGCACCATCAAAAAAAAAAGGAAGCACACTTGGAAGCACCTTCAAAAAAGGAAAAACAATAGGAAGCACCGACTACGAAAAGGCAGCACATTTGGAAGCACCGACAACGAAAAGGCAGCACATTTGGCAGCACCGACAACGAAAAGGCAGCACATTTGGAAGCACCGACAACGAAAAGGCAGCATATTTGGAAGCACCGTTATCGAAAAGACAGCACATTTGGAAGCACCGACAACGAAATGGCAGCACATTTGGATGCACCGCAAACGAACAGGCAGCACAAACGGAAGCGACGTCATCGAAAAGGCAGCACATTTGGTAGCACCGACTACGAAAAGGCAGCACATTTGGAAGCACCGACTACGAAAAAGGCAGCACATTTGGAAGCACCGACAACAAAAGGGCAGCACATTTGGAAGCACCGACTACGAAAAGGCAGCACATTTGGAAGCACCGACTACGAAAAGGCAGCACATTTGGAAACACCGACAGCGAAAAGGCAGCACATTTGGAAGCACCGACTACGAAAAGGCAGCACATTTGGAAGCACCGACAACGAAAAGGCAGCACAGTTGGAAGCACCGACAACGAAAAGGCAGCATATTTGGAAGCACCGTCATCGAAAAGACAGCACATTTGGAAGCACCGACAACGAAATGGCAGCACATTTGGATGCACCGCAAACGAACAGGCAGCACAAACGGAAGCGACGTCATCGAAAAGGCAGCACATTTGGTAGCACCGACTACGAAAAGGCAGCACATTTGGAAGCACCGATTACGAAAAAGGCAGCACATTTGGAAGCACCGACAACGAAAAGGCAGCACATTTGGAAGCACCGTCTACGAAAAGGCAGCATATTTGACAGCACCGACAACGAAAAGGCAACACATTTGGAAGCACCGACTACGAAAATGCAGCACATTTGGAAGCACCGACAACGAAAAGGCAGCACATTTAGAAGCACCATCATCGAAAAAGCAGCACATTTGGAAGCTCCATCAAAAAAAAAAAAAGGCAAAAAGGAATCACAAGTTACGAGATCTAAGTCTTAGTTAGAAATCAGAATACAAGAAATAAAAACATTAAATTCTTATGATTTAAATTATTTATTTTATTGCTTTACATTATACAATAGCAAGTAAAAAAGCCACTATTGTATGTAGCCAGCATTCCTCAGTTCCTTGAGTATGAAGGAAATTTCTTTGATGCACGAATATTTTCCTGCACAAAGCGAACCATGTAGAAGTCTTAGCCGGTCAACCAATATGTTTGGATCTTTCCATGATGTGTAATCATTCTCTTCTACCACCATCTACCTTGCACCTTTATAATAAATATTATGATCTCTGGTGTCTTCCGTTTTACCACCAACCTCAGGGTAACTTTCATGTTTGAGACGGTGATCATCACAAGCTTGGTCAGATTTATTTAATATATCACGTCGTCTCCACCGTTTTGGTCTCAGGACACCGCCACAAACTTCGATCTTGGCAGCTTTAGGTGCTTCATCATAGTCTATGTCTTTGTCAACAGCCTCAGAGTCACTGTAACAATCACCGTAGAAGGAATCGTCTTCACCCAATTTAACGTAATAATTCGATGTTGATGATGTTGAAGTGTCTTCATCGTCTTCATGCTTCCTTTTTAGGAGTCCATCATTTTTACAAAGTAGGAAAGATCTACTTGAATTCGGCTGGAATATATTCTCACTTTTCACGTTAAGGATTCTTCCATTGTCTTCATTCTTCCGAAAATCATCAACCTCCTTCAATTTAAGTTCTTTGTCTTGATCGGAAGAGCCAAGAAAATTATTGTCGTAATGCAGATCGCTCTTTCTTAGGCTAGTAGATTCATCGTTGTCCTCTAGCTTGTACGCAGGCTTGGCGCTACAAGTTCTGCCATGTCTTTTTAGGCTCTCTCTCCGCGTAAACGACTTGCTTCATCGAACACAACTAATCATATTGCGCAGTGGATTTTTAACACAGTCATTCTTCTCGTGTTGTCTTTTATTCTTTCTCAAGATAAACTCTTTACTGCAAAACTTACACCTATGTTCTTTCGATACAGCGTCAGATCCCAAATCAGAATTCATATTAGTTACTGAGACTAATGCCAGATACCAATTGAGTGTTTTAAATTAGATCGAATACTTAAATAGAAACTTTTTCATATTTCATCAGCGAGAAATAATATATCTCATGCAAAAGTACTTTATGCATGTAGTTCTGCTTTTCAACAACAGATGTCGCCACATGTTGCTTGCAGGTAAATAATATTTAGTTCTTTTATGCGGGATGCGGGATGCTCACTAACGATCGCAAAAGAAGGATGGCTTCGCTAGACTCCAAGGAAAAGGAAGTTCGTCTTGCATGGTGGTGCTCCACATATGACTCATGGCGTAATATTAATTTGACTGAGTAACGATATTTGTTAATTTCACCTGATAAAAATATTGAACTTGTAACATTAAGCCTGCGTACAAGCCAGAGTACAACGATGGATCTACTAGACTAAGGAATAGTGATCTGCATTACGACAATAATTTTCCTTGTCTTGAGAGAGATTATGTTCGTGGCTCTTCCGATCTCGACGAAGAACTTAAATTGAAGGATGATGATGTTTTATGGAAGAATGAAGACAATGGAAGAATCCTTAACGTGAAAAGTGAGAATACATTCCAGCCGAATTCAAGTAGATCTTTCCTACTTTGTAAAAATGATGGACTCCTAAAGAGCAAGCATGAAGACGATGAAGACACTTCAACATCATCAACATCGAATTATTACGGTAAATTGGGTGAAGACGATTCCTTCTACGGTGATTGTTACAGTGACTCTGAGGCTGTTGACAAAGACATAGACTATGATGAAGCACCTAAAGCTGCCAAGATCGAAGAATGTGGCGGTGTCCTGAGACCGAAACGGTGGAGACGACGTGATATATTAAATAAATCTGACCAAGCTTGTGATGATCACCGTCTCAAACACGAAAGTTACCCTGAGGTTGGTGGTAAAACGGAAGACACCAGAGATCATAATATTTATTATAAAGGTGCAAGGAAGATGGTGGTAGAAGAGAATAATTACACATCATGGAAAGATCCAAACATATTGGTTGACCGGCTAAGACTTCCACATGGTTCGCTTTGTGCAGGAAAATATTCGTGCATTAAATAAATATCCTTCATACTCAAGGAACTGAGGAATGCTGGCTAAATACAATATTGGCTTGTTTTACTTGCTATTGTATAATGTAAAGCAATAAAATAAATAATTTAAATTATAAGAATTTAATGTTTATATTTCTTGTATTCTGATTTATCACTAAGACTTAGATCTCGTAACTTGTGCTTCCTTTTTGCCTTTTTTTTGTTAATGGAGCTTCCAAATGTGCTGCCTTTTCGTATTCGGTGCTTCCAAATGTGCTGCCATTTCGTTTTCGGTGCTTTCAAATGTGCTGTCTTTTCGATGACGGTGCTTCCAAATGTGCTGCCTTTTCGTTGTCGGTGCTTCCAAATGTGCTGCCTTCTCGTTGTCGGTGCTTCCAAATGTGCTGCCTTTTCGTAGTCGGTGCTTCCAAATGTGCTGCCTTTTCGTAGTCGGTGCTTCCTATTGTTTTTCCTTTTTTGAAGGTGCTTCCAAGTGTGCTTTTTTATTTTTTTGATTGTGCTTCTATTTTTTTAATGTTGTTTTGACTCTAGTATTTTAGTAAATTGTTCTTGTTTTGACTTGCGTATTATTCAAACCGGTTAATGTATATAAACGGGTCCTAGACAGCAGGACGCTCAATTTGTTACTGCCGTCGACGGTGTACGGATCACCTAGTTTGTTTCTTCTGGTGCATAAGACGTGTAATTGGCTGTTCGTGAGACTTCGATGTCATCTTTACCGACTTTAACGTCGTACTCGATGGTGGATGTACCATCGACTACGGGAACCATGACGTTGGCGCCGACGATAATGGAGCAGATCCCGTTGCAACGCCTCTGACAACACTGGAGGAGACTTCGATATGTACTGTTCCACCATCAGCTGAAGTTTCGTCATCATTGAATACTTCAATTAATGAAGAGCGTACTTCGCATCAGTGCAAATACTGTGGTGCATCATTTACTATCACCTCAAATGCTTGCAGACATGAAAGAAGCGGTTGTTCTAATAATGTTCAAAGAATACAATTTCAGTGCAATAAGTGCAATAAACTGATTTCACGTCACGATAGCTTACATCGTCATTATAAAAAATGCTCCGAGACGTATAATGAAATTGGTTATTGATTTGACTCATGTGTTGTACCGGCTAATGAGACTATATAAGTGCTATGAACTTCAGTCCGTCTCTGGCTGTGGTGATGAACGGATCGGATAGACATTTAAAGTCATGTAAAAGGCTTAGTCCGTACAATAAGAAGACTGTTTGAATCGAGGAATCTAAAAGGCTTTGGTAATTTGTCAGTGTTTTTTTTGTACTTGTAGTAGTGTATTGAATTTATGTAATAAATTTTTTTTAAAAGAACTTGTGTTTTTATTATCTCAAACCTAACACTTTTTAGTTTTTTTTTTAAATTAAAGTTGTTTTGTATCGGACAGGGATCGAACCAAGGACCTTAGTCGATCCAATAAATCATTATATGGATTATAAATTTATTTAATGAATTTTTGATTTTTTCCCGCTTTTCTAGCTACATTATTACATGATTTCAATATGGCGGCCGAATTTCAAGATGGCGGAGGGCACCTCCATAAAAAATGATTACTGCACTGTATCGGGTTAGAATAAAATAATCCAGATGGAAATTTACTCTATAATACAAGTACACACACACAATATGGCGTACTCCAGCAGGTGGTACGGTAACTCCTGGTAGCATGTACTGAACATAAAATGACGGATCCATGATGATCGACAAGGACAAAGTCAAATTTCAAGGTCAAGGTTTAATTTCAAGGTCAAGGTCAAATTTCAAGGTCAAGGTGAAATTTCAATATCAAGGTCAAATTTCAAGATCAAGGTCAAATTTCAAGGTCAAGGTCAAATTCCAAGGTGAAGGTCAAAGTTCAAGGTCAAGGTCAAAGTTGTGGTTTCAGATAATTATACAAGATGGCGGTCATGTCGTCATACCAGCTGACGATATATGTGCTTTGAAAAAAAAGTGGTAGGAGTCAGTCTGCCTGCATCCACCATTGAGGAAGGAGCCTTTCGCCATTTTTATTTTTTTTTTCATTTACAGGGTTCGAACCGAGGTCGGTGATTGATATAATCAATCAGAATTCGAATAAGTTAATTTTTTGATGAATTTTGGAATTTATCCCGATTTTCTAACATAAAAATTGTGAATTTCCAAGATGGCGTCTAAATTTCAAGATGGTGACCATAACGATAATTGCAACGGTGATGTCATCATCCAATATGGCGGACAACACAATGCCGGAATTTTCTAGAAAACAAAATGACATCATCCAAAATGGCGGATCCAAGATGGCGGATTAAAAATGGCCGCCGGGGTCAAGGTCAAGGTCAAAGGTCAAGGTCAAGGTCACCAAGATGGCTGTCGTGACGTCACAATCCAAGATGGCGGACACCGACACCACAACCACAGCCAGAAGCCAGGCGCAGGTCCGTCATTCCTATACTACTATTGTTCTAATAAAAAAGTTTATTACACCAAACTTTTTAAATTTGTTCGCAAGTAAACCTAACCCATTTATCGTTTGGCGTCTCTTGACGAGCTGCTACAGGAGAGATAACAGTACATTAAAATTTACTCACCTTCTTGATATAATAATTCAAGTTTGACTCATCAAAGTACCTACTTCATAAAAAATTCATTGTCTCAAACTATGCAATACTTATTCTGCAAAAATATAAATAGTTTTATAAGGTGGTGTTTAATGTGCCCAATAAGTTTTTATCCTTCAAATATGTTTGGCCGTAGACTTAAATATAGATACTTAATATGTTATTTCAGTCGAAGTGTAGGTATTTTTTGATTCCATGTTATAGTGTTACGACGTCATGTTAAACGTGTAGCACAGAACTACATATTTAGTTCAAATTCTACTTCAGCAACAAAACTTTTTTTTGAATATGAAATTATAATGAAAATAAACAATACTTAACAAACAAGCAATAATTAATCAAGTAATGCTTATTCGCCAAACGAGTTTCTCACTTGTATGGATTCCTCGTTGCTGTTACTACCTATATTTAGTTAATTTAAGCGCACATACCTGTACTTTAATTCCCACGTAAGGAACTGACACAATCCACTACGTGTATTAAACAGTTACTTATAACATTCATTTGTGTTCCAGAAATATTATTTTTACACATTTTAAATACGCTTCTGTAATAATTATTAAATTATGTAAGTAAGCTTAATCATAAATCACTAAAAAAGAGATTACATATCCGTGTAGAGTTCAAATAATGTGATAGTTTAGATGTGGAGTAGTAATTCAAGTTAACAATTGAGAATTGTGACTAATATAAAGTACAATTTTTTTTTTGTTTTGTTTTCCAGCCTCCGGCATCCTACTTCAGGAGCTCAACTTGAATTACACGTGAACAATTGGTGAGTTATGTAACAAATTAGTTAGCTACACATTTTGCAGTTAGTCCTAAGATGTTGTACAGGTTAAAAATAGAAAGTTCCCAGTAAATAACGTGTTAATTCAAATGATTCGGTTAAAATCTATCGTTAAAATCTAAATTAAAGTTAACGAAGCAAAGGCAGGTGTTCAAAAAGTGATAGAAACCAAATTTATAATGGTAAAACCTTCTTATAAATAAGTTAAAAACAGCCATTGCAACTGTAAGACGTTGCTGTAAGAGCGTTAGAAATAAAAATTATAATTGTTACTTTACAACTAATTCATACTCTGATGTGCTGTTTAAGTATAATTGAAGTAGAATATAAACTGAATATAACTATAAGCACCAGAATTACAAAAAAATACAACTTTTTTAAAACAAGCGTTAAATTAAATGCTTAAAATCTACATAACAAAATTATCTTAATTGTTCTTTTTAAATGTTTCATTAATTTCACAAATTTATAAATATAACTTTCCGGGAAACATTATTTTATTTTTAAATCAATTACATAATAAATACTAAAATACAAAAATTAAAGTATATGTTATATTATTTTCATTCTTAATATTTTCCATAGTGCTAGATGAAAAATTACCGTTTCAATTAAAATCATATCTGCTATGTTACTCTGAAATGAAACACTAGAAAATATTTTTATTGGCACTGGATCACTGGTTTTATTTTATTTATTGTTTTGTTATTTTCAGTTTGAAATTACATATTATTATTTGTAAGTTATTGTTTTATAAAAATTATCCTGTAGCCATCAAAGTAGTAGAAATTGTTGTATTCATAGAGAAGTACAAAAATTATGCTAAAATTTCACAATTATATACTACAAATTAGTTATATTAATATAATATTTCATTTCACGCTTTTATAAATAATTTTATTGTTTATAAACCAGAGGTTTTTTAATGACTTCTGTGGCACTTTCTGTATCATCTCATTATTGGTTCTTAATGTTATAAATTCCAGGCTGCAGACCTACAAAAAAAATTCATCCACTTCTACTTTAAGCAAGACGCTTATATTTTTCCTGACGTTCCAATAAACTTAGAGTTTTGAGGGGCAAAACTAAGCGAACTTCCAGCCACTTGTATTACTCTCGGAGCTTTTAAGTTTGTCGGAAGCTGTAGTTTAATCGTGAACATAATGTGAAGCAACCATGCCTGTGGTAATGGAGGCTTGGAGCATAAGTTAAGCTCGCCTGCAGGCGTCGGATCGAAAGATGGCCGACCACACAAAGTTCTTCAGTAGATAACCTAAACATAAAAGCCTATAACTAACCACCCAGCCGACGCGTTGTGTGTAGTGAAGCTGGGTAACATGAGTGTATCAAGCAGTCACTTGGGCTCCGAGCTGTACATGGGCAATGAATGTCGGAATGTCGGGATTGGGTTCTTGCGGAAGTGACAGTCAGTTAACCGTTGTCCGTGCTCCCTAGAGGGTGCCGTCTTGAGGAGGCTAGAGTTATCATCAGATTTAAGACTATTATTTATATATAAGATTATTTATATATTTATATTTAAGATTATTTATTTTTATTTTAGCTTTGTAAAACCGGAACTTGTTTTTAAATCATGGCTATTTTTTATGTTTAATTTAGTTTTGTTTCCAATTTTCAAATATTTTAATTGGCCATTAGAGGCGGGCCGAAATCCATCGTGTTAGTCAGCTTTAGAAAGTTTTGTATTAATTAATTCAGTTTTTTAAATTTGTTTTACTATTATTAGTTTTATTTATTGCGTGGTTTATTTAAGTTTTCCGTCGAGTATTTTGAATTGGCATTTTAGACATTATAAACGGACTTTAGTTCCTTGAGTCGCCGCTAGAAATGCAACAGCGCTCGTGCGCACAGCGAGGCGAGTGTCTGTTTTCCGCTGCCGTGTGGCGGTCGGCCTGGCACCAGAGTTGATGGCGTCGCGACGTGTATGCAGTGTGCAGTACTTATTTTTTTTGGCAAAGGCGTAAACTTTTAAATTTAACAAGCATAAAGCTTGGTGGATTGGACTGGGAAGGTATCAGTGGTATTGATTTTTATGAAGAAGCTACGTTTTTGTGATGTACGAGGTCGATGCACACCACACACCGCTCAGCTGTTCGTCCCATTTGGCTGGTTGGGCGTGACCTTCACCGCAAACGGCCGTTTGCTTGAGCATTTGCAAGTTTGTGCAAATATACGGTAAACGTTTTTCATAAGAGGATATCAAGTAAGTGCCCCTTGCATGTTTTTGGCACAGGTGTGGGAAATCTGCGTACTTTTTTTTTTAGTTGACTTGTAATGTTGTTGCGGTCTCAACCTCTTGGTGAAACGGAAAATGAACTTAAAATTGTTTTTAAAGTCTTCCAGTGGAAACAGGTATTCTCGTTGCTTTTAATAAGCCTTCCCAACTTTAGTGCGCACGGACCTTTTTAAATGGAATCACACGGACCTGTACTTGAACTGGAACTTATATATATATTTTTGTATTCTGTAATAATATACCAGGCTTAATTTTAAGAAATATATATTTTTAGTGGGCTTTTGTACAGGTTTATATTGCCGGAGCCGGAATTTACTTCAAAGGGGAGCTCCCGACGTATTTATAGTTGTATAAATGTACGTTCCCGGTAGGGAATATAGGAAATATATTGTAGGAAGTAATGATATTTATATGGAGTGTGGCAACGAAGTTGGACTAAATATAATCTCATCTACTATAACTTATAAGGGATTTATGTATTGCCTAATACGTTATTGTAACTGGATCGACTTATTTATGTGACGTGCTTTACGTAATGTAATGTTTTTATCAGAATACGTCATATGTTTGGCAAAGTTATAATTTATTTTTAAGGAAAATAAATTTTAGATGCTTATCTTTATTTCGGTTGTAGTTTTTCTTAGCTGTACCAAACTGACACTATCTCTTATATTATGCTATAATTTCTGCTGTAGTAATTGTTTTGAAGATTTTGCATTAATTTTGATATTAACATTTTGTAGTATTTTCTTTAAGTCTGCCCCCCCCCCCCCCCCCCAATACTTATTTGTGGGTTTTAGACGTGGTTTTGGCTCTGGAACTGATTGTATTTTGGGCAGAGCAATTTTCTGCATTTAGATATTATTTTATACACGTTAGTACCCAGCGGGGGTGGGTATTGTGACCTTTGGCTGAAAGTGACGAGCAAAGGTTCCAGCGTCTTACCCTCGAGACACCGCGAGAGACAGGATTGTTTGAGTCACACACACTGTCAGATATTTTCACCTTAAATTTATGAAAAAAGCTGGTTACAAATTATCCAGAGTTCTTCATAAATGCATCCTAATATTCATAAAATTACGGTTACAAAAATCGCTTATTTTAATCGTGAACCTATAAGAATAATCTCAGTATTTAAGAAAAAAACATTAATAAATTGATTGTCTGCAAAGTCGGTTTACGGACGATAGTTTCACGTGACAACGTCATAACAAAACATTGATGAAATGATTGCATACTTTTATGAATAAAATTGAATCATTTTTATTGAATTATCACTATTTTGTATGGATACAAAGAAGGAGTGAAATGAAATATACAATTTAATTGATGAATTTACTTTTATTTGCACTCATTAATTCAAATATGTTTATTACTTAAACGAAGAGATTATTTTAACTATAATTTTTATAGATGTTAGCTATTTAACTTCTTCCAATCTGTGTTCTTCTGTTAAGGATAGGACGATGATAGGAAAAGTAGGAAACGAATGGGAGTGTTTCAAGTTTAATGTGCCTCGAAAAAGTCAAATCTATGGTTGTTCCAATCGAGTGGAAGAGAGATAGATGCGGCGCAAGCATACAATGAGCGTAACGGGACACAGCGTAACGGGACAATTTGCATAACGGGACACTTTTTCGTGCGTGGAGCCGGCGTTCATCGATATTTAGACGTTGTCGCGTCAAAAATTGCCTAAGACTCATTAAAAAAACACTCATTTCTTCCACAAGTATGTGTGTCTTGTTTATACGAATTAAAAAAAAAAAGATTTCGGAAGTGGAAATATACCGTAGTTTCTACGAAGATCCAACTATCTAAAATTACGAAGAACCATTCGTTTATTTGAGTTGAATTCTTCGTTGACAAGTCCGTAATTTTACAGTAATTTCTTACTGTTGTTTAAATCACACGAAAACATTTTTTTAAAAGATAATCTAACACAACTGAAGCGACGATGTTTCTAAATAGTAAATGTTTAATTAAAATTGCTCTTTGTAATAAATTGTACTTCAACTGGTACTTTCAGTAAGCAGACAGCTGAAAATTCGTAGCCGATGCTAGGTTGTACAGCCCTTAGTATGATCAAGTGAAACATGCAGGTTGAAAATTCATAAGTGATTCGAAACATACAGGTTGAAAATGCACAAGTGATTCGAAACATACACGTTGAAAATGCATAAGTATTTATGCAGTGGTTGCCGTTGCCATTCGCAGCACGTGCAAGCTAAATTGAAAGAAAAAAATCCACACGTCTTCCACGTATGGAATGTCGCCGGACTGGCCGGCAGGGATCGAAGCCGTGACCGCCAGAACCAAGCTTCAAGGGGGGGGGGGGGGGATTTACAATCCTGCTTCGACGAACGCTTGCTTTCGCAACAACAGAAGGGGTCAGGGGTTCAAATACATAACGTCCCCCCCCCCCCCCACTTAACTCTCACGCCGTCTCTCGCGGCACCTTCGTGCCTCACGAGCACACCTGCTGGTTATTTATTCATGGTCGGTCCACGCCTCGCCGCAGCTGTGTCGGCCTGGCCGCCTGCCGACACGCACGCAGCCACGGACTGGCGACCCCTAGTGCGTTCTTCACTTGTCCTTGGTGAGAAGCCTGAGATGTCCATCAAGTCCTGTCCCTGCCCGAACACGCCCGAACATTCACCTTCGGCCAACCTCGGGATTTGTTTTATTTTTGCGCAGGAAAAATGAATTCAAATTTTAAAAGTGGTCGGTTAGGTTAGCTACAATAAAACACTTTAAAACACTATGGACGGTTAGTTAGGTTAGTATAGCTACATTAAAATAAACAGATATATATATATAATATATATATGTATATATATATATATAAATAAACCCGAGGTTGGCCGAAGGTGAATATTCGGGCGTGTTCGGGCAGGGACAGAACTTGATGTACATCTTAGGCTTCCCGTCCTTGCTGAGGTTCATTTTGCTACAGGTTTGGAAGTTTGGCTGCTAGATAGCAGTGGGGTTCGACGCGAGTGACGTATTCAAATGTTTTAATGCGATCACGGCAGTCTTTTGCAAATTTTAAATTTAAATATTAAACAGATGTCAAACTTTCAAATAATTTTGGCTTTTGAATCACAAAGGCTTGATCTATATACCTTAGTGATTTTAAATTTTGTCCGGGAAATATTCCTAATGTCGTTTTACGTCCGTGTGCTAAACTCGGTAGAATTTGAAGTACGGGAGGTACGATGATAACTTTAGAATACTAACGGTTCCCTCATACGGATATATAAACATATATTGTATGTATGTTTAAGTTTGTGTGAATGCAACAGTAAGACCCTGAAGGTGTGCAAAGATAAAAAAGTATACAAAATGAAAGAAAAAAAAATGTAAATTGTTAGTGTAAAATCAACGTTGACGTTCATGAAAAATAATTTTACACTAACCACTCTCACTACTTAAATATGTAGTAGAATTAACTTTACTCAAACCTTAGTCTATAGACAGGGCTGCAAACATAATAGGCTATAAGGGTAAATTTTGGAAATTCACTTACAGATATGGTATTAGGTTACTTGTTTGCTTCCCCAAAGAACCTAGCGGCATAAATCTGTCATGTTATGGAAGAGAGGGTTAAGTCAGAAAAAAACTATATAATCGCAAATGAAAATTTAAAATCAAATGATAACATGTTCATACTCATAGCATCATGACAAAAATGCACAGACAAACAAAGTAATATTAATATAAATATATATAGTAAGAATGCTGATCTTGCAAATACTCCTGAACTTTTTTCGGTCTCTCCTGAAAATAAGACATTCTTGACTTAACCCTCTCTTCCGTAATACCACAGAAATGTTCCCTGTTCCAAGCTCACCCGTAAGAAAACCTGTGTTCTTCCTAATCTATAGTAAGTGGAATTAACCTTGGATCTTGTCCCTGAGAACCAGCTCGGATGTTTCCTTGCCCTACGAAGAGCTGATGTGAGCGACGTTACACCTCCGGTACGAGCCTGGATACACTGAATACAGAGTTTGCATACACTGTTTAAAATTCTCACCTTTAATTTACGAAGAATTCTGGTTACAAACTATCCAGGGATATGTCGTAAATTTACTACATAATTTTTAATTACATTTAGGTACAAATAATTCAATTTGTAATGTATAAAGTGATTTTATTTTTTATATTAGGTTTCAGACTCATTTATGTATACTTATGTGGATTTATTTCATTTCCATTTGTATAGTTTCAGATTAATTCAGTTATTTCACATTAATATGTTCAAGTTGATAACATTTCTAAACATTTCAATCCTCTCCTTTGATTTATTTCGTTACAATTCATGCATTTAATCATTGAAATTCGTTTACATTAAAGTACACTTATTTCGTTATAAATGGGTTCTTTTGATGCTTTTTGATGTCTTAATAAATTAACGGACGCTGAGTTGACTTACCTTAAACATGACTCCAAAAGATATAATAACAAAACTTTTAAAAACTGGTTAAGTCCACAGTCATAACACTATTATTTTCTCCATGTGTTTTTTTACATTTATTAATAGTGAAACAAAAAAAAGGGGTGGTTTGTCTGTAAAGTCGGTTTACGGACGATAATTTAACGTGATAACGTCATTAGAAAACATTGATGAAAAATTGCTTACTTTTTAATTTTCAAATATTTTTTACAGTTTTTGCAAATTTAATTAAAATATTTTTTTCAAATATAATCACGAACAATTAGTTAAAAAGCCCTCCTTAACCTGTTTGATATTGTAGAAGATTTTCACGCACGGTGGTTGGCCGGTTCTTGCACGCTCGGCTCAGGCGGAACGTGACAATTTTTCGTGCGTGCAGCCAGCGTTCATCGATTTATAAGACGTTATCACGTCAAAAACTTGAAGTAGAAATACGGCGTAGTCTCTACGAAGATTCAGATATTGGAAGTTATGAAGAACTTTTCGTTTATTTGAGGGAAATCCTTTGTTGTAAAGTTCGCAAATTTACTATAATTTATAACAATGTAGGCCTCCACAGTACCACGGGTCTTCTGGATGATTGAGGGATCTCAGAATGAAGTGGTAGATTGGAGTAGGCTCAAGCAGTATTGTGACTTTAGAGTTAACGACACTGTAAAACATTTTTGTACTTTTTACAAGGAAAATCCTTAGAAAACCAGTTGCTAACGATACCACTTGTAAAACTGCAAGGCAGAGCATTGTAAAATCGCCAAAAAATTTTCCTGCAATTTTTCAAGTGATATCGTTGGCAAATTAGTTTCCAAGTACCTACTATCCTTGTAAAAGTACAAAAAAATTTTTAACAGTGTATGCAGGCGAAGATAGCCTAAATCCATGCCCTTGTGATGTACAACCGAAGGCAAATGGTTCCAAAATAAGATTTTTAAGTGAAACTTCTTTGGGCGCGGTGAGAGTAAAATTTCAAGGCCGAATTTTAATCCAACGTTTTCGTGAAACATTGTTGTGAAACGTTTCTGAGGCGAAAAGGACAGAAGGAGAGCACTAAGCTATACATGTTGCTGGGTTCGTTTTCGTTCTCCTCTTTGTGCGTCCCCCGACCCCAAAAAAATAGAAATGAGAGGGATAGATGAACAAAAGAAGACAGTGTGCGCATGCCCTTGTTTCAGAAAATAAATATAGGTATTCTATACAGTCAGCTGTGAGTACCTTGCATTTTATATTTGCTACCAGTGCTCTCAAGTTCCACCTTGCTTAACCTGCAGCCTAGAGAGCACTGTTGAGACAGTCTCTGAATTTCCCGTATAGGTAGCGCCAACTGTTATGAATTTAATATTTCGTTTAGAGATTGGGCGTGTTACAAATAGCAGAATTGTTTGAAGAAACATTCTAAAGCACAGTTTTTCTTCATGGTGTATTTCAGCAGTGAGTAATATTTATTGTTGTTATCGTTATAGATTTGATCAATAATTATTAATAAACTGAGCAGTTATTTTGAAGTGAGTAATAATTACGTTAATAAATGTTTATTTATAAAATTGTCTTCTTATTCTTTCTTTCTTAAGTTCTACCCATTAGATACGTTATACTTACGAGTCTAGATTTGAATAATTGCAAAAGAAGTTGCACTTCTATCGCGTATACAAAGTTACGCGCGCTCCTTTTTACTACATGTAGATCCATTGTTACTTCGCCACAAGACCTCTGCGCACGAAAACGGCACAACTCGCACTTCAGATGTCTCTCGTGATGTCACCGCGGCGTTCGAAAACTGGCTAGCGTGGCTTACAAACCTTATTTCATCGGGAAATAATCTGTCATTAAAATATAATTAAAAGGAATAACGTAAAAAAAATAATTTGTAATTAAAATATAATTAATAGAAATAACGAAAAAAAATCCCGAATTATTTTTAAAACCGGAATTAACTAAAATGTTTTAACATTAGATTTCTATGTTACACAAATTACCATTTAAAAAAAGGATACTTGAATAAAAAAAATATCAGGCTGACCGGTAACAATTTCACCCCAGGTAGACTTTTTAGAGTGTTCATTGGTCAATAGCACTTGAATGGGTAATAACTTCTTATTTTAAACTGACTCAGGTTCTTCAAGATAATGTAGTCCAATCATCAACGTGATGCAAAAGTATGCGAGCTTCAAGTGTACGCTAATACCCAATGAATCCTCGAAGTATACTTGTGGCTCTAGCTGGAGTACTAAATTGTTTTAGCAGTGTAGGTTGGGTTGCGAGCGTATTATTAGCGCCCGGAAACAAGCCAGACGAAGGAGAGAAAAAAGCATCCTTGTTTTGTCTCCAGCTGGGCGGAACGCGAATTTCAGCCTCGACCGGAAGCTTTCTGGTCCTTGCACTCAACCAACAGTGCCGTAGACCGATGGTGAAATCACAGTTGGTGTTAAGAGAGGGAGGCGTTAAGGGTGACACTGGCTCGCGCATCACACACCTCTTCGCCCCTAATCGCCAGGCACCGAGCTGTAATGCAGTCTTCTCGTCGGTAAACCAGTCGCTATGAGACTATAAGTGTTTACCCTATAAATAGGGACCGGAAAAATTAGCGGATTCAATGACCTCCAGGATTAACTACATAGGTCTATGTACACTCGGTAAAATGCCACCCACTCATTAACTGCTGCCTTGTGAGACGCCCCAACGTAGCAGCCTGTGATACGATAAAGCTTTGGTTGTATGATTCTCATTGGCCCATCCAGGTGAGTTGTGAGCCAATAACATACTGAGGTATAACTATTTGTATTTTAGCCAATCACGAAATTAATTCGCGAATTTTTTCCGGTCTTTACCTATAATTCAGTGATGTGACATTAAAGATAGATGATCCCTGCCCTCCCTATAGCAATAAACAATGCTGTGTTTAGAATTTTTTTTATGCCTCAAACGCTGTGAAAACACCAGATTTAGCCTTTTTCACTGCACAAAAAATACATTTTAAAGACGAAACCACGAAACGAATTTTGTATAGGTAGGTGCAGTGGATCTTTAAAAAGGAGATTCGTTATCACACATTCAATAGAGTTTATTAGAAACATATTTATGTACACACGCCATTGCTGGTTTTCACTTGTGTGTCATGGAGGTTCCTTCATGACATACAGTGAAAATCAACAACTTCATATGTTCATAGAATTTTTTTTTGATTGAATCTTCGCCATTACAATAACCATTAAAATATCGCACTTTATGGAAATCTCGAGCGGTTTGTGAATGACGCGTGGACAACCTCAGCATGCCACCAGGTGGCTATCTTGAAAAGAAAAAATCTTTCATGTAAGATAGCTTAGAAAATCAGTGGCAAATAATAGTTCGTAACACTACAAGAAATATATTGTAACTTTATACAACATATCGCATATATGAAATAATTTTTCAAAATAATACTTACTGAGTATTTCTTAAGAAAATTGACGCAATTATTTTATATAATTAATTTTTCATTCAAGCATATATTTTTTTAAAAAATTGTAAAATATAATCGTATACTCAACAATTGGACTTTATTTGGTTTTTTTATGCTTATAAATGTGCGCAAAGCTATTCAGGGAACGGTTTACAAATAACATTAACTATTGGATATACTGGGACGACACAAAGCATACATGCCCGGGTAAGAATTCGAACTTAGAGTAACTGCGGCGAATAATTTGTTGTGATGCAGTTGATTTCATGTAAATTTACAAACTTAATAATATCTGTAATTTTACGTGAATATTTATTTCACATTTACAAACAAATAGTGTCTCATCGATAAGGGATATACGCACCAGCTGCGAAATAGCGAATTTCTAAACCAAAAACTGGGACAACTTACTTGACAATAGATCTGTCGAAACCAATCGTAGTGGTTTGCGCTTTTTAATAAATGGCCGAGGTCATAAAATATTTTGGCAATTTGTTGGATATAGAGCGGCTATCAGATTTAAAATACATTATGCATAAAATTACTTCTACCTACTTCCGTCATCATTAACATCACCTAGATGATATTTAGACAGTTGTGATGGCAAATCTCAAGGTAGTTGTACGATTAAATTTACAAGACATGGATGGGTGATCATTGGTGTGTCAATGATGCAACCACGTCACCAGAGCACTCTATCGGCAGTCCAGACTTACGTTTGCTGGATTGAAACCCAAGACCAAATTAACGTGTGAGTTTATTCAACAAAAAATCAACTACGTTTCCACCGCTTTTACTTCGAATATAGAAAAACGGTAAAGGTAAACAGAATATAAAATCATAATTTTTACCTTATTCTCGCTCAGTTTTTTACCTTCATCAAAATTTTCTTGAATATATGATTTACTAGGTACTATAAAAACTTCCGTGCCCCCGTTTCACTAATTTTAGGGTTTAATATTGAAAAAAGGTGAAGGAACTCTACATAATTAATTATTTACGTTATTTATACAACGTTTCTTACATCCAGATTTGCTATGGAGCTATGAAATTTTTATGATTAACATAACTTGCTCCCTTTTCCCACCCTTAACATACAAAATCCGGAAAAACTTAAATACGATTCGTAAAACTATGTGCTTGTTGTTCAGTCTTAATTTCTAACCCTTAGATTTAGTAAATTCGTAAGTATGCATTTTTTTCTTTACTCCTACCGTAACCCCTTTGTACCCTTTAGGGGATTAGTCTTGCAATAAAATAAAATAATAATTTCTAGTTTATTATTTTTACCATTTAATTTTTATAAAACTTAATTGGTTTCGAAGATACGATTTTTGAAAATAAAAGAAAACGTACCCTGTTACACCCCATTAAAGGACGAATTTTTATAAACGCAAAACATAAACAATACCTACATAACTTTGGATTTAGGTTTTTTGTTATTATTTTACTTATTGTTCTAATATAATTGTAAGTGCTCCATTTTGGTTTAAAAACATCATTTTACAAAATTATAGTCTGAATAAAGCAAAATGGTAGAACAGTGGTTGGTAGTTTTCTTATGTGTATTATTACTACCTATTTTTTTTGTCTTTGTTAGAATTCGACGTTTAAATCATTTATATTAAAACCACAAACTATGGCTTGAATTTCGCAAAATGGTAAAATTGTAGTTGGTAGTTTTGTATGTTTATTATTGGTAGACAAATATCACTTACTACGCATTATTAAATTTTAAGATATAATTATTAATCTTAAACACCTACTACTCCTTATTCATCCCTTAGGGGTTGAATTTCGAAAATAAAATTAAAATTGCTTGGAATTTTATGTAGGGTTATTTTTGGTACCCAGAATCATCAATTTCTCTTAATTATTTTCGGAGATATAATTATTAATTTTTGAAACACACTTTCCTTTTTTTCACGTATTAAGAGTTTAAATTTCGCAAAATATATTAAATATATTAATAAATGGTTCTTGTAAGTTCTCGTTTGCTTATTTTGGGTACTCAAAATCATTCATTACGCTTAATTAAATTCAGATATAAATAATTAATTTTTAAAACTATTAATTCTTAAAACATCTACTTACCCTGTTTTTTACTTCTAAGGGGTTGAATTTCACTAACAAATAAGAATCGTTGTAAAAGGTTTTTTTATATTATATTGGTACCCAAAACCATACATTACATTTAATTAAAAACTGAGTTATAATTTACTAGTCTTTAAAACATATTTACGCCTTTCTCACCCCTTAGGGGTGGAATTTTGCTAAGTATAAAAAATGATGTTTTTATTTTTCGTTTGTTCATTATTGGTACCCAATATCATTCATTAAACAATAAATTCATAGATATAATTATTAATATTTTCATCAACGTACCCCCTTTTCACCCTTTAGTGATTTAATTTCACAAATTTAAAAAATTGATGTTGTAGGTTTTTGTATGGTTTATTATTGGAACCTAAAATCATTCAAAACGCTTAATTAAATTCTGAGATATAATGATTAATTTTGAAAATATAACTAGCCCTTTTTTCACTCTTTACGGGTTGAATTTTGCAAATTATAAAAATTATGGATATGAGTTTTCTAATGGTCATACATTAGCTACGTCCTTATTAAAATTGGAGATACAATTATTAACTTTTAAAACGCACTTGCCCCCTTTTCACCACTTAAAAGTTGAATTTCGCAAAATATAAAAATTGAGGTGGGTAGTTCCGGAATGTTAATTATTGGTACACATTATCGTTTCTTAAGCTTCATTAGTTTCAGAGATATAATTAACCTTAAAAACTTATTTACCCCTTTTTCACCCCTTTAGGCTTGGAGTTCTGTATTTAGACATAGCCCAATTTATGTCAGCCAAAGAGCTTTCCATTTAAAAAGATCATTAAATCCGTCCTGTAGCTTTTGATTGATGCTCGAACAAACATAAAAACAGACATAAAAAGTAAAAACTATATTTTTGGGTTCTCAATAATGTAAATAGTTATTTGCAATAGTTTTTTTATCATTTCATCCAATGTATAGACGTTTTACTTCGAACAGTTATATATATATTTTGTTATTTATACAGTTATACAGTTATATATATTTTGTTATTTATACAGTTATATATAATTAATATAGATTAGATATACGAAACATAATTCTCTTTGCCTGAGGTCGCAAATAAAATATATATATGGAAGTATGCGAGCGATAAATCATGCTATTGCGAAAGTATGCCAGTTTGCAAATGTGCAAGTGTGAAGAATGTGTTTGAGCGTACAAGTGTAAATAATTAAAGTGTTCAAGTATGCAAGTACGCGAGTGTGAAAGTTTGCAATTCTGCAATTAGACAAGTATAAGATTATGTAGGTAAGTGTGAAAGTATGCGAGTATGCATGTTTGCGAATGTGCAAGTAGTTAGGTATGCCAGTTTGCAAGTATTGAGATGTGCAAGTAAACAAGTGTGCAAATCTGTACGTATGAAAGTGTAAAAATATGCAAGTATTCGAGTGTGCAAGCATGCGAGTGTGCAATCATGCAAGTGTACAGTATGCTGCGTCGTTTCAACCTCTACCCTGCCGTATCCTCTTCTACCGGTTCTCCCAATATTCCCCTCATGCAATAGGAATTTTTGTAACGCTCAAAAATTTTAGCCCTCTCAGCAAAGAAGTTTCACTTCAAAAAATTCAAAAAGAGATTTATTTTTAACTGATGTTATATAATGTACCATAGTTTAGAAAACTGCAAAATTTGCGTTAGCGTCGCTAAGTAAATGTTCAAATGTACATATAACCACTTACAAATTAACTGCAGGGTAGAATCAATAAACCTGTGCTTCCATGTCGATGCCACGTGTCCATTTACTGCGTCACATTTATCCTCTCCGGATAGCACATGATTTGTTCCTTGGGAATAATTATTGGCTTTCAGTCCATGAGGGGATGCCAAATAACTCGTTATCCAATGACCATGGACGTTAAAGTTTACGAACGATATTGACTTTCGTCACATGACAGCGCTAATTTTGCATGTCACTAGCCACAGCTCTTGAGAGTTGCTCTTTGCAACGAGAAGATTTTCTTGCTGTAAATTTGGCTGAACAAAATTGGTGTGTAGTGTTTTTTCATAACCGAAGATCATTTAATAAACCTTTTGAGCTGTTTATCGATGCATGGGATCCACAAGACCGGAGGAATAGGATTACGAGAAGGAGCGGAATATTTCGTGTATTCATTTCGTGATAGGATATAACACGAATGCGTGGTACGTATAAACTGCTTTCGCCGTTGGCAAACACTTCGTAGGGAATACTCTTGGCCAATGAGAAACAGTCAAATAAATAATTATCGAATTACAGGTTAGCATGTTGAAACGTTTCACCAGTCGGCAGCTAATGAACAGGTGACATTTCCCCGAGTGTAAAGAGGACTGTGGTGTCCATCGTAGAGGTAATTGAAAACGAGAATTTTTCCTGTCTATAATTACGAGGTAACTAAGCCCCAGCATCACACATCGTGATGCAGCTTTGGTTATGCCAATTATGTTATTTTAACGAACGCGGGACAATAGAGCTACATGTTTAATTTTCGGATTTTCCATCTGTGTAGTTATTAAACGAAAATGAACTTATAATAAGTGACCACGACGCAGGAAGCCAAACCAAATGTATTTATTTACTGGGAATATAACTGACTCAACGACAGACTATGTAAGAAAATGAATGATCCCAAAAGAAAGGTGATGCAATTATTTGACGTGATTAGCGAGGTGTTGTTACCTTTGGAACACCGCGAAGAGAGCAGCCTCAAGCATGGTCTGTCGTCTAATGAGAGAGACGAGTGTTGGGGGTGGTCGTTAAGGAATGTTGCGCTGTCGAGAGAGAGAGAGAGAGAGAGAGAGTGTGTGTGTGTGTGTGTGTGTGCGTCAGGTGTCGGGTATCTGTGTTCCCCCACTCCTCCACCCGAGAGGGGCAGAGAGGGGTGCCTCATTAAGGGGAAACATGTGTCATTCCCCGACCTGCAGGTTTCGTTGATTTATGCCCCTTCGCCTCGTGGCCCGGTCGCGCTTCGCCTCCACATTTTTACGATCATCCGCCGGTCGTTCTTCCACCCGTCCTCTCCCCCCTGAGGCCGCCATTCTCTCTGCTGCCCCCCCCCCTCCCCTTCACCCCTCATGGTCCACAACCCGGGGGCACCTCGCCTCAGAGTCCACCAACCAGCGACCTCCACGCCGGCACACGCAGCGTACACACCGTCAACAAGTTTCCACCTCACAGTTGCCCGCAACACCGGTTGGAATAAAACAAACGCATCTTCGGTAGTTTACGGATATCTTCGCTGAAATGTGGGTATAAAGATCACTTTATTTAAACATGAATTAAAGAGAACGATATCTGAATAGCGGTAACCCCCCCTCCCCCCCCCCCATTTTCAGCACACGTTTAGCCCACAGCAAATTAAAAAAAAAACTATCTTCTTTCCGTGTGAACTTTAACCCTGTTAGAAACCAAATAAAGAACTAAAAAATTTAGATCTAGTTCATAATTTACTGTAATTCCTAACAGTGTACAAATTAGTAATAAAAATTTTGTACAAATTTTAGTAACTTCTAATTTTTTAAAGAAATTTAACTGTAAACTACTTACATATACAAATAAAACTGTGAAACTTTGTGTAAACCATTCACATGCAATTTTTTTTACTAATTGTTTAGCTAAAGAAACAAATATATCAGTACCCCGAACAATGGATTTACAGCAAAATGTGGCAAGTTTCGCATCAATTTGTTGGAAAATTTACAATAATTTACTGTTGGAACATTTTAGCAAATTGGTTCCAAACAACTGTTTGTAAACAAAAACAAAAAATGGAAGGGGTTAAAACATTTTAACGTTTTTGCAACATAACAGAAATGTCACTGAAAGTTTTGTGTTATTACTGTATTTAATTTATATTTTAGAGCTTAAATGATACACTACAACAAGGTTATTACATATGTAATATATATCACTACACGGACCAGGGATATTTGGACAGCAATCTGACATGGCCAACTTAAAGAACAAACAAGCCAGCACGGAGAAAATATGTGCAAAGAAGTGACTGTACTGTCCGCCACGACACACGTTTTTAAAATTTATAATGTCAAAGAAGCCGGTGTAAATGGGCACAAAAATATTCTACTGCTTATTTTGCGTGCGCAATCTGTGTACCAAATTAGCCTATGCTTCAACACAGCCATAAGTGAACAGTCTGGAAAAGCTTTTTGATTCTTAAGCTATGGACTGTTGAGGATCCGTGTTGTCCGTCCGTCATCCAAACGTCCATCAACTGACCGAGTGATTTACAACACTCCGCAAGTACGTCGTGACACATTTTCCACGCATTTCCACGCTGCCAACTGGTGATTATACAAAAATCTTAGTAGAATTTGTGTCTCTTGCAAAGGCATGCCAATCATGCAAGACAATTGCCTATTTGTAAATAATTTAACTCTTTATTTTTTCACGTTTCTCTTACCCTCATTTTTTTTTTTTTTACAATTTAAAACTTAGCAATTTGTTCAAAATCAAGTTAAAAATACATAATGGAAGCAGCTTTTCAAATAAAACCAAAACCTTTGAAAATTTTCCAAGATTATAAGTGTAGCAAACATTTCGGAAGCTATAATTTCATCGTCGGATGTTAAAGCTCGGAAAAGCTTATGACGGACTGACGGGTCGAACATTTTTCCTGGACATCTGAACGGCTGCGGGTCGCGTGATTGACGGACGGACGGACAGAGGACACGGGCCGGTGACACGGACAAAGAGGAAGGCAGGGCTCCCGCAGCAGCGTCCGAGTTCTGCGCTTTACCGTGCTCCCGTCCCGTCGCGTCGGCCGACGCCTGGGTCGCTCCGCAGCATCCCGACCTCGCTGGACCGACGACGAGATGCGACTGCCGTCCCTTCGCGCACTTCCTGCGATGACCACGTTCCTTCCTCGTCCTTCCCCTTCCCCTCCTTCCGATCCCCCCGCATGTCCTTCGAGGGACCACGCGGTGTTCCCTCGCACGTGGAGGCCGAAGAAAAGACCCGGGTGGACTTTGTGGCCCAATAAACCCTTTCGGCCGGACTCTCCTCGCCGAGACGACCAGGAGACACACAGCCCGTGACGCACCAGCGAGAGGTTCCTTTCTTCCCCGCGGCAAATAACCCCCCTCGCCGTTCCTCTTGGCGGGCGTCACGCGAACATCCCGCGGAACGGCCATTTCCAGCCAGTACATAAGGAAAAAAAAATTGGTTGTCTGTAAAGTCGGTTTACGGACGACAGTTTAACGTGACAACGTCATGACAAAACATTGATGAAATGATTGCATACTTTTATGAATAAAATTCAATCGTTTTTATTGAATTGTCACTATTTTGTATGGATACATAGAAGGAGTGAAATGAAATCTACAATATAATTGATAAATTTACTTTTATTTGCACTCATTAATTCAAATATGTTTATTACTTTAACGAAGAGATTATTTTAACTATAACTTTTATACATGTTTGCTATTTAACTTGTTCCATTCTGTGTTATTCTGTTAAGGATAGGACGATGATAGGAAAAGTAGGAAACGAATGGGAGTGTTTCAAGTTTAATGTGCCTCGAAAAAGTCAAATCGATGGTTGTTCCAATCGAGTGGAAGAGAGATAGATGCGGCGCAAGCGTACAATGAGCGTAACGGGACACAGAGTAACGGGTCAATACGCGTAACGGGTCAATATGCGTAACGGGTCAATATGCAAACGGGTCAATGTGCGTAACTGGACAATGTGCGTAACGGGAGATTTTTCGTGCGTGCAGCCGGCGTTCATCGATTTATTAGACGTTGTCTCGTCAAAAAAATTCTGTTCTTTTACAAAAGATACTTTTGGAAACCAGTTCACAATACCTACAACAAGGAAGATACTGTAACTTTGTATCTACATATTTCCGATAGGTATATGAGATAATACTGAGTATTACTTACAAACATTGGGACATAATTTTGTTTTTCAGTTGAAGTTTCATTCAAGCATGATTCTATTAAACCATGGAAAAGTTAACCAAATATTAAATAATTGTCAATTTGTTTTATTATGTTTATTAATGTGCGCGGTCAATACTGGAAAGCTGTTCAGGGAACGGTTTACAAATTACTTCAATTATTTTTAGGTACTGGTACAACACAAAGCATAAACTCCCGGGTAAGAATCCGAACCCAGTACTACTGCGAACACTTTTATGCAGTGATACAGTTGTTTTCTTGTAAATGTACAAATTTACAAATATGTGTAATTTTACTTGACTATTTCTGTTGCAATTACAAAAAGAATTTTCAGTATGTGCGAAAAAGCTGTAAAACCAGTTAGTTGGCCATTAATTTCTTCAAAGCAGCACAAGAAAAATATTTCCTTTCGGAACCTCCTACAGGCGATGGAAGATTTCGAAGAACATATTTTTTCTGGAAATGTTTTGGAAACTTGTATGAACTCTTGGATTATTTTAATATCTTAATGTATGTAAAGTCTATATGTCCTCAAATATTAAAAAATGATCGATTAAACATTTTCTCATCTTCCAAGCAGAAAAAAATATTTCGAATGTTTAAACTCAATCCACCGAGTATTGAATAGATTAGAACAAATTTCATATTATGCCTAGTAATGTAGGTAGTTATGCAATTTTGTTTTGACCTTAAAACATTATTTTAATCCCTTAAATCAATATTGTGGTTGTTCAATAATTTGCTTTGCAATAAATTTAAACAAATTTATTACTAATGAAGTTTAAATTTTTTTCAACCGTTCTTTTTGTAGTAATTATATCGTTTTATCAAAAATGGTTTCAGCCAAAGTTTTAGAAAAAGTTTAGGATTCATACAATAATTATATCATAGGTATCTGATAATACCTATATATATTTAAAAAATATTTTCTTTTAACTTTCAACCCTTATTATTACCACTCCCTCCATTAATGGTTGTTTATATGAAAGTTTATTTTAACCAAGGTGTTGGAAATTATTTTGAAAGTAAAATAAAATTAATGTATTCGATAGTGTACATAGGGTACCTTCATTCATTTTCTTATTCCAAACAACAGATTTTTCAACTCCTTGCAATAATGGGTCGTATTATCAAAAAGTATTTCATACAATAGTTTCAGAAAATGTTTATAGGGATCTCAAAATTTTTAACGGATTTTATAGTCTGCATACTAAGGGAGTTATGATTTTTTTAATTTAATGTAGTTTTTTTGACATCCGCCATTGCAGTTTTGCACTGTTTGTAATGGAAAAATTCCAAAAAAATATATATATATATGAAAATAAAAAATTCACAGAAAACAAGATTGAATCAGCTCATGTTAGATGGAACCAAAGATGAAACTAAATAAATATCATGGATAACACAACGACAAAAGCTTGGACAAAAAAATTCAAACTCTAAATATCAGACAGCATACGAATTCCGTTGAAGGAACTTAGTCATTAAAAATAATTAAACAACACAGACGAACACAGTGGGATAACAACGACGAGACAGATTAAACGCAGGGAGACAACAAACCTGGACAACCCAGTAAACATATAAACACAACGATGAAGATGGTCAAGTACTATGGACTACATATCAACGAACACAGGAACGCGGGAGCAAATGTCAGTTCTCGAAACGTCACAACAACTGTGGTCATTGGAAACTTTCTGTGTTCGTCGGTTCTGTTGTTGTGTTGTCCAAAGTAGGTCTACTTGAGTCTTAAGGAGGCTTTTATATATGAATTCTTAAGCCTCATTACGGACTTTTGAAGCCGCTTGTATTTTTAACGGAAAATTTTCACTCAAAACGGGAATTTTCCCCTCGAAGTAGAGAAATTTCTTATTTTTCAAATTTTCTGAGGTTTTTTTGGCGGAAATTGGGCGGATTTGGGCTAATTTTGAGCAAATTTTGGATCATTTTGGGCAAATTTTGAAAGTAAAGTTCATGTTCAAGGTCAAAGGTCATGGTGAAGGTCATCAAAGATGGCCGCAGGGATGTCAGGGCAGTCGTTTATTGACCCTATCCGTAATCCTTCGCCTGGCGCCTGGCGCCGGACATACATTTATATACTACTAATACCGTTCAAATGGTAGCAATGATTACTGTTTTGGAAAAACATGATATTTAACATTTATTTGGTTCTCTAAAGCATTACAAACTCGGGCGTTATCTTTTAAAAATTTTTCAAACTAAAAGTTGCAGTCAAATAGATACAATAAAACCATATTAACATGCAATATTTTAAAACACATATTATATCAGTAAATTTGTGTAAGTATATTAATTTTTGCTTAATCGATAGAAATCAGTCTGTTAATACTTTATAAAAACAACCTTTAGCATAATTGAGCTGATTCAACATTTAATATTTAACCACGAAATTCTTTTATTCAACTTGGCGTTGACTACCTATATTTAGGCTAACGTTTTTCTCCCTCTATATTATGACGAAAGTTGTGATATCTGTATATTTCAGTGTTAATTTAAGATTCCCAAAATTTTATTGCGTAGTTTTAGGTTGTAAATATATCTTTTTATGACAACTTATAACATAAAGTATTAAAGGATAGTTGTACGATTATAAAGTTTAGTTTGGTATGTCCCCTAATGTTTACGAAAGTATCTTTATACGGGTTTATGTTGCTACCCGTTGTTACTTAATCTTTGCGACACATTTACGTTCAACGACATCCATTCCATTTTCACAAAATTACTCCTGCTAAATGCCGTATATGTACCAAGAGCTAAGATGTTTGCACATCAGAAATGGATGAAAAATAAAGCATTTTTTTCAAGTCTAATTATATTGTGGCTCTTCCAGCAATGAATTAATGTACCAGTTAAAATTAAATACATATTTAGAAAGTTAAACGAAGGAAGTCGTTGAGGGGCAGTTATTTGTCCAAAATTAACATGTTTAAGATACATTCGTTTTAATTTTTCAATTATATAGGTCCAAGTTATTTATTATTAGTGTATTTGTTTGGATTATAAAAAAAAATATATTCTTAATATAAATTAATTCACAATAATTTGTACAGATCTTATTTAAATTTAAAAAAAAAATGCATTAAAAGTGTTTGCAAGATACGCATGCAACTAGGTCAGTAAATAGATGAATATATTGTTTAACATCTGTTTATTTTTGTTACTTGGTAGAGATAAATTTCTGTTTGTTTCCCTTTGATCTGCCACATAATAATTTGTAGCAGCTAAGCGAGGACACCTGAAGTTAAGCTTAAATTATAATTATCAATTTTGGACAGGTCAATCAATCGCGTGATTATTAAAAATCTGTAGTTTCACACCGCCCCTATTTTATTTCTGTTACTTCTGGTCACTGGTTTGAACTTCATTCCACCGGAGGTTTCAATATTAATGGAAATTTTTATGTTGCTACTTAATAAAACAGATTTATTTTTGGAGTCTCTTTCTGTAAATCCCAAAGTTGTGTTATATAAATTACTAGAAAATTACAGCCATTTACAAATCATTATAAAAAAAAATTCGTTTTCACTAAAATGTTTTTGAAACCCTTACATCTAATGTAACCAATAATCAATGGAATTATATATGGCTGTGCAACTAATTGCAGTGATTAAGATATTTATAAATTAAGTATTACGTCAAATATTTTTGATGATTACCTTTTCCCAGAACTACTAGTTAAATAGTTCCTAGACACTCAGACATTCGACAATACATCAAGTGCAAAAAATATTAATTTGAAAAAGAAATCATCAACATGCAAATCTCAGTCACATTCTATGAACATTTTTAATAACATTTATGTTCAAAATTTTGATAATAATTTTAAAGTGTACTTATAAAAAGTAAATATCAAACTAAAATACCTAAAAATTAATGCAAATAATTTGAAATTGACCCTGTTAGCTGTGGTAGAACAGGAAAACTTAATATGTCAAAAGGACTTTCAGATATAACATCTTAGTTACAACAACGGAAAAATATTTAAGTTGAAGCAAGACATTTAAACTAACTGAAATTAATAAGTATTAAAATAAATGCAAAAATGAAACTAATGTCAGTTATATTATTGGCCGTTCTTGTTCATGCAAAAAAAATATACATAGAATATTTTAATATTAATCCACCTAGAATTAAACACATATAAGTACCTTTTTCTGGCGGGTAATGTAGTGGGAACTTGCACCCACTGTAGACGTGCCTGATGAATAATCCAGTAATATCAATAAATTAATTGAAATTGTATTGGCTATTGGCTATTTTTGATCATGCCCGGCAGTTTAACCAGCACGTCACTCCTATCAATAGTGTGCATGTAATTCCGCTGTAGAATTAATAAAATAAAATATATCTCTGAAGGCGATTGCGTAAAATAGTATTATTATTTTAGCCTTCGGATAGAGTGTGTTTATAGTATGATTAATTGAAAACAGACCTAAAGTAACGCATCAATTCGAAGTTGGCACTCACTATCAAATTTGGTATAATAAACCATACATGTGATTTTACCTCTAGTCAATAAGAAAAAAATTAAACTTTATAAACATTGAATGTATTCAAATTAACGTGCCTTTCATATGAAAATATAACATCAAAATTTATAATATTTCATGAGACAGAGCGACGCTGGCGCTCTCTAGGAACAAACAGAGGAAACAAAGACGTCATTATCCGAGATGGCTGCCTCTAGTATACGAAAACAAAATGGCGGACATGATGTCATAATTAAAGATCGCTATCATTACGAAAAGTGCAGCATTGGTGTGCGGGGCGCTCGATTTAAAGATGGTGGATCCAATATGGATGCTGGGGTCAAGGTAAATGTCAAAGTTATCCAAGGTGGCCACCATGACGTTACAATCCAAGATGGCGGTCGGCTCTTCCTGCGAAAGCATGTCCTCGGACAACCACTTATCCTATACTACTCTGGACCCATCCTGCAAATAGGCCTACACTTAGTTTTAGTTAGGTTAGAAAAAATTAATTGAAATGTAGAATTATTGCATTATATGGGTAGTCGCATAATTGAAAAAATTCGTATGTAGCGTCATTAGATTATACAAATTATAATGGAAAATGAAATGTTATTCCCTTATTATATCAAGCAGAAATTTACTTATTCTGGGGTATCTCCGCACGGAAAAAAATACCAGTTACATTCACTGAGAATCAAACCCATCTGGCTTGGCGAAAGGCTAGGCTTTGAGTCTCAGGGGGTCATGAGAAAGAATTTTCAGTTGGAAACGTGGCGGACGTTGCAGTGAGGTGGCAAGGTTTCTGTGGGTGCCACCCACTCCTACGTAAATGCATTACGTGCTTATGCATCCCAATTTTTCTTTCATCACTCATCCGCTTTTTATGACCTCGGTATCGTCGATACAATAAGCTGTTATTAATTAATTACCTACCTAAATAAAAAATCCGTTTGTAAACAAAAGTCAACTTTAAATGTAATTTAAGGCCAGAAACATTAAATACTACCGACGAGTAAAGACATTTGTGCCCAGTTTCTTGAATAACTCGTTAATGTTATTTTTGTTATCATAATTGAACTCTTTCATGCTATACTAATGTTATCAAAATATAATTTTCATATAATTTCATTGCTATAAAAAGTGTCCCAGGTTGATTACTAAAGTCTCTCTCTTGGCCTTATGTCAGTATTGAGACATTTTTAGTTGCCCAAGTGAAACATCAACTTATTTTATTTTTCTCTCGATAGCCAGAAGCTGAAATATGTTAGTTAATACCACACATAAATATCAAATTTAAATAATTTTTTTTAAATATATATAACCTTGTCCAAACTCATGTTTACTTGTTGAGTTAAACAAATGAGAAAAGTTGCACCCGAGACAAGTTTATCCATGCATTATTTGCAAGTAGTTTAATTTGCATTGATGATAATGAGTCGTTTTACCCATTAGTGGGTCGTGAGAACAGGCGTCGCCATGGTGATAACAGCCATGACGTCTCCCTTTGCAGGATGATTCTGCGATGGTCTACCGTTGCCTTCCGCGAGATGAATATGAAAGGGACTTAACAAAACAAAAAACCCAGGTCTGAGCCCAGGGAGACGGTTTTAAAAGTCCACTCCCCGGCCCACCAGCCAGTCACGCTAGCTATTAGACCAAATGTGCAGACTGAGTTGCATTAGTAGGCTCAATATGTGTTGTGAAAGACGCATATGTTAAGTAACAGAACAAACCATACCTAAATACCTAAGTTGATTACTTGTTAAATCAATACGAATACAGTGCAAATGTGCAATTTATTGGACTACCATGTTATTTATAATGAGGCAGACAGGTTATATGTTAACACGTACTAAGTAGTTATCAATAAGCCATGTGCGGTGAAAAATATTTAGGTATCTGAATAAAAAATATAATTTGAACCAAGCCAAAGTAATTCTTCTTCCTTGAAAAAAATATGCGCGATGTAGTGAAGCAAGCCACAACTGATAAGCCTTAAAAAAGTTTAATTTTGTCAACAAAACTTAGATAAGAATAAATCGTATATATTTCTTGGGAAAGCAAAACAGAAAAATTGTTGGAATTTTTTGAAATAACTGCTTACAGCTTGTGACTTTCCAAATACTTGAAATAAGATTCATTTCAGCTTTTCTTGGAAAGTTATGCTTTAGTTTGTTTCTTATATTGTGTGTACAACTCCATATACTGTATTTAATTCTGTACTACAAGATTTATCATTAATGATCAGTAAATTTGAATAATTATATTTTACCTTAATTCCTATAAATCACTTAAAAAACAAGAATACAAGGTGACTTAAGTTTCTCTAACTGAAGATATTTTTTCTGCTGACTGGGATTAACATAGGCCTGCAATGATTATTATTTAAAGAGTTCTTAGACCACTTACCTGTATTGTCATGATGACGTCATTTTCTCTTGGGAGGTGATATTTTAAATAATTTATCATGAATATATTAAATGGTAGTTTTAGGTTGGTGAAAAAAGTAAAAATAATATTAAATATTTTGTTGAAATTTTTAGATATTTTAAGTAGTTTTCTTCAATATCTCTTTGAATAATTAATTCAAATTAAAAGTTTATTGAAAGTTGCTTCAAACAAATATGTTATCCTTATTGTAATTTATCTGTGAAACTTATTTTTTGGAACATTTTAACTAAATGGATGCTAAGTCTTGATAGTGTCAGGTGTGTGTGTATATTTTGTAGATATTTTATTTTCAAGATTGAAATACCCAATTTCGCAAACTAATAAAAAAATTAGTCATCGATGATACTTTTTTTAAATTCAATTTTGAAGCAACTACTTATACGTTCTGTCACATCATTCATAAGTCATCACAAAATATTTTTGACATTATAAATAACGCATGACATAAATCTTACAAAATTTTGGGTATTTAATTTTTCTCCCTCTTATCGACACATAAGTTGACATTACTACAATTTCGTCTTGATGGATATTAAGAATTACAAGCATAATTTTTTTAGTCAAATGTGTTATAAGCTAAAACTATTGTGAATGCTTTACGCTTTACGAAGAGTTGCACAGGCTGGGCCAAAAGTTACGAAGGGGTTATATCTGTGAATTATTTTATTTATTTATCATTAATATTCACTAATTATATCACACACAAATGTGAGAAAAATCTCCCATAATTGGTCTTTATGTCTGTGATAAACCAATGAAAAAAAAACAATATAAATAAAAACGTGATTCATAGTTATAATCCCTTCGTGATTTTTGGCCTATTCAATAGCTACTAGCCAAATTATAATGCAGAGGAACGTGGTTTTTTTGGACAGTTTGTTTTTGGAAGGATAGTCTGTGATGCATGCGCTTCGGTGGGGAAGCCTACGATTCACTCGTCCTTCTGGACATACCCGAATACTCACGTTGGCAAGCCTTCTTTCAACAGACGAGAGAGCCAAACGCCCGATCGTGCAACTTCGTTTTTTTTTTGTTCATTGTAAATTAAATATACAACTCATGATATCTAATGGTAAATTATGTTAGGTTAGCTACATTATAAATACTTTAAAACATTGTGGACGTTTTATTTGGTTAGGATAGCTACATTAAAGATACTATGAAATCATATAAACGGTTTCCCCCAAATAAATAGCTACACCTGTTGTGGTACAGAAAAAAAAAAAGCGCGCATGAACTTCGGGTTTGGCTCTCTCGTCTGTGAAAAGAATGCTTGCCAACGTGAGTATTCGGGTATGTCCAGAAGGACGAGTGAATCGTAGGCTTCCCGCGATGGTGACGCCCGCCTGTGTGTGGGTCAGTGAGGACGTGAAGGCAGAGACGCGTGATGCTCTTCGAGAGCAGTTCTCCGAGCGGGCTCAGAACACGTGCTCGATGAAGCAATCCGCAGCAGTCATTCCTGACTGGCTGACTGGGGATCTCATCATCGCCACGGTGGGCCTGAGGGCCGAAGGACTGGACTCGGCTTCGAGCCCCGAGGCCCGCAAAGGAGTACCAGGCCGCTGGGTGCTGTCATTACTTAGAAACACACAACTTAGAAACACATAACTTAGAATTTTCTAAGTTGTGACTTTCTACGTTATGAAGTTTCTAAGTTGTGTGGTTCTGCGTTGTGTGGTTCTGCGTTGCGTGATTCTAAGTTACGTGTTTCTAAGTTATGACAGTTCTAAGTTTTGTGTTTCTAAGTTACGTAGATTTTTCCAAGTTTTATAAGTTATGAAAGTTCTAAGTTGTGAATTTCTAAGTTATGTGGTGTTCCCCCAGGCCGCGGAATGCGGCCCACAACCTACAGTTTTGATCCTGGAATATTTCAGGGTTTGACGGGACATTTGTAAAAATGATGGGTTTAACAGCTGCGAAGCTGTATTGTGATAGTTGGGTGGCCCATTTTTTAAGTTATAATGTTTAATTTCGTGGGGAAGTTACTGTAAATTAATTTTTATTTCGTGTGTAGAATCCAGCCTTGTAAGATTTTTTTCCGTGGAGGGGGGGGGGGGAGGATGGTTGAGTTCAGCTGAACAGCGAGCCTCGACTGTTCAGGTGTCACTTTGATTTAGTTTTGATTGGTTTTTGTTTTGTCTGTGTGTGGCTGGACGTGGCAGTGTTTGTTGTGCTTGCGCGGTGTGGAAAACGCGATGCGTGGCCAATGAAAGCCCTGCCCCAGTTTTTGTGCGCGCGCATCCTTTGTGCGCCAGCGGGCGTGACCTCAAGACACAGTCGTCGCGCTTACCCCTTTCCCCCCCTCACAGAAATATATATTTTTTTTCCTCAACAGATTTTTCCCACCGCCTTGTGGTGCCCACGAACCGTCTATACGGGCGAAGCGGGTTTTTCTTTCTTCGCTTCCGAGAAAGGATGCTGGGGAAATGGCTTCCCCCCTACTCCTTCTCTGTGCGACCTTGAACTATTGTTCCTCTCACGCTGGGAAGCAACAAGTGTCTTCTCGGGGCGTTCGCGTTCTGGAAATGCTTGCCAGGCAAACTGCGTAGCGAATGACGCTTTACTGAACTGAAATGTGAATTCCAACTTACATTTGTGTTTAATTTTTTTCTCCCTCAGCTAGTCATTTAAGGATATAATGGTTGCCATATATACATGTATATATATAAACTGCAGTATCTGCAAACGCTTTAGGAAGTTCGAATTGAACGTTTGAAGTGAATGTTTAACAGACAGAACTTCCAGAATTTATATTTGAAATATCGTCTGTCCGCTGAAAAACAATAAGATTTGCTCATATTTAATTTTCTCCTGCTGTTTGGCTTCATGCGACTTAAACGTCGTCGTGTTGACGTAAGCTGCGGCGAATTTCATTTCCGTGCAACGTGAAAACCTGCGAAAATATTGACGCAGCTTGTACCTAGACTGATGCCAGAAGTAGATTTTTTTGAAAAAAAAAAAAATCAATTTATGAATGATAATGATTGAGCAAACAAATTTTTAAAATATTTTTAATGGTGTGAAGGTGGGATAGCTAATAAATCCACTAGTTAATTATTAACGCATTCAAACGTACGTTTTCTGAGGCTTTAATTAAGAGAAATTTCCACCTGATTGTTTATTGGGCGAAATGGGGTACGGCAAATACTGTGGATTTAAATTCACGAGGGCCTGGTTTAGAATATAGATGAATTCATCTTAAGTAATTGAAGTTTTCCAGGGCTTTCCCGAAATCAACCTGGTATAACGGCCGACCACGGCTGACTCCTTGCTCAACTTCCCTGACATGAATGACGCTCAAAGTAGAGTGCACCATCGCCTGATCAACCATCTCGACTTTCTGAGTCGCAGCCGCATACAACTGGAAGAGTGTGCCCGTGTGTTGACTCTGCATCGCGGCAACCATCTTCAGAGTTGAATATCCCGGCTCAGACTCGAAATCAAGATATTTAATGCATTACGTTTGTCCATAGCCAACACTGTTAGGAATTACATTAAATTTATGGAATATTCAAAAAAACAAATCAACCTGAAATAAACGAATAGTTCTTCGTAATATCAGATGATTGGATCTTCAAGAATATAGGCCTATGTCAGTTTTAGACTTTCGAAATGTGTGTTTAATTGTAAACAAGGTAAACACACAAGTGAAGAAAAAAAAGGTTTTTGCTGTAGACTCAAAAAGGTGTTTGAATATTGTATTAGAATAATAAGATTATTGTTGTTAATTCATCTTCAAAGTTAGTGAACTGAACAATCGAAAACTTAACAAAGAAATTCGTACTTTTACAAAGATCCCTACTTAATTTTTAACCAGCGTTCTTCGTAAATTTAATAAGAGGTGAAAATTTCTACCAGTGTATGAAGAAATTAAACTAATATAGCTGTGCATGGACATATCCAGGCGGATTGTAACCGTAAGTGGGTGGAGGGGGAACCCACCACCTAACCATTCTGTCATTGTGAATTAAAACAAGGCTAAGAAGAACTATAGGTGAAAGCTCATATTTAAATTAAATTATGTTCTTCGTTTGTTGTTTTTTATTGTGTGCACCATTAACCCTCCTCTCGCAGAAAATAGGTTGAATTAAAAAAATTTCCCTCCACCCTTCTTTTGAGCTAGGTACATCCTTATAAATGTGTAACATACACCACGTGTTATTGAATATTGTTGTGGGCCTAATAGCTTATACAAGATGAAATGCTGCAAACAAAATATTTACTACAAAACTATAAAAATACTATTTTCTTGTTATATGTCTAAATAAACACATGGATAAAACTTTATCACTATTAAATAGCCACCAATACACATATTTTGCAATATTGCAAGCAGTATTTTGTTTTTATGTTTGGTTCTAACAAGAGAAATGAGAATTTGCAATTAAATGTGATACACTAGTTCATTAGTAGGTATGCAATAAATGCGCTTTAAAATATTCATAAAACAAAGTTTTTTAAAATATTTTTCAGCTTGGTTGTTAGAATTCTATACCTACAAACGCAAAAATTAAAAAGTAGGTATGACACATATATGATATTTATTTTTTTGCTATCAAACTTCTCTTATAGTTGGAAATAAAACTGTAGCATTAAAGTAAGGTTTTATTACTCAATTTTTACTTCTGAAACGGAAAAATAACTTGAACAAAAAAATTATCGAAAAAAGGGGAATTTGAATTTTTTTCTATATTACAAATTTTAACGGCTGTATTTTAGTCTAAATGACATGAAAAAAATTTATTTTACATTATTTTTACAACAATGTATAATTTATCAAGATAAAAAATAGGTAACACAAAAATGATAAAATTAACTGTATTTCTGTATATAAAAACTTAATTATTATCCTTTGATCAAGCAAGGCATATAGTCATTAAGTAACAATTGAAAATTTTTGTCTACGAAACGATTTCATTTTTTTTGTATTATTTTACGTTTTGCGGTCCTAAAAAATATTTAAATTATTAATTCTCAGATGGAAATTAACCTCATTTTAATATTAACGTTAAAAATATATGAATAAAACACACAAGAACTTGATTTTTTATATTGTTTATCTACATGGAATGAACAAAGCGAGTTTTTGATGAAATTTCTTATGTGAACACTCCCAGATGTTCTCTTTAAAATTGTTCCTCTTCATCATTCACAGTCGAGACTTGAAGTGTTCTTCTGCTCACGTACTTTGGGACTGTTCTGGTCTATATCACTATCCTGATATGATTTTATTTGTTTGCCTGAAACACACAAAAGCAATCACTGACAAAAGTGTGTACAGCATTTACACACAATGTCCATTTAAGATAACAAAGCAATTGCTAATGCGACTGCGCCTCGAGGAAAATAAAATATATAATAATCTACACACTTATCATGTACCGACACAAAGGATGTACGACCCACACTTTTTCATAGATCAATATAACACGTCAAGTCTGGCAATTACCTAGTGGCTATTAATCCTGGAATAAGGATTAAAAGCCTTGGGCACTATCCCCATCTAAGTAAGGGATTTTCCTTGTGCGAGATTTACTCTCCACGGTCAGGACTGGGTATTGTGATGATTTAGTGGAAGGCATAATAAACCTGTCATAAGGACCTAAGGTCCATCACCGTCCAACAACGCGGTGTTATCTGACGTCACCGCACTCATAACTGAGCCATCACGACTCATTGTGTAATGCAACACGTGAAAAATTATCTGCTGATAATGTTTTTTTTTTCAAGAAAGAAGAAAATAATTTGAGCCATACGTTATTTCTACCATCTCATATAAAATTTTTCACGAAACATGTGTAAACATGCCTACGTAACCGCTCCTGATAATTATGTAAATCTCTGAATGCAGATTTAGTTGTAAAGTTTGTTTGAATGCTACGTTTTTGCTTAGTAGGAGCCAAACATATATTTAAAAAAAAAAAATTGCTTTAAAATCTTAGTTCATGTAAAAGAGATAACGGGACATGTCAACATGTCTGTATCAATATTTCCGTTACAGCTAACGCAATTATGTTTGGTGATTAGATCCAACAGTTTTTGCATCCTGGACATTAAACTATTTCGAAGAACTAATACAATTCATATTCAATACAAGTCGTAATTTCATCATGAATTACCATGGTAGTTTTTATGTTCATAAAATAACTATGTATTTAAGTAATAATATATTTAAAAACTGTGTTAAATTATGTTTTCTAAATCCAAGTGCATATATAAATCCATAATCCAAAGGAACATGGTTTTCATAAGCTCACGCTTTAGGAGATTTCTTAACTTCGTGCACTCAAATGTCGAATTGACAATCTTTTCATAATTCATAACAAGCACTTCCCACAGAATTTGCCACCATTTCTTACCTTTAGTCTTGTCTTTGCAAGTCTGGCTTTATCATTATAGTTCTTGTTGTCTAATCATGCACTTTTTGACAAGTCTGCTAGTCATTTTTGCTTTAAAATATAGGTACTGAAAGAGTTC
Source organism: Bacillus rossius redtenbacheri (assembly GCF_032445375.1). NCBI lineage: Eukaryota > Metazoa > Arthropoda > Insecta > Phasmatodea > Bacillidae > Bacillus > Bacillus rossius. The sequence goes on along the minus strand of NC_086336.1, from coordinate 11,210,096 downwards.
AAATACGTACATATTGTAAGATACAGTCTAAAAATTGGCCTTCCGCAAGACGTTTCAGCAAACATTTTTTTATAATTTTTACCTTATATAAATTTGTTAGTGTATGTTTGTAACGCCTCTTCCCAAAATAGCTTTATTATTTCCTGAAATGCTAACTGTTCATATTTCATTACCGTTTACACAACCTTCTTTGAAATATTTAGTACAATTTCTAAATATTGTTACGAACGTGAGCAAGGCCGTGACACGTGCAGGTGCACAGCTGGCTGACATCATGTGACCGCCGCAACATGAGACGCTCGGTAGGTTACAAGGAATGCCACATCCCCCCCTCCTTCCGCTCCCCTGCGATGCTGATAGCTGGACACATCTGACACCTCGCAGCTGCGGAGTCCCACGCGCCACCGCAGCTGCCGACACGTGTTTCGAGATATTTCTGCCGTCGGGTCGGCGCGGAATGACGCGACTGGCCCCAGCCGCCCTCGTGAATTCGAGACGGCACCTGGGCTGATATATAAGACGAAGACGCCGGCCTCAGGGTCAGAGAGAGAGTTCAGGTGGGAGCTTTCCCGCGGCGGAGTTTCCGGGGCGATAGTGCCGCGGGTGCGGCAGAGTGGCGAAGTCCTTGGACGAAGGTTCCAGGGCGAAGAGTTCAGTTCCGGGCGATAGTGTCGCGGGCGCGGCGGAGTCCCGAGCGAAGTTCTGAGCGAGGTGTTGGTCGGATCCTCGGCGAAGGCAAGTACGTCGGCGGCGACGGAGTCCGGCGACGGAGTCCCGCGGCGGAGATCCACGAGGGGTGCTGCGGCGAGAGTTGCGTCAGAGGTGTGGCCCAGCGAGGTGTGTGGATTGTGCAGAAACGAGTGACTGGGGAAGCAACATTATTTTTAAGTGCAATAGAGTATTTGCCATTTTAGAAGATTATTTGTAAGTAACATTAGTAGTGGCCATCAATAAAACTGTAAAGTGAAATAAAATCTTCAATTGGGCTATTCTTTTACGAACCCGGTAAATCACAACATTTTAGATAGGTATCTACTATAGTTATTAAAAAATTAAGAAATTTCAAGGCCAGGAAAATGTAAATAATTAAAGCTCTATTGATAGAACTATTTTTTCCCTTGTTCCTGTATGACATTGATAATCTTGAAAATAAGAACATATTTTAAATATTTTAAAATATTGTATTTTAGTCTACATTAATGTTCAAGAATTCCAGAATTTAATATAAATGTAGTTTTTGACATAAGCCATTCTAAATTCCAATTTATGTCAAACGAAATTCTTAATAATAGACAAGGAAGATAAATATGCCAAAACACAGAAAATAAGACAAAATTCTGCGATGTCAAGAATTAAATATTAATACAGCACATAAAATTACATTGAAGGAATTAGTCAACAAATTATTGCAGCACATACGGTCACAGTGGGTTAAAAACGACAGGACAGTAGCAACAAGAACAGCAAGTAAAGACAAAAACGACCTTGGAAACATGAACGACAAACAGAATAACCCAACAAACAGATATTCTGGACACCACAACGACTACACCACAGATGAACAAAATAGGCTGCCTAAGACAAACGTCGCGACGTTTCGGAAACTGAGTTCTGTTGCCGTTCTACGGAACAAATGATATAATGCTGGATTTAATAAAATAATGATTTTTTTGTCTAACTGTTTTACTGTTATAAACATTATGTTTTTTACTTCTTAATTATAAATGTTATCACTTGTGTGGTCTTTACGTATCATTTTACAATTTTCCTCAAATTTAAAATTGATTTTTTTTAGAATTATTTTAAGTTTTGCAGGCTTACAAATAATCAAATTATTAACAACTCACAGGTTTCCTATGACATACAGTGTAATCAGCAATGGTGTATGTCCAAACCTACAACTTGAATCAATATTCCCAACTGCAAGAACCATTTAAACAACGTATCATCACCATTATGGCCCTTAATTAAAGCAAATTCATTTGTTCCTTTGAATCAGTTATCTGAAAAGCATTAAACTTGTATGGTAAGATATCCATTCATTACGTATAATTGAAAATCAAGTTTTTTTATTAATTTATATTTTATTAGGTTTAGTAACGCACAGTTTTTCCCCCCTTTAGGCTAAACGAGGGTGGCTTACAAAACAACCGTAATCTTATCTTACAATAATAAAGATACATACATCCGCGCATCACCCGGAAATCGAACCCAGAACCCTTCGCACATGAGTGGGTGTTTCAACCATGTGCTCTGTGTAGGTCACCAAGTTATTATGATGGTTGAGTATGTATTTATTATGTAGTCAGCAGAAAACTAAATTAACTAAAAAAATTTTGTTGCACAAAACTGTTGGAAATTCTTCTTAATGTAAAATAAATATGAGATTTAAATTATCAAACGAATTTATAATTTATTTTAACATTTGTGTTTTCCTGTTATTTTTACATACTATAAGGTTTATTAGTGCTTGCTTGTTGTTTTAACGAAAAGAATTACGATCTATAATTTTAGTAGTAAAAATAAACTCTACTGCTAAAACTACAGTAAAATTTTGTTAAATTACACTGGGAAATGTTTCAACTGATTCAAACTGATTAATTACGCAGCATTTTTAACAGAATTGTTTTAGTCATATTTAGTGTTTTTTTTTTACAGTTGTTATATTTAGAGAGTAATGAGTTGTGGTTTTGTGTATAATGTGAATGGAACCTTCGCGTTTTTTCAGTTAAAATTAAAATTCAGGCTTTTATTGCATATATGTTTAGCTCCCTTGATTTAAAGATAATATTTTCAGAGTAATAAGATGTCCTTCAAAGTAATAGTCATGCGCACTCGTTCCAATGCATAACACTGTAAATTTTCTATTAAAACCAGTCGTAACTCACATTCCCTCACGCTGAAACACAACCAGAATTTGTGAAATAAGTCACAAGATTTACGACAGAAATCATGGCCATGAAGGCTTCTCCGAAACACCGATACACCGTCTAAATGGCCTTCTTGCCAACCCAAAAAAAAATGTATATATACATCAAAAGTTCACGCGGGGAACCTCAAGTTTTGTGCGGTCATGTTGTAAATCTTAAATTTGGAGGGATGACCCTTAAAAGAGCCGACTTCATAAAGAAGAGGACTGGGAATAGGGAATTTCTGGCTGGGGTCTCTCTTTTTTTAAAGAGGGTTTGTAAGGAAAGGAGGGGATAGAATATTACTAACGTAAAAACAGTCATGGCGACGCTGTATAAAGGAAAAATTAAGGTTGGGAAAAGAGGAGATCTTTGGAACCCAGCTAATATTTTTTTGGTACTTTTATGCTTTATCTGTGTTCCTCCTGGTGGTACCCACTGATGCTAATATTGAATGAGGATAACTACACATATTCATGCGTGAATTAAAAGACATTGTTCTTTACTAAAATAAAACGACTACTGACACTGATTACTAATTATGTGTTAACACGTTAATTATTAAATTAGCTGGAAGTTAGCAATATATAATTTTAAAACATTTTACTCGATAGCAATGAAAGAATACTTGCATAATAGAAGTTATGATATAAGGCTACTTGGGGTATTTTCATATAACGTAAATACTCTTGTGATTTGCAAAGTGTTTATGAAAAGACTGAGGTTTTCAGGAGTGTACTTATTGCCAATATAAACACTATATTTTAATTAAGTCACGTTTTAAGATGTATCAAGCTGTCTATAAAGGTGAATACTTTTGTCAAAACGAAGAATTTTCATTTCTTAATTTTTGTTACTATTGTAAGAGTTGGGTACATTATTTTACTTCTTATAGTTGACATCTGTATGTATGCTTGAATTTTCCCTTGGTTTAATATTCATTTCTTGGTTTGGTGGCTGTGTTAATGTTTTAAAGAGTACCTGATAATATTTTCGAATTTTCATATTTTCTTTCAAGGGAAGTAAGGAACTCAAAACCCAAATAAACAGTCAATCCCCTGTACTACTGGCGCTATCTAAGTGTATTGATATAAAATATCGTAGTTTAAAACGTAATATAATAATATAAACATTTTAATTTATTGTTTACGTGGGACTTATTTTTTGAAAATGGATAGAAAACAACTTAAGAGCTAAGCATAAAAATGATGTATTTTACGATACAAAATTTAAGAAATTAATTTTACCCTAACCAATAACTAAGTGACTTTGGAGACCACAAAATTTAAAATTTATTTAACTTACTCGTTCTACAATTTCAAATTTTAAAAATGTACCAAAGTAGTTCTTATTAGGAACAGCATGTTAAGATAAAATTTTATGTCACTTATCATTTACCGTGTCACAAAGATTATTGCAAAGCTGAATATTAAGAAGGTGAGATAGGAACCATAATGCACCACATTGGTTTCAACGGATTTGATGTCATAGCAAATTTGTTCGTTTTAAAGTGAAGACTTACTTTCGTAAAGATGAAAGAGATGTACAACGTCTACATATATAGCAGAGCACGATTTAAATACTAAACTCAAATGATTACACTATTTTGAGTAGCCAGTCACTATAAAATTCAGTAATTCCACTTAATTAGATAGATGCTTTGCTTTAACGTAACCAAAAATTTAAAATTACACGAAAGAAAAATGTTACTGCCTAAAATCTGTTAATTTATTTGGTTTGGCTTTATGTGCAACCTAAAAGCTGAAGGCCATTAAATGAATGACACAAATCTCAAACATATAAAACATAAAAGACACACAATTACATTAAAAAACACTGTTCAGCCAAACATGCAATTTAAAGTATACATATAGTGACACAACATGTGACAACTCAACACACGGATACATACACATCTGTAAAAAAAAGTTGATTACAATAAAGATTTAATTTTTGAAATCTTTATAAAAATAATAACAATATATAATTTTAGCTTTCACGACAAAACCAACTGAAATAATTATTTATTATAATTTTAAAAAATCTTCACTTTTAAATTTTTACTGCTTTCGCAATTTACCTTTATTTTTAATGACTTAAACAAACTAAAATTATATATTATAATAGTTTTAAATCTTTTTACTTTATTTTTCTAGTTAAGTCTCAAGTTTTTGATACTTACTATCACAATAGCCTATGTCTTCGGCTATTCTATCTATTTATCACTTTGAAAGTGTCATTTATTCTATTATTATAATATGGAATTCTTGAGTCAATCCGAGATATTGCAACTAAGCAGTCAAAAACCAAAATTACTTCTACCGGCCCCTATAACGCCCCCCGCACCCCCCCCACCCCACTTTTCTGAATGGCGTTGACGAAGATATTTTATAACGGCTGAAAAAGAACTGTGGAGGAAAAAGTTAAAATTATCTATGCTTGTTTTTAAATTACGTAAGTGGGAAAAATGTTATTGTATTTTCCTTATCTTAATTTGTTTGAACTTAGGCACTTGTTCCTCGCATAGCCCATCGTATGGAAATAACAGAGGCGCCCTTATGACGTCCCAAGCATGTTGCGCGGTTTTCTAGCGTCCCGGGTGAAATGTCCAGCCAGCCGCCTCGCAGGGCTGCATAATGTCACGATAAGGGATGGTGGAGAGGGTGAATACCAGACAGGCGGCCATCTTACCCCCTATTCTGCTCCGGAACATTAAACTTTCCGGCCTTTTATGGGGGTGTGCTGGCTCCCAAGGGGTTGGCTCGGGCGTCCGTTTCCCACCCCCTTGAAACCTAAATTATTTTCCAGAAACTTTTAATAAGACAGCAGTAAATATTCGGCATGGCACGCTGCCTCGTTTTTCCTTCTTCTGCAGGGGTTGGAGGGTCCAAAAACAGATAAAAGTTAATTAAGGCTCTCTCGCCCATAAAGATCCTACGAACTCTATTATACCCCGGATTTTTTGAAAAAAAAATTTTTGAATACTCACTTTGCAAGTTAAACGAAAAATAATTAATTCCCTGTGCAGTTCAAAATGAATTACAATCCCCCATCACAACTATACAAAAATAGGTACTCGTAAAAACAATATCTTGATTTAAAAAGTTGTCAATAAATAACTGTTAAGTTATGCACGCCTATTGATCTATGTGAAATTATTAATTCGATAAAAAATAGGTGTTTTGCCTGGTCACAAATAAATTAAGCTTGGAAACATGATTGATCATAGGGCTTGAGTTTTTTAAGTATAACCCATAAACATTAATATATGGATATAAACTGTGCCTGGTTTAAATAATATTATAAGTATTATATTTAAGTTACTTAAAAAAATTATTATTTATATGTAGTGTAGTCGTTGTTGTCTATAAAGTCACTCAGTTAAATAATATATTTCACCATTCTCTAGCTTGTTCATAAACTCTCCCGTAATAGTTCAGAAGATGATTCCTTGTAGCAACTGAGATTCGGAGTAAAGGTCATTGTTATATTACAAAGTGCGCAGTGACAGTTAGGCATATTATCAGGAGGCGTATAAAATGATGTATTCATTTATTTATTGAATATAATATGATAGGGTGCCAGTGATATTATGCCCTGTAAAATCATCAAAAATGTGAGAATGAATAATCAATGATTTACTCTAGCCAACTAGTGTCTAAATTTGTACTTCACTGTGGTAAATATATAATTTATTACGTTCGACAATAAAACAAGTCTCAACTCTCGATAAATACAATTAAATATAACCACATTATGTCTACCAATAGGAATTATACTGGTTTAGCGTACTAATGGTCAGTTGTTGCGTCGGGCACGTTTTAAGATATACAAAAGTTCTGTTGCAATATAAGCAGTATTTCAATAATCCAGGAACTCTGTAATTATAGATAAGTTAGCAGTATATTTTAATTTCTTCACAACAGAAGGTAGATCACGAAGTTATGTATGATAATCTAAATTATAAATCTCTATAGAACACGAAAATTAATTTCAAAGACTTCTGGGAGAAATTGGAAAGTGAAATTAATAGTCATTACATGTGGAGTAAGTTAATGGTCTCTGTATCACATAGAATTCCAGACTCATTAGTATATTAGTCAATTGGCTTGTAGAAAATATGCAAGTGAATAATATGTATTCATGAAGATATTTCTCTAAATTCATGTCCTTTTAACCAAACAGGCATTAATTTAAGAAGTTATCAATCTTAATGAAGTTCCACACTTAGGTACTGTGAATTTTTTAATACAACAAACACTAAGTTCTATACACAGTGAATACTATCTGAACCAGTTAAACAACATTATTTATTGCTGTCAGATTCGCTACATATTGTGGCTTAAAAGTTTTATTTTACTGAAGTAAAACATTATTTTTTAATAATGTCTCTTCCAAGAAATTTCAACAAACAACTTAAAGAAAAATGCAATGTCAAGAAGTGGCACATTCTATGCCAATGATACCATAACGCAAAGTACAATATTAGTTTAAGTACAATATTAGTTTATGGGAAACTCAATGTCATGATGGCGGAATACATGATGGTAATCTAGTTCTAATGTCACGGCAGAGGTCAAAGTCAAGGTCATCTAAGATGGCCGCCGTGACTTAATCCAAGATGGCGGACACCGGCTCCAGCTTCACAACTGTGAACCTGGGCCAGCTTTGCCATTTACATACTACTTATTTTGAATACAGCAAACAATCTATCACTCACAGAAGATAGAAACATTTTCTCTGTGTTAATGTGTTATTCTAGTCTATGACAAATACTATTGACCTCAATACCGGACACTCTCCTGAAATCATGGAAACCTCTGCGTTCATCATTCATATGGAGAGTTGTTTGAAGGAGTTTTTTTATAGTTAAGAATTTCGGTAAATATTAAAGCAATCAGAGTATATTTGTGTAAATGGATTTGAAGAACTATTTTGACGGTTCCAATGGATATAGTGTATGTATTAAACATTGCATAATGAAGAATGATGTGTGATAATTTTGGTCTTTTTACGAATGTGTTGTTCTGGCTGCGTTGATGTTTGGCGAAGTTAAGTTTGCTGGACATCTTGTCTTACACTTTATCACAGAGGGGAAAATATACTTTTACAAAAAAAAATGATTAATTTAAATAAATAAAAATAAATAAATACAGAGAATAACACACATTAAAGTTTCTAAACTAAAATAACATTATTAATTAATAATGTAAAAACATTTTTTTGCAATATAGGATCATGAATGTTAGTCTAGTATGTTATGAAAAATGGGTATTATGACTATAAAACTACTTAAACATGAATAAAAATATTTATAAAATAAAACTTATGCAAAATACATTAGGATTTAAATAATATAACATTAATTATTACACTCATGTTTTGCATGGGGCTCGTACCCATAATCTCCCACGTTGAAAGCCTGCGTGCTTCCAATTGTGCTACAATTTATTTGTTTATTTTTAAAATATTTTTAGCTAAAAAATTTTTAAATGACAGAATTGTTGGTAATTCTGTTAATACCAACTAATCGACCATGACTAATATTTAATGTTTTTAAATTTTATTTGAGATTTTACATCACCGTGATAAGCGTTGTGACTTAATTGGACACTTACAAATTTACACCCATGTCTTACCAGAGAATCGAACCCAGAACCCCTCTCACTGAGAGCCGACATGCTTCCGACTGCACTACGGAAGTTGGCCCAGCGGTCAGCGTGTTTAGAAGTTAGATTCTGCTCGTTACGCAATTGTATAGCGTTCCCTAAAGACACTGATGATCACGTATGTCTGACAGGAAACATGCTTTCTCTCAGACCGCGACGCTCGTACACTTGTTCGTTGAAACCGTCATTCCGATGCGCATTAAAAATGCGGGCGCGTAAGATACGGTACGGGCATTGGGCTGCAGCGGGTGCTTGAGCCGTTACGCAATGTTTTACGACTGTGGCCTTTACCGCCCATGAAAATAATCATAGCTTAAGCGTCCACTTGCCTTCGACGAAGCGGATGTCAGCCGTGAGCTTGCGTTACTGTGAACAGTAGCTGGCACAGCGTAGTGTTGTTTTACTTTTTAACGAAACTTCCCTTGCAAATTAACGTCAACGTTAAATTAATGGCTCGTGTTCATTGAGTTCACAGTCACCACCTTCTTGCTTGCAGTCGTGTTTAAAAAACTCGTGGGTGTGTCTAAGAGCAGTCAAGCAAAAACACTCCCCTAAATGCCTGATCTATTTCTTATGACAAGGTTGTTATTTTTTTAAGCCATCAGTATATTTTACGGGGATTATAAAATGCGCCAAACTTATATAAGAACCCCTTTAATGGGGCATTTGATTACCTACAAATAAAAAGTAAGGCCGGATTATTTTCAGTAATTATGTCCTCTTAAATTAGTAGCTAAACCCATTTCAAATTATATAAGTAATGTCACGTTAAATGAAAAAAAAATGTTATAATTTTTAAATCCACCAAACGTTTTTTGCCACCGTAAGTATTATTTTTAATTTCTGATGTAATAACCTATAATTTTTCAGGTATAAGCAGGTAAGTTATAAGTTTCTTGTGCTAAGTATACATTGTATAGAATACGTGGTATTACCTAGGGTATGGTTCTTGGGAAAATGTAAAAAATTTATTTTGCAAAACATCAAAACCATCTTTAAACTTGTCGGTTTTATTTGCATGTTCTAAAACTTTGGTTCTATTTATGAACTAAATCCTTATAGGCTGAAGATGTTTTGTAGAAAAATGAAAACTATTATTATTTTTTTATCCGTCTTCAGGTGCCATGTTTTTCGCATATTGCCCTGCATTCACTTTCGTCATTATTTAAGCTTAGGTATTACCCACAAATAACTAGTTTTTTTTTTGTGAAACTATGGTGTTAGCTACGAGGTGGTTTATTATCGTAATAGATCGATAATTTTTAATCCAAAGTTGTTTTTTAGCCAAATAAATTTTTTACTTCAATGGCAAATATCACTAAACATAATCTTCTACTTCTAAATAAATAAATAAATTATAGGCTCAAAGAAATATAACATTAAAATGTATTTCTAGGGTATATATAGATAGTTACGAGGACCACGACACGCGCCAGGTTCGTAGCTGTCTTGCGGCCCTGCACCGCCATTGGCGTCACGCGCCATGTCACGTGCAGTCTACTGACGTAAGGCATGCCACGCGTTCCTGGCCGGATTACAAGGGTCACAAGGATCGTCGCTACCCCACTTCCCCTTCACCGCCAAGCCTAGTCATCCCTCGGCGCTGTTATCTATCGCTGAACGGGGGAATTCCGTGGGCCGCCGCGCGAAGTGGCGTGAACAAGAAACGCTATTCTTGATGTTCGGGAGTCGGGACGGCCCGGGATGACGCGTCTCTTCACAGCTGCTCTCGTCGGTTCTGGAAATACGTCCCACCAGTACTTAAGCAGCGACGCCGGCCTCCACGAGAGTCCCGCGGAGTTCCGCGTGAGCGCCGAGTTCCGGCGCAGTTACGCAGTTCCGAGCGAGTTCGGAGAGTTCCGCGAGCGAAGGGAAGTGCGACTTCGGTGAAGAAAATGAGAGACCCTTCTCGAGAGTGGCACGACGCGAAGCGACGGGATCGAGAGAGTGCGACTGAGTGGCGCGAGACTGTGTGTGTGTGTGTGTGTGTACAGGCGCGAGGTAAGGGGCGAACCACTGTCGAGCCTAGCTCCAGTGAGGAGTGCAAACTGCGGAACTTGACAAACATGGAGTGACTTGAGAATAAACATTTTTTAATGCCAGTGATTTGTGATCGGAAAATTTTAAGTACAATGATTTATTATTAATGTAAATATTAGCAATTAATAAAACTGCAATAAAACTTAATTGGGCTATCTATCCCTTACGAACACAGTAGTTCTCCTCACAAAGGTCGTAACAATATAAAGTACTAACAAAAATGCCTTTAAAAACTGAATAGGAGAATAATTAACTACTACAGCTGATAAATAGCTACCAAACAAAACGTAAAACTGTAAACTTACGAAAAACTTGCACGAAGTAGAGGGCTTCCATTTACCAACGCTCTTCGAAAGTAGATAGGTAGCTATGTTTATTGTTGGTGATTACGAGGAATGGGATCTTCATATAATTTATAAATAACTTTAAACTACAAGACAATAACAAAATGCGGTAAAATAATAACAATAGAACCGTCATTCAAATGTTATGTCACAAATCATAAACTTAAAATAGGTACTATTTTTAAAAAAAAGCCTAGGTTGTAAAAATTTAAAAATTTAGTTAAAAATTATTTTATTCAAATATATACAATGTCAGATGTATTTTTGCTGTCTCTAATGTCTTTAAAAAGTATTTTTAATTGTTTGGAAAAAAATTATGTTAAAATATTTTTCTTTATTATGTATAAAACTTTTTCCGCTTTATAATCACAAAAGAGGCTCTCGAACATTTCAAAATACTTTATCTTTATTGTAATTAAGTCTTCAAACTTACTTAATGTGTAACAGAAAAAAAATTCAAAGTAGAACCGTGATGATCGTAAATGTTCTGACCAGAAGAACAAACTCTAAAATGTATTGTTAATTTAAGATTTAATTATTAATAATAACGTATGAGAAGATAATAAACAAATAAGATTGATATAGGTATCTATACTAGTGTTATTTTCAATCTTCATGTAAAACGTACTACAAACAACAAACAAGTAAGTAGTTGTAATGGTATAAAATAGCGAGTCGCTGCTAGCGGAAAAGAGGCCAGGGTTACGGGACGCCCTGTGCCGGCGCCGCGGCGCTATCGAGCGCGCCGTGACGTCGTAAAGGGACGCCCCCGAAAAGCGACGCCGCCCCCGCAACACACGCGGAATGCGCGGCGCTGTTTGACTTTTTTTTCCGCTCCGTAAATCTTTACGACTGCCCGGACGAAATGGCGTCGGTTCAACCTTTTGTGTCCACGTGGGTACACCACTATTCGCAACCACGCACTCGCGGATGGGTTTGTTTGGACTCTACCGGATATTTTATTGTATCTGGCGAAACAAATCCACTCAATGAAACTCTAACACTAACTGAAAGTCCACGCACATCTTAAATCAGTGGACCCAAAGATTTGCAATTTGTAGGAAATTATCCTTGTTTACCTTAGGGGTGCACAGTGAAGTGATTATTTTTTTTTAAATTCCATCTTTAAAAAAACGGGGGGGGGGGGGGGGGGGGGGAAGTGGTTGTAAAGTTTGTATGAAGCGAAATATCACTCACTGCCTTACTCAATACAAACTCTCAGGATCTTTAAATTTAAATTTTCCTTTTAATACATAGACACTTGCTAAGAAAGGATTTTACGAAAATTAGCTCCCAAAGACGGTCGCGGGGGCGTTAGCGATCAAATGTTTCATATTCTTCAATGTTATTGCATTGTTGGTGCTTTCTTCACCTTCATGGCGACAGCTACCAAATTTTCGATGCTTTCGGTGATGTTTTAATTGTTTACTCGCTTTCATATCTCAATCAGCTACCAAGTCGAGTTGCGGGGTCGTTAAAGGTCAGTATTTCCCGTCTTTCAAGTGCATGTACTGCGGACTTGACCTTATGTGAATAGCTCGGGCCTCGTCGGGTCCTTCAGCTGGTATAGCTATAAGTGACGTGTGTTTCCGCCCACTACTGGGTATCGTGACGACAGACAACACCTGCTGTTATGACAGCCGTGACGTTCCTCCTATGCTTGCCGAGTCAGGATGATTCTGCGGTGGTTTTCCATTGCCTTCCGCGGGAGGAAGTTTAAAGAGCCACACAGTCCTGGACCCAGGGAGAAGGTTTGGAAACTCCCCTCCCCAGCCGGTAATCGAACCCGCCCCCCCCCCCCCTCGGTCAACCAGCCAGACACGCTAGTCACTGGACTAAGAGGGCGGACGAGCTATACGCAGGGGCTTGTATAAATCTGATCGCTTATTAGACCACAATAAGTTATGCTTGCGCTAGCGATTGATTCCTTGTAATTGGTTGCCGTCGGCTAGCCTAACTTGCCAGGAAGCTTTTGTTTCTGCACGGTAGACAAGAGCCCGAAATAAACCCAGCCAACACGAAATGCAGTTTTAACACACAGCTGGTCTGTAAATTCATGGCCCTATCCATACCTGCGCTACTGAAAATTTGTAAGAGTCATATGAAATAATTTGTTATTTAATTGCGAATTAGCATGGGAATTTTCACCGTTTCACTATAGTACATTTCGTATATGCATTCGGCACTTTGCGAAGCAAATGTGAGCGGTATCTCTTATTTTTTATTAGTGTTAAAATGATTTTCTTTAGGAATGTTACCAAAAAAAAAATAATAATTTTTTTTTTTAATCGAACATTTAGTATCATGAATTGTTTTTATTTACCTAACAAAATAGTCTCAACAACTAAACTGCATGTAGGTATACATGCAGATTACCTGCACACGGCGCGTACGGTGGCGCGGTGCAGCGGAGAGACGCTGAACCAGCCGTTCTGAGCTCTGGGTGTCATTTTCTGTTTGCTGTGGTTTAAAGAGATTTAGGCCTATAGCTATATATAATAACGCAATACATAATATATTATATGTGTCATATATAATATGTGTATGTTCGTTCAAAATCTTAAATCTCAGAAAGTTCTTTAACAATTCCTTTGAAATTTTCAAACTACATTGCATTCAAATACGCACGTGTTTTATATACCTATGTTACACCTATGACAGGTAAAAAGATAGATAAAAATTTATATAGGTAAAAAATAGATTTTTATCTCAATGGAGTGAAACTCATATAGATATGTATAGATATCGGTATATAGAGAAGAGAGATAAAGAGATAAAGATATAAGTATATAGAGGAGATATATAGAGATATATCGGTATATAGAGGAGAGAGATATAGAGGGAGATATAGGTATTAAGATATTTATAGTTAGAGATAGATAAAGAGCGATAGATAAATAAATATGCAGATAGAGATCTACAGATATATATAGAGAGATTGATAGAGGTATAGAGAATTACAGATAGTGATGGATAGGTGCTTTGTTTATCTGTAGGCTACCTACTTTAAACAAATTACAAAAAAATTGAATGAGGCGTTGTAACTTATGCTGGACATTAGCTTGTGAGTGTGTACATATATATATGTAAAGTAGCTGATGTGCACGTCCTTCGCCACGGAAAACTACTTTACAGGATAAGAAACATACCTACCAACTTCAAGTTTTTAGGTCTTTTAAGTCGTTTAGTTCAGGATATACTGTCCCCCACTTAATTACTTTCCCTACCACCGCCGTTCACCGTTTGGAGTTAATTTCCGCATTAGAAACATACCTGCCGAGGGTCAAGTCTTTAGTTCCAGGGAACGAGTGATAAGTGAGTCAGTGACTGGTACCTGTTTACATTTATTTGGTACTTACAGCATGTCCCTCAACTCAACGTAAAGTCGAGAACAGTGGATAGGCCAATAAATAATTGCGGTACTTTATCAAAAAAACCATAACACAAAAAGGGTCGTAATTTTCGAGTTGTAGGCATTTTTTCCCAGTTTTTTTAAATCCCCATCCTGTAACAAATTATTGCATACTTCAAGTAAAAGATTTTGCTACGCAATCATAAATAACTAGGGACACCTGTATTTCGCGAATACTTTTCGTGTCAAGGTATTTCACAAAATACTGTAGCTTTTCTCCTGTGGTTATTGGCTGAGGTCAGTGAGAGGTGTCTTCCCGCTCTTGACGGGGCCAATGAGAATGTGGTCACCGTACTGCTGCACCCTCACAATTTGCCATGACTCTTAGAAAAAGCTACAGTGTTTTGTGAAATACCTTGACATGAAATGAAATCGCGAAATACAGGTGTCCCTATAAATAACCCTTCTATTTATAACGACTGAAAATAAAATCAAACATGCTAAACGTTTAGGGCAAACAAATTTTTAATCGACTAAATTTGACAAGATATAGTTTAAATTAAAAAAAAATACATTTCTAACTAAGCTAGTTATTTGAAAAGATGTTTTATCAAAACAAATAACTTGTTAAGTAAGCCACCCAAGTAATTACATATATCTACTTATAGCCAAAATTATTTTCTTTGAAAACAACGAAAACTCTGCTGACTTAAATAGTTGGCAGGATAATTCAAACATTTCGTACTTTCTTGGATGTTATACTTCATGACCACTTTGTTCTCATTGGCTCAGGTAAGTGCGGATTCAGCCTCTCTCGCCAAGGAAAGCGAGCATATAACAATTTCACAGTTGCAGACACTGAAAAAGTGTGTGTGCAGCCATAACAAAGGGCCAGCTTTACCCGCCATAACTGAACATCCCTACTGCTGGAAAAATGTCGGGAAGTATCCTTTCTACAGCCAATTGAGTATTCCTTCCCCAGCGAGATGTTTAGCCCAATTAAAATTTAAAAAAAAAATTTCCATTTGTATTTAAGCAAATTACTCGCCATGCTTGCAAAAGGATATTCTTTTACAGTGAAAATAGACAAAGTTACCCTATTAAAAATTTCTGCCACATAATTTGCGCAGAGAATTTTCCCCTCCCCAAGTAAAACATTTTTGATTGTATTTTTAGTTGTTATCAATACTACGATTATTAATGATTGCGTATCAAAAATATATTTAGTCACAGTATCTAATAATTTGGTACAAGGCGGTGATACAAAAACTTATGAAAAAATACATACATAGAAATTTATTACACTTAAGTATTGAATTTTTTAAATTCAGAACCGTAATCTTTTGGCATAACAATTGATTCAGGGTGGGAATTTAAATACTTAAAAAAAATCCCTACATATCAAAAACTACGACTCTATTTGAATTTTGGTTCTATTTAAATTAAACCATATTTTACTGGCCTATAAATTGTTCTAGGGTTGAGTTATGGGACATGCTGTATACGAAACATATAAAGCAACATAGTGTAGGGAAATTGGATAATTAGGTACATGCCATACGTAAATGTATGTCAAGTCATTGGAATAATATTCTGGGTTCATTTACCTCTTAGATTGACTTCACAAATCCTACACACACTCGGGCAAAAGCCACCTGTCCACTGGCTTATGAACTAAGAGAAGTCAGAACAGGTTTATCATCGCTTTTATAATAGTTTGGTTGAGGGTTGGCATAGGTACTTATAGAGAAACAATCGCAGGAGCCACGAAAACGTTAAGTGTTTGGGTTTTAGCCTATCGCTAAACGAATACGTGAATATATCTGGGCTCCGTGCTTGCCTAACTTTAGAGACACGTGTCGATATTTTCCTGGTGTGATTTCTTGAAACCGCAGAAAAAAAAATCAGGATGGATGGAGTAGAATTCAAACATGAATCCTCCCGGATGCTAGTCCAATGGTGCTAATTCTCTCCGGAATAAGCTTGTTACTGATCAACTTGGCCAAGGTTAATCGAGTTGAACTATCTCTGAGTCACAGTATATCCCCAGAAAGCTTTCAAGTATTATCTACATCGCAATAGGTATCCCTATATCCGCCAGAAAGGGTTATAAACCAATGTCAGTTGAAAACCTTTTATTGTATTAAAGGGCAAAGTGGTGTAGTGTAGTGACCGATCCAGAAACCAATGGAAGGAATGCGCCTCCATGTTTTAGTTGTTTTAGAGGCAATAGCAGGAGGTACCTCGTGATTGGTTATCTGAAAGAAGACTCCTGGAAAGTATATAGTATGTCCTACCAACTCCCAGCTTTCAGTTGATGCTGAACCCTGAAGATGACTGCTGCAATACAGAGCGAAACGTCATCACACATGCCAGAACGACGATTCTTTATGTGGGTTCTCACAATCCATGCTGAGTTTTCAATTTTCTCGTCATTAATATTTCTGTGAATTTAACCCTACACTTCTCTTGCTATTTTTGTTCTGTCACATATTTTTAAAAAGATATTTACTAAGTGTGACATAATTGCTTCAAAATGTCGCGCAAGTGATAAATAAAAACACTTTCGTGACTCTACGCATTAATTATAGGCATAACATTTATTAAACATTTATTGAACATAGTTTTTACGGAACAGAAAATGCAGGCGAGGTTTTGTGTTCAATTTACAGCAATAGCCCTTAACTAGTACCTAGTAATGACGATAAATTAAAAAGAAATATGGTGTGTGAGGTCCCGCCTTAACATCGAAAGCTAAGACTACATCAGATAATAAGATTTAAGTAAAATATTGTTCTCAAATTCGATGGCTGCACTTTAAGATTATGAATACTGTTATAAATTAAAATAAATTTACGGACATTCCAACGAAAATTTAACTCAAATAAACAAAGAGTTCTACGTTATTTCAAATAACTATATCTTCGTAGAAACCACACCTTATTTTGACATCCCCGGTGTTTATTTCGTCTTAACCACCAAATAAAGTTGAACACACAATTGGACAAAAAAAAGAGTGTTCTCGTGGTATACTTAGTCAGTTTTGAAATTTTTGCTAAATTACAGAGAATTTTTTTTTTTATTCCAGTTCAAAGAACGTGAAGTCGTTTCTCTAAATTTATGAAGATAACCGTAAATTTACGAAAAACCCCTGGATATTTTGTAACCCGTTTTCGTCGTAAATTGAAGGTGAAAATTTTCACGAGTGAATCTCGACACTTACAGTGAATTCCAAACAGACTGTACGGAGTCCTGTGTTTTAACGTCCACACCGAATTTTTGCAGTTGACAGTCCAAGAAGTTTTACTTGCGCCACATTAATTTCCGCGTCTGTTGCACTAACTTCCTGGCCAATGCGTCGACGCACCCAGGGGTTTATGTGTTTGGTGGGAGGAGATGGAAGAAAGAAAGGACATTTTCCGAAAAGGGGGGAAGCCCTGTTTACGAGTTTGTCAATTTGCGCATGGACCGGAGGAAAAAGAAAATCTTTGAAGGGGGGGGGGGGGGGGGTGTTTTCTTTCTTCCCTCGATTCACTTCCAAGATCCGTCTGGAAATTACTCGCAGATGTAAAACTCACCCGACCGAACTTTTCTCCGTAATGAAAAGAAGTCATTTTACGATAATCCGTGCCTCGCAATACAAGTGCTTTACTGCTGTTCCTCACGCAAGTGTCTTTAAGCTCGGCGCTCTGGAAGATATCGCTGCAGATGAAGTTTCACCGTAATGACAAACGAGTTTTCCTTTCTTCGGCCCTTCTAAAATCCACCATCGTAAAGCGTTCACGACGCCCTAAAAGGATTCTGGTAATTGTTTCGTCTTTCTCGAGTGCTAAACATTCTGTGCACTTTTTAGTGTGAAAAGAAATGTCAAGATCAGCTAGGGAGACAAATTCTGATTGGAAACTGCTCAGGTCCAACTTTTTTCAAGTTGATAGTTGTTACACTAAGGAAGTATTAAATCTTAAACAATAGATAAGATATTTTATAAAATTGTTTACGATTTGATTTGGTAACGTAGGTTTACTTTGTAGACACCACAAAATTTAATTAATTTGCTAGGGTGCCTATACCAGTAGGCCTCTGTTTTGTGCTCACAGAGATCTTTAACTACACTTAAAAAATTTGTAAACCAATATTAAACACAGCCTAAAATGAGAGACGGGATACAACATTTCTAATAACGATTTAAAATAATCTCAATCGAAAATAAAATTTGCCTACTTGAAAATTCTCATGTACCTTGAGATACTTTGAATTGGGTCCAGGTTTATAGAGTCATTTTTTCATTCTTTTTTTAGTAGCAGATAATTAACGTACGATGTCTGAGAAAGAACGGTAAACCGAACTCAGTTTGGTCGGACAGGAAGTCGCTAGTGGTCTTCCGGAATTCGAGTGCATTGTGTATATCAACCGCACCAACTCGTTCCGACTGTTCGCCTTGACATTCGTCATTGTATGATTAAGATATATTTCTCCCCACGTAACACGTTGTCGATAATAAATTACTGAAGTAACGTGCAATAATTTAGTTCTACTTATTCGTTAATTTATATAATTAGATATATAAATTACACATCAGAGAAACTAAGTCACACAGTTTACATTGTTTATTGCACCATAATTAAAATAATTAGGTGGTTTCATGGTCTATTTAGTCAACTTTAGTGACAAACCCATATAGACATCTTATTTTATATTTTTCTGTGATATCTTTTTCAACAAATTATTTAAATATGGTTCAAAAGAGAAGTTATTTATTCCTAAAACATGATTTCTAAATGTTATCACTTTTTTTTTTAATTTAATGAAAAATTCTGTTGCAACAAAAAGTAGTTAATTGAAAATTCAATAAGAAAATATGTAATACTATACTAAATTCAAAATATGGGTTGTGTAATATAATCCTGGCTTTCATTTCATACCCCGTAAACATTGCTATTATAATAGTTTACGAAAAAAATATGCTTATGAGATCACCTTCCTGTCTGTGGGTCTATGACTATTTGTGTGTAGGTAACTATATGTTTTGTTTTTGTATGGGTGTGTTGCATCTTTACTCTCTAAACCAATTTCGATGAATTCTCATGTTAAGACGACATTCAGTGTCTGGATTTTACTTTTGTATTTTTAGCAAAAATTACTTAGCAAACCCTACCAGTTTACTTAGGCTCTAAAATTGACCAATTACATAATTAATCGCAAAATACGCAACGCGCAAAAAAATAATGCTACAAAGAAGTGTTAGAATTTATTATAGTATGATTATATTTTATTATTATTGAAGATTTGAACGACTGACTTTTCGGTAAAATATGCCTTTAAAAATCTTCTAGTAAACCAGTTTCGATGAAAGTTTATCACGTAAAGAAAGT
Organism: Bacillus rossius redtenbacheri; assembly: GCF_032445375.1. Lineage (NCBI taxonomy): Eukaryota > Metazoa > Arthropoda > Insecta > Phasmatodea > Bacillidae > Bacillus > Bacillus rossius. Next base: position 11,190,410 of record NC_086336.1, on the reverse strand, counting down.
TAATATTCTTTAGAAAATGTACTAATTTTTTATTTTATTTATATTTAATTTCTCTTAAAATGGGCTATCTCAACTGTTAATATTTTTCTTTTTAACCAATGAGCTCAATATTATTTTTTATGAGAACATTTTCAAAACTGACAAATCTAAATGCTTTAAAAATTATTTACTTGGTTATGTTGAACCTCACTTACGATATGGAATAATATTTTGGGGTAATTCCACGGACTCATCTAAAAATTTTCGAATACAGAAAAGATTTGTACGTATAATAATGCATGTAAATTATCGTACCTCATGCAGACAACTTTTCAAAAGCTTGGGTGTCTTAACATTACCATCTTTATACATTTATGAATTACTTATATTTGCTCATTCACAGTTGAATGAACTGCAGAATTTCAATTTACATAATTATTCGACTAGAACAAAAAATAATTTTCATATATTACAACATCGTACAAAATGTTTTGCAAATAGTCCGAGATACTCTGATATATGTCTTTATAACAAACTTCCACAGTAGTATATGAATAACGGAACTGGCACTGGCTTCTGGCTGTGGAGCTGTGTGTCCTTTCCGCCATCTTGGATTTTGACGTCACGGCGGCCATCTTGGATGAGTGTAATGGGACACAGCGTAACGGGACATAACGTAACGGGACAAGTAGATCACGGCAGCCATCTTGGATCCGCCATCATGGATCCGCCATCTTGGATGACGTCATTTTGTTTTCTCGAACATTCCACCATTTTGTTTTCCGCCATTTTGGATGATGACGTCACCGTTGCAATTTCCGTTACGTCCGCCATCTTTAACTTTTTTATTTATTATCCGATTTTAATGAATTTTTTTTAAAATTTATAAAAAAATTTAAATAATATAAATTTAATAAAATATTTATAAAAAACAAACATTATCGATACGGAGTTCGGAGTCCTCGGTTCGAACCCGACGAGGTCAAAAAATTAAAAATGGCGACCGATCCTTCCCCCTGTGGTGGCTGCTTACAGACTGCCCCCCACCATTTTTTTCAAAGCATATATATCGACAGTGAGCATGACGTCATGTCCGCCATCTTGTCTTCGATGTTGGAAACCATCATCATTGTATCGGCGGCGAGAGTGCGCGCTGACGCCTAGTTAGTTTAACTCTTACCCGCTAGAGTGCAGTAATCATTTATTATTGCTGTGACACCCGCCATCTTGAAATTTGGCCGCCATCTTGGAATCGTGTAATTTTAATGCTAGAGATTCGGGGAAAAGTTCAAAATCCATTAAATAAATTTGTAATCTATATACTGATTGATTAGATCGACTAAGGTCCTTGGTTTGATCCCTGGCCGATACAAAACAACTTTAATTTAAAAAATACCACAAAAGTGACAGGATTGAGAAAATAAAAAACACCGCAAGTTCTTTTAAAAAATACTTTTATTACATAAATTCAATACACTACTACAAGTACAAAAAAAATACACAGACAAAGTACTAAAGCCTTGTGGATTTCTCGACGTCTGCATCTGCCACCCACGAATTAAAGCGAGGTGGAAAGCCCCACCACTTGACGTAGGACAGTCCATTTCTTCGTTTTATAATCTTCTCCACCAAGTACGTATCGGGATACAACGTAGGCTGAATCTCTTCGGCATAGAAGCCGCCATGGATAGGTTTGTGGTCCAAATCTTCGAGGTAGTAGGTCCTAGGTTCTGATTCACGAACATGTGTCACACGGAAAAGTTCGGGACTCCAGTTCGCAGTGAAACCTTTCTCGAAGATACCTTTCTGCTTGGAGATTCGCACAATGTCGCCGACGTTAGCTTTACGCTTTCGTGGATCTTTCTTCTTCGTGTTGGGAAAAACTGTTTGAAGCAGGCGATTATCCTTTACGTCCTTTGGCTTCATTTTCGTGGTAGAATGCACAGTGGAATTATACTCGCTTATTAGTTTCGGCAAGATGTCAAGCCACTTGTAATTTCCGTTAGCCGTGAACTGCCGCCACATCTTGGAACGCAAAGTTCTGTTAAACCTTTCGACAACGGAGGCTTTGACGTTACTAAATGTAGAGTAGTGTTTGATGCCATACTTCTTCATCAAAGCCTTGAAGGACGCATTGTAGAATTCTTTCCCGAGGTCCGTTTGCAGGTGCGACGGTACACGTCCATCACGCAAAATATTGTTCATGGCCTTGGCTACGTCAGTTGCAGTCTTTGATTTGACAGGTCTAGCCCAAGCGAACTTGCTATAAACATCGATGACTGTCAACATGTACTTGAAACCTTTATTCAATCGGGAATACGGTATCATCTCAACAAGGTCCGCCTGGAATAAATCATCAATTCCACGAACTATGACTTTGCGACGAAGGTATTTCCGTCTAGCAGGAGCATGAAGTTCGCGAGCGATTCCGGTTCGACTCATTGTATGTAGCCGGCTTCCTTCAGTTCTTCAAGTATGGAGACTATTTCGTTGATGTGCGAATAGTTTCCTACACTAAGCGATGCATGTAGAATTCTAAGGCGATCAACTAATTCATTAGGGTCGTCCCAATATACATAGTCAAATGTCTGACCACTTTCTAGCTTTTTTAAACCTTCGCCATGTATTGTTAGTTCACTGAAGAGATTAGCGAGACTGTCGATTTTTTCATGATCTACGTCTTTATATACACCACTATCTGGATCGTTATCGCGAAAATGTGCATTGGTTAGCTCTAGCAGTTTTTGTACTCTTGTAAGTCGTTGTGAGAATATCCTTTAGTCTCCCTGCGAAACAGCAATTCGTACAGACCCGGAGTCCCGCGCGTTTTGAATGCTTCTACGCGCACGATATTTCCTGGTAGAAAGTCTATTTCTTTAGCACCGAGGAACCATTTATTATGTTTTCTGTACACTCCGTAGGTCGTGTCATTATTCCGGCTCGTAAACGATATCAGGTATGGTCGGACCATTGCATTAACTTGATGTCCCTTTTTCGGTATTTTTTTCTTGTGCATGGACTCTGTACTTGTTAAGTCCTCTTCTTCTCGATCTGGTTCATACTTTCTCTTCTTTACAGTCGGCATTTCATTTTCAACTTCTGTCTTCACAATGAAGGCTGGTTCTTCCTTGTTTTTAAGTTCGTCGAGGCGACTAGTGATTGGGTTAAATATCTCCTCATTTTCCATCTCACGTGCAAGTCTGGTTCGTCTAGCAAGTAAATATTTTTCGCGAACAGACTGTATAGCTCGATGAAGGTCACTGGCCAGGTCCGACATTGTACTGGCTGAAAACTTATTGCAAGACCTCCTTATATACTTTTTTTATTCGTTCGCAGAAACTTCTTTCTTGTGTTTGGCCAAATCTGAATTTGTTGGCGAGTGAGATAGTGATGCTTTCAGACTACTTTGAAAAGTCCTCAGATCGTCCCGTCTTTGTGCATTCGATACTTCGATCATGTCGCGAATGCGAGAATCCGAAGCTTCCACGCGCTGGTCTATGGCTACGAGGTACTCAAGTAATTCCTTTTTCACACTGTCTATTTTTTGAGCCAGTAGAGAAATGTATTTGCGGATAACGTCGTCATGAGACTTGAGAGCAGTACGTAAGTCTCGACTGCTACGACCGAATTTCGAAATGCTATGACTCATGTTTGGCGATAAACTGATCGAAACCTCGTCTGTACCTGCCCTTATATAGAGGCCAGTCCTTTACGATGACTAGAAATCCGTGTTCTTCTTTCCAACACAAGGAGCACATGTCTTTGAATTCCTGAAACGACATGTCGGTGTTTACGTGATCGTCGTAAGCGTGGCGTAAATTAAGTTCGTCCATGCGAAACAAAACTATGACATTTGCATTATCACGCAGCAAATGTTTTGGAATACGACTGTACGTCTGACACAGGTAAACGCAGTCTACCTTGGCGTGTCTGCCCATGGAAAAGTACTCTTGTATTATGCCTTGTTTCTCGCACATTACATCGTCGAAAACAAACACGGAATTGGCTTTTGCTTCGCTTGGAGGTACAACATCGGTATTATCGCTAAACGGAAAATACTCCAGACCATCCACAGATCGTAGAACAGTTGCTAGGCGCTGGTACTTTGGCTGTTGCAACGACTTGGAATACAAGTAAACGTTCTCGAACCGAAGACCATTTGGTTCCTCCAGTAAACTCAGTAAAACACACGTTTTACCGCAGTTGGACGGACCCGCCATTATGCAACGTACGGCAGAAGGCAACAGTAAGCCATGTCGTGATTCACGCGCACTAAATACATCGTCTTGCGTAATGCGCACGGGCAAACACACGTCTTGCTTGACGACCTGCATTGTACTAAAGTAATTGTATAAAATCAAACACATTTATACTTTCTGGTCAGTTGTGCGTAATGACTCGAAGAGGTAAGAACAAAAAATACGTCGGCGCGGGACTCGTGAACTCTCTGATAAACAACCTACCATTCGAGCTACACATTCCCGGCTACAGATTTTGCGGCCCCGGCACGAAACTAGCGAAAAGGTTAGCTCGCGGTGACGTGGGCATTAATTCTCTCGACGAAAAGTGCAAGCAGCACGATATCGCATATTCATTAAGCAAGGATCTGGAATCCAGGCACCGGGCCGACGAGATATTGGCACAGGAAGCCGAAGATATAAGTAAATCGTCGAACGCGGGACTAGGAGAGAAAATCGCAGCGTGGGGCGTATCTAAGATCATGAAGGCAAAGACGAAATTAGGACTGGGTGCTCGTCGAACCAGCTACATCAAGTCAAAGACTAACTCACGCAAGACCAAGAAGCGCAAGATCGGTGCAGGCGTGCAAAAAACCAAGCAAAAACTACAGACTCTCGACAAGAAGATTATAGGAGGATATCTTCCTTTGCTTTTGCCTGCATTGGGTGCTCTCGGAGGCCTTATCGGTGCAACGAGCGGTATAGTGCGGGCAGTCAACACTTCGAAGAATGAGCGCAAGCAGTTAAAAGAAGCACGTAGACATAATGCCAGCATGGAAGCCATTGCCATCGGTAAAAAAAAACGGCGCAGGACTGTACTTACGTCCTCACAAATCAGGCCGAGGCATGAGAAAGAAACTTGTAAAGAGAAAATCCTAAGTTCCCTACCGAAACGACCGCTCACCAACGTAGATTTAATAAAGTACGCACGCAAACTGAAAATACCAAATTTCCGCGGCGTGTTTATGCGAGACACTTTGCCCAGCAAGCCAAAGACACGTGAGTGCGCCATAATTAATTTAGACACGTCGGCGGGTCGCGGCACGCACTGGGTAGCGTATATAAAGTCTGGAAAAATGACCGAGTACTACGACAGTTTCGGTAATTTGAGACCTCCGCCTGAACTTAGGCGGTACCTGGGCCGGACCACTACACTGTTCTACAATTACGAAACGGAACAGAGGCCTAATCAAAAAAACTGCGGACACTTGTGTCTTCGCTTTTTAACTAAAAAAATAATTTAGCTGACAAATAAAAATTGCTACTTAAAGGTTGTGCAGTGATGAAAATTTATTAGTCATGTCGATAACACTTACCTTGACAGGTCACGCATCTGAGCTGCGGGCGGTTCATTTCCCGCCTCTGGATTTAGACGGAGAATGGTGTATCGGACTCGTAGATTTTCAAACGTATAATGCCATACCGAATATCGACGTAGAAAACTGCAAGATCTGCTTCCTGAAAAGTGATGGGACCGCTCATGAAATACAGTTACCTGTTGGATCTTACGAAATTGACGACATTGCAAATTACATCAGGGATATGTTACCACAGGATGTAGACTTTCAACTGCGTGGAAATCCAAACACTCAAAAAAGCATTCTAACATGCAGTGAAAATGTCGACTTTACGAAACCTGGCACCATAGGTACGATGCTCGGATTCGAATCAAAGGTTTATGATACGGGAAGAACGTACGAATCTACACGCGCAGTAAACATTTTGCCTGTGAATGTCATAAGAATAAACTGTAATTTGGCAAGTGGAACGTATCTCAACGGAAGACTAAGCAACATGCTGCACGAGTTTTCGCCGATGGTCCCGCCAGGATATAAACTGGTCGAAGTACCGCAAAGTATCATTTACGTTCCAGTCGTCGTGAAGTGCGCACACGAAGTCGTCGTCCGAATCGTTGACCAGCGAGGACGATTGGTGAATTTTCAAGACGAAGAAATTACATTACGTCTGCACTTGAAGCAATGGGCATAAAGTTCGTAACACCGAACAGTTATAAAAGAAATCGTATTGGCGTGAACAAGAACAGTTCTCTACCAGACATCGGTGCATTAACACCTGACAACATAAAGTATCTTCTCAGTATTGGACAAGTGCCGAATAAATATGGAAGACGAAATCCTCAACGTGGAAGATCCGGTCATTTTTGATGACAGCATTACGAAAATGGAATTGCACGAGTACCAGCCTTTCCTGCTCGGACCGTACGCACTACCATCGGAAGTACGCATTGCAGTACAGCACCAAGATATTTGTACTTTACCTTCGCAGTCATTTCTACGTATAAGAGGCACGCTTACAAAAGCGGATGGTACGCATCCGACAACGACGACAATATCCTGCAATGGTATTCTTCACCTCATCGAGCGCATTACTTATGTACTCAATGGCGTCGAGGTAGACCAGACAAGAGATGTAGGCATAACATCTGCTATGAAAAATTACCTTTCGCTCACGCCAAATGAACTGACTGCTGCAAAGATGGCCGGTTGGGCTCTCGAGGATGAATATAAGCTTCCGGTTTATGCCGAAGGAAAGTTCGAAGTTTGTGTTCCTCTGTCCATGCTTCTTGGATTCGCTGAGGACTACAGACATATAATCATTAATTCGAAACAAGAGTTCGTACTGCTTCTAGCCAACACGCACATTAATGCAATTGTCGTCGCTGCAGAAAACCCTCAAGATGTTTCGCTAACACTACAGTCTATCGAGTGGATGCTGCCCCACATCAAAGTGAGCACCGTTGAACGAGTCAAGATGTTGAAGAACATAGAAAATGGCAAGAACTTCGATGTGCCATTCCGATCCTGGAGCCTGGAAACTTATCCTGGCTTGCCTCATAGTCAGCGTATCAATTGGATAGTAAAGTCCAGCTTCGCTACGGAAAAACCAAGATACATCATCGTCGGGCTTCAGACCGGAAGACAGCTCAATGCAGGAGTAAGTCGTTCCTTATTCGATAACTGTCAATTACGTAATGTAAAAATATTTTTAAACAGCGAAAGTTATCCGTACGTTGATATGAACATGGACTTTGAAAGTGGAAGATTTCTTCTCGCATATCAAATGTATGCCAAGTTTCAGCAAGCTTACTATGGGCGGAGACAGTCACCGATACTGAGTCCCGACAGTTTCAAGAACAAGGCTCCGTTAATGGTGTTTGACGTTTCCAAACAGGATGATCGATTAAATTCAAACATCATCGACTGTAGGATCGAGATATCGACTAGCGGAAATATTCCACCAAACACCTATGCTTTTTGTCTGATACTTCACGATCGGCTTGCATCATACAATTGTCGAGACAAACTTGTGAAAATTCTGACTTAAATACTGTTTCGTTTGCGATAATAATTCAGTTACGATCGAGCATTGCTAGCGACAAGATGTACTGCAACCTGCAAGGTTTCCAGAGCCAAAATGGCTTTGTTCTCAAAGAAATTGCCGTCACCTCCGGAGACAAGACTCGAACCCGCACCTTCCGACCCCCGTATCCGTGGAAACTACTAGACGAAAAAAGTAAACGTTCGAACGAATGGCTATGCAAATATTATCACGGACTAGAGTGGGACGAAGGAAAAATCCCATACCACCAAGTGAAAAACACACTTCAAGATTTACTAGTTCAAAACGAAACAATATACGTTGCCGGACCTGAACAGAAAAAATGGCTGAGCAAGTTGTGTGACGACGGAGCAGTTGAAATTGTAGACTTACAGACCGACTACGGCTGTCCTTCCCTGCGCAAGCTTAGTGCAATATACGACGTGCAGCCACGTGACAAGTTTGAACGTGTCTGTGCCTGTACAAACTCACAGTTAATGCAGAAATGGCACACACAGTGTTAGTAGGAGTCTGCATATATAAATGTCGTACCTACGTACATGCCTTCAGTTGACGTTCGACCTGCAAGAAGATGTTTACGTTTCATCCTGCTAACGTGTACGTGAGCGCAAGACCTAGCTTCAGCAGTGTCGAGTACAGCTACTGGGATTCCGGGTATCTACGTACATATACTGAAACCTGTGATGGAGGTGCTCAGCATTGGCGGTTTGGTCACTTTCCTGTGTCCTACGAACCAACCCAGCAGCTATTAGACTGTTTCGAACCTGGAAACTGTGCCGTCTATCACATGAGACCGCACACAATCCTTCCTGCTAGCATCGATGAGGTAGTCGCCTCGTCTGCACGTGCAACACCAAACATGAGCGTGTTGCAACCTGTTGCTACCTGTGATGCTTCTACGCAGACGTCCAAACGACGTTCGTCTCGTCGTCGAAGTTCAGGCGGTGAATCTGTCCCAACTAGCACTGCAGTAGAGCCAAGGCGCAGACGTGGTCACAGACGCCATAGACCATGTCTCGCTCGAGATGACGACATCGCAGAAGATGACCAGCTGGAAACCTGTGTTCCTGATCCCGTGACCTGCGAACCAGTTGGATCCGGAGTCGAAGAGGCAGTTCGTGCGGCATTAAAGACTTTGCTTGCGAAAATGCTTAATTCCTTAACCTAACATGCATTTGTGTAATTTTTTTATAAATAAATGTGTAAAACCTGAACTTGTGTTTGTTTTTTATTTCTACAATTTTTAGCTACCTAATAAAAATTAATTTTAACTACAGACAATATTTTGACTAATGTAGTATTCCAGTAGACCGCGGGTATATAAGCGAAGTTCAGACGAGTGGACCCTCAGTATACCTCTGGCCGCGGTGCAGTACGGACCTGCTCTCTTCAGTATATTTCGTGAGATTTAGTTATGTCGACCGGGATAGACTGTTTACCGTCAGCAGCGGGGACCTCGATGACAGCAATGATGATGGAGTCGGAGATTCCGATACCAGATGCAGAGGAGACCACGACAGCGGAGAGCTCAGTGGCTGCGGTGTCGACAGTCGCGGAGATCCCGATACCGACTGCAGAGGAGACTTCAATTAATGAAGAGCGTACTTCGCATCAGTGCAAATACTGTGGCGCATCATTTACTAGCACTTCAAGCGCTCGCAGACATGAAAGAAGCAGTTGTCCGAATAATTTACTGAAACCAATACAATTTCAGTGCAATAAGTGTAATAAACTAATTTCACGCCTCGACAGCTTATATCGTCATTATATAAAATGCTCCGAGACAGTTAAGTGCAAGTATAATGAACATGGTTATTGTTTTGACTCATGTGTTGTACCAGCTGATGAGAACATATAAGTGAGACCCTGGTGATATGAACTTTAGTCCGTCTCTGGCTGCGGTGATGAACGCATCGGGTAGTTAGACTTGAATAATAGACCAAAAACTAGCTGTTCTTGAGACCTCGATGGCGTCTTTACCAGTATCAACACCGACCTGGATCGAAGGTCTACCATCATCAGTGCAGACCACGATGACTACGTCGTCTACAGCTACACCTGCTCTCTCAGCACAGCAGGAGATTTCGTCGCGTGCAACATCTTCTGCAGAGCAGAACTCAAAGGCTTCCGAAGTTAACATGACAGCAGTGTTACAATGGTTGACAACAGTTCCAGTGTCATTGATAAAGGAAGGAGCATCCAACGGTGTTCCATCGCCCAACTGTACATACTGTGAGAAGATCAAAAACTTGAAATTACGTGATTATGTAATACACAATTGTAATAATAACTCTGAACGTATTAAATATCAGTGCAACAGGTGTTTAAGCAAGTTTATACACTATGGAAGATTAAAACGACACCTCAGGAATTGTAATAGACTGGCTGTACATTCATCAGAATCAAGCTGTATATTTTGTAACAAAACATTTACAACTATTCGAAGTGCTAAACAACATGAAATATATCACTGTCCTTTTAATGAAGTCGATAATTCGGTTTTGTGTGAAAATTGTAGTGTACCAATATGTCGACCTGATAGACTGAATAGACATTTACGAACATGTAAAGGACTTAGTCCATACAATAAGAAGACTGTTTGAATCGAGAAATCCACAAGACTTTAGTTCTATGTCTGTGTATTATTTTTTGTACTTGTAGTAGTGTATTGAATTTATGTAATAAAAGTATTTTTTAAAAGAACTTGCGGTGTTTTTTATTTTCTCAATCCTGTCACTTTTGTGGTATTTTTTAAATTAAAGTTGTTTTGTATCGGCCAGGGATCAAACCAAGGACCTTAGTCGATCTAATCAATCAGTATATAGATTACAAATTTATTTAATGGATTTTGAACTTTTCCCCGAATCTCTAGCATTAAAATTACACGATTCCAAGATGGCGGCCAAATTTCAAGATGGCGGGTGTCACAGCAATAATAAATTATTACTGCACTCTAGCGGGTAAGAGTTAAACTAACTAGGCGTCAGCGCGCACTCTCGCCGCCGATACAATGATGATGGTTTCCAACATCGAAGACAAGATGGCGGACATGACGTCATGCTCACTGTCGATATATATGCTTTGAAAAAAGTGGTGGGGGGCAGTCTGTCAGCAGCCACCACAGGGGGAAGGATCGGTCGCCATTTTTAATTTTTTGACCTCGTCGGGTTCGAACCGAGGACTCCGAACTCCGTATCGATAATGTTTGTTTTTTATAAATATTTTATTAAATTTATATTATTTAAATTTTTTTATAAATTTTAAAAAAAATTCATTAAAATCGGATAATAAATAAAAAAGTTAAAGATGGCGGACGTAACGGAAATTGCAACGGTGACGTCATCATCCAAAATGGCGGAAAACAAAATGGTGGAATGTTCGAGAAAACAAAATGACGTCATCCAAGATGGCGGATCCATGATGGCGGATCCAAGATGGCTGCCGTGATCTACTTGTCCCGTTACGTTATGTCCCGTTACGCTGTGTCCCATTACACTCATCCAAGATGGCCGCCGTGACGTCAAAATCCAAGATGGCGGAAAGGACACACAGCTCCACAGCCAGAAGCCAGTGCCAGTTCCGTCATTCATATACTACTTTCCACCACATTTTAAATCAGAACACTAACTTTGTGCTATTAAAAAAACTGAAAGATTTGCTGTTGGAATTCAGTTTTTATTCTATTAATTTTTTTATGGAAGCAAAACTATGCTAAAAATGTATTATTATAATTATGATATGATGTACATTATTTGTTTTTTACTATTATTTTTGTTTATGTGTATATGTTTGTACTTAAACGTGTATTTATGTTTAATATTCTTGACGAGTCCTATACTACATGTACAATATAATTGTATATATTTGTAGTCGACATGGACAATAAAACTACTACTACTACTGCTGCTGCTACTACTACTACTACTACTACATGCCAGTCATACATAAAATTTAAATAATAGTAAAAATTGCATAAAAAATAAAAGTTTTTGTGCATCACATAGTTTTAAATCTTCAGTCAGAAATTCTAAATAATTTATTAGTAAATATTTTTTTAATTCTATATTTTTTGGAGGGATACATATTTCTTTGATTCAAATTTTAATTAAATATTGTTTTAAAGTTATGTTATTTCAGTTACTGACATTCTTGTAGCCTACATAACAATTAGATTAGATTTTACATTTAAAAAAAAAAGTTTAATAACCAATTGATAAAATAAACAAACTCTTACTGAAAACATGCTTTAAGTATTTACTATTCGTAGGAAAAATTTACAGAAATATATTAGGTAGACTACTTTAGTTTTTGGAGTATTTGAATCACGTGAATATCGACCACACAGCTGAGCTACCGAGGCAAACGCTGCTAGTTGCAGGATTTGACGGTAGGTAGCAGCATTATCTGCTAGATGGCGCAGCGCAATACTTTGTGGAAACCAGGGACAAATTTAATTCACGCTGTCCTTATATAAGTAAACTATTAATACTTTCTTTTTACTTGGAAACCCTATACCTTTAAATTCACAAGACATTAATTATTTCAGTTATAATTAAACGAAAGAAAAAGGATTAAATTCAGGGTATGACGTGTTTATGACCTGAAATGTATGATTGGTGAAGAAAAAGGTAATATGACTTCATATCCTGAAGAAAGGCAGTATTACCTACACTGTACTCACTAACTACAGATGCATCACCTTGTAATAAAATTACCTTTTTTGGTGCAAAAAATTAGAAATATGGTATTAGGTAATTTTTTTTTATTTACTATCTACAGACGAGTATATCCGTCTAAAGATCGTTTTTTGTCTCTCGAGACAATGCAGCTGTGTAGATAATAACAACAAAGAAGGCTATATAGTATTAATGATTTATGAAACTGATATATTTGAAGAGGAACCTAATGCAAATATAAGTATATACAGCCTGACGTGCGACTGACTGACTGGCTGACTCGTTTATACGAATTCTAACTCTCTTCAAGACGAGTCAGAAACTATAAATTTTGACAGCATTTAGGCCCTATGTCCCGCGGAGAAATTCCAAAAAATCGACAAACCTAAAAAAAAAAAAAAAAGTATTGAAACCCTATCAAACAAGCCAATGTGGGCACCGTAGTATTGTTATAAAAGAATCTTCATGGCAACATAATTGTAAGAAACAATGGCAATCGTTTAAACGACGTGGCCACGAATAATTGCTATAGGCAATTTTTGACGAAAAACGCTATGAAATCACTAACCAACGAATATTCGCAACACCATATTTCACGCTTGTTTTTACCATCAGAATTATGATTGTTTATTTGTAAGAAATGGCCACAGACTACAATAAGACGTGAACACAAGAATAACGTTGCTATCTTATGTGGGAGGTATATTTTTTTCTGAAAAAAAAGGTATCGCCTAACATGGCGTACTAAACGAATAAAGATATATGTTCCATGTTTTACAAATTTAACATCGAATATTGTAGAATATTTTCTAACATGCGTTTTGAAGTTATGTTTGCATTGCTACTGAAAACGGGCATGGACTACTTTTAAGGTTTATTTTACTAGTTAGGAATTAACATGTAGGAATTTTAGCAACTAACATGTTAAAAAAATTGCATACCGCTGCATGTTTAACGTAAATGTGTAACCCTGCGTCATTTTAAAAGCTGTGTTCGGAAAAAAATACCACCTTAATGATTTACATTCACGAATTATGCGAAAACCATATAATATATGTAATTGTTTTAGTTATAAGAATTACTGTGATTATTTTGTAACTGAAGCATTGTGATTTTCAAATAATTATATCACCTGGAATTAAAATAAATGGTTAGTTTAGGTAAGTTCAGTAAGATAAATAATATAAAAAATTTGAACAGTTCGCTAGTTAAGATTAAACATATTAAAAATAACAGCAAGAAATATTTGAACGGTTTGTTACGATAAGATTGTTGGGCTAGTGAAAGGATTTTAGTTGTAAATTATCGCATTTTCAGAATTCCCCCCACCCCACCCCCTTTTCTCATCGAATAGTCTTTTACTACTTATAGGAAATTACATTTACAACAGAATTCTTGAAAGTATTCACGGCCCCAGCCTTGTTTTTGTTACGCAATTGGTTAATTTAGACACTGAAATTGTGATTTCAAGAATATTTGTTAATTTTTCAAGAATGGATACCACAACAATTACTCTTCATTAAATCCCTTGCTGAAACATTTTCTGTTAGATTCCAGTGACGTTAAATGATTCCACGCGGATTCTGCAGCAGTAAATCGTCAAGAGCTTTTTTCACGTGGTGGTACGGTGCAAACCATTTTTCGGGCCGTTTACTTTTTTCGTCCAGCAGTTTCAACGGACACGGAGGTATGAAGGTGCTGGACCGAGTCCTGTCGTGGTTTTCGTAGGCGAGGCAATATTTATGAGGACAAATAATTTTCCTCTGGAAACTTTGAAGGCAACAAACACTACTTCTTTACTCTAGCAATGCTCGGTCGTAATTCAATTCAACTCACAAACGCACCAGTATTTTTGAGAGAATTTTCACAGGCTCGTCTCGACAATTTTACGATGCAAGTTGATCGCTCAGTATTAGGCGAAAAGCATAAGTGTTTGGTGGAATATTTCCGCTTGTCGATATCTCAATCATACAGTCGATGATGTTCGAATTTATTTGATCATCCTGTTTGGAAACGTTTAACACCATTAGCGGAGCCTTGTTCTTGAAACTGTCTGGACTCGGTATCGGCGACTGTTCGTGACCATAATGCACTTGCTTGATCTTTTCATACGTTTGATCTGCGAGAAGATTTTAAAGTCCATGTTCATATCCAGGTAGCTTTCACTGTTTGAAACATATTTTAACGTTACGGATTTTTGTGGTTTTCGAACATAGAAAAGATCACTACTGCATAAAGCTCGTCTTCCAGTCTGAAGCCAGACGATCACGTACCTGGGTTATTCCGTAGTAAAGCTCAACTTTACTAACCAGTTAACATGTTGGCTTTGAAGCTAGACAGAATACGTTTCCACACTTCAGGATTGGAATGGTACGTTCTTCAGCATCTTAATAACGTTAACTGGGCTAACTTGGATGTGAGGCAGAATCCACAGGATAGACAGTAGTGTTAGCGAGACATCCTGTAAATTACCTAATACAGTGACTGTTTGCAATAATGTGTGTGTTAGGAAGAAGAAGTACAAGCACTTGTTACGAATAATTGATTTCATGATTGTTAGTCTTCTGCGAATCCGAGCAGCATGGACAGATAAACACATACTACGAACTTACCGTCGTCATACAGGTAGTTTTTATCCATCTTCGAGGGCCCAGCCGGCTATCTTTGAAGCAGACAGTTCATTCGGCTTGAGTGAAAGGTAATTTTTCACAGCGAATGTTATTCCCACATCTCTCGTATGGTCTGAATCGACACCACCTGAATCGTTCACATGTAATGCGATCGATTAGGTGATTGTATGATATTTTCGTAATTTTCACGAGAAAGGTTTCATTGTGAGTTGGTGACCCAAATTTTTCCATGTGACACACGTTCGCAAATAGGAGCCTAGGAAATACTACCTTGAAAGTTTGTCACGTGCCTATTCGCGGTTCTTGTGTGTCAAAGAGATTTAGCCAACGATGTATCCCGACACGTAGGCCTATTTGGTGGAGAAAATTATTAAATGAAGAAATTTAGTATTCTACATCAAATGGTGGTGCTTCCCACCTCTCTATAATTAGTGGGTAGCAGATGCGAAGATCGAGAAACGCTAAAGACTTCAATAATTTGCTTTTTTGTAGTTGTGTAGAATTTATGTACTTAATAAATAATGATTATAAAACGTGTTGTTTCATTTCTTGAAACTTAGTCTTCGTCTTTTATGGTAAAATGTTGATTTGAGGTGGCATTAATTAAACATTATTTTTTTTAAATCTGAAACAGTACATTTTGAATTTATCAAGCTTTGAGCCTAGAAAAGGAATCAACATAAATAATAAATATATTAATAGGTAATTTTTAAAAATAATTTCGGACTTTTTTCCGAATTTTTGATTAGTTAATGATTATACAATTTCATAATGTTGTCTAATACTGCCAATAAGATGACGGACAAAACAATAGCTGATGATCTGGTGGTTGACACAATTGCACTCTAGTGAGTAAAACATAAATTAATGGCAGCAAACTCTGGCAGACGAAAACAAAATTCGGATCCAAGATGACTTCCATGACGTTATACTGGTTAGGATTAGTATTGGGGGTCATTTTGCCAGCAGCCGGGGAAGGTATGTCGCCATCTTTGCTCTTACCAGGTTTAAACCAAGGACTCCAATGACGTAAGTGATTATATAAATTTTATTAAATTTATAATTTTTTCACCATTTTTTTCCGATGATAATTATGGATTTTCAATATGGCGGTGTGAAATCATAACCCAAAATGATTGAATCTAAACTAGTATCAAGTTATAGAATACAATAAGTTATAGCGGAATGGAATATTGCGGAATGTTCTAGAATCCAATATGGCGGCTGTGATGCCATAATAAAAAATGGCGGGCATGATATTATAATATAAAAGGGCCAAAATATCTATAATTTACGATGATAGAACGAAGAATGTGAAAACATGATAGAAAACAACCTGGCGTCATATTCAAAAATGGTGGTTTCCAAAATTATAGCCTCTGGATCAAGCTCATCCAACATGGCGTCTGGTTTAATGTTAAAGAGAAAAGTCATCCAATACGTCGGCCGGATTCAAGGTCAAAGTTATCCATGATGGTGGACAGTGGCTTCAGCTCTTCGTATCAGCACCAGGGCCAGTTCCAACCAATACCACCAGGAGCGCTTGCATCCCTGGTTACAAAATCCAGAACGGGATACAAGATATGAAAGTGGACCTCGCGTTCAAGTATTTCCCTACTCTTAGTATATGTCTATTGTGACTCCCATGTCTGTGCCCAGAATGTTCCCTGTGTCTATGCAGGTTTTATTCCAATTAACATAATATTAAGTCGAGTTTTAATTTAGGGGTGTTATTCATGACTTCAATCGGTGCCATGGCTGATCATTCCCCGCACAAAGCTCACGATACATGCGACTGTATCCTCGCATAACTAATCCCCAGCACGACTATGACTGGGCATATGGTCTTAGGCACGAGACGCACATAGGTCCCTCCCCAACACGGAATTCTCCTACAGATACACTAGGAAAAATCGAAAATAAAATTTGGCTTCCTTTGGCTTGTGGGCAGTATATTAAGTGGTTAAGTTACAGTGCGACCACTTAGTCCTGATTGATGGACTGCACTGTCGCCATTCGCGGGGATAAAGAGTCGGCGCGCGGAATGTACGTCTGTACGCACTCGACCATGGCCAGCCAAAGAATAATGTATAGAGACCGGAAAAATTCGCGAATTCATTTCGCGATAGGCTAAAATACAAACAGTTATACCTCAATGCTGCCTCTGCTATTGGCTCACAACTCACCTGCATGAATCTGGGCCAATGAGAAACACCCAACCGAAGCTTTATCGAATCACAGGCTGCTACGTTGGGACGTCTCACAAGACGGCAGCCAATGAGTGGGTGGCATTTGACCGAGTGTACGTAGAACTATGGAGTTCATCCTGGAGGTCATTCAACCCGCGAATTTTTCCGGTCCCTAATAATGTAGTCTTGAAAGCACCCCCCTCCCCCCTTCTCCGGCCCCCTGCACTGTGTCCCGTGGGCGACTAGTCGCCAGCAGTTCTTAGATGCGTCCGAAAAAAAATTGGTTGTCTGTAAAATCGGTTTACGGACGATAGTTCAACGTGACAACGTCATAACATAACATTGATGAAATGATTGATCCAGAAGAAAAGGAAATATCATATTCGGCCTGAGACTGAGCCGTAATAGGTTTTTGCAACCAAACCATTTAGGCATTAAAAATATGATATTCTTTGAGGAAGAATTTTTTTTTTAAATTTTTTTAATCTTTTGTATGATACATAGAGACCGGAAAATTTCGCGGGTTCAATGACCTCCAGGATAGACTCCAATATCCTCTACACACTCGAGCAAATGCCAACTGTTCATTGGCTATTGACTTGTGAGTCGTCTCGACTGGGTGGCCTGTGATTCGACACTTCTATGAGTAAGGGTCTCTAATTGGCCCTCAGTCTTCCAGATTAACAGTGAACCAATGACAGAAGCAGCACTAAGGTATAATTATTTGAATTTTAGCATAACATGAAATGAACCCGCGAATTTTTCAGGTCTCTAATGATACAATATACCTCTGCATACTTTTATGAATAAGATTGAATCAATTTTATTGAATTTTCACTATTTTGTATGGATACAAAGGAGTGAAATGAAATGTACAATTTAATTAATAAATTTACTTTTATTTGCATTCATTATTCAAATATATTTATTTCTTTTGGAATGTTACGTGCGCCGTATTTATGTTTAAAAGTACAAAAAAATTTTTGTACCTGCGTGGATTCGAACCGACAACCTTACAATTAGAAGATAGCGCCGCTGATCTCTTACCCACATTTTTTTTAATTTTTTTTTTCTCTTTTCTAAAAGATTAATGGCACACCGGCAAGGTTTGACAGTCACCAGCGTGCCAACAATCTCCCCCCCTTAATGTTGTAGTTTGAAGTCACCCCGAGTCATTGTGCAATGGTAGTGTTGGTTGAAGGTAGTTATTAAGACAACACAAATTACATCCATGTCTTACCCGGGATTCGAACCCGGAGCCCCCGCACCGTAGCCCGGTGAGCCGTCGACTGCGCTACGGAGGCCGACTTCCCACAAGGCCATATTCGCTAATTAATAGTTTCAGATGATATATATATACATATTAATAATTCAACCGACGAAAATATGATTGAAAAGTCAAATCGATGGTCGTTCCAATCGAGTGGAAGAGAGATGCCACGCATGCGTACAATGAGCATGAAGAGAGATGCCACGCATGCGTACAATGAGCAAATAGGACACATCCGTAGTGGGACATCCGTAGTGGGACACTTTTTCGTGCGTGCAGCCGGCGTTCATCGATTTATTAGACGTTGTCACGTCAAAAATGCCGACAATGTGATTTGCCGGCGCAAACAAGTGGTTAATTAATTTAGAGTAAGTTTATTCGTAATATTACGTTCTAAACCTGCTGCAGAAAAAGGTCCAAGAAATTAATATGAATTTAAAGGAAAATTAAATATCTCGTAGGCTATGTTTTTTATATATATTCCATAGTCTGCTCAGCGTTTGTAAGTGGGCATTAGGTATCATTGCCCAATGAAATGTGTCAGAATTTTCCTTGTTAAGAGCATAATGATTTTTTTTTCAATGTGAACTACATAAAACTATCTAAGACATTTTAACTGTTAGAAAATTTAATGTAAAGAAATACAACTACGCTAATTCTTAATCATGTTCATAGAACAGTCATTTGGCTCTTAAAGTGTTTGTAACGTATAGCTTACTTTGAAGTACGATATTAAATATTTTCGTGAAATTTTTTTTTACCTTGTTGAATTTTAAAAGTAATTATTTATGTGAGATTATCATCCAAAGGCGAATTTATATTTTTTGTGACATACATAAAGATATTTCGTGAAGATAATGAATTGTGAATCGTAAACGTATACATAGCTAACTGTCAGATATATAAATTTAATGTGAACAGGCTAAAATTTGAAATTTGATAGTTAATTTAATTAAAGTTTCTGATGGAATTTGTTCTACTGTTTTAAGAATATTAGTCGATATCACTTTAAAATGTACAAATAATGATATGAAAAGTACAGAATATGTTTAATACACGGTATTACATTTCCTTATTGGATTTTAACTTAGTTTTGAAGGTACCTGCTACACGAGGCGGCCTAAGTTAGCTCTTACAAGCATACATTTGTGGGAACGAAGTGGCTTTTTTTTTAAACTCAAACGTCGACTAAATTTAAAATCATTATTATTTTCTTTTTATCGAATGCACTTAGTTTGAAGTGGGTTGGTGAGGGTGGTGGGTTCTAGGGGGGGTGGGGGTGACTGATGGATATTCTCCAGGGGCGGGAAAAGGGCGTGAGAGGGTTCGCCCGCGCTCGGTTGAACAGCCCCCAAATGCTGCTCCCTCATTGGCGGAGCCCTAGGGTGGAGTGGCGCGGCGCCGGTTCGTTAAACGCGGGACCCTAAGCTCCACTTAGGCCCTCCTCCCTCCACAGCCACAGGAGGACTGCTGCTCGCATTCCGGGGAATGGCGTGGGTTCGAAGGACGAACTTAACGCCGCGTGGCGCTCCAATTCCCCTCCCCCCTCCTTACCACTCAAGGGCTTACCCTTTTAGCGGCTAGAAGGGCGGGACTGTTCTGTCTCCCTGCGCCTCTCGTGTAAGCCCTCGGGCGCTTATAGGTACTGGATCACAGCGAGTGCGAACATTTTGGAATCGACTCCCGACACTCATTCCATTCAACCACAGCGCAAAATTAGACCTCGGACTGTTTTCAACGGGTTTTTAACGTAGGAATGAGCCAATAAAATCCTCAAGTCCCATCAAATCCTTAGTATTCGAAGGATTATATAATCGAGGAAAAAGATTCAAAGAAAAATATTAGAGGAAATGAATTAAATTAATAAATTCAACACATAACTTCTGAAGTTTACTAGGTTAATTTAATTTTCTTTTTACCATTGCCCATGGTATCGTGGCAACTTAGTTCGTGATACAAACATTTAAATAGTTGGATGTTTTGACACAATAGTTAACATTTTGACGTGATAACGTCTAATAAATCGATGAACGCCAGCTGCACGCACGAAAAAGTGTCCCGTTACGCACATTGTTCCGTTACGCTGTCGGCGAGTGCAGTAATAACAGGTTATGTTACAATTGACTAAACAATCATGGTGATTCATATAATTGATGATAGATATCTGATTACAATTTATTTATATGAAAACTAGTTCATAATTATATTTAAACTTTATAGCTAAACGCCAGGTTTTAAAATTAATTACAAGTCATCTACACGTGAACTGTTTCGTCGACTGTTTATAAAGTGAAGTGAAAAGTTAATGTGGTTTTCATTGCTTATTACAAAAATTTCGGCAATAAAGATGAATTATTCTTGCATTTTAAAAATCTGATTACTAGTATAATTTCAAGTATTTATTCTTTTATTATTAGAATAAAAATGATTCAATTTTATTCATAAAAGTATGCAATAATTTCATCAATGTTTTGTTATGACGTTGTCACGTTAAACTATTGTCCGTAAACCGACTTTACAGACAACCAATTTTTTTTTTATTTCTGGTGAATTATTTTATTTTTGACTTTTTAGACATAGATTCGTTAACGAGGGGTATAGGCCTACTCGAGGCGCTATTTAGGATTTTAATTCGAGATTCAGATAATAAAAAATTGGGATTTGGCCAATCATTAATTTTTTTACCATAACCATAATCATTTACAAATAAATATATTATTGAAATACTTTAACTCAAAAGTTTCTGGCTGCTACAAATAGTTTCCCCTGTGACGTCATTGGCACCTATTATATAATTGTTTTCTTGGGAATGTCTACAAATATAATAATACTTTCGACAGATCCTATATAATATAACTAATAGTCTTTTATGTTTTTTAAAAAAAGGTAAATTTTCAATATTAAAATAAATAGGTTTTGACATGAAAAAATTGAAAAAAAATATGGCGTCTTTCTATTTCTACCCCTCCCCCCTTTTTAAACGCTAATTGTGTTATAACTTAAACTAAGTAATTACAACATATCAGAACAATTGTTTTCCAAATTCAGTGACTTTGACTGAAAGATAAACACTTAGCACGAATCTTAAGTTATTGATTCCCGCGTTAAAAATTTTCCAACATAAATTTAAGAAGAATAATAGGTTACAAATTATCTCTTAGGGAAGGAATATGCCATTTTATCCTCGCATAAGAATCACCCCACATGTAGCCTAATTATTTCGGTAAATCATGGAATGTTGGAAGGATATACAGTGATTCGAACTAATTCCTCTTGGATGAAAATGCAATGAGCTACTACTGCGACACCTTACTCGGTCACTGCTGTTTATAGGTATACTTTTTTTTTCCATTCAGTAAAAAGATCAAATATTTGACTCTTTATCCTGATGTGATTTATCATCTGGATAAAAATGTTGTAAGCCAGGTTAGGTTAAGGTAATTGCATTTTCATATTATTATTTTTTATTTAGAACAATTTCTTTGTAAGGTTGTTTCTCTACATAAGCGTAGAATTTTGTGTTCTGTAGCAAAATTTGTGTATAAATTTGTAAGGTATACTACAAGTATTCATAATTTAAATTTTTTTGACCACCTTCGTTGCTGTCACTCACTGGTTACGTTCATTTGTAAGGGTATTGCAAATTTTTTCAGACCTACTCCTTTGCTGGTTGCACTGTTATCACTTAGCAAGACTAATGTGTTCGTCTGTTTGTCGCTGTGATTGTCTTTATTTACTGTTCTGTTTGCAACTGTCTCGCCGTTGTCAAGCTGCTGTGTCCATCTTTGCTGTAATAATTGATCATCTTCCAAAAAACTTTTCTAAGCTGACTAATTTTTTAACTTTTGACATGGGCTCATTTTGGCTTGTTTTAATATGTTTGCACATTCATCTTTTTATGTCCGTTATGATAAACAGAGTAACCAGAAATTGCATGTGTCCAATTAAAACATCTTAAATAACTCACTAGGAGTTTATTTTGAGGTTTAACACATGTAATTGACACACACAGAAAATAGTTTCAAAAATATTATTCTTGAAATATTTATTACTAAAAAAGACGCGCATTTAGGGGGGGGGGGGGGGGGAAATCTAGATATGGTGCACAGAAAATATTTTTCTGTACTTACACAAAAGATTCCTTTGGAAACTAGTTGACAAGAAATCGTTTGTAACACTACAAAATAGATATTGTAACTTTGTGCAACACATGGCTATGGTTTTTTTTGCATAAATTAAATACTTGATTCGTGATAATACTGAGTAATTCTTACGAAATCTGTCGCATAGTTTTATATTTTAATTATTATTTCATTCAAGCATAATTTTTTTTAATCTATGGAATTCATAATTTAACCCAATTACGTTTTATTATGCTTATTAATGTGCGCTGTTGATACTTAAAAGCTATTCAGATAACGGTTGCAAATAACTTTAACTAAGTACTAATATGAGGTACTGGGACAACATAAAGTTATTTTGTAGATATAGGTATAGTTGTTTTAATGTAAATCCACACATTTACAAATATCTTTATTTATAAGATTAATTATTATGTTACGTATCCAAAAAAAAATAATGTGAGTGTGGATGAAGCCGAGCCATGAGGCTGAGCGCTTCGAGAACAGTAGTGGCTGTCAGGAGGTTGAAGCCGAGTGCTCAGGTTACCTGAAACCCACTGTACGTCACCGAGACATTCTGCCAACCCCCCGCCCGCTCGGCCGAGACCGCCAGACCTCTCAAAGGCCGCCGGCGACACACGTGTTGGGAGACGACTCGGCGAACCAGCGGCTGCCACGGCAGATCCTGATGTGGTCCTGCTCCGCCAGGACGGAACCTTGCGCGGGAGACGGCTCAAACATGGCTGGGGACACTCTTACACTCACATCGAGTTCACAAAAAAAAATCGGTTGTCTATAAAGTCGGTTTACGGACGATAGTTTAACGTGACAACTTCATAACAAAACATTGATGAAATGATTGCATACTTTAATGAATAAAATTGAATCATTTTATTGAATTATCACTATTTTGTATGTATACAAAGAAGGAGTGAAATGAATCTACATATAATTTAATTGATAAATGTACTTTTATTTGCACTCATTAATTCAAATATGTTTATTACTTTAACGAAGAGATCATTTTAACTATAACTTTTATACATATTTGCTATTTAACTTCTTCCAATCTGTGTTATTCTCTTAAGGATAGGACGATGATAGGAAAAGTGGGAAACGAATGGGAGTGTTTCAAGTTTAATGTGCCTCGAAAAAGTATAATCGATGGTTGTTCCAATCGAGTGGAAGAGAGATAGATGCGGCGCAAGCGTACAATGAGCGTAACGGGACAATGAGCGTAACGGGACACTTTTTCGTGCGTGCAGCCGGCGTTCATCGATTTATTAGACGTTGTCACGTCAAAAAAAGTGAGTGTTTCTTTCAGTACGCGCAGGAGATGTGACCTCGATAACAAGAAAATGTATGTGTTCTCATGTTGCAAGTAAACTTATAATATGAAACTAGGACATAACATTTCACGTAGAATTCTTTAAAATATCGCTGAGCGTGATAAATACGTATATTGCCTACGCGAATTGTGTTTTCAAGTAAGTAGGCCTACATTCATTGACGCAAATCACACGTAGTTACCGTATCCGCCACTAGAATTCCTTCCGGAGCAGCTACGTCGACTGTAGACTCATTCGATTTGAAGAGCGATATTTTAGGCTGTATGATGAAAAGTTTCCGATAAAAGCGAAAAGGCTTGACAAAACACTTAACCCCGGCATTGGAACTAATTTTCGACAATGGATTTTATTAAAATATTGCTCATTCTTGTTAAAATTCACAAAACATATTATACTTAACGGTTTACCTTTGGCTCTGTAATTTTTGGTTCGCACTTTGGGAGCGTTCAAGTATTACGTAACGAATTTGGGGGGGGGGGAGAGGGGGGATCTTGTAAAACGTTACGATGCGTTACAGGGGAGGGAGGGGGGTTTGACATACGCGTTACGTCACATTTTTTTTTTTTAACCCTTCAGAACGGTCGCGTAGAGACAGATTCTTTCACGCATTTTTTAAAGCTTTTTTTTTTTTTTTTTCAAAATTTCAAATGGCATAATAACTTAATTTTTTTTTACCTTCACAAAATTGCTTCTGCTTGCTTTACAGGATTAGTGAATATTGTTTTTTTAACTCCAAACGTAAAGCTATATATATATATATATATATATATATATATATATATATATATATATATATAAACAGCTGTGATAGTTTTTCTCGTCACTCCAGTAAAGTAGTTAAAACAAAAAAATACCGCTATTCGGATGGCTTCGTTATACTTCGGTTGTCAACGTAGACTCCAATCGCCATATTAGAAATTATATAGGTATTGATATTCAAAATGCAATGTTTTCTATGTGTGAGATTTTCTCTCATCACAACAGTAATTTTGTGGTACGAAAGACGATTGGTCTGAAAGGTTAATAAAAAAAACTAGTGAATTAAAATCTCCCAAGTTGGCAACCCTTTTCGTTTATTTTTTACGGGGGATTCCCGATTGAATTGTTCGTATTTTGTTCTCCCAAGATGGCAACCCTTTTCGTTTATGTGATCCAAGCACTCGACCGACTGTATGAAAATTGACAACTACGATGTTTCGGCGGAATATAGAAACCCTGAAGATAGCTTGCAGGATTCAGCAGAACCTAATATGGCGTGGTATAGCGCTCACGTCCGTGAATCGCAATATTTCTTGCAAGTTATTAAATGCGCGGATGAATCCTGCTGTTCCCACTTGAAGAGTGCATTAAAATCTGTCTTTCCAGAAACTTTCCTGCCGCCACCCTACACAATCCTTCAAACCGCAAACAAGCTCGTGGTACCTAGTCAGATAGACAAAGGATCATGCAAGTTTTCGCCACTTCTTGTGAGGTTGTCTGTTGATCTGTCGCCTCCTCTAGAAGGGTTTAAGCAAATGCCTTACGATTTCTTTTGCCCATCAGTACAATCCGACCTTAAGAACCGAGTATGTTCAACCTGTGGGGTTTATTTTACATCCCACAAGAGTGTGCAAATGCACAATCGTTACATGCATGGCAAGACTGCCCAAGACCTTCGTGAAAGTTGAGTACGGCCACAGCGACTTGCTGCAAGAAGGGCAAATGAGCTTCTCTGCATTGTGCGTCGCTGTGAAACATCGTCTGAGGATGCCGATTGACTCGACGAAGACGAAGTTTATGCAAGCGGGTTAACAATTCCGGAACCCTCTTCGTCTGCTCTCCGGATGCCAGTAATGGAAGAATCTGAGTGGCTGGCAAACCCATGGACAGAGGAGCAGTAAAACTCCAATTGAATTGGTTTTTTACAATCTACTTATTTTAATTATGGCTAATTTTATTTTAAGTGTTTTTCGTTTTCGTTCAATCGTATTCTTAAATACGATTATATTTTTACAAATATATTTTATTGCAGTTAGTTTTATGTTTGTAATTGCATTGCCAAAGGTAAAAATAATTATTATAAATAAAATTTGTTATTTGATTTTAATGGCTTTATTAGTAAAACGCTAAAATAGGAGAATGCATGAGAAGAACAATGGCGGATAAAGCAAAAAATGTGTAAGGACAGAGCGAAGTCAGGAAAACGACGTAATTAAATGTATGATTGCTAAATGTATGATTGAGTAGTAAAAATTTATTAGGACAAAAAAAATTATAAAGCTCTTGCTTTAAAAACAAGACATTTCTAATGTTAATAAATAACATTAACATGATTAACACAATAACAAAGGTATTTTAGTGACTTATTCCGGTACGTTACGCCACATAATTGTGACTTTTAGGTAAAAATGGTCACTTGGGGTTACGTAACGTTTTACTAGGGGGGGGGGGGGGGGTACAGAAAAGAGTTACGGCGCGTTAAATGGGGGGGGGGGGGGGGAGGGGGGGTCAAAAATATCAAAAAATTGCGTTACGTAATACTTGAACGCTCCCTTTCCGCCACAGATGGCAGAACTTTGGTTACACATTTCCGTTACATTCACGAAATTACTGTTATCAAATGCCGTACACCGAGAGCTATGATATTACACATAAAAAGAAAAAAAAACACTCGTTAAAATTTATCAAGGGATATTTGTAAATTAACAAGTACGCTGTTAAAATTGTTCATCCTACAATTACGAAGAACACTGGTTACAAATTATCCAAGGATATTCGAAAATTTACAAGTATGTTTTTTGATAATAGGATTCTTATTTAACTTAAAACGAGCATAAGTTCAAAAGTTTCAGGTTTGTTTATTCATGAAAAGTAATAGAATTGCTAGATAAACAGCAAAAACCCTTATTTTTTCCACATACAGGTACGTATTTATAACGGAATACAAAACTAGTTTGTTGAAATACGCCGTAGCTTCAACATGTGCGAAGCTGCGTGCGTGCACAACACAAGAGGTTCAAAAGTAGCTACACATTTATTCACAAAGTCCACTGAACGTCACCAAATACAATTGCATGAATTGATTTATTAAACGTCGATTAATAATTGTGCTTTGTGGATCTCTTATGGACGTCTTCACAATGCCGTGCTTTATTTATTGGTTGGCTGTTAACATATAAAATATTTTTGGCATTAGCATTGAGTATGAAAGATCTTTAAAACCCACATAGTAAAAATAGTTTATGACAGACGAAACTGTCAGAGTTAAAATGCTACTGGGTATTTACTCCAGTTCATACATTTCTATTGTTACGAACCTGACATTGGCCGGGACACGCGCAGGTGCAGAGCTGGCTGGCGACTGCCGCAACATGAGATGTGCCGCGCGCGCCTGGAAGATAACAAGACACGTAACTGACACCAGACAGCTGGGAGTTGCGCGAGCCGCCGACACGTGTTTTAGAGAGATTTCTGCCGTCTGGACGGCTCGGAGTGACGCGACAGGCCCCGGCCGCTCTCGTGAGTTCCAGAAATTGCGGCTGATAGATAAAACGAGGACGGCGGCCTCGAGAGAGTCAGTCTGAGTCGGAGTTGAGTTCGGAGTGTTTAGTCGGGAGTTCTCCTGCGGCGGAGTTTCCGGGCGATAGTGCCGCGGGTGCGGCAGAGTGGCGAAGTCCTTGGACGAAGGTTCCAGGGCAGGGAGCGAGTGAGTTCAGTGGAGTCGGGAGTTTTCCCGCGGCGGAGTTTGCGGGTGATAGAGTCGCGGGCGCGGCGGAGTCCCGGGAGGGGTGCTGCGGCGAGAGTTGCGCCAGAGGTGCGGCCCAGCGAGGTGTGTGGAACGAGTGACTGGGGGATTGACATTTCTTTAAGTGTAATTAATTATTTGCTAATTTAGAAGATTATTTGTAAGTGACAAGTAGTGGTAATAAATAAAACTGTGTGTGTGATAAAAATATTTAATTGGGCTATCCTTTACGAACCCGCGGTAAATCGTAACACTATATATAAGGCTTTATCAGAGTGCTCCCATAGAAGGAAAATATCTGAATTGATATTAATGAGTAACGATTTGCTTTTGTGTATTAAAATTTCTCAGAAACATAATGAATATAAGCAGTGCGTAAATAAATGACCAGCGTCTATATTCTTTAAAAATATGTTTTTAGGTAACAACCTTAGAGAGTGTAGTTTTCTGTAGCTGTGGCTACTCGCCTCGTTTCGTGGTCGTTCCACAGCTCTTAGCGGGACGACGGGATTCCCCAACGAGCGAGTAACTCGTCCGACGAGCGAGTAACTCGTCCGACGAGCGAGTAACTCGTCCGACGAGCGAGTAACTTGTCCAACGTGCGAAGTACTCGCCCAACGAACTATAAACTCGCCCAACGAGTAAGGAATTTGTCCGACGAGCGAGTAACTCGTCCGACGAGCACGTAACTCGTCCAACGAGGGATTAACTCGTCCAACGAGCGAGTAACTTGTCCAACGTGCGAAGGACTCGCCCAACGAGCTATAAACTCGCCCAACGAACTAAAAACTTGCCCAACGAGTGAGGAATTCGTCCAACGAGCGAGGAACTCGCCATCACTGATCGTCGTCCGGGAAGAGACGAACTGGCTGACGTTCGCGTCCCGCCACCTGGACGAGAACTGGTCGTGTTCCTTCCAGGTGAACGCCCTCAGCTGCTCGCACTGGGACACGAACCCGCTGTGTTGTCGCAACACTTCAGCGTCACCGTTGTCACTCGCTGCTCGCAGGCCAAGCGAGTCGAAACGTGTGCGTAGTCAAGTCGATGTCACGTGTCCATTACCTGCTGCTACTACGTTTCTCCATCTCTCCGAGTCGCACGTGACTCGGTCAGATGTGTGCTTGTGAGTATCCCCATTGGCTTCTATAGTCCTTCAGGGCGTGTCAAAACAACCCGCGAGTTGTTCACCAGGGAAATATGAACAGTTTCAAAAACATTGGTTTTCTAATCTGTCACTAAATAATAACGGGAATTCTGCAAGGCTCTAATTAATTGGTCTTAGACGGCACTGATTGCAGGAAGCCTGAGAA
Source organism: Bacillus rossius redtenbacheri (assembly GCF_032445375.1). Taxonomy (NCBI): domain Eukaryota; kingdom Metazoa; phylum Arthropoda; class Insecta; order Phasmatodea; family Bacillidae; genus Bacillus; species Bacillus rossius. Next base: position 11,161,564 of record NC_086336.1, on the reverse strand, counting down.
AACATCGTATGCACCAAAGATACGCAATCCGAACACAAGTTGAAATGTGTCATCCATTGATCAAAGTATGAGGGCGTATAGGTACAGCCTATAACTAACCCACACCTCAATTTTCAAGTAGGAAACTTTCTGCTTATAATGAAAATATTTATTAAAAAGTGAACCAGAGAACGCTACTGACTGTTATTACCTTTAACTACTACAACTGAAACTCATGCTTATGAAATAAAAAGTACCTAATAGATTTTTTTTTTTAGTGAAATATATTGTTCCCTTCTTGAATCCACTCATTATTTCGTAATAACTTTTCTAATACGTAGGAATTTGAAATTTTGCTTGCATCATTAAGTCAAAGAGGATATTTTATGTAGTTAGACTAATCAATGTTATAGACACATTGTATTTGACATTAATAAACGAATTACCTGAGTCAAGACTAGCCAGAATAATTTTTTTATATAAAATAACATAATATTGCAATTTTAAATTAATTAAAAAAAAACTTGCACAGAGGTTTACAGTTGTCTGAAGGTATACATTTTTTTTTCGTTGCACTATGATAACGCCATTGCCGCGACTTATCATACTTCAAAAAGGCCATAACTTGCTCTATAAAAATGTATTGTCGTTTATGTTCCCCCTTCCTCCCAAACCCACCCATTCCTCACAGAAGTTTTGAATCCCCGAGTTTTCAACAGCCCTGTTATTGTCAAAATTTTCGCGGCGTTAAAAAGAAAAAAAAATCGGCCTAGAGCTGCAGGTTAGCGCAGCCTCGTTAAAAAAAAAACTCTCACGCTGGTTTTTAGTACGTTCCGCGAGTTTTTACCGGCGCCTGCAGAGAACACACAAACTCGGCTGAAGTCTGAGTTTTACGGCGGGAGCCCGCACGCATAAGTCACCCTTAATTAATTCTGCAGCGTCGTGAAGCGTGCAATACGGCCGCTGACTGCCAACAAACCATTTTTTTTAATTTTAATTTTACGCCAGGAAAGGCAAACACCGCGAAATTCCTGCACGCATTAATGAACTCCTGAAATTGTTTTTTATTCTACTAGGCGTTACTAACACCATTCATTTCGTGTTTTAGGTTTTATTACCGACATTAACCATTTCTCATTGAAAATGATTAATTCCACTTGTGTTCGAGAAATGACAAAAAATCTTGTTTTCAAGTTTGTTGTTTGCAGAATAAACATTACCTGCGTTAAAGTGGTCTACTAAGCACGTTGAAACCACTCGTCACATTATTTTGTTTCGTTATAGTCTTCTCCGCAACCAACACGCTCATATTTATTCCACTCTTCTCGTAGACCTTCGTAGATTTCCTGATTTAGAAATGAAGAGTCATTTTCACTTTCCAGTGAATGAGGCAGGCTTGAATTTATTTTAGTTCTATTTCCTTTCCTCGTAAAAATGTTGATTTTCCTCTTCTTTTCATGAAGTGTCCTTTTTTCTCGTTTTGTTTTCGTAATTTTTCTTATTTCAGTTAATTTTTCTGCTATTTTTGTAATTTATTTTCTTGGTCATCATAGTGTAGGTATTATTTTCATCTCTTTTAGCGCTGGTATGTTTTAAGGAGAGTTGATAATTTCGGCCAGATGTGCTGGTTCACCCCTTCGTCGTACTGATGTAGCTGTCGTCACCAAGGGCATTGGTGAAATATCTCACAGCATTTTACTGTGTGTTAACAGTTTCCACAAAACGTCTTGAGGTATATTTTTAGGTGAAGCAACTTTTCGTATTTTTACGTAAGCTGTCTCACTATTGGAAATCCCAATGTTCTCTATTGATACCCTGGAATAAAAGTTTGAGAAGTCTCATAAAATGGGAGAATTATTCTGTCAAAGTTGCTGGAAATGGACTTCGAGAAGTTCCTTGGTAATACGAAATATTCTCTCCTGAATTTTCTTTAAGACAGGTTCTAGAATTAATTACCCTTTATTCAGTCGTAAGCGTAACATCGTGTTCATTTTCTGGCTGGGTCCTATCTGAAGCTAAGTTCTGACCAATAGCGTTTATAAGACAAGCTTATTTGAAATGACATTAGGGTTGAAGGATATAATTCCAGAGATTTGAATCCAGAGATGCTATTGTTTCAGGCAGTAGTCAGCCTTTCTCCGAACAGTAGCAGTATCAGTTTTCTTGAAGGGTGGTTTGCCATGAAGTTGTTGCATGCCTTAAAGTAGTAGGACTTCAAAGACTTGAAAAATACCCGGTCAAGTGGCTGTCAAAATTTGAGAACGTTAAAAAAGTCAAATATTTCCTTGTTTGTTACATTTGATGTATTTAGGCCTAAGGTACTCCAATATAAGTAAAACCTCCGGCACATTCGACTACAACACTGATTTTAAAATCGTTATAGAAAATTATTTTAATCACCATTCCCTCAAAATACCTTTTTTACTTTACACATGAACAATTATACCATGTACACCACTTAAATAAGTGTTTCACCTATCCCTAAATGGGTCTGGCTCGTCCGTCTCAAAACTATGGGAGAGTTGGACCACTCAATAACTACAAACTTGTGAGGATAACAAAGATCCACAGAAGCTACAGTGATGCAGAAAGTTAATATATACCCTTAAAAATGTGAATACAACAAATCTTGCATTACAACAATCAACACATTCAATTAACTAAATGCATTAAAAACTTTTTCACCAACCTCCTTACAATAGACACGTCTTACGTGTTAACTGTTTTACATAACATACCTACCGAAAATAAAATCAGGGCAGTTACGCGTCCACCATTGTGGGTACAGCTGCTTTCTAGTGACTGGTTTATGAATTACTAGCAGTTGTCGGTGTCTCCCGGAACTATTTCTAAAATTTTACAAACACGTTTTAGTTTAAAAACGTTCAAATTAAACTAAAATATATTTACACTTTATTATAACGCTGAATACATCCATTTCAATACACCTACCTGTTTTTTAAAGAGTAGAAGTAACTTTCTTAAATAAAAAAAAAATGCATGAAAATTGACATGTAATTTATTAATTTTTTACTAGCTGCTCTTGCAAAATTTTGCCACATCAAATATTTTCTATGTAATCGCGTACGACGGGAGTGTCAATGCATTTAATATTTTGAATAATATAACAAGTGATCTACTCCAGAGAAGATGGACCAAACTACAAATATTGCTAAACCTCTTCAGCAGAGTCAGCGAATTAAGTCATTTATTTTCTCTATCACATTCAAACTATCAGCAATCTCTGCTGATCTTGTAAATATTTCCACAAGGATTGTATGTTTAATTTTAAACTCCCGAGCACACGTTTTCCGTAAAGTTTAAGACGCTATAACAATTATTAGTTATTCGTTAAGGGGCAATATACTTAATAAAATAAAATTCTGTTGGACTGCTGAAAGGTATGCATGCGCTCTCTGTGAGAGAAGTCATGCTTTATTCGGCCGAGCCATTCAAGGACACAATTTCTTCCGCACTGGATGGCTGTGATTGGTGTGCTGGCAGTAGACATGTTCCTGGAAGAAGCCCAGCCAACCACGAAACACAGTTTTAACACACAATTGGTCTGGAAATTTTTCGCGAAAATTAGGCCTACACGTATTCGCGTATTGTGATGACCTAAATTAAACGTGTTCAAGCCACGTATCAACACATTTGTGCACCACCTCTGAATGGCTTATTGCCACTGTCAATGAACGCGTCACTGCGTGCAAAGCTTCAGAATTTCGAGTTTTTTTAAACTCATAGTTTCTTTTATTGTCCGAATATTACCCCAGTAGGCCTTAGACATAACTCATTACAAGCAGACTTAGGTTTACTTTAAAAATACGAACTGCATAAAATAAATATCGAAATTTAAAAATTTTAACAAAAAATATGTGCCTGCTGAGATGAAGCACTTGTGTTAACAAACCCATTTATCATTGTTGACCAAAGCCTAAATCAACAGCTTTACCACCCAATTGGCTTCATAGGCAAAATACAGTATTCAGTCCATAATACATACGTGATTATTAGGATCATTCTAAATAAGAGTTTATTTTTGCCCACAAGTGAGAACGAAAAAAAAAACTGCATCATTATATCCTTCGTAACTTTACGGACCTCGAAGGACTTAAGGAAAATAACTTGACCAAATACCATGCAAACCGTATGCAGGGTAAACCGTGTAAGCAGTAACCCGCTGACTCGTGCTTGAATGGATACATAACTGTGGAGTGTACCTTGCGGCCAAACAGGTCTCTTATCATTAGTCTGTTTTAGCGCTGCAGTGGAGGAGTGGTCAGATCTCTCGCCTTACTCCAAGAAGATCTGGTTCGATTCGTGGTGGGATTTAATCTGTGTTCTTCGCGAGTAATCTGGCGGACATTGCTGTGAATGTCCGCGGTGCTCCCGTTACCCACACCCACTCATTCCTTTACTGTATCACCCTAACACTTCTCTAACAACTTTAGCTTCTACGAGACTTAAACTCTCATTAATTCACTCATTAATAGTGATCAACAAAATTAGCGCTGTTTTCTGGCTACAGGAAGTTACTACTTCACACACATTTACACAAATAAGACTTTATCTATTCTATTGTCAATTGGCTGCTAATACTTCTAACATTATGTCAGGATTAAACGCTAATTCGGTCATTTGAATTTTGTAAAGTAGTTATTATAGCCTCTATCGAAATAATCAGGGGCGCAACAACTACATTTCCAAAGGGAGGGGCAATATACATTTTTATAAAGAATCATCGATCCCCCTATTGAAGCGGGGGGTGGGGGGTCCTCCCCAGTGAAAATTTGTATTTCAAGGTGGAAAATGGTGCTATTTAAGCAGTTTTATTATCTAAAAATTGATTACACAGCACTTTCTTTGCCCCCGTTTGCCCCAACTTCAAGGTTTCAGAAGGGGGGGGGGGGGGGGCAAAATACCCTTTCCCCCCTGTTGTTGCGCCCCTGAAAATAATATTTTTTTTTGCTTTTTACTGATTAATAAGGCATATATTTTTTCGGGAAATAATCTGCTCGCCCATTATACCGCAATAAGATTTGACCGTGATAGTGATTGTTCCCTTGTGATTGGCGGCCATTCAGGACGCGTTTGCTTCAGCACTGGGTGTCTGTGATTGGTGTACTGACAGCAAGGACGAACCTGAATTAAAACCCAGCCAACCACGAAACACGACAATGCCACACAATTTTTAAAACACGGCTGGTTTGGAAAATGTTTTCGCGAAATGTATGTACTTCATGTTCCTACTCATTAATATTTTTCTACTGTCAGAAGGAAGTTTTCTGACAACGGCGAGCATGAGCGTAGATCCTATGAAGGGAGAAGAGGTGCCCCTGGAATTAAAGTGCCCCTCACTGTGAAATTGGGATGGTAAACGTTATAATTAGGGACACCTGTATTTCGCGAATACATTTCGTGTCAAGGTATTTCACAAAATTCTGTAGCTTTTCTCCTGTGGTTATTGCCTGAGGTCGGTGAGAGGTGTCGTCCCGCTCTTGACGGGGCCAATGAGAATGTGGTCACCGTACTGCTGCACCCTCACAATTTGCCATGACTCTTAGAAAAAGCTACAGTGTTTTGTGAAAAATTACCGACATGAAATGAAATCGCGAAATACAGGTGTCCCTAGTTATAATAAATAAAGCTAGAAGTACGGTTCAAAGAAAACCTTTTAAACATAATATACATCTGTGCTGCTTCTGCTATTGGTACAAGAGGACTCTGAGCCAATTACAAGTTATCCAGTCGAGACGCCTCGCTAGTCAGCAGCCAATGAGCAGGTGTCATTAGCCCGAGTGTGCATAGGTTCGTGGAGTCTATCCTGGAGGCCACTGAACCCGCGAATTTTTGCAGTACTGACCACGAGCTAAAGTTTTCCGCTTATCGTATGCGCATGTGGGCGTTCGCCGCCTGGTGAGATGAGTTGTGTCGGTTATCTCATCCTAGAGAACACTATAACTGCGGTGATACCTTGAGACCGGAACAATTCGCGGATTCCTTTCGAGACAGGCTGGAATCCAAACTCGTTTAGCTTAATGCTGCGTCAGTGATTGGACCGCAATTTACCTGAAGGACTCCGAGCCAATGGCAAACACTCAACAAAAGAAGTGTCGAATCATAAGAATCGCAGTGAACAGGTGTCCCGAGTCGGTAGCCAATGACCAGGTGATAGTTGCCCGAGTAGCTACATAGAGAATCGTGGAGTCTATCCTAGTGGTCATTGAAACCGCGAATTTTTCCAGTCCCTAACTGATACCGACCATGCAGTCCGACGTCCGCCCCCGGGGTGCTAGGCGCGTCCGGACACCCATCCGACGGATGACGGCGACGGTGGTCTTTAACTTCCCTCGACGACTACCGGCAGCACACTGAAGCGGCCCTATTGTCCGCCGCGGGATATCCCCCCCCCCTCCCTCTGCCCCCGCCCGGTGCCTGGAGGGCGTGCCACCGCGGGTTCCAGGGTCCTCAGCGCCTCTGAGCGCCGGACAATGCCAGGCGACGGCACTGAAGAAGTCAGGACGACGAGGACGCCTGCGGCGACGCGCGGCATCTAACAACCGCGCTGAAAACATCCGTCCTCGCGCGCGTGTACACAGGCGAGATCCACTTTGCTGACTCACTGGTTTAAGCAAGGCACACTTGAAGCACGCGCACGTCTACTTCACGTCAACACTGTAGTTGACACACCTTTTGGACGACCCTCAGCCAGTTATGAACAACGAGAAGACGTGGACAACCAATCACGTCCAGTCTGTCAAAGAATTCGCGGGATATCTGTGGCTGTTGTTTATATACCCAGTGATTTTGGGGTTAAATATGGCAAACGCGTGCAAAATATGTAATTAATTTCACGTACATTTATGAAGCGTTACTAAAAATGTTGTAAGAGTGCACACTATCACAGCAAGCAAAATGAACCAGTTACCAAAGCCGTGTGTGAGAAGACTGCTCTTATTATCTAAAAGAAACTTGTTAAATTTGGTTATTAGCTAAGAGACAGTATAGAATGGAAATGATTGTGCATTTTAGCGTATTTGGATTGGGAATTATTTGGCACTGCCACGTACTAGAAGCGAATGATAAACACCTCAGAATAATTTCCGACCAAACAATGTGAGACCCGGAAAGAAGGTGGTATTCAGCAGCAGCCAATGAACACAAGGCAAGCACTTGATTAGCAAATGTCTGTGGATTCCATCCTGATGATGGAAAATAACATAAATTTTGCAATGTATTTGGTTTATTAGCCGCAGTGTTTCACATATTTAGATCTGTTGTGAACTTATAAACAGAAGCAGAACAAGTTTTAGTCTGTGCCTATTTACAAAAATGTATACGGAGTAATCCTCTGGCCACAACACTGTACTCTTAAGCATTTTAATTTAAATATAACCTACAAATAGCCCAAATAAAATTGGTTTGGAAATAGTTTTTCTATTTCTCAGCTAAGATCCAAAATCCAGGAATTTAAAAATAAGATTTCCAGTAAAATTTCACTAACTTTCTGTAAATTTTGTGTAGTTTAATATTAATTTATTGATTTTATGAAGGTTTTGTATATATTGTTGTATTTATTTTAATAAAACTAATCTTTCTTTGGCAGAGAAATTTATTACACCCAGCTGAACACTTTAACTAAATATTCACTCGTCAGACAATAATAAAATTCTAAATGCTAAGGACTTAGCTCACTTTAAAAAATAATACCAAATGCATTTACTTTTGATATAAGTTCAGTTGTTCAGTTGTAAGTAAGGGCAAGATATATATATATATATATATATATATATATATATATATCGGCGTGATTTCTTCGGCATGTACGTCTATTAAAAATGTACCTGCAGTGGAATTGTTGGAAACTATTACTTGATTTTAAATGCAATATAACTTATGAAACGATAATATATTAGTCGTAATTTAAAACAAATCAATACGTTTAAGATTTTTTGTCAGTCAGTAACAATGTTCACATACCTATTGTAACGGGTTGAATGTGATATGGTAAAGCACTCCTTCTCTTTGTTTATGTGTGGATTCCAGGTTGCCCAGCGCGTGTCAAGTGCACTGTAGCCTAAATCACCTATACGTGAAGGAGATGCACGTGTGGTACAAGCCTAATTAGCTACCGTAAGGCTCGGTGAAATATCGGTGAATCTGGCGGGAGTGGAGGCCTCGACATGGGGTCCGGGACTCTGACAATTTTTGACGTGACAACGTCTTATCAATCGATGAACGCCGGCTGCACGCACGAAAAATTGTCACGCTCCGCCTGAGCCGAGCGTGCAAGAACCGGCCAACCACCGTGCGAGAAAATCTTATATAATATCAAACAGGTTAATGCGGGCTTTTTAACTATTTTTTCGTGATTATATTTAAACAAATTATTAAAATTAAATTTGAAAATTAAAAAGTATGCAATTTTTCATCAATGTTATATTTATGACGTTATCACGTAAAATTGTCGTCCGTAAACCGACATTACAGACAACCCCCTTTAATGTTTAATTGCTACTATATTGTGATATATGGAATGAAAGAAGTTTTTTTTTGTGATTGTTGTTTGTGCGTGTGTTTGACGGGGAGAGTGGCCACTCGCAGTCGGCGAGTCGCGGCAGGAGAAGGCACTCGCTCTCCGCGGTCTAACGACGGAGGACAACCGCCTGAGAGGCGTACGCCCAGGCCGTCTCGAGGCGCCAAGTGCCTGGGCAAACAACAGCTGCTCTGTCGGCGGACACGCCGCTAAGCTCGCGTCCCGGCCGGGCCGATAGAGTCGTATCCCCCCGGAAAGGGTACTTTTCATACTTTTGGTGGCTGTAGTGTAGCTGGGTAGAAACTGGAAAGGTACCCTTTCAGATTTCTTAAAAATTTTCTGTTTTAATGCAAATATGCACTGGAAAGGTATCCCCTCGGAAAGGATGCTTTCATAATTTTGGTGGCGGTAGTGTAACTGGGTAGAAACTGGAAAGGTACCCTTTCAGATTTCTTAAAAATTTTCTGTTTTAATGCAAATATGCACTGGAAAGGTATCCCCTCGGAAAGGATGCTTTCATAATTTTGGTGGCGGTAGTGTAACTGGGTAGAAACTGGAAAGGTACCCTTTCAGATTTCTTAAAAATTTTCTGTTTTAATGCAAATATGCACTGGAAAGGTATCCCCTCGGAAAGGATGCTTTCATAATTTTGGTGGCGGTAGTGTAACTGGGTAGAAACTGGAAAGGTACCCTTTCAGATTTCTTAAAAATTTTCTGTTTTAATGCAAATATGCACTGGAAATGTATCCCCTCGGAAAGGGTGCCTTTCAGGATTTTCTGTACAATGACACAGCAGAAAATAAACTGCAAAGGTACCCTTTCCGATTTCTCAAAATTGATATTATTTTCTGCTTTAAAATCGCGAATGTTATCCCCTCTGGAAACATATCCCAAAATGACTGCCAGACAAGTATCGTATCGATACAAGCACCTAGTTCCTCAGTTTCATATTAGGTAGCGCTGGTAGGGAGTGTCCACAGAATACCTTAGCAAAATAACAGCCTATGTAGCGTAATATTTTAAATTGTCTTTTCTTTTGTCTTTTGTTCTTCGTGTAAACTCTACTTCTATCAGAATATATGATCACAGTAAAATTCTTATCCCCTAAATTTTAAAGCAGAAAATAATATGCATTTTAAGAAATCGGAAAGGAAACCTTTCCAGTTTCTACCCAGATACAATACCGCCACCAAAGGTATGAAAGGTACCCTTTCCAAGGGGATACAATTCAGCACCCCTCCCCCCCCCCCCTTTCCAACCGAGCACAGCCGAGCACGGCCGAGCACGGCCGATTTTATTTTTTTTATCCTAACCTAACTGAAACTAAGTGTATTTTGGAGGGGTCCGGGTTAGGGAAGGACCTAGGTGCGTCTCAGGCCGAAGCCTATACGCCTAGACATGCTGGGATTAGCCATGCAGGGAGAGGGTCGCATGCATCATGTGCTAGGAGGGGATTGGCCAGCCATGGCAACGATTGGCGCCATGACTAACTCCCCTCACTCTTAAATCTAGACTATAACTAGAGATAGGTTGGGCCCAGGTAAAACCTGCATAGACACAGGGAAAACCCTGGGCACATTCATGCGGAATGCAAATTGGCATTCATTACTGTAGGAATTTACAGGAGACAGAGGATGGTCTGGATGAAGTTTTGGACAGAGTTGAAAAGAGTCTACCACGCGGGGGTTGGGCACTTGGACTTGTCCGCTTTGAATTTTATTTGTATCTGGAATATTTGACCAGGGACGCAGGAGCCCCTGGTGGTGAGTGGTTACACTGACCACTCACTCCGCCGCCAGTCAGCACCTAAAAAACTAAGACAGAAAAACGATAAATGACTTACAAACAGGCATTTCGTTACGAAATATGCAAACACCCAACTCAGGGATGGACGTGCAGTGCTTAAGATAAAATTAAAATAATTACTATAAATATTATTATTTTTTTAAATTTTTTATTATCATTTTAGAAATATACCTATATTTTTTATGACTATTACTTAGTAGCTAGGACTTATTACTAATTTACAAATCTTTAATATCTATTATTATACTACTAGTTAAATATAGAGGAACTTTCGGCGTATAAAGTTACAGGTGAATTAAGTGAAGACCTATTCGCATTTTGGTATTTCGCAAGCTTGCAATTCAAAATACCATGTTTTTCAGAAACACAACCGGCACTGGAGGTGAAGCCTGCCAGGCGGGCCATGCCCATCGGACATAGGGAGTCAGCCCTAACAGCACAGGCAGTGGAACTCCCGGGAGCCAAACCTACACCTGCGTGCTTCGGACCATTTTGAATTAGCAAGTTATTTCATTTTAATGTTGTCTATATTTTTAAGTTTCAACTCGCGAGAGACTGATAAGCCGATCGCTCAGCCAGCCACAGCACACTACGGAGGTCTGTGAGCCAAGATTGAATTTGGCATTTTATATTTTCCATGCAACTCTGGATCTTGTTCGCCCAGTGATGAAATATATGGTTTTCAACTTATGGCACATTTATCATAGAATTTTTGCGCAGTTCGGAAATAATAATGTTTTAAAAGTTCGAGTTTGAGCTCTCTGTGCATAGCCCTTACGGGGCAATACACAGGCGCATCTGTCGCAATAAGAATACTCTTATTCTGAATTCTCTGTAGCTTGATTAAGTGAGATTCCGCTGCTGTGGCCCACACCGGCGCTGCGTACGTGATTACTGGTTTTATTAGCGCGTTATAAATTATTATACCGTTTTTAACAGAGCTACCTAATCGTCTGCTCATGATGGGGTAGAGGGCCATGAGCCTAGTGAAAGCTATTTTTCTTTTCGCCTCTATGTGATCGCGCCATAGTAGTTTCCTATCCATGTGCACGCCTAAATATTTAACAACATTTTTGTGAGGAATTTGCTCATTGAAAAGTGTTAGTCGTGGCCTATCTTCGAGTGTTGGGAGATGTTTACGCGTAAAAACTATAGCTTCTGATTTAGTAGGGTTTACCTTAATTCGCCTTTTTGTGCACCACTGTTCTATTTAATTTAAAGCGGTTTGCAATCTGTCTGCTGCGAGTTATAGAATAATAGATCTGCTAAACAATACCGTATCGTCCACGTAACAGCCAAACTGAACTGATCGGTGTGCGGGCTTAGGCATATCATGGATATAAATATTGAATAAAACCGGCCCCAAAATGCTGTCTTGTGGGACTCCTGCTTTAATTATTTTTAAATCGGACTGTGCTCCTTCTGTCGTGACTCTAAACGATCGATTTTCTAAATACGAGGCCAGTAATTTAATATAACAATCGGGGAAGCCAGTTTTATATAATTTATAAATTAAGCCTTCATGAAGTACTCTATCAAAGGCTTTTTTCTATGTCCAAAAACGCTGCGAGATTATAGCTATTTTGATTGAACGCAGTTATTATTTGTTCTGTCAAACGGACCAGTTGATGCGTTGTTGAATGCGCGATGCGAAAACCAAATTGTTCGTCCGGCAGTACGTTATTTTCTTTAATGTGAGCATTTATTCGCTGCAGAATTATGCATTCCGCTACTTTTGATAATGTACTCAGCAGACTAATGGGCCTATAATTTTGGGGCAGTGTCTTATCTTTTCCGGATTTATGAAAAACTATCACATTCGCTTCTTTCCACTGCGATGGAATATACTGTAGTTTAAGAATTCCATTTATTATAATTGAGCTAGGTATTCCAAAATTTCGTCGGGCAGTTTCTTAAGGACTACTGCCTGAATGCCATCGTTTTCCGGTGCCTTAAGTGGTTTCATACGCCTGATAGCCTGTTTAACTTCCTGAGATTGAGATAAGTAAGGTTTTGAAGTTAGAGGCTGATTGAGTTTAACTGTAAGGTCTCTGCATATTCCGGCATTCAATTGTGGGTCACAGGGTTCGATATTAGGTTGAAAGGCTAATTGAAGGGTATTCGCCAAGGCTTGTGCCTTCCGAGCACGGTCCAGCGCCTCACGGCTGAGGCGCGAAGTTCTGCAGCACTCGCCAGAGATCGCGTAACATCCAACCTCGGTGCCGAGAAGATTCACGTGTTCTCGTGTTGTGAAAATACACTTACAATATGAAACTCTAACACAAATTATAACGTAGATTTTTTTTTAAAAATAATGACGTGAGTGGTTAATAATTACGCAGATTGTGTTTTCAACTAGATTTCTGGACACTATAATAACACGTATATCCCTCACCTGCTGCTAGAATTCGCTGGCAGACGTCGACTACGGGTTCATTTGATTAGTCTCGGTCAATTTCGTTACTGGGCAATTTCCGACCAAAAGGGTAGAAATGCGAAGGTATTAAAAAAAAAAAGAAAATCTCTGTAACTCCCATAATATGGATAATACCACATCAGTTTGAACGTATTATAATTTGTAGGAGTAATATCGAAATATTTTGTCTGAATAAAATTTGGATACGACCAACCATAACTGCAAGGGGTAGAAAAAACGATGGTTGGAGGACAAAATAGCATCTTCGTTAGTAGGTACAAAATCAAATCATTCGGATTGTATGTAAATCTTATAATTTTTATCTGAAACATGTGTACCTATGTTAAATAACCGTATTACTATTGCGCGATAGAACACGGCCTGTCCCTTAATTTTTGGGAAATGGATTTTTTTTCTGTTGCCGATCTGTTGCCCAAATTCTGCGCTTGCGAAGAGCTCACTTTTTGTTGATTGCGTCCGGATGGCAGACTTGCGTCTGGCACCATTAGCTCGTATATAGTCATTGTTGTGATTATCGGAGGGCGTACTAAGCGTGTTGGTGTGCGAAATGAAATGAAATTTCATGATAGCGAAACTATAGTTAAATGCATTCCGTACACTTTAATGGTCACAAAAAGAAAAAAAAAAATCGTAACTTAAATAGTAGGCTACTCGAGAAAATTAGTAATGCGATTCAATTTTTGTTCGATGGTGCTGCCATCTCTAGTATTTTTGCCGTAACAATTGTAAAGATGGTTGAGAAACGTCCGCTAGAATTAGTTTAAACCAGTTTCTAGTCTTGCGCAGGGCACCGTTTATTAAAACGGCTGTCAGTCACTGGGAATTCGGTTTGAACACGTTCTGGTAAACGGCCCGTGAGTCAGGTTACTGTTGTGTCCCAACAAGGCAGTGCTTATTCGCTACCATACCCGAACGTCTTGGAACGCCGCCCTAAAAAAGTCTTGAATATGCATGTTGAGCCTAGCGTGGAGTGAAATGAACCTGCGACATAATCGTGACTCCAGAAATGGACTGTCGAGCTGAGGCAATGTTTTCCAAACGCTTAGTAGTAGTTTGGTGATGTGTCTGTTAGTCGCCGCGAGCTTCAGATGAACGGGCTTCCAATTTGAGGAAACCTCTCTCTCTCTCTCTCTTTTTTTTTTTGTGTCACGGCAGCCTCGGAATCCTTTCAACTTCTCAGCCCCTCTCTGACTCCCACCCTTCCACCTCTGCTTTGTGGACTGCACCAGATGAACGCCCTAAAAGCCGGCTGGAGAATGGACACTTGTTCTCTCTCTCTCTCTCTCTCTCGCTCCTCCCACTCCACTCCTGTTTCCCAATCCCACTCCCACCCCTGACGCAACCCCATGCGCGATAAGGTTCAGGCTTTAAGTGTCGGGCACACGAACCAGACAGGCAGACATCAGCCCCGACCTGTTTCAGCCTTGACTTCCAGTGACTTCGCGCGTCCTCGGATGGCCTTTTCTTCACCGAACTGTTCGGAGCATGCCCTCGTGGCCACCACAACATCAATTATGTCGTTAAAGATTTTGTGGTGGCGACAAACCATTTTCGTGGACTAAAATAAACCATTTAATAGTCACAGCAAGATTTATTTAAGATTCATTACTCTTCAGGTTGGACTCACTTGCCTTCGCATAATCAAGCCTTTCCAGAGTGCTCATTGGTAGAGACCGAAAAAATTTGCGAATTCATTTCGCGATGGGCTAAAATACAAATTGTTATACCTCAGTGCTGCCTCTGTTATTGGCTCACAACTCACCTGGATGACTCTGGGCCAAAGAGAAACACCCAACCGAAGCTTTATCGAAACACAGGCTGCTACGTTGGGACGTTTCACAAGACAGCAGCCAATGAGTGGGTGGAATTTTACCGAGTTTACGTAGAACTATGGAGTTCATCCTACTGGTCATTGAATCCGCGAATTTTTCTGGTCCCTACACATTGGTTAATAACGATGTCACAAAACTTTGGCGGTTTACACGTGCTTGGTTAATCACTTTTTCACCTTATTTGTTGCTGCCCTAGGGTCGTCAGGGATGTGACCAGTACCCGGTAGTGCAATAATCTACGTGATGCAAATGCGTGTGTGCTTTAAATCCCTATAAACCCGTGAAATAAAAGTGGCTAACCAAAGTCACACTAGAATTTGCTGATATTTGAACTATGTTAAAAATAACAGTATGTTCCTCGGATTAATGGATATTTGCTATTCTGTATACTAACTTTTTTTACAATACAGTTTCTTATACGTCATTCCAATTAGTAGCTATTTGACGCCTTTTTTTTCTTTAATGAAGTACGAATTTAGAAGAGGTATGAGTTGTGTAGTATAGAGCATGCAAGAGTAACCATAGTAAGCGCTATATATGTTTCCTCCAAAATATTTGTGCAGCCTCATAGCTAGAGATGTTTATTTATCGCAGAAATGTATTGCGTCAACATAGCCTGCAACACACTGTAACATCCTTTGGCTCTTACGGTGGGAAGAATTATGTTTTGCTCGGCAAAGTTATTTTACGGTGAATCATGACGGAACTTTATTGCAGTACGTGATTTTCATTGGCCGAGTCAAGTGCGGTACAATATTTATTCGCGGTTCACAGCCAATAAGAAGATAAATGATCCAAATATTAATAAAGTTAATTAAAATATATCAACCTGTCGTATTTTTCCGTTATAAATAATCACCTGTTCAGATTAAATAAGTTTTTTCCTCCATTTTATTCGCAGGGTTCAATTGCTAGTATTTTTATGTTTCATTGTTATACAATTTAGCGTAAAAACTGAAACTTAAATAAATGGTTTTTCCTGTGGAATACACATTTTATTTTATTTCAAAACTAGCTGCAGTACCCAGCGTTGCCCGGGCTTAACACAGGGTGAAGGGTAACTGTTTAGAGATCAGATGTAGTTAGTAATTGTCTTCTTAATTTGAATGTCAAGTGTGAAAAATAATTTATATCACTTTCAGATCCCGACAGACGTTGTTCTGCCAGTTTATAGTTATTTATCTGGTCTGTATGTAATCTAGACTCTATAAAGCAATATAGAAAAAATACTGAAAAATAAGGGATTACTAATATTGAAAAGATTCCATTATCTAGCTAATGCTCGGCATGCATTGCAATGCCTCATTCCGTTTTGTTTTGTAATAGGTATGCTTGAAGTAGTTACACATATAGGTACAAATAATCTATCCATGTCTCTAAATATATATTTATCTCTATCTACATCTATAGTCCTATATATCTATGTATCTCTCTATCTGTATTTATCTCTTTATATCTACATATATACCTCACACTATCTCTATGTATTCTATATGAGGGTACTGATTGCTTCGTTGTTAATATCACACGGGTGTTTTTACTTGTATGGAAAAATTAAGAATGATAAAGGCAT
This sequence comes from Bacillus rossius redtenbacheri, assembly GCF_032445375.1. NCBI lineage: Eukaryota > Metazoa > Arthropoda > Insecta > Phasmatodea > Bacillidae > Bacillus > Bacillus rossius. The sequence continues at coordinate 11,145,398 of NC_086336.1, read as the reverse complement.
CTAGTGCGTTGCAACAATGTTAATAGGCAATAATAAACTTTTAGCGCCTGCAGCATTTTCAACACACACTTCGTACGTGTACTGCATGTTGTATCTAACCCCCTCCAACGCATTTGATTCTAAATTGGACTTTTGGTAAGGATCCCTAATGTTATTGATAATATAATATAGCCTATAGCCTTCCTCGATAATTGTACTATCCAACACTGAGAGAATTTTTCAAATCGGACCAGTGGTTCCTGAGATTAGCACGTTCAAACAAACAAACAAACTCTTCAGCTTTATAATATTAGTATAGATGATAGAATATATCATCTTTAATATTTTAGGACAGACATACCTAGTGTGTTGAAGATCCGTTGCGTCACGCTGAAAAACGCCTCGCCATAAACGTGATTTGAACGACGCAAAACTACAGACGTGACCTGCTCGCCCGGTTAGTGTCGAGACCTTAGAAGACGTGCTTAGGGCACGTTCTTTTTTTGTTATTTACGTCTTAAAGTTGCATTAGTTGATGGCTAATTTCTTCTCTGCCGAGAGCTGAGGCAGTTGGGGCCCCTTTGGTTAGGCCTATAGCGACGAGTGTAGCATAACAGAAAAATTGGTAAGAGGTAATTTCGTCTGCTAAAGCCAAGCTGCAGTTCTAAATTTTACTTAAGCCAGTAAATATACTGCCTTATACCGAATTCTTATACTGACTACTTCCAGTTTTATGAACCATAATAAGCGACGCAAAAGTCACTCGTAATTGTTCATACGCTGCGCTGGTTAACATTGAACATAAGCTATTCACCTGTAAATATTGGCGTATAATTTACTACTTTTTTATGTGACTAGCATTACATATTTATGCATTGGTGTGAAGCAAAGAAAACACATGGATTTTTTTTTCAAAATTAAAAAAGACAGTTTTTTAATGAAGTAACTAAAATATTCACTGTACTAGAATTTTTTTTCCACGAAACAACGATATTTTTTCTGTGCACGTTTAGTGAAAATTATTTTAAAACTTTGACAGATAATAAGAACAAACAATCTAACGAATTTAAGTCAGGAATTCAAGTTCTTTAGAACCAAGTATTTTTTTTTGCTAAATATTACTTAACCCTCTCACTTACGTCCGTATTTTTAACTCTATGATAACACGTTTAACATTGTTTTTAATTTTCCAAGAAATATTCAAAAATTAGGTATAACTTTATGGCTGAAACTGTTTTACGAATTTTTAGTTACTGGGCTTCAAAGGAAATTTTGATCTGTATCAGTTAAATGCAAGCACATGGAGAATTTATATATAGAAATAATCAATAGCAGTCAGTATTTTTATTTACTTTTTTAACTTTTAATCATTGTAATGATATGTTTTTTCTAGGTTTTTAAATTTTTAAAGTTTTAGTAAGGAACAAAACAGTTAATTTTGAAATATAAGTAGGCCTAGGTATTTGCAATTTTTATAGGAACTATAATAATTTTTTTTTGCAATAAACGTATCCGTGTTTTAGATGGTCGGTAAGTACAATTACTACCCCAGGCGAAGGGAAGCCTAGATCCGTCACTGCACTTAATTCGGTTCGGTCGGATGTTTTTCTAACGTATTTCCCATTGACTTCAGTCCGTGAGGGCGCGTTAAGTAACCCGTGGTCTAACGACCAGGGACATTCAAGTGTACAGATTTTGCATTCTAGACTGTCACCAAATAATAACGCTTATTTTGCAGATGTCTGGCCATCACTGCCTCGGCAAACAGAAAAAAAAAGTCTATCAATACTCACCAGAGATGTGTAACATCTAACCTCGGTAGCAAGCAGATACACTTATAATTAGAGACCTGAAAAATTCGCGGGTTCATTTCGTGTTATGCTAAAATTCAAATAAATATACCTTAGTGCTGCTTCTGCCATTGGTTCACTGTTAATCTGGAGGACTGAGGGCCAATTAGAGACCCTCACTCATAGAAGTGTCGAATCACAGGCCACCCTGTCGAGACGATTCACAAGTCAGCAGCCAGTGAACAGTTGGCATTTGCCAAAGTGTGTAGAGGATATTGGAGTCTATCCTGAAGGTCATTGAAGCCGCGAATTTTTCCGGTCTCTACTTATAATACGTAACTCGGGTCTCGGACACGAAATTAAACGTAGAATTCTTCAAAAATAATGACGAGCGTGTTAAATATCCGGAAAAGGTGTTTTAAAGTACATTTCTGGACGAGAATCACACGAATTTCCGCACCTGCCGCTAGAATTCGCTGTCGGAAAAATTAAAGTGGCTTGCCACTATCCCGCCCAGAGCAACACTTTTGTTACGTCGACTATCAAACCATTCGATTAGTAGAAATAAATTTTAAACTATTATAAAAGGGCTTCGATAAAAGCTGAGTAGATTTGAAAAAAAATACTGTACCCCTGTTTTGGACGTGATTTTCGACAATAAATTTTATTAAAATTCTGCTCATCATGACAAATTCATAAACCTATTATACGATAACGTCTCCCTATGTCATTGAGAAATTTGGTTGGCGCCATCCGCAATAAATTGCATCATCGTCGACAGCAACTTCCTGTTACACGTTTCCGTCGCATTAACGAAATTACTCCCACCAAATGCCGTGTGCAGACAGCTAAGATGTCATACATCAGCAACTCAGGAAATCCTGTGAACTGTCCCCGGCGGAACTTTTTATCCGGAGTTTCGTCTTGGTGGGTGAGATACCGTAGCGGGCGAACGGTCACCGCCGGCGATAATAACCATAGTTCAGCCTTTAAGCTGTTCTTAAGCTGTGCTTAAGACGGCACTTCGGCACGGCGGCTGTTTTACTTGGCGCTTAACGCCCCAGCTTTTATTTCACTGGTTTCCCCTGCGCAGCTTCACCGCGGCGTTAACAGCCAACCTGTCGGCCACCGAGATGGCCGCTTCGCGCCGTGATGGCCACTCGGGTGACCGATGGCCTGCTGACGCCCTGCACTATCTCGTCGCGCCTGTCACGTGACTGCAAAACACGCTGCAGTATGTTCCAACCGAACTCTATCACACCATTATTGCACTTGCTGTTTTTGACAGCTCTTCAACAGACAGTTGTGTTTCAAGAGGAAACGTGACTCTATGTTACAATATCATATTCCTTTCAGTATCCTTTAATTCTTTTTAATGACAAAGAAAAATATTATTCTTACTAGTTTTAAAATTAAATACCTCATCTAGTATTAATTATAATGCTAAAGAATAATACAATAATAAATTTTATATAATGGTTTTATATGTATATTACATTTTATTAATGAAAGGAATATTTTTGTAGCAAATGTAACTAATTTTAATTTAAAAAGTTTTAATATTTTTATTAACAATGAAAGCTTGCTATTACTGCAAATATGCTTGGAACACAAAAATTTGGTTTGCAGCTAAATAATATTTTCAGCGCACACATTAAGAGACAAAATTTTATTTGACGCAACAGTGAGACAACTAAAAATTGTGTTCATGTATTCACTGTCACTAACGTTTTAAAGTGTCAATTGGAAAACAAATTAAGGCTTAAAACGTCTCGTTGACATCCGGGTCAATGTTACAATAGTATGGGACGTTGATGGACTGCGTTGATATGGGGAAAAAAGATTACTTTAAGAAAACCCACCTGGCCACGGAAACGTCGTCCATGTTTCCCATGCAAAAAAGTCTGGGCTTGGGTCTGAGGGAAGTTGTTTGGAAATTTGCCTTTGGTGCTAATGTGTTCGATAAGGAAAATGTTGAAGTCTCACACTTTAGACTGTCATCCGGGCGAGAATCAAGTTGACCGCGCTTCAACCATGCACAAACAACTTTTTTTCTTTGCGCGTGCGCTGCGGCGAACGGCTGTATCAAAGAGAGAGAGAGAGAGAGAGAGAGAGAGAGAGAGAGAGAGAGAGAGAGAGAGAGAGAGAGAGAGAGAAAGAAAGGCAGGTGGTCAGTTACGCCGTGTGAGATTCTAGCTACTCGCTGGAGAAATGTGCCGTGCGTGAGTAAGTTCAGCTACACGTTCAGCGAGTATCGATCACACTGACCTAGTAAAATTCTCCTACTCGCTCAGTTAAGCCTACGTTAAAGTTATTGTGGTTTTAATTTTATGTTAGCGTTTTATTTTTATTTTCAGGGTTCGTTGCGCTATAGGATAATACTTATACACTCAAAATAAAGTTTAGTGTGTGCTACAAAATATTCTACAATGAAAACTGTTTTATTTGTTGATTCAATAAGACAAAATATTAGTGAAAGAAATTGTACTGTCCCTAATAAGGTATACCACATCATTAATGTTAAGATATTATTTTGTTGTCAACACAATTTTATTAATTCGGATTTTTTTAAATGTGGAATTTCATTGCCGTGGAATTTCCTTTTCCTGTTCGACTATTTGACACAGGTCGATCGATATCACGCAAACGAGGTGATTCAGAATGTTTTTAATTACTCAACATTGCAAGTTTTTGAGAGATTTCGTAAGGGTGTAGGTACAGTTCCCGGTAATTATTTTGTATTTACGTTTAACACGGTTAAATTTGTAGACATTTAGAGTAGCAGAACTTCAACAAAATGAAATAAAATATATTATGCATAGGTAATTTTTGCATAATTACCTGTCAAAGATAAATTTGCCATATTTTTGTGCAGTATGGATAAGGAGAACTGACGGAATTAATGAATGAAAATTTTTGGAAAATATAGTTTTTAATATTCCAGAAAAAATAATTTAATATGATGAATAATTTTAAATTCATAAAGGAGAATTTTGAAAGGCTATGATAGATTAAAAAAAATTAATGAAAGAAATTAAACCATATCACAAAGTAGTCATCGAAATTGACTTTAAACCTAAAAAGTTCCAGCATTCTATTCAATTTCATTCCACTTATTCATACTGCACGAAAACTTTAAAAATGCAGCTTTTCCAGCTAATCATGCAAAAAGTATGCGATATAATATTTTTTTTAAAATTCTGTGAAAATTCAGACACATTCAAAAAAAGTTAACAAGATTTTTAACACTCATTCCAGTCAACAACTACAGTATACCAGGGCCCCCACAAGGGTGAGGGCAGGGTGGACCCTGGGTCCAGGGCCCCCACAAGGGTGAGGGCAGGGTGGACACTGGGTCCAGGGCCCCCACAAGGGTGAGGGCAGGGTGGACCCTGGGTCCAGGGCCCCCACAAGGGTGAGGGCTGGGTGGACCCTGGGTCCAGGGCCCCCACAAGGGTGAGGGCAGGGTGGACCCTGGGTCCAGGGCCCCCACAAGGGTGAGGGCTGGGTGGACCCTGGGTCCAGGGCCCCCACAAGGGTGAGGGCTGGGTGGACCCTGGGTCCAGGGCCCCCACAAGGGTGAGGGCAGGGTGGACCCTGGGTCCAGGGCCCCCACAAGGGTGAGGGCTGGGTGGACCCTGGGTCCAGGGCCCCCACAAGGGTGAGGGCAGGGTGGACCCTGGGTCCAGGGCCCCCACAAGGGTGAGGGCTGGGTGGACCCTGGGTCCAGGGCCCCCCCAAGGGTGAGGGCAGGGTGGACCCTGGGTCCAGGGCCCCCACAAGGGTGAGGGCTGGGTGGACCCTGGGTCCAGGGCCCCCCCAAGGGTGAGGGCAGGGTGGACCCTGGGTCCAGGGTCCCCACAAGGGTGAGGGCAGGGTGGACCCTGGGTCCAGGGCCCCCACAAGGGTGAGGGCTGGGTGGACCCTGGGTCCAGGGCCCCCACAAGGGTGAGGGCTGGGTGGACCCTGGGTCCAGGGCCCCCACAAGGGTGAGGGCAGGGTGGACCCTGGGTCCAGGGCCCCCACAAGGGTGAGGGCAGGGTGGACCCTGGGTCCAGGGCCCCCACAAGGGTGAGGGCTGGGTGGACCCTGGGTCCAGGGCCCCCACAAGGGTGAGGGCTGGGTGGACCCTGGGTCCAGGGCCCCCACAAGGGTGAGGGCTGGGTGGACCCTGGGTCCAGGGCCCCCACAAGGGTGAGGGCTGGATGGACCCTGGGTCCAGGGCCCCCACAAGGGTGAGGGCTGGGTGGACCCTGGGTCCAGGGCCCCCACAAGGGTGAGGGCTGGGTGGACCCTGGGTCCAGGGCCCCCACAAGGTTGAGGGCTGGATGGACCCTGGGTCCAGGGCCCCCACAAGGGTGAGGGCTGGATGGACCCTGGGTCCAGGGCCCCCACAAGGGTGAGGGCTGGGTGGACCCTGGGTCCAGGGCCCCCACAAGGGTGAGGGCTGGGTGGACCCTGGGTCCAGGGCCCCCACAAGGGTGAGGGCTGGATGGACCCTGGGTCCAGGGCCCCCACAAGGGTGAGGGCTGGGTGGACCCTGGGTCCAGGGCCCGGGACCAGCCCTGTTCATTTTTAAATGTTTAACTATTATAAACTAAAAAAAACATTTTGAATATTATTTTACCCAATGAAATTTTATAAGATTCTACACCTACAGCTAATATTATTTTTCTGTAACTATTTATATTTTATCTCAGTGTGAAATGAATATACCTGCACACTCGCTGTGGTTATTTAAAAGTAAAATAATTATATAAATGAAGCTTAGTTTGGACTTATAAAATAGCAACCATAGTAATACCCTGTATTTTCATGGTTAAATAACATTCTAAAAAGAATGTAGGTAAGAAATAACCATGCAATTATAATGTAGCACGTGACTGTAAAAAGTTTTGCTGGGGGAGGGGGGCGTATCCTATCCTCGGTCCAGGGTCAGTAATCGAAAGTGGGGGCCATGCAGAATACATGGCCTTTCTTGTGCCTGTATGTTAGGATCAGTAGCAGAAGACCTGCTAGGATGCCCCTAACAGCGCTGTCAGTCCAGTGAGGACTGTGCTTGCAGAAGACCGCCCGACGCGAGGCTCGGGGCCGTGTTGTTCGAGCCGTGTTGTGAGGAGGGCTCTTGTGGTCGTGGTTAGCGGCCGAGAGCTAACACGCGGACGTCTGCACAGCGTCTCCCGGAACGCGCTCTGCGTCCTGCAGGACACCTCCTGTCGTTCCTCCAAGACCCGAACACACTGCAGGGTCCACAGCTAGGTACATACAACGGGCGGGGAATAAAAAAAAATAAATATACAAATTACCTTGCGTATTAACTTTTGTGTAATTCCACAATAGCCAATAGTTTCGCGCCCTCGCCCTATTTGCTCGCAAGAAGATTCTACAGGACGATACGTTTTTTTCCCCCCACTTTTGTTTCAAGTTATAGTAAATTTAATCCCAACTACTTTAAGTATATACTTGTACTTGTACTTCAACTGTTTATCGAGACTTCCTAGCAATCAATCAAAAACACAGGAATGGCAAGCCAGTAGCGAAACGATTATGGCTCTGGTTGACACTGGAGCTAGTCGCAGTTTTGTGAGTCAGAAAATTTTCAGCGATTTAGTGAAACAAAGGAAGGAATACATCATCGTATTAAAGTAGAGGAAGGTGTTTGAAGTTCACTTAACCGATGGTAAGATGCAAATGGTAAAGGCACATATTTTTTTCGCATGTTATGATGGGTAACGTTTCACGGAATATAACCTTTTGGGCAATTTCTAAACTCATCCATAAGATTGGAGAAATACCAGGCAGTCATCGAGTGTAAAAACAGAAAGTAAAGTTTTTCATTCGATCACAAAAATAAGGTTAAATTCCATAAATAGGGAAGTATATAAAGTATCTTTATATGTGAAAGGATTGAAGGAGCGAGCAAGTTAAGAGAATTGAGGAAACAAGAATAATTTCCGGGATTTAACAAATACTAAAGTCGGTTAATGTAACTTAATGTTCTATCGTATTGAAGTGACAGATAATAAGCCCGTGAAATGTACACCTTATCAGTGTTCTCCTCCCAAAATAACAGCTTTTCGTAAGATAATCCAAGAGTTGGTGGAAGATGATATCAAGAAAGTTTGTAGATAAGTGTATGCTTCAACGACCTTCTTGGTTAAAAATAAAAAGCTTGGGGAATTCTGCTTAGTATTGGATTATCGTTTTTTAAATGATAATTTTAAGCTGGACCTATTTAAAATTCCAAAAGTCGAGATAGTGTAAGTTGTGAAGGTGGGTGGTCAGTGAACTTCAGTCATAGGATCATTGATGGTGAACGGGAGAGCTAACACTCCTTTTATACGTGTCGAATAGTTAATTCCACTAATTGAGCAGATGGGTGTCAAGGAGTTTAGCGATGTAGCAAATGATAGGGGACTACACTAACCCCTTTGCACGCAGTCAACTCGTCCGCTCTATCGGGTGGCCAATAGTCACCTGTGTCACTAACTCTCTCATCCCCTCCAGCAGATTCAACACAAGACACTACACACCACCAGTCGTCTAGTTGAGTCCACCGACAGCGTTCCACCTGTCGGTTTCAATCTGGAGCATTTTATATAAGCAATTTGTAGTAGTCCCGCGATATGGGATACAAGGTGTGAGGAATACAGCGATAAAAACAAAAGAAGAAAAGCTTCTAGGAAAGTGGCATGAAAATGCTATGCCGATTTTAACATCATGGATCCTGCCAAACAAGGCGAAATGCTTTTGTGCTTCTCTTCTTGCAGGAGAGCAAGCAAAATAAAAGCTCTTGCTTCCTGGAATTCTAACATCGTACTGAGCTCCTCTTGGGAAGATAAGTTGATTCCACAATTTGCCTGGTGTGAAACCAGCCCAAAAATGTATTCACACTGCAGTCAACTATTTGAGAGTTAACCAGGCAACTTAGTTGAATCAACCAAACCACCTCGTCTGAAAAAGGCCTAAGGCAACACGTCCACATGCCGAAGGGCGTGTTTTCTATCCCAACTCCCCTGCATGACTCATATTTATGAGCATCAAGTCGGTATACAACTGGTTCGTAGCCCACTATAATATTAGCGATCCCGTCACGTTTAAGCCCCTGTTCTTAGCAGTGCGATGTAAAACCCTTTCAAACAAACAAAATTTTTTTGGTTAGTTTGATTTATTTGGTTCGTCGCCAAATTGAGGTAAAAAAAAATAACTTTGGTGCAGCCTGACAGTACACGCCGTTAGAAAACTGTCAGAAATTGCAGTAAAGGTACGGATCTTTCAATGAAGAATTTAACTCAAATAAAAAGAGTATTTCGTATTTCAAATAACTCAATCCTCGTAGAAACTACCCCGTATTTAGACTCCCGAGTTGCATGTATCGTTCTACAGAAAGTAAACACACGAGGACAAAGCAGAGTGTTCTTGTATACTTAACCAGTTGTTGAATGTTTTGGTAATATGCTAAGAATATTCTTTTGGATTTATGTCCAAAGTAAGTAAACTCAGTCTGTAAATTTACGGAGATATCCGTAAGTTGACAAAGATTCCGCGTCCTCCGAAAATTGAAGGTTAAAATTTTTAGCAGTAAATAAAAAATAAAGAAAATTTTCAGAATTTTTTAACGAAAATTGCACTTCAAATAAACGAAGTATTTTGTAGTTGCATGTAACTTTAAATTCGTGGAAAATACTCCATATTCCTACTGCTTAGTTCTCTGGTACCTACTTCGTAACAGGTTAAACTGAAACGTGGAAGGTAGAGGGGATTATTTTAAATGTAGAATTTAAAGTTTTTGAAAGTTTTGTCACTGTTACAAGATGGTTCTCGTTTAAAAATAAGTGAACTCAGTACCAACCAAAAAAAAAAAATACAACTCCCTTAAATATAAGGGAAACCCTGGCATGAGGCTGTTCACACCGCCACTCGCTCTCTTACGGTGGATTCTATTTCCGCGGCCGTTCACGCGGAAGTGACGGAGCCGCGATGGGTTTCCCTCGGTTTCGTGGAAGAGCAGTTAACCCCGGGGCCGCTGGAGTATTTATAAACTGTCGCGCCACGTGAATAGCTGCAGGGACCGCCCCCGACGGTGGACCGCTCACCGCTACGCCAGCGTGTTACGACTCGCAGCCGTGCCGGCGCGTGCCAGCTGGTGTCCCGCCCAGCGCACAGGGGACGCAACAGTGGGCCAAATAATGGCCAGTAAACAACTGCGCGGTTGAGAAATGCTAACATCAAAAATTAAGTTTTTGACGTGATGACGTCTTATAAATCGATGACCGCCGGCTGCACACACGAAAAATAATTACTTATTGTCACATTCCGCCTGAGCTGAGCGTGCAAGAACAGGCCAACCACCGTGCGGGAAAATCTTCTCTAATATCAAGCAGGTTAAGGCGGGCTTTTTAAAAGCAGCAATTTAAAAAATTTGATTTTTTTTTGGTCCAATTTCGTCATTTCAAATTAACAATTTATTGACATTGATTTGATTTCATTTTATTTCTATAACTAATTGTTCATAATTATATTTAAACAAATTATTTAGGTAAATTAAATTTGCAAAAATTGTAAATAATATTTGAAAATTAAAAAAGTATGCAATTTTTTATCAATGTTTTCTTACGACGTTATCACGTAAAATTATCGTCCATAAACCGACTTTACAGACAACACCATTTTTAAATATAAAGATAATGTAGATATTTCTTAAACATAATGACCTGAATAAAAATATAATTTTACAAACATTCTAATTTCTGAATTTGTGGAATGGGGTACATATTAACGAGTGGTGTATTGAGTAGCTATAGTTGCAAACGATTAGGTATAACTACATTGCCGCAAAATATGTGTAGGCTTTTTGAAAATCGTAACTTCAGTTACAGTTGCAAAAAATAAACACGTGCACACGTACCTATGCACATGTGCACACGGCAGCCATTCTTATTTCATTGAAGTAACGATCCTAAAAATGTAATGGGATTTATTATGAAACTGTATGGGAAATTTACCACCGACTAACGGTATCTCCTCTATATTTATTTTAGAAAAATTCTAATGTTTACGAAATTTACTATATTTGTATGGTATATTTTCCATGCAAATACATAATGCGTTTAAGAACATTGCCAGAAAAAAATATCTCTTGTGTTCTTTTGTCCCAATAAAAATTTTTTATCGAACTGAATGTGATGCCCCGATAATGGAATGATTAAATCCTAAGTGCATTAAAATTCCCAATTCATCTACGTAAATGCTTATTTGAATACACATCCTTACCAGTCCTGTGAAAACTGAAATGCGTTTTTATTTTTTTTTAGTTGTGCTTATTTATTGGTGTTCTTTATTTAAGTGTAATCATACATTAAGTGTCAGATAATTTTTTTCACACACGATGTTACCTAAACAAAAGTTGACACTTTATGAACAATATCAGGGTCTTACGCAGTCCCCAACCGTCCACCAAAGGTGATTATAAAAATCTATAAATCCCTCCATCAAATGGAAATAATTTCAAAGCAAATAACAGAAAAGTGGTTCTGGCCACCCCTCTCCCCCCTTTTTTCCACCTTTCCTCTGTTCATTATTCCAAATAACATTGGATTTATTATTCAAAGAAACAAACATATTATATTATTTACGGATTTTGAATCAGTCATACGGTTTGAATTAAAAAAAAAATCTAAGCAATGTTAGTAGGTATTTAAATATTTTTCAGTTGGACATTGCTTGACTGCTAATTGTTGTATAGGTAATTTTGTGGATAAATCAAAAATGTTCTTCCCGGCAGTTAAAAAATTGATTACTATATAGTACAGTAAGTATAATGACTTTAACTAATCAACCAAAGAGAAAGTTTATATTTTTGAACTTTTTCCAGGTATTTTAAGGCACAAAAAACAAGTGTTTATTTCAAAGTAATTTTTTTTAATACACGAATTACCATCTTACTGAAACTGCGAGGGCAATAATGAACCAACGAGGCTTGGCTGCAGTGGAGATCGTAGTTGCCAGGACAGCCGCTAGATGGCAGGGCAGAGAAAGAGGCCACGCCTCGCGCCAATATGGAGCACCCGACACAGCCACCGTATTGATCTGCACCTCCCGCGAGATCCGGCCAACAAAACGAAAGAGAGCGCGAAAGGAAAAGAAGAAGAAAAAAAGAACCTTCGACTCGGTCACGTGACTCTCGCTCTGCGCGCATGCGCAGTGAGCACGCTCTTGAAAAAAGGCGCACGGCAAGAGTGCGTTCTTCATCATGCTCTCCCCGCTTCGCCCGGTAACTAACGGATGGAGGGCGCGAACGTCGTGAAACTTCTAAGGCCAACATTTGTTCATGCTTATGTATAAATGCAACATTTGGGTTTGAATTGACGTTTTTATTTAAGCAAACATTCATTCAAACATACAGTATACTTATTTCAGTAACCTTCTTCACTCTAAGGTCTAAGAATCCTAATATAATAATAATGAATATTAGGACATGTTACTAAATACACTTCCTTGCAACCTTATGTTCATTACTAGTAGGTATATATATAGAAATTGGCGAAGCATCGGAATGGTCTGATGTATGTAAACATTAGTTTTACGCATTCCAACCACACCGATGTATCTTAAAAGGCAAAATTATTCACAAGAGGAAAATTGGCAGCGGTTTTATGGTCTGCAATCTCTTAGATGCTTGACAACGAAAAGTTTAAAAAAAAGTGGAAAAAACACCTAGGAGTTCAATGTGCAAACAAACCTACCACATATAAAAATAGGTATAGTCTTAGTAAGAGATTTCTTGAAAATTAACGTTTTGTGCATAGATTAGCGTCCATAACTTTTTGTTTAAGTTTCATCTGCTAATTGCATACATATAATTGCTGATATATTCCTTCACGCAAAACGTAGTCAAACTAAAATACGTATAACCGCTAACCAACACAAATTTAATTATGTAGGAAAGACTGATGCGTTAATTTCGCCTGAATGAAATTAAACTCGATCATTTTAATTCCAGTATTTACATAGCCCAAGAAGTACCTACTGTAAAATATACGGCACTGGTGCAATATTAAAAGTGCGACGAAGTTGAGTGAGACTTTCAGCACGTTACTTGCACGTTGCCTCAGTCATATATGTGACTTTTTTTTGTGTCACTCGGCTCATTACAATGCCCTCTGCTGTAACGTTATGCAGTGCGCACATGTGGAATCTCATTACACTATCTCTGCTAGGGCGGATTCATTGAAGTTTGTGTCTCACCGACGGGTAGCTTCAATGATTTTATGTATTTGGATGCGTAATTGTGACATGTTGCGGAAAAAATACTAGTTTCGGGATCAACCCGGGCTATCGCAATCTGGAAGTGTCATGAGCCTGCCTGATGGTAACTTGTGCTTGTAACCACTTTGTTGACGGGTATCAATCGTTCATGTACATAAGTAACGTGGCGAAGTTGTTGAATGTGTCTTTCAGTACATTACATGCATTGTACCTCAAAGTTATAATAATGTGATATTTTGTTTGGGTTGATAAGCACATTACATTACATACCCGTTCATGTAGTGTTTCTAGTGCAACTAAGTTGCATATCTCTGTCAGCATATTTGAACTTACGAATGTTACATTTTATTTGTGTCTTTCTGCACTTTTTATTTGCCTCTTCTGCTGCTTGGAACGTGCCAGCAAAGTGCTTCCAGCAACGTGCGGGCAATGTGTTGCCGGAAACACGCATGTAATGTGCACCTGTCCTAGGATATTAGTTAATCCAGCAACAGTCAATGCACGTCAACTGCAACTTTCAGCACACTGTAGCAACATTACAATGTTACATTGAGACGTACAGGCAACGTGGATACAAAGTTGGTGTGCTGTATGGGTATATGTGTAATTTAATTGACCAAGGATTGAACCAAAGATCAATTTAATCATTATATTAATAGGCATTTTTTTAAAATAATTTTTGTAATATAGTACCTATTTAAATTTTTTAAACGATGATTACGAATTTTCTAGATGGCAGCCAACACATTCGACAAGATGGGGTTCGCTACGATAATTGACTGTTTGGTGTGTTAGTGCCCTCTAGCGGGTAATTAATAAACCAATATGGCGGTAGAACATACTTTCAGACGACAATAAAAACCAAGATGACGGATCCAAGATGGTTGCCATGACTTCACTCTGACGGAAGTTATTTATGCCTTGGTAGTAGTCGTGGGGGTCAGTTTGTTTAGGGACATCAGTGAGAAAGAACCTGTCACCATTTTTTAATTCACCTCGGCGGGTATCGAGCCCTGTACCTCCGATCTAGGTGGCGTATGTTATTTTTTATTTTAATCTTAATATATATAAATCTCGTGTCACAATGTTTGTCCTCAATGGACTCCTTAACCACTTAACCGATTTCGATGAAAATTGGCATTTATGTGTAATTTTTTCCAACTTGAGAGATAGGATAGTTTTTATTTCGATTAATGGTCTTAATCTGATAATTTTAGAATTTTCTAATGTGATGTATGTATGAGTTGGCAGAAAATCACCACGGCAACGGCTGTAGCATTGTTGATGCTTCATTCGTCTCCATGGCAACGACTATTTCATTGTTAGTGTAGTCCTCATCACTCATTAAATACAGACTACCAATTTTTAGATATATACAGGTAAATAACTATACACTGGTAGAACAAAGTCGGTCGGGATTTGAAAGTGATATAAATTATTCAAATTAAGAAGACAATTACTAACTACATCTGATTTCTAAAAAGGTCCAGTGAACTCTTTACCAAGTCAACCGATTTCGATGAAAATTGGCATTTATGTGTAATTGTTTCCAACTTGAGAGATAGGGTAGTTTTTATTTCGATTAATAGTCTTAATAATTTATAATTAATAATAAACTGATTATCAATGTTGATTGGTGTTTAAGCCCGGGAAACAGTGGGTACTTCGTTTCCATGACAACGTTGCGTGCTCGAGAGTCGGGAAACCATCGGTGCTATTCGTTTTTTCTTCGGTACATTACAAAGCATTGTATTAAGTTTTTGTCAAAATTAATTAATTTTCATTTTATTTCATTTTTTATAACTGTAAATAGGAGATTTGGTCTCATTTTCCCCCCCATAAATACAACCGTGCGAAGCCGGGTCGGGCAGCTAGTATTATGTTAAATTTTGAAATTTTAATTCCAAGTCTTTTTTAAAAAATCTTGCTGGGATTTTTAAGTTTAAATTTCAATCTTTTGAAGATAGCGTCAGTGGTTCGATGTCGATGTGAAAATATTAGACGGGGTCTTTAAAGGATACAGGCCCAATTTGAGTAATATGGACCCGTTATGAGGGATATTGCTCTTCTCTAAGTAATACTGCCCCTGTATGAAAAAAATTAGCCCCTTTCGATTTTTTTGAGGGAAAAATGGGAAATTGTTCCTTTATAAGGGAATTTTTCCCTGGAAATAGGGAATTTTTTTTAGACTTTTATAGGATTTTTTAAAATCTTTCTGATGACTTTCGAGGAAATTTTGGCCATCATAATGTAACAGATTCAAGATGGTGGTCGGTCATCGACACGCTCTACGACTCCATACCCTAAACCCTGACGCCGGGATGACTATTTTGTACTATTCTATACATATATTAACAAAATTTTTATGAAAGATAAAAATCTGTTTCATCAGTGCAATTTCTTTATTTTTTAATTTATAGTTTGGCTGCGACTACTGATTAGCAGGATTTCATGTTGATAACAGTATTTAGGCTATATATTTTTCATAGCGCTTTGCTAAACAGCGAGTATACAGTTTAACTAACAAACTTACAGAGAAAATATAAGTTACTTAAAACAATTAAGAGTTACTTCATATGTAATACCCTATAAGTCTTAAAAACAAAATTTTACTTTTATGCCTACACCATTTTGGCTGGCTAGATCGGTACACATCAGGATATGTGTTATTAACGACTAAATAAGTCCGACTTCACTGTAAAATAGTGAGCATTAACTAATTATGTTTTTAGAGGGTGAAATCGGTTTTGCGCCAGTCTGTATTCTGTGGGGCACAACGTCAGGAATCAGGCTGTACTTTTATTGCACTCCTAATTTGGAATAGTCCGACCCCTGCTACTGAGATATGTGCGTCGGCATCCACAAATCCTTCTCCTTTTTTTTCTTCTCTATTTTTCTCTCCTCTCCTGTTTTATCTTTTTTTTTACCCTGCCGTATTCATGTGCTAGCCCAACTCTCCCTCTCTCTCTCCCTCCCTTTTTTTCCTGGCGACGTCATCTTTGTCACCATAAAAATAGACATTAATGCAGCGGCATTAAATATGGGCCAGGAGGATACTATAAGGAGGATCCTTTATCCGTCCTTCTCTCGTTTTACGCTCCGGATAGGGCAGGAGCAGGAGGAAGAGATAACCAGAGAGAGAGAGAGAGAGAGAGAGAGAGAGATGGACGAGGCGCAACGAGACACAGTGGAGGCGCGGTGCCATTACGGCAGCCTTGGACTAATCATGTCAGAATTTTTTTTCCTTTTTTTTACCGTCTTTCTTCTCGTCCTGTCACGTATAAAACTATATCTTATCGCCCAGCCACACAAGGCTGTCGCTGGAGCCACGCACCACTTTATCCGAATTAATCGGGAGCCTCATTAAAGTAATGGCGTTCTGCTGTGAGCATTCCTTGTTGGGGCGAGTCGTTACGGCGCCCTCAGTGGAAATAATACTTCTTTTTTTTTTTTTAATTCGCCATCGCGCTTCGTTTGTCTCCCAGTATCGGTCAATACATACCGGCCTTCAATCGTTCATCTTGAGTGCGTGGAACTTAAATGTTTATATAATTGCTTATTATTTAATCTCCCAAAACGTATTCCAAAAATTGCTCGTGATTATTGATATTTATCAACAAATTATTGACAGATTCTTTTTAAAAAATACATAATTTTTAAATTTTTCCTTGTGCTTCATTTAAAATTTTTTTGGCTATGATTAATTTCGGCCGCCTATCTATGCAAGCAAACACAATGTATTTTTCCTACATTATTTTAATGGCTTTCAATAGCAGATTTATAAATATATAAACAAGAACTCTGATAAATTAAATTAATAACTGTGAAGATTTGAATTTTAAATATGCTCAAGAACAACCACCGACTAGTTATTTCATTTTACAAAGACTATATAACTTACCCTTCTTTGATAAGAGTGCCTGCATTTTCTTAAATATTTATCAGGTACGCAAAAGTATGCACAAATATTACCTATACATACTTGATTGACAGACACTAATATAATATCCAACATTTAAAATAAAGGAATTGTTAACAATACGTTGTATTGAGTTTCCTGTAGCAAAAAATTATTAATTCATAAACAACTTAAATGTTGACGTACACTATATATGCTAATTTTGCGTAACTACACTTAGGTTGGTATTCCAAACTCAAAAATAAGGGCCTTAGGTGATGAATATGGTACACCTGTAAGTAGTAGCCTATATGAATGGGGCTCCTGGGACTGGTTATGGTTCGTGGAGCCGGAGCCGATATTCGCCATCTTGGGTTGTGACGTCACGGTGGACACTTTTAGCGTCAAATTTCCTCAAAAAAAATTCAAAAAATTCCTCACGATTCCTAGAAATTTATCTCTTTCGAAGGGAAAATTCTAATTTTGAGGGAAAATTTTCCCTTTTATCCCCCAAAACTGCCAGAGGCTTGAAATATTCCCATTGAGGCTTAATTTCCCCGCGGGAAAGCCTCCAATAAGCCTCTGGTGGAAGCTTTGACTTGGACCTTGACCTCGACTACCATCGTGGCACTTTTCGTTACGTCCGCCATATAGAAGATCTGTAATTATCATTCGATTTAAACGGAACAGTTTGGCTTGAAACGAGTGATTCTCAGCTCCAATCATTTACTGAAGACAGAGACCAGCCAGATCCTTTCCTGAAAGAGTCTTCCTTTTCATGACAGAGTTTCTCGATACCGTTTTTAACAGACTTCTTTACATCGCCAGAAGTGTAAATTGTAGCAGTCGATGTCTTCAAAGCGCACTTCTACTCTTCATAGTCGAACGGAACCTGTTTACCATATAAACAGTCCAGCAACAAGTTATATTTTAAAGGTTCGTACGTTGATACTTCATCAGTAAGTTGATTGATAATTTTCTGTTTCATATCGTCAAGAAAAGTACAAATGTCTTTCGACTCACTAAGTGTTTTTTTAGATAATAGTAGTCTTTCGCCAAATGGAATCCATTATCATTTACTTGTAATGCACCGAGCACAGTCTTGGGTTTAGTTTCATGTCCAGTCGTCATCGCAATTGGTTGTTGCCCATATGCTTGTGTGCTTGCAATCATACAAGTCTCCAACCGAAATAGAAGAGTTGAAATTGCCTTAGGTAGTGCCACAGTAGGCGCATTGACTTCACCTTTACAGTTTTTTTGCGTGTCGTCTCAAATTGTCAATACGAGTAAACCAAACATGTCACTTACCGCAGCGAAACTTCATACGTGATGGATTCTTCGTACATTTACTTGTCTCATTTCTTCGTGCATCGTGGACAAATGCAAACAACATATAGCAGTAGTCGGAAGGATGTATAGTCGGCAAATACGGACCTTTTAGTCTTCATGGCTCTAATTGTATTTGACGTCATTCATTTGCGAGAGTTAATTTATCTCAGGCGAAAGTAGTTCTGCTTTAAAACCACAGATTTCGCCACATCTTACATGAAGGTAAACATTATTTATTTTTCATGTATAGGATGCAGGATGCTTACTAACGATCGCAAGAATAACGAGAGCTTCGCTAGACATTAAGGAGAAGGAAATTTGTCTCTCATGTCAGTGTTTCTCAGCTTTCTCAAGGTTTTTTTAATTCCCTGAGTAATGAATCTCTTTGTTTGATACGTTGTACAGACAGTCGATTTTTTTTATATGGGATGTGGGATGCTCACTCACATTCGCAAGAGAACGAAGGTTTCACTAGACATCAAGGAGAAGGAAGTTCGTCTTGCATGATAGTGATTCTCAGCCGTATCAAGGCATATTATTTGACTGAGTAATGGATATTTCTTGTCTAATTATCACCTGATAAAAATTTTTGTCAGTGATGATTTGGTAGTATATACAATAAATGATTTAGTTTTGTTAACACTGGAATTTATAAACGATTGAAAACTCTCGAGCTTAATTATCATAGAAAAAAACACACTTTCTATCAAAATATTTAAAACTAAAAATCATTTTTTCTAAACTTAGACAGGGGTTGAGATAGTGATCTAGCTGGTATTACTCCTCCTAGAGCTACGAAACTCTTTAGTGGAGGGTGAAGACTACATCGCTAGCTAATCAACCCGCGTAGAATAAGCACACATCTTAACTCCTCTCTGACTTCCTTAAAGTTGTTAGTTCTTCATCATCTTCTGTGATCTCGATCTGTTCAAACAAACGACACAAATAGGTTAGCCTAAAAATTTCTCTGAGGTGTTGAGTACATTTTGATTACCAAACATCTGTTTCAATACATACGCTTGAATACACATGGGCTTACATCACATTTTTGAAAACAATTTTTTGGGTCATTATTTAACCATTTATTTTAAATAATACTAGTGTCGAGTAATATAATAAGTTTATGTTTAAATGCATTTATAAGCCATTGAACTAAAATAATACCCTAATTACAAATCACACAACACTACAAGTATACTGTCAGCCAGAACATTTTGCCTATCAACAAGACAAACTGTGTTCGGATTCACTAGTCTGGGACCATTTTCTCAGGATGGTACCTTACACTTCACTGCCACGCACTGATTCCTGATCTACTTACCGCGAAGCACCACTCTATGTCATGCCTGGCAGAACATGGAATCCATCTAGCTTTAGCATGGGCGCGGCTAAGGTATTAGCTGCGGGTTCTGCATATTTTGTCCAGCTGCACATGTTCTCTGTCAGCCTGCCAGAGCACATCAGGCATTGCATGCTGTCGGTGGCAGCATTCTACCCACACTCCTTCACAACTTCTGTATTTCTCTGTGCTTCTCGGAACCAACATCCGGCCAATGGCTGGATCCCCTTCTTAGCATTCCCATCTCACGGGTCTTCTACCTTTACGGTTGGACTGAGGTTAAAGATGAAGGACAAGGTCATCCAAAATGGCCACTGTGACATCAGGGTGGTCGGTCATTGACTGGCTCAAACTCCAGATACTAGAACCTGCGCTCGGATATACTAAACTATACTACTACAAATAATCATTCGTTAGCAGCAAACAAATATTTTTTTTTCTGTGCTACTAGCAAACGACCACGCAAGAGAGCTATTGTGGGCGGCAGGATGAAGAGGGGATTCCAGTGCTGGCGTCGTAAACTCCTCAGGTGGCGCAGACACTTTCGCTCCGCGCAGGACATCTCCCGGTGAGCCTCGACGCCCTGTGGCAAGAGTTACGCCATCGCGTCTCCTTAGTCTCCCACACCCCGCTTTCCTGCCTCGCAGGACGTGAACTACCGCGCAGGCAGTAATTTACTGTCCCGAAGCTGGCCCCTCCCAATCCTACCTAAGTCCCCCAGGGCTCTGGGGCTGATTTACCACCGTCATTCGAGTCCGCATGAGGTCAGCGGGCAAGGCTGTTTGACACGCCAGCCCATCGATAGTCGCGGGTTTTATATCGCGGATTCGTTGGATAGAAAAGTAGACTTGGACATATACATCTGCAGCACGACTATGATTGGACGAAATGCTCTTGATGACCCTGATACAGGTATTATCAAGGAGACAAGAGGTTGGTCGTTGGTGATTAATAAAAAGTACCACAGGGGTATATAATTTAATAACAGGTTTATTGCACTATATTGTTGGTATTAGTAGTATGTATTGGTTCCGCCTGTGCCTGTAGCCGGAGTTAAGATGGCAAATGGAGTCAATGACCGACCGCCATCTTAAATTGTGATGTCATGATTGCCATCTTAAAAACCTATACCCTAGAAGCCATTTTATTTGATACTGACACCAGCCACAATAATGAATTCCGCCATATTGGATTCTCCTATTTTAAATTATAGAACCTTCTGCCATATTGGATTCCCCATTTTGTTTTCTAGAACTTTCCGCCATTTTGTTTTCTAGAACAAATATGGCATACATTACCTAACACGAAATTGCTGATGTCATAATTTAAAATGTTCCAAAATGTAGGCGGAAAATTCTGGAAATTCTAATAATTCTGGAAAACAAAATGGTGGAATACAAGATTGCGGAATGTTTTAAAATTCAAAATGGCGGAATCCAAAATGGCCTAATTCGAAATGGTGTCTGGGGTCAATGTCACGCAAGATGGTCGCAGGGGTCAAGGTCTTCCAAGTTGGCCACCGTGATGTCACAATCCAAGATGGCGGTTGGTCACTGACCCAATCCACCGTCCACGCTCCAGCCCCAGATGCGGGATGAAACAATATCTACTCCTTGTATTTCAAATCAAAATAGTCTGTCTCAGCCTCAACAACCATGGGGGACATTTGCAGACTTTGTCATTATTTGTATATTAGGCAATACTTACCGATGTTTCACTGTACAGGCATGTCATATTACGTTCTGTTGCATGTATTTTCACTATAAATATGTTAAAAAATTAACTTTTATTGATAAACTATTTAGTTGTAAGACGTCTAAGGCGCCCATTGTAATATGACGAATATAACAAACCCTTTAATATAATATTCACAAAATATTTATTAATAATTTAATTTCTTCTAATATTGTGCAAATGAAAGTGATTTCTGATATACATAAAAATAAACATAAAATTATTTGAAAAAAAATTTTTAATTAAGAATCTCTTGTAAAACTACATTGCGTATGAATTGTCTCTGGTCATTTAATAATCTTGCTTGCTGTGGATTAGATTCAATGTACACTGTGACGAAACGAGTCACAGCGGGCTATTCGAAACGTTTATTTATATCTAAACAATATTAGGTATATAAAATATTTTCATTCCGTATTTTTTAAGAATTTTGAGAGCATACATCTCTGTGAACTATGCTTCTCTGTGCCAAATAGAGATGTAATTTCAAAACTATGGTCTGCACTCTCTAGGCATTATTTAAATTATGTTATTTTAAACAGGAACATTAATTTTTAATCTTTTATTGATTTCAGATGTTTTGATTTTAAATTATATGTTCATCTATTTTATGTTTGTATCAAATTGAGTATGTTTTTATGAACTCCTGTATTGGACGTCTGTTGGCTTGGGTGACAGCCAGCAAATCAGATTATTTATTTTAATTCTTAGCATATTTATAAAATTTTCGGAAAAGAACCTTCTTCTGGAACTAGACGCATCAAAACGGACGTGAAATAGTGCTTCCACACAAAATTACCGTGTGTAGTCTAGATTTCTTTAGAAATCAGAACTTAAAATTGATGTATGTAAATAACTCTAAGCCTAGCACAGTGTTTAAAGCTGGGGCAAATGTACAAAGAGTTGTGAAATAGAAGTGTACAACCTACGCGGATACTTAATAAATATTATAAAATTTTTGGCAGCATTGATTGCAAAGTACTGTGATATTAAATAATTTAAGTGTATTCCAAAGCAGTCCTGAGTGCTGAAACGTTCGTTTGCGTATTGACTACGAACGGAGTGCTGATTCACACTGATTTATCAGTGTTCATACGTACATTTTACTGAAAACTAGTAACATTGCCTATATGGGCCTAACTAGCAAGTTAATTTTATTTTCCTCTCCAGAAGTCCAGGTATAAGGAGACTCGTGTAACCCTAAATCTAACTAGTCGGGCAGTTACGAATAGAGACCCTATATTACTTGAAACTAAAAATAAAAATTAAAAAAAAAAAACATTTCTAACAGATCAGAAACATAAAAATTTAAAAACGTAAATGAATTTCATGTTAGTGAAGTCGTAATAATAGGCTATACACATAACTTTTGTGTGTTGGAATGTGCACCCACCATTAGCAAGCTAGGCCGCTACAGTTGGGCTAAGCTTCTCACCGCATACTTTGTCGAGGTGGAAGAGCGCAGAAACGTGACAGCGGTCATGCAAAAATGTGAGTTCCAAATAAATTTTGAAAGTTTATGTAGAGCTGTCGTGATCAACAAAAATGTTCTGAACTAGTTTGAAAAATAATTGCTTGCAACGGCAACAAAATTGGTCACGTGTTTCGGCACTCG
Organism: Bacillus rossius redtenbacheri; assembly: GCF_032445375.1. Classification (NCBI taxonomy): domain Eukaryota; kingdom Metazoa; phylum Arthropoda; class Insecta; order Phasmatodea; family Bacillidae; genus Bacillus; species Bacillus rossius. Next base: position 11,122,446 of record NC_086336.1, on the reverse strand, counting down.
TAAACTGGAAACACATTTTTCTTCCTTGAAAAATAGAAACCAAGAGTCTGTTCAGGCATTCAAATGAATGCTGGGCTGATCTTATACTTTATTCTTCGCGGAGTCGCAGCCAGAGTCCGGGTGATTGGTCACGCAGTTCTGTACAGCTGGAGTCCAGGCCCCGGCAGACGTCGCACGCCCCACTCTCACACTCGGGTGTCACGGTGAACTCTCTGTCGTGCCTCGCGGCGACCACTCCGCACCAGGTCTCCGCGCATGCGCCCCGCGCGTCCCATAAAACACACGCGGAATTCCTGTACGAGAAACAACACTAGGTGGCACACCCACGCACATAAGTACTATCGTACAAATTCCGGTACGCCGGTCCCTGCTTTGGTGGCATACCTACAACGAAAATAAGTACTACAAAAATCGTACAGAAATATTACTGTTAAAAATACGGATTCTTTATGTTACAAATAATCACAGTTCATATTTTAAGCATGTGAAATAAACTACGAAAAAATGTAACATACCAAAATCCATCGAGCTCAATTGTCAATGCCAAAAAAAAAAAAAAAAAAAAAAAAAAAAGCAACAAAATACAAGATCGCAGGCGTCCAACCACCTCAATGAGTAAACATCTAACATCAATAACTAGAAAATTCACGTGTTCTCATGTTGTTCATGTTACAAGTAAATTTATAATACGAAAATCAGAAACGAAATTTAAAGATCGTCACAAATATACCGACAAATAAAATATTCTGTTTTCGAGTAACATTTCTGACCACAAATCACATACGTACGTACTTTCCGCGCCCACCGCTAGTTTTCGCTGCCCTAAGCGTAAACTATGCTTGTCACTATCACGCGCAGATAGCAGCACGAAAAGGCAGGAAATTTTAAACTATTAGAACGGCTCCGTTCAAATTCGGCTATAGATCTTTTTTCAACAAGTAATTTTATTAAAATAAAGTCAACAGTTTAGTACTATAATGTTTCCGCACACGTAAGACATTATACTTCTAAGCAATTACTAAAATATTAAACAGAAACATTTTAAAACACAGTTCACAACACTAAGTATATGTTTGCATTTTTTTTGCTTGAACGACTAAAATTAATCTGTACATACCTGCTAAAAACTAACCTTAACCTTATTAAGCTGATTGAATATTATTAATTACCTATTTAAAAATGTTTTTAAAAGTAAAAAGGTTTCACTGATGAGATTTGATATTATCTTTGAAAGATTTGTGCAATGGGAGTGCATGTCTTGATGTGATCTTTTGGACATACGCCATTGCTAAGCACATGTACCTATGTCTGTAGAAGAAAACTACAAAAAACACAAAAGACAAAAAACACAAATTAAGCAAAAAATTGCTGTTGTCAACAGGATATATACACCACATAATATTCCATAACAGGAATATGGTCAACAAACAAAGAAAACAAAGAAAAATGGACTGACAGAACGACAAAACCCCCACAAATGATGACAGCACAAAAATATTGAACCCAAAAAATTCAGCACAACAGTTGAAACGAGACAGAAACACAGCAAAACGAAAAGACCAAACAAACACAACAGTTTTCCAAAAACAGAAAAGAACGAAAAAACACCCACCTACACACATACATGTGCTTAGCAATGGCGTATGTCCAAAAGCTCACATCAAGTCCATGAGATTTGAACCACGCCTTTTGAGGTAACCAGCGCGCACTCTACCTCTGTGCTATAGCTAAGTAATTTTAGTGTTTTACCTGAAAAAAAAAATATAGTTTTGAAATTTGGCTCAGACGTTCCTTTGGGTGTTAAAAATTGATCCTAAAAAGTCCCCATCTCTCAGATGCCGGCTTCATACATTTTAAAGGCAATAAGGGCGTAAGTGCCGAAATATGCATATCACGACTGTTGCGCGAAAAATATTCATTCTAATATATCAAAATATGGTCAAAATTTTAAAGTTAAGGGTCCTTAGTCCTTAATAATTCGTTTTTATTACTTTATACACTGCAAAAATTATCTTATAATCGAATTTATACTCAAGAAATGGAAGTAAAATGTATCACTGCTCTATACAATCACCAGTTACATCAAATCCACCACTGATAGGCAAAAATATACTTTTATAAAAGTTTTCCGTTATATTATTAGCTTTAAATTGATGGGTCAAACATGTGTATGCGATAATAATTTAATAACATATTAAGGATTATAAGTAACTACTGCACAACAATGGGTTTTTGAGCAATTTAGGTTAATATTGACTATAGCATTTTATAAGAAATAAAAATAATGTAGGTTTTAAATTTGGCACAGACGTTTCTTTGGGTGTTGAAAATTGATCCTAAAAAGCCCCCATCATTCAGATGCCGGCTTCATACCTTTTTAAGGCAATAAGGGCATAAGTGCCGAAATATGAATATCACGACTGTTGCGCGAAAAATATTCATTCAGTTGTATCGTAACTTGTATAAGATGTGAAGTAAAAGGCACTTAGTTATTTAAAATCTATTATTGTTGCATAATACATAGCAAAAAAATGAAACCTGATCTAAAATCAATTAATGGAAGTACACAATAACAAATTAACCAGTCCATTAAAGGTAATCTTCATCAGAACCATCATTGATAACAACATCAGTGCATGTTGCCTCACAACATTTGGCACACATAATACCACACTGCAGTCCAGCCCGTACACACTGGCATTTGTAGCTGCATTTACTTTTACAGTTACATGATATCAAATTCAGGAGCTGTTATGGAGCTGGAGGAAGGGATGTTGTTAAAGGAACAAGTGTGCCACTCACACTTTTCCATCTCCACTCAACAGGATCTAATGAATGGCCCAGCCACTCTTTCACCTGTAGGTAAACCCTGCTGTTCACATGCGGCACTGGTTGGTGTAAGAGAGGCTAGCTGGAAAGAAGCACAAACAGGCATCTTTTCTATCTTGCATGTATACATATAAACTCTCATTTCATCCAAATGGAATAGTTATCATGTCCCTGATACATTGCAGTTGAAAACTTTTCTCCAGCTGCAATAACGATCTTCTTGTCCGCACCTGGACATGTAAAAACATGTACTGCTCTACGAATGGAAACATCGTACTTGATGATGTTCCATGCTTGCTTCTTTCCCTTACCGAAGAAAGCACTTGTTGTATCTGATCCGGTCATAGCATGACAAAACAAAATATAGTTTTTCATTTTACCAATGTCCTGCTGAATAGCTGATATACTGCAAATCTTTCCTGTTGTCTTGCTTGAGGGTGGATGGACAATTTCTATGTGTGCATCTTCTTCTGACCTCACAGTCAACATCGCAAGGATGTCTGTATCAGTAGCTATTACTTTACACAACAGCTTGTCGAATACTGAAGAGCAATAGCTGCTATAGTGGTATCAGCATCTCCTGAGCACTGAATGGCTTGATAACCTGAAGCTCGAAAATAAGTTACTAATAATTTGATGAGCCCATTTTTGTTATGGCCATTCCTCAGAAAGACCATTTGCGTCGATGTAACAACAATGTTAGCAGCTATTGAAATATCGGTGGAAGACCTCCCTAAAGAACGCCGCCTTCGCTCTTCCTCTTTAGTGGTTAACTTGTCATAACCATCAAACACTACAGTTGCTGTCACAGAAAAATGTTTTTGGACGAATGTAACATAAGCCTCACATAATTGACCAAATGTAGCAGGTCTTGGCCACAAAAGCACATGCAAGAGGTATCCTCCATCGATAACTAGTTTGCAGTCTACACTAATGCTCTCATTGGTTACCTCACACGATTTTAAGATCTTTGCGAGCGATGATTTTGCTGTTTTCCTCATTGATATTTCGTCAAATAGAGCTGGTGGTTTTGGAGCCAACTCATATTTGAAATATTTCGTGAAGTCACTCTCATTTTTCATTACACAAATTGCGCCCTTATTGCCTTAAAAAAGTATGAAGCCGGCATCTGAGAGATGAGGACTTTTTAGGATCAATTTTTAAAACCCAAAGGAACGTCTCTGCCAAATTTAAAAACCTACATTATTTTTATTTCTGGTAAAATGCTATAGTCAATATTAACCTAAATTGCTCAAAAACCCATTGTTGTGCAGTAGTTGTAATCCTTAATATGCCAGTCAATTATTATCGCATACACATGTTTGACATACCAGTTTAAAGCTAATAAAATAACAGAAAACTTTTATAAAGGTATATTTTTGCCTATCAGTGGTGGATTTGATGTAACTGGTGATTGTATAGAGCAGTGACACATTTTACTTCCATTACTTGAGTATAAATTAGGTTATAAGATAATTTTTGCAGTGTATAAAGTAATAAAAACGAATGATTAAGGACTAAGGGCCCTTAACTTTAAAATTTTGACCAAATTTTAAAATATTAGAATGAATATTTTTCGCGCAACAGTCGTGATATGCATATTTCGGCACTTACACCCTTATTGCCTTAACAAAGTATGAAGCCGGCATCTGAGAGATGGGGACTTTATAGGATAAATTTTTAACACCCAAAGGAACGTCTGTGCCAAATTTAAAAATCTACATAATTTCTATTTCTGGTAAAATGCTATAGCCAATATTAACCTAAATTGCTCAAAAACCCATTGTTGTGCAGTAGTTCCTTGTAATCCTTAATATGTCAGTCAATTATTATGGAATACACATGTTTGACCCACCAATTTAAAGCTAATAAAATAACGGAAAACGTTTATGCAAGTATTTATTTTGCCTATCAGTGGTGGATTTGATGTAACTGGTGATTGTATAGAGCAGTGATACATTTTACTTCCATTAGTTGAGTATAAATTATAAGATAATTTTTGCAGTGCATAAAGTAATAAAAACGAATGATTAAGCACTAAGGGCCCTTAACTTTAAAATTTTGACCAAATTTTGATATATTAGAATGAATATTTTTCGCACAACAGTAGCGATATGCATATTTGGGCACTTACGCCCTTATTGCCTTAAAAAAGTATGAAGCCGGCATCGGAGAGATGGGGACTTTTTAGGATCAATTTTCAACACCCAAAGGAATGTTGGTGCCAAATTTCAAAACTACATTTTTTTTTTTAGGTTTGCTCGATTTTCCCCCTAAAATGCCTGGGCTATAATAAGACTCTTGTGGATTTAGGAGAAAATTCAATGTCAGATTCCGTAGCTATTTTAAAACTTTAAAAATTTTTTACTTTGACTATTTTAGTTGAGCAAATATATTCCAGGGTAGTTTCACTACCATAAACTTTCATTTGGGACACAAATACGTTTGATATGTCCTATAATGTTTATGAACATTATTACCTATACGGGTTTATGCTGCTATACATAGATGTGCCATCTTTGTGAGTCATTTCCGTTCATCGACTTCAGTTTTTTTTTCTTCACTAAATTACTCCCACTAAATGCCCTATACCAATAGCTAAGAAGTTTGTACATCATTAAATTAAAAAAAATATATCACCTTTAATGTATTGAAAATGCAAAATACTTGGTATAGGGCTACGTGTTTATCCTAAACAAAATAGACAATCATTATTAAAACACGTAGTATTAAGAGACCTTAAGTGGTCTTTACGTTATCAGAAATTAAGTTTCAAAAATTTCATCATTGTCAGTTTTCAAGGAAAAATAAGACTACTCAAAAATAAATTTTAAAAATATAAATAAAGTATAATGATTTACCTGCTCCTGCTAATAATAAAAAAGTATTTACCTCAATGGAAGAAACCTCGTATGTTGAAAGCCAATACCGGTGTATTTACCTGCGTTGTATTTTTAAAATATTAAAAATATTTTAGGAAACTTTAAATAGCTACAGAAGCTTTGAAAAAGTTACAGGAACATACCACCAAGATGTTAAATGGCGCTACTTTTCAGCTAGTTTGTGCCAGCTAATTGGTGGAAGGTGGGGGTGGAGACATTGCGGCTAGTAACTAAACTTTATGGCTGCAAAAATCGTTGGACATTGTTACGGTGTGTACAGCAGTACAATTTATTTCCTATCCCTGTGTGGTGTTTTATCTGAAACGTGGTACAAATGCGTCGCCTAGTGTAAGGGTGACGCAGTGTAAATCGTCCCAGGTATCAGCAGTAGTCTGGGACTCAGCAACGAAAAGCAGACAAGCATCTGACGTCATCGCAGCTGGCGGGTATATAAACCCGGGTACTTGCCGGCCAGAGAGTGAGTACCTACCTTCTCAGTTGAAACGAGTATTGGCGAGGCTCGTAACTTAACCTAGAGTCAGTAAACAGTTGACAGTAATGGCAATTTTACAGTTCGGAGACTTGTGCGAGGGAAACAGAATATCAGAAGTAATTGACGAATGTAATTTTAAAAGTTTCTTTTTGTAGTTAAATTTGTTTTAGTGACTGATGCCAAGTTAATTTCATACCCTCGATCGTTGTTTATCTACGAGATTTTTCAATTATTTTAACAAGGTTAAAATTCATGTGAAAATCACAAAACCATAAATGTCTTTAAAGCTATTCCCATTCGTTGTAATTAAATTTTTGCACAGTGCGTGTAGTATTGTAACGAGGCTGTTTTTAAAGGATGGAAGGAAGAAATGTTCTTCAAGATGTAATCGTCATAATACGAACGTAATGTTGTATTTGATCTTTTGTTTAGTATAAATAAACATTTTAGTTTTTAAAGTTGCCTTAATTTATTGCACCCCTGTCTATTTTCAAGCTTGTTGGTAGTAATACCAACAACATTTTTAAGGAGAGGAGTAGGGGAGTGTTAATAAGTGTGATAAATTGGGATTAATATAAATTTAACCTGGGCTTTACTTGTTCGTCTAGACAAGATTGTTCTGTGAACACCATACTGCGGCTACATTTTTTCTCTGTTCCTTTATCGCAGTACCTACTTCGGGTTTATTAAATAAAAATACATATTTTTAAAGATATATATATCTTTAGCAGCGATTTCAAAAGAAAAATATTTTAAGACTGAATTTTTACGATGCACGTGCACCACGCAATGAACTTATCAAAGGATGAAAAAAAGGCTACATACATAAAAAAGGATATATGTAAATAAAAATTATGTATGTGGTTTTAAAACTTAAACTTTAGAGATAGATATTGAATACTGGTCCATGTAGTAAAAAAAAAACAAACATATATTTATTCAGAATATTATTGATAGAAATTGTGTTTATAAATTTTTCAAGTGTATTTATATAAGTTTTGGTCATACTTCTTTAAGCGCGTTATGAAAAAAATGATGGGAATAATTTTACAATGCGCGCGCAACATATTTGACAGGATTTAAAAAGGCTACACACAAATAGCCATTATATATGTGTTTTTAAACCATATTTAGTTATTATTTAATACTGGTCCATATATGTAATTAAAAACATTTTTATTGTGAATTTTTGTGATACAAATTTTTTTATAAACTATTTCAAGTGTTTTATATATAATTGAGTTTATGTTTCAGTGTGTATTATTTAATTGGATAGTTAATTATAAATTATTACATTTTAATTAATAATCAAAATACAAAATTAGATTCAAAACATTCTTTGATTTTCATTGCTAATTAAATTTATGTTGATTGCTTTATTAAATTAAATTATTAATTTTATACTAGTGTTTATATTTATACCTATTTAATATCGAGTATTTATTAAATTCTCTAATTGGGCTGAATTGATACTTTACCAACCGTCTTTATAGTATCACTCCAGTCCTCTTATTATTTTATATCTATTCATTATTTGCAAACAAAACTAAAGTTAGTTTTTTAATACGCAAATACGTATAACTTATAACATGAAATTACATGCACATATTTTATTTTTGAATTATTTTCGTTGTCTCAGTATACACATAGATATTTAAGTTTCAAACGCTATTTAAAGGATTATAAATCACGAAAAACTTATTTTTTACTCTCATTTGAAGACTTTATTTTATAATTAAAATTTACTTTAAATTAAAAATAATGTAATTTTTTGTTGAGTGATTGTTGGGTTTGAAAATTAATTTAAACAATATCAGATTAGAATTAGGGAAATAGTGATTCTTTTTAAATTGATATATTTAATTATATGTTTGCATTATTTTCTTTCACAAAACTACCTATATTTTAACTCTCCCTTCTTAAAAATTATTACAACACGTTAATATAACAAAACAACATCGTATACTTGCTGGTGACCAAGGTACTATAAGACCGCCTTCCAATGGGCCTGATTCAGTAAAGGAAATGCCCGAAAACGTCCGAATATTAACGAAGTTCAAATGCTTCGAGATTTGCCATTTGAATTAGTTACATTCCCCAACCTCACGTTATAATCTCTGCCTATGCTGCTCATAAAATCGATACAAATAATTCGTCAACGCACAAAATTTATATCCTAATGTTCCTATAATTATGTTTTTTTCTGACTGTAATAAACTAATATGGCTTTACTTTTGCATGAAAATGTTTACTTTTTTTAGGTTTATTTTTAATTTTTTCGTTACTACGGCTACAGTATGTAACATAGTGTTATTTAATCCACTGTAATGTGTTATCTGACCAAAATGTCATTGAACATACAGGTTATGTCGCACAAATATGCACACTAAAAACCCCACGACGAAAGTTTATGATTGGCACGGGACCAATTAACCACCCTCTATTGATGCTTATTCGGACAAATGGTATACACCCTATGAAAATAATTTTTAATTTGCCACGTGGTGCGGGGGCATTGTTGAACAGCGTTCAAGCGGGGCTTCTATAAACGCTCGGGCGAAGGCGAAGCAACTGTACACACACTGCCTGAGGCATTGTTGCAGTAGAGTCAGTCGCGTGTGAAAGGTTATTTGTTACCAGAAGTAGTTAACGGCGCGGGACAGGCGAGCATGCGTAGTAATGAATCGTGTACGCGTACGGCATGGGAATTGCGTGGTGTTCCACTGGTGTATGTTAGAGTGGTTTTATGGGCGTTGGAGGAGGGAGGGGGCAGATTGCTGGACAGCCTGGAAGGGCCGGAGGCGGGTTTAAGACTGTATCCAACACCAAGTCGGTTATTTAATTTTATTTTAGTTACGGTTACTTAATTTAAAGAATTTTTTTTGTAAATTTATTTTGTCAAATTTGTTGAACTTTCTCTTGGGTCAAATATTTTTTTTTCACGTGATAACGTCTTATAAATCGATAAACGCCGGCTGCACGCACGAAAAATTGTCACGTTCCGTCTGAGCCGAGCGTGCAAGAACCCGCCAACCACTGTGCGAGAAAATCTTCTATAATATCAAACAGGTTAAGGCGGGATTTTAAACTAATGTTCGTGATTATATTTAAAACAAAATTATTTAAATTAAATTTGCAAAAACTTTTAATAATATTTAAAAATTAAAAAGTATGCGATTTTTCATCAATGTTTTCTTATGACTTTGTCGCGTAAAATTATCGTCTGTAAACCGACTTTACAGACAAACCCCCCCCCCCCCCCCCCCTTTTTTTTACCAGATGTTAATATTACGTTAAACTCGAGCTGTAAAAAAAGTCAAGCAAGTGACTTTAATTTTTTTTTTTCGAAACGGAATATTTCAGATGATTTTAAATTTGTACAATTTCATGAAATAAACTGTATCACTACAAAAAACGTGTTTGCAGTAAAACTGGGTTTGTATTATTACTGGGGAATTTATGCTTTATGTTGTTCCAGTACCTCTATTTATTTGTAAACCACTCCCTACATTGCTTTCCATTAAATACTGCGCCCATAATAAGAATTATAAAATAAAATACAATTGTTTAATATTCGATTGCATTTTTTATGGTTTGAAAATAATATGTTCGACTGAAATATAAATTAAAGTATGAAATATTTCGTTAATTTTCGTAACAAATAACCAGTATTATCTCAAAAAACTTATTTCATGAATGCAAAAATAATCATAGCTATGTGGTCGACAAATTTACAGTATCTTTCTTGTAGTATTACAAACTATTTACTTGGCAAAAGGTTTTAAAAGGAACATTTTTCAGCGTGACATTTTCCCTATAAGATAATATTAGGTAGATTACGTTTGAGAAAATTCTAGACAAAACATGTAATATAATAATGCTACACTGATAAAATTGTTCATCTTTTGTTTACGGAAACCGCTGCTTTCAAACTCTCCAGTACTCTTTGTAAATTGGTCATTATCATAATGAATTTACGTGTAATTAGATCACTTACTTTCAAAATGAATCCACAAGAATAATCTCGGTATACAAGCAAAACATCCAAAAATGATGCAGACTTCTGAAAAAAATATTCTTCCACTTGTGTATTTGATCTGGTTATACAAAAAAAAAAAAAAAAAAACTCGGAAGATTAAAAACGCCGTTGTTTAAACGGAGACTTAATTATCTGAAACTACGAAGAGGTAAATTCTTCATTTGAAAGTTCGTAAATTTAGTTCAATTTATAACAGATTTTCGTGATGGATTCACAGGGAAAGGATTCAAACAACGGCAATGACCAAAGGTGTAGTCAGTGTGCTAGTTGCACCAGGGGGGTGGGGTGTGGTGGTGATATGACCTCCCCAGAAAGTCCTTTTTTTTTGTCAATAATCCGCTTAAAATTACAATAGTAATGATTTATGACCGCATAATATGCGAAACTATAGAGTATCGTTCTCTTTAAAAGCGTATGCCACAAAAATGACAATTTTTATATAAGAAATTCAGGTTTAAAAAAACACGCAAGGGTTTCAGATAGACTGAAAAATCTTTTTTCAAGCATCATTTTTCAAACTTTTCCAAGGGTAGATCGCCTGGAAGAGAATTTGGTTTTAAAAGGGAGGTGGGAGCATATTCCCCTCAAACTTCCAGGCACCCAAAAATATGTCTAACCAAAATATCGCCCCTACCTTTTTTTCTTTCAAAAATCCCGACGACGCTCATGGCAATGACAAGGAAGCGAGACAACCGACTCAGCGCCGAGGCTTAAGGTTCCTGCCTACCCGGACGCACACACATGGTGCGCAGAGCTTCAGGGAAAACAACACTATTTCAAAACTACTCAAGACATCCGAGTGGGGTCTGCTTACGAAAAGCATTTAAAAGTTCGCTGAGGTCTGAAAATAACTTTTGATTTTGGATTAAGTTTTTAAACTGCATTTTTTAAAAGAGTTAAAAATGGCTAAAACGCATGTTTTCAGAGTAAATTTTAGGCGTAAAACAACCGGTTCAGATTCTTGAAAGCACTAAAGGGACTTGCATTACACTTCTATCATCATTTTCTCGGCCATATAATGTAATGGTCACCGCTCAAATTTCACAGTTGTCCTGCGACGAAGAGAAGACTGCGCGCCAGTCCAGAGGCGACACCGCGCTAGAATCACCAGCGAGCGTCGCGCTTGTCATCCCGCCTCACTAGCACAGATACGCCCCTGACGAGGCGGGCCGCAGCGGATCACCTGATCACCTGGCGGGCAGACAGACAGCCGCTCAGCTGGTCCGGCGTCGGGCAATGATCGTAAATGTTTATTGCGACCCGCCGGCCGGCTAACGGGAACGAAACCAACGGTCTCCACGCAACCCTTTCCCTCCTTCCCCCCTACACCCCCGAGGCCTTTTTCCTTTCGCCCGACGAACCTGCCGTTTCGGCCCGAGATGGAACACACGTCACCCATCATCAGGACGCGCGCGGAAGAGAGTCCGTTGCGTCGGCCAGGACAGAATGTGGTCCAGAACACAAAACACCAAAAGATGCACAATCCTGTGTAAAAAATTTTCCGAAGCTGAAATATCAACCATGCTTAATAACAGAGCAAACGTTTACCACCGTACACCTTGTGCGTCGCACCGAAAACATAAAGTGAGGTATTATCTTTCAAAGATTTGTGCAAATGGAGTGCATGACTTGATGTAAGCTTTTGGACATAGACTACGCCATTGCTATGCACTTTTTCTGTAGAAGAAGACTAAAAAATACCCAAAAGACAAAAAACACAAATTAAGCAAAAAATTGCTGTTGTCAACAGGATATAAACACCACATAATATTCCATAATAGGAATATTATGTGGTGTTTATATCCTGTTGACAACAGCATTTTTTGCTTAATTTTTGTTTTGTTTTTTGGGTATTTTTTAGTCTTCTTCTACAGAAAAAGTGCTTAGCAATGGCATATGTCCAAAAGCTTACATCAAGTCATAAAGTGAAGTCCTGTATGACAGCGTCTTACGGCCAGGAGCGAAAATCTGTAGGATTTGCAAGGGGGGCCCCGAAAGTTTTGCGAGTGGGGTTAACTAACACGTGTCATCTCTGGACAGGGTGTTTGTATGTTGTATACTGCCCATATTTTGTCCTTCATGCATGCAATAAACAGAACACTTTAAAAAAAATTGGTTGTCTGTAAAGTTGGTTTACGGACGATAGTTTAACGTGACAACGTCATAACAAAACATTGATGAAATTGTTGCATACTTTAATGAATAAAATTGAATCATTTTTATTGAATTATCACTATTTTGTATGGATACAAAGAAGGAGTGAAATGAAATATAAAATTTAATTGATAAATTTACTTTTATTTGCACTCATTAATTCAAATATGTTTATTACTTTAACGAAGAGATTCTTTTAAGTATATAACTTTTATACATGTTTGCTATTTAACTTATTCCAATCTGTGTTATTCTTTTAAGGATAGGATGATGATAGGAAAAGTAGGAAACGAATGGGAGTGTTTCAAGTTTAATGTGCCTCGAAAAAGTCAAATCCTTGGTTGTTCCAATCGAGTGGAAGAGAGATAGATGCGGCGCAAGCGTACAATGAGCGTAACGGGACACAGCGTAACGGGAATATGTCCGTAACGGGACACTTTTTCTTGCGTGCAGCCGGCGTTCATCGATTTATTAGACGTTGTCACGTCAATAAACAGAAAATGTTCAATAAGACATGGTTTTGACACCAACCTCGTTTCGCAGTCACGCTTTAGCAAGAGCAAGCGCCCTCCCCCTCCCCCAAATACAGCGAGGGGCTTCTTAGTTCCAGCGGAGACCCAGGCCTTCCTGCCCCCCTCGTCTACACGGGATATAAAACCATGCTTACAGCCATCCATTCAGATGTTTCCCCCTAAACACAGTTTCTACCGTAGACTCCCGGTAAGAATGTCAAAATAACTAGATAACGTTATTCCACACGATACTCTGAATATAGATATAATTAAAATCGATTTGTTATTGATTAAGTTTATTTTAATAAGCCGCGGCAATAAAATGATAATTTACATGCAAATGAAGGCCTTGGCATCTGTGAAAGATGTCGGAGTGTGTACTGTCTTCGACGGTGCTCCGCTCACAGCAAGCCTGCGCGACGTGCGTTACACGCGACCTTGAATGCCAAGTCCAGTGAACACTGTGATAATATTTTTAGGGAATAAATACTGCGAATATAGCTCGTTTATTCTGTTAAGTATATATTATTTAAATTAAAACAAGAGAGAGTAGTGTGATATGGCCTATACGGGCCTAATGTTATTCTTATGGGACTACGGCTTGGTGGCTTACTCAGTTGTGGCTTACTAGTCGTCAGGAATCGGTCATGTTCGAGCGTGTCCGCCGCTCGTTGAATATGATCGGAACCTCGACGGCCATCTTGGATGACGCCACATCACCATCTTGGGACTCCGCCATTTTTAAAATATGTAATTATTTAGCTAGATATTCGTAACAAATACTACAAATCCTTAAAAAAAAATGCTTGGTAAAATAATTATTGATTCTATTGATTTCTGTCGTTGGTTAGATCCATAACTGATGCAAAACAGTTAATTTCAAGTAAAACAATTAATATAATAAGGTGAAAAATTCTATAAATAGCTTTAATTCGTCATTCACCAGCCATCAGTAAACTACCGATGCCATCTTGGAAATTCGTAAAAATTAACCTAGAAATTCAGGAAAACTTTCTAAAAACAATAAAAAAATTTGTTTGTTAAAATAATGATTGATTCAATCGATGCCGTTCTCAATTCGATCCTTACTGTTTGCAAAAAAATATATATAAATGAATTATATTGAACAAAAAAAATTGTCAGATTCGAGAAATATAACAACAAATTTAAAATTAAATTACAAAATTTATACATATCATACAAAAAAAGAAATTACTAGCGTTTCTCGATATATAAAGATTTCTTAGAAAGTGGAGCGAGTCCTTTGCATGCCTTGGTATGTTATTTAAGGACATCTCCACATGACAGTCGATTAACCAGCCACGTTCAGTTGGTAGCTAGGAATTTATATTCAGTAACCAGGCACGTAATCAGCGGCCAGGCACATTCAGTTTGTGACCGACCTGACTATTTATCAGCTGGACATGTACAGTCAGCGAACAGTCAATACCAGTTGTTGGCTGGACACATGAATTTGGTGTAATGGCACGTCCAGTCAGAGGCCAGGCATGTCCATTCAGGGGCCAGGAACGTAGGTCCAGGAGATGTCAAAGCACATTTAAATGGTAGCTAAGGCATGTTCATGCAGTAGACAGACTCATAATTAGAGACCTGTAAAATAGACTCCATGTTCCTCTATGCACTCGTGCAAATTATACATCTGCTGATTGGTTACCGACTCGTAACACCTGTTGACTGGAATGATCGTGATTCGCTAATTCTTCTGTTAAAGATTTTTCATTGGCCCAGAGTCCTTCAGATAAACTGTGGCCTAATCACTGAAGCAAAATAATGTCAAAAGTATTTGGACTCTATCCTATCGCGAAATGAATCAGCGTATTTTACAGATCTCTACTCATAATCTGCCGTCATGTACTTTCCGTTTTTGGCCGACATGTCCATTTTACAGCTAGGCATGTCCAGTAAGCGACTAGGAAATACCAGTTGTTGGCTAACAAATCAAGTTGGTGGTAAGGTACGTCTGTTCAGTGGCCAGGAACTCAGGTCCAATATGTGTCAACGCACATTAAGTTGTTAGCTGCGCCTATATATGCAGTAGACAGGCTCATAATGAGCTATCGGGAACATTTAGTTTTTGGCCCACATGTCCAGTTATCAGCTAGGTATGTTCAGTCAGCGACCATGCACGACCAGTTGTTAGCTAGACACTTCAATTTGGTGGCAAGTACATATGTCCAAGTCTATTCAGTGGGCAGGAACGCATGCCCAGTAGGTGGCAAGGCGCATCCAGTTTGTGGACCGGCGCACGTATTTGATGGTCAGGCACACACAGTAGGTGGTTAGACACGTTCATTCCGTTGGCCAGGCATGTCTATTCACTGGTCAGGCACGTATGTCGTATGGTCAGGCACATTCAGTATGTTGGCTAGACACGTCGAGTTGGTGGTTCGGTTTTTCCAGTCTGTGTTCAAGGCTAACACTATATGTTGGTTACCAGGCACATCCAGTAGTTGATGGCTAGACACCTCTGGCCAGGCGCGTCAGATAGGATGGACAGACATGTCCTTTTGGTGGTTAGGCACATACAGTCAGTATCTAACCTTTCAAACGAGTCGTGTGCACTGTTTTCCTAAATCAAGATGAGTAAGTCACAAAATAATTCAAAATAAATAAATAAATAAATAAAAATATTTAAAATTAACAAAAACAGCTTCTTCCAGCTTGTGTAGAACTCTATCCTTACTGAGCAAAGGAGAATTTCACAAGCTAGAAGAAGCTGTAACTGTTATTTTTTTTTGTGATTTACTGATCTTGATTTAGGAAAATATGGGCCATTGTACATGAGTTTTGGAAAGGAATATTAAGTGTTGAATTATTACACCTCTTGGCTACTGACTGTATGTGCCTGATCACCAAAAGTTCTTGTCTGTCCAACCTATATGACGTGGCAGGCTACAGAATGGTGGTGTCAAGCCAACACTGGATTTGACTGGCCACCGACTGGATGTGTATGGCCACCAATTATCCTTGTTAGCAGCATGACCAACTGACTAATATGTATGTCCAACCTATCTGAAGTGCCTGGCCAGAGACTGGTGTCTAGCCATCAACTACTGGATGTTCCTGACCACTAAATACGTTCCTGACCAATAAATAGGCAATTCCTGGCCACCGAATGAACGTACCTTGCCACCAAAATGATGTGTCTAGCCAACTACTTGACATTCCTGGTTGCAGACTGGACATGCCTAGTTTATAACAAGACATGTCGGACACAAATTGTTTGTAGCTGCCCGCCGATTAAGTGCCTGGCTGATGAATAGACATGTCTAGCTACCAACTAAATGTGCCTTGACCCCTAATGAACGTACGTTCCTGGCCACTGAATAGACAAGCCAGGCCACCGGTTGGGTGCTGTAACTTTCCAAAAACTTGATGTATCTAGTCAACAAATAGGTCGCTGACTGGAAATACCTAGCTGATAAATGGACATTTCAGATACAAACTGAATGTACCTGGCAACCGTTTATATGCCTGGCTACTGAATAGATTTACCTAGCTAGCAACTGGATGCGTCTTGCCACCTACCTGACGTGCTTTCCTGGCCACTGAATAGACATGCCATTAATATATTTGCATTTAATGTAAAATTTAAAACAATTTTCTGGAAATAAGCGTGTGTCTATGTACTAAGTTCTGAATTCTAAAGGAGCCGTTAACCATTGCACTGTTTTTTTTTTTTACGCACGTGTGAAGTACCTAATTCTGTGGCGACAGTAACTACCATTAACCCTCGTGACAGGTTAGCGTCATAGAACTCTGATCGCGTCAACCAAAAGCGATGTATCGTTTCGGACCGCATTTCTGGCGGTCGCTAACAGACGTCAAGAACTCTCCCCACTTTCCCCCACCCCCCCTCCTTGGCAGAGTTTTCACGTGTATAATTGCTCCCACAGTCTCTGTTTGCTCCTGTTTGTTGACTCGCGTCTGAGAGGGTTGCAAGGTCTGAGAGGGTTGCAAGTATAGGGTTTTTTTCCCCCTCTTTCTCTATCTGGGGATGCTTACTTTTGAGGCAGCGTTTACGGCCGTAAAAAAAGAAAAGATCTCTGGCGGAGTCGGCAGACTGGAACTTGAAGCAGCCGTAGCTTCCTGGAGAGACGTTAGGGGCTGCTGCCTCCCCCCTCTCCCAACCCCCTTTTTCTTCTCTTTTCCGCGGCATGTTTTTTATGCCCGCGACGTGTAAACAAGAAGTTACTACATTTTGGTTTGTTTACGGCCGTTGAGTTGGGAACCCTTCTCTCCCCCAACGGGGAAAACAACGATAGTTCGAGAATGGGTAAAGCGGGCCCAGATGTAATTTGTTTCCAAGCAGTGTTATACTACTAAAAAACATATTGACTCACTTTGCGGAAACCGTTTCCAAATACCGAAAAATATAAATCTGACGCTCGTTTGGCATCTGTCAAAAGGCCGTGATGGAGATTTTGACATAGTAATCAAAACTACGTACGGGCTGAACTGCAAAGCTTACCGTTTATACTGACAATAAATATGCATACAATGAATTATAGGTTTTTACTTATATTGTCAAGCCTCATTTCCTGGAGATAGCATATCCAATGGAATATAATAAGTAAAAAAATATTTACTTTTAAAATAGAAAAAAAAAGTAGTATTGCACATGTCGAGTGTAAAATAAAAAGTTTAAAATTTATGTTTTATGCTTTAAATGTAACACTTAGTAGATAACTACAATGATTATGAATTACCACAGTGATAAGGACACAAAAATGTATATTTAAACTATACTAGATGCAGCAAATTTTTAGTGCTATTCAACATCCAACCTGATAAACACACATGAGTCTAGCTGCTGGTGTCCGCCTTAATGTTTATATTTACAACAGGAACACAAAATGACTATTCATAACATGTTCAGGTTCGGGATGCCACGATAAAAATCAATTCAGTTATTTCTCCACCCCACCCCCACATCAAGCCAGGCAACCCTACTTTAATCTGGGATCACCCTCCACGGAACACTGTTCGAGCGAAGGGTGTTTCTGGGTCAACGTCATAACGTCGGCGCGTTTGAGGGTCGAAAACGGGAAAGAGAGGGGGGTGATGGCAGACCTCTCCCCCCCCTCCATACACACAGATTTATAACGGTTCGACGGAAACGATTTGACGTGGAGGGGCGCGCGACCCCCGATGGTGTGGAAGCTGCGGTGTCTGGAACCACTGTGCGGTCCGGGGTGCGTGTCCGCGGGGGAGGGGTGTGGAGGGGGTAGGCGAGTCGCCGGGTGTCCGCGGGGCAGTCTGCAGCCGCCGCCGCCGCAGGACAGAGGCGCTGCCGGCGTCATGACGTCACCGCGCGCCGGGTCGGGACCACGGTCTAAGAAGGGGAGGTCTGGACACTCGCCAGATAAAAGTGACTACTTACTGTCTCCATAGTTCGTTCGACGTCCGCTATTCAACTCTAGCGCTAGGTGTCTTGCGGTGGAAATATATCACTAGACGTTATTATGAATTTGTCAATTCTCTTGAAAATCAAACAAGAGGTAAATAATACATATACGATACAACGATAGTTTAAAATCTAGAGGTGTAAAAGTAACGAAAAAAACGTACCAGTATGTATTCGTTACTATAACAATTAGTACTCGTTACTTTCGTATCGTTACGGTACTCGTTACTTCTGATACCGCATAACATGCTATGTTATGTTATAGCAACGAATCGAGTCGTATTGCGTACGCGTACAGTATGACGTCGCGTAAATAATAATAAATCGAATATTAACAGTTAACAATATTTGATAATTAACAGTTTTTGTTAACTAAGAAACAATTAAATCTCATTAGAGCGGCTTTATTGTTTATTATATTATCTCGTTTAAGATAAGAACAAAAAACGTGAAAATACGCGATAATAAAAACAAAAACATACATACCTATTTCTAATTTGTAAAAAATTCTTTCTTACGTTATTTCTGTTCCAATCTGAAACTTTGTCTACACACACAATACCTTTAATAAACAGTAAAAAACTTGGACAACGAATTTCCAAATTATACTTTACTTAATAAACAAACATCGTTCTTTGTAACGTATGTTTTAAAATTCATCGAATAATAATAATTACACTTTATTTTAACATTTAAATTTAAAGGGTGAATCAAAGTACATAACTTGGCTGATTTACGTATTTAATAACAATAACAAACCTGCATTTACAATAGTACATTATTTACTACATAAATAAGTGCCATCGTCAGGTATTGTAATGTAAATTACAAACGGCGATTACTCCTAAACTAGTTGGAATTTCGTATCTCCGCCTTTTGAAATAACAAAGGAAAGTTTAGAGCACTGAATAAAAGTATTTTGGGATTTTTATTATTTTTTTAAGGACAGAGACCGCACTCGTTTTGCAACTTTTGTATTTTAATAAATAATGGTGTATTGTCAAATTACTTACAAACAGGTATTATCAGGGTTTTGCTGGTCATTAATAAAATTCATCATACATTCCATTTTTAAAAAAGTCGGGCCTATACAAAAATAAGTAGGTATTCTTTAGACTACATTCATACAAATAATAAAATTTAACTTACTATTCCAATGACGTTTCCGAACCGATCTTTGTGATCCTTTTTTGTGAGAATGTCGTATTCCACAAAATGTTTTTCGCATACATAATGGGATCTTTTAGGAAAAACTTGTCTCGTGGAATTGCTTTCTGCCACAATTGCCTAACATTGTCATCATTGGGAACTCGGAATATCGCAACTTTCTCGTCCGACTTTGCCTGATAATTTGTTTTGAATCCAGGTGCAACACAATGGTTAGGCATTTTCCCAATTACAATAATACACGCTTATTCTCTTTACTAACAATCAATGCTCCTTGCTCACAATGAAGTTCCCGTCTTCCCGCCAATGCTAATGTGGAAACAATGCTACGTAACCTAATTTAAGTACCTCATTTATGAAATAATTCCCAAACTTATAAAACAAAAACACATCCAATTTAATACTGTATCGATATCTGTAGATTAATGCATTTTTAACATTTATATGAAAATTTAAATGATTATTATGTTGAATTGTTCATAACAGCAAAGCTTAAAATACCACCGCAGAACAAGCAGCGCTACAGGTCAGCTGGTGGAGCGGACCGGAACTACGGAGACATTAGGTGTGCCACTTTTGCATTCTGGCCTGGTTGGGGAGTGTCCAGACCTCCCCTTCTTAGACCGTGGTCGGGACCTCGTCAGCTGGCCAATCCCCGCACTGAGCATGGGGGAGAAACTCTAATTACCGAGACTGAGACCTAGTTTTTTGAAGTAGTTGTGAGCCCGCCTGCTAGATAGCAGATTTCATAATATATTGCTGACATAACTACATTAATTTATTAGGAGAAGTAAAGTATAAGCTATTATCAGGCAGACAAACCAGTGAAAATTCAATCTATTTAGGTAGCCACTAATTTTTTGGTGTGTAATACAATGAGTTTTTGCACCTCCTACTCCTTTATTCATTACGTGACGGTTTATTACAAAACATCATTAAGTATTTTCGCATCGACTAAATTAGTTTTGCGCCGCCAAGGAGATAACTTAATATAACCAAAGAAACGTATTAACTTTGTATGAGAACCTCTAATCCGATTTTTTATTTGCTGGTAGTTATGGGCCCGCCCAACAGATAGCGACACATGTCGCGTGAAACATGGTTTCAGTTTCCACTGTAAGAGTCGCACTTCTTTATTTCCCTCCTTGTTCTGTAACTAAGCACACGATGCATGCGACCCTCTCCCAGCACGACCAGGCGTATAGGCTTCGGCCTGAGACGCACCTCCCTCCCCTAACCCGGACCCCTCCCAAAATACACTTAGTTTTTAGTTAGGTTGGGGGGAAAAATAGCTCATCCCACAAACACTTTCCGTACAACTTGCTCTTGCTTGGCGTAGTAGAAACTAGCTTTAATCCCGCAGGCAAATAATTAATATGAATGAAACTACATAATGACTGAAGTGAAATTATGTATACTGTTAGTAAAGTATAAATTTAATCAAATTAAAACAAAAGTACTATATATTAATTCAATCGCCTGTATTTATTTGATTAATTGAGTAGTATGATCGAGATAATGTTTTTAATTATTAATGAAAATTAAATAAATATACTAATACATTCAATATACAAGTAATTTATACGTACGCGAACATAGTCTCACTTAAATAAATGCACTTGAAAAAGTTTATAAACAAACTTCCTATTAAAATAAATATTCTTTTTAAATTAAATGAACCAGGATTTAATATCAATCACTAAAATACACTCATGACTTAAAATAACACACATAATTTGTATTCTTGTATTAGCCTTTTCTCATCCTGTCAATTTCTGTTGTATAATGCGCGCGGATCGTAAAAATTCACTATAATTATTTTTTTTTCATTGCGCGCCTAAATAATTGTATCTTCAAAAAATTTTCTTAAAGGTGGTTTTCTTGGCTTCGGGTTTTTTTGGCTGCGCCAAAAGTGCAGAGATCGCCAACGTTTCGGTCGACACCGCAGCAAGGATAGCAGGAGTCAACAAGAGCGCAAATATTTAATATTCGCCAGAGGGGGCCCGCAGAAACTCATCGCTAGAACGTGGGGGGGGGGGGGGGGGGGGGAATTCAAACAGTTTGACGTGTGGGGTTATACGGACCCGAGTCATCTGTGGGTGGAGTGCTCGTATATTGTATATTTCTCATATTTTGGCCTTTATGTATGCAATAAGCAGATACGTTAAAAAATTTTAAAGATTGTACATAAATTATTTCGTAAAAAATAGTTTTGACATTTGCATTTATCAGCCCCGTTTCACAGTCAGGATTCTGCAAGCTCAAGCAGACCTCCTCTGTGAGAAGGCTTCTTAATTACAGGGGGGCTTGTACCCCCTTCTCCCCAGGGGTCTACGTCCATAGGAGACAAACCAAGAACCTCATAGAGTGACTGCGAAAGCCTGCAATTCTGATTAATTTCATTACTTTTTTTTTATTCAAGAAATATATTACAATCCTTTACTTATTTTTTTTTTAAGATGACTGACGCTTTTTTAAATTTTTAAACGATATATGGCGTTTATTTGGGCAATTTATTTATGGTAACAGTACTGGAGATAATGTTATGACATCAATATTATTTTTTTTGTAATAATAACTAACTTCATCACTCGGGTATTGTTACATAATTTAAATAAAAACACTAGCTTAGGATATCATTACATATTTTTGTTAATTACATAAAAAAATTATTTTGTAACAAGTGAACTTTGAGGTAGTCAATATTTTTCAACAAATACTTTCTTTGGCGTAATGAACAGTTTTGTTGTGGCAATGAAAGCTATCTTTCTTTGCATCAGATTAACTATTGAACGAAAGTTTCGTGTTTTGGAACTGTTCATAACAACCTGGCCTAACAACATGCATGGTAACGAGAAATTATATAATTTTCTACAAAATAAGTTAGTGGTAACTTTGGTTGCACCAAAACTGTACACGTTACGTCTTATCAACGATTATATGTCACGCAAGGCGGTATTGGCACAATGTGATTTCATTTAAAATATAAAATACATTTATAAATAACATTGTTTTAAGGTTAATTAATGGTTGGTCTTAAGTGAGTGACCGACAAAACCAACAAATTTTTACCAACTTTTTGAAGTAAAATTCTTTACAGCCGGTAGGACATCTAGAGGCGATGACGTCATCACAGCGTAACGAAAGTTTAACGTTGAGAGGATAAAGAAAAGTGAAATAATCAGAAGTGGATAGCTCAATGAAAATTTTGCATTTTACGACACTTGCATATTTGTGCACTTGCATTATTGCATACTGGCATTATTTCATAGTGGCATTAGTGCATACTCGCATACTTGCCTACTCGCACAACTTTTACACTAAAACACTTGCACTCTCGCATACTTGTGCACATATGTTTTACCCACATTGGACCATTTGTTGCCAGAAAACAGTTCATTATTAGGCCAACGCAAGATTTACAATCCTTAAAAATATATAAGGTAAGAAAAATTGAATTTCTAATAATAACATATTTAAAAACGGCATTCATACATTCGAATTCAGAAAAATAAAATGTCTTTTCTTGAGCAAGTGTACTAATGATTTAAAATCTCACAAAAAAATTTTCTTAGAATATATTTTAGCAAATTTAAATTTGCAGAAATTAACTTCTTGTCCAATTATGTTTTAGATTTAGTTATTTATGAAAAAAATATTGTTCTTACTAGTGTAGTGAATTTGCATCATTTATTAGAAGATCTCTGCTCTCTTTTTTTTTTTTTTTTTTAAATATTCGTAGCTATAAATGTGGTGGGGGTTTTATGAATTTACGGAGAGTAAAACAAAACTTAATTTTCTGAGCCAATTATCATATAAAAAATGTACTGACATTAATTTTATAGGTTCATGTCGTACGAGATTCAGTAGCAAATCTCTATAAATGTTTTAACGTCAAAAATATCTCAAATAGGCATATTAGCAAAATACATTGAAATATTAACTTGTTACAAAACAAAGGAGGTACACTATTTAGCGTATACACTATTGGACAAAATAATTGTGTTGTTGGACTTTTGTAGCTCGTTCAAAATACCTGAAAAGATATAACCACCCAAACACGTGTGAAAACTCCTGGGGATAATGATTTCTCCCTCCTTGCTTCATTCGAGGGGGAGGAGGGGGGCTTAATTTTAAGTCCCGGTTTACGGGGGCCCGTATAAAAGGCAACGAGTGATTGAAGTCGCTTTTACTTTTTTTTATACCTTCCACTGCACTTAACCGGGTCTTCTCGGCGTGGCTTGGACCGGGGTTCAACCGCACACGCGCCGCGGAATCTGCTCTAGGGCGATGTGAGTCGGTTTGCCGTGACATGTAGGCCACCTGTGTCACCTAGGGGTGGAGTGTCAACTCTGGGGCGGAATGAGTCGACCTGCCAATTAGCCTCTGGGGCGGAGTTAATCGGCCTGCGTGTCTCCACTGGGGCGGAGTGATTCGGCCTGCAGTGTCACCTCTGGGGCGGAGTGAGTCGACCTATCAATTAGCCTTTGGGGTGGAGTGAGTCTACCTGAGTATCTCCACTAGAGCGGAGTGAGTCGCTTTCCTTGTCGCCTTTGGAGCGGAGTAAGTCGACCTGCCAATTAACCTCCGGGGCGGAGTGAGTCGTACTGCCATGTTGCCTCTGGGGTGGAGTGAGTCGGACTGCCGTGTTGCCTCCGGGGCGGAGTGAGTCGGACTGCCGTGTTGCCTCTGGGGCGGAGTGAGTCGGACTGCCGTGTTGCCTCCGGGGCGGAGTGAGTCGGACTGCCGTGTTGCCTCCGGGGCGGAGTGAGTCGGACTGCCGTGTTGCCTCCGGGGCGGAGTGAGTCGGACTGCCATGTTGCCTCTGGGGCGGAGTGAGTCGGACTGCCGTGTTGCCTCTGGGGCGGAGTGAGTCGGACTGCCGTGTTGCCTCTGGGGCGGAGTGAGTCGGACTGCCGTGTTGCCTTTGGGGCGGAGTGAGTCGGACTGCCGTGTTGCCTTTGGGGCGGAGTGAGTCGGACTGCCGTGTTGCCTCTGGGGCGGAGTGAGTCGGACTGCCGTGTTGCCTCCGGGGCGGAGTGAGTCGGACTGCCGTGTTGCCTCCGGGGCGGAGTGAGTCGGACTGCCGTGTTGCCTCCGGGGCGGAGTGAGTCGGACTGCCATGTTGCCTCTGGGGCGGAGTGAGTCGGACTGCCATGTTGCCTCTGGGGCGGAGTGAGTCGGACTGCCGTGTTGCCTTTGGGGCGGAGTGAGTCGGACTGCCGTGTTGCCTCTGGGGCGGAGTGAGTCGGACTGCCGTGTTGCCTTTGGGGCGGAGTGAGTCGGACTGCCGTGTTGCCTTTGGGGCGGAGTGAGTCGGACTGCCGTGTTGCCTCTGGGGCGGAGTGAGTCGGACTGCCGTGTTGCCTCCGGGGCGGAGTGAGTCGGACTGCCGTGTTGCCTCTGGGGCGGAGTGAGTCGGACTGCCGTGTTGCCTCTGGGGCGGAGTGAGTCGGACTGCCGTGTTGCCTCCGGGGCGGAGTGAGTCGGACTGCCGTGTTGCCTCTGGGGCGGAGTGAGTCGGACTGCCATGTTGCCTCTGGGGCGGAATGAGTCGGACTGCCGTGTTGCCTCTGGGGCGGAGTGAGTCGGACTGCCGTGTTGCCTCTGGGGCGGAGTGAGTCGGACTGCCGTGTTGCCTCTGGGGCGGAGTGAGTCGGACTGCCGTGTTGCCTCTGGGGCGGAGTGAGTCGGACTGCCGTGTTGCCTCTGGGGCGGAGTGAGTCGGACTGCCGTGTTGCCTCTGGGGCGGAGTGAGTCGGACTGCCGTGTTGCCTCTGGGGCGGAGTAAGTCGGACTGCCGTGTTGCCTCTGGGGCGGAGTGAGTCGGACTGCCGTGTTGCCTCTGGGGCGGAGTGAGTCGGACTGCCGTGTTGCCTCTGGGGCGGAGTGAGTCGGACTGCCGTGTTGCCTCTGGGGCGGAGTGAGTCTGACTGCCGTGTTGCCTCTGGGGCGGAGTGAGTCGGACTGCCGTGTTGCCTCTGGGGCGGAGTGAGTCGGACTGCCGTGTTGCCTCTGGGGCGGAGTGAGTCGGACTGCCGTGTTGCCTCTGGGGCGGAGTGAGTCGGACTGCCCTGTTGCCTCTGGGGCGGAGTGAGTCGGACTGCCGTGTTGCCTCTGGGGCGGAGTGAGTCGGACTGCCGTGTTGCCTCTGGGGCGGAGTGAGTCGGACTGCCGTGTTGCCTCTGGGGCGGAGTGAGTCGGACTGCCGTGTTGCCTCTGGGGCGGAGTGAGTCGGACTGCCGTGTTGCCTCTGGGGCGGAGTGAGTCGGACTGCCGTGTTGCCTCTGGGGCGGAGTGAGTCGGACTGCCGTGTTGCCTCTGGGGCGGAGTGAGTCGGACTGCCGTGTTGCCTCTGGGGCGGAGTGAGTCGGACTGCCGTGTTGCCTCTGGGGCGGAGTGAGTCGGACTGCCGTGTTGCCTCTGGGGCGGAGTGAGTCGGTTGCCGTGTTGCCTCTGGGGCGGAGTGAGTCGGACTGCCGTGTTGCCTCTGGGGCGGAGTGAGTCGGACTGCCATGTTGCCTCTGGGGCGGAGTGAGTCGGACTGCCGTGTTGCCTCTGGGGCGGAGTGAGTCGGACTGCCGTGTTGCCTCTGGGGCTGAGTGAGTCGGACTGCCGTGTTGCCTCTGGGGCGGAGTGAGTCGGACTGCCATGTTGCCTCTGGGGCGGAGTGAGTCGGACTGCCGTGTTGCCTCTGGGGCGGAGTGAGTCGGACTGCCGTGTTGCCTCTGGGGCGGAGTGATTCGGACTGCCGTGTTGCCTCTGGGGCGGAGTGAGTCGGACTGCCGTGTTGCCTCTGGGGCGGAGTGAGTCGGACTGCCGTGTTGCCTCTGGGGCTGAGTGAGTCGGACTGCCGTGTTGCCTCTGGGGCGGAGTGAGTCGGACTGCCATGTAGCCTCTGGGGCGGAGTGAGTCGGACTGCCGTGTTGCCTCTGGGGCGGAGTGAGTCGGACTGCCGTGTTGCCTCTGGGGCGGAGTGAGTCGGACTGCCGTGTTGCCTCTGAGGCGGAGTGAGTCGGACTGCCGTGTTGCCTCTGGGGCGGAGTGAGTCGGACTGCCGTGTTGCCTCTGGGGCGGAGTGAGTCGGACTGCCGTGTTTCCTCTGGGGCGGAGTGAGTCGGACTGCCGTGTTGCCTCTGGGGCGGAGTGAGTCGGACTGCCGTGTTGCTTCTGGGGCGGAGTGAGTCGGACTGCCGTGTTGCCTCTGGGGCGGAGTGAGTCTGACTGCCGTGTTGCCTCTGGGGCGGAGTGAGTCGGACTGCCGTGTTGCCTCTGGGGCGGAGTGAGTCGGACTGCCGTGTTGCCTCTGGGGCGGAGTGAGTCGGACTGCCGTGTTGCCTCTGGGGCGGAGTGAGTCGGACTGCCGTGTTGCCTCTGGGGTGGAGTGAGTCGGACTGCCGTGTTGCCTCTGGGGCGGAGTGAGTCGGACTGCCGTGTTGCCTCTGGGGCGGAGTGAGTCGGACTGCCGTGTTGCCTCTGGGGCGGAGTGAGTCGGACTGCCGTGTTGCCTCTGGGGCGGAGTGAGTCGGACTGCCGTGTTGCCTCTGGGGCGGAGTGAGTCGGACTGCCGTGATGCCTCTGGGGCGGAGTGAGTCGGACTGCCGTGTTGCCTCTGGGGCGGAGTGAGTCGGACTGCCGTGTTGCCTCTGGGGCGGAGTGAGTCGGACTGCCGTGTTGCCTCTGGGGTGGAGTGAGTCGGACTGCCGTGTTGCCTCTGGGGCGGAGTCATTCGGACTGCCGTGTTGCCTCCGGGGCGGAGTGAGTCGGACTGCCGTGTTGCCTCCGGGGCGGAGTGAGTCGGACTGCCGTGTTGCCTCCGGGGCGGAGTGAGTCGGGCTGCCGTGTTTCCTCCGGGGCGGAGTGAGTCGGACTGCCGTGTTGCCTCTGGGGCGGAGTGAGTCGGACTGCCGTGTTGCCTCTGGGGCGGAGTGAGTCGGACTGCCGTGTTGCCTCTGGGGCGGAGTGAGTCGGACTGCCGTGTTGCCTCTGGGGCGGAGTGAGTCGGACTGCCGTGTTGCCTCTGGGGCGGAGTGAGTCGGACTGCCGTGTTGCCTCTGGGGCGGAGTGAGTCGGACTGCCGTGTTGCCTCTGGGGCGGAGTGAGTCGGACTGCCGTGTTGCCTCTGGGGCGGAATGTGTCGGACTGCCGTGTTGCCTCTGGGGCGGAGTGAGTCGGACTGCCGTGTTGCCTCTGGGGCGGAGTGAGTCGGACTGCCGTGTTGCCTCTGGGGCGGAGTGAGTCGGACTGCCGTGTTGCCTCTGGGGCGGAGTGAGTCGGACTGCCGTGTTGCCTCTGGGGTGGAGTGAGTCGGACTGCCGTGTTGCCTCTGGGGCGGAGTGAGTCGGACTGCCGTGTTGCCTCTGGGGCGGAATGTGTCGGACTGCCGTGTTGCCTCTGGGGTGGAGTGAGTCGGACTGCCGTGTTGCCTCTGGGGTGGAGTGAGTCGGACTGCCGTGTTGCCTCTGGGGCGGAATGTGTCGGACTGCCGTGTTGCCTCTGGGGCGGAGTGAGTCGGACTGCCGTGTTGCCTCTGGGGCGGAGTGAGTCGGACTGCCGTGTTGCCTCTGGGGCGGAGTGAGTCGGACTGCCGTGTTGCCTCTGGGGCTGAGTGAGTCGGACTGCCGTGTTGCCTCTGGGGCGGAGTGAGTCGGACTGCCGTGTTGCCTCTGGGGCTGAGTGAGTCGGACTGCCGTGTTGCCTCTGGGGCGGAGTGAGTCGGACTGCCGTGTTGCCTCTGGGGCGGAGTGAGTCGGACTGCCGTGTTGCCTCTGGGGCGGAGTGAGTCGGACTGCCGTGTTGCCTCCGGGGCGGAGTGAGTCGGACTGCCGTGTTGCCTCCGGGGCGGAGTGAGTCGGACTGCCGTGTTGCCTCTGGGGCGGAGTGAGTCGGACTGCCGTGTTGCCTCTGGGGCGGAGTGAATCGTCCTGCTGTACATCGCTCGGAGCAGCGGCGGACGAAGAGAGCAGAAACAACCCGGTGATTGAGACACGGCCTGCGATAAACACTTCACAAACTGCGACAGTAAAACATAAGTGCTTTTCCCGAACACCTCCTCAAAAGGTCCCTTTAGCCTAAAGTATCCTTGAAACGTTTATCTCAGAGAATATCAACCGTTTTTGTTGGCCTTCTAAGTGCTTGAACCGAATCACCCATGCATCCTTTTGTGCATCCTTGTGTGGTACCTTTGTGGAGATCGTGATGCTATCTTAAAGTAAAAAGTATAAATGTAACAATATCATGTAGCTTAGCAAGACGTCAGCCGTATACACTCTTTAATAGTTAAATGTTACTGTCAAATATTTAGCCAGAAGGTTAAAAAAAAAAAATGAAATGGTCAGTTCGGGTCCACGCCGTATATTTTTCCTGAAAACGTCGGGTTATTCCATTTTCTTTTCGTCCCTGCCGTATTTCTCGCGTTCGCTCGGCACTAGACTTATTTTTTTTATTATTACTTTCGACGTGAGCTTTCCTATTACTTGCGTTTTCTATAATTCCGAGAATATTTACAAGTTTTATGAGACGACATCTTTAATTATTTTGTAATTTTATATTTTATACAAATTTTCACTTATATTCCGGCGAACATTGGGTACTAACATTGACCAGCAAACGCTTCACAATGACACCCGAATCAATGTTCTTGCTAAACGCGTTTACACGATACGCCAATTCGCAACTTTAAACAAAGCTGATTCACAACAATCACGCGCATGCGCATACACTGTTACGATGACGTCACAGGCAAAACAAATACCACGTGACAAATACTTACGGACATGATCTATCCGTTGCGGGCAAAACCATTGTTGACACATTTTGTCTCGTAGTTATAAGCGATGCAATTCTGATGGTATTTTGTCACACAAGGAAGTTCGAACATAACTGTAACGAGCGAATAGAAGTTTACTCGTCAAAATTGAAAATTGCGCGAAAAATAGTGAGGAATTAGTAAGCTCAAAAAAAAAAAATTGGTTGTCTGTAAAGTCGGTTTACGGACGATAGTTTAACGTGACAACGTCAAAACAAAACATTAATGAAATGATTGCATACTTTTATGAATAAAATTGAATAATTTTTATTGAATTATCACTATATTGTATGGATACAAAGATGGAGTGAAATGAAATCTACAATTTAATTGATAATTTTTTTTATTTGCACTTAAAATTCAAATATGTTTATATCTTTAACGAAGAGATTATTTTAACTATAACTATGATACATGTTTACTATTTAACTTCTTCCAATCTGTGTTATTCTGTTAAGAATAGGACGATGATAGGAAAAGTAGGAAACGAATGGGAATGTTTCAATTTTAATGTGCCTCGAAAAAGTCAAATCGATGGTTGTTCCAATCGAGTGGAAGAGAGATAGAAGCGGCACAAGCGTACAATGAGCGTAACGGGACAAAGCGTAACGGGACAATGTGCGTAACGGGACAATGAGTCTTCCTTTTTTGTGCGTGTAGCCTGGGTTCATCGATTTATTAGACGTTGTCATGTCAAAAAGCCCGTTTGCAGTGACACTGCGTTCGGATTATTAACAGGGTAATTATGCTTTGTATTGTCCAAGTGACTTTATATATTTAAGTGATTTGTAATCCATTCCTTGTATTAACTGAGCACATTCATAAGCATAATAAAACAATGTAAAGTCAAATGATTCAATATTTGATTATCTTTTCAATGGTTAAAAAATTATACCACAATGAAACATAATTCAAGCATAAAATAATGTGCCAATTATCGTAATAAATACTCAGCATTATCTCGAAAAACGTATTTCATACAAGCAAAAATAACCATAGCCACGTGTTTTATAAAGTTACAATATCTTTCTTGTATTACAAATAATTTCTTGACAACTGGTTTCCAAAAAAAAACGTTTTTAAAATAACAGAAATATTTTTTGTGCATTGATTTGTTTCCCAAATTTCTAAAAAAATATTTGTAGAACTAAGAATATTTAAAAATGAAACGTTTTTACAACCGGTATGGTAAGTAGAGGCGATAAATCATCAGAGCGTAACGAAAAGTTACGTTCAGGAGTGGAGCGATCTAGGGTGAGAAGGGCGAATAACAATCAAAGCAGAGAGTAAGACAACTGTGGGACTATCTGCAGGTTTTGTAATACAATCGTGAGCCTCCGGTGTACTTTATTTATTGAGAATTTATGTAGCATATTATAGCCATAAAATTACTTGCTGAAAAAAAAAACCAGCGTTCAATTTCATGTTTACACTACGTCACACTCGCCTACTCGTGCAATTGTGTACTTACACACGGTTTTATTCACTCGCACACTTTACACACTCGCCTTGGTAAACTTGCATACATTTTCACGTGTTTCAAACATGTGTGCGCCCTACAAAAATTCCCTGTCCCTATTTCTGTTGGGGAAGCTTCCATTTCACAGACGAGAGAGCAACACCCGAATTTCCCCGAAGTTCATGCTCGCTTTTTTTCCCCCGTTATATCTCATTGTATAAACCGGTGTTGCATTAAATTTTGCGGTCGATTAGGATAGGTTAGCTACATTATAAATACTTTAAAACATTGTGGATGGTTTGTTATATTAGTTAAGTATAGCTGCATTAAAAATACTGTAAAATCATTTTATGGATGCTTAGCAAATAACTTTTTAATAAGTAGCTATCCAGGGCTAGGAAACCGTTTACATGATTCCACAGTATCTTTAGTGTAGCTATCCTGACCAAATCAACCGTCCACAATGTTTTAAAGTATTTATAATGTAGCTAACCTAACATTTTATAATGAACCAAAAAAAAAAACCAAGATGCACGATCGGGCGTTTGGCTCTCTCATCTGTGAAATGAAGGCTTCCCCTTTCTGTGAGCTTTCACTTCTATCGCGTATGGTGGCCAAGCAGCAATAGTTTTTTGTTTTGTTTTCAAACAGCATTGGAAGAGCAGTGCTGCCAACTGCTTACCGGAGACAGTTGTTTCCCCCTGAAGACTGCCGGTTGCCATCCTTCCAGCGGGTCGATGCCACCCCCCCCCCCCCCCCCCCCACCTTAACCCCCTTCACCATCGCACGACTGGTTTCCTGTTATTCTCTGGAGAGCGCGAGGGGATGTTTGGGATGGAGCTGAGGGGAGGTTTAACTGCCCTCCCGCCTTCACCCCTCGTCTGCTCAGGGTTGCAGTCCGCCATGTTGGCTGGTCCAGCGTGAACGCAGCATCCCCCCCCCCCACCCCAGCCGGGAAACACATCACCACAACGTCTTGCCAAGGTTTAACACTCGCCCAAACACTATCACGGCGTAGTTTCCGAAACATCGTGCTTCTATAATGTCAAAAAGAAAACGGTAAAAGTGGATGCAAGTCAAGTGAAACACATACATTCAGTTTTTAGTGGCAAATGAGTTGTAGGACGCGAGTGGGAGTTGATAGATTTATTCTGCTATCTTGTCTAAAACTTATAAAGTTTTCTGGACAAAAAAAATCATTATGAATGCCAGATCTATATCTGTCACCGGTTTACTTGTAACTTAACGACTGTTGTGTTTGAAATAAACACGGAACTTTAAATACTAAATAGTGTTGTGGCGATTATTTTTAAACAAACACCAAGACCAACGAGTAAACATGTTAGCAATATTCCACCTTAAATTTAAGTGAGTTGAATGTTAATTGTAATTTCCTCTGAAAATATGCGGTATCAATTTTTATGTTCTTCCCTGTCGACATTTCTCTTAAAAAATTAAGTTTAAAATAGTGGAGCTAGTAAAAAAAACATAGTCAATTATTGTTTTGGAATAGAGGGAATTAAAATAAATCAATTTAGGCACAGCCTACAGGCGTAGGTATATTTCGAAGAACCTATTTCTTCTTGAAATATTTTGGAAATTTCTATGAAGTTTTAGAACATTTTAAGAACTTAATGTACATAAAATCTTTGTGTTCTCCAATATTACAAAATGATCAACTATATATTTTCTCATTTTCCATGCAGCGAAAATATGATAAATGTTTTTAACATAATGCATTTAGCATTGAATAGGTTTGAACTAATGTGATGATTCGTTACATCAAAAATTGTTTCAGCCAAAGTTTTAGATAAAGTTTAGGATTTATACGATAAATTATAAAGGATTTGATAGTATATCTATTTAGGAAAGTCATGATTTTTTCTTACTTTCAAACATTGTTATTTCCATCCCATGCAGTAATGGTTGGTTACATTATCTATTTTAACAAAAGTTTTAGACAAAATTTAGAAATTAAGCAAAAATAAGAACGGATTCGATAGTGCAAATGATACAGAAGGTTTATTAATTGTCTTATTCCAATCCCAGTTTCTTTCGACCCCTTGCAGTGTTGGTTTGTATAATCAATAAGTGTTTCAGGCAAAAGTTTTATATAAAAAATTATGGTTGTACAATAAATTAAAACGGTTTTAATAGTGTACATGGTACGAAAATTATAATTTTTTTCCTACCCATGTTTAATTCAACACCCTGCAGGAATGGCTCGAGTTGTCAAAATTTGTTTCAAACAAATCTTTTAGGTAAAAATTATGATTCACTAACAATTGGAACGGATTCGATGGTGTGGTTACGAAGGGATTTGTGAACATTTTTTCCTCCAACCCTTGTTTTTTCCACCCCTTACAGTTATGGTTGGTCGTTGAAAAATTTCTTTAGACAAATGTTTTTTGATAATTCACCTAAGAGTTATAAAACTTTCAAACGGATGTAATATTCATCATATTACAGGAGCGATTTGTCTGTTTTTATTTTTTTTTTATTTTTAAACGGTCCCCATTTCTATCCGTTTGGTCGTCGTATAGGATTGCCCATTTTCAAACTCGACCGAGATTTTCCATTACTATTTTTATGTATCAGCTTTGGAATGATTTGTGAAAAATTACGGTTGTTATAGTGTTCATGATTTTTATATATATAAATTTTGATTTGACGATGGTTTTGGGGTATATGGACCATAAAACGAAAAACATATATAAGATTTTTCCGGAAGTCGCACCACGGTAACTGCAACAATATGTAGTTTTTCTTCGATATCTACCTAAAATAAGGCACTGTTAATATGGTTAAAATAAAATAAATTTAAAAATCTTGAAAATCAGCATGAAAGAAATGTATTCAGTACAAGCTTAAACTTTTTCGAAATACTTATTTTTAACAACTATTCACGAAATGGCTTGTTGTAAAACAAACAATGCACCAACTAATTGTATCATTTCCATTTGCATAATGCACAGTCCGTTTGCTATCTATCTAGTCGAGATCACGAAATAACGAAGCACTTCACCGGACAAGATGAAACCAAAAAAAGTTATTGGTGTATCGTGAATATTTTATAGGCCCTCTGGTTGTCCTTGGAATGGGTATCAGCGCTAGATGTGTGTGCGTGCGAGAAATATTAGGTGTGGTGTCAGAACTCTCGAATTTCACTAAACTGTTAATATAGGAATTATAAACAGGTTCAAAGCACGTGATTATTACGTGACCTTTTTACTGCACCGTACCAACAAATACTTGAATTTAAAAGTTAGATACAAATATTGTTCAAGTTCACGGGGGGGGGGGGGGGGGGGGGGGGAGAGCAGAGTGTGAAAAAGACAACACTTCTGTAATAGTTTTCGTGAAGTGGCAATGACCATGGGGGAGAAACTCTAATTACCGAGACTGAGACCTAGTTTTTTTGAAGTAGTTGTGGGCCCGTCCGCTAGATAGCAGCTTTCATAATATATTGCTGACATAACTACATTAATTTATTAGGAGAAATAATGTATAAGCTATTATCAGGCAGACAAACCAGTGAAAATTCAATCTATTTAGGTAGCCACTAATTTTGTGGTGTGTAATACAATGAGTTTTTGCACCTCCTACTCCTTTATTTATTACATGACGGTTTATCACAAAACAGAATTAAGTATTTTCGCATCGACTAAATTAGTTCTGCGCCGCCAAGGAGATAACATAATATAACCAAAGAAACGTGTTAACTTTGTATGAGAACCTCTAATCCGATTTTTTATTTGCTGGTAGTTATGGGCCCGCCCAACAGATAGCGACACATGTCGCGTGAAACATGGTTTCAGTTTCCACTGTAAGAGTCGCAATTCTTTATATCCGTATTGTTATTTCATTTCATTGTCAAATTTGGTTTGCTTGAAAGTAAATTTCAGTGCAACACAAATCGAACTAAACTGACTGATAAGGAAATATGAATATGCCAATTGCACTCTGCTTTTTAAAACATTAAAAAAAAAAGCCACCGTCAGCTCTATTTTAACAGTCATCAAGGTTTGAGGTTCGTGCACTGTTAAAAATTTTCACGATAAATTTACTAAGAACGCTGGTTAAAATCATCCAGAGATCTTCGTAAATTTATCGTCATCTTCGTAGATATACGAGTACTTATTGTAAGTCAGCTTACTTCGAAAACAGGCATAATCTTGGTGTGCAAACAAAAAAAAAAAACATTCAAAAACTGCTTAAGACTACTGCAACGAGACCATTGTCTCTTCCACGTGATTGTTTAACCTGTTTATAACTAAAAATAGAAGTGGGAAGTTCAAATACGGCCGTTGCTTCTACGAAGACAGATTAATCTGAAATTACAAATAACTATTCGTTATCTGACGGGATTATTCGTTTAAAAGTCTGTAAATTATATGTAATTTGTAACAGTGTACTGCAGTGTGTTAGGCTGAGCGGACGTGGAACGACTGCTCTGAGACGAATGTTGCAAAACCAGTTGAGCTAGTAATAATTTTGTGACCTCGGCAGCGAATAGAAGTGGGTATCCGCAAACGAGACGATCCGATTTAGACTGGTTTGCAATCACTTTCAAATCTGTTGTACGCTACCTTATTCCGCGGTTGCGTTTGCGTTTTGTTTTAAGTTACACCAACCCACGAGGTGTTCGCCAGTACATATTGATTTTTTATTTTCTAAATTAATGTCTAAAACCTTAACTTGACTTTCTGTCCGTCTTAAACAGCTCTTTTGCTGCTAGAACACCGCCTAGAGTTCACATTTTCCCTTATGTACGGATGGACCCAATTCCTCCTCGGTACCCTGTGTAGCCTGCATTATTGATAATAAACAATGTGTCTTTCTCATCTGAAACCGAAATTTGACATGGCAAACATCGAAAACCAACTGCACTTCTCGAATAACACCAAATGATCCACTATCAGTCTTGCCCGTGTGCGGCCACGTTCTGGTTTTAAACTGGTTGCAAACTCAACTGGTTTGCAAACTTCTACTCAAAACAGTTGCTCCGTGTGCGATTCCTGGTTGCTCAGAAACACACACGAAATAATTATGTAATTTATGCCTGTTCTAAGTTATGTATGTTTCTAAGTTATGACAGTTGTAAGTTGTGTGTTTATAACTTTCGATAATTCTAAGTGGTGGTTTCTAAGTTATGGTCGTTATAAATTGTATGTTTCTAACTAGTGGTGTTTCTAAGTTATATGGTTCCGCGATGTGTGTTTCTAAATTAAGTGTTTCGAAGTTATGACAGTTCCAAGTTGTGTGTTTCTAATATATGATCGTTTTAAGTTGCGCTTTTTAAGTTAGTACGTTTATAATTTGTGTGGTTCAGCGTTGTGTGTTTCTAAGTTATGCCAGTTATATGTTGTGTGTTTCTAAGTTGTAATTCTTCTAATCTGTATGTTTCTGGTTTCTGATGTTTTTAAGATATGTGGATCTGCGTGGCGTGTTTCTAAGTGATGACAGTTGTAAGTTGTGTGTTTAAGCTGAGCGCTCTGTCTTATTCTCAGCGAGATTTCCATCAACTGGTTGCTCTCACCAAGGCACCCGCGCGCATCTCGCGGTCAGCTGGTGGTCACGCCCGCAAGACCGCCGCTAACACAGAAGCTGACTTAGCCGCAAGGACGGCGGGTAGTGGGAGCAGCCACAGGGATACTTCTAGTCTTATCATTCCATTGTACGGCGCACGGAGCTTCCAGGCCATACAACATGGGCAATGGCGATCATTATGAACATTTTTTTTTAAATACAGAATCTGCATGCTGCTTTTCAAAGTCTCATAATACCACATAACATAACAAACCTCGCTTCGGACGTAATCTTTTACATAAGCGTCAGAATCATTAATCGCTTGCCTATATGAAAATATCCACACGGTTGCAGTCATAATACATCAAAAATGTGTGCGCTCGTGCCAAGGACATTATTAACTTAAAACTAACAGGGGCTGCTATCGAATAAAATCTTAAATCCTTTAAATGTCTGAAAATAAAGACTTACCAAACGAGCATACAAATAAATACTTCGACCTGTAGGCCATCACGTGGTTTTTGCTGTTGTTCTGACCATGGGTGAAAATCTGTAGGACTCCCAGGGGGATAAAAATTCCCATTCCCATTTCACCTTTACAGTTTTGCAAGCCTCTCTCAGAGAGAGGCTTCTGAATCCAGGGGGGGGGGGTGCATGGACACCCCCCCCCCCTAAACGACCAGGGATATACGTCCACGGTTTTGACGATTCGTGACCCACACCTCTATTATATATCCTATGCCCACATAGTAAAAATTAAAGAACCTGAATTCTAGGCTTTTTAGTCAACAAAGAATTACAGACTGGCTTATATTTTGCCTATAGTAGTTTAAGGCATATGCGAAGTAACATCAACTAGAGGTTATTTTTTTTAAATGACTGACCAAACTGGTATATTATTTTGGAAATATATTTAAGGCATATGCGAATTTTCATAAATATAGGATTTTTTTAATGATTGACAAACTGAAAGTGATAATCTACATTACATATCTCATCTTGGCGTGCCAGTTCCGCGTGGAAAGTGCTCACAAGGAAAGTATTCGGCGGTCTCCTTGTGACTAATTCGTCTAACTTGTATCCCGCAGTGTTATGGTTGGAATGAGGTAACTTCAAGCTGTGTTTAATGTTTCATTGCCCCATGCCAACCCAGAGATGTGCCACACAGACGCTCGGAATGTCTGGAGACAAAGGTGCCGCCTATTGCCTCAGAAGCAGAGGATATGTACCTTAGTTTCACGTAAACGGCGTGGTCATTATTTTCCTTTCCAGTCCCCCCCCCCCTTAAGTTGTTTCAGTTTACGTTCTGCGGATGCCAAAGTTGCTACCGATCAAGTTGATTGTATGAAATGTTCTTTGAGTTTGAGATAGTTTGCATTCTTTGAGCCGTGCCGGCGAGTGGATTACGGGCCAAGTTTAGGTTTATCGCATGGGCAAGAATCACTAGAGCATATGGACTCAACACAAAGCATACAAAATAAAACTATGCGGTAGTTTATGCAGTAACTCCAGTACTCAAAGTTATTTGGAAACCCTTTTCCTGAACAGATCCCCAGTATCAACTGCGCACATTAAAAAGCTTGATAAAACAAAATTAAGTCAAATTAATGAATATTCCAATATTATTTCCGTGGTTTTAAATATTATGTATTATATTGAATAAACATGAATTAAAATATAAATTTTTGCAACAATTTTCGTAAGAAATATTCAACATTATATCAATAAACGTATTTCATGTATGCAAAAATAACAATAGAGATATGTTGTACAAAGTTACAATAGCTTTCTTGTAGTAATACAAACTATTTATTGGCAACTGGTTTCCAAAGAAATCTTTTTTAAGAGTACAGAATTTTTTTTTCTGTGCTCGTGCCAGAGCTGTAGGCTCAATTCCAACTCGTAGATTGACTCGATATTCGAGCGTCTAGGTGGAATTCAATTGGTTTTGTGCCTGTTATATACAACCACATATTTCCCGTCGCCTCGTGCGTCTTTGCGTAGCCACCTGACATAAATCCCTACCTTGACATTTACAACGTTTTTCTTGGTGAGATTAATTTCACACTTAAGCTTAAATATATATGTTCGCCATGCGCGGGCTACGCTGGTATAGTCCATCGCACATTAGAGGCTAAAAACTGTCCAGTGCATACACTTTCCGGGTTTTTAAACTACACAAGTACGCTAGAAACGCAAAACCCAATATTTTGAACGATGTCGTTTTCAAACACGCGTTTATAAAATTTTCAAGACTCAAAAAACTAAATGAAAATATCGACTAATATTCAAATGCTTGCGTTTTGACTTGTGTTTCCACCTTCTATGATATATTTGGAGTGTGGTGATTCAAAAACCTTCAAAGATGCAGACGTATGTAGTGTTCACATAAGGTAAAGATTTTATTTCATCTGAAATTTAATCAACATACTTATATCATGTTGAGATTTTCTAATAGAAGGAAAAGTCACACAAGCGTTCATAATTATCATATCTTGCGTGACTATTTACAACTTGACAATAACTTTTGGTAGATACATAGTGAGACAATATGTGACCCTGAAAAAAATGCAAGACAGCTATCTGATTGAATATACACTGAATTTTTTTTAAAAAATGTATCAGAATAATTCACGTTAAATTACAGATATTTGTAAAAATGTAATTTTTCTAAAAACAAACCTAAAAAATATTGATCACAGTAAAACTGGGCAACTCTTGCCCGGAAATTTGTGCTTTTTTTTGGCCCAGTACCTTGAATATTTAAAGTTATTTATAATAGCTTTCCAATATTAACTTTGCTCATAATAAGCATATTAAAACAAAATTGAGTTAAATGATTGAATATTCCATTATCTACACCATGGTTTAAAAATTATACTTGAATGAATTATCAATTAAAAATACAAAATTATGTGTGTTTACCCCCCGTAAGAAATATGCATTATTATCTCAAGAGGAAAAAATTATGTATTTCGTAGCCATGTGATGCCCAAGCTATTTCTTGGCAACTGGTTTCCAAAGGAATCTTTTGTAATATTACAGAAAATTTTGAAATTCCTTAGGTAACAGCAGTGACAATAAAACGAAATAACCGTTGTGGCAAGCGAGACAACGATACTCGAGCCACGGCGGGACACACTAGCCCTGGCGGACGACTATTCAAACCGTGAGGACGCATCCATCGTGGTGCAATACCTCGAGGGCTGAACAAAGCTATCAAGGCGGTTGTTTGCCTTCAGCACCCTTCAGTTTGCGCTCATCCGCCCACACTGAGAGCAAACAGCTGTTAAAGAGGGCCGCGCGCGCCAATTTCTCATCTCGGTCCCCAACGGCACACGAGCTCCCCTCCCCACCTTCCAGGGTGTCACGCTGGCTTATGGTTAGGCACAGGAAAAATTCGCGATAACGATGACCTCTCGTATGGACCTCACAATCCTTTACATACTCGAACCAATACCACCTGCTCATTGGCCACTGACTTGTGAGACCTGTCAACAATGATGACAGTGCTTTGATACTTCTTTTGTTTGAGGGGTTCTTCATTGGCTCACAATCCACCAGCTGAACTGCTGCCCGATAAATGAAACAGTAAGACGGCAAACACATTTTGAATCAAGCCTATCGCGAAATGAATCCGCGAAATTTTCCTGTCTCTACTTTTGGTCCGGCGAGGAGAGAGCTCGTCTACACTGTTCGAAATTTTTCACCTTAATTCTACGAAGAACGCTGTTTGCAAATGATCCAGGGATATTCGTTGATTTACGGTCAATTTCGTAGATCAACGGGTAATGATTTCACTTGCACTGAGCACGAATCAACAAGAATGATTTCGGTGTACCACAAAAAGAAAACATTCAAAAACTGGTCAGGTCAACGGTAAGAACTCCCTTCGCATACACTTGCCTGTTTACCCTGTTTACAACGGAGCACGGAACTGTGAAGCAAGAGTAAGTTGTGGTTTTTAAGAAGATTTAGCAATCTTAAATTATGTAGATCTCTTCGTTTATTTCTGGTGATTTATTAACTTAGTTTAAAAGTTCGTAAATTTTAATGCTGTATTTTCTAGCAGCGAAGCCGATCAGTACACTGTTGCAAATGTTAACCTTGTTTTAATGGAGAACGATGGTTACTAATTTAACAGGGATCTTTGTAAATTTAGAGGTAATAATTTCATTTTCCCTTTAACATGAATCAACAAGAAAACCTTGGTTAACAAACAAAAACAATCACTTGTTACAACCTTCTTCCTTGCACTTGCCTGTTTTCCTTGTTCACGGCGGAACACAAAACTCGGAAGTCGGTTTACCGAGTAATTTTCACGAATAAATCTACATTTAATCCGGTGAGTTCTTCTTTGAAAAGTACGTAAATTACTGTCTTTTCTAAGAGTGTAACACCAAGGTGAGTCCATTTTTCGATGCGCTGAAGTAATATTACTACCGATACGATGCACATCGTAATTTAAAAATATATATATATATATATATATATATATATATATATACCAGTATATATATATATATATATATATATCAGTGTATATATATATATATATATATATATATATATATATATATATATAACTAGCTGCCCGACCCAGCTTCGCACGGCTATACTAATGGAAACAAATTAAGCCACATCTCCCATTTACAGTAATGGTAAATAAAAAAAATTCAGTGAAAATTTATTACAATGCTGTATAATGTACCGGAGAGAAAATGAATAGCACCGATGGTTTCCCGACTCGTGCACGCAACGTACAACTGATGTACCCGTACTTCGCTACGGCAGTCTACAGGCAGACCACTCTTGCGCCGCTCATTATACATGCCCCTCCTTGTGGGTAAGCCACTGCCGCACGATGTCCGTTGTCATGGAGACGCAGAAGGCATGAACAATGCAAAATCCTGTTCTCATGCAGACAAAGTACCCACTGTTGCCTGGTTTTAACCACCCATGAGATCTAATTTTCGGAAAATGTCATCCTGCGTAACATAAGGAACATTAGTGTAAAGTTTCAAGTCTGTAAAATATATATACTTGAAAAAAAAGAGCAATAAAAAACAAATTAAACACAGAGAGAGGAAAAAAACAATAGTTAAGGTTTGCGATTTACCGTGATAAAAAGTATTTAAATACTAAGTGAACTCTTATGAGGGTACTGATTGCTTCGTTGTTAATATCACACGGTTGTTTTTTACTTGTATGGGAAAATTAAGAATGATAAGGCATCTAGTGCGTGGCAACAATGTTAATAGGCAATAGGAAATAAACTTCTAGCGCCTGCGGCATTGTCAACACACACTTCGTACGTGTACTGCATGTTGTATCTAACCCCCTCCAACGCATTTGATTCTAAATTGGACTTTAAGTAAGGATCCCTAATGTTATTGATAATATAATATAGCCTATAGCCTTCCTCGGTAAATGTACTATCCAACACTGAAATAATTTTTCAAATCGGATCAGTGGTTCCTGAAATTAGCGCGTTCAAACAAACAAACAAACAAACAAACTCTTCAGCTTTATAATATTAAGTATAGATTATAAAATTTATACTACTATATGGTAATTGGTGTTGGTATCTCAAATAGTGTATAGTCTATGTCACATTGCCAAATTTGGAAATTTCTCATAATGCTCTAGGCGTTCTTCTGCCTACGTTGTTCTTTCAGCAGTGTTTGAAAATATAATTTGGCTGCTAGTCTTCGCGAATGAACTTCAAGTTATGCTTCGCAAGTGACCCTTGGGAAATGGGATCCACTGGTAGGTACTACGTTTGAGAGCTATCATATTTGAGGCAAGTTAAATCACGGAGTCTATACACTCACCATAGACAGTGAAAAATGTCACTGAAAAAAAGTCGACAACGATCGGCATTGAATTTAATGACTTCGTGAATGAAAAAATTATGATAAACCATGCCTATAAAAACGAATTTCTGTAATACAATTTAATTTGGAAATTAAATTAGAAAATTTATACTTCGAAAATATTGAAAATATGGCGTTTATCACAAATATCGCGATTTGAGAAATAGGTATAGCTTTATAGATTTTTTTTGTCATTAAAAAATATTTTCCTTATTTGGAAAAAAGTTTTGTTAGCAATACATCTCTACCCTGGAGATAAATGATGCCATGTCCAGTTATTATTTTTTATGGAATATAATGGCACCATTCCATAGTGTAAGTTTTTATCTCTATAAAGCAGTATAAAACACTGTTTTCAGTTAATATAAATAGGCATGTCCAGTTACGCTCAGAGGTAAAGGTTGACTTGCTCTCCTGAAAAGTAAAAATTTTGTGAATTGTTGATCTTTATCTCCGGACCACAAACATCGTACATACATTCTTATAATGAACCTTTCCCAAGCAACTCCCCGTGCGTGGTGGGTGGGACTTGTGGACAGTGTTAGGGTCAGTGTAGGTCGGCTTTCACTCCGTTACTTGATGTAAGCTTTTGGACATACTCCATTGCTAAGCACATGTATGTCTGTAGAAGAAAACTACAAAAAAAAAAAAAAAATGACAAAAACACAAATTAAGCAAAAAAATTGCTTTTGTCAGGATATAAACGCCACACAATACTCCACAACAGGAATATGGTCAACAAACAAAGAAAAACAAAGAAAAATGGACTAACTGAACGAAAAAAAACCCACAAATGATGACAGCACAAAAATACCGAACCCAAAAAATTCAGCACAACAGTTGAAACGAGACAAAAACACAGCAAAACGAAAAAAAAAAAAAACGAAACAAACATAATAGTTTTCCAAAAACAGAAGAGAACGAAAAAAAATCCCTCAAATGATGACAGCACAAAAATAATGAACCCAAAAAAAATTCAGCACAACAGTCAAAACGAGACAAAAACACGACTAAAAGAAAAGACGAAACAAACACAACAGTTTTCTAAAACAGAAACAAGCGACGTTTCGGGAACTGCCATCTGCTGCCATCCTCAGGCAGAGACGCACATGGTACGAAAACACAGGTGCGACTGACTTACTGACTACAGACATACATGTGCCTAGCAATGGCATATGTCCAAAAGCTTACATGAAGTCATGCACTCCCATTGCACAAATCTTTCAAAGATAATTTCACTCCGTTGTTGGCATTTGACTGTCGTGACAATGCTTCCAGAGGGGCAGTCGACTTAATAGTTCATGAAGGCCGAACGAATTCAAGCTAAACAGTAAATATGTAGGGGTGGAGATAATGATGATGGACAGGAACTTAACGCTCAGCGACATGGCGGTGGTAACTGATGTTTCTGTTTGTATTCGTGACACACACACATACACACACATGTATCTACATCTCCTGG
The DNA here is from genome assembly GCF_032445375.1 of Bacillus rossius redtenbacheri. Taxonomy (NCBI): domain Eukaryota; kingdom Metazoa; phylum Arthropoda; class Insecta; order Phasmatodea; family Bacillidae; genus Bacillus; species Bacillus rossius. Next base: position 11,078,808 of record NC_086336.1, on the reverse strand, counting down.
TCCGGATGCGGGTTCAGTTAATGGTGCTTTGCTACATATGAGCTCATCTGAAGGCAAACGTACAGATTCTATGAGTCAGACGTCAACCAGACGCCTAAATCATTATATTCTTTACACGGCTTTCACTGACCACAATCGTTAATCACATTTCCAAGACTTTCTTGAATGTAGACCTGAGACTAAAATTTTGTCTTCTAAGCTGTTTAAATGTTTAACTTTTTTTTAATATCCTCAGTACTGAAACGCCCTGATTAAGCCACCGAGTAAGTGCGTAAGAAAAAAAGAAAGAAAAACGAAAAACTCCAACAGACTGCAGTTTCTTGAGCATAACTGTGATTTTGTTTGAAAGAATACCATTACACCTATTTATATAACCTTAATATGTAATTATGCATTATCATTTCTACACAGATTTCTTTTAACAAAAATAAGTTTGATTTTGTTTTTTTTTTATCAGGATTAAAATTCTCACCTAGGAAATCTTTACAAAGTAATTATTTAAAATAGTAACGACTGGATTTTTTGTTAGGCAAGTAAATTAGTATTAATTTCAAAATATGGGCCTATTGTTGTGAAATGTATAGTACTATGGCTTTATTTGAGAAAACAAGTTACTTGTTGTTCCACAAAACTTATAATTATTTATACTGTGTAAAGGTTTTTTTTTAAATACCATCACTTTACTATAGGTAGTTGTCCTCAGTTCAAAATAAATATATTTTTGAATTTTTATTTTTTTGTCTGTTCTCTCTAAGAGCTCTTAAACTTCTAAGTTTAATTTTTAAATTATTACTTACCACATTTGTCTTGGAGCGAAGTGCAACTTTATTCATTAAGTATACAAACATAATTAAATATTTCCAGGGTCACGTCATGACAAATTATTGATAGTCTACTAGTTGTTATCTTTGGTAAGTTTTCACTCCGCACAGTTTGTTGAACGCCGCCGAATTTATTTCACGGGTAGACGACGTGCGTGTGATATCGACGCAATAAACTTACAAAGTACACAAACACAGTGCGGGCTACAGAGTCACGGGTCACCACAACGCCGAAATATCATAACGCCGAATGTCAAAATTGACCACAACGCCAACAGCTAGAAAACTGCTGTGTACCACAACGCCGAAATAACAACTGAATGAATTTGTGTGTGTTTCTTAAATGTACCTTAACGCCGAAATACCACAATCAAACCTAACCTTACCTAACCTATCTTAACCTAGCCTATCCTAGCCTAGCCTAATCTAACCTAGCCTAACCTTACCTAGTCTAACCTAACCTAGTCTAACCTAACCTAGTCTAACCTTACCTAGTCTAACCTAACCTAGTCTAACATAACCTAACCTTTGTGGCAGTCCTGCAATGACATTTTTCGGCGTTAGTGTATTTCGGCGTTGTGGTAATTCGGTGTTGTGATACACAGCAGTTTTCTAGCTGTCAGCGTGGTGTTCAATTTGGCATTTCGGCGTTATGGTATTTCGGCGTTGTGGTGCGTCCCCCAGAGTCACTACGTCTGCAGGAGAGAGAACACGTGTTAAACTCCAGCGTCGTGTTATGGACTAGGTCATTCAGGAGCTTATTTTATAATGTCTGTAAACGAAAATAATGGGGTTCGTCTATAGCACACATAAACCTTCATCCCTTATAAAATACAGCAAAAAAGTAAATGACTTATTTTTTAAGGGATGGATAGTATCCGAATACTTTGACTGCTAGCATTACCTGTCAACAGTTGGTCGTACTAATGTGCAAGTAGCTTTTATCAGACTTGATATTCAGCAAAACGTTAATAACAACGAACAATTAAAGAAATTAATGTTGCTTGGACGTTATGAATGTTAGCGATCAAAATATAAATATTGTCATGGATATAAACTAATAAAGAATTCTTATAATGAGCATTACATAGCCCCATAGGTAAAAATTCCTCTTTAAATAATTCTTATTAACGTGTTTATTTGTCCATATTTGAGTTATCTTTTACGCACATAACGTTTTCAAGCACATCTTATCCTGAAAATCTTAAGTAATCTATATATAATTAGATGTTGGTATGTATGTCGTTGATTAACTCCAACACCGTTGAAAGTTGACACATAGAAGTGTTTTGTGTTTTTCATGGCGAAATGTTTATATGATATCTAGAGACCGGAAAAATTCGCGGATTCATTTCGCGATAGGCCAAAATACAAATAGTTATACCTCAGTGCTGCCTCTGTTATTGGCTCACAACTCACCTGGATGACTCTGGGCCAATGAGAAACACCCAACCGAAGCTTTATCGAATCACAGGCTGCTACGTTGGGACGTTTCACAAGACAGCAGCCAATGAGTGGTTGGTATTTGACCGAGTGTACGTAGAACTATGGAGTTCATCCTGGAGGTCACTGAACCCGCGAATTTTTCCGGTCCCTAATGATATCCATTTTTTGTGTAGCTCGCCGCTAGACGGCGCTGCAGCGTATCAACTTCTAAACCGTTCAACCGATCGCCATGGGTAAACAGAAAATCATAGGTCATAGACATCCAAATAGTAATAGTGGGCCATTTCTCTATGTCCACCACACTGTCATATAGCACTATACATTTTGCTTTAACTCGCGGACAATATATCACACTGTGTTCAGCCCAGGCAACGGCGGATACTGTAGCTAGTATTAAAATAAAAACATAAAAATCGATTCCGAAGTAGCGGTGCATCATTAGGTGTCAAATCCCTAGAAATATCAATTTTAGTGGACGTGTGTAGTGATGCATAGCATCCCTTGTGAGGATTCGGGAGCAACGCAAAGATGGCCGCATCCACTATGATGCACTTTATCTAACTGTAGGGATGCAGCTAATTATTATTGAATAATATGTCACTTTAACGCTTGAAAAAATTATTCAACAATTTACAAAAGTGATTATTACGTCGTATACTTTATGAATATATATTTATTATCAGACTGTTATGTCCTCGACTGAGATTTTTTAAAAAAAAACTAACTTCTTTATACTTTCTCGATATATCCCACCTTTAATATTAACATTCGGAAAATTGTTCGACATGAATGTGTGTAATAGCTTTTCTAGATAATTTTGGTAAGTTGGTGGAGAGAATACGTGAAACATTGAGTAAATGGAAATCATTATAATGGACATCTGTATGCCGCCTTCATCTAGAACTTAACTGCACGTTTTCAGCAGTAAACAGCGGCAAACTTTCGGTACGTCATTAAGCATAGTTTATTTTACCACTGTGCAAAAATTCAGCTTTGGACCAATTTATTTTCGAGGTTGAAACCTTTGTTTCCTGGGATAGGTATAGCTCGCTTGCCTGTCTGTGAAGGAATCCTCGCTGTTTTTTTTTTTTTTTTTTTTCGGTCTCCGTGTGGTTTGTGGCGATTCCTCAGCGGCTATCAAAGGCGCCGAGGGAAGAGACGGGGAAGAAAAGATACCGGGAAAGGGTTTTACAAGGGGACGGTGCCATAAACATCCCCTTTCGCGTCGTAGGGGTGGTTTTCCCGCCCCTCCCTGGTTCGTCCATGGCATGGTCGGGGGTAGAGAGAGAGACGGGTTGAGGGACGACCGGTTATGGGTCAGAGGACCGCCAGGTCTTCGCCTTCAACTCGGAGGACGAGGATGTTATATGTTTTGTTGAGATGATGACACGCCGGCTCGCGTCTTTGCGTTGGAACTCGCGGGGGGTGAGACCTAAGATGCACATAAAGTTCTGACATTCCCGATCAAACCCGAACAATTCACCTTCGGCCAACTTCGGGATTTGTATTTATTTTTTTCGTAGGAAAAAATGAATTCAAATATTAAAAGTGGTCGGTTAGGTTAGCTAAATTAAAACACTTTAAAACACTATGGACGGTTAGTTAGGTTAGTATAGCTACATTAAAATAAACAGATAAATATAAATATATATATAAATAAACCCGAGGTTAGCCGAAGGTGAATATTCGGGCGTGTTCGGGCAGGGACAGAACTTGATGGACATCTTAGGCTTCCCACTCGCATGTTCTAAGACAACCAACAACACTCTCTTGCTTATCCCTGTCAAATGTCACTTTCAGAGGCAAGGGCGTATGTAGTTCGAAACGGCGATGGGAGGTCCTTTATCGGGTTTCAATTTCTTTCGTAGCGGACGGGGGTCCATGATGCACTACAATAATAAACAAACACCTGAGCACAGGAGCGTTGCCAGGGGGGGGGTTAGGGGTTCAACCTCCCCCCCCCCCTTAGCACCAAATCTTTAATTAATTTCTTATTCATCACTCAAACTAATTTCATATTAAAATTAATAACATTTTTACCATTACAATATTTAAATTTAAGTACCGAAAACTGCTAAAAATAGCACTTCTTTTACACCTTAAAATCTAAATTTTCTCGGGGGGGACCCCCGGACACCCCGCTTTAATACGGGGGAGGGGGGGTCATGCTTCTTAACACCCCCCATACACAAATCCTGGCTACGCTTCTGCCTGAGCAAGTCGTTCCATACGCGCCAGTGATGTGCACATCTAACCTCGGTAACAAGCAAATTAATGTGTTCTCATGTTACAAATACACTTACCTATAAAATAAAATTAAACATAGAATTCTTTAAAAGTAATGCTAAGCGTGATAAATATAGGCTCATAATGTTTTCAACTACATTTCTTTAGGTTTTCACGCGTATTTTCTGAACTCACCACCAGAATCCACTGCTGGAGCAGCTACGACTATCGAATCACTCAATTTGCAGACCGACACTATAAGCTATATAATGAAACGGCTCCGATAAAAGCGAAAAAGACTCATAAAATATATTTTACCCCGGCTTTGAACCTGATTTTCTTTTGTCAAGCAAAAGCATATTATAAATAAGGAACCCCGTCACTGATAGTGGCTAGGTTTCTTCCTTGCTTGCTAATTATACTTTGATTAGTTATAAGATTACACTTCTTTCTCTTAAACTTAGATTCGTGTAATGGCAGGGTAATGAGAAGGGTTATTTAGTATGCATAAATAATCAATTTGGTTGACAGCTCAGATAGGCATACAGGAAAACTCAGCAAACAGGATTAAAAAATTAAAATACTGTTAGTAAACTTGTTGAGTTTGTAATATGTGAGACAGTGGTTACTCCGGATACGTCTCTTGTGACTTCATTAGTTAAAGTGATAGAAATTGGCAGTAAATATAAATTTCACGTCATTTTATGTCAGGTAATTGGAGTCACATGTAACTTAAAAATTTCAAATACACATTTTAATGGTAGGTATATTCTTGTTTTTATTTTGAGCGATGTTCTTTTTATTATATACATAAAGTTTACTCTTGTAAAAACTTTCACATAGCTGTAGGATATAGCTTTTTTTAAATGAAAATCACTACGCCGTTTTGTGATAAATATGAATTATAAAAAGAAGCTCCAAAAAAATTCTGCTGTTTTACATTAAGTTATACGGTTGGTTACGTTTTGCGACTTGCGTGCTTCTTAAACGACTGCGTCTTTGCTGTGTTGTTTGCGTGTTGCGCTTTGCACTTTAAGTTCCTTACGATGTTTCTAAACCCAGCCTAAAGGGCCGTCTTAAATAGCAATGTCCAAAATTGTTTCCGACGAGCACTGATCGTTGATTGGTAACCGTGACCCTAGGGCGTTATAGGTTGCGTGGACTATTGTCCGAATTTCCCTGGTCCGAATACATTGGTCAACTTAAACTTTTGTCCAATCTGTGTCCTTTGTTATCATAGGAGAAGAAGAATGTAATAAAAGCAGAAAGGAACTGGTGGTGTGATACGAAGCCAAGAAGACAAAGATGAAATATCGATCAGGGCATGATAAATGCCTGCAAAACTTTAAACAAAATCAATAAAAAAACATTTTTTTTGGCACTCTATATTAATTGCGCTCTGGTTTATAGGTACTTTAGAAATCCGTGGACTCGGAAGCTACAATCTGACGTCATTCACATTAGGATAATACCACGGACCGCACATAGGTTCGGACTATTGTAAATGGGTCTTAATAGTCGCATAGTCGCACGATTAAAACTGTCATAATTTACTCGCGAAGGTCGATATGTTTCCTAACCTAACATAAAACCAAGTGTACTGGGACAGGGTCTAGGTTGAGAAGACTATAAGTGAGTCTCTGGCGGAAGCATATAAACCTAAATCATGCAGGGTTTCAGCCATGCAGAAAGGGTAGCATACATCATTATGTTATAGGAGGGGATTGGCCAGCCATGGAAGCAATTGACGCCATGGCTAACACACCTCACTCTTAACTAAAGACTAAAACTAGATAAGTTGGGCCCAGGTGGAACCTGCATGGACACAGGGAAAACCATGAGCTCTTTCATGGGGGGGTGCAATAAGTCATGCGTTAAGCAGGCAGGTTGGTTACTGGAGACAGGATGGTCCACGAAGAAGAGTTGGTCTGAGTTGAAAGATACTATTTAGAAAAGAGTGTGAACTCGGACACTGCTGTCCGCATTAGTTTCGGGCGGTGCTGATTTTTTCTGGGTCGACGTTCTTCGTTTCCCACCAGGCTGCCGGCCAGACTACACATAAAGAAAAAGTTCCGTACTTTAAAAAAAATAAAAATATTTGGCAACTAGTTGTCAAGATATAGTTTGTAATACTGATATATATATATATATAATATTATGTTGGTACTATGACGTTGATAAACTCAGACACCGTTTGACCGATAGCCATGAAAGTTGGCAAATCGAATTTTATTTCCATGGAGAAGGTTTTTATCCTATCCATTTTTTTTGTAACTGGCCACTAGATGGCGCTGTAGCGCATCAACTTCTAAACCGTTCAACCAATCGCCATTGATAAACTGAAAATCATAGGCCATATATGTACATACAAACAGCAATTTTGTGTCATTTATTTATGACCACCACACTGCGATGTAGAGCTATTCATTTTGTTTTAATTCGCGTACAATACATCACTCTGTATTCAGCCCGGGTACTGTAGTTATTATATTCTAAATTTATATAACACATGGCCATGGTTATTTCTGCATGAATGAAATAAAAATTTCCAGAAAATACTGAGTATTTGTTTTAGAAAATTGGCGCATAATTTTTTTAAAATTTGAAATGATGTTTAATTCAAAGCATAATTTTTTTTAGACCATAGAAGAGATGATCGAATATTTAACATTTTGACTATATTTTGTTGTATCATTCTTATTATGTGCGCATTTAACACTGGAAAGCTATTCAGAGAACGGTTTTAACTATTGGATATACTGGGACAACCCAAAGCATAAATGCCCGGGTAAGAATCCCAACCCAGTATTATCGCCAACACTATTTTGTAGTGGTATATTTATTTTCTTGTAAATGCACACATTTACAAATGTCTGTAATTTTACATAAATATTTCTACTCAATTTACAAAAAAAAGGTACGGTGTACGCACAGGTAGAAAGAAGCTTATGAAGGGTTTTGACGCGGGGAAGAGAAGGGGGGGGGGGGGGGGGGGGGGTGCGCGGCGGGTATGTTATCAGCCTCACAGGATAAGCGGACATGGAAACTGACTTCGCCTGCCCGGGCGCCCTTGCTTATCAGCGCTACGCCGAAGCAGTTAAATAAAAAAAGGGTTTTAATGAGTCGGTGGGTGGATGCCACAACTCCTGGTGGATGCACAAAGTTGGGTGTGGTGTTTTCCGCGCAACGATGGACCTAAGTTTTGGCACGAAAACCTTTTAAATTTATCGACCACCGCAACGACATCTGACTGGCCTGACGAGCCGACATCTCTCTTCGAGGTAAAGAAAGAAAAACCGAGTCCACGAAATCTAACTTATTTTGTTTTTACCACTGGGAAGAACTACTGCTTGTTCACATCAGTCTGACAAAATAAAGTGGACTGCAATCACATTTATTTTATACACTTAACAAGTTATGAGTCCACAACATGTTTGCCACAAAAATATATATTTTTCAGTGTATGAGTACCATTGTTAAAATTCACGCCAGCTGATTCTCACATTTGCGTTAAAAGATAATAGTGATCCAGTGATGACCTCCCGAAAAGACAAGAATCGGTCTACATCATATCATTAGTCTGTATCCCAGTGATACATCCTTCATCGTCGTCTGGGAACCTTAGGCGTGAGCAATCATGTTTCCGCTGGTGCCTTCGCAACGGGTGCTTTAGAGACACACAACTTAGAAACACACCATATTGAATTTTCTAAGTTACCCCTGTTTATAAATTTGTTGTTCTAAGTCACGTGTTTTTACGTGTGTGTTTCTAACCCGTGACAGTTCTAAGTCGGGGGTTTCTAAGTTAATGATAGTTCTAAGTGGCGATATCTAAGTTATGTGGTTTGGCGTATGTTATGACTTTCTAAGTTATGTGTGGATCTCCCTTGGAACCAGCACAAGGCTAGATATCTATGTGCTTTACAGGTATGCGAACTTCAGTAATTATAAATATAAGACAATGTACGATTAAAAAAAACAAACTAAAATTAAAAATGTAAATATGTTTAAAAATTGGTTTGCTTGCGATGAACTTAAAATGTGGCCATATCTTCAAGTAAAAGCGATTCAAACGGGCGCAGCACCTCCGCTTAACTGCAATTATTTTTGTTAATAGAAACAGAAATATCCATGTAAAGTTACAGATAGTTTCAAGTTAACATTTATATCACTACAAAATATTGTGCGCAATAATACTGGGTTCGGCATTTATGCTTTTTGTTGTCCCTGTACCTCCAATAGTTAAAGTTAAGTGTTTGTAAACCGTTCCCTGATAAGTTTTACAGTATTAATTGGGCACATAATAAACATGATACAATAAAATAATAAAAATGTTAAAAATGAAATTTTTTCCGAGGTTTAAAAAAATGCTTGACTGAAAAATCAATTAATAAGTACTTATATAAACACCAATTTTCGTAAGAAATACTCCGTTTTATCTAAAAAAAAAACGTTATTTTACATATGCAAAAATAACCATAGGCATGTTTGTTCAAAGCTACAATTATATTTTTTGTGGTGTTACAGAGTGTTTCTTGTCAACTGTTATCCAAAGGAAACTTTTAAAAGTAGAGATAATTTAAATAATGTTCGCAGGCTTTCACGGCCATTGTCTGAAGTAGCTTGGCTTCTGGGTTGTAGCCGTGTCCTTGGCGAATAATTCACCGACGTTTCGGTCAAAATTGCATTAGCCATCATCAGGAGCAGTTACCTAACCTGATGATGGCGACTGCAATGTCAACCGAAACGTCGGTGAATTATTCGCCAAGGACGCGGCTACAACCCAGAAGCCAAGCTACTTCAGAGAGAATTTTTTTTAAATCTGTTGGCTGAAGTGTCGCGCTGGCAACGTCGCAACGAGCCAGCCTCGCAGTCACCAACGCTGTCCGGCTGGTGGCATGGCGGCCAGTTTATGTCCTCCCTTTCCGTTTCTAATGAGTGTCCGACCACCTGCGAGAGAAGCAGAGAGACGGCGACGGACAGCAAGAAAAGGAAAGAAAAAAAACACAAATAAATTACACCCGCTGGGATAAGGCGAAGGTGGATATTGTTAAAACCTCGGACAGCGCGCAAGCTATGTTATTTTCGTGTTCATAATTCTTTTTTTATATGTATACACCTATTCTCCAGTCAGAATCGGAACTCCGTATGTTTTTACGATTCTTGCGTCAGACCGCGCTGCTGTGTTCGCTTCCTTCCAACCTTACGACATATTTCTTACGCCCAACCCAAAGATTTTTTTTTTTTTTTTTTTAAGTTTTCCCACCTCTTTTTTTTATCAAAAAAACCTAACTCCATTTATAAATTACTAAAAAGCTTGGTCTGCGCTTTGATGTACTTAGGTATAACTACGCTGATATGTCAATGAAACGGAACATTAAAAAAAAATATATATATATAGAATATACACGAGTAGTATATAATAGCCGGAACTAGATCTGGCGCTGGCGCGTGGTGCCGGTGCCGGTGTCCGCCATATTGGATTGTGATGTCACGGCGGCCATCTTGGATGGATGTGACCTTGACCTTTGACCTTGACCTTGAATTTGATCCTCAAAATCCGCCAAAATTGGGCAAAATTTGCCCAAAATTCCTCAAAATTCGTCAAAATTTCCATTTCTGTGGAAAAAAGTTCCACCAAAAAATCTCAAAAAATTCCACAAATTAAAAATTTCTCTTTTCGAGGGAAAAATTTCCCGTTTCGAGGGAAAAATTCCCGTTTTTAGTCCTTAAAAATCCCAGCGGCTGAAAATTCCTAAAACTGGCATAAGCATCCTTAACTCAAGCCAACATTAAGCCATTTATAGTATTATGACGTCACCGTCGCAATTTCCGGTACGGCCGCCATCTTGAACTTTTTTATTATCCGATTTTAATGAATTTTTTTTTAAATTTATAAAAAAATTAAATTAATAAAATTGTAATATATTTTTTATAAAAAATATACTTTTTAGACACGGAGCTCGGAGTCCTCGGTTCGAACCCGGTGAGGCCAAAAAAAAAATTAAAAATGGCGACCGATCCTCCTCCCGTGGTGACTTTTGGCAGACTGACTCCCACCACTTTTCTTAAAGCATATATATATCGTCACCTAGTATGACGTCATGTCCGCCATCTTGTCTTCGATGCTGGAAGCCATCATCATCATTGTATCGTCGACGAGAGTGCGCTGACACCATGTTAGTTTAGTTCGTATCCGCTAGAGTGCAGTAATCATTTATTATTACTGTGACACCCGCCATCTTGAAATATGGCTGCCATCTTGAAAATCCGTAATTATTTAGCTAGAAATTCGGGAAAAATTCCAAAATTCATTAAATAAATCACTCATTAACTTACATATTGATTCGATCCGCTCCAGTCCTTGGTTCGATCCCTGAATGATGCAAAACATTTAATTTTATATAAAAAATAATAATTTCAATAAACCATGTTCAAAATTCTTAAAGAGACTTTAAATCCTCTACTACCATCATCCTATCAGACACCAAGACCACCATATTGGAAATTCGTAATTGTAATGCTAGAGATTCGGGAAAAAGTTCAAAATTCATTAAATAAATTTGTAATCTATATACTGATTGATTAGATCGACTAAGGTCCTTGGTTCGATCCCTGGCCGATACAAAACAACTTTAATTTTAAAAAAGTACCAGAAAAGTGTAAGGTTCGAGAAATAAAACACCTCAAAGTCTTTTACAAACATAATATTTATTACACAATTTCTATCCTACTACAGAATCACTTGCGAAAGCCAACAACAATCTTATAAACATTTAGCCCTACATAGACGTGCAACGACTACTTCTTAGCTCCAAATGGCTCCCAAAGCTCCAACAGCCTTCAAATGCTTAACACAGCTCCAAATGGCTCCAAATGCTCCAAACGGCTCCAAATGCTCCAAATGTCTCCAGCAGCTCCAAATGCTTGACAGCTCCAAATGCTTCAAAAGGCTCCAAATGCTCCAACAGCTCCAAAAAAAGGCTCCAAATGCTCCAATAGCCTCCAAATGCTTAACACAGCTCCAAATGGCTCCAAATGCTCCAAACGGCCTCCAAATGCTTGACAGCCTCCAAATGCTTAACACAGCTCTAAATGGCTCCAAATGCTCCAAACGGCCTCCAAATTCTTGACAGCTCCAAATGTCTCCAGCAGCTCCAAATGCTCCAACAGCTCCAAAAAAAGGCTCCAAATGCTCCAACAGCCTCCAAATGCTTAACACAGCTCCAAATGGCTCCAAATGCTTGACAGCTCCAAATGCATAACACAGCTCCAAATGGCTCCAAATGCTCCAAACGGCCTCCAAATGCTTGACAGCTCCAAATGTCTCCAACAGCTCCAAATGCTCCAACAGCTCCAAAAAAAGGCTCCAAAAGATCCAACAGCCTCCAAATGCTTGACAGCTCCAAATGTTTCCAGCAGCTCCAAATGCTCCAAATGCCTGACAGCTCCAAATGCTTCAAAAGGCTCCAAATGCTCCAAATGCTCCAAACGGCCTCCAAATGGCTCCAACAGCTCCAACAGCTTCCAAATGCTTGACAGCTCCAAATGTTTCCAGCAGCTCCAAATGCTCCAAATGGCTCCAACAGCCTCCAAAAGACTCCAAATGCTTCAAAAGGCTCCAATTGCTCCAAGAGCTCCATCTTCAATTGGTTCCAACTGATTCCTATTACTTTTATCGAACTTGGCATGATTACTAACATGTCTTTATCAGTATACATTTTGACTGGCAGTGGTAACGTTTTTTACACCTTTAAGTTATAAGTTTTATTTAGAAATCAGATTTCGATAAATGATAGCTTCCATCTGGAAAGAAAATATATTAATTTATCTTCAAGTTTATACACATACATTTAATTTAATCCATTATTGTATGTAGCCAGCTTCCCTCAGTTCTTTGAGTATGAAGGATATTTCTTTAATGTTCGAATAGTTTCCTGCACAAAGCGATCCATGTAGTAGTCGTAGCCTGTTAAACAATATGTTAGGATCTTCCCATGAGGTATAATCAATCTCTTCTGCTGCCTTCATCATCCTTGCATGTTTATAATAAATATTATCTCTGGTGTTTATCGTTTTAACACCAACCACAAGGTCACTTTCGTCATCTTGCCAGTGATTATCACAAGCTTGATCAGGATAATTTATTTTATTACGTCGTTTCCATCGTTTTGGTCTCAAACCACCATCACAGTCTTCGCTCTTGCATGCTTTTGGTGCTTCAGTACAGTACTCAATCATGTCAGCCTCAGATGTTTCACCACAATCTTCAATCATGCCAGCTTCTGATGTGTCACCACAGTCTTCAATCATGTCAGCACCACAAACTTGATCAGGATAATTTATTTTATTACGTCGTTTCCATCGTTTTGGTCTCAGACTGCCATCACAGTCTTCGATCTTGCCTGCTTTAGGTGTTTCAGTACAGTACTCAATCATGTCAGCCTCAGATGTGTCACCACAATCTTCAATCATGCCAGCCTCAGATGATTCATCAAAGTCTTCGACATTGTAAGCTTCAGGTGGTTCTCCATCTTTCACATTTTCATGGAGACGACTAGATATTGGAGTAAATATATTTTCATTTCTAATTTGGTTACAACTTCCTTCGTTTGTTTTAAATTTTAAATTATTATCTTGATCTAGATCAGTAATTTTAGCATTAGCTTTTTCGCCTTCGTTCCTCTTCCGCGATGTTGTAGCCCAGTCTTCGTTATCTTTATTCATCTTAATTGTACAGGTCTTGTAATGTCTATCCAAGTAATATCTTCTACCAAAGGATTTCTGACACTGACTGCAATGAAATGGTTTTTGACAAGGACCCAAATTACACTCGCTTCTCTCATGTCGTTTAGCATTCTTTCTCAAGGTAAACACCTTGATACAGTATCTACAGTGATGACGTTTTGATACAGCAACAAATCCCGTTTCAGGATTCATATTAGTTATTGAGACTAATGCCAGATGCAAACTAAGAGTTTTAAATTAGATATATTACTTAAATAGAATTTTTTAATTATTTCATCAGCGAGAATTAATTTATCTCATTCAAAGGTACTTGTTGCAAGTAGTTCTGCTTTTCAACAACAGATGTCGCCACATGTTACTTGCAGGTAAATAATATTTAGTTCTTTTATGCGGGATGCGGGATGCTCACTAACGATCGCAAAAGAAGGATGGCTTCGCTAGACTCCAAGGAGAAGGAAGTTCGTCCATCCTGTTAGTGCTTCTTAGATTTCTCAGAGATTATTTGACTGAGTAATGATATTTTTTTTAAATTTCCACCTGATAAAAATATTACAAGTGCTGATTTATTGGCAGAATTTCAATAATTAAATGCGACCTTGAATAAAAAATGACATGACTCATTAAGTAAAAAATTCTTCATGCAGAGATCGATTCCTCATCAGTAACCAGAAGCACTCGGAGAAAACCATCAGATGTCTAGTCAGGAATAATCAGAAGCACCCAGAGAAAACCATCAAAATATTGTCAAGAATAATCAGGAGCACACGGAGAAAACTACCATAATATTGTCAAGAATAAACGGGAGCACACGGAGAAATCCACCATAATATTGACAAGAATAATCAGGAGCACACGGAGAAAACCACCGCATGTTTTCTTTGATATCATAAAATTTCAGGAAAAAAATAATAATAAAAATAAAAATAAATTAATAAAAAATTAAAAAAAATAAAATAAAAAAAATACATAAATATATTCTGCTAGCTTGTGAACTTCTCATTGTTGAACAAAGATAGAGTTCTAGTACAAGCCAGAATTTTATGTATTTTTTTTATTTTATTTTTTTTAATTTTTTATTAATTTATTTTTATTTTTAGTATTATTTTTTTCCTGAAATTTTATGATATCAAAGAAAACTTGCGGTGGTTTTCTCCGTGTGCTCCTGATTATTCTTGTCAATATTATGGTGGATTTCTCCGTGTGCTCCCGTTTATTCTTGACAATATTATGGTAGTTTTCTCCGTGTGCTCCTGATTATTCTTGACAATATTTTGATGGTTTTCTCTGGGTGCTTCTGATTATTCCTGACTAGACATCTGATGGTTTTCTCCGAGTGCTTCTGGTTACTGATGAGGAATCGATCTCTGCATGAAGAATTTTTTACTTAATGAGTCATGTCATTTTTTATTCAAGGTCGCATTTGATTATTGAAATTCTGCCAATAAATCAGCACTTGTAATATTTTTATCAGGTGGAAATTTAAAAAAAATATCATTACTCAGTCAAATAATCTCTGAGAAATCTAAGAAGCACTAACAGGATGGACGAACTTCCTTCTCCTTGGAGTCTAGCGAAGCCATCCTTCTTTTGCGATCGTTAGTGAACATCCCGCATCCCGCATAAAAGAACTAAATATTATTTACCTGCAAGTAACATGTGGCGACATCTGTTCTTGAAAAGCAGAACTACTTGCAACAAGTACCTTTGAATGAGATAAATTAATTCTCGCTGATGAAATAATTAAAAAATTCTATTTAAGTAATATATCTAATTTAAAACTCTTAGTTTGCATCTGGCATTAGTCTCAATAACTAATATGAATCCTGAAACGGGATTTGTTGCTGTATCAAAACGTCATCACTGTAGATACTGTAGCAAGGTGTTTACCTTGAGAAAGAATGCTAAACGACATGAGAGAAGCGAGTGTAATTTGGGTCCTTGTCAAAAACCATTTCATTGCAGTCAGTGTCAGAAATCCTTTGGTAGAAGATATTACTTGGATAGACATTACAAGACCTGTACAATTAAGATGAATAAAGATAACGAAGACTGGGCTACAACATCGCGGAAGAGGAACGAAGGCGAAAAAGCTAATGCTAAAATTACTGATCTAGATCAAGATAATAATTTAAAATTTAAAACAAACGAAGGAAGTTGTAACCACATTAGAAATGAAAATATATTTACTCCAATATCTAGTCGTCTCCATGAAAATGTGAAAGATGGAGAACCACCTGAAGCTTACAAGGTCGAAGACTTTGATGAATCATCTGAGGCTGGCATGATTGAAGATTGTGGTGACACATCTGAGGCTGACATGATTGAGTACTGTACTGAAACACCTAAAGCAGGCAAGATCGAAGACTGTGATGGCAGTCTGAGACCAAAACGATGGAAACGACGTAATAAAATAAATTATCCTGATCAAGTTTGTGGTGCTGACATGATTGAAGACTGTGGTGACACATCAGAAGCTGGCATGATTGAAGATTGTGGTGAAACATCTGAGGCTGACATGATTGAGTACTGTACTGAAGCACCAAAAGCATGCAAGAGCGAAGACTGTGATGGTGGTTTGAGACCAAAACGATGGAAACGACGTAATAAAATAAATTATCCTGATCAAGCTTGTGATAATCACTGGCAAGATGACGAAAGTGACCTTGTGGTTGGTGTTAAAACGATAAACACCAGAGATAATATTTATTATAAACATGCAAGGATGATGAAGGCAGCAGAAGAGATTGATTATACCTCATGGGAAGATCCTAACATATTGTTTAACAGGCTACGACTACTACATGGATCGCTTTGTGCAGGAAACTATTCGAACATTAAAGAAATATCCTTCATACTCAAAGAACTGAGGGAAGCTGGCTACATACAATAATGGATTAAATTAAATGTATGTGTATAAACTTGAAGATAAATTAATATATTTTCTTTCCAGATGGAAGCTATCATTTATCGAAATCTGATTTCTAAATAAAACTTATAACTTAAAGGTGTAAAAAACGTTACCACTGCCAGTCAAAATGTATACTGATAAAGACATGTTAGTAATCATGCCAAGTTCGATAAAAGTAATAGGAATCAGTTGGAACCAATTGAAGATGGAGCTCTTGGAGCAATTGGAGCCTTTTGAAGCATTTGGAGTCTTTTGGAGGCTGTTGGAGCCATTTGGAGCATTTGGAGCTGCTGGAAACATTTGGAGCTGTCAAGCATTTGGAAGCTGTTGGAGCTGTTGGAGCCATTTGGAGGCCGTTTGGAGCATTTGGAGCATTTGGAGCCTTTTGAAGCATTTGGAGCTGTCAGGCATTTGGAGCATTTGGAGCTGCTGGAAACATTTGGAGCTGTCAAGCATTTGGAGGCTGTTGGAGCTTTTGGAGCCTTTTTTTGGAGCTGTTGGAGCATTTGGAGCTGTTGGAGACATTTGGAGCTGTCAAGCATTTGGAGGCCGTTTGGAGCATTTGGAGCCATTTGGAGCTGTGTTATGCATTTGGAGCTGTCAAGCATTTGGAGCCATTTGGAGCTGTGTTAAGCATTTGGAGGCTGTTGGAGCATTTGGAGCCTTTTTTTGGAGCTGTTGGAGCATTTGGAGCTGCTGGAGACATTTGGAGCTGTCAAGAATTTGGAGGCCGTTTGGAGCATTTGGAGCCATTTAGAGCTGTGTTAAGCATTTGGAGGCTGTCAAGCATTTGGAGGCCGTTTGGAGCATTTGGAGCCATTTGGAGCTGTGTTAAGCATTTGGAGGCTATTGGAGCATTTGGAGCCTTTTTTTGGAGCTGTTGGAGCATTTGGAGCCTTTTGAAGCATTTGGAGCTGTCAAGCATTTGGAGCTGCTGGAGACATTTGGAGAATTTGGAGCCGTTTGGAGCATTTGGAGCCATTTGGAGCTGTGTTAAGCATTTGAAGGCTGTTGGAGCTTTGGGAGCCATTTGGAGCTAAGAAGTAGTCGTTGCACGTCTATGTAGGGCTAAATGTTTATAAGATTGTTGTTGGCTTTCGCAAGTGATTCTGTAGTAGGATAGAAATTGTGTAATAAATATTATGTTTGTAAAAGACTTTGAGGTGTTTTATTTCTCGAACCTTACACTTTTCTGGTACTTTTTTAAAATTAAAGTTGTTTTGTATCGGCCAGGGATCGAACCAAGGACCTTAGTCGATCTAATCAATCAGTATATAGATTACAAATTTATTTAATGAATTTTGAACTTTTTCCCGAATCTCTAGCATTACAATTACGAATTTCCAATATGGTGGTCTTGGTGTCTGATAGGATGATGGTAGTAGAGGATTTAAAGTCTCTTTAAGAATTTTGAACATGGTTTATTGAAATTATTATTTTTTATATAAAATTAAATGTTTTGCATCATTCAGGGATCGAACCAAGGACTGGAACGGATCGAATCAATATGTAAGTTAATGAGTGATTTATTTAATGAATTTTGGAATTTTTCCCGAATTTCTAGCTAAATAATTACGGATTTTCAAGATGGCAGCCATATTTCAAGATGGCGGGTGTCACAGTAATAATAAATGATTACTGCACTCTAGCGGATACGAACTAAACTAACATGGTGTCAGCGCACTCTCGTCGACGATACAATGATGATGATGGCTTCCAGCATCGAAGACAAGATGGCGGACATGACGTCATACTAGGTGACGATATATATATGCTTTAAGAAAAGTGGTGGGAGTCAGTCTGCCAAAAGTCACCACGGGAGGAGGATCGGTCGCCATTTTTAATTTTTTTTTTGGCCTCACCGGGTTCGAACCGAGGACTCCGAGCTCCGTGTCTAAAAAGTATATTTTTTATAAAAAATATATTACAATTTTATTAATTTAATTTTTTTATAAATTTAAAAAAAAATTCATTAAAATCGGATAATAAAAAAGTTCAAGATGGCGGCAGTACCGGAAATTGCGACGGTGACGTCATAATCCTATAAATGGCTTAATGTTGGCTTGAGTTAAGGATGCTTAAGCCAGTTTTAGGAATTTTCAGCCGCTGGGATTTTTAAGGACTAAAAACGGGAATTTTTCCCTCGAAACGGGAAATTTTTCCCTCGAAAAGAGAAATTTTTAATTTGTGGAATTTTTTGAGATTTTTTGGTGGAACTTTTTTCCACAGAAATGGAAATTTTGACGAATTTTGAGGAATTTTGGGCAAATTTTGCCCAATTTTGGCGGATTTTGAGGATCAAATTCAAGGTCAAGGTCAAAGGTCAAGGTCACATCCATCCAAGATGGCCGCCGTGACATCACAATCCAATATGGCGGACACCGGCACCGGCACCACGCGCCAGCGCCAGATCTAGTTCCGGCTATTATATACTACTTACACGTGATGTTTCGAAATCCGTGGTACATACGTGAGGAGGCGATGCAACGCAACTGGTCCAGCACACGTCGACGGTGGAGCGCTAGAGGGCGCTTTCTCACAGCAGTAAACGATACCGACGCGCAGAGCACGGCAACCGTAGTCGTCTGTGCTGCGTGGATCTCTGACCAGATGGATGCGTACGTCGCAAGAGACTGCAGACGGCAAAGCAAAGGGACGCACGGAGATTGCACCCGAGAGCGTTTGCCAAACAAGACGAGCGTGAAGAAGCCAGCGCCACTTTTCGGCGGCCGCATTCGCTGCGAGGATAGATGCGTGTGATTGGACTTTTTTTTTATTTATCAAACATATCCCTTGAATCCGTCCGTATCCTGACGTTCCATCCCGCCCAGTCTTTTTCCCTCATCATTTCATAACCCCGTCTCCCGCGCTTGAGCTACAAGAAATACTACTGCATTTCTAGCTGTGATCTATCGCCCACTGACGTACCTTTACTGTAATTTTTTTGTAAGTGTAACATAAATATTCGTATGAAATTAATGATATTTTTAAACGTATACATTTACATTAAAACAACTGTATCACTACAAAATTGTGTTCGCACTAACATTGGATTCAGATTTACACCCGGGAATTTTTCGGTTTGTGTTGTCCCAGTACCTATACCTATTCGTTTGTAAACCGTTATCTGTATATCTTTAAAAATTTTACAGCGCACATTAATAAGCATAATAAAAACAAAATTAATTCTAACTGTTGAATATTCGATTATCTTTAAATCGGTCTAAAAAATTAATGCTTGTGTAAGATATCAAACAAAATATTAAATTATGCACCAATTTTCGTAAGAAGTTCTCAGTATTATCTTGGAAAACTTATTGCATGTGTGCAGAAAAATAACCATAGCCATATGCTGTACAACGTTACAATGTCGTTCTTGTAGTAGCTATTAAAAAAATTTCTTGGCAAATGGTTTCCAAAGGAATTTTTTGTAAAATAACAGATTTTTTTTCTGTATAGCACACAACTACGTTAATGGAACAGTTTGCTATCGGTGCTCGTGGAAATGTGTCCAGTTTCCTCGCCTGTCGCACGGGAGCCCGGGGTTCGTTTCCCCAGCGGGGAGTTTATAAAAGACGTATGTAGTTCCTGCACGCACTCTTAGAAATAACAGTAGCTAAATTGACAGATTTTTCAAAGAAGAATACAACTCAAATAAACTGAAGTTTCTTCGTAATGTAAGATAACTGCAGCTTCGTCGGAAATACAGTGTATTTCACCCTCTGAGTTCTGTTTGTAGGGTAAGCACACTATTAAAAGTAATAAGAAAGTTTTTGCAGTGGTCCTAATAAGTTTATGAATATTTTGCTAGTATGCCAATATTATTTTCATGGATTCATGTTGAAAGCCAATTTACTTAGTGCCCGTAAATATACGAAGAGAACAGTAAATTTACGAAGATCCCAGTACAATTTGCGATTAGAGTTTTTCGTAAATTTAATGTGGACATGTTCAACAGTGCACCGACATAGCTCAGTTGGGTGTGCGTAAGTGTTCGGTGGGGGTTGCCCTGTGGTCGAGTTCTGGATAAGGTGCGGATGTAAATTTGTGTCATCATAATTCGTCACAGAAAACAAAGTCATCATCAGTAATAACTGATGAACTGAACAAATAAATAAACGATCGTTTGGTTGGTCAAGACAAATTTGCAATGAGCCAAACATTAAAGGATTAAAAAGAAATTAAAGCGGTCGTGTCACTCCAAAGGTGACCCCTAATACAAATCCCGGCGGGGTTACGTCACCCTCAGAGATTAGGAAAGGATACAGATACAGCCGTCAGACGTGAAGCCGTTTTTTCCCCCATTTTTTTTTCTTCGGTGTTTCACATGCCAATATGTCTGACACTTGTTTATATTTGTATAAGCTGTTCTAGGGAAGCGTAAAGGAAGTTTACTTGCGTCTGTGTGTATTATTTCGGGGTGCTCCTTTTTGCTTCACCCACTCATTCCTCCAATGCCCCACAGGCATCTCGTCTCCTTTCATCGTCTCTAATGAATCCGATTTCGACGAGACTTTTAGCTTAATCTGTTACACTAAATAAAATTTTATTTTGTCACATTCGGCATTATTGTAAGACAAAGAAATGCTTACGTAAAATTCAACTGCATTTACCTATCTAACAAACAATATCTAGTTTAGAAAAATAGGCCTATGTAATTATATATATATATATATATTTTAAATATTGTAGACTACCTTTAACGCCATGGAAAAATAAATGGTAGTGTTTTTACAGTGTAACTTACGCCCTTTCGGACCACTTCCCAAAGTCTCTTGGACAGGTATGGAAATGAGACGAGTTTAGGCCCCACAATGGCCGCGCCTCGCGGTCCTC
This sequence comes from Bacillus rossius redtenbacheri, assembly GCF_032445375.1. NCBI lineage: Eukaryota > Metazoa > Arthropoda > Insecta > Phasmatodea > Bacillidae > Bacillus > Bacillus rossius. Next base: position 11,057,823 of record NC_086336.1, on the reverse strand, counting down.
GCGAAGATTTATAGTTATCGGAGCGAAGAGCGGGAAATTTTTTTTATTTTCGAGAACCATTCCCTCCTCCCCAACAATCCCCCAAAAGACTGGATGTTACGGGAGGTAGACCGCGCTACCACAGGTGACACTTTAGTAGCGTGGCGAGGCTTTCCACAGCCCCTTGCTCCCATTGGCTCTCGCGTTGTGGTCGTTCGCTGCAGCGGCCTTCATGACTACACCGCCGGAAATAATTTGGTCACGTTCGCTGGCCATGTAAGGGAAGTTTTTAATTTTCCCTTAAACATGCATGGGAGATACCCCTGTAGTGGCGTATAACTTTTAAAACATTCGTTGCTCCACACTGACCTTTTGAACTCAATTTTTTGTAGGCACCGTGTTGAAACACGAGGGTGAGTAGAAACGAAGCGATTTACAGAACATTCTTGTAATGCGTATTACAGCGAAGAGGCAACACAAACCGCTGTAACCAGCATCAAAACGTTCTGAAATATTTTACATTTACAAGTGTACCGGGGTTAATCTAAATAATCTGTGCAATTATTTCTGCATCAGAAACATTACGAAGGCCTGCAGAATAATTGTTTTTTTATCAGCTGCATTGGATATTTTTGCTGAATTATATGTTTTGAAGGTAGAAGATTATAAAATTGACTTATATAACATCTCATTACGTATAGTTTTTTTTTTTTGCAAAATAAATACTTATATTTGTTAAAACCACCTACATGTTACAAAGAACTAAGTATATTATATTTTCCTACAACTATTAATAAAAATGTGTCTTGATATTTATGAAAAATTTCAGGTATAATATTTTTTCTTGTGAAACTTTTGTCTTCTTCTATTTGATGCTTCTCCGAACTCGTTTCTGATTTCCTTCTCTGGTATCTCGGTTGAGCATACAACAGTAGTCAGCTAACATATTGACATTCCATCTTCCTTGATAACGTCTCTCGGTACCACGGACATCATGGTGAAATCTTTTCATCCTGTTCTTCACTGTAGATTCACAAATTTTCAGGAAAATATTCAATATATGAGTGTAAGAAATTAACTTTTAAGTGAACTTTTAAGCTCATCTTGCATCCTTGAGCTTCATACGCTGCCAGCAAGCATTGTAGAATGGTTTTGTAGTGAGAATCCTTAGTATTCCTCTAACACTTTTGCACTTCATTCTTGACTAAGTCCCACACTTATTTTTTCTTTCCTCCCATTGTTTCCAAAAAGAAGGGATTAAATACAAGTATTCTTACATCGGGGCCAGTGAAAACTTCGGGAACTTAAAACACATATATCTGAAAAAAAATCCCCATCTGTTGGCAGTGATTTGAAAAACTGCTTTATAAACCCCAGTTTAACATGAAGAGGTAATACAATTTTTTTCTGGCGAAACTAAAATAGTATTAGTGACTTTTTCTCGCCAGGGGCTAAACTGTCTTATGGTGGACAGTTTTTTTCTAGTGCAGCTTCCTGGCTCAACTATCCCACACACAAAGAACGAGAGGATATTTTGTATTACCTCCATGCTGACCCAAAGGCATGGAATAGGTTTTTTTGGATCTCCACAAACTATCCATTGATGATCTTGATTTTTGATTTTCTCCAGAATCGTAGCTAAGTCACTATAGTTTTCTTACATTTGAACCGAGTGTCCTATAGGAAGAGATGAAAATACATTACAATTATGCAGCAAGACTGCATTGAGGCTAGTTTTGGAAGAATCAGTGTACCTATATGCGCCATTCTGGTGAGTCATATTATACGGAGAAAAACTGAGTTTCAATTTGAAATACGCAAAATAAACTTTCTTCACTAACTCATTTATGTTTCTTTGTTTACTTTTCACTGTGTATTAGAAACAAAAATAACAGAAGCTATCGGGAGAAATTACGCAACCTCTATGAGCCATATTCCAGGAATAAAAATACAAACACAGTAAGTAGCGTTCGAATGATGGGTACAAACTGAGTGAGGCATTAGTTGGCTAGCGTGATTCAGAACTTGTTTAGCTTGTTGAAACATTATCTAATCCAACAGCAGGTTGTTTATATTTATTCATAGTACCCCGGAAAACATGTAACATGCTCAAACTCACCATAAACTAATTTAACCTGTTTCGACACAATCATGCGACCTTCCCCCTAACGCAAAAAAATACTTTACCAAACCTCTCCCTATTAGTACTCTCTTCAAACATTAACATGTTTTTTTTTTCAATTATTAATTGTCTTAGTTTAAAGTCCATATTTTAAATCAAAACATAATACTTAATATTAAGTTAATTAGAAATCTTACTTTGAATACAAACAAAAACTGGATTGTAACAGTAAAATTTTACGATATGGAATTTTTTGATAATTTTTTCGTTTTAACCAAGTTAAAATCTATAAGAAAATGTGTAAAAATCTGATGCAGTTATTTACTTGCAGACCTGTATTATTGTTTGTTTTGGATACCGAGTGCTCTGTGCTTATATATGTGCTATAACAGAATATTTTAACGGCTACGACGCTTGTTACTGTAAGCTCAACAGCCCTGATTGGCTGCAGCAAAAAGCGCACGTATTTTCAGGGACAAGTTACTAATTAATCTCTTTTTTTTATCATTCTATAATATCCGTATGGTAATCCATACAATCCTTTACTGGTAACTGCATTGTTATGAAACAATAACTTTGTTTGTTCTGCAAGACCCATACCATGGATTTCAGTTTGGAAACTTTATATTTTTTTTAACAATGTAAATGTAACAACAATGTAACAACAAATCGTCTACGTAATTATTTTTCTGTTGTAACGTAGTTCTTCGACGAACTTCATGCTACAAGAAAGTAAGATGGGCGAGGGAGGAGTCACCTTGTTACGTTTTCATAACACGTGTCCTGCGATACGGCTCCATGCAAGTTTCAGCAGCCCTGCAGAGGACGTAGTGCGTGAAGCCAGTTGGCCGCTGCGCTCACTGCTGCCACTCGCGAGGGGTGGAAAAAAAAACAAACAATTTACCTTCCAGGCACGGGCGTTGTTCGTCCGGGGTCCACAGGTGCATAAAGCATGGAGCTCTCCGAGGGGGTTATGGAGGGGGGAGGGGAGGCGGACCGGCTCTGCCCTCTCAATACTGCATTGTCGTGCCCCAGGAGGCACGAGAGGGAGATGTTCCTCCCCCCTCCCCCTCGACTCCTGTGGCAACTGGAGTGGTGGAGGCCGGCTGCATTATGCACGCTCCGGGGCCGGCGGCGCCGCGCGGAAGCACTAACGCAGCGCGCCAGTTCGTGACGCCCATGCAGTACCAATGTGAGTTACGGAACACTCCCGGGCTGGCCTGGGCTCTGACTGCGCCTTCGCGGTTCCCAGCAACGCCGGAATCCATCTCGAATCCATCTTAGCTCTTCCGCTTCAGCCGTGTCTACTAACGAATTCCTCGATAGTATCACGTTTCAGAATTTTGACGTGACAACGTCTAATAAATCGATGAACGCCGGCTGGCACGCACGAAAAAGGATGACTCATTGTCCCGTTACGCTCATCGTACTCTTGCGCCGCATCTATCTCTCTTCAACTCGATTGTAACAACCATCGATTTGACTTTTTCGAGGCACATTAAACTTGAAACACTCCCATTCGTTTTCTACTTTTCCTATCCTTAACAGAATAACACATATTGGAAGAAGTTAAATAGCAAACATGTATAAAAGTTATAGTTAAAATAATCTGTTCGTTAAAGTAATAAACATATTTGAATAAATGAGTGCAAATAAAAGTAAATTTATCAATTAAATTGTAGATTTCATTTCACTCCTTCTTTGTATCCATACAAAATAGTGATCATTCAATAAAAATGATTCAATTTTATTCATAAAAGTATGCAATCATTTCATCAATATTTTGCTATGACGTTGTCACGTTAAACTATCGTCCGCAAACCGACTTTACAGACAACCAATTCTTTTATTCTTAAGATTTTTTTTCTTATTTAAAAAATAAAGCTGTTGCGGGTAATGCTAAAAGAATAAGTAAACCTATAGTTTAACCGGTATTAATTAGCATTATCCAAGTTTGTTCCGTGAAGTCCGAATAACCAATAAAATCAATTTGAATTAGGTGTTTACTAGTGTACGCCTAAATCTTCCCAACGCTGATTGTGTAATGCTTGAAAAACCGATTGATTAATAAGTTAAGTTTAATTTAGTGAACTTAACGACCAGCAAAAAATTAATAGATTAACCAAACATACATAGTATTCGATTTGGCTTCTTTTGCACATTCAACAGAGCTGATTAATTGCAAATACTGTTAGTTGTTAAGGAAAAGCAATTAAATCACTTCGCAGGCAATAACTGTTGGAACTGTTCATAAAAACGCTCACGGAACGCCGTACGGGCTCTGTGTTCGGCCGCCATTCTGTCACTGAGCACATGCGTTATGTGGCATGTGCTCAAACATGACGGAGCACCTAACATTACCCGGTTAGTGCTGGGTAGACCTAGGTGTACACGGGTAAATGCCGAATTCAAATTTATTTTAGTGGTTATTTGGAATTTACCCAACAAACACTGAGGTTTACTTCTTATAGCACTCACTAACATAGATATCAAATTATTGAAAAAGAAAATATCCAGTCAAAACTGTAAAATAGTAAAGAATTATCTGTTACGAACTTGATTAAGTGAACATAATCGCAATGAAATGAAAGTATTTTAATTGATTGGAATTTCAATGATTCTTATATTGTAACAATCTCAGCATTTTCATTTGTTTTTTCAACAAAGAGTTTCATGGGTCTGTACTGCTTACGGGATATTCGTGAGTGTTTCACTTTGTCCAGGAAATCTTCTGCTGAGCTTTTTGATAGATACAATGTTTAACTTTTGCAATTTATTCTCTATCGAACTTTTTTTAGGAGCATTTATTGTCTTAAAGAAATTAATTCTGCTTACTAAAAAGTACCATACCGAAAACGTGGACACAAAAATGATGTCCATAAATTTTTTTGTACATTACACCTTCCACGACAAAATCTCCAGAAGATAAAAGTGAGGAGTAAACATAATGTTTAGTTATACCAGTGACATATTTATTCATATGAATTAAAAATGAATTATCTGTAACGCATTTATACGCTGGACGTTTCTCATGGAAAATGTTAACGAAATGTTACCAATATCTGTATCCAAGGAAAGTTTTTCGAGGACATTATAGCTATCTTAGTTCTTACTAAAATTGTTTCCTAACATTCCTCAGATTCATGAAGTCTTGACGACGATACATTTTTTCCCTTTAAAAACGGGATAACCATGTAAAAAATTAAAGGTTTGTTCCAAACTGTGATTAATGTACTTGAAAATACTTAAGACGAAAAAAGTAACCCAAATTCCTTACCTAACAGGTTCACCAAGTGTTGAGCAGGGCTTCCAGTGTTTACTAACCATTTACAAATCGTTCTGGATTTATTAAACGTCGTTGCGAAAACAATTTGGAACCGTTGTACTTGGCAATAGCACTCAACTTTCATGATTTCGTTTTAAAAATGGTTTTTCAAGGCAGCGAAAAAGGTGGAAAGAGGTGTTTTCACGGGTGATTTTACGTAGGCTATGTAAAATTCGGTGCATAGTAGATACAATAGGTAGAATAGGTACGTGAACAGTAAATTTTATTTTAAATATCAAACCAAACAAAGGATAGTGTCGCGACTTAAAGTTCCATAGAGGCGCTAGTAGTATAGTTTGGGGGCTCCGGAAACAGGCGCCAGGCGGTGGTGGTGGTGTCGGTGTCCGCCATCTTGGATTGTGACGTCACGGCGGCCATCTTGGATGGTCGTGACCTTGACCTTGAACCCGACGGCCATTTTGGATCCGCCATCTTGGATCCGCCATCTTGGATCCGCCATTTTGGATCCGCCATGTACAATAAGCGTAACGGGACACTGCGTAACGGGACACAGCGTAACGGGACAAGTAGATCACGGTCGCCAATTGAAAATCCGCCATCTTTAAATCGAGCGCCCCACTCATTATGATGAAATTTTCGTCTCTGTCATAATATTGATTTTTTCTGTTCCACTGGAGGCCGCCATCTTGATTACCGTCGTCTTTGTTTCTGCTGTTTGTTCCTAGATAGCGCCAGCGTCGCTCTTGATTTTTTTCTGTTCCACTGGAGGCCGCCATCTTGGATACCGTCGATTTTGTTTCTGTTGTTTGTTCCTAGATAGCGCCAGCATCGCTCTTGATTTTTTTTGTTCCGCCGCAGGCTGCCATCTTGGATACCGTCGACTTTGTTTCTGTCGTTTGTTCCTAGAGAGCGCCAGCGTCACTCTGTCTCATCACATAAGGTCGATGTTTCATTACCTACCAGAGCTATTATGGTCCTTATCGACATATAAAATTAATTTTTTATGCAAAATACATTGGAAGCGCTGTGATTCGAACCAGCGAAGCTCTGATCGCTAGGTTGGAAAACATACGCCTTTAACCGGTCGGCTATCGAGACATTTACCAGACTGAGAATTAAATAAGGTATATAAAAAAATAACATGCATATTCGGACTTGAATTTTTTTAAATTTAAAGTAATAATAGCAATTCCTGTTTGAGACAGAACCGCCATCTTGTATTAAGTCGTAACCGTTGCAATTTCCGTTACGGTCGCCATCTTTAAAATCCGCAATTATTTAGCTAGAAATTCGGGAAAAGTTCCAAAATTCATTAAATAAACCACTCATTAATTTACATATTGATTCGATCCGCTCCTGCCCTTGGTTCGATACCCGATCGATGCAATAATGTTTAATTTTATGAAAAAAATAATAATTTCAATAAACCATGTTCAACATTCTTAAAGAGACTTTAAAACCTCTACTACCATCATCCTATAAGCCATCAAGACCAACATATTGGTAATTCGTAATTGTAATGCTAGAGATTCGGGAAAAAGTTCAAAATTCATTAAATAAATTGACAATAAATATACTGATTGAATAGATCGACTAAGGTCCTTGGTTCGATCCCTGACCGATACCAAACAACTTTAATACTTTAAAAAAGTACCACTAAAGTGACAGGTCTGAGAAAATAAAAACACCGCAAGTTCTTTAAAAAAACTTTTATTACATACATACTACACTACTACAAGTACAAAAAAATACACAGGCAAATTACTAAAGTCTTGGTTAAGATTTATTTCCGCATTTAATCTTGTGCTGTTCCAGACACTGTATAGCTGTGAGTCCTGATTTTCGAGGTCGATTAGCAAAATACTTAAAGCACATCTTACACATATAAATCTTATGTTGATGATTTTGTAACCTGGGGTCTCACAAGTCGGGAGAAGTTTTTGATGTAGCAGTAGTGTGCAGAACCGCTTTCACTTGTCACAAGCAACAAATCGAAATGATTTTTTTTTTGTTTTGTTACCCGAATCGGACACACCTTATTATCCTCATTTAGCGCATACACATTAACTGAGACTTCAGGGTTATTTTTCTCAAAAACTTTTATCGGATTTAACGGTGGCGGATAGCACAGTCCATCGAAGTTGTACTTATTCTCCAAAGCATAATACCTCTTATCAACACGGTTTTGATGACTTCCCTCGACAAATCTTGCCAAAATACTCCATTTAAAACAAAACTGGTCCTTCAAGTTTTGGCAATTGACTACTGCTCTTTTGTTGACTATCGCCTTAGGTAAGGCAATAAATGATGATGTCTGATGGTATGGAAGCATACTATCACTTGATTCGTTTCCTATGCACATAATCTTGTGACTGTCCAGACTGTTACAATGCGAAAAAACCTTATCGCATTTGTCGCACTTATATGTCTCTCGAGAGATTGTCAGAGACCTACTGCAGGTAATTGATGCACCACAATATTTGCATTGATGCGATGTGCGCTCTTCATTAGTTGAAGAATCCATTGCTGATGATGACATGTCAGCTGATGGTGAAACAGCACGTATCTTTGTCTCCTCTGCAGCAGGTATCGGGATCTCCACAGCTGTCGACACCTCAACCATTGAGCCCTCCGCTGCCGTGGTCTCCTCTGCAAATGGTATCGGGATCTCCGTCTCCATCATCGTTGCTGCCATTGAGGTCCTCGCTGCTGTCGGTAAACATTCTATTCCGGTCGACATAACTAAATCTCACGAAACTTAATGGTGAGAGCACGTCCGTACTGCACCGCGGCCAGAGGTGAACTGCGGGTCCAGTCGTCCGAACCTCGCTTATATACCCGTGGTCTACTGGTATACTACATGAGTCAAAATATTGTCTGTATTTAAAAATTTTTTATTAGGTACCTAAAAATTGTAGAAATAAAAAACACACGAGTTCAAGTTTTACACATTTATTTATAAAAAGTACACAAATACATATTAGGTTAAGGATTCAAGCATTTTCACAAGCAAAGTCTTTAATGCCACACGAACTGACTCGTCGACTCCGGTTCCAACTGGTTCGTTGACTCCGGTTCCAACTGGTTCGCCGGTCACGCGATCAGGAACACAGGTTTCCAGCTGGTCATCTTCTGCGACGTCGACAACTCCGACAAGACATGGTCGGTGACGTCTGTGACCACGTCTACGCCTGGGCTTTGGCTCAGTGCTAATTGGGACAGATTCACTGCCTGAACTGCGACGACGAGACACACACCGTTTGGACGTCTGCGTAGAAGCATCACAGGTCGCAACAGGTTGCAACACGACCATGTTGGGTGTTGCACGTGAAGACGAGGCGACTACCTCAGCGATGCTAGCAGGAAGGATTGTGTGTGGTCTCATGTGATAGACGGCACAGTTTCCAGGTTCGCAACAATCTACTAGCTGCTGAGTCGGTTCGCAGGACACGGGAAAGTGCGCATACCGCCAATGCTGAGCGCCTCCATCACAGGTTTCTGTATATGTACGTAGATACCCGGAATCCCAGTAGCTGTACTCGATACTGCTGAAGCTAGGTCTCGCGCTCACGTACACGTTAGCAGGATGAAACGTAAACATCTTCTTGCGGGTAGAACGTCAACTGAAGGCACGTACGTAGGTACGTCATTTATATATGCAGGCTCCTACTAACATTGTGTGTGCCATTTCTGCATTAACTGCGAGTTTGTACAGGCACAGACACGTTCAAACTTGTCACGTAGCTGCACGGCGTATATTGCACTAAGCTTGCGCAGGGAAGGACAACCGTAGTCGGTCTGTATATCCACAATTTCAGCTGCTCCGACGTCACACAGTTCTGGTAGCCATTTCTTCTGTTCAGGTCCGGCGACGTAGATTATTTCGTTTTGCAGTAGTAAATCTTCAATAGTGTTTTTCACTTGGTGGTACGAAATTTTTCCTTCGTCCCACTCTAGTCCATGATAATATTTACATAGCCATTCATTCGACCGTTTACTTTTTTCGTCTAGTAGTTTCCACGGATACGGAGGTCGGAAGCTGCGGGTTCGAGTCCGGCCGTCGTGAGTGACGCCAATTTCCTTGAGCACGAATCCGTTTTGGCTCTGGAAACCTTGCAGGTTGCAGTACATCTTGTGGCTAGCAATGCTCGGTCGTAACTAAATTATTATCGAAAACGAAACAGTATTTATGTCAGAATTTTCACAAGTTTGTCTCGACAATTGTACGATGCAAGCCGATCGTGAAGTATCAGACAAAAAGCATAGGTGTTTGGCGGAATATTTCCGCTAGTTGTTATCTCGATCCTACAGTCGATGATGTTTGAATTTATACGATCATCCTGTTTGGAAACGTCAAACACCATTAACGGTGCCTTGTTCTTGAAACTGTCGGGACTCAGTATCGGTGACTGTATCCGCCCGTAGTAAGCTTGCTGAAACTTGGCATACATTTGATATGCTAGAAGAAATCTTCCACTTTCAAAATCCATGTTCATGTCAACGTACGGATAACTTTCGCTGTTTAAAAATATTTTTACATTACGTATTTGACAGTTATCGAATACGGAGCGACTTACTCCTGCATTGAGCTGTCTTCCGGTCTGAAGCCCGACGATGATGTATCTTGGTTTTTCCGTAGCGAAGCTGGACTTTACTATCCAATTGATACGCTGACTATGAGGCAAGCCAGGATAAGTTTCCAGGCTCCAGGATCGGAATGGCACATCGAAGTTCTTGCCATTTTCTATGTTATTCAACATCTTGACTCGCTCAACGGTGCTCACTTGGATGTGGGGCAGCATCCACTCGATAGACTGTAGTGTTAGCGAGACATCTTGAGGGTTTTCTGCAGCGGCGACAATTGCATTAATGTGCGTGTTGGCTAGAAGCAGTACGAGCTCTTGTTTCGAATTAATGATTATATGCTTGTAGTCCTCAGCGAATCCAAGAAGCATGGACAGAGGAACACAAACTTCGAACTTCCCTTCGGCATAAACCGGAAGCTTATATTCATCCTCGAGAGCCCAACCGGCCATCCTTGCAGCAGACAGTTCATTTGGCGTGAGCGAAAGGTAATTTTTCATAGCAGATGTTATGCCTACATCTCTCGTCTGGTCTACCTCGACACCATTGAGTACATAAGTAATGCGCTCGATTAGGTGAAGAATACCATTGCAGGATATTGATGTCGTTGTCGGGTGCGTACCATCCGCTTTTGTAAGCGTGCCTCTTATACGTAGAAATGACTGCGAAGGTAAAGTACAAATATCTTGGTGCTGTACAGCAATGCGTACTTCCGATGGTAGTGCGTACGGTCCGAGCAGGAAAGGCTGGTACTCGTGCAATTCCATTTTCGTAATGCTGTCATCAAAAATCACCGGATCTTCCACGTTGAGGATTTCGTCTTCCATATTTATTCGGCACTTGTCCAATACTGAGAAGATACTTTATGTTGTCAGGTGTTAATGCACCGATGTCTGGTAGAGAACTGTTCTTATTCACGACAATAAGATTTCTTTTATAACTGTTCGGTGTTACGAACTTTATGCCCATCGCTTCAAGTGCAGACGTAATGTAATTTCTTCGTCTTGAAAATTCACCAATCGTCCTCGCTGGTCAACGATTCTGACGACGACTTCGTGTGCGCACTTCACGACGACTGGAACGTAAATGATACTTTGCGGTACTTCTACCAGTTTATATCCTGGCGGGACCATCGGCGAAAACTCGTGCAGCATGTTGCTTAGTCTTCCGTTGAGATACGTTCCACTTGCCAAATTACAGTTTATTCTTATGACATTCACAGGCAAAATGTTTACTGCGCGCGTAGATTCGTGCGTTCTTCCCGTATCATAAACCTTTGATTCGAATCCGAGCATCGTACCTATGGTACCAGGTTTCGTAAAGTCGACATTTTCACTGCATGTTAGAATGCTTTTTTGAGTGTTTGGATTTCCACGCAGTTGAAAGTCTACATCCTATGGTAACATATCCCTGATGTAATTTGCAATGTCATCAATTTCGTAAGAGCCAACAGGTAACCGTATTTCATGAGCGGTCCCATCGCTTTTCAGGAAGCAGATCTTGCAATTTTCTTCGTCAATGTTCGGTATGGCATTATACGTTTGAAAATCTACGAGTCCGATACACCATTCTCCGTCTAAATCCAGAGGCGGGAAATGAACCGCCCGCAGCTCAGATGCGTGACCTGTCAATGTAAGTGTTATCGACATGACTAATAAATTATCGTCACTGCACAACCTTTAAGTAACAATTTTTATTTGTCAGCTATTTTTGTTTGTTAGAAAGCGAAGACACAAGTGTCCGCAGTTTGTTTGATTAGGCCTCTGTTCCGTTTCGTAATTGTAAAACAACTTAGTGGACCAGCCCAGGTACTGTCGCAGTTCTGGCGGAGGCCGTAAATTTCCAAAACTATCGTAGTACTCGGCCATTTTTCCAGACTTTATATACGCCACCCAGTGCGTGCCGCGACCCGCCGACGTGTCTAAATTAATTATGGCACACTCACGTGTGTTTGGCTTGCTGGGCAAAGTGTCTCGCATAAACACGCCACGGAAGTTTGGTATTTTAAGTTTGCGTGCGTACTTTATTAAATCTACATTGGTGAGCGGACGTTTTGGCAAAGAATTTAGGATTTTCTCTTTACTCGTTTCTTTTTCATGCCTCGGCCTGCCTTGTGCGGCCGTAAGTAGAGTCCTGCACCGTTTTTTTTTTACCGATGGCAATGGCTTCCATGCTGGAATTGTGTCGCTGTGCTTCTTTTAACTGCTTGCGTTCATTCTTCGAAGTGTTGACTGCCCGCACTATGCCGCTCGTTGCACCGATGAGGCCGCCGAGAGCACCTAATGCAGGCAAAAGCAAAGGAAGAAATCCTCCTATAATCTTCTTGTCGAGAGTCTGTAATTTTTGCTTGGCTTTTTGCACGCCTGCACCGATCTTGCGTTTGGTCTTGCGTGAGTTAGTCTTTGACTTGATGTAGCTGGTTCGACGAGCACCCAATCCTAATTTCGTCTTTGCCTTCATGATTTTAGATACGCCCCACGCTGCGATTTTCTCTCCTAGTCCCGCATCCGGCGATTTACTTATATCTTCGGCTTTCTGTGCCAATATCTCGTCGGCCCGGTGCCTGGATTCCAGATCCTTGCTTAATGAATATGCGAAATCGTGCTGCTTGCACTTTTCGTCCAGAGAATTAATGCCCACGTCACCACGAGCTAACCTTTTCGCTAGTTTAGTCCCGGGGCCGCAGAATCTGTAGCCGGGAATGTGTAGCTCGAATGGCAGATTGTTTATCAGCGAGTTCACGAGTCCCGCGCCGATGTGTTTTTTGTTCTTACCTCTTCGAGGCATTACATGCAACTGACCTAAAATCAATAAATACGATTGCTCTTATAAAATTTTCGTCAGTACAATGCAGGTCGTCAAGAAAGACGTGTGTTTGCCCGTGTGCATTACGCAAGACGATGTATTTAGTGCGCGTGAATCACGACATGGCGTATTATTACCGTCCACCGTACGTTGCATCATAGCAGGACCGTCAAACTGCGGCAAGACGTGCGTTTTACTGAGTTTACTGGAGGAGCCAAACGGTCTTCGGTTCGAGAACGTTTACTTGTATTCCAAGTCGTTGCAACAGCCAAAGTACCAGCGCCTAGCAACTGTTCTACGATCTGTGGATGGTCTGGAGTATTTTCCGTTTAGCGATAATACCGATGTGGTGTCTACCGACGAAGCAAAAGCCAATTCCGTGTTTGTTTTCGACGATGTAATGTGCGAGAAACAAGGCATAATACAAGAGTACTTTTCCATGGGCAGACACGCCAAGGTAGACTGCGTATACCTGTGTCAGACGTACAGTCGTATTCCAAAACATCTCCTACGAGACATCGCGAATGTCATAGTTTTGTTTCGCATGGACGAACTTAATTTACGTCACGCTTATGACGATCACGTAAACACCGACATGACATTTCAGGAATTCAAAGACATGTGCTCCTTGTGTTGGAAAGAAGAACATGGATTCCTAGTCATAGTCAAAGACTGGCCTCTATATAAGGGCAGGTACAGACGAGGTTTCGATCAGTTTATTGCCAAACATGAGTCATAGCATTTCTAAATTCGGTCGTAGCAGTCGAGACTTACGTACGGCTCTCAAGTCTCATGACGGCGATATCCGCAAATACATTTCTCTACTGGCTCAAAAAGTAGACAGTGTGAAAAAGGAATTACTAGAGTATCTCGTTGCCATCGACCAGCGTGTGGAAGCCTTGGATTCTCGCATTCGCGACATGATCGAAGTATCGAATGCACAAAGACGGGACGATCTGAGGACTTTTCAAAGTAGTCTGAAAGTATCACTATCTCACTTGTCGACAAATTCAGATTCAGCCAAACACAAGAAAGAAGTTTCTGCGAACGAATAAAAAAGTATAAAAGGAGGTCTTGCAATAAGTTTTCAGCCAGTACAATGTCGGACCTGGCCAGTGACCTTCATCGAGCTATACAGTCTGTTCGTGAAAAATATCTACTTACTAGACGAACCAGACTTGCACGTGAGATGGCAAATGAGGAGATATTTAAACCAATCACTAGTCGTCTCGACGAACTTAAAAACAAGGAAGAACCGGCCATCATTGTGAAGACAGAAGTTGAAGATGAAATGACAAGTGTAAAGAAGAGAAAGTATGAACCAGATCGAGAAGAGGACTTAACAAGTACAGAGTCCATGCACAAGAAAAAAATACCGAAAAAGGGACATCAAGTTAATGCAATGGTCCGACCATACCTGATATCGTTTACGAGCCGGAATAATGACACGACCTACGGAGTGTACAGAAAACATAATAAGTGGTTCCTCGGTGCTAAAGAAATAGACTTTCTACCAGGAAACATCGTGCGCGTAGCAGAGTTCAAAACGCGCGGGACTCTGGGTCTGTACGAATTGCTGTTTCGCAGGGAACCTAAAGGATATTCTCACAACGACTTACAAGAGTACAAAAAACTGCTAGAGCTAACCAATGCACATTTTCGCGATAACGATCCAGATAGTGGTGTATATAAAGATGTAGATCATGAAAAAATGGACATTCTCGCTAATCTCTTCAGTGAACTAACAATACACGGAGAAGGTTTAAAAAAGCTAGAAAGTGGTCAGACATTTGACTATGTATATTGGGACGACCCTAATGAATTAGTTGATCGCCTTAGAATTCTACATGCTTCGCTTAGTGTAGGAAACTATTCGCACATCAACGAAATAGTCTCCATAATTGAAGAACTGAAGGAAGCCGGCTACATACAATGAGTCGAACCGGAATCGCTCGCGAACGTCATGCTCCTGCTAGACGGAAATACCTTCGTCGCAAAGTCATAGTTCGTGGAATTGACGATTTATTCCAGGCGGACCTTGTTGAGATGATACCGTATTCCCGATTGAATAAAGGTTTCAAGTACATGTTGACAGTCATCGATGTTTATAGCAAGTCCGCTTGGGCTAGACCTGTCAAATCAAAGACTGCAACTGACGTAGCCAAGGCCATGAACAATATTTTGCGTGATGGACGTGTACCGTCGCACCTGCAAACGGACCTCGGGAAAGAATTCTACAATGCAACCTTCAAGGCTTTGATGAAGAAGTATGGCATCAAACACTACTCTACATTTAGTAACGTCAAGGCCTCCGTTGTCGAAAGGTTTAACAGAACATTGCGTTCCAAGATGTGGCGACAGTTCACGGCTAACGGAAATTACAAGTGGCTTGACATCTTGCCGAAACTAATAAGCGAGTATAATTCCACGGTGCATTCTACCACGAAAATGAAGCCAAAGGACGTAACGGACAATCGCCTGCTTCAAACAGTGTTTTCCAACACGAAGAAGAAAGATCCACGAAAGCGTAAAGCTAACGTCGGTGACATTGTGCGAATCTCCAAGCAGAAAGGTATCTTCGAGAAAGGTTTCACTGCGAACTGGAGTCCCGAACTTTTCCGTGTGACACATGTTCGTGAATCAGAGCCTAGGACCTACTACCTCGAAGATTTGGACCATAAACCTATCCATGGCGGATTCTATGCCGAAGAGATTCAGCCTACTTTGTATCCCGATACGTACTTGGTTGAGAAGATTATAAAACGAAGAAATGGACTGTCCTACGTCAAGTGGTGGGGCTTTCCACCTCGCTTTAATTCGTGGGTGGCTGATGCGGAAATCGAGAAATCCACAAAACTGTAGTAATTTGTCAGTGTTTTTTTTTGTACTTGTAGTAGTGTAGTATGTATGTAATAAAAGTTTTTTTAAAGAACTTGCGGTGTTTTTATTTTCTCAGACCTGTCACTTTAGTGGTACTTTTTTAAAGTATTAAAGTTGTTTGGTATCGGTCAGGGATCGAACCAAGGACCTTAGTCGATCTATTCAATCAGTATATTTATTGTCAATTTATTTAATGAATTTTGAACTTTTTCCCGAATCTCTAGCATTACAATTACGAATTACCAATATGTTGGTCTTGATGGCTTATAGGATGATGGTAGTAGAGGTTTTAAAGTCTCTTTAAGAATGTTGAACATGGTTTATTGAAATTATTATTTTTTTCATAAAATTAAACATTATTGCATCGATCGGGTATCGAACCAAGGGCAGGAGCGGATCGAATCAATATGTAAATTAATGAGTGGTTTATTTAATGAATTTTGGAACTTTTCCCGAATTTCTAGCTAAATAATTGCGGATTTTAAAGATGGCGACCGTAACGGAAATTGCAACGGTTACGACTTAATACAAGATGGCGGTTCTGTCTCAAACAGGAATTGCTATTATTACTTTAAATTTAAAAAAATTCAAGTCCGAATATGCATGTTATTTTTTTATATACCTTATTTAATTCTCAGTCTGGTAAATGTCTCGATAGCCGACCGGTTAAAGGCGTATGTTTTCCAACCTAGCGATCAGAGCTTCGCTGGTTCGAATCACAACGCTTCCAATGTATTTTGCATAAAAAATTAATTTTATATGTCGATAAGGACCATAATAGCTCTGGTAGGTAATGAAACATCGACCTTATGTGATGAGACAGAGTGACGCTGGCGCTCTCTAGGAACAAACGACAGAAACAAAGTCGACGGTATCCAAGATGGCGGCCTGCGGCGGAACAAAAAAAATCAAGAGCGATGCTGGCGCTATCTAGGAACAAACAACAGAAACAAAATCGACGGTATCCAAGATGGCGGCCTCCAGTGGAACAGAAAAAAATCAAGAGCGACGCTGGCGCTATCTAGGAACAAACAGCAGAAACAAAGACGACGGTAATCAAGATGGCGGCCTCCAGTGGAACAGAAAAAATCAATATTATGACAGAGACGAAAATTTCATCATAATGAGTGGGGCGCTCGATTTAAAGATGGCGGATTTTCAATTGGCGACCGTGATCTACTTGTCCCGTTACACTGTGTCCCGTTACGCAGTGTACCGTTACGCTTATTGTACATGGCGGATCCAAGATGGCGGATCCAAGATGGCGGATCCAAAATGGCCGTCGGGGTCAAGGTCAAGGTCAAAGGTCAAGGTCACGACCATCCAAGATGGCCGCCGTGACGTCACAATCCAAGATGGCGGACACCGACACCACCACCACCGCCTGGCGCCTGTTTCCGGAGCCCCCAAACTATACTACTGGCGCTTTACCTGCGAGAAGACTGCATGCCACCTCGGTGCCTGGCGCTTAGAGGCGAAGCAAGCCAGTGTCGCCCTTAGAGCATGCGGTATAAGTGCTTGTGCACCCAACCGAGCGCCCCCCTAAGGCTGGCAATAACGTCCGTTTTATTACACAACACCCACCAATCCCAGTCTCACTGCCACAAACTGCACTCAAAATAAACTTCTCGTTTTAACGATGGTTCGTTCATCATCCCCTCTCTTTAGCTCCTCGTGCGTCCACACAATTGCCAAACGCGTCCGTAGAAGTGATTACACACGAGAGGAGTTATCTCAGTGATGACTCTTTGACTGACATGTCAACAGCTCACATCACACACGTAACGCAACGCTGCCAAATCGCAAAAAACCTAGTTTGGAGATAATGATGGAAGTTTTAATTTGCAATGTTAAGTACATACCTATTTTTATTAATGGAAAAGCTTTAGAGTTCGTGCAAGGTTGTTTTATTTTATTACGTGTACGTCCAGGCAATACTTGTTACTAAAATCTGTGATTCCATTGTTATGACAGTTGAATATATAGGTAACAATCTAAATGAAAAACTGCCGAAGAATACAATATAACATCGAATAAAATAATTTTCACGGTGTCACATTGCCACAAATAAAAACTTCGGCACATGATTCATTATAAAACACACTGCAAAACTGACACATCTGCAGATGTGCCACATTGTGAAGCGTGTTTAGCCATGTAAACCTCCAAATTTGTATATGAGGTAGTCTTGTATATATGGGCAACCGTACTATTATCAATAGTGCAAAAGAATCATAATACATGTTGTGAAATTGTTGTTCTTCAGCTCAAAAACAAGCAAAAAATTAAAAATGTAAAATAACAGTGAAATTTGTATGAAATTAAAAAAAAAACGTTTTTCACATGTTAAAGACTACAGTTTTTCTGTCATACGAAAGAAGTGTTTATTTCAAATATGAAGCTTTCTTGAGTTGTGGTGGTTTGCTGCATAGGTTAAAACTTCAGTTCAGGAAATACTAACTTCTAGGTATCACGTGTAACAAATTTCTATCTTATCTTCAGTTATTGACTTTTTTTTTTTTTCAGTGATGACATATGAGAAAAAATAACGGAAAATAATGAACGTATTGTGTATGGCGCTTAGCCAGGAACTACCTGGAGTGTTTTCTAAGCATTTGCCTGGAAAGTTTTTGACAACATTAAAAAAAAGGCAAACCAGAATGACATGCCTGTGATTTGAACGCGGCTTCCCTGGTATGCGAAAGCGCCCCCTTGCTAAGTTTCAAGGAGAGAAAAAAAATGGTGAGCGAGTCTTTCAGTACTCAACCAGAGATGTGTGACATCTAACCTCGGTATCGAGCAAATTCATGTTTTCTCATGTTGCAAATACGCTTATAGTACGAAACTAAAATACGAAATTTATCGTAAAATCCTTAAAAATTATCTCGAGCGTGATAAAAAAAAATAATCCGCAAAATTGCGTTTTCCACTACATTTCTTGACACGCCAGTACTCCTTCGTGGCACTATCGAGACTCCTGGTTCCTCTGCGCACATGGTCCCTCGAGGAGACCAGGTCAGTGACCCGGACCTTTCCCGGTCCACCAATCAGCACTCCTCTGACAAACCCTAAGTCCCGCCCCTGCAGCCAAGTTTCATGTTTGTGGGCATAGGTTTTATTCTGATCTCTTTGAATTTCTATATTTCTGTTACAGTTATACACTGGTACATCAAGTTGTTGGATCAGAATTAACATACGTATAATAGTTTGGAAAACAGTTTTAAGTTTAATGTTCTCCTCTCCTGTAAATACAGCTCCCAAGTGGTCACTCGGACAAGTGGTCCTTCGGACAAAAGGAGCTCGGACAAGTGGCCATTCGGAGAAGTGGACACCCGCAGCTCCCCACCGGCCATAAGAAAGGAGACGGGCTGTCAGCCCACAGCCTCTGTGCAGTCAGCAGGTTGTTCCTCCACCCGCTGTCTCTTAGGAGTGCGCAGTTCAGCCCGGCTGTCGGCCCACAGCCTCTGTGCAGTCAGCAGGTTGTTCCTCCACCCGCTGTCTCTTAGGAGTGCGCAGTTCAGCCCGGCTGTCGGCCCACAGCCTCTGTGCAGTCAGCAGGTTGTTCCTCCACCCGCTGTCTCTCAGGAGTGCCCAGTTCAGCCCGGCTGTCAGCCCACAGCCTCTGTGCAGTCAGCAGGTTGTTCCTCCACCCGCTGTCTCTTAGGAGTGCGCAGTTCAGCCCGGCTGTCAGCCCACAGCCTCTGTGCAGTCAGCAGGTTGTTCCTCCACCCGCTGTCTCTTAGGAGTGCGCAGTTCAGCCCGGCTGTCAGCCCACAGCCTCTGTGCAGTCAGCAGGATGTTCCTCCACCCGCTGTCTCTTAGGAGTGCGCAGTTCAGCCCGGCTGTCAGCCCACAGCCTCTGTGCAGTCAGCAGGGTGTTCCTCCACCCGCTGTCTCTTAGGAGTGCGCAGTTCAGCCCGGCTGTCAGCCCACAGCCTCTGTGCAGTCAGCAGGTTGTTCCTCCACCCGCTGTCTCTTAGGAGTGCGCAGTTCAGCCCGGCTGTCAGCCCACAGCCTCTGTGCAGTCAGCAGGTTGTTCCTCCACCCGCTGTCTCTTAGGAGTGCGCAGTTAAGCCCGGCTGTCAGCCCACAGCCTCTGTGCAGTCAGCAGGTTGTTCCTCCACCCGCTGTCTCTTAGGAGTGCGCAGTTCAGCCCGGCTGTCAGCCCACAGCCTCTGTGCAGTCAGCAGGATGTTCCTCCGCCCGCTGTCTCTTAGGAGTGCGCAGTTCAGCCCGGCTGTCAGCCCACAGCCTCCGTGCAGTCAGCAGGTCGTTCCTCCACCCGCTGTCTCTCAGGAGTGCGCAGTTCAGCCCGGCTGTCAGCCCACAGCCTCTGTGCAGTCAGCAGGATGTTCCTCCACCCGCTGTCTCTTAGGAGTGCGCAGTTCAGCCCGGCTGTCAGCCCACAGCCTCTGTGCAGTCAGCAGGGTGTTCCTCCACCCGCTGTCTCTTAGGAGTGCGCAGTTCAGCCCGGCTGTCAGCCCACAGCCTCTGTGCAGTCAGCAGGTTGTTCCTCCACCCGCTGTCTCTTAGGAGTGCGCAGTTCAGCCCGGCTGTCAGCCCACAGCCTCTGTGCAGTCAACAGGTTGTTCCTCCACCCGCTGTCTCTTAGGAGTGCGCAGTTAAGCCCGGCTGTCAGCCCACAGCCTCTGTGCTGTCAGCAGGTTGTTCCTCCACTCGCTGTCTCTTAGGAGTGCGCAGTTCAGCCCGGCTGTCAGCCCACAGCCTCTGTGCAGTCAGCAGGTCGTTCCTCCACCCGCTGTCTCTCAGGAGTGCGCAGTTCAGCCCGGATGTCAGCCCACAGCCTCTGTGTAGTCAGCAGGTTGTTCCTCCACCCGCTGTCTCTTAGGAGTGCGCAGTTCAGCCCGGCTGTCAGCCCACAGCCTCTGTGCAGTCAGCAGGGTGTTCGTCCACCTGCTGTCTCTTAGGAGTGCGCAGTTCAGCCCGGCTGTCAGCCCACAGCCTCTGTGCAGTCAGCAGGTTGTTCCTCCACCCGCTGTCTCTTAGGAGTGCGCAGTTCAGCCCGGCTGTCAGCCCACAGCCTCTGTGCAGTCAGCAGGTTGTTCCTCCACCCGCTGTCTCTTAGGAGTGCGCAGTTCAGCCCGGCTGTCGGCCCACAGCCTCTGTGCAGTCAGCAGGTTGTTCCTCCACCCGCTGTCTCTCAGGAGTGCGCAGTTTAGCCCGGCTGTCAGCCCACAGCCTCTGTGCAGTC
Source organism: Bacillus rossius redtenbacheri (assembly GCF_032445375.1). Lineage (NCBI taxonomy): Eukaryota > Metazoa > Arthropoda > Insecta > Phasmatodea > Bacillidae > Bacillus > Bacillus rossius. The sequence continues at coordinate 11,036,955 of NC_086336.1, read as the reverse complement.
AGCAGGTTGTTCCTCCACCCGCTGTCTCTTAGGAGTGCGCAGTTCAGCCCGGCTGTCAGCCCACAGCCTCTGTGCAGTCAGCAGGGTGTTCCTCCACCCGCTGTCTCTTAGGAGTGCGCAGTTCAGCCCGGCTGTCAGCCCACAGCCTCTGTGCAGTCAGCAGGTTGTTCCTCCACCCGCTGTCTCTTAGGAGTGCGCAGTTCAGCCCGGCTGTCAGCCCACAGCCTCTGTGCAGTCAGCAGGATGTTCCTCCACCCGCTGTCTCTTAGGAGTGCGCAGTTCAGCCCGGCTGTCAGCCCACAGCCTCTGTGCAGTCAGCAGGGTGTTCCTCCACCCGCTGTCTCTTAGGAGTGCGCAGTTCAGCCCGGCTGTCAGCCCACAGCCTCTGTGCAGTCAGCAGGTTGTTCCTCCACCCGCTGTCTCTTAGGAGTGCGCAGTTCAGCCCGGCTGTCAGCCCACAGCCTCTGTGCAGTCAACAGGTTGTTCCTCCACCCGCTGTCTCTTAGGAGTGCGCAGTTAAGCCCGGCTGTCAGCCCACAGCCTCTGTGCTGTCAGCAGGTTGTTCCTCCACCCGCTGTCTCTTAGGAGTGCGCAGTTCAGCCCGGCTGTCAGCCCACAGCCTCTGTGCAGTCAGCAGGATGTTCCTCCGCCCGCTGTCTCTTAGGAGTGCGCAGTTCAGCCCGGCTGTCAGCCCACAGCCTCTGTGCAGTCAGCAGGTCGTTCCTCCACCCGCTGTCTCTCAGGAGTGCGCAGTTCAGCCCGGCTGTCAGCCCACAGCCTCTGTGCAGTCAGCAGGTCGTTCCTCCACCCGCTGTTTCTTAGGAGTGCGCAGTTCAGCCCGGCTGTCAGCCCACAGCCTCTGTGCAGTCAGCAGGGTGTTCCTCCACCCGCTGTCTCTTAGGAGTGCGCAGTTCAGCCCGGCTGTCAGCCCACAGCCTCTGTGCAGTCAGCAGGTTGTTCCTCCACCCGCTGTCTCTGAGGAGTGCGCAGTTCAGCCCGGCTGTCAGCCCACAGCCTCTGTGCAGTCAGCAGGTTGTTCCTCCACCCGCTGTCTCTTAGGAGTGCGCAGTTCAGCCCGGCTGTCAGCCCACAGCCTCTGTGCAGAAAGCAGGGTGTTCCTCCACCCGCTGTCTCTTAGGAGTGCGCAGTTCAGCCCGGCTGTCGGCCTACAGCCTCTTTGCAGTCAGCAGGTTGTTCCTCCACCCGCTGTCTCTTAGGAGTGCGCAGTTCAGCCCGGCTGTCGGCCCACAGCCTCTGTGCAGTCAGCAGGTTGTTCCTACACCCGCTGTCTCTTAGGAGTGCGCAGTTCAGCCCGGCTGTCAGCCCACAGCCTCTGTGCAGTCAGAAGGTTGTTCCTCCACCCGCTGTCTCTTAGGAGTGCGCAGTTCAGCCCGGCTGTCAGCCCACAGCCTCTGTGCAGTCAGCAGGATGTTCCTCCACCCGTTGTCTCTTAGGAGTGCGCAATTCAGCCCGGCTGTCAGCCCACAGCCTCTGTGCAGTCAGCAGGTCGTTCCTCCACCCGCTGTCTCTCAGGAGTGCGCAGTTCAGCCCGGCTGTCAGCCCACAGCCTCTGTGCAGTCAGCAGGTTGTTCCTCCACCCGCTGTCTCTTAGGAGTGCGCAGTTCAGCCCGGCTGTCAGCCCACAGCCTCTGTGCAGTCAGCAGGTCGTTCCTCCACCCGCTGTCTCTCAGGAGTGCGCAGTTCAGCCCGGATGTCAGCCCACAGCCTCTGTGTAGTCAGCAGGTTGTTCCTCCACCCGCTGTCTCTTATGAGTGCGCCGTTCAGCCCGGCTGTCAGCCCACAGCCTCTGTGCAGTCAGCAGGGTGTTCGTCTACCTGCTGTCTCTTAGGAGTGCGCAGTTCAGCCCGGCTGTCAGCCCACAGCCTCTGTGCAGTCAGCAGGTTGTTCCTCCACCCGCTGTCTCTTAGGAGTGCGCAGTTCAGCCCGGCTGTCAGCCCACAGCCTCTGTGCAGTCAGCAGGTTGTTCCTCCACCCGCTGTCTCTTAGGAGTGCGCAGTTCAGCCCGGCTGTCGGCCCACAGCCTCTGTGCAGTCAGCAGGATGTTCCTCCACCCGCTGTCTCTTAGGAGTGCGCAGTTCAGCCCGGCTGTCAGCCCACAGCCTCTGTGCAGTCAGCAGGTCGTTCCTCCACCCGCTGTCTCTCAGGTGTGCGCAGTTCAGCCCGGCTGTCAGCCCTTAGCCTCTGTGCAGTCAGCAGGATGTTCCTCCACCCGCTGTCTCTTAGGAGTGCGCAGTTCAGCCCGGCTGTCAGCCCACAGCCTCTGTGCAGTCAGCAGGTCGTTCCTCCACCCGCTGTCTCTCAGGAGTGCGCAGTTCAGCCCGGCTGTCAGCCCACAGCCTCTGTGCAGTCAGCAAGTTGTTCCTCCACCCGCTGTCTCTTAGGAGTGCGCAGTTCAGCCCGGCTGTCAGCCCACAGCCTCTGTGCAGTCAGCAGGTCGTTCCTCCACCCGCTGTCTCTCAGGAGTGCGCAGTTCAGCCCGGCTGTCAGCCCACAGCCTCTGTGCAGTCAGCAGGTTGTTCCTCCACCCGCTGTCTCTTAGGAGTGCGCAGTTCAGCCCGGCTGTCAGCCCACAGCCTCTGTGCAGTCAGCAGGGTGTTCCTCCACCCGCTGTCTCTTAGGAGTGCGCAGTTCAGCCCGGCTGTCAGCCCACAGCCTCTGTGCAGTCAGCAGGTCGTTCCTCCACCCGCTGTCTCTCAGGAGTGCGCAGTTCAGCCCGGCTGTCAGCCCACAGCCTCTGTGCAGTCAGCAGGTTGTTCCTCCACCCGCTGTCTCTTAGGAGTGCGCAGTTCAGCCCGGCTGTCAGCCCACAGCCTCTGTGCAGTCAGCAGGTTGTTCCTCCACCCGCTGTCTCTTAGGAGTGCGCAGTTCAGCCCGGCTGTCAGCCCACAGCCTCTGTGCAGTCAGCAGGTCGTTCCTCCACCCGCTGTCTCTCAGGAGTGCGCAGTTCAGCCCGGATGTCAGCCCACAGCCTCTGTGCAGTCAGCAGGTTGTTCCTCCACCCGCTGTCTCTTAGGAGTGCGCAGTTCAGCCCGGCTGTCAGCCCACAGCCTCTGTGCAGTCAGCAGGATGTTCCTCCACCCGCTGTCTCTTAGGAGTGCGCAGTTCAGCCCGGCTGTCAGCCCACAGCCTCTGTGCAGTCAGCAGGATGTTCCTCCACCCGCTGTCTCTTAGGAGTGCGCAGTTCAGCCCGGCTGTCAGCCCACAGCCTCTGTGCAGTCAGCAGGTTGTTCCTCCACCCGCTGTCTCTTAGGAGTGCGCAGTTCAGCCCGGCTGTCAGCCCACAGCCTCTGTGCAGTCAGCAGGATGTTCCTCCACCCGCTGTCTCTTAGGAGTGCGCAGTTCAGCCCGGCTGTCAGCCCACAGCCTCTGTGCAGTCAGCAGGTTGTTCCTCCACCCGCTGTCTCTTAGGAGTGCGCAGTTCAGCCCGGCTGTCAGCCCACAGCCTCTGTGCAGTCAGCAGGTCGTTCCTCCACCCGCTGTCTCTCAGGAGTGCGCAGTTCAGCCCGGATGTCAGCCCACAGCCTCTGTGCAGTCAGCAGGTTGTTCCTCCACCCGCTGTCTCTGAGGAGTGCGCAGTTCAGCCCGGCTGTCAGCCCACAGCCTCTGTGCAGTCAGCAGGTTGTTCCTCCACCCGCTGTCTCTCAGGAGTGCGCAGTTCAGCCCGGATGTCAGCCCACAGCCTCTGTGCAGTCAGCAGGTCGTTCCTCCACCCGCTGTCTCTCAGGAGTGCGCAGTTCAGCCCGGATGTCAGCCCACAGCCTCTGTGCAGTCAGCAGGATGTTCCTCCACCCGCTGTCTCTTAGGAGTGCGCAGTTCAGCCCGGCTGTCAGCCCACAGACTCTGTGCAGTCAGCAGGATGTTCCTCCACCCGCTGTCTCTTAGGAGTGCGCAGTTCAGCCCGGCTGTCAGCCCACAGCCTCTGTGCAGTCAGCAGGTTGTTCCTCCACCCGCTGTCTCTTAGGAGTGCGCAGTTCAGCCCGGCTGTCAGCCCACAGCCTCTGTGCAGTCAGCAGGATGTTCCTCCACCCGCTGTCTCTTAGGAGTGTGCAGTTCAGCCCGGCTGTCAGCCCACAGCCTCTGTGCAGTCAGCAGGATGTTCCTCCACCCGCTGTCTCTTAGGAGTGCGCAGTTCAGCCCGGCTGTCAGCCCACAGCCTCTGACCAGTCAGCAGGATGTTCCTCCACCCGCTGTCTCTTAGGAGTTTGCAGTTCAGCCCGGCTGTCAGCCCACAGCCTCTGTGCAGTCAGCAGGTTGTTCCTCCACCCGCTGTCTCTTAGGAGTGCGCAGTTCAGCCCGGCTGTCAGCCCACAGCCTCTGTGCAGTCAGCAGGATGTTCCTCCACCCGCTGTCTCTTAGGAGTGCGCAGTTCAGCCCGGCTGTCGGCCCACAGCCTCTGTGCAGTCAGCAGGTTGTTCCTCCACCCGCTGTCTCTTAGGAGTGCGCAGTTCAGCCCGGCTGTCGGCCCACAGCCTCTGTGCAGTCAGCAGGTTGTTCCTCCACCCACTGTCTCTTAGGAGTGCGCAGTTCAGCCCGGCTGTCGGCCCACAGCCTCTGTGCAGTCAGCAGGATGTTCCTCCACCCGCTGTCTCTTAGGAGTGCGCCGTTCAGCCCGGCTGTGGTGCAGGGTTTATATACTGGATATTTGACATGAATCACTTAATGAAAACCTTTGTGATTAATTTACTCATTCTCCAAACACGTTAGTAGTATATAATTTAGATGAAGTCACAGGCCTATCGGAGGCTGCAGACATGGATGCTTAAGCCTCAATAAGGAATTTAAGTTTTCTTGAGGACATTTCAAGTCGTTGGCATTTCTGAGGAACAAAAACGGGTAATCTTCTCTCAAAACGGGAATTTTTCTCTCGAAATTGGGAAATTTTCAGGAGTTTTGAGTAATTTTGACTTATTTTTGAGGAGTTTTGGGGGATTTTGACACCAAAAATGGCCGCCGTGACGTCACAGAGGTCGGTCATTGACCCCATCCTCAATTCTCACCCAGAACCCAGTGTTAACCGGGCCTCTGGTGGCTGCAATACTCGGCGCTTGAGAGTTTCCTAAAGCCGTTGTGTCGTGTGGCACTTTGTAATCCTCAGAGCTGTGGGCCACCACGCGTACGCAGGGTTGCCAACACTGCCACTGCCTCCAAGGTCACTGCCACAGTTCCATTTTGCTTCATCCTGCATGATGTTGGGCGTGGACTTCGGTGCGGAATTAAATGTTTTATTCCCGAAAATAAACTGAGGCTGTGAGATTGAAATACCGCTATTGAAGACTATAAGAACAGAGATTTAAATACGCAGCAGTGGTTTGTATAACTGCATAACTTGTCAAATCGGGGCCATGTTCATCTACGCGATTCTCGCTCTCTTAGGTCCTCTTCCATTCAAGCGTTCGCGTTTCCTTGATCGCGGTGTTTTGAAACACCTACAAACAAACGTTCAGACATAGGTATGTAAAAACTTACAAACAGACAAACAGACGTACAAATGACTATATAGACGTGCAAAATTACAAACTGACTTACAAACATACAAACGGACGCACAAGCGTACCACAGACGTACAAACATTTGTACATTGCCTACGAAAATTATTTGACTTTCGTTTCTCCCACCAATCAATTTACACATGTGCAGTATAAATGTAGACTACTAACAGTGGTAACAACAACAGTACAATGTTAATATTTATACCATATATTTTTTGGCTCTATTTGACGTCATTTTCTTCGTATTAAAAAAAAAAGGTTCTATAGCTTTTTGTATAATGCGAACAAATCGTACTTCGTAAAACTCGATAAAAATTTGGGACGCGTTTCCTTAAACGCCGCTTTTAAAATAAGGCCACCACGTTGTCAACAGCGCTCGTGCATGCCAACGCGTGAATCAAAAAAAGGGGTCCAATGTAATTTCGCGCGCGCTGCAATGAGTGTTTGAGCAGGTTGCATATCGTTAAGGGGTCGTTGCCCGCGCGCTCGGCGGGTTGCAGCGAATTACCTCGGCAGGGGCTGGGACCCCGGACCGCTCGTTACAGGCCACTTTGTAACCTGGTTTTACTGCCAGTAAAAAAAAAAACCATCTGTTAAAAAATGGCGACGGAGGGTGGTCGGAGACGGAGGTACGGCAGACGCGCGAGGTCCGGCGTGATGTTAAGACGCGCATTAACCGCGCGGGAGGCGTCGCAGTAAATCTTGACTTATACGTGCGGGCGCTCTTGAAAGACGCCGCATTTCCATACTACCTGCGCAGCGCGCGACTTCATCCTTGCTCCAGGGGGGGAGGGGGAGGAGTTTTTCCGGCGCATTCGACGGCGCACACCACGCGCGCTTTTATTTCTCTCCGTATATCTCCCCTCCCCCTCGCAAGGATGCGTCTCGGAGGAAGGACGACAGCAAAAAACAATCTCCGAGACGGAGAGCGCTGTAATTTTCCCGATGCGATACATTTTTTGTTGTTGTTGTTGCTGTGTTCTCCGAGCGACGCCGAAGCACCGGCCATATATTCCGAGGCTGTAAAATGTAAAACACAGTTTCTCGGACAGCGATTTTACTTTCCGACGGCAGTTATTTTTTTTTCTGCAAATTTTTTTTTCTTTAATGTTTGAAACCCACACATACAACAAAGTAGCAATCACGCGTGACCTTGGAAAAAAAATTATCTTCTAGTTGTTTTTAAGGGCCGCAATAAAATGTAACCGTTGCAGTAATTTTAATACGCTGGTGAGCCGTGGTTCACTGTTCAACTAACACCAGTTTTAATGAACTGCGGATCTAAAAACGCAATATCGCGATGAGTTGTTAGTTATAAAACTACGTGTTTATTTCCCAGATAACACAAGTTGATCAAATCGAGAATGGAAATTTGACATTGGGTGAAATTCAATGTGTATGCAATTTTAAAATTAAGGGTAAACTGCATTAAGCCTAGATAAAAGCTAGAACTTTGAAATAAGATTCAAGTGGTCTCAACACCTAAAGCGGTCATGTAATTGTTTTTAGCTAATTGTGTCCAGAATTTAATCTTATATGCACTTTTCCGTGCGTTTCCTCTCCTTAGATGAAATAAATGATTAGGTTATGTAACCAAACTAGTAGTATGGTTTGGTGTGTTCGGGCACATAATTAGCCAGGTGGTGCCAGTGGTTCCGACCGCGATCTTGTATTGTGACGTCAATGCGGCCATCTTGGTGTCAAAATTCCTCCAAATTCCTATACATTTCCTTATTTGAGAGAAAAAATATTACCTTTTGAGGAAGATATTGAGAAATATTCCCATTTTTACCTAAAACAAATCTGAGAGGACAAAATTCCTCGGAGTGAGAACATTGTCCACAGAGATGGGAAATATACCTGGGAGAGAGGCAAAATTCCTCAGAAGCCCCATCAGAGTATAATATATAATGAGCAGAGTGTGTTCTGCTTGTATACTGCCGTACCGGAGTACGGGTACACCAGCTGAGTTAAACAATTTATGCACTAAACAATTTATCGTATTTATTTATTCAGAGAAAATCTTTGGTAGCTATTAATCACATTCTTTTCTTTCAACGGTAAGATATCAAAAAGTACTCAGAAATTGCGCTAGCGACGCCGCGGATCATTAGCTAGTGTAGTGTGATTCGCAGATAAATATGCGAAAGCCACTGTGAAATTAGTGTCAATTTTTCAAATAAATATTTCTTGGGAATAAACAGATTAAAATGGCGCAGTTTTTACGTATTTTCAGCCATATTCCACTGTTTTGTAGCAGTTTCCACTATTTAGATTTTATAGTGTACTATCCTTTAAGGTTTGTCAGGGTACCATTTCAAAAATCAACACATATTTATTACTTATTGCCAATGAAGAAATTCAAATATAGGTAAAAACTCAAGGAATGGGTTTATATAATCTTTATCCTGTAATAAATGAAGCCCAGATGACAACGGCCCTCGTTTTTTTCTTTCTGGACAATAATATATATTTTTTGACGTGACAGCGTCTAATAAATCGATGAACGCCGGTTGCACACACGAAAAAATGTCCCGTAACGCACATTGTCCCACTACGGATGTCCCACTACGGATGTGTCCTGTTATGCTCATTGTACACATGCGTGGCATCTCTCTTCCACTCGCTTGGAACAACATTCGATTTGACTTTTCAATCATATTTTCGTCGTTTGAATTATTAATATTAGGTATGTAATTTAACTTTCGTCCACCGATTTTCAGCACAATCGGTACGGTTATTTAAAAGTAATGTTGAATATTCAAATACGTTTTTAACGAACAATGGTGTTTTACAGTTACACATAATAAGTAATTCAAATTACACCCGGGATTTTTTGCACGTTTTAAAAAATATTGTAACACATTATAAATAAGTTTGGTGTATTTGGGATGCGTATTTGTTATAAAATCAAGTTATAAAAACGAAATAAAATTATTCCCCTACCGTGAAATTTTTTTTTATAAATATAAACATATATAAGTATATGTATAAAATCTGAAAATACTATTTAAAATATGGCCTCGTGGCCATGCTCTTAGCATCGCTGACTACCAATCAAAAAGTTGGCGTTTAGATTCCCCGCCGCTGCTATTCCTTCATTTTTGTACTTATAAAAATAAATACGGCGCACGCGACACTACAAAAATAATAAACATATATTTGAATTAATGACTGCAAATAAAAGTAAATTTATCAATTAAATTGTACATTTAATTTCACTCCTTCTTTGTATCCCTACAAAATAGTGATAATTCAATAAAAATAATTCAATTTATTCATAAAAGTATGCAGAGGTGGAATATATCATACAAAAGATAGAAAAATTAAAAAAAATTATTCCTTAAAGAATAACATATTTTTAATGCCTAAATGGTTTGGTTGCAAAAACCTATTACGGCTCAGTCTCAGGCCGAATTGGATATTTCATTTTCTTCTGGATCAATCATTTCATCAATTTTTTGTTATGATGTTGTCACGTTAAACTATCGTCCGTAAACTAACTTTACAGACAACCAATTTTTTTTGCCTGGTTGAGGTGATGGAACAATTGAGCCACCGTAAGTGAGTACCGTGTAGTCTTTTTACCAGCGACATGTTCCGTCAGACGTACGTGATGAACCGACCTTTTAATGACGCGCAGATAGAAGCTTGCTTGTAGACCTTCTGATCACTGCAACAGCTGTTTTTAAGACAATGGAAAAAATTTTACTAATCCATTTTAAATCTAAAGAAACATTACTAACCACTAATCGTGGAAAAAAAAACCATCTTACCAAAAGAAAAATGTTAGCCGCAGTCAACTATTTCTTCTTCTTAAATTTTTAGAACTATTTGTTAACCGGGTAAATAATCTTGCCTGTTCTGTTCCTTTTCATTAACCAAAATGTTTGCTTGCTTCTTTATGCTCAAAGAATAACAAACTTCTTTATTTTAACTTTTTCTTGAGTTGTAACTTAATATGAAATTTTATTGTCGGGGTAAGTCGGTGTAATGTTCTACCGAAGAAACCTGCAAATAACATGTCTCGAAAAGTTCTAAAGAAAATAATCCACGTAAATCTAAGTCATTCTACCTGTAATATAGCCTAGCTTCTTGAGACTTGGAAGTATTTTTTGCAAATGGTGTGCGCTTTAATTTATGGAGTGCGGTCAAAACGCTGAATTACTACTACTTACGATCTGTGCCGTACCACCACGAAGATAATTAAGATGGGTCTGGTGCAGAAAACTTGCAACGTTCTCAAGTTCGCTTGAACTTAATCGCAGCTTGGTTAACGTCTTTGCATCTCTTGTCGATAGTAAAAGGTTTGGAATGATAATCCTAGCTAGGACACGGAATTCATAACCTGACCCAGCTAACTTAACTTCGATTTCCCATGGTTTTTCAAATAAAGTAAGGCAAATGTTAGAACGTTTCCTTACCACATGCAATGGCAAATTAACATTACCATCATCACATGAAAAAATAAATATGGGTTTGTCTAAAAAAAATACCTACCAATGTAGGGGAAACGTAAAACATAAATTAAATTTTAAAAAAAAATTGGTTGTCTGTAAAGTCGGTTTACGGAAGATAGTTTAACGTGACAACGTCATAACAAAACATTGATGAAATGATTGCATACTTTTATGAATAAAATTGAATCATTTTTATTGAATTATCACTATGTCGTATGGATACAAAGAAGGAGTGAAATGAAATCTACAATTTAATTGATAAATTTACTTTTATTTGCACTCATTAATTCAAATATGTTTATTAGGCCCTACTGTAACGAAGAGATTATTTTAACTATAACTTTTATACATGTTTGCTATTTAACTTCTTCCAATCTGTGTTATTCTGTTAAGGATAGGACGATGATAGGATAAGTAAGAAACGAATGGGAGTGTTTTAAGTTTAATGTGACTCGAAAAAGTCAAATCGATGGTTGTTCCAATAGAGTGGAAGAGAGAAGGATGCGGCGCAAGCGTACAATGAGCGTACCGGGACACAAGGTTAACGGGACACAGCGCAACGGGACAATGTGCGTAACGGGACACTTTTTCGTGCGTGCAGCCGGCGTTAGCGATTTATTAGACGTTGTCATTTCAATAAATTCATCCCTGTAATACTTACCATCTGGTCGGTGGTCAATTGCGATCTATGTATCGAAACGTGTCTCTTGAAGTGTGGTGCATGATATGAAAAAGCGCTTAACGCGGAGGAATTTGAAAAAATATATAAACACGAGAAAACTGTACATTCCCCCTCTTCAGGGACACGTCGTAAAGACTGCGCTCGACAAGTTATACGACGGCCATTGCGTGATGGGCCGGCAGTGACGTCACTCATTAGCGCTCCCGGATTGAGTTGCTTGAAGCACGTCGAGAATGGGACAAAATAATTAAGTGAATCGCAGCCTTGTGTGGTTTGGTCGTAATCTGCTCGTTAGGAGCGACCGAGGTCAGCGAGGGGGCCCGTGCGCTAATGACAATCATAAATCAAAACTTTACCCGTGTTTGCAGAATTTACAAGAACATAGTTTGGGTAATTGAGGCGTGTGCCCCGCCCCGCGTGAGTTTTACCTTGTTTTGCTATAATTCTGTTACTGTAATTTAGGACGTATTTCTTTCTTTAGCTCTCGTTGCCCTTTAGTTTCATTGCCTACTGAGCAGTCGCTTGTGTTCAGCCTGTTTTTATTATACTGTGTTCATATTATTTTGGGTAATCTTATTTGCACAGAGACGTGGGCAAATATTTATTACACTCGTACCACGCGTTACAGACTTTTGCTGGGTTGCAGTACCTGAGTGAGCACAAGTGACAGTTGGCAATGGAAGAGTTGGTAGCAAGTGTCGTGTGACGCGTAGCGCGAGTGCGCTGCTGGCGGCTGTGACGTCACTGACTGACACCGAGACGAGTGTGTGGGTCGACGCGCGGCAGTTGCGATGCGCGACGGGAGTGAATGCCCGGGAGCAGGGAGCGAGTTACCGGACAGCGAGTGTGGTCGCTGAAGCAGTCGTGTGCGCGGCGCACGCGACCCAGACGGCTGCAAGCACAGCCAACGGGGCTGAGCTGGGGCCTTTCGACAACTGCAAACTACAAGACATTCTAGTAAGGTCGTCGCCATTTGCCCATCCCTCGACTCGTCATTAACGCACTCCTATGCAACATAAACGAGTCGCCTAGATTTTTGAAAAACTGTACTATTGGGCGTCGCCTCTGTAAGATTTGGTCCGCGATTTAGTGATATTTCTACATTGACTTTAACGTTTGCGGAGCTGCAATATTAGCTGTCACGAACAACGTAATTAAGAGAAATCATAATGCTAAAGACTGGAAGTTTTGTTTAAATCATTTAATTTCTCCACTTCAGCTTTTTTCGTTAATGACGAGCTCAACCCATTTAACACCGGTTCTCTGCACGCTTCGTGACGTCACTACTTGTAACCTGCGCACCTTTCCAACTGTGAAACGCTGTGGAGAAATCCCTACGCTATGTCACCCAACAAGTAAACTTGCAATAGACAACCAAAGGCCTTTCAGACTTTGCAGTCCGTAAATAATCTTGGTACGAGTGCAACCCACGGACTTGGACTCTAACTTTGAACGTACTGAAATATCTTTTTTTTTTGTGTAACTGTTGTAAATTACTTTGTTTTCAGACGTGTAAGATCAGGCCTGTAAAACCGTTGCTTTTTATGAAGTCGAGCTTTTTATTTGAAAATAAATGTATCGCAGTCGGAATCCAAGAATAAGTCATTGTAAGTTGTTTGTACACCCTGTAGGGCTTAACGTTGCGCGAAATATTTTCATAAGATTCTTCGCTATTGTTTTTTTTACTCTGCTTTGTTTGCGTGGCTGGAGACAGCGCGTTTAATTGGTCGATTTTTTGTGAGATTACAGCTGGTCTACACCCAATATTTAAGTTGAGGCCCACACCTTTGGGGTGGTTTAAAGCAGGGGCGCAACCACTAAATTTCCAAAAGGGGGGGGGGGGAAATATACCTTTTTATAAAGAATCATCGATCCCCACTATTGAAGCGTGGGGTCGGGGGGGGGGGGTTCTCCCCCGGGAAAATTTGTATTTCAAGGTGCAAAATGGTGCTATTTAAGCAGTTTTATTATCTAAAATTGATTACACAGCACTTTCTTTGCCCCCGTTTGCCCCCACTTCAAGGTTTCAGAGGGGTGGGGGGCAAAATACCCTTGCCCCCCCCCCCCCCCCTGTTGTTGCGCCCTGGACTTAAAGCCTCATAATAATTTACAAATTATTTCCCTGTGGAATTACAAATATATTTTTTTTACAGTGAAGTGGACCATCTGAACCACCTGATAATCAATTGTGTGCTAGAAAATTCCAGTGATGTCAGGGAGTCGGGATCGAAGCCACGACCCTCGCCGCGGAGACAGATCACGCACACGGATACTCATCTCCCGGTTCAGAGTTTCTACAATAGCACGTAGACTGAGATGAACCCATGCGTATTATCTCGGCAATGCTGAGCTCTTCCGTTTACGTAGCTCCGTGCGGCCAATGAAAGCCGAGTAGGTACTTGGGTGTGGTGGTAGCCATGTTTGTTTATGTTCTGAAACGGCCTATTATAACTTTTTGATTTATTTTAACTATATATGTAAATTCCGTCCGTGCTATGATCTCAAAGTATTATATATATTTTTTAATTATATTAATATTTCGTAACCTTGATATGCAATTTCATGAGTGGTCGTGGGTTCAGTTACGGTGAATTGTGGAAGCAGCACACGCAATGGTGAAATGTTACGGGAGATCCGTCTTCGTTTACGTGATCCGTCTTCGTTTACGTGATCCGTCTTCGATTACGTGATCCGTCTCCGATTCCGGCCTTAGGCCGGGTTTACAAACGACGCAGCATCGCAACACGCAACCAACGCAAGGAAATCTCGGTCGCTTATAAGACACGGAAGTCGCAAAGACGTCACCAACCCTACAGTTTTGAAATAGTAAAACGGACTTCCTTTGATGATTCATGTTAATAATGAAAACATACCCCACTTTAACAAGTGAAATTTTGTGTCTATAGTAAAAACCACATTGTTTGTGTCTTAAAAAAAGATTTCGGAACACTTTGCTTCAAACATGGAAAGCAGAAACGCTAGCTGAAACGCAAAAAGCTGAAAGTTGGCCGATGCTTGAGTTGCGTTTTTTGCGTCTTGTGTAGTTTTTAAACCTTTATTTGAAAATCGTTATTGTGTCTTACCTTTCTTGCGCTTTTTGCGTTTCATGCGTAGTCAGTTTACAAAACACGACCTTAGGAATTAGAGACGAACGAACTATTTTGCGCAGTTTTTTTTCCTGGAACTGTTAACGATCCCTCCAGCTTGTGCGAAACGCAGTTCGATTTATTCGCAGTTAAGTTTCTGGAACAAAATCGCGATAAACGTCGTAACATTGCGCGCGTTTTATTTTAATGTTTTTTTTTTTGTTTAATCCACACGACCGCTCCTCGCAAAGTCTCAAGGTTCGAAGCGAAAACCAAAAAGGAGAAAGGAAGGGGGGATGGAGGGGAAATGGTCCCACGGAGTCGGTCGCCAAACCCAAATTAAGCTTTAATTTATTGAAGTCGTAAACTAAGCCAAATGCGCGGATATAAACGCGAGGACTTCTCTTTCTCTCTGCTCGCCGGATTGCGCGTAGTGTGCAATTATCGCACGCTTGTTTGCTTTATGGTTTGTGGCCTTAAGTGGTCGGTGCCCCTCCCTCTATTTCCCCTCCTCCCCCCTTCACTGTTTAGCTCACAAACGGTTTAATGTATTCGCGCGGTCTGGCCCGGGAAGCCTAAGATGTACATCAAGTTCTGTTTTTTTTTTTTTTTTTCCTAACCTAACTAAAACTAAGTGTATTTTGGAGGGGTCCGGGTTAGGGAGGGACCTAGGTGCGTCTCAGGCCGAAGCCTATACGCCTAGTCATGCTGGGATTAGCCATGCAAGGAGAGGGTCGCATGCATCATGTGCTAAGAGGGGATTGGCCAGCCATGGCAGCGATTGGCGCCATGACTAACTCCCCTCACTCTTAAATCTAGACTATAACTAGAGATAGGTTGGGCCCAGGTAAAACCTGCATAGACACAGGGAAAACCCTGGGCACATTCATGCGGGATGCAAATTGGCATGCATTACGTGTAGGAGTTTACAGGAGACAGAGGATGGTCTGGATGAAGTGTTGGACAGAGTAGAAAAGAGTCTACCATGCGGGGGTTGGGAACTTGGACTCGTAGTCCGCTTTGCTTTTTATCCAGGACTGGATTTAGTGACCAGGGACGCAAGCGCCCCTGGTGGTGAGTGGTTGCACTGACCACTCACTCCGCCGCCAGTCAGCACCTAAAAAACTAAGAAACTAAAACAGAAAAAAGATAAATGACTTACAAACTAGGCATTTCGTTACGAAATATCAAGTTCTGTCCCTGCCTGAACACGCCCGAATATTCACCTTCGGCCAACCTCGGGTTTATTTATACATATTTATATTTCTCTGTTTATTTTAATGTAGCTTTACTAACCTAATTAACCGTCCATAGTGTTTTAAAGTGTTTTAATGTAGCTAACCTAACCGACCACTTTTAATATTTGAATTCATTTTTCCTGCGCAAAAATAAAACAAATCCCGAGGTTGGCCGAAGGTGAGTATTCGGGCGTGTTCGGGCAGGGACAGAACTTGATGGACATCTTAGGCTTCTCGTCTGGCCCGTCATGAGAATGATGCACGCCATGAGAAACATTTCGGAAATGTATCACACAAATAATCGTGGCTAAATATAACATGGAATTGTGATCTTTTAATTTGTGTCCCGTGAATTCATGCGAAATTTACCATATTCGCAAATTAATTTTCACCATGCAGTGAATTCAGTAACAACTTTCATTATGCTACATGTTTGGGAACGCCATTAAAAGAAAAAAAGAAAAAAAAATATAGCGTAGTGTTTTGCGTCTCGTCGTGATCCAGGTAATATAAACTAACGAGAATGTGTAAGCAGAGGGATGGAGCGTTAATGGAATGCTAATTGCTCGGTTAGAGGAGCAAGAGAGTCACGGAAGCATCTGAGAAAACCCATCGGCAAGGTTCACGCCGTTTCTTAGAGCCTATTTGATAAAGAAACTCACTCAAATGAAGTTTGAAAATGTTGAATTGTTATAACCTAGGCGATAAAAAAAATTGACTTGATGTAAGCTATTGGACATACGCCATTGCTAAGCACATGTATGTCTGTAGAAGAAAACTACAAAAAACCAAAAGACAAAAAACACAAACTAAGCAAAAATTGCTGTTGTCAACAGGATATAGATATACACCACATAATATTCCATAACTGGTTGGATGATTGGTTTTTTGTAGTTTTCTTCTACAGACATACATGTGCTTAGCAATGGCGTATGTCCAAAAACTTACATCAATTCATGCACTCCCATAGCACAAATCTTTCAAAGATAATATAAAAAAATTATTTAAACATTATTAAGAACACAAGTTTTGATAACAATTTGATCACACCTAAACTTATATTTTTTCAGGAACTTTTAAACACAGTGGAATATATTATTTAAATAATTACACACACACTTTTTCCCTGCTGAATATTTTCAATTCTCCAATTTTGGGGTATTTGTAACACATTTGTTAAGTTTTGGTAATTTTTGGGTACAGGGGTGGTACAATGGGAGGAGTGAATACATGAATAAAAATAAATACTAAAGTTTAAAAATAAAATAATCTACCCCAGTCCGCACCTGACCTTTGGGTAGTTCATTAAAAAAAAAAGTTTTTTACCTACTTGTTTTGTGGTACTGTACTGTGAAAATTTTATGAAACATTTGTACTCTTTAAAAAAAACACATATAATTATAGCATTAATAAGGACTTTTAGATGTGACAGAAGTTCTTTTAATTAATCTTTTAAAGAGCTAATTTCGAAATTTCATACTCCAAAAACTCATTTGTTATTAGCCCTCCCCACAGTTCGAAGCTGGGTACGCCACTGATTGGGTACTAGATGTTCGGATAAAGCAGGACTGGCCACACAGATGCGGACGTGTTTGCCGAAACTATTCTGTCTCGAATCGTTTGGAAGCGCGTTTATTTTTACCGCCGCTTCACGCCCAAAATTTTTTGTTTTTTATATTTTACCCACCTTGCCCACTGCTGCCAACCTTCGGTCACCCGAACGCCCATCGACTTAACGGGCTCACCCGTGTTTGCTCGGGAGAAGGCCTTCGTTGTTTTCGGTGGACTTTTAGAGAGAGAGAGAAGAAAAAGTGGTAAACACTTCCCCCCTACTCATGTACGACCCCCCCCCCTCCTGGTTCGTCAAATAAGACTTTTTGGACGGGCGAGGAAGAAACGCGCGACTTATAAATTCACACACACACACACACAGACCGGGCGCGCGCGCCCTGGGGCGCATACGCTCGCTTAGAGCCGCCGTAAAGTTTTAAAAGCGAGTTCTCACTTCGGCCGTTGGTGCCCTCGGGCCTGCCTTACACGAGCGCGAAGCGCCCGCGGCCCGGTTCACACGTTCCAGCCCATACGTTTCTTCCTTTCTCGCAGGCGCTGCGAAGGCAAAAAAGTTGATTTGTTTGTGCTTGGGACTGTACACCACATATGTATGGTATGATTCTGGGAAGTATAGCAAATCATAAACCACAGGATAAAAAATATTTATTTCCTACATAAACACATTTTATTTTTAAAACTATTAGAATAAAATAATTTTTTGTAAAATATAAAAAATGTATTTTCTCATTAATGGTTACAGGCAACACTGAAAATAGTTTCTTTAAAATTCAACTGTTATATATTACCTATGTTTTTGGATTAGATTTTAAGTATTTTTTTTTAAATTTTAAATTTAAAATAATATTCCAATTAAAATCACAGCAAAAAAAATGTTAGGAAAGAACATTTTCACTATATTATGGTCTTTTAAAATAATATTTAAAGTTATAGACAAAGTTATTACGTAATTCTATTTGTGAAAAGTTATGAAATTTGTACGAATTAGAAATAAGTTAACTTAATTTAACAAACCTGCGCGAGAATTCGTCAATCACCTGCTCTAAATCTGTCGTAGGCCTACAGATAGATATCTGTGCTGCTGTGGTAAATATTGCTATAGCATACAGTTAGTTAGTTTATGGGCATAGACAGTCGTTATCGGGTCACTATCACCATCTCCATCATCCCCTATTTAAAAATTAAAAAATACAGTTCAGTGAGTACTCGCAAGTTCGGGATCGTAATTGACTTTTCCTTGGGTTAGTGGATTTTATCACTCCCTCACTCTGCCAAGGCTACATTTTCACCTCGTCAAACTTCGCCGTCTTTAATTAGACGTCGATGAAACGCAAACCATGTTCATTCCATCATTCATTCTTCATTCAATCATTAATATTTTATTATATATACCTACATTCATTCCAGCGCAGATTTCTGTCTAGCGTAGTGGCTCAAACCCGCGATTATGGCTATATAATGATACAAGTGCGTATTTTCACAATAACATAAACCGTAGATGCTAAGTAAAAAATTCAAAAGACGTATAAAATGGGAAACGCACACAATGTAATAAAATGTTTTACTCTTACAAAGATAGTCCTCGGAAACTCAGTTGCCAACGATATCACTTTTAAAAAGCAAAGCAGAGCCTTGTACCTTTGACAGTAATACAAAGCTCTGCCTTGCAGTTAAAAAGTGTTATCGTTGGCAACTGGGTTTCCAAGGTTCTTCCTTGTAAAAAGTACAAAAATTTTTTTTAAGTGTGCAGTAGTGTGACAAAATTTTTGTCATTACATTAAAAAAATTTTTTTTCTGTGTGATGGTATAGCTGTACACTTTACGAATTCAAGAGGAATCAGAATCCGGACAAATCTGCGTCTAATTGCATACATACTTACATAATTGGAAAGTTGCTAAATTTGAGTTACCTTTTATTTGGCTACAGTCTTGGATGTACATTTGTAACACTGGTTATTTCTACGCTCCCTGATAGATTTATAGCCAATGGGAAACACCCAGGAACACATCTGCCCGAATCATTTCGACCCGCTGAGAAGGAGAAATGGGGCAGCTGGCAATGAACACGCAACATCGTCTTGATTACAAAAACAGTGTGAGTTCTAGCCTGGCACGAGAAAATAACTCGAACGTGGCAGGTATCTGTACATGATTTCTGTAGCTCTGCTAATTTTTTTTTGGCGTATCCTATTTTTGAAGTCACATTTATTTCGCTTTGTCTTTTTGGACCATAATAAACTCAACTTTTGAGTAAGCCTACATACATGAAACACTTTAGCGTTTTTCATGGACAATATTAAATGTTGATGGTTTTTCCTATTTTAGGTAGATTTAGAAAAAAATCTTCCTATTTTAGGTAGATTTAGAAAAAAATCTTCCTATTTCAGCCGGTACCATGACACGACTCCCGAAAATATTTTACGTAGATTTCGTATCACGGTCCGTAGACCCCGAAACAATCTTCAACTCAAAAGTTTATATATACTAAGTACTTATATATATATATATAGGCCTATATATCATATTTTTAATGAAAACATAACGGTCGTAATTTTTTACAAATAATTTTCAAACTGGTACATTAACTACAATCATGGAAAATCTCGGTCGAGTTGTTAATGGGTAATTTCCGACCAAAAGGGTAGAAAAGGGGAAATATTTTACAAAAACAGAAAAATGGCTGCAATTCCCATGATACGAAGAATTTCGCGTCCGTTTGACCGTAGCAGAATTCGTCAGAGAAATACCAAAAACGTTTGTCTAAATAAATTTTTGATACGACCAACCATAACTAACTGCAGGAGGTGGGAAAATACAAGGGTTAGAGAACAAAAAAAATCATAACTCCGTTAGTACGCACACCATCGAATCCATACAGATTCTTAGTAAATTGTTTATTTTTATCTAAAAGTTTGTCGTAAACTTTTTTTGATAAAACAGATCATTTCTGAAAGGGGTAAAAAACAGGGGTAGAAATAAAAAAAAAACAATTTCCGTACCATATGCGCCGTACCGTGTTCTTATTTAGTGTAAAACCATAAAATATTATTTACAACTATTTCTTGAGATAATTTTTATACAACCAACCGTTACAGCAAGGGATGAATAAGAGAAGGGGTTAAAAAACAAAAGCAAAAACTCCCTTTGGTAATTACACTGTCAAATCCATTCAAACTGTTTGTCAACCTTAAAACTATTATCTAAATATCTTGCTTGAAACAATTTTTGATGCAACTAACCATTTCAGCTATTGGGGGAATAAACGGTTTAAATGACAAAAACATTCAAAACTTCCTTATTACGTAACCTGTAAAATCTATAATAATGACTGTAGATCTTCAACATTCATCTAAAACTTTGTCTTGAAACAATTTTTGATAAGACGAACCATTAAAAGTAAGGCGTTAAATAACTAGGGTTGGAATAAAAAAAAATAACTTTTGTACGGTGTACACTATCTAATTAGGTCTTTTTTATTTTAAACTATCTTAATATTGCAACTTATTTATAAGTAAAAGAACATAGGGTATACCAAAAAATGTATTTACCCATGTCAAATTGGATATTTTTAAAATTTCATTAGTATCTAATGGATAACATCGAATGATATGAATATTTGGTTGGCAACTCGATTCCTGTTTTAAAAATGTAATTTGTGAAAAGTATATAGGCCTAAATCATGAAATATTGACCATTTGAGAAACAAGTTTATTAGCTCATTATCTGTTACAACTCTATTTCTTTCTCCCTAAAAAAAATAGCTTAATAAATAACAAGCCAAATAAAATTATATAGAAAAAATAAACGTTCTGCTGGTTTTATTCGCTCTTAGTGATATAATCTTTCGGGCGCGCAGGAAATATTTAGGCCTACTGATTTCTTTCAGGAATCGAGTTTGAAAAATTCGATCGATCGAATGTTTGACATCGATTCTGCCGATCTCGCGCCACCAGAAACCTGCTCGTGTGGATGCGGAGGCTCCCCATCTGCCGCTGTGGGTTGTGGGTAGGAATATGTGGGCAAGGGAGGGGGGAAGCTCCCTTCGCTCCGCTCGGAGCAGCGTCCGGTTGCCATGGCGACGGCCGCTCAGGAGGGACAGGGGAGGGGGTGCTACCCCACTCCTGGGCGGGCGCTGGTTGGTCCGCGGGCCTCCGCTCAGTCGCCGCCATACTGCGAGACGCATCTCATCCCGCGCGCGACTCCGAGCCTCGCTGGGCCGCCAGGGAAGGAAAGAGAAAAAAAAGACTCCGCTCAACCCGCATCCGATCTTCGTCTTCTTCTTCTTCGTCTTCTTTCTTCTTCTATTCCTCCTCCCGGCCCCGGCAGGCTTCTCCGACTACCAGCTGTGAGTTCTCTACGACAGGGTTAGGTACGAACTGGTCGAATGTTCAAGTGGTCGAAAAAATACCTAATTATCTTCAAACTCTCTTCAGGGTGGAGATTGTCTCTGTTCGTGAACGGTCGTAGAAAATAATTGCACAAATAAGTGGGTTGCTATTTTATGGAAACTACTAATGAATTTTTAAAATCGGACATCGTATACACCTTTCTCTTGAATTTTCTTTTACCTGAACATTCGGCGAGTAACAACCATTCACCATGTGTATCTAAATTAAGTGATTTTGAACTCAAAGAAATTAAGGTTCATCTTAAAACATAATGTGCCTACGTTTAATGCATTTTACTGATCTGAAACAATTTCTTTGGACGTTGCGCTAGATTAGAATTGCAATTTGTTTTTTGACGCAAAATTCTTTCAAGATATAAAGGTATGTTTTTTTTTGTTTACGTTTTTGTAAAAATGTGAGACTAATATTCATAACAAAATATTTTGCCTTACTAGTTGGGTTTGGACCATTTACTAGACGTTTATTATATGGATTTTATTAGGTGAGTAAAACGTATGAATATGACGGCGAAGCCATGCCTTGAGGGTACGACATTAACATCAATTTTCCTATTCTGAATGTCTTATCTCTACGATCGCATAATATGCTTGACGATGGGGAATAGGATTTTTCAATAAATTAAAGAAAAAATAATATGTACAATTTTATTGGAATAACGTTTTAAGAGCCGTAGAAAAAAAATAATACTGTTAGCTTTTAAATAAAGATTTACTTTCGCAAAGGTTATTTAAAAAAAAAATTGTTATCCCATAATATATCTTTGTAGGTAAGACAAGTATTTTGTAAAATGCAATTTTCATGTTTCTCAGTTATCGTAATATTTTGGCTAATTCCTAACTTTTTACCTAGGTACCTACTATTCCATTACTACGTGTAGAGACAGTACTGAAGAAAAAATATTACTAAAAATGTTTTTTAACATTGATGTTAAATTTAAACAAACACAGGTGAACTATTTTCCATGTTTTTTTGTTAACAAGATTTTTGAAATTTGCTTGTTCCCATTTTAGTTACGTTAATCATTTTACAGAAACAGGCAATTAAAGTTACATTTATGTATAGGTACCTATATGATTGTTTTTTTGAACAATGAATAAATGTGTGGACCGAATAAACGTTAGATTTATAAAAAGAATCTACAATGGCTAACAGTTAGGTAATATTGTTATCTGAGGTGGTATAGAATTTAACAAAAAAAATCTTCATACCCCCAATGTTTACTTAGTTATTAACTAGTCAATCGTAGGGAAAAACTGAACAAAAAAACATATAGTCTCAGAAATATGCAATGAAACAACAGTTAAATTTTATAGTCTTTTAAATGTTACAAGTCTATTGAACTTTTACTGGCCATAATTCTTTTCCGTCTCATTTTAATAGCACTAGGAAAGAAAGAGAGAAAGAATTACTGCTTGTAGAGTCAATTTGGTACACCTAAACATAGTTATATAGCCTACATAGCTACACTTGTTAATTTTATCTACATTTTAATACATTTACTTACAGAGTACTCTTTAAAAAGCATACCGTAGGCCTATAGGCCCATTTATCTAATTGCAGTAAAAATAACTTTTTAAATATAATAATTTTTGTTATTTTGGTGGATTTCACCACATAAATTTTGAAAACATTTGAAACAGGATAATGTTACTCTCGATGGTGTTTATCGTGTAGGCCTATACTTATAGGGCATTAGGAAGGTCTAGACTACTATAAATAAAGCCTCGACCTTTAACAATGAATGACAACTTGTCTATTAGATTTGATAATTAGGTGTTTACTCCACTACAAGCTTATGACTTTTGTAAAAGTGCAAATTCAAATAAAATTAACAACACTTTCATGCAGTTAAAGATAAAAATACATAAGAGACACACGCTATTTGCAAATTTGTTCAATTTTTTATTACATTTCAAGCACTAGTGCGTTTGATGAAGGCATCCACGGTTAACTCGACAACAGAATTCAAAAAAATTCATATTGAAACTAATCATCAGTAGCCCTATCCAAAAATAATTACTTAAAAAACGTCGTTAAATAATTACGATATAAAATATTATTGTAAAGTCAACAAATATAGATTTGACAAAAAATATTAAGCCATACATTGGGTGAATATATTTTCCGTGGATTCATGGACACTTATATAAATTTGTTTAGAAAACTGTTAAATGCATATTAAATGCACCATATCTTTAATTAAACAGTACCTATACTCCATTATATGGCACCTTCTCCTCTAACACATGTTTATAAACTTTGCGGGAAATTTTTACAGTGTAATCTAGTGCTCGAAAAAGTATAAAACTAGTCTAAAAATTATGTGTTGCTGTGTTAATTTTTCAAGTGATAAATTGTTCAAACACGTTGATAAGATACACAGTGGTAAAATAAGAATATAACGTAGTAAGACACTAATCCAACATTATAATCTTTTATTTCAATTATTTACTTGAAGCATAAGACATTTAAAATTATATACATTATACTGGTTTTGAAAAATATGTAGTATAACATTTTTATTTTTGTTTTGTTTTTTACTTTCTTCAGAGATCAGTCAAGAATATCTTGAAAAGTCATACATCGATGAATTCTTCAGACGTTAATTATACGTGCTAATATCGGAAGAAAAACATAGTACATTAATTGTAGCCTTTGAAAATTTTAAGCCTGATTAAAAAAACCGTAGATTTTTTCTTAATTTTAGGTAAACATTTAACTGTAGGTAGTAATTGTGTGCATTTAATAATGTTTAATACAAACCTAAAACGCAAAAAAAAAACCCTGAAAATAAATGTGTTGAAGCAAGAAATGATGTCTGGTTTGCAAACTTTTATAAAACGACTCACGCCTTAAATTTAAGAGAACAGAATATAAAAATGTGTTTGGCAAAAGTTTAAAAAATGTATCATATTCATACTATTACGAGTAGATATAATGTGGGGGAACTGGGTTTGTAAGGGATAACCCAATTAAATTTTATTACAGTTTTATTACTTAATAATATTTACATTACTATTAAATAATTGTAGGGGAGGCCGGCGTCGTCGCTTATATACCCGAGGCGTCCTCCTCGAAGAGACGAGAGCGGCTGTGACGTGTCGCGTCATCCTGAGCTGTCCCGATGTGAAGTGACGCTTATTCACGCCACTCCTCGCGGCAGCCTCTGTAAGCCCAGAATTCCCAGGCCACTAAAGGTGACAATGGTCCAAGGCTTGAGGGTTGTGGAGCGCAGAAGGGGGTGGAAGTGGAAGAGAGGGCCCTTGTGATCCGGCCAGGCAGGCGTGGAATGCCTCATGACAATGGACGGTGCGGGGCCGCCAGCCAGCTCCGAATCTGGCGCGCGTCGCAGTCCTGTCTGCATTCGTAACAATACGTAGTTAGCAGTATATAAAAAGGGCATCCTGGGCCTGGTCCCTGGTTGATGAGCGTGGAGCCTGTCAATGTCCGACCGGCCACTGACGTCACAGCGGCCATCTTAGACTGTAATTCATAAAATTTCCTCAAAAATGTCTTGAAATTTCTCGAAATTTCTAGAAGTTTCCTTATTATGAGGGAATAATTCCCGTTTTGAGGATAAAATTTCCCATTTTTATTTCAGAAAAAAATTCGAAATGTCCCCATTGAGGCTTAAATATCCTATGGGCAAGCCTCCGATAAGCCTCTGGAGGAGATCTTTGACCTTGACCTCGGCTGCTGGGACTTCCCTCGTGAACTTGCCTTCAAATTTGACAGTCCCCGGAATCGGCGCTGGCCTATTTCCAAACTTCGAAACGTCAATTTCAAGACAGCATGTTTGTGTCCTCAGGAATAGTCTCGAGAGAACACACGAGACCGCGGCGGCCAGTGGCGGATCCAGGATTTTGGTTTGGGAGGGGCTTGACCCAGCTGAGGCTAGGCTTTATCAAGGCAAACACTAAAACAATAGTGGACCCAGATGCTTTTGGAGGGGGCTTGAGCCCCTTAGCCCCCCCCCCCCCCCCCCTCTGTATCCGCTACTGGCGGCGGCCACCCCCAGGCAGGTGGAGAACTCCTGCGCGGTCCGAGAGGGGTGTCCAAGGCGAGCGGCGACGGTCCTCAGGGTGGGTGCGGGGGAGGTGCGCCCGAAATGAGCTACTGTTCGCCGCTGTTAGCACCGCGGTGTTTACAAGGCCGTTCGACTTTATGTCCCCCGAGGACCGCGGCGCAGGGCGCACATGCCGAGCCAGCGCGGCGCGCGCCCGCACGCCCGCCACCATAAAACAATTATGTCCGCCTTTTATGGTTTCGCGAAGCACCGCGTGTAAATATTTTTTTCCCCCTTTTTTTTTTCACTTTCATACGCACCTCCACCCTCACTCCCAAACACACACACACACACACATACACACCTTTCGTCCACTCGTCCCAGGCGCCATAAGGGCTCCGCCTGCCCAGGCACACATAGGCCTACGGTGCGCAGAGCTTCAGGAAAAAACAACGCGATTTCTAAACTACTTAAGATATCCGGGTGGAGTCTGCTTACGAAAAGCATTTAAGAGTTTGCTGAGGGCTGAAAAGTACTTTTGATTTTTGATGAAGTTTTTTAATGTATTTTTATAAAGGTTAAAATGGCTAAAACGCATGTTTTCAGAGTAATTTTTAGGTGTAAAACAACCAGTACAGATTCTTAAAATCACTTAAGGGACTTGCATTACATCTTTATCTTCATTTCCAGGCCTTATGACGTAACTGTCACTGCTCAAATTTCACAGTTATCCTGTGACGACGAGAAGACTACGCGCCAGTTCAGAGCCTTGCGCTTAGAGGCGATACCGAGCCGGAAATACCATCGAGCATCGCGCTTATCATCCCGCCTCACAAACACAGATACACCCCTGACGAGGCGGGCCACTTAAGGGTTGGTCTCACACGTATTTCAATTTCTTGTCAATTAAGTTTTTTTCCGTTAAATTCATTCCGAAGGCGCTCTGGTATTTCTTGTTTGTTTTGAATTTGTCCAGACACTTACTTTACGTATTTTCGAGCTGTTTTAGATAAACTTGTAGACTTTTCAAATGGTTTAACTACCACGAAAAAAAAAAAAAACATTTACAGTGCATACTTTTTTTTTGCATAATTAGCTGCCAAAATTACCTTTTTTATGATGTTTTTGGATTGTACAAATAAGAATAATATAATGGGGATTTGCAGAACTGAAACCTTTTAAAGTTAAACTTCAATGCTACTGGCTGCTTCAGGATATGGTTTTCACTTTCATCACAAAACTCCACATGTTTCTTGGCTAAAAAAAATCCTTACAAATTTGCGAATTTTGGAATGCAAGGCCAAATTAAATAATATTTTCTGAAAACACTATTAACCATTTCTTGAAGTAGCCAGTAGCATTGCCATTAAACCTATAAATGGCTTCAGTCCTGTTTTACAGTTGGTTCTCTGTATTTGTACCGCCCAAAATAGTTAAAAATATAAATTTGGCAGCTAATTTTGCAAAACGTATGAGATAAAAATATATTTTTATTTCTTGAAAGTTAAACAATTTAAATTGTCTACAAGTCGATCTCTAATTACTGTAAATATAAATCATGACCTGAAATGTTAGGCACCCCCTTAATATAAATTATGAACACTCACTTGACTTTCTTTTTTACTGCTACTGAATAATATTTAGTAAATATCTGTTGAGAAAATTTGAGGTGGAAAAAAATAACAGGAATGAAGTCAAGGTAATAAATTAACAGAAAAGGCCTGAAATAATATAGTAAATATAAGAAAATAAAATAACAACCATGGCATGTGGGACGGATTCCTGAGATGGCGAGAGATCCTACATCTGGAATACTGCTCAATCTTCTTTTTAATTGCATTAAAAATGATAATAAACACCAAAGCTAATCATGAGACACAGAAATCATGAATAGATTATCTGGTATTAATACAGATTGTGTAACTTCAGTTGTTTAAAGTGTGAGAAAAAGTAAAACTATAATAAATAATAATTGTAGGATATATATATTAAATATAGTTACAGATTTAACTATAAAGACTATACGTTTTAGAAGAACATTGACACTACAATTTGTGCCTTATACAAATTTGATTTAAATATTTAGTTATGAAGGAATGTTTACACACTTGATATAGTGTTGTCCGAAACCGGCTCACCCGCACAGTACAATATTTTCTTGGAAGAAATATTTAAAAAAATAACAATATATAAGTTAAGTTGGGTTACCGAAATGTAAAACTACACAAAATTAACATATAAAGTGATAAAAACACAATAGTTTTATTACTGATTAATTACCGACTAACAAATTAATACATTTTAGTGTTACTCTAGATAATTTTTAAATAATCCTGGCACACAATGCACATGGTCTATATTGCGGTAGTTCAACCTTTTGACTGGCTAAGTAGTTAGATATAACTCGCGGCACCCGGGTCAAGGATTTTTTTTTACTTGTTAGATCTTTCCCTACAGTATTATTTTTTGACGTGACAACGTATAATAATTCGATGAACGCCGGCTGCACGCACGAAAAAGTGTTCCGTTACGCTGTGTCCTGTTACGCTCATAGTAGCTACACTTGCGCCGCATCTATCTCTCTTCCACTCGATTGGAACAACCATCGATTTGACTTTTTCGAGGCACATTCAACTTCAAACACCTCATTCGTTTCCTACTTTTGCTATCATCGTCCTATCCTTAACAGAATAACACAGATTGGAAGAAGTTAAATAGCAAACATGTATAAAAGTTATAGTTGAAATAATATCTTCGTTAAAGTAATAAACATATTTGAATTAATGAGTGCAAATGAAAGTAAATTTATCAATTAAATTGTAGATTTCATTTCACTCCTTCTTTGTATCCATAAAAAATAGTGATAATTCAATAAAAATGATTCAATTTTATTCATAAAAGTGTGTAATCATTTCATCAATGTTTTGTTATGACGTCACGTTGAACTATCGTCCGTAAACCGACTTTACAGTCAAACAATTTTTTTTTCAAGATCCAGGACCAGGTGTTGTGTCCCAATATCGCCCGGCCATCACCGACTCAGGTGCGTCACGGTTTCCGTTACAAGGTGACTTCACGAGCCACCACACCGACCACCGATCACTGCCCCTTGTCGAGCCAAGTCCCGTGAGACCACGTGCTGTGGTGTGGTTGAAGGTCTGTTCATATCTCACCATCACCGCTCGCAGGGGAAAAAAAATCCCGTACGTTTACAAAATATTCCTTAAGAAAATAGTTGCCAATAAATAGTTCGTAATCTTACTACAGTAAATATAGGTAGGCCTACTGTAACTTTGTACAACAAATGGCTATGGTTAATTTGCATAACTGAAATAACTTTTTCGAGATTTACTGAGTATTACTTACGAAAATTGGCGCCTTTTAACTTATACACAGCGGCGCACGGCACAAGGCACGGCGGCGCACGTCACAAGGCAGGCGGCTCACGGCTCAAGGCACGGCGGCGCACGGCACAAGGCACGGCGGCGCACGGCACTAGGCACGGCGGCGCACGGCACAAGGCACGGCGGCGCACGGCACAAGGCACGGCGGCGCACGGCACTAGGCACGGCGGCGCACGGCACAAGGCACGGCGGCGCACGGCACTAGGCACGGCGGCGCACGGCACTAGGCACGGCGGCGCACGGCACAAGGCACGGCGGCGCACGGCACAAGGCACGGCGTCGCACGGCACAAGGCACGGCGGCGCACGGCACAAGGCACGGCGGCGCACGGCACAAGGCACGGCGGCGCACGGCACTAGGCACGGCGGCGCACGGCACAAGGCACGGCGGCGCACGGCACAAGGCACGGCGGCGCACGGCACAAGGCACGGCGGCGCACGGCACAAGGCACGGCGGCGCACGGCACTAGGCACGGCGGCGCACGGCACTAGGCACGGCGGCGCACGGCACAAGGCACGACGGCGCACGGCACAAGGCACGGCGGCGCACGGCACAAGGCACGGCGGCGCACGGCACAAGTCACGACGGCTCACGGCACAAGGCACGGCAGCGCACGGCACAAGGCACGGCACTAGGCACGGCACAAGGCACGGCACAAGGCACGGCACTAGGCACGGCACAAGGCACGGTGGCGCACGGCACAAGGCACGGCGGCGCACGGCACAAGGCACGGCACTAGGCACGGCACAAGGCACGGCACTAGGCACGGCACAAGGCACGGCGGCGCACGGCACTAGGCACGGCGGCGCACGGCACAAGGCACGGCGGCGCACGGCACTAGGCACGGCGGCGCACGGCACAAGGCACGGCGGCGCACGGCACAAGGCACGGCGGCGCACGGCACAAGGCACGGCGGCGCACGGCACTAGGCACGGCGGCGCACGGCACAAGGCACGGCGGCGCACCGCACAAGGCACGGCGGCGCACGGCACAAGGCACGGCGGCGCACGGCACAAGGCACGGCGGCGCACGGCACAAGGCACGGCGGCGCACGGCACAAGGCACGGCGGCGCACGGCACAAGGCACGGCGGCGCACGGCACTAGGCACGGCGGCGCACGGCACTAGGCACGGCGGCGCACGGCACAAGGCACGGCGGCGCACGGCACAAGGCCCGGCGGCGCACGGCACAAGGCAAGGCGGCGCACGGCACAAGGCACGGCGGCGCACGGCACAAGGCACGGCGGCGCACGGCACAAGGCACGGCGGCGCACGGCACAAGGCACGGCGGCGCACGGCACAAGGCACGGCGGCGCACGGCACAAGGCACGGCGGCGCACGGCACTAGGCACGGCGGCGCACGGCACAAGGCACGGCGGCGCACGGCTCAAGGCACGACGGCGCACGGCACAAGGCACGGCGGCGCACGGCACTAGGCACGGCGGCGCACGGCACTAGGCACGGCGGCGCACGGCACTAGGCACGGCGGCGCACGGCACAAGGCACGGCGGCGCACGGCACTAGGCACGGCGGCGCACGGCACTAGGCACGGCGGCGCACGGCACTAGGCACGGCGGCGCACGGCACTAGGCACGGCGGCGCACGGCACAAGGCACGGCGGCGCACGGCACAAGGCACGGCGGCGCACGGCACAAGGCACGGCGGCGCACGGCACAAGGCACGGCGGCGCACGGCACTAGGCTCGGCGGCGCACGGCACTAGACACGGCGGCGCACGGCACAAGGCACGGCGGCGCACGGTACAAGGCACGGCGGCGCACGGCACAAGGCACGGCGGCGCTCAGCACATGGCACGACGGCGCGGGTTCGGAGGCAACTTCGCGACAGCGAGAGGGCTTTAATCAACCAACCGCGCTTGTGTTTGCGCGGGTAATGAGCTGAGCGCGTTTTACAGCCTGCCGCGTCGCTCAGGCGCCGATCATAAATCACTCGTCTCTTCCTGACGCAGCGCGCGGGGAAACCTCTGCAAAGAAAAATCCTGGAGCGGATGGAAAAATATAATTATTTCCTACACTGTAAAAAAATTTCTACCTCAAATCTACGAAGAACACTGGTAGCATACCTTCCAGAGATCTTGGCTAACTTGCGTATTATCCTCGTACTTTATTTAACACTAATTAATTAAAATATTAGTTCACAGGACTCATCTTAAAGTATTAACACAATCTTTAAAAATTTGTGAAATCTACATATAAAATAGTTTTTTTTTTTTTTAAGTTTATACACGTTTACGTTTAGCCGATCCGGTTGGCAACGGAATTATTATATAGTTGAAGTTTAGAAAGTCTCCTCTCATCTTCATAAAAAAAACTCTAATACTGTATGACTGACAGACAACGCAAAGACTAAACCGGTGGACCTAAAATTTTGACATTTGGAGGAAATTTTCTTTGAGTAACCTAGGGATGCACTAAGGAGGGTTGTACCGATGAATTCGAGAATAATTCGTACGTAAAAAAAAATGTATTTATAAAACTATTTAGCTTAAAGGTAAATTGATATTATTCTTATTGTTGATGTAGTTAATTCCATTTAATAAAGGATTCGTACAACATTGTTATTAATCACTGTACTGTAAATAAAAAAAACTAAATAATAATTATATCCTGCGGAAAGCAATTACAAAGCTCTAAAGTGTAAGCGTTTGTAGTTGTTCACGTATATTATGTCGAGGTACCTAACTACAATACATGCTGAATTCTTCTGATTTTTTTATTACTTTTTCAAATTTAAATTTTACACAAATTTACCTTCCCCAAGCAGCCATTTCCATCTGAAATTTTTTCTGAAAATCGGAAACACAAATTGTTATAAGAATAAAACAACTGATATCGTACGTTTTGAAACCTATGAATAGTTAAAATATACCTAGTCACTAGTATGTCCCTTGGTACTGAGCTACCTTACTTGTTCAAAGTAAGATACGTTTGTGTACGTTGTACGGCATTACGTGTGATTTCACACCTTCAGCACACTCAGCCTTTAGCCAACTCAAATTCCTCAATCAAAACTGTTGAACTAAATGAATTGTTTTATTTCCTGTTATGTTTTAATAAATTTTGCTAAATTATGTGTTTATTCGTCTATTTACAATTTTTAAGAATGGTATTAAATTAATAACATATTTCAATGACTTTATTAACACGAAGAGCCTGAATACGCCGGGAAGAAAAATTAACACAAAATCAAGCTATAAAAATGTCCAACAACTTATTATCAAGTACCCAAGCCATATTCATAATCAATAAAATGCTATACGAAATCTCTATTGAAAATTGTTTTATACATTGATAATTTCACAGTAACGTGAAAAAATTCTCCTTAACACTTGTTCATAGATATTTTTCATTCAACTGGTGCAATACATAAAATCACCAAAATAAGGGAATTTTGTCATAGGCGATGTGGCAATATAAAAATTATTTTTATTTGCTGTTTCATCTACTAATCAACTGTCAATTTAATTTTAATTTTTAAACCAGTTTTCTAATCTGTGTTTAAAAACCAGTTTGTCTTGTAACTTAAGATTATATATTTGTTTTGATATAAAATTCACATTACTTTCTTAGATAAAATAATTTATTGGCATTTTTTGTAAACAATGTTGATAACCAAGTAGGTATAAAGTTTTCTTTGCATTAACTAATGCTTAAAAATACTAACTCTAAATTTTTGTCTTGGTGTTAGCTTACATTTGCTATAATTTTTTTGTAGTAAACTAGTTCCAGACCTAAGCAGTCGCGTAGATTGTAAATAAGTTAAACAAGGGTGTATCTAGAAAATACTAACATAATGTTTATAGTAGAAAATTTCCGAGTTTACCATCCCCCAGATAAAGATGTTTACACAATAATAAAACCCACTGTGATGATGTTGTGAGGAACAGGTACTATTATGGCCACTCATTTATGGCAGTTAGCCTTAACAACTTCACAGGAATTACTTCATTTTTTTCTTGCGAAGTGGTATTCGCAAAAAAAAATTACCTATGTTTGGAAATCGTTTATTTATAATGCACTTATTTATCCCACCTGTACAAACGTTACAGTTCTTTCGGTAGCACGAAATATTAATTGTTAAATAATACATTTAATACATTTAAACAATAACACCACTTTCGTGTTGAAACGAATACATAAAAAAATAAACATTTATTTTACATTTCACAATAAAATTCCATTGAAACTATTTGCCTTTTTTTAAAAATTCTTTAAGTAATACCTTTAAGCCTAATACACTTTTTTTTAACACAATGCTTTGGGACATTAAAAATCGTGCTGCAACATTAAATTTTTTAAAATTCTCTACAGTAACATACCTGCCTGTTTTTGAGATGAAATTTTTAACACAGAAATGTGTTGAAATGATTACTTGTTTTAGTTATACATTTCCAAAAAAATATATATATTTTGGAAACTAGTTTACGAGGAATTTGTTTTAAAAATTAAGAATTTTTCACAGTGATTTCTAATGAAAACGAACGAATATCAAAATACTTAATCTCATCCAAGCCGATATATTTGGTAAAAGCGAGCGAGGCATGTGAGCGGGAGAGGTGGTATGTTTGCGGGGTAATTAGAGCAGTTAGAGCGACGCACTTAGCTCTAGTTACCGGCGATAACGAGGGCTAACAGGCGAGTCGTTCGCACACAGTTCGCCGACACCTAATACCTTTTGACAAGAATGAGAGTATGTAAACTCTCGTGCCGCTAAGAATAACAACAAGCTTGTTACGGGTACAAACTAAAACCTTAAGACCACTGGGAAAACTTCCCAGAATGTTTGGACCTTTCACATTATTTAATATATTTGAACAAAAAAAAATTGGAGAGTTTTAGTATTTTGTAATTACATAGGTCTAAATCTATAGTGGAGTTAAATTTTGAAAACAAAAAAAAATTGTGCAAAATATAAAAAAAAAATGATATCCTCCTCAAAAACGTTTTTATGACTAAAATTCATTCAGGACAACATTTCGGTCATTAACGCGTAGAGGCTAAGTGGCATGTGATTCCCGGGCTAGTGTAGACCTAAGCGATTTTGTAGCTACCTCCAAAATAAAGGTTTTGGGTTAACCCACCATGAAATGTTTTATTGCTTAATAGTTTGTTTTTTTCAACTGATGTTTCACTATTTAGGTATTGCATGTTATGTTTCTACAGAAGCATTATTATTTTTTTTTTGACGTGACAACGTCTCATAAATCGATGAACGTCGGCTGCAAGCACAAAAATGTGTCCCGTTACGCACATTGTCCCGTTACACTATGTCCCGTTACTCACATTGTCCCGTTACGCTATGTCCCGTTACGCTCATTTTACGCTTGCGCCGCATCTATCTCCCACTCGATTGGAACAACCATTGATTTGACTTTTTCGAGGCACATTAAACTTGAAACACTCCCATTCGTTTCCTACTTTTCCTATCATCGTCCTATCCTTAACACAATAAAACAGATTGGAAAAAGTTAAATAGCAAACATGTATAAAAGTTATAGTTAAAATAATCTCTTCGTTAAAGTAATAAACATATTTGAATTAATGAGTGCAAATAAAAGTAAATTTATCAATTAAATTGTAGATTTATTTTCATTCCTTCTTTGTATCCATACAAAATAGTGATAATTCAATAAAAATTATTCAATTTTATTCATAAAAGTATGTAATCATTTCATCAATGTTTTGTTATGACGTTGTCACGTTAAACTATCGTCCGTAAACCGACTTTACAGACAACCAATGTTTTTTTTTACAAAATTTACACCGATGCCTTGACTCGAACCCCAAACCCTCGCGCGTGAAATCAGCGAGCATCGAACTGCGCTAACGCATGTTGGTTACCGTAAATGTTACTTCAAGAAATATAATCTAATTAAGAAGTCACTTTTTTTTTGTGGTGTATTCCAAGGTAGCTTCCAGAGCTTCGTGTGTGCAGTCTGGCAACACTGTGTGAAGGTCCCCCGAGGGCATGACGCTCCTTAGGAAAAGGGGAGGGTGGGGGGAGGTGGTGATGCCTGCCACCGGAAGTCGGGCATTACCATTATCACGTCACGTTCGTCGTCACCCCGGCGACACTTCCGCGCCGCCGTCCAGCGTGAGCGCACTGTTGAACTTGTTCACTCCAAGTTCACCATGTTCACTCCAAGTTCACCATGAACGCTGATTACAATCTAGCCAAGGATCGAAGATCGCAGGCTTTCACGGCCATTATCTGCATTATCTTGGTTTCTGGGTGTACGCCGTCTCAGGTAATTTTTTTGCGACGTTTTGGCAGTCATTGCAGCTGCCATCATCAGGTAGACTAAGTCTGACTTAGTCTTAGACTCTTAATCTTAGTATTAGTCTTAGACTTAGTCTACCTGATGATGGCAGCTGCAATGACTGCCGAAACGTCGCAAGACAATAACGTGACACGGCCTACACCCAGAAGCCAAGAAAATGTATCCAAGGATCGTCATTAATTCATCGTTATCTTCGTTAATTCACGGGTGCAAAGTTCACTTCTGTGAACATGAATATACAAGAGTAACCTTCGTTGGGACTAGAAAAAATCGCGTGTTCAATTACCTTCAGGTTAGATTCCGTGATCCTCTGCATACTTGGGCCAAAGTCGTCTGTTTATGGCTGCTACTTGTAAGGTATCTAAACTGGGTAACATGTGATTCGATAGGCCTACTTCTTTGTTTGATGGTCTATGATCGGCCAAGAGTCCTCCAGATTAATAGATTAATAGTGAAACAGCAGCAGAATCAGAATAAAGGTATACTTATTTGAATTTCAGCGTATCACGGAATAAATCCTCTAAATATTTCGGTTTTTTATATACGCTCTCTTTGTGATTTTGTGAGCAGACATTTTTTTAACTTTGTCTGGCTTTTTTTTATAATTTATCCTTGCAGTCATACTATACCATTCTTTGGTCGACTTATTGTATTGTTTTCACTCTTTCGAAGTTAATTTTCCGTGTGTGCTCAAGAGGGAAATTCCTGCAGTTTTACTTTTAATCTTTAAAGAGTGGTCATGTTGGTTTTTAATTTTTTTCCTTTTATATTATGTGACGAAATTTTGTCATCGCACACATCTTAGTGACATATAATTGCAGTAAAATGTTATGCAACTCTTAAGGTAGCCTATAGCTACGATCATTTTCAAAAATAATGGTAAGAAAATATCTGGTGGCAAAGTTTGTGACAAAACAATAAACGAATAAGGTATCTTGGTAAATCTGCAGAAATTTCTCAACAGAATCTTAAGTTAGTGGTGTCCTAAATTATTTTGCTTGTACAATTTATATCAACGCTAGCATTAATTATGACTGTGTAACCGTGTAGTACAGTGCTTTGAACCAACTATTCCTATGTAATTTGTATCGTAAAACTTGATATTTAATGTATTACTTTGGTATTCATAATAAAAATATATGTTGTCCCAAAACCGAAGAAAAATTAGGTAACAAGGACTTGGGAAAATCAAATTTTTGTGGTTTTACGAATGCGGTTACTAAAAATAAACAGTTTGAAGACAAACGGTTGAATTTGAAATTTAGAACCGTAGGTAATAAATTATAAATTGTCCCTTTAAGATTTTCATAACTATCAGTACAAACCGGAAAAATTCGCGATTTCAATGACCTGTATGATAGACTCCATGATCCTCTATCCACGCGGGAAAATTACACCAGCTTATTAGCTACTGACTCACGACACATGTTAACTGGGACGCTCGTGATTCGATACTTCTTTTGTTGAAAGTTTTTCATTGGCCGAGTGTCATTCAGATAAACTGTGGCCCAATCACTGATGCAGTAAAAAGGCAAACGTTTTTTGATTCTAGCCTATCACGAAATGAATCCGCGAATTTTTCGAACCATCAGATAAGCACTTAGGTACTTAACTGGTTGTGCTGTTTATAAAATATAAAATAGTGTTATGGCACCGATTCAATTTTAATCACGAAAAAAAAAAATTAAAAATACGCGAGCAAAATAATTTGCGTAAGTGGCCCGTCGAGCTGTTGCGAGTGTAGCAGAGAGAGGGAGAGAGAGAGAGAGAGAGAGAGAGAGAGAGAGAGAGAGAGAGAGAGATGAAGGAGAGGCAGTCTCGGACGAACGCCGCATTAAACCCGGGCGGTTTACCTCCGGTGCAGTAACGAGACATCCCCCGACCCCCGGAGGCATCGTGGAGGCGAGCCGCGCCGAAGCGATGATTTCCTCGGAGAGTTCACACCGGCGCTCGTGTGAGTGTGAGTGTGAGTGTGAGTGTGGGAAGGTATGGGGGTAGGGTTTATTACCTGCGGAGCCTGGCCCGCGCGCCGTCAGGGTCTGCAACCCTCCCCGCAGCATCGCGCTCTTCTCAGCTCGCAACAGAAACTTTCTGGACGCGACGAGAGTGGCATTTCAATGAAACGTTTTCGTGAAGCAATTTTTGTGAACCTTTTCTACCGCGGAAAATAAACAACAACAGAGAATGGGCATTCGGCCAAAGAGATGTAAAGAAAGCACTTTGCTATAGGCCTATACGTTTGTTTCCTCTTTGTGCGATT
This sequence comes from Bacillus rossius redtenbacheri, assembly GCF_032445375.1. Lineage (NCBI taxonomy): Eukaryota > Metazoa > Arthropoda > Insecta > Phasmatodea > Bacillidae > Bacillus > Bacillus rossius. Next base: position 11,000,032 of record NC_086336.1, on the reverse strand, counting down.
ATTCGTCACACGCCCAAAATGAAAAAGATCCGGGACAGAGATGGATAAACGAAAGAATAAGACAAAGAGTGTGCACACGAGCTTGTTTCAGAAATATATGTATATATATATATATATATATATATATATATATATATATATATGCTATAGGTGTCCCGTGGTGTCAGCTGTGAGTGCCTTGAATTTTATATGTTTGCCACCAGCGCGCTCGTATTCCTCCTACTTCAATCAGCAGCGTAGAGACCGCTGTTGAGAAAGTTGCTGTATTTTATGCATAGATGGCGCTACCTGTTATGAATTTCATAATTTTTTCAGAGATTTTGGCGTGTTCCAAATGGCAGAAATGTTTGAAGAAACAGTAACACGAAAATGTTTTTTTTTTTTTACTTTTTTGGTGTGAGTATTTTAAATGTGAGTAATATGTATTATTGGTAATTAATCATTATTAATCGAAACATATTTTTTTCCTTGAGAAATTAATTTGAAGTGAATAATAATGTTGTTGATTGATGTTTATTTAGAAAATTGTCTTCTTTCTCTCATTATTTGTACCGTTTTACCCATACGTTATACTTATGAATCGAGGTTTTAATTACCGAAAATGTTTCACTTGTATCCCGTAAACTGAGTTACAAGTGCTCTTTTTTTTTAAGTGAAAATTCTTTGCCGAGGGTGTTACAATTTTCGAGCGTTAAGAAAATCCCGATCGCATGAGGGGACTAGTTAGGTAAGCGGTGGGGAACTGCTTAAGTAGGAGAGTGCGTCAGTGGCGACGCCACTCCAACGCATGCAGAAGAGGGCGAAGGGATGACGTCAAGGGGTGGGGGATAGTCACGTTGGGTAGCATGCTATATGCTATTTGTAAAGCTGGGTTTAAGGTTGAAAATTAAGAATTATGAATTAGTAATGTACTTAACATAATGCCTCTATGTATACTAGTAGAATGGTTTATGATTATCGTGTAGGAATTTTGACGGGTTGTTTGCGAACCATATGATGACTTGCGACTTAAAAAAAATTGTTATTTTCTATATTTTTCCTTAAAGAATTAAGGTAAACACCAATAAGAGCACAGTAGAATGTGTTGTTGGCGCGAAATGATGTTTCGTAGGGAAAGCCGGTTATAATGTAGTACAAAATGAGAAGGAAATACAGAATATTTAGAAAAGATAAAATTCCAAGGCCAGTGTACGAAAATATATTTAAAAAAAAACCCTGATTGGAATATTTGTTTTGTTTTATGATTTCGTAAATTATTTATTCTGATTTTTTGTGATTTTTGCTATTAAACCATTAGCTATTTACGATTAATGAATATAGGTATTTAATTACACTCAAGGCATGTTATGGTAGCTTGGAATTTTATGATATTACCATTAAATGACCTAGTATTTATACATTTAATTAAAATATCCCCGATTCTGAATTGTGTATGCATTCTAGGTTACGAACTAAAATGTTGCAATTTTTAGGTTGAATCGTAGTCATATGTGTCTGGTTTTTCACTTATGAAAGTGAATAATCAATTTAACCATTTACAAGAATGTTACGCTAAACAAATTATTAATCTTCAACGATTATAAACAGATATCCATTAAAAAATGCACACGATACCCACGAATATAAAAACTCATCTTAAATAACATGACTGCTTTCTCGCCTGTTTTTATTGGCTAGAATTAACGAACACTAATTCAATCATAAAATGGATATTATTTAACTATGTGCTCGTTGGTGTACAGGTAAAGTTTCTAATTCTTAAGTTTTTCAACCTTAACGGCCGAAGGGGGTGAAGGCAGGGGAGAGGTATAAATAAAGCAGCAGTGATGCTATGGAATTCTCGTAACGCTGCTTGTGTTTGTCTACTTCTCAGTTTTCGTAACAGCTAACGATTGACGCTGCCATATTTATTTTCTTTTATTTAAAGTATCTAGAATTTATTTATTCGTGTGGAAAAGAGTTATTGATTTGTGGAACTAACTTTATAAGTATCATTCAATTTTATGTGACTAGTGTGATTGAAAATGTAAAAAAAAAAAAAAGGTTGTATAGACTTAAAGACCTGTAAGATGACGTGTGAGATCACAGAGAATTAGACAAAATGAATGGATGTCAAATTTTAAATGCGTTCGCCAGTTCAGAGAATACCGCGGAAGAATATTAGGCATTGAAAATGTAAATAAAAAAATTCGAGAGGTCTTTCAGTATTTGTCAGAGATGTGCAGCATCTAACTTTGGTAACGAGATAATTCACGTGTTATCATGTTGAAATACACTTATAATACGAAAGTTGGACACGAAATTTAAGAATTCTTTAACATAATGCCGAGCGTGAAAAATATGCGCAAATTGTGTTTTCAACTACCTACATCTCTGAACGTGAATCACATGTAGTTTCCTCACCCATCGATTCATTTGATTAGCAGACAGAAATTTGAAAGTATAAAATTTTCTTTCTAATTACGTGTTCATCTCGTTTACAATAAAACATAGAACTTTTAAGAAGTAGGTATCGGGCATAGTCTCTGCATGATTATGATAAGAATTTGTATTAAAACTTAGGTCCCTAATTCATTGTTGTCACAATTATAGGCAGGCCTATTATAAGTAATAATTAGAGGCATGCATTTTCCGCGAAACAATGTGAGTGAGTTCTCGCTAGACTGTTTTAAATTATGCCCACGCTGATGTTTCTACGTTGTTGGCGGTTGTCAGTAAGACAAGCGATTGTCACATTTGACCAGGCCAATTGGACGAGTTTGCTTCCGCACAAAATTTCTGCGATTCGTGAGCCTTAAAGTAATCGTGTATTTAATTCATAAAAATAAATACGAACTCTAAGTCATCAGTTTGCTGGAGTGTTCAAGCGGATTTCGATGCAAGTTAGGATTTTGAAATAATCGGTTTAATCCAATTTTCTCAAATCTCAATCTGGAAATATGTTCTTCATTTAGATCCAAGTATATATTTTGAGTTTCAGAAATAAAGTAACTTATTAGTTCAAAAACATAAGAGTTTTACGTTTTGAAAAGAAGTTCAACACAATAAATTTTTATTTTTAAAATTAAGAAAATCATTCGTATAGGTTTCGGACACAAAACGATTTAATTAAAGGTCTAAAATGTTCCGTGCATTGCCAAAACAAACATTCCCAGAGCAATGTAGTGGAAACATATACAAACATGAATTTGACATATTCTGTAGAAATTTAAATAAGTCTTTTTTAACTACACAGACGCAAGAGTTTTAAATTCTGAACGGCCCTTCCTGCAATATTTAACTTCAGTTTTCAAATATTTCAAAAACTAAATAATCGGTAGTATTTGAGTATTATAGGTTTTTCACGTCACCGATTGGGAGTTGGTGACGTATTGTTCTTGCGCTGAAAGATAAGATTTGTAAACCCAGGTTTTTGATTTACCCCTACCCATCTACCCACCCTCACCAATCACCAAGGTGCACACAAACCTCAAACTTCATTGCCCGAGTAAGTTAGCGTGTACCGTCAGAAGGGGGATTGTTGGTGGGTTGGGGGGGGGCTAATTTCCGGCGCCGCCTAGGGTTTATGGGGTTCTCGAGTCATATTCAGTAGTGTCGGGAGGAAATTGGACTGGCGAGTGCGAAAGTTAGGCGGGTGGGGTGTAGGGGAGGGTATACCCCCTTGCGTCGGAAGATACTGCATGATGAAGTTTGGGAGGTGCTGTTAAAAGACGATAAGGCTACGGCGATACGAGATCGTAAATATGGGACGCCAGAAATATACGAGCAAATATTAATTTAAACTTTCCTGATCAGCGTTGCCTAAACGGGACAAGTTGAAATTGGCTCTCAAATCTTTGTGAACGTCTTATAACGATTTTTTTATCTACGTATGTGTGTGATGATGATTAAATAATCACTTAAAATAGTCGATATATATGGCTTATGATCTGATAATTTCATTACTTTATTTAAAATTTTTAAACGATATAATATTGTGTATAAAACCATTGCGTCATGAAAAAAAAAATTATGTTAAGCATAATGGCTCCATAGTCACGATTACAGTAATATACATTAATAATGTTGCTAATAAACAGTAACTTGCGCCAGCACATAACAAACATTTAATCTTTTGCCTTTTTGTTTGAAAGACATTGTCTGAGCCAAGTTTTATTGCGTTTAATGAATTTCCAACGAAGAATGTGCCTGAAATATAAGAATAGTTCATTGTGGTTCTAGGTAACTGGATTCTCGTAGAGTCTATGCAGCATGCCTACGTCTCAGTTCTCTATGTTGTTGTAAATGAGATAAACATGTGTTTGGAAATAAATTAAAAACAAGGTTATTCAGGAAAATGCTGGTCAATCAAGTTTGTCAACTCTCGTGTTTTGTTATAATCCAAGAAGAAAACATACGTTTATGTGTCTAGAAAAAGTCACGACGTTCGTTGATTTTTCTGACAGTAAATGTTTTGGCAAATATGATGATTTTGTCACAGTATTGACAGAAAATTAGTCCTACCTGTTTTAATAAGTTTTAAAATTTTCCCAGTAATCTCGCTGAAGGGTGTGTTTGCTGTATAGTAAACAAGGTTTAAAAGGTTATGTTAACACTTGGAGATGATTTTCTTTGAGTTCATTTTGGAAGAATTTAAGCTCATTATGACCTACCCGTAAGTTTACAAAAATCCCTGAATAATTTGCAACCAATCTTCTTCTCTCAAATTAAAGGATTAAATAAGGGGTGTGTGTATTTATGTATGCGCATTTGAAATTATATTACTTGGAGTAATAAATACTTTTATTTTGAAGTATTGTAATATTTAATATAAAAATAGTACAAGTTCTAGAGTGTTTTATAAACACTGTTGTAAATTTAAAACAATTAGATAAATTCTCAGTATCCAATATTAATATAAAAGCATTTTTAAAATTAATTATTTATTTTAGTAAAATAATCGAGATAATAATTATTTAATAATAAAATCAATAACTAATCCAAACATTTATTCTAATTCATTAATTCAAATAACTTATTAAATAATAATGTAATAACTTATTTAAAATTAAAATAAATTATACAATGGGAACATAACCTCACAAATACGCCCATGAAAACGGCCAGGAGACTACTAAACCTTCCACAGACACTCCATGCCAGCGACAATGGAAGCTTACCAGCCTAAAAGCCACATGAAATCTTTATACATACGGGAACATAACCTCACTTATGTAATTACACTTGAGAAATGTTAAAAACCACAATTTTTATCACTAATATTCACAATAAATAAATGTCTTTAATTATATGGACCAGGACTCAATATCAATCACTAAAGTATATGATTTAGAAGCAAATACATAGTTTTTTTATTTGTATGTAGTCTTTTTTCATTCTGACAATTTTTGTTGTATTCTGCGCGCGCATCGTAAAAATTCTATCTCATTAAATTTTCATATCGCAGCTAAAGAAGTATAAGTTCAAAAATACTTTTATCGGTTTAAGTACAACAATATAATCTTTGAAAGATTTGTGCAATGGGAGTGCATGACTTGATGTAAGCTTTTGGACATACGCCATTGCTAAGCTCATGTATGTCTGTAGAAGAAAATTACAAAAAACCAAAAATACAGAAACAAAAACACAAATTAAGCAAAAAATTGCTGTTGTCAACAGGATATAAACACCACAAAATATTCCCTAACAGGAATATTATGTGGTGTTGATATCCTATTGACAACAACAATTTTTTGTTTAATTTGTGTTTTTGTATTTTGGTTTGTTGTAGTTTTCTTCTACAGACATACATGAGCTTAGCAATGGCGTATGTCCAAAAGCTTACATCAAGTCAAGTACTAAAAGTTTTCGCCCCTACAACCACGTGTTTCTCTCGCTGTCGGTAACGGAGGGATATGCACAGAGTGCACAGCGCACTGCGCGCATTGCGGGCGGTTACGGAACGCCGCCGAGAGCTTCTCCGAGCGAGCCAAGGCCACCGCTGAGGTCTGAGCCACGCCTTAGCTGTCGCTCCCAAGAGAGGAGTGGCCAGAGTGAAACAAAAACAAAATAAAGAAAAATAAATAAATAAATGTATCCGCCGGTGGCCAGGACGTAAATTAACGAGGAGAGACACGACGGCAGAAAAAAAAAATTGAGGGCAGCGAAGCTATTCCCTCGACAACCAGACGCTTCAGAGCTCTTGTCCGGATCCATGCTCCAAGTTCGTCCCCGGACGAAGAAGGCATCCACCAATCGCCGTTCGCAGCCGAAGCAAGAATTTTAATTGAGGGTGGAGGAGAGGAGGTTGGGTAGTTTCTCACTCCTCTCCTCCACCCACCTCCCCGTGCGGCTAAATTATAGCCCGGCACGAAGTCCAATCGACGTCGTCTTCCTCTGAACGACGAACGCTCCCCGACTGAGGCGCCGCTGGAAAAGGCGCGCGATAGCTGCGCCTGTGGTGGTAGGCAAACCACACGTGCACTAGAGGTTTGCGTCAGAGTTCACGATTATTAGAGCCACGGAATTTTCGCGCATTCGTTTAGTCGCAAGCTAGAATGCAAACCTCCACACTGTCGCAATGTGTTCATGATTAGACCACAGTTATCTGGACACGCCCCTCTACGACCGTGAGCCAACGATGTCCAGCTAGGAGAGAAGTAAGCGAATCAGGTAGTGCCAAATAACAAGGATAAAAATGTTCTCGCTAAGAAATCAACCAATGGGAAAGTAAACATGGGTCGAGCACACTTATAACTTTGAATTCTATCCTGAGGCCAGAGGAATCCGCGAAATTTCCGGGACTTTAACGAATTTATATTAGGGACCGGAAAAATTAGCGGGTTCAATGACCTCCAGGATGAACTCCATAGTTCTACCTTCACTCGGTCAGATGCCACACACTCATTGGCTTCTGTCTTGTGAGACGTCCCAACTTAGCAGCCTGTTATTCGATAAAGCTTTGGTTGGGTGTTTCTCTTTGGCCCAGAGTCATCCAGGTGAGTTGTGAGCCAGAAACAGAGGCAGCAATGAGGTATAACAATTTGTATTTCAGCCTATCGCGAAATTAATTCGCGAATTTTTTCTGTCTCTAAAGGATTATTAACCGTTTTCGTTTCACACCAGGTAAGACTCAGATTGCCTGTGTACGATCAAACTTTTCCAGAGTGCTCTCTGGTCACACACGTACTTTGGCGGTATTGGTGACTGGAGAACCACTTTTTATTTTGTCTAGGAGCAGGTATTTATCACGGAAAAAAAATTCTGAACTCCCATTAGATGGCAACGAGTAGAGACCGGAAAAATTCGCGAGTTCATTTCGCGATAGGCTAAAATACAAATAGTCATACCTCAGTGCTGCCTCTGCTATTGGCTCACAACTCACCTGGGATGACTCTGGGCCAATGAGAAACACCCAAACAAAGCTGTATCGAATCACAGGCTGTTACGTTGGGACGTCTCACAAGACAGCAGCCAATGAGTGGGTGACATTTGACCGAGTGTACGTATAACTATGGAGTTCATCCTACAGGTCATTGAACCGGAGAATTTTACCGGTCCCTAGCAATGAGGTGTGCCAGAGCTAGCGATGGTTTCTTTGTGATTGGCAGCCGTCTGCAAGAGAACCCATTGCACCTCTTTGGCTGGGCCATTCAGAACGCGTTTGCTTCCGTACTGGATGGCTGTGATTGATGTGATTGTAATTAGGAAATAAATTCAGCCAACCATGAAACACATTCGATGGTACAATGTTTTAACATATAGCTGGTATGGAAATTTTACCGCGAAAAATACATGGCCCTACATACGTGTAACAGGCTCAGAGTCGTCTAAGGCATGGCAATAGTTTGGCAGACCCACCCTCAAAGTGAAGCAGATGTATACTTTGCTACCGAATGAATCTTTGAACGTTAGTAGCTCTATCGATAAGAAGGGACTGGGATACAAATTTTGCAGGCTAAGTGATCCACAGTAAAGATTTCTTACAATCCTCTAGCATGTGTCCACATGAACGGTGTTTCAAATGGGTAGCACTTGATTCGATACTTTTTTATTTGTAGAAGATTTCTTGTTAGGTTTAATTTTTCCACATAAACAAACGGGTTCAGTCGCAGTAGCGTCTCAAAGGTAAAAGTTTAATACCTTTTTGTGACATGAAAACACTTATTTTCCTTGTCTCCAGCGATCAGGTAGGTGAAATTTAAATTTACACACAGCATGTTGAAACATTTTCAGCACAAGTACCTAAACCACACTAAGGAATATACACAGATATGTTTGTTTTGGAAGAATACAAACCTGTATTTTTAAATATGAGAGTAGAACATTATTTTGGTAATATTCGCGAAGATAAAGCTACATTTAATTGGTATTTAGGTGTTAATAGAAGCCAATGAGAAAATGCTCTTGTTCTGATAAAAATTGTGAGGTTAAAATTGTTTTGAAATTACGATTGCTAATTTTAGGATGCATCAAATGTGCAAAAGGCTAAAGCTCTTAGAGTAGACTTCAACAACTTAGATTAAAAGAAAAATGAATATAAACTAGACCATAATCCTTTTGACAGACACCTACTGTAAAAAAATATTTTGTGATTTTACAAAGATAGTGTGTGCAAATTCAGTTAACAACGATATCACTTGTAAAAATGAAGGTAAAGCTTTGTATTATTGACAATTTTACAAAATTATGCCTTTGCCGTTTTACAAGTGATATCGTTGGCAACTGGGTTTACAAGGAATTTCCTTTAAGAAAGAACAAAAAATATTTAATTTGTAACTTTCGCCTCCCGCTCATGGTCCAGTGATCAGCTAGAACTGTCAGAATCCGCTGATGTAAGCCAAACATTGACACGTGCATTCATTTACCTTTGATATTTAACAGATACACATTTTCAATGAAGTAACTTAATGCATAAATGAACTATTTGGCACAGTTTAATTGAATAAATAAAGAATAATCGAAAGGTTTCTGGTTTGAATACTAGACATACAAATTCTTACATGATTTTACATCATTACACGCGTTTTTATAAACCGTTCTGGTGGCAAATTAAAGTTGGGCAAATATATTCGTAACTACGAGAATTATAAGCGCGCTGCCTACTCCTGCATTCGTTAACTACTTTCACTCGACTTTGAAGGTTAAAGATAAAGAAAGAGCACTGTGACGCAGGAATAGTCACAGGGGCTGAAGAATTTGGATGCATTTTTTTAGTAATAGCCTACAGTTGTTTTCATGTAAATGTACCAATTTACAAATATCAGTAATTTTACGCGTATAGTTTTCTTCCATTTTCCTAAATTTTTACAGTGTAATGTAATTTTTCTTATCTTTGTTTCTTTTCTTGTCAGAGTATTCGATAAAACCCTTGAGTATACCGGACAGCTCTTTGCTATCATGACAGGCGAGCAAACGACAACCTATTTCATTTTAACTGAATATATATAGGTATAAATTATATATAATATATATTCATGTAAAATTGCAGATGTTTGTAAATTTGTACATTTACATGAAACAACTGTATTGCTAAAAAAAAAAATAGTGTTCGCAGTAATACTGGGATAGGATTCTTACCCGGTAACTTATGCTTTGTGTTGTCCCGGAACCTACAATAGTTAAAGTTATTTGTAAACTGTTCCCTGAACAGCGTTAACTGCTCACATAATAAGCACGATACACCAAAATAAAAACAATTTTTTGAATATTAAATTAAGTTTTACATGGTTTAAAAAGTTAAGCTTGAAAAAAACAGCAATCAAAATAAAAAATTATGTGCCAAATATCGTAAGAAAAACTCAATAGCCTACTATCGAGAACAACCTATGTCATATATGCTCAAATAACCATAGCCATGTAATGTAAAAAGTTACTACATTTTTCTTGGCAACTTGTTTCCAAATAAATAATTTTGTAAAAGTACAGAAAATATTTTTCTTTGTACAGATGTGGTCAAAATTCAAAGTTTAAACGATAGAGGTCGTTACGTGCGATAATATTATATGCTTTAGACAATACAATACAGAAAGTGTTGAAACAACAGGACATTGGTTAATTTAAGATATATATTTTATTTAAAAATTTACAATCACAAAAAAAAATCCCATATCAAAACAACGTCTTGAAAAAGGTGAACGGCAATATTGACGCAGGCTTCAAAAAAGTCTTTTTGGACACCGCTTTCGGTGCATTCTGAGTTCCCTTGTGTTGCCGTCCTAATCCCGTTCATGTGATGCATGTCGGTCCTTTTCTTGGCTACCATACGGATCTATCTCGTTGTAGATCCAAAGCACCAATGACCACAGTCGCTGTGGAATGCACGTTCATGTTGTTTGCTGAAGATCTTCCTCTAGAGCTTCACCGGTTGAGTTCCGAGCTTGCATTGTAAGATCACTTGTGCTTGGTTATATGAGTTCCATCACCTCGTGACGTATGAACCATGAATTTAGAAATACCCTACATATATATTTTCGTGACCTAAACCAGTGTATTTAAAATGTAATTTTGTTTGGTGATTTTGTTAAGGTACCATTTTCCATAAATTATAATGCAGAAAAGTGTTTAAAGCGCTTAGGATACTGTCATATAGGGCTTTTTACAAACTAACCTAAGCTGCAATAAAAGAGAATACGATAGACCTGATTATCGAAACAGTATAATAAAACGCCTTTAGATGGTTTCGCGAATAGCGTTAAAACCTTTATGTGAGTTCTCCACTGGTAGGTACAGAAGCAGTAACATGAAGATTCTTCTGGAGGAGAGCCGATGAGAACGTACAATGTAACTTTTACACTGATCGATAGGCACTGATTGGAAAGTTCAGGGCCTCGACTGCAGGGTAGTTCACTGTTAATAACAGGTTGTGTAAAGTGTCCTCCGAAAGACTGCTTTAAAGCAATCGCTCTCCCGTGGATAAGAACTCGGAGACCTTGCGTCCCAATAAAGATGTTCAGATTACTCGCGTGGCTGAGTGGCGCCATAAAAAGCTGCGACAAAATGCTTCGCTCCCGTGTCGCGGCGATGCCTGTGATGCTCAGCGTGTTGCAACAAAAAAGCAAACATTTACGGCAAGGGCTGCTCAACATTGCAAAGTTACTGTCGGTAAATCCAAACTTGCAAATGAAACAAATTTGGGTTTTGGGAAAAAAAAATAATATTTATTTATAGGTCAAAACACTAGAATCAAAGAGTTTTACGATAAAGTTTACCATCAGGTTGGCTGTTCAAAATTGAGCGTCAATGGACGAGACATGTTCCCTAGGGAAATCTTAGTTCACTGGGGATGAGCTCTAGCATCATGCACAAATCACTCATACCCACAAGGCAAAATAATACACCCATTGCTTTACTTTGGCGAGCGTCTCAGAAGACACGGTGCTTATAAAGTTCCATTGCAAATAGCTACTACGTTCCAGCAGGCCTTATGGAATATTTATACGTCATTACGACACTCTTAAATATTACACCTTAAATTTACAAAGAACGCTGGTTAAAAATTATCCAGGGATCTGTATAAACTAATCCTTATCTTAGTAAATTTACGGGTACAAAGTGAATTTAATCCCAAAATAAAAATCTTTTTATGTGAGAAAAACATTCAATAACTGGTTAATACTAATAAAAAACTTATTTCTTGCACTTGAGTGTTTTTACCCAGTTTATACATAAATAAACATAACGTGGAAGTTGAAATACGACGTTGTTTCTACTATTATTTTTAACAGTGTCGATACCTGAAAAATCCTCTTTATTACCTGGCGACAGTCTAGTTTTCAAATAATTGTACACTTGGATGACCCTTACTTATTATTTTACACGCACTGAATAGCAAGAATTTTGCCAAATTCGCCTTATTTTCTGGCATCAGAATGAATCCCACACACAAACTCTTACCCAGTTAAGTCGGTGTCTATTTTCCATGGGTTGCTGCCTAATTTTACCTTACAGTCGGACTTCAGGTGATTTGGCCATTTATATTTGGTAACGTTGTTATTGTTTTTTTATTCTTCGGGGCATGTCAAAACTACATGTGGGCCAATGAGAGCGCGGTTAAAAATAACAGCAAATTTACGGATTTTCCAAGGAAAAATTAACCTGAAATAAACGACATGTTCTATTTAGGGACACCTGTATTTCGCGAATACATTTCATGTAAAGGTATGTCACAAAAGACTTTACCTTTTTCTTAGAGTAATGGCGTATCGTGTGCGTGCAGCAGTGCAGTATCCACATTCCCATTGAACCCGTCAAGTGCGGGAAAACACCTCTCGCCGACCACAGCCAATAACTACAAGAAAAAAAAACTACGGTGTTTTGCGATGTACATAGACACGAAATGTATTCGCGAAATACAGGTGTCCCTAGTTCTATTGAATCTCAGATAACTGCATCTCCGTATAAATTACACCTTATTCAAACTTCGAGTAAAACTTTTCGTTGTAAACACGAATAACTGAAGCGTTGAACGACAAAAAAGTTATTTGCTGTACATTCAACTGGATTCTGAAAGGTTTGTTAATATAATACGATTATTATTGTTCATTCATGTTCAGAATACGTTGAATCAGTATGCCTACCGAAAATCTTTCAAGATAAACCTAAATGTACAAAGATCCCTGGATAATTTGTAACCAGCATTCTTAAAAAATTTGATGTGAAAAATTTTCACAGTGTATAATGCATAACAGTATGCACTTAAACTGCGTTCTAATTGGACCATTTCTAGTTCTTACACGTTCCAAAGAACGAGTAACTAATAACAGCAGGACAATTAAAATGACCCAATTACATGCGATACAACCGGGAAGTAAAGCGTGGTCTCAGCCAATGGACAATGAAGACACGACTTATTTGAGCACAAAGTTTGTGGGGTTCACTGTGATAAGCAAAAGTACAATGATTTCATAAGGCCCAGGGTTAGCATTATTTTACAGAAACGTTTAAATTGTTTATGTATTCAGAACTTCCAACAAAATCGATATTTAAACCCCGCAAGGACTAGTTAAAAATCAAACTAAACAACTAGTTGCTAAAGTCCATCAAGATTTTTAAGTCGATTTCTCTGCAGTTGCTATTTATAGGTGAAAATTATAGCTGGTAACACTGCAAGGTTTAAACATTTGGAATTGTTTCATGCTTACCTTTACGAAAAGTAGTGAAGATTATATAAATCTGCTTAAGTGCATGCTTACAATTTGCAATGTATTGGCCTACACTAGTTTATAAACCATTATAACAAATTTAATCAAACCTTACCACTTTTATAAAAACAAATATAAAAAATTTCATCGTAACGAATTAAATTTTTTGGCGATTGTCATTCAGGGTACTCAACTGCAAAATAAATGAAGCAAAGTACCAAACTTTCCGTGCTAACTTATAGTGAAATACCACACCTCCAGTTGTAAGAGAGAAATATTCGGGTGGTGTAAAACTAGCGCTACTGCGTTGGTCCGTGTAAGCCCGGCTCTGCTGCGTTGGTCCGTGTAAGCCCGGCTCTGCTGCGTTTGTCCGTGTAAGCCCGGCTCTGCTGCGTTGGTCCGTGTAAGCCCGGCTCTGCCGAGCGACGCCTCCACGAATCTGGCGCCGGGTCTCCTCTCGTGGGCGACTTGGCAACGCCGGACGAGCGAGCCACTCACCCGCCCGTTTATCGTGCGCGACTGTTTTTATGATTTCCAACTCTCCCCCGCCCCCTCAAACCCTTCCCAAAAACACTCTCTATGTGGAGCTTGTTTCTCTTTTCCCCCCCCCCTCCCTCCTTCACTCACACACGAGCCTCGTGACGTCACTGGACGTTGATGGCGACAATTAAGCACGGCAGCGAGTCTCGGTTATACGACTGGCCGGGGCCTCGCGCTGGAGAGATAGGTAGAGAGAGACGGAGACATGGCTAGAGAGAGAGAGACGCAATGTTTTGATTGGCGCCGGGCAATATACAGGTGATTCCTCCCGCCCGTAAAGGACAGGACTCCAGGACCAAGGGATAGAGGGGAAAGGGGCAGAAGTCTTAATGCTACCGCGTCTTTTTTTGACGACCGGCCCGAGCGAATCGGCGAGTTATAACGCGGAGAAGTGGTTGCTCTCGCTTTTAGGCTGACGTATTATTTTTTTTTTCCTTCTACTCTTCGTTTGTCCCACGACGGGGGAAAAAAACTTCTTTTTCCCCTTCCAGGAATTCACTTCAGTAAGAGATTATGATTTAGTGCGAAAATGTTTCGCGTTCAAGACATGGTCTGCAATCCACTATAATTATTTTGCTCTTTTGACCGTAAGAAATATTTTTTACGCGATTAAATTAGTTAAGGTAAAATCATGGAGGTTGTATATACTATATCAGTGTGTGTTATTACCTACCTCGTTGACTGAGTTTCCTCCTTGGCAGAACAAGCGTCTGCCGCCGACCAGAACGAACAAGAAAGAAATTTTGTAAATATTTACAAAGCGTATGGAAGCATTAAAGCACAGTCAAATATCCTCGTGACAATTCACCATACCTAAAAATAGTAAGACCCACGAACGAGTTCACTTTTCTTAATGGTAAATTTAGCAAAAAATTTAGTTTGATAGTTGAATATTTGGATATCATTTCTGAGATTAATGCTGGTAACAGATTAGGCTACCCTAGATTTTCCAAGACGTATTATATTAATTATGTGTGTAAAATTATAGTTAAATATTTCTCATGAATGAATCAAGTGAATGCACTCGTCTATGGCATAAACTACAAGATCAAAAAATAAATTTTTTAAAATTTTTTATCCTTTCTAAATTTTGGTATCGTTTCTACTTAAGAGTTAATAAAAATGAATAAATTAGTAGGGACCTGAAAAATTGGCGGTTTCGATGACCTTCAAGGATAGTAAGTATACACAGTCCTCTGTATACTCGGGCAAACAACAGTTCATTGGCTGCTGACTTATGAATCGTCTCAACAGGTTTGCCTGTGATTCGATACTTATTTTGCTATTGGATCACTGTTCATATGACCCAGAGTCGTCCAGATGAACAGTGAGCCAATAGCAAAAGCAGCTTAAAGGTATATTTATTTGAATTTTAGATTATCGTGGAATGAATCCGCGAATGTTTCCGGTCTCTATAAATTAGTGTTCTACGTCTGAAAACCATCAAAGTCTTTAATGTGGCGAAAAGGTGAACGAGAGATGGAGCAGCAATGCAATGCATGGGTTGTACAGGAACACCCCGAGAAAGGCCCCGTTTACTCATGGCAACGTCTGCCATGTATCCCAATCGTGGAAACAAAATCTGGGTATGACCTCTCCGGGAATCAACGCATTCAACCACGTAACCACCATTCATAGGCTCAGTAACTTGAATTCATGCGTCAAGAAAGTCAGTGATGGAACTGTTATCGATTATATAAATGGGTTGAATTGAGGTCATACATTTATAGAAAATGTAAAGACACTTAAAATAAATTTAATATTTTAGTCATTCTCAGTTCTTTTTGGCACACTGTTATAAAATAAGGTAACTTTACAGACATTCTTAAAAACTATGAGTTCTTTAAAGATCCAAATAACTGAATCTTTGTAACTCGTATATCAAAGAAGATATCTGTAAATTTACGATATATCCTGAACACTTTTAATAAACATAGTCTCTGTAATCGTATCGTAAAAATATTTACCATTTCATATGACTTACATATTCAGTAAATAAAAAAATTAAGTTTTTTTTCTAGTCTAAAACAAATACAAACAATTTAAACATGAATAAATGTTTATAGTGTTATCTCTAGAGACCTTAAAAATTCGCGGATTCATTTCGTGTTATGCTAAAATTCCAATAATTATACCTCAGTGATGCTTCTGCCATTGGTTCACTGTTAATCTGGAGGACTGAGGGCCAATTAGAGACTCTCGCTGATAGAAGTGTCTAATCACAGGCCACCCAGTCGAGACGACTCACAAGTAAGCCGCCAATGTACAGGTGGCATTTGCCCGAGTGTGTAGAAGATATTGGAGTCTATCCTGAAGGTCATGTGGTTCATCGATACAGGAAATGTAAGAGATGGAAACCTAGACGGAGACAGAATGATATTGTGTCTGTAACGTTACTTTAACCTAAAGTTAACCTCATATTTCCGTGATCTCATTACATGAATAAATCCAATAAATAATTCAAATCAACCTCATTGTCTTTCAAGCTGCTTACCTTTAAAGTCATGAGCATTTTGCACAAATATTATAAATAAGTAGGCCTCAAAAATAGGGCACTTTTTCACTTAATTAGTCCTACATATTTCATAATGTAGTCTATTGAATTATTAATCTCTAACATAGCAAATAATACAGTATTTATGTTTATAACAAGTGTTTAGCACGTAACTTGTGGATGTTTTGTATTTTTAAAAATATTAACATCAAATCTTACCACTGTTAAAATTTTGTCTGTTCCAGAAAGCTGACATCATTAAGAATTCCTGCTTCGTCTTTGCGGCAAGGTGAGTTTTTTTTCTTTTAGTTACTCCATTCGTCGCTCATGTTTCGGCATTTGGAAACTGGTGGAGAAATAAATATATTACGAAATAAAAAGCTTGATTTTAAATGAAGAAAAGTTTATTTTCTAGTAATTAATTTATACATTTTTTGGGAGGGTTTACAAGTCAATTTATTACGATAGCTCTTTCGCATTTTATGTTTAGTAACAACTTTATTACCAAATAGTTTCTTGATGTTATATCTGATAGCAGTAGGACGTCACGCAAGTATTCATAGTTACGATCACACACAAATAGCAAGATCAACAGCTTTATTCAAGTTTGAAATAAGCTAACCATGGCAGGTATAAAATCTTGCAGTAAGCTTGCCATGCCAAGTATGTAAGCTTGCACCAAGCTTGAGTGAATCTAACTGGTTTACCAGTGACAAGCTTGCAGCAAACCTGCCACAACCAGCTAACAAATTCGCGGGATAGCCTGCCAAGATAAGCTTACACCAAGCTTTTTATGGTAAGTATGTTAGCTTGCAGAAAGCTTGATGTAATATAAAGAGTCTCTATGTCTCAGTCTTGCCACAAGTCAGAAAGCTTGTAGCAGGCTTGTCATGTAATGCTTGCTGTAAACTTGCATTGTAACCCTATCCTTAAGTTTGACAAAGTCCGATGAGCCGCTACCAAGCAAGAACAATCACCATATTCTGGTCAGCATTATTTTTAAAGAATGAACAGAATCAGCATAAGAACAATGTGGCACATTGAATATCTGGGTTACACATTTATGCTTGCACACACATGACCCATACATAAATACTTACATCACATGACACAAACAAGGTACAAATATTAAAACCCCTGCTATTGCTGATTGCATGGACCTCCTTAAATACTAAATATTACATAATTGTTTACATTTACGAGGCTGATGACTATGACACCTGGACGCCAAGAGGAAATAGACTTGACTCAGGTTTGCTGCAACCTTGTAGCATGTAGACTAGTTAACTAAAACCAAGCTTGCTGCAAGGTAAATAACTACTTGGCATGTCACGCTTGCTGCGAGCTTATGTCATGTTGGTTTCGTGACATTTAACCGTTCACAAATAGAGACTAGCAACTATGTATCTGCACAGAAAAAAAATTCTATACTTTTACAAAAGATTCCTTTTGAAAACAGTTACAAAGAAATAGTTTGTAAAACTACAAGAAAGATATTGCAACATTTTGCAACACATAGCCATGGTTATTTTTGCATAGGTATATGAAATTTGTTTTTTCGAGATGATACTAAGTATTTCTTACGAAAATTGACGCATTATTTTTTTAATTTTAATTATTGTAGGAACTGGGAAAACACAAACCTTAAAAGGCTGGCTAAGAAACCAAATTGCGATGAAGTTATTTTGACGTAAGTGTACACATTTACATACTTCAGTAAATTTTTTCGCGAAAATTTCTGTTCAATTTACAAAACAAAAATCACAGTGTGGTGATAAAACTGGTAAAAAAAATAACTTATGCGATAAATTTAAGGCAAAAAAATTGGTTCTCTGTAAATTGGGTTTACGGACGATAGTTTAACGTGACGTCATAACAAAACTTTAATGAAATGATTGCATACTTTTATGAATAAAATTGAATCATTTTTATTGAATTATCACTATTTTGTATGGATATAAAGGAGTTAAATAAATCTACAATTTAATTGATATATTTACTTTTATTCGCACTCATTAATTCAAATTTAACGAAGAGATTATTTTAACTATAACGTTTGTACATGTTTGCTATTTAACTTCTTCCAATCTGTGTTATTCTGTTAAGGATAGGACGATGATAGGAAAAGTAAGAAACGAATGGGTGTGTTTCAAGTTTAATGTGCCTCGAAAAAGTCAAATCGATGGTTGTTCCAAACGAGTGGAAGAGAGATAGATGCGGTGCAAGCGTACAATGAGCGTAACGGGACAAAGCGTAACGGGACAATGAGTCATCCTTTTTCGTGCGTGCAGCCGGCGTTCATCGATTTATTAGACGTTGTCACGTCAAAAAATTAGAGACGAGTAGCTCGTTGTTAAGCCCAGTGTTGAGTTGTCGCGAGTTACTGCTAGGATCTTATCGCGTAGCCAAGCGTTTATGACCGGAAGAACGCTGCTGCGACACTCTTACCCGAGCGAGTTCGCGACGATTGTTCGCCGCACGGCGCGGTCGATGCGTCACCGACGCTCTTTAGTTCCGCATCTGCGACGCTCGAAGCGTGGCAGACGTTTCCGAGAAGCCTCGCGCACTTCTGTTCGCGCGAGACCGACCGTCGGCGCTGAAACGGCGCGGAAAACACTCGGTTCGCATCAGCGTGGGCCGGGAGTACGGGAATCACAACAGCGCGAATGATGCGGCGCGAGTGAACCGACACGACAGCAGAATATCGCTCGATTGTGAAAATGCGTTTTTATTTTTTAAAAGGAACGTTTAAACATTAAAGGATTATTAGAGACCTAAAAAATTCGCGGGTTCATTTAGTGTTTTGCTAAAATTCAAATAATTATACTTTAGTGCTGCTTCTGCAATTGGTTCACTGTTAATCTGGACTGGGGGCCAGTTAGAGACACTCACTCATAGAAGTGTCGAATCACAGGCCACCCAGTCGAGACGACTCACAAGTCAGCAGCCAATGAACAGTTGGCATTTGCCCGAGTGTCTAGATTATTTTGGAGTCTATCCTGAAGGTCATTGAATCAGCGAATTTTTCCGGTCTCTAAGGATTATATATGAAAGTGTATCTAGTCAAAACTTTCAACAACCATCAATGTTTGCAATCTATTTTTAAATGTACATGTTTCGTATAAATATATTCAATCGACATTTAACGTTCATTCGAAAATTTACTGTGCGTGAATGGTAATCACAAATTTTCAAATTAAAAATAATCTATACTAATAACTAAACTGTTCGAGGTAAAAAGTCTGTACTTTGGATGGAATGAAAAAAAAACTATTTTTAATGGCTATACCTATACGTTTTTGAAACATAAAATAAAGTGTTTTTTTTTTTAATTTTCGCCTGTCTGTATGTTCCAGAATTAATCGAAAATAACTTAACGTATTTGATCTTTTATGCACCTGACAGTTGAGTGTGCCAATTTCTCTAGTTAAATTTTTTTATAATAAATCACATACTTTTCTTTGCCAGTAAACATTACGATTTTAAATATACAAATGATAATATTTTCAATGCACCAGTCGATTCATATTTCAAAAAATATATATATTTATAAACATTTAAATAACGTCGCGCCCGCGACGCGGTGGAAATAAAATAACTTTCCAATCGGAAGGTCAGTCATGCCCGAGAATTTTGTTGCAATGACGTCACATATATGTCGAAATGTTTCGATTCCAGCATGAAGCGGTTGCAGACCGTGCTCCTTTCTTATTCTGTTCTGCAACAACTTGCTTCTGGATAACGCTAAAAACTACTGAAACATGGTTCTGCATTTGACTGTACAATCCAAGATGACCGCAATGACGTCATACTGATCGGTGAAATATTTATTTATCTGGATTATTGGTGGGAGTCAGTCTGCTAGCAGCCATCTTCGGGAAGATTTATTAATTTTTAACCGTCGCTGTTTTCAAACCAAGGATTCCAGTGTCCATGATACAAGAGATTATTTTATTATAATCTTGATTCAATTATAGTGGATATTTTTTATAAATTTTAAATAATGGGGGGGGGGGGGGAATTTACAGATTTTTAACTCGACGGATATGATTAATCCAAGATAACATAATTCAAAATGGCGGAAAGTTTTAGAAAATAAAATGGTATAAATATTTAGTGTCTAAGATGGCGGAAAGCTCCAGAAAACAAAAGGTCTGCTGTGACGTCTTAATCCAAGATGGCGGTATCCAATATGACAGCCGGTGCCGAGGTGATGATCAAGGGCCAAGGCCAGAGGCTTAGGCTACTGGTGGCTGGTATATGTGAAATTTAAGACAATTGAGGGAAATTAGTTCTTAAAAGGGAAAAAAACTTGAGTTATTTTTTAATTTTGAATTTTTGATATGAGTTATTTACTTGAAATTGGTTATTTTTGAAATTTCAGATTTTGGGAAATTTTTTAGTGGATTATTTTCGGGAATTTTTTAGACATTTTGACGAATTGTGGGTTATTTTTGGCGAATTTGAGCTAATTTTTAAGGTCAAGGTCTAAAGTCAAGGTCTGTGTCATCAAATATGGTGGCAATGACGTTAAAATCTAAGATGGTGGACGGAACAATGCACCAACACCTATACTCTGTAGCATGATCCCTGTCTTATATTATGATTTGATTTAATAGCCTGGACTTAATTGAACCCGTTAAAACATCGTGACCTCTATTTATGACAGTAACTTAAATTAGCAACCACGATTTCTATGTCTAAAGGTTTTTCCGAATTGACTACCGAGGAAAATGTTTGAATTATATATGACTTCCCCGAGTGTTGGTGTCTTGTCTATGAAGTCCTTGCTGTAGACGGGACCTAAGCCAAAGAAAAAAAATTAGCAAACAAAAATGTTTGTGAATAGTTGCTACCGAAAAGTACTTTTAGAGAGTTGATTTGCCTTCTGGTTAGTTAACATAGGATGTCCTACTGCAATGTATTAATTTTTTTGTAAATAAAACAGAAATTTTCATTTAAAATTACACATATTTGTACATTTTTACACTGTCACACTACAAGATATTGTTCGCAGTAATACTGGGTTAGGATTATTACGCGAGAATTTATGCTTTATGTTGTCCCAATACCTCCAATAGTAGAAATTATTTGTAAATCGTTCTTTGAATTGCTTTCAAGTGTTAAAGGCTCACATAAGCATAATGCAATAAAATTAATTCAAACTATTGAATTTTTGACTGTCTTTTGCATGGTTTAAAAATTTATGCTTGAATGAAACATCAATTAAAATATAAAATTATGCTGCAACTTTTTAATAAATAATCAGCGTTATCTCGAAAAAAAACGTAATTAATAGCCATAATTTAGCCTTGTAGTTTTACAAACTATTTCGTGGTGACTGGTTTCCAAAAAAAAATTGTGTAAAAGTTCAGAACAAATGTATTTTTTTCTGTGTAACCATTCGTACACTGTAAAAAAATTTCACCTTCAATTTATGAAGAACGCTGGCTAAAAATTATTCAGCGCTCTGCGTAAAGTTACAGAACATGAGATCACTTCCTTTGAACACGAGACCAATAGAATATTCTTGGTACATAAACAAAATATAAAAAAAACTGGTAATGTCTGCAGTAATAACGATCTTCATTGGTCCAGGTGTGTTCACTTTTGTTTGGAACGAAAAAAAAAAATGCAACTCGGAAGTCGAATTACGGCGTAGTTTCTGCGCAGATGAAGTCACGTGAAACTTAAAAAAATTGGTTGTCTGTAAAGTCGGCTTACGGACGATAGTTTAACTTGACAACGTCATAACAAAACATTGATGAAATGATTTCATACTTTTATGAATAAAATTGAATCATTTTTATTTTAATAATAAAAGAATAAATAGGCCTACTTGAAATTATACCAGTAATCGAATTTTTGAAATGCAAGTATAATTAACCTTTATTGCCTAAATTGTTGTTGTAATAAACAATGAAAACCACATTAACTTTTCACTTCTCTTTATAAACAGTCGACAAAACAGTTCACGTGTAGATGACTTGTAATTAATTTTAAAAACTTGCGTTTAGCTATAATGTTTAAATATAATTATGAACAAGTTTACATATAAATAAACTGTAATCAAATATCTATCGTCAATTATATGAATCACCATATTTTATTTGTCAATTGTAACATAACCTATCATTACTGCACTCGCCGACAGCATAACCGAACACAGCGTAACGGAACAATGATCGTAACGGGACACAGATTAACTGAACAATGATCGTAACGGGACACAGCGTAACGGAACAATGAGCGTAACGGACATACCGTAACGGAACAATGTGCGTAACGGGACACTTTTTGTGCGTGCAGCCGGCGTTCATTGATTTATTAGACGTTGTCACGTCAAAAAGAGAACTCTTCATTCGAGTTAAATTCTTCGTTGAAAAGTCCGCGATTGTAACAACAATTTCTAAAGGTGCGGTGTTTTCGAGAACTGTCGTACTGGTTGGAATACTTGGCACGCAGCACTGACCATGCGCGCGTTTCGCAACGGGAAGCCATCTTTTCACAGACGAGAGAGCCAAACGCTCGATCGTGCATCTTCGTTTTTTTTTTTGTCCATTGTAAATAAATATGGTGGTGTTGATAAAAGGTAAGACCATAAACAAGGCAACGGTATTTATTTGTACGCCGCCATAGTTTTCGTTTGCCGTGTGTCTGTGAATGTTTATTTTGGACAAATCATGATAACTAATATTCAATTACTTTAGGTTAGCTACATTATAAATACTTTAAAACATTGTGGACGGTTGATTTGGTTAGGATAGCTACAATAAAGATACTGTGAAATCATGTAAACGGTTTCCTAGCACTGGATAGCTATGTACATATTTAAAAGTTATTTCTAAGCAAACATAAAATGATTTTACAGTATTTTTAATGTAGATATACTTACCTAATATAACCAACCATCCACAATGTTTTAAAGTATTTCGAATGTAGCTAACCTATCCTAATCGACAGCAAAATTTAATGCCACACCGGTTTATACAATGCGATAGAACGGCGTATGACTAGAGACCGGAAAAATTCGCGAATTCATTTCATGATAGGCTAAAATAAAAATCATTTTACCTCAGTGCTGCCTCTGCTATTGGCTCACAACTCACCTAGATGACTCTGGGCCAATGAGATACACCCAATCAAAGCTTTATCGAATCACAGGCTGCTACGCTGGAACGTCTCACAAGACAGCAGCCAATTAGTGGGTGGAATTTGACCGAGTGTACGTAGAACTATGGAGTTCATCTTACAGGTATTGAACCCGCGAATTTTTCCGGTCCTTAGACGGTATGGGTAAGCTAAATCCCACATAAATACACCTGTTGTGGTACGGGGAATAAAAAAGCGAGCATGAACTTCGGGGAACTTTGGGCGTGTCTCTCTCGTCTGTGGAATGAAGGCTTCCCTTTCGACACCGAGACCCGCTCGCTGAAGAGAGTGGTGTGTGTCTGGCCGCGGGCCCGGGTCTCTTCGGCGAGCGGAATGTTGGCGCGCGCGGATTCGTCCGTCGACGTCTGCGCGAGGCCTGGACTGCTGTCGGCCAGCGTCGGCGACCAGGTATGTGTTAGGTATGTGAGGGGAGGAGGGAGTCGGAGCTGGTTATTTCGACACCGAGATCCGCGAGCCCGCAGGAGAAAATATACTCACCCGCCCCGCTGTTTCGCAACCAAGGCCTCGCCGGGCCGCTACGGCGCGGCTTACAACCGGTTCGATTCCCGCCCGCACCTCGGGCTACGTTCCAGTGGATTTCGTCAGCTAAGTGCTCTCTCCGGGGAAAAAAAAACACACACACACACGTGAGCAAGTGGGGTCGTTACCACAACGCCGAACGTACAATAACGCCGATTACCATAACGCCGAATGCCAAATTGACTGCAACGCCGACAGCTAGAAAACTGCTGTGTACCACAACGCCGAAATACAGTAACGCCGTAAAATGTACCACAACCTATCCTAACCTAGGCTAGCCTAACCTAACCAAACCAAACCAAACCTAACCTTGCCTTACCTAACCTAACCTTTGTGGCAGTCCTGCAATGACATTTTTCGGCTTTAATGTATTTCGGCGTTGTGGTACACAGCATTTTTCTAGCTGTCGTCGTTGTAGTCAATTTGGCATTCGGCGATAAGGTTTTCGGCGTTATTGTACGTTCGGCGTTGTGGTATTTCGGCGTTGTGGTGCGTCCCCGAGCGGTTGTTTCAGTACCTATTCTCTTCGGTAACGAGCAAGTCCACGTGTTTTCAAGTTGCAACTACCTACAGTTACAATACGAAACTAGGACGCGAAATTTTTTTAACGTAGAACCTCTTTTCAAAATAACCCCGTGCGTGACAAATAAACGAAATTTGTGTTTTCAGTTACTTTTTTTTCTGGACTTGAATCATGCGTACTTTCCACATCAGCCACTAGAATTCGTTCTGACGGAGCACCTGCGTCGACAATCGAATCGTTCGTTTTGCAGACCGAAATTTAAAACTATATAATGTAAACTTGAAAAAAAAAATGAATCCCGGCTTTGGACCTAATTTTCGAAAAGGAACTTTATTAAAGTGCTATCCATCTTGTTAAAATTCATTAATGAGTTAATACCATAAAGTTTCCCTTTGCCTTTGTGAACCGTGTTCCACGCCATCCAACGCAGATGGCAACATATTTCCCTTCATTGAACTGCAGTTTCATTTACTCTTATACCGAGAGCTAAGATGTTACACATAACAAATATTATTCTTATTTCAATCGATTTTAAATTTCTTATAGAGACCTACATATTTCGCGCTATTATTTGTTAAGAGGGAATGCATGACATTACTAATTATGCACTTTAACTGCGCTCTCGTTGGACTATAGATTTTTTGAACATCTGTCCTTTTTTTTCTACGAAGGAAAAGAAACAAATAACATCACATAATTCAAATGACTTAATCACATGCAGTGTGGCCTTAAGGTCTAATGTGGTGACAGCCAAAGGACAATTGGCACCTACTTATTGATGTGTAACATCTTTGCTCTCAGTATACGGCATTTGGTAGGGAGTAAATTCGTGAATGCAACGGAAGTAATGCGACCGAAATGTGTAACAACGCTAATGCCATCTGTTCTGTGCCGGATGGCACATACCAGAGTTCACAAAGACAAAGGAGAACGTTAAAGTACTAATTTTTAATGAATTATAACTAGAGACCGGAAAAATTCGCGAATTAATTTCGCGATAGGCTTAAATACAAATAGTTATAACTCAGTGCTGCCTCTGTTATTGGCTCACAACTCACCTGGATGAATCTGGGCCAATGAGAAACACCCAACCAAAGATTTATCAAATCACAGGCTGCTACTTTGGGACGTCTTACAAGACAGCAGCCAATGAGTGGGTGGCATTTGACCTAGTGTACGAAGAACTATGGAGTTCATCCTGAAGGTCATGAACCCGCGAATTTTTCCGGTCCATACTTAGGTATAACAATATTGGCAGTTTTTTTTTTAATTCCTTGTCAAAAATTAGACCCAAACCCGTTGGTTTAGTATTTTTTCAAGTCTTTTCAACTATCATCGGAGGAGATTCAGTATAGTTTAAAATGTCGGTCTGCAAATTGAATAATTCGATAGTCGACGTAGCTTCACCGGCAGCCAATCCCAGTGGCGCGTGCGGAACATTGTGTGATTCGTGTCTATAAATGTAGTATAAAACACAATAATACGTATATTTATCACACTCGGCATTATTTTAAAGAATTCTTCGTTTAATTTCGTAACCTATTTGTATTTTAAGTGTATTTTCAACATGAAAACAAATATTTTTTATGTTAACAATATTAGATGCTACATATTTTTTTTCTGTTTAAAAGTGTATTTGGAGTTGATGCTGGTAACAGAAAACAGCCCTAAATTTGCAGCTGTCATCAACTTAAGAATACAACTGCATGCAAACTCTGCATACTGATCTGAATCAAATTGCTTGAAAAAAAATTTATTTGAGCCTTTTTGCGTTTGTTTCGTAGTTTATAAATCCAGTATGTTAGGGCATTGCACTTCATTCAACTCATACTTACTGCCGTGCCGTTGTTTACTTCCTTGCATGCGTAACATCTAGGGACATAGATAGGGACCGAAAAAATTCGCTGGTTCAATGACCTCCAGGATTAACTCCATAGTTCTACGTACACTCGGTCAAATGCCACCCACTCATTGGCTGCTGTCTTGTGAAACGACCCAACGTAGCAGCCTGTGATTCGATAAAGCTTCGGTTGGGTGTATCTTATTGGCCCAGAGTCATCCAGGTGAGTTGTGAACCAATAAAATAGGCAGCACTGAGGTATAACTATTTGTATTTTAGCCTATCGCGAAATGAATTCGCGAATTTTTCTGGTCTATAGACATAGATATTTCGCGAAAATATTCCGTTACTAGCTGACATTTAAAACACTGTGGATTCGTCTGTGTTTCGTGATTGAGTTTCTTATAGGTAGGCTACATGTCATTCAGTGCGGACGCAAACGCGTCCCGAGTGGCTCGGTCAAACAAGGCAACGACTTCTCTCGCAGACGGTCGCCAATCGTAAGGAAAGAAACCGCTGGTACAGTCTAAGAGGCGTTTAGATTATTTTTGTTCGAAAAAAAAATGCTTGCCCCTTGTAATTTTTTCGGCACACAGTCGGCTGTTCGAGTGTGGGGAAACAGGAACGTCGAAACATCTGTGTTGTTTTAGAGGATGAAGGAAGGGTGGGACAGGGGAGGCACTCAAACAGAACAGCAATAACCCGGACGGAACTCTGCAGCGGAATCGATTAGCCAACTCGCGAGCAGGCGCTGGCGATTCGCAACATTTCGCGACCGAGATGAACTGGTGAGATACGACTCGAGTCTATGGCAGTAGGCTAAATGCAGCACACATAACTCCCCCTCCAACTTGGGCTGCAAGACCCTTCAGGCGCCACCTCAATTTGGACTTCAGAAGATTTTCCAGGCTGATTTTATTTTATTTTATTTCTATCGCTCTTATATTAAATTTAATATTTGTTAATCTTAATTAAATTATATTAATAAAACTGTAAAATTCCAATGGCAAAAAAAAATTGTTTCAATTTTAGACAAGCCCTAAATAATATATTTATTACTAGATAATAATAAAAAAGTTCGAACCACGGTAAGGCCTCTGGCTAAGAGGGGTAATAGTTATTTCTAGTTATGTCCTCCTCCCCAACAACTCAAAGATGGCGTCACTGCGTTGTATGAATCCGAGCCAAGACGCCTACCGTGAAACCATTTCAATTGAAAAAAGTCACTGGTAAAATTTGGTAAGTTTGTTTTATACTAATTTTTGTTGATGTTTTGATTTTTAACCGTATCATACACTATGTTATAGCATAATATTTCATATTTCTGTACTGATTTTCGTAAAATGATGTAATTACAGTGCCAATGTTTTGTCACGTACTAATACTGTTAAAACAGCCAATGGCCCTGAATGAATGAATAAATAAGTAATATGAATAAATAAAGGATAGTTACACTGAAATACATATCTCAGTATTCCTTGACAGGTGTTTCAAGCTTTAAAAAAAGATACGAGGAGCAAATGAGAAATTGTTCACGCCGTTAATGCTAAATTGCTGTAGGTAAATAATGTGCAGGAAATAGGCAAAAAAAAAAAAACATTTAATTTTTTTTCTAAAAAATTTGAATTAAAATTTACTTGTAGCTATCTGATGCAATCTGTATCTTGTAAAATTTCTCAAATTTGAAAGTTTGAAAAAGTAGTAGGCCTACCAGTAGTATTGGAATGGGGAATCTGGCGAAGGAGTCAGGAGTAAGGTTGAGGTGGTCACGGTGGGAATTTTTGGTGTCAAATTTCATCAAAAGTCCTCAAAAATGACTCAAAATACCTTAAAATGTCAAGAAATTTCCCTATTTCGCGGAAAAAAATCCCGTTTTAAGGAAAAATTTCCCGTATTTATTCAAGAAAAAAATTCCAGATGTCCTCATTGAGGCTTAAATTCCCAATGGGCAAGCCAGCAATAAGCCTCCGGAGGGCAGCTTTAACCTTGACCTTGACCCCGGCCATCACAATTGCACTTTTTGTTACGCCAGCCATCTTGGATTTTATAACGTTACACTTTTCATTACGCACGCCATCTTGTATGTGTATGACGTCATTGTTGTAATTTTCGTTACGACCGCCCTATTGGATTCTAGAACGTTACAATTTTCGTTACGGTCACCATGATGAAAATCCGTAAATATTGTTTAATTTTACCGGGAAAATTGGAAAATTTATAAAAAAAACTAATTTTGCTTCCAAATGTGCTTTATTCTTTAGATATGCATCCTTTTTGTTCGGGGATTGGCCAGCCATGACAGCAATTGATGCCATGGCTAACTTCCCTATCTTAGATATAGACTGTAACTAGTTAAGTTGGGCTCAGGTAAAACCTGCAGAGACACAGGCAAAACCCAGGAGACATACATGCGGGGTTAAATATTGCAAGCACTAAGCAGGCAGGTTCAATACAAGGACAAGAAGGATGGTTCAGGAAGAAGAGTTAGTTAGGGGCAGAAAGTTTCAACCGTGCTTGGGTCGGGAGCTTGGACCTTGCGGTACGTGTTGGTGTTTGTTTAACATTTCATATGTACATTTTTGAACCTTCTATTTCCCTCGCCTGTCATTTTTGAGGGGCGGTGTTTTTTGCCGCGGTTTCAGGGAAACAGGCGCATGCCCGGTTATGTAAATTCGTGGGTGGAAAGAATCGAAGAGAGGGTTCGGGGGAGGGGTCGCCATTGTTTTCGAGATCTTTCTGACTGTCTCTTCTACCCTTCCCTCGCAGCATGGCATGCAATCCTCCCTCTAACCCTTTCCACCTTCCTTCTGTGGGAGGAAGATTTTTCCTGTGCGACAGAACAGGAACAACTGCAACAACCGACAGCCCTCTTCCTGTTCCTTGGCCCAGGCCGTGTTCTCGGTCAACACTTTTACTGGACGCGCGCGGCCGAGTGCGAGAACGGCCCAAGCGACGTGCGCATGTTTCAAAAAATCTTCACATTCACCTTCAAAATTACGGCTATATTAGTAAATTTACGAATTCGTGAGTTCACATTCTTTGAACTTGAAACCAAAATAATATTCTTAGTACCTATACCAACAAACCTTTCAAAAACTTGTTAAGAACATTACTATTTTTTGCCCACGTGTTGGTTTATCTTCATTTAGAACAAAAAACATACAACTCCGAAATCAAAATATGGTGTATATTCTACGATGTTTGAAGTTACAAAAAAGTCTTCGTTTCTATCAGGGCAATTCTGCATTTAAAAGTCAGTATATTTACTGTAATTTCTAACAGTGTGCAGCTCACATGTCATGTGCCGTGAATTTCCAAAAGAAAAAAATTCTATCAAAGACTAAATTCATAACCAATCGCAGCCTATTTGATCTTCACTGTAAGTATTTGTCACGTAACTTGCGGAAATTTGACAGTATTTGAAATCGCGATTTGAAATCTCGAATTTTACAGGTATCTAGAGATAAGTTTCATGACTAGAGGCATGCATTTTTCGCGAACAAATTCTGAACGCTCATTAGACTGCAACGAGGTATACCCACACCAGCGGATTCTTGCATGAAATTGGAAGCCGTCGGAGAGAGAATCCGTTGCCTAGTTTACCCAGCCACCTAGGACGCGTTTGCTTCCGCACTGAACTACTGTGATTGTTGTGCTGACAGAAGACAGGTAACTGAAAGAGAGTCGACCAATCACGAAACACAGACGATACTACAGTGTTTTCACGCAGACTATAATACAATTTTATTTGTTCTTTAGTTCTGCTAAAAAAAATTTACAAGAAAGTTGACCTAACTGCGGTAATTACTAGAGCCACGGAATTTTCGCGCATTCATTTAGTCGCAAGTTAGAATGCAAACCTCCACATTGTCGCACTGTGTTCATGATTGGACCGCAGTTATCTGGACACGCCCCTCTACGACCGTGAGCCAACGATTTCCAGCTAGGAGAGAAGTAAGCGAATCAGGTAGTGCCAAATAACAAGGATAAAAATGTTCTCGCTAAGAAATCAACCAATGGGAAAGTAAACATGGGTCGAGCACACCTATAACTTTGAATTCTATCCTGAGGCCAGAGGAATCCGCGAAATTTCCAGGACTCTAGTAATTACTATTCACATAGAGTCTTTGATTTCCCAATGAAGACAGTTATAATCGCACATTTGTTCGAAAACAATTTAAAATACAAAGTGGGATCAAAATTTAAAAATTTTGATCTTGCACAACTCGTGTTTTTAATTATTATTTTATATACCTAAATGAAAATAATTTTGTTTCGCAGGAATTCGCTTATTTATAACATTTGGTGCCTATTTTAACAAATAACTGCGCGGGAACATGAATTAAAAATCTTTATAAACATTCAATAAAAGAGGGTAATTTGCCCGATGAAACGTTTCCTTTTGAAAAAAAAAAGTAATTCTTCAATAATATTGAGTGCTAGTTTACTGAGCTTGAGACAAGCATTTCTATAAGTAGGCCCTATATTCTTTCATGAAACACAATTTACTGCACATGTATATTGCAGGTAAAAATTCGATTTTCCAATGCCGAAAGTTTAAATATCAAACGACACTTGGCTTATCTTTAAAATTCATTTTCGATTACATTTGCTCCCAAAAGATCAAAATTTTGGTTATGGCTAGAGACCGGAAAAATTCGCAAATTAATTTCGCGATAGGCTAAAATACAAATAGTTATACCTCAGTGCTGCCTCTGTTAATGGCTCACAACTCACCTGGATGAATCTGGGCCAATGAGAAACACCCAACCAAAACTTTATCGAATCACAGGCTGCTACTTTGGGACGTCTCACAAGACAGCAGCCAATGAGTGGGTGGCATTTGACCGAGTGTACGTAGAACTATGGAGTTCATTCTGGAGGTCATTGAACCCGCGAATTTTTCCGGTCCCTAGTTATGGCATTACAATATAACAATTTTTTTTAATAAAAAATAAACTTTAAAGTTAACTTACTCTTCAATCCTGTGGTCGATGTATAATATCTGAGGGATAATTACCATGAACGGCGTTTAATTGTACTGCAGAAATTTACCATGAAAAAAAATTTCATAACTTAATAAAGTAGAAAAAATAATCAGATTACTATTTCATCCCTGGCAGCATGCGGTCTGCACTCGAAGGCGCGGTCGGGAGTTGTGTTGTTGTTGCACTCGGGTCCGGAGAAGCGGTCGGGAATATGGGCCAAATAAAACCGAATTACCCTAACAAAGCTCTCGGTCGCCTCCTGGAGACACAAACAAAGTGGAGTTTAAAATAATGGAAAGAAAAAGGGAGAACACGGTCTGGAAGTTGTGTAAGGAAATCAGAGGAGCAGAGACGGACGCCAAGGGCTCTGAATGTGCTGGGAGGAAGAGGCTGCGGCCGTAGCGCTCGCTCTTTGCGACGACCGAGGGTGGAGGTTTTACGAGCCTCCGACACGCAGAACGGCCACAGCCTTCAAGTCTCCTGTCACGCGTCGCCAATATTCCTCTCCGAGTTCTTCCCGAGACGACTACACCATTGTCGAACACGAATGCCGATGGCATTTTACTCACGAAACCTTTTGGTTAAGAGGGTTGTGTTTTGGTGTCATCTTCCCCCGAACGGAATGAATATTCATGAGAGAGGTGAATATTTTGGTGTTTGAAAATACACAGATATTGGGAAGAGTCACGACGTCTGCAACACGCAGCGTGTCATTTTTTTCAATTTCCCTGTCTTTCCTAGGAATAATCTAAGTTTTACAGTAATAAAATTTGGGTTAACAAGACGGTTTTTGAATGAAGTATTTCATTGTAAACTTACCCATTACCTTTATTTTATTTCCATTTTTATTGCCTTTAATCTACATTATGATTACATGTAACCTTCAGGGAGTGAACTTACCACACAATGCATACATTATAGCTACGGGAAAACCTGTTGTGTGCCTGTCACAAAATATGTTGTGATTATTTACCAGGAAAAATATTTTGCTACAGATAAAACTCTTTGTTAGGAATAGTTTTATCCAATGTAGCCTATATTGTATTTCAACAACTAAAGTATTCATTGTCTGACTCCGTGGCCTATATAAAAATGGCAAGGAAAAGAGTAACATAAACTGAAAAATTTTAATGCCGTTTAAGCCATGCCGATTTCCGTGACTGCACTTAGTTTGCAGCTGAAAAATTTTTTTTTAACTTATTGCTTAGGCTTTTATGAAAAAAAACGCTTTGTGAATTCAACAAAACGGCACACAAAATCCTGAAACAGTTACAGCATAAATTATATGCTAGTTTAATAATTCGCACAAATGTAACAAAATAAAATCTATTTTAGTAGTAGGTAATCATATAAATGAAAGGCCGGTTTCGAAAGCATGAATTAGGGGTCCTATACAGTTAAAATTACCAGATTATTTAGATCATTTCTAATTTAAATTTCACACGAACTTTTTTTTTAAACAGTTTGGAACTGCAATGGCGTATATCCAAGACATTGTGTTAAATCAGGTAAATTCCAATAATTTTTTTTCGCGAAAATGCGTGCTTCTGTTGTGTCTGGGATTCCGGGAGGATAGGCATATCGACAATATTATTTCTTTGTATTCTTTGTATTGTATTTATTTCATTTAAGCATAGCCTACGTTTTAAGACATTTATAACGATAGTACGTAGTTCTCATGATTCAGTGGAAAGGGTACATGTGCACTTAGCCGGGTGATGCGTAGCGAATGTTTGTAATCTGAAAACGTCAGCGGGCATGTACACAGAACTGATTGTGGGACTCTGTATGCTGTACAAACCGAGGATGATTATGCGTGTGCGTCGCTGCTGATTCCTGGAAGCCGGCGTGCCTCGTGACCGGACGTCTGAAAAACTGAACTTTGATTAGGGCGTCGTTGGCGGTGGTCTGAAGTGAGAGACGCTGAGGGACAGCAGTAGAGGAGGCTGGGCTCTCGGAGGGAGCGGATGGCTAGAATATAATTATGGTTGTAGCTGACTTGTACGTAAATGAAGTGTAGAGTTGGCAGCAGGAGTAAAAGAGATCTTCCATAGATTCATGGAGTTTCTTCTTGGGGTACCTATCCCTTAATTTTGGCTATCAGCGAGTGTAACGCTCGGCACTCGAACACACCTAGGTCCGACTGCACAGTAATAGCCAGACTGGCGCAACACTTCTGCGTAGGTATAAATATTCGCTTTTCGGGCTCTAGCATTATGGAAAATAATTGGTAATTGGTAGGGACCGGAAAAATTCGCGGGTTCAATGACCTGTAGGATGAACTCCGTAGTTCTACGTACACTCGGTCAAATGCCACCCACTCATTGGCTGCTGTCTTGTGAGACGTTCCAGAGAAGCAGCCTGTGATTCGATAAAGCTTTGGTTGGGTGTTTCTCATTGGTCCGAATTCATCCAGGTGAGTTGTTAGCCAATAACAGAGGCGGCACTGTGGTATTAACTATTTGTATTTTAGCCTATCGCGAAATGAACTCGCGAATTTTTCCGGTCTCTAGTAATTGGTAAGATCCACGTAACTAACATGTGTTGGCGTAACCGGTCTCAGAAATGAGATGGAGACAGCTCTTGGTGCTCGATGATGTCCGCGGCGCATAAAGGCGGGCCTGGCGCGCGGAAGAATTTCCCGCCAGCGCTCTAAAGGCTCGGGCAAACACCGGAGCCGCCCGACGGCCTCCTAGGACGGCTGACACAAGCCCCGTGCGCTCGCAACTTGATGCGCGCGCGCTCCGCGGCCGGTCTTCAATCGGAACCTGAAAACTTTCAAACAAAGCGCGCGCGTGTAACTCAGTACGCGTGATGGAAGTGAAACATTTCTGCCAATTCAAACCTCGACTCGTACGTATATCATAAGCGGTAAAAACGGCAGAGAAAGAGAAAGAAAGAACAAAATTTTCTAAATAAATATTACTAACTGTTAAAATACTCGGACCATAAAGAAATAAACTGGGCGTGTTACTTTTTATTTAAACAATTCTCTGACATTTGGAACACGACAATTCTCTGGAAGAAATATGAAATCCATAACAGGTAGTGCTAACTGTGCGGGAAATGCAGGGACTGTCTCAACAGCGCTCTCTACGTTGCTGGTTGGACAAGGTGAAAGGCGAGTGCGTTGGTAGCAAGTATAAAAGTTAAGGCATTATCAGCTGACTGTATAGGATACCTATATCTATTTTCTGAAACAGACACATGCGCACACTCTTTGTAATTCTTCATTCATCTATCTCGGTTTATTTTTTTTTGGGGGGGGGGGGGGGGTTGAGGGACGAGTCATTGCACAATGAGGATAACGAAAACGAGCCCAGAAAAGTATATACCTAACGTAGTGCTCTCTTTCTGTCGTTTTCGCGACAGAAACGTTTCACATCAATTATTCACGAAAACGTTGCATTAAATTACGGCTTTGAAATTTTACTCTCATCGCAAGTTTCAATTCAAAAATGCATTGCTGTGCCAATAGAGGAATATGTAGGACTGCATTAGCTAATAACAATGAACTCAGTATATATAATGTTAAAAATAATATAATTGTTATAATAATAAATAACTTAAAAATGTTTCGTATACTTATTAATTTTTTATAAGTAATTTTATTCACTTGTATCAATGATAATCACATAGAATCATTTTGCTAATGTTTAATAGTCTAGAAGTATTTGTGGCACCATAAATAATTTTGTTATTAGTTTCTTACTGACAACATTTTTTTAACTCATTATTTAAAGTTTTGGAACAAAAAAAGTAAAATATGTATCTTATTTAACTTGTTATAAAAATACTTAAATATAAAAAACTTAGACGATTTTCTGGTTTCAGGTCTATAGTTTGTAGTTCTATGAGAAAATACATAGCATATTTTCCAAAGTTTCTTGAAGGTTTGTTCTAATAATAGAAGATTTATCACATTTTTTTATTGCTGCATGCTTAAAAAAATTGAAAAAAAATAGTTCACAATTTTTTTTACGAAATTCGTGAATTACTTTTATTGTTCAGTAGAAATGTTAAATTTTATTTTCTCAGCACTTGAATTGCACTTGGTAATACGTAAGGCATGTGACATGAAGATAAATTTTGTACTTAAAATTTCCTGAATTCGTGATAAGATAACAAACATAATATAACCTAGCAAATACATTCAAAGTTTATGCATTATTTATTACTAATTTAATATATGTTACAGTATTCAATGTAATGTGTATTCTGTATAAATATGTCATCTGGTAATAAATGTGAATCAGTTCACCAAAAGAGCAGTAGTCTACCAGAATAAACATTTAGAAGTATAAAAGGAACATTAATTTTTTACTGAATCAAAACTATGTACTTGAGCGCATCAATGGCATAAAGACACAAGCAAGACAGCAGACTATTCTGCTCGGTGTAAACATAAAATATTTATTCCTTGGTTTAACGTTCTCGATGTTCGCCACGTAATTGGCAGTGATTGCACGGCGTAAATCTCATTTCAACTACTGTACGTACATTGGTCGTTATTTCACGAATAATTTTCACCAGCACGCAATAACTGTCTTACGCCATGTTGTCTCAACAATCAATCACAACTTACGTTATACTGCTTTAGAGATCACACTAAGAAGTTGGGGTTTTACTTGTTGCACTATTAATCCATATAAAAGTTTTTATTAACAATATCCCCATGGTTAATGCATCAAGTAGACATAACATTCTGTATTTTCCACAGTTTATAACAGATTTCCTGAAAACTGACAAAGATACTGAAACGCTGATTTTATAACACAGTTCTGAGCAGAGAAGGTGCTACTTAAACATGCAATAAGGTTGCTCAGTTGAATTTCTTTCAACACTGTTATTTTTTCCATATTTACACTTAAGCATTTTTTCACTCTTGTAGGTATACCCAACATGCATATATTAAAATTGTTTTCTTTTATTTATGTGTTTTAATTTAACTATAATGTAATGATTTTGAAATGAATACACAAATATGCCTGGGAATTAAATAATAATTATATTTATGCCTGCATAAACAACGGCCAAGTAATTTTCCATTACTAGAGACCTGAAAAATTCGCGGGTTCATTTCGTGTAATGCAAAATTCAAATAATTATACCTTAGTGCTGCTTCTGTCATTGGTTCACTGTTAATCTGGAGGACTGACGGCCAATAAGAGAACCTCACTCATAGAAGTGTCGAATCACAGGCTACCCAGTTGAGACGCCTCACGAGTTAGCAGCCAATGAACAGTGGGCATTTGCCCGAGTGTGTAGTGGATATTGGAGTCTATCCTGGAGGTCATTGAACCCGCGAATTTTTCCGGTCTCTATCCATTACACATTCCTCTATTGGCATACTTGAAGATAAATATCTAGCCAAACCTGATGATTAGGCTGATAGCTATGTAAGTTGTGAAAAAATGATTATTTTATATTTTCGTAAATAAATAAGCTATTCATACATACGATTTTGAGCCTAATTTCTCTATTGTTAAGTAAAAAATATAGATCTTACGATAAATTCATCCACTAAAAATTTTAAATAAACTGTGTCTATAATGTTCTTATGAAGTGTTATGCAAAAGTCTCAATTTATAAGTTTATGAAATAATATGTAGTCACTGAAATTATTTACAGACATTATAATGCAAACAAAGTAATTATTCTGGAATTATTCGTTGTGTAAAAATGTTCTTTTGAACAGAAAAGCAAGCAGTACACAAGCAGTGCTAAGGAGATCACTCAAAAGAGACGAAGAAACGTGTCAGTTGCAGCTGAGTGAGTGAGTGTGCTGGTCCAAAGACTTACTGTAAACTTATCTGACTACCCGCATGGCAGACGTGTCGAACGGGAAGTGGTCAAGTATGGTTAAACGCTTGATTCTTTTGACGTGACAACGTCTAATAAATCGATGAACGCCGGCTGCACGCACGAAAAAGAGTCCCGTTAGGCACATTGTCCCGTTACGCTCATTGTACGATTGCGCTGCATCTATCTCTCTCCCACTCGATTTGAACAACCATCGATTTGACTTTTTCGAGGCACATTAAACTTGAAACACTCCCATTCGTTTCCTACTTTTCCTATCATCGTCCTATCCTCAACAGAATAACACAGATTGGGAAAAGTTAAATAGCAAACATGTATAAAACTTATAGTTAAAATAATCTCTTCGTTAAAGTAATAAACATGTTTGAATTAATAAGTGCAAATAAAAGTAAATTTATCCATTAAATTGTAGATTTCATTTCACTCCTTCTTTGTATCAAAACAAAATAGTGATAATTCAATAAAAATGATTCAAATTTATTCATAAAAGTATGCAATCATTTCATCAATGTTTTGTTATGACGTCACGTTAAACTATCGTCCGTAAACCGACTTTACAGACAACCAATTTTTTTCACAGAAAAGCTTGAGGCGATGGCTCGTCAAAAATGTAGCAGTTTCAAACAACTTGGCGTTGAGTAGCTGATGAAATGTTGTAGCGCGTAACGCAAGTACAGTGGTTTTATTAATGTGTGATAATTGTAGTATTTGCAGTTCCTAGAAATTTTGAATGATTTGAGCCCATGTTACTTCGCTAAAACAATGTGAGAATGTATTCGTAGAGTAGCACTTCAATTGCCACGAATACAAGTACATAACTGTACCGGTTGAATCCATTGATCTTACATTACCTTACAGATTATATTCCACATAAATTTTCGTGTTGGTTAAAAAAATTGTCTGGTGGCGTTCTTTAAAAAAAACCTTTTCTCACATAAAATCAATTAAATAGAAGAAGTGGTTTTATAAAATTAAAAATTGTAACGTCTAGCATTTTATTTCAAATTTACAATGAAATTTTGACGATACCGTCAATAGTCGAATTTTTCTTGAACAAATTTAATTTCATATTTAAATTCGAAAACAAGTTTCCAAAATAAATTTTTTTAATTTTTTTTGTAAAAATGTGATTGGTCTTAAATTAAAAAAAAGTTATAAATAGATGTAAATTCTTATAGAAAAAGCTACCCCCCCAAAAAAAACCAAATGATTTTCCTGGGGCTCGTTAAGTGGTTCTCGATAAACAAAATAAAAAAAGGAAATGTTGACATCCGTCAGTCTGATCGAAACGAGGGAATCTCGCCCTAATTGGCGGGGCGTCATTAGGGCCCAGCGCCGCGCGCGGGGACGGGAGATCCTCCAAGGAGAGACGAGGCATAGTCCGGGCGACGCGGGTTATTTACGGCGGCCGGGACGAGGATTTACGAGAGTGTCGCCGGAGACGCCGTACTAGGCGGTGTTCCAGAATACAGGAGAGGATGGCCCAGGAGGGGTCAGCCCGGGGGGGGGGGGGGGGACTCATCTGGTCGAGACTCGCACAAGACCCGCCGTCCCCGGGGTCAGAGCTCACGATTATTCAGATATCTCCTTTCCCGCTGTAAAAATATAAGTTAGGTCATCTCAGGTCGGTCACATAAAATAACACACTCGCGAAATTTATATCTACTTATTATAGGCTATTTATTATTTTTACCAAAAGTGTTAAATTTCTTCACGTTTAAATAATCGTAAAATAATTTTTTTTTGACGTGACAACGTCTGATAAATCGATGAACGCCTGCTGCACGCACGAAATAGTGTCCCGTTACGCACATTGTCCCGTTACGCCGTGGCCCGTTAGGCTCATTGTAAGCTTGCGCCGCATATATATATCTCTTCCACTCGATTGGAAAAACCATGGATTTGACGTTTTCGAGGCACATTAAACTTGAAACACTCCCATTCGTCAATGTTTTGTTATCACGTTGTCACGTTAAACTATCATCCTTAAACCGACTTTACAGACAACCAAATTATTATTTTTTATTTTTAGTTTCGGTTAGTGACATAAATAACCAGCAAAATCGTTGTTAGCGCATTAAAACTCCCTCAAAAATTCGTTGTTTACATTTTTACCACCTTATGATATGTTTTCGCACGTCTGTAGGTGATCGTGACAAAAATAAAAATAAAAATGCTTTGATTTAGGTCAGTGACATGTAAAATGAATTATTGAAAAATGTTTCGTTTCTCCCTTGACGGTAGTTTAATTTTTTTTTTTCCCATCAGTCCGCTCAAAGACAGATCGGGGAACAGTGAATGTTGGGCTTCCCACGCGACCCGCAAGGCGTGTGATGCGAGAGAAGTCTAGCGATGCTGTCTCCCATCGCGCGAGTGAGCTCCGGGCAGTTCACTCCTGAAGCCCCTTCAGCAGCTCGGCTGAAGCGCGCGGTCTCACTGCCCGAAGTTAGTTGGAGTTAGATTAATTAAAGGGTTCACTTCAAACAACCCATTTCAAAATCTTGATTTTCCAGGAAACAAAAAAATAATAATAATAGCTACTCCCTCAAAATCATTGATATTAGATTTATATTTTGTAAATATCAACTGTGCTTACATACCTTATTATCATTTTATTCCACATAGTTGTCATGCGTCTTCGGCTCCCTCAGTAGGTACATTACGACAATGGTTTTATTTTTTTTGGAAACCATTTGCACTAGGGTCATTTTTTTTTGTGAACTCTTTGGTTTTTCTTTTTAATTTTTAAGGAAAACCTCATCAGGCAAAACAAAATAAAGAAAATAACAAAAGATTACTTCTTCTGCAAAATTCGCGTTACCAACAGGAGAGAGGTAGCGGTGCATACCATTATACACTCGAAAATGTTTCCATTGGTCCAACACATCCAACAATCAATAACAACTTGACAGAATTCGAACGATCTAATCACTTGCAACCCAACAGGAAGGTAACATGTAGCAATGGGGAATAGACATAGACTTATTTGTGTACAAGTGTTCATGCTGGCACCAGAAAATAACAAGTTCGCAGTGCTTTAATCTATTAAGACATAGAAATAAAGCATGTATTTCAGGAACATATTCGTTAGGACAAATGCAAAAATGATAATTGCATTTAGTTGCGACAGAGTTGGGCAAGGTGTAGGTAGTTAGGTAGGTACTTAAATCGCTATAGAGTTAAACGAACAATACTCGCAGTGTAGTTGTTTTATTGTTAGTAATTGGTGGTTAGTACTTAAAAAGGTGTGTATATGTATACTTATATATTTGAAAACATGTGTCTAACGCTATTTTGATAACTCTTACAAAAATAAATTGTAAACATTAACGCGTGCCAGAGTAAGATAATCCATTAAAAAAAACACGAAGGCAGTAATTTTTACTTTTTAAAAGCATTAATAGAATACTTCACGATGGTTACTAAAAATTCGTACCTGTCAAGCAGTTAGTCATATGTAAATTAAGGCTGAATACTTTCTACAAATAAAATATTTCTTGTTGCTAACTCAATTGTGCTATTGTGATATCAATTTTAATTATTAAAAATACGTGATTTCTGAATGCGATAATATTTGAACTACAGAAAACCTTGTGATCTCAGGTGTGAGAACGTTTTTTATTATTCAATGATCTCCAGTAAGTAGTATAAATATGATTTGGAAAGAACTACGTATGTTTGAATATATTTTTGTACAATCTAGAAAACAAAGATATTGTAGTTAATCAGGACAAATTAGAGGCATCAGCGGTGAATAAATGTACACATGTGACAAAATAATTCTGAACAGAATTTTTCCCGTGTAAATAAATAATAAATTTCATTATTTTTGGAATATTATACATGAAACAGGCAATAGTAAAAGCATAGCCTATATCTCTTAAAAAATTATTTTACGCACTAGTTAGAGATTTTTGAATCTGATATTTTTGCTAAACAACATGGAGTGTCTTGGTTTTTTCTCAATTTTGTAACTAATTTTTAAAAATATTTAACTTTGTTCAAGCATAACATATAATTAAGTGGAATACGTGATAATTGTGATTAGCTGTTTCAAATAGTTTCCTCTGTAAAGATACTGTTGTTTAGTATTGAGATAGAAATAAATGCAACTGTTAAAATACTAGGTTTCAATGTACACTATGTAGGCCTTAATGCGCAATCGAAGGGAAATCACCAATAAAAAAATATTTAAAACATGTTATGGCATCAAAAACGCTGAAATCGATATGACGTCTTACAGATCCTAACCATTTGCTGAGGCCGAGAAAATAATGACTCAGTGTGAACTTCCTTATTGACACTTGTACTGTGTATCTTCGGCAAACAACATGATCTCAGAACGCCCACGGCTTTGACAGTCAACCATAGATAAGGCAACACACTTTGTCTCTCGTGTACACACGTTTTGGGCGTTGGAACAGCCTTATGCATGGATGCCACAAAGTTTTGCATGTGCTACCTATACTAATAATAAAACTGTTCGAGGCAAAATATATGTAAATAGGATGAAATGATGAAAAAAAAAACTATTCTAAGTGGCTAGCTACATTATTGAAAACTCAAAAATATAGTGTTTTTTTATTTATATCTGTTAGTCTGTTTTTCTGTTTTCTGTTGTCGGTATGTTCCAGCATCAATCGAAAACTACTTAAACGGGTGTAGATGAATTTTTTGGTTGGAAATATCTTTAGCTAATTTAAAAACTAGTCTATATATAATTACAAAATTCCACCCCTAAGGGGTAAAAACGGTGTAAGTAAATATGGTTTTAAGATGATTAATAATATCTCTGAAACTAACCAAGTTTAAGAAAATATACTGGGTAAAAACAATTAACACACGAAAACTAACAACCTCAATGTTTTATGTTTAGTAAAATTGATAACCTAAGAATTAAAAAAGAGGTAAGTATGTTTTAAAAAAACAAT
This sequence comes from Bacillus rossius redtenbacheri, assembly GCF_032445375.1. Lineage (NCBI taxonomy): Eukaryota > Metazoa > Arthropoda > Insecta > Phasmatodea > Bacillidae > Bacillus > Bacillus rossius. The sequence goes on along the minus strand of NC_086336.1, from coordinate 10,958,080 downwards.
TATACTATACCCCCGAAATTAATTAAGATTAATAAATATTTTGGGTATATTATTAGTAAACATACGAAAACTACCAACCACAATTTAACCATTTTGCAAAATTCCAACCCTAAGAGGTGAAAAATGGGTAAGTATAGTTTTAATATCAATTATTATGTCTCCGAATTTAACAAAGCGCAATAAATGATTTTAGATACTAGTAATAAACGTACGAAAAATACCTACCGCAATGTTTCTATTTTGCGAAATTCAAACCCCTAAGTGGTGAAAAGGTGGTAAGTATGTTTTTAAAATGAATTACCGTATCTCCGAATTAAAGTAACATAGGAAATTATTTTGGGTACCATATTTTAAAGATTATTTTGTGGAAAATAAGCTAGATGTTGATGTTGATGTTATAGGCTTGATGACTTAACCTACCCTGATGTGTCTTCCTGCTCAAACTTAAAATCTTCGTGAATTGCATGGTGGAGGGACGTTCAGGATAGTCTTGTATTACTCTGACTTTCTTTTATGTTAAGGGAAATTCAGGATAGTCTTGCATTACTTTGACTTCCTGTAAAGTAAAAGGACATTCATGATATTCTTACATTAATTTGACTATTTTAAATGGAGGAATATTCAGGATAGCCTTGTAAGCCCATTACTCTGGTTTTCTGTGAATTTGAACTTTTAGTATTCAGTAACTACAAAGAACGAATCTTCTACAGTACGATATTTATGTTTATACTACTATAGGTATATATTAATAATAGGCTTTCACACTGATAGCTGTAATAACTTAGCACAGAAAATAAACATCTCTTTCTAGACGAAATATTCAGTACATTATTTAAGAAACTCTCGTAAGTAAACAGCGAAATTCTGCAGTGCGTGCAACGGTTTCCACAACATTGGTGCTAACTATGCATAGTGGATATTACTCATGGGACATAATACGGATTGGGGACAAAATTCGGGCCCCTACCTATCTGACAGAATTTGGTAAATAAAAAAGGCCTACGTTCTTTAAAACACTGTCAATAGCATTCGTGATATCCTATTAGGTTCATAATATCTCCTGGTTTTCAATAATGGAAAAAAGTATAATTATTATATTGAAAATAATGAAAACTTTGAAATCTAATGCAAGTAGTGCATCAAAAAACTATTTATATCATAAATTTACCAAGTGACTATAATTTTACTCCCAAATATTTATCGATTTGAGAAAATATTTCACAGAACTGAATATCTCGATAAATATATGTTCGTGTTTTCTTACTTTAAATGAATGCAATAATAGTATTCAAATGAAGAAAAAAATTCTCCGATCAGATTTTCTCTGAGGCCGCAACAGTATTTTAATATCCAAGAGAAAAAAAAACTTTTATGTCATAAATGTTTGTAGCTATGTACAAAACGCACATTAAAATATTTTTCAAAAATGTTTAACGTGACAAATGGCTTACGAATTACTTTTTTTTATTTAAGTTTCCAAATAAATTTTGAAAATATTAAGGGGGGCGTGCTTGAACAGCACAACTCTAATGATTGATCACAACACTCGTTTCTCTACATAGATCGGGACGACATCCAATAAGTTATTCTCATAGTATAGCGACCAATGGCAGTTAAAACAAGGCAAATTATCTGTGGGCAACTTCAAAAACCGGCCCACATTCGAGGAATCTACCTTAGATTAAGATTATATACGGTCTAATAAAACATGACTCAGCAGACTTAAGTTCATTACAACGGACATGTTGAAAAATTATTTGCTAAACCACCATTCAATGGGTAAATATTTACAATATTTAATGTTTTAAGCCATGTTGTTTTTATTGTAACTAAATGTTACGTTGACACACGTTTCAAACATTAAATTTTTCTTATAGTCGACAAATCCTTCCACAGATAACCGATATTCGCGCTTACTTCTCACACAAAATTCGCCGTTCTGTGCTGGTGAATGCTGTAAAATGCAATATTTCTTCGATGTCAAATAACACGATTTAAATAAAACCTTTAAAGGTGTATGCATGACATTTTCCTTTATGGCACAGGAAACATTATGGCTTCTGTTTCCGCGCGACCTGTTTTCAAAACGCCATAAATATGTAGGTATTTGTGTCCTCACATGAACCATAATTTTTCGTACGTTCGGCCACTCGTTTATGTCCCTGGCGAACTTGGGTCAGTTCCGGGCGTGTTTGCAACCTCCGCGAGTCGTCATTTTTATGACGTCATGCCTCTAGCCCGATATTCAGAAAAGAAGCTAACCCTTAAGGAATTTTACGTGTTGATCGTTAGCGGAAGAATAGTATTGGCGTCCAGTTGAGAATTAAAGTGAACGAGAAAAAAAACTTAGGAAACTGTAAATTCCAAAGAAAAACAGTCCTGAAAAACTAAAAAAAAGAGCAAATTAGGACGTAAAAACTGATAAAGAATAGCCCCAAAAGATATTCTGGAGGGACAGAGACGATGAACAAAAAAAAAGTGAACTGCTTCGTCTGCAACATAAACCGTGGAGGGGGGGGGGGGGGTCCTTTCTCCCCTCCTCGGACCAATCTCGAAGTGCACTTAAAAGAAGAATATGGACTTTAAAAAAACATTTATAGTTGGTTTTTACTTGCGGTTTTAACGTTTAACGGGGTGAACCCCCCCCCTCTCCCTTTCGTTGGCGCCTGCTCTGGTGGAAAAGAAGGGAGAGCATAGAAAAACTTTTCTTGCTTCTTTCAGTATCTTCACAGGAAAAAAAAATTCTGTACTTTTACAAAACATTCGTTTGGAAACCCGTTTTCACGAAAAAGTCTGTAATTAGACATGAAAGATATTGTAACTTTGTAAAACAAATGGCTACGGTTATTTTTGCATTCCATTTTCGAGATAATACTTTGAATTTCTTAGGAATATTAGCCCATAATTTTATATTTTATATTGATGTGTCATTCAAACGTATATAATTTCAACCATGGAAAAGATAATCGGATATTCAACAATTTGATGATATTTTTATTGTATTATTCTAATTTTTGTGCGAAGATATACATATTTGGGGAAAGGTTTACTATTAACTTTAACTATTGGAGGTCCTGGGACAACACAAAGAATAAATTCACGGTTAAAAATCCCAACCCAATTAGTATTACGGCAAACACTATTTTGTAGTTAATTGTAGTTAAATGGTAGTTTTCATGGGAAGGTACAAATTTTGAAATATTCTTAAGTGTACCTACATGGATATTTCTTTTCAATTTACATAAAATAATTTTCAGTGTTCTTTGCAATCCGTTTCCCTAACCCAGTCTCATCCTGCAGAAGCCTTACTTTGAGAAGGCACAAGCCTTCTCTCGGGAAAGAGAGAGAGAGAGACAGAGAGAGAGAGAGAGAGAGAGAGAGAGAGCTGGCGGGGCGTGGTGGCGCAGTTGCGAGACACTGGACTCATTTCAGGGGACAATGGTTCGAATTCCGTTCCGACAGCCCTGATTTCGTTTCTCCGTTGTTTTCCGGAAATCATAGTAAGGGGAAGTCCGTGTAATTTGGACCAGCGTGTAATTCGGGCCAGCTGTGTTTCTCAGAGCCACCAACAGATAGCAGCACCGTGAACGTTTGGCAGTTGCGTACGTTCCAGTACAGCACTGGTTCAAGGTTATTTGCTTGTGGATGAAGCGACAAGGAAAATACGAAGGTAAGTACGATTTTTAGAGTTTTCATGTAATAATATAATTATTTTACAAGCGTGGGATAGTGAAGTAGTTTCATCAATTTAAGTTATGCTTGATTTAGAATTAAAGTTCGTAAAGTAAACTTTATTTATGTGTATTGACAAACGTATATGAAAATACATTTACCGGGATTTCAAATATGGCGTTCAAGTTGTGTCGTTGTGTAATTTGGTCCAACAGTCATCGTGTAATTTGGACTACTGGTCCAAATTACACGAATACATTAAAAATGAGCACAAATAAATTAAAAACGGGTTTATTATTATTGTTTTAGATGACTACAAGAGAAGCACGTAAATCTAGGGGGATTTATAACAAATGGAAGGAAGAAGACTTAATTGCTGCCGTACATGCCGTGGAAGAAGGAGTGGGGATTAATAAAACTGCGGATATTTTCAAGATCCCAAAGAGTACACTGAAAAGAATAATAAAACAACATTCTACAGTTTCAAATTGTATAGGCCGACCCCTTGATCTGCCAAAAGAGGTCGAAGAAGATCTCGTTGAACATCTCTTGCATTTGGAAAACATGTGTTATGGGTGTGTATATTTTTGTAAAGTTCTTACAGTAAGTTTGGAGCCACAATTTAGAGTGTCAGCTGTTGGTCCTGTAGGACTCTCAATTGTAATAAAATGGAGAATGGCTGCTTTCTACATATCTAACTCAAAATTCTCTTTGTTTATCCTTTAATTATTTATGAAAAGTTTTAAATTTGCCAACTATCCAGCTTTAAGGCACAATCACCGTGCTAGTAGGCCTACAGATAGTACCTATTATGTTGCTTCCCGAATTGGCATTTTTTGTCACGAGTGTCCCTTTACTGTAAGTCTTTTAAACATTGACTTCAATTATTTTTTTATTGAGTGGCAACACATATTTGGTTATTTTGTTACAGATTAACCAGGAAAGGAGTTATGAAACTAGCTTTCGAAATAGCAAAGAAAAATAACCTCAGCACACGCTTCAATAAAGAAAAAGAAGAGGCTGGAAAAGAATGGTTCGAAGGATTCATGAGACGACATCCACAGTTAAGTTTGAGACGGCCAGAAGCTACTTCTTTAGCAAGAGCTGCTGGATTCAATAAACCGGTTGTCAACAAATACTTTGATGAGTTGGAAAAAATAGTAGACCAGGAACAGATTACAGCAGCCAGGATTTTTAATATGGACGAAACTTCGCATACTGTAGTTCAACGCCCGGAAAAAGTTATTGCACAAAGAGGGAAGCACCAAGTGGGCGGCATAACAGCTTGCGAAAGAGGACAAAATGTGACAGGAGTATACGCCATGAATGCTGTTGGGTTATTTATCCCTCCAATGCTAATCTATGCGAGAAAAAGAATGAAGGATTCTCTTGCGTTTGGTGCTCCCTCTGGGACAATTTTCAGTTGTCAGGACAAAGGTTGGATGACTGCAGATGTGTTTACGGAATGGATGTCGCACTTCATTCGGAACGTAAAACCTAGCGTTACAGAAAAGGTTCTTATCATTTTAGATGGACACAGCAGTCACACCCAGAGCTTACATGCGATTGATCTGGCTCGAAAAAATGGTGTTATTATGCTTTCATTGCCATCGCATTGCACACACCGTTTGCAACCACTCGATTTGGCTTTTTTTAAGCCACTGAACACCAACTATGACTCTGCAATTGCAACAAAGCTCAGATCGTCTCCAGGAAAACGACTTACTGTTGAGCATATCGCCTCTTTAGTTGGAGCTGCGTTTCCTAGAGCTGCTTCCGTGGACACTGCAATAAATGGCTTTAGGAAATCTGGGCTGTGGCCAGTTGATCGCCACGTGTTTACAGATGCTGACTTTGCTGCTTCATCGGTTACTGATCGTCAATTTCAAAAACCAGCTAGCAAGGAGCAAGAACAGCCAATTGAGCCTACTCCTGTTACCCTAGATGTGATGATTCCTGAGAAAATGGAGCATGCTGAAGAAGTACGACTGTCTAAAGTTTGTCATCCACCAGAAATAAATTTGCCTACAACTTCCAGAGACATTAGTTATGGTTCAAGTGATGTTCTTGGTTCACCTGTAACGAGTTACGTGTCTGCAGAGGAAATAAGCCCTCTCCCTTCATGCTCATTTTCACCACAGCAAAAGAAAATACGAAGACGGGAGGTTTCAGGCATACTAGTGCTGACATCAACGCCTCATAAGGAATCGCTTACACCTAACAGGAGTCCATGTTCCTCAACTAAGACTACTGCTTCAATGAAGATGAAACAATTATTTACTAACGGAAAGCCAAAATTCCAAAAGAAGAAGAAGAAAGTTTTTATTGCAAAAAGTTCGGATACAATGTGCATCAACTGTGGTGACACTTATGACACAGATTGGATCCGGTGCAAATCTTGTAAACTTTGGTCACACGAGGAGTGTGCAGATTTAAGAGATGCACTTTTTTACTTTTGTGATGATTGTGTGAAATGCTAAGAATTTCATTTCATTCCTTAGGCCAAAAGGCTTATTTCTCATTTTGAAGATTTTTTTTTTACATTTTAAAATACATGAAAGAGTAACTAATAATACATTTGAAGTGCAGAATGTTTTCTATTTCATTTTTCTTCTTTTTTCGGTTGGACCAAATTACACACCTATGAAGCTCAAATTACACGCCTTTGGCCCAAATTATACGGTAACCTAAATATTAGAAGATCTTTAATTTTCTTTCTTATATTAAAGTAAATGGGATTTTACTTAATGGATTTGTTAAATCTTGTTATGGTTCATCGGCCCCTAAATTTTGAAGAGTTTTGAAATTATATTATAATTTTTACAAGCATCTAAATTTAAGTGGTCCAAATTACACGGACATCCCCTAATTATGGGATGGTTCCTCTCGGTAGTCCATAGCCAGTTCTTTCCTCAATATTTCTGCTACATGATAATATGGTCTATCGTATAGCCTAATGGTAAATGCGTAAGCCTAGATGAAAAATATATAGCTGGGAAAAAAAACCTTGAATTCATATACCTACAGGACTACGTGATTGGAAACCCAATTGGAAAAATTCAAAGAGCATCAGACCGCACAAATATATCACTCAGTCAAAAAGGAACTATTTTACTCTCACAACTGATATCACAAGTTAATGAGCTATTTAAATTATATGATCATAAATTAAAAAATATATATATTTCTGAACTTTTGCAAAAGATTTCTTTGGAAACCAGTTGCCAAGAAATAGTTCGTAATGCCACAAGAAATATATTGCAACTTTAACGAATAGCTTAATTTATTTTGTATGTATGAAATATGTTTTTTTCTTCAGATAACATTGCATATGTCTTACAAAAAATTTGCACATAATTTTATTTTTAAATGGTGTTTCTTTCAAACATAACTTTTTATATGAGAAATATAGCTAATCCAACAATCAATAATTGGACTTTGTTACTTATACTATGCTTAATCATATGCGCAGTTAATACTGGAAAGATATTCAGGAAACGGTTTACAAATAACTCTATCTATTTGAGGTACTAGGACAATACAAATCATAAACGCCCGAATAAGAATCCAAATATTTTGTAGTGATTCAGTTGATTTCCCCTATAAGTGGAAATTTAGAAATAGCTGTAATTTTTAATGAATAGTTCTGTTCCATTAGAACATGTTTTATACACTTGGCAGATGTTCTGGAACCGACTTAGGGGGTTGGAAGTGTCGCGTCACCTTGGGCCGACCCGACGCCCGAAAAATCCAGAAAGACGGTGTTTATTCGCGCCACTCTGCGCGGTGGCTTTGGGAAACCCGCATAATTCCCAGGCTGCTAAAAAACGTAATTGAAAATGGCCTGAGGCGGGACGGTGCAAGGTTTACGGAACGGGGAAAGGGGCTAGCGAGGACCCCTGTAATCCAGCCAGGCACGCGTGGCATGCCTTATGTCAGTGGACGGCGCGTGACGTCAGTGACCATGCTTGGCCGCCAGCCAGCTCCGAACCTGGGAAGCATCGCGGTCCTGTCTGCGTTCGTAACAATATTTACTTGTGAGTGGTGGATTCAAAAAAATGTCGCATCCTTCCTTCAGACCGACACTTACAGTGGGTAATGATGAGTTGTCTTAAACGAAGGACGCCAAGGACAGTTGCTTCCCTACAAAGCCGTCTTGGGACTTGCACTGAACGTTACACAGAATCATGTCAATTTCCGGTACTCACGGTGGTCGAAGCAGCTTCCAAGAGTTCTGTCTTTCTGTTTTGTGCCTCTCGAGGAGTCGAAGCGAGTACCTTTCGGGCGAGGAGATGGCTTCCGGCTGCTCTTCTGTTCTTACACCAGGCACTGTCGAACAGCCACGGAAACTACTGCAGCACGGGAGGCAGTCCAAGATGTTCTGGTCGGTTTGTAGTCGAGGCGGTAGTAATTTCAAGATGGTTTTTGAAGTTATACTTATTTAGGCGCGTTATGAAAAAAAAAAAATATAGTGAATGTTTACGATGCGCGGGCACCATTGAACAAAATTTTTAAGTCTGAAAGAAAAGGCTAAATACAAATAAAAATTATATATGTGCTTTTGAATCTTACTCTTTAGTGATTGATAGAGACCTGCAAAATTCGCGTATTCATTGACCTCTAGGATAGACTCCACAGTCCTTTAAATACTCGCGGAAATGACGCCTGTTCATTGGCTACTGACGCGTGAGACGTCTCAAATAGGCTGTCCGTAATTCGGCACTTTCTTGGTTTAGTGTTTCCCATTGGCTCACAGTTCCCCGGATAAAATGTGGACCAATCGCAGAAGCGGTACGAAGGTATAGCTGTTTTGATGCTAGCCTATCGCGAAATGAATCCGCGAATTTTGCATGTCTCTAGTGATTTATATTGAACGCAGGTCCATATGATTAAAAAAATATTTATTGTAAATATTATTAATATAAATTGTTCTTATAGGCCCTAAGCTTTTTCAAGTGTATTTATATGAGTGAGGTTATATTCCCGTATGTATAACGATGTCAGGTTAATTGTAATCTTCTATTGTCGCTGGCAGGGAGTGTCTGAGGAAGGTTTAGTAGTCGTCTGGTCGTTTTCATGGGATTGTTTGTAAGGTTATGATCCTGTATGTATAATTTATTTACATTATAAATTATTACCGTAGTTTTTTTATTACGCACATAAATAAGTACAACGAAAGCATTTTTTTCTTGGGTGGAGCGTAGGCGAACAGAGATTCCTTGTGTAGGTACGACAACTCTTCTTCCTTGTCCAAAATCACTAGCGAACGTACTTGGCCATAAGGCAGTATGCAGCTAGAGTTTTAGAACCACTGGGGCAACACGAACTGATGGACCTGGAGATCGTGGATTAATATTGCAGAACGAGTGTTATAAGTATAAGTGTTATATCGTAGGAGTTTATAAAATTGCACATGCCGTCTTAACTTCAACATGTCCATGGTTCGAGTCTATGTGTGAAGACGAAAAAGTGGCGAGGTTATTTTGTTTTTTACGTACGTTTTTAGTCCGCACTGAATGTTCGATAATTGCCTTTGAAAAGTTTGCGTCGCGCAACATACGTGGACCTAGTCACGTGACACAGATGCCAACAGCAGGGAGTGTCGTGGGTCTCTCGCCAAAATGGCGAATCACTGAAAATAATACACGGAACTTGAACCGTTCCACAGCACCGATCGCTGACGTTTAAGTCACCGTCGTCGTTTGGGGAGTTTGACGAGCTCTTATCGAAACGTGCAGGCGAAACACCATTTCTGGTAAGGGAACCTTTAACGCACTTAGGGTCCTCACAGTCAAATGTTTGCCACAGTTTTCGCTGTCGTGTACGTTCCTTTCAGGTTCCCGTTTTAGCCGAACGTGCGTCACGAGGTAGGTTGTGGAGGTGGCACACGCGTCAAGGAAGTTGGCCTAGAACCTTATATAGAATTCCGCGCGCTATTTAGCTAGCTGTGAGGTATCGAACAGCGTGCGCTCGCAAGTACGTCTGGTTCGGCGGAAGGTCCCGAAGGAGGTCCGAGGACCACGCGTGCGTGACTTCGTCTTCGTACCGGCTCGTCGGCCTGTTCGTAGTCATTGTCGACGACGTCCGGCACATTTGTGGGTGGCTGACGGCAGCTGTCCGCTGCGCCAACCAGCCGTCAGACGTCCGTGCGCGGCGCGGCGCGGGGTGGACTCGTGTCGTCGCATCTCGCCCGCGGCTCTCTCGGGACACGGCTGCTGCGTCGGGGACGCACCACAACGCCGAAATACCACAACGCCGAACGTACAATAACGCCGAAAACCATAACGCCGGATGTCAAATTGACTACAACGCCGACAGCTAGAAAACTGATGTGTACCACAACGCCGAAATACATTAACGCCGAAAAATGTCATTGCAGGACTGCCACAAAGGTTAGGTTAGGTAAGGTTAGCACACAAATTCATTCAGTTGTTTTTCATTTTTCTCCTGTGCCCCCCCCCCCCCCCCCTCCCCCTCCACGCAACAACATTTTTCGGCGTTACTGTATTTCGGCGTTGTGGTACACAGCAGTTTTATAGCTGTCGGCGTTGTGGTAACCAGCGTTATTGTACGTTCGGCGTTACTGTATTTCGGCGTTGTGGTACACAGCAGTTTTATAGCTGTCGGCGTTGTGGTAATCGGCGTTATTGTACGTTCGGCGTTACTGTATTTCGGCGTTGTGGTACACAGCAGTTTTCTAGCTGCCGGCGTTGTGGTCAATTTGGCATTTCGGCGTTGTGGTATTTCAGCGTTGTGGTGCGTCCCCGTCCGCGAAACGACAACGACTATGGCGGGTGTCGGCCCCGACACTCGTCTCTTCTGTAAAACAACTAGCGCGAACTGAAGTTCCCGGCCCCACCAATCAGTGTTCAAATTTTGGTAATTGGGTGATGGGGGTAAAACTATTTCAATAACATATAGTTGTACGGTGTTGTAGCCGATAATATTAACGCTGAAGGGTAGACTATAGCAATTAATAAAGTGCGTAGGGCGACAGACCAATAGGAAATTAGCATTTAGGGTTATTTAGCCAATCATATTAAAACTGGATAGGGGAAGTAAGACAGGTGACAGATGTGATGAGAGTAGGATGAGGAGGGGGAGAGTGAGATGGGTTTATTTCCATACATTTCTTGGTAAATGTGGCGGGGGTCAGTGGTCTGGTTGTTTCGTTTGGATGAATGATTATACCTATATATATATAACTTATATACATATATATATACTAAATTTTACCATTGCTGGGTTAAAAACGATGACCCTAAGATTCTGAAATTTTTGAGACACTATATGTGAAACACCGAGCATTCTCAAAAAAATTTCTGTGAGATAAACAAAAATGTGAGCTACACCCCAATGTTGGAGAAAAACATGAGACTGCAGTATTACTTTATTGAAATAAAACACTTGTTTTATATTTTTACTGTGAATTGTATTATTGTGTTATACAAGTTGCACTGCTTTCGTGATAATGTTAAATTGTGTGATTACCAGTTAAGAGATACTTTTCTTTTACCGTGTAGCTTATACTAAATGCACAATGCCCTTGTATAGCAAAAGGCTTCCTCCTAGCTTAATTAAGACTGCAAAGTTTGCGCCTCAAAAGTTTAACAGGGAGTCGTCAAAAACTTTCCGCATCATGCCGAAACGCTTGCTCGTCTGAAACGGCGTCGTTCGGGAACTCGTAAACCAGCTTATACGGCCGCCGCTCTGACATGCCCGAGGATTTCTGCAGCGCTCCACCTTCCTGGTGCATGCGTGTGGATCCTGCACGCAGCCTTACGTGCTGGCCTGTAGCTTCCAATCACACGTCAATTACACACATAGAGCATTCTCTGACATTAAATAGGTCTACAAAAATGTCCGCGATGGTAATTGTCTATCTCTTAGGGATAACCCACAAAAACAATTTTTTATCCGTTACTTTTTACGAGAAATAATGACTTATTTACGAAGCGATTTTAAGCAAAACAGCATTAATACTTATCCAATTAAGTACCTTAAATACATTGATTTAATATAGATCAATATGGGCCTTTACAGCATGATATTTAAATGAATACTTTCGAAGATATTACACATGCACACATTACATTGCATTGCGCCGCCGACGCAAATATACTACTCGGTCGATATTGTTCTCGATTTGGAAGAAGCTGTTCATTTTCCTACAGAATTTATTAATTCTTTGAACCCGTCTGGACTCCCTCCTCATAAAATGGCGTTGAAAGTAGGTTGTCCTGTTATTTTATTAAGAAACCTGAATACACCTAAACTTTTCAATGGCACACGTTTGCTGGTAAAATCACTAAAAACTTTCATAATAGAGTGCACAATACTCACCGGATGTGGTACCGGAGAAGATGTATTGATTTCCCGAATTCCTCTAATGCCATCGGATTTACCGTTCCAATTTAAACACCTACAATTTCCGGTAAAGATATATTTTGCAATGACCATTAATAAATCGCAGGGTCAAACTTTCAACGTTGCAGGCTTGGATTTGAGCGTCGAGTGTTTTTCACATTGCCAATTATATGTCGCTCTTTCAAGAGTAAACTCTAAAGAAAACATGTTTGTATTGTCTAATAACAAAAAATCTGTGAAAGTGGTATATAAAGACATCCTGTAGTATATTTAGGCCTAGTATCAGCATTGCACCCATGCGAAGCCGGGGCGGGTCGCTAGTCATGGATGAAAGAAAAAAATTCTACATTAAAGACCACATATCCTACAAGACTCTTGGACAATATAATACATTGTGATTATGGTACACCATAAAACCATTAATACATGCTTCTTTAACCCAAGTACGCGAATATATTTATTGCTCATCATAAAACTAAAAGAGTAATGTGACAAACGGGCTTTAAAGCCGTCTACCGATACAATAAGTAAATCTTACTTAACATGCGACCAACTAATCTGATGCCAGGAATGTGTGTGTGTATATATAGGCCTATGTGTGTGTGCGTTGTTGAAGCGCTTACCATTGCCTCTTTACCACGCCTTTGTAATTGTATTTCATTCTGTTAAATATGGTTTTAAGTCTTCATCTTTAATTTTTTACGGTTGGCTTTATATTCTACGAGTCATGTTTTTTGCGCGAGTATTTATTGTGTACTCTCGCTTATACTATTTAGTTGCTTTAGTCGTATTTTTTTTTAAGTCTTCAACTTTCAATTTTTGTTATTAAGAATTTTATTTTATTATGACACAATAATGTAATATTTTTCGTCTTGATTTGTTGTCCTTTTCCACTTAATAGCTTTGTGTGATGTTGGCTTTAGACCACATTTGCTCTTTTGATCTTTGTTTTGCACGATCGCCACAAGACCGCGGTGCTGCGAAAACGTAGGAAGAGAGTAGTCTTTGGTGCGGTGGGGAGGGGGGGATAATCTGAATCAGCGGACGGCAACTCAAATAGACCGATATGTAGATCTACCGAAGTAATGTTTAAAATCTACACGATACATAGCACTACTATAGCTTGACAGTTATTTTGTAAATTCATACAGAACGTTAATACTTATTCTTAAATATCGGTTGAAATTTTTTCGGCGGAATAAAATCTGTGGATAAATATAAATAATACTACATTTTTCTATTAAATATTATTATTTTTTTGTTAAAATGTTTTGTCGGTACCTAAAGTGTTACCACCTGTTTGCTTCTATAATAACAGAAACAAATGAAATTAGCAGGTATAATATGTACTCTTGCCCTACTTGCGCTTTTAACAATATAAATAACAGTTTATGTTTGTTTGTTTGAATGATTTTAATACAAATTTAAAGTTTTATTCCGAGCTTGATGAAATTTTTAACACTTGAACTTCAAAATAAGTAGAAAGTCACTGGCTATATAATATTCTTAAAAACAACGCCGTTACCCTTTTCAACCCTTTGCAGTTATGGTTGGTCGTAATAAAATTTCATTCAGACAAATAAATGGTGGTATTACACCTATGAGTTTTAATTAGTTAAAACGGATGTGATATTTTCCATGTTATATGAGTTACAACGATTTTTCTGTTTATCAAATAACCTTCTCCATTTCTACCCCTTTTGGTCGGATATTGCCCATTAACGTACTCGACCTAGATTTTCACTACTTGATTTTTATGCATCAGTTTAGAAGTGATTTGTGAAAAATTGCGGCAGTTATCGTGTCAATAAAATTGTGATATACATACACTTACATGAACTATTGAGTTGACGATGGTTTTGGGGTCTATGGACCGTAAAACGAATAACAAATTTAAATTTTTCTGGAATTCGCAACATGTTAACGGCTACAATAGGTAATATTTCTTTGAAATCTAGTTAAAATATTTTGCTAACCATAATGGAAAAGAGAGTTGGGGAAAAGGTGTCGTTTCGACTTGAATAACTAAATTGGCAAAGACTGCCCACACCCACTCCCCGACTTCTTACCTCCGTGGATTGGATGACATGACCGCCGTATTGAGAGGAAGGCATGTCCGGTGGGGGGACGCACCACAACGCCGAAATACCACAAAGCCTAAAAGTACAATAACGCCGAAAACCATAATGCCAAATTGACTACAACGCCAACAGCTAGAAAACTGCTGTGTACCACAACGCCGAAATACATTAACGCCGAAAAATGTCATTGCAGGACTGCCACATAGGTTAGGTTAGGTTAGGTTAGGTTAGGCTAGGTTAGGCTAGCCTAGGTTAGGTTAGGATGTGGTAAATTTTTCGGCGTTACTGCATTTCGGCGTTGTGGTACACAGCAGTTTTCTAGCTGTCGGCGTTGCGGTCAATTTGGCATTCGGAGTTATGGTATTCGGCGTTATGGTACGTTCGGCGTTGTGGTATTTCGGCGCTGTGGTAACGACCCGTCCGGTGGTTGCCCGGCAACGGCGCTTGTGTTGTTCGGCCTCTCTCTCGCTAGCTCGTGCCCCGTGTGGACTCTCCCAGTGTCACTGGAGTAAACCTACACGCTGCGACTCTGCGTCCACACTCAGAACTGTGTGGAATCAAGAGGCGTGGCCGTCCTTAGAGGCGGTGCCCGCTCCAAGCGTATACGCAGCCGCAATCCGTACCAACTAAAAAAAAAAAAATTGGTTGTCTGTAAAGTCGGTTTACGGACGATAGTTTAACGTGACAACGTCATAACAAAACATTGATGAAATGATTGCATACTTTTATGAATAAAATTGGATAATTTTTGATTGAATTATCAATATTTTGTATGGATGAAAAGAAGGAGTGAAATGAAATCTACAATTTAATTGATAAATTTACTTTTATTTGCATTCATTAATTCAAATACCTATGTTTATTACTTTAACGAAGAGATTATTTTAACTATAACTTTTACACATGTTTGCTATTTAACTTCTTCCAATCTGTGTTATTCTGTTAAGGATAGGACGATGACAGGAAAAGAAGAAAACGAATGGGAGTGTTTCAAGTTTAATGTGCCTCGAAAAAGTCAAATCGATGGTTGTTCCAATCGAGTGGAAGAGAGATATTTGCGCCACGGACTCTGCAGCAATGCTAGGAGGAACGGGTTAGCAAATAGCAATGAAAATGTTACATTGAAATGCATGAAAACATAATTACGCCACGGACTCGGTCGCAATGCTAGGAGGTTAAGGTTAGCAAAGAGCAATATAAAATGAGAATGTTGATGAATTTGTGTGTCACCCGATACGTAATGTGCGGTAAAATTTAGGCCTACAATATATTTATTGAAACGGTAGACAACATTTTGATCACTTGTTACCAAAGATTTGTTTGAAAGAAAAAACCGCTCTAAACCTTTCTAAAGCCTTTAATGTGTGCCATCTCTAAGGTTTAGCTCGCAATTAATTTATATTACCAACAAAACAACCTACTACCTTTATTGCATTATTTTGGACAATCAAAATTACTTATTGGCATTGCTCTGAACACTGACATATTTTTGACCTATAAAGATATGACATGGGGTATTAATGCCAAATGCTTAAACTGTTACACATAAGAGTAGAATTACGGACTGTTCAACGATGAATTAACCACTAATAAACGAAGTGTTCGTTATTTTAAAATAATTGAATCTTCTTAGAAACTAAGCCGTGTTTTGATTTACTAGATGTAGGCTATGTTTTGTTCTAAACAAATAAAAACTAACACGTGGACAAACGAAGAGTTCTGAAAGTATTTCCAGTATAAAAATTATATTCCTTTGGATTCATGTTCAATGAAAGTGATCTCACTGTCCGTAAATGTACGAAGATCCCTAGATAATTTGTAAAAGCGTTCCTCGTAGATTGAAGGTGAAAATGTTTAACAGTGTGCCAGGGAATGGAACCTAGTACTCTTCGCTCCGACACCTAGCGTGCACAAGTACAGCAGCGCCACGGCATTTGGTTTTCTAAGGATAGACTTTATGAACCATTCCGAAAATGTATGTTTTACCCAACTTTGGAATATCACGCACCCCCAAACCCCCTAAAAAAAATTGAATTGGTGATCACGACTAAAATAGTGAGATAAACAGTTTAATAGTAAATTTTGTATCACTTCATAACTGTATCAGAAAACAACTAACGTAGGATTTATATGCACACAAAATTTACTGCAGGACAAAAATACAATAACCTAATTACGTGGATGAAGCAGGACAAATAAATTATAAAAACAGGAACATAACCTAATATAAATACACTTGAATTACATTTTATTTCACTAATATTCACAAGAAATAAATGTTTTTAATATTGACCAGAATTCAACTCGCAAAATTCCTGAATGAGACCTACACGTAGTTCAGCACCCGCTGCTAGAATTCGCTACCGGAGCAGTTACGTCGACTATAAAATCTTTCGATTTTACAGAGCGAAAGGTTAAACTTTATAATGACACGTCTCCGACAAAATTGAAAAAAACTCGAAAAAATACTAAACCCCCGCTTGGACCTTATTTTTGACAATGAATTTTATTAAAATACTTCCCACGTTGTTAAAATTTATAAAACGTTTAAATTTTATGGTTTTGACAAACGTTAGATTGCTATAATTTAGTAAATACCTTTTAAACGTTAGTTGTAGTACGTTTTATAAAGTTTTATTTTTGTTCCTTAACTAATTCATGTAAATGAATATTTTAAGAAATTTAATTTTTTTATTATTATTTTAAAGGAAGAGGTGCCTACTTAGTATGAAATTAACAATTCATGGACGAGCTAGGTATTTAATAATATTATAGCAATTTTATAAAATGTTTTCATATATAGGTATTTGCTTGAAGAACAATGTTTATAATCCAGTAATCTGTGATTAAAAAAACTAATATAATTTTCTACTGCCAAGATGTTAACCACGCTCTTTTAGCTTATCAAACACACACACTTGCGCTACGAAGTCTGACAGAAGATTGTAAGGAGAATATGTAATACAATTGTTGGAATACCAGTATCCTTAGGTTTTTGTAAAACATGAAATTACTCTTTGCTATGACAATTTTAGTTTACCAATTATATTCCAGGATAGTTTCACTATCATAAAGTTTTATTTGGCATACGTATTTATACGTTTGGTATGTCCCTTAATTTTTATGAAAGTTACTTTATATAGATTTCTGTTCATACACGTGTGTATGCCATCTTCCTGTGAAAATTTCATTGCATGTTGCGCACCAACGTAAAAAAAATTGCTCTTATAATTTTTTCCATAACGCGCCTAAAGAAGTGTAATTTAAAACAAAGCAGTAGTAAAAGGCTGCGTAGACCATTGGTACTACTTTTGGGAACTACAAATTTCAATACAAATTTCATGACGCAGACTATATTTTATTTTAGTTCTCTATTTCCTACGTGAAACATGATTGTTAGGGGTATGTGTTTCTTGCGAAATGATTTCGATACTAGCTGAGTGCCAAAATACTGTAGCATCGTCGCCTGTGCTTTGTGATTGGTTGAGGTTCTTTCAGGTAGATTTTAACTGTAGCTACAAGACTCGCAGTCATTATGCGTGGAAGCAAACGCGTCCTGAACGGCCTGTCCAAATAAGGCAATGGTTTCTCAAGAGTCACCAATCATAAGGAAGAAACCGCTGGAGCGGGCAAACCTTAGCGCAGTCTAATGAACATCCAGAATATTTCGCGAAAAATACATGACCCTAATGATTGTTAGAGACAGGAAAAATTCGCAGATTCGTTTCGTTATAGGCTAAAATTCTATCCATTGTACATCTTCGTTGCTATTGTTATTGGTTCACAGTTTGCGTAAAGGACTTTGGGCCAATGAGAAACTCTCATGCATTGAAGTATCGTATCACAGGCAAGCAAGTTGAGAACTCTGAAAAGTCAGCAGCCAATGAACAGGTGCTATTTACCCGAGTATGTAAAGGGCTATCGAATCCTTCAGAGAGGTCATTGAACCTGCAAATTTTTCCGGTCCCTAATTATTAGGGACTGGAAAAATTCACGGGTTCAATGACCTCCACGATGAACTCCATAGTTCTACGTACACTCGGTCAAATCCCACCCACCCATTGGCTGCTGTCTTGTGAAACGTCCCAACGTAGCAGCCTGTGATTCGATAAAGCTTTGGTTGGGTGTTTCTCATTGGCCCAGGGTCATCCAGGTGAGTTGTGAGCCAATAACAGAGGCAGCACTGAGGTATACCTAACTATTTGTATTTTAGCCTATCGCGTAATGAATTCGCGAAATTTTCCGGTCTCTACTAATGATTGTCCATACTGACAGCTTTTAGGTGATTCAGTGTTCTTTTTTTTCTGGCAGGTTACTGGGTTTTGCTGTTAAAATATTGCTTTTATCTCTCCCCCCCACCCCCTGCGAAACAAATTTCTCGTCAGTGTTAACAACTGTTCCGTATCTATCATCGATTGAGTACACCTATTTAAAAAAATCATTACTTCTAATCATCGACCTTTTCTGAATAATTCGCATAAAAATTTCAATGATTTTGTGCCCCAAAAATAAACACTTCTTAAAACAATGAAACAAACATAGTTAAATTTATTTGAGTATTTGCTTTCAATTATTTGAAAACTGAATTTAAAAAAAATATAGGCCCTATAGCCTATCTTTGTAATACTCCAAGCGAACAAGCATAGGCTGCATATTATAAATAGATAATTCTTGATCGGGAAAATGAATATCTGAAGTTCCCAAGTGGGAACACGTTACCACAGATAAAGTAACATTTCTTTCGTATGTTGCGAACTAGTAACGTGTCGTGAATTGTACAATTCCGTAATTTATTTTGCCACTTGTTTTTAGATAACCGAGCATTAGTTTTTGTCTGCTAAAAGTGAAAGTTTTTAAGCATTAGTAATGATTAAACATTATGAAACGAACGTAAATGTGGTTTCATAAACTGCTTGCTCAGCGATAATCTTCAAGCTTATTCACATTGAATAATGTCACGTGAAAGGGTTTCAAGTCAGACGGGGAATGCCATTAAAAGAAAATCACCTGTCTTTTTCTCGGAAGTCGCAGCGGGGAGGGTAAGGAAAAAAAAAACATATTTGTGTATTTATTGGCTTTAAGAAAGAGCGCGCCGGCGGTTGTTTTCCGAGCCCGAAGCTACGAGACCGGAAGCGCGATTGCGTTTTTTACGACCGCGACGCGCATTGGAGACCGTCCAAGGAGCGCCTTGTTTTCAAAACAGAGAGAGAGAGAGAGAGAGAGAGAGAGAGAGAGAGAGAGAGAGAGGAATAGTAGGAGGTCCGCGGGGAAAGGGAGAAGGAGAGAGAGAACAGCGGCCGGCCTCGCGGTAGGCGGGTCAACACCGATGCCGCCAGAGAAACGGATCTGGGCAGACCAAGGCGCTTGGCAGAGGGTGTAGAGGGGGAGAATTGGCTTTGGCTTTGGTCTTGTTTATTGAGGAGGAGGCGGGGGGGGGGGGGGGGGGTGGCATGTGCCACTCCGAACCGAGTCGTGAAAAGTTACTGCCGCCACGGAAAACGGAACTCGAAAGAATCGCCGGAGTCTTTTCCTCCATCGAAGGTCCCGGCGTGAGAAATAATAAAAGGCAGTAAAAAAAAATATATATATAACGCCTTGAGGCAAAAGAAAAGAAAATAGTCTGGTAGTCGGGGAAAAGCGGATGCCATATCTTTCTCCTGAAAAAATAAAAATAAAAATACTCCTTTCTCTCGCAGCCACCTTTCAAAGAAGTATCTGGAAGATTGGCGGCCGTTTTTTTTTTTTATTCGGTGTGAAATGTTTGGGCTGATGTCGTTCCCCGTTCGGAGGACAAGCATCGCCACTTCCGTTGATGACTGCGGGGGTGGGGGGGTGGAGCAGGGGGTAATGATGGCTGGAGGGGAGGGGTGTTCAGCGCGACGTATTGGTTCGGTGTGCGACTGAACACTCAACTTGATAAACGTAATTCCGAGCGGGTTTTACGAGGCACTTGGACGGGCTCGAGGTTTCGCTTCGGACTGAGACGTCTCCGATTTTTTTTCTAAACCTAACTAAAATCTAAGTGTGTTTTGGAGGGGTCCGGGTTAGGGAGGGACCTAAGTGCGTCTCAGACCGAAGCCTATTACGCCTTAGTCATGCTGGGATTAGCCATGCAGGGAGAGGGTCGCATGCATCATGTGCTAGGAGGGGATTGGGCCAGTCATGGCAGCGATTGTTGCCATGACTAACTCCCCTCACTCTTATCTCTAGTCTAAACTACTAGTTAAGTTGGGCCCAGGTAAAACCTACATAGACACAGGGAAAAACATGGGCACTTTCATGCGGGATGCAAGTTTGCATGCATTAAATGTAGGAAAGTACAGGAGACAGAGGATGGTCTGGATGAAGTGTTGGTCTGAGTAGAAAGAGTCAACCGTGCGGGGGTTGGGCACTTGGACTCAAGGTCCGCTTTGTTGTCTTCTCCGGGACTGGAATTTGATGGCCAGGGACGCAGCGCCCCTGGCGGTTGAGACGTCTCCCCGCTGCCGCGTGGAATATGAACCCAGGCCCTCCAAGCGCTCGGAATCACGACAAATATTCATCTACTATAACTTCAACCCGGCGTCATTCACTACGCAATCTGAGTCCAGATTCTACAACTGCATGCACTAATTATTTTTTTAATGAAACTGAAATATTCTCGTAAAATTACAGATGTTTGTAAATTTGAACATTTAGGTACATGAAAACAACTGTATCACTACAAACTGGTGTTCGAATTAACACTGGGTTCGTATTCCTAAACCGGGCATTTATGGTTTGTGTCGTCCCAGTACCTCCAATAGTTAAAGTTGTTTGTGAACTGTTCCCTGAATAGCTTTCCTGCGTTAACTGCGCAAATTAATAAGCAAAATAAGACGATAAAAAATTCGGGTATTGAATATTCCAATATCTTTTCTGTGGTTTAAAGAAACTATGCTTGATTGGAACACTAACTAAAGTATAAAAATATGCGCTAAATTTCGTAAGAAATAGGTACTCATTATTTTCTCGAAAAACGTACCTATATTTCATCTATGAAAAATAAATATAGCCATGTGTTGTACATAGTTACTATATACTCGTACTTATGTATGTATGTGTGTGCGCGTATATATATAGGCATATATATATATATATACGGTATTACAAACTACTTTTAGAAAACTGGTTTCCAAAGAAATCTTTTGTAAATGTACAGACTTTTTTTCCCTGTGTTATACAAACCAGATAATTGTTACAGTGAATGTATCATCTTTATGGTTACAACATTTGTGATTAATTATGATAGTAACAAATACGTCAGTCTCCTATCTTTATGAATCAGTTTAAGTTGTGTTGAAAATTTGAAGTGAAGCTCATCTAAGTTGTGAAGTTTTAAACTGCTTATTTATGAATAATTTCTCAATATTTCAGTCGTTTTATCAGTCATCCCAATTCTACAAGAAAATCTCACAATCTTAATGTGTTGCAGAAAACTTTGCTTCACTATTTTAATGATTTGTACAACTGGTTAAATTAAAAAAAAATAAACTAATATAATTAAAAGTATGCTTAATTGATTATACTGTGAAAAATAATTCATCTCAAAATTAGCTTTAATTAATGAACGGCTTTACTTATAGTAATTTTTTTCCAAGGGTTTTTTTGAATTTTTAACTGTAGCTCCACGCACTCTGAAAATCTATAGAAAACGTAATTTTCGAGAGGTTTTGAAGTCATGTAAACTAGGATGACTTTTTTTATCGCTATTATACAATAATACTTATTTACTTATTTACACTTACTTACTTACTTACTTACGTGTGTACTTATTTACACGCGTTAGAAGTTATGCTTCTTTTTGATTTAAGACATTGAACTAATTGGTTTTGTATTGTAACAAAAATTTATTGAATAACTATTCAATATTAATATAAATATGAGTTTTTTATGAAGTAAAAGTTGTAAATATTAATTAATAATAACAATCAATAAATATGGTGACAGTATAATCCCATTTTTAAATTTTAATTAATTAATTAATACAAATGTAAAAATTATAACGCTAATAATTTATACAAACGGGAATATAACCTCTAGTTATAAAAATACAATTGAAAGTACTTTTGAAAAATTTTATAAACACAATTTCCAACACTAATATTCACAATAAAGAAAGGAGCAGCTTCATCAACTATAGAATCATTAGATTTTCTGAGCGAAAGGTTAAAATATATAATGTAATGTCTCTGATAAAAAAGAAAACTTCTTGAAAAGTTACTAAAATCCGGCTTGTACTTGTATTTTGACAATGAATTTTATTAAAATTCTGCCCACATAGTTAAAAGTCATTAAAAAGTTAATACTGTGTATTTTACGCATACGTTATATGAGTATAATTTATTAAGTATTAAAGAATAGATGTACTACCAGTACTACAGTGTTTTTATTAGCTATGCGAAAACATAGAAATGTTTTCCCTAAAAAACTAAGTTATTTTAATATTACTTTAAGTAAAAATAGTGGCTAGTAAGAAATAATCGATCCATTGAATTATGTTATGTTTTTAATAACATTATAGCAATACAATAAACTAGTAAAAACTATTTATACCTATATATTTGCTTAAAGCACAAATTGTATTATCCAGTAATTCGTACCTAATTAAAAATATTGCAGGGGAGTTTCGAACCGTGGACGTTTTGGTTATTAACCGCGCACTACAAGCACTGCGCTACGAAGTCTTCAAGGAAAATGATGTATTTTAGTTTTTATGCAGCAGTAATATTACTTTTTTTAAAACTTAAAATTACTCTTTACTTTGACTATTTTAGTTAGTAAAATTACTGGAAGGCGGGACAAGATGGGGTGGATAAGGTTATTATAGCTATATGTAATAAATTATTTAGCAGGAAATTTTAAAAATTGTTTAAATATCTTGCATTTTCTTATTTTCTTTCAAACACATTGGTCAAAACCCTAATAATATATTACATTAACGATATAATTACATTTGTTAAAAAAGTGGCAAATGTCCCATCTTACTCATGGGGTCGGCATAAGATGGGGTGAATGTTGGGGCAAGACGGGGTATGAGTAAAAATTTATAATTTTGAAATTTTTTTTAGATAATAATTTAACTCAAAACCTAACAATCAGTGTTATGATAATTAATAACATTAAATGTATTATAATGACTACAAATATTAAGTGTTGTCGCTTGCATGAAATTTGAAAGTATTAAATTTTAAGACATTTAATAATTAAATTATCAAAACTATTTTGAGAAAGAACAAATGCTTATTATAATATGTCTCATTTTATTGTCAGTAAAGTGTATTATTACTCAAAATGAAATGTTCACAAATAAAATTTAATTCATCTTCTTCATCTGTAGCAACTTATACACGACACATATCCTTCATTATATTAGTATTATATTCTCCTGTTTCTTCTCTCTTTGTAATTTGTCTTTACCTCATTACCTGAAACATTGTCTTCAGTCTCTTTTTATAAGGTGAAATTTCAACTTTCTCTTTCTTTCTCTTTTCGACGTGATATCGGTCTTACGTTCAATTTGTCCTAAGGAATGGTAAATAACCAATCCGGAGTTGTGAAAGCACTCATGTTTCCTGAGACACATCCAGGTTCGTTGTGGACTTGAGAGGTACCAGGATCAGTTTCTGTTGACACGCAAAGAGGATATTCGATACTGGCACTATCGGCAACTTATTTTTTTTTTGAGCCTGGTCAAAAGATTTGATGCATGAAAAGATTAGCTGGGGTAAATATTTGAATCAAAAGGATAAATTTCTCTCCCCTTAAAGCTGTTTGTGGCATTGCGCATTGTCGCAGCTTCAATGAAGACTATTCCTTGCTTATCAGCATTCTGAAACACGGTAACCGCCTTCTAATTGAGATCTCAACTAATTTGTTGTCTCTTAGTCATAATATGTGCTAAGAGGTTTCACAACTCCAACATAAAGGGGTTGTAGCCTGTGGATGCCGTGAAGGCAGAAAGCTATTTATAACCACCCCACATTCTCAAGCATTTTTCAATTTTGAACGTTAGTAGAAGCCCATTCAACAAGAGGAAAACTGCACAAACTCCTCAAACAACCTCTCGAAAATAACATTCTGCATACAACCAGAAACGTGGCACTGTGACTACGTTACCGTGTAACAGTTCAGACTCTATCATTTGTCTAGGGCATACCAGCATGGGAGGCATGTGTAGGCCAGCATCATTCATGCATTATTCAATGGAAACTGTCTTCCCTCTGTCAGCTGAAGAGTACGTTCAAATCTGCTTTTTTTCTCCTATAGTAGGCCTAGTATAAATTCTAGTTGTCGATTTGGGGACAGCGGCAATTACAGTCTCGTCACAAATATAAATTCTGTCGTAAAGTTCTCCTAGCTACTTATAAAATTGCAAAACAATTTTCTATTTGAATGCTGTAGCACAAGCTATTGAAGAAGGCTCTAGTTTCTGAAACGATAGATCAGGATATCTTCTCAAATAACCGGCCAGCCAATCAGAACCTGCTTATTGCCTCTCTTTATTGAAATTATGTGTCAGTACTTCACTCGTCGCTTTCATCATAAGTACATTTGTCCAGACTTCTTTGTTGCTGGTTCGCTTGTAATATTGAACCATTCCTGAAAAGAATAAAACAAAAATAAATTTAATGCATTGCAAATTCCACGTGTATGAACAGAGATAGGTATATGATAAAAATTTAAATATTCACATCCTTTATTGATCCATTTTTATTCTTAATGATCCGTTTTATATTTATATGGGAAAGTACTGGGACAAGACAGGGTACCTCCCCATCTTACCCCGGGCAGTCTTCCTAATCTTGCCTCAAAGCAAGCGTTATAGGTTGTAACGACATAGATTAATACCAATTGACTGTAATATTATAATAAAAACTTCAATTAAATCCTTGAAAGAAGCAATATTGTTCGTGTGCTAAATAATATTGTGATATATTAATGCAACTTACCGGCGGATAATCCTATAATGCTGAAAATTACATCAGTTTTGGTCAATAACGCAAACTTTCATGTTTATCACTGAACTGATGAGAAAATGGTTCAGAAAGCTTCTACTGTATTCTAAATATACTTTGATTTATTTCCAACTGTCGGCGCTCTAGCGATTGCTTACAGGTCTGGAAGTCACTATCTCATCTTACCTCATTGCCCCGTCTTGCCAAGCCTTCTCCTATAGGTATTCTGGGTTAGTTTCACTATTATTAAGTTTCAATTAGCACACCAATACTTTTGGTATACCCCCTAATTTTTATGTTTATACACGTGGGTCCGCCATCTTCCTGTGAAAATTTCGTGGCATGGTGCTCGCCCATCGTAGAAAAATTAACGCTCCTCATTTTTTGCACAACGCGCCTAAAGTAATAAATCAGCAATAATTTAGTCTACTAAATATCTGTCGAGAAAATTTGTGAAGAAACAAAAAATGTAAAAGATCCATAGTGATAAATCTAAAGAAAAAACCTTCAACTAATAAAATGGACAAGAAAATTTCATCCCCAAATTGCGTGTGGGACAGAGTCTTAGGAGTGGAACTGGTTGACGTCTTTTCAAAGAAAAACTAGAATTAAGTTCCTTAGGGACTTCGAAGTTCGCTTGGTAGGCTACATGGAACATTGGTGGCTGGAGATTTAAACTCAGTGTAGGAACGGTCAAGATTTCGTTGCACTAGACGGCTATTGCGTCTTCAGGAATCGCAGTCCGAAAATTCCAAAGGCTGAACGACTATTGCATTTGTTCAACTCCTTACCAACATACGCAGAAAAAAAATTTCTGTAAATGCATAAAAGATTTTTTTGCAAACCATTTGCTCAGAAATAGTTTGTAATAATACAAAAAATATATTGTAACTTTGTACAACACATGGCTATGGTTATTTTCGCATGTATGAAATACCATTTTAGAGATAATACTGAGTATATCTTACAAACATTGTCGCATAATTTAATATTTCAATTGATATTTCATTCAATCATACTACTTTTTAACTATGGAAAAATATAATTGTATAATCTATAAGTATAATTTTGTATTTCTGTATCACGTTTATTTATCTGCGCAGTTAATACTGGACAGCTTTTCAGGGAACCGTTTACCTACAAAAAACTTGAACTACTGGAGGTACTGGGACAACACTGAGCATAAATGCCCGGGTATTATATATGCCAGTGTTACTGCGAATACTATTCTGTAGTGATACAGTTTTCATGTAAATGTACAAATTGACAAAAAGTTGTAATTTTATATCAGTATTTCTGTTCCATTTACAAAAATTTACAGTACGAAGAATTTTCTCAAAGTTTTGGAATAGGGATATTGAGAAGAGTATAATCCCCTGTTGCGATGTGCGGTGTCTCGTTATCTGCTCGGGAAGAGGATAGAGGAGAACGCGCTTTCTTGGCAACGCGCGCAATAAGACTCTGCGGGCGCGAGGAAGCCGCCGCGAGCCAATGGGAGACGGCGTTGCTGCGCGACAATCAGCGCGCGCGGCCGGCTTTATGGCCGCCACGGAGCGCGAGCGCGATTACCGTCTCCATTGTTGTCGAGGTGTCGCCGTATCATCCCTCAGGGTGTGCTTGGCGCGCTCTATGGCGTCTCGGGGGAAACTGTGGCGATAAGGCGGCCCGTAAAGAGACAGGTCACCAGAGATTGCACAGAGGAAGGAAATAGGCCTATACTTATGTTGCACACACTGTTATGAATCACGGCAAATTTACGGACTTTCCAACCAAGAAATTAACTCAAATAAACGAACAGTTATTTCTTATTTTCAAATAAGTAGAGACCGGAAAAATTCGCCGGTTCAATCACCTTTAGGATAGACTCCAATAATCTCTACACACTCGGGCAAATGCTAACTGTTCATTGGCTGCTGACTTGTGAGTCGTCACGACTGGGTGGCCTGTAATTCGACACTTCTATGAGTGAGGGTCTCTAATTGGCCCTCAGTCCTCCAGATTAACAGTGGACCAATGGCAGAAGCACCACTAAGGTATAATTATTTGAATTTTAGCATAGCACCTAATGAACCCGCGAATTTTTCAGGTCTCTACAAATAAGTGAATCCTTTCAGAAATTATACCCGTATCTAGACTTCCTATTAGTATGTTTCGGTCTAAAGAAAAGTGGTAAACATACACTTGGACAAAACACAAGAGTGTGAAGTTTTTTTAAAATAAACACCAAAAAATATTATTTTGGAGTCGTGGTCAAAGTAAGTGAAATCAGTGCCAGGAACTTCACGAAAACAGCCGTAAATTTACGAAGATCCCTGGATAATTTTTACCAGCGTTATCATAAATTTAAAGGGGAAATCTTTTACAGTGCGTAAGTTGCTCTTTGAGCCGGGATGAAGCTTACAGTCCGCCTTGCGCGTGCTCTGCCGTTACGCTAGCAACGAATATCAATCGTCTGCAAACTGAATGTTGAAACAGTCAGGCCCGGATTGAGGGGAGGGCAACCGGGGCGAAAGCCCCAGGGCCTCCACAAACGGAGGGCCCCCACAATAGAGACTTCGGAAAAAAAATCTTTCAAATTCCGACAATAAACACTAGTAAACATTTTTTACTTTGATATTCTTTTTTCGCTGTTTTACCTTTACCTACAGTACTTTGTACATACATGATTATATTATTGTTAAATATTAACAGAAATATTCATTAACAGTAAAATTTAATTTCATATAATTCTTGTCTCCAATTATATTTATGTATGTTTTTTTTTTAAAACTAAGAGAATCTACTTGATTTCACAATAAATTATTTATTGGAAAACTCGACTGAAACAAATTGTTCATTTTATTTGGAAATTAATTTGGGGCCAGGGGGCCTCCGCTCCTCTGTTGCCCCGAGGCCTCCAAACCTCTTAATCCGGCCCTGGAAACAGTGTTCAAAGCTCCGAAGTCCACTGTTAATTCCCTTACATTACCAAAGCATTCTATAAATCTCCTTGTCTCTCCTCTAGGCCTACTTCATGTGGTAGTCTGCTTTACCTAAATAATTCTTATTCCGTTGCATTCTAATTGTTGCATTGTTGCATTCTAATACGCGTTCAGATTTTTTCGCGAAAAGTGCCTGCCCCTACTGATGACTAGAGACCGGAAAAATTCGCGAATTCATTTCGTGATAGGCTAAAATACAAATAGTTATTCCTCAGTGCTACCTCTGTTGTTGGCTCACAACTCACCTGGATGAATCTGGGCCAATGAGAAACACCCAACCAAAGCTTTATCGAATCACAGGCTGCTACGTTGGGACGTCTCACAAGACAGCAGCCAATGAGTGGGTGGCATTTGACCGAGTGTACGTAGAACCATGGAGTTCATCCTGGAGGTCATTGAACCCGCGAATTTTTCCGGTCCCTACTGATGACCCTACGGGCTATTTATAGTTACAGAATGTTCATAGGTAAGTCGAGCCTAACCTGGAGGGTAATGGTAGTGCTCCCAATCGGTTGATACTGATTGCGAACTGGTTAAAATTGCTTATTTTGTAATCTGCTATTACCTTAGTTTTATTTTATTGACTAGAATGTATTGATTTTTATTGATTTTATTTAATTTAAAAAAAGGTATAATCCATTATGTTTTTGAAAAACAGAACGTACAATAAATTAATGATAAAAAAAGGAAAAAGCATGAATAATAGTTAAAATTATAAGTAAATGAGAGTTTTTTTTTAAATGTCAGTTGATTTGCTTTCCTCTGAGTTTATTGTGAACTTGGAACTGGTGTGTAAGAGAATAAAACGAGAAAACAAGAACGTGAAACTGCGACGGCTCTGTAAAAAGCTCGAAAGCTTTAAATATGGTATATAAAAAGACAATAAGTTGTGGATGATGATCAGCACTTGACGACCCGTTTGACGAGGAGGGGGGGGGGAGGTTGAAGGGTACGGGAAGGGGAAAGAGACCGATTCAGGGGAGGGGAGAGGCAATTTCAATCACTTTCACAAATTAAACTGTGGTCGTTGCGAGAAGAGGGTTGGTGGATTTGTGAGGGGGTGGAGAGTTTTTCCCAAAACAGACACACGTCCTCGACTCTGAGATCCAGATTTTTTTTTTACTGGATTAGGTTTGGAGGTTATCTCGGGATAAATACATTGAAGGAGGAAAAGCGATAGCAGAGGGATTTCGATTTGTTAAAAAAAAAGTTTGTGGATAGGTCTGTTCAAAACCCCCACTCCCATTCTCAAGTTCCATTTCTGCGGATTGCCCATCTGTCTGAGTGGCTGGACGTTCGCGCATGCGCCTGTTCCTTTTCCTGCCCATGCTCTTTCTCCGTGGGTCACCGACGAAAGAAGCTCACAAATACACTCTGTCAAAACTCCAGTGCTCAGTTTTACACGTTTGCGTCTTTGAAATGAAAATCTCTTAGGTATGAACAAGAGAAGTTTTATAAAACTAAAAATATATTTCTTTCGGTACTTAATTTTTTTCTTGTACAGCATATCGCTTGCAGATTTTTATCTTCTAAGCCCTCAGCTTAGGAAAAGTATGTTTTTCCAGAAACTTGTCATGAATAAGCTTTTCTGTGTTGAAGCCAACAAAAAAAATAGTGTGACCTCTTTTTATGTGCAATAATAGTGTCACATATCCGTAGGTGCATATCGGAAGTAAATTAAAAAGTATATTTTACAAAAGTAGCTTAGGTTTTGGGTTGAAAGCGCGTCCTTGGCGAAAAATTCACTGACGTTTCGGTCGACATTGCAGTCGCCATCATCAGGGAGCAGTTACCTACTGAGGGTAGTATATAACTGCTCCCTGGTGATGGCAACTGCAATGTCGACCGAAACGTCGGTGGATATTTCGCCCAGGACGCGGCTACAGCCCAGAAGCCAAGCTACTTCAGACAATGGCCGTGAAATCCTGCGAAAATTATTATATTCTACAAAGATCCTGAGATAACGGAGAACTCTTCGTTTATTCGAGGTTATTTCTTCGCTGAAAATACCGTAAATCTCTGACAGCGCACAGTGCTGCACACGCTGATGAAAGACTGCGACACACGCGACCTGCTGACCATAGCTGCTCGTGGACACAGCTCGCTGGACACTCGGGCCGTCTCACAGCTCGGCACATTGAAGACATTACTTAACTATGAACATGTTATTGTGTACTTTTTGACGTGACAACGTCTAATAAATCGATGAACGCCGGCTGCACGCACGAAAAAGGATTACTCATTGTCCCGTTACGCACATTGTCCCGTTACGCTCATTGTACGCTTGCGCCGCATCTATCTCGCTTCCACTCGATTGGAACAACCATCGATTTGACTTTTTCGAGGCACATTAAACTTGAAACACTCCCATACGTTTCCTACTTTTCCTATCATCGTTCTATCCTTAACAGAATAACACAGAGTGGAAGAAGTTAAATTGCAAACATGTTTAAAAGTTATAGTTAAAATAATCTCTTCGTTTAAGGAATAAACATAGGTATTTAAATTAATGATTGCAAATAAAAGTAAATTTATCAATTAAATTGTAGATATCATTTCACTCCTTCTTTGTATCCATACAAAATAGTGATAATTCAATAAAAGTGATTCAATTTTATTCATAAAAGTATGCAATCATTTCATCAATGTTTTGTTATGACGTTGTCACGTTAAACTATCGTCCGTAAACCGACTTTACAGACAACCAATTTTTTTTAATTATTCCGTTTTACCATTCAATTGAGTTATTAAATGTATTGATTCATTATTTAAGTGGCTCATTAGAGTACTTAATTCTCATTTACAAGGCCACTATGAGTCCACGCACTCATGTATATATATATATAGGGCCTATTTATTGGGGGTACACTGTTAGAAATTACAGTTAATTTACAGACATTTAAACGAAGAATTCACCTCCTATAACAAAAATTTTCTTCGTGGTTTCAGATAACTCTGTCTTCGTAGAAACAACGCTGTTATTTCCATTCTGGTTTTAGTTATAAACAAGGTAATCACACACGTTGAAGAAATAAATATTTTTTTGTTTTTGTAGTTTCAAACAGTTTTTTTTTTATTTTTTGCTTGTATGCAAATAATAATCTTGTTGATTAATTTTCAAAGTTACTGAATTCAGAACCCGCAGATTTTCGAAGATAACGATACATTTACAATTATCCTCTGGAAAATCTTTAACCTGCGCAGCGTTCATCATAAATTTAAGGGGAATATTTTTAACAGTGTAACGTCTTGCCAATAGCGAGGCAAGTAGAGATGGAAACGCACAAACCAAATCAGAAATTTTTGTGACGGGAATGGCAATAACCGCGTTCCGTAATTTCGCTCAGTGATTTTGGTAGTCTATCATGAACTGAAATTAAAAAGGCTAAACAGGAAATAAAACCTGATTTTATAAGTCCAATTATATCTGTAACAAATAAGTGAAACTCGGCTGCTATTTGGTGAAGATACTTTCACTAATATTAATTTAAAATATAAAAAATGGATAAAATTCTTTCTTAAATAAACTTAAATCGCTTTTAGTCATCAAGTAATTTAGATTTTTTGACATAAAATTCCGGTGTCTCACAAAGATAGTCACAGCTATCCTCTTGGAATTGTCAGTTATCTAAGTGAGGAAAACTTTAGTGACTAAAAGCATTGGTTAATAGGACCATGAATTTTTGTTAAACGTTTTCCAGACCATCTGTGTGTTAATCCTTTGTAGCATTGTCTCTGTTTCGTTGTTGGCTGGGGTAATTTCATGTACATATATACTGTAAGCACACCAATCGCAGCCATCCAGTGCGGAAGCAAACGCGTCCTGAATGCCCCGGCCGAATAAGGCAAGTTACTTCCCTTACAGACGGCCGCCAATCACGAGGGAACACTCGCTAACGTGCCAAGGTTACTGCAGTCTAATCGGCGATTAGATTAATTAGCAAAAAAATAAATTCCCCTACGCTAAAAAAAATACTGTTACAATGATAGTCCTTGGAAACTAAGTAGCCAAGATATCACTTGTTAAATTGCAAGGCAAAGGTTTGTACCATTTGTAATTTTACAAAGCTCAGCTTGCAGTTTTACAAGTGATATCGTAGGCAACTGGGTTTCCAAGGATTTTCCTTGTAAAATTAGGCTACATACTTTTATTTTACAGTTTACTGATTTATGACTAAACTACACCTTAAATTATATTCTTCTCTCTAAAAAATTCTTAACTTGAGTTTACGATAAACAATGATATTCGTAAATTTACATTAGTCTACGTAAATTTATGGGTACTGAGTTTTCATAATTTTAACGTGATTTCACAGGAAACCATTTTGAGTTTTACTGAAACTGAATAAGTACACATACATTTTTACATATACGTATGTTTATCCTGTTTAACAAAAAACACAGATATCGAAACAAGTTTATAAGAATATGAAACTACCTGGAAATACAAAGAACGCTAGGTTTATTTGAGGTCTAAGTTTTCCTTATTTGAAAGGTCAGTAAATTTTATTTTAATTTCTAACTGTGTTTATGGTGTAATATTAAGGTAAAGTTCAGTTAGCTGCGATCTTATATCAAAATACAGACCGACCTTTGTTTGCAAAGAAACGCCGTTTGAA
This sequence comes from Bacillus rossius redtenbacheri, assembly GCF_032445375.1. NCBI lineage: Eukaryota > Metazoa > Arthropoda > Insecta > Phasmatodea > Bacillidae > Bacillus > Bacillus rossius. Next base: position 10,925,384 of record NC_086336.1, on the reverse strand, counting down.
TTTTTAATAAAGAAGCTCAGTAGTTGCTTGCACGTAATAAAAACACATTGTTATTCCTCTGACTTAGCGCATGTTTCTCCCGCGCTTTACCGCCCGAAATAAACTCGCGAGCAAGTATGATTGACGGCGTCGTTAGCCGCTGACGACTGTAAAACGACAGTCTGTGACTGTGCAACTTGCGCCCGGCCCCACTGATTCACTCTCTCAGCTCTAAGAGTTACGACTCCTGTAGGTATACCGTAAAAAAGAGCATTTAAATTTTAATGAGGAAATATCTATAATATTATCTGCCAAAATATTTTGCGTCATTATTAGAGACCGGAAAAATTCGCGAATTCATTTCGCGATGGGCTAAAAATACAAATAGTAATACCTCAGTGCTGCCTCTGCTATTGGCTCGCAACTCACCTGGATGACTCTGGGCCAATTATAAACACCAAACCAAAGCTTTATTGAATCACAGACTGCTACGTTGGGACGTCTCACAAGACAGCAGCCAATGAGTGGGTGGCATTTGACCGAGTGTACGTAGAACTATGGAGTTATTCCTACAGGACATTGAACCCGCTAACTTTTCCGGTCCCTAGTCATTATACATGTAAAATAACGTATATTTTCCAACACATTATCGTGGAACATAGTATACATATACTTAATGTACGTTTACGTAGGATTCGTTGTTTGTCCTAAAAGCATTTGTCCTACAGTGTTGGTCCTAAAGGTAGTTTATTCTTAGAAATGTTGACAAACTGAGATAAGAAAAATAACTTCAGGATGAAAGATGTTAGGACAAACGAATGTATAAATAATTTAAAAAAAAAAAATACTCGATTTTTAAAGTGAAACTTTTTTACTGAGGGGGGCAACAATTTTCAATCGTTACGAAAATTCCGATCGCATGAGGGGAATGGTTAGGTAGTATGCACTAGCGGTCGAATGGGACTACGAAGGGGGTGGATAGTTACGAAGCGGAGCATGCTCTATGCTAGTTGTAACGGTCGGTTGGGGAGACAGCAAGGGAGAGGTAGAAATCACTCAGCGGTGATGCTACGGAATTCTCTTAACGCTGCTTGTGTTTGGCTACTCCTCAGTTTTCGTAACGGCTGACGTTTGACGCTGCCGTATTTATTTTATTTCATTTCAATAATTAACTATTTATTTATTCGTGTGGAAAAGAGCTATTTATTTGTGAAATTGAGTTTATAATTTTCATTCATTTTTATGTAGATAGTTTGATCGAGAATGAAATTAATTTATCTCTATCTATAACTAAAAAGCAAGACGTTTCGTGGACTCCACGCGCGCAATTTTTTTTGTCTAAAACTACATTAGGACAAATGACTTTGCGACAAACGACAGTAATTCATGTTTAGAATAAACGATTTTAGGACACGTGACGCGTACCTATCATGTACGCTACAAATCATTGTGTATCATAATAAACTTAGGCCTATAGTATATGATAGCTAGAGACCCGGAAAATTCGCGGGTTCATTTCGTGTTATGCTAAAATTCAAATAATTATACCTTAGTGCTGCTTCTGTAATTGGTTCACTGTTAATCTGGAGGACTGAGGGCCAATTAGAGACCCTCACTCATAGAAATCTCGAATCACAGGCCACCCAGTCGAGACGACTCACAAGACAACAGCCAATGAACAATTGGCATTTTCCCGAGTGTGTAGAGGATATTGGAGTCTATCCTGGAGGTCATTGAACCCGCGAATTTTCCGGGTCTCTAATGATAGATAGGGACCGGAAAAATTCGTGGGTTCAATATCCTCCAGGATGAACTCCATAGTTCTACGCACACTCGGTCAAATGCCACTCACTCATTGGCTGCTGTCTTGTGACACGTCCCAACGTAGCAGTCTGTGACTCGATAAAGCTTCGGTTGGGTGTTTGTCATTGGCCCAGAGTCATTCAGGTGAGTTGTGAGCCAACAACAGAGGCAGCACTGAGGTATAACTATTTGTATTTTAGCCTATCACGAAATGAATTAGCGAATTTTTCCGGTCTCTAATGATAGCCTGTTCAGAAAAACTACAAAACAAATTTACAGTGTAGCCTACGTAGCTGACGCCATAAAATACCCTGCAGGTAGAAAACAAGACCCCACAACTACCTACTCTTTAGTTACAGGAACGACATTCCTGCTATTTTATACTTTATTGCTCCGGTTTTTCAGTTGTTTCATAACCAAAGGTTCATTGCAGAGAGAAAATGATCAGTAGAGGCCATACGAAAAATGGTCATAATTTATTACGGTACTAAATACATCTTTCACTTCGGTTCATATAAATTTTACTGTTGCATAATGAAATAAATAATACCTGTTTTGCAGCCATTATTATTTTTATTTATTTACGCTGGCAACAAGTGCAACCTTTCATTTTTCTTATAGAATATTAATAGAAAGCCTATTATTCCGTTAAACCAAACCCAGTGAAATATAATTATGTTATAACAAATCGATATTTATATGCTACTAGCAGACCCGACAGACGTTGTCCTGTACACATGTCGTTAATTCGAAAATTTCAAACATTCTTCAATAAGCTGTAACAATCTGGACTGTTTTGATGAAAATTATTATTCAAGAGTTATTTTAATATCTAACTTCATTACATGTACACTTATTCAAATTCGACCGATCGGTAGCATGTGAGTATATACTGTGTGTGTAAGTATGCATATACAGTATGAGTGAAGTGAAATGTAGAAGCTGTGTTAACTAAAAAGATGCATCTATTACCACACTCAACGGATGAAATTTGTAGACTGGATAATAGCAGCCACTGTCTATGATTATTGACACGGATATTTCTAGGCGTCACCGAAAATTTTAAGTGAATGAAATGACTGATTACAGGTTGGGATATTATCCGTGGAGTGTGGCAATAACAGCATCGTAAATACAAACTTTAACTTGTTTTAAGTAAAGATAAACAATCTTATAATGAAACTTTTATAACATTTATTTATTAATTTACAAAAACTTAATTTATCTTAATGCTATTGGATGTACAATATTTTTAGTTAATCCTTGAGGTGTATAAACAAACAAATTCGATGGTTTTCCAACTCTGGAACACGCAACATATAATTGACCGTGAGAAAAACACGGATTTTCTAAATCTAAGCCACAAATTGTCATGGTTTGGCCTTGTGACTTATTTATAGTCATAGCATATGCCAAGCGGATTGGAAATTGTAAACGTTTGAATGGTATAAGCGAATCTGAAGGAATCATTGGGATCCGTGGTAGAAGTACAAACTCACCTTGAAATTTTCCACTCAAAATAGTAGCTTCAAGAATGTTGCCCATGATTTTTTTTATAACTAATCGCGTCCCATTACATAATTTCGGAGCATTCAATTTTCGAAGCAAAATTATAGGTAAACCAACCTTCAGTCGCAAATTATGTGGTGGCATTCCAAGTAAATCTAATGAATTTAAAAATTCTACTGGATAGTTAACAACTTCATCAGGATCAACAACAGTGTCGATCGATTTAAATGTAGTTTCATTACCAGGCAGTAATTGCTGTATTTTGAAATTGATGGCATCAACATCTAAATTTTTCGCAGCTAAAATTGCTTGCTCTCGTAGCCATCCATGATTAGTACAATTATTTCTCAAATCTGGAAAGATACTGTTTATTAACTAATCTTTGGTAGCCACCATGTTGCAAAATTTCTCTGGAAGTCGAATATATTGTGTATCTTCATACAATTCAATTTTACCATTGCCAATATCCAACAATTGTTCAGAGAATCTTGACGCTAATGGATCATTTTGAAGTTGAACGCGCATATTAATAGTAAGGCATAATTTCCTGACACTTCGCCATAGATAAGATTCTTTTAAACATGCGTTTATTTCGTCTGCATATGTCGCGCGTGGAATGACTGGTAATGTTTGTCTGAAATCACCAGACAGCAACAATAGAGCACCACCGAAAAGCCTAGTATTATCATTGATTTCTTTCAGGGACCTGTCGAGAGCTTCATGCGAATGCTTGTGGGCCATGGTACATTCATCCCAGATAATAATTTTGCATTTTCTCAAAACTTGAACCATGCCTGAATGCTTCTTTATGTTACACATTGCTTCGGGATTTGTGTGAACACTCAAAGGTAATTTAAGCGCTGAATGCGCCGTCCATCCACCATCAAGTAACGTTGCTGCGATTCCTGATGAAGCAATAGCTAATGCAATATTATTTTGTGATCGGATGCGTGCAAGTATCAATGAAATGAGGAATGTTTTACCAGTACCACCTGGTGCATCCAAAAAAAAGAATCCACCTTGTTGCGCTGCAATTGATACATTAATTTTATCATATACATTTCGTCGCTCAGCAGTGAGCAATTGTTCATTATTGGCAACAAAAGTAGCCAAAGAAGTTCTATCGAAGTGGTGTTCCCGTTGAACATCGCTGTTGATGGTATCTACTGCTGGGCGGTTCGGCGCTGGCACGCCGAAATGGATGAGCGGCATATTCGAAATAAGAATACAAATATGCTCAATAATTATTAATGACTCATTATATATTTCTGCGGAGAATTCGATATTTTGATTTTGATTAGTAATTTCTAATCCGATGTAAAATATCCTCACTCATTGAGTCTTTATATTTGTCCCACAAAGCAGATGCTTCAGACGGAAAACACATTGTCAATCTTATTGAAAATTATTGACGAATTTGTTGTGGAGATGAGCTCAGTGCTGCATCTGCAAGTGTGAGATCCCAATGGTTATCATCCTCCAATAAATGTAACTCACGACACGCATCAAAGAAAGTGTCGTATAAAGTACCATTGACTTTTCGCAAATATCGGAAAGATGTTGGTCCAGGAACGTTAACCAATAACAAACGCAAAAAAAACATTCGCTTTGCTTAGGATGAACTGTATATATTCGACCTAAAGTATTTGTCATAAATATGTCGGTGAATCCTGGGACTGGAATGCCTCGTTTCCGTGGTTCCCAATTTTTTGATTGTTTATTCCACGCAAAAAATTTAGGAACATCTGTATACATTAATGTCCTTGCGAATTGACCAACAACATCTTGTCGGCAACAAAGGTTGAAAAAATCAGTAAGAGTTGTTTTTGGAGCCGTTAAAGCTTGTTGTAGTGCAGTCTGTTCTGTAAAGTAAACACGCTGTCCGTTTTCAAGATGCACAGCCAAATGTATAACAGCAGGATCCCTTTCATGTATAGGAAACGTAAAAATGCGCCAAATAGCTTCGTTACTGCTTATGTATCGACCCATTTGATAACGTGTAATTTCGTCATTGTCATTTACATTTTGAACAGCGAATACAGCTTTATCACTGCCCTTGTGAACATACTTACAAATGTATTTTATAGATTTCACTGAACTGCATAGTTCAACGTTTATGTGCGCTTTATAGGTTTTGCACAGCAATGGTGAATATGGAACTACCCAGCGATTATCAATATCTACTATCACACCGTTTGATAGACGCAATTCATATGATTACCGCCATTGTCTACGTCTCTACGCCGGTAAGATGGATAACCGTCAATATTGGTGATAGTATCAGATTGGCATGGTTTTGGAAAACGTTTCGTACATTTTCCATTGTCCATACATGGTGACATCATGTTTAGAGTACCACATGGACCATGGATCATATTAGTAGTTACAATGTCAAACAATTCTTGATCAACATTCGGATCTGGAATTTCGGCTGAAATAATTTTGTCGATTTCTTCTCGGCGTACTTTATCCACCAACCAAATCAAAATATGCGCATGAAGTAAACCTCGTTTTTGCCATTCAACAGAGTAAAGCCAACAATGTGTTTCACCAAATACCGAGTGATGTGTAATCAAATTCATCAAAGATTTTAATTTTTGTTTAAAAACACGTGCAGTGATATCATGGCGATGCATCGATGTTTGACCTGGCAACAACAAACTTTGAATTTCATCCCAGTTTGGATTACACGTAAATGTGATAAAAAGATCTGGTCGGCCATATGCACGTACGTAAGTCATGGCGTCTTGAATATACTCTTGCATATGACGCGGACTACCAATGTATGATGATGGGAGAATATAAGCGCAACCGATGTTGTTGATGTCATTAGATGCATCTACGTTACCAATAACGGCGTCACGCAAATGAATGTACTCCTCAGCACGAAGTTTTGTTTGATTAAATTTTATATATCGTAATCTCTCACTTTCGATTTTTACGTACATATCGACAATATACTGATGAAATAGCTGTCTGCATCGGAGAATGGTATTGTCTTCATTAGCACGAATCATCAATCGATATGCGTAGAAGTTCATAGCACTAACTTTCTTGATCAGTTCTTCACCTGCAAATAAATATATATATGAGAGATACAGAAATTATTTAAAAAAAATAAAATCTGTAAGATAGTCTATAAGTTGTACCTGTAGTTGGATTCCTTTGTTTAATACTTAAATGGTGTCCATCTTCTCCTTCCCAAAATATCAATGGATACTGCAATGCATCGTAAGAACGATGATTGTCTTGAATTATTTGCATCGTATTATCTCTGCGTTGAATGCAAATGTCCCTACGTTCACATGGGTCACCAGCCATAACAACTGCAACTTCATTAATAGTTGGAACATTATATGTGCCTGCGTGCTCTCCGTAGGGCACTTTGTCTGCTTTAATAATAATGGCGTAGTTGTCGTTTTGCAGTCTGCTAGAAAAAGTCTTGAACAATTGCAACAACTGGTTATGGTTTTGCAAAAACGTTTCCAAAATGTCCACAATTTCTCGTTCCTCCATCTGCTCTATATAGTTGTAAGCGCAGCGTGTGTGTGATTGTTACTCCTCATTGCCCATAAAATAAATTTGTAAAAATTTTGGATCGGCATCAGGCATTGGGAGCAATGAACCAATTTGGTGGTACACTTGACCTTGAATTTTGAATGTAGATTCGAAATTACGACCATCTTCATTATGAACAATTTTTGTTGCTCCAAATGATGTCATTTGGAAGCATGAATTGAATTTACGAATTTTTCGCAAAAACAATTTCGATTGAGATGTGGTGCCAGCTAAAAGTGTTTTTAAAGGTTCCGGCGGTGGATTTAGCGATGGCAGTGAAATTTTTCCAGATGCGTAACATAAACCAGCTGATTCATCTTTGTACTTGAAAGCATGACAATGTTGACACTTTTTGTCCATACTAACAAATCGAGATTAATGCATGTGACGAATAGTTGATTTCAGGATCATATTCAAACGCAAGGCGATTGAGTGATGCTCTTGTCAATGCTCGATCATTTTGCATCCGGCGTTGGTTACGTTCTCTATGTGCATCCGTCGCTTGTTGACGTGCCTCTCGTTGTCTTACTGCATTAGCACGAAGACGTCGAGTGCGTTGTACTGAATTTTCATTCGCACGTGTAGATGCAACTTGATCTCTCAGATTTGCATTATCCGCCAAGTGTTCTTCATCTGTTCTATTTATTCGACGATCATGGACCAATTGCGCGTTCGGAGTACGTCGACCAATATTTCTGGCTCTTCCTCGAAGACGTGGCATTTTTCTGGGAAAAAAAAAAAAAAAAAACTGTAAAATAATACGAAACGAATGTGAGTTTTTTTATTGAGAATGTGAAATTTTAATTAATTAACAAAAAAATTTTATTGTAACAACTTTAAGATAAAAAACGTTATTTTTTTGCTTGATAACTTTTAAAATGAATAATTTTTTCCAAAGCAAATAATTTTTAATAAAAAATTTTTCAATTTTTTTATTGTTTTTTCAAATAGTTTTTTTATTTAAAAAATGAATTATTTTTATTAAAAATGATTGAAAAAATTCGTTATGGAATCAATAAACTACACAAATAATTTTAATATTAGGGTGGTTGTTAACAAATTTATACGAAATAAACTCAAGTAATCCACAACGAATATGAGTTATTTATTGAAAATAAAATTTATAATTATCACCGAAAACGATTTAAAGTATGTAATTTTTAATATAATTTTTTTCTAATTTTTTAATACTTATTTTTATTTAAAACACGAATAAAAAAACAATTTAAAAAAATTATTATGAAATTATAGAGCTACACAAATAAATTTTTAGGTTAGGTTGGTTGTTATAAAACTCACGTTATAAAATTCTAATTTTTATTAAAAACAATTGAAAAAATATGTTATGAAGTCAATAAACTACACAAATAATTTTTAGGTTAGGTTTGTTGTTAACAAATGTATACGAAATAAACTCAAGTAATCCACAACGAATATGAGTTATTTATTGAAAATAAAATTTTTAATTATCACCGAAAACGATTTAAAGTATGTAATTTTTAATAGAATTTTTTTATAATTTTTTAATAATTATTTTTATTTAAAACACGAATAAAAAAAACAATTTAAAAAATTTATTATGAAATTAATGAGCTACACAAATAAATTTTTAGGTTAGGTTGGTTGTTATAAAACTCACGTTATAAAATTCTAATTTTTATTAAAAACAATTGAAAAATATGTTATGAAGTCAATAAGCTACCAAATAATTATTAGGTTATGTTGGTTGTTATAAAACTCACGTTATAAAATTTTTATTTTTATTAAAAACAATTGAAAAATATGTTATGAAGTCAATAAGCTACCAAATAATTTTTAGGTTAGGTTGGTTATTATAAATCTCACGTGTTAATTTGATAAAAAATTTATACAAAATATATAGGTACTTACTTCAATTCCACCCTAAATTCGCAAAAAGTATCGTTTTTTAGGAACACTTCAAAACTCTTCAAACATCAATTTATATTCATAGTTAATATTTTAATTAGCACACGACTTTAAGCGAACACAATAATAACACAAAATTTCAAATATTTTTCTCAATTTGATAGCAGCACCAACTGTCGGGACAAACTGAAATTAAAATAGAATAATATTTAATATTTGATGCTGGGATGGTAGCGCAGTCTACCGGATCAATTGTAAAACATTCCAAAATTAACAACTACTTATAAATGAAAAATTAGTTAAATAAACATTTTCTAATTTTTATTGAAAACAATTGAAAAATGGTTGGTTGTTATAAAACTCACGTTATAAAATTCTAATTTTTATTAAAAACAATTGAAAAATATGTTATGAAGTCAATAAGCTACCAAATAATTTTTAGGTTAGGTTGGTTGTTATAAAACTCACGTGTAAATTTGATAAAAAATTATTTTTTTGCTTGATAACATTTAAAATGAATATTTTTTTCCAAAGTAAATAATATTTAATAGAATTTTTTTTCAAATATTTTTATAGTTTTATTTTAAATAGTTTTTTAATTTAAAAAATGAATAATTTTTATTAAAAATGATTGAAAAAATTCGTTATGGAATCAATAAACTACACAAATAATTTTATAGAGAAATGACACACACTCACTATTTGTGTGGCTATGAAACATGATTTTTTTCTGCAATTGAAATTGTAATATACAAAAACGGTATTGAAAATAGAAACAAATATGGCGACACTATAAACTGTCAGGATCTTTATTTTTTTCTTACTCTCTACTTAGTTCCTTACAATAGCAAAACTTAATGGCTTCTAATAATGCGTTGCAATTTTTGCTTTTAAAGCGTGTTTTTTTAGTTTTTCTTAACTCAGAATCGAGATAAAATATCCAATTGTGAATCTAAACCATCCTCACTATTTGTGTGGCTATGAAACATGATTTTTTTTCTGCAATTTAAATTGTAATATACAAAAAGGGTATTGAAAATTGAAACAAATATGGCGACACTATAAACTGTCAGGATCTTTATTTTTTTCGTACTCTCTACTTAGTTCCTTACAATAGCAAAACTTAATGGCTTCTAATAATGCGTTGCAATTTTTGCTTTTAAAGCGTGTTTTTTTAGTTTTTCTTAACTCAGAATCGAGATAAAATATCCAATTGTGAATCTAAACCATCCTCGAATCCCCGTGAACTCACACACAAAATTTCATCAAAATCGGTCCAGCCGTCTATGAGGAGTTCAGTGACATACACACGCACACAAGAAATATATATATAAAGATTCGCACGTTATTTTTTGCTTTACTAAAATTTAAGACAAGGTGCGTAAAAGGCTTTGTAAGAAAACCTATCGGTAAACTACTGAAAATATTTGCGGCGTACGTCAAATTACTTTGCAAATATAATTTGTAATTTGTTTTATCACTAACCAAATTTTAATTAGATTTGTAGGCATTTAGTGTGGGGGGAATTTTTTTCTAGTGTAAACATATTAAATAAAAGAAAACGAATGGCAAACAGTTTTATATAGGCTAATAACACAAAATCTCTGAGTGAAAACCTTTAACTTTAAACTTAATCAAATATTAAAAAAATAATCTTTTCGCCTTATCTCCATAGAAGTTGATTATAGTATGGCTTCTATTAATATTAGGTAAGTATAGTATAAGGCTTACCAAAGTTAAAATTTTATATCTTCAAAAGAAACAGATCTTATAATTATCGTTAACCATTAGAAGAAATAAATGAATTTTGATTTAATTTCCTTTTTTTGCTTTTATGCCAAAATATATCCCTTTTAACAAAACATTAAGCAATATACACACAAATAAATTAATTCTGCATTTTCTGTGGCTTTTTAACGACAAAAGGTTGTCTGTAACACATATTAGTATTATTAAGCTTCCTGGAATATAATAGGAATGTTATTTTGCTTTTCCTTGTTCTTTGATTCTTTGGTTGTTACACGTACTGTAGATAGGTAGGGGAGGCCGGGGCTAGTTGCAACACTTTTTACATTTGGCATTGTAGTATTTATGTTTCGATAAAAAACAAACTATAATAAAGGGAATGTTTTCTTAGAAACTCTTAGGTGTCACATAATATTACCAGAACATAGAAATCAGTTAAGTATTAAAATCTAGAGCTATGTATTCATGGTGATGTAAGTGTTGCAACTTGCCCCAGATCTGGGGCAAGTTGCAACACCAGCTGGGGTAACTTGCAACACTTACTCCCATGTATCTGAATCATCTGTTTCACAGTCGTTACACACATACATAGGGGTCTTTTCTTGCACAAGACCAATGCGCCCATTTGTGGCAAGATGTGCATTGAACCATTCTTTATTCCTGTTGTATTTGGTCATGCACACTAAACACATCTTGTCCTGTTCTTCACTACAACTAACTTCTTTAAAGTTTAACTTTCTTTTTGTTACTTTCTTACAATTTGCTGTCCTTTTTTTCTTTCTTGTCATTTTGTGAAGGTTTCTGAATTTTCTTTTTATTGATTACATGTAACTTAGTTTCCTTTATTCAGCTTCAGCCTTTTTCCTTTTCCTTTCTTCACTGTTACGTTTTTCTTCTTCAATCGCTCTCTTTTCAGGAGTGTCAGTAAGAACTGCAGACTTCCTTTTCTTCCTCCCTCTGCAAGAGGTTTCCCCTCTAGGTGGAGCTTTTGGGAAATAACGCACAATCTCTTGAATGGAAACACTTGGACCAGGTATTGCAAGAATGTTTGTTTCAGCACTTGTTTCAATAATGCTGGGTCCAGAATGCACATTAGGTTCAGAAGAAACGCTTCCCTGTATGCCTGTCTGACAACTGTGTGGATCTGGTCGGTCAGTAACGAAAGCAGGGGCAAAGTCTTCTTCTGAAAATATGTTAGTGCTGAAAGGCGAAATACCAGTTTTCTAAAAACCTGATGTAATGTTTGCTGGTGTCATAGAGTGCAAAAAGGCATATTTCACTATTGCTGGCAAATCGAATATGGTTAGAGTCTTGCCAGGATTTGTTTTGTGCCAGGAATTAATTCCAGTTTCACACCGCCTTTTAAAAGGTCCCAAAACCGAAACGTCCAAAGGCTGCAAGCGATGGCAACAGTGTGAAGGAAACGTAAGAAGAACTAAGCCTCTTTGTTTTTGCACAAATCTATGACTTGGCAGCTGATGTGTGAACAGTGGTTGTCAAAAAGCAAAAGCACTGGATTTTCTGGAGATGGTAACGTAATAGAGACAAAATAATCCATAAATGTGATGAATGTTTCCTCTGTTTGCCAACCAGATTTTGTGCCAGTACCTATGCAACCTATCGGTCCATCACGCATAAAATGATCTTTTAAGTACTTCCGAGGGAAAATAAACATGGGTGGCAAAGTTGTTCCTATTGCGCACACAGCTGTCGCTACAGTAATCATTTCTCCACGTTCTGCTGCAGTTACTGATCCTACTTGTTTGACTCCCCTTTATACAACTATTTTGCCAGGTTTCAAAACAGTTGCCACTCCAGTCTCGTCCATATTGTAAATTCGGGAGGCTGAAATATTATGACCTGTGAGAACGGATGATAGTTTATTGAAAAATTCGGAAATGTTATGCATGTTGAACGAAGTACATCACCCAAGGCTCGTGGCCTTAGGCTGCCTGACAGATAGTTCATTATTGCGCTTCATAAAACCCGAAAACCAATCTGGACCGGCGCACTCATTAACTTTCCAAGGGTCCAGAATATGTAATCCGAACTTTAGTGCACACTCATATGCAAGCTTGCGCGCTTCGGCTGGTGTTAGCCCAAACATGATTTCCGAACTACGTTTGAGATACTCGACAAATTGACACTAATGTTCGGCACTGAAACCACACCGCGGCTGTAGATAACCCGTTGAGACAAAACTGAATTCAGGTTGTTCTGTTGTTATATCCATATTTTTCTTCTTAAGTTTTTGTATGTATCTTGACAGTGTAGAGTAGTGAATGTTGTACATCTTTGCTATCTGTCGTACGGAACAGTATTTGGAGTTTGGATTGGCTAAAACAAGTTTACCTGCCCTCTCCATAACATCCTGTGGTGTTTCCTATCGATTCGTCTTCTTATACGTTCTCATCGTAACTGCAATGGGAAAATAATAGCTATAATAAATAAAAATAGTTATTACATTTTTTCACAAAATGCATTTATAAAAAATAATATTATAAACAGTAATTGCGGCATTCTAGTTCTCGATTATTTGCTTTGGTTTCAAATATTCGTAACTTTTAAGATGATTGAAAACAATGTTTATGTATAAAATAGTTGATTGAAGCCCTAAAAGTTTACAAAAACAAATAATGTTAGTTAACATATGTGGGCTAATGTAACGCGAAACTTATCGGTATAAACGTTGAAATCGAGTGACATACAAATGAATTGATGTTTAACATTTTAAAAAGTATCCTTGATATTTGGGGTAAATTGCAACATGTGTTGCAACTAGCCCCGATATACAACTTGAATTTACTTACCGTCATTCACTTAGAGGCGTTGTTATAAAACATTTGTCATTATATACAGATAAGTACAACACTATAAGCTGCCCTCAGAAGTACAAATATATTAAATTTCGACAAACACATTCAACACAACAGCAACTAAGTAATCCGTGCGTTAGTTTACTCGCGACTACAGTAGGAATGTTGTGCACGACTGAAGCCAAGCGCGATCTTTTTACGACTTGTCGAAATAATACCGTTAAGATTACGTGTGGTTCCTTTCCTTCCCGTCATGGTGCGACACTATTACCATCGGTTAATGATTTAGAGCCACTGTTGCAACTTGCCCCTGTTGCAACTAGCCCCGGTCTCCCCTACCTACTAAGCTTACCGAAAAAAGGTGAGAATTTAATTTTTTATTTCTACGATTTTTTTTCGTTCTTATCATTTAACTGAATATTATGGCCAGATTCTTCAGGGAAATAAGACAATCGGAGAGATATTATGAATATACGCCATTACACAGCAATTGTTCGTAGTATAAAAAACAAATTAGCAAAAAATTGTGTTTGAACTCAAAAAACAAGGTTAGCTGTTTTCAAAAGGATGAAATTAATTCACTAAAATGGTAAGAAACAGCACTGTAAACCATTACCGGCGAAACAAAGAGACAATTACTAAACGGCACAACAAAGGCAGCACAGACTAAAACAGCAGGAAATAGAGAACAACACAACGAAGACAACACAGGTGAAAACCGCAGACTTCCTATACGAAGTGGCAGTTCCGATGTTTTAGAAAATAAGCTATGTTCTCGTCATCAGACTCAAGCTCATTGGTTGTAGATGCTGGGAAAAATGATGTTATTTTTACTTAAATTTGATTTATTTGTCTCTTGTAGTGGCCTATGACTAAAGATTCAGACACACAGGGCGCTATGCTCGCTATGTGTGCTTATGTTGGTGATCCTGGTGATGTCACCGGGTGTTTGGTTCTTGTCTGTTTTTCTGAACGTCGCTGACTTCGCGCATGCGCAACTAAACAAAAAACATCTGTTTTCGCGCGGAATTAAGCTTTACTTCTGCGTTTTGGATCTCTCGTTTTGCGCTTCAAATACGTAGTCATTTCGACGGAAATGTTCATTGAAAAATTACGAAAATATCCATGTTTTTTGGAAAAAATCGATGGAAGCATAGCCTATAGAAGGCAGGATATGCTGGACAATGCCGGGGATTGGATTTCAAGGGAATGCTATCAAACTGCGTTGTATTTTTTTTTCTTCTTCTATAACCATCCAGAATTTTTTTTTTGTCCCCACAAGCAACTGCTTAATAAAATTATGGAATTATTCCAATTCTTTTCTCTTTAGATTAACTTCATGAACCCATTTGTTTTTGCGTGTAGCTACTTACCGTAAGAGCAGGCAGAATATCATCATGGCCGGGATCATCACTTGAATCTCACGGCGTGCGTTTCTCTGACATCGCGAACTAGACTATCCTTTCTGGCCACATGGCGCCTAGCGAACATAGCGAACATAGCGAACATCGCGAACGTATCTTTCCGCTTGGCATAGATTTAACGAGTATGTCATGACTGGCTGCAGATTTGCTTGTCTGTGTTTTTGTATGATACGTAGTTCTAATTGCGATGGTTGTAGGTTCATGGTTGTTAATTTTTTTCTCGTGTGCTCCCTGATTACGAGGAGTACAATTATCCCAATCGCCCAAGCAATGGGGTCTCAATTCTTGGTGTTGTTTTTCGTGCTCTTAAATTCTTACGTACCTAATTATCTCTGCCTGCATCATTATCTTAGCCAGTTTTCAAATAAGCAGTTCAGAATTATTTTTTTTGTCTACGGTTGGTTTCATTTTTTTACCATCTTGCTTTTTACAGTGGGGAATGTTTGTAAGACTGTCTTTATTTATACATACGGTCTTTTGATTTTTTTTTCCCCTGAGAGATCGCAGCCGTAAAAAAAATAATGTTCAAATTTGTTTTGTTTTTTGGGTCTTTGATGATTTTTGTTTGTTTTCTGTATTTTGTTCTTACTTCATTGTCAGTATCGGTTTCACTGCTTCTGACAGTTCCATGTAATGGTGAACGTCCATAATTTGTGACCTCATTACTAGAGACCTGTAAAATTCGCGATTTCAAATCCCTAAAGGATAGACTCCATGATCCTCTACGCACTCGTGCAAATTACATCTGCTGATTGGTTACCGACTTGTAACACCTGTTGACTGGAATGATCGTGATTCGCTAATTCTTCTGTTAAAGATTTTTCATTGGCCCAGAGTCCTTCAGATAAACTGTGACCCAATCACTGAAGCAAAATAATGTCAAAAGTATTTGGACTCTATCCTATCGCGAAATGAATCGGCGAATTTTACAGGTCTCTATACTCATTACTATCACCCATCAAAAGAAACTTTTGAGAATTACATTACATTTAATATGGCGGCCATCGCACCGTCACGACCGAGCAAGAACGAGGTATCCTATTTCGACCGACCGTCTGTCGAAAGCATCCCAATCTATAACTATCGACAAACAGACGGAAGGATGAAATTACAAACTCCAAAATGTTAGCAAGGTATTGCCGATAACCTTTACTATCTTAAAAGGTTTCGGAGATTTTTGACTGTAAATATTACTGATAGAAATTGTGTTCATAAATTTTTTTATGTGTATTTATATATAAGTGATTTTATTTCCCGCATGTAGGTATAATTTATTTCTATTATAAATATTAAATCATTATTTTAAAAATAATTTATATAATAAATAAGAATAACATTCATCGTTTTTATTGAATTTCGATTACTAATTACATTTTATCTAATTTATTTTACGTAATACATCATTAATATTTACCCTGTTTATATTAATAATAATTACTGGGTATTTATTTGATATTTTATTTTGATTCAGTTTTACTTTACCAACCGTATTTATGTACAATATTTGACCAGTAATTTTATTATAAATTTTATATATTCAATTAAATATTTGCATTAAAATTATGTTCGGTTTTTATTTCTTCAAATAAGTATAAATTCTAACGTGCGTACATAAGTACTGCCAACATTTTTTTTGTTTACCTGCTTACATGAAATATTTTAACCTAAATTTAGGTTATTTGTTTGACAGAAAAATGGACCAAGAAATAAAATAAGTATAATTAATTACGTATAGTAAAACTTAAAACATATTAATAAATTCCAGAGTAAAAATATTGATATAAATAATTCAATAGAGTTTAACTTTTCTGATCTTCTATCTAATCTACCATTAAAGAAACATTTTTACCACCCTGTAATTTTTTTGTAAATGGAAAAGAAATATTTATGTAAAATTATAGATGTTTTCAAACAGTTTCCTGAACAGCTTTCCAGTATTGACTGTGCACATTAATAATAAGCATAATATAACGAAATAAAATATTATAATTTAATATTTTATTACCTTTTCCACGTTTTAAGCTAAAATTATGCTTTAATGAAACATCAAATGCTGTATAAAGTAGTGAGTCGATAACCATGGCCCCCACATTCGATTACTCGATTACAGGCCTTATACCCCGGATCGGAGACGTCACCCCCCCCCCCCCTTAAACACTGTATCGTTGGCGGAAAAGGGGGGGGGGGGGGCAATTTTACAGTCACGTGCTACTACATTAAAATAGTAAGGTTATTTCTTACCTAACCTCTTTTTGGAATGTTATTCAACCTGAAAATAAAGGGTATAATTATGTTACTATTTTATAAGTCCAAACTAAGCTTCATGTATAAAATATTCAATATGTTTTTTTTTTTTAGTTTGTAAAAATTATAATAGTTAAACATTCAAAAATAATCAGGGCTGGTCCCAAGCCTTGGACCCAGGGGTCCATCCAGCCCCGCCCTTGTGGGGGCCCTGGCGATAACCTTAGCCATGTGTTGTACAAAGTTGTAAAATATTTTGTATTGGGGCTGGTTTCCGTAGGAATCTTTTGTGAAGGTACAGAAAATTTTATTTTTTAAGTGATAACGTCTTATAAATCGATGAACGCCGGCTCCACGCACGACAAATTGTCATGTTCCGCCCGAGCCGAGCGTGCAAGAACCGGCCAACCGCACAGTGCGAGAAATTCTTCTATAATATCAAACAGGTTAAGGCGGTCTTTCTAACTAATTGTTCGTGTTTATATTTCAACAAATTATTAAAATTAAATTTGCAAAATCTGTAAATAACATTTGAAAATTAAAAAGTAAGATGCAATTTTTCATCAATGCTTCCTTATGACGATATCACGTAAAATTACCGTCCGTAAATGGACAGTACAGACAACCCCCTTTTTTTTCTTCTATCATTTGAACCTTCTAGTCTGTTGTCAACATCGAAATAGACGAGTAACTATCTGATAGGTGCGCGGATCGTTGGTGAATGTCTCGGACGGCGGGCAGGCGGCGGGGCAGGCGGCGGCGCAGGCGGCGGGGCAGGCAAGCGGGCAGGCAGGCGGGGCAGGCAGGCAAGGCAGGCAGGCGGGGCAGGCAGGCGGGGCAGGCAGGCGGGGCAGGCAAGCGGGGCACGCAAGCGGGGCTGGCAGGCGGGGCACGCAAGTGGGGCAGGCAGGCGGGGCACGCAAGCGGGGCTGGCAAGTGGGGCACGCAAGCGGGGCTGGCAGGTGGGGCACGCAAGCGGGGCAGGCAGGCGGGGCAGGCGGCGGTCAGGCAGGCGGGGCACGCAAGCGGGGCTGGCAGGCGGGGCACGCAAGCGGGGCTGGCAGGCGGGGCACGCAAGCGGGCAGGCAAGTGGGCAGGCAGGCGGGGCATGCAAGCGGGGCCGGCAGGCGGGGCAAGCAAGCGGGGCAGGCAGGCGGGGCAGGCAAGCGGGGCACGCACGCGGGGCAAGCAAGCGGGGCCGGCAGGCGGGGCAAGCAAGCGGGGCCGGCAGGCGGGGCAAGCAAGCGGGGCAGGCAGGCGGGGCAGGCAAGCGGGGCACGCAAGCGGGACTGGCAGGCGGGGCAGGCAAGCGGGGCAGGCAGGCGGGGCACGCAAGCGGGGCAAGCAAGCGGGGCACGCTAGCGGGGCAGGCAGGCGGGGCAGGCAAGCGGGGCACGCAAGCGGGGCAGGCAGGCGGGGCAGGCAAGCGGGGCACGCAAGCGGGGCTGGCAGGCGGGGCACGCAAGCGGGGCTGGCAAACGGGGCAGGCAGGCGGGGCATGCAAGCGGGGTCGGCAGGCGGGGCAAGCAAGCGGGGCACGCTAGCGGGGCAGGCAGGCGGGGCAGGCAAGCGGGGCACGCAAGCGTGGCACGCAAGCGGGGCAGGCAAGCGGGGCACGCAAGCGGGGCTGGCAGGCGGGGCACGCAAGCGGGGCTGGCAAACGGGGCAGGCAGGCGGGGCATGCAAGCGGGGTCGGCAGGCGGGGCAAGCAAGCGGGGCACGCAAGCGGGGCAGGCAGGCGGGGCAGGCAGGCGGGGCAGGCAAGCGGGGCACGCAAGCGGGGCACGCAAGCGGGGCAGGCAGGCGGGGCAGGCAAGCGGGGCACGCAAGCGGGGCTGGCAGGCGGGGCACGCAAGCGGGGCTGGCAAGCGGGGCAGGCAGGCGGGTCATGCAAGCGGGGCCGGCAGGCGGGGCAAGCAAGCGGGGCACGCAAGCGGGGCAGGCAGGCGGGGCAGGCAAGCGGGGCAGGCAGGCGGGGCACGCAACCGGGGCAAGCAAGCGGGGCATGCAAGCGGGGCAGGCAGGCGGGGCAGGCAAGCGGGGCACGCAAGCGGGGCATGCAAGCGGGGCCGGCAGGCGGGGCAAGCAAGCGGGGCAGGCAGGCTGGGCAGGCAAGCGGGGCACTCAAGCGGGGCTGGCAGGCGGGGCACGCAAGCGGGGCTGGCAGGCGGGGCACGCAAGCGGGGCAGGCAGGCGGGGCAGGCAAGCGGGGCACGCAAGCGGGGCTGGCAGGCGGGGCACGCAAGCGGGGCAGGCAGGCGGGGCACGCAAGCGGGGCTGGCAGGTGGGGCTCGCAAGCGGGGCTGGCAGGTGGGGCACGCAAGCGGGGCAGGCAGGCGGGGCAGGCGGCGGGCAGGCAGGCGGGGCACGCAAGCGGGGCTGGCAGGCGGGGCATGCAAGAGGGCAGGCAAGTGGGCAGGCAGGCGGGGCATGCATGTGGGGCCGGCAGGCGGGGAAAGCAAGCGGGGCAGACAAGCGGGGCAGGCAGGCGGGGCAGGCTGCGGGCAGGCAGGCGGGGCACGCAAGCGGGGCTGGCAGGCGGGGCACGCAAGCGGGGCAGGCAGGCGGGGCAGGCGGCGGGCAGGCAGGCGGGGCACGCAAGCGGGGCTGGCAGGCGGGGCACGCAAGCGGGGCAGGCAGGCGGGGCAGGCGGCGGGCAGGCAGGCGGGGCACGCAAGCGGGGCTGGCAGGCGGGGCAGGCGGCGGGCAGGCAGGCGGGGCACGCAAGCGGGGCTGGCAGGCGGGGCAGGCAGACGGGGCACGCAAGCGGGGCAGGCAAGCGGGGCACGCAATCGGGGCTGGCAGGCGGGGCACGCAAGCGGGGCAGGCAGGCGGGGCACGCAAGCGGGGCTGGCAGGTGGGGCACGCAAGCGGGGCAGGCAGGCGGGGCAGGCGGCGGGCAGGCAGGCGGGGCACGCAAGCGGGGCTGGCAGGCGGGGCTGGCAGGCGGGGCAGGCAGACGGGGCACGCAAGCGGGGCAGGCAAGCGGGGCACGCAAGCGGGGCACGCAAGTGGGGCTGGCAGGCGGGGCACGCAAGCGGGGCAGGCAGGCGGGGCACGCAAGCGGGGCTGGCAGGCGGGGCACGCAAGCGGGGCTGGCAGGTGGGGCACGCAAGCGGGGCAGGCAGGCGGGGCAGGCGGCGGGCAGGCAGGCGGGGCACGCAAGCGGGGCTGGCAGGCGGGGCAGGCAGACGGGGCACGCAAGCGGGGCAGGCAAGCGGGGCACGCAAGCGGGGCACGCAAGCGGGGCACGCAAGCGGGGCTGGCAGGCAGGGCACGCAAGCGGGGCAGGCAGGCGGGGCAGGCAGACGGGGCACGCAAGCGGGGCAGGCAAGCGGGGCACGCAAGCGGGGCTGGCAGGTGGGGCACGCAAGCGGGGCAGGCAGGCGGGGCAGGCGGCGGGCAGGCAGGCGGGGCACGCAAGTCGGGCTGGCAGGCGGGGCAGGCAGACGGGGCACGCAAGCGGGGCAGGCAAGCGGGGCACTCAAGCGGGGCTGGCAGGCGGGGCACGCAAGCGGGGCAGGCAGGCGGGGCACGCAAGTGGGGCAGGCAGGCGGGGCACGCAAGCGGGGCTGGCAAGTGGGGCACGCAAGCGGGGCTGGCAGGTGGGGCACGCAAGCGGGGCAGGCAGGCGGGGCAGGCGGCGGTCAGGCAGGCGGGGCACGCAAGCGGGGCTGGCAGGCGGGGCACGCAAGCGGGGCTGGCAGGCGGGGCACGCAAGCGGGCAGGCAAGTGGGCTGGCAGGCGGGGCATGCAAGCGGGGCCGGCAGGCGGGGCAAGCAAGCGGGGCAGGCAGGCGGGGCAGGCAAGCGGGGCACGCAAGCGGGGCAAGCAAGCGGGGCCGGCAGGCGGGGCAAGCAAGCGGGGCAGGCAGGCGGGGCAGGCAAGCGGGGCACGAAAGCGGGGCTGGCAGGCGGGGCAGGCAAGCGGGGCAGGCAGGCGGGGCACGCAAGCGGGGCAAGCAAGCGGGGCACGCTAGCGGGGCAGGCAGGCGGGGCAGGCAAGCGGGGCACGCAAGCGGGGCAGGCAGGCGGGGCAGGCAAGCGGGGCACGCAAGCGGGGCTGGCAGGCGGGGCACGCAAGCGGGGCTGGCAAACGGGGCAGGCAGGCGGGGCATGCAAGCGGGGTCGGCAGGCGGGGCAAGCAAGCGGGGCACGCTAGCGGGGCAGGCAGGCGGGGCAGGCAAGCGGGGCACGCAAGCGGGGCACGCAAGCGGGGCAGGCAAGCGGGGCACGCAAGCGGGGCTGGCAGGCGGGGCACGCAAGCGGGGCTGGCAAACGGGGCAGGCAGGCGGGGCATGCAAGCGGGGTCGGCAGGCGGGGCAAGCAAGCGGGGCACGCAAGCGGGGCAGGCAGGCGGGGCAGGCAGGCGGGGCAGGCAAGCGGGGCACGCAAGCGGGGCACGCAAGCGGGGCAGGCAGGCGGGGCAGGCAAGCGGGGCACGCAAGCGGGGCTGGCAGGCGGGGCACGCAAGCGGGGCTGGCAAGCGGGGCAGGCAGGCGGGTCATGCAAGCGGGGCCGGCAGGCGGGGCAAGCAAGCGGGGCACGCAAGCGGGGCAGGCAGGCGGGGCAGGCAAGCGGGGCAGGCAGGCGGGGCACGCAACCGGGGCAAGCAAGCGGGGCATGCAAGCGGGGCAGGCAGGCGGGGCAGGCAAGCGGGGCACGCAAGCGGGGCATGCAAGCGGGGCCGGCAGGCGGGGCAAGCAAGCGGGGCAGGCAGGCTGGGCAGGCAAGCGGGGCACGCAAGCGGGGCTGGCAGGCGGGGCACGCAAGCGGGGCTGGCAGGCGGGGCACGCAAGCGGGGCAGGCAGGCGGGGCAGGCAAGCGGGGCACGCAAGCGGGGCTGGCAGGCGGGGCACGCAAGCGGGGCAGGCAGGCGGGGCACGCAAGCGGGGCTGGCAGGTGGGGCACGCAAGCGGGGCAGGCAGGCGGGGCAGGCGGCGGGCAGGCAGGCGGGGCACGCAAGCGGGGCTGGCAGGCGGGGCATGCAAGAGGGCAGGCAAGTGGGCAGGCAGGCGGGGCATGCATGTGGGGCCGGCAGGCGGGGAAAGCAAGCGGGGCAGACAAGCGGGGCAGGCAGGCGGGGCAGGCTGCGGGCAGGCAGGCGGGGCACGCAAGCGGGGCTGGCAGGCGGGGCACGCAAGCGGGGCAGGCAGGCGGGGCAGGCGGCGGGCAGGCAGGCGGGGCACGCAAGCGGGGCTGGCAGGCGGGGCACGCAAGCGGGGCAGGCAGGCGGGGCAGGCGGCGGGCAGGCAGGCGGGGCACGCAAGCGGGGCTGGCAGGCGGGGCAGGCGGCGGGCAGGCAGGCGGGGCACGCAAGCGGGGCTGGCAGGCGGGGCAGGCAGACGGGGCACGCAAGCGGGGCAGGCAAGCGGGGCACGCAAGCGGGGCTGGCAGGCGGGGCACGCAAGCGGGGCAGGCAGGCGGGGCACGCAAGCGGGGCTGGCAGGTGGGGCACGCAAGCGGGGCAGGCAGGCGGGGCAGGCGGCGGGCAGGCAGGCGGGGCACGCAAGCGGGGCTGGCAGGCGGGGCTGGCAGGCGGGGCAGGCAGACGGGGCACGCAAGCGGGGCAGGCAAGCGGGGCACGCAAGCGGGGCACGCAAGCGGGGCTGGCAGGCGGGGCACGCAAGCGGGGCAGGCAGGCGGGGCACGCAAGCGGGGCTGGCAGGCGGGGCACGCAAGCGGGGCTGGCAGGTGGGGCACGCAAGCGGGGCAGGCAGGCGGGGCAGGCGGCGGGCAGGCAGGCGGGGCACGCAAGCGGGGCTGGCAGGCGGGGCAGGCAGACGGGGCACGCAAGCGGGGCAGGCAAGCGGGGCACGCAAGCGGGGCACGCAAGCGGGGCACGCAAGCGGGGCTGGCAGGCAGGGCACGCAAGCGGGGCAGGCAGGCGGGGCAGGCAGACGGGGCACGCAAGCGGGGCAGGCAAGCGGGGCACGCAAGCGGGGCTGGCAGGTGGGGCACGCAAGCGGGGCAGGCAGGCGGGGCAGGCGGCGGGCAGGCAGGCGGGGCACGCAAGCGGGGCTGGCAGGCGGGGCAGGCAGACGGGGCACGCAAGCGGGGCAGGCAAGCGGGGCACGCAAGCGGGGCTGGCAGGCGGGGCACGCAAGCGGGGCAGGCAGGCGGGGCACGCAAGCGGGGCTGGCAGGCGGGGCACGCAAGCGGGGCTGGCAGGCGGTGCACGCAAGTGTGGCAGGCAAGCGGGCAGGCAAGCGGGCAGGCAAGCGTGGCAGGCAAGCGGGCAGGCAAGCGGGCAGGCAAGTGTGGCAGGCAAGCGGGCAGGCAAGCGGGGCAGGCAGGCGGGGCAGGCAAGCGGGCAGGCAAGCGGGCTGGCAAGCGGGCAGGCAAGTGTGGCAGGCAAGCGGGCAGGCAAGCGGGGCAGGCAGGCGGGGCAGGCAAGCGGGCAGGCAAGCGGGCAGGCAAGCGGGCAGGCGGCGGCCGGGTTGCGGTAGGTCCTGAGGCCCGAGTGCACGCAGCGGCCCACCATCTGTCGTGTTAGCGGGCCGGTGCTAATGGCTCTGCAGCGGGCCGCCGGCCGCCGGCTACACGCGCGCCTCGCGGCGGGGGAAATGGCTGGACGCTAGACGCACGCCAAGAGGCCGTTTCCCCCGCTGTTACCCTCGCGCCGACATAGGGTTTTGCGGCAGTACAAAAAAGGGGGGGGTTGTCTGTAAAGTCGGTTTACGGACGATAATTTTACGTGATAACGTGTGTGGAAGAGAGATACATGCGTCACAAGCCGAACGCTTAAGGCCGATTGTGCCTTACTATCGCTTGTTCCACGCTCTCGCTTGCACGCTCGGCTCAGGTGGAACGTGACAATAAGTCATGTTTTTTCGTGCGTGCAGCTGGCGTTCATTGATTTATAAGACGTTATCACGTCAAAAATTATTCACACAAAAGTCCTAGATTAATCGAAAAATATATATTTATAATTCAACCTACTATTTGTGGTCTTTTTTTTTTATCATTTAACTCTCGAATATTTAATAAATATATTTACAATAGGCTACTATTTTTGTATTTTTCTCTGTAATATTTTATGTTATTTGATTGAAAACTAAATAAATACTTACAGTTTAAAATTAAATTCTTGAACGGGTCTCTTGAGACATCCTCGTTCGACAATAACTTTTTTTGTTTCAAATTATGTCAAAATAAAAATTGTGGAGTACAAAGCCTCCACGAACATTACAAGTGAAACTTAGCAGAGTATTAATAATGTTTAGTTCCGACATATTCAATAGCCGTTGGTGAAATCAAACGTTTTTTTTAATGTGGTTCATAGTCAGCTCAGCAGCAGCGCTGCGGGCAGTGCTGTGCTACTGACATATGCCTTTACGGCAAATAACGTCATAGGTGTAGTACAAACATTTGCGGGCCAAATCCGAATTTCTTTTTAATGCTAGTACGGTAAAATTACAATTAATTCCAGGTTATACGTAAGTTGTGTGATGTAAGTTTACTCTACACCTGGAAATTCAGTTTCTGGTTAGGTTAAGAGACTAATCAATAGGGAAAATGCCTTGTGTCGTCTTAGAATTGCAAGTGGAACAAATATGGCATCAAGTAGCGATTATGTTACAACACTCTCTTTCTGTTGCTTACAAGTTTCGTTAACTACAATTTCCGTTACCATTCTTCGTGACCATTTGATGACGTAATCACCTCTTCTTAACCAAATGCTGTAAAGAAGTTTCACTTCAATAGTCAATAGTTCACTTGAACGATACCTATATTTTAACAATAAGTAGGCTACAAAATGCAAGTTCAAGGTGATTTTACGACACAAAGAGTTTTACAGTTATCTGACTGTAAAATATTATTCTAAATTCCTCACTTTTTCCCACCCCATTTCCCAATTTACCCCTACGCCATCGTAGAGTTTCCGTGCCACGACCTTTTGGTATTCTCCAACTTACGTAACCTACTCATTTTTAGTTACCCTATGAAGACGTCATTACTCGACTAAAAAATAAATGCAAACGTATCCGGATTATTGTTTTGGCAATACTTAAACATGTATAAGACGATATTTCTTTTGACGTGACAACGTCTAATAAATCGATGAACGTAGGCTGCACGCACGAAAAAATGTCCCGTAACACACACTTTCCTGTTACGCTGTGTCCCGTTACGCTCATTGTACGCTTGCGCCGCATCTATCTCTCTTCCACTCGATTGGAACAACCATCGGTTTGACTTTTTCGAGGCACATTAAACTTGAAACACTCCCATTCGTTTCCCACTTTTCCTATCATCGTCCTATCCTTAACATAATAACACATATTGGAAGAAGTTAAATAGCAAACATGTATAAAACTTATAGTTAAAATAATTTCTTCTTTAAAGTAATAAACATACCATTTGAATTAATGAGTGCAAATGAAAGTAACCTTGTCAATTAAATTGTAGTTTTCATTTCACTCCTTCTTTGTATCCATACAAAATAGTGATAATTCAATAAAAGTGATTCAATTTTATTCATAAATGTATGCAATCATTTCATCAATGTTTTGATATAACGTTGTCACGTTAGCCATTGTCCGTAAACTGACTTTACAGACAACCAATTTTTTTAAATGTTTTATGTTTATTAGAACATAAAACAAGCCAATTTATGATTTAATCAAAACTTTAATCGAGCGCAGGAGATCACTTGCGATACAATTTTGAATTCAATGTTGTATGTAGCATTTTTCGTACAACTATATTTTCATGACATTCATAAAAAATAAACAATCAATTTCTTCATGAACCCAAAAAATACTAGGGTCTTAATATTTTTTATTTAAACAACCATTTTCTTATTCATTTTCAAATGATATTCTTAGATTAATAAATACGACAAAACTATATACCACACGATTACAGGTTCTTTGTTCATTATAGGATTCAAATATATATTGGCCTCGATTTAAAAAAAAAAAAATTGGAGTTATTTATTATAATATACAAATTTGGCTAATTTACAAAAGTTGGTTATTAATATATATAAAAATATAATTTTAACTGTGCATTGCACATAAAAAAGAGAATGCAATCGACTATTAAACTGCTGTATTCTTATACCAGTATTGTGAAGAAGGCATTTGCAGTTTATTTCGGAACTGTAGGTAACAGCTGCCAACAAAAAGTGAATCGAAATAAACTCGGTTAGTGAAATAGGTTATCAAAACGGAATTTTTTATTAGGTAGTCATAATTTTGAGTAATTAATTATGAATATTTTAACTATAACTTTTATGTCTTAATGAAACATCAATTAAAATTTTTCCTATCATCGTCCTATCCATAACAATATAACACAGATTGGAAGAAGTTAAATAGCAAACATGTGTAAAAGTTATAGTAAATAATCTCTTCGTTAAAGTAATAAACATAGGTATTTGAATTAATGAGTGCAAATAAAATAAATTTATCGATTAAATTGTAGATTTCATTTCACTCCATCTTTGTATCCATACAAAAGAGTGATAATTCAATAAAAATGATTCAATTTTATTCATAAAAGTATGCAATCATTTCATCAATGTTTTGTTATGACGTTGTCACGTTTAACTATCGTCCGAAAACCGACTTTACAGACAACCAATTTTTTTGTAAATTTTTATCAAATTTGTATATTTAGAATCTCAGAGACTATAACTACAATTTTTTTTTCAGACAACGAGTAAATACAGCGTCTGAGTATCCAAGGAAGAACTTTTATCGCTAATGCACTCTAAAAAAAATTTTGTACTTTTACAAGAGAAATTCTTGGAAACCCTGTTGCCAAGGATATTTCTTGCAAAACTACAAGGCAGAGCCTTGCAAAATCGCACACGGTACAAAGCTCTGCCTTGTAGTTTTACAAGTAATATCCTTGGCAACAGGGTTTCCAAGGATTTTCCTTGTAAAATATACAAAAATTTCTTTCAGTGTGGTAGGCTAGTTTTACTCATAAAATCGTATGTGTTATTTGGTTATAATAAGGTTATAGCTGGTAATCCAACAAAAGTACCATGTGTTGCCAAAAATACACATACCTAATTGTAAAGGATTCTTGCTATTGAGCGAACGCATGGCTACCCCCTGTGTCGTTTTGTCCCCAATACTAAATGGGAACTGAGGGTCTTAATATTGACACCGCAATGCTCTACAGAGCCAACGTAGAGGGCAGTGCGCAGCCAGACCAATCCTAGACATGAACCGTTGTTAACCAACCATCAGTGCCTACCCACCATACCTACCTGCACGAAATAAAAATTTTCTGTACTTTCAAAAAAGATTCCTTTGGAAAACATTTGCCAAGATATAGTTAGTAATATTACAAGAAAAGTAATGTAGTTTTGTATAACCTATGGCTATGGTTATTTTTGTATATATGAGTTACGATTTTCAAGATAATACTGAGTAGGTATTATTACCAAAATTGGGTATTTAACAAAAATTTTAATTGATGTTTCATTAAGACATAATTTTTTAAATCATGGAAATAATAGTATAATATTCAACGAATAGGCTTTATTTTCTTATCATGCTTAATATGTGAACAGTAAAAAAACTGAAAAGCTATTCAGGAAACTGTTTACATTAACTTTAACTATTAGAGGTACCTACTAGGGCAACACAAACTGCGAACACTATTCCGTAGCGATAAAGTTAGTTGTGTACTCGTGGGATGCACAAATTTACAAATATCTATAATTTTAAATCACTATATCGAATCCATTTACAAAAAAAAATGTAGTATTGTGGGCGCGTTAAATGCGTACATTGTTTAGGACTTATTTTTAGTTTCATATAACAATTTTTTTTGTGATACACTCACAGCACACGCAGATATTTTGCAACCAATACATTGATTTTTTTTTGGAAATAGTAAATTATTTTAACTATTAAAATGAAACCAGCGTTTACTCATTACAAACATAAATACTAACTTTGAAAAGTCTAGATATGCATTTATTAGATTGCTTAGCGGTGATGTTAGCAATCTTTTACTTGCCTGTGTTACCCGAACATGGCCTCTTTTTGAGTCCAAACAAAAGTAAGGTTTTGGATTTTGTTTACTTGTTTGATCGAGCAAGGTTAACAAATAAAGCCACAATTACTTCGTAGATTTATTGGGGAGCAAAGTAGACTTGAAGCACATATACATCTTCTTCACGTTGATGATTGGACTGCCGTGCCCTTGACACGCTCTTGACAACCCTAAGCCAAGTATAAACACTGTAAAGAGACATGTAGGTATAGGCAATGAGTTTAGTCTGGGATGAAATTTATCTGCGCAATAATATTGTCTTTACTAACAAGATGCAATTGCGTGCTGCATGGGTAGCACTCACATCGTATTTGTTTAACATTTTTATAGTAGTACATATTGGTATTCCCTGCTAAAGGGTTCAGGGTGTGGTTCCTGTGGTGCCGACTGCCATCTTAGATTATGACGTCAAACCAGCCATCTTGGATGTCATTGACCTTGACCCCGGCGGTCATCTTGGTTTTTCCAACATCTTGGATTCTAGAATATTCCGCCATTTTGAATTCTAGAACTTTCCGCCATCTTGAAATCGTGCACCAACTCACTAATGTTGCACTTTTCGTCACATTCGCCATCTTGGATACTAGAATGTTTCAATTTTCGTTGTGGCCGCCATCTTGGATTTAAATGTTACATCCGCCATCTTGAGTTCTAATGTCACGTCCGCCATGTTCGAACTGAAATCACAACCACTTTTTTCGAGTCTAACGTCATGTCAACCATCTTATTTTTGTCTGCTGGAGGCCACCATTTTGGACTATGTCACGTTCACCATGTTGTTCTTCCTGTACTGCTGGGAGCCGCCAACTTGGATACCGTCTTCTTTGTTTTGCTGTTTACTCCTTGAGAACGCAACATCACTCTATATTATCACTCTATCTCATCACATATGGTCGATGTTCCACTATCTACCAGTGAAATTATGGTCCTTATCGACATGTTAAGTTTAATTTATTTAATAGATTTGAAGACCTGTACCTAATTCGAACCATGACAGCCCTGACCTCTGGGTTGGAAAACATACGCCTTTCACCGCACGGACATCGATAAATTTACCAGACTAAGAATTAAATAAGGTATATAAAAATAACCTTACATTCGGACTTGTAATATTTTTTTTTTTTGAATTCGAAGGAATAATAGTACCACTTGTTCAAGACAGAACCGCATTCTTTTGAATTTAAATATTTGCTACTAGATGAACTAGCTAACACACATCACTTACTAGAAAACACTGTCGCCAGATTGTTTTCAGTAATCGATGCCAGGAGTGCTAGTGTCACATAGTAGGTACATACTGTCTCAATCAGAGGCCGCTGTCGTCATACTAGTTTCATTTTCACCCGATACAGTGCACAAATAATTTATTACCAGGGCACCCATCATCTTGAAAATTGATTGGCCACCATTTTGAAATTCTGTAATCATTTAGCTAAAAATTCCAAAATTATTAAATAATTCACTACTTGTTAAAATTATTATTATTGATTCGTTTACTCCTGTCCAAGGTTTGATACCAGGCAGTACAGAGTTAATTTAATTAATTAATTAATTATAGATTAAACAGTCTAAGGTCCAGGATACAATAACTATAAAAAAAACCATCAATACCACATGACACAGCAAGACAGAGGAATTAGCCCATATCAAGTGCCAGTCACTCATAAAGTCTTGAAAATAAAGACTAGTTGAGAAAAAAAACACGTAAAAGCAAAAAGTATGGTAGTCATTAGTAGAGCTCCATTGATAAAACAAGAAAATCTAAAATTTTCTGTGGTAGGTGTGCGAGCGCTCAGGTTGGGGTCATGCGCTGTGAATGTGCCGTTTGATTTTGTTTGGTAATTTTTTTTTCTGTGCTGTGGAAGCGCAGTGAGTAGAGACCTGAAAAATTCGCAGATTAATTTCGTGATAGGCTATAATAAGGGACTGGAAAAATTCGCGGTTTCGATGACCTTCAGGATTGACTACACATTCCACAGTATACTCGGGAAAATAACTCCTGTTCATTGGCTGCTGACTTGTGAGTAGTCTCAGCTAGTTTCCTTGTGATACGATACTTGTTTGGTTGAGCATTTCCCATTGGCCCATAGTCGTCCAGATGAACAGTGAACCATTAACAAAGCAGCTTTAAGGTATATGTATTTGAATTTTAGCGTATCGCGAAATGAATCCGCTAATTTTTCCGGTCTCTAGCTATAATCAAAATACGTTTGCCTTTTTACTGCATCAGTGATTGGGCCACAGTTTATCTGAATGACACTCGGCCAATTAAAAACTTTCAACAAAAGAAGTATCGAATCACGAGCGTCCCAGTTAACATGTGTCGTGAGTCAGTAGCTAATAAGCTGGTGTAATTTTCCCGCGGGGATAGAGGATCATGGAGTCTATCCTACAGGTCATTGAAATTGCGAATTTTTCCGGTCACTAGTGAGTTGTAGAGCTGTGTAGAGCTGTGACATCCCATGAAGAGTGGCGCGTGTGGCTCGCGAGCCGGTCACGAGGAGTCGTCCCGACGGCGTCAGGAACTGGGCCAGGAGACGCCTGAAGCCCCTCGTGGGGACGCCGTGCGTCGCGACGCCATGAATCTCCGCGGTCGAGAGGTAACGATCGCAGGCCCTAAACCTCTCCCTCGGCCCCTCCAAGGGCTTTACGAGGCCAGGCGAGAGCCGCAATTAGCGGGAGGTGACACCTTCCACAGCGGGGACTGCACTGCAGGACAACGAGTAGTTTTTATTTCACGACGCGCGGTTTCAACCGTCCAAGGCAATGAACACTCTACACTGATGTCATTATTATTATTATTATTATTTGAAAATGGAATGGATATAGGCCTATTCATGTAAAATTAGAGACATTTGAATTTTTGTACATTTACATGAAAACAACCGTGTCACTGCTAAAATAATGTTCCTATTACTGCTGGGTTCAGATTCTTGGACTGGCATTTATGCTTTGTGCTGTCCCAGCACCTCCAATAAGTAGTTAAAGTTTTTTGTAAAAATATTCCTGAATAGCTTTCTAGTATTAACTGCGCACATTAATAAGCACGATAAAACAAAATAAAGTCAAATTGTTGAATATTCGATTATACCTATATATCATGGTTTAAAAAATTATGCTTGAATGAAACAAAAATAAAATATAAAATAATGCTCCAATGTTCGTAAGAAATTCACAGTATTATCTTAAAAAAATGTATTTCATATACGTAAGAATAACCATACAAATTTACAATATCTTTCTTGTAGTATGACAAACTATTTCTAGGGAACTGTTTTCCATAATTTTTTTTTTCTGTGCAGGTTCGAACTAGTCGAAATCAAGGGTCGCAAATCTGTGGGATTCACAAGGGAAGGTAGAACCTGCGGCCCAAGCTTCTGCGCGTGGAGTTGAAATACTTATACGTTTATCATAATTTGAAAGACTATCTGCACTGCTTGCTTGTTCAGAAACGCCATATTTAGCTATTTTATATACATCACAGAAATTAAGTATACAACTTAGACTTTTCACCTGTGGTCTTACGAGAAAACATTTTGAAAACTATTTATCAAAGAGATCCCCTCTAAATTATTTTTTTTTTAGGGTGGATATAGGGACAAATTAGTGGTGTTTGACTTTACGTGTTGTTAACACTATCGTTGTTACAGACGATGAGTGTAATGATAGGGATGAATCGGGATCACCCATAGAAAACCCTTCAACTTAGATAATCGTCCGCCACTATTCCCTCTTGTAAAACATCTGGAATTGATCTTGCCATGAATATAACCGTTTCACTTTGGTCACCAGTAAGAAGTGAACTGTGTGGGTGAAACAGTGTTTTCCTCTAAACTGAGAATATTGCGATCTGAGGTAAAACATGAGAAATTAAATTATTTGCAAACTTCAGACTTTCTTTTTATGTTCTTTTATGGTAATGCCATGTGAATATACTTAATATGAAACAATGATTTTTAAATTAGCTTTAACACGATAAATGAAGTTATTTGAACGTTTGTGTCATTTTTATGTTCTTTTTTGGTGTTGCTATTTTAATTTAATAAGAAACAATGAGTTTTAGTGTATAAATGTATTCCTTAATGTTGATTGGATCTTGAGAAAGTGTCATGCGGTTTCAAGGTTCTGTAGATGTTAAAAACAATGATTCTTCACAAGCTCTCAATTAGTGCCGACATTCGCTAAAGTTATTTCATAAAAACCTTTCACTGGAGTGTCCAACGCTCACTTCATCGATGCTTATTCAATCAAAAAACCACTGTTCGTTTAACTTACTGGAGTAGTGACATTCATCCCCACTACTGCAGTGCAAGGAATATGAATCCATTCTATGTCTTCTTGCGCAGCCAATCAGGGATCAGTAGGAAAACTGAGACCAACCTCTCTTTAGACGATGACAAACTGTGAGTGTTTTCAGCTCTATCTAATGGAAATGAGCTCTCCAAACAGGCTTGTAAAACAATCGCTAGCCAATGAGAACTGAAAACAGACAGCAGTATACTTAGTGGTCTACACACGTGTAGCCTAGTTAAACGTACGAGATTTTTTACACAACTTCTAAAGCTACATATGTTTCTGTACATGTTAATATTAAGTAGTTTTTTATAAGTAAATATTTTATTATTTATTACATATCAAATATTTAAAACTTTTCACCTTCAATTTAAGAAGAATGCTTGTTACAAATTATGCAGGGATCTTCGAAAATTTAAGGACTCTTCAGTTTTCCTACTTTGAACATGACTCTAAAAAATATATATATATTTTTGGAATGTCAACAAAACATTAAAAAACTGGTAAAGTCTACAGCAAGGACACTCTTAATTTGTCTGCACGTGTCTTTATCATTGTTTAGAACGAAACACACAACTTGCAAGTGGAGATACGGCGTATTTTGTAGGAGTTAAATCCTCCGTTGATAAAAGTCTGTAACTTCACTCTTATTTCTAACCGTGCGGAAAGTTTAAATATCTTAATCAACTACATGAAAACATAAACGGAAATTGTCAAATGAGACACAGAAAAAAAATTCTAAATGTGCTGAACATTTTTTTTTTGTAGTTTCAAAAAAGAATTTCTCGAGATAATTGACAGCGTTTTCCCATAATTGTACCGTGTTATCCGTGTTGTTTTCTAACGGTCGGGTCGGGTTAGAACACACAGAGGCAAGCACGCCTACTGTATGGGAAAGCCTTCATTTCAGAGACGAGAGAGCCACACCCGAAGTTCCCCGAAGTTCCCCGAAGATCATGGTAGGAAACCGTTTACATGATTTCACAGTCCCTATCTTTAATGTAGAAATCCTAACCAAATCAACCGTCCACAATGTTTTAAAGTATTTATAATGTAGCTAACCTAACCTAATTGACCATTAGTTATCATGAGTTACAATGAACCAAAAAAAACCGAAGATTCACGATCGGTAGAGACCGGAAAAATTCGCGTATTCATTTCACGATATGTTAGAATCCAAACAACTGTACCTTTATATTGCGTCTGCGATTGGCTTACAGTTTATCTGAAGGACTTTGAGCCAATGGAAAACCTTCAACCAGAAGAGTATCGAATCGCAAGCGTCCCATCAGTTGACAGGTGTCACTAGTCAATAGCCAATGAGCAGGTGGCATTTGCCTGAGTGTGTAGAGGGTTGTGGAGTCCATCCTAGAGGTAATCGAAAGCGCAAATTTTTCCGGTCTCTAACGATCGGTAGGAACCGGAAAAATTCGTGGGTTCAATGACCTGTAGGATGAACTCCATAGTTCTACGTACACTCGGTCAAATGCCACCCACTCATTGGCTGCTGTCGTGTGAGACGTCCCAACGTAGCAGCCTGTGATTCGATAAAGCTTTGGTTGGGTGTTTCTCATTGGCCCAGGGTAATCCAGGTGAGTTGCGAGCCAATAACAGAGGCAGCACTGAGGTATAACTATTTGTTTTTTAGCCTATCGCGAAATGAATTCACGAATTTTTCCGGTCTCAAACGATCGGGCGTTTGGTTCTCTCGTCTGTGAAAAGAAGGCTTCCCCTACTGTATATCCGCCGTGCTTGAGGGAGACGCTCGTGTGAACCGGGCTGCCCAGCTGGCTCCTCGAAGCAGCCGTGGTGCTTGGCAGACGAGCGCGCTGCGGCGGGAGAAACACGGGGCTTGTAATGACCCGCGGGCTTTATAGGACCGTCGGAGATCTGCTCCGGCGCGCCGATAAACAAGCAAACACTCTCTCCCGGCCGGAGCGCCTTCCCAGAGAGTCCACCCGAGCGCTCCAGTGAATGGTTCAATGAATGAATGAATGAATGAATGAAATCTAGCTGTGCTTTCGCGTCAACCGCATACTCGGACCATGCACGTGCGCAGAATTCCGAGCCGAATTCAAATCACAGAAGCTAAGATTCCAGACGTAGCCTACATATATTTAGGAAGTGTAGTTTATAGTTGTCTTGGAAAGGAATGGAGTTAACCGGTGACCATAATTTAAGTTGGCTGTAGAGTTTATGATGACAAGCTGACATGCCTTTAACTGTGAAATCGACAGCAAGATTTATTTTTTTTACTTTACGTTCTGGCAAAAGCTCAAAGAATCATTTAAAAGGAGACTGCAATAATAAGCTGTATTTTAATTCCGAATCACCCAAAAAGAAACTACAGTAGTTAAAACATAAATCATGAACAAATTAAGTGATATGTTTCCAACTTAACTGACTCGTTGATGTATTACTCAAGTGGACATACTTTATAGATATTATTCCATTATTTATAAAATTACGATTATATCATATCAAAATAGCAAAACTTTAGTAAATTTAACTTCACATTTATATAGATATCAGTTTCTTATAGTGATTCCTACAAGGAAAATTGGTATGTTGAATATATTTTTCTGCCCGTGTGAATCATGGACACATGTTTTAAAATAATATCGTACTTCAAATGCTTTTCGTGTGTGCTGACGAATATAAACCTATGGATAACAAGCGATTAGATAAATAATCATGCCAGTCTTTGGCTTTGGTCGTGCGGGGACAGGGCGAGTGACGAGATAATGAATCCCTGATTGATGAAACAGGGCATATTTGAGCTCAACGAGTCGAATTGCAGGCTAGTGGCTTAATTTAATACCTACAATTTATTTGAGATACGCTATTGCAGTTTTGCACTTTTAGTCATGGGGCAATTCAATTACCCACCTAGATAAAGTTTAAATCAGCTGATGTCAAACAGATAAACACCTCGGCCTATGTTAGTGTGTTTTTACATACAGACATGTAAAAGTCTTTTTACATACTCATGATGCAAATTCGTTTTAAAATAAACAAATGCGATTTTACTTTTAGTACAAAAAAAAGCGGTACTTTTTAACTATACTAGTTACCAGAAGTATTTCCTGTGGAAGTACTGAGTTGTTTATATGAAGTGAACCCAAAATAACTTTAAATGATTTCATTGTAAATTATTTTCATTTCGGGTTTGTAGCAAGATTTAAATCATGTATTTATCAAATTGATTATTTATTTTCTCTCTCCAGTTTTGTATTACCTAACAAATAATAAATAATTAAGATTTGTGTTCAGTTTTTGTAGCCCTGTGGAAATTTATAAACTATTTATATCTTTAATAATACTTATTTCCAGACGATTTGAAATGTAGTCATCGTGTTCCTACAAATTGTGAGTATAATTTTTCTCGAGCCTTTGTTACTTATAACTAGACTTTAGGTACTACTTAACCTTCTGTAGTTCGAGCCTAAATATTTTAATCCTCGAGCGACCTCATATTCTTTGCTGATGTTTTACAAGTTTAAGAAAAAACACAATTTTATTCCTAAAATCTATTTTTTAAGATAAATAGTTATGATTTAAAATAAATAAAAATGGCTAATAATCGAATGCTTATTGTTAATAAAATGCTTATTTCATATACCTAAGTATATTTGAATTATTTAAGTAAAAATGTTTAATTTTGTTTATAACAATTATGCATTTAAAAAGGGACGGCCCTAAATTACGGTAGCCAAGACTTCTGTACTTCGTGAATGTGTGAATTTCCCCCGTACCGTTAAGCACACATTTAATCGTGGTAAATATTGTGTGTTAAGTATAATAAAACCGACTCTGTTCTAATATAATCGCTTGGCATGAGAATGGCTACTAAGCCAGAAAAGCCACCGAAAACACACCTTCTATTCACTTGATTACCAAAAAAACTATGAGTACTAAAACCGTTCTCCACTAATAAATCAAACGTTCTTTTACAATAAGGAAATCACCGTAGTTTGGTTTTTTAATTTGTTATGAGTTTTTTTTCTAGAATTTATTGAAATATTACTCCATAAAAATGTATCATTACTACACGTCATTATAGAAAAATAAATGTTATTCTTTATGGTATTGAAATAGAGTGTAAAATTTTGCACAAGTATTCTCTATTAATGTCACTTTTGCGACTATTTATACCCATTATATTATATTTAGTAAATAGGTCTACCTGTTTATAAAATTATTTATTGAACTAAGATATCGTGTTCAAATTTACAGAAAAAGCTATTATAGAAAATAAATGCGATTAAAATGAAATGATCAACTTTCCATTTTAAACCAATTCTTTAAAATGATTTATTTAAATCATTCTTGGGGGGAAATTTTCAAAACTGATGAATATGTACTTGTCATCTACATCGAAATAACATGTAAATTACCTACAATGTGTGTCTGTGATGCATGGGAATGTAAAATTTAGCCCGCCGAAGTCCGCAAAGCTTTTAATTGGCTCGTTTGCACATTTCTCCAGCTCTCAGAGTTATGTTATCATCACAATCATTATACAGTTTCACTTTCGCATTATTGAATCGCGTGGTTAAGCAGCGCAACGGCGAGTTTTGTAGGCCTGTGCAATCTACAGAAGCAACTGCAAGCAGGCTAAATGGTAAATTCAGCTGAAGACGCTTGCGTCAAGAGTGACGGGCAGGCAAGGCAGTAGGCCTACAGCTGTAGCTGCTTCCCATGCAATTAAAACTACTTACTGACTGACTGAGTAAGTCTGCTGTGCTGGCAAACACAGCTTGCGACACGCCCTATGGCTGGATGACTCTTGATGCAATTAATAGGGACACCTGTATTTCGCGAATACATTTCGTGTCAAGGTATTTCACAAAATACTTTAGCTTTTCTCCTGTGGTTATTGGCTGAGGTCGGTGAGAGGTGTCGTCCCGCTCTTGACGGGGCCAATGAGAATGTGGTCACCGTACTGCTGCACCCTCACAATTTGCCACGACTCTCAGAAAAAGCTACAGTGTTTTGTGAAATACCGTGACATGAAATGAAATCGCGAAATACAGGTGTCCCTAGCGATTAATAACCCTTCAACGAAAGAAGTATCGAATTCAAAACATCTCGGTTGATAAGGTGTCACAAAGCGGTAGCCGATGGAACAGGTGTGTAATTTCTCCCGCAGGCACAGAGGGTCGTGGAGACCATCCCAGAGGTCACCAAAACAAGCGGGATGTGCCCGGTGTGCACAGGTGAGCTGTGATTGGCCCTTCCAGGCGGGCGGAGACGGCCGCAGCTGCGGGGCGTAACGCAACACCCGGGCGGTCAGCGAGCTGGGAGCGGCGCGACGTAAATGTCACCTCGGCCTTGAAGCAACCTCCCTCCCCCCACCAGGTTTCCGTCCTGGAACTCTCAATCCTGTTGCTCCTCGGGACCATCAGTTTTTTTTTTTTTTTTTACCTAGTTCTATCTTCTTCTCGCCTCTCCCTCTCCTACCCACTTTACCCCAGCAGGAATAAAATAAAACTGACGTGGGTTAAAAAAAAAAAAAGGTCGTACATATATCTAGCTCTTTCCCTTGTCGGGATATCGCTGGGAGGTAAAAAAAAAAAGTCGTTCTGACCGAACCAGGCTATATTTCACCACGGCATATGCAGATGCGTGGTTGGGTTGGCTCTAGTGGCCTGGTCCTGAGGGGAAAGGGGGCGGGGTTACTCCTCTCTTGAGATAAGGAGCTCTGGCGTTCAAAAAATAAAAAAAAGGGGAGGGGGGAATAAATAATCTCTCACAGACTAATGAAGGCCCGGGTTGAAGATATTTCTTCACCGTCTTCTCTCCCTCCTTTACGCCTGGTTGTACACTCAACTTAGAAACACACAATATAGAATTTTCTAAGTTATGTGTGTTCTAAGTTGCGTGTTTATAAGTTAAGACGATTCTAAGTCATGTTCTCATGTATTTCGGCGTTGTGTGTTTCTGAGTTATTATAATTCTATTTATTATTTTTTTTCTAATGTATGATGGTTTTATGTTTTTTTAAGTTGCTTGTTTCTAAGTTATGACAGTTCTCAGTTGAGTGTTTTTTAGTTTTGATGATTCTAAGTTGTGTGGTTCAGTGTTAAGTGTTTCTAAATTAGGCTACATGATTCTAAGTTATGATGTTCTTCATTATGGCAGTCGGTATACTTACTAAGCTATGAGGACGTTTTCAAGAATTCTAAGTAATGACTGTTCTAAGTTAGCTATGTGTTTCTTTCTTATGTGTGGATACCCTTTCCGCCCGACCTAGCGAAAACCGTCACTTAGTCCTTCTTACTCTAACGTCTGTCATGCTCTGAAAGCCTTAAACCAGGGCGTGGCCATACATTTAATACGACATAGATACTGCGTGACTCCAGTTTGAGGCCCCGTATATCCGGGCAAACAACCACTGTGCAGAGTTTCAGAAGAATGCACGTGATTGGTTACCTGCTCAAGATGTCCGAGTGGTGTCTGTTTACGAAAAACATTTAAGAATGCGCTGAGGGTGGGTGGGTAGTTCTGTTTCCGTAATCCGTTTTTAAACTTTATTTTCATGAGAGTGACAATGGCTGAAAC
Source organism: Bacillus rossius redtenbacheri (assembly GCF_032445375.1). NCBI lineage: Eukaryota > Metazoa > Arthropoda > Insecta > Phasmatodea > Bacillidae > Bacillus > Bacillus rossius. Next base: position 10,886,540 of record NC_086336.1, on the reverse strand, counting down.
ATAAAACGACTGGTACAGATTCTTGAAAACAGCCAAGGGTCTTGCATTACACATTCATCTTAATCTCCCCGCTGTATAGCGTTTTGGTTAATGCTCTGTCTCTCAGTTGTCCTAAAATGCAATGAGTAGACTGCACACCAGTTCTCAGCCTTGCGCTTACAGGAGAAAGTCGCACCAATCATCCCGCCTCATCAACACAGGTCGGAATTACAATAGTCCGTCCCGTCCGTCCGTCATCTGTTCGTCCGTCAGCCGCCGAGCCATTAAGGGGGTGCCTCGCATTTCAGGTCATGATTTTGTATTCATATTAATCACTGATCAACGTGTAGACTTTTTCAATTGTGTAACTTTTACGAAATGAAAAATATATACGGCGCATACGTTTTGCATAATTAGCTGCCAAAGTTGCATTTTTAACGTGTTTGGGTTGTACAAATAAGGAGAATTTAATTTATTGCAGAACTTAAACTTTTTTGGTTTAACTGCAATGCCACTGGCTACTTCATGATATGGTTTGCATTTCTATCACAAAAACTCATTTCATGTTTCTTGGCTGTCAAAATCGTAACAAATTTGAGAATTTTGAAATGCCAGGTAAAATTAATTTTTTTTTCTGAAAGAAATTCAATTACTGTAAATATACAATCTGGACCTGAAATGGTAGGCACCCCCTTAAAAAACACTCCGCTCGTCCATCATAATATAGGTAGCCTATATAACCCTATACCTATTCATTTTGAACGCTGCCAACTGTTGAGAAAATCTAGATTTTAGAGAAAATGTCTCGGGTGTAAATACTTCAAACATTTACAGATTTAAAATGTGATAACATTTCTGTGATTGGGACGATTTTTTTTTGTAAAAAAAGTTAAAATATGTTCAAAAGTAAGTTAAAAATAATTATGGAAGTAGCTAAAATATTAAATATAGGTATTGCAAAATATTTTAATATATCGAATAATATTTGACGCTCAAAAATCGTTATGACTTTTGGAGGTTATAATTTCGCCTAACCGTCAAACCTACGAATTTTTTAAAAAAAAATATGGACGGACTGATTAAAATTTTTTTCTGGCCATCTATTGGCTGCAGGTCACATAGGCCTAACTGACGGACGGGTGTTGTACGGGCGTAGGCGATGGCCTATTGTAGTCCCGGCTTGTCCCGTCAGAGGATGTAACCTTTCAATCGTCCAATGAGCGCACTTAAAACGGCTCGAATTAATTTTTATAGGCAAGTTGAGTTGAGGCTGCACTATAAAGGAAAGTTTGTTTGCCTCAGTTAAATGTTTGTTTGCGTATGGCCATACAAATAAATATGTTCGGGTTTTGATTGAACCAAATATTTTGCTGTAGGAAAGATTTTATCGGCGTGACAAATTTTCTTTTTTCAACTCTTTAAACTTTTTTTTTTTTTGTTAAATCAAGTAAATATTAGTTTCGTCATATAAAAACCAATATATTTGTTTGTCTTAAACGTTTTTTTTCTTTGTGTGGGGTGAAAAAAATAAATAAATTCACGAGAAAAAAAATAGTGGTTCCAAATATATTAGAAAATGATTACGTGGTTGGTTCGGTGAGTCTTTTTCTTTCTCCCGGGAGCCCGGGTGACATCTTCTTCTGGAAGACACATTATAGAGTCGAGAAGAGTTGTAAGGGGTGCGGCTGGTCGAAGGGGTTGGCGGCTGGGAACAGGAAGGGGTGGTGGAAACCGAAGGAGGAGGAAGGAGGAGGAAGGAGGAGGAAGAAGAGGGAGAGGGGTTATCGAGCAGCAGCCTCGGTCGGCGCGCGCCACACGCTAGTTGGCCGTGTCTCCCCCCACTCTCCCTCTGGGCGCGCATGGCCGCCGGGCCGCCAGTCGCGAGGCGAGGACTTGGCGCGCCGCAGCAGCTCGCGACCACGTGCGCGCCTCCGGGGCCCTCCGTCCCGGCCAGCAGCGCGCCTGTCTCCCGGGAGCCTGTTCGCCCGTGGCCCCGGCTCCCGCCGCAGGTCAGTGTCCGGCTGTCCGGCTGTCCGCTTGTCCGCCTGTCCGCCTGTCCGGCTGTCCGCCTGTCCGCCTGTCCGGCTGTCCGCCTGTCCGCCTGTCCGGCTGTCCGGCTGTCCCGACTGTCCGGCTGTCCGACGTCGGGGACGCACCACAACGCCGAACGTACAATAACGCCGAAAACCATAACGCCGAATGCGAAACAGACAACAACGCCGACAGCTATAAAACTGCTCTGTACCACAACGCCGAAAAACATTAACGCCGAAAAATGCCATTGCAGGACTGCCACAAAGGTAATGTTAGGTTAGGTAAGGTTAGCACACAAATTCATTAAGTTTTTTTTTTTTTTTTTTTTTCATTTTGCTCCTGTGGCCCACGTTCCCCGCAGCAACATTTTTCGGCGTTACTGTATTTCGGCGTTGTGGTACACAGCAGTTTTTTTTAGCTGTCGGCCTTGCGGTCAATTTGGCATTATTTGGCGTTATGGTATTCGGCGTTATTGTACGTTCGGCGTTGTGGTATTTCGGCGTTGTGGTAACGACCCTCCGACGTCCAACCCGGAACAATCCTCTGCCATTGTCTGGTATTGTAACTTCCGTACAACACATTTCCCTTTCCCGTGTGCACGTGATTCGGAGAACTTTAGTTCAATTGTGAAAATGATCAATTACATTAGGTTAGCTACTTTAAAATACTATACTTCAAAACAACGTGGCTAGTATATAGCTACATAAAAAAATACTGTGAATAGGCCTATAGTGTAAGTCCGGGGTAGATGGCCACAGGTTTTTTTTAAATGCCCAAATATAAATAAATATTTCAGATAAAATTCCTGATTTAATTGGTAAAGTATTTATTGTATACTAAATTCACGAAGTAATATTTTTTTATGATAGTCCCATTAGTAGGCCTATAGTTTAGAGTAAAGTTTATTATAATAATTTTTACACAACATGGGCCATAGTACCTACCGGTAGAGATGGCCATATGCTTTTTTTTCATATACGAGGTAAAACTGAGTAATTGTTTTTACGAAAATTAGCGCATAATTTAAATTTTTATTTGATGTTTCAGTCGAGTAATCGAATTTTCAACTATTTTTCTTTTTATTTGTCGTGCTTATCAATATGAGCAGTTAATGCTGGACAGCCATGCAGGGAACAGTTTACAAATAACTCTAACTATTGGAGATACTGGGACAACACAGAGCATACAGAAAAAACTGCTCGGGTGATAATCGGAACATATTTCATGTAAATGTAAATTTTTTTTAAAACCTGTCTTTTTACATGAATATTTATGTTCTATTTACAAAAATAGGCCTAAATTACCGCGTGATAACATTATTATATATATATATCCTGTGGTTTAAGTACAATGATTGATGTTCTAATTTATTACTTTGAAGGATCTTGGACATTGTAACAACTTGCGATATAACAATTAGTTATGTTTGTTAAATACAGGGAAAAATTAAATTTCTTCAAGATCTGACATAATTTGTTTCTATTGTGATATTCGAGTTTTTGTTTTGTTCAGGATATATTGATGTAGGCCTACTAAATTAAAACAGAAAGGATCAACACCACCAAGATCTAGGATAAATTTGTTTACGTAATGGGAAATATTCTAACCATCTTAAATTTGCTAAGAACTTAGGTTAAAATTATATAGGGATCTTCGTTTCTTTGCTGTTTATCTTGGTAATTGTATGGGTATTGAGTAGACTTATTTTGAGCATGAATCAATAATTGTGTAACAAAACATTCAAAAACTTGTTTAGTCTACAGTGAAAACCTTCTTATTCTTCATTCCTTCTACGCGTGTGTTTACTTTGTTTACAACGAAACATTCAACTCGGAAGTCCGAACCAAGCGTAGTTTCCTTGAAGAAAGTTATGTAATGTTACGAAGAAATCTGTGTTTATTTGTGGTTAATTATTCGTTTAAAAGTCGGATTTACTATAATGTCTAACTGTGCAGCTCTTCGCTTCATTCCACCAAACTTCGCGCCGATTTCGAAGCATCCATGCACTGAGAAACATTCTTGTTTTTTTTTTCTCATAATAATATTTTTTAATGTCAATAACATAAGAATTTTTTTTATTCCACAAAATGCCTTATTAATAGAAACCTGAAAAATTTGCATTATTTTCCTGTCGTCAGGCTATATAGTTAAGCAACGGGAAAATTCGCGGACTCATTTCGTGGTGGGTCATGATACAGAAAAAAACCGCTAATTCATTTAGTCGCAAGCTAGAATGCAAACCTTCACACACTCGCACTGTGTTCGTGATTGGACCGCACTTATTTGGACACGCCCCTCTACGACTGTGAGCCAACTATGCCTATGCTATTAAGGAGTACCAATTTACAAGGTTAAAAAATTTTCTCGTTAAGAAATCAACCAATGGGAAAGCAATAGTGGGTTTAGGCCAGTTGAATCCGCGAAATTCCCGGGTCTCTAGTGCTTCCGCCATTGGCACACACTTTGAGGGAATTCTCTAGGCCAACGAGAAACACTTCAACTAAATAATTACCGAAAAACAGGCAACCACATTGACAGTCTCATTAGTCGACAGCCAATGAACAGGTGAAATTATTTGTCCGAGTTCATAGAGCAGTGTGGAGGTGAATGAAACGCAAATCTTCCCAGTGACAGGCTAGAATCCACAAACGTGTGCGTAATCATGTTGATGCCACGTGTTCATTGGCTGCCGCCATATTTTCCCTTCGTGGTCACATTTTTTCCTATGTGTTTTTTTTATTGACATGTCGACCCGGGATCCAATGACACGAAACATTCAAGTGAATAAACCTTTTTGCATCTTATGTGGTCACCAAATTTCGTTGTCTCTGAAAAATATTTTGTTATAACTACTGAATATTTGGTAGGATCATCGAAATATTTCGTTGCGACCCAGAACATTTATATTATTTCATTATACACAGAAAAAAAAGTGATGTACTTAACTGGTTTCTGAAGGAATCTTTTGTTAACAAGAAATTGTTTGTAATACTAAGATAAATATAGTATACCTATCTTTGTATAACACATGGCTATGGTTTCTTTTGCATATACGTAGATTTCAAAATAATAATGAGTATTTCTTATGAAAATAAGCGTGTAATATTGTTTCTTATTGAAGTTTCAGTCAAGCATAATTTTTTAAAACTACGTAAAAGATAATCTAATTTTCAATAATTTCACTTTATGTTGTTGTATCACGCTCATTATGTGCGCGGTTAATAGTGGAAGTCAATATCCTATGCAGGGAAATGTTTACAAAATCTTTAACTATTGGAGGTATCGGGAGAGAACAAAGAATAAACACCCGGGCAAGAATCCGAACCCAGTGTCATTGCGAACATTATTTTGTAATGATGCAGTTGTTTTCGCGTAAATGTATAAATTTACAAATATCTGTAATTTTACATGAATATTTCTGTTCCGTTTAATATATAGGTATATATAAATACAGTATAAGGATATTCTGAAAGTTCTGTTGACACAGCAAAGAGTTGGGATTTTTTTTTGGGGGGGGGGGGGGGGGAGGGCACCACGGCACTCTTCCTGAAACTCAGTTAACAAACAGCAGTAGTTAACTATGGTTAAGAGTGTTCTGTACACATATAGTAAGTACTGTTGATGGTACTGGAGTTTACTTACTGCTACTTTGTGAACTCACTTGTTGTGCTAACCGTGCTGGCATTTCTCGATTTGTGCGTGCATGAGATGAAGTCAATGCTGATAAACATTGTTAAAAGATAGTTTTGTAAAAAAAAAAAACTTAACTGTTTAGATTTCATACACACAAATACAGTTGAAGTACATATTTTTGTTTAAAAATAATAGAGTGATTGACGCACTTCTTTGTTTTAATGCAGTTTTTTTTACATACGCCATTGTGAAAATAAAATAAATAAATAAAAATATTATGAAGATAAATAATCAACAGAAAACAAGAAACACTGAAACAGACGATGTCGTCGGACAAATGGAAACAAAGATTAAACTAAACAAGTAGGTATTATGGACAAAATGTACAACTTCTAAATATCAGACAGCACAAGAATTCCGTTGAAGGAACTTAGTCATGAAAAATAATAGAACACAGACGAACACAGTGGGCTAACAGCGAAGAGACAGATAAAATATTAAAATGCCGGCCGACAACAAACCTGGACAACGAAGTAAACATGTAAACACAACGATGAAGATAAACAAGCACTATGGACCACACAACGACGACAGCACTGGCGAACACAGAAGGTTTCCAATGACAACAGATGCATCGTTTCGGGAATTGACATTCGTTCCCGTCATTAAGGCACAAACAGTCTGTTTGTGCAGTAGTATAAAAAAATGTTATGGTGGGTCAATACAACTCGTTTGCTTTGGGTATCGTAACTGTGCTGTTTCGATGACCGAGACCAAACAGAAACCTAATTTGAAGCAAATATGTCCTGTTGTTTATTTTCGTTACGCTGGTTAAGAATGTAAATATTTCTGCCCTCCTGGTTTAAAATTTTTGCTGAACATCCCACTCGGGGCAGTGCTCGTTCGTTTCAAAATAATATAGTTTTACTCGAACAACTATAATATCCTAAACGTATTAGATATATTTTAGTAAGTGTATTATAGTGTTTTGTAAATGTGATGCGTCTATAAATTTTCTGTAACTCTATAAAAGTTACGATTTTTTTTATCACAAAACATTTTAATTAAAAAATTACTTCCCTGTCCAAAGCTATGAAATTAAAATACGTACACGGTGCAATTTATCAGACTGTAGATATTAAACTACTACTTGATATTTTGTCACACTACTTAAAACGAACTTAAATGACTGAAAATAGTAACATGGGGCGTTGGTCAGCAAATTTGTTACGAGTTAACTAATTCGATAAAGAAAATATAATAGCAGAAAATAAACGAATTACAGTATTTATTGATAATAATTTATACAATTAATTTATCATGTATATTGTAACAATGCACATACGCAAATAAAAATCTTTAAAAGTTAAACAGTTATATTACGAGGGTTTAATGAAATATTTACTTAGTTGACGCAAAGTAAACCTATTATTTTTAAAAGAAAATTGTTACTTTTATTACATCCTCATGTTTTGAGTGTCGTATAAAGGGCTTCTATTAAAGCTGTTTAAACAGGTGGCCTGAATGATGTAAGGGGTTTCGTTACTATTTTATTACAGCCAAATGTGACACACCATCAGTATTGAGATAGGGCCTTTTTTATTAAGCCTATGTTCTAACGCAAATGAAGTATACCTATACATAAAAAATAATTTGTTCATTAAGTTAATTAAGATGGGGGCCCCCCTTAAAACTGGCAAGAATACAATTCATTTTTGTATGCTGTTACGTAAATCAGGCACTATTTAATGGGAAATTTTGAGTGAAAACAATTTAATAGGCTTAAAATATTTCTTATATATTTTTGTTTTAGTCCACAATGCCGGTTCCATATAAAAAGAAACGAAATTTATTCAACTAAACATAGATAATACCACCAATCAAAACAAATGTGTTTTTCAGCCATACAACCATGCATCCAGTCTTTTGAACCGTATTTGTAGGAAATAGGCTATTTTAAATAATATGTTTTGTTTTTTATAGATTGATTCTGTTATTTTACCAAAAAAAATAAGTGGCATTAAATTACTGCACTAATTTTTAAAACTTATAGTGATAATAAGTCGAAGTTTTTGATGCTTAAAACAAAACGTTTGTATCTATGATCTAGTAAATATATACGTATGTTTGCTTACATATCAAAAATGAAAATAATTTGAACCCCGTAAGTTTAAATTCAATAAGATGATATCCATATTGTTTGGTTCTATGAAATTTCAGTTCATGTACAGATATCACAGTATTTTCTTTAACATTTATCTGCCCATATTCAAAATTGAGTTTGATTTTCATCTATATTTTCTTTAAATAGCTGTATGAGAATGCCAGAAAATAATTAAGTTTTTTTTTCTTTTCATAAGTGTTGTTTTCTTTCCTGACTAAATAGGCCTTCTTTAAATCTGAGTTCTGCACATTAGCTGCTCTGACGTGTTTGGTTTAAAATGTTGTGGTAGTATTAATTTCAAACGCTTTAAAAATTACCGTTTCTCAAACGAAATATCAATAAAACCTCTTAAAAGCATGCTCGTTACGAAAAAATAATTGTACTGTTAATGATACGCATTTCAGTTCAGCTTATAAACAACGATACGAGACAATGGAAAAATAAGAATCATTTACTCTCCCTCTTCCTACTCAATACACTGCCAATCTTTCGTTAGAAATAATAAGTTCAGAAATTGATTAAAAATGTCATGTATCTTCAATCATACATTCTAAAGCGTGGATTTCGATTCTAATTGCATAGGCCTAACATTCCTAGCCAGCCTAGGCATATATTACCTACTGACATACATAGTCAATTTTATGAAACATTTTGTTTTCTTCAGGTACCGGTAAGTACTCGATTCGTGGATGTTATAGTTGTAATAGGAATTAGTTAGATATTATTGATATTATTTCCATTAATCATTAAAACTATCATATTAATAGTTAAAAATAATATTTAACCTACAGTTAACGACCTCTTAAAAAGTTGTATTTGAAAAAAATAATAATTTTTTCCAACCTAAAATAAGCAATTTAGTAGGCTACCTAACCTATTTGTCGTTGTTTCAAACTATTATATTTAAAGCCATTTTTTTAAATTTCTGAAAACTGCTATACCTATAGTAGTATTGTTTGTTAACCAAGACTTCTGGAAAAATATTTTTTTAAAATAATGAGAGGAAGAGTGCACTAATTTCCTTGTTATCAGCTCCAATTTTAATTGTTTAATATTTCTTAGTTAATTTCTAGAGACTATCAGTCATTAAAAGAATCTATGTATACTTCACAATCATATATATTCATGACGGGCACTTTATTCAAGTTGTTTCAAAAAGTTTATTAAATTCCACTTGTTTAGGCTAATTTTTACCCGCCTTGTTGAAATTATAGTTTCGCATATTGCAGAAAGTGTATTAATGTAATAGTAAAGGCATTTTGTATGAGTTTCCTAGTTTGGAAACCTAAAACATTAATGTTTTTCATGTGTATTGCTAAGACAAAATTAGGAATACATTTTATTCGCGAATTATGGCTAACTTATTGCATTTTGAAACCTATATTTTAATTTTTCAATGTTATTGCATCTGGTAAACACTTTTAAATTGTTATATCATTTTCAAAGTTTTGCTTGATAAAAGTCTGTTGTTAATGAAAAATCAAAATCACAATGAAAAATCACTCGTGAAGTAAAGTCCTAAAAATAATTGTGCAAATACAGAAAACCATTTGGCTATCAGCCAGAAAATACGGGGCTAATGATTAAATCGTATTGAGTTCACTCTTAGAACTCATGTCTTTGTGCATACGTACAAAGAAGTAAAATATTTACTGCAAAGGTTCTCTAGCTGTTCGATTCTTGACTTGATGCTCGGTCGTTCTTGATTCATGGTCGTGGAACATTTGTCATCTAACCGCATGGCTGTGGAACCTGGTGGGATCAGACATCGAGGACTTATGTTCTAACATAAATAATTTCAAAATGTTTTTAATAAATTGTGTTTTCATACTCAATTTGAGAATATAATAAATAATAGATGCGATAACGTTCCTATAGTCTAAACCCTTATTTTAATTTTACCCTAATTTAATTGGCTGAAAATAAACGTTAACGGGTCCTGCAAAACAAAACAAAAATTGTTCCATTTTTATGAATGTAAATTAAATCAGGTTTTACATACTTGTTTTATTTGTAATTAAAATTATTCACGGAGGTATTATGTCAAAACTATTAGGTATATAGGCCCACAAATCTATAACAAGAATATTCAAATTTAAAATAAGTACCTATCTTTATACCGGTATTGTTTGAAAATATGACGGTAGGGACTTCATTTAAGTCTATTTACATATGTTTAATAATCTTTAAATTTGTTTAACTAGCCTATAATTTTTTTTGGTTCAATGCGGCATTACGAAAAATAATATTTTGACGTGAATTACAACTTTTTAGTTAGTTTATAAGCCAATTTCAAAACTCTTTGAAAATGCTTACAAAATTAAACTCATTATAAAATTAAAATGATAGTTTTTTATTAAAATATTAAGACTTAATCCACTAAGGCGTAATGCGTAAGATCTATATTATATAAGGTATCTTAAGCACTGAATATTGTAAAACATATACCTATAGAATTTAAGTTTAAGTAATTTTCTTTCGAAATATCCACTCAATAGTAAGGTACAAAAAATCAATGTTTTCGAAAAACATTAAGTACATTTTATCTGATTTCATTAAAAAGTCGCATAAAAATTAAAAACCCACTCTGTTGTGTGTAATTTTTATTATTTCGTGTTAGACTCTGGCAGCAAAGCAATATGTTAGGTATGTGAGTGTTTCACGATGGTATTCACCCACATTTAATATTAGTAGTACTTGCGTTTCTTTTGCCTTGTTGAAACAGCAAATTTTTTAAAATAACTATAAGTAAAAACAATAGTTTCACGTATGGTAGCCTAAACTATGAGTAAAAAATAAATCAAATGATATTCCTGTGTAAATGAAGACATTTAAATCCTTAAAGGTTTCCTTAAAATCTCCTTAAATTTTATTAATTTGGAAAGATATGAACAATGTGCTAACTGAATTCCAGCATATGCGGGTTTTAGCCGAGCTAGAAACAAAAATAAATGATTATAAGTAACTTAAATTTGTCCGGATATTACATACCCACCACGCATACGAAAGCCCTCAAAATTTCCTTATTTTAAATATATTTTTCAGGTAAAAAGGTATATCCAAATTTAATGTTCGTTCGGAAAAATACCTGTGTGTAAGCATGTTCCAAATATTTGAGAGAAAAATTTAGAAACGCTAAACTTTTTTAATGTGTACCCTAGTGGTAAAGAACGCCATTTCAAAATAATTAATATTTCATGAGAGTATGTTATCGATATGTTGCAACTTTATTTTCAGGCTGTTAGCTAAAAAAAAAAACACGAACCCATTATTTTTGTGTTAATTTATTTTTGTGCCAACAATATTTCACAACTAATTGAACATGGTGCCTTTACTTCCGGCGTACAGACAAATACAAATAATAATAATAATAATATCAATGCACCAGTCTAAACACCTTTCAAAAACAAAATGACTACACTGAGAGAAAGGTTTTTTTTGCCTCAACAAAATATTTGTTTGTACCTATATGGTGAAATAAATATGTTTTGTTAATTCAAACAAATATTTTTGTAGGAAAGATTCTGTTGACCCAGCAAAATGATTTTGTCAACTCAAATGTAAATTTTGTTAGGTGTAACAAATCATTTTTGTTACTTACCGAATTTGGTTAAGCTAACAACATATTTTGTTCCACCAAGTAAATATTTGTTTCGCCATATATAAACATATATTTGTATGATTCAAACAAATATTTTTCTCTGTGTACACTTATTTATGTAACTTTACTTCCACGAAACTTATAGAATAGGCAATATTTCTAATCTGAAAGTGTGTTTGATCTACCAATTTTGTCTCACAGATGTGTTTAAATTGTTTAGCTTGGGTGTTATTTTATTGGCGTCACACCTATCGTTGTTGCGAACCCAACAAATTTCCGTCATTTTATAGTGGTCAGGTGTAAATCTTTCCTAAGAAACAGAAGATCTCGGTTTCATACACACTGCATTGACTGACAAATGTGATCAACAAAATATAAATATGTAATTTCCAGGGAGAAACATTGCTCTCATATGTCTCTTTGCAGCCGCTCAAACTATCCGGCCGACTCCCGTTCCCATTTTTGTCGGACTGTAAGAAAATATATTTACTTTAGGGTGAACATTGTTATTACACACGTATCTAAAATCATAAGTTTTATTTGGTCTCCTGCCAAGAAATATTTTAACTGTATTATATGTCTAGCTATATAAAAAAACACAAACACGTGTATTTATATAATGAGCCAAAGCTATTTCATATTTATTGGGAATGATATTTGATTGAAAATCTTTTTTTTTTTCAAACATGGGCATATTTAGGGCCACAGTTTTTCCGTGGATTCAGTGGGTAAAAAGGTAAATCTGCAAACGCATCTGATTTACATTGATGATTGGACTGTAGCACTCTTGACATGTCACTGGTGAACGTGAACCAGTTATAAACAAGGATAAGAAGTGGTTACCCAATCACGTGTATAACTCGCCGAAGGTTGTTGACTTTTTATCGACCAATGTCACACCAAGAATGCCTGATGCTGCATAGGTATGCAAGCCTGGATAAAAATACTTAAGGGGTTGAAAATTCTGTGTTGATTTACTAAGGCTCAGAAAGTTAAAAACATGATTTTAAATAAACCTAATAGAATTTTTAAATACTTTTGGAGAAGGTAGGGTGGTGAGAATAATTTTGTTTCATTATGATGAAGTTGGTACGAGCGCGCATTGGCGCTGTCGAACTGAGGGACCGCCTCTCAGCGAGTGAACGGTTCTGATCTGGGTTTTATATTTATTACCTACCTTTTGTTGTTTTTATTATTGTTTTTATTATATAACCTTTAACTACTTTTTTATTTAGAATAAATATAGTTACGAACATTATTTTCTGCTTAATAATACATAATGTTCGCAGGCTATCACGGCTATTGTCTGAAGTAGCTTGGCATCTGGGTTGTAGCCGTGTCCTCGGCGAATAATTCACCGACGTTTCGGTCGACTTTTCAGTCGCCATCATCAGGGAGCAGTTACTTAGCGTGTCCTTGGCGAATAATTCACCGACGTTTCGGTCGACATTGAATTCGCCATCATCAGGAAGCAGTTACCTAGCGTGTCCTTGGCGAATAATTCACCGACGTTTCGGTCGACTTTTCAGTCGCCATCATCAGGGAGCAGTTACCTACACCGAAACGTCGGTGAATTATTCGCAAAGGACACGGCTACAACCCAGAAGCCAAGCTACTTAATAATGCATAGTTTAGCAAGCATACGGAATTTGCAGTGTCGTCGTCTAGGAAAACACCAACAAAGCACGGTTCTCATGCCCTTAACGAGCCAATGAGGCGCGACCACGCCACGGCAGACTGCAGCAGGTTGAGTGGCGGCTCCTTTGTGCCGCCGAGGTCGCTGTGACGTCACTTTACCGACCCTTCGTGCGGTCCTCTCGTGCTGCGTGCGTGCGTGCATTCCCGCCGGTCGAGACGGGCCTTAAAAAATTTTGATGACTAATTCCGAGGAGCAATCACCCGTCGACAAGCCGACGGAACGACTCGGGAATGATTGACGGGACCCGCGCGGCTACTTCAAAGAGAGTTGGCCTGTGGGTGGATAAATAAAAATAAAGGAGAGGTATAAAAGTGCAGGGATAGAAGGGAAACAATTTTGAAATCGTTTCCCGAAACGATTGTCGAATTATGGGCTGTTTTCTGGATGCGTGCTGCCACAGGCGTGATAACACACGATAAACGTGTTAATGTTTATTACGAATCATTAGCGTAATTTATGCACTTTTTTTAACGATGTTTATATTTAACTTCCTTTAACACGTCTCTTTGGTGCTCTTTCTCTCGTATACTCTCTCTCTCTCTTTACTGTCTGCTGTAACAGCCGTATAAAAAAGTTGATAGGCTGTTTATATGATGTCTTAACATACAAATTACTCGCCGCTACCAAGCCACGCAATTATTTTAGGGCCTTGCTTGTTTTTGAAATGATTCGTATGACAGCTCTTCTTCTTGCGCGCCTCGTCAGTGCCAATAACAAGGCTTTTATTTGGCGCATGAGCCCATAACCTTCCAGCCTGTGTTTGATGGGTCGTTCCGTTTCAACGTAGTATTTGCGATTACTGCTGCTTAGGTACCTACAGACCTGCCTCAGGTTGACAAGTTGTTTATTTAATGGCTTAACCACTAGTGGATCTCAAATAGGCATTTTAAAACTGTTTAAGGATGCCACGCATTTATTGAGGCAATAGAAACTATATTGTATATATATCCTACCTACCTAATAAAGCTTACAGTCTAACGATGTTATAACAACTTCCGTGTAGTATTTAGCGTAACAAATCCTCAAGACTATTTTTTCTCGTTAAAGAGCAATAAAAAATTATTAATACCTACTCAATTTTGTAAGTTGTTCTTAATTGAATGAAAATTATTTTAACGAAAGTGAAAACTGACTTAACGATAGTGATTCAAAATACGCCTGCGATATTTATTTTACCTCAAATAATTTAGTGTTTTATTTTACAACTATTAATTTATTTTACCTATCGGACACATCGTATAAATGGGTCTTTTGTCACAAATTTTTGTATTTTTGTTAAAGAATTGATATTAAAACAAATGTGTGATTGAATAACAACGCATGTTTTTATCCAAGAAAATAGAATATTCAACTGATATACATATATTTTTGATAAAGAAACTATTTTTTGTTTTAAAAGTTTTCTGCGAACAAAAACTTCTGAAACAGCTATTATCCTGTAAGCTGGGCCTGTTGCATTTGCTTTGTCATGTAAACAGGTTGTTCCGAAACTCAGTCGAAATAGGCTACCTTTGGAGGCCATACCTTAGGAATAGAAATCAAGTTACAGATATTATACCAAGCCATTTGCAGCCTAGTTCAATTAAGTAGGGCCTACTGACAGTAATACGTGCTTTAATCTTAGGTTTGAATCTGTGATTATTATTTTAAAAATTTAGAACCTATTCGAAATAAAACAGCTATTTTTAAAATAGTATCTTATTTACAGAGCATTCATTATATTAACAAACTTTCAATAATACTCCTCACACTTCATCAAAATAATCATTGTTTAGCACCATTTTATTACGTAGTATTTGTACTTCTCTACGGAAACACCGCTCATTATAGCTACATGAAGGGTGCGAAATATCCTTTCATAATGCTGCTCTCTGACTTACGATAAACCTATGTAACTGTGTTAGCTATTTAACTGTTTTATGTTTAGATATAATGTGATCAGTCAGCAGTATACACGTTCTTCACACTGTATGGCAAGGGTTGAAAATCTCAAAAAAGGAATTTAATAAACCATAAATGGATTTAGAAAAATTCACCGTGCATAAATAATCTTTAAGCTCTTGGCCTTTTGTCTCGGCGCCGCGAACGACACATCAGACAAAACTATATGTAATTTATATTAAAGGCATATTTATTCTAATGTGTATATATTAGAAAAAACAGATGGTTTTTCAACGTTATCCAAATACTTTTATTTAAGTTTTGTATATTAGTCTAAACGCATGTGTGGTTTCAACAATCAAATGGTATGTAAAATGCAATAAAGTTAATTCAGAGTCAGTGTCGTGTTACAACTAATGTCTTTATGTAGCCTACGAATAACAGATAGTAACCTTAGAGAAATAAAGCAATATTAATGATTGATATGTAATTATTAAAATGTAACGTTATTTGGCACCAAATAGTAGTATATGGATTAATATATTTATGTTCAATTAACATCATTTTTTTCTTTGAAAGATTTGTGCAATGGGAGTGCATGACTTGATGTAAGCTTTTGGACATACGCCATTGCTAAGCATGCTTAGCAATGGCGTATGTCCAAAAGCTTACATCAAGTCAATTAACAACATATAAAGCAGAGCTATGTTGTTAAGTTGTTTGGAAAGTCCCTGTAAATATGTAATGAAAGAAAATTCGTATGCATAGGTATCTGCCGTGGACTCGCCGGTCCTGCGTACAAAGTTACGTGAATGCTTCAACGGCAGTAAGACAACGCCAGGAAGCAGGTATAGTTGCTTCCTTCAGACAGAGGTGCCCTAACAACCGGCTGATTGCCATCTTTAACAAACTCTTGTCATTGTACGCGTTATTGTTTCAAGCTTGTTAACTTGACACTGGTTGGTGCACCCACGCCTTCCGTTGACAGAACACTGTCGCACAGCTCGCTACACTCGAGGTCACGCCATTGGCGCGCCTCGAACGGAGGGGAAATAAACTAGTTTTGAAAATAAACATACCAAAACAAAAAAATATATATCGTTAGACAGGAAAGAAATATAATCCAAATACGCCATGTTGGTTTCTAGTTTCCTAAGGGCTTTTAAATACACATTTTATTTAACCAAAGAAATTCCGTGTCGTTATCAAAGCAGTGATAATAAGAACAAAAAAATACTGGATTAGGGTCAGAATGTAGCTAAATGAGGCATTGACAGTGCATTAGCCGTTGTCTTCGAGGTTATCGGGCAAACATGATTGAAAAGTTCTAATAATAATAATAATAATAATAATAATAATAATAATAATAATAAGCAGAAGTGACAAATTTCAAAGAAATTTCTTAGAGGTGCCAACGGACCACTTCTTCCCCCCCCCCCCCCCCCCCCCCCGCGATACAAGAATTTCCACGGAATAAATTTTATGGCTCTTAACTGACCATTTACACGTTACTCTGTTAGCAATTACAGTAAATTCACGGGCTTTTCAATGAAGAAACTAGCTAAAATAAATTGAGAGTTCTTCGTTATTTCAGATGGTTGAATCTTATTAGGAACTGCACTGTATTTCAACTTCCGAGTTATGTTTCTTGGTGAAAACACCAAAATAAATAAACACGTGTAATAAGTTATAGTTACTTTGCACTAGCCTTAACACGTTTTTGAGTGCTTTGTAAGTCTTTCAAGTATTTTTGTGGATTTAAGTAGGCTAGACATTAAAGAAACTAAGTGGCCGAAAGTTTATGAAAATAACGATAAATTTACAAAGATACGTGAATAATTTGTAACCAGCGTTCTTCGTAAATTTCTAATGAAAATTTTTTAACAGTGTATTTGAACTACAGGCAGGCAGACAGACTCTCCCTTTCGTTAATACAGATAGCTAGGCTAGGCCTACATTAGGAACATTAGAAACTGGTGCAAAGGGAAGAGGAACTGGTACATGGAAAATTGGGGAAAAGTTCTATTCAGCGATGAATCGAGATTTGAGCTCTACAGTTCCCGAAAGATGAAAGTTCGGAGAACCGCCACAGAAAAGTTAAATCCTAACTGTCTTGTACCAGCTGTCCAGGGAGGAGGTGGTTCAGTCATGATCTGGGGTTGCATGTCATCAGAAGGTACTGGAATATTAAGATTCATTGATGGGACAATGGATTCGCAAAAATACATAGAAACTATGCAGAAGAATATGATTCCATTTGCCCAAAAGCTTCACGGTGGGTATTTCGTCTTCCAACAAGATAATGCTCCATGTCACAAATCTGCAGCAACAATGGAATGGTTTGAAGAAAAAGGAATTTCACTGTTGGACTGGCCTGCTAAAAGTGGAGAGCTCTTAGGTCCGTTCTACAATGACACGTTAACGGAGACGGCTCTTACAGGACACAGTCTCTACAACAGCACGCAGAAGAAGACGGACCCGTACGGATTATCTCGGCAATGCTGAGCTCTTCCACTTACGTGCTCCGTGCGACCAATAGAAGCCGAGTACTTGGCTGCTGTCGTAGCCATGTTTGTTTATGTTCTAAAAACGTTAAAAAAATGTTCATGTACAACAATATCTAGTGTTTTGTTATTACTCTGTCATTTATTTTTCATTATTTACTAGCTGCAAGTGCCCACTTCCCTGGTTTATTTTTTGGCGTAGGTACTTTTATTATTTATATATAATACAGTTTCTTTGTATAAAAACTTTGTTTTTAATTTTGTTTATAACTTTTTTACATAAATATCTTACATATTAAGCATAAACAAATATCTTACATATACTTACTAAATAATTTTATTACTAAACATTCTCATACGCTACATTATATGTTTATTTGTCTCGTGCATACACATACAGATTTTATTCGTACACTCTTTCTTATAAAAAAATCAACTGGAACAGGCACGTCCCATGTCTTCCACATCCTTTATAGCTATCGACGCGCAACCACCATAGTGCACGATGGGAGAATCGGGACTGCTACCACACACATACACCATTCGTCTGCGATGTGCAGTTTTGGCTGCACGGCGAAATATGGGTATGCACACACACGTCCAATTTTATAGATATAGATGTAAATTTTGCACGTGATATGATTTCAAAGCATACTTTTTTTTTAATTAAAAATAAATATTACGTAACCTTCAAATGCAGTCTCATTGGTTGTCATTTAATTGTTAGGTTAGTTTTCGTGCATCGTGGAAGCAGTAGATGGGCAAGTGAAATGTTTCAGGCGATCCGTCTTCGTCTACGTCATCCGTGTCCTCATTTTCGAGACGTCAGGGAACGGAGCTGCCGCCCACCGACCAACTCCCCACTCCCCCTCCAGCATACACACCCAAGTGCTGGAACAACAACAGCGCTAAGTGCGCTGTGTGTCGCATTGTTGTGAACATGCTGTTTTACAGGCGCGACAAACAAAACAACCAAAAATATAAGTTTGCGTGTAAAATAATTCTTGCTATCGAACATACACCAAACATACGACAGACATCGATGTTTTAAGGTTTTTCTTTAATCTACGTGTTTGAGAGATAAACCTTAATACGAATTTATCTGTGCGTAAAGACATTTAAAAGAAATTCACAAATTAACTTTCTTAAAAAATTTGTTTACGAAATCCTCCAATAATTAAAGTGTTACTACTGAACCAGTCAAACCATCTTTCGAAAAAGAAATTCTGATGTTCATTTCTGTAACGTCGCGCCCACGAACGCGATATTCACAGGTGGAAAATATTTCTGATATGTGCGTCTGCTGTGCCCACGAATTCTTACCGCTGACGTCACGCTTTATTGTACCTGATTGGTTAGAAAATTTATTTTGTTTGCATCTCGTCACACCTGTCGCGCTGTTGTGACGTCAGTGTAAATGAACCTCCCAAGATTCTCGCTCCACTGCCACAGAGCACGCACTTAAGGCCAACTAACAAAAGGCGCTTTTTAGTTAAGTTACATCTGTCAAGAGCAGCCAAACGAATATTAGTGGACAAAGTATTACTTACTTTCTGACGTTTTATCATTGCCGGGGTTTTGCGCTGAAACATTGCGTCACAGTTAGTTGAAAAGAACATGACGATTTGTATTTTTTGTACTATGAAAATTTTTGTGCATTATTGTTTTCAGAATCGAATAAGTACTCATTATTACAACAACCACTGAAAGTAAAAAAAAATATACCTATATAGAGTTTGAAAGTAGGCTATGCTACTTACTATGAAATTATGTAATTTTAAATTCAAAACCTTATTTGTTACATAGATCTGTAATTATACAAATAAAATATTAGAATATTATTTGCCGAAAATGTTCTTTTAAAATTTCAATGTAACAAAGAAAATTGTACTTTTTTAAATTCCTATGGAATATGAAACGCAGTAATGCAATCAGAAACAAAATTAGAAAATGTTTCCCTTGCTATACAGCCATTTTCACAAAGCCTCGTAAATACAATTTTACAGCAACCATTAAAATAATTTTACTTCTGAATTTCAAATTTTAAGTTTAAGTCATTTTAAAACTAAGGTCCCAAATTTTAAATTAAATAACTGTGTCATATATGAGAGAAATGTTACAAGCAAGTATTAGGCTATATTTAGTCTTCCAAATTATTCTAAACATGGAGTTGCTGTGTACATTTTGTAAGTTTCATAGAAATATTCCAGAAAATGTACAATGTCCATCTGTTCGAGTATCTTTACGCCAAAACTTGTGTGGGTGTTATTAAACTACTCTAATGTCATGAACTTGCCCGTTCCCTCTTTTACTCACGTCTTTATTGTGTATTCCAAGCATCAAAACGCTTCTAGCCCAAGTAGTTACTTCCGTTATTAAGTTGGCAATTATGTGGATGTGCTTGGGAGTGAGAGTGGGAATGTAATGTGTATTTTCATACCAGCTGTAGTTCTCGTCAAACCTCTGATATAAGTCACAAGCTATGAAACTCTGTTATCTAAATGTAACTGTAGGCTATTATCTTACACGGTATAGTATAGACTAATGCACATAGCTTACAAGTGTAGATTTTCATGTGATAAATTATTTAATGTGAATTCTGCAAAGTGTTTTTTTTTATTACAAATAAATATTTTAAAAACATGTCAAAATTTTTCTGCATAACACTACAAGTAGACAGTGTAAAGTTTACAGAACATTGTTTCCTAATTTATACAACTAATGTTTTTTTGCTTGAGTAAATAAGAATTATAGCCTACTAGCAATTTTTATGATGAACACAGAGATAATGCGTAAATTGTGTATTTCCTGCAGTTATTTGTTTGGGAATAAAATATTGCTTAGCCTTTGAGTTTTAAAAAAATTTTGGTAACGACAGATTCCCAAAAAAACTTTGGCAAAAATAACAAAACCAAATATTAACTGTTTGCAGTAGGCATGGGTATGTTATAACCGACTAATGTGGTTCAACCTGTTCCACAAACATGAAACTTCATAGCGTACTTATGTGAAAGTTTCGAGCACGGTGTATGTGTTAAGATATGGCCGAGTGTTTCAAGGTCATTCACATCGTTGATCTTGAAACATAGCCTATGTGTGCATAGTATTTCTACGTCATAAATTCACGAGGCTACTTTAAATTCTAACTTTTCTTGTTTATTCTCTTGAGGTTCAAAAACTGTTTACTGCCTCACGGCTCGACACATCCACGAACACGGCGACTAAAGAGTAAACAAAATTCTGTAGACGGGAACTTTCTCAAGAAACTCCTAGGAGAATATTATATGCTAAATTATTTTCTTTGGTACGACAGACGATCATATGAATGCAAGATTAACTTTCCGTAAAAAAACAACTAGGCCTAAGAAACTATTACTTTTTACGAACAATTAACTGATAGGTCGATAGTTCCCTCACATTACAATGGTGAACTTAAATAACTAATTTAGTACGTTCAGCAGTAACAGGTTATAGAATGTAGGTACATTTTTACTGCCGTTATAAAGGAATTTGTTTGATAAAAAGGTTTTTCGGAGAGTTTCTTGTTTCAAAAATGTACCACATTTTGATAAATTTACAGACATATGATGGAAGTCACTAAAATTTACATTTAATTGGAAGTTTGGCATTCAAATGTCCTACGCACTATTAACGTTTTGTTTAAAATAAATCCTGATAGTTTTCTTACTTATTATATTCATGACAAATTAATGTCTTTGTCATTCGTAATTTGCTATTACGACTATCTAACAGCGTGGTTGGTAGCAATATTTCCAAGAAATATCTTACAGCGTAGATGTGTCGTGTACGCAGGTTGCAGCTACTTTGAGCGACTTCGCGCTAGCTGTCTACACCACGCGCGCAAGCCACTCTTAGATAAACGCGACCGGTTTATTGTGGTAGCCGTGGCGTTGTAAACAACTTCTACAGCTGCGGGCAAGACGATGCGGGACCTACACTCTACAGTGTAAATAAATAATTCTGAGCTTTTAATGAGTTATGTAAACTTTTTTTGATAAAACATGTTATTGTAATTCTACAAAAAGAGCTTTTTATGAAAGACGGTATATAATGCATTTCTGTGAAACTCAACTAAATGCTGCAATACTAGCTCAGGTAAATAAATCTCTTGTTTTATTTATTCTTCAGAGATTTTTTTGTACAATTTACGGTATTCTCTTAAAAGATTTAAAACAAAAAAAAAACTTAGAAGCTGTTTCCCAAAGAAATTTCTTTAAAAAAAACAAAAATATTTACTATTCATAGGGTCTACAATCTTATTTTTTAACACCAATAAAGTAAAAATAACTTTACGGAATTTTCAAGAATAAAAATCAAGTGATTTTCTTAGTTTTAGATTATTGGCATTTCTTAGAAACTAAACATCGTTTCATCTTCCGAGTAGCCTACTAACTATGTTCTATTTAAACAAGGTAAAAATGCAATGGAAGTTAAAGCTGGCTCTTGCTAAATACTTAACAAGTTTTCAGTAGCTGGTCTTTCTTTGGTGTTCACGTTGTAATGATTAAACTTAATTATAGCAATTAAACTTAATTGCAGCTGTTTTTACGAAAACAGCTGCAATTTTACTGAGAAACCTTGGTTATGTAGGCTATGTCACTTGCGTCGTTTGTTCACTAGTTTGGATGATATATTTAATTTTCCATACGTTCGATTAATAATCTAAAATATTCCGAGGTCTTTTACATGTGCATATAGCCGTATAACTAAAGAGCTATAAGAAAATTATGTCTAACAGCCCAACTGATTAAATCTTAGTGATTAATAAAACGTATTGTTTTACCAAGTTATTTTTAACATGAAGGATGTAGCCTATTATGTGTAGTTAATTTTGTATTACATATTGCAACTACAGTGATTTCACATTAAAAAATACATACATATTTGTTTTAGTAAGCATATATGAAGAATCCTGGTCTGTGAAATAAAATTGTCTACATAGTAGGCTACTACTTTAATATAAATTTCTAATTATTATGTAACTAAGGCCTATATAATTTACTCCAAAATTTTATTTACGCTTCTTTCAGTTAAAAGAATTAAAAACTGGTGTCCCATGTTAACTCAAAAGTACCTACATACTTAATTTATTTCGCGGGCAAATTTGAATAGCACTATCTGACTTAAAATTGATTTATTTAATCAGGTGAGCATTTAAAACATAAAGTACCTATTTTATATAAAAAAAAAAACATTGTGAAATATTTTGTTCGGCAATATTTTCCACACATCCCCAAGCCTTTTAATTTAGTAAACTAAATGTTGTGTATGTATACCTATGTATGTGTAGGTATATAGGCTACATAGTTTTGTTTTCGCGATATTAGGCCTACAACTTTATTAGTCACATAGTAGTTTTTACAAAACCATAATGTGCCTAAAAGTATTTGTCTTTTAAAAACTCACTAAAACTTTCCAAGCAGAATTTAAAAATAAATAAAATGTTAAATAAAAACTGTAGACAGAGAAGCAAACCATTTTAAAGAACATTCACGAGAACTGTTGATTTATGCTTATTATTTGTGGAACGTGCTTTGCCCAAAGTGTGACAGACTATTCTCGTATTTTATTCCACTCTTTCATTTTCTTCGGTTTCTTCTGTAAACACACTTTCCTGCTCGTATTTGTGCTCTTTATTATGGTTGCGTTCTTACCACTGAAAAAGGCTTTCAAAAGGAGTTTTTTTTATTTATTTTCCAAAAGTTTGGTGACTTAACAAGGAGGGGGGGGGGGGTGGGCGAGATTTAAATTTTACCACAGTGGTAATTATGTTTCAAAAGTAACATTATTTGTACACAAATTACATCTTATGTAGCTACAACTTTAATACACCCGACCGTCACTAATGTTGTACTTAGTTAATTTATTATTAGTATTTTACAATGTTTTTCAATCATTCTAAGTTAATAATAAACCTTAAAAAAATTCGTAGTTTGAGAGAAGAAAAATTCATTTTTAGAAGTAGGAATATTTGGTAAAACGTGTAGATACAGTGCGGTAAGGATGGATTAATGCCTCTCCTCCCTTTTATATTAACAATATTTTAAATAACGGATATCGCGATGTTGCTTTGCTATGAAGATAAGATACAAATGCCTACCGTTTTGGTGAATAACCTTGAACTGTCCTTCAGATAATTTTAAAAAATGCATTTACGGTCAGTTATTTTTCAAACTCATTTATTTTTCTTAAAATCTATAATAGCTAGAAACACAAACCCACCGGCATTCTTTAAGGAATGATTCAAAGAATAATAATTTTTTCCCCGCCAGATTTCTTTTATAAGTGGTATAGGCTATAAGAAAGAAAATAAAATTATTATTCAATATTTTTCTCATATTTTTAATAAACTTAACACCAACAAAAATGATAATTTTGTTTATTCTAAGTATGAATGTTATTCACTGGAAAAAGTTAAGTCAAAAGTAAATATGTGCTTTATCAGTATTAAAATATTAGGCCTATAGCTATGAGTAAAGGCAAGAATTTTTCGGAAAAAAATATCTGAATCTTCACACTGCAATTATGGTATTGCCACGCCTGCAGTATCTTCCTTTTGATTGGCGGCCGTCTGCAAGACAACTGTCTTATTTTACCGGGCCATTCAGGTCGTGCTTGCTTACGCACAGAATTACTACGATTGGTCTGCCTACAGTAGACATACACCTGAAAGAAACTCTACCAAACATAAAACACACACTATGCCACAGTGTTTTAACTCCCCGCTGGCCTAGAAATATTTTCGCAAAAAAATGCACGCGCCTTATTATGAGTTAAAAATAATTAGGATAATATTGCTTTAATAACAACAACTGTGGATTCGAATTTCTGATGCTAAATCGTTGAGTTTTTAATATCAAATATTTCTATGAGTTACTTGCTGCTTTTATAAATTAATGTGATATTTGCAGTTGTTCCGCATGTTTTGATGGTTTATTCTGCTGGTACGAAATTGTACAGCTCTTCTGCTATTGTGTGCCACGCCTAGGGCGGAATGTGTTTGTTTTAAGTAGTCGATACCTACTGTTGCGTGTCAGGTTTTACATGAAAATTTTTCCAAATTATTAAATAAAATGCGTGAGCAATTTTTATTCGTTTTTTATTTAAATTTTTCTTTATAAGTTAATAATTGATAATTAATAGGCCTAATTTTAAACCTGAATTGCCAGGAACTATATTGTGTCTACATTTTATTTCCCGTATAGGTAATAAAAATATGTACCAAAATTAACTTTTTTAAAACTTGTAACATTTCATAGCTTGCAATTATTAAATCGACTTCATTTCTTCCGGCAGCTGAGTGCTGCGTATGGTGTCGGTGTCCGCCATCTTAGATTGTGATGTCGCGTTGGCCATCTTGGATGACCTTGACCTTTGACCTTGAACCCGGCTACCATCTTCGATGACCTTAACCTCGGCGGAAGGCCAAAAAAAATTAGAACTTTAAACCAGCATGTGGCGAAATCTGCTGAGAGAAGCGGAACTACTTGGACTAAAATGACTGTAGAATTTTTTTGTACTTTTTACAAGGGAAATCTTTGTAAACTCGGTTGACAACGATATCACTTGTAAAACGCAAGGCAGGGATGTATAAAATTGCAAATGTTGCACAGCTCCGACCTGCAATTTTACAAGTGATAGATACCTACCGATGGCAACTGATTTTCCAAGGAATATCCTTGCAAAAGTACAAAACAATTTTTACAGTGTATTTTTTCATAGTAAGTATATTAATTCGAGTGTTGGTTTATTTAAATTTTTGTTTAAGTTTTTATATTTCAATACAAACTCCCAGGCATAGGCGTGCGCACGGTAGGTGCCACAGGTGCCTTGGCACCACCATTAGTGTTAACGTTATTTTGTTTTTTACAAGCAGAAATAATACATACTTACAAAAAACCGTATTATTTCCAACAAAAAAAAATATGTTTTCCAATCGTGTCGAGTTACAGATATGTGCTCATAACACTATCAGTATATCAATTATCAATCGAACCAACTATACACACGGAAACAAGCCAGGTGCAATTATTACTTGTGTTGTAAACGCGGGCCGCGGCTACGAAACTTCTGAAATGTAAATACTTCTCATAGTTCTCCTCGAATTACATAGAATGCGCGCTCGGTGTCCACTGTTCACTCCACTCGGCAGGCGCACGGAATAATAACCGCCGTCCGCCAGGGTTTATTTAAAAAAAGAGAGAGAGTTTAGTTAGTTTAAAGGTAAGCTTACTCGATGACTTATATGCAGTCGCCGACAAAACATTTTTGTTGTAATTATTCCAAAAGTTAAAACTTTTGCCCACTCTTATTTGTGTATTTTTATTATTTTAATATTTTACATATTTTAAGTATGTTACAAAAACTCCCTTCATTTGATGATTTTAAAACTTAACATTTGAGAATGTTTTTTTCTAGCATTTATTTGGCGTCTTCAGAAAACATGTAAGTACGGTTTTTCAAAGTCACCAGCATGAATTTCGTGCAAACAATTTGTGTAATTTACTTTATGGCTCAAGAAAGCCTAAAACTGTAAATAGTTTAGTAGTTTTCCTGGTGATTATAACGTTCAAAGCCATAATTTGTCATAAAATATGTTAAAATTTTTACATCTGTGTGTTTAATGTTTTTGTTCGGAAACACCTTAAATAGCACCATTTTGCGCTTTCAAATCCAAATTTTTCCGGGGGAGGACCCCCGGACCATCCCGCTTTAGGTTCGGGTCCGTGAATGATAGGGCTGTTGTGTAATCTGGCACCACCACTACTGAAGTCCTGCGCACGCCTATGCTCCCAGGTTGCATCTAACATTATTCTAGAAGCTGACATGGACTCCAGATCGTGGCCTGCAGCGATATCGAAAATGAGTGGGTGGCATTTGAAAGATTGTACGTAGTACTATGGAGTTCATCCTGGATGTCATTGAACCTGCGAATTTTTCCGGTCCCTAGCTACAACTGCAGTCGGCTTCAAACGGGTCGAGGCAAGCTGGGCAGGAGGGAGTCAAGGTAGGCCTATGTGGTCAAAGCCAAGCACCAGGCAAAACGAGCATGAGGCAGCTGGGCACGAAGTTAGCTGGGCACGAGGCAAGCGGGGTGAAAAGCAAGCAAGGTAGGGCACGACGCTTGTTTCGAGGCAGGCTTGTCACGTGGTTCAAGTTAGGCACGAGACAAGCAGGGCAAGTGGTCCACGTTGGGCCTGACTGGCCGGATATAGTCGAGACAGGCAGGATGCAAGGCGAGCACGTAATCAAACTAGGCAGGCGCGACGCAACCCGAAACTTTGTAAGCTGAGGACATGGCCCGAGCCAGGCACCTGAGGAACGTATGTCAATTTTACGTCCTTTTTGTTGTACGTAAGTCCTTTTTGGTGAATTTGCACCCATATAGGTATACGGTTTTTTGATGACGTTACGCCTAAAAGTTAATTATTTTTGTTGAATGTACGTCCTTGTTGATGATTTTTTGTCGTAAATATCCGTCCTATTTTATTGAATGTATGTCAGAGAGAAAATAAATTGTACATTTTCAATTGAGGACTTACTTATTTGTACAAAAATACACAAATTCGATTATATTTTAGTTGCAATTTATGTTATATTTTATAATATTTTGGCTACACGGCCTATATAAATATTAGAGACCTGCAAAATTCGCGGTTTCGATGGCCTTCAGGATAGACTGCACATACCCCTGTACACTCGGGAAAATAACGCAAGTTCATTGGCTACCGACTTGTAATACGTCTCAGCTGGTTTGTCTGTGATTCGATCCTTCTTTGGTTGAGGGTTTATAACTAGAGACCGGAAAAATTCGCGGATTCATTTCGTGATAGGCTGAAATTCAAACTTGTGTACATTTCTGCTGGTTCTGCTATTGGCTTGCAGTTTAACGGGAACTCTCTGGGCCAATGAGAGACTATCGACCAAAGAAGCGTCGAATCACTAGTTACCCAGTGGAGACGCCTCACAATTTAGTATCCAATGAACACGCGTGTTTACTTGAGAAATGCAGAGGATAATAGAGGCTATCCTAGAGGTCATTTAATCCGCGAATTTTTCTGGTCCCTATTTATAACTGGTTGAGATTCGTCCAGATGAACAGTAAGCCAATAGCAAAATTATCTAAGAGGTATATGTGTTTGAATTCTAGCCTATCACCGAATGAATCCGCGAATTTTGCAGGTCTCTAATAATTACTCACAATGTGTTTTCGTAACTTACCCATACATACCAACGTTTAAAATTTCACAAAATTTTAAGGTGAAAACTCATTGTTTACAATGTAGGCGGACAGGGATACAAGTAAGTAAACTAACAATTGTGTGATAGTGTTGAAAAATGCATTCTGCTTGTGCAAAATTATACATGCCAGGTTTAAAGTAGCCTACTTATAGGTATTATTATCACAACATAAAGTGTCATTTAACTTAATGTTAGTGTAATTTTAGTAGCCTATCACATTTTTTGAGTAAAAAAATAAGAAAATTCATTTATTTACATTGCAACTTTTTGTTTATTAATGTTTATTTTGAAGAATATAACCTACATTAGGTGTAAAATTTTGAATGAAGTGGGAAAATTACACCAGAAATTTGGCTTGACAGGCACACCGGAATACAATTGAGCGAATATTCATTTGTTCATTGTGTTTAAATACTTACGCTATTTGTAGAATTACACAAACCATGTTAGTATGTTATTGTCACAACACAACGTGTTATTTAACTTAGTGGTGGTGAAAATTTTTACAAAGCTATTGAGGATGTAAATTTATAAGAAGAATTGTTAATTTACTGTGTACTTTTACAGCAATGTTGAGTTTTTAGAATACTATACCTAAACACACATTTGGTGTAAAATTTATGATACCTATAGTTGTAACTTTACACAATGATTGTGTAAAATTACACAAACGGTAGCCTATGTATGTATTCCAAATGACACGTCAAAAATGGAAAAATGCACTTATAATGAATGTGTAAATTTACACTTTTATTACACTCTGTGTACCGAATTTCGCTGCTCTAGTCCTTACCGTCTGCGCGCTACGCGAACTTCACATTGATAGACTATGTGTAGCCTACCGTAAGTTTAATACAAAATATCGAGGTTATCTGCTGTCAGAAGAAATAAAATAATGAATAACTTGTACCTAACGTTCTTATTGTTAGGTGTAAGTAGAAAAGTAATTGTAAGAGCCATGATTATTTAGCGGATTCATTTCCCTTCAGGCTAGAATTAACGAGCCTATACGTACATATACGGGCTCTTTTGAGTACTCATTAGTCAATAGCAAAAACCACATCATTTGGTAGGTTTCACGTGATTGGGTTACCACTTCTCCTTTTTTATAACATGCTCAGGTTCAAGGTCGTGACAAATGTGTAGCTGTAGGCGTAAAATCTGTATGAGCTACCTATAGGCCTATGTATGTGCCAAATAATAGAGGCTCCATTAATAGAGACCGGAAAAATTCGCGGATTCCTTTCGCGATAGACTATAATCCAAAAACGTTTGCCTTTTTACCGCTTCAGTGATTGGGCAACAGTTTATCTGAATGACACTCGGCTAATGAAAAACCTCTCACAATAGAAGAATCGAATCACTAGCGTCCCAGTTAACAGGTAGATATCACGAGTCAGTAGCCAATTAGCAGATGTCATTTTCCCGCATGCATAGAGGATCATGGAGTATATCCTACAGGTCATTGAAATCGCGAATTTTTCCGATCTCTATCTATTAATGATCATTAAAATCTAATTTTTTACGTAGCGTGATATAGGGGCTACATAATTGTTCAGACCTTATCTAAAAAAGAATAACGTAATTTTACTTTAAATTATATTTTCAATTGATTGTCAAAATATTTTTGCATTATGTCAAACCACACCGGTGTTTTGTGTGTAGAAAGGGAAGAATACAGATTTTCAAACATTGGTACAGCTTTAGCAGAAAGTGTTTTGATGCTAAAACCAAAAACTTTTTAATAAACGTTGCCGACATAATTTTTAATATTTTTATCATTTAACACTTACGTGATTATCCACTAATAGATTTCTCCGATGCACAGATTTTAATCAAAAATCGGTTACTATTCTGCCGTACCTACCGTTTTAACAGCGAAAAAAAAAAAAAGTAACTTCTACACTTAAAATAAGTTACTTTAAATTAAAATACTAAAGATGAAATGCAGAAACTTATGTGAAAGCGCAACACTGCAAAGTTTGAAAAAAATATATCGTTTTAAAACTTTTATTTTACCTATATAAGATATTCCAAAATGTTTTTGTTTTTTTTTCGTTGCTTTATATTTCCTTAAAATGCGTAGCTTACATTTAAAATTTAGTGGTAAATGCAATTTTCCTGTTCATTTGTTTGTTTAACGTCGATTGTATAGTTTTGGTTAGTAGGTACACTTCGAAAAAAATAACCCAGTGTTACGACACAACACAAATGCAGGGAATTAAAAAAATATATATGTTTTATGAAATATGAAGGACTGTACAGCCTATTACTAGAAGCGTTAGCAATATGAGCAAATATATGACGGAAAAAAAAATCGTTTCGTAAATCCATTGCTTCTCCGAAAGACGGGGGAAACGGTCGGTCGGAGATGCGACATCTTCCGCAGCGCGCTCCATACTGGGAGCGGCTGTGCGCTGTCGCCTGGCAACCGGGCCTCGTGAGCCACCTCCTACCTCCGCGGCGGTCGGCGGCCGACTCACATTGGCCGGCGAGGGCCCCGGCGCTACTGCGCATGCGCCGCGGCCATCCTGGCCTCCGTCTGCCTCCCCTCCGTGACGTCACTGCGATGCTCCCCCTCTCCCGCGGCGGGCAAAGATGGGAGTCGTGACGTCGCGGCGGCCGGACAGCCAATCAGCGAGCTCACACTGCCGTATATCTCTCTCCCCTCTGCGTTCCCCCAGGAAGGAAGGGGAAAACCTCCCTACCCTTCTCGTCACGCTTTGAGGGGAGATCTTTACGACTCCGCAGGGAGAAGATGGTCCTGGGTTTTCATTGGCGAGCCGGCTGACTGGATCCGCCTGCGCGGCCGGGATGCGCGCGAGCTGTCGTGACGTCACACGAGGCGCCTCCACGCAGTTCCGACTCCCGCCGCTTGGGGCGCTTTCCTGCGAGCCAAGAAGATTTTCTCCCACATACGAAAAAGAACGTGAAATTGCTGACATTAAAAAAAAAATGTTTATCAGGGGAGTACAATGCTGTAACCCAATATAAAGCAAATTTATCTCATTTGAATTATAAATTATTTTACCTGAACGATAATCTAACCATGTAGATACTAAATATTTTCTTGTTTATTGAAAAAACTTATATTTTAAGTATCATTTAATACGTGAATCAGCACTATGAAAATGGGTTGTTTATTAAATTATTTCGTTACGATTTAGCTATCTTAGTGTTTGATGAATGATAATTTCGATTAAACTAACATACATTTATTAATTTGACCTTTATCTGATAGTAGCTTTATCGTTTAGTCTTAATTTTTAGGAAAATTGGACGATAGATTCTGTGTAAATGGCTTAATGCAATACAAACCAACTTTCAACGATTAGAAATGACAAGAATTAATCATACAAACATATAGCTATAATAATATTGTTTCGCCTACAACTTACGCAATTACTTTATCGAGTCGAAATAAATTTTTTATCTCTTAGGCTTCATAACGTTCTTGAACATAACGTTTACTACAGCGTTTAAAAACAGGATCGAGTTGGGCTACGAGCATTCTGGCCAAACATCTAACATGGAGCCAAATAATCAAGTGATCTGTAAAGTACGCGCAACTATTTAGTGACAGCCTAGAATGCAAATGTCTCTAAGTACACTAAAACGCCTCTGGCGATGTATTCTAGAGACCTGAAAAATTCGCGGGGTCAGTGACCTCCAGGATAGACTCTACTACACTCTACACACTCGGGCAAATGCCACCTGTTCATTGGCTGCTGACTTGTGAGTCGTCTCGACCAGTGGCGGATCCAGGATTTTGGTTTGGGAGGGGCTTGACCCAGCTGAGGCTAGGCTTTATCAAGGCAAACACTAAAACAATAGTGGACCCAGATGCTTTTGGAGGGGGCTTGAGCCCCTTAGCCCCCCCTCTGGATCCGCTACTGGTCTCGACTGAGTGTCTGTGATTTGACACTTCTTTGAGCGAGGGTCTCTTATTGGCC
Organism: Bacillus rossius redtenbacheri; assembly: GCF_032445375.1. Taxonomy (NCBI): domain Eukaryota; kingdom Metazoa; phylum Arthropoda; class Insecta; order Phasmatodea; family Bacillidae; genus Bacillus; species Bacillus rossius. The sequence continues at coordinate 10,854,829 of NC_086336.1, read as the reverse complement.
CTCATTTCTCCAGATTATCTAACAGTGAACCAATGGTAGAAGCAGCGCTAAGGTACCTATAATTATTTGAATTGTAGAATATCACGGAATGAATCCGCAAATTTTGCAGGTCTCTATGTATTACGAGTTATTTGACACTCCCTGAAGGACTACGAGCAAATAAAAAATAAAAATAAAATATTATAATTATTTGGTTAATGGAACAGATAGCTTACTTATATTAATGTGAGATACAAACATTTGTAAATTTGTACATTTAGGTACACGAAAACAACTTTATCACTATAAAATATCTAGTGTTCGCAGTATTAATGGATTCGGATTCTTATCCGAGCATTTATGCTTTATGTTGTTCTAGTAAGTACTTCCAATAGTTTACTTGTTACTTATTTATTATTATTTATTTTTTTAATATATTTATTTGTAAACGTTTCCCTGAAAAGCATTAACTGTGCACATGCAAAAGCATTATAAATGTTAAATAACGTCAATTTGTTGAATATTCGTTAATCTATTAAATTATTTTTAAAAACGTGCTTGAATGAATCATATTTTAAAATATATAATTATGCGCCAATTTTCGTAGAAAATAGTTTTGTCTGGAAAAACGAATTTTATATATGTAAAAATAACCATAGCCATGTATTGTACAAAGTTACAATACCTGTATTTATTGTAGCATTACCAACTTTTTCTTGGAAACTGATATCCAAAGGAATCTTTTGTAACAGTACAGGAAATCATTTTCCGTGTAGGAAACATTTGACTGAACCATGTGTGACTCAAAAGATGAAGTGTGGAAGCAGTCAATGAAAACGCGGCATCGACTTGATAACGCACTCGTGTGTGGATTATGTACTGGCCCCAGAACATAGACCTATCGAAAATTTTGCAGGTTCCTGTGAATAATGTGTAACCGAACGTTAGAATAACTTTGTCGGAATTTTTCATACCGTATCTTATGAAGGCTTTTTAATTCAATACAGCCTATAAATAAAATAGTGGTGACCACACCTAGCTGCACTGTTAAAAAATTGTTATGTTTACAAATAACTTTAATTTAAAAAGTATTTGCAAAATATTTTTTTTGTAAGTACAGAGACAAACGCGAAAGTGTAAATTGTAGCTGCAATACGTTCCTGTGGCATAAGCCTATAGTTTGCAAAACTAATTATTTGTGTGAAGAAAAATGTAGCGTAGCCTCCCAAATTATGATAAACAGGATGTTACAATGTTCACCGATAAAAATGTAGCCTATTAAAAATTGCCTTAGGTCTACGTGATATATTTCAGAAACTTAGTGTATAAGGAATATTCTTGTAATTTTTTTAAATAAAATGTTTACAGTGTATGAAAAATAATAAAAATATGCGGCATCATTTATATGATTTTTTTTTAGTTGGGAGACTATAAGAATTGTTTTATGTTCTTGTTAAAATACATAATTTGATTTGTACAACTATATTCTGTAATTTACTTATTCTGTTAAGTATATTTGTAGATTCACAGGTAAATATTTTTGCAACTATTTTATAAAGTTATTTTTTAACTTTCACTTTTATATTTTGTAAATGCTGCTACGATATAAGCTTACCTAAATTTGTGCAGAACTAAGAACTAAAACTAGATATCCAACATTAACTAGTAAACTATTTGAATACAAATAATCTTAGAAGGTTTGATACAATTAATGTAGGCCTAGGTATTTTAGCAACTACAATGTGTCTCGCGTGTAGTAGATATGTAAATGTTTAAATGATTAATAATTTTTATTGTTATTTACAAACATAGAAGATACATATTATGTACGTGCCTCATCCCTAGAAAAAAAACGGTGTTAGACACGCAAAAAAAATCATTTCTTCTTAAACTTCTACTTTGTTAAGTGGTATTTTCTTCATAATATTAAATAAGGTTGATTTTATTAAATGGATTTCTCTTTTTCCTATTTTGCTTTAACGGGAATTATTAAAATTAAGAGCTACGCATTTTTATCATATTTATAACATAAAAAAGAGTTCATTTGAAAGTTTGAGTTTAACTTCACAAGTGTACACACTTGCAACTGGTTTTATAATGTCACATATTAACGTTTATTATATTCTGAATATAAAGCAGAATTTTGCTTCCGTCAGCCTATAGGTAACAGTGCTAATTCATAAACAGTTATAAAATATGTAAAATTTGAATGAGTTAGATGTAGTCATTAACACACATCTTCCAAAATCATTAGCATATTCCGTGTATTGAAACACCACGTAAACCAAAATTATTAAAAACAAATAATTTATCGCTTAGGACTATTAATTGTTGTGGAAACTTTTCACGTTCTAATTTAAAAAAAGTACCGGATCAATGAAATCATAAAAGCAATCTTTAATTGATTCCAATGGTTTGGAGTTAAATGAGAAATGAACAGCTGCCTCCCTCCTCTACACACACACACATACACACACACACACATTTACGCTTGTACTGGACTATAATCTATAAGCTACTACGATTTGAATTATTGATCTCTGAAGAAACTGTAGGCCTATCAATTAAAAATCGATATAATGTGCTATTGAAATTAATAAATAAGACAAAATTAATTTCATTTTACCGCGATGCCTATAAATAGAGACATGCAAAATTCGCGGATTCATTGACCTCTAGAATAGACTCCACAGTCCTATAAATACCTACTCCCGGAAATGACACATGTTCATTGGCTACTGACGCGTGAGACGTCTCAACTAGGCTGTCCGCAATTCGGCACTTTCTTGGTTTAGTGTTTCCCATTGGCTCACAGTTCCCCGGATAAAATGTGGGCCAATCGCAGAAGCGGTACGAAGGTATAGTTGTTTTGATGCTAGCGTATCGCGAAATGAATCCACGAATATTGAATGTCTCTACCTATAAATAAATAACATTGATACTGCATTATCCTATATAGGTATAGTTACGCTCTTCACTGACTTAATGATAGCGTAACGCTGCGAGATAGCGCTTGCCTGCAGAATGACAGTGTGCGACGGGAAGTCTCCCACCAGGAGTCTGAGGGCGGCACTCTGCTTGTAGCCGCACTTGCTGCTTCACACACAGCAACACTTTCATGATTTTAATATCTTTTAACAAGTGCATTTGTATTTTTCACCAAAATATGGTGTTAGAATTTAAAAAAAAAAGAGCTTTTACTTTTATTTCAATTGTGAGATTTCAATAATTTATTTTATTTTTCTAATTTAAATAATTAACTTCGCAAATTAAGTACGTAAATATTCAACTTATCGCTGAAAATCAATTTCGATTACGTGAGTATTTCCTCATATTTAACTAAATATTAGGGTAAGACCGCCTTAATTGGACCACCGCTTAAATTGGAACACGTCTGTAGCGAGGAGACAAATGAAGTGATCTGCCATCTTTCAGCCTACGCGTGAAGCTAGTGTGCCGTGGAAGTAGGAGAGACAAAGGAAACTGTCCACGCATTGTGTTTGTAGTCGTGGTCCGTGAGTGTTTAGATTTCAGGAAGTTGATGTTATTTTCATTGTAATTGCGTAGCAAAGTGTAAAGTGCAATACAGCAAGCACGGTGAGTTTCTGCCCATATGTTTTAAGTGTTGTTTATGTGTATAGTTTTAGTGTATTGCACAGAAGGTTGGATGAAAACGTGTTTGAGAACAACAACAGAGTTCAAAATATGGCTGATATGCTTAAATTGGACCAACAGTATTTTCCTATATTGGACCAGTGGTCCATTTTAAGCATATTGCACAATCATTTCGTCCAGCTATCGTGCCACGGATTATCCTACACGGTGCAGGTTTATGTTTGATAAATCACTTCTCGACTGTCCCAAAAGGAACTAAGGAACGAATATTCAATATGAATGAGAGGAAATATATGCAATATTTTAAAACTCAATAATTCTGTAATTTATCTACATAGTTGGCTGATTTTTTTTTTGATACATTCATGAGTCTTGTTTTATGGAGAGAGATTACTTGTTATAACCACACCTGTCGTTATGCGAAATTACTTTTTGCAAGAATAGGTTTTTTTTTTTTTCAAATTCTCTAACTGTTCATCATGGCATGTCAGTAGTTAGGGACATGTAAATTTCGCGATTTTTTAAGGACAAGTTAAATTTGCAAAACATGTACATTTGTTCAAGGGAAATAACCGTTGAGTCATTTGAAACCTTTTTCCGACGCATCCTGGTTTTGTGGAATTTGTGCTACAGTTGCAGAACGTGAAATGATTCAGTGCATGCGTTGCAAAAAGTGGGCTCATGTGGACTGTGCTAAAGTCAAGCCACGTGCTAAAAAGTACTTTTGTCATAACTGTCCATAAGAACATTCACTTTTGTTTCTTAATATGCAAGAAATAAGGTACATACGTTTTGGTCCAATATAAGAATACTATAGTCCAATTTAGGACAAGCTATTCCTAAATCGGAACAAACACATTTTGAGAAACTTGATTTTTTTTATAGATAATTAATGTTAAAACACCATGTGTTTATTATCTACACGTTGCTAACACATAAGGGATCAACATATTTTTTTTGTGCGGTATGGTATTTGTTTTTGTATTGTGTAGCATTAATCAAATTAAACTGGTCCAATATAGGCGGTCTTACCCTACCTATTGAATGAGACGATTCACACGCAAGTAGTTTTTCAAGAGGTTCTTCATTTAAAACCATTTTATGTCGAATACTTTTTTATCATTATATATCATATGTATGAATATATATATTTATTTATTTATATATCAGAAATAATTTTCATTTGTACAATATTAAAACAATATGAAATTTTAATAAATATCTCGTGTATATTAAATTGTTTGCTGTAATCATAATTTTTCAACGAGTGCCTTAGGTAACTTAACAACTAACTAGTAGGTAAGATATAGGTCCTATCTTTGTAGCTGGTGATAGTTTGCTTGAGGTGACTAGGCCATTCAGGACGCGTTTGCTTCCGAGCTTAATGGTTGTGATTCGTATACCAGCTGTAAACATGTAACTGAATGAAACTGAACCAACCACGAAACACAGACGATGCTCCATTGTTTTAAAACTCAGATATTCTCGAAATATTTTCGCGAAAATTACATGCCTCTAAATATGATCGTACACAAGGTCACGAAAATAGAGGTGGGCTTTGTAGGTCAATGCCATTGTTTGTTTGACATTTAAAGTCTCTAAACAATAATGCTGGTATGATTGTATCTATTAAACATTTTATAAAATAAAATTAAAAAGGACAAATGCATACCTAATCACGTATAACTAATTGCAACCGATATAAATGAGCGAGTTAGACACAATAGGCCAATCTTAATAGAAAAATTATACCTATATAAAATAATAAATTTTAGTCTGAAAGGCCTTATCCTTTGGAAAAAAATGTTTTGACGATCTAAAGATAGGCCTACACTTATGCGTTAATTAGGCAACAAAAATTCTTTATATTTTTTTTTACAAAAAACGAACTCCTTAATAAATCATTTAGGCATGCATCGAGGAATTTTTCAGGCAAGTTTACTTGTGAAGGCACATATCTGAAAGGTCTAGTGTTAGAACTAATGTTGTTATGAATCCTTTTAACACTTAGGTAACTGTAGAAAATAACACACGTTGAATTTTGCTAATGGGCCTAAGAACCTACTGTATACATTAGAATTTTACGTATTTATAAGTTGTTTACAAATGTTAAGTAATATAATATTTTATTTAAACATATATATGTTGTAAATGTTACTAGGCATTGTTTCAAGACATATATTTTTCCTTCCATTAAATATTCACAAAATCAGGTAAAGAATATCTGTGGAGTTGGTGCCCCTGAGGTAAGGCCTATTAGAGCATGTTGATAAAAGTAGAACATACAGGGATTCACTTTTAACCTATTGCAGTCTACACTTCTCGCAGCTATCATCTGAAGTTTCCAAACCTATGATTAGAGAATAACTATAACGAATACTCGATCTTTTAAAAATCTTACATGGCGAATGTAAAAACTAGTAGCCATGTAACATATAGGTATTTGTAAACATCTGATTATAGTTTTTTTAAATCATATTTAATATTATATCTACCACTAAAATTATTATGCCTACAATTTTATAATATAATTTTTTCACATTGTAACAAATAAAATTTTTTATATAGCCTACCTTAATGTTGTTCACTAATTATTTCCCGAGGCTTTTAAACGCAAGTAAAAGAGAGTTTGAGATTTCCAACATGTTTCTACGTTGTATACCTAGCCATTTTAATAACCTCTGTATTTTCCTTGTATCTAAGTTCATGAAAAATAGTATTATCTTTAGATAGCGTACAAGATTTCCAAATAATTTCACAGCAATTTAGGATCGGATAAATTAAACTGTTTTATACGAGGCAATAAAAAGAAATCGAAAACTGGTTTATATAGAATGGTTTGTATGACAGTACAAACATATTTGTCTGAAGCTTAAAGAAGGGAGAACCCTGGGATTAAAGCGGACTTTAAATACATATTTTAAAACCATCACTAGAACAAATATTTTTTTAACTTTTTGTTTTAAACGAGTAGAAATTGTTGCTACAATTTTTCACTTGCGTATAACGTTTCAAAAAAATTTCAACTTATATTTAAACAATTTTTTTGTCGTAAAAACTATAAGCCTATAACAATTCTAGGTACTGTCTGTAGCGCATTAGCGATTAAAAACATCTTAAATCACCTTTAGTGAGTATTGATGTATATGCCTACATTGTAATGACTCAGTTGCCAACGATACCTATCACTTGTGAAAATGCAAGGCAGAGTTTTGTAAAATTGAGTTTCCCAAGGACTTTACTTGTAAAAGTAGCCTACTTACAAAAATTAACAATTTCTCAGTGTTACTTGGTCTCACCCGCCATGTATTTATTTTTAATGTCTCCTCTTTGCTATTATTTAAGGGTTTAAACTGAAATTTTAATACAATAACTCCCTTACATTTGTTTTTCTGTCACAGAAATTTGAACAGATATTCACTAAGGGATATATAATGGCCGTAGAGACCTGCAAAATTCGCGGTTTCGATGGCCTTCAGGATAGACTGCACATACCCCTGTACACTCGGGCAAATAACGCAAGTTCATTGGCTGCCGACTTGTAAGTCGTCTCAGCTGGTTGGTCTGTGATTCGATCCTTCTTTGGTTGAGGGTTTATAACTGGTTGAGATTCGTCCAGATGAACAGTAAGCCAATATAAAAATTATCTAAGAGGTATATGTGTTTGAATTCTAGCCTATCACCGAGTGAGTCCGCGAATTTGGCAGGTCTCTAATAATGGGTGTAAAATATAGCGAAGTGATAGGTAATATTTAACGAACACTTGCAAAAAGTTGTACCTATACTGTTAAAAATTACAGTAAAATTACGGAACATTCAACCAAGAATTCATCTGAAATAAACGAACAGTTCTTACTAATTTCAGAAACTGGTTCTTCGTAGAAAAAACCACGAATTTAAACTTCGGAGTTCTATTTTTCTGTATTAACAAGGTAAACGCACGCGTGGTAGAAAGTGTTTTTATTAATCTTAACCATTTTTTAAATGTTTTTATTTCATTCAAAAGTAATTATCGTGTGTTTAAATTCAAAGTATCTAAGCGTACTTTGTACCTATAAGTTTACGAAGATAACGACTGTTTTATGTCTATCCCTGGATAGTTTGTAAAGAGAGTTCTTCTTTAATTTAAGGTGAAACGTTTTTACTGTGTACACATTTGACAGTTTGTGGATATCTGTTGAAAATAAATATTCCCCAGAACAGCAAAAGAAAATGCGATATAGTGTTAAAATTTCCGTTTTAGCATTTGAATAATTGTTAATTGCGAGAAAATGAACAAAAGTTTACATACAGCAAGCGAGACTGAGCGTTAATTTCCTTTCCTCTGTCCCCTCCCTCTCTAGTTTCTCAAATTCTTTATCTAATTTTTACGTGACAACGTCTAATAAATCGATGATCGCTGGCTGCACGCACGAGAAAGTGTCCCGTTACGCACTTTGTCCCGTTGCGCTGTGACCCGTTACGCTCATTGTACGCTTGCGCCGCATCTATCTCTCTTCCACTTGATTGGAACAACCATCGATTTGACTTTTTCGAGGCACATTAAACTTGAAACACTCCCATTCGTGTCCTAATTTTCCTATCATCGTCCTATCATTAACAGAATAACACAGATTGGAAGAAGTTAAATAGCAAACATGGATAAACGTCATAGTTAAAATAATCTATTCGTTAAAGTAATAAACATATTTGAATTAATGAGTGCAAATAAAAGTAAATTTATCAATTAAATTGTAGATTTCATTTCACTCCTTCTTTGTATCCATACAAACTAGTGATAATTCAATAAAAATGATTCAATATTATTCATAAAAGTATGCAATCATTTCATCAATGTTTTGTTATGATGTCACGTTAAACTATCGTTCGTAAACCGACTTTACAGACAACCAATTTTTTTTTTCGCGTCTGCCTGAAGAATTTGGCCATTCCTGCAAATGTGTGATGCTTAATTGGCTTGGTGGAGGGAAGGAACATGGATATACCTATGAAGTTGCAAGGGTATAGAAATTATAAGTAGACCTATAGCTATTTTAATTTCTCCAACTACAGGAAAACTTACAGCCCGGTCAAAAGTACTTAAGCTGTGTGACATGAAATAGGTAGGGCCTCCTACCTATAGTTTCTAGGCATATCTTTTCGAAAAAGTAGGCTTAAAGAAATTTTTCTACTAGCAGTGCCGGGTAGATTCTCCGTTTTCTGTAATCCAAATCTTTAATTTGAATCCCAAAAAGTACTTCAAGAATATACCCCTCAAATCTGAATCCAGGTCTCAAAGAGTCAAAAATTAAATAATTTACTAGAAATTAATATATTAAGTACTATGTTATTGACACTAAAAAAATTTAAATGTTTGGTTCGTAAACAAAGTTTCCATAATCAATAAAATTGTTAATTTATTTATATAGTTACATGTTAAAGGTACAATATCTTGGGGAATGATAACTGGATAGGTAAGAAAATATTAGCTTAGTAAATTTCAGATGTTATCAGGGTTGGATTTTTTAAAGTGCTTTATTCCTTCTTATATTTTTCCTCAAATCTATTTTCAAGAATATCGAATGCTTCGAATACTAAGGTTTTGATGGGATTTGAGGATTTGAGGATTTTATTAGCCAATCCCTATTTACAACACAAAACATTTTGCTCCCGTAGACCATATTTTTTTCCAGAAAGAAAAGGAATGATAATTATGTACCTATGTAGCCTTTTTTTATCTCTGAAATATCATTGATTACTTTTTTTTCTTACAAAATTAAAACATTATGGCTGCCTATGACGTGTGAATGTAGTAATGGTTGGGCGAAAATGTTAAATAATTCTTTATATACCTATAGTATTACATATATATATATATATATATATATATATATACACAACAAGGATCACAGACTATTGTTTGTTATGAACATAAGTAACCTCTAAATTTGGGAAACTGGATGATAGTTGGTTACCTATCAATGATAATTATGTAGTAGGCCTAATTATATAGCGAACAGTCATTTGTAATACATATTTATCTGTCACGTTTTTACTAAATGGATCCACAGTTATTTCGTATATATTTTATCAGTGCTCTACATTATCTTAGTTGGTAACTCCATCTTATTTTAAGCCAAACGAATACTTGAAAATCATTTGTATGTAGAAAAAATGTTAAAAAAAGTTTATCGAGAGAAAATTTGTTTTTGATACACACAAACATAGGCAGGGAGGTAATTTAATGATATTTTACTCTCTAAAATATAGAATGTCTCTAATATTATAAATTTTCTGAGTTACGCCGCTGAAGTTTACAAATAAAAATTACCTTTCTAAAACGACGCAGGCCATGAAGTAAGTAGTAAATTTTTTACTGATTAAATGTTGTCTGAGTGAAAGCTGATAAATCCACCCAATTGTTATCGAAGTATAACTATTTCTACAAGTTACATAAGTAACTAAAATAAATATTGTTAACTATTAGGCTAGACCTCATACTATTTAAGAAATACAGATGCTCCAAGATTCATATGCTTTGAACAAAAAAATAAAAGGTAGAAAGTAATCTCATTATCTACCTTTTTATTACTTTGCACTTTTTTAAGTTCATCAGTGTGTGTATATAGAACTATAGTGCAGTGATAACACATTTAGTGCAAATCTGCCATGTTATTTTCACATGAATCAAATTAATAAAAGTGTGATTAAAGAAAAATAATTTTAATTAGGCCTATGTAATACATTTTTAATTTTAATAAATATGATACCTGTCACAAAGATTTGTTTATGTGTGTTGATTTTATTCAATATGTTATCGCACTATTTTACAATAACTAGAAAAAGCAGTGTTTTAAACACGAATATATTTACCTATGTAAGATTTTTGTGATTTGAGTTTAGAATCAGTAGCCTATACAGTAGAATATTGATTATCCGTGACCCGATTAACCGGTTGTTCAATTAAAGCTAAAAAAAAATTTGCACGTAACTATGCATATTGTAAATATAATTCATATTTTAAAATTAAAACCGCGTATTTTAGGTCAATACAAATAATATAATTACCACATATTTTTAGATATTAATTATTAGTGTCAGAAATATCTGTACAATTGTTTTGTATAAATTACTTACGAAATTTTGCTGTACTGTATTGCTGTATTGTAAACGATGAATAGCCTATATTTTAATTAGATTATCCGTGATTTTCGCTTATTCGAGCTGACCTCCACCCCCCTCCCCCCCCCCCTATTTTAAAAGGTTAGTCAAGGTTCTACACTGTCTTAAATGCAGTGTTTTGTATTTTACATGTCCTACATCATATAACAGCTTAAGATATCGGTGAAATGAAGCATGTAAGCAAATAAATAAGTATAAAGCCATGGATTATACGAATTGTTTTACGGAGGCATGTAGAACGTTCAGCTTTTTTGTTTACAAACTTCTGTGTGTGAAATTACTTTAACAATGGATGTTTAAACGTTAAGCTGGACTCACGGTGAACCGTTGCTTCCATCCGTCATCCGTCATCCGTCATTCGTCATCCGTCATCCGTCCGTCCGTCAACGAACCGAGCGATTCACGGCCATCCGCTCGTCCGTCATTGCATTGTTCTTCTTGAATGCTTCCAACTATCAAACATAAAAATATAAACACAGTAATAGATAGGGACCGGAAAAATTCGCGGGTTCAATGACCTCCAGGATGAACTCCATAGTTCTACGTACACTCGGTCAAATGCCACCCACTCATTGGCTGCTGTCTTGTGAGACGTCCCAACGTAGCAGCCTGTGATTCGTATAAAGCTTTGGTTGGGTGTTTCTAATTGGCCCAAAGTACTCCAGGTGAGTTGTGAGCCAATAGCAGAGGCAGCACTGATGTAAAACTATTTATATTTTAGCCTATCGCGAAATGAATTCGCGAATTTTTCCGGTCTCTAGTAATAGAATCTGAACGACTTGACAGAATTCGATGGGGTTGGTTTTGTAGACTAGATATTTTCCTTGCGAGATCTGAATGTACATAAATAGTCGCTACAGTGTATAGTAAAAAAATGCAAACAGATTTTCATAAAGTAAGAGCTTAAAACAAAAAAAATTAAAAAAGTTTGTAAAATTATTAAAATAACATAAGAAAAAACCCTATAATAATGAATACTTAAAACGAATTATATTTCAATGAATTTCTTTTTACAGTTATATAATAGAAAGTTTAATAATTAAAAAATTAGCATAACATTTCTTTATATTTCGATTCTAATATTTGATTACTATAGAGGTTTTCCTTATGATATTTTAATAATTTTACATACTTTTTTCAAGTTGGTTTATTTTTTAGTTTCAAGCCCTTACATTGTAAAAATTGTTTGTACTTATAGGTATAAGGAGAATCATTGTAAACTAAGTTGCCAACGATATCACTCGTAAAACTTCATTGCAAAGTTTTGTAAAATTACAAATGGTTCAAATCTCTGTCATGCAATTTTACAAGTGGTACCGTTGGCAACTGAGTTTCCAAGGACTTGCCTTGTAAATAACAAAACATTTTTACAGTGTATTTTATGATCATATTTTTACATTTTTTAAAAATATACACAGTATTGACAATTTATGTACATTTAGGTATCTGTAGTGAAAATATATATCAGATAAACTTAACCCCATCGAATTCAGTCACGTGGTTCTGATTCTATTACCTATTGTTTTTATATTTTAGTCATTCATGCACAGTGCGACATATCCTTAACCTCTTAAACCTTAAATTTTTTAGAAAATTTATCTTTTAAAGATTTATAGTTTTGACGATCATGCACGTACGCTAAGTTCTTATAAATCACTGAAAAAACTTAAAATTATTTATTTATTTAAATATATTTTCGAGTTACCGTACATTAAAAATTACTTTCGTGACTCAGACAACATTTTGTTTGAAATATCATAATTAAAACTTGTATAAAGATAACTTAAAAAAATTATATGAAAGCAGCTAAAAATAACTAGAAAACATTTCAACATTAAGGCAAATACTTTTCAAACATTTTTGAGGTTATAATTTTTTTCGTCTGTTCGTCGAAAGTTAGGCTTTGCCACATTCCCTAAGTCGCGTCTGTATGATCCATCTGACCGTGTTGTCTGATCTGTATGAACCTTTTGTCTGACCATTTGGTAGGATTTTCTGTAGCAACGAGCCACATGCACTTGTCTGATGCATCCAGTTCACGTTATCATACATATAGAGAAGCATGGAATAGGTATTTACCTCGGCTTTACTCGAGAACTTTATAAAAAATATAGATTAATATGAATGCATATAAATGTTATTTCGATTCTTTTAAATTTTAACTAATATTTTAATACCTATATATTTGGACCAAACCTGTTATTTTCATGACTAGACCCGTTTACCATTTTATTTACTTTTTCGGGTACTTCGTTTTCCGTTTGAAGTAACTAAACGGAAATCAAATTGAACTAAATGCTGCTCAAGGCGAAATTATATGAACAAATAATTAAAAGGTTTGTTTGGCAATAATTATGTTCGCGCGATTTTACTGTCTAATTATACCCAGCATGTCGCTCAGTGGCAAATTTTGTTCATGACGTTAGATGCTGATGGAGCTGATTGATCTGCCTGACCTCGGAAGTTCTAGCTCACCAGCTCTGGTCAATCAGATACACTCCACGCGACTGTACCATCAACATCTCACGTCATAAGTAACGTGAACCAATCAAATAGGTACTATTATTACGCATCTGCACCATCAACTTCAAATAATCAGTCATGCACAACACGATGAAGGTGGCAGGCTATTAATAGGGATTGGAAATATTCGCGGGTTCAATGACCTCCAAGATGAACTCCATATATATTCAAAGGTTCTACGTACACTCGGTCAAATGCCACCCACTGCTTGGCTGCTGTATTGTGAAACGTCCCAACGTAGCAGCCTGTGATTCGATAAAGCTTCGGTTGGGTATTTCTAATTGGCCCAGAGTCATCCAGGTGAGTTGTGAGCCAATAACAGAGGCAGCATTGAGGTATAGCTATTTATATTTTAGCCTATCGCGAAATGAATACGCGAATTTTTTCGGTCTCTAGCTATTAATAATACTACTCGTTATGCAATGACTAGAGACATGTAAAATTCGCGGATTCATTTCGCGATAGGCTAGCATCAAAACAACTATACCTTCGTACCGCTTCTGCGATTGGCCCACATTTTATCCGGGGAACTGTGAGCCAATGGGAATCACTAAACCAAGAAAGTGCCGAATTACGGACAGCCTAGTTGAGACGTCTCACGCGTCAGTAGCCAATGAACAGGTGTCATTTCCGCGAGTATTTAAAGGACTGTGGAGTCTATCCTAGAGGTCAATGAATCCGCTAATTTAACAGGTCTCTAGCAATGACACGTAAACGGAGACGGCTCTCACGGAACAGAGTTTTTCCAATGGCACGCAGACGCAGACGGACCCGTACGGATAAGCTCGGCAATGCTGAGCTCTTCAGTTTCGGTTGCTGCGTGCGACCAATAGAAGCCATATACTTAGAGACCGGAAAAATTCGCGAAATCATATCGCGATAAGCTAAAATACAAATAGTTGTACCTCAGTGCTGCCTCTGTTATTGGCTCACAACTCACCTGGATGAATCTGGGCCAATGAGAAACACCCGACCAAAGCTTTATCGAATCACAGGCTGCTACGTTGGGACGTCTCACAAGACAGCAGCCAATGAGTGGGTGGGATTTGACCGAGTGTACTTAGAACTATGGAGTTCATCCTGGAGGTCATTGAACCCGCGAATTTTTCCGGTCCCTACATATACTTCTTGGCTGCGGTGTTATCCATGTTTGTTTATGTTCGAAATACCTTAAAAAAAATTTCAAGTATGAGAAAATATATCTAGTGTTTTCGTATATATTTATTATTTATAAAATTCAGCCCTAGCTACGACTTCGAAGCATAATATATGTTTCTAATTGAATTCATATTTGGTAACCTTGAAATGAAATCTCATTGGTAGAGACTGGAAAAATTCGCGCTTTCGATGACCTCTAGGATAGACTCACCAAAACCCTCTACATACTCAGGCAAATGCCACTTGCTCATTGGCTATTGACTCGTGACACTTGTCAACTGGGACGCTTGCGATTCGATACTTTTTTGGTTGAAGGTTTCCCATTGGTTAAAAGTCCTTCAGATAAACTGTAAGCCAATCACAGAAGCAATATAAATGTACAGTTGTTTGGATTCTAGCATATCGTGAAATGAATCTGCGAATTTTTCCTGTCTCCACTCATTGGTTGCCATTTGTCACGTTTCCGTGCATTGTGGAAGCAATCAGACGCGATGGTGAAATGTTCCGGGGGATCCGTCTTCGTACACGCATGTAGGTTGTATAGTCTGTTTTGAGTGCATGATGTGATACGTATGGTGGAGGCGCGCGAATAAATGCGTGCGCGCGTTCTGTAACTGCAGGCTCCCTCGCCGCTAGAAATCGATACCGCACAGGTGGTTTCAGAGCGGGCCGGCTAGATGGCAGCACTGACTTCTCTGTTGTTGGCGTTTGTCCGCAGCCATCACAGAGTTCAGGACCATCGCACAGTGCTCTTACGACGTTATTTATAACTAAATCTAAAATTAGATAAGACAATTCGGGTAGTATATTTATTTCTTAAAAGAACCAGTTTCTTTGGTGTGACGACTTTAATTTTTTTTTGTAAAAAGAAAAAAGAGAACATTTTTCTACAGAAAAAAGTATAAATAGTTATGTATTTAACTTTAAAGTACATTATGACAAATTACGAAACATTTAAATATTCCTATCTGACTATCTATAATCGTACATTGCGATACATATTACGTTCACAGGATTTTTTTTTGTACTTTTGCAAAAGATTCCTTTGAAGACTAGGTGGCAATTAATAGTTTGCAATACTACAAAAATTTTTGTAAATTGGTACAACACATGGTTTTTGCTATTTTTGCACGAATGAAATACTTTATTTTTTGCGCTACGAAAAATGGTGCATCATTTTAAATATTGATCGATGTTTTATGAAAGCATAATTTTTTAAAGCATAGAAAATTTTATTTAATTTTAAATATTTGGAATTAATATTGTTATATTATGATCATAAATTATTAATAGAAGTCTATTCAAGAAACGGTTTAGGAATAACTTCAGCTTATGTAGGTTTTGGGAGAACTCAAATTATAAAACCGCCGGGATTGAATCCGAACCCAGTGTTACTGATAACATATTTTTGACGTGACAACGTCTAATAAATCGATGAACACCGGCTGCACGCACGAAATAGTGTCCCGTTACGCACATTGTCACGTTACGCTCATTGTACGCTTGCGCCGCATTACGCTTGCGCCGCATCTATCTCTCTTCCACTCGATTGGCCTATGCGTCCGAGGAGAAGAAAGACAGCGGCAGCACACAACTTACATCTACACGTGAACTGTTTCATCGACTGTTTATAAAGTGAAGTGAAAAGTTAATGTGGTTTTCATTGCTTATTACAACAACAATTTCGGCAATAAAATTTTATTATTCTTGCATTTTAAAAATCTGATTACTAGAATAATTTCAAGTATTTATTATTTTATTATTAAAATAAAAATGATTCAATTTTATTCATCAATATTTTGTTATGACGTTGTCACATTAAACTATCGTCCGTAAACCGACTTTACAGACAACCAATTTTTTTGTAGTGATTAGGCCTACAGTTGCTTTAATCTAAATGTATAAAAAATTACACATATCTGTAATTTTACATGATGGTTTCAGTTCCATTTTCAAAATTTATTTACAGTGTATATTAGCTGTAGGTACGTTAAACTCTTGCTGTATACGATGTTATGTTATTACTAAAATTATGATATGATTTGGGCCAATAAGCTGCTCCGAACATTCTACTACGTCATCATTTGAGAACATTATTTAATAAATTCGAAAATGCGCGAGTTCACTAGATTGTTCCAAATATTTTTATGATATTTTTTTATTAAGTTTTCACGATGAAGTTAACCTATGGACATCACGGTCGAATTTCAGATGAGAAAAAAATTTTCGTAACTTTTTTAGGCCTGGAGATTTTAGTAAAAACAATTTACGTTCCAGAGTGAAAGGCAGTACTCCTTATGTGGAGATATAGGAACAGAAAAACAAATATTGGTTTCAAGGCCATAACTATTTTGTGTCGTTTAATTATTAAAGTATAGTTTCGTCAGGGTATGGTTTTTAATTTAAAGTAATGACTGAAGTTAAAATTAACTATCTGCTACATATAGTTTCTCCTAAAATTTTTGACGTTTATATCTGATTAAATTTTGAAATTAACAAATAAAATAAAACTTTTAAAATACGTTATATTATGGTTTTTGAAAATATAATAGTGTGTAATCTCTTTCTTAACGAAGTCAAATTTTATTTTATTTTTTAAAGATTTGTTAATTATTGAAAAAATTATGTCGTCTTCAGATTTAGAACGACGGAGTTGTTTCTAGGATTCCTAAGGAAGCGCGTGGCGGGTTGTAAGTTCAGTGCCTATCCCGCAGAGGCAACGAGGCATTTAATGTGAGTGGCATAGTCACCCCTATCGCACTCAAGCTTTCCGATTCTGGACACCCCAAAATTAGTTCAGCGGTTCTATAATGTTAGTGTAAAGTATTGTCTTAATTTAATAAACTAAATTTAAAATTATTTATTTAACTAAAAATCATTATTATGTAAAAAAAAATTAATTAAAAAATCACCAATTTCATGTTACAGGATAACGTTTTTCACAAGTTAAATAACTTGTAAATTAAAATAAATTCTAGACGGTGAAAACAGCACACCGATACACGAAATGTAACATGCTTTGATTTCGTAGAGTGAAAAATGAAGTGACAAAATTTTGTGCAGTTTTAAAGGAGTCTTAAGTCACTTTAGTGAAATTTAAAATGAATTTTATCCAGTGTATTAATTATTAAAAAAAAGTTTATTATTTTTAATTATCATTTTATACTTATTCTCTTTGCAGCCAATCAGATCACGCTGCAAAATTGACATAATATTTACTAAACACTTGCCAAGAATTTAAAATTAGGAAAACAAATCTGTACATTTGGAATACGATACGAGACGACAATCGATCTATCGATCCAACCGACGGACACAGAAGATCTGACGTAGTTCACTGGCTATCCGCAAGAGACCTCTGGCACATCATGCGATAGTGCTGCCACGGTCGGACACAATCAGAAGATTAAAAAAAAAAAAATTGTTATACATTTTAATCAATACCTTTCTCAAAATACACATATTGAAATTGTAGGTATTTACAAAAATTAAGCTAGTGTTTTTCTGTAAACATTTATCTAATTTCGGTACCAAAAAATATATTTTTTTCAATAAATAAAACTAAACTGAAATTTTATTGCTTATTGTAGTATCAAATGTTATTTATTTATTTATTATTTATTTATTGCCTTATTTTAAGTGGCGAAGTTAAGACGTGCCGCCTTGTCTTGCCATGAAAATGTTCAAGAAAGGGTAAAAAATTACGTGCAAGCGGATATCGGAATATAATTTCATTTCTTAAAATTTGTGTAGGTGTTTGGTATTTTTCAGGACTGCTCTCCCAGGTTTACTGGGACACTTGTCATTTATTTTGGAAGAGATGTATTATATATAAGTTTCTAAAGAAAGCACAAATCATAAAAGCCCGGGTATTTTTCCAAACACATTGTCACTGTGAACACTATTTTGTAGTTTTAAAGTGGATTTCATGTAGATTTACAAACATCTGTAATTTTACAGGAATATTTCTGTCCCATTTACAATAAAAATTTAAAGTTTAGTGTTAATCTTGTGCAACAATGTAATAGTTATTATTTCTATACCTCAAATGTTTAAAATAAATAAATCAATATGTTTTTATTTAATTTACCTTATAAGACATAAGAATATTTAAGAAAACAACAATACGCAAAGCGCAATTAAAGTATTTACTTAGCTTTTTTATGAGCTAGTGGACAAATAACAGAACCGATATGGTTTATTCGTGATGACTTGTATACGTTTTTCGGTAGGAACACAGTAGTGACACAGACGTTGTGCTGGTAGGAATTTCCTTTAATGTTAACCCTAGCCTCTAGCATATATGGGATGACAAAATTTGGCACAAAACATAATTTTTAATGCTTATAACGTGTAACATTGTAAAATCAATGGGAATTTCTCTAAAACAAAAAAAAAATGTCATGGAAATACAAAACTGACTGTCAAACAGTGTACAGGACCAGTTAAAAGCGGTTTCAGAGCAAGTATGCGAGAGCGCAAGTATGTAATTGTGAAAGTAAATAATTAAAAAAGTAAATAATTAAGAAAGTATTCAAGTGTGCTATGATGCAATCATGCCACCTAGTTCTGTTGCTGCTATATGTGTTTTCGACAGGTAATATGATATATACAATAAGTAATATGCATAATGTCGGCTTCAATAAAGTACACAATTAAGGTACCCCCCGCAGGAAGGTACATAATAAATGTAACAAAAGGAAAATAGAAAACCTCAAATAGTCTTACACCTGTCTAACTACTTTATTGGTTATTTCCCCTCCCCTTACCCGAGTTAAGTGACCAACTCTTAAGCGTTGCCCCTCTCTATTTATCATTACGCTGTGATCTCGACTTACTGTAATCATTATCATCTGAATCATCATCATCAACTTCTACCAGCCTGCGGACGGATCAGTAACGTCAAATGCCTTCATCGTCATCTGTCCCTCCACCATTCCTCCTCCAATCTGTTCCATTCTTCTCCTAACTTCTGCACTTCTTTAACCCACCTTCTTCCAGCTCTTCCGTGGTCTTCCTCGGATCTTCTTCCTGTGTAGGTTTTCACATTCTCTTCACATGGTCGTACCATTCGATTATTTATTTTTGTCCATGATCTCATCCAAGTCCTGAACTCCTGTTTTTTCTTGCACCATCTCATTCCTGATCCTGTTTCACCTCGTAATTGCCAACATACTCCTAATGAACTTCATTCCTATAGCTCTGATCTTCCCAGCATCTCTGTAAAGAAGTTTAATTTAAAAAAAAAACATATCAACTGTAATTCAAGCGACACAGTAATGCTACAAATCATTGTACGAAGTTTTTTAGGTGATATTAAAAAAAACTTCAACACTTTAATAATAAATAGTGGATGAAAAAAAATTTGACTTGCAGTTAGGAAACACTGTGTGGTTATATATAAAAAATAAAAAAGTTCCTGGAAGTAATAACAAGTTCTCTGTCCTGGAAGGGTGTGTTGGGGGGAGGGAGGAGATAACTTCCAACGTAGACATATTGCAAAAAGAGGAGAGACTAAAACGTGCTGAAACCAATTCCGTACGGACTCAATTACCGAAGGCTTCAAGTCTGTTATTAGCCCCTACGGGTATTACCGACTCTACCCGATCGTCCCGGAGTCAGGTTTCTCTTTTATTACTTATTTTGCTAGCTTCTTCTCTACAGTTTTCTTTCTCCTTTTCGGGACTGACTGCAACAAGGTGATTGCTTTGTGTTGCGGTAGCGAAAGCTTAAATTGCAGCCACCATTTCCTCCCAGCAATAGTTTTGTTTTTTGATGGGAAAAACTCTCCGTGCACGCGGTCTGGCTTGAATTATTGACCCCACGCAGTGCAGCTGACAGTTCGTGACGATAAAATACGTTCTCTGATTGGAGAAACACTTGGGAAATTGCAACAGTATTGGTATGAAGGAAAAATTAAACTATTAAACTTCCGAGGTTATAATTTTTTTTTAATTTACTTTACTTTTCCCTAATATTTTTCTTAGAATCATTTCCTCAAATACCAAATCCTTTCAATACTAATGATTCGATGGTGTTTGAGAATTTTATTGGCCAATCCCTAACTGTATATTTGGTGTTGATTCGTCTGTTTTCCCTTCGTGTCCATTCGAAACCTCTACGCCGGATCTAAGGTGGTTGGAGTCACGATTACTTCACGGATTCATTGAGTGTTGAAGTAGACTTGAAACACATGTACCTAATTTTTGTTCACGTTAGTGTTTGTACTGCATTGCTCTTGACATGCCTTTAATAATTCTGAACCATCGCCCATCAGTAGGGACCGGAAGAATTAGCGGGTTCAATGACCTCCAGGATGAACTTCATATTTCTACGTACACTCGGTCAAATGCCACCCACTCATTGGCTGCTGTCTTGTGAGACGTCCCAACGTAGCAGCCTGTGATTCGATAAAGCTTCGGTTGGGTGTTTCTCATTGGCCCAGATTCATCCAGGTGAGTTGTGAGCCAATAACAGAGGCAGCACTGAGGTATAACTAAGTTTATTAGTATTTGAGCCTATCACGAAATGAATTCGCGAATTTT
Source organism: Bacillus rossius redtenbacheri (assembly GCF_032445375.1). Lineage (NCBI taxonomy): Eukaryota > Metazoa > Arthropoda > Insecta > Phasmatodea > Bacillidae > Bacillus > Bacillus rossius. The sequence goes on along the minus strand of NC_086336.1, from coordinate 10,833,848 downwards.
TCCGGTCTCTACCCATCAGTAGGGACAGGCATTTTTCGCGAATAAATCCAAACGACTAAGAGACTGCAACAAGGTATACCCGCACCAGGGGTTTCTTCCTCGTGATTGGCAGCCTGTCTGCGAGGGAAGTCGTTGCCTTTTTTGACCGAGCCACTCAGGACTCGTTTGCTTTCGCACTGAATTACTGTGATTGGTGTTTTAACAATAGACATGCGCCTGAAAGAAACTCACCCAATCACAAAACACAGACGATTCTACAGTGTTTTAACTTATAACTAATCGCGGAATCTTTTCGCGAAATATGCATGGCCCTACCCATCAGTTGTAAACAATGAGAAGTGGCTACTCAATCACATGCAACCCGCCAGAGGATGTGGCCTTGTTATCGACCAATGGTTTCTCTAACATGACTAGTTTACACACAGACAATTTCAGTCTAGCCTGGAGTTTAATGAGTTCATGAAATAATTGTGACTCTTGTACCTAATAGTTTGAGTGAAACATGTTTACAACCGTTGAACCCATCAAGAATATCGAGAAAATAAGGAACATTGGAACATTGACGTAAGTAAAAAGTACGGGAAAATGTGGCGAGCGTTATATAAGATTTATTATTACAACTATTGTGATGTAGCCTACCTTACAGCAAATCACGTTACGGCGTTAAATATTAAAAAAATTTCTAAAACTTATGTTATTTTTTATTCACACTTAATATCTAGCGTTCCAAATATTTATTTCAATGCCACAAATTGCAACTCAAATTATAAATAAAAATATCAGCGCAAAATTTATTTTTAGATTATTTGTTTTTAGGAAGTATCGATTTATGTTTTTACCAGGCTTATTTCCCCGCTATCATATTTGGAAGAACAAGGTGCGGGAGTATGATGAAGTTTCCGACTTCACTCACAGACCAATCGGGACAGAGCCAATGACCTCCACTTACTCCTCGCCTCTCGTCCTGCCTGTTAGTCGCCCCTGTATAGGCTATATGAAGTTTTCCGCCGTACGATTTTCTTAATGCAGAAGACCAGCCACGTCTTCTTATTTCCTAACACTTTCAAACTGGACCATTAGGCGGCTGTAAACCCCGAGGTCTTGAACTGATGATTCGATGGAATAACTCAAAGGGGAAGCTGTTAGAGAATGGGAAAAGTTTGCAAATGCCACAGAATGTTGGTAGTTCCTTTGGGCCAATTCCCTTGAAGTGAAAGACCTCTGCTGAAGTTATCTTAAGTCGTGTTCGAATTCGCTTGAAGTATGTACCCACACGTACTTGGCCCCGGAAGTGACATCACAACGGCTGTCCGAACTTGATGTGAAATATGCAAGTGAAATAATTTGTCTAATTCTCGCGTACTAAAGTTGAAGAAACGTCACCATTAAAAAGAAATATTTTCTTAGATATTTTAGACATAAATTCTAAAAAATAAATACTCGTAAAATCATGTTTTCTTCATATTGTAGGTACTGATATTAATGAATTGAATAAAACTGTAGTATTTAAACTTGTTTATAAGTTTGTTTCGTTGTTAGTGCGGAAAAAGTAGAATCATAAAGTAAATGGCCATTAATTCGCATGACTCTAATCTAGTGTTTTAAATTAAGTACTTATTTCAGCTAAACAATGATTCTCGAATAAAAATTTTTTTTTTTTTTTAAAAAAAATCAGTAATGTGTAACATTTAACCTCAGCAACGAGGAAATTCACGAGTTTTCATGTTGCAAATACACTTGTAAATTGAAACTCGGACATGAAATTTAAAGCATAATTCTTTAAAATAATGCCAAGCGTAATAAATATGTAAGAAAATTTCTTTCTTGGCACGAATCACACGTAGTTTTCGCTCTCGCCACTAGAATTCGTTGTTGGAGCAGCTACAGCGACTATCGAATCATTCAATTAACAGACCGAAATTTTTTTAAACTTAATAATGAAACGGCTCCGAAGAAAGGCAAATTGACTTGAAAAATTTCTTAACCCCGGCTTTGAATCTGATTTTCGACAAGGAATTTTATTAAAATATTACCCATCTTGTTAGAATTCATTTAACCGTTACTACTATAAAGTTTCCCTTTGGCCTTGTGAAATTAAATTCGTGCCGTCCACCACAGATGGCAGCACTGTGTTTGCCAATTTAATTTCCATTCGACATCGGATCCATTCAAGAAATTACTTATACCAAATGCCGTATACCGAGAGCTAAATGTTTCACTTTATCAAATATAAACCATTTGTTCGGTTGGCTAATACCATTCTAAGAGGCTAAACTCGTAACTCATCCTGATTCGTCAAGAAGGGCAAGTGAAGTTCGCAAGGTCGCACGTACACAACTGTGAACTTGAGTTCGGACATGGCCTAAGTAAAGTATTAAAATTTATCACCTTAATTTACGACAAACGCCGGTTAAAAATTATCCAGGGATCTTCGTTAATTTACGGTTAACTTCTTAAAAATAACAAGTAATTATTTAAATTGCACAAAGTAAGAATACACAAAAATAATCTCGGCACAATAACAAAAACATTAAAAACAACTTGTTAAATCCACAATAAGAAAGAACTTCTTCCTTACACTTGTCTGTTCACACTGTTTACAACGCAGCATGTAACTCCTTGTTTGAAATACGCCGTAGTTTTTTTTTTTTTACGAAGATTCAGCTATATGAAATTACGAAGATCTCTTAGTTTATTTCAGGTTATTTCTTAGGTTACTGTGTTTTCTAACAGACTAGTGTCTGATTCGAGGTGACAGTGGTTCGTCCTCGGGCTCGGAGCGACTCCAGTGGGTAACCGCGTCACAATGTCACAATGTCCCAATGTCCTAATGTCCTAATGTCCCAATGTCCCAATGTCCCAATAATATACTTTTTCAAAATTTATTTTTTAATATTTTTCTGAATGTCCGAATGTCCGAATGTCCGAATGTCCGAATGTCCGAATGTCCGAATGTCCGAATGACAGAATGTCAGAATGTCAGAATGTCCGAATGTCCGAATGTCCGAATGTCAGAATATCCGAATGTCAGAATTTCCGAATGTCCGAATGTCCGAATTTCCTAATGTCCTAATGTCAGAATGTCAGAATGTCCGAATGTCCCAACGGCGGACGAACACAATCGGCGGCGACACAGCTACGGCACCACGCTGCAGAGCTAGTACAGGCTGGACATGCTCCACCGGATCACAGGTGTCCCGGGTGACTGCGGGGTTCCAGTGAGGTGTGTCTGGCACTGGAGCCACGACTAGTTTTTGATTCTCCACTCAAATCCTACAATGTACCGTAGATTGTGTCACTGCATTAATTTAGCGTTAATTTTTTTTAGTTATGACACTCAGTGGCGTAAATAAATACACAACTTTTCTTTTCCAAGCGAAGTGTCTAAATTTAAAATTTCTTCCACCAAACTCACTTCAAACAGTGATCTCTCATGATCATTGTACTATTTAGTTTCCTGAGATGCTTCTAATTAACGTGGAAATAAATAACTGATATAAGAAACAAAAATACTTTAAGACCACATGTTTAGCCTTCCGAATTCAAATTGTTAGGTGGCACTCTCTTGCAAGAACCCAGGTAAGGGGATTTACGAGCCCGGGTCAACTGACTGGTTAGCGAATCGTCTCAACAGTCTTTGCTCATTGGTACCACAGGGAATCAGGGCTCATGGCTAAGGGATACACGCTACAACAAAAGAGGGAAACCTGACTAATGCGTGTATGTATTCATGTAAATAAACATGTTTCTTTACCCGAAAAAACGTCTTTCTGGACAATCCATGAGATAAAAAATAACGTTTTTGTAATGTTGATTCACTTGCAGGCTGTTGAATCCTCTGGTTCTGGTAAGTTACATACAATCTAGTAATACACTTAAAAAATGTTCAGAAAATATAGAAAAAATGATAAAACCTACACCATGGTCAGTAGGTGGAATATTATACTTTAATTTTCGTCAAAAAGATTTTTTATGAATAGCAGCAATAGTAATTTAATTTGAAGGGGCGACTGAATTGTTACCCATTGGAAGGGCAGCCCTTCAGGATTTTTCTGACAGTGGTTTATTTGTACAGAGACTGTAAGGGCAGCCCATCCAATTTCTGAAAAAAAAAGCTCCTTTAAGAGTTTAAATAATCCTGAAAACTTGCCCCTTGGATGGGCAGCCCATCATGATTTTTCTAACAGTAATGTTTTTGAAAGGTTGTCTAAATTGTTGCCCCTTGGAAGGGCAGCCCATCAGGATTTTTCTGACAGTGGTGTTTTTGAAAGGTTGTCTTAATTGTTGCCCCTTGGATGGGCAGCACATCAGGATTTTTCTGACAGTGGTGTTTTGAAAGCTTGTCTGAATTGTTGCCCCTTGGATGGGCAGCCCTTCAGGATTTTTTTGACAGTGGTTAGTTTGCAAAGTTACCTAACCTAACCTAATCTAACCTAACCTAACCTAACCTAACCTAATCTTATCTAACCTAACCTAACCTAACCTAACCTAACCTAACCTAACCTAACCTAACCTAAACTAACCACTGTCAGAAAAATCCTGAAGGGCTGCCCATTCAAGGGGCAACAATTCAGACAACCTTTCAAAAACACCACTGTCAGAAAAATCCTGATGGGCTGCCCATCCAAGGGGCAACAATTCAGACAACCTTTCAAAAACACTACTGTAAGAAAAATCCTGATGGGTTGCCCTTCCAAGGGGCAAGTTTTCAGGATTATTTAAACACTTAAAGAAACATGTTTTCAGAAATTGGATGGGCTGCCCTTCCAGTCGCTGTACAAACAAACCATTGCCAGAAAATACCTGAAGGGCTGCCCATCCAACGGGCAACAATTCAGCTCTCCCAATTTGAAAGCTATCATTAATTTTCAAAGCCTTAAATTAACTGTCCCTGTAAGAAAAGTTATGTCTTTCTTCTTTTCCAGAATGAGTATTTTAAATAAACATATTTCAATATTATCTTTATTTCTTATGAGGTCACTTAAACATGAAATTGATTTTCAGTATTTGACTTTTTTAACTTGAAATAGGAGTCAGAATTTTAATATTTTCAAAACCAAATCCACAAAACATTACCTATTACAATTTTCTTTCAAAAATCTAAAAAGTCAATTTTAAAATTATTTTTCTAAGAATTGTACTACAGATAATTTAACATAATTCAATATTAGTTAAAAAATTAAGATAATTACAACTTTGTAATATAGGTAATTTATAAAGCGTTAAAAATTATTACTATTTATAGTCTTATAAAAAAACTAATTCCGTATTCCTGGCGGTTATTGTGATTTCGTTTAGAGTATTGTAAGTCCTTTATTTTTATTGGTTGCTGACTTATTTGGAAATTTATTCTCTTTTTAACGTAAGAAACTTCACACGGACTTACAGCAGGTCAACTATAGTTACAGGAATACACTTGGCGATATTATTTCAGAGCAGGTACAGAAAGAGTAGTGTTTCCAAATAGGCTGACATACGCCATATCAAATTATAATATTTCTGTTTTGTTAAACAAATTTTTTTTATTTTGTTTAAATTCCCAGCCTGGAATGATAAGTTTGGAAAATAAACGTTTTTTATTTTTTTTCAGTGGTAATTTAAATCAGTGTTTGGGTTGCGGAATCAGTCACAATAGCTTATTTTCTCGAGAGCAACTCACGAAAGAGGGTGCTGGCCTGGGTGAGTTTACTCAAATAACCCAAGATACGTGGTGCTGAGCTCAGAAAAATTCAAAAACCATAACTAAGGCTACTTCTTAATGAAGACGAGACTTTCTTGAGTTGATACGCACTTTAAGGATTCCATTCACAAGACACAAAATATTAATAATTTTTTTTATAAATAAGGCCTCTAAGTGAACATACAGACTATTTATTTTAAGTTGAGTTCAATCCATCTCACGACCAAGAATTCAAAACTTTGATACAAGTTATAAATTTGAAACATTGGAGACCATGTTTCAAATAAGGTAAATTTAGCTCGAAATAAATTTAAGCTGGTCCATTTAGATAAGCACAATGAAACTTAATATTCCACTGTCTGAATTGTAATAATTCATTATACATTTCTACTACTTTTTTAGTGATTTACACTAAAAAAGTAAATTTCATAACTCCATTGATTTTCGGTGAAGTCTACTTGACTTGTCAATCAGCACAATTTCGTTCAGTGAATTTTTAGAACCCCTATGAATAATTTTACTTATTGACACAACTTACTAAAATTCAATGTATATGGCGTCACGCTCTTGATTTTAAGGTAAAGGTTCATATTTAAATAGTACTGCAATGGAAAGACAGATGACACAATTTCCTAGATTATCGTAGAGCTCTGATAAACTAAAATACCCATTCTGTGCCCACCAATGAAGGTAAAACAACGATAGAGAATTGGCCTGGCGTTTGAATGCCAGATAGGCCATTATTATATTGGTATTTTTACCACGGTTCTTCGGAGTTGCACCTGGTAATGCTGGTTTCACTCTATACTAAATGCCACAATTACCGCGAATCACGTTGTTGTAGCATACGTACGATTTTATAAAGGCATATATATCAATGATACGTCAAGTTATACACACAAAGATATGGTTATGATTCTTAGCAAATTATAACTTTAAAATCTTAATATTTTAAGTCTTTCCTACCCAGAATTCCAAGTGACGGGGTACAGAAAGGACCCGGTTGGTTATAGCTTAACCTCTTGCATAACAGACACATAATTTATGAGCCGTATTTCAATTTTAAACCCAAGAACCCTCAGTTACAGTAGCAATACGCGTTTATGTGCACCAGTGCGTTACAATATGACTTAAAGATTTTTTTTATCTGTTCTTACCTATTCAAAAAACTACTATTCCGTCATGTTCACGTCAAAATTGTATTATTTTAATGAGACTTGGATTTGTTTTTACTAGTTGTAGTTGAAACCAGACTCTTCCTTGCAGAAAAAAAAATATAAAGTATTTACAACTTATTTTGCAGCCAATAAAATGTTCTCCCACAAATTATAATGGGCGTGTGAAACCTCAGCTCTTGGCTATAGGCAGGAATGGAAAACATGCCTGCAGGTGCAGTAAACATCACGGCAAGAAGACTAAAAAAAATCTCCTAAATAACACCTTCAAGAGGCTGGATAGGAATCGCGGGCAGCTTCAGTGGAGGGCGTGTTTAGAGTGATTACAGCTCTCCGGCCTCGGCGCGGTCAATGAAGTTATGTATTCGAGCGAGCCGATGGGGCGTGCACACTTTTTAACGATCGCCGTCCGACTTTAACGAGCCCGCCCGATCGCGCCGCGGGCCGACTCGGGGTTCGGACCCAGGACCGACTCGGGGTTCGGAGCCAGGACCGACTCGGGGTTCGGAGCCAGGACCGACTCGGGGTTCGGAGCCAGGACCGACTCGGGGTTCGGAGCCAGGACCGACTCGGGGTTCGGAGCCAGGACCGACTCGGGGTTCGACCCAGGACCGACTCGGGGTTCGGAGCCAGGACCGACTCGGGGTTCGACCCAGGACCGACTCGGGGTTCGGAGCCAGGACCGACTCGGGGTTCGACCCAGGACCGACTCGGGGTTCGGAGCCAGGACCGACTCGGGGTTCGACCCAGGACCGACTCGGGGTTCGGAGCCAGGACCGACTCGGGGTTCGACCCAGGACCGACTCGGGGTTCGGAGCCAGGACCGACTCGGGGTTCGGAGCCAGGACCGACTCGGGGTTCGACCCAGGACCGACTCGGGGTTCGGAGCCAGGACCGACTCGTGGTTCGACCCAGGACCGACTCGGGGTTCGGAGCCAGGACCGACTCGGGGTTCGGAGCCAGGACCGACTCGGGGTTCGGAGCCAGGACCGACTCGGGGTTCGGAGCCAGGACCGACTCGTGGTTCGACCCAGGACCGACTCGGGGTTCGGAGCCAGGACCGACTCGTGGTTCGACCCAGGACCGACTCGGGGTTCGGAGCCAGGACCGACTCGGGGTTCGGAGCCAGGACCGACTCGGGGTTCGGAGCCAGGACCGACTCGGGGTTCGACCCAGGACCGACTCGGGGTTCGGAGCCAGGACCGACTCGTGGTTCGACCCAGGACCGACTCGGGGTTCGGAGCCAGGACCGACTCGTGGTTCGACCCAGGACCGACTCGGGGTTCGGAGCCAGGACCGACTCGGGGTTCGGAGCCAGGACCGACTCGGGGTTCGGAGCCAGGACCGACTCGGGGTTCGACCCAGGACCGACTCGGGGTTCGGAGCCAGGACCGACTCGTGGTTCGACCCAGGACCGACTCGGGGTTCGGAGCCAGGACCGACTCGGGGTTCGGAGCCAGGACCGACTCGGGGTTCGACCCAGGACCGACTCGGGGTTCGGAGCCAGGACCGACTCGGGGTTCGACCCAGGACCGACTCGGGGTTCGGAGCCAGGACCGACTCGGGGTTCGACCCAGGACCGACTCGGGGTTCGGAGCCAGGACCGACTCGGGGTTCGACCCAGGACCGACTCGGGGTTCGGAGCCAGGACCGACTCGGGGTTCGGAGCCAGGACCGACTCGGGGTTCGGAGCCAGGACCGACTCGGGGTTCGGAGCCAGGACCGACTCGGGGTTCGACCCAGGACCGACTCGGGGTTCGGAGCCAGGACCGACTCGGGGTTCGACCCAGGACCGACTCGGGGTTCGGAGCCAGGACCGACTCGGGGTTCGACCCAGGACCGACTCGGGGTTCGGAGCCAGGACCGACTCGGGGTTCGGAGCCAGGACCGACTCGGGGTTCGGAGCCAGGACCGACTCGGGGTTCGACCCAGGACCGACTCGGGGTTCGACCCAGGACCGACTCGGGGTTCGGACCCAGGACCGACTCGGGGTTCGGAGCCAGGACCGACTCGGGGTTCGGAGCCAGGACCGACTCGGGGTTCGGAGCCAGGACCGACTCGGGGTTCGACCCAGGACCGACTCGGGGTTCTGAGCCAGGACCGACTCGGGGTTCGACCCAGGACCGACTCGGGGTTCGACCCAGGACCGACTCGGGGTTCGACCTAGGACCGACTCGGGGTTCGACCCAGGACCGACTCGGGGTTCGACCCAGGACCGACTCGGGGTTCGACCCAGGACCGACTCGGGGTTCTGAGCCAGGACCGACTCGGGGTTCGACCCAGGACCGACTCGGGGTTCGACCCAGGACCGACTCGGGGTTCGACCTAGGACCGACTCGGGGTTCGACCCAGGACCGACTCGGGGTTCGACCCAGGACCGACTCGGGGTTCGACCTAGGACCGACTCGGGGTTCGACCCAGGACCGACTCGGGGTTCGACCTAGGACCGACTCGGGGTTCGACCCAGGACCGACTCGGGGTTCGACCCAGGACCGACTCGGGGTTCTGAGCCAGGACCGACTCGGGGTTCGACCCAGGACCGACTCGGGGTTCGACCCAGGACCGACTCGGGGTTCGACCTAGGACCGACTCGGGGTTCGACCCAGGACCGACTCGGGGTTCGACCTAGGACCGACTCGGGGTTCGACCCAGAACCGACTCGGGGTTCTGAGCCAGGACCGACTCGGGGTTCGACCCAGGACCGACTCGGGGTTCGACCCAGGACCGACTCGGGGTTCGACCTAGGACCGACTCGGGGTTCGACCCAGGACCGACTCGGGGTTCGACCCAGGACCGACTCGGGGTTCGACCCAGGACCGACTCGGGGTTCGACCCAGGACCGACTCGGGGTTCTGAGCCAGGACCGACTCGGGGTTCGACCCAGGACCGACTCGGGGTTCGGAGCAAGGACCGACTCGGGGTTCGGAGCCAGGACCGACTCGGGGTTCGACCCAGGACCGACTCGGGGTTCGACCCAGGACCGACTCGGGGTTCGACCCAGGACCGACTCGGGGTTCGACCCAGGACCGACTCGGGGTTCGACCCAGGACCGACTCGGGGTTCGACCTAGGACCGACTCGGGGTTCGACCCAGGACCGACTCGGGGTTCGACCCAGGACCGACTCGGGGTTCGACCCAGAACCGACTCGGGGTTCTGAGCCAGGACCGACTCGGGGTTCGACCCAGGACCGACTCGGGGTTCGACCCAGGACCGACTCGGGGTTCGACCTAGGACCGACTCGGGGTTCGACCCAGGACCGACTCGGGGTTCGACCCAGGACCGACTCGGGGTTCGACCCAGGACCGACTCGGGGTTCGACCCAGGACCGACTCGGGGTTCGGACCCAGCACCGACTCGGTCGGGCCGGGCCGGGGAAAAAAGAAACAGAAAATAAAAACTTCTGTTTCAATTGCGACTGCGGTTGCGGTTGGCGCAATAGCGCAATATGCTTAGGAAATGTCATGCAAGAGCAAGACATGAAAGTACTTGCTAACCCATACACAGAAAAAAATAATTTCTTTACTTTTACAAAATATTCTTTGGAAACCATTTGCCAAGAAATTGTTTGTAATACTACAAGAATGATATTGTTAATTTGTATTATATTAAAAACACTTCGATGATTTCTTACGAAAATTGGTGAATTAATTTAATATTTTAATTGATGTTTCATTCAAGCATAATTTTTTTTCTAAACAATGGAATATTTTTCAGTCTCCTAATTAGTGTGCGCAGCTAATACTGAAAAGCTATTCAGGGTTTAATTATTGGATGTTCTGGGACAACACACAGCATAAATGCCTGGGTAAGAATCCGAACCTGATATTAACACAGTCAACCACGTGACACAGACAATGCTACAAACTTTTATACAAACAGCTGGTATGGATATATTTCCTCGAAAAATTCTTTGTACTAATAATAGCAGCTAATAGCAATGTTTGTTTTCTTAGTTATGGTAACTTAGGTTTTATTTCACAGTTCGCAAAGAAAATTTAATAAATTATTGGAAGAAAAATTTGTCACTAAACAACCAAACCAATAGAGAAATTGGGATAAATGAACAGGAATGGTACTTAAATAATACTATTGAGAAACATACTAAATTACAAACATGGTTGGTGATGATTAACAATCTATATAAGATACTTTTATCAGTGTTACTTAGGTAACATTTATGATGCGATATTGGGTACCGCCAGAAATTGTGATAGATTCACTCTTTGTAAACAAGGAGGCGAGAGTTGATAGTAGCTCAAGCCCAACCCTCCTCATAGCTCACAGTTCGCTATCACAGAAGTCGTGTCAAAATAATTTGTAGTGCACGGAAGCCAGTTGGCAACGAGGCAGCAAGTCTTCCTGAATGACCCGCGCGACGTTAAATCCACGCGAAAGCAATTTTCGTTTCTTTCGGATGCCACCCGCACGCCACAGGAGTGGTGCGGCTTGCATGCCTGTAGCGCCTGGTAGTAGGTTACCCGCAGCTCACAACATCCGGGCAAGGCAGTAGTGAGTGATGCATAGAGACCTGTATAATTCGCGGATTCATTTCGCGATAGGATAGAGTCCAAATACTTTTGACATTATTTTGCTTCAGTGATTGGGCCACAGTTTATCTGAAGGACTCTGGGCCAATGAAAAATCTTTAACAGAAGAATTAGCGAATCACGATCATTCCAGTCAACAGGTGTTACGAGCCGGTAACCAATCAGCAGATGTAATTTGCACGAGTGCGTAGAGGATTATGGAATCTATCCTTTAGGGATTTGAAATCGCGAATTTTATAGGTCTCTAGTGATGCAGTATCCGATTCGAGTTGCAAAAGTGTAAAAAAAAGACGTATGCATTTGATTACTAGAACCACGATTGTTTCGCAGATTAATTTCACCCCAGGCTAGACTTCACTTGCCTATACATATTCAAGTCCTTTTAAAGTGCCTATTGGTGTAAAACAAGTTTGCATGATTTTGTGGGTTGCAAATGCTTGGGTAATCACATTCCCTCCTTTTTTGCAACTGGCTCGAAGTCGCCTAGGGTGTGGCAAAATGTCAAGAGCAGTGTTGTGCAATCATAAATGTGAAACTGTGCTTCAATTCTACAGTATGTCCATAAAAAAATGCCCCAGTTATAAATATTAATAGTATTAACTATAAGCGTTGTAGAGTGTTGGTTCGAGGTTACAATCAAAGTGTAACTCTAAACAGTTTCGGATAAACGCATGCGCAAGTACTGCTTCAGGGCCACCTACGCAAAATGGCGTATACTGAACGTAAAGCGTTTTAAGTTCTGACGTATGCTAAGAGTGAATCTGTTATTTCAGCCCTCTCCATTGGAATCTCACTGTGCGAGAGTGGTTGAAAGTCCAAGTCCCTGACCGTTGATTGGTCGTAATGATCGTGACGACAGAGCTCATTATTGCTGTCCTCCAAGTTCAACTGACATTAATCAATAAGATTTTATTTTCCTTTCGGACTTTATAAAATATCGTGTTTTCGTTCTCTTGCTACCTAATGTTTGCCAGAATTGATACACCAGTTTGAAGAAACTATTGAATCTATTAATCCGGACTTTTTAAGCGAAGTGTGGAAAGCATTGTACTTTAGGTCATATAACTAAAGGTGCTCATATTGAACATTTGGAAGAGAAACAAGGTTAAGTTACCTTCAATTTTATGTATGATTTGTTGTAAATAGTTTAAAGTAAACGTTATCATATACAATTGACACTGAGACATTCTTTTATAGACATCCTGTACTTTGCTACCCAATGAATCCGCAATGTAAAATGTTCTGTATTGCTAACGTAAAAAGTGTTCTATATTAATGTCAATAAATTAATTTTAATTTAAATAGAACAGTTTTCTGATTTTCTCTTAGTGTAACAAATATAACATGGTGATTTTAATGTGGACTGAACAATTTTGATCTTCTAAGTAGATTATTATTTCAATAATTATTTAAGGTCTTAACAAAAGTTTTTTTCTTGTAAGTAAAGAAAAAATATTTTGAGCTATAATATTTTTTTAGTATAATTACCCAATAAATAAGTTATATAAAAACAATATTGAAAACTTTTCAGTAAATAAATTATTTAGTACTTAAATAAACTAGATTGCTTATGTATTTAAAAAAAAAATCTGTGGTAAACTTTATTCTTGTAATTTGGAAGAAAATGTTTGATATAGTCTACATTAAAAAGTATATACTGAAAATATATCTTTATCCTTCATAGAAAAGTTTTGTTTTTGGTTTTAAGAAGTTTAGGCATAACACTGTCGATAACACAAATATTCATTAATAATATTGCTTCATTTTTGTAGGTTTTTAATCATTAAGTATATTGAATCTGTACCACGATTATGGTGGCTAAACGGCTCAAGTACCTTTAGAATCATTATACCTAAATGAATCCAATTGTGAATTGTGTATTCAAAACTGATTTTTTTGCAAAGATCCAGAAATTGGTTGTGTGTCTATTAAAGTGCATTAAGAAGTTTCCAAAAAGTTGGTGTTAATTTTATCTGTATATGAAATAAAATTGTTACATTAAAAAAAAAGGAAAACATGATAACTTTGTGAGAAGTTTGTACAAAAAAATTGGAAATTTCAGTATATTGTCATAATCTCTGAGGATGTAAAAAATTATAAACATTGATTTAAACCGCAGAAATGTTCTATTTTTATTTTCAAGAGTGATAACTGTTGGAGGGAAAAAACACTTAGGCATAAATTTTAAAAATTATAGGAGCATAAAACGAACTGTTATTGTAACCACATATTTTTTGTTCACTAATCTTGCAGCAGTAAATTTTTCAGAGAGAAAAAAAATATCTCTGATTTCTTTGCTCCTGGACAGATAAAAATTAACAACCGTAAACGAAATTTTGTTACTTGAGGTAACATTTTGATTTATTTTTAAATCTCGTTTTAAAACTCAATTTTGATATAGTTTATACAAGCCTATTAGAAATTTCAAAGGTAAAACTTTTAAAGATTCAGTTCAGAAGTTTTCTTAGTGTAAACAACCATTTCCTGAATGTACTTATTAGGTAGATTTCAAGGAAATACTGCCTATTGTATCCGTTAACATTATGAAAGAAAATTTTTATATACTTCTTCGTTTCAAAGTCAATAGACTCCAAAACCATCGCCAAATCTAAAGTTTATACAAAAACACACACACACACACACACACATATATATATATATATATATATAAATTTTGTGGACAAGATAACTATCACAATTTTTCACAAATCACTTCCAAACTGATACATAAAATACCTATAGTAGTGGAAAATCTCGGTCGAGTTTGTTAATGGGCAATATCCGACCAAAGGGGTAGAAATAGGGAAGATTTTTGAAAAACAGATAAATTGCTGTAACTCCCATAACATGGAAAATATTACATCCGTTTGTACGTATTATAAATCGTAGGAGTAATGCCAATATATTTTGTTTGAGTAAGTTTTATAATACGCTTCGTAGGCACAACATTGAATTCGTACAAATTTTATATTGATCTTATCATTATTTTCTAAAATTTTTGTCTGAAACAATTTTTGATATGACGCACTATTGCTCTAAAGGATTGAAAAAATAAGGGTTGGATAAAAAAATATTTCATAACTCCCTTAGTAGGTACTTATATACTATCAAATCTGTTCAAATTGTTTGTAAATATTAGGTATATTTTTTTATCAAAAACGTTTGTCTGAAAATTTTTTGACTAGACGAACCATTGCTGCAAAGGATTCAAAAAATGAGGGGTGGAATTTTAATTAATTCCCATAGTAGGTACACTATCATTTCCTTACAAATTATTTGAAAATATTATAAATTTTACCTAAAACCTTGGTCGGAAACAAAATTTGATAACACAAACCATTACTGCAATGGGTGGAAATAACAAGGGTAGAAAGACAAAAAGCTATTACTTTTTTAATAGATACAGTATCACCTCCATTATAATTTATTGTAAAACACCTAAACTTTACCTAAAACCTTAGGCTAAAACAATTTTTGATAAAACAAACTATTACTATAAAAACCGCAGATGAAATTTTAAAAAAATAATCTTTCTTAGTATTGGATTCGTCGGAATTTATTAGTCACCAGCTTAATGTTATCTTAAATCTTAATCAAAAAAACTTTTACGACCACTATTAGTGCAAGGAATGAAAAATAGAGGTTGAAGATCAAAAATAATTGCGTAACTATTTTAGTAGAAGTAATATGAAATTCATTAAGACATTCAATGCTGGATTCATTAATTTTAAAACATTCAAAATATTTTCGCTTGATGGAGTATGAAAAAATGTTCAATCAATATTTTTTTTAATATTGGCGAATATATAGGTTGTTATGTAGGTTCTTAAAATTTTCCAGGAGTTTAAATAGTTTCCAAAAACTTTCCAGAAAAAAATAGGTACTTCGAAATATAACTAACAACTGTAGGAGAAGCTGAAAGAGCTCTTGTTTAGTTACTAGGAACATAGATTGTATTCCAGGGCATGAAAAAACCTTAATTCATTTGAAATTCATAATAAACTATTACTTTTATTTCACAAAATTGTGTTTTCTTATTTTGAAAATTAGTTTTTATTGTTTTGTTTGATTGCACCACTGTGTTCTTTTTTATGTTGATGAGTGTGATGTAAATTAACTTTTAATGTGTGATTTATGTTTACACAAAAAGCACGAAATCACTTTCATTCATATAATGCACAAAAAAATAAACCCTAAGAATTATTCCATTTTTCATGACTTCAAAACGAAGGAAGTTGTGAGAGAAGTTTCTGACTCGACTTGTTCAGATAAATTTTATAGCTCTTTAAATAAAGTCATTCTTCCTTTTGATGGTTTTGCACACGGAAATAACACCAAGTGTTATTTCCAACTTCAAGCTTCTTTAACTGTACCACAGCCCAACGAGTCAACAGATTGTTAAATGATAGAAGAAAACTTTTTTTCAGGAATGAAGATAAAGTGTGGTAGTTACGGTAATAATGACATCTGATAGGTACTTGCAGCAAGTTACTTACACAACCCTACATTTGTCAGAACTACCGAAGAGGTACTTATTTATGGTCCACCCGATTCCTGTTCCCCTTGTAATCATTACCTTGCGTTGGTGCTGTAGTGTAGGGCTCGGCATTGCATATGTGCTCTGCCGGTTCGAGACGTCTATAGAATTTTTTAATATCTACCCAATATGTCAATAAATATAGTACAGAAAAAAAAACTGTAAACGGGTAGGTGTACATCTATTTACCGTGCAAAGAATTTCCATTTATTCTTTACTCTCCTACAACTAAAAATATTCAAATGTATCAAAGGTTTTTGGTCAGCTGAATAGGTACAATAAAAGCCTATACCGAATACATCTATGATAGCAACTCTAGTGATATGCAGCAAAAAGTATAGTGGCAAGAATAATTTCGATATTATAACATATTTAAATCATTTTTTACTTCGAATATGATATTTGAAACATTGGCGGTAGGTTTTTACAGCAAATACATAGGTAAAACTATAAAAAAAATGTTTTGGTTAGAAAAAATTATTTGGTACCTATCGTAAATTTAAAACAAATAGAGTGTTAGTACTACAAATATCCTCTGTCATCTATTGGTAGAGACAGGAAAAATTCGCGAATTCATTTCGCGATAGGCTAAAAATACAAATAGTTATACCTCAGTGCTGCCTCTGTTATTGGCTCACAAATCACCTGGATGAATCTGGGCCAATGAGAAACACCCAACCAAAGCTTTATCGAATCACAGGCTGCTACGTTGGGACGTCTCACAAGACAGCAACCAATGAGTGGGTGGCATTTGACCGAGTGTACGTAGTCCTATGGAGTTCATCCTGGAGGTCATTGAACCCGCGAATTTTTCCGGTCCCTATCTATTGGACTAGTGTATTGGACCTTACTCCCCCCTTTTTTTTCGTGGACAATCCGTACCAGGCGGAATTACAAAGTATCGATTAGGAGAGCACTATGCTCATATATATACTTATTGACTAAATCGATTTCCGGCCAGACTGTGCTTTCTAGAGGGTTCTGCTAACCAACATACTTTTCCGGGAGTCATTTTCCAAAGGGTTCGTAGAACAAAACTCGAATATTGCTAATTGCATAATTGCTATTTCATTTAGTACTACACATATTTTTTTTGTCCTCTATTCGACTGGTGTGACAACACCATGTTTGGAGGACTACTACACATTAAGCTGTCTTCTATTGGTTTCTATTGTATTTGACTCAGCTCATACCGGTCTTGTCTTTTGGGCCACACGATGCAGATACCATAGACAGCGATTTCTTCCAGATATGATATCAGAAAATTTGACATCCATCGCGCATTCTTTTGAAAGCATTAACAACGTCCAGCAAACAAATCCTTGAATTACAATCGTCGATGATGTTTGCATGTATCTGTTAAGTGTTTTAAATTGTATTTCAAATTAAGTTGATTTCTTAGGCCATTGCCTAAACTTTTCCTTGTGACTCTGTGGGCAAGTAGCCTATGAAACATGTGCGTTGATTCTCTGAATTAAGAACATAATTAAACTTCTTAGAATGCTACAAATAAAAGTAGAGTCTAAGAAGAATTGAATTAACTATACCTATAAAAAATAGGTGACAGGAGAAATTGAGACTAGGAGTGAACAAAAAAACTTTTCCGTGCGGTGAGAAAACAAAATGGCTTTTAATTTGATAAATTTGAAATAATTTCCTTTACATTAAAAAAAGTCAAAGGTATCAAATGTCAGGGAAAAATAACTGGACAAAATTTCTTAATTAATTTATCACCCATTGCCTAGCAGATGATTTATTTATCCCCACAAGCAACTAATTTTCTTTAATACATATAAGTCCATTCCTTCTAATAAAAAAAATTACTCATTGCTGTTAGGGCTATCCTTACGAACCCGTTTTCCCCACACGCAACAGTATGTAATGCGACTAAGTAAGTAGCCTATGACTTCATAAAAATAAATAAAAGCTTAATGTCATTTTGTGGTAATCAATTTTGTTTTTTTTTTATAGAATAAAATATTTCCGAACTAAAAAATGTACACAATTTTAATTTTAATTAATATAATTAGTCTAGTATTCTCTAAAAAAAATTCATACGGAACATAACCGTAACTAAGTGTGTTAATTGTTGGAACTCACGTTTTATATTTGCAATTTAATAATACCCGGCGAAGTATTGTTTCTTAATCAAATGGCAGGTGCATAGCCATGTGTGCACAAGAAAATTTTAAGATATTATTTTCACAGATCGAAATTTTAATTACAGCTTAAAGCTATAAATCATTGTTTATATTTTTGTCTTAAAACTTATTAGAAAATATAACTGGCAGTCCAAATACTCGTTAGTAGAATTAAACCCTTTTTAATTGGTTTTACAATGAGATTTAGATTTAAAAAAAATAGACGTAGTATTGTACTCAAAACGTTGGGAAACATTAAATTAATACTGGTTTTGTTTGCAAAGATTAAACAGATAATATTTTTTGCTTACAAAAAATTTTTCTTCTAAGCACGCTTTGTTTTAGATGCTTGGGAGACTGAGCGCGCTAAGGCATTTGGCCAAGAGGTGATCATTCGAGTCTTATCTCCAGCTCGACTCATTATTTACTCGTACGAGCTTCCAAATTTAAGCCAAAGTAAAAAGATATTAATAGTTGTAAGTTTTGTCACAACTTTAAGAATTTCAAAAGACTAGGTAAATTTTAATTAATTTTTCAGAAAGAATTTCAAACCATATCTTATGTAGCCATAGTAGCATTTTGTTTCTTGAATCTGAGTATTTTCAGTTAGGTACATATTACATTAATTCTCCTTGATGATACATCGCAGAAACTATGAAAATCTAACTATGGCAGATAATTACACAAAACGTATACGATGTTTTATATAGCCTATGTTTGTATAGCTAACCGTAACATCTACAAGTAACTAAAACAATAATTACGTGAAACGGGATTTTATAGGTACAGGTGAATATCGATAATACCGAACTATCAGCGACATTAATTTCAATACACAACACTTCACCAAAATGGAAGCTAAAACACCCCATAATCGAAATGCAAATAAAACGCAAAAGTCAGTGAAATTCAGCACAATTGCCTCATATAGTTTACTACATAGAAAAAATTTTATTCCAAATATCTATAGTTTTGGTTTATATTTAAACATCTAAAATTTTGTGTACTAAGTTAACATATTTATTTAGTTTATATGTATGGTTTAATAAAGTATATTAAATAAAGTAGTCTATAGCTGATACCATAAAGACATGGCTAAAGTCCTACAGAGAAACATCAAAAGGATATGTACAATCATTATGATTTTGGGGTTATATCATTGCATATTTATTTATATTTATATTATTAGTATTTAAATAAGAATACAGAGACGAAAAGTAAAATATAAACATGAAAACATTTTGGCAACAGAAATAAACTAAGACGATTTTTACACTCTTTATAACTGTTATGTATGTTTAATATTTTCAGTAACACAATTTCTTGTTTAGATATTTAAGTAATTTAATTCATTAATGCAAGATACTTTAAAAAACAGAAACAATAACAACGGTATTTGTCATATTAGAAAAGTATAAAATCTTGGCTCCAGTTATAGGACGTGAAATAATGGTTAGAAGGTATTTTTTTTGTTAGTTTTATCGGTGGACGGTTCCAGTGGCGTGTCGGTCTGAATCGTTCATGAAAGGCGAGACACGAGGATTGGTTTCGTTGATGGTTTCTCGAGGACCAGCTCTGCGCCGGTGTTTACGGCCGTGTTCCGCCAACTCGTGCCAGTTGTCGCTTCGGCCGCTAGATGGCAGGCGCGGCGTGAAGGAGCTCTTCTCCGGGCGCCATGCACGTGGAGGCCTCTCCCCTCTCTACCCACTCCCCCTAAACAACAGGGAGCTGCAGGGATGGCTGGTAATGATTTTCAACCCCCTCCCTCGACACCTCCCAGCCTCCAGCGCGGTGACGTCACTCTCCAGGCGCCATCTGTATCGACCGGCGCGTCGCTCTGTCCTCCCCCCTGTCTCCCTTGTTCCCCGCACCAGCCCTGGATGGCGTCTGGAGAGAAGCCCTTTGGCGCCAGGACTCTTGTGAAGCCCTGGTCGGGCGACGCACGTCCCAACAGCATTCAACTTACCTCAGCAGTTTTCCGTGGAACCTACGATCAAATTATTCTCAAATTTTTCCTTGGAAATATAGGCCTATATTTAATAGTAGTCTGATAGTAATGCATAGAGACCTGAAACATTCGCGGGTTCATTTCGTGTTACGCTTAAATTCAAATAATTATTCTTTAGTGCTGCTTCAGTCATTGGTTCACTGTTAATCTGGAGGACTGAGGGCCAATCAGAGATACTCACTCATAGAAGTGTCGAATCACAGGCCACCCAGTCGAGACGACTCACAAGTCAGCAGCCAATTAACAGTTGGCATTTGCCCGAGTGTGTAGAGGAAATTGGAGTCTATCCTGGAGGTCATTGAACCCGCGAATTTTTCCGTTCTCTAGTAATGCAAAACTAATTACATAAAAAAATTAGAATTTAGGGGCTATTAACTACTGATTTTTCGTTTAGAAAACAAACTTAAGTGGCTGTTGTCTGAAAAAAAATGGTTGAAAGTTTTGACACGGAAATACATATAAACTATATTGCAATCACTCTACCTATATATAATCAATAAAAGTCTAACGCCGATTGATTGACAGGCAATGCACTGCTTAAACGGTGGGTATTAAAGTATTAAATTTTGAATAGAAGTTCCTTATATTACGTAGGTGACCACTAAGACAATTTTTTTTGAAAAATCATCCCCTAAGAGGTTAAATAGGGTGAACAGAAATGTAGCTAATTATAGTTTTTTTGTGTATAGTATATTATAATTAGGATATTATCCTCTTTCCCCTCTCAGAAATTGTATCACTCTGGATGTTTTGCAATATGTACCTAACTACTTCTCTATACCTATCTATTTTCTCATACAATTTAAAAAATCATAAACTTAACGAAAACATTCACTATATATTTTAATACACTGTTATCTCGAATATAAATACAAGTATTAAAGATAAAATTATATATTCTTGTTATTGAGAAAAAACAATACTTTCCACATTAATATAATAAAGATAATATAGATTCCCTAACTAAGAAATTATGCTGGTGCTTTGAATCCTAAAAGTTCAAAACTTGTTCATTAATTAATTAAAATAACTTTATGCACTTGATATTAGTTCTTAATTCTCTGGTTTCCGGCAAAATAATTATGAAATTATATATGTCAGTTTTTTCGAGACAGAGGTCTCTTGAATCATAGATCACAATCTCTGTTTTTAACTATTAACTAGTGTAAACTAAATTACTGATAAAAGAATGCTGATTAATTGATATAGATTAATACAGTCAAAATATTTATATAATTTAAATTGGTGAACAGTTAAACTCACACAGAAGATATTTGGCTATTTACAAACTCAACCGCTGATTTTTAAATAGTCTTATATCTTCGTAGTAACACTTCTATTACACAGACTAAATGTAAAAAAATACTTTCAGGCTCTTTTGGCTTTGAACTTAAAGTTATTTATCTCGGATATATTCCAAGAACATTTCTTTGACCATCAAATGGGCCAAGTAAAAATTATATCAATCATTACTTCATAATTGTAGAAGAACCTTTCTTTTAAATCTCTACCTTCTGGTTCAATATTTATTATTTTATAATAATTCCAGCAAACAACAGAAATTAACATATACTATAAGAATAGTGCGCAAAACAAACTGACAACCAATCAGGTTGATTAACTTAACTGGAGGCTAAAACGGTTTTACGTATCACAGCTAGAACAATATCATCTCTAACATACAAATTACTGTAAACTTTATACTAACAATGAACAAATAGTGATTAAAATACACAGATAAAACATTCTAAAACAAGACACTAAGAGAAAATGCATAGATATACAGTTCCAAAAAGGTAAGGTTTACGAGTCTGTAGTGCATAAATGTGTTCCTTTTCTCTACGGAGTTGAAATAAAATATTAAAAGTAAAGTTTCAGTAAGCATCTGTACCTATGTAATGGTAAAAGTGGATGACAGTTTGGGAAATACCATCGTGCACATGGCTAGTGTTTGTATATATATAAATCCATATCTCTATACATCTATGTTTGTAACTATACCTCAATCAATCATTCTATCTATTTATCTCTATATCTCTCTATACATATATATAGCCATCGCTCTATTTCTCTATATATCTGTATATCTCCCTCTCTCTATATATACATCTATATCTTTATGTCTATATCTTCCTGCTAATATATTTTTCTTTATGAAACAGAAGACAAATATATATGTATCTACCTTTTTACCTGTCGCAGGTGAGACATAGGAATATACCTAAAGACACGCGCGTATTCTAATGCAACGTCAAAATTTCAAAGCAATCGATGAAGAACTTTCGGAGGTTCATGATTTCGATCAAACGAACATTTATATTTATATATGTGTGTGTGTGTGTATATATATATATATATATACTAGATAATGCCCGGCATGCGTTGCAATGCCTCAATCAATTTTTTAAACGTATACTAAGCATCTCTCTTTATCTCTCTAATTCTCTATCTCTCTATGTATATCTCTATAACTCTCTCTATCTTTCTATTTATATCTCTATCTCTATATATCTTTATACATATATATCTCTATATATCTTTCTAGCGGACCCTACAGACATTGTCCTGCCCAAATGTACATATGGCGGTAAGTATTTCTACGCTGGAAATTTTGTATAGGTATTCTCATTATACATACCCTCTTCTTGGGCACGCCACTGCCGTTACCAAAAACCTTTCCCATGTTACGCAGAAGGCAACAACAATGCAAAAGCCCGTTGCCATGGAGGCTAATTATCAACAATGCTTAGTTTTTTTGCTTTTAAAGCGTGTTTTTTTAGTTTTTTCTTAACTCAGAATCGAGATAAATATCCAATTGTGAATCTAAACCATCCTCGAATCCCCGTGAACTCACACAAAATATTTCATCAAAATCGGTCCAGCCGTCTAGGAGGAGTTCAGTGACATACACACGCACTCAAGAAATATATATATAAAGATATATATATATATATATATATATATATATATAGGTTCACTAACTTGGAAAATTTGCGATTTAGGTAATTTCATTATTAATATATTCTCTATAATCCCCTGCGTACTTGGTAAAATGTCACCTGTCCATTGGTTGCTGACTTGTAAGACCTGCTAGCATGGTTGCATGTGATACGATAGTACTTTCGATGAGGTTTTTTCATTAGCTCACAGTCCTTGAGATGATTGGTTACCCAACTGCAGAAGCATTAAAAAATGTTGAACGTGTTTGCGCCTCCAAGATGTCCCAGTCTCCTGTCTCTCAGCGTGTGTTGCTATGCTCTATGCACTGAACTAACGTAATAAACATTTTGATGTAAAATAAAATTGATTTTTAATGCAAATTCATGTCGACTGTTTGATGCCACTCACGTAACGTAAATTTACGTGAAATTTTGTCGCTTGGGTACTTTAACATCAGTATTACACTAACCAAAACATAGTTTGTTTTCACATTGGTGAGATGTGCAAACGAAATAATATGTAGTGATTCAAGCCAATAAAACCATCAACGTGACATTTATAGCCCTGCTTCTCGGCAGACGCCACTTGCGTTGACATCTTTAAGTGCCCATTATTTTAGCCGCAGAAACATGAAGACGCTGACGATAATAACATATTTTCTTGATATTATGGTTATTCTATAGGTCAAGAAGAAAACAAGATTTACGATGACAAAGAGAATAAACTATACCAACATCGTGAAATAACTTAATAACTTGGTAGGTTTTAGTTAGGAATGTATAGTTTTGTTTTTATTGATGATAATTTTTAGGATATAACGTATTGGATACTCTTTTATATAGGAGTCCATAAAAGTTATTTATATAGGTATCTTTTAGCGAATTTTCGTCCGCCAAAAATTGTTTTTTTGAATTTTGTATGAATTTAATTTCTTAAAACAAATTGTTCAAAAATTCATTATCAGTTTTATATTGCCACCTTTATTAAGTCAAAGGAAGTGCATAAACAAGGATTGCTTTGTATGATAGGTTTTGTAAATTGTAAACTATAGTCCTTATCCCTTAAACACCTACATTCAACATTTATACTTTCTGCTCTTGTTAAATCAGCGCAACTGAAAAAGAACTAATATTTATTTATTCTATCATATAAAATGTTGACTTTTATTTTGGGTCATTATTGTAGCTACATCGGGTTACTACTGTAATATATAACTGCGGTGTAATTATCAAATAAAATTTACGGATATTCTAATGAAGGCTGCCCCTCAAATAAACTAAGGTTACGACCTAGTTCCTTAAACTGGATCTTCGTAGAAACTACACCAATTAAAAAAATCTTAATTCCGAGTCCTGTTGTGTATAAGCTAAATATTCACGTGCAAGGAAAAAAAAATAGTGTTTGTGCGGCACACTTAACAAATATTTGAAGGGTTTTATTAATTCATTAGTAAGTTGATGTTGGAAGTTAATAACCTTAGTGCTTGTTGATTACCAAAGATCTCAGGATAATCTGTCGCCATTGCGTATGGTAAATTCGAGGTAGAACTTTTAACAGCTTGCGGCCGTTTTAATCGGAAATTTCTTATAAAGTTACTTCATTGTGTTGTAAAAACAATTGCTTTCCAAAGAACATACACCATACTAGTTATCATAATATCATTTTTTTCTTCAGATTTTGAGTAGAAAATATTTAATAAAAAACTGATTATAGGTATTTACAGAAGTGTGTAATGTGAAGTTGGCAGTTGTTTCAGAAGTTCTTTCGTGGCTGAGCTAGAAAATGTAAACATACAAAAACCCGCACAGAATGTGTACGGTTTCTTCCAACATGTCAACTATCTCCAATGACATACCAATGTTCATTGTTCTTCACATAATTACTTACTCCAGAACTGTTTCAGAGGTAAAAAAAAATTGGGGTGGAGAAGCCTTCCGAATACCTTTTTTTTTCCTTTAAAAAAGGAGATTGTTTTGCATAGCTAAAACAAACTTTCTCTACCAACCCTAGTAAGTATTTCTTTTGGTAATGAATAAATGTATCTAATAGCTACGTCTTGTCGACGTCGAAGTGTTTGAAGACATTGATTGGTGAAGCTTTGGGAACGGAAAAGCGGCAGGAATGCATTTGTGGGCGAGAACGGAAGTACCCCGAGAAAACACAATTGTGAAAAATCCTGCATTGACCATGTAGGAAATCGAAACCGCATAGCTTTTGTGGGAGGCGAGTGGTTTTTAACTTCCGTCACTAACGCGCC
The DNA here is from genome assembly GCF_032445375.1 of Bacillus rossius redtenbacheri. Classification (NCBI taxonomy): domain Eukaryota; kingdom Metazoa; phylum Arthropoda; class Insecta; order Phasmatodea; family Bacillidae; genus Bacillus; species Bacillus rossius. The sequence continues at coordinate 10,808,562 of NC_086336.1, read as the reverse complement.
TGCCATTTTTCATTTTTATCGAGTTTCACATATACCTATTATGTGAAGAGTTTGGATGTAGGCTATGTGTTTAAGCCCATGGTTTACCAGGAACTCGAACTCAGGCCAACTTGCACCGAAAGCCGACTTTCATCCGACTGCGACGCGGAAGTCGGATATTGGCATTGTAAAACTCTGCCAACGTAGCCCTACATCATGTGTAGTTGAGATATAAAACATCAACCAAAGTTGTATAAACGCAAGACCATGGGCTTTATCAAGGGGGGGGGGGGGGGGGGGAGATTTAAAATAAACCCTTCTCTGAGAAGGTCCGCTTGCTTTTGCAAAATCTTAACTATGAAATGGGAATGATAAGCGTTCCCCCCCCCCCCCTTTTTTCCCCTGGTAAACCAACAGATACCACATGGGCAGAGTCGTAAATATATAGTTTCCACCCGGAGCAAAACTCATATTGGCGTCCCATTTTTTTTTTCTTTCAAACCAACCAAACTAAAACCTATCTCGACACCACTCCATATACCCACCACATACAACGTTCACTATTCCCAATATTTTTTATTCAACTTAGATGGTAAATAAATATTTATATTTGCAGTCATTTCATTTTTAGTACATCGCAGACTGAAAGTATGTACCAAAAAATTCGCCTAGCAATTCATTAAATATTTCACTATTTTAATACAAATTATTCGTTTAATCTGCCCTCCATTTTTTTGTGTTCTAACACTACGATAGTCAAGTAAATATCTACAGGTAAAATTGCTCTGCCAGTTAAGCGCTCTCCCCCTTAAATGCAGCCCTGTAGTTACGTCCCTGCTCATGGCACGTGTGTTTTTACGGGACGCGATGCTTGTTCGCGGTGAAGGACCGTTGCGGTTTATTTATTTATTTATTTACTTTTTTTTTTGCGTGTTGATTAACAACGGCTGTGCGCAACTCGAGCGGAGCGCACAGCGCGTCATTAAGCGGCGATCCGAGGCGGTCGTATTTCACGGGCCGCGCGCCGCTCCTTTGTCGGCGATCAGCGAGCCCACGTACGTCCTGACGTCGCGCCGGGCAGAATGTTGCATCGCGCGGGCGGGTTCCGGGCGCGACCACCCAGCGCGCTGCGACATGCCGCGAGGCCTACCTGCTTCTACCAGCAACAATGTGTTTCCTTGAAAGTTTATCTTATATAAAGGTTTACTTATGAGTAGAGACCTGTAAAATTCGCGATTTCAAATCCCTAAAGGATATACTCCATGATCCTCTATGCACTCGTGCAAATTACATCTGCTGATTGGTTACCGACTCGTAACACCTGTTGACTGGAATGGACGTGATTCGCTAATTATTCTGTTAAAGATTTTTCATTGGCCCAGAGTCCTTCAGATAAACTGTGGCCCAATCACTGAAGCAAAAGAATGTCAAAAATATTTGGACTCTATCCTATCGCGAAATGAATCCGCGAATTTTACAGGTCTCTAATTATGAGAATTAAAATTGATATTATTAGTGCGATTAAACCTCCTAATAAATGGGGACTGAAAAAATTCGCGATTTCATTGACTTCTAGGATAGACTCCACAAACCCCTATATAGATACTCGGGCAAATGCCACATGTTCAATCGCTACTGACTTGTGAGACCTGTCAACTGGGATGCTTCCGATTCGATACTTCTATGGTTGAAGATTTTACATTGACTGGAAGTCCTTCAGATAAACTGTGAGCCAATAACAGAAGTAATATGAAGGTACATATGTTTGGATTCTAGCATAACGTGAAATGAATCCGCGAATTTTTCCGGCCTCTACTAATATATTTGGAATTGATCGTAGAATTGCATATATATAGGACTATATTTATAAATAAATATACCTATATATACATATTTTTTATGTACTGACATGCTAGCACTCTGCACTCGGCGTTTGGTAGAAGTAATTTCGTGAATGGACCGGAAGTCGCATGGAACGAAAATATGTAACAACGGTGCTGCCATCTGTGGTGGAGGGTGCAAACCAAAGTTTCACAAAGACAAAAGGTAAAAATTTACAGTATCAACTTTTAAATTAATTTTTAACAAGATGGGCAGTATTTAAATTCAATTCCTTGTCATAAATCAGGTTAAAAGCCGGGGTTTTAGTATTTTTTTCAAAAATTTTTTTTTTCAAGTTTGTAAGAATTGTTTCAAGGTGTTTGTGTACTGCCGTTCACATGTAACCAACTCAAAATAAATTCTAATCAGTCCCGACTCGTTTTCTGCACTACAGGGGTTTACATAAACATATTCACTTGTACTTCAATATTGTCTCCAGAAGGTTATTTGTGGTAACCCATGAAGAAATTAATACCTAAAAATGCCCAAAGTTCGCGGGTCTTCAAATTTAGATTTTTTTGTAACATAAAGTTTACTTTGAAACACTATGTTTTCCACTGCAGGTGCCAACATTTCACAAAAATATATATGTTTCTGTCTTACAGTGACCGAATTTTGATTCAGAAACGTCATACAAAAGTCCATATTCTAGAATTGTTGTGCTAAGATAACTTTTCTACTCTTCTATTGTCACTTTTGCTCCCATGTTGCCCATTTCTTTACAATGGTTCCATTTCACCATCTTCAAGCCTGCTTGGATTGTCTCGCTGTTAACAAGTTGCTTCATCATGGATTTCTGAAAATACTCTTACAAAAAATCATGAAAAGTTTATGTACAGGGAATCTGAATAACTTCCTCTTTATTCATCATCTGCGATGTCAGTATTTTCACTATTGTTAAGGGGAATATCTTCTAATATTTTCAGTCAGCTGCATGTATGTGACAAACAGACAACGCAAAACTAAAACAATAGCATATAACCTGTGCCAAACAAGATGGCATATATCTCTGAACACTCAGAACACACATTGCGTGTTGGTACCTACAAGTACCAAATATATTTATGTGCCTCACAAAGTAACTACTGCTAATTATGTAGGTAATTAGACATTAATCAATTAAAAAAGGAAACTTATTTATATTTCAATAAGAGTGTTCCAATAGAATAACACAAAATCCTCCACTTGTCCTCAAAATATAGACTATATATTTTTGACAGCACTTCAAAAAATCTAAACATTAAATTCAGCCTCTCATAATTATGACTCTAACAAGACTGTCAACTACAGCTATAGAAAAGCACCGTGTTCTTTCCAACAAAAACATGGTAACTACTCTAAAGCAGCGGTTTTGGAAATTTGTTTTGCCGAACCCCGGGGTTCCATGTCAGGGCAACAGATTTTCCGTGAGTCGGGACGAATGTAATATGAAGCAGGCACAGTTATTGCCAAATAACTTTCTTTGAAGGAGTTGGGGTTCCGTCGAAAGAAAAATCGATCATAGAGTTCTCTGTCCGAAAAGAAAGGTGATCCGCTGCCCTAGAGTAACATCAGGCAGCATCAGATTGAGGTAAATGAGCGGTGAAAGTACCGCCAGGCAACTGAGGGCTCGGACTCGCGTAACGCGTAGCGACATGGAGCGCGCCGCCTGCCGCGACCCGAGGCGCGCCGGGTATTGACGACACCTCGAGGGCGAGAAGGAGGTACAGAGAGAGAAAGAGAGAGAGAGAGAGGCGGAGAACCATAGGACACACGGAGAGAAAGGATCGCCGGACAAGCCATTTCCCCCGACGCTCAAAACATTTTAGAATTTTACGACCGCTTGGGACGTCCCGGCAAGGACACGCCTGGCGCGAAAAAATTCGTGACGGCGGGGAAATATATATATATTTTTTTCACCATCCACTTCTGCCCCACTCCTTTCTTCGTGTTTTTCCATTCCGGGGAAGGTTGGCAGACGTGACGCGTAAATGCAGATTGCCAACATCAGCGAAGGGCGTGGCTGCCGTTTTCCGCGGCAAGGCGCGGGGAAAGGGCACACGGGGGATGAAATTTCAGCAGGTTTTTTTTTCCTTTCTGTTCCTTCGTCCTTCCTCTTTTGCCGTTCTCCCTCCGTCGCAACCCCTTCACCCGCGCCGGGCCGGGGGACGCAAAGGGGTAAGCGCGACGCTCATGCGCGGTCCGTCCCTGCGCTCCCATTGGCCGCTGCCCTCCGCTTGTTCCTCGCTTGCCCGACACACGAGAGGGATGTAAAATATCCCCTCCCCATTCCCCCGCTCCCTCACGCTGCTTGGAATATAAATTGCCTGTTTATGTCTGTTTGCTGTGTCGTCCATTCCACCCCGCCTCTATTGACACTTCTCCCCAGGCGAATTTTGTATGCAGAGCTTGTTTTTTTTTTTTTTTGTATAAGCAATATTTATTTTTAGCCCCGCGCTGGGAATTTCTGGAAAATTTAAGATAAGCAATTTTTCTCTGGAGGCTCAGCTACAGTTTACAACATGTAAAAGACGTTATTCACGGGCTTTGACTAATGGTAAACTGTTAGAAATTACAGTAAATTTACGGACTTTAAAGCGAAGAATTTAACTCAACCAAATGAAGGCTTCTACGTAATTTCAAATAACTGAATCTTCGTAAAAACTGCGCTGTATTTCAACTTTCGAGTTGTATGTTTCTTATAAACAAACATGAACACACACTTGGACAAAAGAAGATTATTCTTTCTGTAGACTTAACCAGTTTTTGAATGTTTTGTTAATACACCAAGAATATTCCTTTGAAATAATGTTATCAGTCCGTAAACTCATGAATATAACTGTTAGTTTACAAAGATCCCTGGATAATTTGTAACCGAAGTTCTTCTTAAATTGAAGGTAAAAATAATCAGTGTACTGTGGCTGGTGAAAAGTACAAGATGAAACGTACCTTTGTTTTGTGTTAGCGCAATAACTGAGATATACGGTTTTGAAACACCCATTTTGTTGGTTGTACCTATTAAGTTTATTTTAATGCATTTTCGTAGCACGGAAATTTAAAACTTACGTTTTACACAAAGGCTACCTATGAAAGAACAATGTACTGGAATGAAGAGTTCAACATTATGTGAAATAAAATGTTAAAAGATTAAATTTGGATATTCCACATTTGAGCACTCTTCGTTCGTATACATTTGGAGTTATTCACTTGATCTCACCAAATTAACGCTATCACTTAGGCAGTCCGTGTGGCCACCGTAGATAAAACAAGGCCAGGAAATGTTGGCGTGCACAGATTATAAAAAAACTTTCTGCGACCTACAGCATGCTTTGGTATTACATAGAGCCTTATTACATTTTTAGTTCAAATGCCTCTAAGCTCAACTATAAAATACGTCTTGCAGGGACTTTTTAAAAATCTCCTACTTTTTAAAACATTGTATTATTTACGTATAAATGTAAATTTTACGGTTTATAAGACAAATCTATTAAAAAATTTATAAAAAAGTTTTTAAGTTGTACTTAATTTTATCCAAATGTGTTACTGAACTATTGCTTTAACTACAGACATATAAAATTTACAGTAATATATTAATAATGATGAACATTCGTTATAGTACTCCATTTATAAATAATGAATAAAAGCCAAATTTATTCCCTTTAAATTGTTGATAGTTCAAATAATACAAGTTCCATTAATTATTTTTAAACAGCTGTTATAAGAGGTTTTGCTTCATTATTTTGAACATTCTTGTAACTCCAAAGACTGATTGATTAAAAAAAATACCGTAAATTATTTCAGAAATTTAAGTATTCAATTTTCAGACAATGCCAACTATATTTTCAACACTATATAAAACGGCTACTCTGTGCCAAAAAGGTACGAGTTGTTTCGAAATTCCCTCACGTCTTATTTACGATGTCTTTTACACAACATCGTTACCCGTGGGTGTGACGAGAACACAAAACTGTCTCGAAAATTACGATTTTATTCCACACGGGAAGATGGTTGCTGACTCAGCTGCTCAACGAAACCTATAAGAAAGAACGCGTTATTGGGATCAAAAACAGCACAAAGACTTTATATTCACACATAGATCGATAATTGGCCATTGATTGCTTAAGAGTCTATTTTCTAGAATCCTTATTCAGTTGTTTTTTTTTTCTTCCTGCAGCTTAAATTCTGCAGTTGTATTCACCTTAGTTGTTCTGGAAAAAAACCAAAATATTTGAAAGCTAATATCTTAATGGAAATTAAGGTATAAATTATGTACATGTCACTTACAACCTTTATTTACTCCTAAGGGCAACATTTACTCCTGAAAATAAGTTTTATCAAATTTAATTTTACATTATATCGATAACTATTAGAAACTTTATTGTCGTAAACAGTGTTTCATATTCATGAATTACTTTTATAATATTTCTGAAGAAAAAAAAAACGAATTACGTGGAAAAAAATTATATTACAAAATTTTTAGTTTCAGATGTTATGATCATTTTATGCCGTCTAAATTGAGAATAATTATTAAGGAATACAAAATCTCTTTCTTCTTAAAAATGCTTAGGAAACATCTTTTCGATGTAAAAACCGGCAAATCTTTTAGCGGCCTATACTCAATGCCTGGCTGGAGCCAGCCTTTCTTGTGTCGTGAAGAAATTAAAAGTTTTTTTTTTATAATAAAATCTTAAGTTTTAAAATAATTTATTTATATATAAATCAGTGCAAGAAATATGACTTTGAACCTATTTGTGTAAAATACTACTACTTTTAAATCTAAATTTAAAAAAAAACTTTTACAAAATTTTGTTTACTTTAAAGTTGTTCCTTACGAAACGGAATAGGATATGCGAGGGTGTTTATGTGCTTCAACACAAAGGTTCAAACTATACCCTTTTTTTAACATAGTTTGTTTAATGACGTGAGTTACCAAATACAAATTATGAGAATCATTTGACATAACATTAACATTAACCGGCCAACTACTGTGCGAGAAAATCTTCTATAATATCAAACAGGTTAAGGCGGACTTTTTAACTAATTGTTCGTGATTATATTTAAACAAATTATTTAAAATAAATTTGCAAAAACTGTGAATAATATTTTAAAATTAAAAAGTATGCAATTTTTTCATCAATGTTTTCTTATGACGTTATCCCGTAAAATTATCGTCCGTAAACTGACATTACAGACAATCCCCTTTTTAAATTCAGTAACAGTTCACTGTAAATAACTTTCAATATTATAATAAATTTGAAGGGTTTCCCCAGGTACATATATTGTAATAATAGTTTATAGAAAATAATGTTGTTTTGTAATTTGGGGATTTTTTTTTTTATTTTCATGACGAAACAATGTTTGTAATTGATTTGAGTAGTATAGGAATGACGGTCCGGCGGCAGGCTTCAGGCTGTGGATTGAAGATTGTTTACATTGTGACGTCACGGCAACCATCTTGGAGGAGTGTAACGGGACATAGCGTAACGGGACAAGTTTGACCTTGACCTTTGACCCTCAAAATTCGCCAAAATTGGGCAAAAATTGCCCAAAATTCCACAAAATTCGTCAAAATTTACATTTCTGTGAAAAACATTCCGCCAAAAATTCTCAAAAAATTCCACAATTTAAAAATCAAGATTTCGAAAATCCTCAAAAGTCGTTTTGTCCTAGAAAGAACCCAAATTCCTAAAAGCGGCTTAAAACTCCTAAAAGCTAGCCGCTCTAAGCCGCAGAGGTCATGACCTTGAAAATTAGGATGCCATGACAGCTATTTTGAATGATGACGTCACCGTTGCATTTTTCGTTACGGCCGCCAACTTTAAATTCTTGATTTATTATCCGATTTAAATGAAATTTTTTTTAAAATTTATAAAAAAATTCAATTAATAAAAATTTAATAAAAAATATTTAAAAATCATACATTAACGACACGGAACTCGGAGTCCTCAGTTCGAACCCGACGAGCGCAAAAAAAAAAATGGCGACCGATCCTTCCCCCCGTGGTGACTTTTGGCAGACTGACTCCCACCACTTTTTTTCAAAGCATATATATCGTCACCTAGTATGACATCATGTCCGCCATCTTGTCTTCGTTGCTGGAGACCACCATCTTGTTTTCGTCGGCGAGAGTGCACTGACGCCATGTTAGTTTAGTTCTTATCCGCTAGAGTGCAGTAATCATTTATTACTGTGACACCCGCCATCTTGAAATTTGGCCGCCATCTTGAAAATCCGTAATTATTTAGCTAGAAATTCGGGAAAAGTTCCAAAATTCATTAAATAAATCACTCATTAATTTAAATATTTATTCGATGGATTCCTGTCCTCGGTTCGATACCCGATCGATGCAATAATGTCTAATTTTATGTAAAAAATAATAATTTCAATAAACCATGTTTAACATTCTTAAAGAGACTCTAAATCCTCTACTACCATCATCCTATCAGACGTCAAGACCACCATATTGGAAATTCGTAATTTTAATGCTAGAGATTCGGGAAAAAGTTCAAAATTCATTAAATAAATTTGTAATCCATATAATGATTGATTGGATCGACTTAGGTCCTTGGTTCGATCACTGGCCGATACAAAACAACTTTAATTTAAAAAAATAAAAAAAAGTGTTAGGTTTGAGAAAATAAAAACCACCGAAAGTTCTTTTAAAAAAATTTTATTACATAAATTCAATACACTACTACAAGTACAAAAAAAAACACTGACAAATTACCAAAGCCTTTTGGATTCCTCGATTCAAACAGTCTTCTTATTGTACGGACTAAGCCTTTTTACATGACTTCAAATGTCTATCCGATCCGTTCATCACCACAGCCAGAGACGGACTAAAGTTCATAGCACTTATATATAGTGTCATTAGCCGGTACAACACATGAGTCAAATCAATAACCATGTTCATTATACGTCTCGGAGCATTTTTTATAATGACGATGTAAGCTATCGAGACGTGAAATTAGTTTATTACGCTTATTGCACTGAAATTGTTTTCTTCGAACATTATTAGAACAACCGCTTCTTTCATGTCTGCGAGCATTTGAGGTGATAGTAAATGATGCACCACAGTATTTGCACTGATGCGAAGTACGCTCATCATTAATTGAAGTATTCAATGCTGATGAAACTTCAGATGATGGTGGAACAGCACATATCGAAGTCTCCTCCAGTGATGTCAGAGGCGTTGCCAACGGGATCTGCTCCAACATCGTCGGCGCCGACGTCATGGTTCCCGTAGTCGATAATACATCCTCCATCGAGTACGACGTTAAAGTCGGTAAAGATGCCATCGAGGTCTCAAGAACAGACAATTACGCGACTTATGCACCAGAAGAAACAAACTAGGTGATCCGTACACCGTCGACGGCAGTAACAAACTAAGCGTCCTGCTGTCTAAGACTCGTTTATATACATTAACCGGTTTGAATAATACGCTAGTCAAATCAAGAACAATTTACTAAAATACTAGAGTCAAAACAACATTAAAAAAATAGAAGCATCATCAACAAAAAAGGAAGCACATTTGGAAGCACCTTCAAAAAAGGAAAAACAATAGGAAGCACCATCAACAAAAAAGGAAGCACATTTGGAAGCACCTTCAAAAAAGGAAAAACAATAGGAAGAACCGACTACGAAAAAAACAGCACATTTGGAAGCACCGTCATCGAAAAAACAGCACATTTGGAAGCACCAACTACGAAAAGGCAGCACATTTGGAAGCACCGACAACGAAAAGGCAGCACATTTGGAAGCACCGACTACGAAAAGGCAGCACATTTGGCAGCACCGACAACGAAAAGGCAGCACATTTGGAAGCACCCACTACGAAAAGGCAGCACATTTGGAAGCACCGTCATCGAAAAGGCAGCACATTTGGAAGCACCGACTACGAAATGGCAGCACATTTGGAAGCACCGACTACGAAAAGGCAGCACATTTGGAAACACCATCATCGAAAAGGCAGCACATTTGGAAGCACCGACTACGAAAAGGCAGCACATTTGGCAGCACCATCAAAAAAGGAAGCACATTTGGAAGCACCGACTACGAAAAGGCAGCACATTTGGCAGCACCGACAACGAAAAGACAGCACATTTGGAAGCACCGACTACGAAAAGGCAGCACATTTGGAAGCACCGACAACGAAAAGGCAGCACATTTGGAAGCACCGACAACGAAAAGGCAGCACATTTGGAAGCCCCGGCAATGAAAAAGGCAGCACATTTGGAAGCACCGACAACGAAAAGGCAGCACATTTGGAAGCCCCATCAACAAAAAAAAAGGCAAAAAGGAAGCACAAGTTACGAGATCTAAGTCTTAGTTATACAAAAAATAAAAACATTAAATTCTTATAATTTAAATTATTTATTTTATTGCTTTACATTATACAAATGCAAGTAAAACAAGCCATTATTGTATGTAGCCAGCATTCCTCAGTTCCTTGAGTATGAAGGATATTTCTTTGATGCACGAATAGTTTCCTGCACAAAGCGAACCATGTAGAAGTCTTAGCCGGTCAACCAATATGTTTGGATCTTTCCATGATGTGTAATCATTCTCTTCTACCACCATATTCCTTGCACCTTTATAATAAATATTATGATCTCTGGTGTCTTCCGTTTTACCACCAACCTCAGGGTAACTTTCATGTTTGAGACGGTGATCATCACAAGCTTGATCAGATTTATTTAATATATCACGTCGTTCCCACCGTTTCGGTCTCAGGACACCGCCACATTCTTCGATCTTGGCAGCTTTAGGTGCTTCATCATAATCTATGTCTTTGTCAACAGCCTCAGAGTCACTGTAACAATCACCGTAGAAGGAATCGTCTTCACCCAATTTACCGTAATAATTCGATGTTGATGATGTTGAAGTGTCTTCATCGTCTTCATGCTTCCTTTTTAGGAGTCCATCATTTTTACAAAGTAGGAAAGATCTACTTGAATTCGGCTGGAATATATTCTCACTTTTCACGTTAAGGATTCTTCCATTGTCTTCATTCTTCCGTAAATCATCAACCTCCTTCAATTTAAGTTCTTTGTCGAGATCGGAAGAGCCAAGAAAATTATTGTTGTAATGCAGATCACTCTTCCTTAGGCTAGTAGATTCATCGTTGTCCTCTAGCTTGTACGCAGGCTTGGCGCTACAAGTTCTGCCATGTCTTTTTAGGCTCTCTCTCCGCGTAAACGACTTGCTACATCGAACACAACTTATCATATTGCGCAGTGGATTTTTAACACAGTCATTCTTCTCGTGTTGTCTTTTATTCTTTCTCAAGATAAACTCTTTACTGCAAAACTTACACCTATGTTCTTTCGATACAGCGTCAGATCCCAAATCGGAATTCATATTAGTTACTGAGACTAATGCCAGATACCAATTGAGAGTTTTAAATTAGATGCAATACTTAAATAGAAATTTTTTCATATTTCATCAGCAAGAATTAATATATCTCATGCAAAAGTACTTTATGCATGTAGTTCTGCTTTTAAACAACAGATATCGCCACATGTTGCTTGCAGGTAAATAATATTTAGTTCTTTTATGCGGGATGCGGGATGCTCACTAACGATCGCAAAAGAAGGATGGCTTCGCTAGACTCCAAGGAAAAGGAAGTTCGTCTTGCATGTTGGTGCTCCACAGATGTCTCATAGCGTAATATTAATTTGACTGAGTAATGATATTTTTTAATTCCACCTGATAAAAATATTGCAAGTTTTGATTTAGTAGCAGAAATTATCAAATTAAATGTAACTCCAGATATAATGACATGTCTCATCAGACAAAAAAAATCCATGCAGAGAGTGGTTTCTCAGAATAGTCAGAAACACTTGAAGAAACCACAGGAATGATTGCAAGAACACGGGAAAAACCATCAAAATATTGACAAGAATAATCAGGAGCACACGGAGAAAACCATCATAATATTAGCAAGAATAATCAGGAGCACACGGAGAAAACCATCATAATATTGACATGGATAATCAGATGCACTCGGAGAAAACCACCACACGTTTTCTTTGATATCATAAAATTACAGGGAAAAAAATATTTAATAAAAATAAATAAAAAAAATTTAAAATGAAAAAAATTACAAAAATACATAAAATTCTGGCTTGTACTGGAACTCTATCTTTGTTACACAATGAGAAGTTCACAAGCTAGCAGAATCTATTTATGTATTTTTGTAATTTTTTTCATTTTAAATTTTTTTTATTTATTTTTATTAAATATTTTTTTCCCTGTAATTTTATGATATCAAAGAAAACGTGTGGTGGTTTTCTCCGAGTGCATCTGATTATCCATGTCAATATTATGATGGTTTTCTCCGTGTGCTCCTGATTATTCTTGCCAATATTATGATGGTTTTCTCCGTGTGCTCCTGATTATTCTTGTCAATATTTTGATGGTTTTTCCCGTGTTCTTGCAATCATTCCTGTGGTTTCTTCAAGTGTTTCTGACTATTCTGAGAAACCACTCTCTGCATGGATTTTTTTTTGTCTGATGAGACATGTCATTATATCTGGAGTTACATTTAATTTGATAATTTCTGCTACTAAATCAAAACTTGCAATATTTTTATCAGGTGGAATTAAAAAATATCATTACTCAGTCAAATTAATATTACGCTATGAGACATCTGTGGAGCACCAACATGCAAGACGAACTTCCTTTTCCTTGGAGTCTAGCGAAGCCATCCTTCTTTTGCGATCGTTAGTGAGCATCCCGCATCCCGCATAAAAGAACTAAATATTATTTACCTGCAAGCAACATGTGGCGACATCTGTTGTTGAAAAGCAGAACTACATGCATAAAGTACTTTTGCATGAGATATATTAATTCTTGCTGATGAAATATGAAAAAATTTCTATTTAAGTATTGCAACTAATTTAAAACTCTCAATTGGTATCTGGCATTAGTCTCAGTAACTAATATTAATTCCGATTTGGGATCTGACGCTGTATCGAAAGAACATAGGTGTAAGTTTTGCAGTAAAGAGTTTATCTTGAGAAAGAATAAAAGACAACACGAGAAGAATGACTGTGTTAAAAATCCACTGCGCAATATGATAAGTTGTGTTCGATGTAGCAAGTCGTTTACGCGGAGAGAGAGCCTAAAAAGACATGGCAGAACTTGTAGCGCCAAGCCTGCGTACAAGCTAGAGGACAACGATGAATCTACTAGCCTAAGGAAGAGTGATCTGCATTACAACAATAATTTTCTTGGCTCTTCCGATCTCGACAAAGAACTTAAATTGAAGGAGGTTGATGATTTACGGAAGAATGAAGACAATGGAAGAATCCTTAACGTGAAAAGTGAGAATATATTCCAGCCGAATTCAAGTAGATCTTTCCTACTTTGTAAAAATGATGGACTCCTAAAAAGGAAGCATGAAGACGATGAAGACACTTCAACATCATCAACATCGAATTATTACGGTAAATTGGGTGAAGACGATTCCTTCTACGGTGATTGTTACAGTGACTCTGAGGCTGTTGACAAAGACATAGATTATGATGAAGCACCTAAAGCTGCCAAGATCGAAGAATGTGGCGGTGTCCTGAGACCGAAACGGTGGGAATGACGTGATATATTAAATAAATCTGATCAAGCTTGTGATGATCACCGTCTCAAACATGAAAGTTACCCTGAGGTTGGTGGTAAAACGGAAGACACCAGAGATCATAATATTTATTATAAAGGTGCAAGGAATATGGTGGTAGAAGAGAATGATTACACATCATGGAAAGATCCAAACATATTGGTTGACCGGCTAAGACTTCTACATGGTTCGCTTTGTGCAGGAAACTATTCGTGCATCAAAGAAATATCCTTCATACTCAAGGAACTGAGGAATGCTGGCTACATACAATAATGGCTTGTTTTACTTGCATTTGTATAATGTAAAGCAATAAAATAAATAATTTAAATTATAAGAATTTAATGTTTTTATTTTTTGTATAACTAAGACTTAGATCTCGTAACTTGTGCTTCCTTTTTGCCTTTTTTTTTGTTGATGGGGCTTCCAAATGTGCTGCCTTTTCGTTGTCGGTGCTTCCAAATGTGCTGCCTTTTTCATTGCCGGGGCTTCCAAATGTGCTGCCTTTTCGTTGTCGGTGCTTCCAAATGTGCTGCCTTTTCGTTGTCGGTGCTTCCAAATGTGCTGCCTTTTCGTAGTCGGTGCTTCCAAATGTGCTGTCTTTTCGTTGTCGGTGCTGCCAAATGTGCTGCCTTTTCGTAGTCGGTGCTTCCAAATGTGCTTCCTTTTTTGATGGTGCTGCCAAATGTGCTGCCTTTTCGTAGTCGGTGCTTCCAAATGTGCTGCCTTTTCGATGATGGTGTTTCCAAATGTGCTGCCTTTTCGTAGTCGGTGCTCCCAAATGTGCTGCCATTTCGTAGTCGGTGCTTCCAAATGTGCTGCCTTTTCGATGACGGTGCTTCCAAATGTGCTGCCTTTTCGTAGTGGGTGCTTCCAAATGTGCTGCCTTTTCGTTGTCGGTGCTGCCAAATGTGCTGCCTTTTCGTAGTCGGTGCTTCCAAATGTGCTGCCTTTTCGTTGTTGGTGCTTCCAAATGTGCTGCCTTTTCGTAGTTGGTGCTTCCAAATGTGCTGTCTTTTCGATGACGGTGCTTCCAAATGTGCTGTTTTTTTCGTAGTCGGTTCTTCCTATTGTTTTTCCTTTTTTGAAGGTGCTTCCAAATGTGCTTCCTTTTTTGTTGATGGTGCTTCCTATTGTTTTTCCTTTTTTGAAGGTGCTTCCAAATGTGCTTCCTTTTTTGTTGATGATGCTTCTATTTTTTTAATGTTGTTTTGACTCTAGTATTTTAGTAAATTGTTCTTGATTTGACTAGCGTATTATTCAAACCGGTTAATGTATATAAACGAGTCTTAGACAGCAGGACGCTTAGTTTGTTACTGCCGTCGACGGTGTACGGATCACCTAGTTTGTTTCTTCTGGTGCATAAGTCGCGTAATTGTCTGTTCTTGAGACCTCGATGGCATCTTTACCGACTTTAACGTCGTACTCGATGGAGGATGTATTATCGACTACGGGAACCATGACGTCGGCGCCGACGATGTTGGAGCAGATCCCGTTGGCAACGCCTCTGACATCACTGGAGGAGACTTCGATATGTGCTGTTCCACCATCATCTGAAGTTTCATCAGCATTGAATACTTCAATTAATGATGAGCGTACTTCGCATCAGTGCAAATACTGTGGTGCATCATTTACTATCACCTCAAATGCTCGCAGACATGAAAGAAGCGGTTGTTCTAATAATGTTCGAAGAATACAATTTCAGTGCAATAAGTGTAATAAACTAATTTCACGTCTCGATATCTTACATCGTCATTATAAAAAATGCTCCGAGACGTATAATGAACATGGTTATTGATTTGACTCATGTGTTGTACCGGCTAATGACACTATATATAAGTGCTATGAACTTCAGTCCGTCTCTGGCTGTGGTGATGAACGGATCGGATAGACATTTAAAGTCATGTAAAAAGGCTTAGTCCGTACAATAAGAAGACTGTTAGAATCGAGGAATCCAAAAGGCTTTGGTAATTTGTCAGTGTTTTTTTTTGTACTTGTAGTAGTGTATTGAATTTATGTAATAAAATTTTTTTAAAAGAACTTGTGGTGGTTTTTATTTTCTCAAACCTAACACTTTTTTTTATTTTTTTAAATTAAAGTTGTTTTGTATCGGCCAGGGATCGAACCAAGGACCTAAGTCGATCCAATCAATCATTATATGGATTACAAATTTATTTAATGAATTGTGAACTTTTTCCCGAATCTCTAGCATTAAAATTACGAATTTCCAATATGGTGGTCTTGACGTCTGATAGGATGATGGTAGTAGAGGATTTAGAGTCTCTTTAAGAATGTTAAACATGGTTTATTGAAATTATTATTTTTTACATAAAATTAGACATTATTGCATCGATCGGGTATCGAACCGAGGACAGGAATCCATCGAATAAATATTTAAATTAATGAGTGATTTATTTAATGAATTTTGGAACTTTTCCCGAATTTCTAGCTAAATAATTACGGATTTTCAAGATGGCGGCCAAATTTCAAGATGGCGGGTGTCACAGTAATAAATGATTACTGCACTCTAGCGGATAAGAACTAAACTAACATGGCGTCAGTGCAGTCTCGCCGACGAAAACAAGATGGTGGTCTCCAGCAACGAAGACAAGATGGCGTACATGATGTCATACTAGGTGACGATATATATGCTTTGAAAAAAAGTGGTGGGAGTCAGTCTGCCAAAAGTCACCACGGGGGGAAGGATCGGTCGCCATTTTTATTTTTTTTTGCGCTCGTCGGGTTCGAACTGAGGACTCCGAGTTCCGTGTCGTTAATGTATGATTTTTAAATATTTTTTATTAAATTTTTATTAATTGAATTTTTTATAAATTTTAAAAAAATTTCATTAAAATCGGATAATAAATCAAGATTTTAAAGATGGCGGCCGTAACGAAAAATGCAACGGTGACGTCATCATTCAAAATGGCTGTCATGGCATCCTAATTTTCAAGGTCATGACCTCTGCGGCTTAGAGCGGCTAGCTCTTAGGAGTTTTAAGCCGCTTTTAGGAATTTGGGTTCTTTCTAGGACAAAACGATTTTTGAGGATTTTCGAAATCCTGATTTTTAAATTGTGGTATTTTTTGAGAATTTTTGGCGGAATTTTTTTCACAGAAATGTAAATTTTGACGAATTTTGTGGAATTTTGGGCAATTTTTGCCCAATTTTGGCGAATTTTGAGGGTCAAAGGTCAAGGTCAAACTTGTCCCGTTACGCTATGTCCCGTTACACTCCTCCAAGATGGTCGCCGTGACGTCACAATGTAAACAATGTTCAATCCACAGCCTGAAGCCTGCCGCCGGACCGTCATTCCTATACTACTGATTTGAAACGAAGAGTCCAGCAGGCTTCAGTGATGAGCGTCCTAGAAGCCAGCTCAGGGCAAGCACCGCCTGCTTGTACCGGGGGGTGGCAGCAGTGTTTACACAGGGAGCCCCTCACCCCTGGAGATCACAATCCGTCAGCCCTCGGAGGGACTCGGTGTTTACAAGAGCTGTCAGTGTGAAAAGGCCCGCCGATCGAAAGATAAAAACAAAAGGCAAAGTGACAGGTGACGTCTGAATTATCAAGCGCGTCATCTCACGCCTGCGCTGTACAGGCCTATCCGGGGTCACATCTACATAGGGCCGGAATGCGCAAGGTGGCGACGCCGACGGCTGTCTTGAAGCGAACACTCTGGCGGTTTTGTTTTTACGATTCGTTCCGCTGAAAGACACGCTTGACGTACGATCATATCGCGTGTTTTTTTTACCGTGAGAAGGGGGGGGGGATGTTTGAATAAAAAAAAATTTCTATGAGGCGGTTTGGTGGTGTTGGGGATGTTTTCGGTCGAGCGCACTGTGGCGGGATTTGTGTAATTTACTACCCTGCATTGCCCGCTCGGATTGCTCCAGAGGGGATTCCGTGGTGCCCCAACCGAGCACAGACAGAGAAGGGGTGGCTTAGGGGATGAATTCCACAACACGTGGGACTAACAGAACTTTTCGTATTCCGGAGGGGTTGGTTTGAAAAATAAAGGGGGTGGCCCGGGTGGAAGGGTGGTTTATGTGTGTGTGTGTTTGGGGGGAAGGGGGTGGATTTAGTTGAAACGTTTTTCGAGTGCGGGCGGGGTCGTAAAATAGTTTTCCCTCCCCCCCCCCCACCCTTCGTTCCTCTTGTTTCTCCCCTTTGGACCCATTCGTCAGACGACCAGACTCCGTGCGGAATATCCGGCCATCACGAACCCCTGTGGACGCTGCAACCGGCGTTACGCCAGACACAATTTCTCTCCCCCCCGCTCGCAACCCAGCCACCTCCACAGGCGTCTGTGCACAGCACTATCTTCCAGACGTTTTATTGTTCCCCCACTCTGTTGTTCGTCTGGCCAGGGCAATGATGCTGCTTCCACAAGCCCTGGCCTGCACCGTCCTTTGGAAAGTACTTCCTTTACGAATAACATTGTGCTTCTGATGTTTGACGATAATCAAATGTTGCTACCAAGGATAAATTTTACCCAAGTCAATAAAACTTCAAAAATATTTATATTATATTTTCATGTCGTTTGAAAATTGGTATAGTATATTACGTGTTGAAATAAAATATATCAAAATAATGCATTTGAAATTCTTTTGGCATTACAAAGTTATAAAATTCATTTACGGAGTTCAAAGTAATGGTGGATAATATGTTTAATAAACATGTTATGTATGCTTTTATTTTTTTAATTCGAATGCTATTAACTATAGCAACTAATTTCTTCAATGTTTGTATAAATATCCAGTACCATGCAAGAACATTTTTACTTAAAACGTTGAATAGTGATAATTATGGGCTTCAAATAGAGCATAAGATTTTAATTAAAAAAATTATACGAGGTGTGGGGTGTATGTTAGTGGCTTGTGATATGCTAGTGAAAATAACATGACTTCAGCTTTTTATGTGTTGTAATTCAATGACGGGTTAAAATATATTTTCTCTTAAAATTGTTCTCAATAAATAAATTACAGGATCACAGATTTAGCTAGTGGTTCATTTAATTCATAAAAAATGGTTTTAACCAATTTTTTTTTCAGTTTCTTTAAAAAAATGTTTCTTGAGACGTTTCAAGAATGTAATCCAGAGATTATATGTTAATTCAATGTCGAAAAATGTTTTGTTGCGTCAGAAATACAACTCATTAATGAACACAAATTTATTTAATTTTTATAACCGCAAGATAGCTTACGTTTTACCAAGCCATCAGATATGTAAGGAAAAAAAATATTTTAAATGCGTTTGCTTAGTACCGTTAAATTTTATTTTATTCCTGGAATCTAGTGCCTATACAATAAAGGAATAAAAACCTCATTCATAAAAATAACTGCAGTAGCCGTAAGAAGCGTAATATAGCGAGTCTATATAATATACATGTATATATGTTTATATACGAGAATACGTACACCACGTAAGGTGGGATCCGAAATTCCCCCCTTAAGATGTGGTTGATGTTTCAAGGGGCCTACCTACAGTCATTGGTAATTGAACGGAATGATTCAAACGACTGAAGCAGTTAAGCGTACGAGATATCTCAGTGTAAGAACGCAACCACCCTCACTTATTCCTTAGGCTATCAACTCTTCGGCACTGTTACATTTATTGCGTTCATATACATGAAAGCTTCAAGCAGCTAACCAAAATTGATGGGTCAATAATTGCATGTTTTATGTTAACTATTTCGTGGATTTAAATGCGCTGCGAAAATGATTTTATCTAGAGACATTTATGTGTTTTCGCCACGCGCAAAAGAACTAATCCTTCATTGAATCAAGACTTATCTGTAAATTCTTACTTATTAGATTTTTATAATGAAATTTTTTCACATTTAATTTAAACAAAAAATAATTGACAGTTCTTCCTTGCTTTTATTATAACTGTGTACACTCTCTTCTAAAGAAAATTTCTTTTTTTATTATTTTTGGTTGATTTTTTTAGGTGACGGACACAAAATAAAGGATTACAAGAAACTACTAGACAGGAAAGAAATTATGCTAGCTGTTCTGTCGGGTTTGCTAGTACTAAGTAAGAGATAAATTATACTGGCTGTATCGATATTTTTGGCTAACACCGAGTAAGATAAAAATTAAGGACACTAGTAGAGAAAACTCCATCGAAATGGAATACAGCTTAATCTTTAAAAAAAATTCATGACGTGGGCTAAAATTGTTTTATTACTAACAAGCTTGTAATTTGGTACCCTTCTTGGTAAGCTTACATTCGATTCCATAAAAAGAATTAGTTTTTTTCCCCACAGATTTCATCGAATACTCTGTAATAATTGTTTGTATTTTAACAAGTATAGTTCTTGGAAACTCAATTTACAACGATATCACGTTGTACCATTGACAGTTTTATAAAGCCCTGTCTTGACAAATGATATAGTTGGCAGCTAAATTTCTATAAATTTTCCTGTTAAAAATACAAAAAAAAATTTATAGTGCAGCTTTATGTACCTTCAGTGAGTGCACTTGTTTGACAGTCTAATGATATTATTTGAGATATAATAAAAAACTTCAAATAAATAATTATAAGTTATCTTTTCTCCAATTACTGGCCAATAAAAACCTTTAAAAACACTTAATTTGAAATATGTGGGATAAAATACACCCATAGAAAGTAGAAACTTTGATTAAAGTAGGTACATATCAAAAACTATAACTGGTTCCAAATTTATAATATATAAGAATTAATTATCTCGCTCAAAAGATAAAAAAAAATTATGATGCTCATAGTAAATGTATAAAGAAGGCCTCTTTGTAGAAGCAGTCTGAAAAATTAGTAAATGTGTAGGTAATAAAATATAGTTTTTTGAAGCGTCTTAAAACAGCATGATAAAAATTACATTTTAAATGTGTGATTTTCAAAAATGTAGATTGATTTAAGACCAACGCACACATCGTTCTTTACACCACATGTACTACTGTGGTTTACAGTAAATTATTCTCAATTCTGCGAAGGTTATTTTTTGTGGGACTTGCCTGTTATCTTAAACTGCAAAAAAATATTGTACTTTTACAAAGTTAGGCAGTGGAAACTCACTTATCAACTATATAAATTGTAAAATTGTAAGTCAGAGCTTTGTACCATTTGCAATTTTACAGAGCTCTGTTTTGTGGTTTTACAAGTCATTGTAAATTGAGTTTATAAGGGTTGTTCTTGTAAAAAGTAGAATTATTTTACATTGTAGTCTTGTACGTACCTACCGTACATTTTTTCTGCATGAGATAGCTGCTTGATGGGGGTTCTTCGAAGCGGAGTCCTTAAACGTTTTCCAATATGCCTCCATGAACACACTTAAGATTAGACAATATGATTAGTGACACAGATCGAATACCGTATTATGCGCAAGGGTCTACATGTACTCAAACATTGGCTCATAGTTTTCCAATAGTCATAAACATACTTAGGCAACATAAACCTACTTTTGTTCACAATTGGTACTCCAACAGCCAGAAATCAAACATTCTTGTTAAAATTGTTCCATAAATAAAATTATATCTTGGCTCACTTCAAATTTAAATGCGCTAGTTACTAAACACCACCTACTCCTTAAAAAATTCAGACATAAATGCACTATGAGATTTTCAAACTTTAACACTTTGACGACTGAATCAGCCATGACCCTTGTTTCGTCACTTATGTTAGTAAAACATGCTGTTCTGTGCTAAAGACCACGATTTTTTATACTGTGTAACTTGCAGGCACAGTCTGTCTCCATCTTTGTTCTTTAATTTGTGAGCTAAATTGGCAAGAGGAAATAGCCACGCTAGTATCTTCGTCTTGGAAATAACATTTCGTTGAATTGCAATAAGACAAAAGTGTATTACTTACATAATAAATATAATAATTTCACATGTACTTTCTTAGGATAAAAAGGTTTATTATTATCTTAAATAAAATTTGACAGAATAGTAATATATCACTTAAAATTTCGTTACACATAAATTAAAATTGTTTACTTTAATTTAGTGCACCTTTTTTTGTAAAGTAGGTGACCCAATGGTGGCCCGGGTTCTCAAGGTGGCCCGCAGTTTGTTTTTCATGTTGGCACTGCCACTAGCCGCAATATGAGAATATCTTGTTGGACGGAGTCGCGATATAGGTAGAGAAACGAGGAACTAAGCCTCTCGGTTGAACGGCCGCCATGTTGTGAGCCATCATTAGAGTTGCGCTGTTCACGCAGGCCCCACTTCGTTATTTTCAAGGTGAGTTTGATACTTAAATAAAACTAGTAAATATTTAGATATTTCATTGTTGTTTTATAGTTTTGAAAAGATCTTTTAATGGGTGTTATGAATATGTAAGTATATATAACATGTAGGTTTTATTTTCTCTATACGATACCAAAATACTGTTGAAAACGTTGTCGTTGGATAGGTTCCTAAGGTGGCCATCGTGGGCCACCTTGGGAACCTTGTTTGAAATTTTTTTTATAATTAGAATAATATAAATATAGATAGCTGTATAGAGCAAATATGAATTTAATTTAATTTTTAACGAGGTTCTTTATTCATCATTCCTCTAAATCCATAAATATTTAGAGGTTAAAAGTTATATCATTGTAATAAACAGTAATTTCAACTTATAGCTTTTACCAGTTGACAAAATTGTAATTTTTTTATGTTAGAATCCCGTGCTTGTAGCCATTGCTGTAATATTTTGGGTTTCTATTTTGGGCCATCATGAAAAGAAAGATGGGAATGTCATGGACGCAAGAGGATCTCACGAAGGCTATGGAGAGTGTTTTAAAAGACAAAGTGTCTGTAAGAAGCACTACCATCACACATGCCATCCCCAGGAGGACTCTGCGAAATCATTTGTTGTCAGGTAGTCGTCAGAAAATACAGGTAGGGAAACCTGTACTTTCTATTTATCAGGAGTTAGCGCTGTGCAAGCGGATCCTCAGATTAGCTGATGTAGGAATGCCACTCACTCCAAAAGTCTTAAAAAGAACTGTGTACAATGGGACAATGAGGTTACACTTTTTTGGACACAAAGAGGGCATGGAAAAAGTACTGACACAGAAGTTGTTACTACTGGTCGAATTATCAAGAGATATCAATTCGGAAGTGTTTTTTCCAGGGCCTGGGCTAAGTCTGTCACCCCATCCAATATCTGCAGTGGTTTTAGAACAACTGGAATACATTCCTTTGATCCCAGTGCCATCCCTGATGAGGAATTTGCACCAAGTGAACCCACTTTCCAACCACTCACAGACTCGTAGAAGACACTATTTCCATTCAACTACCAGGAAATTATGCTTTCTTCACACATGAAAATAGTACCGAAGAAGAAATGGTTTTATCAGGGGACTTATCTTGCAGTTGGAGTAAAAAATAGGGTAAAGGTGGGGCAGACGGACATGGGGGCAAACGGACAGATCGTAAGAAACTGGAGTAAAATTTAGTGGCTTGAGTTGGTACCACTGATCTGGCTAATCTGAAAGTACTGCGGAAGTGTGTGGTATCGTGTGTTTATACTGAAACTGTCGTATTTTTAAGTGTAATTGAACAACAGCTCATAAAATAACTACAGGTAAGGAAACAATACGTCATTATTTACATAGTATAAATAAGAGCAATTATAAAATAACGATTTACGCTTTTAATATGAACGGTAAAAGGTTTAGCGCGGCAAGGTATGTTCCCGCAGTATTTGGCGCGTCTCTTGTCTGCCATAGTGATTGCTCCTGCTATCTGTTGGGATTCGAAGGTACTACATGTGTTGTTACACACGTTGGGGGCAAACGGACATAATTGTTTGGGGGCAAACGGACACTTTGTTTGATTTAGCGTAAAATACGTGATAATGAAATTTACTTAAGGGGTGGAGTATAAAAGTGATTAGGGGAATACTTAATGGTTATATGCCTATATATGTATATACTCAAACATATTACCGTGCATTTAAGTAAATAAATGGATAATGTCACGAATAGAATTCGATTAAAAAACCATAATAGTCAAGATTATGTTAAATTATATTTCCTTAAATTTAAATTTTTTTATTATATGTCAAAGACGTTTTGTTGGCAGCAATGCATAGATTAAAAATGTATAAAAAAATGTTAAAAAGTAATTAAAAAATATATTTTCGAGGAGCATCACGAATTACCCAAAGCGTGTGTCGGATGCATGACTCAACGACACTCAAATGGACTGAAGCACCCTTTCAACAACGATACACAAATGACAGGAAAGGAATGGCTTAGGGGCTTTTTAGGACATCACAAAACTCTCAGTGTCCGTGTATCCGAAGCATTATCATTCGCTAGAGCTAGAGGGCTGTCCAAAGAGAGAATTTCTCAATTTTATGTCAACTTTTCAAAGTTACTGGACTCTCTGGATCTGTGGAAGAAACCATCTCACATTTTCCATTGTGATGAGAGTGGCCTTCAGCTAATTTACAAACCAAAAAAAGTGATCTCACAGCGTGGAAAGAGGGATGTTGTCAGTCAGACTAATTGTGAAGAAGGTGAGACTGTGAGTGTCATGGGTTGTGTTTCTGCAGCTGGCCATTATGTACCTTCTTTTGTTGTGATGAAAGGACAACGACACAATGACAACTATGAAATTGGAATGCCACCAGGTACAAAGATTGTTATGGTTACATGAAATGGGAGCAGTTCTCTCAGTTCATAGACCACTTTATTGTTGCCAAACCAGCAGGACCAGTAATTTTGATCCTTGATGGTCACGGATCTCACTGCTCGGATCCCCCAACGATCGAGTAAGCGATAGCGAACGATAACTTTATTATGTTTACCCCCACACACTACACACAAGCTTCAGCCACTTGATGTGTCTCTCTTTGGCCCCTTAAAGAAATATTACAATGAAACATGCTGAATTCATTTAAGAAGAAACCCTGGTAAAGGATGAAACAAAGTGGTTTTTGGTGGCATATTTGCTGAAGCGTGGAACAAAGCTGCCACAGTCGGAAATGCTGTTAATGGATTCAAGGCCTGTGGAATTATTCCTTTCAATCCAAGTAGCTGGCTGAACATGTTTTCTTGCCAGGAACTGCCCACAAGTCTGACATTGACAATGATGATCTTCAACATTCTGAAGAAGTCGTAGTGGAGGCACAATATAAGGCAGAGGGAATTACACTAAATCAGCTACCAGAATGTATTTCACCTGCATCATCAGCACTCACACCTGAAGGAGTGGCGTCAGCATCCACCTCGAGAAGAAACAGTTTGGAAGAGCTGAGCCCAGTTCCTATTAGGCCTACACCTAATGGACAGAGAAGGAAAAGAAAAACTGGTGAATCTCAAATCTTACTGACCTAGAAGCTTAAGGATCAAAAGGCTGCAGCTTCTAAGCGCCCAAAGAGAAGGCAAGAAGGCCATGCAGTCCAAACAGCAGAACCATCAAGATAATTGACAGTCATGCAAAAAAGTGTACCAACAGGATGAGAATTGGGTGCAGTGCCTGCAGTGCAAGTCCTGGTTCCGTGTCAAGTGTGTAGATGATGGAAGTGACCCATATTTTGAATGCAATGATTGTATTTCAAACTAAATTTCAAAGGAATCAGATCTGTCCGTATGCCCCACACAGTGTGTCCTTCTGCCCCATAGCTAGGGGCATACGGACACTAATGTAGTGCTAATTATTGTTAATATTTTCTATGATATATATTACAGTTACAGACATTAATTTTCGTATACAAGTATACCAATGTCTAATACATATACTGTGCATTTATGTTAAAGTTTCAATTACTTTTGTGCGAGATTTGCAATATTTTATCCTTATGCTGTCCGTCTGCCCCGCCTTTACCCTACTTGAAGACAAAACAAAAGTAATGTCAAAACACCCGAGAATGTAAAGGCGGAAGCTCTTTCTCAGATTGAGATTACTCTGAGCATGATTCAAGCTCTGAATATCTTTATGTTACCGACCATTCAGAGTCTGAACAATGTCAGTTATCACCTACGATAACAGAAATTTTGAGAACACCCAATTTCAAGAAAAAAAGTATCCCCAAAATTAAAGAAAGACGCAAATCAATAAACTACAGAGGTCAAAAAGGTTATAGCTAGTCTTTTCCAAAATGCCACGACTGCATCCTAAAAGAACAGCAATCAAATTACGGACAAAGAGAATGTGGCTAAAAGAAAAACAATTTTGAAGAGAAATGAGAACAAATCAGAAAACAAAGAGATGAATAGTAAGACCACTTATTAATAATGCATATTTTTGTGTTACACCTATAGACAATTAATTTAATAACTGTTTTATTGATAAATAATGTTTTAGTAATCATTAATACATTTTTATGCCTGTCGATCATATGTGATAAGAATAAATATCCATTTGTTAGTTATATTGTTCTAAAATCACTAAAGTTTTAGGATTAAATGTCTAAAACCAGTATGGGCCACCTTAGGTAACTCATGGTGGGCCACCTTTGGTACCCGTGTTCCAAAGGTGGCCCATTTGCTTTTTCTTATATTTTGAATTTTTACTCGGTTGTGGTGACTAATACATGGCTGTAATTTTTGTATACTGTAAAGAATGAATCACAATCATAAATAAAAGTATTTAAAAGTTTTTAATCACCAAAAAAAAATTAATAAAATTACTGAAAGCTTGCGTATGGCCACCATTGGGTCACGTAATAAATGTGATCTGCAAATATGTTTATAAAACATACTTTTTATTGCTGACACACAAACGCTGCTTGAAGTTTATGGTTACTTACCGTCATTACATTTTGAAACTTCTTTGAAAATCTTTGCAGTAAAACCATATTTATTTGCTTCCTAATTCAAACAAAAATATGGGCCTTAAATGAGTTTACCCCCGGAATCACTTTAGACTAAATTTTACAAGTGGTGCTAAATCTTCCCAGATCTTCCCTTAACCCCCGCTGTAAATATTCCTCCGCAGTAATTAACATTGCGCCGCGTTTGTACGCCCATCCTTCTTTCTCCAGGGGCGTGCGGGGTCTTATCGCGACGTAACTTTCTCTCTCCGGGACTCGTAACCGTAATGAGAAAAGTTAACCCGTCCCAGCAGTAAACCAGCCCGACACCTAACCCTTCCACTCACCCCTTCCCGTGTCGTCCTGGCGACTGGAATCCTCAGCCGCCCCGAGAATTCCTGACGAACGACTGAAGTTTAGCTTCAGCGTGTGACGCCCTTTGCTCGGTGGGCTCGTGATTGCGAGTAATCTTCCCCATCCGGACCCCTCCCCTCCCCCCTCCCACCCAAGACCCCTCCAGACTCCGGGAGAAACTCTCAGCCAACCCCCGCTCTTCGAACCCATTTGCAAACCCCGCTCCAAGCGGCTGCCAGTGTTAACTTACGGCGTCTCTGCCAGGCTGGTGGCAAACTTCGGGCCAAGACAGGATGAACGACAACTTCGTTTGTAATCAGAGCAGAAGCCAAAGAGCTTACAGCATACGCAAGCGTAAAAAAGTTTTTTTTGTAATACTCAAAATACTTGTTAATTTATTTGTAATACTTACCTACTACACAACTTTAAGACAACTCAAACTAAGTTTATCAGCAAGATAATTTAGCTGTATTTTTATAAAATAAATATTTTTTTGGGATTGTACATTTAATTATTTCCTGTTCCTCTGATGCCAGAATTTTCAACATTGAACCTTTTTGAAGCTTTAAATGCAAATTTATGTTGCAAGTTTATGAAGTTGACAACAATAGTTAATGATGGACAATCCATTATTAGTGTAATGAAAATAAAATGTACTGTGCTGTTGTTTTCAAACAACGTGAATTTTGTTTCGCCTATTGTTTGAAAATCACATGTATATTTTAATTTTTGTCTTTTTTTTCATTCATTGAGCCATTTTGTGCGCAAATTAATTAAAAAACTAATTATTCACTAAGTGAAATCATACTCGTAATAAAATTTACTCTAAAATTACAGCAAAGGTATAGGAAAGCTTTACAAAAACGCCTGCGGATAGGCAAGTGTATTGCACACCTGTGAGTGTTCCGTTCAAAAAACACAATGGCGCGAAATTTTGGTTGCTTTTGTAGAAGTTCCGTCACGCATTTGTACACATCTATTGTTATACCTATAACTTAACTTAATAACACGTTTATAATTATTTCCTGGATGTAATTTGAAATAATATTTTGGCTCTAACCTAACGTAATAACATACGTGTACAGCCTGTTTATAATAATAATGTTTAAAATGTAGAAACAGTAATCAATTAAATGATAATTTGGTACACTCACAGCTATAATTCTAATTGAGCATCGCTAATATGACTTGATACGGAAACACTTAATGTAGTGAATATTAACATCTTCATAAGAGATCACTTTTGTGCAATTTAAATACTGAAATTTAAAAAAAGAACATGATATTCCTACCATTATTCAATGAAAATTTTGGGATTTGCCAATTTATTTGAAATAATAATGACGTGATCTGATTTCATAAACAAATATGATGACGTATTTCGTTATTATTGACGTGATAACGTCTTATAAATCGATAAACGCCGGCTGCACGCACTAAAAAGCATGACTGATTGTCACGTTCCACCTGAGCCGAGCGTGCTTGAACCAGCCAACCACCGTGCGAGAAAATCTTCTATAATATCAAACAGGTTAATGCGGGCTTTTTAAAAGCAGCAATTTAAAAAATTAGATTTTATGTCCAATTTCGTCATTTCAAATTAACAATTTATTGAAATTGATTTGATTTCAGTTTATTTCTATAACTAATTGTTCGTTATTTTATTTAAATTAATTATTTAAAATAAATTTGCAAAAACTGTAAATAATATTTGAAAATTAAAAAAGTATGCAATTTTTTATCAATGTTTTCATATGACGTTATCTCGTAAAATTATCGTCCGTAAACCGACTTTACAGACAACCTCCATTTTTATGATCTAAGTATCCAACAATACTTTAAAAAATACATAATTTACAACCTTAGGATAATTTACTATGTTGATTTTAGAAAATGGCGGTGTTTGGTTTAGATATACATTCCCGATTTTTTCATTTAAATTCTTTAGTCATTTATTAAAAACATTAAAGTTTATAATGTTTTAACATATTTTAGAAATAATTTGAAATAAAGTAAATTTTTTATTTAGCCTTCAATACGCTAAAAATGCATATGTTCACAGTTAAGAAATTACAACACTTAAGTGTTAGGCCTATTACAAGGGCGAAAGCAGTGAATGCAGAAGTTATTTGTCTTTTAAATACGTGTGAAATCACTAATTATAAAATATCAAACTGGCCATTCCAAAGACTGTCTATAGCTTAGTAGGTTCTAATTTTTTATGTGTATGTTTACAGACCAGTTCAACTATTTTATAGTTCACATAATCAGTAAAGCACTGGTGTTTTGGAAAACTTATCCGATTTAGCATTTTACATTTTGCACATTTTATCTACTTTTCAACAAATACAGCTTACATAAAATATCAAAACTCATTTTAAGTCTATGTCACATTTAAAAGCACACAAGTGAAAGGAAAAGGGTAGGAGGTAAAATGCAAATTTGGAAATTTCAAATATGTATAACATTTTTTTTCATGATAATTACCCACCAATTTCTATGAATTTTATGTAAATGATTTCCAAACATTCAAATTCATATTGTTTATTCTGTTCACAGAACAAGGAATCGGGGTGAATAAAATAGACGGCTTCGTTTTTCTCTATACCTACACTTTTAAGATCTGTAAGTAGTCAGAAAAATTTCCTGCCAATAGTAATCATTGGAAGATTTAAGTAGGCATTCGTGATTGGTAAGATGTTGTACTTACTAGGTACCTAACCGTCGTGGATTCAATACCTAGCCCCGACTCCCACTCCCCCCCCCCCCCCCAATCCAAATTGCTTAGCAGTTATACCTGAGCGCCCAATTTTATTTTATTTCCATCCCTCTTTAGGCGTCCGCACATAGGAGTGCAAAGTGTAATACTCCCTTCAGACCTAATACAAGATTTAAACTGATATTCTAAAATATCCAGTCATACCGACTTTTTTTTTTTTTGCGTGATGTCATAAACCAGTTCATTTAAATTCTTAAATGTTGTAAGCTATAATATAGGTTACGTAATTTAAACATGATTTAATGGACTATAAAATTTAATTTTTTTTCTTTTCGATGGTCATGACGTCCTGTGTTTTAATTCATGGCCCAATTATGTAGATGGTTCTTTTCTAGGTCATAAATTATTTTGTACACTTACTGAATATATAATTAAACGTAAATACGGCTCTATAGTAACTGGAAATACTAACGAAACCAGAACATAAATCGTATTTTAAAAGTTGGAGCCTACTACTTCAGAGCAAGTCAGCTAAGAAGTTAACTACCACAAAATATTTGAGATATGCAGATTAAGAGCTATAAACGCGTTCATCGAAGCAATGATTTTGCATCTGACAGCGTTAGTAAAGTACCTACCACCAGTTAATAACTGGCCAATTTTAACCAATAATAAAAAAACAAGTGACTTTAACTAACTCAAAAAATGGAAAAAAATCATATGCACTAAAATGTTAACTCCAAAAAAAAATAGAAAAAAATTAATGCGAAGATACCATGCACGTCCGAATTAACAATTCATACTTTAATAATCCACTTGAAAGGGTAAAACAAATATAAAATTATAATTCAACTGAACGATAAAACCAAACAATAAAGTATACAATGGAGTTTCACGTAAAAGGTTAAAATTGTAACAATCATGACGACTAAACACCATTAAAGTGTCTTACATTTGTCTGGCTTTCTACATACTTTATTAGTTATTCCCCACCTACTATCATCAAACAACATCGACTTACTATTGGCTGTAAGAAATTTTCGTTTCAAATATAGGCTTTAAACCACACAGAAAAATGGTTTGTTTGATTCAAACAAATATTTGTTTATGTTTGGCGAAACAAATATTAACTTGCTGGAACAAAGAGTTTAGTAAGCTTAATCATATTTGCAAGTAACAAAATGTATATTTTACACCTAACCAATTATGCAGTTAAGTTGCGAAATAATTTCGTTGGGTCAACCAAATCTTTCTTTCTCCAAAATATTTGTTTGAGTCAAAATTTATATTTATCTCATCACATACAAATAAATATTTTGTTAAGGCAAACAAACCTTCCTCTCCGTGCACATTTCAATGCGTGTCTGAGATTTAAATTTAAACAAGTCGCAAAAAAAAACCATAAACAGGTGTTAGTTATTACCACAGTAACTCTCAACTATAATGATGAATACAAATATCTTGCGATAGTTTAGGTTTTAGATCCATATACTACCAGCAGTAGCAATTTAAAAATTCTATGCTTATTTAAGCATTACATTTGAAAATTGAAGGAAACAATATTTTTTTTACTGTCACTTTGATCGCAGGACATTGCCTGAGTTTGCTTGGCTTGGGTGTTCTAGTATACTGATGTGCGGAAGATGGTGATTCCAATCTCGACCGAAACAACATTGAACTTTTCGCCTAAGACGTGGCTAGTACCCACAAGCCAAGCAGACCCCCTTTGTTGTCATTCTGTGGTTTCGTGTCTCACCCCAAAGTTTAATTAATATTCGAGCCCTTAGTTTTATTTTATGCGGTCGCTTATGCACATGCAGCTCGAAGAAGCAGGATTAAGTTTTACGGCTTCAGATACGAGTGGCACAGAAAGGGATTCTGTGGCAGCGCGCCGCCCTTTCCGTTATAAATATCCCAGTTATTATGTCGGGGAATAAGCTCTGACGCTCCTCGGAGCAGTCTTTAGCTGGGAAAGACCCCATTTGTCACTGTAAGTATAGGTCACAAAAAAAAAGTGCCCATGCCAGAAGCTAGCCCATAGAAGTGGCCCCAGCCAGTTTGCAAACTCAGTCTACTTGAATCTATAGGTATCGTAGGCTTTCGTGACCAGAGTCACTAAATACTTCTTTGGCTTCTGGGTGAAGGCCAAATGTGGAAAATACAAAGTTCTTAGTAACGCATCTAATAATGTTTATCAAAGAGCCTACGTCATGTGAAAGCTATTTTAAAAATCTTCTATCATACTACTTATGTGCTAGCATGTGGAACTGTTGTTGAGTACTGCAGCACACGTTATATGCTGGCTTGCTTTCGGAAAGCAAATGTCATCACGATTTTGAGTTAGTTTTTCGTGAACTTTAAGACACTCGTTATACTGGGGAAAGATGAAGGTAGTACTTTTTTTTATCAAATATTTTAATTTTAGTTTGTAATCTAATCAGATATTTTTTATTAAAAATTTAATGACAATTTTTTGTTAAGTGTTCTTTCAAACTTAAGTGTTATGTCCATGTCTTGCCAGGCATTCATTCTTTCACTAGCATAAAATATAGCTTTTTCTCAAAGGATAACGATGAAAAATCTTCCATCTCCTCACGCTATTTTCTTTCCCCTTATTTTAAAGTTGAAGTAATTTATAGATTTCTTTTTTCCGTAAGTTTACATAATTATTTTTCTCAGGACTATCCTGAAAATTATGAATGAACAAAGCAGAAGATATTTATATAAACAAATTCCAGAATGTCCCAAGAATAAAATTTAAGTATAATTCCGATTTTAGAATAAAGTTAATAGAAATTACAGAGTATCAGATAGTAAACATAAATGGTTAAGATGTCATTAAATCTGAATTCAAACAAAAATTAATAGCCGCCAGTAATAAGGGTTTTTTTTTTTTTTTAAGAAAAATGAACAATGGCTCAATGCATCCATAAAATCCACCTCATGTTCTACACAGAAACCGGGTCTCCAACCAAAAGAATTCAAGAAATCGATTAACCGAAGCAAACGACGCAAAACAAAAGATTTGAGAAAGCAAGTATCGGATGACAAGTTTATTTAGCAGCACGCACGAGTCAGTGTGCTGTTGAAAATACTGACATAGCTACAATGATAAAATACGCAAATAACAGCTACTCAAACAATATCTACAAAAATGAGGAAAATTGTCACTTCTGCGCTAAAACATAGTGTGAAGAATCACACATCACCGAAGGCTTAACTGTCTTTGTTGAAGGTGGTTTTACGAGAAAGCAATTGAAATCTGTGCACAGTGTTAACAATACTAATCCTTGATATTCACTAATAAAGTTAAGAAAAAACCTTTAACCCTAAGGAAGATTCTATGAAAAATACTGAAACATGTGCATAGATTAAGCTACAAGATCTACTGAACCACACTTATTCTGGAGTATGCAAATATTTAGAAGAAGAATTTAAAAAAGTTGCGCTAAACGGTATAAGTAACACTTATGAATCTCAGAGGTCATAATTTTAATTGAAATGTCTTGACAACTCCGACAGTGAGGCAATTTTTTTTTCAAAGTTCTCATTCCTTTGCAACTGCAAAACAGTATTGATGATCAGAAAATTCTGCAGGCCAATACGCACACACCTTGTTCGTGAAACGTACCAATTTGATAGTTTAACGAATTATGTGAAACATTATGTGACATTATGTGAAACGTACTTTGGTACTTAGACTGGTCGATGCAAAGGTATGTAATGTTGCGAATAGTAATTCTTCGACTATCAGGTACTATTACTTGAAGGTGAACTTCAAAAGACTTCAAGAAACTGTCCAACTCTATGTGTAGTTATATGGGTGGCATCTGATGTCACCCACAGTACACAAAATTCTCGTGCATGAATAAAAAGTCATCAAAAATCTGATCTCGCCTATCGGTCAGTTGTTCGAAGAAGCTGCCGAGACTACGAATAAATACTTATGACTTTACAGACAAAACATTTCTAGAAATGTTTAGCGAGAATTATACAGTAGAGATATTCTTTAACATTTTTTTTGCTGATTCTACATCTTTATGGAGAAATATTTCGAGAAAACGGTATTATAGAAGTTAATTTCTATTGGTCGTTCAGATAATTTGTATAACAATACTTCTGTTCTTAAAACTCATTCCAAACCATTTAATCACGACTCTGAATATTTCCGGGAAAATCCTAATAAAATTCGTACATAAACACGAAATTAATAGCAAACTACATATATATGAATCTCCGAGATAAAATTGTGGAATTTTTGGCAGAAAATATTTGAGTTAGTATTCTGACGGAAGGGTGAATCAAGTTGTAAATTTCTTGGCTGGATGCGTGGCTTTGACGGACGGATGAATGACGAACAGAGGCGATGTACTATTGTAATTCCTCTCTAACTCGTTGCCTTCTGGTTTAAATCCTGGCCCGGTTGTAATTCAGTTTTCTCTTTACCTAAATCAGACCACATAAAAGTCAAAATCTCTTTGATGGTTCCTTTCCTATAAGGGTATGCCCAATGCCTTCTTCATCTCTACTGAATCCAGCTACTGATGACTATTAAGGAGACGTAAATCAATTTAAAAAGAACAACGTTTACTACAACACAGATTTCCATACAACTAAATCTTTGTAAATGCATACCACACTGAATCCTGACTTCCGAGTTATGTGTCCTCCGTTGTCATCAGTGGGAATAAGCACGTGGACCAAAGAAAAAGGTCAAGTTATCGATTTAACACATTTTAAACAATGAAATTGTACATCAAATTGGTTCTTGTTAGTTCGTGTTCAAAATTATGTCAACTGAGCGTCCGAAAATTTGAGATGATATTCGTAAATTTTGTAAATATACCTGGATATATTTAACCGCTGTTATTCGTACATTTAAGATGAAAATTTTTTAACAGAGGACCAGGATGTGTTATTTTCCGACGATCTGACAGATTATGACCGGAAATGCTGAGCAAATGAAATGTGGCCTTGGACGGCTGTTGCTCGCAGCTTGGCAACCCCCCTGGGCGGTCGTCGGAACACGTTGACTCGCAGCCGGCAGGACGCAAGGCCCTCGGCATCTCCGGGGGTCGCAGGTCCTCGCACGCACGTGTGTCGTCCTTGGGGCGAGGCTTCTCCCCTGACGACAGTCGCTAGCATTGTCTCACGCATCCCCGACTAGAACCGCCTGATGGCACACACACGCAACTTAGGAGCACACATCCAGGAACACCCGTAACTTGTGTGTTTCTAAGTTACGCGTTTCTTCATTTAATCCCGATTCTTGGACAGCTTTCTTGCAGCTTGTCATGGGGAAAAGTTCATAAATGTAAAAAAAAAATATTAAAAAAAAAATTGGTTGTCTGTAATGTCGGTTTACGGACGATAGTTTAACGTGACAACGTCATAACAAAACATTCATGAAATGATTGCATACTTTTATGAATAAAATTGAATCATGTTTATTTTAATAATAAAAGAATAAATAGGTAGCCTACTTGAAATTACACTAGTAATCAGATTTTTAAAATGCAAGAATAATTAACCTTTATTGCCGAAATTGTTGTTGTAATAAGCAATAAAAACCCCTTTAATTTTTCACTTCACTTTATAAACAGTCGACGAAATTGTTAACGTGTAGATGACTTGTAATTAATTTTAAAAACTGGCGTTTAGCTATAAAGTTTAAATATAATTATAAACATGTTTTGATATAAATAAACTGAAATCAAATATCCATCATCAATTATGTATATGAATCACCATAATTTTTTAGTCAATTGTAACATAACCTATTATTACTGCACTCGCCGACAGCGTAACGTAACACAGCGTAACGGAACAATGAGCGTAACGGGACACAGCGTAACGGAACAATGGGCGTAACGGGACACAGCGTAACGGAATGATGTGCGTAACGGGATACTTTTACGTGCGTGCAGCCGGCGTTCATCGATTTATTAGACGTTGTGACGTCAAAAAAATACACAAATCCACAGAGAATGAGTTTAATCGGCTGATGTCCAACAGACTAACCCAACGATGAACCTGAATATATATCATGGCCAACACAACAACGACCGCAAGACGAACACATTCAACCTTGAATATCAAACCGCAGAATTCCTCAGAAGGAATTTAGCCAGAGCAAAACTTCAGTGGTGCAATTCCAAAAAATTGTATATAATAGAAATTTGCCATCCAATGAATCATTTAAATAACGTGCGTGTTTTTTTAGTTCTGTGTTTCTAAGTTATGAAAGCAACTCTAGCCGCTTGAGACGTATAAAGAGAATTACCAGCAGTATCCGCGTTAAGGCTCTGTTCCACGTGCAATGATAGTTGTATTTTTCTTGTCATTACTAAAATTATTTTAGTTTTATGATTTTATTAATTTATCGCAATAGTTTATGTTTCGTTGTCATATATATATACTTATGTTTTAATATTTATATGTTAGCGGTAAAATGTCGCTCATATGTTTTCAATTTTGATCAAGCGTGTAATATTTTACTGCTCGCAAAATACTAACACCTGGTGACCAAAATTTAGTGACCATCGACAGGTCCAAACGAGTATCAAAATGAATCTGTGATTTAAATTTATTCATGTTCAAAAAATTTAAAAATATACAACAAATATAATAAGTTAAAAAATTGAGTCTTGCACTGTGTTGCATTATTAAATTTCAAAATTGAGAAAAAAATTGAAAAGATTGAAACAGCTCAGACAAAAAATAAACTTTAATAGTGTAACATGATTAAAAATATATTTGCAGTTATCTGTCTAAATAAATTTGATGGACAAAATTGTAAACCATTTTCCATCCATAAGTCCTCTCCAACTCTATTGTCAAATATATTGGAAACAAATATTTGACAGTGTGATAAGAAAACACGGGCAACAAGGCAGTGTCTCTGGAGCCCAAGACCGGGTTTCGTTAGCCAAGGGCTCAGCAGAATACTTTGGTTTCTCCGGGCACAGGGTTCAGGATGTGGACAGTGGCTAGGTTAAATGACTGACCTACATGATGCCATGTCCACCTATTCGTCACGACCACCATCTTGGATGAACTTGACCTTTGACCTTGACCCCAGGAGCCATTTTGGATCAGCCATTTTGTTTTTCAGACATCTTGGATTATAGAACGTTCCACTATTTTGTATTGCCGACATTTTGTTTTTCAATCATTTGTAATTAAATATAGACATTTCAGCCATCTTAGAATCAAATGCCCCACTCTCTTTTCGTCACGGCCACCATATTGAAAATCCGTAATTATTATCCGATTTTAATGGTAACAATTTTAAAATTAATTGAAAAATTAATTAAAAAATACTAATAAAAATTAATGTCAATGAAACAGGGGGAAAGCGCGGGACAATGCAATGTTTCTCGGAGCCCAAGGCCGGGTTTCATTAGCCAAGGGCGGGTTCGTCCTCGTTTGTGTACGCGACTGTGTTCCAGACACCACGCACTCATGCCACTACCTACATAAACTGTAAAAAAACAACGTGTAGCTAGTAGCCGGGGCTACCGATATAAGTTTTCTGTGAAAACGTCTCTCTTTGGCCAACGGAACCACAAATACATAACGTTTTCTTCACCCACAGAGGCAAACTTTCTGTGTACTTTTACAAAATATCCCTTTGGGAACCAGTTGCAAAGAAATAATTGGTGCAAAATTATATATTTTAATTGATGTTTTATTCAAGCATAACTTTTTTAAACCATGGAAAAAATAATCGAAGATTCTACAGTTTGACTTCATTTTGATTGCAGTACTTACTGTGTGTGCAGTTGATACAGGGAAGCTACTCAATGAACGGTTTAACAAATAACTTCAAATATTGGAGGTACTGGTAAAACACAAAGCATAGATGCCCAATTTATTATCCGCACCCAGTATTATTGGGAATGAAACTTTTTAAGTGATACAATTGTTTTCATGTAAATGTACAAATCTACAAATTTCTTTAAGGTTTACAAAAAAATTACAGTAAAGCTTTCTTTTTGAATCGGCAGTGGAGACACACTCCCGCAATTTTACATGTTCGCATAATGTTAAATATTTACACCGGAAGAGAAAAACAATTGGAATTTATATCAGCGAATGGTTCCGACTGACAGTGCGAACAAGTTATGTGTGACGTCTTACTGCTTGCTGGAAAAGAAGGGGAAAAGGGC
This sequence comes from Bacillus rossius redtenbacheri, assembly GCF_032445375.1. Classification (NCBI taxonomy): domain Eukaryota; kingdom Metazoa; phylum Arthropoda; class Insecta; order Phasmatodea; family Bacillidae; genus Bacillus; species Bacillus rossius. Next base: position 10,771,140 of record NC_086336.1, on the reverse strand, counting down.
CAATAATTAAAAAAAACAAGAGCTTGGCCATAACAGATTTTTTTCCTTCCCCACAGGATTGACTACATAATGTAAATCTTCCCCGTTCTCCGCCGCTGCCAGATACGATACTGGCGGTACGTCTCTGTCGCGACTGCCACGCTAAACAAACCGAAGCCCGGGGGGCCGTCTCGTATATTTACTAGCGCACGGGAGGGTTACATTTTTTTTTATTTTCTTTCTTTCATAACAGAGATGGAGTCGCTTTTGGTGCTGAATATTTTTCTTTACGACGGGCCGGACTAGATAGGGGTGGAGCGACGGATTTTATTAACTCTGGTGGCAGCTCGTTGTGTGATACAAACAACCTCCTTCCCCCCTCTCCCTTCACCCATGAGTTCTTCAATGCAATCAAATGACTCAGTTGAACAATACTTGACCCTCCTTGCAACACAATACAGCAGAGATAAAGGCTATTTTTACGACTGAGTACTTAAGAATCATTAACATTAAGAATTGGACCTCTCCTTAAAATATGACTCTGTGTTGTTTATGATGGTCGCACACGACCCGTCAACGACGGTCATAAATCATTACTCTCGTCCGCAAAGAGTCATATTTCAAGAAGAGGACTAATTCTTACTCTTAACGTTTAAGTCATCATTCGTAAACCATTATTAACTGATGTGTTGTATTTTTTTTTTATGCCACACTTAAATGTATGATAATATCAATAATCAGGGAGAAATCCTTTTCGTTTGTATGCAGATGGAAACGGAGAATATTGCATTTAAACTAGAGTACAATTTCGCGCCAAAAATCAGACACCCAAGTGTTTTGTGGCCTTGACGTCAGAAGACATGTTTACATAAAGGTTTAACCCGATAAGCTAGTTGAAGCCGTCCTGTTCTGTACTTTCGAAGGCGCACTGGCCTAGAATATGTACGTACAAGTGGTATGAATGAAGTACAGTTGAAGAAGCACTTTAAAAATATTAAATGGCAAAGCGATAAAAACCTGATGTTTACAGAGGAAATTCGTTGGTAAACGGAACTGGTGTTTACTATCTCAAACACCCTACGTGACCATTAGATTTTTAAACTGATCCTGGTTATTTCCATGCCTAGATGCATTGGAACATTTCAATTGCTGCAAGAGTTAACTTCCACAGCGAGTAATTAAATATGCTTATTGTGGTGATATTGGTTTTAACCTCTTAGCAACCTCTTAGCAACCTCTTTGCATGAACATTGTTTAACCTTCAATATTACCTCTTATTCAAATCTATGTATTAATTCATGTAAATATCTAAGTCATGTTTTTTGCTTAATAAAGCCTTAGTTTCTGAAGATAAGGTTTATTATGTCAATTTATTAAGCACATTCTATCAAGAAACATTTAATACAAAAAATGGACAAGTATTTCCAGCCCGAGAGATTTGAAGCAGATCACACAACTGGGAAAAGCTCCTCACAATGGAATCACTGGAAGAAAACATTCGAAGTCTTCACAGCATCAATCAAGGCTTCTGAAGCTGATAAGCTATTACTACTCTACAATCACGTGAGTCACAGTATATACGAACTTATTAGCGAATGTACTTCTTATGCGTCTGCAATCGAAAAGCTAGATTCACTCTTTATTAAACCTAAGAATGAAATATTTTCAAGGCATAAACTAATGAGCCGACACCAGCAACCTGAAGAAAGTGTAAATCAATTCTTACAATCTTTGCGTCTCCTTAGCTCTGACTGCGAATTCAAAGATGTTAAAGCAGCGGCTTATAGGGACGAATACATTAGAGATGCATTTATAAAAGGTCTCTCGTCGAACAGTATCCGACAACGTTTGTTAGAAAACGCAACTCTTAGCCTGGATGAAGCATTTGCAAAAGCACGATCATTAGAATCAGCTCATATAATTTCTGAATCCTATATTCCTAGCCAGACACCTTTAGCCTCAACTGAGCCGGTTCAGCAACCAAATTCTCCTGTAACCGCAGCCAGCAGTAGTCAGAAATGTTTCTTCTGTGGGTTCCCTCGTCATCCTCGTTCTTCCTGTCCAGCGCGAGAAGCTACTTGCAAACTCTGTGGTAAGAAAGGCCATTATGCAAAAGTCTGTAGGTCAATTAAGCCCAAAGATCGTACTGCCGCCTTACCTGACTCTTCTCAAGACACAGATGACTTCTCAACTGTTGCTTGTCTTCCTGCTAAGTCTCTGGTTTTCCCTACTAACCAATCTAATCGTAATCGTAAGACCAAACCAACATCTTCCAAAACATCAGCTGCTTCTCCAACTAGCCTTTCCAAAACCATTGTCAAACTGAAAGTAAATGGTTTTCCAGCTGAAGGGCTAATAGACACGGGGAGTTCGGAGAGTTACATAAATGATGGTTTTGTCTCCAAACATAAATTAAAACAATATCCTACGTCATCTGAAGTAGCTATGGCATTGTCCTCTTTGGCCATGCCTATAAAAGTTTATTGTTCCGTAGATTTACAAATCTCGGACAATATATACAGAAAAACAAAGCTTAACGTTCTAAACAACTGTTGCGCAGATGTTATATTAGGGCACGATATCTTTAAGCAGCATTCCACTCTGTCGATAGTTTTTGGTGGTAATAAACCTGAACTGCAAATCAGTAGCTTAGCATGTGCCAAAGTCGGTCCGGCCACCCTCTTCGAACACTTAACACCAAATTGTAGACCTATCGCGATAAAGTCCAGACGACACTCAAACGAAGACGAAAAATACATTCAATCCCACATAGAAAAACGTCTCTCTGATGGTGTCATTGAAGAAAGCAACTCACCCTGGAGGGCGCAGGTACTAGTCGTGAGTGGAACACATCGAAAACGTATGGTCGTCGACTATTCTCAGACTATAAACCGATACACGATGTTAGACGCTTACCCAATCCCTTCCATAGAGAAAATAGTTTCCGATGTAGCTAAATATAATATCCACAGCACAATAGATCTCAAGAACGCATATTATCAAATACCAATAAGGGTTGAAGACAGACCGTACACCGCCTTCGAGGCAGCAGGAAAACTCTGGCAATTCAAACGTATACCAATGGGCGTCACCAATGGAGTGTCTGCGTTCCAGAGGAAGATGGACGAGATCAAGACCAAAGAAAGACTACAAGGAGTTGACATCTACTTGGACGATGTGACGGTGAGCGGAAAAGACCAATCTGAACACGACTCCAATCTACGAAAATTTTTAGACGTCTGCAAGAAATATAATTTAACCATTAATCAAGAAAAATCCCATTTCAATTTGAAGTCTCTTAAGCTCCTCGGTTATCTCATCGAAAACAATATACTCAAACCAGATCCCGACAGACTTAAGCCACTGATTGATTTCCCTATCCCTAGAAACAAAGCATCCTTGCAACGAGCACTAGGGATGTTTGCTTATTATTCTAAATGGATTCCAAAATTTTCAGATAAAATACGTAGATTAGTGAACTGTAAAGTATTTCCTATGGCCCCTGAACTAATCCAAGACTTCAACAATTTACGGAACTGCATTGTTAAATCCTTCGTCGTTAACGTAGAGGAAGACATCCCATTCTGCGTCGAAACAGATGCCTCTGACGTCGCCATCGCCGCCACTCTGACTCAAAACAAGAGACCAGTAGCCTTCTTCTCAAGAACCCTCACTAAGAGCGAACAACACCATTCAGCTGTCGAGAAGGAAGCTTATGCGATCATTGAAGCCCTTCGGAAGTGGAGGCATTACTTGATAGGAAGAAAGTTTCAACTTATAACCGACCAGAAGTCTATTTCTTACATGTTTAACATTCGGCATCCTGGTAAAATCAAGAACGAAAAATTTACAAGATGGCGGTTAGAACTTGCTCCTTACAACTATGACATCATCTACAGACCGGGGAAGAAGAACGTGGCGGCTGACGCTCTCTCTAGGACTTGCGGCTCGCTCCATACCTTCGACAGACTTGTCCACTACCACAAGGCTTTGTGTCACCCAGGGATCACCCGGATGGCTCACTGGGTGAAGAATCAGAACCTTCCCTACTCCATCGACGAGATACGCCGAGTCACGTCTTCCTGCAGAACATGCTCCGAAATCAAACCTCGCTTTCACAACAAGCGGAGCACCCTCATCAAGGCCACCGCACCCTTCGAACGGCTCAGCGTTGATTTTAAGGGACCATTACCATCCAACACTCCTCGGAAATATCTGTTAACGGTAGTCGACGAGTACTCCAGGTTCCCTTTTGCCATCCCTTGCAACGACCTATCCTCCACAACCGTCATTCAAGCACTAAATCAGATCTTTACACTCTTCGGATATCCTTCATACATTCACACAGACAGAGGCACATCCTTTATATCCAGAGAACTTCAATCATTCCTACATTCCAATGGAGTGTCTACTAGTCGTACTACACCATACAATCCGTTTGGAAATGGCCAAGTAGAACGTTACAATGGGATAATATGGAGAACTGTATCGCTGGCGCTGAAAACGAAGGGACTCGTGATAACGCAGTGGGAGAAGGTGTTACCTGAAGCGTTGCACTCCATCCGCACACTGCTCTGTACTGCTACTAACGCTACACCCCACGAACGTATGTTCTACCATAAGAGAAGGGCCAGTTTTGGAGTTACTCTTCCTTCGTGGCTTACTACACCAGGAAAAATTCTAATGAAGAATCACGTCCGTCAGTGTAAATATGACCCCCTGATGCAAGAAGTAACTCTGCTTGAAGCGAACCCTGACTATGCTCTGATTCAACTTCCAGATGGTAAGGAGACAACAGTCAACCTCAGGCATCTTGCTCCTGCAGGGGATATTGTCAACAATGAACCTAACTTAGAAGACGTGAATTTTTCAAACCTCGCTGATGATCCTAATCAACACACTGAAGCATCTGAAGACACCCAGCTGAACCTCACTCCAGAAGATTCACCTGAGAAGAACATGAATGATCAAGACCTACCTCAAGTGAACCCAATTCCGACTCCACCCAGATCTCCTCCCAGACCTCAACCTCCACTCCGGAGATCTTCCCGCACCACTAGACCTTCTGAATATCTCAAGGACTATGTCCTTAAATGAAGAGGGGGCGAATGTGGTGATATTGGTTTTAACCTCTTAGCAACCTCTTAGCAACCTGTTTGCATGAACATTGTTTAACCTTCAATATTACCTCTTATTCAAATCTATGTATTAATTCATGTAAATATCTAAGTCATGTTTTGTGCTTAATAAAGCCTTACTTTCTGAAGATAAGGTTTATTATGTCACTTATTGAAATTATAATTATTCTGTCCTAAATATGTGTACGGATTCTAGTGTAAATAATAAAATACAGTAACTGTTAAATAACAAACAAAACACAGTAGCCTACATAGGATAAAAAACATTATCTATATTTTTCAATTTATTTTTAAGTTGCTAAAATATTATAGATTTTTTATTTTTATTGTAAGTATAAATTTTCCCAGTATTATGTTTTGAAACGCACTCAGTGTATATATAATGCATATTTGCTGTGTTATGTATTTTTAAATAACATTAACTAATTGTTTTATCAGTTTTAGGTATAGGTAGGGCCTATATATAGTTTTACATTCTCCTCAAAAATATGTTGTAAACATTTAACTATTTTACTGTGTTTAAACAATTCCTTGGATACTGGTTTCATAAGTATATTTTCTGCTCAAAATATATTTTGTTAAATAAGAGTTTTTTTATAAAATTAATACCTTAGTAATTTTGTGAGTTTAAACTTCGTGGATCTACCCTGGTGTATGAGTTTCCCAGAGCCCTGCCGTTTTTTACTCGTTATCTTACTTTTTCACAATTTCATTTATTTTGTAGATTATTTAAATCAATCGTAAATAATATATAAACACTTGGCAATGTTTACATGAAACGTTTTTTTCTGGTTCAACCAACTTCAAATCAATTTTTTTTTACACCACAAAAACATCTGATAATTTCTCATAGAAGTCTGTTATATTTTACTAAAGAAAGGCAAAGAAAATTTTGTAATTTGGGCTTAGAAGATGAGGTGAAACTATCAAGATAAGATTGTCTTGTTCTTTCCTCTCCAACCCAAAAATAAATTTTGTTGCCCCGTTGGGATTGTGCAACTTTTTATTGTTGGCCGTTGCTCCTACAGTACAAATTATGAATTTAATTAAGATGGAAGTCGTAAAAGCACTGGCCGGTGATCACGTATCTCTGGCCGTAGTTATGGCGGGGCTCGTCCCAAGCCTTTGGGGACAGCGCCAATTAAAGACCTCAGTGCTAAAACCAGACATGTACAAAAATAACCTAGATATAATTTTCTTTGAAAGGCAATAAGTGCATACATTCACACAAGGGAAAACAGCATACAATATATACAGAGAGATGATGATTTATTGCAGGGAAATATTACTTATTAAAAGAAAGTAATTTTTTAAATTAAATATAAATATTAGCGTAAAATTACAGATATTTGTAAATTTTTACATTTACAAGAAAACAACTGTATCGCTAAAAAAAGGGGGGGTTTTCTGTAAAGTCGGTTTACGGGCGATAATTTTACGTGATAACGTCATAAGAAAACATTGATGAAAAATTGCAAACTTATTTAATTTTCAAATAACTTATTATTTACAGTTTTTGCAAATTTAATTTAAATAATTTGTTTAAATATATTCACGAACAATTAGTTAAAAAGCCCACCTTAACCTGTTTGATATTATAGAAGTTTTTCTCGCACTCTCGGCTCAGGCGGAACGTTACAATTTTTCGTGCGTGCAGCCAGCGTTCATCGATTTATAAGACGTTATCACGTCAAAAAATGGTGTTCGCAGTAATACTAGGTTCGGATTCTTACCGGAGTGTTTATGTTTTATGCTGTCCCAGTACCTCCAATAGTTAGAGTTATTTCCAGTATTAACTGGAATTAATTTCAATTAGCCTACGTCATAAACTGCAAATGTTCACGACTTAACCCAATAAAGAAGACCAATTTAAATTTGTGTCCTCTTTTGCTCAAGCCTATTTCTTGTTCTTTCATCCAATTAACATTCCTGTGTTAGTTTCGATCTACAGTGAGTTATGGGTGAAAGCAAAGTTTTGAAACTGATATCTTTCAGAGGTCGACGAAGATATAACAAGGACGCGAGATGGAGACGGAAGGCGATAGAACGAAAAGTTTGCGAGAAGGGAAAAAAAAAGGAATATAAGAGAATTGAAACTGCAGCAAAAATAAAATACGATCGAGGAAAAAAGGGCAGATGAAAAGAAGAAAAAAAATCTTATATATCCGTACAGAAGTTTCGGACGAGGCTAGTCAGGCCAACCCCTTTCTGCTACCCCCACCGGAGAAACTTTCCCTCCCTCACCTACCGCGCCATCACACAAAGTTTCCCCCCGCCCCCCTCCTTCGGGGGAAACGCATAAAACTAGCGGGGGAGCGTCCAGGACTTTGCCGAAAGGAGGGGGGTGGTGGAGGTAAGATATACGGCGGCGGGGAAATGGCACGGAATGGAACAGATCCGGGCCCGAGGGAGGAAAAAGTTTCCCGTTCCGGGCGTTTCTCGGCAGCACGGAGCCTGGAACGTGAGCCAATTTCTAGCTGACTCCGGGCAGTCCCCGCCCCTGGTCCACGGATCTTCCTTCTGCCGGAATGATGGAGCCAGATCCGGGCGGGTGTCACAGAGTGCGACAACGACACAACTAACATCTCAACGGGAGCCCTCACTTCAGTAGTGTCTGTGGTGTGTTTCTACTCCAGGCAACGCGTCCTGTTACAAACGATTCCTTTGGTAACCAGTTGCCAAGAAATATTTTGTAATACCACAAGAAAGATACATATTGTAACTATGATTATTTTTGCATATATGAAATATGTTTTTTTTTTAAAATGATACTGAGTATTTCGTAGGCAAATAGGTTCTTAATTTTATATTTTAATTAATGTTTTATTCAAGCATAATTTTTTGAAATCCATTGAAATGAAAATCGAATTTCAATAATTGGACTTTATTTTGTTTTTTTATGCTTATTAATGTACGCAATTAAAAATGGTAAGGTATTCACGGAACTGTTTTCAAAAAATCTTTAACTATTGGAGTTAGCCTACTAATACAACACAAAAGCATTAATGACCGGGTATGAATTCGAACCCAGTGTTACTGTGAACAAAATTATTTTTTTGTGATACAGTTGCTTTCGTGTTAATTTACTAATTTACAATTGTCTGTAATTTTACATTAATATTATTCTGTTCTATTTATAAGATTATATATGTGTGTGTGGTTAAAAGAAAGAAAGAGTCTCTTTTACCCCATCTTAGCTGCAGCCCTCCGGGGTTTCTTATGTCCTTTTATTTATGGTGTACTTGATTTGAGGTAATTATAACCATCAAAGCAGGGGGAATTTATTTGATAACCCGGCGTTTTGCAAGCCCCGGGGCCCCCATGGGCATGGGTAACTGATCACGCCATACATGGTTACTGTCCAACCCTTTTAGAGTGCTCTGTGCTCTATAAAATCCTTTGTTTATGACCATCTCAGGGTCGTGAAACACTGCAGCCCGACCGCCACGGTTAGGAACACGTGTTTCAACTCTTCTTGTTTAGTATCTATACCCAAAGAAACCGCGAAATAAACGAGGCTATATTTATTCGGGTATGAATTCGGTTTCTGTGGCCTATCGAGTTGTATTTTAATCAACGATACTTGAAGAATAATCGCGTTTTGGTTCCAGCTTTGGATCACCAGTCGACAAGGTCAACTAAACAATAACAACTAAAGTCTCCCACACACGGTCGGAACAGCTCCCAGTCTGAACTGACAGTTTGGACTGAACTGAAGCTCTCCCCACACACTACCAGTCTTGTGGTTGCTGTTGCTGTTGGGTGCATCGTTTCATATTAGAATACGGAAGGTTCTTCGCATGCTGTAATTGCAGTTCCACTTTTAGTTTGAAAAAAAGGGGAAAAAATAGTAAGTAACCAAAGAATATAAACAAATATGTCTGCCACGACACTCAGCTGATGGACTGATTGTTTGGACTGGCGAGACGCTGTTCCCATATACGGCAGTTCGGACTGAGAGCTCTCGATCCCGCAGTCATATTTGATGGGAAGCCATCAGTTCGTCAGTCCACCAGTTCCGACTAATCAGACCACCGTCCCTGCTCACACAAGATAGTTCCGACTGTTTATTTCAGACTGATAAGTCCAAACTGACAGTTCGGATTGATCGTGTGTGGGGTCCTTAAGACGTTTCCAGAATTTTTTTTGGGGGGTTGCTTGCATATGTAAAGGCTTATTTATACCTAATAGTTATTATTTTTTACTTCGAATATATTCGAATTTGTTGAAATTGCTTCACCAGTGTCTGTGGTAAAAGCCCGTATGGCGTTGAAAATTATATTCTCAATTCGAATAACTCGTCAGTGTACTTAAAGTCTGCAATCAAATACTTTATTTCAATTGGTGTTATTTTTAAGTACTTGATTTCAAATACTTACAGTAGAAACATAATGTTCTGATGTAAAGCCGGAAAGTTCATAAGTAAAATGAACGGGTATGCTCCGTTCTCGCTAGTCTAAAAAATTTGGATACAGGATGCAAGAAAGCAACTTCACCAATGCTAAATATGTTACTTTTCTGGAGTGTATAACGTACCTATAACCATATACGTTAAAATTCATTCAAGAAAATTATATGCATTCCCAGAAAAGAGCCAAAGATGGACTTTGAATTATTGAGTTCTGCAATGAATGTTTCATGGTAAACAGCAAGAATAATAATTTGAGTCAAAATATATGTTAACACTTTCGTAAATACCACGACTTTGTTGACGTACATACCCAAATAATTGGGCTAAGATTAATGTTTATTTTGGAAATTCATAATATACTAAAGTAGATCCTACTCAAAAGAAAACGTTAGGTAGACTACAAAATATTTGGTAAATATAAAACCTACACAGTATTTTGCATTCACATAATAAACCTTTATTATTGAAAAGCAAATTATGTTAAAAGTGGCTTTTGATGAAATAATTTTCGTGACGATATTGTAAATCATTTTACAGAGTAAATTATATATTTACTTAAAAATAAATTTTGTGAGTTTTTTGTTATATCAAACCTAATTTTATTTTTTTTGTATAGGCAGCGTTTATGTATGGACTATAGGTAGCTATCTGTAGATGCGAACCAGCCGAAAATGGCTGGAAATGTAACGTTCTAATCTGCAAAAACACTGTCCTTGTTGTGCAGACAGGAATGATTAAATTATTAATTTTTGTTCAAATTAAATATTTCCCTAAGTTTAACATCAAATGAACGTCAATTATAAAATATCCCGTAATGAAGTATTAGTTGTAATATTTTTAGTTTTTAAATTCATATATTTATTAGGGTTTTTATACTATTGCCTTTAATAAAAAGTTATTTATATCAATAATATCTACATACTTTGCCTGCAAGGAAGTCAGTAGGTATTTTAATGACATGCATGCCTATATATATATACACATTATATATATATATATATATCAAAGTAAATAATGTTTACAAACAGGAAAATAATATTTTCAGTGACTCGTATTAAATAAAAATTTTGCCTGTCTAAAAGCATAATATTTTTATGAAAGAAAAATAATATTTTTATTGAAGGTATAATAATTTAGGCTAAGGTGTGCATTATGGAATCATGATAACGTAATTTCTATTTCCAAATACCTTTATAAAGGACCCATTAACCTAAAGGATCATTGATAAGCGTAAAGATAAGTTATTTTTTTTGTTAAACAACTGAATCCTTGTAAAATCACTGATGAACCCTTTCAAAAATACAAGTCGCTCGCGTATTTTCATGCAGATACATGATCTTTGAGCGTTTTCTGGCGCTATTTTTAGTTACATTGTAAGTATAATACACTAGCCCCTACGCCACTTAGTTATGTGTTTCATCAGTCATGTACTAGCATCCAGTTATAAACAGACTTGTTGAAAGTACTGGGAAAATGTAGTTGGGTTCAACATTACATAACAACTTTTGTATAAATGTGCTGTATTAAATTGATCATTTCATTTAAATATTTTTAACAATAGGAGGATTAATATTCTTAAAATGGCGTTAACTATTGTTTATTTTAATTTTCAGATTCAACGAATGTCATGTTTACAAGTTTTTTGTTTTAACAGTCTGCCTTTCTGTTGATGAATTATTATTTTTATAAATAAGATGACTTGTTACAATGCAAAATGTAAAGCCAGCCAGTTGATGTCTACATCCTTTTATTTTACATGTATAACTTTAAAATTATTAACTAAAGCGTGTAAAAATTGAAACTTGCCTGAAAATACTGAGTGAAAATTTTGTAAACGCAATAAAATGGACGTTGAAAATGTATTTATAGTGTAAACACCATATTTCTTAAGCTTTAAAATATTCGTATATAATTTTAAGGCTAGTTTCTCGCTGCGTGCAGTCTTAAAATCAAAGGATTCTTTGGTTAAAGCTGCGTCGGTAGGGACCGGAAAAATTCGCGCTTTCAATGACCTCCAGGATACCACACTTCTCTGAATACCTACTCTTGCGCATTGGCTACCGAATGGTGAGATATCTCAGTTTGGTAGTCTGTGTATCGGCCATTCTTTGGTTGGGGTTTTCTCTTTGGCCAAGAGTGTTCCATTAGCAGAAGTAGTTAAGAGGTGAACACGTTTGAATTTTACCATACCGCGAAAAGATTCCGCGAATTTTTTCCTGTCTCTATACATAGAGACCGGAAAAATTCGCGTATTCCTTTCGAGACAGGCTGGAATCCAAACTCTTTTAGCTTAATGCTGCGTCAGTGATTGGACCGCAATTTACCTTAAGGACTCTGAGCCAATGGCAAACACTCAACAAAAGTAAGAATCGCAGTAAACAGGTGTCCCGAGACGGTAGCCAATGACCAGGTGATAGTTGCCCGAGTACATAGAGAATCGTGGAGTCTATCCTAGTGGTCATTGAAACAGCGAATTTTTCCAGTCCTTATCAATACGGTGTGTGGGGTCCTTAAGACGTTTCCAGAATTTTTTTGGGGTTTGCTTGCATACGTAAAGAATTGTTTATAATGGTTATTATTTTTTACTTCAAATTTATTCGAATTTGTTGAAATACCTTCACCAGTGTCTGTGGAAAAAGCCCGTATGACGTTCAAAATTATATTTTCAATTCGAATAACTTGTCAATGTACTTAAAGTCTGCGATCGAATAAATTATTTCAATTGGTGTTATTTTTAGGTACTTGATTTCAAAGACAGTAGAAACATAATGTTCTGTATCACACAGCAGTTGTGTGATAATTCTGAAACCCCAGAGTCTGTTGGTGAACATCCTGGCCCCGATAACAAAGGGCTGCAATAAAAAAAATGTCTTAATTAACTGCAACTTGTGTTCCGCGGTGTTACGTCCAGATTATCCGGCTGTTCACCAGCCACTGGCGGAGAAACAGAACGAATTCCCCTGGGGCGGACGCTGATGAATCCTGCGATAATAAAGCTTGGTACAAAGAAAAGAGGGCGGAATGAAAAGAAAAAAAAGAAAAGAAAACGAAGGCACGGGACCGTTAAACTCTATCAGACGTGCGAGAGTCCCCAAGCGCCCCTGGCGGATGCGCGCGCAACCAGCGGCGACAGTTGAGCGTCGCCGACGGCATTGATGGCTGCGTCGTTACAACTCCTGTCCGCGTCTACGGGCGTTTCCTTTTCCCCTCGCCCCTCGCCGAAAACTGTTCAAATTTATCGCTGTTATTCGGTTATAAATGTGGGGGACCGTAATTTCACAAAATGGTTCCAACATATAAAATCAATTCGTGTGTGAAAAAGATTCCGTTCACAGTCCTCCTCCCTCCCCCCTTCCCCCTATTCTCGGCTAACTCTTCGCGTTCGGTCCTCTTCACTCCCGTCTCAGTCGTCTTCTGTCCTTCTTCTGTCGTCGCGCCGGCGAAGAAGCAAATGCGGTGCTGCAAAATAATTTATGTCTTCATCGGTGTGGTTTATTCGTCGTATAAAATGCTTTATGGGCTCATTTCACGTTCGTGTTCGTGCAATAGGTACCTACTTCCTGAGACTGATCTGGATTTGTAAACAAAGTGCACTTGAATCTGAGGTTAGTGTTGTATCTTTTTATGCATTTCTAAACCGCTGAATGTGAAAATGGAAAATTCACGCAAAGAAATAACTACATTTACAACATTTTTAAAGTGTTTATAGTTTGAAGAATTATGTATGACTATAGGGGCATGTATTTTTCGCGAAAAGATTTCAAGACTAGTTTAAATTCAAAACACTGTAGTATTGTCTGTGTTTCGTGATTTGGTGTGTTTCTTTCAGGTAAGTATCGACTGTCAGTACACCAATGACAGTAGTTCGGTGCTGAAGCAAACGCGTCCTGAGTGGCTCGGTGAAATAAGTCAACGGCTTCCCTCTCAGATGGCCGCCAATTGCAAGGAAGAAACCGCTGGTGCGCGTTTACCATCCTGCAGTCTAGGTAATGGGCATTCAAAATTTTTCGCGAAAAATGCCTGCCCCTATGTATGACTGATCCTCAACATCAGAAAGCCTAATTTTGAAATATTAAGCACAAAAAAAATTCAGTCCATAAGAAATCAACGTTAAGAAAACATTGAATAAGAACGTTTATAGATAGGCGATAGTATTTATTCTTCTTTAAGCGTTGACTAAACCCATAAAAGAATATTATAAATAACTATTTCTATGGCTATTTAATACAAATTACCTTTTATTCTTCATAAGTCTAGTTAAAAAAAATATTTATACATAGGAGGCCTATAGGCAAAGTATTTTATTTTAATAAGTAGGCCTACTACAAAAAAATCTTGTAAATTTCCTAACACAGTTCTGTCGGAGTTACAACATGGATGTTGTAACAAATACCATGTTTATCAAAATGTGGGAGAATAAAGTCATTGCTCTTTTCTTCTTTAATTTGCACAGTGACTTTCTTAACGAGTAGTCATTATTGATAGAAAATTTAAGACAACTGGTATCAAGCACCCCACGTTCATTAAAATTAATTGTTTTTTACATTTGTCATACATATTTAAATAATTAATTTATTAAAATAATTAAGCTTTTCACGTTTTATCAGTAGAGCACTGTTTTTTTACATTAACGTGTTTTTTCCTAAGTAGCCTTTAGTCTTAAGAATATATGTTGAATTTGTGAATAAAATATTTTGGTTTTGTTTCGTTTGTTTTATCGTCTTAAAATTCCACGTAGATACGGAGAAAATATATATTGCGTTTTTTAAAACATTGGTGAATATGTTTACTTGATATTTGGCTCATCTCACTCGAAACCTCTGCCGACCTCTGCCCTAAACGTGTACACAGAAAGGTCGTTGTCTACTGGCCATTGACATTTTTACCTTCAGGGCCGGATTGCATTTGAATAAGTCATTTGAATTTTGTGCTGTTTAGTTATTGTTGCTTTGTCCTTTGCGGAGTGTCAGAACTACCTACTGTTAAACGAAAACGCAGTCAATTGTAAGGCCGGGTTTATAAACTACGTAAGGAACGCAGAAACGCAACAACCAACAACGCAACATACAACCAACGCAAGAAAATGCCGGCCGTTCGTCAAGCACGCAAGTCTCAAGACAAAAACTGTAGAAAATTATTTTATACCCCAGGGTTATTTTGATAGTTCATACTTATCACGCAAACAATGAAATGTCAATAATTTGATTTTAATTATTATTTCCTTTCACTATATAAAAATTTAACAAGTGAAAACGTGATAAAACTATCATAAAAATAACATCGTGGGCTTCTATGCACAAAACGTATGGGTCTTTGACAAATTTCTGAACACTTCTCTTCAAATATGTCCGTCGGAAACGCAAGAAAGTTGGAAGTTGAGCAAAACTTCCGTTGCGGTTTTTACGCCTTGTGTAGTTAACAAACCGGTGATCTAAAATGTTGTTGCTGAACATTTGGCGTTCTTGCGTAGGATATAAACTAGGTCGTAATATGATGAATGACTGGCGTCCTATCAGCATATTTTTAAATAATAAGGCCCTTTATATAATGACACAGAAACGGAGAGTATTACGCCAACGGAGAAGGATCTCACGGAAATGAGTTTCTCCAATGGCACGCAGACGCAGACTGACCCTTACGGATTAGATCGGCTATGGTGAGCTCTTCCGTTTACGTTGCTGCGTGCGACCAATAGAAGACGAGTACAGTACTTGGCTACGTTGGTAACCATGTTTTTTTTAATGTTCTAAATACAATAATAATCGTTTCAAATATCAAATATGTAGGGTTATATTGTGGTTTATTAGGTGGATTTTGGAGAAGTACTACATATTGTATGCGTTAACATGGTGCGACTTTAGGAACATTTTTATATAAATCTTCGTTTATGATCCATAATTCCCAAAACCATCGTCAACTCAACCGTCATGCGTTGCAATGCCTCTTTCATTTTATTTATTTAGTCAGTTCGTCGAGAAGGGGTTGAACTAACAGAATCTTTCCTTAAATTGTTTTGAAAAAAAAATAAGATTATGAAGCAATTCAGAATTCATTATTTTGATAAGCTGGTTTTGGTTTGTTTAACGCGTTCACTGCAATGCTTGGTGATAAACGATATTTTTTGTCTGTCCGTCAGGAGAGAAAGCGAATAGTGCCGATGGTTCACCGACTCTGGATCAAGCAACGTACAACTGCCCGTGGGAAAAACACGGCATTTCAAGGTTTATTCCACGCACTAACAACTATTGGCCTTGTGATTTTTTAATCGTCATTGCGAATGCAAGGCGAACCGGAAATCAGACATGCTTAAATTGACACGGAAAGTCGGTTGGAATCAGTGGTGTTCTTGGAATTAGAACATCGTCGCCTTTGAAATTTCCTATAATAATCGTTGCTTCAAATACCTTTTTCATCAGCTTTTTAACAGTCAGCCATTGCAAAATTCTGTTGGTTCAGATTGCGTAACATGGCTAACACCGAACCGATCTTGAGCTAAAAATTGTGCGAGGGGAATTCCTGCTAAATCCAATGAATTTAGGAATTAAATTTGATAATTGAGGTGTTAAGTAGATTCCTGGTCGTTTGCATGGGAGTTTTTGTAAAGTAAATGTCTCGTATGTATAATTGATTTGAATTATAGATATGAAAAAATTATTACATGATTATTTAATAGATAACTGAAATAAATAAATTGTGTAAAATTCAACATATTTATTAGTTTTATTATTAATTAATTTTTTACCTATAACTTTATTGAATTAAATAATTAATTTTATAAACGTGTTTTATAAATATTGAATACTTAGTAACTATGAAATTTTTTAAATTATACTGAATATACACTTTAACAAACGTTTTTATAATATAAATCCAGTACTTTCATTATTTCATTTTATTTCTATTAATCATTTGCATGCAAAGTAAATTTAATTTTTTTTTATTACGCCAATTATGTTGATATAACTGTTGACGGTTGTGCCTAAGTAAAAGGACCCATTTTTATAATTGGCACCTCTGAAATGCAATCTCGTTGTTGACCCCGTTTGTCACGTTGTCAGCAAGCGCGATGGTGAAATGTTCCGAGAGACATCCGTCTCTGTTTCCGTGACATGGTACCGTGGGCCTTAACAGGAGGTTTGCGCGTCTCTTCTGACGTATTTCATCGTCCTTGAGCAGTGTTCTTGAAGGGGTTGAGCGGTGTGGTAGTGGTAGAGGGGGAGGGGGTGTCTGCAGGGTCGTAAAGGGCGAGAGTCGAACACCCGGGGATGCTGCAGAGAGAAACGCTCCGATAAGAGGCACGTGGAGGGTAACAACACACACCCCCTCCTCAACGACCCGTCTAGGGGTTGCTTGCGTGTGTGTGTGTGTGTGTGTGTGTATGTGTGCTCGCAAGGCACCGGCAGCACGGCTGATAACACCACGTCTGCGGGTTAAAGCCCGCGCCCAGACGCCGTATATCACACCCGCGCGGTTAGCACAGTCTGACAGGGAGGTGGCGGAACAACTTCCAGGCATGCAGTCCCCTTCAATAGCGGTGTCTGGAAGCTCCCTTCTGCTGGACCAACGGCCCTGATAGATAGAGACCGGAAAAATTCGCGAATTCATTTTGTGATAGGCTAAGATACAAAAAGTTATACCTCAGTGCTGCCTCTGTTATTTGCTCACAACTAACCTGGATGACTCTGGGCCAATGAAAAACACCCAACCGAAGCTTTATCGAATCACAGGCTGCTACGTTGGGACGTTTCACAAGACAGCAGCCAATGAGTGGGTGGCATTTGACCGAGTGTACTACGTAGAACTATGGAATTCATCCTGGAGGTCATTGAACCCGCGAATTTTTCCGTTCCCTACTTATAGAGCCCTTTTCCCAGCGTTCATCGGGAAATATAAGCCGTAAAACCAAAAAAATAAGTATTTAAATTTTTTTTTTCCAGATAATTCTTGCGAAAATATTTTACTGCAGTGCTAAAAGAAAAATTCTGAACCTCAATCTTAATCATAATTTGGAGACTACAATAACCATATGTTCGTAGGTTGAACAATTAGTTTGATATATTCCAGTGTATTGTATTTAACACTTCACACTGATGTATGTGTAGATTTACAAGAAAAATATTTCCCAAATAACTAATTTACTTGTAGTCATAATTATTTTTACTGTCAGAGCAAAGGTTACACCGAATAGGTTTGTAAGGTAGCGGCAAACAAAAAAATATATACAAGAAACTGCATTATAAGTATACAAGAGATAATATAGAATTCATAGCCGTTGAATTTTTTTAGGGCGTAATTTTATGTTACTTCCAACTTTGATCTTTGTAACATAATGACTGTTCACATCAAGTAATGTAATTATGACCCCACTTACTATCCTTTCTTTTGTGGTGTAATACACCTTACAGTTCAGACGAGTATATTTTTTGGCATCTACAAATGATATCATCCAGCTTAAAAGGTGGTTAAGGACATTTTTTATTAATAAATTATATCTTGGCATAAATTCTTATCCAAAAAATAGTACCTACATTTTTCATTCAGTTACAAACAAGCGAAGTAATGACAGTCAATTTCGGCTTTTTTTGTGGTGTATTGAGTATAATTAAAAATGTTATAAGTAGGTATTATTTTAAATGGCGAATCTGGCTGAATGTTATTCTAACGGGACCAAGGCTTGATGGATTGATGGAATGTTGGCCGGAGAAACTCCAGAATAAAAATTGTTTTTTTAAATGAGATCATACAATGCTTCCATCCAAATTATATCATTCTGTGCTACTTCCATAGTCAGTGAAGAACATCAATTCAATCCTGTGTTTTCCATTAAGGGACAAGTGTACCATAAAGTGGGATCATTGTTACAAATGCCTAACAAATCGCATATATGTTTCCAGTTTATTTCTTTGGCGACGAACAAATAGAAGTCGATCAACGTTGTGCCAAGGTAAATAGAGGCGGGAAATAATTTTAAATCTGCAGATAATTTTACACAAATACAATCAATTGGTTGACTTATTCAAAACAGCATTGTTTCGAATGGTACCTGATAAGTACAAAATATTTATTCGAGCTGAAGAAATACCGGCTGGAAAACACGAGCGTCGATTCAACGCACCTCAAGTCAGTGAAATTGCCGTTTTGATTGTGGACAGCGAGTACACAAGTCGTGATAAAATTATTCAACGAATAAAATTATTACAGGGTATCCCAGGAAAACATCGTTCTTACAATGCGCTTCAATATCCGTTATTTCTTATACGAGGAGAAGACGCATATAATTTCAATTTGAAACAAATAACCCCAATTACAGGTGCAGATACAAATAAAAATATCACTTCAATAGAATTGTATGTGTATCGCATAATGGCCAGAGACGAGGAATACAATCACATTACTAATTGCCGTAATTTATTTCAACAGTTTTTAGTTGATATAAACGCAAAAACAGAGGCAGAACCAGTAATGTTCATACGACAGAATCATACGAAATTGCGTACAGTAGATTACATCCATTTGACATATGCGGTCGTAAATGACGGTAACGGGGATAACATTGTAAGACTGGTAATTTTACCATCGACTTACATGGGATGTCCAAGACGCATGCACGAGTACACACAAGATGCTATGACCTATGTAATTAATTATGGTCGCCCTGATTTATTCATATCGTTCACTTTAAATTCGTCGTGGCCGAAGTTCAAAGAAATTATTATGTATGATGAAGCTCTCATGAACCATCATGACATGAGTTTTTCGACAGAAACAAATGAAATTCATTGATTTCATCGAAAAGTATCATATTTTTGGAACCATAAGATGCTGGGTGTACAAAATTGAATAGCAGAAAAGGGGATTACCTCATCCACACAATGATTTTTGGTTACTTGAAAAATTCCGTCCAAATAAAATTTATCAAATAATTTGAGCGGAATTCCCGCATCCAGAAGAGGATCTTGAATTATAAAATATAATAGTAAAAAAATTATTCATGGTCCATGTGAAATATTAAATATGAATTCACCATGCGTGAATGAAGGAAAGTGTATAAAAATATATATGAACATATTTAAATGAAACACAAACAGGAGAAGATGGATATCCTATGTACAGAAGGCGAACCCTGAAAAATGGTGGTTTTATTGCCAAAATACGAGTGCGATGTAACCTTATAGAAGAAGATAAATCAATGGGTGGTGCCATACAATCCATTTCTCTCAAAAAATTTTCAATCACATATAAATGTGGAGTACTGCTCCTCAGTGAAATCAATTAAATATGTGTGCAAATATATTTTAAAAAGGCTGTGTTCGCAATAACCAGAGAAAATAAAAACATTTTAATGATTAAATACTTCAGTTAAGTATCAATTACGAAGATAAATAAATATTAATGAAGCAGCTTGGCAAATTTTCGGTTTCCCAATACATGATCGAGAACAGGCATTTTTTTCCTTTTGGCAGCGCTTTTAGAAAATACAACGATAGTTTATTTTACAAGAGAAACTGCAGAAAGAATTGCCAGTGAACCACCTGTAAATATGACACTAACCGCATTTTTCGAACTTTGTAAAAGTTATCCATGTGCAAGAACATTGCTATATGTCGATGTACGATCATATTATACATGGAATGCAACAAGACGAATATTTCAACGAAGAAAACAAGGAATTCCAGTTGAAGGTCATAAAGGACTCTTTAAGACGGACGTATTAGGACGAGTGTACATAGTGCATCCAACAAATGCTGAGTGCTTCTATCTTCGAATGCTACTACATGAAATTCGTGGACCAAAATGTTTTTAAGATTTTAAAAAACGTTGCTGGTTATAAATGTGAAATATACAAAGACGTATTTCAGCGTTTAGGATTATTAGACAATGATAATCATTGGGAGTTGGCACTTCAAGAAGTTTCATTCACAGGAACCGCAGAACAAGTAAGAGATATATTTGCAATAGTATTGACAATGTGTAGTCCATCGAATCCACATAGGTTATGGGAGAAATTCAAACAAAGTATGAGTTATGATTTATTAAATCAAATGCAACATGCTCATCCGGAATTAAATATAGATTTCAATGAAGATATACATATGCAAACACTTATTAGTCAGGAGGACAAATGCTTTACGATAAACAATCAAACTTTAGTGGAACTTGGAATGCAAGCGCCATAAAGAGATGGAATTGATGCATTCAATTATGAAATATTCAAAGAAAAAATTATAATGTTGATGAATTATTGCAGTACATCGTTAAAAACGGATCGTTGTTAATAGAAAGTAAAAAGCAAGCTTACGATGTCATCATGGCTCATGTGGAAAAAAGGTACTGGCGGAATAATCTATTTGGATGCACCAAAAGTTACCGGAAAGACATTTGGAATAAATTGGATATTCACTAAAATACTTTCCAAAAAAGAGAACGTGCTTGCATTAGCATCATCTGGGATTGCGGTATCATTAATTCAAGAAGGACGCACTGCATATTCCGCTTTGAAAATCATTAGATGTTGCAGAGAAAGAATTTGCAGTTTGTAATTTATCAAGAGCATCTGTATGAGGTCAAGTTTTAAGAGAGTGTAATGCAATCATTTAAGATGAATGTAGGCCTACTATGGCGCATAAAACGTAATTTGAAGCATTACATACCTATGCTACTACAATATCTCCAAGGTAATTCAGAATTAATGGGAAGTGCTTTAGTTGTACTTTCTGGAGATTTTCGGCAAACACTTCCAGTAAATCCAATATCAACTCCAGAAGATGAAATTAAAGCAAGTTTGAAACAATAATATATCTGGCCTCACTTGAAGAAAGTAAACTTAAAAACAAATATGAGATTTCAACAACGACTTGCCTTTGATTATAATGAACTCAATGTTGTCTGGTTCCTTAATCAGTTCTCGTAAGCAATGACTTACAATGTATATATATTTCACGTGAACTACCTTAATTATGTCCAGGCATAGTAGAGCAATTAAAGTTACATTTAGATGTAAGAGACTTGAATAACAATAAAACAGACGGAAATTTTCGTAGGTTATCATAATCTCATCGAGAAAAATTATTGGCTGATTCTTAAAAAAAAACTTTATTAAGGCAGAAAAATAATATAAGGAAACAAACAGGTGCAATTTTTCCTAAGCCTTTAAGTACAGGAAATTAATGTTTCTTTGAAGACTTTCACCCAAAACCTCAGAAATTTAGTTTTCCTAACTGTACATTAAAAATATGGGAACAAACATATTTTACGATTGATATAGTCAACTTGTTTTTACTTCTAGAGTGAAACTTTTACTTCTCATAAACTTGACTATCCATTAATTCCATACTGGGATATTAAAAATCTTATGAAACAAATAAAATTAGCTGCGTTTAGACAAATGTTACAAGTATACTGTTCTAGCAGGAATTATTTATTTTAGTGTTTGTAACAAATGTGTTCCTGTACAACAGAAAAAAATTTACATCATTAGTTTATACAAACAGATAATTTGTTATGTATTTTAACATTGTTTTGCGTATCTGCGTATAATTAGGAATATAAGTTATTTCTATAAAGCTGCAGATTCGACGGGAAAAAACGTTTTGGCCACAGAACGATATTTTCGGAAATAACAATAAAATTGCCAGCATTTAAATTGACAAAAGAAGTTATTTCAAATGTCTGATTAGACGATGAGAAATTAGACCTATTTAAAACCACAATTAATTAATAAAAGCTGTTAAAAAAGGCAACCATTGATGTTATTTATTGAAAGTGAAAAGCCTTGTAGATTGGTTTTAGTTAAAAACAAATTTGCCTGGTATTCAAATAAACAAAAAAGTCTCTTGGTGATAGTGCAGTACAAAAAAAAAATCTTAATTAATGGGCTTAGTTACCCTCCCATAAAAAAATTGGAAACAATGTTTTATTTCATTTGTAGACCTTAACATCTGTTTATTATGTACATATATAGTTACTCTTAGTCACAACTCGATTAGCTATCTTCAGGGGGCGGAACTATGACGAGGAGAAGAATAAAAACAGGACGGCAGTAATCGTTAATTTAATGCAGATAAGTACTCACTTCTAGGCTTTTGTATTTCCCGCCAGAAAAAAAGGGCACACCTGCGCCCAGCACAAGAGCTTCTCTCTACTTGCGTTGGTAAGCATGATAGTCAGGATGTATTTACGACACAGAATATTCTTATGCCAGGGACCACCTACGCTAGGCCAGGGGCATGTCGGGCGAGAGGTAATTGACTTGAACACGCTAATTTACGACTAGTATAAAACACGGGTTTTTACTGCCTAATGGCTCACCATTATGATCCCTCCCACCCACCCCATCCTCACCTACACATCTTCCTGTTCTCGTCGCCACCCCGAAACTGCTCGCAACCACTCCCACCTCACTGTTTCGCCCTCCTTCTCCCTTCGCTTTACGAACCTCTCGAGCGATCTCCGAGAAAACCAAAATTCTTAATCCAGCCATTACGCTCTTCTTAGATGTCGTTAGTATTCATGGTAAGTTTTTATTCAAACAAGATTGAAGTTAACAGTAAAATATAACCTATGTTGCTAGAGCTTAACGAATTAAAAAAAAAAATTGGTTGTCTTTAAAGTCGGTTTACGGACGATAGTTTAACGTGACAACGTCATAACAAAACATTGATGAAATGTTTGAATACTTTTATGAATAAAATTGAATCATTTTTATTGAATTATCACTATTTTATATGGATACAAAGGAGGGGTGAAATGAAATCTACAATTTAATTGATAAATTTACTTTTAATTGCACTAATTAATTCAAATAGGCTATGTTTATTACTTTAACGAAGAGATTATTTTAACTATAACTTTTATACATGTTTGCTATTTAACTTCATCCAATCTGTGTTTTTCAGTTAAGGATATGACGATTGTAGGAAAAGTAGGAAACGAATGGGAGTGTTTCAAGTATAATGTGCCTCGAAAAAGTCAATTCGATGGTTGTTCCAATCGAGTGGAAGAGAAATAGATGCGGAGTAAGCGTACAATGAGCGTAACGGGAAACAGTGTAACGGGCTAATGTGCGTAATGGGACACTTTTTCGTGCGTGCAGCCGGCGTTAATCGATTTATTAGACGTTGTCACGTCAAAAATCGCATGCAAAAATTCTTCCTTTAGGTTTTATTTATTTCATAATCTAAGCTAACCACGGTGCCTTTCATGGAATATGTTTAATTTAATGGTATTAGAATTTTTAATTTGTAAATCAATAAATAATTTAATAAAGTAAATATTTTCAATTTTTCGGTTATAGAATCAGTGTCTGTTAGAAACTTCAAAAATTGAATTCAGTCTTTGCATGTACAAATCATCGCAAATTTCCAAAATAATGTTCCACATTTACGGCAGTGTGTGTTCTTTCTATACCGTCATTAAAAAAAACCAAACTATTTGACCGCTATGATTTTCTTTTGTGATGACATCAAAATAACTCCATTAATGTCACCAAAATTTTTTGTTAGTGATAATATTGAACAAAAAGCAAGCGTCCGTACATTGAACTTACGAGGGGCTTCTCACACGCACTGTAAAGACAGTTTTGTTACAACGACAAAATAATATTGACAAATAGAAACCCTATTTACATTGTATTGATAACCAAATACTTTTTACTGTCCACTAAATGGCACCGAAGAACTAGAAACCAATTACAAAATTACAAAATTAAAATGACCCAGGCACGTGAAGTCCGTTTGGAGGGTCAAATGTGGCAGCAGACAAGAACAATAGTTACCAACTTTTTTAGTACAAGGGTGTGAAGCTAATCCTAGTACCGGAGATTAAAGCGAGCTTTGTTGCCACCAACGAATAATTTTGATGAGACTAAAAAAAAATCATTACAAGAGTACATTACCTGAAGTGACTACGTGACTACAATAATAATCTTTACATTAATTTACGACTCATTTCATATTTCTCATAATTTGATAAAATACAGATTTTCGCTGTACATTTTAATGCTAGCCATATGGAATGATGTAGTCTGGGTGTCAAAATTTAATAAACAAAAAAAAATAATTCAAAAAATAATAAAAAATTAACAAAAATAATAATTCCAGTAATTATTCTCACGTTTTTTACCAGTTTCCTTAGTAACTCACGCCATTTACGAAATGAGATAAACTTTAATACTATTCAGTGGTACTTAATAGGAGTAGCCAGGGAATGAAGGTGAGTCTAGTTAGACCACAAGTGAAAGGCGTCTAATGAAATTTTCATGTTACTTGCAATATATGTACATTACTTTTACTTTTAAATATTAATTATTTTTAAATAATGGACAAAAACTTTTATGAGCCAATTACTGCCCGGAATAAGGCACTTTTATGGGCAGGGAAATGAATGCACGTACTAACAGACTTGCGATGGAAATAATACAGTAGTAGTAAACAGTAGATACGCCCTATCATGGTTATTATCGCAAATCTTCCAAATAAAACTTTAGAACGGTGGGTCATGCATTACCAAATAAGCTAAGTAATAAGGCGCTGTTTGCTCTTTTTTAATAATTTTGTGTGTTAATGTTTCTTTACGTTAATCAGTGATTTTAATTATGATATGCTGCCGTTTGGTGCAAAAACAAAAAGTTTAATGTTATAGAATTGAATAAATCCAGTATTTTTTTTTAGATTAAACATGTGAAATCCCTGCTTTTTGCTGAACCGCTATTGTGATATCAAGCCGACTTAGTAATGAATAAAGCCAAGCTCAGTGAGAGTTTCGAATACAGACCACTACTTCAGGACTCATGAAATAAAAAAATCACTAAATAATTATTTCAAATTCTCAGAAATTCAGTAGAGTAGTTTTAATTAGGTATCTTACAGACAATGTTGAAGATTTGGATATAATTACATTGTTTTTATGTACGAAAAAAGCACAATGTAGAATTATAATAATTAGTTTCTCAAGTTACTTTAAGGCCTAACTCTTTATATTTTTAACGTAGAGATTTTAATTTAATATTTACGACAGCAAAATATTTCTTTGCTAACAAAATATACGAGCTACGGAAAGTCATGCGTATGGTTTTAGTGTGTGTATCGAAATATCTTGGCAAGAGATGCGAATATTTTCACAGATTTAAGAACCTCGCATGATATGTTTAGTGAGCGTCGCACTCTTGAACGTGCAAAGCAAATTTTCTGCCTCGTCAGTGTTCATGGAGACAGCTGGACTGTGCCTAAACGCGAGGTTTACTCTCCTGGACCTAGCATGCCGCATCTGGTTGCTATAGACCGGGGTGTAGGTATGCGGTCTTTTTTTTCTTTCTCCCTGTTGGTCCAAACCACTAGTGTCTATTTTTAGACCGCAGATGCGTGGATCGCTGGATGACTTTACTGAAAGGAATCGGTTCTCAGCTGCGGTGCTGCTTCGAAATAGAAGCGATTGTCAGCTTTTTACGAAGATCGACAGGAGAAAAATATTCGGAAAATCTTCTAAACACTAGTTCTTATGTTTTTTAATTTAATGCAGCGCGTGGCATGTTAAATAAATACGCATGTTACAAAATCTTTTACATTCCTTTTAAAGTTTTAAATTCTCATACATTTCTCTACATTTTTTGTCTTCATTCCTTTTACAATTTTTTTAAATTATAACAATTCCATTTTGGAATCATCTAAGTTACAAACAGAGTTGTTATATGTCAAATACACACGTTCCACAATGACTTGAATTTTGTAATGTGTAATTTTTTTTTGAGTAACTAAATTTCATCTATTTTGTTAGCTGAAATGAAAAAAATACCTTACTACGTTATTTTAGTCAAATAATTGACGTTTGATTTGTCAGTGCCTTGGATACTGATTTACATTTTGTTTAGTTTAACTTGATGTAAGATTTTGTTTAGTTTAATCACTGATTGTCGAAGACTGATAAGCTACATTTTTAATTACTAACATTAAACTTACTGAATCTCATTAAGTGATTTATTTAAAAGATTTACTTAGCTATTGTGTTACACGATGATCTTTCATGACTAATGGAAAAAAATTGAAATCATATTTCTTAATATGCCTACTCATTACTAAAAGGTTTAATTTCTAGCAATTAATAATTTTAAAATATCACCCAAAACGTTTGGGGGGGGGGGGGGTGCCTACTCCATGCCTATATTTGAGCTTCATGAGCGGGAAATTAATATAGAAATATTTATAAAATCACAACTTTGCTTATCTGAAAAAAAATATTATTTAGCAAAAATAAGTCCAAATGCATGACAATTTAAAACCATAAAAAACAAAGGAATGATCCCCCTCCCCTCAACCTGTTTGCTTATAGGTCTTTTCACAAAATCTTTATCACATTTAAAATGAACGCCATTCGAACATGTCAAATACAAGGTAAGGTGCGTGAGATTTTATGCTTGACGAAATCACGCTTGCTGATATTCTGTTTCGGATGTTCAGCAAAACAATACCTCTGCAGTACGAGTTGGCCAATCTGCGTACTTAAATAGTTTTACCGTGAATTTATGAAGAACACTGGTTACAATCTGTCCACGTATATTCATAAACTGATAGATTTTCTTGTAAATTGTACAAGTACTGAGTTCACTTAGTTCGAACATCAACTCACCAGATTCATATTTTTGTGCTTTAATAAAACTTTAGGAAAACGTGTTAAGTGTTTACCTTTTAACGTGGAAAGCCGTCTTAGATTATACGAATATCCAGTAATCTGGTGGATTGTTCTTTTAATTGTCCGTAAATTAACAGTTTTTTTTCTAACTGCGTATGAGTGATTACGTTAGTGTAGAATTTGAATTTGAACAAAATCGTATAGAAACTTGTGTTCTTTAAAAAAAACGTAATGATATATTGTCTTCGTCGTGTTCTCAATGGAATTCTTAATCTATTGTGCATATTCCTTCGAATTTTGTTCTAATTTTAACTTTAAGTAAAAAAAAAACTTTTCATTGGCTATGTTTAATATTATTTATTTACGTTAATTTTACATATAGCCTACTGAGGCTAAGAAAATGGTTTTATTTCTGTCAGTGAAAAGTTAATACTTTTTTGTCATCTGTTTGAGAATTAAATTACTTGAATTGTCAGTGCTTCAAATGACTGTAAAAAAAGAATTCTAAATAAATTTTGACTTTAAAAACCCTTTTTTTCAGAATTTTTTATTTTTTTAAATTCTTCTTTCGGACGTCTGAACCTAACTGTTATACCAGTTTTCTTAATGTGTAAAGTAGGTACTTAGGTCTAATGGAAAAAAATTATATTTTTGGCTATAATAACGCTAAACCAATAATTAATTAATATATAGGCCTATTAATTGTCTACGAAGCGGCTTATAAGAAAACTATTTTTATCTCACCACAAATTATTTTGTGGCATGTAGACCTACGTATATCGACAAATAATTGTATACTGTAAAAGCTTCCAAAAAAATTCTGATATCCATTCACGGCTAGCGTCTCACTGAATGTAGCTTGGGAACGAAAGGATACTTCAAGTAATGGTGCATCGGTAAAGGATTCGTCCTTAACTGTTAGCAAACAACAACCATAAATGTGCAGAGGCTCATTTGTACTCGACACAACCTGGTAACGAGAGCGAAGCAGTTAATTTCGCACACGCAATGTTTACAGCCGCGTATCAGAGCTTCGATCGCTGCGTGGCGCACTCCTGGAGAATTAATGACGCCATTAAGTGCTCGTAAAGCTCTACCCTGGAACGGACAATGTGAAGTGTGTTTGTGACAACTCATATCTTTCCTTTGCAGGATGTGATGACTGGAGATCGATAACAACACTATAAGCTTTACGTAGCGATTATGTTCCCAATATAAAAATGTAAATGTTTTTATTTTACAATTTTTTCCCCGTTAACAAAAAAAATTGTTGAGAAAAAGTACAATCTGCAAATTATTTTGTAATAAAATAATAATATAATAATTTCGTACAGCCACAAAAAATATTTTTTACTGGCTACAAAGTTGGGAAACGTTTTTTACCCTCCAAGACAAAAACTGGCAGTAACAACAAACGGAAGAGATAAAATAAACGGATTGCACGTTATACACTACAACTTAACTAATTACTCAAATTAAGTAGATTATTTTTCCTATTTTTAACAAAGTAGGCCTACCTATTTAATTGATTGAAAATACGAAAATTTATTTAATAAGAAATATTAAGTAGAAATTTTTGAAACCCAATTTGTTTCTAGGAGTACATATTTGATTTTAAAATAAACTAAAATAATATAACAAAGAACTCACTAAATAGGTTCTTGTACAAGCCGCTGTAGTGACTTAGCTTAGTTTATTAAGTCTGGGACTGAAGGCGTTTAAAACATCGTTATGTTAAGAACTTTACGCAATCACTGCAATTTTAAAGTAAATACTAAAGGAAAAGTTGCTTTTAAAACAAATTATATGAGAAATTGCTATCACCAATAAAAACAAATTAGTGATAAACAAATGGCACTGCCCAAAGTTTTCTTCGGAAAATATATATGTATAGTCAACAACACATGTGATGAATAAACAAAACTAATTTTATTCTTTAATCTGATTAGTTATTAAAAACTTATCTTTACGATATAAGATATACTTTTATTTAAAAAGTGTAATTTATAATTGCGTTAAAAATTTATTACATTTAAAAAATATATATATTTGAAAAATAAATCTTGTAAATTTTTAGGTAATGTGAAAAGATAAAAAAATCTTAGTATCGTTAACTTCAAAATTAAGTGCATGAGTTTTTATGAACACAAACAACTTGCTGGCTGCCCTGATGGCTTTTAAACGTAGGTGCATGTAATATGGCTTAACGTATTACTTGAAAAAAAAATTTACATTCTATTCCATGTTGAAATAAATTTAAACGTGCTAATATTTTTAGTTAAGCACTTAATATTCTTTTGAGTGGCAGGCTAATGTTTTCAAGAAATAGTTCCTATCAATGGAAGTTTTTTCTTGACATTGTATGTTATGTAGGCCTAGGCTATATGTAATCATAAAAAATAGTAGAATAAAAATTAAGCACAGGGGAGTTTTTATTTAACTTTGTGTATGTACCTACATAGGCGAAAACTTAATCTTACAAAATTTGTATGCCATTATTTATTGTCAGCTTTCTTAAGGTCATTTATTAGACAAAGTTTGCCTGGTTAAATATTATAAGCTTTGAAAGCAAAACCCGTTCATTTATCAAAATAAAACTATAACATAAAGGAAGGAAACCTCACAAATAACTTTTTTAACAGCCTATAACATAAACTCATCTTAAAAAATTTGCAAAATAACGTGTAGGTTATGTATTTTTTTACGCTGCATTAACGTTTTTATAGAATTTGTTTCAAAGTAAGAACTGTTCTTACATGAATGAAACAAATACTTACTAGTAATCTTGATGATTTTTTTTGTAGAACTGCCTAAATAATCTCCACTAGTTCGTTGTAAAATGCCTAAGCCGCCGATAGATGATATAGGCAAATATAACCAATACTCTAATTTCATATAGCTACATGAAATATTTATTAAAAATATAATATACTAATATTTTCAAATGAAAATGATTTATGTTATTTATATAATATATGGTACATAAATTAATAAAAAAATTGTCAAAAAATTGTTTTCAATGAAGAACCACTTGTAAAACTACACTGCTTGTTGATTGTGTCTGGTCATTCAATAATATTCCTCGTTGTGGATTCGATTCACTATACACCCGGATGGCATCCATGTTGGCTGTGGGATTCGTATGAAGATGCTCAATTGGATAGAGTTTGCAACGACATAAGGATGCTACAATTAAAATGTGCCTTAACATCTATTCGCGACCAATTTAATCCCGTCATTAGCGCTGGAAAATTGACACGGCAGTGATTTTCAGATCCGAATTTTCAATCGGAGGCCAACATCTTTAGCTAAATTAAACAGAAGTACGTGGCCAAAACGTGACTAACTAAGCCACGGTTCGCTACTTTATCACTGAAGAAAAAAAAATGCTGAAACTATCGGGCACGTCAAAATTAGACGCTACGCCCCCACGGATGTTATCTTTGCGCCACGGACTCGGCAGCAATGCCAGGTGTAATAACAGGTTAGCAAAGAGCAATGAAAATGTCACGCTGTAAGCGCGTTGCAAGGCCAGTCAGTGATGAGTAGAGATCTGCAAAATTCGCGGTTTCGATGGCCTTCAGGATAAACTGCACATACCCCTGAACACTCGGGCAAATAACTCAAGTTCATTGGCTGCCGACTTGTAAGTCGTCTCAACTGGTTTGTCTGTGATTCGATCCTTCTTTGGTTGAGGGTTTATAACTGGTTGAGATTCGTCCAGATGAACAGTAAGCCAATAGCAAAATTATCTAAGAGGTATATGTGTTTGAATTCTAGCCTATCACCGAATGAATCCGCAAATTTTGCAGGTCTCTGGTAAAAAGGTAATTACTTATTTCTGTTATTTAACAGGCTCAGGGTCTTCAAGAGCGTGTCAAGAGCACTGCAGTCCGGTCGTCAAGGTGAAGCAGACAGTATACGTGCTTAAAGTCTACCTTCCTACCAAATAAATAAATCCGCAGAACAGGCGGTAGTGATTGGATTAATTCGTCGCCAGGTTAAACGTTTAGTTTAGGTGAACATTTTTTAACAGCGTGGATGAACCCGCTGACATGGTATCTTCCCTGAAAGGCAAAGGAGAAAATTGCAATAAACCCCTGCAACTGCAGGCCGCGCGTGTGCTGTAAGGGGGAGCTATCTAAAGGACGGAGGGAAATTAAGGAGGAAAATAATCTTTTTTTTTCCTTCCCTCCCCCGTGTTTCTCCCTTCGCCCTGCAGATTCCCTTTTCCCGATCAGTGAAGGGCGGCGCCGAGGCCTCGAGGGCGCCCGGCGTCTCTCCGGCGTCGCTCCTGGACGCCGGGCGTCGAAGGCCCGCGGAGACGCCGCGGTCTGGAGCTGACCGCAGGCGCCCGGGTCGCTCTAGGGACTTGCCTTTGGAACAGAGGGTGAGTGTACGTGTCGTGGGAAGAGCTACGACACTTCCATCAACGTCTCCGCGCAATGCATCTAAATTAGACGTCATATATCCGGAAATTTTTAACCTTAATTAAATTTTAATTTTTGACGTGTCAACGTCTAATAATCCGATAAACGTCGGCTGCACGAGCGAAAAATTGTGTCCCGTAACGCACATTGTCCCGTTACGCCGTGTCCCGTTACGCCGTGTCCCGTTACGCTCATTGTACGCTTGCGCCGCATCTATCTCTCTTCCACTCGATTGGAACAACCATCCATTTGACTTTTTTCGAGGCACATTAAACTTGAAACAACTCCCATTCGTTTCCTACTTTTCCTATCATCGTCCTATCCTTAACAGAATAACACAGATTGGATGAAGTTAAATAGCAAACATGTATAAATGTTATAGTTAAAATAATATGTTCGTAAAGTAATAAACATAATTGAATTAATTAGTGCAAATAAAAGTAAATTTATCATTTAAATTGTAGATTTCATTTCACTCCTTCTTTGTATCCATACAAAATAGTGATAATTCAATAAAAATGATTCAATTTTTTTCTTAAAATTATGCAATCATTTCATCAATGTTTTGTTATGACATTGTCACGTTAAACTATCGTCCGTAAACCGACTTTTCAGACAACCAATTTTTTATTAGTCGTAATATTTGTATACCAGAGTATGAAATTAATCCTTAAACCGGAAAACCCACGCGCGTTCTGCAGGCATCTATATAAACTGCTTTCAATGCATAAAATAATAAAGTCTATTTAAAAATATCACCTTCCAATTACACAACGCACCCTCCGCAAATAAATGTTTTATCCAATTGGAACCACAACAAAAATGATCTTAACTACGTACTATAAAAGTTATATCAATTTATTCCCGTAAAATGGTAAAAAGCCTCATATGGTGATTATTACAACCCGTCGTGAAATAATAATTTAAAAAAAACCGTAATACAAGCGATCGTTATCGGAGGAGCTCGTCTTTATGTCTCGGCGAAACAAGTGAGGGGCATATTTAATTAAAATTTTAAGCAGGCCTGCCAATAAACATATTTATGTAATAGATACTAGCTGACGCACCCGTACTTCGATACGGCAGTCCACGGGCAGAACACTCTCGCACTGTTCACCATACATGACCCTCCTCGTGGGTACGCTATCGCCGTAGCAAAAGCTGTTGCCATGGAAACGCAGAAGGAAAATAAAATGTAAACGCCCAGTAGCCATGGAGACGAAGAAAGCGTCAATAATACCATGGCCAAATTTCATCAAAAATAAATAAATTCTGCTACAAGGGGTGGTTTTATCGAAATCTCACCTAGGCAGTGACCTCACTTGTTTTTCGAAGGTCAAATGTGCAAAATTTCAACTCAACCTGATGATGAATGGTTTAGGAACTCATGCGGGACAAACAAACAAGCAAACCTTAATTTGTGTTTTATATATATATATATATATACTGTAGTACTTTCTGCTAAAACTATTATGTAGCCCAATTCCTAAGTAAGCTGTTAACTATTAACAGGTAACCGTTTAAATTTTTTGTCACCATTGAAAAACAAGTGAACTCTGACAGTATTCGAGTTAAACATTCCAATTTGAAAAAAAAATTAAAAAAATGACAGCTTTACTGATTAGAAAATTCTGAAATATATAGGTATATGCATTGAAATTTCCACGTGAAATTAAGTTAATTATACACATAGTTTGTTCATTGTTAAATGCACATAAACAAGGGCACTGATAAGTTTGAGCCGCGTGTTTTTACTACTGTATCCTTGAAGCGATTTACTTATATCAGTAAATACACTAGTAACATTAAATTCGAAGTGGATATAATGTTGCAAATAAGTCAGTCTCAAATAGCACAGAAAGAAAACAAAAGGATTTCTTTTAACAATTAGTTATGTGACCCAACCTGATAAGCCTTTATGTAGCTTTAGCGCCTGGCCTACGATAAGGACATTATAATCGTTTTTCCCCCCACGTATTTTATGATTGATTATTAATGAAATGGGCGAGTTTTTCCTACACTGTAAAAAAATTAGTAATTTTTGCAAGGAAATTTCTATAAAACTCTGTTGCCAACGATATCACTTGAAACGGTAAGGCAGAGCTTTGTAAAATTGCAGTTGGTACAAAGCTCTGCCTTGCAATTTTACAAATGATATCGTTGGCAACTGATTTTCCAAGGACCATCCTTGTAAAAGTAAAAGAGGAATTTACAGTGTACCTTGTTTACCAAGGAACACTGAACTAGGAAATTCAGGCTATGTTGTAAAAGTTCATGATTAATCAGTTTTATCAAACTACTAAGAAAACTTTGTTTATTTGAGGTGCACTGTTCATCATACATTCCGTAAATTTACAGTAATTTCTAACAGTGATCAGCACCCAGGTAAACAGAAGACTAATGCAGGTGCTCAGTTAACAAAGTTGAATAGAATTCAAGCCTTTGCTAGCAACTTCTATAGCTACCTGTTTACACTCGAAGCTATTATTACTTACTAAGATGTTCCGAGGGGACAATGAAAACAAGCATCAAAATGATGGTCATTGCTTAGGGCCATCTTGATTTCATTTCATTTCTACTTAAATAGGCGTAACTTGTATCGTATGATTCAAATTTATAGGGCTAATATACCAATATTTTGATAAGTTTAGGTTTTTGGTAAGCGCGATTGATGACGAAATTTTTTTTAATCAAATAAATAAAAAATAACATCCCGTGGATTAAAATCGTGTGAGCGTAGTTTTTAACAACGCATTGTAAACTGATACGTCTATGGTTATCCTAAATGGTGTGTTGGACATGTCTCAGGTTTATGGATTTCAAACCGGCAACAAACAGGGCGAAGCAGTAAGGATGTGTCATGTGTAACCCGCTTTCAAAATACGAAAAGTCAGGTCGTGGTATAGCGACGTACGATGACCAAGAGATACTGGCTTAAGTTAGTTTTGGGCGGTGCCAAACGTCTTGTGCCAAATTTTTTCGTAAGTTGGGTATTTACTATTTAGATGCAAAGTGTAAATTTAAAGGGAGTTTTTAGCTATCAAAACACGAGTAGGCCTATATTGTTTGCCCGCTGGTTTCAAAGTTAGAAGAAAATAAAATCAATAACCTTTATTTTTTCGGAAAACTTACTAATGTTACCGTATAAAATTCAAAGAAACAAGTGTAATAGTTAACATTATAAACCTGATTCCGTTTTTTAAAAACAATTCACATTCACTAGCCTACTTTAAGTTTTAAGTTAAAGCAATAACTTTTATGTGAACTCTCAGGAGATATTAATGTTATAGTGTCAGGCTTAACTATTTACCATAATTTATAAATACTTCATTAAACATAAAAATTTTGATTATGTAAGAAAATCGAAACGATTGTAGGCCAGATATGCCTTGCAAATTTAGAAAACAATTTAATCCCAGATTGAGCTAAAATATATAGGCCTATTGTAAACAATTTATTACCATAACTTAATGTATCCTAAACTGCGATTAGCTAAATTTGTATTGTTAAAGGTATCGAAAAATTATGGAATATCATTAATATAATTCCACCCATTTTTGTTTTGAAATACATGAATTTATTTGCCAATTGAAGACTATTTAAGCTCGTGGCGATTGCACAATTGCTTATATAACAAATTAATATAATATGTATCCTGGTATAGTATTTTTGAAGATATAAATGACCTTAAAATATAAAAGAAACAACATTTAAGTTAGTAAATATAATAAAAACGACATAAAAATATATCAATGTATTTGTTTACTATCTAAATATGTTTACATGTCATTACAAAGGCTAGTTTTTATCTGATCACATATACTTTAAAATTAAAACACCTTTTAAATTATTGAAAAAAATTTCTTCTTTACATTTGATTAACTAACGTAATAAACAAAGTGTTTCAAGTGATTGGAAAAGTAATGAAAAAAATACAGGTGGTCGTAAATTACTTCCTCGTGACTTACATAACAACTATCCTGCAAAAGATTTACATTGCATAGCCTAAATATCTGTAGCTACCAAATTCGGGGAACTTTCATAGTTATAATCAAAGCCTGCGTTTGCTGTGTATTTTTAATAAAAGAAAAAAATTAGTCGGTAATCAAACAATGTCTCTACGAATTTACTTTCTCAGATAAAATTAAATTACCTAAAGCTACAGATAACTTCAGTGACCCAAGCAGGTCTACAATAAAAAAAGAGTCCCAACTTATTTAATATAATGAAATATTACTCATTCTTGCAACTTATAGGTATTACTTAGAAGAAAAAAATTTGTCATATCAGGTGCAGAATTTTAGAAATAGACAATGGAAACCGGCTGTATTAGGTAGGCCTACGTTCTACTTACGATGACACGTAAACGGAGACGAATCTCAAGGAACATCATTTACTACGACAGCACGCCGACGCAGACGGACCCGTACGGATTAACTCTGCAACGCTGAGCTCTTCCGTTTACGTTTCCCCGTGCGACCAAAGGAAGTCGAGATTTTGGCCATGTTTGTTAAAACATTGTTTGCAGTAAAAAAAATATTTGGTGTTGTTTTTATTACCGTGTTGTTTATTCTTATTATTTATTAAATTCTGGCCATGCTATGATTTCGAAGCATAATAAATATATATTTTTTAAAATTATATTAATATTCCGTAACCTTGAAATGCAGTCGCATTGGTTGTCGCGTGTTAACGTTGAACGTGCATTGTGGAAGCAGCAGACGCTACAGTGAAATATTATCTTTGAAAGATTTGTGCAATGGGAGTGCATGACTTGATGCAAGCTTTTAGACATACGCCATTGCTAAGCATTATCTTTGAAAGATTTGTGCAGTGGGAGTGCATGAGCTTAGCAATGGCGTATGTCCAAAAGCTTACATCAAGTGCTACAGTGAAATGTTTCGCGAGATCGTTTCCGTGTCGTTGTAGAACGTGGCCTTGGGGCGGATAAAAAAAAAAGCGAATTTCTCCGAAACTCGAAAACGTGTTTTCTCGGGACGAGGCGGCCCGCCCACGTGGTCGCGGCGGACAGCCGCGGGTTACGGCCCGCGCGAAGCCCTGTCGGCCTCTCGGCGCAGGGCGTGGCCGGCGAGTTGAAACGTCAAGAGCGGTAATAACTGGCCGGCGTGCCGCAGCCGCAGCCTGGCAGCCTCGCGAGCGTAATAAAGTCGTCGGGCGAGCGCGTGTTCGCGAGCCGACTACATTACAAGCCCGGCTGCCCGCTGGGCGAGACGAGTGAGAGAACAAAGTAAGTCCGGGCCGGACACCACAAGGGCGCCGGGGAGAGAGACAAAAAAAAATAACTTGCATGTTAAAAAAAATCATCGGGAAAGAACAGGTTTATAATTTTTTTTTAAGTATTTTTTTATTTTATTTTACCTCAGCCGGAATCTCTCTTCTGGTTCCTTCTCCCCTTCCCGAGGTGGAAGATACCAGGAGCGCTCTGATTGGCCCGTCTCTCCCCCTCGGAGCAGGAGGAAGAGGAGGAGGGCATCACCCATCTTCGTCGCGCAGCATCCCACCATCTTCGTCCGAAACCCGGGTCGATAAACCGGGCCCGACGCCATTCCCTTCTCTCTGTCTCTGTCTCTGTCTCTCTGTCTCTCCGCGTGCACCCGCGTCCTCTCGCTTCGTTCTTCGTCCTCGGCCTCCGCCGGCGCGCGGGCTTATCGGCGTCTGTCCGCGTCCTTTCGTGTTCGTTCGCTTCTCTCTCTCTCTCTATCCTTCCGCCGCGGGGGTCAATCAGTGGTTTGCGCCCCCTGCGTCATCGGGCCCCTTGTCAGCCAAGACATCATCGACGATATCCGCTCGGTTGTGCGCGTAAACATGTCTTTATTTTCTCTCTCTCTCTCTCTGCCACGCGTTTCTTCTGGGAAGGGGTTTCGCGCGCGTGGGAACGCATCGGCGCCTGTTCTTCGTCGACGGCCAGTTCGCGAGAGACGCGAGGAGGTGGCGCGGATTCGGACCGCGGCGTCGCGTGGTGCTTCTGCATCGATCCGTCGAACCCCTCTCTCTCTCTCTCTCTTTCCTCCGGGCGTCTCGCCGCGCACCGCATCCCGCCCCGCGAGCGGACTGCAAGAGGAGGAGGAAGGAAGGAAGGAAGAAAACGAACGAAGCAGACGTGGCGTTGCAACTGACGCAGGAGAGTGACAACGAGAACCCCGCAGCTCCGTCGCGCCGACGAGGTGCGATCTGAACTCCTCCCCGCCGCTCGCCGTGGATCGGCTGCAGCCTCGCTGGCGACCCGCGTCTCCCGGCGCACGCAACGACCCGACGGTTCGCAAAGCGAGGCTGGACTGGTGGAAATATCCCCCCGGAGCTTCGAAGGAAATCGCAGAACATTTCAGAAACGAGAACGCATGACAAAAATCTTTCCCCTTTTTCCCCCAGTCATTTACATCTTAAAACGACTTAAAACGCAGAAAGACGGAAAACGACCATCCTTCTCTCGAAGGGGAATTTCAGCGTCCGCAGCGAGTCTTTTGTTTGTGGCTTATTTTTGGTTTCCGCGGTGACAACAAAAATACAGACCTACGGACCCTCGAAAATATACGTAGTCATTTTTTTTTTGTGACGTTTGTGCTTGAACTTCATGTTCGACACGCCGGTCGTGACTCGAAAAGGGCCAATAAAACGGACTTTGACCTGAGAGAAACGCGCGGAGTGTTCCGTTTTCGTTTGAAAAAGCTTTACTGCGGGCTCGCCAAGAATATATTTTAAGGTGGAAAAAAAAGAGGAGGGGGTGTGGAGAGAGGGCGTAACGTGAATTTTCCTTTTCTTCGCCGGGAACATTTCCTATCGGACGGACAAGGCAGTTGTTCGAGAGCGGACCGGACATTCTCCCGGGCGACAAAGCGTATGCAGACACTTGTCGATCACCGGCCAGGCCCGGGGCTGCTCCATTGTCCTCCGGGCGAACCCCCGTCGCTCGCGTCGCCGCCATTGGACGCCGCTTCGTCGCGCCGTCGCCATCACCGCCGCGCCCCGGCTCCCTCGAGAACCCACGCTCTTTCTTCTCCGCGCAACTCCCTCCCCGCCGCTCCATCTCCCCCAGAGAATAAAACAGAAGAAAAGGGTTTCGGAGACATTCTTCCTTCCTCCCCTCGGCCGACGGCGTGGTTGTCGCCGCGCGAGGAAGTAGGGGCGGCCCCCCGTCGCGCCGTCCTTGGAGGAGGTCAGCCAGAGGTCACGGCGCTCGGCTATGGTCGCCGGCACCTGTCGCCCTCCAGGTAGGCTCGCAGCGCGGAAACACACAGACAAGGAATCACACTGTTAGTTCCGACCTTCACCTATGCTCAAGCATGAACCGCACACTCCCAACAGCTACGAAACTGCAAAAACTACAACAAACCAGTGTAACTTCACTGGAAAACTGTTGAAACATCCCCGCACTTCTCAATAACAATTTTTTTATGTATTTATTCGAATTTTACTCATTCAGAGTAGTTTTCACAGTTTCATATTCAGAGACAAACAACAACATCAAAACACAGATTCAAAATCAGCCTTCAATTATTTTTTTCAATGTACCTCGAAATTTTTCGAGTGAGGTTTGTGATTTTCTTGTAATCAGGAACTGGAAAAATTCGTGGTTTCAATCAGCAGTAGCCAAGGCTTCGAACACCGATACAAAACCTAGTTACTTTTGCAGCTGAGCAGCAGATTAAGTATTAAATTAATGCATTAGGACTGCCATACAGTATTACCTTCCTGGTAATTACTGCATTAAAATCACTAAGCAACCCAGAAAAAGTGTTCTATTTTGGCTAATGATCTGTGAATAATGTTGGCATTGGATTGAGTCTGTAAATGATGAAGAGCACGAATTTTCCCGGCCTTCAAATTCTCTCTACATTATTCACTAAGTGAAATTAATAAAATTATTATAACAAATAAGTGAACTGTACAGTCTATGAATTTAAGATAAATGTCACTTATAATAATATCTTGCATTGGTTATACACAAGATTTTCTGATGTATGGCTGAAGGCAATTTTAAAATCAATATTGTTGGTCAAACATGGCCTAGAAAAACTTAAAAATATTTATATTTGGATACAACATGATAAATAAATGCATTTTTTGTTTGCTACGTGTACCTCTAAAACAAAAAGTACCCAAAAAATAAATTTAAATACACATTAATTGGCTATTTGTACAACCTATATATAGTAAGAATATTTGTGTTCCAGTAAGTTACGATTAGCCTATTTATTTTCATGTTAGGTTGGTGGGAAATATTTAGAGATATGTTCTTTCATTTAACTCATTATTATTTTTATTTCTGTTAATTATAATGATATAGCTACCCAGTTTTACTTCTTATGTGCTTTATTTTGGACATTTGTTAAGTAAAGGGTTAACATCACTGTTTTAATATTTTTCTTTGTCAAATTAATATGTATTCATGTACCTCCATCAATGTTTCTGGTTTTCTTGAATATACGGCAAATTACAGTGACTATAATACGATTATTTTTATTGCAATGT
This sequence comes from Bacillus rossius redtenbacheri, assembly GCF_032445375.1. Lineage (NCBI taxonomy): Eukaryota > Metazoa > Arthropoda > Insecta > Phasmatodea > Bacillidae > Bacillus > Bacillus rossius. The sequence continues at coordinate 10,731,070 of NC_086336.1, read as the reverse complement.
GATACCTACTACTACGTAATGTGTTATTATATATTAAAATATATTAAATTCATCGGAGTAAATAAGGGACATGGAGGGTGGCATAAAGACTATAAACAAAGTGATGTAGGTCTAAACTTAGGGACAATTTTCAAGATTCTATGAGTAAAAAATATATTTTACTGTATGATTATATTATTTCTGTAGGCCTTTTTTATAGATTTATTAAAAATAACTGTGAATTACAGCGTAAATTAGCTGTGAATAAACATTATTCTCACTATTACTTATTTACTTATTGCCTATGAGTTGTTGGCAGCTTTAAAATAACCATTAAGTAAGTTACTTTACAGTAAGTTAACTATTAGCTAAAATGTATTTTATAAGTCTTTTTCTTCGGTCGTATATCGATTATAATCACTGTATATTCTTGGGGTAAATTTTATTCCTAATTTCGTATGGTATAATCAATAACTTTATTCTGATTGTATAAACTTGAAGTGGCTTTTGCATTTGGTTTTAATTTCTTTCCATTAGCATTCCAGAAAATATGTTTTACTATATTTGAACCTTATACATAGTATTATCCCAGAGAAGCTTCTGGTATATGTACCATTTTGTTGCTTAAGATGTTTGAAAGTAAAGCTTCGAATAAGATTAAATTATTTTAGGTGAGCATTTAGCTATGTGTGTTTATTAAATATAAATTGTAATATTAATGTTATGCTTTTTTTTATTCGTCACAAAAGTTTTGAGATTTAACGTACACTCAAGAATTTAAACAATTTTAACACTATAAATCTGGCTAAAACAACTCGGTCAGAATCAGCCAAAACCAAATAATGTTTTCAGTAAAGGAATTTTTGCCTGTTAAGGTCACAACTTTTAAACTAATTCCAAGAATTTTTCTGATTTTTCTGGAAAAAAAATAGCCTAAGTCTGTCATTTACTGTAAAGTCAACTGATTTGTCAGGCAGCAGAACTATTTAACTAAGGCTTTATTAAATAGCATATTTCACTCTTTGAACACTTCCATATCGGATATGTAATGATTTTAAATTGTGGCATATCTAAAATTTTCCTACAATAAGGGTAAACTAAACTTAATGTTTAAAAACAGATAATACTTAAATATATTTGAAAACTCGTACAATTTCTGTGATTATTAGTCGTATATAAGGACGTCTAAGTAACTAAATATAATAACTATTAGTTATGAATTTCTTTAAGTTTACATTAAACAAATACATCATTAAAATAAAAATTTATCAGCTTAAAAAAATTACCCTGTTAAAAGGATACGAAATATAATATAAGTAAAGGCACGTGGCCAGCATTAAGCCAATTAAACAAACGTTAGTAACGTATCTTCAACTACAGTTATAAAGCCAACAATAGTTAGTTACGATCGCGGATCTTAACTAACGTTTTTCTTAGCCATTTTATTCTATAAGTCTGTGTAAAATATCTATTAGGTGTATTGCAATTAAATATAATTTCAATAAAGGTAAACCTATGATGACCTTTACGGCTTAGTAAAGTAGGCCTAGTGCCTATTCAACAAATAACAGAATAGCTTCCCTTGCGCAGGACATTCCGTTGTTTAGTTTTATTTGTAAAATTACTCCCTGTATTAAAATATTTGATTTTTTTAATACATTAATATTTTAGGAATTCATTTATCTTTTTGACCAGTTAAATGAAATCATTAAAATAAGAAACCGATCGTGTAACCAACCAACTCTTATTTTCAGGTATGCGAGAGAGCGCTTTTCCATCGCAGAGGGCATTTTAACTAGTCAAGGTAAGTCTATTTACTTCGAAGTCACCTTGAGTTTTGTCATAAAAAATACTACAATAATAATTCAAATATTAATTAAATGATATCATAAAACATGTACCTATTCATGAAATATCTCAGCTATAAAATCTGTGCTAAGCATTTTACACTACTGTGTCTATGTATGTCACAGTAGGCCTTTACTTGACAATAACTCTTAAGATGCTTAACAATTTGTCAGTTTTAAAGTCAATATTCAAATTTTACGACACATTTTAAATAAGTATGCCCTATTTTATTTACTGTCTACTGTTAGATTTGATAAGGTTACTTTATTTTCCACATAAGAGTACTGTAATTATAAGATAGGATTATTCCTACAGATATAATCATTGTTGATCTTTATTTCAAGCTAGGTCACTTAATGTTTTGAAGCAATTCAAGAAGATAGTAAAAAAATTTCATCGCAATTATTTGAAATATGTTAAAATATTACTGAATATAAAAATTAATACACTCCAGTTATCAAGTTTATAATAAAAATACAGTTATAGCTTTATTGATTTTTTTTGTTAGCTATAAGCAATATGCTGTAATGGTATTGGTGTATATTTTACTTGATAATTAACTTGTGTCTAACAGTCTTATCAACACTTTTTAAAATATTTATTTACTAAATGTAAAAAATTAATTTAATTGTAGGTATAGTTTAAGTATTTTTAATTCAAATAGTAAATCTGGAGCAAGAAAGTAAAACAAAATTTTCTATTTCTTAATTATGAAGATAAGGCCCATACTTAAAGGTGAATCCGTTACAGTTATTGAGATTTTTTATACATAAGTCCCTATTATTTAAATTAAATAATTAACACATATCTACGCTCAAAGAGTTTGTTTAGAAGTAGATAACAGTAATCAAATGAATTTTTATTGGTTTTTGACACCCACTAATGGTCCAATGTTTCAACATCAGACTCAAGAAAGAAAACAGTTTTGTTTGCGTCTCAATATCTTTATGGAAATTTACAACTGAATAAATTAATAATAACTTTTAATGAACTTCTACCTATAATCTCGATGCAAATGTCTAGTTGTTATGACAAAAAATTTAAAGTGCATTACAACGTGCCTGAAAACGTTTTTATCAAATAGTGACACATCATTGTCAATAATTGCTAAAAATACAATTAACATGTCTTTCAAACATCTGTTCAATTTTAAAACATATTATGACAAACTCGTTTCATACTCAAACACTTTCTTGATTAAAAGATATTAATCAGAAAGCATTCTAACCTGTTAAAATTAATTTAAAAGCACAGATGCTCTTGTGCAATTCATAACCTTTGTTTTGACTTAGTGGCTCCTAACTTGCTCTTTTACAATCAGTTATAAGGTAGGTACATGCCTAAACCTTAACTAATTCTGATGAATTTCTAATTTATTGAATTTACTGAAAGACCTAAACATTTAACATAAATACTCCGCAAATACGTATGTATATTCTAAGGTTTGCGTCTAAAGGGAAAAAAGAGAAGGCATATAACGTAATGACACCACTTCTGGTTTTTCAAGTTCGTTTGGAACTATAGATCATCTTGTACTGGCCTGTTACGAAGGTTGATCTTTAATGTTAAGAGTTAATTGCAACATAAGCGTAACGGTAAGATAGTTGTGGACGTAAATAAAAACACTAAAAGTCTCAGTAATTTTACGTTGAAAATTTATTAAAATAATAGTGATAATAAAAATGAATTCCTCAATTTAAAAAAAAGGTTTTTGTCCCAATTGGTATACATAAAATCATAATTTTTCATAAGTTAAACTCAAAAATTTGTATGATTACGATTTGTGTCTAAGAATTCAGTCATTTGTTTGCCTGTTCGTAAAATATAGCTAACTAACATATAGAACTGGGTTTTACTAACATATTATATTTAATGTAGTTTTGTTCATGCGTCAGGTAGGCTCAAATGAAGTTAAACCGACTGCAAGTGCATTTAGTCCCTTCATGCAGCGTTATAACTATAGACCGTCTCGTAATGCTTGGATTGCAATACACGGCTTATGGAGCGCGCTGTTGCCAAATATTTAAACACATTACAAAGAAGTTAAGAAGGATGTACTCCTTTGATTTCTGAGTGCACTTGAAGCGTATTAAGAATCAATTTTAGTACTTTATACTGTTTTAGGCCTGCAACTACTATTTCGCTCACAAATCTGTAGTAAATCACCACTTTGTTTAAACTTAATACAAGAAACATTGTACACAGAAGCATTAATTCAAATTCATACAAAAATTGTAATTTAAACATGATATGTAAGTAAAAAATAATATCCAATATCTTCAATTTCAAATATGTACTTGTGATATTTGGCAACAGCGCGCAAGAAACAAGGACACCGTATGTATACTGCATTCGGCGTGTGTTAGAAAGAAAGAGAAAACGCCCCGTTACTTCCATACTTCAATCTAAGAGTGGGGCGCTTTATAGCAGCAATAATCAAGGGGAAAAAACTGATAGGTAAGTAGGGGCATGCAGATTTCGCGAAAAGATTTTGAGACTAGATGAAAGTTAAAACACTATAGTACCGTCTGTGTTTCGATATTGGGCGAGTTTCTCCCAGTTACATGTCGATTGTAATAACACCAATCACAGTGATTCAATGCGGCAGTAAACGCGTCCTGAGTGGCTCGGTCAAATAAGGCAACGACTTCTCTTGTAGACGGCCGCCAATCACAAGGAAGAAACCACATGTGCGGGTATATCTTGTTGCAGTCTAATAGGCGTTCAGATTTTTTTTTCGCGAATAACGCATGCCCCTACTGATAAGTGCATCGCATTGCGTGTGTAAGGAGGGAGACAGCTGTTCACACTTCCACCGCGGTACAAAACTGACACGCGGCAAGGATCCTCAGACGCAATCATCCCTGCGGGTAACGCGCGAATCGGACGATAAACCGGGGAGAAATGACCCTTGAGCGCAGTGGATAGTGGGGGGCTATAAGAGACCTCCACACCCGCCCATTGTTCAGTGCTTTACAATAGACGGCGACCTTCTTACGAGCAATATTGCAGGGATTTTTTTTTTTTTTTTTTGCGCGTGCGAAGCGCTTGCCAGTTGATAAAAGGTATATTCTTCAGACTCCATACCCTTCGGCGTGTTCGACATTGTTTACCGCAAAGACACCCGAGATCTCTTTAACGACCGGGTTTTTATTGCTGTTTTGTCCCAGCGCGGATGTCCGCGCGGCATGGCGCAACTCAGGCGCGCGTCCTCGTACAGTCGCTGTTTAGTATTCCTCGCGGCAGGAATCGAGGCTGGGTCCGTGAGTAGGGGAAGGGGAGAATACTGTAATAAGAAAAAGAAGGGTTGAAAGACCGAGCACCGACCAGGCGCGCCTACCAGAAGCCACCGGATGTGTGACTCGACGAGGCGAAGGGAGCACGAGGTTGTTAGAGCTAATGTCGAAAGGAATAACCGCGACACGAAGGGTGTAAGATAGCTCTCTCTCTCTCTCTCTCTATATATATATATATATATATATATATATATATATATATATATATATAAACGTGTAATTAGTGAACGTTTCGAAATTATTCAAGCAAAATATTTTTCATGACGAATATTGGCCTACTGGACATAAAACAAATAGCAGCTAATCATCATTATATATCTGGAGGCAAAAGTTACAACACACCGCGTGGAGTGCACAAGTAAGCTATATATATATATATATATAGCTTACTTGAAGCCACCGGGTGTGTAACTCGACGAGGCGAAGGGAGCACGATCTACCAACCTCGTGCTCCCTTCGCCTCGTCGAGTCACACATCCGGTGGCTTCAAGTAAGCTATATATATATATATATATATATATATATATATATATATATATATATATATAGCTTACTTGTGCACTCCACGCGGTGTGTTGTAACTTTTGCCTCCAGATATATGATGATGATTAGCTGCTATTTGTTTTATGTCCAGTAGGCCAATATTCGTCATGAAAAATATTTTGCTTGAATAATTTCGAAACGTTCACTAATTACACGTTTATTTTACGTGTTTTCATAGCTGGTTTGTTATTATAACTCAGTTTACATGGTCCAATGTTTTAAAAAAATAAGCTCACTCAATTATGGACTACCAAAATAAATGACAACAGTTGAAAAAATAACATTGGTATTTTGGAAGTGTTTTTGATGTAAAAATAATTGTATACATACACCTTACTGTACTACTTGTGTTTGCGTGTTTGTGAGGCGAATGGCGCACAGATATAAGACCTCCGGTGGCAGAGAGAGAGAAAGAGAGAGAAAGCGAGGAAGGCAAAAGCCGGCGATGTAGGAAGTTGCATAACCGAATACTCGGTTAAGCCAGAACCTAACCTCCCGAGAGCGGTGATACATAAGGCCATGCAGATTTCGCGAAAAGATTTCGAGACTAGATGAAATTTAAAACACTATAGCATCGTATGTGTTTCGTGATTGGGCGAGTTTCTCCCAGGTAGATACTAATTGAGTGTAACAACACCAATCACAGTGACTCAGTGCGGAAGTAAACGCTTCCTGAGTGGCTCGGTCAAACAAGGCAACGAATTCTCTCGCAGGCAGCCGCCAATCACAAGGAAGAAACGACAGGTGTAGTTATACCTTGTTTCAGTCTAATAGGTGTTCAGAGCTTTTCGCGAAAAATGCCTGCCCCTAGTGATACACTATCTATACACCGTTTTTTTTGTTATTTCTTTTCTCTCCGGGCTCGCGCGAATGCATGTCGACCTGCCTGGGACAGGGTTTGCTTGGGAGCATATCTTACAGTCACGTGCACTCGGTGTTTTTATTATTTTTTTTAAATTTTGGATATCAGTTCTTATCTTCCGCCACCATCGGCGTCTCGCCCGTCCGAACTGTCTGTGGGCGACCGCTCTGGGTTCGGAACCCGGCAACTGCCGTATCTGCGCTCTCTTAGGTACGCAAATCCAAGTAAGTACAGGCCTCCTGCGCGAATGCAATTTTTCCACGCCGATTATTTAAAAAATTGGTTGTCTGTAAAGTCGGTTTACGGACGATAGTTTAACGTGACAACGTCTTAAGAAAACATTGATGAAATGATTACTCGCTTTTATGAATAAAATTGAATAATTTTTATTGAATTATCACTATTTTGTATGGATACAAAGAAGGAGTGAAATGAAATCTACAATTTAATTGATAAATTTACTTTCATTTGCAGTCATTATTTAATTATGTTTAAGTATTACTTAACGAAGAGATTATTATAACTATAACTTTTATACATGTTTGCTATTTAACTTCTTCCAATCTGTGTTATTCTGTTAAGGATAGGACGATGATAGGCAAAGTAGGAAACGAATGGGAGTGTTTCAAGTATAATGTGCCTCGAAAAAGTCAAATCGATGGTTGTTCCAATAGAGTGTAAGAGAGATAGATGCGGCGCAAGCGTACAATGTGCTTAACGGGACACTTTTTCGTGCGTGCAGCCGGCTTTCATCGATTTATTAGACGTCACGTCAAAAAAAAAATTAACAGGTTCATTTTTAAATTTGTATAAATTAACACGGATGTTTGACGCCTCTGACATAATTTCGTCGACATCGTATTAGACGCAAACGATAGTTAATTAATCTACCAAATATTTATTATAATAAAAAAAATAATAAGCATATGTTGTCTGCAACGATACTAACTTTCCGTTTGGTTACCTTTAAATGGCCGGATTTTTCACTTAATCTGCTAAAGTGCAAACAATAGGCATTTAGCTCTATAATGTGTTGAAAATTATAGACGAGGCCTAGCTTTAATTTAAATTACCGAAATTATGTCAAGGTCAAAATATAATTTTAAATCTCTCTACACTAAAGGTCCTGAAAAGCACAGGCCTAACACACACACACACACGCACACATATATATGCATGCTATCCTTACTAATATTATAAATGCGAAAGTAACTCTGTCTGTCTGTCTGTTTGTTACCTTTTCCCGGCTGAACAGCTGAACGGATCGTAATGAAATTTGGCAAGGAGATAGATTATATCCTGGGGATGGACATAGGCTATCTTTTGTCTAAAAAAATAAATTTTAAACTGGTTAAAAAAATACATCTTAATTTTATGTAATGTGTGTCATAGATATACAAACTGTTAGTGTCATTCCTCTATGTCTGCCGAGCAATAGCTTTCAAGCCATTACGTTACGTTTTGCTATTGTAAGGAACTAAGTAGAGAGTAAGAAAAAAATAAAGATCTTGACAGTTTTTAGTGTCGCCATATTTGTTTCAATTTTCAATACCGTTTTTGTGTATTACAATTTAAATTGCAGAAAAAAATCATGTTTCATAGACACATAAATAGTGAGTGTGTGTCATTTCTTTATGTCCACGAGGTCTCACCGCGTCAATTTTCTCCTTGGGGCGAACCCGTCCGCTTAATTAAATAAACAGCTTTTATCGTTGAATGATTTCATGATTTATTTCATGAAAATCTGCTCTCATAAAAAGGTTAGTTTTATAGACATTTAATAGGTCTCTCTCTCTCTCTCTGATAATCAATCTATGAATCGTTACAAATTTATTTCCTTTATTTTTTTTGTTTGATTTGATACAATATGATTTCACTAAAAAACAATTTCTACCCCTTCTTATTTTCATTTCCACACTACGAAGTTTCACTTCTTCCACGCGGAGGGACTCCACGCAATATTTTTGCATGCAATTAAAAACTATTTTTTAATGATGCCAAAGAAGTATAACTTCTCACACGCACCCATTTTGTTAAATTTAATTTCTTGTATATATATTTTTTCTCCCTACCTAGGGCACTCATAATTCTTTTAAATTTCACGTGTATGTTTTCAATGTCATTCGAGTTGTACAATTTTTATTTGTCATATTGGTCATTATTTATACTTTGTTTCAGTTTGGAAACATACGTATTTTAGGTATTAGGAAAAATAAAAAAAAAATAGTTTCACTAACATTCTTAGGTTTTTATTGTGTGGATAGTTTCAAGTTTAATATTATGTAGGTACATAAATTCTTAAACTTATAAATTTCTTCGAAATTTATTCATAGGTTGGTAGGGCCTACTAATATTTTCTATTTCTCAGTATTGTTATTTTTTTTACAGTACCTACTTATTTGCAAGGAGTTTGGTTTAGTGTTTATAATTTATCTGCTGAGCGTCAAGAGTCTTAGGGCTGCTGAGACCGATGTCCAGAAATATTTATCAATTATGTAATATATTGTTGAAAAGTTTGAATTTTACTATTTCAGCAGAGTTGATTTTTTTTATTAATTAGAATAATTACGTGTAATTGCCATTTTCCTTTATTTCTATATTAAACATTATTTTTGGTTGAGTTTGAGATAATTTTATTTATGTATGTTTTAATTTCATTTAATTTCTTATATATATATTCTTAACTACCTACTTATATTAAATTTCAGGCGGATGTTAACATTGTCATTCCAGTTATATAATTTTTTTGTCAAATTAGTTGTTATTTATACTTTGTTTCAATTTGGACTGTGTTTTTTTTTACTTAATTCAAAGATTTGTGGTGTGTACAGGGAGTGATATCTCTATAATTTCTATACTCCTTTGGATAAGCGGAATATTGCCACCACAGTTTTACATATATAAACAAATCCTACAAATGTTTTAAACATTATGACAAATAAAAAATAGTTTCACAAACATCCTTAGTTTTTTTTGGTGTGTATAGTTTGTAGTTTAATATTATGTATGTACGTAAATTCTTAAACATACAGTTATTTATTAATTTATTTAGATAATAATTCATAGGTAGGTAATAAGCTTTCTATTTGTCAATATTGTTATTATGGTAGATACGAGTACAGTAAATGCCTACATTCTTATATTCCTTTATATCTCTTTCGATTTGGAGTGTTTCCGAGCCATTCGGGGTCCTCAACATAACCCCCCCCCCCCCCCCCAAGTGGTTAAAGCCCCAAAATTTCGAAAGTTTAAAAATTTTTAAAAATCTCTCTCTTTCGATTTTAAGTGTTATCGAGCCATTCAGGGTCCTCGAACCCCCCGCCCCCCTCGGGGAACAAAGCCCCAAAATTTCGATAATTTTAGGAATTTCAAATATCTATTCTTTCGAGATGGAGTGTTCCAAACCATTCGAGGTCCTGAACATCCGCTTTCCGCAAAAGTGAAAGTCCCAAAATTTCGAAATATATGAATATATATAATTGAATGTTGGCATGTATGACGTCGATAAACTCTTACACCGTTTGACCGATCGCCATGAAAGTTGGCACATCGAAGTGTTTTTATCATGGAGAAGGTTTTTATGCTAACCATTTTTTTTGTAACTCGCCGCTAGATGGCGCTGTAGCACATCAACTTCTAAACCTTTCAACCGATCGCCATGGGTAAACAGAAAACCATAGGTCACAGAAACACAAACAGTAATTATGTGTCATTTCTTAATGTCCACCACAATGGAAATATCGCTATCCATTTTGCTGTAACTCGCGGACAATATATCACCCGGTGTTCAGCCCGGGCAAAGCCGGGTACTGCAGCTAGTTACTTCAAAAAATCAACAGATACTCCATGCATTTTGTATAGTTGAATTAACAATAAATTACAAGTTACGAAAATAATAGTTCGAAATATTTAAAGATGAATGTAGAATGAATGAATGAAGAAAATTTAATTTGTTTGGCCATAATAATTTTCCTTTAAATATTTCTGACTTCAGAGCTAAACAGGGACCCAGAGGTCCCGACAGGCAGCATGTGGTTTCAAACATGCACACACTATTTCTATGGGGTTTCAAACATTGTGGGACTCACAAGTCCCGCCAGGCAGGAAAGGGTTAAACAGACTAAAAAAACTTTTATTAACTGTAGACCTACTGCCACAATAACTGCGTTTGTTATGATGTCATGAGTTTATCAATGCTTTTATACTTAAATCTCAAGAAGATTTATTTTTTTCTCATTCATGTAACTTTTATTTAAATACGTTTGCCTACTCTGCCTGCATAATAATTTTTCGCAAAGTATGTAAACGGCCTTTAGTAAGTACCTATATTAAAAAAATACATGTTAATTATTGTTCAAACAATTTTATTTAAATATATAAGAGACTTATTAGATTTTTAGGTATAACGAATAATTTCACATTACTTATTTTACAAGATTATCTTATTTTGTAGCAAAGCCAAAAATAATAGTACCTGCATAAACTGTAGGTATTGATTGCATTTGCTGTAGTATGCGCAAACGATCATTGGTGATCGGAAGCCAAGAGCATGCCAATCGCGTGCAAGACTGACTTTACCCGACGCGTGAGCGACGAGTTCACCAAACTCCGCCGGCACACAGCCACCGGCCGTAAACAAGCCTCTCCCGTTCGACGCCGACCTACGACAAAATACTTCCCATTAGCGTAGGCTATATTCAGGGGAATCCCCGACGGAACTTACGTCTTCCCACTCTCCCTTCGCACCCTTCGCCGTCTCGCTCCGGCGACGCAAGAGAGCGAGAGAGAGAGAGAGAGAGAGAGAGAGAGAGAGAGAGAGAGAGAGACACTTCAATGACCCTCGAAATGGCCGTCATAAAACGATTTACTTCCCGTGTGAGGGCAGTTCAGCGCTAAATATTATCATCTATTCCGGCCGCCGCAGACAAGTCGGCGAAGCGATCGCGGGAAGGGCTTAACAGACAGCCGGAGGAAAATGGGGCAGCACCTCGTGATTCAGAGACACTTCTCTCTTCCCCCCCTCCCCCCATTACAAAAACCAACATCAGACACACACCAAACTAACAAAAAAAAAATTTTTTTTTATTGTTTTACAGTGGAGTGTGCTGTTCCGTTGTCCCGTAGTTATCTCGGTATCACCCTCCGAGAGTTTCGTAGACGAAGAGAGGAGAGGATCGTAAAAGCCAAACGTTCTCCTGAAATGTCTTCGGACGCGCGCCAAAGGGTTCACAACACGTTGTTGCTACGCACCAACCAACGCTCTTGGCAACGCCAATTCCACGTCCAATCTCTCTCTCTCTCTCTCTCTCTCTCTCTCTCTCTCTCTCTCTGTCTGTCTAGAGTCTAAAAACGTCCAACCTCGCTTTAAGACTCGCTCATGAAAACGCAGTCCACCCAAGATACGCGCAACGCAGGATGGAGGTATGTATCTAGTATTAACTGCCGCGCCTATTTTTTTTTTTTTTTTGGACAGCGAAAAGTGCTGAAATGTTTCTTTTTTGCACGGACTTTCGTTTGGTTTGAAAAAATTGATGCACAGTATAATAAGTTTTAGGTACGTATGTTTTGATGTAGTAAAAATGTAAACACTAATCAACAATTACAATGGCCTAAATACTATTACAACAAAGATGGCGTCTTTCTTTACAATCTCTCCCCTTGGGACTTGTTCTGTCAAGCCATTTTGATTTTTTTTTGTTTACTTTTAAAGGGCTATTTCAAAAATTATAACTCTATACATTCTTTGCATTTGTTATTCTGCCACCAATATTTTCAATGTATATTCATTATGTTGAATATCATGGCTGTAAAAAGTCGTGCAAGTGATGATTATTAAGACGTCTTGCGTGCCTTTTTACACTAAATGAATACATTATGACAAAATTGCAGCAGAACAACAAATGAAAGGGAGGCAGAAGCTGAAGTATTACAAATAGCCCTTAGCTAGAGAGGGAGAAATTTTGCGGATTTACATTGCGAAACACGGTAGAATCAAAACACGATTACCTTTATGCAGCGCCTGTGACTGGGCAAGAGATTATCTTAAGGACTCTTTGCCTACCAAGAACCCTCGTAAAAGCATGTATCGAATCACAGAGCACCCCAGTTGACAGGTGTCACGAGTCAGTAGCCAATGAGTAGAAGGAATTGGCCTAAGTACCTAGAGGATTTCGGAGTCTATCCTAGAGGTCATCAGGATCCCTACCCTTAACTAATAATTACAATGACAATTATTGTAATGATGAAAAAAAAATTTTATGGCGTGTGAAACCAAGTCTTTATCTGGGTGCAAACTTGAAAAAATAAAAATAACAGTGACAGGAGGACGTGAGCGTAAGATTTGACAGATATGTTTTCCAAACTACTGATTCACAATAGCGCATATTTCGGTCTTGTGCATGGAAAGGAAATTAATATATTTAATTTCTGCTACGGTTGAATGGCGCCTAAACCAACGAAAATACAGTAGGAAACCATTTTTGCAGAACTATAGAACTGCTTATATCTATCACTCATATAGTGGTAAGACATTTTTAAGATATTACAATGCTCAGTTATAATACTAAGCTTTAAAAATTAATTATTGCTTATAAGTCACTAGTAAAAATTGTAAATAAAATATGTGTCGTGTTTAGAAAAGGTTAACTAAAAATTTTATCTAACCCTTATTTATTTATAAGTGGAAAAATTTAGTCTAAAACTGCTGTCAGATGTCACGGTATAAATCATTTGGTAGTTAATATAGTTACTAACACTGATAACATATGTCGGATACATCGCGAAAATTCATTGGTTGAAATTGACAGTGAGAATTCAGTTCTGAACCGACTCCGCACAAGCCACGTGTACAGTCGGGCGCGTGGCTGACTATGCGCTCGCTCAAGTATTTTTTGACGTGAAACCTTCTAAAAGATCGATTAACGCCGGCTGCATGCACGAAAAAGTGTCCCGTTGCGCTCATTGTCCCGTTACGCTGTGTCCCATTACGCTCATTGTACGCTTGCGCCGCATCTATCTCTCTTCCACTCGATTGGAACAACCATCGATTTGTCTTTTTCGAGGCACATTACACTTGAAACACTCCCCTTCGTTTCCTACTTTTCCTATAATCGTCCTATCCTTAACAGAATAACAAAGATTGGAAGAAGTTAAATAGTAAACATGTATAAAAGTTACAGTTAAAATAATCTCTTCGTTAAAGTAATAAACATATTTGAATTAATGAGTGCAAATAAAATAAAATTTATCAATAAAATTGTAGATTTCATTTCACTGCTTCTTTGTATCCATACAAAATAGTGATAATTCAATAAAAATGATTCAATTTTATTCATAAAAGTATGCAATCATTTCATCAAAGTTTTGTCATCACATTGTCACGTTAAACTATCGTCCGTAAACCGATTTTCAGGCAACCAATTTTTTTAATGGCGGACCGAGTGCTAACGAGCTTCTTCGGCAGCTGCGCCCTCAGGGTGGAGACGTAGTGACCGCACAGCTCGTAAACAAATGTTCCATCGAGTGTCTCAACGCGTGGTATTTGGGGGGAGGGGGGGCTGATGGCCCTCAGATAACACCGCGAGGTGATTACGCTATAAGCACCCCGGGACCCATCTCCTCCCCCTCCTCATACTTCACCACAGCTCGGCGACTCGTTCACGCTAACGACGGCGAGCTTTACGTACGCTGGCGTCGTTCACACGCCAGCCGGAAAATTATAAAATTATATACACTGAGAGATAGGTTTGTTTGCCTGGACAAATTATTTGTTTGTATATATGGCGAAATAAATATAAGGTTAATTCAAACAAATATTTTGTATTAGAAAAGATTCTGTTGGCCCAACAAAATGATTTTGTCAACTCAAATGTATATTTGGTTTGGTGTTAAAAAATCATTTTTGTTACTTACCGAGTTTGATTAAGCTAACAAAATATTTTGTTCTACCAAGTAAATATTTGTTTCGCCATGTATAAATAATTATTTGTTTGATACAACCAAACCTTTTTCTCTGTGTAGGTCTATTAAAAATTAAAATATGTGTGCTACGTGGTCGCCCAGCGCTCTGTAGTGAAACTTCACACTCCAGTTTAACAACGGAGGTACACGACTGTCCCGAACATACCGACGAAACTCCTGCACTTTTGGTTTTCGTTACGCTCTGTGTAGTCATCACCTTAACCTATCCTACTGGTTGTAAAAATTGTTTTACTTAAAAAAAAAACCTTCCTCTAGTGATCATGAAAAAAAAAACTAATTTATGTCTATATTCGAATACAATTTGCAGTGACCTTTATCTGAAGTCCACAACAAAATAGTACATTTTTTTCTGTTACTACACAAGTGCGTCAGTGGTCAGTAGGGACCGGAAAAATTCGCGGGTTCAATGACCTGCAGGATGAACTCCATAGTTCTACGTACACTCGGTCAAATCCCACCCACTCATTGGCTGCTGTCTTGTGATACGTCCCAACGTAGCATCCTGTGATTCGATAAAGCTTCGGTTGGGTGTTTCTCATTGGCCCAGAGTAATCCAGGTGAGTTGTGAGCCAATAACAGAGGCATCACTAAGGTATAACTATTAGTGTTTTAGCCTAGATCGGGAAATGAATTCACGAATTTTTCCGGTCTCTAGTGATCAGGCACACGCATAGCTCAGTGAAATTACGCAATCATCAAATAACGAGATATTGAAAGGAGGGGACATCGGTTAGTCTAGGAGCATAAATCCGGCCAATTTTTACATGTATATATATTTCCTTATTTTACTGACACATTTATAATGCTGGAAACTAAATTTATCAAATAACTAGACATAGCCTATGTACCTATTTTATGAAATTAAATAACCAAACATCGTCAAATTTTTTGTCACTACTTGCAATCAGCCAAAAATTTATTTAGTTTGAATTCGTATTTATAGAAAAGTAAAACATATTTACATTCTAACTAATAAATTTAAAAAAATGTGAGCAAGTTTTTCATAACTAGCCAATGATGTATAGCCTACATCATGTGGTCTCATGTAACTCATGTTGTAGATAAACTTTTAATACGAAACTCAGACACAAAATTAAGAGTATAATTCTTTTAAATAATGCCGAGCGTGATAAATATAGACTGATGAATAAAATATTCGCTTTTCAAGAACTTACCTACCAAAATTTCTAGACGCGAATCGCATAACTACTTTCTGCGCCCGCCGCTAGAATGTGCTGCTTGAATCGTAAACGTTGCTTGTCACATCACCCGCAGGTAGCAGCGGCTTCGACGATAGACTTGAAAAATTACTAAACCCCTGCTTTGGACCTGATTTTTGACAAGGAATTTATTTAAAAATACTGCTGGGAACTGCTCAGGACCTGCGGCTTGTGCACGCAACGAGGCCGTAACCGTAGCGGCGCATACCTCCACCTGCGCATGCGCTGGAGGATGGGACAGCACTATCGTAACATAACCTACAATATTTTCAATAAAAATACTTTAACGATATTAATGAATGTATGAACCATTTAACGCTTAAAATAGGCCTATATTTCAGGGTAATCTCACTATAATAAAGTTTAATTTGGCAAACCAATACTTTTGATATGACCCGTAACGTTTAACAAAGTGACGAATACGGGTTTGTGTTGCTACACTTGACTCCGCCATCTTTGGCCCACATTTCCGTTCATTGACTTCCGTTCCAATTTCACTAAATTACTCCTACCAAATGGCCGCATACCGAAAGATAAGATGTTTAAACATCAAAAATATAATATTTTCTATTGGGTTTTAATTTAAATGAAACATCATTTTGCAATGTATTAAATATTTTTTTTTATTTCTATTTCTATAAGTAGCCTCTAGGACCCTTTATGATTACTCAAATCTAAACAATAAATGCCTGTTTGTGTTTATTATATAAAAAGAGAATCGATGCCAAACTGTTAAATGTGTTTTTTTTTTGGCGTAATAACGTCTTATAAATCGATGAACGCCGGCTGCACGCACGAAAAATAGTCACGTTCCGCCTGAGCCAAGCGTGCAAGAACCAGCCAACCACCGTGCGAGAAAATCTTCTATTATATCAAACAGGTTAAGGCGGGCTTTTTAACTAATTGTTCGTGATTATATTTAAACAAATTAGCTATTTAAATTAAATTTGCAAAAACTGTAAATAACATTTGAAAATTAAAAAGTATGCAAAATTTCATCGATGTTTTCTTATGACGTTATCACGTAAAATTATCGTCCGTAAACTGACTTTACAGACAAACACCTTTTTTTATACAAAGACCGAATAAACTACCATTTTTAAGTCTTGTACTGTCTAGATAATGGTGGCACTCACGTCCTCTCTCTTTTTTTACATGTACCAACGATAAACATTAGCCTCTGTAAAAGTAACTCTGAGCGTAAAAGCACTAAGCTGTGTAACTGGATTTCGAAGAAACGCAAACAGCCTCAATAGATGCTATCGTGAGATATGTTTCTATCAATGAAAAAAAAAAGCCAACCTTACATCTTTGCTTTCATGCAATCACACTCTCACTTCACTTTTTTGGTTCCTCGAGACAACCTACCTTGAAAACAGCCTGCAGTTAATGAAAACTCGTAGCGTTGGAATGACAGGCTAACGAACTAAGAACTGTGGGCCATGATATAAATTTTTTCTGTACATCTAAACCTTGGCATAAGATTTAGATCTCCATATATTGTAGAGACAGTATTTATAAGTTACCTTCAGGCCATCTGGTATGTCATGGTTGTCCCAGTATAAGGTTCTCAGTGTTATGAAAGTTATCTTAAATTTGATATTTCTCTAAATTAGTACCGATGGTTTACATAGCCTTCTGCCACTGATGTTCTGTCAACCCTGTAATTTATCTATTTGTAAATTGAACATAAATACTTATTAATGTGAAATTACGGATAGGTATTTGAAAATTTATAAATTTACATGAAAACAACTGTATCACTACAAAATGTTGTTCCCAGTAATACTGGGTTTAGATTCTTACCCGAGAATTTGTGCTTTATGTGGTTCCAGTACCTCCAATTGTTTAAGTTATTTGTAGGCTAAACCGTTTCCTGAACAGCTTTCCAAGATTAACTGATCACGTTAATAAGCATAATAAAACCAATTAAAATAAAAAGTTGCAAATTTGATTAAATTCTCCATGGTTTAAAAATATATATGCTTGAATGAAACATCGATTAAAATATAATAATATGCACCAACTTTCGTAAGAAATGCTGAGTATAATTTTGGAGAAAATTAGGTACACCATATACAACAATAACTATAGCCATGTGTTGTATGAAGTTACAATAGCTTTCTTGTAAATTACAAAACTTTTGTTGACAATTATTTGTCAAAGAAATCTTTAGTTAAAGTACAGTTATTTTTCTGTGAATAGTGTTTGTAAACAATTTGACGTAATTGTCAGCGTTCGCAAAAAAAAAATAATGTTGCTTTGAAAGTCACATTATGTAAATGGGGAACCATTTGTACTACTATGGAGAACTGTCGGATTTGAGACGAGTTACAACTCACAGACTTTACTAACAGTTTGTAGGGTTATAGTACACCCACGTGATTATTTCGAGGATTCAGTTCACTCCAGGCCAGACTCAACTCACCAGAACAGTGATTTACAAGCCTTGGAGTTGCTTGGCTTCTGGGTTGTAGCCGCGTCGAAGGCGAAGAGATCACCAAGTTTCTACCGAAATGTCGGTAACGTCGACCGAAACGTCGGTGAAGACATCGCGGCTACAACCCAAAAGCCAAGCAACACCAGACAATGACTGAGGAAGCCTGCCATCTTTTTGTATGAGCCTTATTTGAGTCCTCATTGGTTGGTAATAAGTTCACATACCAATGTCAGATTACTAGAGACCTGCAAAATTCGCCGATTCATTTCGTGATATGCAACAATTCAAATAATCATACCTTACCGCTGCTTCTACCACTGGTTCACTGTTAATCTGGAGTAATGAGGGCCAATTAGAGACCCTCGCTCAAAGAAGTGTCGAATCACAGACACTCAGTGGAGACGACTCACATCTCAGCAGCCAATGAACAGGTGGCATTTGCCCAAGTGTGTGGAGTGTAGTAGAGTCTATCCTGGAGGTCACTGAATCCGCGAATTTTGCAGGTCTCTACAGATTACACGTGATTGGGTCTTTTTTCCGCATGGCTAAGAATGGTCAAAGGCGTGTCAAGTGTTTGTAGTCCAATCATCAACATGAAGCTTATGTAGGTATATGTGATATTGTAACTTGGTACAACACATGACTATGGTCATTTTGGCATAGGATATGAAATACTTTTTTCGAGCTAATACAGAGTATTTCTTACGAAAACTGGCCCAAAATTTTACATTTTAATTTAGGTTTCATTCAAGCATATCTTTTAAAACCATTGAAAATTTAATAAAATATTCAAAAAAATTTTACGCTATTTTCGTATCATGTTTATTATCTTGCATAGTCAACACTAGAACCTTATTCAGGGAAGGTTTCCAAATATCCATAACTATAGAGGTTATTAGAGGCACTGAGACAACATAAAGCATACATGCTGGGTAAATATCCGAACATAGTATTACAGCGTACAGTATTTTGCAGTGATTCAGTTGTTTTCATGTAAATGTACAAATTCACAAATATCTGTAATTTTAGATGAATATTAACAAATGAACCCCCGAAACAATTGCAGCCCCGGTAATAAGATACACAAATGTTTGTTCGCTTGACCGCATATATTTTTTCTGAGTGTAGCAGGCGAGTGTTTGTCGGTTGGGAAGAACGCAGTGGTCTTGTGTTGAAGACAGGGAAAGGGATGGAAGAGGGTTTTGGGAGAAGCGCAGGAGTGGGGGGGTAGGCGATCAATACGAGGGTCCGGGATACAGCGCCAATGTAGCTACGCCTCACAGAGCAAGGCTCTGCCCACTAGAGAACCGCAGCGAGCATCGTCGTGGCGTTTCGAGTCGGCTGGATCGGTAGGGTCCGGATAAGTACTGCTTGGATTCATTTGTCGAAAGGCTGAAATTCCAATACTGAGGCTGTCTTTATGAAGCCTTTTGCCACTTGGTCGCAGTTTACCTGGAATAATCTAGAGGTACCAATCAGGAAAAAATCCTTCATCCAAAGAAGTATTGAATCAGAGGCGACCCAGTTGAGATGTACCTATAACTAGAGACTGGAAAAATTTGCGCTTTCTATGACCTCTAGGTTAGACTCCACAACCCCCTACACACTCAGGCAAATGCCACCTGCTCATTGGCTATTGAATCGTGACACTTGTCATCTGGGACCATTCTATTCGATACTTTTTTTGGTTGAAGGTTTTCCATTGGCTCAAAGTCCTTCAGATAAACTGTACGCCAATCACAGAAGCAATACAAAGGTACAGTTGTTTTGATTCTAGCATATCGTGAAATGAATCCGCGAATTTTTCCGGTCTCTATGTATAACCAATTCAGGAGCCATTGAGTGGGTGACATTTACCCAAGTACATTAGACTTACGATGGTCCGGCCTTCTAAGGCCAGCGAGTGATGTACGGACTCAGGCCATATAAGCGAAATTAAGCTAAAACCTATAATAATTTCTAGAAAAGGGCTTATAAGTGGTAATCGGAAGCGCTTGGGATCACTGGGAAGTGATTGGCGGCTTTGTGTTTCTTCAGCAGACCGATTAATGCGTGTGTACATGGTCCAGTACTGATTAAGTTACCCCGCTTTTCATAAAACCTTTATTTTGTATAACTTACAGTTATGTGTCGTAGTAGCTACACAATTGTACTTGTTCATGCAGCTATAGAAGATTGTATGTGGAACTTGTTTCCCAAGGACTGGTTTCTATAATGCAGTAAAAATATTTAATGTGTAGTCTTAACGTATTCAGCTCATGTCTCCTACATCAAAAAGGTTTTCAAGCTCGTAAGTAGTTTTTCTTGAGTTGTATACGAAGTTTCTATGGAAAAATAGAAGCCCCGTCCAAGACTATTACTTTTGACTTCCTAACAATTTTTTTTGCTGCTGTTCTGAACGTTATAGATATAGTGTGCGGTATACGCCTCCACTGTCAGGCCTTTTGAATGCTGACATAAAAAAATAAAATGAAAATAAAAAATCTTGAAATATCTCGACATCTGACTGCAAGCTTCTTAAGGTATTCCGTCCCGTAGGATTTTTTTTCTTCTTTCCTCTTGGCGCGAGAAGCCGAGGAGAGAGTTCATTCCGTAAGCACGTCTCGTTTCGTAGCGATAAAGGAAGTGTTGCCGCGCGCGGCTCCGGACAACCACGGCTGTTTGTCTCGTTCAGGGATCGCGATACTGACGAAGGTCTACCCGCCCTCCCCCACCGTGAAGGAGAGGCAGGGAGAAGACATCTGAAGAAACTCATTAACCGTCTTAAAATAACGAATATACGGCTCGGTTTATGGCAGAAGTATAGTATAGTATAGTATAGTATAGTATAGCCCATCCTGCGCCCGGTGCCGATGCGTTGTGTGTGGTGGCGGCTTCTGCTGCCTTGGAAACTACATCTCCGATGACGTACGGCGGCCATCTTGGATGACCTTGACCTTTGAACTTGACTTTAACTCCGGCGGCTACTTTGGATCGGGCTTCTTGAAAAGGATATCCCACTCACTAATGTTGCACTTCTCGTTACGCACGTCATCATTGCACTTTCGCCATCTTGAATCTTAGATTGTTGCAATTTGAGTTATGGTCATGGAGGAGATCTTTGACCTTGACGTTGAACTTTGATTTGACATTAATTTTAACCACGACCTTTGACCTTGAACGTTGACTTTGAACTTGAACTTTTATATTGATTATCCTTGACCTTGAACATTAACCTTGACATTGAACTTTGATATCTTTAGCCATCTTGAATTAAGAACTCACCATTGCAATTTGCGTTACGGCCACCATCTTGAAAATCCATAATTACTGACAGATTTTTATGGTAAAATTTTAAAATTCATAAAAAAATACTTAATAAAATTTAATTTTAAAAAATGCATTTAAGTCAAGGAGTCCTCTGTTCGAATCCGAAGAGGTCAATCGATTAAAATTGGTGACAGATAATTACTCCAAGGATTCGAACCGAGGACTCCATGACGTAAGTGCGTTTTTAAATAACATTTATTTAAGTATTTTTTTATGAATTTTAAAATTTTTCTCGTTAAAATCGGATAATAATTACGTATTTTCAAAATTGGAGCTGTAACAAAAATAGCAACGGTTTTGTTATAATTCAAGATGGCAACTGAGGTCAAAGTCCAAAAACTAGGTTAAAGTTCAAGATCAGGTCAAAGGGCAAGGTCCAGTTTTGAGGTGAAAATTGAAGTTTAAGTCAATGGTCCTGGTCAAGGTCTAAGCTCGAGGTCATAGTTCCAGGTAAAGGTCAATGTTAAAAGTCAAGGTAAAAGTTTAAGGTCAAGGTAAAGGTCAAAATTAAGGTCAAGGTCAGGTTCAAATTTCCATCCAAAGACATAGTAACTAAAATTGCAGTAATTTAAGATTCGAGATGACGAAAAATGCAACAATGATGTCATACACATTCAAGATGGTGGTGTAACCGAAACGAGTAACATTAATGAGCAGTGTGCTCAATTTTGAGATGGCGGATCCATTATGGCCGATGGGGTCAAGGTAAATGGTCAAGGTCAAGAATAATCAATATCAAGGTTCAAGTTAAAAATCATAGTTCAAGGTCAAAGGTCGTGGTTAAAATTAATGTCAAATCAAAGTTAAGGTCAAGGTCATCCAAGACGGCCGCCATGATGTTAACATAAATGTAGGTTCCAGGGCAACGAAGCCGCCACCACACACCACGCACTGGCACCAGGCGCAGGACAGGCTATATTATACTACTTATGGCCACTGAATTTGAAAAATTATAAAGTAATCATTCTTCTTTTTGAACACGTAGTAGGACATAATCATAAGCAGCAGTAGATAGTTTAAATACAATCGCCATCGCAGTTTTGAACAGAAACGAAACGAATTTCAAAGATTAAATGCATGAATTATAACGAAATAAATCAAAGGAAAGAACTGAAATGTATGGTAATGTTATCTACTTGAACATATTAATGTAAAATAACCGAAATAATCT
This sequence comes from Bacillus rossius redtenbacheri, assembly GCF_032445375.1. Taxonomy (NCBI): domain Eukaryota; kingdom Metazoa; phylum Arthropoda; class Insecta; order Phasmatodea; family Bacillidae; genus Bacillus; species Bacillus rossius. The sequence continues at coordinate 10,708,422 of NC_086336.1, read as the reverse complement.
GAAACTGTACAAACGGAAATTAAATAAATCCATATATACCGAAGTGAGTCGGAAAACATATATAGATATCAAATAAAATCACTTAATACAATACAAATAAAATTATTTGCACCCAAATATAAATAAATAAATAAAATTAAGTAAAACAACTGAATAATGCAAAATAAAAAAATATGAAAACATTAACTCTTTGAGTTTGTGTTTACATAATTATTTATTTTTTGGGATTCTTGATTTATTTTATGACGAATAGTGCAAAACTAAAAGGCGTATGTCAAAAATAAATTGTATTAAATCGAAAAAATCATAATCCCCATTGCATTAATAATTTTAAGAACGTAGTAGGTACGTAGTGTAAGATTATGCCGTGAAGTATAATTTTAAAAAAAAATGTCACATTTTGGAGGAACACCGGTATAGTGCGTGTGGGGGGAGGTGTTAGAAAAACGGGTGGGGTAGTATTCGAAACCTCTCCCTCATTACCCCCAAAAAGAAGCCTGTAAAAATTTATCCTTGTTATAGTTCCTTTGGCCCCCATCCCACAAATCCTGGATACGCACCTGCTCACCTGAACAATCACATTTCCATCCGAACTCCCCGAACCTGTGACGCCGCTCTGCCGGATCTTCCGATGACCAAGTTCACTTGTAGCCAGGCGAGTTTGTCATGGCATCAGTCGCTGCTACGCCGTCCAACCCCCAGTTAACGCACGTGGTTGAAACCAGGCGCGATAAAGCCGTAGCTACAGGCTTCGCCCTGGAATGCACTGAAAGTGTCTTCCCTAGACCACATTTATCCCAACACATTTAAAATTAAGTTACATTAGGTGTCTGTCACTTTAAAGTTATAGTTTTATTTAACTCATGCTCAATATTAATTTTCTCAACACCTCTGTAAATTACTTACGAATTATTTCATCTATGTTTTAGTATCGCATGTGATATAAGACATTTTAAAATACATATGTACCTAGGCTATATTTTATTTCAAAACATGCGAAGCAGTACGTCACATTAATTTTTTTCTATATAAACCAAATAATGCCTTCTGTTCTGTTAATGGAATCGCTTTACTCTTAAAGTACTTTAATTATGTTATTAATATCGCGTTCTGTTTTATGCATATTTAAGATTATGGTAATTTTTTTAAAAACATTATTTATTATCTCTGACACCTGTTACTAATAATGAGTGCTTAATTAAATAAGGCACACATGTTTAAAACAATGTAATGTGATTTAATTTATATAAAAGTTTACTGTATAAAAACTTATAAGTTTGGTTCGCATTGATAGAAGTTTATTGTACAAAAAAAGTTAGATAAATAAAATACCTGCTTTTTAGTTTCATACTTTGAAGCTTCATAATAATTTATGTTGGGTAATCCTAAATTCTTTAAGTGCTTTGAGAGTGACCACAAAGCATAACCACGCACGTTTTCAGAAATTATTACAGGGTCTTTAAATACAATCGGTAGATGAAATAAACACTTTCTTGAAGACTGTAATGTAAAATTTTGTGTTCCATGAGTGTACAGGAGAGAGAGAGACCACTTAGGCCATGTTCGAATTCAAGTAGACTATTTTTGGTTTTGTACTTGTGACCCTGAATACCTAACTTCAGTTGTTTTTATCTACTAGAAGATTTAGCCCTCTTGAGATTATATAAGCCAGCTAACTTACCTACTTGTTAACGTTTGCAAATTTTCAATAATCAAATGGTCTTAAAATGTATCTGAAAATATAGAAATTTTACTTTAAATTACAAGCCCACGTAGTAATGGTAATGGCAATCTATTAAATTTTTACAATTTTTTCGTAAGTAGGTAAGATTGGTGCGTTCAGATAAAAATTTAGAGTAAACATTATTTTACGAGTGTTTTAATTCCTGTAATTGATCAATAAAAATATAACATAACGGTTATCAATACTGGAACGTTTTATTACTTAACAGTAAGCGAGAACTACACAGATTCGTTTACTTGCATGTCTGCGTACTTCACTACTAGTTCGGACATTCCCCGTGAATTGACTTCCAGGGACAAGTACATAAATATAAGTATATACTTTAGGTGAATTTGGACACAACCAAAATATTGTTGAACAATTACAGGTTTGCTTTCTCGTCATAGGCTACTCCCACGGTAATTATTACATATCACTAAGCCTTATAACTACCAAAGAGTAATCGATATGGACTACAGCACGATATGAAGCTATCTAAGCTGAATGAGACACACATAGGTAGGGACACCTGTATTTTGCAAATACATTTCGTGTCAAGGTATTTCACAAAATACTGTAGCTTTTCTCCTGTGGTTATTGGCTGAGGTCGGTGAGAGGTGTCGTCCCGCTCTTGACGGGGCCAATGAAAATGTGGTCACCGTACTGCTGCACCCTCACAATTTTCCATGACTCTTAGAAAAAGCTACAGTTTTTTTGTGAAATACCTTGACACGAAATGTATTCGCGAAATACAGGTGTCCCTACATAAAAGTGCTGAGTTACGGTACGCGTACGATAATTCTAAAACGCGCGCCATAGGTCTGGCACGCACGCCAAAATTCTGGCACGCCCGCCAACTTGTACAGCGTCCCGCCTACCGGACTCTGTGGGGATCTCCGCCTTCCAAAGATACCGCCGCAGAGCAGCGTATCAGTGCTCGAGACCTCCCCCCTCCCTACCCGCCGAAGGGCTATCACCCATCAGGTAGCTCACATAAACCCTCGCACCTTACTGCGGTCGGGGTCAGCCAGAGAGAGGGAACCTCGGCGTACCATAAACATGCCCGGTCGCGCCGTCTTAAATGTAATACCCCGCCGGCAATAAAGTGTCCTGACGAAGGACGATTCGGCGAGGCGGGGAGAAAAAAAAAATATTACCCTCCAGACCAACCGGGTGATGGTTAGTGGGGGGAGGGGAAACGTACAGCCTGCCACTTGAAGGTGACTATGAGAGGAAAAGTAATCCTGTTGCGCTCGAAACAAAAATAAACAGATAAAAAAAAATACCGCAGGAACGAAGCTAAAAGTCCGTGCGTGAGCTTGATACACGGCGCAAAAACCTGTTTGTTTTGGGATTCTTATTAATTCAATCTCGCTCGCGACAGAAAAAAAAATAAGAACGTCTTTCTTGCACTCACTTTTATGACAACATTTCCTTGGCTCACACACACGTACATAAATAGTATTTTTTATTATATGCGTTTGAAAAAATATATGTTTCTGATTATTTTTTTTGGTTTCGGAGGATTTTATTTTGGAAGATTATCAAACTAGTAGCCTAAATTTTCGTACAAAAATGTGCAGTTTCTATTTATGAGGAAAATTAGGAGCTAACTAAAAACATCATGCTTCGTTTATTGGGCTATTATCCAAGATAATGCACTAATCAAGATGCATTTTAAAAATTATATCAACCGTAGAGAAATATGGCCATTCAAGATGTAGACTTCGATATATATATAATTATATATATATAAAGATTCATATTATGATCCTGATTACATTTATTTGCTTAGCCTATACCTAAACCTTAAATATTAAAAAAGATACCTACAATATATTTTTAAAAATGTTTTTAATGATAACCAAAAAGCAATGTAATGAATTTCGGTAGGTAGGCCTATGTGTATTTCTACGGATAAAACTACATAAGGCTGAATTTCAGAAGGTGGTTGATAAATATTCAAAATTTTTTGTTTTTTGATTCGTAGGCATATTATATAGTTACTTTAACTTTTGCATGATTTCCTTCGGACATACTAAGTATTTCTTTCATTATAAAACAAAACTTAGTGATATAAAGCCTGTAGGTATTTAAATTATAAAAAAACTGTTAACTATAATCCGTTCATTAGTGTTCAAGTAAAGCCAGAACAAACAGACGAAGACAAATAAGTGAAAAAAAAAATACTTATTTTAAATATAAATGATGCAAATAGCCGTTCGTTCACGTTTATAATTCAATTCAATTTACTGATATTTTATAGCGTATTCATAGTAATTAGCTATAGATTGGGTTAAAGTGTTCGATTAAAAATATTACCGGCTTTCAATAGACAGCATAAAGACAAGAATGATATGTCCCGAAATGCATGTTGAGTTCACTTAAAAACAATCATACGTGTAGTTTTCCATTTTTTTTTATGGCTATACAATTTTCCTTAAGGTAAGTAGAAGTTATCTAGTCTTAATATAAGTTATAGAAAAAAAAACAAGCGCGGTAAAAATTGTAGTTAAATTATAATAAAATTGTATTTACATATAGCCTAACATCAACGGTTAGATCAGTAAAACCAGCAGGGAGAAAATTGCGGGGTTAGGTAAAGTTTTATGATTTTTTGTATTACGTAAACATAAGTAAATACTAGAGAAAATGGTGGTACACGCATCTATGCCAGCTTTTATGGAGTTTGGGATCCAAGAGAACATAGATTTGGCTGGCAGTCTGTTCAGTTCCGCTCATTGAATATCTCTGCGTACAGAAATGTATAAAGAGTGCTAAATGTGACTTCATCACGCACAGGAACTTCTCAAAACTACATGCAAGGAACTGAACTGGTGTGAATTCATTCCATCGTCATCTTCGGGGCTTTAGTGATAATGACGATACAGTAAATTTACAGCTTGAGCGTAATTGATATGTTTACAAATTTATTTAAATCTAAAAATTCAGTTTCCAGTAATATCAAAATGTTTCCAAATGATATAAGTAATTGATGTCTCAATTAGAATTTTAATTACCAAAGTGTAAGTCATAAACAAAAAAGATTTGCAACACACAGTTACGAAAATACTCCACTGTTTTCCAAGAGAACGGCAATCACATACCATCGTAGTTCTGGCTTTAGCAGTTAGGTGGCAGTTATATTTGATTGCAACTTTTAGGTAAAACAAACCAATATTTATTTTATACTTTATTATTTGTAAAACGTGTATACGTACTCCAACAAAACTGCCTACAAAAAATAAATAATTTCAAATAGATTTTTAAAAAGTTTTTTTTTATGTGTAATATCTTAGCTCACCGTATAGGACTACGGAAATTTTTGGGAGTATTTTCGTAAAAATGTAACGGAATTCAGCTACCGGAAATGTGGGACACAGATGGCGGATCTACTTATAGCAACATAAATCCACATACTAGTCACTTTTTTTTTAACATTAGGGCGAATACAATACGTTTTGGTGTGCCAAATTAAACCTAATGATAGTGAAAATATCCCATACCTAATATATGTATTTGTACCTAACTGGCTGAAGTTTCAAGTATGTAGGACATACACTTGAAAAACGGGAAATTTTGAATTTAAAGTTCCATTGATTAAACTTTCTCAGTGCTTCAACGCTACGCATCAGAAAAACTGTGGAACCAAACTTCAGCTTCATTTTGTGGGAAGGCTGGTAACCCCTAGGCAAGACACGACGGACGCACCAAACGATAGCGCGTTACAAATTCCAGGCCACGCCATCTATTGACGAAGTACTAAGTCAAATATTATTAGCGCCTTTAGCTCACTAGCAGCCTCGAGATTCACTAAGCGGATTGGTATTGCCAATAAGGATGGGAAGTTGCCAGACATTACTATATGACCGTTAGGCGGACATAGAGAAATGACACAGACTCACTTTTTGTGTTAATATGATCCACCTTCTATGATTTTGTATAATTAAAATGAATTTGCCTCTTTTTCACTCCCTTAGGGATGGCATTTTCTCCGTCCCATAAACTATATATATGCAAAAAATCATGTCGATCCGTTCCTTTGCTGCTGCGTGGAAGGACAAACATAGGTCTACAAACACACTTTCGCACTGATAATATTAGTAGAGATTTTTGCTCGTGTGTTATTACCAACGATGCTATTTTGTGTATACCAAACTTTACAAGGTAGGCCTAACATACATTTAAACATATGCTTCCTTTATTATATGATTGTGTCGCGAGTCAATTTTATTTATTCTTTTTGACTCGGGCATTAATTTGCATGTTTTTATTTATTATTTCATACTTACTTGTCAATTGTTTTCATATTATTGTGCTATACAAATATTATGTGATTTTTTTCTTGCCGACAATTGGGACATGTTTGAGTAGTGTGTCACATGACAGAATAACAGAATGAAGCCAACTTTTCTTACGCAACTTGCTCACACCATGCCCACCAAAGCATCGTAGCTGTTCCGAAATCACCCGTGGCGCATCAAAGGCACTTACTTTACTTTTTGTTATTTTAAACCAACCTGCCTAAATCAGCGCAAGGACTGCAACAAACAGGTCCGAAACTACCCGACACGCAATGCACCCACTTTACAATAATTGTTGGGAATAAATTAAAACTAGCCTAACCTAAACTGGGTTGGGTTGGGTAGGGTTCAGTTCAAACCAAAGTACCGTAGCTGTTCCGAAACTTCCTGAAGCGCATAAAGTTCACTAACATTACTTATTGTTCTTGTAAGTTTCCCTGCCTACACCAGCCCACGAAACGCGCAATACTTAACGGTTTCGAAAATACCCGAAGCGTATAAAATGCACTGACTTCGAGAAATACTGTAGGAAATAAAATAAAATTTACCAAATCTAACCTCGGTTGGATTGGGATTACTTTCGGCTAGGTTATTACCATCTTGCTGAACAGAACTAGGTTTTATAAAGGGGAAAAATCTTTTAACCTTTTCCCATAAAATGGATACTTTTCCTATATTTATCACGCTCGGCACTATTTTAAAGAATTTTACATTAAATTTTGTGTCCGAGTTTTTATTATAAGTTTATTGGCAACATGAGAACACATGAATGAATCACTTGTTAACGAGTTTATATGTTTGCGTATCATTGGTGGGTACGGAAAGACTCGGACACATTCTCTTTACCTGACGTTTTTTGGTGTTACAATGCCCCATTCTGAATACTGCAGCATGAGTTCTTTGGTTTATTGCTGGGCTTGCTTGTTTCTTTCTTGATATTTTTATCACCCTTTTGGGGTCATGAACGCAGTTATTTGTCCCTTCTCCCTTACTTCCTCCACATCAATACCCAACTTACAGATTCCATGTTCTCAAGGCCAGCTATCACGCATTACAGAACACTTTTACAATCCCTCGACCTCTGAAACGGCACTATCCCCGCCCTGGACGTTTTCTTATAAAATAACTTTTCTAAATCTTACCTAACAATATTTTATGGCAGGCCTAATCAAGAAAGGTCATTTGGGAATACCTTCAAATGTGTGGTTCCTGATGAAAGAATGGTGTTATTTCTGTTAATTGTTTTTCTTTTTTAAAAAATTTAGTTACATTTTTGCTGTCATACAGTTTTTCTTAATTTCATAGGTTTAACTTTTTTCGAATCAGTAGGTATAATTATTTATAGTGACTCAAAAACTGTTTTTCAGTGCGGTATCTTCACTATCGAATGCGTAATGCTTTCCCCCATCAACTTACTTATGTATAGATAGGCAATGTATAGAACTATATGAAAACAATGGCAGGTTGTATGGTTATTAAATTTCGTATCGAATATTGATATACTTATTCAAAGGTAAACATGTTTAATGTTATGACATTTTTAGAATGTTATTTGGAAGTAAAATATAAATATTATCACAATAGGTTACAAACCAAATTTTTAAAAAGAATATTTTTGAATTTTCTACCAAAAGCAAGTCTACGAATCTTATGTTAATCACTTCACAATAACTGTGGTATTAATTTGTAAATAAATAAGTAAAAGATGACGTAATCTTAGAAGCACAGTCGATGTTGGCTTTAAGTGTTTAGGTGTGACAATGTAAGTGGCATTTAGCCAACGATGACATTTATTAAGTGATTTGTTAATTTATTAAATCGCAAATTGTATGTCAATATAATATGTTTACCTGGGTAAAAATGAGTTCTTTCACATCCATTATTTGCAGATATTGTATAGTTTTTAAAATACCTATTTTGGCTATGTGGGCATTCAGGTATTGCACTTTCTACCAAAACTGCACAACGATTTTTTTTATTGCAGTAAATGTGTACCAAAATAAATTTTCTTTTGAAGTAAATTTCTTTTCTGTAAAACATAATCATATTTTTCGATGACCTCTGGATAAGTTACTAGCAAACATAGTCTTAGTGTAAATTTTGTACAATGGTGAAGAAAGTCAAAAGTAAATATCAATCTTATATAAGTAGGTATGGGTAGGATCGGCTCCCTTGTTCAAGGCCGAGTTACAAGTTCCTGCATGAGAACCAGCCACTTGCGGCCATAGGCTCCGAGCTCGTCAATAAACTCGACGCTAGATGGCGACAGTTCGCCTTATCTAAAGCGGTTTCAAATTTTTTTCCCCCGCCATCATCAAATCTCGTTTCCACATTTAACGACTTTCGAGTTCCCAGATATTCCCAACAACCCCCTTCCCACCCACCGTTTTTTTTCCCACCTTAATGACCTTGCTACGCAAAGTACGTCACCTCTCGCTGGGATGACTACAATTTATGCAGCTCATTAAGGCTCCAAAGTGGATTTTCTAACCCTCCCCCACCCCCTCTGGCACACTTCAAAATTTTCACCCATATGAATCCCTGTTCTTGGGAGACGTCTAAATTCCTCTCGGAGGTTAACTTGGCATTAAGCCGTTCGGACGACAGTTGGGTATATTTCCTCGTTTCATTATTATTAAAATTTTATAGTTTTTTTTCGGGATCTGTTCGTACTGGACTCCTGCTGGGCGCGGGTTCGTTAAGCACAATACGAGACAAGCAGCGCAGCCTTAAACATCGGACTTAATGTTACACGAGTTTTCCTGAACAAGGGTAACCGGGCAATAAGGTAATTTTCTCTCTCTATCTCTCTCTCGGAGACGCTTTGACTTCGCCGAACTTGTTTCAGCTACATTTTTTTAGTATTGTCCACCACTGTAAGAACTCTACAATTTACAGTTGCTTGCAACTTTACTACACTGAAATTTTTCCTCAAAACCACTGTATTTTTTGTTAATTTTCTATTTTTTGTTAGCCTAACTAAACAAAAAAAAATTCCCAAACACAAATTATATATATTTTATTTACAATTAAAAATTATTTGTAATAGTATCTTTCAAATTTATTCTATGAAAATTAGTATAGATATTTTAGCCTAAGCCTAAAACGTACATCTACTGACACTAGTCGACAAGTCTATTTTTGTAAGTTCAGTGTATTTTTGGTTTTCGGAGATAAATTCCTTTGTCACCGTTGTTAGTTGAAATTACTAAGCCGTTTTATTTAACATAGGCCTTCGCCTAGTCGTGATCTAACTTAAGCTATTTTAAGTGATTAAAAAGCTATGATGGTCGTTCTCTATACCGTTTTCGCAACATTCAGTAAATGTTTTAGGGTAAAGCATTCTTATTCTTCGATTACAGAAAAGAGACTTTAAAAATTACCTTCAGTAAAATTATGTATCTCTGATGGCCTTATAGCAATGTTATACACTGACAAGCTGCATTCCTATAGCCTAGTTGTGTATCATATCGTCTGAACATGTTGGCTGTTTTTCATTAAAAGTGATTTTATCCATACTTACTCCAGGCAAATTATGGCACAGTATCTTTATACAGATTGTCCATAAAAGAATGTCCAAGTTTCAATGGACTATTATAATAGTTTAATTTAGAATATATGCAACAAATAGTACATTAAATTGAAGGTAAACTAACCTAGTTTTTCTTTAAAATGTTCAATGTGTGCAACTGTATTTATTCGGCACACATCCAACCTAGAGTAAATTCTTCCTACACTTTGGTTAACATGTCCGGAGTAATGGAAGCAATAGCCTCTTCTATTCTGTGTCTCAACTCTGGCAAATCATTAGTTGGTGGCGGAACGCAGACACAAAAAGAAGAAAAATCGCATGGTGAACGTGGAGGCAGCGAATAAGAGCTCTGTCGTCTCTACTTTTACGACCAATCCAACGGTCAGGTACTTCGACGTTCAACCACTCTCGTACAAAGAGATTACCGTGGGGAGGGGCTGCATATTGTTGCAAATAAAGTTTACAGGTTCAACCTGTACTAGTTGGGGAATAGCCATTCTTTCGCACTGCATGCGAGAAAACTAAAAAGTACTAATATTCACACATGCTCTTATCTAAAACTAATTTAGGTGCTCTTTAATTGTGACCGTGATCCTCGGGGACACCTGTATTTCGCGAATACATTTCGTGTCCAGGTATTTCACTAAATACTGTAGCTTTTCTCCTGTGGTTATTGGCTGAGGTCGGTGAGAGGTGTCGTCCCGCTCTTGACGGGGCCAATGAGAATGTGGTCACCGAACTGCTGCACCCTCACAATTTTCCATGACTAGAGACCGGAAAAATTCGCGAATTCGTTTCGCGATAGGCTAAAATACAAATAGTTATACCTCAGTGCTGCCTCTGTTATTGGCTCACAACTCACCTGGATGAATCTGGGTCAATGAGAAACATCCAACCAAAGCTTTATCGAATGACAGGCTGCTACGTTGGGACGTCTCACAAGACAGCAGCCAATGAGTGGGTGGTATTTGACCGAGTGTACGTAAACTATGGAGTTCATCCTGGAGGTCATTGAAACCGCGAATTTTTCCGGTCCCTAGCCATGACTGTTAGAAAAAGCTACAGTGTTTTGTGAAATACCTTGACATGAAATGAAATCGCGAAATACAGGTGTCCCTAGAGATCCTACACTCTGCAACGCTTACAGTTGATATTATTGGAATTTATAACCAGAACATTCTTTTACGGATAACTGTATAAGTAGTACCAGCTACCAGCTTCATTCCTCACACTGCCAGTTTCTGGCCATTTATTGGTGTCAATCATGAAATAAAATGTAAATAGGCTATAGGTTTGTAGGTATATGGTGAGTCTGAATTCTACCGTTAAAACTTGACTACATGTTCATTACAAAAAAAATTTTGAAAATATTTAATGGCCTAAGTGTTTCTTAAGAATGACACACGCCTTTGAAGTTTGAGCAAAAAATAAATATTTTTTTTTTGCTACGCAAATATAGGAAGAGAGAACATTAATGTGTGAATAATGTTTTACTGGACAATGCCACAAATATTTTAGGTAAAATGTGTCGCTGCTGAATAATTATTTCATATAAAAATAATTGGGCGAACAACCCGTAATTATATTTTATAGGAAGTGAAGGTGTCATTGTTATTAAATTAATATCAAATATGAGTGTTTTGAAAGGAAACGAGACACAAGTAGAACAATTTAATAGTCGTAACTCAAAGTGTTTCTTATATACTTAAGGCCCTTATTAATGAAAGGTCAAGTAAAATAAATATTAGATGTATCATAGCCGTACAGCGCCAAACGTTTTTCCGATAGGTTTCTTCGCCTGTTTATTTTAATAATGTTTGCATAAAATTATTTTAGTACTCAAAGTTTAAGTATGTTAGTTGTTTTAAGGAAATATTGGTAGTCAAAATATTCCTATTTCAGTTGATATTCTTGTATTGAAAGGCATTACATTTTTTTTGGTGATCTGAAGGAACATCTTGTAAGGATATTGTAGTTTCATTTTAAACCTTACCTGCGGTAGACTTTATTTATTTCGTTGCAGTTCATGAGCCTGCCTTTGAAGACTCCAAAATTAGTTCCCAAACAATTTTTCTGTGACGCAAACTCCAAGTATACAACATTGAACTGCGTGGCATTTAATATAGCTAGGAAAACCAAATTCTATAATCATGCCATAGTAAAAACTATATAAATAAGTTATAAAAATCTTCGAATAATTGTCAAATAACTGAAATTTAAAAGAGAATGCTGCTGTAACATACAAAAGGCTTTTAATTCTACCCTTTACAATGTACTTTAACAGTATAGCGAAAAAGTTCTGTTCTCCTTTTACCACGTGTTTGAGTTTGCCAATTTGAGTTATTGTAATTTTTTATTTCGTAGATTTTAATTCGAAAATTTTCATTATTCACGTGTAATGGAATTATAGTAACAGTCATATAGGGGAAGGTTGCCTATCTTGGACAACTTTTTGGTTTTCTTTAGCTATAGATTTTATTAAGTAAGCAATTTGAACAAAACAGTGCGCAAAATATTCATCAATGAATTATTTTTCACCAGATATGTCAAACTGCTCAAATATTTGACCCCTTATATGTATTAAATGGAGAAAACTAAAAGTATGTAAACGGTCCAAATTTGGAAACCTGGTGCCTAAGTTGGACCGATGGTTGCCTTAATTGGACCCTCAAAATTACATATATAAATAGCATTACAATAGCACAATAATGGCATAGTAAAGTAAACAAAATGTTTCTAAAGTCTATTTGCAGTTTGCACATTAATACCTTTTGATGCTAGGCCACACTTTGGCACATCGTCTGTGTACCCAATACTTACAGCCCATGCACTGTATCATGTCTTCTTCCTTTACCTCATCATACAATACACATAACCAGTTGACACAATCTTCTGCGTTATCATCATCGTGTTCCTTGAAAAGTGAAACTGTCTTCAAATTTTCAACTGAGGCCTATCTTTCGCTTGCTCCAATTCTAGTTTGTAGGGGCTGCTTGTGATTACGAATCCACCTTGAGCCTTTTCCCCTTTTTTTTACCTTTCCACGAATAGACAGTAGACCAATTGTTGATACTTTTGGTAGCGGTTATATTTCTTTTATAGTCTTCTTAAATGTCTCGCGATTTTTGGCCATCTTAGGAACCTAAACAGACAACTCCAACAATAAATGTTTTAACACATACGCGAATTTAGTCAAACTTGCTTAAAACGGATCCTCTGTGAAACATAAACCTGTACAAAACTAAAAAATATTACAGCCGAATTATATTGACTGAAAATATTAGCTTATCTAAAATGTTGCCTAAATTGGACCAGTCCAATTTAGGAGTCACTGATCGGTCCAACTTTAGCAACTGGTCGCCGTAAGTGAAAAAATGGCGTTAAAAGAATAAAGTAATTTCATGAATTATTTTACACTATGCTATTTGTAGCTAATGAAACACACTTTTAAAATATATTACAGCAAATTTGATTACGTTCTCTTATTCTCTACAATACCTCATGTTCGGTAGTGCAAAAATAACAATACGAACTATGGAAACACTAATGCGACGATCCTACTGCTCCCAATGGCTGAATCTCACTGCTCGTTGTGTGGCGTGACCTGGGCGCTATAGACTATCAGTAGAGCCAACTCGACAGTTTCAAATGTTCTTACGTGGTGAGAAACAAGGGTGGTCCAATTTAGGCAACGGTCCAATTTCGGTGACTTTCCCCTACGTTTATTACTAAACATTTTACCAACACATTTAAAGATATCGAGTATTAAACCTGAGATTACTTTATTTTCATTTTGCTATAAATCCAACACTCTAAAAATAAAATATTACGTTTAAATATTTTGATTCAAATAACGTTAAATAAGTTAAACCATGCATCGCAAATTACTGCACATTAAAAAGAATTTACAAGTTAAAATAATAAAATAGTAAGTATATAGTTTCATGTCAAAAAAAACATGGCAAATTCATAAAGCTTTAAAAATATTTTGATTATAAGTTTTCTGAAGCAGTAACATATAAGAAAGACGAAGCCACGAAATACTTAAACTTATTTTAAACTTTATAAAATCAAGTCACGTTGAAGCTAAATGTTTGCTAATGGTTTACAGCGAGGTTGGATGCGGAACATCAAGACTACATAGTTGCCCTGAAACTGATAAACCCTGGTAAGTATATATATATATATATAAAAAAATACCTTTTATTGCTTACCCCTTATTTAAAACTGGACGGATGCAAAAAAAATAGAGAAAAGAATGAAATAAAACTTCATCGAGTCAATTAGAGACTGTAAATTTAGACCGAATCGAGGACGTAAACGACTGAAAGGAGAAATCGATTTCTTCGACTGAAAGCCTCGACTGGTTCAGGTACTTCGCAACTGACTTATGTTCCGGTCGCGACATTACAACAGCGCGTTAAATTCCCCCCTAAATTTAACTATGAAAGATATTTTTTTTCCACCAGGGTTTAAATTTTCACGAATTTTTTATTTTAGAGCAGCTGCTTTCTGCTATTCTACATAGCATTTAAATCGTTTACTAGGCAAGGTGTTTTTTTTTTTATTTCAGCTGATAACTTGAGAACAGAGAAGGTAAGGACCCACCTACTTGTGCACACATAAGGTGTGCACAGCTTAAAAATAAATATGGGTGCGCGTTTGCCTACTTACGTACGCGCGTTAGAAGATATACTTAGGCTACTTGGCGTTACAAAAAAAAACCTTTAATTTTGATACAAGTAATTAAAATAAGTAAATAAAATAACAAATAAACAAGAATTATATCATAAATACGATTGTTAAAGTATAAATTCATTCATATTAAAAATATAAAATAATACTCTAATTTCGTATAAAAATTAATTATTTTAGAATAATAATAGAGATAATTTCTAATTAAAATTGAAAATAATTGAATATTATAAAGCTATAATGTCATAATTTATTAATTTTATTTATTAAAAATAATGTAATAATTTATAATGAAAATTATTTATACATACGGAAACCGAACCTCACTTATATAAATTCACTTGAAAATGTTTTTTAACACAATTTCTATCACTGATATTTACAATACATAATTAGTTTTAATTATGTGGACCAGTATTCAATATCAATCACTAAAATATATGTTTTAAAAGAACATTTGTTTTTTTATGTCGCCATTTGTCATCCTGTAAATATTTGTTGCATGTTGCGCATGCAATGTAAAAATTAATTTTCGACAATTATTTTCATAGCGCATGAAAAGAAGTACCTATAACCTTACCTAAATTATAAAACTACATTCAAAATTCACTTGGAAAAGTTTATAAAAAAAATTCTATGTTTACTATTCACTATATATACTTATATATACTTATATATTTGCTATGGACCAGTATACAATACCAATCAATAAAGTATAAGCAAATAAACAATTAGTATTTTAATGAAGCAATTTTTTGAGTACAGAATTTTTTTCATCCTGTGAAAATTTCGTTACATGATGCGTGTGCATCGTAAAAATTGACTATCATCGTTTTTTTTAACGCGCCTAAATGAGTAGTATAACTTTAAAACAAAAACTATGCAATTTGAAAACTATTCAAAATATCGGGGAGGTCGCTGTTTAAAAAAAGGCATTTCAGAATATGTTGAGGGTTGTTGAGCAGTTCTGCTTCCCTATTTTGTTTTGAAATTGTATTTTTGGAAGAGATTAAATGACTAAAACGCGTGTTTTCAGAATAAATTTTAGGCATTTTAAATTCCGTACAGATTTTTGAAAGAACCCAAGGGACTTGCATTGCACCTTTATCTTAATTTCTCCGCTATATATGCCTAATATTATTATTACCTCTCAAAATGTCTTAATTACACTATGAACGATCAGAAGACTGCGTGACACACAGAAAAAAATAATCTGTACTTTTTACAAAATATTCCTTTTAGGAACTAGTTGCCAAGAAATGGTTTGTAATACTACTTACAAGAAAGATATTGTTACTTTGTACAACACTTGTCTATGGTTATTTTTGCATGTATGAAATACGTTTTTCGAGAAAATATTGTGTATTATTTATGAAAATTGACGTTTCATTCCTTTTTTTTAATTATGGAGAAGATAATATAATATTCTATAGTCCCAATTGGACTTCATTTTATTTGATTATAACTTACTTATTAATGCCGGCAGTTAATACTAGAAAGCTATTCAGGGAGCGGTTTCCAAATAACTTTAACTACTGAAGGTATTTGGACAACATAATCATAAATACCCAGCTTAATATTACTGCGAACAGTATTTTGTAGTGATACACTTGTTTTCCTGTAAATGTAAAAATTTACAAATATACTAAATTTTACAGGAACATTTCTGTTTCCGTCACAAAAAAAACTACAGGGCAGTTCAGAGCCTTGCGCTTAGAGGCGATAAGGCACTATAAGCAACAGCGAGAGTTGCTCTTATCATCCCGCTTCACTAACACAAATACAACCTTTACTAAGAGGATTCATTGACCTAGTCCGTCAAAAATTTTTATTTTACACTGATCGAATGAACACTGAGTTTTACTTCGCAGAACGTTGTCTCTACGCCTACTTATTCTTACCTTAATTTTAGCTAACCAATATAATTTTTTAATGGAGCTTAAGAATTTTGATTTTTTTTAAAATACTTTGATTCGTACATTGTGTGTTTAAAACAAATCTGATAATTTTGGTAGTTTCCTCACAGATGTTTGATTTTCAGTGAAATGTGACTAAGATAGGCTTTGAAAGTTTTATTGAATTATCTATGTTTAAATCTTTACCTACTTTATCATAGAAACGACGATTTATGACTGTTCGCGTATGTAAATTCTTTTATTTAGCAGAAAATTTTTAATCACTGCTAAAAAAATTCTGCCTTCGTTGTGTATCATTCCAGCCTGTCCGTGTTTGCAACTTTTCATGCTCTTACTTCTGTGAATCATCTGAAGATAAAAAACGCCGTGAAAACATAAAAGTAAAAAATATAAATATAATTCATTTCGTACAGACTACAAACATATTGCACAAAACATCCTCCCTAGAAATAGCTTTCTCCGCGTGCGAATCGTAGTTATTTTCTGACGAATCATGTTCCGTCAATATTTAACAAAGAAACTACTTTCTTCCTGGCCTACATTCACGTGAGGGATAATATTCCTTGGACTACCAGATTCATGAAGTTTTGCGGTGAAATTCTTTAATGGCTATAAAATAGTGGGATTTTCATGCAAATGTACTTATAACGAGGATAGGGGGAGAGTTTTTTTTTCTCTCGGGTGTTTGAATGACGCATGCGCGCGAGTCTGCGATTGCTATCGCCATCAGACTTAAGTTACGACCGTGTTTTTTTACTGGCCCGGGTCTCCGAAGTGAAATACAACCTTGTCTGCTCGCACAGAACTATTCGGTCCACAGTCCTCGGGTACTTTGTTTTACTTTGTGCCAGTTTTTACTTCCATCCCGGTCGACGAACATCACGAAAGTGCCGTCTTTTTTTGTTTCTTGTTATGTTAGAATCTTTTCTCTCTCTTTTTCTCTCTCTTTACATTTTTTTTCTTGTTTGTAATTGTACGGGGAGAGACTGGTTTACCTCGAGTTTCGGAGCAGGCGAGTTACTCGCCTTGTATGTTGGCTGGAAGAAATAAGAAAGTAGTTCGCCTATAGGCCTACCTCAATCAATAGTTTGTAGTTTTGCCTGTAGTTTCGTAGCCTGTACCTAATTGATTTTTGTAAGTGGAATATAAATATTAATTTAAATTACAGATGTAGTAAATTTTACTAATAAATGAAAACAAATGTATCACTACAAAATATTGTTCGTATTACCATTGAATATAAATAATACTTATAATAAGTAGGCCTAGGTATTATTTATATTCATTGGTAGGGGCAGGCATTTTTCGCGAAAAGATCTGAACACTTAAAAGACTGCAAAAAAGTATACCCGCACCTGTGGTGTCTTCCTTCTGATTGTCGGCCGTCAAAAAGAGAAGTCGTTGCCTTATTTGACCGAGCCATTCAGGACGTGTTTGCTTCCGCATTGAATCACTGTGATTGGTGTTGTAACAATCGATATTGACCTGAAAGAAACTCACCCAATCACGAAACACAGACGATGCTGCAGTGTTTTAACTTCTATCTAGTCCCGATATCTTTTCGTGAAATCTGCATGCCCCTATTCGTTGGTTAAAACTGAGGTTGGATTCTTCCCGGTATTAGGTATGCTTTGTGTTGTCCCAGTACCTACTTAGTTAAAGTTATTTGTAAACCATTCCCTGAACATGTTTCCAGTATTAACTGCGCACATAAAGAGCAAGATACAACAAAATAAAGTCAAATTTTTTAGTATTTGATTACTTTTTCCATGGTCCGTGCCGTTTAGTTTTCGCGTCGCGGAGCGGCTGTCATGTTACTCATTGTTCATTCATTCGACTGCAGAACTTTATCAATGCCTATGAATGCATTACAATATGTCTATGTAACCTATTGGCGGAATCTATTGCACTTTAACTCAATGATTAGGTAATATCTGCAAAACTACAAAATCAGTCTAGAAAAATGCTCGATCACTTCTAATCTACATATAAGATAAAATTAAATGAAAACTAATATAGCTATTATGTTTAATCCTAGCTTTGATATTTACAAAAAAAATTCTTTATGGTTTGAGTATTTCAAAAGTGAGTAGGTAATATTTATTGTTAATTAATCAGTATTGATTGATCAATAATTACTGATATCCTGACCTGTTATTTTGAAGTTAGTAACTTCGTTAATTCATGATTATTTATTTATTTTTGAACACCAATTAATAATAATTAAAAATTTAGGATTCTTAAATACTTGAAAAAGAAATGAAAGCCAAAATTTGCGCGCTGTGTTACACCTAGGCCTCCTACATATGAAATATATATGCATTTCACGATTTTAAACCTTAATTTTATCTGTTATAATGTATAGGCTTCGTATAACTTTAGTACCAAACGTATTACAATGTTTCATATCTTAATAATATGTAAGCAATACACACCACTTTTGTAGGACCATTTAGTAAAATAATAATAAATTTTGTTTTTAAATTGCAATATAACCGTTGATGCCTTATTAAATAGTGTATTGGCAGGAGATTCTTAGTTAATGACATCTTAGTCTGAGAGGAACTGAAAATCGTGACATAAAGTTAGAAACTATGGTTGATTGATCACATCACCACCGACGCAAGCTTATTATTGAGACCTTACTGAATCGACAGATAAATAAGATATAGTAAACAATTTTCTGCTCCTAAGTCAAATAGGTACATTTTAAAACTTGAGATAGCCAATATTTATTTGGGAATCAATAAAAGTTGGAATAAATAAAAAAATAATTCATAATCTAAAGCTTTCGTCAAAGTAGCCTATAACGACACTGGTAAAATTACATAGGATAAATTATATTCCTGAAATCAGATATATGCAAGTCAAAAACAAAATACACCAAATCTTTATTACCTCTTTTACAAAGTAATATATATTTTTTTTAGATTAGAGGAGAAATAATTTTATCGTACGCTAGAAATCAAACAGAGAAAATGTTGCAGTCAAACATTATATGGAATAATAGGTACTTACTTATGTACGGTAAGATTGATACCTATATTGTCAGTTTTAAAAAAAATAGTTAGGAATAACAAAAAATTAAAAATACGTGTTGATTACTGTTAATATTAGAAATAAATTTACCAAACACACTGGTAAGAGTGAAAATAAATGGTCTATACAAAAATATTTTTACGCGACATTTATTTTTTTCCATTTCGAGTAAAGTAGGTACGGCCTAATTCCAAAATTGGACCACCATGGTCTTATATTGAATCACAATATGTGTAAACTACTGTAGTTTCCACATTTTTCTATACTTAATAACTAAGGTATTAAACAAATTATGACAATCATTAAGTTAGTTACAAAATATATGACCCTCACAGCACTGTCTTGGAAAAAAAATCTTTTTACTTGTTACATTTAAAAAGATTTATATTATGGCAACGTTTTTGAGAATAATTTTCTTAAAAAATGGACGAAATATGTTTTCCTGTGTACAGTATAGACCCAATGAACAAATGAATGCTAAAAAAATATTTTATTTTAAGTATTTTTAGTTCGTACAGCTTACTTTCTTGTCGTATTCTTCGGTGCGCGCGGAATCTCAACTTTGTTGTTTTTTTCTTCAACACTGTAGCCAATGGGCGTCGGAATAGTCATAAAGAACGTGAAAAATGGAACAGCCCTAACGCACCTGAGAGGCCGTAAAATAAAATGCTGAAAAATATGCGTCGGATGGTATCACGTCCGTGAAAGGAATACGAGTTAAGTCGCCACACCTTAAGGCGTGAGCGGAGCCGGCAATAAATTCCCCCAACAGCAGGTGAAGTTCCCTGTGGCCGAATCGCGCGAGAAGATGGCAACCGTAAAAAAAAGTCCACGATTCGGTTGATTCTAAGAGCAGTCGACATGGTCTCTCATAGAATAATTTATTTACCCATGTTTGTTTTAGCCCAAGAAACATAGTACATTACGTTAACAGAAGACCAGAGGTAGTACCTATTATAATCATATGATAAGTACAGTCGAGCGATATAAGTTAAAGTGAAGAAAGTAAACCGAACTTTCGCAGAAAAAATACCATGATAAAATATAGGCCTAACTACTAAAACATAGACACAACCTACATCGATGTGTAAAAGGGATGGTTAAAGGCCTACCAACGATTTAGCAGATCACACTGAAACGGTATGATTAACACGGAAATAAATTATTTTCAAAACGTTTTTAGGGTCAGTTAAAAACCTTTGAGGGCGTGATTATTAGATTATCTTAGATGCTGACCTACAATACCGTTAAGTTTATTGGCTCATCACTAGTTTAATCACTACTTCTAAGGTGTTGCAGTACCTATTATACTTAGTGTTAAAATTTTGTAAGTAAATAAGCATTTTAATTAACATTATGGACCAATGTTCCAAGGCTTTTAATATTTAATTTTCTTTGCCTTAGAGCGCCCCACGAAATCTAGGCAACAAAAAAGTTATTTTTTTTCCTCTATTGAAAATAATTAATTTCAATAACAAGGCTTGTTAAAAATGTAATTTTTTGTTATTTATAAATTTATTAATCGGCAAATGTAGAAGTTAAATGAATTTGATTAAAAGTTAGCTAACAAGGATAATAATGGAAACCATTTAAATATTAAAATTAGACCCGTCGATCTAAGTTAGGAATAGGTACACGCACCTACACAGAGGTGAAACCAAGCAGCATAAAGATTATTCTTAACTATTGAACAAGCAAGATTTTAACTTTTTTCATTCTGATGACAGGCTACAATCCACAAAAGAGTGCTTAAATAATTCGATGTCATGTGTGTGTATTGCCAGATGCCACCTTTAACATTATCTCAGGGTTGCATACCTATAATAATTCGGTAGGATATCAGGTGTCTTTCATTTGCTTCTAGTCCTTCAATTCGTATCAAACAACCCACGATATAATGACCAGGAACGTTCATGTTCACATTAATTTTAATTCTAGACTGTCTCCAAAAATTAACGCATTTTTTTTATTCAATTGTCTAAAGATTGGATACTTGCTTCTCCAGCCTGAGGTTTGCAGTTGGAAAAATAATTTAAAAAATATATTTCAAGGCTTTTTTTTTTTTAAATGAACTGTGGGTTAGATCATTGAAGCAGCAGGGAGGTATATGTGTTTGGAGTTGAGCCTGTCGCGAGAGAGGCGTGCGTCTGGCTCGCGGCGCGGTGAGGCTCCGACTGCCGGCGCCGGTCATTGGCTGGGCGCCTGGCGGCCATGCTGGCTCGCCGCACTGCGCATGCGCGGAGCGAGCAGGTCCGTGGTGGGGAGAGGAGGGGCGGAAAGGAGGGTGAGCTCCCGCGCGACCAGATTGGCGGGCGGCGGGGTGGGCGTGGCCTCCAGGCCGTTACCCCTTCCCAAACCCTCCCCACGAGCGGTTCAATTGCGGATTGCTCACGCTCCACAGATCCCCAAAGGGTTGCGCATTCAAATGGGCCTAACCCCTAAACTACGGGATCGAGACGAACGGTAAGAAAAAAAGCCCGTTTAAAACCACCCTTCCCCATCAACACGACTCTCTTTTTTTATTACAGAATCAATATTTAAACAATACAGCGCCCTCATCTTCCCCTCCAACACTTTTTTTTAGACCCGGGATGAGGTTGTTTGTGTTTTTGTCCCCCCGTTAACAGTAAAAGAGGCCCCGCAGCGAGCATCCTGAGGGAGGGGGGAGGGAGGATCAAATGAGGCAATTTAAAATCTGATGGCGAGCCAGCAGTGGGGTCGGATCGAAAAGGGATTTTCACTCCCTAAGCGTCCACGCCACGTGGAAGAGCCAAGCTCGGATATGCGAAGGCCTGAGTAAAAGAGAGAGAGAGAGAAAAAACGTGAGCAAGGCTTTCAGTACTCGCCATATACTTAAATGTGAAACATCTAACCTTGGTAGCGAGCAAATCACGTGTTCTCTAGTCGCAAATACACTTTTAATAGTAAAATAGGGTACGAAATTTAACTTAGCATTCTTTAAAATAATGCCAAGTGTGATAAATACCTATAGGCCTATAAGAAAATTGTGATTTCAACTCTGGACGTGACCCACACGTAGTTTCTGCAACTGCTGTTAGAATAGCTATGTCGACTTTTGAATAGTTTCATTAAAAGGCCCAAATTTTAAACTATAAGTATAAGAAAACGGCTCCAATAAAAACGAAGAACACTTGAAAAATACTAAACCCCAGCTTTGGATCTGATTTTCGACAAGCAGTTTTACTATTTAAATACTGCCCAAATTTTTAAAATTCATCAAACAATTAACAATATAAATTTTCCAATTGGCTTGGTGAACTTTGGTCAATTCACCGTGATTACACATTGCTGTTCCGTGCGACTTCCATTGCATTCACATTACGCCTACCAAATGGTGAATATCGAGAGCTAAGATATTAGACATGGAAAAGCCCTTTTCTCGTGAAGTGAATAGAATTTGAAAATAAAATATACCTAAAGCGAAAGTACGGATCGAGGCCATCACTGTTGCATTTTCGTTATAGGTTACCTTTATGTTTCACGACTCTTAAAATGGTTATTTGGTTGGCTATAGTTTCATCGTAAAATTATCATAGGTTAGCCTTATTTTTTGCAGTTTGATTGCTCCGAAAAATGACCTAATTATATAAATGTGGTAAAGTCAATCAAGTTACTGTTTTATTTATTTTCTAATCAAAATACTAATAATTTACCAATTTACAATGAGCCAAGGCCTGGCGACTTTTTTATTGCGTCAGAAATAATTTACCATGGGATGTAAGATGTGGATAGATAGTAGGCTCATGCTGAAATTTCGGGCTTTGTTAACGTTTTCCTTGTTTGTAAGTTCGTGGTTAACTACTAATATTTTTAGTTGAGTAAATTTAAAACATTCTATTTATCTCGTAGAATTTTTTTTAAATTTTTCTATGGACTGCAATACACTCTGGCCACATTCACAATATTTTATTTCTCACTGACTCTTATCGGCGAAAAGGAGATTTTTCCTCAATAAGCTCAGCCAATGACAAGAGATAGCCTACCCGGACATTTTACGGATTTATTTGGCGTGGAATTCAAAATCTTTCGCGTGCTATCCCCACGAGCTTTCCCATAGGCTGATTCGCTTTCTTCACTCCTAGCTAGGCATCGATGTCTCACGTTCGCAGAGGGGATATCATTTAGTTGGTTTGCGTTGCGCGTACGCCGACCGATATCTCGATGCCTCACTGGTGGCATTTAACTAAGAATTGAAATCAATTGAATGTCCCAATTTGACAATTTGAAATGTTATGTTATGCTCTGAAAACATGTTACAGTTTTGAATGCACCAGAGATATGATAACCAATGATTAAACACTTAAATATTTATTGCGAAATTTATTGAGGTTATGAAAACCTTTGACAGCATAACTCTCAAACTGAACAAAATTTTCAGAATGTTCCGGTGGATTTTCCAAAGATTTTCTTCCATACAAACATTGTCTTGACAATTACGAACACAAACAAATAATACAAACAATATCGGTTCATCAGTTCTCAAGTGATTATCTTACATAAATGTGGAAATTGGTTCCAATATGTAGGCCCTACCTATAAATTTAGCTGATAAATTAAGAATCATATGAATAAAGCCCTTTTCGTAATATCGTAGCACGGATGTATTTTCATAAAAGTTTTGTTCATCGTGTAAATAACGGGGAAAACGTTTATACTTGCAATTATATTGCAATTCAATTTATGAGTAACTAAGGTGGGGTATTTATTTCAAATTGCACATCTTTCTACTCTTTATTAATTGTTATATTTAAACTTCGGATGTTAAAAATTGGACAAAGAAATAGTGCTATTTAAAAAAAAAGCAAAGGCAAACATTTTTACGTGACATAAAGTATATCGTTTATACCATCGGTACTTTTTATAACAGCTGGGCCAATGTTACCTATTAGCGATATTCAAGGCCTTTATTTGAGTAATTCGATATATTCCAGTTTGCACTTCAAGAGAAGTTCATATGTGACTCAAAGTCGTCTATTTAGGGAAGGTCAACTAAGTTATGATGGTCCGGAGTGACTGGGAAAAGAACGCACTGGTATTTGAAGGGTAGCCTCGTAGCAAAATGTGACATGAAACGGAAGAATTTATTTTATAGTAAAACCAAAATATTGAACACAGTAACTGTTTGCTTACTAAAAAAGGGGGTTGTCTGTAAAGTCGGTTTACGGACGATAATTTTACGTGATAACGTCAAAATAAAACATTGATGAGAAATTGCATACTTTTTAATTTTCAAAAATTATTTACAGTTTTAGCAAATTTAGTTTTAATAATTTTTTTAATATAATCACGAACAATTAGTTATAGAAATAAGCTCAAATCAAATGAATGTCAATAAATTTTTAATTTGAAATGAAGAAATTGGACAAATAAATAAAAAAAATTAAATTTCTGCTTTTAATAAGCCCGCCTTAACCTGTTTGATATTATATAAGATTTTCTCACTCGGTGGTTGGCTCAGGCGGAACGTGACAATTTTTTGTGCGTGCAGCCGGCGTTCATCGATTTATAAGACGTTATCACGTCAAAAAGCCACAACCAAAGCATAATTTATAATTTTATTCACATTTTCGCAGGAGTTACAAATTTCTTAGGTTGCAAGATTTAAACTTACAGATAATTAATTAGAGAATGCAGATGGTCTTGACGTCTGAATTTAAAGCTATTTTGTTGTTAACTGTAACACATATTGAAAAACAAAATATCTGATTACATCAGGTCCATTAAGTTGAGTACATACATACACACAAACTCAAATTCAATATCGAATCTTAGACAATATGATCTATAGAGGCTACTTCCACTTAACTTCGAATATAATCAAGTAGGCCCATTCGTTATTTTGAAGTTGTATTTGAAAACGAATACAAAAAGAATGATATAATTATTCGTTTTAATAGTTAATTTTTTGGATATTCTAACAGACCTATGTAGTTCTGAAGAAGTCTTTAAATCTTGTTTCAGATAACTGTAATTTGATTCTTATAAATAACGTCATATTCCGAATTTCGAGTTCTGTCTTCCGTTGCAAGAAAGGTAAATATGTGCGTGAAAGGAATGAGAGATTCATTGTAAAATTAACGACCATAATTTTTTTTTACTCCAAGAGGATTCTCATGAATTCATTTTCAAACTATGTTAACTTAATATCCTAAAGAATATGTTTGGTTAATAGACACAAAACCAGTGTTATTCAAATTTTTAAGGTAAACAATAAATTTAGTATGATGCTATAGGCCTACTTGGGCGTGGATCTAGGTTGGAGGATGAGGGGGGAAATTGGACGCAGGCCCAGCCTCCCCCCCTGGAATCAAAAAGCCCCTCTGAGGGTTTCCTCTTGCGCTTGCAAAATCGAAACTGTGAAATGGGAATATAAACGCTATCCCGCGGGTCCGTTGTGGAATTCCTACAAATTCGCCCATGAAGCTATAATACCTTTACCATTTTCTCAGTGAATACATTTTTCTAAACGTATTCTCTGAGACGAAAAGTAACTAACTTAGGCCCTATATGTTCAAAAGTTACTATTTTGTAATTTATAAAGAAGTTCTAGTAAACACACATTTTTTTTATGAAGCTACAAATTTCTGTGCGCTCTGTTTATTACTACTATAAACTCCAAAATTAATTTAGTTACGTTTTGTAACCTGTAATTTAAGGTAGTATTAACCTGTAAAGTTGAATGTTACATTTCCTTTGAGTACATTTTTTATGTTCTTATAATAATAACATTTTTGTAAATCATATTTAGGATAGTCCCTAAGCTTAGTATTTATTTAATGAGAATACAATTACAAAAACATCTATTTAATAAAATACAATTTTTGAAATTTATCTTCCTATTGAATGGCGAAATGTGCACCGTTTAATGTTTCAAGACATATACGAGTAGCTGGAGTAAATATCTTAGTGTCGCTATTGTAAGGAGGATGTTCGTGTGGCTTCGGAAGTTTCCGTCAGTGTCCGATATTCTCGCCATGTGAGCGTGACGCCTTAACACGCACAGCCACCAGCACAGTGACCTTGGTGAAGCGGAGGTAAGCGAAACCAGCCGTCTAGTCCTTGGGTGTCGGGCCAAAATCCTCTCAGACTGCGCTGGCACTGTGATCCGAGTGTTTTCCTGCTTGCGACGCTTCAAAAAGGTGCTCCTACTTCTAACACAAACCCACCGTTTATATCATGTCCGAGTGAAATTTCTATTTTTAGAAAGTCAAATATCCCATTACTAAAATTATTTAGTAAATACAAATTTTCCTAAAGTTTTTAGAGCATATGTACGCAAATATTTACGTAATACTAATATAAAAAAGAAATTTCATAGGACACTTTAATTACCTACTCCACAATTATACCTATAGGACTCGCAACAATTCAAAATTAGGTTTGCGCTATACAGTTATTGACGAAATCCATTTTATTTCGTTTGAAATTAATTAACGTCCCTATACTCTCCCTTTTGTTATCCCTTCGGAAGCGATAGTTAAACTTAATAGCTCTACGGATGTAGGCCTACTACTACAATAACTAAACAAAGCATTCAGAAGTGCTTTAACACATCAGTGATAGTGAATTTTAATATCACGTAAAACGTGTTTTGTGATTATACTAAAACTGATAATGTTGTAGCCTACTCATGGAACTTGCTATACGACTTGAACGAGTCGATGATATGCGTAGAGACCTGAAATATATCATTTTAGCGAGTCGTTTAGTTGGCCTACTCGCCAGGGATGTGTAAAAAATAACCTCGGTAACGATCAAATTTATGTGTATAATGTTGCTAATACACTTATAATACGAAGCTCGGACACTAAATATAACGTAGAAATCCTTAAAATAACGTCGAGCGTGATAAATTAAGCTTTTTTTTTTATATTCATTTCTGGACGCGAATCTCACGTAGTTTCCGCTCTCACCGCTAGATTTCGGTGCTGGAGCAGCTACCTCGACTATGAATCATTTGATTAGCAGACATAAATTTTATACTATTTAAAGAAACGGCTCCGATAAAAGCGAAAAAGACTTGAAAAATAATACTAAATTCTGGCTTAAAAACCTGATTTTCAAAAAGGAGCTTTATTAAGATACTGCCCATCTTTTGAACATTCATTAAACAGTTAATACTGCAAAGCTTTCGTTTGGCTTTGTGGACTTCGGTACACCCCAACCGCCACAGTTGCAGAACTGAGGTTACATCTTTCCGTTTTACGAGACTTCCGTTCCGTTCACTAAATTACTGCTACAAAAATGCCGTATAACGAGAGCTCAGGTGTTACACATAAAAAATTCACGTCATTTGACGACAATCTCGACTACAAATGTCTGAAAACTTGAAACGTCCTTGGCCTTTGGGTCACGAGTTATTTAACCTGCCCTGGAGGACTAGAGAAGCCAGTGTAAAACACCTTGGAAAACATCTGACCGAATCAACAGATAAAATCTACTTGATTAATCACAATTTGTGGATTAAAACCTGGCATTAGGTAGGTAATAACTAGAGACATGTAAAATTCGCGGATTCATTTCGCGATAGGCTAGCATAAAAACAACTATACTTTCGTACCGCTTCTGCGATTGGCCCACATTTTATCCGGGGAACTGTGAGCCAATGGGAAACACTAAACCAAGAAAGTGCCGAATTACGGACAGCCTACAGTCCCTAACAAAAGTTTAAGACCACATACTTATTTCATATAAAATTACCCTAGTTTTCAATTTTTTAAAGTTATAATCTCATGAATATTTTGTAAACAGTGCAGACCTTGAGACATCTATCCAACCAAAAACCATTGGGATATGACATTTAGTTTTCGAGATACAATTTTTTTTGCTTACTATTATAGTTGTAAAAAACCTACATTTTTAATTATAAAATATTTTGTAAATATTAAACCATTTGGTTAATTTCTGATTCAATTTTTTACTACCATTGAGATAAGTGTGAGATTGTTTTAAAGAAATAAAAAACATAATAAAAAATATTTTATACAAGAATTATTTTTTTTTACTTTTTTAAAAATATAGGGATAAAATAATGAAGTGTATTAGCATGTTAATATATTTTAAAACAATATTATCGAGTGTGCTAGCGAGACCATATGAACGCCATTCAGTAGTTTATATTTTCCTCGAAAGATAGCAGCCCAGAAACCTTTTTGTTAAGAACACCTGTTTCACCAGAATAGTTTTAGTTCGTATGGGTTATGGATGAAGGTTGTAAGTCTGTTAATTATTGTTAAAATGGGCAAAAAATCTGTATCAGAGTCTTTGAAATGGCAAATAATTGGTATGAGTAAATGCGCCAAGTTTCACAGAACGATCACCTTAGAGTTAGGTGTGAGTAAGATCTGTGTAACGAACACAATAAAAAAATTTATAGAGGAGGGTGTGGTGACGGATAAACCACGCAGTGGCCGGCCTACAGCAACAACTGTGCGTGAAGACAGAGTCATCTGTAAAGCGGCTAAAATGAACCGTAAGTCTTCGCTACCTACAATTAAAAGGGAATTTGAAGATAGTACAAACAAAGTATCAACAATGACAATTTCTCGTTGACTAAGGGAAAAAGGACTGTATTCCTATGTTCCATTAAAAAAACCACTGTTAAATAATACTCACAAGATGAACCGTAGAAACTGGTGCAAAGGTAAGAGGAACTGGTACATGGAACATTGGGGAAAAGTTCGATTCAGCGATGAATCGAGTTTTGAGCTATACAGTTCCCGAAAGATAAAAGTTCGGAGAACCGCCACAGAAAAGTTAAATCCTAATTGTCTTGTGCCAGCTGTCCAGGGAGGAGATGGTTCAGTCATGATCTGGGGTTGCATGTCATCAGAAGGTACTGGAATATTAAGATTCATTGATGGGACAATGGATTCGCAAAAATGCATAGAAACTATGCAGGAGAATATGATTCCATCTGCCCAAAAGATTCACGGTGGGTATTTCGTTTTCCAAGAAGATAAATGCTCAATGTCACAAATCTGCAGCAACAATGGTTTGAAGAAAAAGGGATTTCACTGTTGTACTGGCCTGCTTGAAGAAAATTTATGGAATGTCATAGGTCTTCGGGTTGCTGCTCGCAAGCCAAGGAGTATCCATTAACTTCGAGAGAAGATATCAGAGGTTTGGAACGAAATTACGCCTCAGGAGTGCAAGAAATTGGTCCAGAGCATGCGTAAACGTGTCCGAATGTGCATAAAAAACAAGGGAGGTCCTGTTTATTATTAAATAGACGATACAGTAATACCTCAGTGACAATTTAAATTTAATTTTGTTTAAGTTGTTGCAAATGACATGAAAATTTTAATTCCCTTAGCCAATTTTATGTTAAATCCATATATTTTACTAATGTTCCCTCAAAACCTGTATAAATACTATAAAAAATTTTAAATGTATTAAATTATATTATTTTATGGATTATAGGTAATATTTCAAGTGTGTGATTTAAATTTTAAATTTTTTTTACTAAATGATTTTTCAATTTCAACTCTTATAGCATGTAACGGGTAAAAGACAAAATATTAGCTGTTTATTGTTTAGAAAATAATAAATGTATATTCAAATAGTTAAATTACATTTATATATACAATTTAAGCAATTATTGTATAAATACTAAAATTATTTTGTTCTCAGTAACAAAAAAAAAAAACAAAGTTAAAGGTGGTCTTAAACTTTTGTTAGGCACTGTAGTTGAGACGTCTCACGCGTCAGTAGCCAATGAACAGGTGTCATTTCCGCGAGTATTCAAAGGACTGTGGAGTCCATCCTAGAGGTCAATGAATCCGCGAATTTTTCCGGTCTCTAGTAATAACGTGAACATTGAAGCGTCGTCGCGAAGATCCTTCAAGTATGTTGCAGCACAGCTTGCGGGCGACGCGAACGGCGCGCTGCCCTTACCTTCCAAGTTCCTCACCAGTCCGATGCGCTCCCGCCGAATCTTCCGCGCGCAATGCGTGCGCGGCCCGGCGAACGAAACATCTCCTAGGAATTCGGAGTCCTTGGAACGAGCGCGCGCCCACCCTCCCTCGGTTAGGCCCTGTGTGCCGCTTGTACTTTCACCCCGTTCCCGTCGGAGGGGATCAGGTCCCTTGGCGGTCACTGGAGTCGCGGCCTTGAAGGCCCTTCCTTGTTTGCATGACAACGGCCGGTTGGGGTCGCCACGACGACGCGACCTTCGGCTGCTGCCCGATGCACGATCCGTCCGCGCACGCACAGAAAAAAAAGCTTGTCACCTGATCGCCTATCAATAGAGACATGCAAAATTCGCGGATTCATTTCGCGATAGGCTAGTATCAAAACAACTATACCTTAGTACCGCTTCTGCGATTGGCCCACATTTTATCCGGGGAACTGTAAGCCAATGGGAAACACTAAACCAAGAAAGAGCCGAATTACGGACTGCCTAGTTGAGACGTCTCACGCGTCAATAGCCAATGAACAGGTGTCATTTCCGCGAGTATTTAAAGGACTGTGGAGTCTATCCTAGAGGTCAATGAATCCGCGAATTTTGCAGGTCTCTACCTATCACTAGGGTCATGTATGTTTCGCGAAAAGATTCCGAGACTATCTGAAAGTTAGAACACTGTAGCATCGTCTGTGTTTCGTGATAGGGTGAGTTTCTTTC
Organism: Bacillus rossius redtenbacheri; assembly: GCF_032445375.1. Classification (NCBI taxonomy): domain Eukaryota; kingdom Metazoa; phylum Arthropoda; class Insecta; order Phasmatodea; family Bacillidae; genus Bacillus; species Bacillus rossius. Next base: position 10,677,569 of record NC_086336.1, on the reverse strand, counting down.
AGGTACATGTCGATTGTTACAACACCAATCACAGTGGTTCAGTGCGGAAGCAAACGCGTCCTGAGTGGCTTGGTCAATAAAGGTAACGCCTTCTCTCGCAGACGGCTGCCAATCACAAGGAAGAACCCACATATGGGGGTATACCATTTTGCTTTCTAATAGGTTATTACATTTTGTCGCGAAAAATGCTTGCCCCTACCTATCACTAGAGACCGGAAAAATTCGCGAATTCATTTCGCGATAGGCTAAAATACAAACAGTTATACCTCAGTGATGCCTCTGTTATTGGCTCAACAACTCACCTGGATGAATCTGGGCCAATGAGAAACACCCAACCGAGGCTGTATCGAATCATAGGCTGCTACGTTGGGACGTCTCACAAGACAGCAGCCAATGAATGGGTGGCATTTGACCGAGTGTACGTAGAACTATGGAGTTCATCCTGTAGGTCATTGAACCCGCGAATTTTTCCGGTCCCTACCTATCACATTAGCAGGATGACGATATTCATATTTCGTGTTTATTAAAGCATTGGTGTATGTATAGTAAGTGCAGTGGCCAAGACTGATTGTACCACTTTAAAAAAAATTATAATTTGGGAGAGACCATCTAGTCAAGGGGTATATCTGTGTTAGTAAAGCAGGATGATAAGGGTGAAGCTGGCTGGTGCTTCTAGCGCGGTGTCGCCTCTAGGCGCAAGGCTGTGAACTGGCTCACCGTCTTCTCGTCGTGCATAGGGCAACTATGGAATTTGAGTGGTAACAATAACACTATACGGCGGAGAAATGATGATATAGGTGTAATGCACGTCCCTGGAATACTTTCAAGCATCTGTGCCAGGTGTCTCATGCCTAACATTTATACTTAAAAAACCCGCTTGAGCCGTTAATAACGACATGCGGAGACAGATTAATCATCTGCCCTCAGCACATTATAAACTAGATATCCTATACAGTCAACTGCGAGTGCCTGGAATGTTATATTTGCTACCAGCGCGCTCGTGTTCCTACTTGTTCAACCAGCAGCGTAGAGAGCGCTCTTGAGACAGTCCCTGCTTTTCCCGCATAGATAGAGCCACCTGTTGTGAATTTAATATTTCTTTCAGAAATTTGGCGTGTTCCAAAAGGCAGAATTGTTTGATGAAACTGTAACACGCACAGATTTTTTATGGTGTATTTCAACAGCTGGTAATATTTATTTAGAAATTTGTCTTTATCTCTCTTTCTATAAATATCTATTTATATATGTATATATGTGTATATGTATACCTATATATATCTGCCGTTTTACTCTTATGATATTCTTACGAGTCAAGGTTTGAATTGCCAAACAAGTTTCACTTCTACCACGTTATGATAACCGGTGTAAACCAGCCACGGCGTTATGTCCAATGAGTCACAACAATCTTTCGCCCGTGTTACAGAGAATGGATCGGCGACTACATGGTTTACAAACAGCTTCACGCAGAGATGTTGTTGTGTTGTTGGGAAGTCGCTGGCGTGAAGCAGGCCGTCCATGTTTCGGGCGCTGCAGAGGTCGACCCGCGTCGACGCGTGTGGCGAGTCGCCTGAGGGTCGGACCGGGGGGAGGGGCAGGAGGTGGAGGAATGTAAACACGCCCCAGAGCCGGCGTAAACACCCCGCGCGGCCCAGCAACTCTCTGGTCACCACGCGCTGCGTTCCGTCCCGGGAGAAGCCAGCGGCCTTCTCGCTGACCGCCACGACTTCTCTCACTGCATAACTGAGCTGAACTATCTTTACTGCCGTCAAGGCTTGCTGTCACACTGTATAAGCAGAGGCAGTGATCCTTCTTGAAGATATTTTCTTGCCATGTTGGGAGTTAAAAAACACTGCAGTACCGTCTGTGTTTCGTGATTGGCTGTACACGCCTATAAATGGAACAAAAAATCTGTGTGGAAGCAAACGCTTTCTAAAAGCCCGGAACAAACAAAGCAATGACTTCTCTTGCGGACGACTGGCAATCACAAGGCAGAAATCGCTGTCGCATACCTATCGTAATTGCATTATAGTTAGCAATCAGATTATTTCGCGATAAAAAAATAACACTGGCTCTACCTATGTGTAGGCGTTTTCAATTATCTCTAAGCTAGACTCCACAGTTCTCTGTAGCCTATACTCGGACAAATGTCACCAGCGCACCGAAGAGACATCTCAGATTGGTAGCATGTGATATGGTGAATCTATAAATGACGGTTTCTCATTGGCCAAGAGCATTCCCTACAAACTGTGTGCCAATAACGAAGGCAGTTTAGAGGTACAGACATTTAAATTTTACCATACCACGAAATGAATCCGCGAATTTTTTTTCCGGTCTCTACCTATGTGGTGTGTAGCAACTAGCCTTAATGATAAGGTAGTAGAAGTTGGATGCATTTCAGCCAGACCACAGGTTCTCTGGGTTGTCTGACTTGGTTAGACGCCATGTCATATTCTTAGAGTGGGGTGGGTTCCTCTGGATCAACTGGATTAGGTTAAGAGGGAGCAGGTGGTACTGGTGCGAGGATAAGTTACCTCAGCCTCTCAATTTTTCTTCTATCCAAACACCTCCAGTGTGCGATTGGATGGCGTATCCATTTTCTTACGGCTCATAGGAGCTCATGTCAGTGGCGTTCCAGCCGTTAAAGCCGGCACGATGAACAACTGATTGCCTCTACATATAGCTAGGCTGAAAACTTTCTGTCATTAGTTTTATTTAATGGCTATCCATTTCAGTTCATCACGATATAAATGTTGAAATATGAGTTTCCTTACAACTCTTATCACCAGGTAATAACTAAAGCGATATTTTGTAGCTATAAAACGTCACTCAAGTGATTATAATTTGAACACTTTCGTGACTTCCATATCAGATAACTCTTGTCAATTACGGGCATTAGAGCTTTGGGGAAGGATTCTCTGGAATAGACTTTGAACAATAAGAACTACAAGAAAATGAAACACCTAAAATGGTGTGTTCACTGTAAATACTGTTTGTAATTTTACAAGGAAATTCCTTGGAATCTCAGTCACCAACGATATTACTTGTAAAATTTCTAGGCAGAACTTTGCAACATCTGTATTTTACAAAGTTCTGCCTTGCAATTTTACAAGTGAAACCGTTGGCAACTGAGTTCCCAAGGACTTCCCTTGTAATATTAGAAACAAATTGTACAGTTTAAGGCAGTGTATTAAAATTTATCCGACATAGCGTTAAATGAATGTTGTTGGAGTGAAAATTTATAGGATGTTGACTGTAATTGATTGGGCTTAACGCTTAGTGGACATCGGTGGTCTTTATAAATGATGCGGGGAGGTAATATGCTGATGGGGCATTTAAGTGATGAATGTATTTGGTGGACGGGAGCATCTAGAGAAAACCCACTGGCCCCTGCCACGTCCGCCATGTTTCCGTTTACGACCCCGCCGGGAATCTAACCTGGTCCAACTTAGTGGAAGATGAGAGGGCTTACCACTCAGCCACCGTGGCACCATCAACTGTTGAAGCCTCGGAGATGAACGTTGTACCAGCACACAGCAAAACAATTCCTTTATTTTTACAATAAATTCATTTGGTAGCCTAATCAGTTGCCAAGAAATAGTTTGTTGTTATATTACAAGATATATATTGGTAGGTAGGCCTACTTTGTACAACACATGGCTAAGGTTATTTTTGCATATATGAAATATGTAGGTACTATTTAGAGATAATAATAGCTACTTCTTGCAAAAATTGTTCTTAATTATATATTTTAAATAATATTTTTAAAAAATAAATAAATTGTAAATTAAGTAAAAAATGACCGAATATTCAAAAATTGGAAATAATTTTGTGTGTAATTATACTTAATAATGTACACAGTTAGTACTGGAAAGTTATTCAGGGAATGGTTTGCAAATAACTTTAACTATTGGAGGTAATGGGAAAACACTAAGCATAAATTCTTGGGTAAGAATCCCAACCCAATATTACTGCGAACACTATTTTGTAGTTATTTAGTTGTTTTCATGAAAATGTACAAATTTACAAGTATCTATCTCTAATCTCAAATGAATAAATATTATCTATTTACAAATAATTACAGTGCAGGAAATACTTCGGCGATATAAACCCTACAGAATGTTAAATCTTACATACTTATACATATGCGTATAAAACAAATTAATTTAACCCCAAAAAATCATTATAGGGAGACAAACTGTTTTTTTAGCAAAATAAATCTTCATCCAAAACAGCCAATCCTATTTAAAAAATACATCACATTGCTTACAACAAAACATTAAAGTATACGTAATTATAAATTCTGTAGGTTTAGGATATTTGTTATGGAGTCTGTTTTATCTATCGAAAAGTCAAGTTTTCTGCCAATCTGTAATTTGGCTATGTTACATGAGACCGCTGCCTATCCAAACTGAGGCACAACCCAAAAGTCACAATTTTTTAAGATAATTACCTAATTGTTTGATATTCATGTAAATTACTTACGAGTTTTTTTTAAATAGTTGCACTATAAAGTGTTAGCTATAGAAGTTGGAAACCAGTTGGAGGTAGCGAAAACGTCTTTTTAATGTGTAACATCTCAGATCTCGGTACAAAGCATTTTGTAGGAGTCATTTCGTGAATGGAACTGACGTTACATGGAACGAAAATGAGTAACTACGGTGCTGCCATCTGTGGCGGATGGTGCGAACCAAAGTTCACAAAGCCAAAGGGAAACTTTATAGTACTAAACGTTCATTGAAATTTTAACAGATGGGCAGTAGGTATTAAAAAGAAAAAAAAATTATTGTCGAAAATCAGGCCCAATGCCAAGGTTTCATATTTATTTCAATTCTTTATTACTTTTATCGAAGCAGTTAAAATTTCACTTTGGTAACTAAGTAATTCAAAAGTCGACGTAGGTGCTCCGGCAGCGAATTCTAGCGACGGATGCGATAACTAAGTACTTGTATTTCACGTAAAATAAATGTAGCATAAAACACGATTTACGTGTATATTTATCACGCTCAGAAATTTTTGAAGAATTTTACGTCAAATTTCGTGTCCGAGTTTCGTATTATTATTATCAACATGTTAAAACACGAATTGGCTTGTTATACGTCTTTGGCAAGTACTGGAAGACTCGCACGCATTTATAAAAATATAAATACACACCCGACTGTGATCGAACACCCAAACACCCCCACCCCCTCCCAAACATTAATCATCATACATGTGTAAACGAATTGCATGAAATTTATAAAATTTTTAGTGTGACTTGAATTTGTGAGAACGCTTTGAAGCGATGTGGCTTGATACAGCACTAAAGCCAGGATGTGTGTTGCGGTCGGCCGCACTTTCAGGCGAAGTTAATTGTAACCCCCCCCCCCCCCCCATTTCTCATGAGGCTCGGTTTACTTTGGCCGGCACCGTTAATTACCTTCTCCATCGGCCTCGTCGTAATCGACTGTCCTACTTCCACTCTCCCTGTCCCTCTCGCCAGCCCAAGTAATTGCGTTCTCTCTCTCTCTGTCTCTCTCTTGTTGACGCGTTTGCAAGCTGCTCCGTCGACGTCTTGGTATCTCCCCTTCACCGCGCCCCCCCCCCCCCCCTTCACTGGCCTTTCGTAACGGTCATCTGCTTCGTGACTTGTCCCGTCAAACGGGAAAACGTGTCCTTCCCGTTCACTAGGGACCGGAAAAATTCGCGGGTTCAATGACCTCCAGTATGAAATACATAGTTCTACGTACACTAGGTCAAATGCCACCCACTCATTGGCTGCTGTCTTGTGTGACGTACCAACGTAGCAGCCTGTGATTCGATAAAGATTCGGTTGGGTGTTTATCATTGGCCCAGAGTCATCCAGGGTGAGTTGTGAGCCAATAACAGAGGCAGCACTGAGGTATAACTATTTGTAGATTAGCCTATCGCGAAATGAATTCGCGAATATTTCGTGTCTCTACCTTTCGCATATCTCCGCTATCGGTGCGACTTTCATCTACGCGAACGCGTTTCTTCGCTGTCACGCGTGAATGGCGTTCGATCACACCTGTGAAATTGTTATTTGGTACTTTTACAAGGATAGTCCTTGGAATCTCAGTTGCCAACGGCATTTCTCACTTGAAATTGTAAGGCAGAGCTTGGTACCATGTAGAACTCTACAAAGTTATGCCTTGCATTTTTACAAGTGATATAGCTGGCAACTGTGTTTCCTAGGATTTTCCTTGTAAAAAGTCAAAACATTTTTACAGTTAGTCGGATGTGTATTAATACAAAAGAGTTTTTTCCATGCTTAATAACACCCCCCCCCCCCCCAACTTACTTGTTACTAACTGCTAAACATAAAAAATTACACTGCCATAACTTCAACAAATGACTTCTCTTTTTTTAAAGTCACACATAGAAATTGCCGTTAAATTAAATTTCAAATTAAAAATAACTCAACACGTAAAAAATAACGTGAATTTCAGTCAAATAATTTCATTAAATATGAGAAAAAACACGCTTTGTAGTAAACAAGAAGAGAGTTGCTATTTACAACCAATTTTGATTTTCATATTTAATAAAACAAACTGAATAGGTCATATTATTTTTCAGAGAATAATTTCATTATTTACATGACAAGTAAGAGGATATTTTACTTAGCTTCTGATGAGAAAAACTGTTTCAAGATCTGTTCAGTGATAACATGAGATAATTCTTTCCGAATAACCGTATATTCACGCCGACAATCAGATGATGTATGTGAGATAAGTACAATTTTTTTATAATAAAAATATTTTTGTAGCCTAAACGGATATCAAAATACCTCGTTGATGTAAAAAAAAATTAGTTGGATAAAACTAATGTTATTTGTGACAAAATAGATTGTGTGACAACAGCAAAAAGTCACTTTGATCCATAACAGCGAAGAATTATTTTATAAACAAAAATTTACCTACTAACTATATTTATATTTTATGTTTATTTAATTGTATATTCCAATTTATCAGAATTGTCTTGTTTGGGAAAATAAAAAAAAAATAGTTTTTTCAGGCCAACAGAGATTCAACTTAGTGTAATTTAAGTACTTATTTAATAGTGTTAACTGTCTTAGATCAGTGAAATTGGTTCAAATTGCTACTCAGGGGTGGGTGAAGTTCAATTTTTCATTTCATATGATTATACAGTGATTTACACTACTTATACCTATGGCCGCTCAACAATGAATTCTGTTGGTTTAAACGACAGCAGCAGATCTTAATCATAGTTTACAGTTAAAACCATATTTATTTCTCAAATCACTTATTCGGATTGACAGCATGGTTACACGACACAGCAAAACTAGTTCAAGTGAGTAGGCTAAGTTTAAGTAACTTAGTTTAATATTTACAAGAAAATAATATTTTTGAGACAGAAGCGCTTGCCAAGTAACACTTCAATCGACAGTTTATGCCTGAAACGTTCACAGTTTTTATGTTTACGTGTCGGTTTTTGTTAGAAAGGAGAAATAAGTACCACACATTTTTAGAGTATCGTTATTATTTCACAAAAATAAAATTTCTGTTCATTCATGTTCTTTACCTGTTGATTTTTCTATTGCTGTACGAATTTCGTTCGGCCATCTTTTTAAAAAGTTTTTGTTTATGTCACACCAGCCGCTCGCAAGCGAGCATAGAAATATACGTTGTTACTGAAGTACTTTCAAAACCAGTTTAATCTGAATGAGAAATAACCTCGACAGGAACATGTTCGGAATAGGCAAAAACATAAACAGTTGTTGAGGTATGTAAACATGTTCCAATGTAATAGTTAAAAGTGCCGAGTAAACATGGCCTAAGGCCTGTTCTACAATGACACGGAAAAGAAGAAGCATCAGGTAAACGGAGACGGATCTCCCTTAACGTTTCACTTTCGTGTCTGACGCTTCCACAATACACGGAAACGTAACGAATGGCCAACCGATTAATAATGTTTAGCGGTTTTTGAAAAATTAATTAAAATTTAAAAAAATTAGTTCCGAAAACGCACCATTATTAGGAATTACATTCACAATTAAAATATACCACCAAGCTATGATAGGACAATAAACATGCTTTGTACGTGAAACGGTTTTTAACGTATTTAAAATTTAAACACGCTTCGCTTTATACTCGGCTTTCGTTAGTAGCACGGAGCAACGTAAAATGGAAGAGCTCCGCTTTGTTTAGTTAATTCGTACGGGACCGTCTCCGCTGGGAAGCCTAAGATGTACATCAAGTTCTGTCCCTGCACGAACACGCCCGAATATTCACCTTCGGCTAACCTCGGGTTTAATTATATTTATTTATATTATGTAGCTATAGGCTACTAACCTAACCAACCGTCCATAGTGTTTTAAAGTGTCTTAATGTAGCTAACCTAACCGACCATTTTTAATATTTGAATTAATTTTTCCTGCTCAAAAATAAAACAAATCCAGAGGTTGGCCGAAGGTGAATATTCGGGCGTGTTCGGGCGGGGACAGAGCTTGATGTACATCTTAGGCTTATCGTCTACGCTCCCGCGCCTAAGCATATGGACGAAGCATTCCGTCGAACGCGCTCACAACATGGCCGTGAGCCACCCTTCCGACAAGCAACACCCCCCACCCCCCTCACCCATGGAGCAAGTTTATTACGCGCCCGGCAAGTCGCGGCCGTATAACCCCACCACCAACAACCCCTTCTTTTCCCTGCGCGCGCGGCCAGATATATAGATATATTTTTTGTCGGGGGTGGTTTAGGGCGTCTCGGCGACAAAAGGGTTCCCGGAGGCCTTGAAGGGGGAGAGTTTCGTGGGGAGGAAAGTGTCCTTGAAGTCGGAAGAAGGCCAGCCCGTCTGCGCAAGGATACAGCGATGGCGGTCGCATCGTGATCCTACTTCATATTTTGAGAAAGTAAAATAGTTTAAAGTCGGCTTCACTTGCCATCTTAAATATTTGATGTTTTCATTTATTGCAGAATTAATGAAGTGTTTTGAAAGTGAAATTTTTTAAGCAGTTTCTGTTAAAATTTTAACCTGATGTGGAAATAAAATAATAGCTTCTAGTCATTGTCCAAAATATAAATAGTTAAAAAAAAATTAATATTAGGCCTAGTCGTCTAAAATTTTTAAAACAAGCGTATAATAAGTAGTATATACCTATAAATTGACAATATTCGCTAAAGAAACAAAATGCAATGAATATGTAATGGAACATTCGAATAACGTGTTTAAAAAAATAAATAAATATAAAAGCATGGCAATTCAATAACTAAAAATTATATGTTATGTCAAACCTTAACATAAGGACAACACAGAAAATAAACTAAAATTAAAAGATTTTTAGTCAAAATGTAACAATATGATAACCTGTTTAATTTCTTCAGCTCAATTTATTACGTATTCAATAAGAGTATGCATTTCATCATTTATATAGAAAGAGTGAAAAATAATTTCTTGACAAACTTTATCAAATAAAGCTGTGATAACTTAAAACAAACCATCTTAGAGTATCAAATTGAGTCGACAACTAACCTGTTTTTAGCGTTGACTTGGGTACCCTACAGTAGGCTTCTAACACTTTTTAGGACGGCAGAAAATACCTTCTTCTTGTGAATTTATACACTCTAACTCAACATTACTTGCAACGCAAATTCAACCACTCTGGTCTATTATTTTAAGGCTCTCATTTATGTATTTCAAATCTGAAAAGCATTACGTTATTTATCGGGTTATAATTGTTTTCTTGTAACATTTTTGAAGACAATAGGGTAGGCATATAAACCTAAGAAGCTCTAGTTTAAATGAGTTTTTTTTGTGAAAATAAATTACTAAACTGTGTCAAGTTTGGAGCACATGAATTTAATGCTCATTGATGTAGGGGTACTATATTATTGTCATTTTGAAGTTTTAAATAATTATGCTCACATAACATTCCAAGATGGTTACACTAGAGTCGGCGTTTAAGTTTTTTCTATTTGTATTTTTTTGAAAAATTTCTAGCACTAAATATAAGGCTACGAATTAAGACGCTCGTTTACGTCTTCGTGGTAGGCCTACCTAGCAGTTCGCCACAGGAGTCTAGTGGCCCTACAAGGCTAACGCCACACTTAGGTATTTCACTGATTCTGTGCGAAGCAAAGCGCATATGCATCTGCAACACTTTTTTGATAACACTACGGTGCTGTTGGCACGCCCCTGACTACTTTGAGACAGTTATAACTTATACAAGAATAAGTTGTTACTTAATCACAGGAACGATCAAAGAATGTGATCTTGTTATCGATCTTTGAGGCATTTTTAAAGGATTCATTAATTCGAGAACAAGATTTTATAGCTTTTATTTTTAGGCAACTTTCGTTTTTAAAACAAGAGATTTTGGTGATATTGTTTTATTAATTTATTTATGAACTCTGATTATTCATAAATAAAACAAAAATTTTAACAAATACAACACTTACTTGTTCAAAACTTCACCAAAACAGTGTCATTTTGGCTAATACATTATAACTTTTTTTCCAGTCTAATAGTTGGTTATAAGCATATAGGCTATAACTACTGGGAACAATAGAAATAAGTCTACAAGTATATGTGCGTTCGAAAAATGTACCAATGTCGTAATGTAAAAATTATTTACTAATAGTAATTGCAATATATTTTTCTTCAATCTAGTATCAACTCCATTCTAAATAATTTCATTGAATTTAATATTTAAAAGATAACATTTTTTGTGATCTGAGGTGAGTTTTGTTCGCCGTTCGGAGCTTTATGGGGTATTAAGGGGCCCGCCTCGTCAGGGGTGTATGTGTGTTAGTGAGGCGGGATGATAAGCGCGACGCTCGCTGGTGCTTCCAGCGCGGTATAGCCTCTAAGCGCAAGTCTCTAAACTGGCGCGCATTCGTCTCGTAGTCACAGGATAACTGTGAAATTTGAGCGGTGACCGTAACATTATATGGCGGAGAAATGAAGATAAAGGTGTTATGCAAGCCCCTTAAGTGCTTTCAAGAATATGTACTGATTGTTTTATGCCTAAAAATTACTCTGAAAACACGCGTTTTAGGCATTTTAACGCTTCTAAAAATACAGTTTAAATTCTTAATACGAAATTAAAAGTACTTTTCGGTCCTCAGAGAACTCTTAAATGCTATTCGTAAATAGGCCCCACTCGGATATCTTGAGTAGTTTTGAATTCGCGTTGTTTTTCCTGAAGCTCTGCACACCGTATATGTGCCCAGGTAGGCGGGCCCCTTAACTTGCGTTTCGTTATTGTATGGTGGTACTGAAATATTTTTCGGCGTTATTTCGACTTTACCGAAAGTTCACAATATATGCCCAATCTTGTCCATATTCACCGCGTGAAGGCATGTTGAGTATGTTGGAATAACCGCGGCTGTACGCGTGGCTATTCTGCGCCCGGGTCGCTGCGTCATTTCTCCTCGCGCGCCTCGCACCTGCCGAGGTCATTCCAAGGAGGCCAACAGCCGCCACGAAAATATCCCTCCGAGCCGGCAATCTTCGTCCTCCACAACCCCGAGCCGTCAGACGCGCGCTTGATTTACGGACGTCTGCGACTGCGCTTTGTTTTTTGTTGTAGTTGTTGTCGATGTTGTTGATGTTGCGCCGCGCCGCGACCCTCCCTCCGTCGCTGCAGCGCCATCACGCCCCGCGCCATCGGAGTTTACGCGGTGACAGTTGGTACGCCTCCAGCCGACCTCCGGTCCTCGGCATGGGGAAATGCATTTAAGTATTCCTTCGGCGCTCGTTCGGGGCCTCCGCCCGCGGATTGACAAGTTGTTTAATGTTTACCCGCCCTTCCCTGGCATTTACGTCGTGTTTCTCTTAACACGCCGCTCGGGTCTAATTTTGTGTATGGACTTTTTTTTTTTCCCCACCCCTTCCCGAGACCAAGAGTAGAGAAAAGCACTTCGCGGGGAATGTAAAATTAGACGAAGTTGTAACAAAAACATTAAAGAATTTTAAAAAAAAAGTTTGTGTGCGGAGTCCACGCGCGACATAAGTGAATCCTCTTGCTTATTGTATGGTTTGGTATTGGAAACATAATAGGTACTCTTTGGTTCAGGTCACAGATCAAAAACAATAGATGCAGCTAGTGGATGATGAAGAAGCTTCGATGCCAATCATTTCGAATTCTTACAGTAATCGTGGTGAAGATTCTGGCTACTATGGCGATGGCGACAGTGACTTTTAGGCCGACGATAAAACAGAATATTTAAGAGATATTAAAAAATGGTTTTTATTTTAAAATTGTATTGCTTTATTTTTCGAAATCTGATTTATAAATAAGACTGAGTTCTCGCGATTGCGTGTCCAGTTTGTGCATTGCACGTCTATTTTGTGTCCAGTGTGTCCATTACATGTCCATTGTATTCCAGTGTTTGCATTGTATGTTCGGTGTGTGTCTCTTGCATGTTAAGTGTGTACACTGCGTGTCCCAGTGTGTATCCATTGCGTGTCAGCCTACACTGCGTGCCAATCCCGTGTCAAGTGTGTCCATTGCGTGTCCAGGGTGTAAATTGCGTATTCAGTGTGTACATTACATCACCATTGTGTGTCCATTTCAATTTTTTTTGTGATAATTTCACGCCCAGTGTGTCCATTGTGTGTTCGGTGTGTGCATTTTTTGTCAACTGCATGCCAGGTGTGTGCATTGTGTGTCCATTTCATGCCCAGCATATCCAGTATGTCCATCGCATATTCAGTGTGTGAACTGCATGTACAATGCGTGCCTAGTGAGCATTGCGTGTCCATTGCATGTTCAGTATGAAAATTTCATTTCCAGTGTTTGTCCAGCGTTTGTCCAGTTTGTGTCCAGTGTGACCATTGTGTGTCCTTCTCTTTTGTTGAATGTGTGTTGTTTCTTTAAATGTGCAAAGTAAAGACTGTTGTCAGGTCATGATTGACCTCGAGGTTCGGATAGCCTGGTCTATATGCCTGTCATTGAAAGTGACATGTTTAAAATGTTCGTCTAGTATCGACGAAAAAGGCCTCTTGATTCGAAGATGCTTGGCCTGTATGAAGATTTGTTTCTTATTATTCGTGTTGTTGGTTTTTTGTGGCGTATGGCCTGGGTTTAGCTCTGGTTTATGCGATATAAAATATTTTGGGGCTCAAATTTTACTTAGGTAGGCTCGTTTTCTACTCTCCTTCGGTTTTTCCCCACTTTGAAGCCATTCCACCAAGTACATTACATGTACTGGGTTATGATTTCAACCGAGTTTCTTCATATTGTCGTGATGGTCGGCAGGTGGACGGTCATCCGACACTTCTGCAAGCTTGCGAATGTCTCCCAGTTTGCGGCACGCAGCAAAAGATGGCCCTCGTACGGGCAGCCTCTGTCACTAGCAATTTTTAATAAATTTTAATACTTTTTCGGTAAAATCAGATAAAAATTATGGATTTTCAATATGGTGGACGTAACGCTAATTACAACTATGGCTTTCGAGGTCAAGGTCAAGGCTCCCCACCAGAGGCTTTTTTGGAGGCTTTAAAATAGGGAATTTTAGCTAGAATGGGGACATTTCAAATCTCTGGCTTTTATGGAAAATAAAATGGGAAATGTTTCCTCAAAATGAGATTTTTTTCCCCCGAAACAGGTAATATTTAGGAATTTTGAGTCATTTTTGAAGTTTTTTGAGGAAATTTTACACCAATATGGCCGCTGTGGTCTATCGGCACCACTCACCACAGCCACAGGACTGGTTATTATTTACTTCTACTGGAGTTTTTATTCAAGAGGCTTTTTTTACACGCTTTATATTAGGTTCACCTGCATGTTTGTGTGTATGTTTGTAACCGACTCCTTTGGGTGCGATTTTGACCCACTTTAAAAGGCAAGATTTCATCAAAACTTTGTAGATTTATCGAGGACCGATGGCAATACACTAATTTGATAAGATTATTCCATTATTTAATTTACGAATGTGGGCTGGTAACTGTTTGACTGTAGTGACATGTGCCGTTCGCAGGGCAAACAAAGATAAAATTTTCAGTGATAGATCTGAAACGGTTATTTTTCCGGGCCAAGTATTTATGGTGTGTGAATTTCCGAATTTCCTTGCACTCCAGACTGCTATGCCGCTGTTGGCGCCACCTCTTTGGAGGTTCATTTGCAAACAAGACGTTTCCACGAAGAGCTGGTTTAGTGTGGGTTTCGTTACAAATAGACAGTCTACTTGTAGTACTCCGAGCCAAGAGTGTTTTTTTCGAACCCTCTCCGTGATTCATTCCGCATGTGTCCACGAGTTACTTTGCTCTATGGAAAGTGACCTTTAATTTAGTTCTTGCTCTTTCCAGTTGGCGTCCCCGGCAGAGAAATGGAATAAACACTACAGGTCGCTGCCACCTCCTCCGCCCTTAATCCCGTCCAACAGGTAAGCCTGCTCTTACAGTATCTACTGTAGATCGTAGATGTTTGGATACGTTTAGACTTATGGATTCAAGCATGTCAAAGCAGCAGTGCCGGATCTACTATCAAGAAACTACGCTCTGCTATAGCTTGACCTAGGGACCAACGTATTTTTTTTACCGGTTGATCTATTCATACTTTGTTGATGAATAATTGGTGTCAATTTTTGGCATTCTGACAAGTTATCTGGAATATGTAACTATGTGTTAAGTGCACTGATAAAAAATGATAAATTGAGTCAACCCAAAGCTTGATGAAAAAGTGTCGAACCTACATGTTTTTGTGATGTATGTATGAATACATCGTTATAAAATCTAAATCACCCAAAATTAATTTGAATTAGTTCAGTGGACTAAATTAAAGAGCTAAACTAGTTTGTTTTCATTGTGGTTTCAACTAAATCTGAGTTCAAACAAAAAAAATTGGCAATATTTACAAATAATCTTCATGTTGACTTTTTTTGCTAGGGTGCGATTAATATACATTATTATTTTAATGATACTGTTAACGTGCTCAAGTAATTAAGTACACCCCGGATTTGGAGCTGTAATGACCCTTTATCAATACTGCAACTTGAATGAAGGACCCTGACAACCTTTTGATTGTAAACACTTTTAAGTATTCGTTGTCCAATATGTTTTCAATTCCTAAATATTTAATTGTGCAAAAATATTTACAACTGTTATGCAGAAATGGGATCTGCTTATGCAAGTTGATTAACAAGTCAGAACAAGAATTATTGCCATTTTTACTGAATAAAGTCATTGATCATCATCTAGGGAGCTGGTAACAATTGGAAAAATTTCGTCTTTTCATTTTACTAGTACCTAAAGATGCATATGCGACGCGAAAACGAAAATTTAGCTTTAAATAGTATGAACAAGTAACATAACAGAGAACTACGAACGGTATCTACTGAGCGTTATGCTTTAAAATCAGTAGCCTACATAGGCCTAGGTAGGCTACGAAAAAACTTTCTTGTTTCCTGTTTAAAATAATTATGGAGATAATAAATAAATTAGTAAGAGTTATTTCAATCATTAAATTATTGGAACGAAAAATCAAAATAATGACTTTCTTTTAACGGGTAACTGGTAAAACATATCTAAAAAAAATCAGAAACTGTAAGTAAAGCCAGGTTACTTGTGGTATGTAAATGTTAAAAACTCAATTTCTTCACTATAGGTATATACGGAAGTTACTGTAGAATCAAAGTGAGTGTCCGCTGATTTGGAGAAAAACATTTTTTATTTTATTTTAATGAGTCCATAAAAACACGTAGCAATCTTGTCTGAGAGAAAGAGTTTTTTTTTTTTCCTGAAACTACAGGTAGGTAAAGTTCAGGTCCGCGCTCTTGCTTAAGAGTTCGGAAAACCTTTCAGGTTGAAACGATGGTTCTCAAAATGAGACATTCGTAGCTACTGAAATTCCTGAAAGACATCTTTGGTGAGTTACAGCCCGAAGCCCCGATGCCACCCGCGGCGGACAGTCACTCTGAAGGGACGATACGGTATCTAATGCCTCGCTGGCGGAGGATAGCGCACGAGTGCTATTTCAGGCGACATTCGGAACCTTGGTTCTTGTTCTCGTCCCGTCCCCCCCCCCCCCCCCCCCGGCAATACCGTCCATTACCCACTCAGCCGCGCGCCAGAAGCTACAGGGGCCCGACGCCATATATCTGCCCCCAACTACCGGGCGGGTCCCGTGCTATCAGGAATACACCCGCCAGTCGGGTCCTGCCGCCGCTATCAGCAGGGCAGCCGGCGAGAGCAGAGGAGCAGATGTGCGTGGCTATCGCGCCTCTCGAGGTGGATGACTTCGGCCTGATGTGACCGCCTATCACGGCCCTGCAACGTGAGTCGGTCGTGCAACGAGAGTATGCTTTGTGGAGTACTTAGATATGCCTCAATTGGGCTTGCAGAGGCGCCTCCATATACGACAATGCCTTGCAGCAAAGTTTTAACAACAGAGAGCTGAACATCACAGAAAATACGTAAAACGAAGATATTTTTTTTATATTTATTTACAAACATATATATTTTTTGATAGTAAACATAAGTCGTAGGGAAAATGTATTTTAATTTTTTTTTACCTGGACCACAGATAGCCAAATATCTCTCTGTATGTTTGTACGCAGAAAGGGAAAGTTAAAAATTGTGCCATATTAACATTCTCTGCATTACTTGCGTCTTGTCGCTGTTATGATTTCTAAATCCGTCAAATTTATGATAAACACGTTTTTAAGGAAACGGTTTTTTGCTTTACTTTCTAAAATCGTGACAGAAACAATAGTTTAAATAAATCATGGGGTGAACTTAGAATCATATAATAATGGATTTAGGTATCATAGATCTAGAGGCATTTATATTTTTGTGAATCATTACATTCAAGGTAAGGTCAGTTTACTCAAATTACCTAACAAATGTTCAAAATCAGATCATAAATGGGTAGGTACTATAGGCGCGGACCGTCGCCAATACTGTGCCCAGACAGTTACAAGAACTAACTCTGCTAATGGTGTTTGACTTTTCCAAACATGATGATAAAATAAATTATATCATCGACTGTAGAATCGAGATAACGACTAGCGGGAATATTCCACCAAACACTTTTGCAATGCCTGATACTTCATAACCGACATGCATTTTACAACTGTCGATACAAGTTTGTTAAATTTCTCTTATAAATTCTGGTGCGTTTGCGAGTTGAATTTAGTTATGATAGAGCATTGCTTGTGTCAAAATGTACTACAACCTTCAAGGTTTCAAGAACAAAACTGAATCGTACCTAATGTGATAATGAGAAGACGACAGCAGGACTCAAACCCACACCTTCCGGCCTCCGTATCCTTGAAAAGTACGAGACAAAAAAATAAGAGAACCAACAAATGGTCTAAAGGGGAACGTAAGAAAATTCCCTTTTACCACGTAAAAAAAATCACTAGACGACTTGCTTCTGTAGAATCTACGTGATATGGTTTACGTTGCCGGGCCCAAGCAAAAAATCTGGCTGAGTAAGTTTTGCGATGGAGCAGCAGAAATTGTAGACCTGCAGACCGACTACAGCTATCCTTCCCTGCGCAAGCTTAGTGCAATCTATGACGACTGCCCTCTAGTTTGCGAAAAGATTAAATGCGAATAGACCTGTGCCTGGCGCAACTCGCAGCTGATGGTTCGCTGAGTGCTTTTAGACTTGTTTGAGCCTGAACGTTTCCTGGATAGGCTATATAAAAACATGCAACAGTTTTTACCTTCTATTGTCTTCCGACCTGCAAGACGATGTTATATTTCAATCCTGTCAACGTGTACGTGAGAATAACACCTACCTTCAGCAGTGCCGAGTACATCTACTGGGAATACAAAGATACCTGCGATGGAGGGGCTCAGCACTGGTGATTTTCGCACTTTCCTTTGTTATACAAACAGACTCAGCAGCTGTTAGATTGCTGTGAACCTGGAAACTTAGTCATAATTCTCATGGTATAGTATACCTACCATCCTTCTAGGCTGCATCGAAGACGTGGTTGCTTCTTTGGCACGTGAAACACCAAACTGTTCTGGTCAAGACTTGCAATTTGTTGTTTCTTGTGATACACCTATACAGACGCCCAAACGACAGAGGACAACACGTCTCGTTGTTGCTCTGAAACTGTTCCTGTCCCAACAAGCACCTAGTCAAAGCCCTGTCGTAACCATGGTCATAGACATCGTCTTCCATGTCTCATCGAGGTGGTCAGCTGTGGAAATGTCATAAAGAGTTTCGAAGAAAGGATAATCTGAAATGGCATTTAATAACTTGCGAAGAAAGTGCTTCCCTCTCCAAACGACAGAGAACGCCGTGGAAGAAGACTTGTTGTGGTGCATCAATGAGTATGGCTATATTGATGAAAGCCAATAGACATTAATGTAACGTCTGTGCAAAAAAAAAAATTCACGTTCTCTCGAGGTACACGGAAACAGGAGAAAAGAGAATGTTCGAAGAACCCACCATGCTTGGTGTTTCTCTGTGATGTCATGCATGGTTTACACGTACTGATAATTTTCGGAGGCATATGGCTATGTTAGCAAATTTACCGAATCGAGAGAAATTGTTTAGGTCTTGTGGGTTTTTTTCTGGTTGGAAAAGCCCTTCCCGATATTGGCTTAAAGTTGAAAATCTGCTGGTTTATAGGGTTTGGAAATTGTGAGCAAAAGTAAAACCTTTAAAATTTAGTAAACATTTTAATTATTTTATTCAGTAAATCATGAAGTTATAAAAACATTAAAGCGTATCGATCGTAGCATTTTATGGAATATTATAATTTCCCTTTTTTTTAACATATTGTATATAAAAGTTTAGGGTTTTTGTGTGAACTGAAATTATCATTTGATTTTAAGTATTTTACGTCGTTTTATTTTAGTTGTATTAAGCAACGTTTCAGCACTAGAGCGGTTCGGAAAAAAAAATTAATTAATTTTACCCATCGCCCTACTATTTGAAGCGCGTGAAACAAGATACTTAACCAACTAATTAAAAAATCGAAGCGCACTTATCAGAACTTCTGAACGAAAAAAAAAAAAACGACAGCCTAAAAGGTCTTAAATTTATAGGACGTCGGAACGCGGGCTAATCAGCAGTCGTAAAACCACGGCGGTTCATGAGCCGAAAAGTTAAGTAAAAGTCACTGCGATATCGGAGATAGTCGTGGCCAGCTGCTACACACTCCTCGTTAGCTTCTGGACAGGCTGCAGGCTGCAGGGAGCTCGTTAACTGCACAGCGCGGTGTCTGCGGTGGCCCTTAGCAGAGTCTTTTAAGATGTTGTTCACACCGAGCAAAGATGCGTACGAGTGAAACTGCTTCACATGTGGGAAACTCTTGACCATCGCAATCAACAAAATTTAAAATTTTGCACTGAATTTGTATTTCCAATACAGACGCATTTTGTTTGCTTAGTTTGCTTGCCTTAAGAATATATATATATATATATATATATATATATATATATATATATATATATATATATATATATATTCTATTGTATGGTTATACGGATCAATTTAGTTGATTCGAATAAATGTTCGGTTAAAAGAATAAATTTTATATTTGTTCAAAATTGTGTTTTTTTCGGGTCAATTTTTTCCTATATTGCGTACGCCCAACTTCAACTTCAAATAAGTATATTTTACAACAGAAACATAACGTTCGTTTCGCTATACACGAGCATTATTGTTTAGAGATAGGCTCATTTCGTAGGTGTTTATTTCATCGTGGTGAAAAATTTAGCTGTGGTTACAGAAAAATGTTTTTTTTTGCCCAAATAACAACATCTCTAATCGTGTAGCGACAGTATTTTGGTAAAAAAATAAATATTTATTTTATCCCTGCATAAACCCTTGATAAGGTATATAATATGTCTTATGATATCAAAATACTTTATAGTCACTGCAAAACCACTTTTCTTCTTTTCAGTAATAGGAACAACAGTAATTTTGTGGACTTTTCAACGAATAATTCACCCCAAATGAACGAAAGTTTCTTCATAGTTTTACAAACTGTATCTTATTGGAAACTACGCTAAATTTATAATTCCGAATTTTGTGTTCCTAAGTGTAAAACGTAAACATTGGTGGAGTATAAAGAGTGTTTTTTGCTGTGAACTTGTCAAGTTACCATAAAAAGTAGATTCTTTAGAGAATATGTTTAAAATAAATAAATCCATGGAGATTTCTTGATAATTTATAGCCAGTATACCACGAGATTGTGGTTTGTATACTCTGCTGACATTGACCTTACCTTTTTGTCGTCCAAATTGTTTCCATATTGAGATGTCTCATATAGGTACCTACATTTTTGTGCTAGCTATGAGCTCATTCTAGTTATGGCCCTACTGAAATGTACAAAATATTAGAAAATATGCATGGGTCTACGTCAGATGTCCCAGCTTTTAAATGGAATGAGGTAGATAACCACTTTAGGAAGGAATCACAGCCACAATCAAGAGAAAAGCTCGAAGTCTAACTCATTGCCTTTCTCAACCAAGCTAAAAATAAAGTAGAGAAGTAAAAAAAGGAATGTAAAATATAAAACAATGTTCCTCACAAACAATTTTGGTAAAATGTTACATATATTTTCTCAGTGATATGATAACATAAGTTCTAGTAATTAATGTAATACATTTTCTGCAAAAAAAAATAGTATAACGGCCCAAAAATCCTTTTAGAATCACAAAAAAAAAAAAAAATACTGCCAAACTTGCGTTTGTTCTGTATATTTACTTTGAGACTACAATGTAGTAAATGTCTTAATAATAAAACATTTGTATTGCATCGTTCAGAAAAAAATATTATTTTAAAAAATTACACCATTTTCTATACACCTACTATTACTTTTATTTTGCAAATAGTTGTAATTTTTTTTAAGTTTTGGTTTTTGAGCTGTAAGTGTGGGTTTTGAGCTTGACTATTTCAATGACCTGTATACTGTTGCTCTAACCTTGGTACATTGAAATAACTTGTGTTTTCTTCTTTTACAATAACTTGCGGTTAAATTATTTTTTTTACTTTTTTATTTACTGACCTTAAAACATTTTCACATGTCAGAAATATAAATTTCAGATAAAGAAAGTAAAAAAAAAAATTGTATGTATGCCTATAGGTAAATTATCCGTGTAAACAACTCATAGTTAGGGACACCTGTATTTCGCGATTTCATTTCATGTCAAGGTATTTCACAAAACACTGTAGCTTTTTCTAAGAGTCATGGCAAATTGTGAGGGTGCAGCAGTACGGTGACCACATTTTCATTGGCCCCTTCAAGAGCGGGACGACACCTCTCACCGACCTCAGCCAATAACCACAGGAGAAAAGCTACAGTATTTTGTGAAATACCTTGACACGAAATGTATTCGCAAAATACAGGTGTCCCTACTCATAGTTAAAAAAGAAAACCGAAATTAACGATAGGCCTATATATATATATATTGGCATTGTACGAATATGTACGAGAAAAACATTTTTATATATGTGTCCTGCAAGTATTGACTTTAAACCAGTTTATATTTTGTTGGTTGGTGAACACTTCGGGTTAGGCCCAAGCCTGTGGTGTCACATCTCTGTAAGTATCGTCTCAGTGCCGGAAAGCTATCTCCACTCGGAGAGTCTGTCAAGTTTCCCTTCCGCGTGAATATATTCCAGGCATTTTGAATACCGACTTTCCCTTTTACCCCACCCACCATCATTTTGTTTGTGTGTGTGCGGGAGAGCTGGTCGTATAAAGCCCCGAGGGCAATGAAAGTCCAAAAGGGAATCAAGAGCAAGGTCGAACTTCCACCCTCGACCCTTTAACGAATATCTTTCCCGTTCAGGCCTGCGTGGGACGGGGGGTGGTGGGGGTAGTTTCTGGTATTGTGACCGCCACGGGGTCCTCGGCCGCCGGCCAGGACGGGCCGGCCACAAAAACAAGGCGAGGGTCGGTCACGCTCGCAGCGCATTCGTCGCGACCGTCGGCGGCGCATGACGGCTTGCACTTTTATGGCGGTTCCTCGTTCGAGTCGGCCTTCGGAATAAATAAACACTCCCTCCCTCCCTTCCCTAACCCCCTCTCCCCTTGCCGACGATCCCGAACCCTTCCCGCACACAGGGGAGAAGTGACTGCAGAGTTTACGTAGACAAAACATATTTGTAAAACCTTTTTAAACGTAGACTGAATGTTTATAAAGTATGCCGAAACATCAAACATCAAGAAAAGATATTTTTTTTTGTTTAAAAAATAAATATTTTTTTCGTTATGGTTAATCAGATCAACTTAACTGTTCCTAATGAATATTTAATCAAAAGGAATGTTTCGCTGTTCAATCAATTTTTTTTTCCCGATTCAAATGTTTCCTATAGCCCCTATCGTGCACGCTCAACTTCTACTTCCAACTAAATGTTCGTTTCACTATATACCTACTTGAGTAAATTTCGTTGGCGCATTGATTTAGCAATTTCTTTATAAAAAAAGGCCTTAAATGACTTATTATTATATCATTACAATTAATACTATGAGATTTATTAATATATTAGTGAAATGCAATATACGATCGACATTGGGGCCAGGAAAAACAATAAAACCGATGTCTTAAACAATTTAAATCCATCACTGAAATATGTGAGTAAAAACTTACCAAAAAATGTTTTGGTTTTAATCGATTACGATAAAAGGAATTTTAACTTAAGTTTACGCAGAGAAACGTTGCTTATTGGCATAATTTCGTTTATGTTTGTCATTATAATTTATAAAAATATTATTTACTGTTACATCTTTTTTTTTAAAACTAATCTTTGTTTTTCACAGCGCGAATCAAACAAATTCTGTTTAATATTTTTATCTATAACCTTCTATTGTAACAGAAAATGAAACACTGCTATTAAGTACACCTAAGAAATGTTCTGCTATCTTTTCTTCTGTAATCTCAAGACTTTTTTTAAGAAAAGCTTGTTTGTAACATAATGTAAACGTAATATGCAAGTGTCATTGCAACAAAGTCCATAAATCTTCTTGCGGCATAAACAAACAAGTCGAAAACATAAAAGTGCGAAGAACAGGATTTTCCCTTGGCATGACCTGTTGCTGCAAGAAGTTTTAGCATCTGACCGATTGTGAAAGCTCACAGTTCTTGGTAAACCAAGGAAGTCTACGACTCGGAGTCGCATTTTTGCTTTGGCAAAAAACCGCATTTGATCACTTGAATTCCTGATTTAAAAAAAATATTGGTTGTCTGTAAAGTCGGTTAACCCTGACAACGTCATAACAAAACATTGATGAAATTATTGCATACTTTTATGAATACAATTGAATAATTTTTATTGAAATATCACTATTTTGTATGGATACAAAGAAGAAGTGAAATGAAATCTACAATATAATTGATAAATTTACTTTTTTGGCACTCATTAATTCAAATATGTTTATTATTTTAACGAAGAGATTATTTTAACTATAACTTTTATACATGTTTGCTATTTAACTTCTTCCAATCTGTGTTATTCTGTTAAGGATAGGACGATGATAGGAAAAGTAGGAAACGAATGGGAGTGTTTCAAGTTTAATGTGCCTCGAAAAAGTCAAATCGATGGTTGTTCCAATCGAGTGAAAGAGAGATATATGCGGCGCAAGCGTACAATGAGCGTAACGGGACACAGCGTAACGGGACAATGTGCGTAATGGGACATTTTTTCGTGCGTGCAGCCGGCGTTCATCGTTCTACTAGACGTTGTCACGTCAAAAAGTAATCATTTTAAATGGTGCTGGACAGAGGCGTAATTTCAGCATTTTAACTGGGATGGCAAAGCATACCGGGGGTTTGGGGTGTGGAATGCCCCCATGTGTAGGGTGGCTGGGAGTTCCTCCCCGGAAATTAAAAAAAAACTATCATTTAATTAGTTTTTTAAGCATCTTCAGATCTTTTTTATTAAAAAACAAATCAAAACAGGTAAAACAATCATTGTTAATCACTTCAATTAATATCCAATCCATTTGTAAAGTAGATATCATTTACACACTCAAGAGTATGCCTATTTTTAATTGATCGAGTTTTCTGCCTGATATTTTATCACGTAAGTAAAAACGAGGCAAACATCAAATTGGCGTAACTAAATAGTAGGTTGGACGATTCTGGGTTGGCAACTGCCACCCATTGCCACCACCGAATTACGCCCAGGTTGCTGAATGAAACTAAAGTTACGTATTAAATAAGGCACCTGTGAAAATATGTAGGCTAGTCAACTTGTTTCTTCGCGTTTTTTCTAGGTTGATAATGTTCCAAAATTGGTTTTTTTTTCAGCACTAGCTTCGCACGGCTATACTAATAGAAAAAATTAAGCCACATCTCCCATTTACAGTAATGGTAAAATTAAAAAAAAATCAGTGAAAATTTATTACAATGCTAGTAGTATACAAATGTATTTCCTAGATCTGGCGCTGGCGCGTGGAGCCGAGAGCCGGCTCCGCCATCTTGGATTTGTAACGTCACGGCGACAAAAATTCCTCAAAATTCCTCAAAAATGCCTCAAAATGACTCAAAATTTCCCGTTTTAAGAAAAAATTTCCCGTTTTCGAGGGAAAAATTCCCGTTTCGAGGGAAAATTTCCCGTTTTAGTTCTTAAAAATCCCAGCGGCTAGAAATGTCCTGATAGAGGCTTAAGCATCCTTAACTCAAGCCTCAGTTAAGCCTCTATCAGGATGTGACCTTGACCTTTGACCTTGACCCCGACGGCCATCTTGGATCCACCATTTTGGATGACATCATTTCGTTTTCTCGAACATTCCAGCATTGTGTTATCCGCCATTTTGAATTATGACGTCATCGCTGCAATTTCCGTTACGGCCGCCATCTTTAAATTTATTATCCGATTTTAATGAAAAAAATTTTTAAAATTATAAAAAAAAATTAAATAATATAAATTTAATAAAATATTTATAAAAAACAAACATTTACGACACGGAGTTCGGAGTCCTCGGTTCGAACCCGGTGAGGGCAAAAAAAATAAAAATGGTGACCGATCCTTCCCCTGTGGCGGGGGGTGCTGGCAGACTGACCCCCACCACTTATGTCAATGCACATATACCATCAGGTAGTATGACGTCATGTCCGCCATCTTGAAATTTGGACGCCATCTTAAAAATCTTTATTTATTATCCGATTTTAATGAAAAAAATTCCAAAATTCATCAAAAAATTAACGTATTTGAATTCTGTTTGATTATATCGATGTACGTCCTTGGTTCGATTCCCGACGAGAGTAAACAGTCGATCCTTCCTCCATGAAAGCTACCTAGACTGATCTATCACCACCAATACCAAGGTATATATCGTCAACTGGTATGACATCATGTCCGCCATCTTGTCTTCATCCACTGGAGACCACCATCTTGTTTTCGTCTGCTAGAGTGTGCCGATATCATGTAGTATAATTATCTGGTCACCACACCTTTGACCTTGACCTTGAACCTTGACCTGGAATTTGACCTTGAAATTTGACCTTGACCTTGAAATTTGACCTTGACCTTGAACTTTGACCTTGACCTTGAACTTTGACCTTGACCTTGAAATTTGACCTTGACCTTGAAATTTGACCTTGACCTTGAAATTTGACTTTGACCTTGAAATTTTACTTTGTCCTTGAAATTTGACTTTGTCCTTGATGTCCATCACGGATCCGACATTTTATGTTCAGTACATGCTACCAGGAGCGACCACCTGCTGGAGTACACCATCTTGTGCGTGTACTCGTATTACCATCATGCTAGTTTTATTCTAACATGCTACAGTGCAGTAATCATTTATTATTACTGAGGTACCCACCATCTTGAAATTTGACCGCCATTTTGAAATCATGTAATTATTTAGCTAGAAATGCGGGAAAAATTCCAATAGTATCCGAAAAAATCATTTATCAATTTACAAATCGAATCGATGGATCCCTGTCCACGGTTCGATTCTTGACCAGAGACAGTTGTAACTAATTATTAAATAAAAATTAGGTTCTGTTTTCCATTACCTTTCGCAGAGTTTATTAATCATTCACTCTACGAATATCAACTCAACCAACGAATTAAATCAGTGCCGATTAGCCTATTATGAAAGTCTAATTTTTCAATAATCTGAATAACATAAAAGCCGTTCATGTACAAAGCCACACATATAGATCAATTGCCTTCAGTCCATGAGACCAAGTCATGTCATTATCAGACGTATAGGCTAGTCATTTCAGGACCACATGACCTTCGTAATCCATCGTGACATTTTTATACATTCTAAAGGACCAAGTAACCTTGTAAAATATTTTAGTAACACCAAGAGGTGATAAACTAGTAAATATTCAATCACTCCATTTTGTACTACGCGCAATCAACAAAACAGGAAGCACCGACAACGAAAAGACAGCACCACCAACGAAAAGACAGCTCATTTGGAAGCACCGACAACGAAAAGGCAGCACATTTGGAAGCACCGACAACGTAAAGGCAGCACATTTGGAAGCACCGACAACGAAAAGGCAGCACATTTGGAAGCACCGACAACGAAAAGGCAGCACATTTGGAAGCACCGACAACGTAAAGGCAGCACATTTGGAAGCACCGACAACGAAAAGGCAGCACATTTGGAAGCACCGACAACGAAAAGGCAGCATATTTGGAAGCACCGACAACGAAAAGGCAGCACATTTGGAAGCACCGACAACGAAAAGGCAGAACATTTGGAAGCACCGACAACGTAAAGGCAGCACATATGGAAGCACCGACAACGTAAAGGCAGCACATATGGAAGCACCGACAACGTAAAGGCAGCACATTTGGAAGCACCGACAACGAAAAGGAAGCACATTTGGAAGCACCGACAACGAAAAGGCAGCACATTTGGAAGCACCGACAACGTAAAGACAGCACATTTGGAAGCACCGTCAACGAAAAGGCAGCACATTTGGAAGCACCGACAACGAAAAGGCAGCACATTTGGAAGCACCGACAACGAAAAGGCAGCACATTTGGAAGCACCGTCAACGTAAAGGCAACATATTTGGAAGCACCGACAACGAAAAGGCAGCACATTTGGAAGCACCGACAACGAAAAGGCAGCACATTTGGAAGCACCGACAACGAAAAGGCAGCACATTTGGAAGCACCGACAACGAAAAGGCAGCACATTTGGAAGCACCGACAACGAAAAGGCAGCACATTTGGAAGCACCGTCAACGTAAAGGCAGCACATTTGGAAGCACCGACAACGTAAAGGCAGCACATATGGAAGCACCGACAACGTAAAGGCAGCACATTTGGAAGCACCGACAACGAAAAGGCAGCACCACCAACGAAAAGACAGCTCATTTGGAAGCACCGACAACGAAAAGGCAGCACATTTGGAAGCACCGACAACGTAAAGGCAGCACATTTGGAAGCACCGACAACGAAAAGGCAGCACATTTGGAAGCACCGACAACGTAAAGGCAGCACATTTGGAAGCACCGACAACGAAAAGGCAGCACATTTGGAAGCACCGACAACGTAAAGGCAGCACATTTGGAAGCACCGACAACGTAAAGGCAGCACATATGGAAGCACCGACAACCTAAAGGCAGCACATTTGGAAGCACCGACAACGAAAAGGCAGCACATTTGGAAGCACCGACAACGAAAAGGCAGCACATTTGGAAGCACCGACAACGAAAAGGCAGCACATTTGGAAGCACCGACAACGTAAAGGCAGCACATTTGGAAGCACCGACAACGAAAAGGCAGCACATTTGGAAGCACCGACAACGAAAAGGCAGCATATTTGGAAGCACCGACAACGAAAAGGCAGCACATTTGGAAGCACCGACAACGAAAAGGCAGCACATTTGGAAGCACCGACAACGAAAAGGCAGCACATTTGGAAGCACCGACAACGAAAAGGCAGCACATTTGGAAGCACCGCCAACGAAAAGGTAGCACATTTTGGATGCATCATCGAATAAGGAAGCACATTTGGAAGCTCCATCAACTAAAAAAGGCAAAAAGGAAGCACAAGTTACGAGATCTAAGTCTTAGTAAGAAATCATAATACAAGAAATAAAAACATTACATTCTTATAATTTAAATTATTTATTTTATTGCTTTACATTATACAAATGCAAGTAAAACAAGTCAATATTGTATGTAGCCAGCATTCCTCAGTTCCTTGATTATGAAGGATATTTCTTTGATGCACGAATAGTTTCCTGCACAAAGCGAACCATGTAGAAGTCTTAGCCGGTCAACCAATATGTTTGGATCTTTCCATGATGTGTAATCATTCTCTTGTACCACCATCTTCCTTGCACCTTTATAATAAATATTATGATCTCTGGTGTCTTCCGTTTTACCACCAACCTCAGGGTAACTTTCATGTTTGAGACGGTGATCATCACAAGCTTGATCAGATTTATTTAATATATCACGTCGTTTCCATCGTTTCGGTCTCAGGACACCGCCACATTCTTCGATCTTGTTAGCTTTAGGTGCTTCATCATAGTCTATGTCTTTGTCAACAGCCTCAGAGTCACTGTAACAATCACCGTAGAAGGAATCGTCTTCACCCAATTTACCGTAATAATTCGATGTTGATGATGTTGAAGTGTCTTCATCGTCTTAATGCTTCCTTTTTAGGAGTCCATCATTTTTACAAAGTAGGAAAGATTTACTTGAATTCGGCTGGAATATATTCTCACTTTTCACGTTAAGGATTCTTCCATTGTCTTCATTCTTCCGTAAATCATCAACCTTCTTCAATTTAAGTTCTTTGTCGAGATCAGAAGATCCAAGAAAATTATTGTTGTAATGCAGATCACTCTTCCTTAGGCTAGTAGATTCATCGTTGTCCTCTAGCTTGTACGCAGGCTTGGCGCTACAAGTTCTGCCATGTCTTTTTAGGCTCTCTCTCCGCGTAAACGACTTGCTACATCGAACACAACTTATCATATTGCGCAGTGGATTTTTAACACAGTCATTCTTCTCGTGTTGTCTTTTATTCTTTCTCAAGATAAACTCTTTACTGCAAAACTTACACCTATGTTCTTTCGATACAGCGTCAGATCCCAAATCGGAATTCATATTAGTTACTGAGACTAATGCCAGATACCAATTGAGTGTTTTAAATTAGATTCAATACTTAAATAGAAATTTTTTCATATTTCATCAGCGAGAATTAATATATCTCATGCAAAAGTACTTTAAGCATGTAGTTCTGCTTTTCAACAACAGATGTCGCCACATGTTGCTTGCAGGTAAATAATATTTAGTTCTTTTATGCGGGATGCGGGATGCTCACTAACGATCGCAAAAGAAGGATGGCTTCGCTAGACTCCAAGGAAAAGGAAGTTCGTCTTGCATGTTGGTGCTCCACAGATGTCTCATGGCGTAATATTAATTTGACTGAGTAATGATATTTGTTAATTCCACCTGATAAAAATATTGCAAGTTTTGATTTAGTAGCAGAAATTATCGAATTAAATGTAACTCCAAATAAAATGACATGTCTCATTAGACCAAAAAAAATCCCTGCAGAGAGCGGTTTCTCAGAATAGTCAGAAACACTTGAAGAAACCACAGGAATGATTGCAAGAACACGGGAAAAACCATCAAAATATTGTCAAGAATAATCAGGAGCACACTGAGAAAACCACCATAATATTAACAATTATAATCGGAAGCACACGGAGAAAACCATCATAATATTGACCAGATTAATCGGAAGCACACAGAGAAAACCACCACATGTTTTCTTTGATATCATAAAATTACAAGAAAAAATATTTAAATATAAAAATAAATTAATAAAAAAATAAAAAAAATGCATTAACAGTTTCTGCTAGCTTGTAAACTTATCATTGTTGAGCAAAGATAGAGTTCTTGTACAAGCCAGAAATTTATGCATTTTTTTTATTTTTTTATTAATTTATTTTTATATTTAAATATTTTTTCTTGTAATTTTATGATATCAAAGAAAACATGTGGTGGTTTTCTCTGTGTGCTTCCGATTAATCTGGTCAATATTATGATGGTTTTCTCCGTGTGCTTCCGATTATAATTGTTAATATTATGGTGGTTTTCTCAGTGTGCTCCTGATTATTCTTGACAATATTTTGATGGTTTTTCCCGTGTTCTTGCAATCATTCCTGTGGTTTCTTCAAGTGTTTCTGACTATTCTGAGAAACCGCTCTCTGCATGGATTTTTTTTGGTCTAATGAGACATGTCATTTTATTTGGAGTTACATTTAATTCGATAATTTCTGCTACTAAATCAAAACTTGCAATATTTTTATCAGGTGGAATTAACAAATATCATTACTCAGTCAAATTAATATTACGCCATGAGACATCTGTGGAGCACCAACATGCAAGACGAACTTCCTTTTCCTTGGAGTCTAGCGAAGCCATCCTTCTTTTGCGATCGTTAGTGAGCATCCCGCATCCCGCATAAAAGAACTAAATATTATTTACCTGCAAGCAACATGTGGCGACATCTGTTGTTGAAAAGCAGAACTACATGCTTAAAGTACTTTTGCATGAGATATATTAATTCTCGCTGATGAAATATGAAAAAATTTCTATTTAAGTATTGAATCTAATTTAAAACACTCAATTGGTATCTGGCATTAGTCTCAGTAACTAATATGAATTCCGATTTGGGATCTGACGCTGTATCGAAAGAACATAGGTGTAAGTTTTGCAGTAAAGAGTTTATCTTGAGAAAGAATAAAAGACAACACGAGAAGAATGACTGTGTTAAAAATCCACTGCGCAATATGATAAGTTGTGTTCGATGTAGCAAGTCGTTTACGCGGAGAGAGAGCCTAAAAAGACATGGCAGAACTTGTAGCGCCAAGCCTGCGTACAAGCTAGAGGACAACGATGAATCTACTAGCCTAAGGAAGAGTGATCTGCATTACAACAATAATTTTCTTGGATCTTCTGATCTCGACAAAGAACTTAAATTGAAGAAGGTTGATGATTTACGGAAGAATGAAGACAATGGAAGAATCCTTAACGTGAAAAGTGAGAATATATTCCAGCCGAATTCAAGTAAATCTTTCCTACTTTGTAAAAATGATGGACTCCTAAAAAGGAAGCATTAAGACGATGAAGACACTTCAACATCATCAACATCGAATTATTACGGTAAATTGGGTGAAGACGATTCCTTCTACGGTGATTGTTACAGTGACTCTGAGGCTGTTGACAAAGACATAGACTATGATGAAGCACCTAAAGCTAACAAGATCGAAGAATGTGGCGGTGTCCTGAGACCGAAACGATGGAAACGACGTGATATATTAAATAAATCTGATCAAGCTTGTGATGATCACCGTCTCAAACATGAAAGTTACCCTGAGGTTGGTGGTAAAACGGAAGACACCAGAGATCATAATATTTATTATAAAGGTGCAAGGAAGATGGTGGTACAAGAGAATGATTACACATCATGGAAAGATCCAAACATATTGGTTGACCGGCTAAGACTTCTACATGGTTCGCTTTGTGCAGGAAACTATTCGTGCATCAAAGAAATATCCTTCATAATCAAGGAACTGAGGAATGCTGGCTACATACAATATTGACTTGTTTTACTTGCATTTGTATAATGTAAAGCAATAAAATAAATAATTTAAATTATAAGAATGTAATGTTTTTATTTCTTGTATTATGATTTCTTACTAAGACTTAGATCTCGTAACTTGTGCTTCCTTTTTGCCTTTTTTAGTTGATGGAGCTTCCAAATGTGCTTCCTTATTCGATGATGCATCCAAAATGTGCTACCTTTTCGTTGGCGGTGCTTCCAAATGTGCTGCCTTTTCGTTGTCGGTGCTTCCAAATGTGCTGCCTTTTCGTTGTCGGTGCTTCCAAATGTGCTGCCTTTTCGTTGTCGGTGCTTCCAAATGTGCTGCCTTTTCGTTGTCGGTGCTTCCAAATATGCTGCCTTTTCGTTGTCGGTGCATCCAAATGTGCTGCCTTTTCGTTGTCGGTGCTTCCAAATGTGCTGCCTTTACGTTGTCGGTGCTTCCAAATGTGCTGCCTTTTCGTTGTCGGTGCTTCCAAATGTGCTGCCTTTTCGTTGTCGGTGCTTCCAAATGTGCTGCCTTTTCGTTGTTGGTGCTTCCAAATGTGCTGCCTTTACGTTGTCGGTGCTTCCATATGTGCTGCCTTTACGTTGTCGGTGCTTCCAAATGTGCTGCCTTTACGTTGTCGGTGCTTCCAAATGTGCTGCCTTTTCGTTGTCGGTGCTTCCAAATGTGCTGCCTTTACGTTGTCGGTGCTTCCAAATGTGCTGCCTTTTCGTTGTCGGTGCTTCCAAATGTGCTGCCTTTACGTTGTCGGTGCTTCCAAATGTGCTGCCTTTTCGTTGTCGGTGCTTCCAAATGAGCTGTCTTTTCTTTGGTGGTGCTGTCTTTTCGTTGTCGGTGCTTCCTGTTTTGTTGATTGCGCGTAGTACAAAATGTAGTGATTGAATATTTACTAGTTTATCACCTCTTGGTGTTACTAAAATATTTTACAAGGTTACTTGGTCCTTTAGAATGTATAAAAATGTCACGATGGATTACGAAGGTCATGTGGTCCTGATATGACTAGCCTATACGTCTGATAATGACATGACTCGGTCTCATGGACTGAAGGCAATTGATCTATATGTGTGGCTTTGTACATGAACGGCTTTTATGTTATTCAGATTATTGAAAAATTAGACTTTCATAATAGGCTAATCGGCACTGATTTAATTCGTTGGTCCTGTATATTGACTTGAGTTGATTTTCGTAGAGTGAATGATTAATAAACTCTGCGAAAGGTAATGGAAAACAGAACCTAACATTTTTTAATAATTAGTTACAACTGTCTCTGGTCAAGAATCGAACCGTGGACAGGGATCCATCGATTCGATTTGTAAATTGATAAATGATTTTTTCGGAGACTATTGGAATTTTTCCCGCATTTCTAGCTAAATAATTACATGATTTCAAAATGGCGGTCAAATTTCAAGATGGTGGGTACCTTAGTAATAATAAATGATTACTGCACTGTAGCATGTTAGAATAAAACTAGCATGATGGTAATACGAGTACACGCACAAGATGGTGTACTCCAGCAGGTGGTCGCTCCTGGTAGCATGTACTGAACATAAAATGTCGGATCCGTGATGGACATCAAGGACAAAGTCAAATTTCAAGGACAAAGTAAAATTTCAAGGTCAAGGTCAAATTTCAAGGTCAAGGTCAAAGTTCAAGGTCAAGGTCAAAGTTCAAGGTCAAGGTCAAAGTTCAAGGTCAAGGTCAAATTTCAAGGTCAAGGTCAAATTTCAAGGTCAAGGTTCAAGGTCAAAGTCAAAGGTGTGGTGACCAGATAATTATACTACATGATATCGGCACACTCTAGCAGACGAAAACAAGATGGTGGTCTCCAGTGGATGAAGACAAGATGGCGGACATGATGTCATACCAGTTGACGATATATACCTTGGTATTGGTGGTGATAGATCAGTCTAGGTAGCTTTCATGGAGGAAGGATCGACTGTTTACTCTCGTCGGGAATCGAACCAAGGACGTACATCGATATAATCAAACAGAATTCAAATACGTTAATTATTTGATGAATTTTGGAATTTTTTTCATTAAAATCGGATAATAAATAAAGATTTTCAAGATGGCGTCCAAATTTCAAGATGGCGGACATGACGTCATACTACCTGATGGTATATGTGCATTGACATAAGTGGTGGGGGTCAGTCTGCCAGCACCCCCCGCCACAGGGGAAGGATCGGTCACCATTTTTATTTTTTTTGCCCTCACCGGGTTCGAACCGAGGACTCCGAACTCTGTGTCGTAAATGTTTGTTTTTTATAAATATTTTATTAAATTTATATTATTTAATTTTTTTTATAATTTTAAAAATTTTTTTCATTAAAATCGGATAATAAATTTAAAGATGGCGGCCGTAACGGAAATTGCAGCGATGACGTCATAATTCAAAATGGCGGATAACACAATGCTGGAATGTTCGAGAAAACGAAATGATGTCATCCAAAATGGTGGATCCAAGATGGCCGTCGGGGTCAAGGTCAAAGGTCAAGGTCACATCCTGATAGAGGCTTAACTGAGGCTTGAGTTAAGGATGCTTAAGCCCCTATCAGGACATTTCTAGCCGCTGGGATTTTTAAGAACTAAAACGGGAAATTTTCCCTCGAAACGGGAATTTTTCCCTCGAAAACGGGAAATTTTTTCTTAAAACGGGAAATTTTGAGTCATTTTGAGGCATTTTTGAGGAATTTTGAGGAATTTTTGTCGCCGTGACGTCACAAATCCAAGATGGCGGAGCCGGCTCTCGGCTCCACGCGCCAGCGCCAGATCTAGGAAATACATTTGTATACTACTAATGCTGTATAATGTACCGGAGATAAAATGAATAGCACCGATGGTTTCCCGACTCGTGCACGCAACGTACAACTGATGTACCCGTACTTCGTGACGGCAGTCTACAGGCAGATCACTCTTGCGCCGCTCATTATACATGCCCCTCCTTGTGGGTACGCCACTGCCGTGCGATGCCCTTTGCCATGGAGACGCAGGCATGAACAATGCAAAATCCTGTTCTCATGCAGACAAAGTACCCACTGTTGACTGGTTTTAACGACCCATGGTATCTAATTTTCGGAAAATGTCATCCTGCGTAACATATTGAACATTACTTTGAAGTTTCAAGTCTGTAAAATATATATTATACTTGAAAAAAAGGCAGTAAAAATCAAATTAAACACAGAAAGGAATAAAAACAAAAGTTTAGGTTTGCGATTTAAAGTGATAAAAAGTATTTAAATACTAATTGAACTCTTATGCTTCGTTGTTAATATCACACGGGTGTATTTTACTTGTATGGGAAAATTAAGAATGATAAGGCATCTAGTGCGTGGCAACAATGTTAATAGGCAATAGCGCCTGCGGCATTAACACACACTTCGTACGTGTACTGCATGTTGTATCTAACCCCCGCCAACGCATTTGATTCTAAATTGGACTTTTAGTAAGGATCCCTAATGTTATAGATAATATTACATAGCCTATAGCACTATGACTCACCCCCCCCCCCCCCCTTACCTATTGATGCGCCACCCCCCCCCCCCCCGAAATTTATTATGCCATTTTCTCAATGATTTTATAATATTATACTTTTTTAGTATTATATTTTATCACATTTTGCATTAATTAAAAATGATTTGCTAATAATAATTTTGGTCATATATCAGGTAATATTTCCATCCTGAACCGACAGATGCCAAACTGCTTTTGTTGAGGAAAGTGCGGGGTTGCCAATTTGATTTACAAGATCCCTTTCAATTATCAAATCACCAGAAACTTATTTTCACATTAGAAGCTATAATTATGTAAATAATATATACATTTTTCTCGTCTTTTAACCACCCCCCCCCCCTGAAATTTTAATGACGCAGTTTGCGTCGTTACACCCCTTGTAGGCACCCCTGCTGAAAGAATTTTTCAAATCGGACCAGTGGTTCCTGAGATTAGCGCGTTCAAACAAACAAACTCTTCAGCTTTATAATATTGGTATGGATAAACTTAACACCCTGTAATGTTAAAAATATGAATAATATTTTTTAATTTGTTAGGAACACATTGGAAAATTTTTACTTTTATTTTACATGTAAACGTGCAAACTGAAGCCTGTTGCTGTGCGCAGTTTTTAAAACACACCCAAAGGCAGGAACACACCCAAGTAAATGATGTCTCCCTGATCAGTTGGGTGAGGTGGATGCTCAGAGAGCAGCAATAATTGGCTGTGATTTTTGTGTGGTTTGAGGCTTACATAAGTTCATGTTACTTTACAAATGCCTACTAAAGACTGGTAAATGGACACATGATCTAGTGCAATACTTTACTTAAAAACTAAATTTGAGTAGTAATGTTACTAGACAATTTCTTAAATTAAGTGAATTTTTTTCCAAGACTTGCATTTTTGAGAGTATTAAAATGTGCTAATGTAAATAGCTTTTTTTAAAAGAGGATTTGGTACAGGAAAGTGACTGCAAACGTCCATTCTCTAGGAAAAACTGTAGGTTGTGTGGAGAGTTCATTAAAGGGAATGCAAGAGAGCATAAAATTCATGCCAGAGTTAAGTTTTTGAATTGCCTTCAGTATAGGTAAGTGTGAAGAAATACCATTTAAATTGCTAGGACTTTACTGCATGGCAAAATGCTTTGGAGTGACTGTTTTCTGATTGCCTTCAAGTAGAGACTGGAATAATTCGCGGAATCATTTCGCGTTAAGGAAAAATTGAAATGTTCACACCTTTAAACTGCTTCCGCTATTGGCACACAGTTTGAAGGGAATACTCAAGGCCAAGAAGAAACCCTCAACCAAAGAATTACCGAATCACAGGCTATCAAATTGAGACGTTTCATCAATTGGCAGACAGCGAAAAGGGTGAAAATAGCCCGAGTTATACAGCGGACTGTGTTGTCTATCCTAGAGGTAATTGAAAATGCGAATGTTTCCTGACCTTACCCATAAGCGTTCGGCAAAATTTACGCTTTATTGTTTTGCCGAATATCTGCAACTGGTGAGCGGTACCTCTTGTAAATCCGTTTAAAATTGTTGTTTACAAGCAGCGATCTTCCATGCACTCATTGACCCAGCGCCAATATTTAATGAGCAGAAATTTAGTGAATTTGATTGATGAAACCCTCATCAAAAATTGCTTTCATTTCTATATTATGTCCGAGGCATATCAAGAGTAAGACAGTTACCCTAGTTATTTTTTTACAATCCATAAAGCTATTAGACAGCAGCTATCTAAGCACTAATCACTGCATTTTGTGGTAAGGGGCTTCAGTGCACTGCTTGTTAAAATTAAATACAAGCATGGCGTTTAGGCATTGCGCATTTTGTAATTTTTATGACCCACTAAAGGTTGTAACGAATTCAGTGCATGATTTATTCCCTTCATATAAAAAAATAGTTAGAGAATACCAACATGCAGATTGAGTTCAGTGGTTACATTCGTACACATTTTACCCTGAGGCAGGAGTTCCGTAACATAGGTACCTAATAAAGATCATATATTTATGTGTGTGCTACTTCATTCAAGTTCCGAACAAATGTCATGCAGCATCCACAAATAAGTCAAAACACAAGCGTATCATGCGCTGACGTCATACAGAACGAACTTCTGGCGGAAACGATATCCTTTTATTTATTAAAGAGTTAATAAATATATAAAAGTAAACTTAAAGTTTGTAAGTGAGTAATTTTATACAGAAGAGCAAATAAACAATCATATGTACATGGAGTAGGAATCGTTAGTTAAGAGATGGCATACTGTGACGTACCTATCTAAAGTCAATATCCACCCCATTGACACCATATTGCAAAATTATTTACGTTTTGCGGAAATCTTGCTTTACAAACCCTGATGGTGATTAATAGTATGGTTACAATCGGGGTTCGTATAGGATAGCCAAATTAAAGATTTTAATACCACACAGTTTTATTTATTGTCACTAGTTACTTCACTAACAAATAATCTAAAAGTGCCAAACAATCAATTGCACTTAAAAATATTGCTTCCCCAGTCACTCGTTTCTTACACACCGCACACCTCGTTGGGCCGCACCTCTGGCGCAAATCTCGCCGCAGCACCCCTCGTGGACCTCCGTCGCGGGACTCCGTCGCCGCACTCCACCGCCGCCGTCGCAGCTCCCTTCGCCGAGGAACCGCTCGACACCTCGCTCGCAACTTCGCTCGGGACTCCGCCGCACCCGCGACACTTTCGCCCAGAACTGAACTCTCCGCCCTGGAACCTTCGTCCAAAGACTTCGCCGCTCTGCCGCACCCGCGGCACTATCACCCCGGAAGCTCCACCGCGGTAACACTCCCAGCTCCCAGCTGAACTCCCTCGGAGGCCGGCGTCCTTGACTTATATAACATAGGTGCCACTTCTAGAATTCACGAGCGCGGCTGGGGACCAGTCGCGTCATTCCCCGCCGACCCGATGCGAGAACTCTCTAGACACGTGTCGGCAGCTGCCAGGTTGCTCGCGGAAATCCCCAGCTGTCAGGTGTCAAGTGTCAGGCTATCGGCGCCGCGCGAGGAGCGGTGGGAAGGAGGAGGGAAAGCGGTGACCCTTTGTAATCTATAGACGCGCGCGGTACGTTCACGTTATGGCGGCCACATGATGTCAGCCAGCTTGCACCTGCGTGCCGCAACTCTGCTTACGTTCGTAACAGTATGAATTAGAATTTATATTGTTGAAACAGTAACTATACCATACAATACAGGTGTTTAAATTTTTTCCCACAATGAAAACACTACAATTTACGTTATTTTTTTGGTGGCACACAAGCTTGGCGCGAACCGTCAACTGGACAAAATTCATTGTCTACACAGAAAAAAAAATCTGTACTTCAACAAAATATTCCTCTGGAAACCAGTTGCTAAGAACTAGTTTTAATACTACAAGAAGGACATTGTGAAATTTTACAACACATAGCTATAGTTATTTTTGTATAGGCTATATGATATTTTTTTTTTCGAGATAATGCTGTGTGCGTATTTTTTTTTACGAAAATTGGCGCATAATATTATATTTTAATTGATGTTCCATTCAAGCATAATTTTTCAAAACCATGGAAAATATAATTGGACTTTTATTTGGTTTTATTGTGCTTATTAAGCTATTCAGTGAACGGTTTAAAAATAACTTTTACTATTGGAGGTACTGGGACAACAGAAAGCATAAATAATGTCCGGGTAAGAATCCGAACTGATTTATACTACTGCGAACACTACATTGTAGTGATATAGATGTTTTCATTTAAATGTAAATATTAACAAATATCGGTAATATTTCATGAATATTTCTGTACCATTTACAAAAAAAAAACATTTTACAGTGTATGGCGCAATGAATACATGGCCATCTAGTGTTTTCACATGACTCTTGAGACGACAACAGAGCACCGTAAATGGAATGTAGCACAAACAATATAAGGCCTGAGGCGTTTCAGAAACAAAATGCTCCAATGGGTTAGCAGAAGCCATTCCGCCACTCTTTTAAAAACAAAACTCATGGCAGTGCTATAGAAAAATAGCAGGAGTGTATGTTTGTGCTTTAGAGTATACAATTAACGGAACGCGGTATTTAAGTCTCACGGCTTCAGTGTCTTACAGTAGTGGTCCCCAAATATAAGTGTAACCTCTCCGTACAGAAAACTGCTGCTTCAGTGTTTTAACTTTTCCAGTAACATTTAAGGGTTAATGGGAATGAATTGTAGTGACTTACTTAAATTACAAATTTGTTAAAAGACGTATAAGAAAGGCTTTATTTTGTAACATACACTAATTGTAAATTTCCCCTTTTTTTTGCTATGGGAATTTGATAAACGAATGCCATCAAACAAGCAACATATTAACTTCTAGCACGGGAATATTAGTGACCTGTGTGAAGTAAGTAATTGAAAACGATTAAATGCTAGTAAAAGACTATTTGCTTTCGAGTTGTTGTTGATGAGTAAATTCATGGATTCTTTTTGCAGAATGGATAGAAATCGCTTTAAAATCAATGAATTTAAGTCACATAAGTAATCCGTAGGAACTCAAAGATAAAAAAAAAACACTCTAAACAGAAAGTCTTTAATAATGTGTAGCAGTTTGCAGCAATTAAAATTATCAGCGTGGCTTCAACTGCTTATGTGTTAAGCTGAATAATAACACATTCCCACCTGAAATTAGATTGTTTTTTGGTAATGCTATTTAATCTGAATTATGTAGCATAACCAAATCAAAAATAAAAGTTGAAATATTTCTTTACGTTCTAAGAGCCTGGTATTAACTAACATAATTCAACTTGTACTCGCTGGTTAGGCAACTACCGTTTTTTTTTGTCAGGTGGGCGATAGCATGACATAATAGTTACATTAGCTCACGTATTTTAGCCTCAAATAATGTCCAAATTTATAGGTCGGTTTGGTTTTTGAAACAATAAAGTGATATAATAAATCCGCACAGCAAATCATATGCTAATATTTTTAAAATAAAAGAGAATAGAGTAAGTTCTTTCTTTCCTTTATTGTAATACGAATTAAATCATTAGGGAAGCTTACGAAGTTTGTGTTGAGTCCCGCCCAGGATTGAACTACACTGATTCATAACTAATGCATATTAAAATTGATTTAAAAATAATAGTAATATAAAGTTTATTGGTTTGTTTAATTATTTTGTTAACTATCCTTGTTCAAATATTCATTACATTTCCAACAAAAATTATTTTAATAAATTTTCCAACATTTCAAGGCATCTGTGTAGGCATTTCCTATAATTTTATCATGACTTTAAATTTTTGTGGCTCATTATAATTTTTACAGTAGGTAGGTATTTCAAGCTAATTTCTTGTTTCTAAAAGTAAGACATCAATTGAATTTTAAATAGGCCTAAGTATCTATTTCATGAATGAACATTTATGAGACCCATGGTAACCCTAATAACTGTGACCAGGTATCTAGAAGTTTTGAATAAAAATTATATAGCCTTGTGATAATATAATATTAAAAATTGAGAGTTGAGCGTGTTATCAACTAAGAAAAATTTGATTTTTTAGAAATAGTCTTCCTAACATGGCGTCCGTAACTGTATCAGCTATTTTCCTGCACTCTTGTGAACTAACGTTGTTCTCCATCTATGAATTTAATTTCAAACTAATACGAAAACCTAATTGTAGTTTGTGGGCTCACCATAATTATTTAAATTAATTATATACATTTTAATTAAGAATTAATTTTATAATAATAATGATATCAATGTAACCTTTTTTTCAGGCATTCTTTTGGAAAGGTCGATATTCGAGTATCCAATATAAACGTCTGAGGCGCTATCTGCAAACAGCAGGATAAAGCAAGAATCAAGCATGACGAACGTAGTTCTGAAATCTTCCACGAGAGGCGCGTTCAGAAATGTCATTTCTCATGAATTTAATTTATTTTAAGCAGGCTGATTGGTACAAGACATCACGGAAATAATTATTAAAATCTTATTTGTAGTCGTTTATGATAATCGACTGACCAAATTATACCTAATGGAAATTGTTATATATTAAGCTTTTTAAAAAGATTTTCTTATATTTAACAAATATTGAATGGCAACAAGGGATTAAAAATAAACTATCTTAAGAAAGTCTTAAAATTGTAAAAATTTAATACCAATTGGTATCAATAATTTATAAATAGCAAATAGCTATATGATATTTTTAACGAGTTTTATGGTTTTGCCATTATTTGGCATTTTATTACTTACTTGCTTGTGCAAATATTTTGTTTGTTTGACATAATTCAAAGGGATTCTTACATTGAACAAATATTCCTCTTTCTATATAATTCATATCATTGTGGTGACGAGAGGTTTGTTTGTGTCAGTAAATGTATACGATGTGAAAAAAAAAACAGAATATCATTTTTTGTTATGAATTATATCTGTACATAAGGTTTGTATTTTTTACAAAGAAAATTCTTGGATACTCAGTTACCAGCGATATCGTTTGTAAAACTGCAAGACAGAGCTTTGTAAAATTACAAGTGGTACAAATCTCTGCCATGCAAATTTTACAATTGATACCTACCGTTGGCAATTGAGGTTACAAAGAATAACCTTGTAAAAGTTAAAATATAAGTACCATTTTATGGGAAAATATTTTAAATCGACACAAAATACTTAATAAATAAACTATTTCCGACGTCGTGATGACAAAACGTATATTCTAAGGGGGGAAAAATATTATTTAAAAAAAATGATGTTGAAATATTTTATGTAACTCTTATATTGTTTTTTTTAGTCTTGTATTTAAAGTGTAGCACGTTTGTTTAGGTACTTGCTTGTTAATTTAGAGCATTTCAGTTTCATTCCATTACATTTCGTTATGTTTTTTGGAAAAGGCAGATTAGAGATCTTTGAAAATCGAGGAGATTCTATATTAAAGATATTTGTGTTTGAAGCAATTTTTGAAAATAGGAGCATTTTTTTTTTATTGAACGTAATTACATTTATGTAACTCACTTGCGAAAAAATTTTATATTTTTAAAGTGTATATCATTAATACACTCTAGTTTTAAAAGAGGAATGGACGATACTAACTCTTGTGGTTAAATTTTGTTATAAAACTTTTTGTACTTGTCATTGATCATGTAAAAAAAGTGGCGTATAAAACCATAAATTTATTGAGTTATTTATTTATCAAACTGTCATATTACTAACAATGGAAAAAATGCTTTAAATAATCTCAAAATTATTTACCTACTTTGAAAACCATCTGCGTAAATTAAACGAAGTAGTCATAGGAATATTGTTTGACTGGCAATTTTAAAGCGGTCTTAAAATAATACGTAATGCATTTTTTTTAATTGTTAATATTTTAGCGTACCTAATAAAGTGGAAGACAGAAAATATCGCGTGAGATAATTTTGTTTTACTTATGTAGTGAAATTCTCTCCAAATTATGTGCTATGTTTGTGAAATATTATTGGCAGTTTATTGCAATTATTTTATAGTAACTTGGCTTCAACATAGTTATTATATTTTCAACTTCTTATATGTTAAGATTTAAAGGCTTCCAGATACCTCACAGAAAAAAATGTTTCTTGATTTCTATAAAAAAAATTCAAACCGTTGCAAATACAAGAGGACTTACCTTGATATTTTTCTTTTAAAAGTCGTAGCCATCTGGGGTTGGCCGAACAAATAATAAGGTTGGAATAGTAGAAATCCCTTTGCTAAAGAATCTTATTTTAGTGTTTATTCTTATAGTAAAGTTAAATTTCCTTACTGTTTAATTATTTTTTAATTTATATTAAATTATTTTGGAGTTTCAATTTATTCATATCACATAAAAGGGAATAAATTTGTTTTCAGTTGGAGAAAACAAATAGAAAAAAAATTCAAATCTGAATAACTAAATTAGTTATGTCTGAAAAATAAAAATTTATTGAGATAAATATATAACAAACCATATGAAGTTATTTTAGGACAAACAAAAAAAGTTTCTTATTTATTTATTTATTTACTCGATAGTAAATGTAAAAATTTGCAATGGTTGATTTATAAAGTATTGGCATGAGTATAAATTAAGTATTTGATCGAATTCACTCAACACAGGTAGATACATAAACTATAGTTTAAAACAAAATATAATTTTATAATTTTTATTGTATTTACATGTTTTTAAGAAATAGCATAATTTGTAAACTAATTAATGATTAAACATTTCTTACTTATTTTCTGCATAATACAATGTACAACCAGAAGTTTTAACGCAGTTAGTATCGTATTATAACAAACATAATCAACATGATTATAGATGGAAAACACAAGTTTATTTACTGTTTAATTCAACCTATAATCAATTAGCAGTAATTTATAAATATTATTTACATATTAAATTTATTTTAAGTTAATTTTCAGCCGAAGCTAAGGAGTGGATCAAAATTTAAAGAAAGATATTGTTGTCACAAAAATGTTAATTATACTGCAGAATGTGCGATTGCATTAAAAATAAACAGAAACACTATGTTTACTACATATACTTGTACACATACGTAAAACTGGGATTTTGAATTAATATTCATAGGAAAGGCAGAAAGTAAAACGACAGTAAAAATCAGTATTTTAATATTTACAACCACAACATCACAAAAAACCTTTATTATTGTATTAAAACATTTTTGACTGTAATGTAACTAACATTTTATCAACACATTTTTAATGATTGTAATTTTTAAAATTTATTTTATTATGACAAACAATGACAGTTCTTTTTTCTTATCTTGTGTTTCCTTTCATCAATAAAATAAAATAACTTTTCGTTGCTATTAGGTGTGCATTGTGCTACCCGCACAAAGACGTCCGAAAATAAAATATTATTTCATTTTATTAATTTTACAAATATTTGTGTTGACATTTAAAACGACACTGAACATTTAGTCATAGTTTTGACTCTGTTTCTACATGACGAGGTCTAACCCGCAAGTCCTTATGTGAGGTGATGTGTCGTTTTACACATATTTAATAAAATCATATAGAATAAAGTTATATGCTACTTATTTATGAAAAGAAACAATTTGGACTGTATACTATGATAAAACTACCTTTGCTTGTGAGACCGAAAACTTAAAGTTTATGTTTAAATTTTAATAGTTTTTAAATTTAACGAACTTAGAGTCTTCTCCAGCCGGCGTCCATCTTGTAGTGCCGTGTTGCAGATCGGCTGACAATATCCAGTAAAAAACTGTGTAGATGACCAGGAATCCAACCAGTTTATGACGTCATAGTGATACATATATTTTATATAATACCTCACGATATTGACCAGAGGTGTGATTAATCTAGTGTGCAAAA
Source organism: Bacillus rossius redtenbacheri (assembly GCF_032445375.1). Lineage (NCBI taxonomy): Eukaryota > Metazoa > Arthropoda > Insecta > Phasmatodea > Bacillidae > Bacillus > Bacillus rossius. The sequence goes on along the minus strand of NC_086336.1, from coordinate 10,633,271 downwards.
CCGGTGGCCGGGGTATGCTGTAATCAGCATTGTATGAGATGGATCTGTACATTTTTACAAAACAAAACACGGTTGTTTGTGATAACCCCTGTCTAAACAAATAGTTTCATTTTCTAGAGTAAAAACGGTCGAACTTAAATACGTTATATTTTTGGCATTTCGAATCCGGAAAGTATTTTAAACAATTCAGTGAACTTGGTTGCGGTAACTCCGCAAACCAGTGAACCTATACTTATGCATGTGTGCTATGCTATGTGCTATATGCTGGCTATATTTATGTATGGAGGGTGTATGTACAAACACTGTAAGCAACACTTCAGTATCTGACCGCAACAATGTACTGTCAAGCAACACACACAGAATGCTGATAGTGACTGTTTAAAATAAATAGGAAATTTGTTAGTATTTGAGGATATAAAACGATAACACGTAGAGAGTAGTTTACATAAGAAAACAGAATGGTTGGTAAATTGAATGTACTGAATTTAATAATATGTGTACTGTGACTGTTTGTCACATACAAACATCAGGATTCTAGCGCATGAACGCAAGTAGTATGCCAGTACAAACCAGGACGTAGATAATACTTATAAATATAAATATGTAAGTTATTTATAATCTTGTGTTTGTGGTGCCCTAGCTATTACAGATTTCAATAGGTTTGGCAATGCGGTATGCACTAAGACCTTATTTTCATTTGAAAATGTATTTTACAATTATTATCGTTAGACCGATAGGTTAATCTGTTATCGCACGTCTTCGAACAAAGTTCACCTAATGGTTGAATTAAGCCGACGTTAAAGAATTTATGATGTAATAAAAAGTTCTTTAATGGTCATGTGTGCTAAAGTTAACGGTAGCGTGATCTTACACGGCACAACTATACGACCGATTAATGATATGCTTCATCAGTTAAAGAAACATTGAAAAATTTAAGAGTTTGGCTGATGATTTTTTAACAGTCTATATCAGAATCAAAACTCTATATAACACATTACAGAAACAGACAGTTATAAAAAAAATTAGTTTTTTTATATTTACTAGAAAAAAAATTATGCTTCAAAGATTGATTCCTTTAAGAATAATATGTTGTGAATAAAAAATAAAGAAACAGAATCAGTAGATAAAATTATTTTGTCTACAAATGTTTATAAAGAAAACTACAATTACCACTTCAGGTGTGCAAAATTAATATGTGTTGTTATGTGCTACTGAAAGAGAAATAAAGAAATGGTAGGCTCTGGGTGATTTTAATAGTTTAATTTTTCATGGAAGGTATTCCAATTTAAAATATATGATGAAATTATAAACTCAAATATAATGTTAAGTATTAAATTTATATATTTATGGCCATATACATCAGGGCTATTAGTAATAAAATTCAAATAATATGTTTTCCACAGTGAATAGTGCAAACATTATCAGTGGCACTTAACACCTGAACCATTCTTTATTCTTAGTAACAACAGCTAGAACATTAATTGTATTTAATTAAATTAACGTTATTACAATCTAAATTAAACTGTTGCAAAATGTGCAAAAATAGTCGATTAACAATTTCATTCATTTGATCTAAAACTTGGTTGTGTATATATTAAATTTGTTCCTATACATATTTAACTGCTGAAGTACCCGGCTTTGCACGGGCTAAACATCCCTTGATGGCCGATTTTCATAAATTCGGCTCTTAGCGAATGCCTATTTGCAGAAAAAAAAACAAAAAAACATTACACTTATTAAAAAAAAATCACTTTTGACACAGCTTACAGGCCTACGTATATTTTGAAGAAACTATTTCTTCTGAAAAAGTTCTGTAAAGTTCTATAAACTTCTGGAACAATTTAAGAACTCGATGTAAGACATCCCATATGTTGTCCAATATTCCAAAATGATTGAGAAGACCTTTTCTCAAGCTCCATGAAGAGAAAATGTTACAATTTTTTTTTTTTACACATTTCATTCAGCATTGAATAGTTTAGAACGAATTTCATATTATGCCTTCTAAAGAAGCTAGGAATTTTTTGATCTTCAAAGACAACTTTTCATTCCTTGCACTAATATGTGCGTAGTCGTATAAAAAGTGGTTTGTACCAAGGTTTAAGATAATAATGATATGGTTTCAAATATACTGGAACATATTTTATAGTAAAGAAGTATTGATTATTTTATTTCAACCCCTTGTTTTTACGATAGTATTTCATTTCATCAAAAATAATTCAGTCAGAGGTTTTAGAGAATGTTTAGAAATGCTACAATAAATTAGTACGGATTTGATAGTGTATCTACTAAACCAGTTATGATTTTATTTTGTCTTGCAAACTTTTTTTTTACCCCTTTCAATGGTTGGTTACATAAAAAATTATTTAGGACAAATCCTGTAGATAATATTAATAAAGTTTTAAATAAAAAAGAACGTCTTAGATGGTGCAAATGGTACAGAAGTTTTATTAATTTTTTTATTCCAACCCCTGGTTTTTAATCCTCTTGCAGTAGATAATGGTTCATCTTATCAAAAATAGTTCAGACCAAAGTTTAAGATAATTTTAAAATTAGAAATTATAGATTTTGCACGTTACCTAATAAGGAAGTTGGGAATTTTTGTCCTTTAAGCTCTTTTTATTTCACCCTTAGCCACAATGTTTGGTTGTATCAATAAATTATTTTAGACAAATTTTATTAATGATTTAATTTTAAAACTAAAGATGTTATTAATATTTTTTTTACTTTAAACCCCTATTATCTTCCACCCATTGCAGTAATGGTGGGTTGTAAAGTAATTATTTAGATCTAAATATATAAATAAACTTTAAGGTTTCAAAACAAATAAGAACGTCTATAATAGCGTTCATGGTAAGACAATTCAGATTTTCTTTTATTTTTACCCTGTCTTTTTCAACCCTTGTAGGAATGGTTTGTCTTATCAAAAATCATTTTAGTCAAGAGTTTTAGATGAAAATTATATGATTTATAAACAATTTAACTATGTGCCTTCTAAGGGAGTCATGAATTTTTTGTCCTCCAAACCTTGTTTTTACAACCTCTTTTTATGGTTGGTCGTATCGAAAATTGTTTCAAACAAAAGTTATATATATATACATATATATATATATACATATATATATACATATATATATATATATGTATATATATATTATTTATGCGGTTCACAAAATTTTTTTAATGTATTTGATATTTTATATTAAAGGACTTAAGAATTTTCTTTCCTTCATTACATGATTCTTTCCACCTCTTGCAGTATTGGTTGGCTGCATAATAAATTATTCCAGATGAAAGTTGTAAATAATAATTAAAGGTTTAACAATAAATATTAACGAACTTAATAGGATATATGGTATGGTTATTATGATTTTCTTTATCTTCACCCAATTTTTTTAACCCTTGCCGCATTGGTTAATATTATCAAAAAATGTTTCAGACAAAAATTTTAAATACAATTATAAGATTTACAAACAATCAGAACAGATTCGGTGGAATGAATACTAGGGAGTTATGAATTATTATTTTTTGTTTCCTAAGCCTTTGTTTTTTCTACCCCTTGCAGTTACGGTTGGTCGTATCAGAAGTATGGGTATTTTAATAAAACTCCTATGAGTTATAATTCGATCAAACCGAAGCGATATTCGTCATATTATGAGAGTTATAATGGTTTTACTGTTTTTGTAAAAACATTCCTCATTTATACTCTTTTGGTCGGATTTTTCCCATAACAAATTCAACTGAGATTTTCTGTTACTGTAGTTTATAAATCAGTTTGAAACTTTTAAAGATAATGCAAGCGACAATACTTAATATTTGTAGTCATTATAATACTTTTTTATGTAATTACATATCATAACCGATTGTTAGGTTTTGAGTTCAATTATTACCTGATAAAATTTGAAAATGATAAATTTTTACTCATATTCCATGTTGCCCCAACAACCACCCAATCTTATCCCGAACCCAGGAGTAAGATGGGGCATATAGTTAATATAACTAATTATTGGCATTTTAAAAAGTGTGTTTGAAAGAAAACAAGTCAATGCAAAATATGTGTACACAACATCAATTTTCTGCTGAATAATATATTCAATAATCCTATAGGCCTATATATAGTTAAGCTTATCACTGACTTAATGATCGCGTAATGTTGTATGCTATATATATAATTCTTATTGCTCTTTGTTAACTTTTACCTCCTAGCATTGCAACCGAGTCCGTGGCGCAATTCTGTTTTCATGCGCTTACAGTGTAACATTTTCATTGCTCTTTGCTAACCTGTTCCTCCTAACATTTCTACGGAGTCAGTGGGGGGCGTAAAGATAGTATCTTGACTATATCTTGGTGTTGGGTAAGCTATTTTCCTGTACATAATCGGTGATTTAAGAACCTTAAATGAATGATTATGTGTGTTAGTTGATTTGTATAATTCTGTGTGTGAATTATTACGTGTTTGACCATTATCTTCCCAAACACATGAACATTTTCTTCCCATATGTATGCCAATTATCTTCCCTTATGTCGTTTTGTTTTTGAACGATTAATGTCATAAGGTAGATGAATGGTCTTTCGTTTTTTAGGGGGTATCATCTTTATATGCAATGAAATATGAAATACATATTTTATTGTTTTATATATCTTCACATTACCAACGTATGTGGCTTTGTCACGATCAAGAGTTGCAATTCAAGTGAAAAAGTATATTGAATCAATTTACAGCAAGAAAGATTTTTGAAACACCAGAGACAATTAATGCGCTTGCAATAAATAAAAAAGTATTTAAAATAAATTAAAGTTTTAGTAAATATTTCGTGTATATAAAATTAAAGTGTTTGTTGTATTCATCATTTTTTCAATGGGTGCCCTAGGCACCAGCCTTACAGCTAACTAAAATTACGTAAGGAATTATATAGATATTAATCTCAAATTTAATGAAATTTTTGAAGTTTAATTTCTTTGGACGGGTTATGGAAAATTGATGACAGTGAATTTATACAATGCGCGCGCAGCATGAAACGAATAAATGATAAGATGACAAAAGGATACATAATAATAAAATATATATAGGTATCTGATTAAAATCATATAGGTACCTTTTTTAGTGAATGATGTTGAATACTGGACCATATAATTCAAAATATAAATTATTGTGAATATTAGTGATATAAATGTTTATAAATTTTTCCAGTCTAGTTTAAAGTGTATTTATATAAGAGATGTTATGTTCCCGTAAGTATTATTTATTTGCATTACAATTGATAAATTATTACATTATTATTTAAATTCAGTGTTTTTATTGATTTTCATTAAAAAATTATTTATCTAGATTATTTAACTAAATTTAATAATTATTTTAATACAAGGGTTTAAATTAATATTTAATACAATATTTTATTACAATTTTTTAATTTGATTAAATTAAACTTTGGCAACCGTATCTACATATAACATTACTCCAGTTAGTATTATTATTTTATTTCTATTAATAATTTGCATACAGAATTAAAGTTAGTATTTATTTTTTTTTATTCGGGGCGTAAAAGCCATGAAGCATAGAATGACGTACCCACTAGGAGGAGCAGAGCTGGACTTAAGTAGCGTAGCTGTCACTCACTGACTTATCATACACAGTAAATTAGAATAAACATATATCTATTTATTTTCATTATTAATTAAATTTATCTCGATCAAATAATTAATATTTACACGTGTTTATATTAATTCCATATTATATATTCTATAGTTACGCTCATCACTCTGTAAAGCCAAAAAAAAATGTATACTTTGGAGACAAGCGTATCATGAAGCACAAATATTTACCCACTTCATAGATATGTGTATAGAATAAAAAGTGTTAGTGTAAAATTAGAGTCCTACCTATAATTTCAAATATCGCTACATCAGTGGAACACGCCTTTATTATTAAATTAAGGAAGCACCTTACGAAAAAAACTATGCTTATAATGACTATAAAGGTTTATAGGGCCTATCTCAGAAAGTTTAGCTTTTAACGAAAAACTGTGAAACGTTTTCCTTTTTTGTAAATATAAGTTTGCGTCACTGAGAATATTTTGATGATTTTTTTTTTAAATTTTGTACTTATGCCCTTTCGAACGTCCAATCAGGTGATTTTATTTTTTTATTGCACACCTCTAAATTGCTCGGAAATTTTTTTTCTGGGTTTAGACACCATTATACACAGATAATAAATTGTTCTGCAATATTATTCCGTGTGTAGTCTTCTTTGAAGAAAAGAGTATTTAAAATTGCAATTTTAGAGTATTTACATGCCTAGTACTGTCGTTAAGTCTAGGGTGACTCTGAGAATAGTTGCAAAGTAGGAGTGCTTGACCTACATGAGATGCAGTATATCTTATAGAAACTTCCCGAAGCATAGCTTGCAAATGACTGTGTTTTGGATAATTGAATCATATACTTAGTTACGTAAACTTGAGAACGTAACACAAATTTTACGTATTGAACTGAGACATAAGTGCCGATTCCATCTGATTGATCAATATTTATACACTTTTATGATAAATATTTATAAAGTTAATTTTATTTATTCTCTAGTGGTCCAGAGAAGCGAAGACTTTGTCACCCTGAAGATAACTAATCTGGCAATTACAAGGAAAGTTTCTACACTTGTATTCAAAGTGGAAATAATCGTTGAGACAGTGATATCGTTCGGAACAGACAAATTTATGAAATCTAGATCATTTTTAAATGATCTTCATGAAGTGAAAATCGTGGTAAATTTACACAGGACCGTTGGTGTATTTAAATGTGCGCAACATACCTTTACATACCATTACCAAGCTAAGTCCGGTACAGCCATGCTAAGCTTTGTTTTGTTAAATACAATATATATTTACTGTGTAATTTTAAGTTCAAAGGTATAAGTGTCTGTGGTTTTATGTGTACAAGTATGATTTATTTGCACTACTCCTAGTACCGAATTTTCTGTCCACAATAGCTGACACGGACATAAAGTTTAATATTAAAAGGACTGGCATTTGTTTACCTTGTTTACAGAGTAATCCTGACAAGCCATTATTTTGTTGTTTTGTTCTTCTGCACATTTAACATACCTCCAGCTTATGCTTGTAAGTTACTACTTTTAACTCAACCTAAATCAGCCTATTTAAACTTTGTTTGCTATATCTGAATGTCATTATATTTCAATCTATGGTAAAAAGATAGTAACCGGAATAGACGCCCAAGTAAAAATAAAATTATTATCACTTCCTTGGTTTATGAACCTTATCAAAGAGTTTATACATGATTTGACATCCCAAATATTGGGGCACTATAGCTACAAGTACACTACCAACCAGTGTTGTGTTAATTTTCCAGCGCTAATGTTCTGTTTAAATTGATCGCGAATAGATGTTAAGACACGTATGAATTGGAGTATGCTAATGTTTCTGGGAAATATATTCAATTGAGCACCTTCATACGAATCGCACTGTCAATATGGTTGCCATCCTGGTGTACATTGAATAAAATCCACAGCAAAATAGTTTATGGCCAGAGACTATTAACAAGCAATGAAGCTTCTCAAGAGGTTCTTTATAAAACCAATTCTTTATAAAATATATTTTTATAATTTTATATATACCTACACATTATATATAATTTTAATTTGCACAATTTTAAAATTAAATAATTTTTTTATAAATATTTTGTGTAGCCTATATTAGATTAAAGTGTTTGTTTGCTATTTTCATCATTTTTCAACTGGGTGCCTTAGGCGCCTTACAACTAACTAGTTTTAGCTAAATACTGTTGGTGGAGTATTAAATCAATCAAATCATAAGCATTCAATAAATAATTAGTATTTAATTTTAGTATAAGCACGTGTATAAAATTGATATTTTAATATAGTATCATAATCTTTATTAATTTTAATTCATAATAAAAATCAATAAATATACTGAATGTTAATGTAATTTATTAATTTTAATTATTTATTAAATGATAAGGATATAATATATAATTTATAATACGAATATTAAGTATACAATTGGATACTAACCTCACTTACGTAACTACAGTTAAAATATTTTATAAGCCGAATTTATTTATCTAAATTTACAATATATAAATGTTTATAAGGATAAGTGCAGTATAAGGATATGTTTAATATCAATCCTTAAGGTATAAGATTAAAAAGCACATTTATATTATTTTTTGTTATTAGCCTTATTTCATTCTGTGAAAATTTCGTTGAATGGTGTGTAAGCATCGTAAAAAATACTTTCATCTCTTTTTCATAACGCGCCTAACGAAGAATAACTTCAAAAGAGCACAAATGAACATTTTGTTGTTACTAAACCGCAATAAAATGATAAGAACCCATTTATTTATATCAGGTAAATATAAAACAATAATTTTTTTGTCTGTTCCACTTTGTTAAACCTTTCTTGAGACTATCTCCAATATATATCCGGTCGTTTAATATACAAGTACGTCAGGGTTCCCATTTGGTGGAGCAATGGTCCCAGGATTAATCTACAAATACGTCAGGGTTCCCAGTTGGTGGAGCGATGGTCCCATGATTGATTCGCGGTGGTTCTCACTTTTATAAAATTTCTTCCCCGGATCCAGGTATGGGTGTTGGGTTGTTGCTTCTTCTCCAAGAAGCAGAAGGCATTGGTGAACCACTGCAGATTCATCTCGCCTGGTTGTCTCTAGTCGTGTTGTTGTCATTAGTCCCACGGTGACTGTTCTGGATTCAACCTGGACTCTGCGTTGATGAGTGAATGACAGAAGGCCTAGCTGTCGACATAAACAAAACAAAACAAATCCGTACACTTTAAAAAAACAACACTTCACTCGCCGAAAATATAACATACCATGAAAATAATCTGGAGTTTATAGTCAAATAATACTACAAGTTTAAAAACATTGCAAATGATTTCGAGGCTACACTTACAGATGCTTTTGAGAGTTATTGAAACTTTTAAAAAATTAAAAAAACATTTATATGGCCCTTAGGACATCCTTAATGGATGACGCTGCATAATTGAGTGCAGCATTAACTGAAAACACAAATTGTTCTGGGAATACTAATTGTTAATTTTTATTACTAGGAAATTCTTATGCTCATACACTAAAACGAAATATATTATTTTGTATTTTGGCACAGTGTGTATAAATATTAAGAAATATTGAAAAAAAAAAAAATGAATAGTGCTTAAAATCTTGGAGTAACTTAAGCAACTAAAAATCAGTAAACTTGCCAAAAAGAAAGTTATCTCAATCAGATTAAAACACTAAAAATATGTGTAAATTGACAGCTATGCGAAGGAATAAGAAGATCGAGAAAGTAAGGAATGCAGTGTTGAATTGAAAAGGGACTGCCACGAGAAAACATTCTTATCATGGGCACACAGAATTGTTTACAATGTTTGCGATTACAAAAAAAAAAATTAGACTTCGCCAAAAATAACCTTTATCACTTTGCGGAAAAGCGAGTGATCTAATGAATCAACAAACCAGGGTCTTTTATGGGCCAATATAAATTTTTAGTCTATAAGTATAATAGTAGAGCACAGGGGTACCAGAAAAATAATTAATGACAACTAAAAACAACTGTTTAAAAATAGGCTATAACTAGCCATTCTGTGTTTTGTGATTTTTTTTATTATTTGCTCCATCATCATCATCATCATCATCGCCCCCTTCATCCATAGCAAATGATTTTGACTCCGTACAAGCTTGTTGTGTTGTTTGTTTTCCAGTCCATTAGAGACTGCCGTTTAGCGTGGTCAAATGCTTGGCGTGTTGGTCCACATGCCTGCCTGGATCAACCTTTCGACCCGCGCCATCTGCAGTTGCCGGGTCCGAGCCGAGGCCCTGTGTTCAACAGCCATCGAGTTTAGTGCGGGAAAAGGGTGGAGGAGCTAATTCTGCATCATCGCGGGTTCGGCCCAGGACGTCCATAACTCAGCGCTCTGCCCCTCGCAGACACGCCTCACCCCCCTCCTCCTTCCTAACGGGCCGAAGGCCACCCCGCGGCGTAATTGACAATAAACACACGTGAGGGTTGGACGGACAGCCGGCGTGGGGCGCCTAGCAGCGACCCCGCCCTTCATTGTGCTGCCCCCCTCCCCTTCTCCGCGGAACCTAGGGGGGAGGGCGCGACGCTCCGTTGCTAGGCAACTGGGAAGCCAAGGACTAAGAACTATTCCCCTCAACCCACCCCATCCCCCCCGCCGGCCATCACCCCCTGGGTCTTGGGGAGAACTTGATGGTGGTGCAGGTGAAGAGAGAGAATGAGAAAGAGATATATAATCAGAACCACGATTATTTCTGTGGCTCTTAGTGGAACTTGAAGCACAAACAAGTTACTTCTATTTCACGTAGACGATTGTGGTACACAGGCGGAAAAAAAAAATTTCAGTACTTTTACAAAAAATTAATTTGGAAACCAGTTGCAAAGAAAGATATTGCATGTACTATTACAATAAATATGTTGTTACTCTGAGCAACACATGGACATTGGTTATTTTTGCATTTACGAAACACGTTTTACGAGATAATACTGAGTATTTCTTACGAAAATTGGCACATCATTTAATATTTGATTTGATGTTTCATTCAAGCATAAATGAAGAAAAATACAGAAAATATAATTGGACTTTATTTTGTTTTATTATGCTATTCGGAGAACGGTTTACAAATAACTTTAACTATTTGTGGTGCTGGGACAAAACAAAGCATACATGCCTGTGTAAGAATACGAACCTATTACTGTGAACACTATTTTGTAGTGATATACATGTTTTTATGTAAATGTACAAACATAGTATAAATGTATGTATACACAATTATTTCTGCTCATTTAAAAAAAAACTACAGTGAATGTGCTCTTGACACTCTCTTAACGACCCCCTAAAGTGGTCACTCAAAATTTTGCATCCGGCCAAAGGATGTAATCCTGTTACTAACCAAAAAGAAATCTAAAAAAATATATATTTATTATGTAAGTATATAGGCAAATGGAGTCTAACCTGTTTCAACATGATAATTTTTCGAGAAAAAAAAGTTGCTGTTTTTTCGAACTCTTTTAACAAATTGATATAGATCCATCAGGCATTAACAATCGAAGCAGAATAAATTGTTTCGGTATTAAATTGAGAAATTTCGTACGAGATACATAATTTCAATTTTGTTATTACTAGAAACAGGCGTTTTTTTTTTGGAAGTAGGTAAAAATTCATTCCGTTATTAGCTTGAAATGTTTATTTTGTCGGGCGCCGAAGGTCATAAGACAAATAACAAAATAACAAAATTGAAAGTACCCAATCACAAGCAACCCGGCTGGTAAGCAAAATGTGGCAACAGTCAACGGACAATAGACATCGACATAGTTGTGTAGAAGGATGTGGATTTCATTTTAACGCCATATAATAATACGATTTTTGCGGTCTCTGGTTATTTCTTAAAAATTGAGATCTTTCCCCATTATAAGAAGCTGATACAAATTTAAATGTCAGTAGCCGTTGCTACTTAAATGCTGGAAAATACTTAAAATACACGAGGGCTGTGACTTATAGGAAAATATTCATGTTAGGCCTATAGTTGAGAAGGCTTTCTTCGACCTTTATGGATACGATCTGTTAAATTAGATCTGAGATCCTATACGAAGAGGCACTAGCAGCAAATTATTCCATAATATTTTAGAAAATCGTTCAAACCTTTTAACTTTTTACCATTGTGTTTGTTCGCCTCGCATGTTCAACTGGAAAATAAGAGGTTAGCTACTTTTGATCATCTGAGGCCATTCCTGACACATCAAACCAGCATCAAAGTATTTCTTACTAACGAGAGACAACCAAATATGACTTCAACTAAGAAATAAAATCCAGAATTATACTACAGAGGAATAAATAATTACATGTTGCGTTTGTATGAATGTAGTTAGTCTAAATGCCTTAAATTTTATTTTTAAAAATCAAATTTATTAAAATAGGCATACCTATACCTATAATATATAATATATATAATATATAATATATATAATATATAATTATATATCACAATTTTGTGGACACGATAACTTTAGCAAATTTTTTACAAATCACTTCCAAACTGATACATTAAATCTATTAATGGAAAATCTCTGTCGAGTTCGTTAATTGGCACTATCCGATAAAAGGGACAGAAAAAGGGTAAGTTGAAAAAAACTGAATTATTTATATAACTCCCATAATATGGAAAATATCACATTCTTTTGAACGCATTATAACTCGTAGGAGTAATACTAAAATATTTTTTCTGAATAACTTTTGGATAGACCAAACATAACTGCAAGGGGTTAAAAAAACAACGGTTGGAGGACAAAAAATAATAAACTTCCTTCATAGGAAGAACATCGAATTTCTGCAAATTTTGTATTAATCTTATTATTTTTATCTAAAGCTTTTGTCTGAAATAAATGTTTAGTAGACGCACAATTAGACTACTGCAAAGGGTTGAAAAAATAAGGAGTAGAATTTAAAATAATTCATAACTCCCTTAGTAAGTCCACTATCAAATCCGTGTCAATTGTTACTAAATCTTATAATTTTAATCCAAAACATTTTTCCAAAACAGTTTTTGCTAAGGAGACCCATTGTTGCTCGAGGTTGAAAAAATAAAGGGATACAATTTTAAAAAAAATCATCATTTACTTACCATGCACACTGATAACACGTTAAGATTTATTGTAAAACCTTAAAAAAATATCTACAACTTTCATCTTAAATAATTTTTTATATGACCAACCATTACTGCAAGGGGTAGGTTAAACAAGGTTTGGAGGACAAAAAAAAATAACACCCTTCGTAGGCAGAACATCGAATTCGTTCGGATATTGGGAAATCGTATAATTTTTATCTAAACCTTTTGTCTGAAACAATTTTTGATAATATAAATCGTCATTGAAAAGAGGCTGAAAAGACCTGGGGGTCGAAATGAGAAAATAAACTAAACTTTTCTACCTGGTAGGCTACACTATCGAATGAATTCTTATTTTGGTTATAATCTCTTAATACTGACTAAAACTATTGTAAATAATTATTTTGTTTACCCAAACATTTTTGCAAGGTGTGTAAATAACAAGGTTTGAAAGAAAAAAATAATCATTACTTTAATATATATATATATATATATATATATATATATATACATAGGTACTATTCTATCCTTTAAAATTTATTCTAAGAATCCTAAACTTCATATAAATCACTGGCTGAAACAATTTTTTTGATTGAACGAATTATTACAGTAAAAATATGGGTTAAAATAAAAAAATAAATAAAAACTTTCGTAGTATTAATTTGTTTGAATTTATTTTAAACCATCTTAATATCATCTTAATCCTCCGTGCAAAGCCAATTTATTATGACCAAGTTATTAATGCAAAAGAATAAAAATAGTGTTTTTAAAGGTCCAAATATTAAATAATTTCCTTAATTGGCATATAATATGAAATTCGTTCTAAGCTATTAAATGATGCTTTGTAATATAGGTATTCAAAACTTGATAAATTGAGTTAAAAATATTAGTAATATTTTCACTGCATGGAAATTTGAGCAAATATTTAACCGATAATTTTGTAACATTGGAGAACATAAATTGGTATGTACATTACATTAAGTGCTTGAAATTTTTCAGAATCCTTAGAAGATTCCAGAATATTTCCAGAATAAATAGGTACTTTGAAATATACATATGTCTGTAAACTGTGCCGAAAGAGATATTTTTTTTTAAATTTTATGTCTAATCAGTAGAGACCGGAAAAATTCGATAGATTCCATGATCCTCTATGTACTCGGGCGACTTACATCTGCTCATCGGCTACTGACTCGTGACACCGGTTAAGTAGGATGCTCGTTATTAGATACTTTTTTTTGTTGAAGGTTTTCCATTGGCCCATTGTCCTTCAGATAAATTGTGACCAAATCACTGATTCAGCTAGAAGGCAAATGTATTTTGATTCATCGCGAAATGAATCCGCAAAGTTTTCAGGTCTCTACTGATCGCGCAACCACAGTCTTGTGGTTGTACAGATTTTCATAGAGCCACATAACAAATTTCACGGCCGTTATATTTCTGAAGTTCCAAAATATGACCAATCAAGTGTGACATTATACTTGTTTAGTATATACACAGGAAATCGTATTACATAACGATTATACATCTCAAAGTATTTTAAAGTAAAATATTATGTTTAATGTCAAAACTCTAATATTTAGAGATCCTATTATGTTGTAAGACTACATAGATAAGCTGTTTCTATAAGGGAATCCCTTTTAAAATAAAAATGCGAGCGAACGCAAGAACAGTTCGTAACTGATGTAACTGACGCAGTTTCTGAGAGTGTGAGTGTGTCCAGTGTAACCGAGCCGACACGGCCCACTGCGTGTGGACGGCGCGGGCGCGCCGCGGGTGACGTCACGCCCAGAGCGGTCACGTGCGCGCGCCGCCTGGCGCAAGTGCGCAGGTGCGTGGTTCGACGCCCACGCAGGGCGTCTCTTTGGCGTCGCCGCCTGTGAGACACAGAGAGACAAAAAAAAGTTAGTGTTTCACCGGAGGTTGGGCCATGGCTTTTCCGAAGCAGCTGCTTGTCACCACCCCTTCCCCCCCTCAAGGGTAGAAGTGCTCGTGTACTCTGCAGCGCTGATGTGGCTTCAAGGACCGAAAAAAATTTCCGCGTTCTGAATGACGTCTATGATGTACTCCACACAGTTTCTCTGTGTACTCGGGCGATTGTCACCTGTTCATTGACTGTTGACTGATGAGACGTCTCATTTTGGTGGATATTGGTTCGGTAACTCTTTAACCGTGTGTTTCTCATAGGCCAATAGTACATACCTACTCCCTGCAAACTGTGTGCCAGTGACGGAAGCAATTTCGATTGTTTGAATTGTACCATACCACGAAATGACTCCGCGAATTTTTTTTTCTCGGTCTATGCCAATGAAGCATAACCATAGGAAAAAAAATTACACATTTTAAATATAAGTAATTCTTTTTTGGAAAAAGTAAAAATATATAATTACAATTGTTGAATTTAATAACTTTGTCTTAAAAAACGTCGAAAACGATTGCTTTAAACTCGTTAGGCCTATTTTCTGTCATATATTACAAAATAATCTTTTAATAGTCATCAATTGTATGCAACTGACGACTGATGGATTAATAGCAACCTGAAAGTGTTAAATAATTTTTTATTTCTATCTGTCATTTTTGTTTTTAAACGAATGTACGGCCTACTGTATATTAAAGCTAATGACGGCAAATTAGTCTCAAGGTTTCATGAAAATGTATGTAGAACAAGAAAATGTTCTTCTAGTTGGTTTCTAATTGTGTAACTTCTTCCAAATATTCCACATTTTCTAATGCAATAACGTGTATATATAATTATATATATATATATAGGCCTATATATGTTCACAGTCCTGCTTAAACACATTATGTTAATAATTATCGTAAAGAAAGAATACAATAATTCTAGCTTACTCATACATTGCACTATTTTCATCGTTCCATTTGTATGTATTCATATGAAAATATAGTGTAAAATAATTTACACAAATAATTTATTTGTTAAATAACGTAATGTTTTCCAGTTTAGCAATCTGCTGATATTTTGGCGTTGCTTTCTTATTTTCGCGACAGCCTAGGATGGATACCCTCGTGCCGTATGATTGACCGATGTTTGCTCTCACGTAGAGTCCTGTAGAGCGCGCTGGCACGAGGCCACGCGGTGCTCTACGCAGGGACCGCCTGCTCCAACATGCCGGCGGTGCTCAACTGACCCGGCCAAGGTCAACCAAGTCCTGAAACAATAAAATAATTCCCTTTTTTAAATTTAAGCGCGATGGGAGCAAAATTTCAATGCCAAATTTTCAAGCAACGTGTTTTTTTTTCTTGCCTAACCTATATTAAAGCTATACCTAAGTGTGCGGGAGGTGTCTGGGTATGGAAGACTCTAAGTGCCGATATACGCTCTAATCATGCTGGGTGTTAGCCATGCAGGAGGAGGTAGCATGCACCATGTGCCCGAAGGGGGGGGGGAGGGGAATTGGCCAGCCATGGCCGCAATTGGCGCCATGACTATCTCCCCTCACTGACTATACTAGACTATAACTAGAATAAGTTGGACCCAGATAAAAACCTGCATTAGACACAGGGAAAACCCTGGTCTCTTTTGCAAAAAAAATCATGAGTTATGCGTGCAGGTTGGTTTCGGGAAACAGAAGGATGGATCTGGAAGAAGAGTTGGACAGAGTAGAAAAATGTCCACCATGCAGGGTTGGACACTTGGAGCAACGTTTTCGTGAAACGATATCTGGCGCTAAGTGGTTGCGGACGGTGCAGAGAACTTGGCGGGCCGCGGGCTCCACGTGGCGGCGTGCGGCTCAGGTTGAAGTCTGCCATGCTGCAGGGATAGGCGGGTCACGGCGGTAGGGACCAGCCTGCGCCTGACGCCACCCCGACTTGGGAAGAGGGTAACACAACGGGGTTTGAGGTTATGGTGCACCACGCCACTGGCCATCTTCGCAAGAAAATGGTGTGCTTTCAAGTACGTATAATTTTAATTACCTGCTTGTGTAAATCAGCATTGTTAAACAGTGTTACAAGAGTATTGTTTTAGCTGATAACTAAAAATGTTTGAAGTGAAACTTCTTTGATGCTCGATGAGAGTAAAATTTCAATTACAATTTCCAGGCCGAATTTCAATACAACTTTTTCGTGAAATATGGTTTTGAAACGTTTCTGACGTCAAAGAAATATAACGAGAGCATTTACAAGTCGAGGTTTGAATCGCCAAAGAAGTTTCACACGCGCTAATTTTTTTTTTTAATTGTCCATGGATATCGTATGTCTATTCGCGTATTACCTTGATAGTATTCGAACTTTCTCGTGTGAAAAAACACTGCCAGATTTGAATCGCTATTAACTACGAGACTAATAATGCGTCAGACAACGGTACAGAGCACAACGGATGGATCATGTCTGTACGTGTTTGTCGCACGGTATTTGTTGTGCCTGTGACGTCATCGTGGCGGTGTAGGCTCATGCGCTTGATTGGTGTGAATTAGCTTTGTTTAAAGCTATGATTTGGTGTAGCGTGGAAACGCGTTTAACGAGGGCATTGATTTGGGTGTCATTGCGAAGAACTTTCGGGGCACTACTAGGACCCAATATTCGCCGGAATATAAGTGAAAATCGGTATTAACGGAAAATTTCGAGATAATTAAAGATTTCGTCTCATATGACTCTTAAATATGTTCGGAATTATATGAAACGCAAGTCAGACGTTTTCACGAAAAATTTACGTTGTGGTCTTGGAACTTTGCCTTTAAATTGTATTTTTTTATGCCTGTAGACTATCAAGATAATAGACATTAGTTTGTAGTTTTTATTTCTATATATCATTTCTTATTGGATGGAATCAATGTGTTTTTTTATTTCATTCTTCATGTGTTTATTAAGACTCTCTGATCAATCAAAACAAAGAATTGCCAAACGAGTAGCAAGTCAGCTTAATTACTCTGATAAAGTCTTTCCAACTCACCCGAATACTTTCCTTCGTAACACTTCGTATTTTTTTTACAATGATCCTAAATTTTGTACCAAAAACCTAAACAACTTTATACATAATGTAAATTGATATGTTTCTATAATTTAAATTTTCCCGCACATTCTTTGCCAGTTTCATTTGAATATATGTTAACAAATGCTCCGTTTAAGTTGTAAAAATAATTTGAAACATTTTAATTTTTAAAAATAGATATTTAAAATATTGGCAAAATAAGTTTTATACTTTCAAATTTTTAGTTATTCCTGATTTTTGTGAGGTATGGATATGTTAGAACCAACTTTAATCATTTTATTAGCGAAATAATTTTTGGTTGGGATGGATAAACCTTTCTCACTTCTCAGCTCCTTTTTCTCTCTCTCTCATTCTCTCTGGCTGTTGGATTCCTCATATCGAGGCTGCTAATTCGGGGAGAAGAAAACAGGGATATTTTTTTTTAGAAGTCTATTTGTTTGCACTGTTAGGATGCAGCGGCGATAAGACATAAACAAGGAGCTGGAGAATAACCAGGTTTCGACGCTCTCAAGTTATTTCTGCTCTGGTTCTGCTCGGGGAGCTAAAATAAACCGCGAGAATCATCAGACCATTCACCAACACCAAGTCAAGAGTGTCAGAATTTCGGAACATTTTCCATTAGTTTTTTCTGAAATGTTTAAATTCTTTTCAGCAAACTGCTTAAATTTACGTTTTAATTCAGGAAAAGCAGATTCAAAATCATCTGCAGATATTTTAAAACAATAACATAAATTCACGGGTACTTCAGTTGAACACCACACTGCAAAACATTTTTGTAATTTTTACAAGGAAAATCCTTGGAAACGCCTTTGCCAACGATATCACTTGTACTATAACTACAAGGCAGAGGTTTGTAAAAATTCATATTGTACAACGACTTGCCCTGAAATTTTACAAGTGATATCGTAGGCAAAAGGGTTTCCAAAGACTATCCTTGTAAAAGTACAACAAAAAAAAAATTAGAGCGCAACACACAACAATCATGTTGGAGTTCAAACAAACTTGTTACGTCTACAAAAAGAAAATGCTGTTCTTTTATGTGAACTTTAACCATGTTTAGAGCAGGGACATGTATGATGGGTTTAGGCGTAGTTTCTACCATGGGCATAAATACCTGGTTGGGGGGGGGGGAGAACCCAGCCCCCTGGAATAAACAAGCCCATCATTTTGGGTAAGGGGGGGGGGGGCTGATTGCACTTGCAAAAGCTTGACTGTGAAACTGTTTTAATGTTAAGACTGTGTCTCGTGGAAACATTTCGTATATTTTACAGTTTTATGCTTGTTGCATGCATGTATGCCAAAATATGGGCAGTAGGCGTATACAACATACAAGCACCGTATCTAGATATGACTTGTATCGGTTAAACCCACGCGCCAAACTCTCAGGCCACGCCTATTTTGGAAATTTACACCCCCCACCCCCTTTTCACAAAGATAGATATCCTACAGATTTGCGCCCCTGATTCCTGCGAAGGTAGTACAGTTCATTATTCTTACTAAATTTACTTCAACGATTAAGAGTGTACAGAAATATGGGCATCGGGTATTTTAAAACTGAATTTCTCTAATTTCAATTGGATCAAGAATTTTTTTATTATTATTTACTGTAGCCGTCATTTGTATGTTTCACCATATTAAAAAAAAGTTGTAAAATGCTATTTATTATTTCGGGAAAAAATGTTAAAATTGTTAATACATTAAACGTCATTAATCGGGTATTTAATGCCTGTTAAAATGCTTTATTGATAAAGAAAACTGGCCTATTTATAAGTTTTTAAAGCTAATTTTAAAGATAATTAATTTTTTTTCCCATTTTGGGAACTACATTAGCATAAATCAAATGTCTATTTTGTATCAATACGCCTAAAATTGGGCGATATAGCATGCTACATATTAGTGTTTCTTCACATATAATAAAAGTTTGTATATTTATTGCAATATTTATTAAAATTAATCCACGTTTGACTAATTAAAACATTTTAAACAGGGAGAGGAAACAGAACGTAGGAAAATATGACAAATCTATATATAGGTAAAATCTGAAGTTATAAGACAAATGTGTATTAGCAACCGTAAACATATTGTTATTACATGTTAATAAAATCTAATTGGAACAACTTTTAATTGAATTTTTTTTTTACTGTAAACTTCACACGGAAATAAGTTGACATTACTTTTATGATTAAGTATTCTCTTCAATACGCTATACGTTGCAGAATACCTATAAAATATTTTGTAGACTAAAATATTTTGTAGGCTGGCGTAAAATGTTTTTCAGCTGGTTTTAATCTAAACCATATTATATTTGTGAAGAATGTTTGGCATTATATACCTAAGTTAGTGTACTTAAGAGCAATAAAATTCAGCTGTTAAGAGTCAAGTTTGGAACCACGCAACGGAAATTTAAATTTGTATAAGAAGATAGTACTTATAGGTACATAATGCGGTATGAGAATTAACAACCATTGTTTAAATGTATGCTTTTAATTGACTAAAGCTATGTATATAATAATTTTCTAGAATAACTAATCTGTTTATTAGTCAGAAACCACTTGAAATCCTTGACTGGACATATAAAACTGATCAAAATAGAAAAGATTTGATAAATAAAGAATTAAAAAAGGTTTTATTTAAATTCTTATACTATAAGATGATTTTACAATCAGTGAATTGAGTAATTATATTGTCATTCATGCGGATAGGCCTACACACTTAAGAGTGTAAAAAAAAAGAAACTTTTAGGTACATCTATCAGAAGCATTTCTATCAGAGGTTCATGAATTCCTTATTATAACTGCAAAAAAATAGACATGTTTGAGGTGATTGATATTTAAATTTTCCAAGTTGAGTAATTATATAACACAATAAATAATTACAAGTATTAAAGAAACCGTAAACAATATCTTTGTTAAACGGCGAGAAATTTTCTTTATCACCTCAAAGAAAGCGATTTAAACTTGGTTCATAAAAGGAGCTAACTGCCCCATTGAAATCGGTGTTGTTTTTACGACACTTGAATCGCCTTTTACTGCCCGCCTTGCTCAATCTGAGGCTAATAGGTGAGTGGAATCTTGCAAGTAGCTGTCGCTCTTCAAAGCGTTGCGTTATATGTAGGTATATAGCCGAGCTGCGGCTGCTGAGGAGGGGGAAATAATAGCCCATTTACATCCCATCGTAAACTTAACTTTTACACGCAATAAAAAAACCCGCGGGCTGGTTATTGTCGCGTGAAACTAGAGAAGCTGAATCATTCGATGAGGGACGCTGAGCTCATTCATGATACTCCTCTACTAGAGATCCCAGAATGCATTCACGCATTAAAAAAGCTACTTCTTGTGCTACATCGACAGGCGCCATGCGACAACAACATATC
The DNA here is from genome assembly GCF_032445375.1 of Bacillus rossius redtenbacheri. Lineage (NCBI taxonomy): Eukaryota > Metazoa > Arthropoda > Insecta > Phasmatodea > Bacillidae > Bacillus > Bacillus rossius. The sequence continues at coordinate 10,612,284 of NC_086336.1, read as the reverse complement.
GCATTGTTGTGAACATGCTGTTTTTAACCGCACAACAGACAGAAAAGAACCACTAAACATAAAAGCTTTCTTGCCTATTACATTCACAATACACATTAGCTAGCTACCTACGACACCCAACAATGTTTACAGTTTTTTAAATAGTGCTATTTGAGAGAAAAAATTCTGCTAAGTTCGTGTATTACAAACACGTACATTGGTATAGGCCTACTTGCGTGGTAAAATGAAGCATTTAGTGTCATAGTCACTTAACCGCAAAAGTTTATTATTAAATTTACACTGCTCTACTTCTAGTATTGCAAAAAATAATTTTGAATAGAATATATTGGTCAGGTTCGAAATAACATTCCTTTTCACCAAAGTGACTTACCCAGAAGCAGCCCCCCCCCTCCATTTTTTTTAAAAATAACGTTATTTTTATTTCTTTGTATTTTTTTTTTTTACATTTTTAAACACATTGCTGTTATAATGTTTGCCGTAATTCCATGTTTAATAAACTTCGCAAGTCCACAACAGTTGTTTGTTCAGTAAAGAAAGCAAATGATTTTCCAAAATTGGTTTTGTATTATGGTTAAATTAAAAAAAAAAACACACCTTTCTACAGTAAGTATTTGAGGGTGTAGGGAGTTTCCAGGTTTCCGTACTGTCGTGAGTCGCCTCTGCGAGGCGCGACTATTCATAAATCATGATGTGCAATAAAACACTTTTATTCTTTCGAATTTTTTTTTGCTTGCGTTTTTCAAGCGTTAAGCATCGCCAGGAGAAGATTTAATATCTCCTCCTGCCGTGCCTTATATTTTCTTAACGACGTTTGTCCCCTTCGTTCGCTATTCCCTCTCTCACGGATTCCCCCTTTTCATAGATTTCCCTCCCTCAACCCTAAACAATTATCACGTTTTCCAACCGACAGAAAACAAATGGCTTTGTGGCCTGCAATTTGTCGTCTGATTGAAACATCGAGGGAAGAAACATTTCCTCCCTGACAAATTATATGACCCACGCACTGAATCAATTACCTGAGACCTAAATCGTCTAGTAGTTAGTCGCAACTGACTTCTGAATTCTACCGTATGGTCGTGGTTTAGAGTACACATATACATATTATTTGAATTTAACGATATGAGCATATACATTCAGCCAATAAGGAAACTGAAAATATTTTTCATCGAGTTAATTTCTTTGCTCAGGCAAATGTAGAGCTTAAAACCAGACTACAAGCTTTGTCAGAAAATAAATGTTTAAAGGCCAGGCTACATTCGCAATAGCATGCAAACAGCACAGACGCACAGAAGTTCAACAAACACTATTAGATATGAGCTGACACATTGGCAAATAGCACGCGCACAGAAGAATAGCACAGGATCAGCGCACAGAAAGTCCATTAACTTTTAACTTTTAGGTTATTTTCTGTGCGCGACCCTGGTGGTAGCCAATTATCAAACAGTTTAAGTACTATCTAGTGGGCTTATAAAAGAACAATTGTCACGAAAGTATTGGTGCTGTTGACTTGAGTGGTTTGTTATTGTTTTCAAACACACGATAACATAAAAATGGAAGGCACATTTTATAACTATTTGATAGCTGTAATAGAAAGTAAAAATATTTTGTATGACAGGAGATCCGCAGGATACAAAAATGAAGAAGCTTAATTAAATGCTTGGAAGTCTGTATATGAATGTGTTAAAGAAGCCGGACTTGATAATTGATACATTATTGATAATTCATTATATTCATTGTCATTAGACACAGGGTGCAATAGACATTGTCATTGAAAATACATAATAATAATAATAATATATAAATACGCATTTTTAAGTTTAAAGAAAAACCATCTTAACAATAATATAACTTTACACAAACTTAAGGTCATTAAAATTTTAATTGTTCCATTCGTCTAGTGAGTATAAAGGATTGGATATGAGCCATTGTTCTAAGATTTGTTTATACTTATCAAAAGATACTGTCCTTGCACACAAGGGTAATCTATTAAAAAAAACTTACACGTACATTTTCAAAACTCATATATGATTTACATAGTCGCTTATAACTGACATCAATTAAATATATATTTCTGGTTTTATAGCTATGTACATTATTTCTTAAAATTAAGTTTTTTTGAATGCTTCCGGTATTCTTTTGTGTTGTGTTTTGCGTGAATGTAGCATCAAGCTCTGTGCTATCTCTGTGCGTGTGTGCTATCTGTGTGCTGTTTGCGTGCTATTGCGAATGTAGCCCGGCCTTAAAGGCTACTATTTCTACTGAAGAGTTAGAGTGTATGCCATTAACTAGAGCGAATCAATTTCACTCCTTGGTTGGCTCAAAGTACCTATATAGTATTATGATACGTTGTGTAGGCCTATAACTATCTCTGGGGTTAATTGATGTGCTGGGCGTAAATTTATTACACATTTTTGTTATAATTCTGGTTACAAAATACGGTTGATTTTCTGTGTTAAATGTCAGTGAACCAGTTTTGTGTAGGTACAGTGTAATAAATCTGCGCCTACGAATAATATATATAGGACAGTTCTTATTGAATACAAACCTCTGTCTCTCGTAGACAATCCAAGCGTTGCTTTTAATGCACGTGCACACCGAACAATGTAGGTATTAATGTTTAAAAAATGTTGCATGAATGTACCTACCTTGTTAGTGTTACTATCTCACTTCTCCCGTAGCGTGGGGCTGTCTGGGTTTAGCTTACTGGTCGACTATTTGCTTCAGTTGTTCATCTGCATCAGTTGTCGCCTTGTCTCCGTCTCTCGTCGTCATTGCCGATGACTGCGTTTAGGATGACAAGGACGGTGGTCGCCTGCAAGTGGAAAAAAAGTTTTTTTTTCGAACTTAAGAGTAAACTTATCCTTTCAGGAACATGTGTATCTTACAGACAGTCGATTAAAACACAATTTTTTTTTTAAACGTATGTGTGTCTTTAGGAATGTATGTAATATTATAATATTATTCCAAACATGCTTGTTTAAAATTAATAGTTATTACTAGGGACACATGTATTTCGCGATTTTATTTCATGTCAATGTATTTCACAAAACACTGCAGCTTTTTCTAAGAGTCATGGCAAATTGTGAGGGTGCAGCAGTACGGTGACCACATTTTCATTGGCCCCGTCAAGAGCGGGACGACACCTCTCACCGACCTCAGCCAATAACCACAGGAGAAAAGCTACAGTATTTTGTGAAATACCTTGACAGGAAATGTATTCGCGAAATACAGGTGTCCCTACTTATTACATAGTCTTTAGGTAGAATGTTGGAATTGAATGTAATTTCACTGTTGAAATCCATTATTTGAAATGTTAAATTTATTTCCCTTCTTCCTATAATATAACATTACAACAAAAATTTCAACGTATTGCTATAAATTTACTACAATTAAATAAATTTAAGTAAACATATAATACTGGAAGCAATATTGTAAAAAAATTGCTAGAGATAATATTTCACACACACTAACATTCATTAAAGAAACTTGTTTAAGTTCATTATAATGAGTGTAGGGACATAAAATTTGCAAAACAGATACACAAACTTCCAGCAAAAAAAAATATCGTTAAAAAATTTAAAAAATATAAATTATTTATGCAATATAGTCCTAACAGGAGTAGGCTATCTAAATATCGAAAGATAGTATCATAATGAATATGTTAATAAAAAGATAATTTAGAATTTTCAAATTCAAAATTCTTTAAAATACCTTCCTTGCCACCTACTCATTACATGATATCTGAAAAATTTGAGTTATTTTTATGGTGATAGTCTATAATGCAATCGTCCCAGGTCATTGTACAACTGGTTATTCGACACGTCCTGAAGGACTAGATGCCTACAAAAATCGCCCTAGGGTAAACATCTAGCCAAATTATGCGCAACCCGGAATGAAGGTGAAATGTGTTAGCAGCCAATGAACTCATGACATCGACTGGATTACGGACGCTCGGACGTAGATTATAACCTGGTGTCAGAAAATGATGTGTATTTTCGCAGGTCTCTACTTACTCAGGGTGTCCACATTCTGGTAAGTAAGGGGAGATCAGGTAATTGTCAGGGAGAGTCAAGGAATTTACTTGATATACTGGAAAAGTCAAGGAAATTTCTTAATTAGTGGAAAATTTCATGCTCAAGTCTGCCATCACCCAGACAGTGAGAGCATTTTCTTTATCAGATAATGTTTTGGCGCATAGCCATACACACTATAAAATGGCGTATGCAAGAATATGTTTGTACTAGGCCAGATATGGGGTTGATCAATGCGGTTTTATTTATCTAAAAATGTAAATAATATTTAAAAAAAAGTTAAATTTTAAATTTTTATCAGGTTTAAAGTCAGGGAAATTTCATTACTAAAGATCGGAACAATTTGCGGATTCATTTCGTGGTATGCTAAAATTCTAATGTGTATAGGCATACCTATAAACTGCCTCAAGCTGTTCGCACACAGTTTGTAGGGATACGCTTGGCCAATGAGAAACCCTCATCCATAGAATTACTGAATCATAGACTACCGATCTGAGACGTCTCTATGGCCGGCAGCATTTGTCCGAGTTAGGGCCATGAAAGTTTCGCTAAAAGATCCCGAGAGTAGCTGGAAGTTAAAACACTGTAGCATCGTCTGTGTTTCGTGATTGGGTGAGTTACTTTGAGGTGCATGTCGATTGTTACAACAACCAATCACACTAATTCAGTGTGGAAGCAAACTCGTCCTTAGTGGCTCGTGCAAACAAGGCAACAACTTCTCTCGCAGACGGCCGCCAATCACAAGGAAGAAACCTCTTGTGTGGGTATATTTAGTTGCAGTCTAGTAGGCGTTCATATTTTTTCGCGAAAATTTCCTGCCCCTAGTCCGAGTATATCGCACAGAGTACTGTGGAGTCTATCGTAGAGGTAATAATTGAAAACGCGAAATTTTTCCGGTCACTTTTTAATACCGATTTGTGTAGACATCCTGTTATCAGAGAAAACCCTATCACAGTTGTAATTTTTTTTCAGTGTTTTGTTCAAGGTGATATCAAACCGAGTGGCACGCCAGTCCCTCGGCGGTGCTCGAAGGCTAACTGCCTCGCTCGTTTGGCCGAGTGCTTCGTCTCCCCCCGCGGCGCTCTCCTGGTGATGCCTTCGCGATGATGAGCACTATCACACCACCCTCCCCCCCCCCCCCCCCAAGGCCTTCGCGAGAGTGCCGTCATTAGCCGGCAGTAAAACAGCTTCGAGTCCGTCGCGACCTCCGGGTGAGAGTTTGGCAGGCCCCCTGCCGACCTCATCAGCTGGAACGATGCCTCTTATTCGCGAGATCGCTGGTGGCGATGCGCTCTGATGAATGCGAGATGGCGGAGAAAGAAATTCACCGGGCAAGAACCCTCGCTACACTGTTAGGAATTACGATGAACTGCAATACCAAACAGTTAAAAAAAAAAAAAAATTCACGCTAGAAATTATTTTTTTGGAAAGGAACTTATAAAGATATTTTTTTGAAAGTAGAATAAAAACGCTGTAAATTCTACCACATTTTAATGGGGAAAATACAAAGAAAATGCTGCAAACTCTACAAAGGTGTTTTAATGGTTTCAGTAGCTGTTATTACTCAGTCGATCCCACCCCTAGTTTGTAAGATTTTATTTCAAAATTTAAATTGTTTCATAATATGGTTTATAATAGTTAGAGACCCTTAAAATTCGCGGGTTCAATGACCTCCAGGATAGACTCAAATATCCTCGACACACTCGGGCAAATGCCAACTGTTAATTGGCTGCTGACTTGTGAGTCGTCTCGACTGGGTGGCCTGTGATTCGACACTTCTATGAGTGAGGGTCTCTTATTGGCCCTCAGTCCTCCAGATTAACAGTGAACCAATGACAGAAGCAAAACTTAGGTATAATTATTTGAATTTTAGCATAACACGAAATGAACCCGCGAATTTCACGGGTCTCTAATAATAGTACAATAAATTCTTTCTGATGTTACAATAATTAGCTTGCAGCCTCCTAGGCCCTCCTGGAAATTACCCTCCTTATAGGCCCTCCTAGAAGTGATCCTCTTGACGAAATTTGGATGCTCTATTTGTCAATATCAGTTATTTTCCCATATAGTATTGACTGATCTCTCAGTTTGTGATAGGAATATATGTCACAACACATTATACTTGTTTGTAAATTACAAATTATAATAGTTGTTATATGATCCGTGGGATATAAGATTACCTGGTTATCACATGTAGGTACCAAGTCCAGGGAACTAACTTACAGTTACAAGCTGGGTTTGGCAATCGACGAGCACAACAAATTACAAGAAAATTGTCCGGATCCTATTTAACCTAAAGTGCCATCTATAGGCAAAGGGCGCAACTTTCAAAGTATGATTTTGTATTAATACAGATGGTTTTTGTAATACTACTGTTAATTTTCTGGTAATTGTACCGCAGAAACAGGTTTACAATAATACTTTTGTAACTTTAAAACATTTGTACTTTTACAAATAAAATACTTCAGATCCAATTGAATAGTTTTTTTACTGTGTACTTCATGGCTTCAGTGTTTGGGCTTAACATTTCAGCATGCATTTTTGAAGCCATCTTAAAATTCTGTTTACAACTTAGTATCTGGTGTTTTTGCAATTATGTATGTGAGGTAATTCACAGATTGGCTGTCAATGACTCTGATAAAAGTATACACTTTAAGTTATCAATCGTTATTGAAGATGGTTGAATCAAGTTATGCCATTATTTCGCGTAATGTTCAACGAAGAATGCATTTCAAACACCTATTCGATGAGTTTTCTGTAGTCACAGTAGCTTTTTGTTTTATATAGGATATAAGTTGGATTCCAAGATCCCTGTGATTTCTATGATACCTTGTAAATTATTTGGATTTAACAAATTTTCATTGTTTTTGCTAGTATCGAAAGATTATAAGTAGTGTTAATTAATTTTCAAAGTCAACTTACTACCTGTAAATTTACGAACATTCTAGGATAATTAAGCCATACAAGTATTTTACTAATATAGACTCTAAACAGGTGTTTTCAGTCAGTGTAGTTGTAAGTTACTGAGCTGTTTCTGACTGATAAATCAGTGAAATTTACTCTAAATCTGTACTTAAAAATAGTGCAAAATCTCTTTGGAATTAGTGCCCAAGTCACAGGAACGTAAGTGGACTACAGTAACTCGCAGTCAAGTAAAGCAGTGTTAAGAGGTGTGCGATATAATTTGCTTGATCCGTAGCAGTCCACGCTGTTCCAAGCTTGTGGGGTGTGTCCACAGAGACAGGGGAATGGTGCCCGTCCAAACTGACGACGCAACCAGCTACCCGGCATTAGCCTTCCTAAGTGGACTGCGAGCTTGGAAGGACGGGATTGGAAAGTTCGGGAGAAAGATGAGGTCCTGTAGGTGGAGAATGAGTGTTAAAAAAATGAAAATGAACCTCGCGAGGAAGGATAAAAAGAAAGTAAAAAAAAAACGAGGCTGGGGAAATGGGGTAAGAGTATAGACTCCGCCCGGGAAATGAAAGCCACGAGGAAATGTGCTCTAGAAACGGGCTGAAAGAAGTGGGGAATAAAGAGGGATTCAAGTGAAAGACGTGACATAAAAGCAAAAGAAAGCGAGGAGGGAGTTTCCTTTAATATTTCAGCCGAGACGAACAATGTGCTAAATCCTGTATCCCCCATCTTGCCTTGGCCATTTCTAGAGGCGCAGCGCTACCCACATCAAATAAATTTATTTGAAAATAATACTTCAAAAGATCGTACATTCACAAAAAATATCATTCATTAATAGGTACGTCTTTTTCGATTTTCACCCAAGTTTAATACTGTGAAAATAATTTACTGTAGCTGAGAAATCAATAAATAAATGCAACCAACAATTTTACACCATAGAAATGATTTAGGACACTGTGATAAAACTCGAATTGTGCATAGTTTACATGAATTTATGTTAGCATCCAAGTTTGAAAAGCGATTTCAAGTGTTAATGAAGCGTAAAAATGTAAGGCATTTGCATTCGACTGCCCGATACCTGGTTGACTGTGTTTTTTAAACTGTTATCCGTTTCAAGGAACTATATTATTATTTAAAAATCATATAGGCACTTACAAGATATTGCATGACGGCTAAATAGTTTGTTTGATCCAAAAAAATAATTCTTGATCATAATAAATCGGTTTGTTGAAAAATGTTCTTAGATATTCTAAACATAAACTAATAAAAATAATGTGAAGTTTAAGACATTCAACAAAGATAAAATAATTACGGTCCATACAAAAGGCATCAATTGCATAGTTACGATTATTTCGTGGACTTATTTCATTTCAGTATAGACTAAATTTCCCTATAGGCCTACTTACGTTAATTAAGCCTTTTCGGAGTGATACTTGGTCCATTACGAGGTCACATCCGTTGGCGGGTTACGCGTGATTGGTTACCCACTTCTTCTCCTTGTTTGTAACTGGCTCAGGGTCGTCAAGGCCTGTCAAGAGCACTAAAGTCCAATTATCAACGTGAAGAATATTTACTCAGCTTCTATGTGATTCAAGTATACTTTGTAAACCAATAAATAGGGACCGGAAAAATTCGCGGATTCAATGACCTCAAGGATAGCCTCCATTATCCTCTGCATTTATCAAGTAAACACGCGTGTTCATTGGGTACTAACTTGTGAGGCGTCTCCACTGGGTAGCTTGTGATTCGACGCTTTTTGGTCGATAGTCTCTCATTGGCCCAGAGAGCTCCAGTTAAACTGCGAGCCAATAGCAGAACCAGCAGAATTGTACACATGTTTGAATTTCATCCTATCACGAAATGAATCCGCGAATTTTTCCGGTCTCTACCAATAAATCAACGAAATAGTCATGGCTAGGGACCGGAAAAATTCGCGGTTTCCATGACCTCCAGGATGAACTCCATAGTTCTGCGTACACTCGGTCAAATGCCACCCACTCATTGGCTGCTGTCTTGTAAGACGTCCCAACGTAGCAGCCTGTGATTCGATAAAGCTTTGGTTGGGTGTTTCTAATTGGCCCAGATTCATCCAGGTGAGTTGTGAGCAAATAACAGCTATTTGTATTTTAGCCTATCGCGAAATGAATTCGCGAATTTTTCCGGTCTCTAGTCATGGCTTTAGTCGTTGGTGTATGAATAATGAGAATGAAAGCAAAATGGGTCGGATTTGTTTATGTATACTATAATATTGATAATTCTGAAAATAAGATAGGTATTGTCATAAAATGTAGTTAATAAAAATGTCGTTTTAAGTACTTTTTTCCTACTTTTCAAAAGAAACGTTGAAGAAAGAAAATGTACAAGGCATCGAACGTAGCTTGGACCTGGCCAAATTACGGTTCTAGAACTATCCTTGCCCCGGAAAATATAGAGCTTGAAACCAGACATACAAACTTTGTCCGCATAAAAAAAAATATATATTTTTTTTAAATATAGTTTTATTGTTTAATAGTGTTTAATTTTGCATGGTTATGCACAGAGATTTGAGAAGACGACGATGCGTGCAAGAATGTAATGGCTGCTGAACCACTATAAAACTGACTTAGTATTCATGCTCGAATATCTGAACCATGCCGGGGTGTTAGTGAGCTATCCCCACGGCCATCGCAAAATGAGTAACGACAACAAAGGGACACGTTTTTTTTTTTTTTTAAAGGATTCAATGATTTTTTAGTCTGTCTGAAGCAAATATTTAATTTATTTCTATAGGCTATTCGAAAATCAAAAACTACCATTTATTTTTCAAAAATTGGTTTTTGGTTCTAAGTTTGCAGATACAATTTGAATAAAACTTATTTGTAAAAATGCGTTTATAAATAAATCAAAACGAAGATTATACACATTTTTATAAATAAATTCAGAGAATAATTTGTCTGACAAGAAATCTGCTTGATACGAAATTTGGGATATTTTTTTTGTATTAAAGTAAAAGTTAATCATTACTTTCCCTAGCAATGTAAAAAGAGGACGCAGCTATTACTTTACAGTAGGTAGATAAAATAGTTTATTTTTGTCGTTTTTTTCCTTACCCACTAAATACAAATACAATTGCATCTCTTGTTTAGAATTACTACGTTCGTGTGATAAATCACACATAGAAGTGCCGACATATGGCGGAATCATTTGGCTGCAAGCTAGAGTACGAACATTTATACTCTTGTAAAGTGTTCATGATTGGACTGCAGATACTTAGACACGCTTATGTTTAAGCGTGAACCAATGATGTCCAGTTAGGAGAGAAGTAAGCTCTCAGTAATCAGGTAAAGCCGATTAATTAGAACATAATGGTCCACGTTTATAAATCAGCCATTGTAAAATCATACTTCGTTCAGCAAACATAGCCTAAATCTTTGAATTTTAGCCTGACGGAAAAATAATTTGCGAAATATCCGAGTCTCTTACTACACACTAGTGGAAAGATGCGAACACAAATTGCATTTATTTTAAGCACCTAAATTAATTAATTAGCAGTTAGCCTATTTTTTCCAGTCTAGGACTTAAAATAAAATAATAACATATTATTTTATTAGATAAGATATAATACAGACAATCATGTGCATATTTAAATGTTTGAAGATTTATAATAAATAATGACCTGCAAAAATAAAGTTGGCTATAATGTTGCGACAGTCTAGAATGCAAATGTTTGTTCACTTAAACGTTCCTGACCATTGGATCACGGATTATTTGACACGCCTGGAAGGACTAGAGGCCAATGGAAAATACATACCAAAAATTTGACTGTAAAGAGTGACATGTGACAGTGGCCAAAGACTACTTCACATCGACTTAATATACGCTCATTTTTGTGGATCCAATCCTGGCACTAGCAAAATAACGAGTTTCTCATATGAAATATTTCAATCCAAAATGTTCAGTCACAATTAGTTTTAATTTTAGTTTATGTTTGCGATTCGCCGCCAGGAGGGAACGACACATACCCGTAGTTCTGTATACTCCATGAGAAACCCTGATCGCGCGCGCCTAGTCTTAAGGCTTGATATAAAACGCCATGTTGAATTGTTAGTTTTTTTTTTTCAAATGTAACATTTAAGCTCTGGGATTACAGCATTTTGGTAAGAATATGTTCGTAAATGAGACGGAAGTCAATTTGAATGGAAATTTGCCGCAATTTGTGCAAGTCTCAAAATTCTCGAAAATATGGCGGGCCCGCGTGATTCATCCGCATGTATTTTCGCGAACATTCGCGAACATCGGGGAATTTACTAAGCGAATTGGTGTGCCAAAGTAAAGTTTATAATAGTACAATCATTCTTTAATACTTAATGTTATAATTTATAGAAATAAATTAAAATGCGTTAGAATATAGGCATTACAATTTATATAACCCTTGTTAATATTTAAATTAATGTATAAATAGTGCAGCGTTCATCATACTGATGTCATATACCTATTCGATGCCATGAAAATAAAAGAATTTCATAATGAAATTTTTACTGTTAAATCTTAAATGTTGAATCAGCTCAATAGGTTATTGTTTGGTTTGTAGGAAGAATTTAAAGACTGATTTCAGTCGTTTGGGTGAAAAAAACAAATATAGCCTACATACAGTTTCATAATATCCGTTTTTAAAAGTTTCAGGTTAATATTTTAGTGAACAAAAAATGCAAAGAAGGTATATTGTTAATATTTTATAAATAGCCTTTGAATAAAAGTAATGACGAAAAAAACGATAAACAAATCAGCATGGCGGTGAGACCGAAACTTAAGGAATGATATAGCAAGGACTGGCGAAGTTATTGCGCGCGTGTGGGGGAGCCGTACCGACGCCTCGGTGGTTTTAACGCCCCTGCGACAAAGCTTGCCGTAAGCCGTAAGCCGTAAGCCGAGGATCGTTTTCGCACGACGTGACGGGTGCGTTATCACTCGGGAAAAAAGAGCATTGGCGAGGGAGTATGGTTTGAGTGGCTTGGGAAAGGGGGGTGGGGTGGAAAGAGGTCGTCATTGGACGGGCAGACGCTCGAGATACTATTAAAAGTTTCATCGCTCTCCCAGCCGAGACCTCATTTGCCTCAGACAAGCCGCTCTCTGAGCCCGGAAACTTTCCCGGAACATTTCGTCCGTTATCTGGTCGCGTGCACGCGTGTCCGGATTAGCGGCAGCTGAACTTGGCTCCTGTGCTGGGGACGTTACGCGCGTACGCTTTACGGTTTACGGTTTAGTGCTCGTTACGAAGCACGATGCGTCCATGCATGTCTTCTCCGCGCTGACGAACGGTTATGAAGTAATAATATGGCAATTCATACACTAAGTCATCGTTTTAAGTCTAGTTGAAGTATACAGGCACCTCGATGCCATCCGCGATGTTAATATTCGGGCTCACAACTTTACTAGATTTTTTCCTTGATAATTTGATATATTTATTGAGAAATATTTTTTAAAATATATTTAATTTACTTCTTTCTACGCATTACCGATTTGCTGAAACACGAAAATAAACTTCCATTTCATGGCCATAACGTAATGAGGTCGGTGGAAAAACCCATCTATGGATATTTGATGAACTTTAGCAAATGTCAGGGAACGTGATGAATTTAACTGGCAGGAAACGTAACAGCAAATTATACATGCAATTTTTTTATGGTGAATTTCAATAAATGAATTGTTTCATGAGTAGAGACAGGAAAATTCCGCGGGTTCATTTCGCGACAGGCTGGTCTCAAACCTCGTTCACCTCCATGTTGCTTTATTTATTGGACCACCGTTCACCTGAAAAACCTTCAACAAATGAAGTATCTACTCACAAACATCCCAGGCGACACGTGTCACGAGGCAGTAGCCGATGAGCAGGTGTAATGTGTAGAGACCGGAAAAATTCGCGTATTCATTTCACGATACGCTAGAATCCAAACAACTGTAGGTACCTTTATATTGCTTCTGCGATTGGCTTAAAGTTTATCTGAAGGAGCCAATGGAAAACCTTCAACCATAAGAGTATCGAATCACAAGCGTCCCAGTTGACAGGTGTCACTAGTCAATAGCCAATGAGCAGTTGGCATTTTCCTGAGTGTGTAGAGTGTTGTGGAGTCTATCCTAGAGGTAATCGAAAGCTCTAATTTTTCCGGTCTCTAGAAATAAATAAGCGAAATAATTGTGGCACACGATATGCTCTATTTACGGGAGTAACAGTTGTAGACCAACTAGCACACATGTGAGTTGTAAATAGATGCCAGCGTGTCTCGCGGATTTATTCAATAGAAAATTTTACTTTAAAAACTTATATACTTCTGCTTTACTCAGTCACTTTTCAGTCCTCGATACACGCGCTGGATATAACTCAGAATTTAAAAAAAAATGGGGGGGGGGGGATATTTGATCCAATCACCCAGTTCAAAGGACGAAAAACCTCTGACTATAACATAGAACAATAAGCACATTAAAATTGATTGTCCGTGTAACTGGCTGTTGATTCTAGCCTGATGCGAAAAAAAATGTGGTCCTCGTGAGCCGTGATCTCTATAATGTCACCATGTGGCGAGGGTCATTGGTTCGAGCCCAGCAACCTGGCATGAGTACAGAGCTCGCTAAATTTCTGGGGATTCCGTGCGAAGTAAAATCCCATTAAAATAAGCCCAAAAAAATTCTCAGATTTATTTCTTAACGGCTTAAATTCAAACATGTTTAATTTTTATTATTTTTCTATTGGCTCAAAGTTTATCCGGATTACTCTCAGATTAATTTATTAACGGCTTAAATTAAAATATTTTTAATTTTTATTCTTTTGCTATTGGCTCTAAGTTTATCCGGATGACTCTAGACCAATGAGAAAACTCTCCACCAAAGGTGTTTCCAGTCACAGACTCCCCAGTTTAATCGTCCCACAGGTCATCAGACAATGAACATGCGACTTTTACCAAAGAATTAAAGAGAATATAGATTATTTTCTACAGATCATTTAACCCGCAAAGTTTTCCAGTTCCTGCGTCCTCAAAGCTCCTGTCAAGTGCTGAACGAAATTCATAATTCTGGTACAGTGATGGAAAAAAATATCGCAGACATGAACAATTAGCGGTAAATCTCAATCCATAGTCATTAACAGCAAGTTTAAATTCCGAAAAAAAACTTGTGTGTTCTCGAGGCTTTCTCAATTAACTGTCATGACACGTCCCAAAGTAGCCGAAATCAATTACTTATCAAATTCAACATTCAGGTCGTTCGAGCCTAAAATGTCTTCTCTGGAGGACAGCATTCAAACCAACAAATGGTTTTGGTCCGAAAGATTGTTGAACCCCCAAGTTTTTGGATTTATAGTCATGAGCCAGAGACTTGCAAAATTCGCTTTATGATTTGGAGAGACTAGAACGCATAACTTTACAAATTGCCACTGAATCGTGTCCAGTTCTGACGCGTTTTAAATCCTTAAATCAATGAGAACATAAAAAAAGAAAACTTTAAATTATTTTATCACATGCAATCAGGATGGAAGTTTAATAATTTTGGAGCAGCCAATGGACAATTTTACACGGACTATTTTACGTTCAAGGGTGTGGAGTTGGTTTGGGCACCAGATAATAACGCCAAATTCTCAGGTCTCGAGCTATGAGTTAACCCTCTTCTCCCTTCTAAGCCGTCTTTAACATATGCAGAGCAGAGCACGTGACCTGCGAAATGGGGCGAGTCAAATGGGGCCGTGCACCCTCGGGGTCTTGTAGATGAGAAACCATGTTCTGCATGAATACAGGGACTGCTTCTCTCTTAACCGCCCCCTCCTCCTCCTAAACCATCTTCTAGACTTCCCAGCTCCCTCTCTTCCTCGCCTGAGCGATTTAATTAAAAGTGAAAAGGGTTGGTCTGAGCTACCCAGACCGCCAACCAGCTTCCTCCTCCCCCCCCTCCCCCCCTTCTTAAGCGAGAGGCACTCAGGCGATTGGACGGGAGAGAATGTCTTCATGAATACTGAAGTGCGTCGCCGCGTAGGTAACAGTGTTAGCTAACGCATCTCCACTGCGATATTCCTTTCGCTGAAAACGCGTTTCGCTAGAACTCGTTCCTAATATACTTAACAAACTGTTCACGCTTCAGATTTGTTTGCTTTATGAGCAAAGGGGTAGGGTTGAATGCGTTTTCAGGATACAACCTAAAGTTATTTTTGTCCATACCTTACTAAGAGTTTTCACTAACCACAACCACGAGTCTAATAAAACAAGGAACATAAATTATTATATTAAGACAATTTTTAATACTGATTGCAGTTTACTAAGTTATTATATTTCCAATATTAATAATTATTCTATTGCTAGGTTAATAATGATGAATAGCTAATAAAGCATATAATATTTGTTTTAAATGATTGTCAATTATAGCTGGGAGTGGGGGTACAAGGTCTGCACTCAAGAGAAATGTGTTTTTTAATCACAGAGACTGGAATTTTTATAAGGAAAACTACATAAGTATAAAATTATAACGTTAAAAAGAAAAACAAATACATATTATCATGTTTAATAATTATTAATTTTTCCGGCATTGCACTTAAATCAAATCTTTTTAAAGGAAACTTGCTCTAAACGTAAAGCAAGATTATTATCACTGAGAAACTCTATACTCGTACCAACTTTTATTTTGAAATTCCAGTTCCTTAATAATCTTAGTATGGATATTCCTAATATAACCTGTATATTTCACATTATCCATACTTAGGTTGGCTGGGTTGAAAAATAAATAAGTATTTTGCTTCTTTAGGAAAATAAATGACATTTGACCCATCTTTAATCTAATTGAAGCACACCGATCTTTAATACCATATTGAGTAGGTCTATGGGGAATAAATAGATGGTTCAATAATTATGTTAAGGCAGGCTGGTCAGTGACTGTAGATGGAAGATGTTTCTTGAAGATGAAATCCCACACTGACATTACGAGAACCCTTTTCATTGAAAATCCCACAAAATATGCTTTCTCATAAGCCAATAAGCTGATACCCATTTGCAACTCTCATTTCATCGATTAGTTTTCAGCGGTCCACAGAAAGTTTTGACCAACGATTAAGCTTTGGTGAGCTGTGAGGAGACAGAGGAATATTTATTGTGTAATCCCGAAAGACCAAGATAGCACAAATCTACATAATTATGGCGTAGTTCTCACAAAAATTTAAAGGTTGGGAGCCATTTATAAATTGTTTCGCATTAAAAGCAAAATAATACTTCATGTAACCAGTGATAGAAAGTGTAAATAGCCATACTTGAAGTTAAAGCTCCTTCTCTAACTGCAGGATTCTCATTATTTTGTGTATTTGCATTAAGTGATTTCTTGTCTGACTTCCTTTCATCGTTCCTTCTTTTCCTTTATTTACAAACGTTCGTGCTTGAACTACACACACACACATTTATATATATAATAAATTTCAAATGTTTCTATAATTATTAAGCCAAAACATTTTTAGACATTTAACCAACTAACATACTTAGTAACCAATCAATTTGTTACATAGGTGATCAGAAAATACATTAAGATTTGCTACGCAGAAATGCAACAACTTAAGTAAGATTTAATAGCCATTTTGGTAAGAATTCGCTCAGAGATAATTCCAAATCTTGCCTCATAAATATTTTTCAGAAGTCTTTAAGTAATTAATTTGCCAGCCATGTTTTACATTTTTGCAAAAGATTTAAACAAACATGTACCTAGAAATTTAGAAACTCGCTTTTAACGCCTACCTTCTAATCTGAGGGCTCAGGCAAATATAAAAACACTTCTGGCCCTTACGTACAAGAACGACGTCTACACTCCTTCATTGGCAGACCTCTTTTCTCTATTTTCCCACTAAAAATAATTTCTATCGTTCAGTTTGTTGTGGCAACAAAGGATCAAGGTTGCTAAGAGAACTGACTTTAGACTGAGTTTATAACAACTTGGAGGAATGAAACTATCGAATAAACTGTGCTTGATGCATGGAAAATAATAAAACAAAATATTCAAACAAATAAATATATATATGGGACGCCAACAAAACCTAAAATCCAACAAATTAATGACAGCTGAGATGAGATGTGGTTTCACTAGGTTTATCTAGTTCACTTGCACACATATATCATCAGATCAAAACGTAGATGAACTTAAAAGAATAGTTATGATAATAAAATATAAGAACTATTCCTGTCAACATACTCACTGTTTACATTTGAGTTAAATGCGAAACAAACTTATTTTGCGGTAAAGAGTTATTAATTAAATAAGTTACGTATAGAAAATTCGGACCAACTGTATTATAGCCTTTTTCAAATTGTCAATTTTCCTGCGATATGTCATCATCTCGATCAATAAATCGAGTCACGATTATAGCGCGATTGTACGTCGGGCAGCAAAGTTGACTTGTAGTTTATTCACATCTGCTTCACGTTGATTACTCTTCTACTTACAGTGCTCTTGGAATACTATTTACATCCCTGAACCAGTTATAAATAAGTAGAAGAAATTGTCAAACAATCACGTGCAACCCTACAAAGACAGTGACTTTGCTGTATGTATATAAGCAATATCCATTTAGCCTGGAGTGAAATATATCCACGAACACCTAATCTAAGATCCATCCATAAGAAGTGATGGAAAATTTTGAGTGTTCATTGATCTCTATAATGGTTTCAAAAGCTCTCTGCTCCTCTGGATAGCCCGTTGGACGATACTTATTTTTTTGAAGATATTTTGTGTTAGAGTTTTCTCGATAGACTAAACTGCGAGCCAAAAGCAGAAGAAGCAGAAGATATAGTTTATTTGAATTTCAGCCTATCACAGAAAAATTGAGCGATTTTTTAATTTATGCTTTTTTAGGTGCGTTATGAAAAAATTTTGAAATTTAATTTTTTCGATGCGGGCGCACCATGCAACGAAATTTTCACAGGATGAAAAAAGCTACATACAAGTTAAAAATATATAGGTATGTATGGGCTTTTAAATAATATACTTTTCCATATTATTAAAAAAATATATATTCAATGTTAATATTATGGATAGAAATTGTGTTCATAAACTGATTGAAGTGTATTGTCAAGTGTATTTATATAAGTGAGGTTATGTTCCCGTATGTATATTGATGTCAGGTTGCTTGTAATCTTCCATTGTTGCTGGTAGGGGGTGACTGTGCAAGGTTTAGTAGTCTCCTTGCCGTTTTTATGGGAGTGTTTGTGAGGTTATGTTCCCGTGTGTATAATTTATTAGTTTTATTATGTTATATATTATTGTATTATTTTTAATAAATAATTCAAATTAATAAATAAAAATTAACTTTCAGTTCATGCATTGATATTCATTATTAATTAAAATTTATCTCTATAATTTACTAGATTAAATAATTAATCCTATACAGAGTTTATATTAATACTGCATACTGAGTTTTTTTAAAATTTGGATAAAATTATACTTTGCCAACAATACCTTTATTATCACTCCAGTGCTTTTATTATTTTATTTCTATTAATATTTTTATGCAAAATTAAAGTTAGTTTTATATCACACCAAGTAAGTTTAACTTTGAACGCGCGTACATAAGTACATGTACCCATTTTATTTTCTTCGTATTCATACATCATATTTTTTATATAATTTTTTCGCACGGTTGATTAGAGATTCTAAGAGGCACGCAACATTCCAGATTGTAGCGGCAAGCGAGCAACGCTGGGACGCACCCAATGCATACACGAGTGAGTGGTATCGGGACCACAACTCTCTCCACGTGAGCGTTTAGCGATAGCGATTACGGCCATTTAGAACACTTTTTACAATAACAAGTTATGCGACAAGGACCCTTTGATGTCATCCTTGACGGGACGATCACTACATCTCAAGGATTGGTGTGCAGTGGGGATCTCCGACGGAGAAGTAAGCAAATTCTCCAAGAATAATAGGTGCTCCTAGAGAAACCAAAATACCGCAATAGAAAATGTGGGCCTATGCCAGCTTTTCCAGTTCAATCATTTCAGGAAATACTCAATGGGGATCGAAACATGGATCCTCATGTTAAGTCAGGTAAGTAAAGTCTATTCAAAAACTTTTGCTTGTTATTCAATTGGAGAAATACTTTTCCTAAGTCACAACGGTGTAAGTTGGTCTTAATCTATTAGTAGGGACAGAAAAAATACTCGGATTCATTTTGTGGTATTGTAAAATTCAAGTGTGTACACCTCTAAACTGCTTCGCTATTGGCACAAATTTTGAAGGGAATGCTCTTGGCCAATGAGAAAACATCAACCAAAGAATCACCGAATCCTAGGCTATCAAATTAAGACGTCTCCTCAGTCGGCAGATAATGAAAAGGTGACATTGGCCCAAATATACAGAGAACTATGGAGTCTATCGTACAGGTAACTGAAAACGTGAAAATTTCCGGCCCATATCGGTTAGTGTTTGAAGTTTAAATGCTAGCTACATAGTCTATACTGCTTCTTGATAAAACCTATAATGATTTAGCTGAATATAACAGCTTAAAATTTATTAAAAATAAAAAATTCATTCCTATTCTAAGTTTTTTAACACATTTTTAGGAATGTAAAAATTAAAGTAACATTTTTATAATTTTTATTTTATTTTATTAAAACTTCATAGCAATTAGGTTCAATGAAAAAATTATTTAACTCCATAAAATGTAATAAAAAGCGAGTTGTATTTAACTTATCCTGTGCTGCAACTTCATAGTGCAGCTAAATCATTTGTGATACCAACTGAGGTAACATCTAGCAAACAGCAACGTCATAAACTTGCCACCATGGAAGTTTATACAAGGGGTCACTGGAAATACAAGCAACCCAACGTTCAGAGATCTTACTCGTATTATGGCGGGAATCAGTTCATTTGCTACACACTGAAAGGCTCTCAGAAAGTGATAAATGTTCCGAACTAACATGCTCTCAGTCTGTACGAGGAGAATAAATTATCTTTAATGGCACCACCAGGCAAATGGTGGTATAAATGTTTATTGCCTTTTTATTGCGCGTAACTTGGTTGTTAGACACGTAGTTTATTGCGCCTTCGTAGTCGAGGAAGTGATAGGTTAGATCAGGGGAAATAGTAGAGATTGGCAGATATCGTAGCAGAATATCTGAAGCTTACAACTAACATCTACATTGAAGCAGCTTTACCATGTACACATTCTTAGAACTAAAAACCATAGCAATATATTCGCTTCAGGTTGAAGTTTAGTTTAGTCTTCGGTTATACAGTTTTATCTTAAAAGGGAGGGGTAGAAATGGAATGCGCCATCTAGGTTTCGACTATTTTTGGGCCATTACTATGCTTTATTGTATAGTTTTGAAAATTTTTTCGTTAGGTCAAAGAGCACAAACTAAGAAATTTTCCGATACAAAAAAATATATATGTATATATATAATTAGTCGTTATTGTTACAGGTGTAGCCATCTCCAAAAAATAATTCAGTACTAAATGAATATGTGTTCACAGGGTAAAATACTTATAGAAGATTTTTACTTTTTACTACAACCATTGCACAAAATTATTTGCTATGCCTTAACGAAGTCAAATATGAATAATATACTATTAAAAATTGTTATGGCCTGCAAACTGTTCACGCTACCATAGCGTATTTTGATTTTCATCCCTTCCTACTTAAAGCCTTGTTTTTTATTTTAATAATTGTTTTAAAACTATTAATTATTTTTAAAGTTAATTTTTTTGTCAATAATTATGTCCCATTGAAATAATTATGAAATAAGGTACTTTGTTCGTATTACTTGTTCTAAATGCATATAAAGTTTACCTAATTATTACGTTATATTTCCCATACAATAAATAAAATTGAAAATACCAGTTACTTGTTATGTAAGCCAAGATTGATGCGCTAGTTAATTGGGTAGCAAAGTAGACTCGAAGCAAATAGATGCAAAAGTGGCTATTTAACGAGACTAATCTATAGCGTTTAAGGTGTAAACTCTACATGTTTTCGCATTTTTTGCTGACATGTTATCGTTGTAAGCCACTTGTTTCACAGTTGTATGGAATCGAACTGCAACTCCGTCAGAAAACTCCCCGTTAAAGATATTCTGCGACGTTCACATAGCAATGGCATCTGATTTATAGTTAATTCACTGACTCGCAAATTAATTAACAGATCAATGAATTCATTTAGTAGACGCATATTTATTGTCAACTTGAAAAATTAAAACAGATGCGACAAATTAAATTCTGTTGCACAACAATATGGTTCTAAATAACACCAGTGACTTTGACAGGTGGCAGTTGAATAATGTCACGATATAGTAAGATTTTAACTTTTCCAAATAATTTCTCGTTGTTTTTAAATTTCTTTAGACGTAAAATGATAATCCTCATAACTCGTAGGAGTCCACTGAAATTTCGTCAATGACTAGCCAATGTATATGGCGGTACTTTCATTTGTCTTGTTGAATATTCTGTCCAGCCAAAAGTTTAAATGTCATGGTGTTGTATTTTTCGATAGGAAGTAAAAATATGGAATGAAAAGTCTAGCCAAATATATTTCGGGCAGAAACTCCAGTTAAAGATGTAAATTCCACAAAATTTGTTTAGTGTAATATGACATGTGGCTAATTCGTGTGGTACCGTAGAAACTCCCATTTTATTAAAATAAGCTTGAGGAGGAACTAAAATTTTTTTTATAGTATCTGGATACCTAGAACACATCACTATCCTAATGAAATAAATTAATTCTGGAGGCAAATTAACACGCTGTTATGGATTAAGTAATTTTTTGCATACGACACATTGGTACATCTGCAAAAACGTAAATGGCTGTTCGAAATTCTTCAACTCCTAATATATTCCTTTAACGTAGTATTGCTGGTCTTAAATTATTTAATCGACTGTCCCTTTCTTCCAAAGTTTCATTAAGCACCCTACGTGCGAAATAATTACGTAATGCACTTAATTGTTGTGATCTCTGTTCATCAGATTCATTGGCTAGCCGGTCATGAATCAAATTTCAACGATGAGCACTTTCTATGATTCATTAGAAAATCGCTCGCGAATTTGAATAATCCAATGAGCACATTCTTCCTCTGTTTCGCTGACCAGTCGCCTGCGATGGTCTCGATCTTCTTTTCTTTCGTTTCTTAATTTATTTAACACACAAACACTCACGCCCGATAATCTATTTTCTCGCTCCTGTGTATTTTCCTTCTTATATATTTTAATATTTTGATTCTATTCTATACTAAGTGTTTCCGTCTTTCATCTTCAGTTTAAACTAGCCATTGTTTGTTCATTAGATAGAATAAGTGTTTTTACAAGGTCAACCCATTACTAAAAATTGAAAAAATAAAAGTTTAAAAAAATAATCGACTTCAAAAAACACTAAAGTAACATAAGCTCACTAAAAGCAAAAAAATATATATTTCATACACCAAATTATTACTCTTTTTTTTCTGGTTATTACAATTAGGAATTTATTGTTTATTATTTAATTATTAATTTTTTATTATTTTGACGTCGGCGCCTAGTATAAATAATTATAAACCTTTCTTGTATAGGTAATATTTGTTACATATAGCATCCATTATTTATCGCAAACACACAACTAACATAAATAAAGACTCAAAGCAATGACTGCAGATCTAATACCGGACACTGTCTGGAAACCATGGCAACCACTGCGCCTTCGCTCCTAGAGACAGTTGTTTCCTAACTAGCATTAAAGTGATTTTAAACAGTCGTTGAAATTTAGTGACTATAATAACAATTTATTATAGTGTACTTTTGAATTGAAACTTCTTTGGACGCGATGAGATTCAAATTTCAATGCCGAAATTTTAATGCAACATTTTCTTGAAACATTTTTTTGAATAATTTCTAACGCTTACAGGACACACAATATGTATTTGGCCAAAGAGATATAAAATAGCACTAGTTTACAGAATTAGTTGAGGTTTGAAATGCCAGGGAAGTTTCACTTCTATCATGTGTAGGTACATAGTAACACGCGCTCTGTTATTTTACTTGGCAGCGACTTCAAAATTATAAAATAATTAATTATTACGTAATAAAACATGAAGTTCCTAAATACAATAAAAAAATAAATAAGTAATAATTCGTGTATAAAACATTTATTTTTTCTTTTTATTGAACTTATGTTACTTTTGGGTATTTGGATGTCAGTTATTTTTAAAAATAAAGTTGCTTATTTTGTTTGCTAAGGCAACACGCAGATTTTGCTACATTGACTATACAAATTCATTTTAATCCATCTTTAAAGACACAACTATCAAACAAATCACTGATAGCTCAAATTCTCGGTATAAAATATAAAAAGTACAATATTTAATTTATTAGTGAAACAAATTTTTCATATTTCATTGACAGAATAGTTTATTTAACGTTCACCTTAATAATCCAGTGGTTGCTTGTCTTCGGGGTCGCTGATCTGTGCCAAGGCTCACAAGTCTCTTGGATCGTAACGACACACGACTTGATGTAAGCTTTTGGACATACGCCATTGCTAAGCACATGTACGTCTGTAGAAGAAAACTACAAAAAACCCAAAAAACAAAAACACAATTTCTTTGTTTGTTGACCATATTCCTGTTATTTAATATTATGTGTTGTTTATATCGTGCTGACAACAGCAATTTTTTTTCTTAAATTATGTTTTTGTCTTTTGGGTTTTTTGTAGTTTTCTTCTACAGACATACACGTGCTTAGCAATGGCGTACGTCCAAAAGCTTATATAAAGTCATGCACCCCCATTGCAGAAATCTTTCAAAGATAATGTATCGACACACACACCACATGTCAATTCGTGATCACCGAATGTTGTGCGTGCTTCGTTAGAGCGTGGAGAATACCGCAATTCTCAGCGAGTGTTCGCTATCAGCTCGCTGGGGTGACAAGAATCAGCGGAATAATCGTGGCTATAAGTACTCATGACGACATGACTTTTTTTTTTTCATAAATAGCTTGGCATTGGAAAATAACGTGAATTTAGCAGGTTCATAGTAAAAGTGGAAACTAGTTTTGCCATGCAGATCTTTCAGAAAGGGTTGGCGGGTAAAATACCCCTGGGAGACTCGTTTAAACATTTTCCTCGTTCGAGCGGGAACGAAGAAGAAACGGCGTAACGGAGAGAGATGGATCCCGAATTTCCGAGCAGGGTCGGACAGAAGAAGAAAGGAGATCCAGCCGTTAAGGAGAGGATAGGAAGGAAAGGAAAGAAGCGCTGTTAAAGAAGAAAAGAAAAATAAAGAAAGAAAGGGGTTTAGATATCTAGGGCGGGGGAAGTCTCGGCGATTCATTTCCTCGCCTTGGTTCGCACTAAGTTTTCCATTTACGCGACGAAGTTCTGGGAGTTGAACGTGTCGTTCGGAAGCAGGAGAACGAAGGCTTGAGCTGTACGTCCCGAACGAACGTGCCGACCAGGTACACTCACTTCAGAAAGCGCTCTGTGTTGAAAAAAATTGGTTGTCTGTAAAGTCGGTTTACGGACGATAGTTTAACGTGACAACGTCATAACAAAACATTGATGAAATGATTGCATACTTTCATGAATAAAATTGAATCATATTTATTTTAATAATAAAAGAATAAATACTTGAAATTATACTAGTAATCAGATTTTTAAAATGCAAGAATAATTAACCTTTATTGCCGAAATTGTTGTTGTAATAAGCAATGAAAACCACATTAACTTTTCACTTTACTTTATAAACAGTCAACGAAATAGTTCACGTTTAGATGACTAGAAATTAATTTTAATAACTGGCGTTTAGCTATAAAGTTTAAATATAATTATGAACAAGTTTTCATATAAATAAACTGTAATCAAATATCTATCATCAATTATATGAATCATTATAATTTTTAAATCAATTGTAACATAACCTATTATTACTGCACTTGCCGAACGACGAAAACATGATTGAAAAGTCAAATCGATTGTTGTTCCAATCTAGTCGAAGAGAGATACGGCGCATGCGTACAATGAGCGTGACGGGACAGATCCGTAGTGGGAAAATGTGCGTTACGGGACACTTTTTTCGTGCGTGCAGCCGGCGTTCATCGATTTATTAGACGTTGTCACGTCAAAAACAAATACTTGCTTTTAGTAATTCCCGCTCTAGCGGTTTCTTACTTGTTATTGGCGGCCGTCTGCAAGACAAACTATTGCCTGATTGGCCAGGATGTTCAGAATGCGTTTGCTTCCACACAAAACTGCTGTGTGCCAACAGTAGATATGGACCTGAAATAAACTTAACCCATAAAGAAACACATGATTCTACAGTAATTTAACTCACATATAGTATTGAAATATTTTACGAGATAATATTGTCCTTGAAATAGGGAACTAAAAACACATATAATAATAAAGCGTTGCAGAATATAGCTTAAACCTAATATCTTTCCGATGTAAAAAAAGTTTTACTACTGAAATATAAAGTCTGATTAACATTAAAAATTATCTTATTGTTGGAACTAAATATTGAAATAATATTTTAAGTCACTACGAACAACCATAACAAAAATTTCAATATAAACAATTTATCTATAATAGAAACTATAAATTATTGATTAAGTACACGCTAAGTTAAATCCCACTCATATTTTTTTGTAAATCTGTACCTTTGTTAACCCTGAGTAGATTTTATCAATTTTACTCTAAATTTTGTAAGTTATTTTAAAGGATAACGTTAAAAATTCACTTTCCTATCTGATATTCACGCCTAATATAAATGTACTGGAAATTTAAGATTTCATTAAATTTTTTGTTACACTCCAGAGTATGGAGCGTAATCAACTTAACGAAAAAGCGAGTTTGTTTAGGACCAGCAGAATGTATTAAATAATTGATACTCTAGTACCTATTTTAACAAGAGTTCGCAATAAACTCCAGATGTGAACTTTATTACTTAAGATCGAGGTTTCCTTTCTTTTCCCAGTCTCCACTGTGAGCATAAAATGCAAGGATGTTAAGTATCAATATCGGATTATATATTGCAGTACACTACAAGGTGAAAATTAAAATTAACATAGCCAAAAAAAAATTTACGAAGTAACAAAAATTTAATCTTAAAAAAAAATTGGTTTTCTGTAAAGTCGCTTTACGGACGATTGTTTAACGTGACGTCATAACAAAACATTGATGAAATGATTGGATACTTTTATGAATAAAATTGAATCATTTTATTGAATTATCACTATTTTGTATGGATACAAAGGAGAAGTGAAATGAAATCTACAATTTAATTGATAAATTTTCTTTTATTTGCACTCATTAATTCAAATATGTTTATTTCTTTAACGAAGACATTATTTTAACTATAAATTTTATACATGTTTGTTATTTACTTCTTCCAATCTGTGTTATTCTGTTAAGGATAGGACGATGATAGGAAAAGTAGGAAACGAATGGGAGGGTTTCAAGTTTAATGTGCCTCGAAAAAATCAAATCGATGGTTGTTCCAATCGAGTGGAAGAGAGATAGATGCGGCGCAAGCGTACAATGAGCGTAACGGGACACAGCGTAACGGGACACTTTTTCGTGCGTGCAGCCGGCGTTCATCGATTTATTAGACGTCACGTCAAAAATATGTGTTATTGGCACCACTGCAACACGGTGCTGAAACTCACTCGTAACGTTGTCGTTAAGGGCAGCGAGTTCCTCGAGCGAGTAGTCCACTCGTTGTAGCGACGTCCACTCGGGCGCCACCTTCTCCTTCAGGACTCGCTCCACTTCTTCCCGGACTCGCTGTTGCCCATAACTCGTTCCTCGGGCGGTTCCAAGATGACTGCCTCAAGCACCGCTCCCTCGTGACCTTCAACTCAGGGAACATCACGACTTAAAAAAATCACTGTATCACAGGGCAGATGACTGTTCAATATCTGGGGAACCACGTCTGTGAGCGTACCGTCTCTTGCGTCGGGCAAGGCTTGTCAGAGCTACTACGAGTTAACTGCAGTTATTTGCGGACAGTCACAAACTAACGGGATTCACCATCGCCGTCACGCTAGCCACGTTGTCAAGCGCTTCAAGCTCCAAGTTGAAAAGACCAACTATTACTACTCGTTGAGCGAGTTACACTCACTCCTGACCGAGCGCATTTCGGAACGTCAAATTGAAGCGCCGTCTCATACAAGGTCTAATGCCAATTCTTGGGGATGATAAAGCTTATCCTTCTCGATGCAGCATATTAGCATTCATTTTTTTTAGTATATTTATAATAAACATTTTTCATTTCGTTTATTTATGCATATTTGTTGTACCGTCTTAAATGAATCATCCTGAGGAAATGAAGCTAAACTGTCTCTAATTGATACCGTTTACGTAAAATGTTTGGATGTGTTGGTGTGAAAATTCAGTACGAACTTGTATACAAAATATTTTCGTGTACCTACTTTTAAAAAAATAACTGCAAATTATTTTGAATTTTTTTTGGTCAATAACATATTTAATATTTATGGGATGACGTTTAAATTTATAAAGACAACAGAGTTGCCCCTTTAAAAAACTTTGTTGAACTTATTCGGTTTTACACTAATGAAAACATGTTACTTAAAGTTTGTTTTTTGTTGTTAATGTTTAAGAACTTATGTCATAAACAAGGCATATATAAGAATTTTAGTTAGAACCTGAACATAATTCACAAATTTAAATAATTATGGAATTTGCAATGGTTTCACGTTATAATATAGGCTATTCATATTTCTGTATACAAAATTAATGAAATAAATAAGATTAATGTTCGACGGTGTTGCATAAATTTATCATTTATGGATTTACAATGTAGACCATTATAATGCTTTTGAAGCATTACCATTTTATGTGTCTGTGTCTGTAATTCCCAACGCTCCATACAAGATCTTCAAAGTAATAGCTAACGATTATTGTGTTTCTGTTACACTTAATTATTTTGTCTTTAAAGATAAACACGCACTATGATCTAACATGCAAAACCCATGTTAGCAGTAAAAACTATTTGTTTTATTAAACAGACCCTGCTTATGTGCCTATGTATTTTATAGTTTGTATCCTGCCTCACTCAAAATAAGGCCGCGAATATTTTAAGTATTTTTAAATTAAGCTTCTCCATAAAATTTATCAATTATATTTTTCAACAAATTAGTGTTAGATCAAATGAAGTAAAATTGAAAAAAAAAATTGTGCCTTACATTTTATGAACTGTAGCTAGGCTACAGAATGGAGGCTGTGTGGATCGGAAAAAACTTAACAAGAACCGAATCGATTAGTCATGGCTCAGCACTCGAATAAAATTTTATATCTCTTCAAAATAGACCAGGAAAATTAAGAGCAAACATTTTAAAGATAGCATAAGGTATAACAAAAATATTCCAAAATATCAAATGTGGAAAAAAATATACATGTACGGTAATACACATCTACAACTCTGTCGATCAATCGGCCTGAACGGTAGTTATTTAAGAATCAACCAAATTAAAACGATTGGCTGGACCACTACAAAAATCAAGCTACCCTTCGCGTGGACCAACAACAACACTGCTATTTTTTTCATGAGAATAAAATAAGTCCACATAACATCACGTTCTCAGACCTCACCTCGAGGAAATGTCCCTCATATGTATTCATAAATAATGATTTTTTTATTACATTAATACAGTAAATTTGTAGTAATTATTTTAGCTGTGAAAAATATACCTTTATATTCAGTGTAGCAGACCCTAAATTCTATTAATCATTTTTTCTCTTCAGCAAATCATATACCATTTTTAAATTTAAACCCTGAAAACAATTGCATATTAATTATAAAGATATTTGACATTAAAAAATGTTAAAACTAGGTACTTCATCAGGTGTCTGTTTAGTAAGTGTAATTAACCAGCTCTCCAGAGAATGTCAGCCGATTTCCTAATACTTTTCACATATTAAGAAGTATTGAGAACGCAGGTTTGTAATTCAACACACCAAATATTTATTGACACGCAATATTCGCATAGCATGCACACATTGTTAAATATTTTCACCCTTGATTTACGTAGAAAGCTGGCTACAATTTTCCAGGGATCTTCGTAAATTTACGGTATATATTTTAAAATCTAAGATAATAGATTAGCTTATTTTGAACACGAATCAACAAATATTATGTTATTATATTAACAAAACATTCAAAATCGTGTTATCTTGTTGAGTATCCAGCCAAAACCTCATGTTTTCCTTTCACACTTTTGTTTTTGTCCTGTTTTTGACGAAACACACAACTCGTAGTCGGAATCAAGCGCAGTTTCTATGAAGCTCCAGTTATCTGAGGTTACGAAGAACACCTCGTTTATTTGAGGTTAATTCTTCGGCAAGAAGTAGGTACGTAAATTTAATGTAATTTCTAACAGTGTAGTGCAAATGGACGATGTATGTCCATTTGTTGCTGCCATATTGATAAATTTTCTCCTTCTCACAGGGTCACAAATGATTCGATCAGATGTTTCCCTGGGGGTTTCTCATTGGTTGATAGTCCTCAGGTTAAGGGCCCCGCCTACCTGGCCACATAGGTATACTGTGCGCAGGGGCGTAGCCAGGGGGGGTTTAGGGGTTCAAACCCCCCCCCCTTAGCCCCAAATCTTTAATTAATTTCTTATTCATCACTCAAACAAATTTCATATTAAAATGAATAAAATTTTTACCATTACAATATTTAAATTTAAGTACCGAAAACTGCTAAAATAGCACTATTTTACACCTTAAAATCCAAATTTTCCCGGGGGAGGACCCCCGGACCCCCCGCTCTTATACGGAGGGGGGGCATATATCTTAACACCCCCCATATACAAATCCTGGCTACGCCACTGACTGTGCGCAGAGCATCAGGAAAAAAAAACGCGATTTCAAAACTACTCAAGATATCCGAGTGGGGCCTGCATACGAAAAGCTTTTAAGAATTCCCTAAGGGCCAAAAAGTACTTTTGATTTCGGAATAGGCCTAAGTTATTAAACTGTATTTTTATAACAGTTAAAATGGCTAAAAGGCGTTGTGTCAGAGTAATTTTTAGGCGTAAAACAACCGGTACTGATTCTTGAAAGCACTTAAGGGCCTTGCATTACACCTTTATCTTCATTTATCCGTCATATAATATTATAATCACCACCCAAATTTCACAGTTCTATGGACGACGAGAGACATGCGCGTCAGTTCACAGCCTTGCGCTTAGAGGCGATACCGCGCTAGAAGCACCAGCGAGCGTCGCGCTTATCATCCCGCCTCACTGACACACATACACCCCGACTAGACGTACCCCTTAAGGGCATGTTAAATAACCGGTGATTCAATGACGAGTGAACTTCAAGAACCTACGAACATTTGAATTCTAGACCATTGCCAGATAATAACGTAAATTTGCAGGTATATTAGATAGTAAGCAAAAAAGGAAAGAAAAAAAGCTTCATCATTAAATTTATTTTCTGTGTTTTAACATTTTCCCTTAAAACCTGTTCACCTGCAACTGACCGCGCGGTAAAGTCACCTTGCTCGCCTGGTTGCCTCACGCGCCAGGTCTCGAACCCGCCGCGCTCGGCCTGCACCCTGCCGGCCCGTGTCGAAACACCGGCGTCACCTTGGGACGCGGCGATGCAACGGGTTGCGAAACTCGCGTTTCTTCACGGCGGCCAGCACAAGGACGGCGCGACTGGCTTGCATCCGCGCGCCTTCTTTTATCCTCCTGACTTGATGAAACTAAGTGGGTTTGCAGGAGAGGTCCGGGTTAAGGAAGGAACCTAAGTGCGTCTCAGGTCGAAGCCTGGTCGTGCTGTGGGTTAGTCATGCTATAGGGACCGGAAAAATTCGCGGGTTCAATGACCTCCAGGATGAACTCCATAGTTCTACGTACACTCGGTCAAATACCACCCACTCATTGGCTGCTGTCTTGTGAGACGTCCCAACGTAGCAGCCTGTGATTCGATAAAGCTTCGGTTGGGTGTTTCTCTTTGGCCCAGATTCATCCAGGTGAGTTGTGAGCCAATAACAGAGGCAGCACTGAGGTATAACTATTCGTATTTTAGCCTATCGCGAAATGAATTCGCGAATTTTTCCTGTCTATAGACATGCAGGGAGATGGTCGTAAACAATGAGAGCTTTATGTGAGGATTGGCCAGCCACGGTAGCGAGTTTATTAACACTATGTTAAGTTGGACACAGGTAAAACCTCCATGGACACAGGGAAAAACCCTGCATAGACATAGAAAAACCCAGGGCTCATTTGTGCGGGGTGCAATAAGTCAAGCATTAAGCAAGCAGGTTGATCACAGGGCAAGGAAGTTTGGCCCAAGAGAGAAGAATTGTTTGGGGCAGAAAAAAAAGACCACCATGCTAGGGGCTGATATTTGTAATGTCTGTCGGCTTGCGGTTTAGGCGGATCTGGATTTTTGGAGGAAAATTTTCGTCGTTTCAGTAATGTCAGGCCGAAACCTATAAGCCTAATAATGCAGGATTGGAGCCCTGCAGGAAAGGTATAATGTATCATGTTCATGGCCAGTCATGGCAAAGAAGGTCGTCTATACTAACTTACCTCACTCTTAAATCTAGACTAAAACTAGATAAGTAGGGTATATGTAAAACCTGCAAAGACACAGGGAAAACCTTGGGCTATTTTATGCGGGGTGCAACTGTCATGCATTTTGCAGGAAGATTAGTTACAGGAGAAAGAAGGTTAGTTCCGGAAGAAGAATTGGTCGGGGTATAAAGAACTAATAAGCAAGTTCTGGAACTTGGACGTTTCTGTCCGTATTTGAAATTTTGCGCGTCCGGATTGGGTCCAGCGTTGCATGAGCCGCCACCGATTCATCATATTGCCATCCGGGGCAGTAAGCGTGGGCGAGGCCAGAAACCGAAGTTTTTATAACTCGCTAAGTGCATAGTAATTCAGGTGCACCCCACACTGGTGAAGAATCATTTGAATAGACGGCAGGGGTGCGTGTCTTGTGGGATAGGTTTGGCACACGGGCCTGTGTGTGCGCTGGTAGGTTGTGAAATGCCATATAAGTTACGTGAACCTAACTCGGCGAGGGAGTGAAGCTCCCCACCAGTTAGATCGGCTAACTGGCGTGATGTAGTGTCGTGTTGATGTGCATTAGAGGCCTGTCGTGATGTAGTGTCGTGTTGATGTGCATTAGAGGCCTGTCGGTGTGCTGTAATTTCAAGTGACCTAGTTAATCTCGGGTGTGGCGTGTAGTGTAAAGCTGTGAGAGCCGCTCCTACGAACCCCTGGGAACACATAACATGCTAGGGTAGTTAGCCCATTAGTGCATGTAACAGGTAGTTCAGGCCGACACTCGCGCAGGCATATAATCGTGTGGTCGTGTTGGTGATACGGTAATTTTTTTTTTACATGGATTAGTAAACCTCTGGACGCCTTAAGGACCGAACTATACATGCGCCCCTGGTGGCGTTTCAGGGGCAGAATCCGCTGCGGACCGATCAGACAATTGCGAGTTTTCTATCCCTCGTCGAGGTCCGCAACTTGGTTCATTGGCTAAATTTCGTGCAATGGGACATTACCTATTCCTCCCGTGCCCTGAGTTTCATAATCACCAAAATCAACATCCAATTTCATCCTCTCAACATTGCTCTAATACCTCAACAACATAATGAATTGTTAATCTACTGAAATAACATGGATCTCAAATCAGCTATACAGAGCGGGGCAGGCAGCAGAGCTGTAATTGGTTCCACTGGAATTCGAACCCATGTTCCCTAATCCAATCATAGCTTTTATTTCACACTTAATTTTATTTTTACTCATCACAGCGCGGGTTTGAGCTCCCGACCGCAACCCCAGATATTTATGCAGACGCCTTTGAAATATTTTACCTTAAATTTACGAATAACGCTGGTTGAAAGTCATCCATGGTTCTACGTAAATTTACGGTTTATCTTCGAATTTACGGTACTGAGTTAGCTAATTTTAAACATGAATAAATTATAATATTACTATGTTAACAAAAAAATTCAAAAACCTTGTGAATATACAGCCAAAATATTTTTTTTTTTTCTCCTTTCACGCTTGTAATTTGCCCGGTTTACAACGAAACTCTCAATTCTAAGTCGGAATCAGGCGTAGTTTCTATAAAGATCCAGTTGTCTGAGATTACAAAGAACACTTCATTTATTTCAGGTTGGTTCTTCAAGGAAAAGTCCGCAAATTTACTGTAATTTCTAACAGTGTGGCGACCGGAAAAAAAATTCTCGTCTTCAGTGACTTCTACGATAGACCCCAAAGTTTTCTGAATACTCTGAAAAATGTCACATGTTCTTTGGCTGCCGACTGCTGAAACTTCTCAATTCGGCAATTTTTTGGTCGAGATTTTCTTATTGGCCAAGAGTAGGTAGGTATTCCCTACAAACTGCAAACTGAGTGCCATTAGTGGGAGCAGTTTAAATTTCGTTCCGTCACGGGAGTGAAACCGTGAAGTTTCCCGGTCACAAACAATCGCTCATGAGAGGAACCACGTTGTTGGGAGGATGCGCTACTTTCGGGGAGTGTCGTACTTGGGAGTCGGGCGGCTTGACGAGGACTGTACGCGCGTCAGGAGTGCGTGCAGTTGAGAGCAGTAGTTCTTGAGCGGCCGTCAGCGACTTGTGCGTCACCGACTGACTGTGTCCCGGCTGTCGTATCTGATGGGCCGGAGAGCCGGGAGGGTTCGCGAAGAGTGTCAGGCCGCGGTCTGTTCTTCGTCAGATGTGTCTCTCTTCGGTTTTGGTGTGGATGGAGGTGAGTGCAGTGAGTCCGTGGGCCCTGCTGTTGTGGTGGACTGTGCGGGCGTTTCTTCGTGGAAGCCTTCGATCTTTATTATAACACCAAACTTGAACACGCAATTTCACGTCAAAGTGACGGTGAGCGTGATAAATATATACCTACGCAAATAATGTGTTCAGCTACTTTCTGGACGCGAATCACACGTAGTTCGTTGCCGGCTGTGGGCGGACACGCTTGGCAGCCAGCGCCCATCGGCGAGTCCGGCCCGAGCATCCCCGATGGCCGTCGTCGTGACTCGCGGCGGGCCGCCCACGGCGACGCCCACCCTCGCAGGAAGGCCCTGACGCCCCCCCTTCCTCTGCCGCGCGGACGTGCCCAGCCTGCACAGAGTGTTTCGGCACAAGCACAGAGATGTGTTAACGTCCAACCTCGGTGACGTGCAGATTCACGAGTCCTCGTGTTTCACACACACTTATAATAACCAAATAGTAGGTAGGCACCGGAAAAATTCGCGGGTTCAATGACCTCCAGGATGAACTGCATAGTTCTACGTACACTCAGTCAAATGCCACCCACTCATTGGCTGCTGTCTTGTGAAACGTCCCAACGCAACGTAGCAGCCTGTTATTCGATAAAGCTTCGGTTGGGTTTTTCTCATTGGCCCAGAGTCATCCAGGTGATTTGTGATTCAATAACAGAGACAGCACTGAGGTATAACGTATTTTAGCCTATCACGAAATGAATTCGCGAATTTTTCCGGTCTCTAGCTATGCTGTGTGTGAATGTAGCTTCGAATTCTGTGCTGAGCGTGTGCAGCCATGCTATTTTCATCAGTTAGGCTTTAGCGACACTTCTCTGACGTACGGTAGTTGTTTATCGGAGTCTCAACACTCGCGGAAACCGGCCGGGGTCTCATTGGCCAATCAGCTCTGGGGTAGACCTAACACTGGTTCTGATCAGTTACCATGGCAAATTCCCAGCTTCCGTGGCAATAATTAAAACTTTTTTTTCCCCGTATTTGCTGAGCGGTTCGACAATTTCGGTAGCGCTTGCGGCCAGAGATGTAGTTTGTGGATAGTTACTTTGCAAGTGCCAGCCTAGAAAAGGAAACCGCTGGTATCTACTACTATCAAGAACTGTCAAATTCAAGACAAGTTATATGGCACAGACTATAGCTTAAACCGCAACGAAACCTTAATTTCCCGCATGTTGCGAGCTTGACTATGCCACGTATGTACAAACACGATGTTTAGTTAAGTTGAGTGAAATTTTTATTAAAATACGAACCAAAAGAAAAGTTAAGCTGGCATGAACAAATAGTTCAATGTATAAATACAGGCAGTAAATTAGATTGTTTTTTTTAAGGAAATAATGTTTCAACTTTCTCGGTGGAGGCGATGTAGGTTACCAGTGCCATGAGGTAAATATTTGGTTACAAACCAAAATATTTTAGGTTAACAAACGTACAAATTTATGCCAAAGCAACAATATGGGTTAAAATAATTGTTGGCAATGATAAAACGTTTCTGAAAAAATATAGCTTATTTCCAATTTTTTTCTTTATTTTAATAAAAATGTCTTTAGTAAAATTTTGCGTTTGCTACTAAAAAGTGTTTTTACAGCGTAGACAAAAAATTAAAATTAAAAATTTGTCAATAACTCGTAGAGACAAAGGAGGGAAAAATAATTTTTAGGCGGTAGAAGTAGAGAAAGATTCGTTGGCGTGACGATGATAAACGCTGTGACCACGATAAATCTACCCTGCGTCGCGTGTTTTCTTTGTAAGCCGTGAGTATCTATACCTATTGTTACCGAGTTGGCAACTCTGTATCCCCCCCCCCCCCCTCGTACCATTAACGCTGGTGTAAAATCTCATTAAAAAAAATTGCCTTTTTATCACATGCATGCATGTGCTCACGTCAGGTGAACTCTAAATGTCTGCGACCACGATTAAACGACATACATGGCGTCTGCATTATACAAAGACATGAGTAACGCAGTAAGTTGCCTGTACACAGAAAAAAAAATTCTGGTACGTTCACAAAATATTCAGTTGGAAACCAGTTGCCTACGAAATATATTTTTAATACTACAAAAAAAAACATTGTAACTTTTTACAACACATGGCTACGTTTATTTTTGCTTGTAGGAATTACGTTTGTCGAGATAAACACTAGTTCTTTTAAGATATTCTAAATGCTTCAAAATTATTATTTTTTTCTTACTGCTCAGCATAAGCGGATAAAATAATACCTTTTAATTTCTGTAGATGAAAATATTTACATACGAATATTTACTAAGATCCGTGGATAATACTGAACGGTTATTTTCTTCCTAAAAATAATGTGCAATATTTATCGGTGTAGAAAATTAAAGGGTCCTGCGCCAGTACTTTCGATGGGGATTGAAATAATTCCCTGCAACCGAGTCGCGCGAAAGGAAATAAAAAAGTCTTCAGTGCCCTTCCGGAATGAACAACACGTTAACTTGAGTACATGTTCACTCTACCCGTTCGGAAATGCAACGGGTGTTCGTAACATGGCTCAGTTGCCTTGATACTTTACAAGTTTGCCCCAGGCTTACCCTGGGTGAGTTGAGTAAAGTACACAACTAGCACCAAAATAAGGTGATTAAATTAATGACCATGTTAAGATGATTAATAAACAAATATTAATTTCTCATGAAAAATTATTATTTTAAAATTAAACTTTCATACGTAACAGGAAATTTTTAATTTCTGAAAAAAAAACGTTGAAGTCAAGCTGTATGCCCTTCATATAAGGACCGGAGAAAGTAGCATTTTTAATTACCTCGAGAATAGACTACACAGTTCGCTGTATGCAAAAGTCCCCTGTCCATTGGCTGCCGACCGACCTGGCGTCTCAATTTGGTAGCCTGTGATTAGATAATTTTTTGGTTAAGTATTTCTCATTGGCCGTAAAACCTGTGTGCCAGTAGCGAAAGCAGTTTAGAGGTATGCACATTTTAATTTTACTATACCACTAAACGAATCCACGAATTTTCCCGGTCTCTAGACACTGTAACAGCCCCGTTGTTGCCATCTGTGGCGGTTGACGGTCACAAAAAAAACTATAAAGTATTAACTGTTTAGTTTGAACAAGATTAGCAGTATTTTAATAAAATTCCTAGTCGAAAATCTGGTCCAAAGCCGGCGTTGTGTCTTTTTTTCGTTTTTATCGTAGCAATTTCATCATATATTTGAAATTTCCTTTTGCAATTTGAATGATTCAGTAGTTGACATTACTGTTCCGGTAGCGAATTCTAGCTGTAGGTGCTAAAACTACGCATGATTCGTATACAAAAATGCAGTTGTATACATAATTCAATCGACATTATTTAGAAAATTCTACCTTAAATTTCGTGTCCTTGTTTCGTATTATAAGTGTATTTGCAACATGAGAACACATGAATGAGCTCTTTTCCGATGATAGATGTAACACATCTCTGGCGAGTACTGAAAGACTCGCTCACATTTATTTTTATGATATACTATTTTTTAAACCGGTTTGCTTTGTACCCACTTTCATCAAGTGAACTCCTGCACGTGTCGTAGGAGACCAACTTTACCAGAAATTACTCAAGAACGATAGTACAGTTTTATAAGTTGCTTGCACGCTAACAGTAAACGAATAATAATACTAGGAACATAATTATGTATAGTATGCGTAGTTTATGCCAGTATTACTTGTGGCAAAAACAATGGTACTGTATATCAGTAACCGACACAGGAAAATAATTATGTATTCTTCCAAAACATTTATTTGGAAACCAGTTGCCAAGGAATAGTTTGTAATACTACAAGAAAGCACTTGTACCTTTATACAGCACATAATTAGTGTTATTTTTTAGTATATAAATCACGTTTTTCGAGATAATACTGAGTACCCTACTTCTTACTAAAATTAACACAACATTTTATATTTTAATTGATCTTTAATTCAAGCATTCATTTTTTAACATTGGAAAAGATAATCGAATATTTATTAGTTTAACATATTGTGTTTTATTACAATTATTAATGTGGGCAGTTAATACTGGAAAGCTATTCAGGGAATGATTTATAAATGACTTTTGCAATTGGAGGTACTGGGACGACAAAACCCAGTATTACAGCGAATGCTATTTAATTGTGATATAGTTGTTTCATATTCACGTACAAATTTTCAAATATCTGTAATTTAAATGAATAATTTTGTCCCATTTACAAAAAAAAAAATACAGTGCATTGTCAAAAACAATACAAGACCTGCAATGTTAGCGCTTTATTCTGGCTTCAATCTAGAATCCACAAACGTGTACTAAACAAGTTTCTGCAATGTGTTCATTAGTTGATACCTTGATACCTTCTCTCCGTGTCGTACACGATTCAAGCAAATGTTATCCTTACGCGATGGCATTGGCTTCTGTTCCTTCAGGGCGTGTCATAACCCAGGGACTTCCAAGTATATGGACATTTCCGTTCTAGACTGTCACCAAAAAATAATTAACTCGAATTTTTCTCCAATATTAAATCCATAAGAGTTGTGTGTACCGAGAATTGGTTCATACAACCATACTTCTTCCTCAGTGTCAGCGCTCCACATCTGCATCACAAGAAGTCTTAAGCTGTTCTGAAAGGTCTGGTGCTCCAAAGCAAGGATTGGTAACAAAATGATGTGCAACTCTGTAAATGACCACTTAAAATATTGTAAAGTTTTCTAAAACATGTGTATCACAACCCATTGCGTACGAGCAAAGGCATTAAAATTTTACATCCGTATACATATAGGCTTATTAACTAGTTTTTTCATCATTAACTATTTATATTTTAATCTCGTTACAAATAATATGTTATATAAAAACCCTTTGAGATAAATATGCGCAAACATGTCTCTGTACATAATAAATGCTCATGTATGCGACTCACATACTGACTGACTTTTTCTTTAATAATTCTAACTCACTTCCATAAGAGCTGAATACTTTACATTCGGCAAACTTGTAGCTTTCAGGCTGTAAACTACGAAAAATATTCAAAAAAATTACAATTGTTTAAATTTTCAATCCCCGAAAAATTTGCGATGTGCTTACAAAGCCAATTCAGATCCATTTTGGCCAAACTTTAAGACAGACTGCACCATTGCTTCTGATTTAACGAGATGTACATTTTCGGTCATTTGAGATTACGTCGTATCTCCATCAGTGGGGGCTTGCATCTTTCGCGAAAAAATCTGAGCGCTGAGTCAGACTGCAATAGAGTAAGCCCACGCCAACACTGTGGCTTAAATTAACAGTAAAACTGCAATCGTAAACCGATTTCTCACAGGTCTTATGCACAGACGTGTTTGATGGCCTGCTAAGGAATCGCTTATAATTTTTAATTGTGAACTCAGCCTTAAGGCCTCTGATGCCTACCCGTGCACACACACGGTGTACAGGGCTTCACAAGAACCATCGCGATTTGAAAACTGCTAAAGATATCAGAGATGTGTATGTTTAAAAAGCTTTTAAAAATACTCTGAGGAGGTTGAGAATATGTATTTCCGTGCTACTTTAAAAAAAAAAAAAAAAAAAGTATTTTATTTGAAAGTGAATACGGCTAATACCAGTTTTTTTCAGAATATTGTTTAGGCATAAAACATTCGGTGCATTATTCTTAAAAAAGCACCAAAGGGACTTACATTACATAAATATATATTCATTTATACCCCATTTAACGTTATGGTTACCCCTCAAGTCTCATAGTTGTCCTATGTACACGACTAGATGTCTGCGAGCCAGTCCAGAGCGATATTATCTTTGAAAGATTTGTGCAATGGGAGTACATGACTTAATGTAAGCTTTTGGACATACACCATTACTAAGCTTAGCAATGGCGTATGTCCAAAAGCTTAAATCAAGCCCAGAGTGAACGTCGGGGTTTTCATCCCGCCTCACTAACAGAGATACACCCAGACTAGAAGGCCCCTTAAATCTCGACACCACCGGCTATGTTGGATAATCGAGTTATTTGTTTAATCCCGATCGGTATGTTGAGAAACATATCGAAAATGTGTCCATTGAAGTTAATTCGTAAGCATTGCCGGTCTGAGCTCCTAATGAGTTACTACGAAGCAATTATTCGCGTAAGGAAATCGACTTAAATATTTTTTTCTGATTTTTTTTTACAAATAGCAGAATACGCGTTGAAGATATCTGGTACCAAATTCAACAATGCGGCAGAAGTAACTGAAAATAAAATTTTTTTTTAAAGACATTAAGTTTATTTTAAATTTGTATTATTATTTTATTTATTCTTTGAAATAATCTTGCAATGTGAAAGACTGTTTTAAAATAGCTTTATAAACATAAGCCATTGCTGGTATTAAATTAGGCATATTAGTGGCCAGCAAAAATTAGTACATAAACACACGAAAATAGGTCAATTTTAGCAATTTCGTGGAAGGAATTTGGTCAACAAAAGTAACAAAAATTACAGAACAGACAAACACAGTGGGATGCCAACGACGAGACAGTTACAGAAAAATCAGTAGACAGGCACAGACACACAACGACATTGGACAACACAACGGCAAACAATGGAACCCAAAGATGATACAAAACAGATATTCTGTACAAAACAATAATACAGTGACGCACAGAAGAATTCAGCAATGAAACTAAACAGATATTCTGGACAGCACAATGACAACAGCACAAAATAACACAGCAGAATTCCTATGATAAAATAGGTGCGACGTTATTTTATATGGGTTCTATGTGATCTTTATAACTAATATGTACATTAGCTATACCATACCAAATTTGATCAAAATTGTGAAGAAAAAAATGTTTCGCTTACAAAGCGTAAGTTTATGTATTGATGCTTAAATAGTAAACAATTTTTCTTTGTGAGCAATGTTACGCAGAATTACACTGTACATGACCGTACGAAAAAGAGATACTTGAAACTAAATCATACCCTAAAATAATTGTAATTAATACATTGGGGGACAAAAAAAATCACTTATTTATTATTTGAAGCCTGAAATGGAAGCTGAGATAAAATAGATGTGGTCAATTAATGAATCTACATAAATAAATTGCCTATAATCAA
This sequence comes from Bacillus rossius redtenbacheri, assembly GCF_032445375.1. Classification (NCBI taxonomy): domain Eukaryota; kingdom Metazoa; phylum Arthropoda; class Insecta; order Phasmatodea; family Bacillidae; genus Bacillus; species Bacillus rossius. The sequence continues at coordinate 10,571,535 of NC_086336.1, read as the reverse complement.
ACATTATGACAAACTTAAAATAAAAATATTTACCCATTAAAGTCTAAAGTAGCTTAAGTATGCTTACCATTTAAGTTTCTCGAAAGTTTGCGCTTATAGATTTAGTTTATAATGTTTGAAAACAGCTTAAAAGTAATATTAAAGTGCACAAAAAAAATCATCATACATGTTGTGAATATTAATTTCCCATTTTTTTTATTCTGTTGATAACTGTCCCAATGTTGAACAACGTGGCTTAAGAGATCAGCACTAGGCGGTGAACAAAGATGCATGGGGAAAAAATGTACACAGGCAGTTAAAACTGCAACAGCTCAATTTAAAAGCCATCGTGGTCGAACGTAAAGTTGGAGTGCTACGCATTGCCAGACAACCAGCCATTAAGAATTATGGATTTAATACAACGGCAGCCCGGCGCAGTAAAACGGCGATAAAGTTGGTGGATAATTTACAGTTCTATTTGAAGAAAACGGATTGCCACCACCAGTTCTGTAAACGGATGAGACAATCACGCGACATTACAACGCAGGGTGCTTTGAACTTGGAACCACAAACATAAGGCTGGGTTTACAATTTAAAAACATAAGCGAACGCATAGCCCGCCATGCGCACGACTGTGCATAAGACCTGTGCGAAATCGGTTCACAACTTAAATATAATTGTTAATCTTAGCCAATGAAATTTCGCGCTGTATCCGATATCTGTTGGCAGTGTTAGTGAGTGATTATGTTAACTACCAAATGATTATACCTTGACATCTAACCAGCAATTTGTAAGCACAATTTTTAAAAATATAAATAAATATGGGTTACATCAAATTTTTAGTTGACCATTCTAACCACAGATATTAATTATTAGTTTACCATTTTTGCTAGTAACTTATAAGTAAGAGCATGAGTTAATTTTTAAATCAGGAATTTATTATAAGTAACAGCATAATGTCTCGGAAATTTCTTACCATAATATGACTAATATTAACAATTCTCAAGTCCACCAAAATGGCCACCTACTCTGTTCTCATTGATAATAGCGCCATGCTTTTGTAACAGAAATTAAATATCTGATTTCCCTTCCATGTTAACGATCGTCCAATGCTCTTTTGTGAATCAGTAGGTTCGAAAACATGGCGGTCAAATCTTGTGCGCAAGACTTACTGTTATTTTATTAATTGTGCACCCAGCTGAACTAATGTTTGTTAATGCAGCAGCTCAGAAACAGACAGACAAGCACAAAGGAGAAAAATCTGTTTGTACGAGGTTAAAATATATCTTATTCCTATATACTTAGGTTCATTAATAAAAAATACTTTAACTTAAGGTCTTTATTGCACTGAAACAACAAGATCCAACCTAAACTGGAAATATATATATTTTTTTTAAATAAGGAGAACCCGATTTTATAAAACATGTTATATAGATTGTAACTTTATAAATCATATCAGTTAATCGGTATCCCTAAAACAGGCACATTTGTCGAGACAACGATATTTCCAACTGAGTAGGTCTTAATTTTACGAAACTATATATTTTAGGGAGTAAATCTCAAAACGTAAATTTTGCGTCTTTGCAATACTAATGCCAAAATATATAACCAATAAATCAACAAAATTTAAATGAAAATTCTCAGTTACGTTATAACACATGGGCACTCACTATCTATTTTATAGCGGACAAACTATTATGCAATGTATGCGCATGTAATAGTTTGGGTAATGAATTACAAGCCGACATAACTGAATCCAAAGCTTTTATATCAGATTTGTTCCGTTATATGATACATACTAATATTTATGTCGTATGGCTGATTCTTACTTTATGAAATAAACAAACAAATTAGTATAAAAGTGCATAAATTGCATTCGAAAAATTTCTAGACATAAGCTTGAGAATTGCAACATAACACTACAAACAAAACTAATAAAATTTTATAAACATTTTGCAGCAAATAATAACACCTACTTGAAATTTAACAGCTTGATAGGGTTCTTTAAATTAACATAATCACACTAATGTTATAAGCCGGAACGAATCCAAAAAAAAAATTATATTACTTTATAGAAACTAGAAAATATTTTATTCATATGATTCGTCTTTTTAACTACAATAAAGACTGTTTGGTGTATAAATATACATTTATATTTACATACAATTTACTGTAAGTTTTATTGTTGGATAATCTCTGTATTTGAATTGGTACAAATCTAAATGATTCTATAGAAATCTCATACAAATTTAATCACCACAGTGACTTTATTTTATTTTAATTATTTTTATTAATCATTTCTTAATAAATTATAATCACATTAAGAATTTTTTTATTTTAATACCTAAATTTCGTTTAACATAATGCTGTTAAGTATACCTATAGTTTAAAATTCTAATTGAAATTTTAAATAATTACCATTGGACTATGAATGTTTAAGCAGATATTAAAATGGAAACTTTGTTAAAACTATTTTTTAATAAAATTGAAGTGTAAGCAAAATTTTCTTTGAAAAGGTTTTGTAGCGAAAAATGTTAAAATTATACTAAAATGCTTGTATTTTTTCACTAACATCATTTTCTGGTATCAAGAATTAATTGATTAAATAAAATAATTAGACCATACGTTTTCATGCATCGCAATACAATGATATGCATCTATATATTTAGGCCTTTGTTATTATGTAATATTTGGCACTACAAATATTTAAAACAAATTAATTATCTTAGGTAATTAGAGTGTTTTTTTGTTTGGTATTTTTAGATACGTTATTTTCGTAAAGGTTACTTCAGTGTTTGTAAATATTCAAATAAATGAATACCCGAATGACTTATTAATTTTGTAAGCTATTGAGAATCGATTGGACACTTAGAAGTCAAGCTACGATTTCAAGTAGCTACACGTTTCTACTTAAACTAAAACTACGGTTGAGAATCTGACACGACTAAAATTATTTTAAGAGACTAAGAGCAAGACTTAAATTATTATGTGAATACAACTCACCTTTGGAAATAGTTTTCTCGTGATGCGAAGCGTGCCTGTAACGTCAGCCATCTTGAATGTTCGTGCGCGGAGTTGTAGCTCCATCTCTCTCTCTCTCTCTCTCTCTCTCTCTCTCTCTGTTTCTCTCTTCTAGGGAGAAGCACGCAGGCTCAACCAAGCTACAAACACGAAACCAGAGGCGAAGATAACAGAACATACGGCGTTAAAAAATTAATGCATTACGGATACAGATGGTAACATGAAAATGTAGTCATAAAAACGTACAAGGATGTTTATTTTTATTAAATATGCGTAACCAACCCTGAAAATTTATTCATTTAGTATGCAATAGCTTATTCAAATTTTCTTATCGATATATAGAAAAATATTTCCATTGGTTTGTTCATATTAAAATTAAATACTTTCGAAAAGATTTAAATCAATCGTTGCTTAGAACATGCTTCTTGATGTATTAATATAAGCCTAAAGAAGTAAGAAAACGTTTGAAAGGAATATTTTTATATTTGGATTCAAAAATATGGAGTTGGCTTAAGTAATAAAAAATCTTAAAGCTTAAAACGACTATGTAAATTATAAACCACGCCCGCTTACTTTAAATGAATGACGTACAGACAAGCAGAACCACGCGAGAACTAATATTCTGCTTACCGCAAGCACACCCATTAAAGTACTAATATTATAATCAGTTGAAAAAAAGATTTTATTGTAATTTTTTATCTTCTTTAGTATATTTATAATGTTTAAATGTACCTACTCATGCTATAAGTAACAATTTTGAATATAGTTATAGCTAGGGCTATACATGTGAACTGCAGACTAACACGTCAAACACACACACATTTAGCTATTTATGGTGGTACATATGTACGTTTATGTAATAATGTACGTTATATTTTAGCCAGTATTTATATAATTACACTTTAATTTATTGCACACTTTTTTACGCCTTTATGTTGAGCTATACGTACCTATTATTTATTGAATGTAAGCTGTCTAGTTTCGTTTACTAGTGGAAAGAGTGTACTAAATTTTATGAACAAAAAATTTACAACATTTTACAGAAAAATTAGTAACAATTGAAATATAATTTACACTTCGCATTTCGTAAGTTATGTCCAATGGAGTGGTAGATCACCTAATAATTTACGTCATAAGGAGAAGTGGCTTTATTTTGATCAATTTAAATGAATTTTATGTAAATGTGTGACAATATTTTAGTACTTCTTATAAAACTGCGTATGCTTTCACCCGAAGTCGCAATAAATAATATATAGTATCATTAATTAAATGAAAATTAATCATAATGAGAAAATAGGGCTGTTAATGTAGGTAAAAACTTTTTGAACATAATTATATTTTTCACGCAAGTGAAACTGCGTATTGTAAATACAATATTTATTTACATATATCCGGTTTTTACATATGTTCGTTAAAGATGACATAAGTAACATATCAAATTTTACGCCGGTACGGCAACCAACAAAATCATAGTTCTATTGATATAATTGTAGAGCCTAAAATATAAGTAACCAGTGGTCTAACTGAGAGTTTTTTGACCCTTTTTCTCAGTTACAGAATGAACTAGGCTGTTTGTACAAAACACAAGTGTTTCTTTACCACATGCTTTACACGAAACTATGCTTTAAAGAAGAAAATAGATCTTCGTTAGTTCTTATTCGCAACTTCAACAGATTTCTTTTTTATTTAAATCAGTTAAAATTATATCTACTTTTACAAATTGTTATTGAAAGTAATCAATAAATCATATTTTATGTAACTACAATACCGATTAAAATTTTATTTCTTCACAAATAAGTGACAGTGTATTAAGAGTAAACTATGATTGTAATAGTTGCTTAAACCAGCCAAACATGGCATCAGCAGTAGCCAAAAAAAAACCTAGAAAATACGCAATTTTAGTAATGAATATAATTTTCAGCCTTCTAAATCACGAACTATCATTACAATTACAAATAACAAAAATTTATAAGGAATTTAGGAAGAAGACCGTAAAGCAAACCATGTCGGTAATTCTAGGGACGCTTAAACGATTCTACGTATGAACGGTTTTTATAAAACTTTGATACAAATAACACTAGTAATAAGTATTCAGAAATATAAATAAATTTAATTATTGTCAATAAACTTGCAGGGACTGAGTTTGTCATTTGAACGAGAAATAAAAAAAAATACTTTGGAATATTATCTTTAAAAAAAATTAAGTCTTTAACAAAAACATTTAATCTCATTTTCACTTGAATGTAAGTACACGTCTTTTTTTCATTAGAAGACATAACTTGGCAGTTGGAATCTGCCGTAGTTTGTACGAAGATAAAGTTATCTGGAAGTGTAAAAAAAATTTTTTTTGTTATTTTAGCGGCATTCTTTGTTGCAACGTCCGTCAAATTACTGTTGTTTCCAACAGTGTATAGACGTGTTTCAGATTAGATAAAAAAATAGTTGAGGTTTTGCAAGTCTTCCTACAAATAAAACATATTTTTTTACGGAGTATTTTCAGTGTGCAGCATCAAGCGAAAAGGAATTACATCCAAGTTAAATATTTACGCGATGCTAGACATCATGTGGTGTTGAAAGTAAGATTGGAAAAATTAGGAAAATTGTGGAGAGGGGAGTAAGTATTGCGGTCGGGGGAACGGACAAGAATATTTTCACGGTGGGAACATGTTTTTGGGTATTTCAACGCGGCGTCCGACAACCCTCTATAAAGAAATTGTCGTGAATCAGTTAAGACCTGCTTAAATCCATCGACGCCGAGCTAAATCGTAAATTTAATAAACCCCCCCCCCCCCCCAACTACACACTGGAAGCGGCACAACTTACTGTTAGGAACAGTCCTATGGGATGGTATATGAGGGAGGGGAGGGGAGGAGTTGGAAGGGAGGAGAGCTAGAGAATGTCTTCCACATGGGCTCTCGTCAGAGATGCGTCCCCGCGTGTACTAGCATCAGCGAGCATGTTGAACAGCCGGCGAGACATAACTTGTTGCTAGTTTGTAGTACCTACTTCTATAATTAAACTGAACTAACTAAGGGGCCGTGTGTGCGCCCCTTAAATTACAGAACCACGCCCTACCTCACCGCCCACACAGAGAAAAAAAAACATTTCTGTTCTATATTTACAACAAAAATTACTGTAAATCATGTCGCAAAAATAAGAGTTGTTTATTACAAAGACAACAACGTAATCTGCGATAAATATAATTTTTTTCTTAGTTTTCGTAATATTTTTGAAACAAAAATTTTAATTATTACCACAAGATGTTAAGAATGACGAATAATTAGCCACACGCTAATTATTAAAGTTTATTTCCACAAAATAAGTATAGGCTTTTACTGACTCTTGCACCTGGGCTCTTAAAATTACTACCTATATTGTATGTACGAAATATAAAAAAAAATTGTCTTTTTCAGCTACCTCGTATAATAATTTGGAATCATAAATGCTTCTCTCATAGACTTAGAATTTAACTAGGATAAATAGAACAAATTATTGGCGCTTGAAAAATTCTCGTCTGGTAAAGGTACCGTCAGATTATTATTTAACAAGAACTTTCGTTTAAGTATTACTAATACCGACTATAGTACAAAGAAATTCTCATTGACAAACTACAAATATATATTTTTCGCATTGTTAAGAAATAATTCACAATGATAAAAATTATCAGAGGAAAGGAAAAAAAAAAACGTAATATGTTTATAATGTAACAATAAACCAACTTCAGTTATATGTTCCCGAAGTAGTAGATTGGTAGCTACATATAAGTACACGTTTAAGGAATTTTATTATTTATTCACTGTTTAATCACTCATCAGCTAAATAAGTTTCTTTATTATTTTAATATTTTTATATTTGAATGGCAATGGGAATGTACTAAAGGTAAAGGCACGATTATTTCGCAGATTTATTTGTAAAATGCATATGTTCCATGTTGATTATTGGACTACAGGCTTTTGACACGCCCTTGACCAATTTCAGCTAGTTGTAATCAAGAATGAACATATACCGCAGCTGATGAAACCCGCCAAAAGAATGTGCCCTTGTTATGGACAAACGAACGCTCTAAAACGATACGATTAATTATAGGCTAGTTGAGTGTAGTTTGGCGTGAAATGAATCCGTGAAATAAATCGAGGAATAATACTTTAAAAATACATTTATTAAACACTAAAGTTTGAATACACACAGTCTTAAGGCCCCCGCCTCGTCAGGGGTGTGTGTTAGTGAAGCGGGATGATAAGCGCGACGCTCGTTGGTTCTTCTAGCGCGGTATCGCCTCTAAGCGCAAGGCTCTGAAATGCCGCGCAGTTGTCTCGTCGTCACAGGATAACTGTGAAATTTGAGCGGTGACCGTAACATTATATGGCTGAGAAATAATGATAAAGGCGTAATGCAAGTCCCTTAAGTGCTTTCAAGAATCTGTACTGGTTGTTTTACGCCTAAAAATCACTCTGAAACATGCGTTTTAGCCATTTTAACTCTTCTAAAACTACAGTTTAAAAACTTAATCCGAAATCAAAAGTACTTTTCGGCCCTCAGCGAACTCTAAAATGCTTTTCGTAAGCAGACCCCACTCGGATATCTTGAGTAGTTTTCAAATCGCGTTGTTTTTCCTGAAGCTCTGCACACCGTATGTGTGTCCGGGTAGGCGGAGCCCTTAACATAGTTATTTTTTCTATTTTTCCTGCTAATGCTCTTTCTACGGTGCTCCCTCGGTGGAAGCGCAGAGGTAGAGGGGCATTCGCGTAGATCTCACTGAATGGACTCCTTCGTTACGCGGCAAAGTTAAGCACAACTTGAGAATGAGCAAGCTTAAAAAAAAATCCTTTTTAGCACAGCGTACAGCCGTAGGTAGATTAAGAAGTACCTTTTTCTTCTGGAAATATTTTGGGAACTTCTAAAAACCTCTAGAATATTTTAAGAACTTAATGTACATAATATATTTATGTTCTCCAGTATTATAAAATGATCGATTAAACATTTTCCCATTGTCCATGCAGCAAAAATATCATGAAGGTTTTTAACTCAATGCACTCATTATTGAATAGCTTAGATTGGTTTTCATATTAGGACAACTAAAGTAGTTATTCAATTTGTTTGATCTTCTTACACTATATTTCATTCCTTGCACTAATAACGTGGTTGTATAAAATTTTTCTTTGCACCAAGTTTTAAGATACTATTGAGATGTTTTAAAATAAATTGCACGAATTAGATACTAAGAAACTTTATTTTTTTTTTTAATTTTCTAACCCTGTTTATAATGATATTTTTCGTTTCGTCAAAAAGTTGTTTCGGCCAAAGTTTTAGATATTGCTAAGGATTCAAACAATTAATTATAAAGGATTTTATAATTTTTATCTAAAAATTAATGATTTTTTTTACTTTCAAAACCTTTTTATTTCCACCCCTTGCAGTATTGGTTGGTAATGACTTCACAATTAATTTTTACAAACTTTTTTGAGACAATTTAAAATATAAACAAAAATAAGAATGGATCCGATATTGTACATGTAATAAAGTTGTAAATATTCTCATTCCGACCAAAGGTTTTTTTAACCCCTTGCAATAATGGTTTTTACTATCTAAAATTGTTCGAGAGATAATTTTAGATAAATATTATAAGATTACAAATAATTTTAAAAGAATTCTATCGATGTGATTACTAAGGGAGTTATAGACTTATTTTTATATTTTAACTTTTTTTTGTCCACCCTTTCGAGCAATGGTTGGTTGTATCAAAAATTTTGTTAGATGAAAATTATAATATTTAAAATAAATTTGAACTGATTCGATGGTGTGCCAAAAAGGAATATATATATATATATATATATATATATATATATATATATATATTTAGCCATGCAACCCTTGTTTTTCCCACTTCTTGCAGTTATTGTTAATCGTATCAAGAATTTGTTTTGACAAATGTTTTTGGTATTAATCATACAAGTTTAAAACTTGCAAACGGATGTGATATTCATCTTATTATAAGAGCTATAGCATTTGTTCTGTTTGTTTTTTTGACCTTCTCCATTTCTACCCCTTTGATCGGACATTGGTCATTAACGAACTTGACCGAGATTTTCTATTACAATATGTATTTTATAAATCAGTTTTAAATTTATTTGTGATAAATTGCGTCAGTTATCGTGGCCATAAATATGTCATGTGTATACATGTTTATATATGTTTACATATAATATATAAACTTTTGAGATGACGAATGTTTTAGGGTCTATGGATCATAAAACGATAACAAAATACATAAAAAATTTCCGGAACTCGCACCATGGTAACAATCGGTATTATTTCTTTGAAATATACCTAACATTGTCAGTTAAATCGTAATTTTATTTACCGATAAAAATAAGATATAGATAACTTGCGTGATTAAGGTTTTTCAATCTCACACGACTAACGCAAACAAACAAGTCGCTAGGCTCACTCAATATAAATGTTTACGTACGCCGCGTGCATAGGATCGCAGAAGTTTAAATTAGTTCCTAGGTGTTCATTAAACCTTGAACGAACTTTTTTTTAAAAAGATTGAAAATACATATTTTACAGATTCACAAACACGAATTAGCAGATGTTTAAACAGTTTAATATCGCTACATGTGATTAAATTATTAAGTTACGGTATATCACTCTTATAAGTAACTTAGCCTTCCTATTTTTATTTATATGTTTATAAATATACGTATTTACAGAAATTTATCACCCTGTTTTACAGGCTTTACTGATATGATGTTGAAATACCGTGGCCCCTTTAGAAATGTGATAAGAGTATCTATTTGTAACTATGTTCGTCACACGAGCTTAGAAAGCTCATAGGAGTTTCGGCAAAGGACCAAGGAATTATTTTGTGTAGTTTTAGTATGTTTTGTTTTCAGCGTTTGGTGGCCGGTGACCAAGGTAAAAAGAAACGCGAGGAAGAAAAAAAGCGGGGTATAAACGGGTAGCTGGCGAGTGAATTGTGGAGAAGGATGGGTTCGCTGTTGCACGACTCATAAAATTAAGTTTTTACGGCTGTTTTATGTACAGCGTTGTCAAGTCGAGTTACGCCGCCGCTTTGAATGAACTCGTATAAACACGTGGTTGGCCACGGGACCTCGAGGACCTGGAAACTCCGTGTCGCTCATTGGAGGCCCCTCTCCACCCCCCCCCCCCCCCATAATTGGCTGTGTTCCGTTACACTGCGTCGAGCGCACCATGCACCCTGGAAAACAACGCGCTCTTGGCAACAGGCAAAACTATTTAAATCCCACGTTAGTGATTATCACTTTCAATTCGCCAAAAACTCCAAATTATAGTTCGCCTTTAATGAACCAGGACAGTTTATTTAAAAACCGTAGGTCTTATGGACACACTGCTGGTTCCATCGAGATAAAACTAAAAATCCAATAGTAATAGCAATGCAAAATTTGGACTATTATTTGAAGATAGGCTGGGTTCTATACCGTTGTACATTTTAACTGTATTCTCAATGAATCATATGAGTTTTGGTATGCCTTAAAGGAAAATAAACCAATAAAAACGTTACAAAATTCAAATTGCCCAACCACATGAAATTCGGCCGGAAGGAAAACTGTATAGAAACACACTGTAATTATTTTTTAAATGGAACAGAAATTCAGATATTTGTAAATTTTTATGTTTTCATTAAAACAAACTTTGTCATTACAAAATACCGTTTGCATTAATACTAGGTTTGGATTCATACCTGGTCCTTTATGTTTTGTCTCATCTCAGTACCTCCAATACTATAAAAAGTTATTTGTTAACCGTTCCCTGAATAGCTTTCAAGTATTAATTACGTACAATTAATAAGCATAATAATGTGAAATACAGTCAAATTATTGAGTATTTTATTATTTTTTCCATGGTTTAAAAAAATGTCTGAATTAAACATGAACTCAAAATATAAAATGATACGCCAATTTTTATAGGTAATAATCCAATAATGTAATAAACATTCAGTATTATCTCCAAAAAAATGTATTTCTTATATGCAAAACTAACCAAAGCCATTTTACAAAGTTACAGTATTTATCCTTGTAGTATTAGGAACTATTTCTTTGTAACTGGTTTCCAAAGGAATCTTTTATAAAAACACGGAATTTTTTTTTTATGCAGCGAATGTGTTGTTGTCACCGATGCAATTGTGTACAGTGTGATGATCTCATCGTGGTAACAGAAAATAGCGGGAATTTTGCAATTCTGTACTGATAAATTTTACAAGTATAGTAGGTAAGTACATTAGTATGTTTTAGTGATTTATTAGTTAATATTATAGTTAAGTGAGTAAAATGCCTTTCAGAGCTAAGATATTTGTTTGAAACGCAGCGCATGGACTGTAGTTGTCGGTCTTAGTGCATTCTCAGCATGTGCAAAAATGACAGTGTGACCCAGAATCTACGTCTTGAAGATTCCGTTTAATATATTCCATCAACTGCAGGCGTTTTAAAGTGATCAGTTTATTCAATTGGTGACGTCTCTTTTGCACGACGGTTGTAAATAGTTAGTCGTTAATTTTTATGATTGGTAATTAATGTTAACAGAGATAAGTCTTTTATTCAGGTGGCATCACAAGATGCCAAGTGAATGTAATTTGTGGGGCCTATAAATTTGGGTTCACGTCAGTATCAGCTGACATTAACACTGATAAAAATATTCCTACTTATTATCTACATGAGTAGTAAACTATTTCCGTTCATTTAAACTCTTTAATATCGAATTTATTATTAGTATACTGTTTTCAAATAATTATAATAATAACTTAATTACTCCGAACTCTCATTTTAATAAAAAAATGTGTTTTTTTTAATAACTGTGAGAAGGGGGGATATTTGAATTAATCTATTCATTATTGTTTCTAATGGTTGAGTACACTTTTCAACGAAATTTTGGATGTCATTGGTGTGAGTATAATAATTTAAATCATTATTGTTTGGTGTTTTTTTTACTAAATAAGCATGATCGTTACTAAGGATGGGTTAGGAACAACAGGACTTTCTTTAACTAATGTTTTTTGGTATTTAGTATTTTTACCTAGTTATTGGATTAATTTTGATCCTACAACCACAGAGTAGTTTAAAGGTCTGGAAAACAAATTAATTTAAATGAATGCAGGAACTTCAGTATAAAATTGTTAAAAAGATGAAATATTTTCATGTTTTCTTTACTTCTTTGACGTCACGGATGGCATTTATAGACCACCTTATCTAAATAATTCTGTAATAATTTAATTATATGAATTTAAATAAAAACTTTTTACGGGCCAAAATAAATTACTGTAATTCGTACGATATTACACCTAATACAGAATTATTGAAAAAAAAAAACTTTAAGGATATATATTAATCTACCTATACCTTTAATGTTCCCGTGCTGACCTTAGAAATTATTCTAAACTGTAACTAATAACTTCGTCTAATTGATGAATAAACACTTATTTATAGTTTAATAAAAATAAACATGTGAAGTATATATTTTTAAATTCTGTTTTTAAAAACGTATTGATGAAATGATTTCCATCGTATCGTGTGAACATTAATTTCCATACAACTATATCTCGAAGAGCCTCGTTAAAAATGCTGTGAAATTCAAGAACTGTTAAAATTTATATAAGAATTTTAAGTTATATGATAATTGTCGTCACTTGGTAGTTGATAATTTGAATAGTTAGAAAAATATTATAGGTGAATAAAAAAAAGCTTGTGCATGTTTTCAACAAACATATTCTAGTACGTACATGATATTTTTACGAGTCTTTTTTTTCTTCAATTGTAGTTGCAGTAGAATGCGTCCCATCTTTAATAATACATAGAGACCTGAAATATTCGTGGGTTCATTTCATATGCTATAATTACAGTCTCGGAAATTTCGCGGATTCCTCTGGCCTCAGGATAGAATTCAAAGTTATAGTGTGCTCGACCCATGTTTACTTTCCCATTGGTTGATTTCTTAGCGAGAACATTTTATCCTTGTTATTCGGCACTACCTGATTCGCTTACTTCTCTCCTAGCTGGACATCGTTGGCTCACGGTCGTAGAGGGGCGTGTCCAGATAACTGCCGTCCAATCATGAACACAGTGCGACAGTGTGGAGGTTTGCATTCTAGCTTGCAACTAAATGAATCCGCGAAATTTCCGTGGCTCTAGCTATAATCCAAAAAACTGTATCTTTATAGGCTATTGCTTCTGTGATTGACTCACAGTTTATCTGAAGGACTTTGAGCCAATGAAAAACCTTCAACCAAAAGAGTATCGAATCGCAAGCGTCTCAGTGGATAAGTCAGTAGCCAATGAGCAGGTGGCATTTGCCTGAGTGTGTAAGGGATTGTGGAGTCTGTCCTAGAGGTCATCGAACTCGCGAATTTTTCTAGTCTCTAACTATACATAATTTAACCCAACACTTTCTCTTTCTCTTGAGAATGCTTATATGGTTGTAACGAGAAGAACTCAGTGGCGTTCAGTCGCGTGAGAAGAATTCGTTTCGCGGCGAGGCAGCGTGACGGCCGCTGGCGTTTATGCGGTCGTCGTGTGCTGTCGGCTGAGGCGGGTCTCGGGTTACGCCCTCGGGCAGCGGACATGATTACATCGCGTCACCCTGACGGCCGGGAGACCACCCTCGGAGCGTTACGCCCGTGTGACGCTATTCCTTTTGATCTGGAAGCAGTCCCACCCCCCTTCTCTGACCGCTTATCTCCCAGGCTCCACCCCTGGACGTCTGCTTCAGCTGAGCCACTGTCGCACGGCCTCATTTACACGTCAGCCAATCACCATCGGCCGCGCGGAACACCCTCTCGTGGCCACCGTGTTTCACGAGGCTATACGTGTCGCGACTGTAAAAAAAAATAGTTCCCTTCCCCATGCAGCAATTTGTTACCGATTTTATTGGCGTTCGGCCTTCCACCGTCCGCGTCCTGTGGGGAAATTTGCATTTCCTGCTTTGGTAATGGGCACTTATCGTGTATCAGGTCGCTGGGCGTGTAGTAGGTGAGTTGTTTTTTTTTTTTTCGTTCGTCTTATCGGGTGATTTTCTAAGTGATCGTACACGCAATCTGAAAGAAAGAATTTCCATAGTAATTTCTGCATGCGATGTGAACCACGAGTGGTTCAGTAGCATTATAAAACAAAGTGTTTATTATTTTTAAAAAAACTGCAATCTGTATATATTACAGATCCTTTATTCGTTTATAAATCTTGTCATATAAGTTTTAAGTATACCTCCGGAATTAATGATATAAAAAAAAGAAACTTTTGCATTAAATTTGATCATGATTGTTTTGTATTTACTTTGCTGAAACATAGTTGCAAATATTTTACACACGCACACCTAGGTACCGCTATAAACACCCAGACAGGGGGTAAATTATCGGGTGAGATTTTCTTACCACGGTAAGCAAGCCAGAAAAGTTACATTGAAGTGAAACGTCACTCACGCTAACAAAGCTGCAATTATACACAGCGCAACGCATTGCCAAGTTGGTAGTAGAATATTTTGGAGCAAAAAATGTAATGGATTTCGATGAGTGAATTTGTGAATGATATATTATGTATTGATTTAAAAGTAAATTAATTTACGATATTGTTAAAAACCGAAAGTTATAAATATGGTGGCCACTATTTTAAAATGTTTTAAATTCCACAATAGGTCACAAGCAAAATGCTTGAGAACAGTTTCCGCTAAACAGGGTTCCTGCGCTGTTATGGTCAACGCAAAAAAAAAAATAAAAGACGTGACAGAACCATAATACATTTAAGTTCCAAGTATTGCCACAATAGCTCTCTTTTACTTATACTGATTCATGTATTTTTTACAAAAACATTATTTCAAAACCGTTCATGTCAATAAATAATACCTATTGCTAAAACACATTATGTAAATATTTACTTCGTAATCTTTCATAAATAATAATTTATCACTGTTAAAACAATTCACAATAGTCTTAAAAAATAAGTTATTCTTGATGTAATAAAAGGTTACACGCCATGGTTTTAATTAATTCAAAGATTTTCGTCCTGTAAATAACTTTCCCTCTTTATCAAACGTATTTTTTTAATGTGTAGGTACACGTAACATAACATACAGTTTCAAAAAATGGCACAGTTGCTAGTATGATTTTTGATTTATCGTTTTATTTAGAGTTATAACATAACGTTACATAGCTACTTAATAAAATGTGACTATCATCATTGCACATTATTTTTTGCTTGTCTGTATTTTTTGGGTCTCGTTTATGTGAAGAAACAGTTTGTACCTATCTATGCTCAGATCAAAAGTATTGAATCATTTAATGGTTGAAAATAGAGCTTAAATTTAATGATAAACACACACACACACACACACATATATATATATATATTTCACCCTACTTTGTTGAATCTTTTTCATCATCCTTATTTTGACAGTTGTAATGAAAGCCTAATAGTACATTAGGTATATTTTATTATCGTAGGCAACAGTTGGACACTAAGATAAATTGTTTGACATTGCTGTGGGACAATAAAAACATTAAAAAAAGTGGAATTAGTTTTTTTAATAGGCCTATATTTACATTTTAGGACACATGCACATACATTTTATGGCTACATTTAATTTATTTTTTAAAGTAGTGTCATGATAAAATCTCAAACACCATGTTTTTAACCTGCTACTTTTTTTTTCTCTGGAGGCTGCATACCTCTGAGCATGTAATTGCTACACGTTGATTTAAGACCAGTAATAGTAAACAAATCTGACTCGCTGCATTATTTAAAGATCTGATTGGAAGGTTGCCTTCGCGTAGAGCATGATCCAACAGTTTTTTTTAATACTTACAGTTTATTATTCTCTGAAACTTGCTTATCGTAACTTGCGTGGAAGGCTACGTTTTTTTTTTTTTAATGTTGGTGCATTCTTCCTGGTTCGTGAGGATGTTCGCAACGCGCGAAGCCACGCGCTCGTTAATGAGCGCGAGATCGCTTCTGCCAATGTGACAGGAAAAAAAAATCAAACGTAACTCAGGATCGGAGATAGAAGCACGCGTGACCAGCATCCGAGCGCGCGGCGAAGCTGGTGACGAGCAGCGCGACCGGTCGCACGGATGCGCGCGTGTGCCGTCGAAAGGGGTACCTCCGCAGAAGAACGGTCTAATGGGCCCCGCGGGAGGTATCGTTCGGCGGTCGTCGAACCAGTCCTCCTGCCGCAGAACTTCCTGGCAGGATTCTTCGAGGGCGGGACCAGAACACAATAAATACTTTCGCATACCACAACCAAGATACTGTAACTTTTGTACAGCACGTGGCTATGGTTATTGCTAGGGACCGGAAAAATTCGCGAATTCATTACGCGATAGGCTAAAATGCAAATAGTTATACCTCAGTGCTGCCTCTGCTATTGGCTCACAACTCACCTGGATGAATCTGGGCCAATGAGAAACACCCAACAGAAGCTTTATCGAATCACAGGCTGCTACGTTGGGACGTCTCACAAGACAGCAGCCAATGAGTGGGTGGCATTTGACCGAGTGTACGTAGAACTATGGAGTTCATCCTACAAGTCATTGAACCCGCGAATTTTTAAGGTCCCTAGTTATTGCACGTGCAAAATACTTTACGGAAACTGAAACCGGTGCATAATTTTATATTTTAATAATTTTACTTTATTTTGTTTTATTTCACGTGTGCAGTTATTACTGGAAAACTATTCATGGAAAGGATTGCAAATAACTTAAAACTATTGGAGGTACTGGGGACAACACAAATCATAAATGCCCGGGTTAAGAATCCAAACACAGAAGGCCTATTACTGAGATCTCTGTTTTGTAGTGATCCAGTTGTTTAAATGTAAAGGTACAAATGTGCAAATATCTGTAATTTTACATGGATATTTCTATTCCTTTACAAAAATAAATATTACAGTGCAGGTGAGTGCGCACTCTAAAATTGATTAGGTAACGTTCGTAAACATGTAATGGATATTATCACATTCGACATTCGTATACACGGTATTTTTTTGTAAATGGAACAGTAATAATCGTGAAAATTTACTGACATTTGAAAAATTCACATTGACATTAAGCAACTTTAACTTTACAAAAAAAAATGTTCGCAGTAATACTGGGTTAGGATTCTTTCCCGGGGATTAATTCTTTCCGGTATTAACTGCGCAAATTTGTAAGCACTGTAACAAAAATAAATATCCATTTTTTTAATATTCGATTATCTTTTCAATGTTTTTAAAAAGTATATTTTTTGTTAAAATATCATTCAAAATTTTAATTTATGCGCCAAGAAATTTTCAGTACGGTTTCCAAAAACTTATTTTTACATGCAAATTAACATAGTAATACCTATATTGTCCAAACTTACAATATTTCTCTGGTAATAGGCTAATTATTGGTTTATTTATTTATTTATTTATTTACTGGTTTCCAAAGGAATATTTTGTAAAAGTACAAATTTTCTATTCTGTGTGAGCAAATTATCGTACAAACATGGTGCACCTAAACTTTTTTTATATGAAAACCTCTGTGCCGTGTAAATTGCCTCAAATTCGACAGTTCACAAAAGTATTACCAACTGTCTGCGTACCAGTTTAACATTTTTGTAATGTTAACAGTGTTGATAAAAAAAAACCTACAAGGGATTCTCAGTGTTCCCAAACAATAATTATGTGATGCTTTTATCTTTTTGACGTGATAACTTCTTATAAATCGATGAACACCGGCTGCTCGCACGAAAAAGCATGACTCATTGTCACGTTCCGCCTGAGCCGAGCGTGCAAGAACCGGCCAACCACCGAGCGAGAAAATCTTCTATAATATCAAACAGGTTTAGGCGGGCTTTTTAAAAGCAGCAATTTAAAAAATTTGATTTATTTGTCCAATTCCGTAATTTCAAATTAACAATTTATTGACAATGATTTTATTTCAGTTTATTCCCATCACTAATTGTTCGTGATTATGTTTAAACAAATTATTTAAATTAAATTTGCAAAAACTGTAAATAATATTGGAAAATTAAAAAGTATGCAATTTTTCATCAATTTTTTCTTATGACGTTATCACGTAAAATTATCGTCCGTAAACCGACATTACAGACAACCTCCTTTTTTTTAAACAGGGTAAACACACATGTGGAGAGGAAATGATTGTGTTGTTGCAGTAGTCCGTAACCTATTTTAGGATGTATTTTCTTCTCTACAAAGATTATTGTAGTTGATTCATAGTCACAGTAAGTGAACTTTTGTACTCGTAAATTTACGAAGATAACGATAAATTTACGAATATACCTGGATAATTTGCAACCAGCGTTCTTCGTAAATTTAATGTGATTTTTTTTAAGGACCACACTTCTCTAGATGTGCCGTGAAATGCCGGGGTCAGTAATATGTAATGAGTGGATGTGTTGACCCAATCAATCACTTGCAACCCAGTCCATAGAGAAGTAAATGTTATTGAATATGTTTATGGAAGTCGAGTCTAGACTTGATTTAAAAATTAAAAAAATCTTAATTATCGTTACTCTACACTTACAGTTCTTTGAAAACCACATGGGAACAAACAAAATAACATTTAGTAGAGGTGGGCAAAACTAAAATTTTGTGAATTTTAAACTGAACAATACGTAAATCAATTTTTTTTCTCGTATAAAAATATTGTAAATAAATTGTTGCATTATATTTATTTACTCTTTTGATGTTACCCCTTTCAGACACACTTAGGCTATATGTACGTACCTAAATTATTTTTTTTTATTGTAACTGAAATATTTTTTTAAATTTTTGTTTTGTAATAATCTAACGGTTAAGTATTAATATTTATGTATCATTATTACATAATAATGATTAATAAAATTAAAATAAAATTAATTTATTTCATAAACATAAAGTTACCTAGAATTTAAACAAACTTAACCAGCAAATTCAAGGTTTGATGGACTCCATGTATCATCGAGATATAAATTGTCCGCTTCATTGGACGAATATACCTACATTGGTTAAGTACCATCATAAAACTCCAGAGTAAAAAAAAAATGTCCAACCTTCCACACGTCCACACGTGAGAACGCGCACCGCTAAACGGCTCCAATATAAACTACCGGGCGTTCGACTCGGCGAAGTTCTTTGCCGACACTAAATTAGCCTGTCTCCGCTGGGTGTCGCCAGCAAGTTTCCGCCCGGGTTCTTCCCCCCCCCCCCCCCCAAATCCTCCCACACGCTGATCCTCCGACGCTTCAACGCAACTTTCTTCGACATGTTTCCTTTCAGCCGCGGGTCGGTGGAAAAAAAAATAAAAATTCACCGATATTCTTGCAGGAAGGTCACTTGTCGTATACTTTTAGCTTAAAATACTATGAGCCATGGCAGAGATTCCCTCCCACCTTCCCCCCACCACCAACCCCTTCTTATTTTCCCCTCGTCGCTTGGTGGGCACCTGTGACGGTTGTTTATCGTCGGGAGGATGGCGCGCGCGCGCTCAAAGCGCTCCCAGCGGCGCGCGGTCGTAACTAAAGCTGGCGAGGTTGGCGCGACGGGGAATTTCTTCACCCCGGGCCAGAATGTGGGAATTTTTATTTTATTTTATTACTATTCCAGCGGGAGATCTTGTATGCGCGCGTGTTAAATTACGGTTCGCATACAACTCTTGCCGGATTGGAGTCATCCGACGATGTTTCACACTATTGCTTAGGTATTATATATATATATATATGTGTATATATATATATATATATATATATATATATATATATATATGCAGGAAAATATTTCTTTCCCAATCGTTCGAACTCGTCCAATCGTATGTAAATTCTTACCTCTCAAAAAAAAAATTTTTTTGAAGACTATTATGTCCTACTAACTATACAACATCTTCATCCTAATTTGAGAAACGATCCAGCAGGAATTATTGTTTATGACCAAACTATCCAGAATGGGGTTTCGTAACCTGGCGACTAAATCGTTGACGAAATGGTGATTCCGGGGCGCGTAGTTCTGAAGAAAAAAAAGGCACCTTGTTGCAAGATTTCAAAAGAGGAATGATTTAGTAAGCTACTTTTCAGACGGTCTCTTGCGTTATCTTGATTCATTTGCATTTCTGGTGTGTTATATTTCGTAAGAAAAATACTTCTGAAGTTTGACTTGATGTAAGCCTTTGGACATACGCCATTGCACAATGTGCTAAGCAATGGCGTATGTCCAAAAGCTTACAAGTCATGCACTCCCATTGCACAAATCTTTCAAAGATAACTTCTTAAGTTTGTTCTAGTTTTTGAATCATGAATTATGTAGCCAAACTGGTACGTTACTCAGACGATATAGACAAAAAAATTAATACAAACATTTAAGTGTCTTGAAGGTTTCTTAAACAATATCAAGACTAATATCCAAATGTATGCAAATAAAAATGCTATTAAAACCAAAATTTTATATTTTTAGTACTTGGAAACTTGATTATTTGAAGAATATGTTATATGTATTGAAAAAATTTAAACACAATAGATACTAATACTCTAGAAATATTAAGGCTTAGGTTTAAGTAACTAATCAGTTGCTGTTTACTAATTAACTGTAAATAATATTAGGCAGACCTATAAAAATTTGGTGGTACGTAACAAAAAATGTAGAAAAATGAAAACAATCTTATATAAAATAATGGATTTATATAATATTGATAATAATTGTTCGTATAAGCCATTTTCTATAATAAATTAAACTTAATATCTATAACTAATAAATATATTACATTATTTACATGATTAATTCACAATTAAGTTGAAAGTTAATTTTTAGTATCGAAAAATCTGGAATTCAAACAAGCCGTTATGAGTATGGATTTGGAAGTAAAAAAATATATACTTTTATTTAACTTTATTATTATACTTTATTGTAAAATCATTGCACTAGAAAATTTTAAAAAAATTCTTTAATAACTCTGAAAATCAAAACTACTAAATTTAAATTTTAAAATTGAAATAAAAATAAATATAAAGTTTAAATTTATAAAAAAATGCTTTAATTAAAGCTTTTTTTATCAATTTGTGTTTTTAATAATCTGTAAATTAAAAATCAAGGAAAATGAAACTGTTTATAGCTTTGTATTTATCATATATTAGTTAATTAAGAAACCATGAAACAATTAAAAGATTATCCAAAATATTTTAGTGGAAGTATTTAAATGCGACAATTTAACAAATGGACACATGTTAATTTAATAGTTGATAAATTATTTAAAACTTATCTTCGGTTACATTAAAATAAAAATTTTAAAACGACAACTATCACAAAAATTGTCACAATTGTCCAATAAATGGTCTTTAATGCATTTCGAAAACAATTAATATCATGTTGTATTCTAAATTTTTCGTAAATGATTTAAAACACAATATTTAAAAAAAATAGGGTAAAAGGTTAAATCATTACTAAACAACCATTGTTATTCTCATAAAAAATCGAAATAACAATGTTTTAGAGAGTTATTTCGTGATTGCTAATAAGCCTAAGTAAACTCAAAGTGTTAGAAAAACAACAACTTTTTAATTAATAGGTAAACAAAAGTCAAATCTCGTTGCTAAAAATGTACAATTTTTTATTGAAATCGGTTAAGCTGAAGAAACAGTAATAGGGATTCATACATACAGACAAACATACAAACAGTAAAGTTATTAATTTTTTTTCTTTCAGAAATTTGGGTTTGAATAACGTGAAGTCTAATAAACGCGTCATTTGTAAAGGGAACTGACCTACTAAGGTAAAATGTGCTATTTTATCCCATGCACAGTTTTGTTAGAAAACCATTCATTCATCCCAATTAACCCACAGTGAATAAAATTTCAATGAAACATTTAGCAAATACGTTAAGGTTATTAAAATAGAGTAGGCCTGTTATAATTGCTTACCTTTTTTATTTATTATCTAGAGTATTTCTTCTCGGTACACTCAGTGACTTCAATCGCTTAGGCGACGCGTCCGGAGTTCCACGGTTTAATCAGACCATAGGTGCTTATAATTAGTTTGCGTTTAAATTATAATTTTCGGAAAACCCTGACCAACACCTAGATTCATCTCAACCGTTTCTTAAAAATAATTCCGATGTGGTCTTTTTAAGATAATATTGAGTGATTACGTAAAGATATGATGCATTTTAAGAAATGATAATATTTGGTTTTTAACCCTTTTATGCCAGATCATGCAACTTTTTTTTGGTAAAATAAGAAATAACCAAATTCAGCGTTTACTAAATAAATCATTGCACTTTAAATACGGCGTTCTTGTATATTATTCCGTTACAAAATGCTCTGCCAACTAAAAAGCATATAATAAATTATTCAAAGGCATTGCTGCAAATTGCAATGCTTAGTCCTAACATAATTTGCAGTAAGATAAGTAGGTACTATAAATATTTCCAGTATTTACAACGTAGTTAGAAACATTAAAAAAAAAGATGAATAACCAATTCACATGTAAATGCAGTGATGTGTTATCAGAGCGCATTGTTTACAGTAGATCAGCATAATTGCGTGTTGAAATCTTACAAAAGACGTTTAAAAAGATGTTTTCGTTTACTTGCAGTCACGAGGCCACAAGCTCGGCACGTGACTGCACACGTGTTCGTACTGTCCTTCGGTAAGCAATGAAGCTTATCCACCAATGCCCTTAGTTGTTCATTGAAGGGCATTTACAATTTGTCCAATTACTCCGTCATTATTGCTACTAGCAGAACCCGGCAGTCTTGCCAGTGCTTATTTAGTCACCTCTATAGGCCTACAACTAAAATAAATGGTTTGTATGTAGGCCTAATCTAAAATTTATGAAGCGTTTTAGAAACATTTGGAAAAATTAAAGATTACTCATATTTATAAGATTCTATTATTTATATTGGTATAAATCTATGACAAATTACATACTTTTATTTATTAATAATTTACTTTTCCAATCGCCATATTATGGAACCACCTTCAACTAATTAAATATAATACTAATTCTAATACTAATATCTAGCGTAACACAAGTCGTTAAACAATAATTTTGGAAAATATTCTCTGTGTTCAAATATATAGGCCTACGTACCTATTCCATTTTACTGGCAATCGGTTGAACGGTGTAGAAGTTGATGCGCCGTAGCGTCATCTAGTTGCGAGTTATAGAAAAAAACGTACCTATAGCATAAATTCATCTCCGTGAAAAATAAAGCACACTTATAAGTGCCACATTTCGTGTTGATCGGTCAAACGGTGTCACAGTTTATCAACGTCAAACGTACCAACATCCATTTTATAATTATATAGATACTTTGCTCCAAACGATGTAAGTAATGAGCTCACTGAGTGGTGGTAACTGTGTATCACACACGTTTTACGTTTGTTCATTCGGATTAAAGAGTATTTATTGTTCGGAGATCTACTTAAATATTTTACTGGTAAGAACTAACTCATTGTACACCTATGATACTGTTGTGACTAGGAAAAAAATCTCTGCTCTTTCAACATGCCAAAGAAAAAAAATAGTGCGTGTAGTCACTCCGCGGGGAAGATGTGCAACTTCGTAATGTGGAAATGAAAATAAATAGGAAGGGGTAGAAATTGATTTTTAGTGAAATCATATTGTATCAAATCAAAACTAAACAAACAAGTAAATGAAATAATGAATATAATAAATACTATAAATTACCTAAAATAGAACAATAAATTAGAACAAGTACGTATTTCAGCTAATTTCACGACGCTCACACTGTTTACTTCGCTGCATAGCAAGAATACCACGCGCATGTGCTTGGAATATTGGACGCTACTCGTTGCTAACGCTCGCGCTGGCCTGTAACAGGTATACTACGCGCATGCGTTCGAGTGCCATGGCATTCACTCTCGCTCTGTCTCTTTCTATTCCCCCTCCCCAGGAGCGTAACAGTGCTTTCATATCCCCTCCATGGTAGCGTTAAACGTTTAACACAACCTTGTTGCATTAGAAGTTTCACTTCAAAAAGCCTGAGATTCTCAAGTATATCACAACTGAGCATGAAGTATAAATTATACCAAAATTAATTACATGCTACATACGGTATGTATAGCGATTAGGGATATAGAAAAATTGAATTTAATATTTTCTTTTACTTTATCCATCAAACGACAAACACGATTCAACTTTCCACATTTTGAAAGACAGCTTAACCAGTGACATGCCACCTCTATACTATGGTCAAGTTTATCCATCAGGACACTCACTGCCTGTCAAGACAGCGATCTCAGTAAAGCGTAACTTGGCGTGAATTCCGGAGGTTGTTTTCACGGTCTGCATCCAAACGGACATCAAGAGTAGGCATACTCACGCGTAACTGGATTAAAACTTGGACGGATTCCGAGTCGACGCGATATCGAACCGTTCGGACGGCCAACTGACTTCGTCGCCGAATCCCGGAGCAGGACTGACCACCGTCGCGCGGCGAACACGTGACGCAACATTCCACCCCTCGGAGCAACCCCTCCCTTCAGGCGCGGGAAGTAGGTCGAGCTCTCGGCCCGCGGCCGATGCTAATTTGTTTACGGAACACGGGGCGCGCGAGGACAATACGCCGCGAGCCGCGCTTGGGAAAGTCGCCCCACTCGGGAGGTTTACGACTTGGATGGTCCTCGGGACCCCGGGGTTGAACCGGCGCGGCGAGGGAGAGATATCTCCGCCGCCGAGCGGACTAACGGTATCGCTTTCGAGTCACTTGCCCCATTGTCTAAGCTTTCTGGAACCAGAACCCGCGTCCATTCGACTCGAACGAGGACGACCAGCCTCGTGAACTCCACACTTGGATCCACGTGACCCAGATCTCGGGCGAGAATCTCACCATTGGTGATGCTCATGTTTCCACCCTGGGAAATATGAGCGGTGGAAGGCCAGTACAATAGTTATGATATAATTTTCAAAACACTGTAGCTTAGAATACAAACTTAAATTCCTGTTCAATGAATATTAATAGAGGCTAATATTAAAATTTTACTGTCTGTAGAACTGGTTGTTTTAGGAATAATAATGATTATGAGTAAAAGTTATTTCTTTATTAGTAAAACTAAATCATCTTAAATTGTGCTATGGCTAGAGACCGAAAAAATTTGCGAATTCATTTCGCAATAGGCTAAAATACAAATAGTTATACCTCAGTGCTGCTTCTGTTATTGGCTCACAACTAACCTGGATGACTCTGGGCCAATGAGAAACACCCAACCAAAGCTTTATCGAATCACAGGCGGCTACGTTGGGACGTCTCACAAGACACCAGCCAATGAGTGGGTGCCATTTGACCGAGTGTACGTAGAACTATGGAGTTCATCCTGGAGGTTATTGAACCCGCGAATTTTTCCGGTCCCTAATTATACATTGATCGACACGGTGATGACCAGTAACGACAGTACTGCTTCTCCCGTGGAACTCCTGAACTCCTTTGCATTAGCAGGCGTGCCTTCCCACAAACTGCAGCTGAAGGTTGGCGTCGGTTTGGCTGATGCGTAACCTTGATGCACCGAGATTGTGCAAAGATACCAGGATACGCGTCACAGAGCTAGGAAGAAACTTTATAGAGTCGACTATTCTTACCGGAGCAGCTACAGAAGAAACCCTGTGGATTACCCTCATTTTAGTAATTCCCAATAATTTGCCCCTTCAATTTAAGAGGTTGCGATTTCCACTAAAGTTGACAAACATTGAAAGTGGCAGGAATTAATTTAAGAACTTCTCGAATTTTCACCTCCGTTGTTTGTTCAAGAGTACCTATCGAGCACCCAAAACTGGCGGAAAATAATAAATCATATAGCCTAATGTTGTCTACACAAATATAAAGAGAGTCAAGAAACAATATAAAGTCTGCGACTCTACCTTGTCAACGAAGTGCCAAACTGCAGTACATATTAAACTCATCTACCTTTTTTTTATAATTAATTTTCCCTATTTATATATTCCTAGTGTCCAATTTTGAAGTCCACGTGGATGAAGTCGCGGGAAAAAGAGTAGGCCTATTATTATATACTTAATCTATATTAAATATTTTTAAAAATTCCTACGCATAACGATTTAAATATATATAATTCTTATATGGTTTTGTTATAACTTAAACCATTTATACACCTGACGATTTATATTGTCTATGACTTTAGTAAAAATGTTTTGGAATAAATCATATATTTATCTTACAGTTGTTAAATATGAACAACACCCTGTAATGGCGAGAGCAAAGCAGTATGTCATTAACTAATAATTATATAATTTGTAGTTAAATAGACGCAAAAACTAAGTATCAAATGTAATGAAGCGGTATATATTTATTTATAATATTTGAAAATTTTTACTCTGGAGTTTAGCTTATATCCTGACAATTGCAATGCACCAATAATTATTTCTAAAACATTGTATCATCATAGCATGTACGCCATCCAATTTCCCGATATTTTCAAATGAAGATTTAAATTAATATTTCAATATTAATTTCTAAATAAACTAACCTAAACTTCCCGATAACTTATTAATTAGAGACATGCAAAATTCGCGGATTCATTTCCCGATAGGCTAGCATCAAAACAACTATACCTTCGTACCGCTTCTGCGATTGGCCCACATTTTATCCGGGGAACTGTGAGCCAATGAGAAACACTAAAGCAAGAAAGTGCCGAATTACGTACAGCCTAGTTGAGACGTCTCACGCGTCAGCAGCCAATGAACAGGTGTCATTTCCGCGAGTATTTAAAGGACTGTGGAGTCTATCCTAGAGGTCAATAAATCCGCGAATTTTGCAGGTCTATATTATTATAGCCTACCTATACGACTTGATTGTAGCTCACTACAATAAAATATTAAATATTTCTTAACATTTAAGTCTACCAGAAGCCAGGGGCGCCAATCTGTATGTTTTGAAAGGGGGCCCACGTTAATATTCTTTGGGAGGGGGTTTGGGGGGACAGCCCAAAAATATTGCACG
The DNA here is from genome assembly GCF_032445375.1 of Bacillus rossius redtenbacheri. Taxonomy (NCBI): domain Eukaryota; kingdom Metazoa; phylum Arthropoda; class Insecta; order Phasmatodea; family Bacillidae; genus Bacillus; species Bacillus rossius. Next base: position 10,544,594 of record NC_086336.1, on the reverse strand, counting down.
TGGGGTTAACCGACACATCATTTCTGGATGCGGTGCTTGTATGTTTTACACTGACCACATGTTGGCCTACGTGTATGCAATAAGCATAAAATTGTAAGATATACAGAAAGTTTTCCATAAGGCATAGTTTCGACATCAACCCCATTTCAGACACGCGTATGCATGGGCAGGCAGGCCTTCCTTAATGAGGGACTTCTTAATTCCAGGGGGCCTCTGGGCCCCGTGGACTCCCTGGGATCTACGCCCATGCCAGAAGCTATCAATTTTTCAACTTCATGACAGTGACCCTTCTAAAAATTAAAAATTGTAAAGTTATAAAAAAATTAATTTATAATCAACAGGAGCGTGTTTTAAATGTAGTCTTGGATACAAAAATAATATTAGCTTGTTTTGGAAATTATCTTTGAATTTTATTTTTGTGAGGAAATGTTTGAATGTTGTAAAAACCCACTTCAGTGGTAACATTTAAATGCCCTATTACCTCTCTTCTTTCGTCACTCACATCAAAAAGGAAACATGGAGGAGTAAGAGAGAGAGAGAGAGAGAGAGAGAGAGAAGATAATCCTCTGAAGAATGCGGTACAGTTTGAGACACGCTTGTACATACTCGAGAGCTGTAAGTAACCTGCTTCTCGAAGCACGTAAAACCTAATGTCTCGTAAATTCAATTGTTTATTTGGACGTCCGTGCAGGGAACAAGTTACAGGGTACTCGGCTCAAAAGCCATTCTCTTCCTGCCGTACGTAAGGCGGTATGACTCGGACTTACGGCACACTAAGGAATCCGAGTAACTCACCCCTGAAGCAAAGACACGCTATCAACATTTCTATGGAATAAAATATATATGCACGAGTGGCCACGTCCATACTCAGTGGAATAATTCATCGCAGCTAGAAAATATCTGTCAGGCGGATTTTACAAAGAGGAGGGGAGAGAACACCCCAATTTACACCCTAATTTATTTTTTAAATGCAACAGAAATATTCATATTAAATTAAAGATACCTATATTTGTAAATTTGTACAATGATAAGAAACCAACTGTATTACTACAAAATAGTGTTTTCAGTAATACTGGGTTTGCATTCTTAACCGAACGTTTATGCTTTATGTTGTCCCAGTACCTCAAAGTTATTTGTCAACCGTTCCCTTAATAGCTTTCCAGCATTATTTGCACACATTAATTAGAATAGTAATTAAAGGTATTTTTATTTTTTTCCATGTTTTAAGAATTAAAATGTAAAATATCAAATTATCTACCAAATATCTTAAGATACTAATTCTTACCTATAACAAAAGGATTTCATAACTGCAATAAAAAAATGTTGTACGAAGTCTTTTTCTTTTTGGGCCAGGGGTTGTTATTTGGGCCCCCACTGTATCTAGACATACAGGCCACGAATTCTAGCGGTGAACGCTGGAACTACTAAAGCATGAAGCCAAACAGCACTGGCGAGCGCGCCAGTGTAGTACCTGTAATGGTTAGTGTTGCGTGAGACTGTGAAGTTTTTGTTCCTGAGCAAAACTTTGAAAGGTAAGTGTTGACATCATTGCTATCGTAGCTTCTTTGTTGTATTCGGTAAATACATGGTAAGGTGTGTGTTTAGTATGTTCTAAGGATTCCGTATCACATCAGGTATTGTCATAACATTGGTAAATAAACTCGTAGCAAAATTTTATTTTCCAAGATAGCTAATGTGGATATATGGGCTCCTTGCAGTGCTGGTTATATGAACCCCATAATCTTAGGGGCCCATATTACAACCACTACAACATTATGTTACGTTTTATGTTTCAGATGCCCCGAAAACTCCTGGTACCCCCTAAAAAGGGTAAAAGGCAGGCGTGGAATAAAGAAGACATGTCAAAAGCCGTATCAGCAGTTAAAGAAAAGAAAATGGGTTTGAAAAAAACCACAAAAACTTTTTCCGAGCTACAATATCTTGGACGCTGAATTCCAGATAAACAACTACAGTGCTGACAGAGTGTTCAACGTAGATGAGTCCGGCATTAGTGTTGTGCAAAGTAAGGTATCTGACGTTGTAGGTCTCCTAGGCAAAAGGCAGATAGGAGCCCTAACAGCTGCAGAACGAGGGTCACTAGTAACTTGCATTTTTAGCATGAATGCTTGTGGGCTTCATATCCCACCTATGCTAATTTTTCCAAGGAAAACTATGACAGAAACACTAATGAAAGGTGCTCCGCCAGGCACCATTGGAAGGTGTCATCCTTCAGGTTGGATTCAAACCAACCTATTCACTGATGGTCATCACACTCATACAAAGAACATTGATGTCATTGAACTAGCTCGTGCAAACCACGTAACGATCGTTAGCCTGCCTCCTCACACTACACACAAGTTACAGCCTCTCGACAGAAGCTTTATGGGTCCTTTGAAGTACTACTACAGTGAAAATATTAGGCAGTGGCAGTTACACAACAACAGACCTCTAGGACCATATGACATTGCTGAGCTATTGGGGAACGCTTTTCTCAAGTTTCAAACAGGTGAAATAGCTGCTAATGGGTTTTCTATAACCGGGATTTTCCCTTTCAATCGCCACTTGTTCAGTGATGTTGACTTCGCTCCTTCAGAAGAAGCTAATGTGGAGGACATCAGTCTTGAAGTTCTAAAAGCGTGTTAAGGGCGAACAACCCACAAAAAAAAACACAACAGTCTACTTCTAGATATTCTACGGCTGTCATTGCTACATCCACTTCCGGGCCTGCTGCTAAGAACCTAACTCCATCTGCGAAAGACTTGGTAGAAGCTGGCCCTTCCGGGTGTTCTTCGATGCGTTCTGGCCATGTATCACCTCAAGACATCCTGCCTATTCCACGACCAAAAAAGAGAATGACAAACAAAGGCCCGAAACCTATGAAATGTGCAGTAATTACATCATCACCTTATAAACTTGCATTAGAAGGAGCAGAGCAAAAAAGGAATGAAAAATTAACAACAGCTAATGAAGTCACGACAAAGAAGAAAAACACGGGAAAAGAAACTGTCAATACTAAACCAAAGGCAAAAAAGGGTTAAACAGGAGGTTGTGTTTTGTAGAATCATCAGATGAAGAAAACCAAGAAGATGATTTCGACTCAGGAGAATCCGTCATGGAAGCTGAAGTAGGAAATTTTTCCCCCGACGATGAAGATGCAGTCTGTCTTTTCTGTGAACAGGTATTTTCTAAAGAGTGTAGTGGTGAACTGTGGGTACAGTGTATGATTTGCGAAATGTGGGCTCATAACCTTTGTGCTGGGGCTGACAGAAATGTGTATATCTGTGACTTCTGTAAATGTTTTTTTTAAATGGTTCAGTCAAGATATCTTAATTTTTATGTTCAAATAACATTTTTTAACAGACTTTTCTGATCAGACGATCGTGAATTAGGTTTATTTTGTTATTAACAATTTAAAAAACAAAGTAGTTTTTATAAATTTAAGTTTTTAACTAGTTCATAGATTAGTTGATATGTTTGCAAAATATCTTTCAATATACAACTTTTTCCAAGCAGCTACAATAACGCTTTGTGTTTTTATACTATTTAAAAAATTAATACAATACATAACAACTGTAATAAGTGATTTTTTGTGATATTTTAATGATTTTTTATTGAGAAAACCCAGGGGCCCATATTACCAGCACAAAATTTTTTTTGAAAAAATGCAGACTTTTGGTAAATTTTTTTTAGTATTTTATGTGTGTGTAAAAACAAGTCCTAACACTTTAAAATCAATAGTAAACAAAGCAAGGAAGTTTTTTTATTAATTTCAGGTAAAAATATTAAACAATAAAAAAATTATATTCAAAAAACAAAGTGGGGGCCCAAATATCCACCTTTGCCTCTAGTGTTACAAACTATTTCTTGGCAACTAGTTTTCAAAGGAATCTTTTGTAAAAGTAAAGTAATTTTTTGCTCTTTTTATGAGAAATTTAATTTTCATAGTCTGAATTCATCTAATGAAATAATATTTTTACTATATAATTGAGTAACCTTATTAGAAAAAAAATACATCCAAAATTCAAGTTATGTTTTGGTTACAGTCTGGAATGCAAATCTTTGTACACTCGATCGTCCCTGTCATTGGATCACAGTTTTTTTTTACTCTCCCTGAAGGACTAAGAGCCAATGACAAACACCTGGAACCTCCAACCGAATCATGTGCGACCTTGGAACAGGAGGAAATGAGGCAGCAACTAATGAACACTTAAATATGCACACGTTTGTTGAATATAGCATGCATATATAAAAAACCGCAAACATTCTAGGTCTTTAAAAGTTACACAATTTAATTTGGGGCGTAAAAAAGTAAAAAAAAAATCGGAATTTATGCCCTCCATCTTGGCTTTCTTAATTTTTTTTTTCCATATTTTTGTTAAAGGTTTAAACATTTACTATGTATGACTGCTCAAAAGGTAAAAAAAAAAAAAAAAAAAATCTAAAGTATTTTAAGATGCAAAAATTTTAATGCAATTAATGATTTCAGACTTTTAACTATTGGAAAAAATTTCGTATTTTAAGGCACCTATGTACCTAATGAGGCGGGATGATATGTGTGAGGCTCACTGGTGCTACTCGCACGGTGTCTCATATGAACTGGCGCGCAGTCTTCTCGTCGTGCTCAGGCCAACTATGAAATTTAAATGGTAACCATATCATATATGGCGGAGAAATTAAAATAAGAGTGTAATTTAAGGCCCTTGGGTACTTTCAAGAGTACTTATTTACAGGGCTTTTATTGTCTTAAAGTTATTCTGAAAACACGCGTTTGATCACTTTTCACTCTCCTTAAATAATATTTAAAAAACGAAATACGGATTCAGAACGGCCCGCCCTTCCCCCAAACTACCCTAAGCACGATCTTAAATGCTTTTCGTCAACGAACACCACTCGTATATCTTGAGCAGTTTTCAAATCGTGTTTCTTCTGAAGCTCTGCACTCCTGATGTGTGCCCAAGCAGGCGGGCCCCTTAGTTCATTTATTCATCAGTCTAGAGACCTGCAAAATTCGCGGATTCGTTGCTCTAGGATCGACTCCACAGTCCTTGAAATACTCGCGGAAATTACATCTGTTCATTGGCTACTGACGCGTGAGACGTCTCAACTAGGCTGTCCGTAATACGTAGGGCCATGAAAATTTCGCTAAAAGATCCCGAGAGTAGCTGGAAGTTAAAACACTGTAGCATCGTCTGTGTTTCGTGATTGGGTGAGTTACTTTGAGGTGCATGTCGATTGTTACAACAACCAATCACACTAATTCAGTGTGGAAGCAAACTCGTCCTTAGTGGCTCGTGCAAACCAGGCAACGACTTCTCTCGCAGACGGCCGCCAATCACAAGGAAGAAACCGCTGGTGTGGGTATACCTTGTTGCAGTCTAGTAGGCATTCATATTTTTTTTGCGAAAATTTCCTGCCCCTAGTAGCTAATATGGCACTTTCTTGGTTTAGTGTTTCCCATTGGCTCACAGTTCCCCGGATAAAATGTGGGCCAATCGCAGAAGCGGTACGTAGGTATAGTTGTTTTGATGCTAGCCTATCGCGAAATGAATTTGCGAATTTTGCATGTATCTATTCTTCACATCTAAAATTTCTACGTCTATGTGAATCGGTTACGCTTCTGCCCAATTTATATAGTTCAAGAGATAATTAATGTATTGTGAAAACCCGAAATGTAATCCAAATACATACAAGCCCACTGATTTGCATGGCTTTGAGGATATTCAATTTCCGTCTCATGTTTGTCATTTTAACAAATTTATCGCAAGTATTGAATAATGAACACATATGGGTAGGCCCCTGTGTAAAAATTTTCTAACAATAAAATTGTATCTTAATATTTACTTACTTTCTTTCCTGTTAGAGATTTATAAAATAACGGGCCAAAAATCGTATTTTTTTAATGTGACGTTTACAGGAATGTTCTGCATTGTTTGTGTTGTTATCAACACTTGGTTAACTGCAGTTATTAATAATAATATTTTTTTAATATTCATTTAAATTATCCTTTAACACAGCTTATTATATTTATTACACTAGTTTTCTTTTTTCGTGTGGAAAAAAAACAATTTGAGTTAGGAATCCAAACTCGCGTACTTACTGCAGCTTTATACTTTTCGGCCACTTGTAGGCCTATTGTTTTTGGTTCTACCAGTGCTGCAGGCACTAGCAAATTTCCAATTAGATATATAATTACATGGTGTACGCAATGAACACACACAACACTCACACAGGACACCCATTTTACTAAAAAATAAAGCACAATTGGAAGCACAATCAACGATAAGGAAGTTCATGCGGAAGCACATAAGACAAAGAGGAAGCACAATCAACTAAAAAAAGCACAATCGGAAGCACAATCAACAAGAAGGATACGTTCTGATCAGTCAGATACTATAACACAGGCTTGACTACGCACATTTAACTAATAGGACGTACATTTTCACGAACATTCAACTCAGTAGGATGCGATCGCCAATTATTTTACGATAGGATATAATGCCTCCATCAGTCATTGGCACAAACAGTCATTGAATCCAAAAGTCTTTGGCTCCAAAAGTATTTGCCCCCCTCCCCCCCTCCAAAAAAAATTATTTTGTCTCCAACAGTTTTTGGCTCTAACATTCTTTGGCTCCAGCAGTCTTTGAATCCAAAAAGTATTGTGCTCCAAAAGTATTTGGCTCCAGCTATCTTTGTCTCCAGCTGTCTTAGGCCTAGCTGCTATTTGGTTACAAGACTAGGAGGCTACGAAGCTACGAGACTACAGGACTACAAGATTACAAGGCTATAACTTGCTACGAGGCTACGAGGCTACTAGGCTACAGTCTACGAGGCTACGAGGCTACAATTCTACGATACTATGAGACTTCTTGGCTCTAACTGTCTTTGACTCCTTTTAGCTACGAGATTTAATTTATTTCATGCAAAAAAAATCTTCCTTCTCCTTGATGTCTAGCGAAGCCTTCTTTTATTTCGATTTTTAGGGAGCATCTCGCATCCCACTTAAAAGAAATAAATAAGTTTTTCCTCAACAAAACCTGTGGCGACATCTGTTTGGCAATAATCGGTACTACTTAGAAAAAGTTCTTACTAGATGGTATAACATTTTCTTTCACGAAATTCAATCGACAAAAGGTTACATTGTCTCTATCTTGAGTCGTGAGAAGATAATCATAATATGAAAAATTCCTGAAACAACTACAGTTTAAGGTAGTTAAATTTAATTATTTTTTTATTCTTCTCTAAACGGATTTTTTTTTTTTTTTGCCAAATGTTCTCGTAGCAGATTAAAACCATTCTGCTTCTGAATCTGAGATATTCGGTTCAGGCGTTAATTCTAACGTTTCACATTTTTTTTGAGAAAGTCAACAAATGTTACATAGGGAAAATATCAAGGTCATAAGATATTTACTACATATCTACTAGGTTATTTCACACTACACTGTTTTAATAAATAACTTACATTTCATGTTTAAGTTATTAATCGACACATGCAAAATTCGTGGATTCATTTTGCGATAGGCTAGCATCAAAACAACTATACCTTCGTAACGCTTCTGCGATTGGCCCACATTTTATCCGGGGAACTGTGAGCCAATGGGAAACATTAAACCAAGAATGTGCCGAATTACGGAGAGCTTAGTTGATACGTCTCACGCGTCAGTAGCCAATGAACAGGTGTCATTTCCGCGAGTATTCAAAGGACTGTGGAGTCTATCCTAGAGGTCAATGAATCCGCGAATTTTGCAGGTCTCTAGTTATTACTATTTTGGTTTTACTCTGAAATGAGCTCGACTGAGAGACCGGAACAATTACAGTGTCGCATAAATAGCGCGTTGAAAAGGTAAAGATACACGTATCACCGGAGTTGTTCCTTTTTTTTATGTGTAACATTTTAGCTCTCGATATACGGTTTAGGTGGGAGTAATTTCATGAATGTGAAGGAAGTCAAGGAACGGAAATATGTAACAACGACGGTGCTGCCATATGCGTCGGATGGCACGAACCAAAGTTCAAAATTACACAAGTTAATTTTATAGTATTAAATGTTTAATTAATTTAAAAAAAATGGTCAGCATTCCATGTCAGGAATCAAGTCCAAAGATAGCATTTAACATTTTAAAACTTTTTTTTCGGTTTTATTTGAGCCTATTTATTATTTATTTAACAATTTCCGTCTGCAAATCGGATGATTCTATAGTCGACGTAGTATCTCCGGCAGTGAATTCTAGCAGCGGGAGTGAAAACGTCGTGTGGTTCGCGTATATTTTTTTCACGCTCTGCTTCATTTTTAAAGAAATTATAAGTTGAATTGCGTGCCTGAGTTTCGTATCATAAGTATATAGTTGCAACATGGAACACATGCATTTTCTCGTTACCGAAATTAGATGTTCCACATCATTGTCGAGTACCGGAAGACTCGCTCAGATTAAATTTATTTTTGACGTGAAAACGTCTAATAAATCGATGAACGCCGGCTGCACGCACGAACAAGTGTCCCGTTACGCACATTGTTCCGTTACGCTGTGTCACGTTACGCTCATTGTACGTTTGCGCCGCATCTATCTCTCTTCCACTCGACTGTTTATAAAGTGGAGTGAAAAGTTAATGTGGTTTTCATTGCTTATTACAACAACAATTTCGGCAATAAAGGTTAATTATTCTTGCATTTTAAAAATCTGATTACTAATATCATTTCAAGTATTTATTCTTTTATTATTAAAATAAATATAATTCAATGTTATTCATAAAGTATGCAATCATTTCGTCAGTGTTCTGTAATGACGTTGTCACGTTAAACTATCGTCCGTAAACCGACTTTACAGGCGACCAATTGTTTTGTACTTCCAGTGACCCGCGAGCATTTATTGATGCGCAGGATCGGCCCCTGCGCGCGGAGGAGCTTAACGGAACAAGGCCTCGTATCACCGCACAGCCACGGCAGGGGAAGGAGGAGGGGAGGAGGGGATGGATGGCCTGCTCCTGGCTGCGGCCCAAGAAAGCGCGTCCGAGGGGAGTCGGAGAGCCGGGAGGCTGACTGGTCCTGATCTCCGGGCGGGTTCTTTAGGGGGGGGGGGGGATCAAGACGGCAGCCAAATGACTGCGGTATTCCGTGGCAGCCAACCAGACACCGAGGCCTGGCCGTCTCTCCTCCGGTCTGGACGACCTAGCCCCGGACGAGACGTGGACCGTCTCTTGCTCGATGCAGGCGAACAGTCCACATTTCCCCTACTTTTACAAAAGGTTCCTCTAGATACCAGTCGCCTAGAAATTGTTTGTAATACTTACTACAAGAAAGATAGCGTAACTTTGTCTTTGATTATTTCACATATTTGAAATAGGTTTTTCGAATATTTATAACGAAAATCTTTGCATAATTTTGTATTTTAATTGATGATTCATCCAAACATATTTTTTAATAATGGACTTTATTTTGTTTTATTGTGCTTATAAAGCTATTCAGGGTATGATTTACAAATAACTTTAACGATCGGAGGTACTGTGACAACACAAAGCATAAATGCCCGGGTAATAATCCGAACCCAGCATTAGAGTATTTTGTAGTGATACTGTTGTTTTCATGTAAATGTACGAATTTAAAATATCGTAATTTTACATGAATATTTCTGTTCCATTCACACAAAGAAAAATACAGTGCATGCCTCCATGCGACTGAAATGCTCCATCTCACACGCCGAGTTAGTTATTCCGTTTTATTATCATTGTTATAAATATGGGCAATTCCTATTATCTTTGAAAGATTTGTGCAATACTCCACTCTTTGTTTGTTGACCTTATTCCTGTTGTGGAGTATTGTGTGGTGTTTATATCCTGACAACAGCAATTTTTTGCTTAATTTGTATTTTTGTCTTTTGGGTTTTTTGTAGTTTTCTTCTACAGACATACATGTGCTTAGCAATGGCGTATGTCCAAAAGCTTACATCAAGTCATGGGCATTCCCTAGGTACAATTTTGTAAATTAAACACTATAAATCTCTTGAATTTGTTGATCTGTCACAAATATATTCCACATATATTTACTAGGTGTTGTATCATGAGTGCAAAAAGTAGCGCAAATGTTTGTAATTGTTGTCACTTGCGCGACTTTTAACAGCAATTATATCACACTTAGAAAATATCTCGTGGAAATATTTTTGGCAGAACCACACTTGCACGCAATATATTGCGGTAAATATTTTAAAAAGTAAACCCCTTCACTTATAGTTAGGAACTGGAAAACTTTGCTGTTTCGATGACCTTCAGGATATACTACACAGTCCTCAGTACACTCGGGAAAATAACGCCTGTTCATTGGCTGCTGACTTGTGAGTCGTCTCAACTAGTTTGCTTGTGATACGATACTTCTTTGGTTGAGTATTTCCCATTGGCGCAGAGTCGTCCAGATGAACCAATAACAAAAGCAGCTTTAAGGTAGTCTATCTATATGTATTTGAATTTTAGCGTATCGCGAAATGAATCCGCGAATTTTTCCGGTCTCTACTTATAGTTGTTAGGAGAACATAAAAAAAATCCACATGGCTTGTAAGACTCCGCCTTAAACTATTCGGATAGATTTCTTGCGTTTTTCGTTGGTTCGCAAATTTTATCACCAGATATCTACTTAAAAGCTTGGGAAGTTCATGCAAATGATGTTTATTACTAACAGTTTTGTGACTTTTTACTACTATTAAATAATATTCAGCAATTTTCTTTTTACAAAATTTAATAAAATACATTAATTGCTAAAGAGAAAATGACAAGTTTTCCGGAAAAACCTCTCAAACCATTGTAATGACAAGACAATCAAGTGACCAGCAAGGCATCTGAGATCGAGCCTTAAATACGGTGACAACATCTGCTCCCAGAACTAAGTCCGCGCCTGGAATGAGTAACACTGCCTAAAGACGTTGAAAACCAAAAAGCGAAATGCTTTGATCAAAATACTAACTATCGTGGTGGACGTAGGTCCTTAATTTGGGTTATTAGTGATTTTTAAAATAAGTTTTCGATATCCTCTGCTGTAAAGACGGGCACGATATAATCTCTAAAGATTCGGTATTCCAGCATACCGTGCTACAATTTAAAAGTTACGTAGTGTAAATTAGTAATTTGGAGAAATTTTTATTAAGCCTACCCGCTCTAGTCATGAGGTTTCAAATATTATTCGTGTTAACCATGAACACAGATTGCAATCTTATTTAACTATCTCATTTAAAAGATAATGTAGTGCGCCATTGTATAAGCTTTTCAAAAATTAATTATTTCTTTAAATGTCAGTTTAGCGTCGTGACAGAAATAGTTACTATGCAGTTTGCATGTGCACACTACCTTATATTAACTTTATGGCATGGGATATGAAAATTATTTTCAATATACTTATAGCCTATATGTTTATACATATATATCGTAAAATTTCGTGAATTCTTTCCGCGATAGGCTATAATCTGAACTCCCAACTCGTTTACCTTCAGCTGCTTCAGTGATTGGACATCTGTTTATCTGGAGGATTTTGAGCCAATGACACACCCTCGACAAAATAATTATCAAATCACAAGCATCCCAGGTAACACATGTCACGAATCAGTAGCCAATGAGCAGGTGTAATTTGCCAAAGTCTAAAAAAGATCGTGGAGAATTTATTGAAACCGCAAATTTTCCAGTCCTTATTTATTCATTTGAGCTTCAGGAACTTCTTATTTTGGGACACGCTCATCACGAAAGGATTCTGTGCTTTTGAGATCCTCCTTAAATTGTACAATATTATTATTTCATTTTTTTGCGAGGCCAACAGCTACCCAAATAAACACCAATAGTTAGGGACTGAGGAATTTCGCTGATTCATTTCGTGGTAAAAAGAAATTTAAATAAGTATACCCCTAAGCTGCTTACGCTATTGGGCACACAACTTATAGGGAATAAATACTCTTGGCCAACGAAAAACTCTTAATTGAAGAATAATCAAATTACATACTACCAAATTGAGACGTCTCACCAGCCGGCAGCCAATGAACAGGAGACATTCGCCCGAGTGTACAGGGAACTGTGTAGTCCATCGTAGAGGTCGTTGAAAACACGAATTTTTTTCCGGTTCCTAAACAGTAGCTGGCTAGTTCACATTCTTGTTAGGGATGTCGTAGAGTTAAGTAGTTTTTTTGTCTATATGTTTACCTGGTGATTATGAAAATACTTATTTTCGGTGGGCGGAATGTTGAGGGTTGCTGTGTACTTTTTTAATTGTGCGACTTGGTGCCTTCTTGCACTACCCGTTGGACCTTGGGACAGTGCTGCGATCTTCGGACTAAACGAACAGTTACGCATCATCGTGGCGTTGGTTAGAATGTTGATGTATGTGCTCGAACAGTAGCATTGATTCTGATGGTTTTTCGTTTAAGTTGAAAGACGTTAGCAGTGATGGGTGGATACAGAACAGTCGCGATTTCAGGAAGGTTTCCGACCCTCGCCCGCCAGGCGTCAGCACTCGAGCGAGAGACGACCCAAGGACAGACGCCCTCTCGCGTTCTCGCCCACGCAAGTCGCGTCTGGCGTCTGTCCGAACTCTGTGGACGCGTGCCAAGGTCCAAAGCACTTTCACTCTTCCTTTTGTTTAAGAAATATTAGTAGAGACCTGCAATATTCGCGGTTTCGATGGCCTTCAGGATAGACCGCACATACCTCTGTACATTTGGGCAAATAACGCAAGTTCATTGGCTGCCGACTTGTAAGTCGTCTCAGCTGGTTTGTCTGTGATTCGATCCTTCTTTGGTTGAGGGTTTATAACTGGTTGAGATTCGTCCAGATGAACAGTAAGCCAATAGCAAAATTATCCAAGAAGTATAGGCATGTGTTTGATTTCTAGCCTATCACCGAATGAATCTGCGAATTTTGCAGGTCTCTAAATATTAGGTCTAGCCATCTTGCTGTTTCAAATATTTTGATACTACTTGCAATAAATCTTCCACGCTTTTTTTTGTTTGAAGTAACTTACCTACTCTGTAAAGAATTAATAGGGACTGGAAACGTTCGCGGTTTCGATGACCTTCAGGATAGACTACACAGTCCTGAGTATACTCGGGAAAATAACGTCTGTTCATTGGCTGCAGACTTGTGAGTCGTCTCAACTAGTTTGCTTGTGATACGATACTTCTTTGGTTGAGCATTTCCCATTGACCCAGAGTCGTCCAGATGAACAGTGAACCAATAACAAAAGCAGCTTTAAGGTATATGTATTTCAATTTTAGCGTATCGCGAAATGAATCCGTGAATTTTTCCGGTCTCTAGCAATTAAAGTACTTATCTGTAAGGAATTGCAGTAAATGATACGGAATTTTCAACGAAGAACGAACCTAAAATAAAAGAAGAGTTCTAAGTGATCTCATATAGCCAGTTCTTCGTAGAATACACGTCAGATTCAGACTTCTGAAATGTACGTTTCGTTTGAAACAAGGTAAACACTCATACGAAAGAAAAGACTCAAAAATGATTTAAATGTTTTTGTTAAAATAACAAAATCATTATTGTTGATTCATGTTCAAAGTTAGTGATGTTAACAACCGTAAACTTACGAAGAAATTCGTAATTTTTTTTACGAACATCCTTTGAAGGATTTGGAACCCGTGTTCTTCGAAAATTTAAGATGAAAATTTCTAACAGTGAATAGTACTTAGCTTTGGCTACTTTTTAAGGTCAACGCTTATGAACTGGCGGAATTGTCATGATAATTGTGGTCACACGCGAGAAATAACAAGTTAATTCCTCGCGGCGCTTACAGACTAGAGCTTGCTAGTAAATACAGTTTGTGGTTGCAACAAGGTGTGGAAGATCTGGGAGATAATATTTAGCCTTGACATTCCGAAAATTGTGATTCATATTTTAAAATAATAATTATAGCTAAAAGTGGAGAATATCCAAAATGGCGGGGCCTAATCCCCATTTATGCTAACAAGAAGACCCAAGACTATGTCATGGATTAATTAAACTTGAAGCACGTATACATCGTTTCACGTTGCCGATTGTACCACAGTGCAATTGATGAATCTGAGACAGTTATAGATATAGACCAGAAAATTTCGCAAATTCATTTCGCGATAGGCTAACATACAAATAATTATACCTCAGTGCTGCCTCTGTTATTGGCTCACAACTCACCTGGATGAATCTGGGCCAATGAGAAACACCCAACCAAAGCTTTATCGAATTACAGGCTGCTACGTTGGGACGTCTCACAAGACAGCAGCCAATGAATGGGTGGCATTTGACCGAGTGTACGTAGAATTATGGAGTACATTGAACCCGCGAATTTTTCCGGTCCCTAGTTATAGAGACCAGAAAAATTTGCTGATTAATTTTGCGATTGGCTAGAATCCAAATACGTTCACATTCATGCTGCTTCAGCGATTGGACTCCTGTTTATTTAGAGAACTGAGGTAAAGAGAAACCATTAACAAAAGAATAATAGAAAACGAAAGCATCCCAGATAACAGGTGTCACGAGTTATAATCCAGTGAACATGTGTAATCGGCTTAAGTACATAGAGTATCATGAAATCTAGCTTAAACATTATTGAAAACGCGAATAACTCTCTAATTGTGTGACCTTGATATTGAACCCTAATTATTCCTAAAAGGCTTGATTATATAACTATATTATAGTCCCGTTGTGCCTAGCTTGGAGTTAATTTTGTTTACGAATTGGCAGCAACTAAAAATATATATATATATATATTTGTTGATACTACCAAAATGCGATAATGTTTTAAACTACTTTCTAGTCATGTGTGACCAATACAAAAATTCCTTTTTAATTGAATTTATTAGAAAAGATTCTGTGCAAAATAGAAAATTAGGAAACTATACAAAATATTTAACCGAGCTGTTTCATCCAAGTTCACCTAATTCAACGTAAGATCCATAACATTAGTGTGTAGGTTTTAGAGGTCACTTCGTGTTATTTAAAAAAGGGGGGATTTCTAGAAGAAAGAATATAAATTCAATGGCAATTTGGTAATGGAAAGTAAAAATGGATTTACATAAGCAAGGAATATAAAAAACGCAGGCCTATCCACTTTCCAAAATTGCTCTCGCCAAAAAACGTGATGAAATATGCGGTGCTGTGAAACCTGCGATGCTTTCAGCATGATGGAACCACTGCAGCTTGTGGTTAGGGTTCTAAACTTGGGATTTAAGAAAACCTGCGACAGACATGCGTCTCGGCAGTTGGCTGGGCAAAAGCGTTTCAAAAACCGCAAACCAAGTTGGTTTCTACAAAACCCTATTCAGCACTGCAGACATAGGCCTACTTAGTCTAGCAAGCAGGCTACACAAAAAAAAAAGTTCATACGCCTTTATTTCCAAAGTGTAGTAAATATATAATAAATTAAGAATGAATTGAATTCAATGCGCTAAATGTAAAACAAATTGAGACTTTAGCCTGACTCCTAACTTCTCCGACCGAAATAAAACTTGTGTTTTTGAAATGAATAGTGATGTATTTTATAGGCTGTAGTAAGATACTAAATAAATTTTGAACGCACAGTAAAAAATTTAAGTTAAAACTAATTTTTGGAAGTATTATGTAGGTTTCATTTTTTAAAAAAAATCCATACGACACCTCTGAGTAAGGATAGTTCGTTGTGTTCGTGTATTAAACGTAAGTAGACGTAATGTTTGAGTGCTAAAACTATAAAAGTAAATGATAGATGAGTGAAAACATTAACATGTATTAATTATAGAAACTGAAGGGCTGTTTTTAATGGCTGTACGGCTGGTCGTTTGAAGGCAGAACCGGGTAAGTGACAGATTAGTTGTCTTCGGGGCGGCGGGAAAGCGTTTCATCGATTTCGGCGGCGCGCCGGTTGGGCAGCCGGGCCTGGCGAATATTTGGCAGTCGGGCGCCAGGAGTGCCAACTGCTGCGCGTTCCCCCCGGGCCAAACCGTCGGGGCCACGTGTTTGTTCCCAGGGCGTAACACGAACTTCCGGAGCTGCACCAGCTGCACCAGCTGCAGTGTGCAATGCCCGCACGTTTGTCGCTCGGCTTGCTACCTCCTGGCTTGTTCTCAGCGCCTGGTACCGCGTATGTAATCCTAGATCATACTCCCGGCGCACTTGCAAGTGCAGCCAGCAAGCCTGCCTGCCTCTCTCTCTCGGCCGCGGGCTGGAGCGAGAAGGAAACACGGCTAGATCCTAGACGCAAAACGTGACGTCGCCGATGCACTTCTATAAACTGCATTCGCCAAGAGAGAGACGGAGACAATGCAATGCAGCTTCTCACCCGCCGCTCTCGCGAAAAACCTGCGCTTCCGCACCGAATTAACGCTAAAAATCCGGAGGATTTTTTTTTTCCGGCTAGTGGGTTTAGTCAGCGTCGCGTTGGCAACATTGTATACTGCTGGGCGCGACTTTTTTTTTCTCTCGCTGTTTTGATTGCTTGGCCCGGCTGCTTTTTTTTCTTTTTTAGGCACGCACACTGTAAGACAGAGAAAGTAAAACGTACGACAGAGCTGGCACTAACTAGTTTTCTCTGGCAGTTGGTCTTGATCTTGAGAGCAAGTGAATTTCTTTCAAGGCAAGACAATGCCACTGTGGGTCCATGCTTTTTAACCCTTAATTATAATAAAAGAAAGCAAATAAATAGCGTTAAATTTGACAGTAACTGTAGAAATAAATTCTGTCGTTATAATAAATTATGAAAAACATCTCTTGTGATATATGATTTGTTACTATTATTTGGGTAATGTAATTACTATTCCATAAAAAGTTTAAATTAATTTTTAGGATACGTTAATTCGAATTGAGTTTTGTTTGTTCACAATCAGGAAATTAAAAATAAAGTTTTCCAAGATGTTTACGGAAACGAACTCATGTTTTTAATTAGTTCAATTAGGCGTACCTTGATATAAACTACATTTGCTGTTAGGTCCGTCCATTGTCTTGATCACCCACTAAAAATTTCCGTCGTGAGTTGACCAGTTTTCGTGTCACCCCTCCGCAACCGCCATGCCGCGAGGAACTTCAATTGCATCTTTTCTTACGCTCGGTACCAGGCGCGCATGAAGCGAGCGGAGGTAGCCGTGGAACAGTGCCGCGCCGCGCGCGTGTGTGTGTGTGAGTGTGTGTGAGCGCTCGCTGGCGCATGCAGCCAGCTTTTTATTTCGTTTTCTCGTACTGCCGTCTTCACACAGGGCGCGGCGCGCACTTCTGAGCGTTCAGATAGCGCCACCTCCTTCCTCTCCTGTCTGCGTGCGCGCCTGGTAACCGCAGCGCCAACGCTTTCGTCAAGAAAAAAAATTGGTTTTCTGTAAAGTCGGTTTACGGAAGATAGTTTAACGTGACAACGTCATAACAAAACATTGATGAAATGATTGCATACTTTTATGAATAAAATTGAATCATTTTTATTGAATTATCACTATTTTGTATGTATACAAAGAAGGAGTTAAATGAAATCTACACTTTAATTGATAAATTTACTTTTATTTTCACTCATTAATTCTAATATGTTTATAACTTTAACGAAGAGATTATTTTAGCTATAACTTTTATACATGTTTGCTATTTAACTTCTTCCAATCTGTGTTATTCTGTTAAGGAAAGGACGATGATGGGAAAAGTAGGAAACGAATGGGAGTGTTTCAAGTTTAATGTGCCTCGAAACAGTCAAATCGATGGTTGTTACAATCGAGTGGAAGAGAGATAGATGCGGCGCAAGCGTACGATGAGCGTAACGGGACACAGCGTAACGGGACAATGTGTAACGGGACACTTTTTCGTGCGTGCAGCTGGCGTTCATCGATTTATTAGACGTTGTCACGTCATAAAACCATATTCAACGAACAATTTACCTGAGGTAAAGGAACCTCAGACAACTGGATCTTCGCATGAACTACTCCGAGTTTCGATTTTAGAGTTCTGTGTTACACTTCGAAGGGGGGAAAATAAGGTTTTTCAAGTTATACTTCTTTAGGCGCGTTATGAAACAATGATAAGAGTGGTTTATTTAGTTTTTTTGACGATGCGCGCGCAACATGCAACGAAATTTTCGCAGTATGAAAATAAAGCTACATAAAAATAGAAATTATATACTATGTGCTTCTAAATCTTCTACTTTGGTGATTGATATTGAATACTGGTCCATTCGTTAAAAAACATTTATTTATTGTGAATATTAGTGATAAGAAATTGTTTTTTCATATAAACTTTTTCAATCATTTTATTCATACCAGTGATGTTATCTTTCGTATGCATAATGATGTCAGGTATCTTGCAAGCTTCCATTTTCGCTGGAACGGTCATGTAGATAGGTCTGGCAACTGCCTATCATTTGCCTTGGCGTATCTCGTCGGCTTAGTGAAGTTCGCGGCGGCCTGAGAACTAACGGCGCTAGTAGTAGTTCAGCCCATCCTTAACAATGTGTTAAATAGGGAAATTCGTATATAATATGATATTATTCCTAATTCCATCACTATTTTTGACATTATTTTCATATTACTATTCATTCATTCGTTTGGGTGCTTAGTTAACACCTAATCTGTACATACCAAAGCAAAGCATTACAATTTTTCAGCATTTGTCAGTTCAGTTGAAGTGGTGAGAGAGAATGCCTCACTCTTGTATTGCGCCTGGCTTTAATGAAGGTTACGGCTCAAAACCGTCAAGTTATTTTCATACCTACCTACCTGACGACCCGGTCAAAAGAAAAAAAAAATTGTCAAGCTGCAATACCAGGAAAATTAAGAGTTGGAAACTTCTACGAAGTGAGGGTTTGAGCCGGGGCTCACCGATTTGGCTAAAACTGTGTTAGTAGAAGCAGGTAGGTGCCTGTTTCGACGTCCTAAAAAATCTCGCCCGAGTGGGCCCTAGGAAGCGAGAAAAAGCTCTTTAAAGATTTTGAAGTAGAGTTTGAAGGAAATTTTTTTAATGGTGCGGCGCAGTGGTCAAGGGCATTGTCTTGCCATCAGTTGGTTGGTGCTTGATACCCACTATGTAGTATGGCTTTATATTTTATTTTTTTATCTCTCGCAATATTAAACTATTAATTACAGAACTTAAATATATTTAAACAGTTTAATTACATAATTTGATGTGGTTTTTGAATAAAATAAATATTTACAGAATTCTAGCAAGTAATTATCTACACTGCTTTTAATTTATTACCAGAATAAACAATTATTTTTTTTTAGGGTGATGATCATCAAAGGAAAAAAAAATCCGTTTACAACTTTAGAGACTTTCACAAACTGTAGGAAATAGATATTCTGGTAGTATTGGCCGACCATAGAGGATTTGAAACAGCTACCAGAGCCATGTTTTCTGAACGAACGAAAGATAATAAAGAAAAAGTATCAATTGTTGATAAAACGACAACAAAACTTTTATAAATGATTATATCGAAGGACAAAAATGTTAATTACAAAACACGCTCTGCAGTAAATACAACAAAAAAAATGTACATTTTAAAACAAATACTAATTACATCAATTAACTAATTAAACTTCAGTAATATTTACTAAATTGAATATATTCATTTTCACAAACTATAAATGTAACTGTTTCACTGATAAACCTTTAATTCGATCGACTACTCCTCATTCCACTATTGTCCTTTTCGCTTGGTTTGCAGCCCAATATTCCTACAATATTTCTAAATTAGAGCTTGTAAATGACTAGGGACCGGAAAAATTCGCGGGTTCAATGACCTCCAGGATGAACTCCATAGTTCTACGTACACTCGGTCAAATGCCACCCATACTCATTGGCTGCTGTCTTGTGAGACGTCCCAACGTAGCAGCCTGTGATTCGATAAAGCTTCGGTTGGATGTTTATCATTGGCCCAGATTCATCCAGGTGATTTGTGAGCCAATAACAGAGGCAGCACTGAGGTATAACTATTTGTATTTTAGCCTATCGCGAAATGAATTCGCCAATTTTTCCGGTCTCTATCAATATATAAATGTAACTGTTTGAGTGATAAACCTTTAATTTTATTGGCTTATCCTCTGTCCATTATAATAATTTTCACTTGGTTTGCAGCCCAATTTATCTTATTATGATTAGTTCCTACAATATTTCTAAATTAGAGCTTGTTAAGGCTTACGTGTAGAGCAGCGACTATTTCGCTAATTAATTTTACTCCATGCTGGAATAAACTTGCGTATACATAAACAAGCTTTTTCAGAGCGCTCTAAGTTCACATCCTCTGGCAGGTTGCATACACCTTATTAGGTAAAAACAATTCTTCTCGTTTATAACTGGCCCAGGGTCGACAAGGTAGTGTCAAGAGCATTTCAGTCCAATAATCAACGTGAAACAGACGTAACTATAGCCACCCATGTACTTAATCCGCGAAATACACGTGGGTCTTTAGTTAAGACTTATATGTAGAGACAAGCAAAAATCGCGGATTCATTTAGCGATAGGCTAGCATCAAAACAACTATACCTTCGTACCGCTTCTGCGATTGGCCCACATTTTATCCGTGGAACTGTGAGCCAATGGGAATCACTAAACCAAGAAAGTGCCGAATTACGGACAGCCTAGTTGAGACGTCTCACGCGTCAGTAGCCAATGAACAGGTGTCATTTCCGCGAGTATTTAAAGGACTGTGGAGTCTATCCTAGAGGTCAATGAATCCGCGAATTTTGCAGGTCTCTAGTAATTACTAGGGACAGGAAAAATTCGCGGGTTCAATGACCTACAGGATGAACTCCATATTTCTACGTACACTCGGTCAAATGCCACCCACTCATTGGCTGCTGTCTTGTGAGACGTCCCAACTTAGCAGCCTGTGATTCGATAAAGCTTTGGTTGGGTGTTTCTCATTGGCCCAGCGTCATCCAGGTGAGTAGTGAGCCAATAGCAGAGGCAGCACTGAGGTATAACTATTTGTATTTTAGCCTATCGCGAAAGAAATTCGCTAATTTTTGCGGTCTCTACGTTATATGTAGGGCCAAAGCATTTTTTTTTCGCGAAAAGATTCTTAGATCAGCTGTTTCGGGGTTAGCTGGGTTTGTTTCAGGTACGTGTCTACTGTAAGCGCACCAATCACAGCCATCCAGTGTGGAATCAAACGCGTCCTGAATGGCCCGGCCGAATAGGGCAATGGTAAAGGGCAGGCATTTTTCGCGAAAAAAAATCTGAACGCCTATGAGCCTGCGACAAGGTAAACCCGCTGCAGTGGTTTATTCCTTGTGATTGGCGGCCGTCTGCGAGAGAAGTCGTTTCCTTTTTTCACCTAGCAACTCAGCACGCGTTTGCTTCCGCACTGAATTACTCTGATTGGTGTTGTAACACTGGGCATGCACCTGAAAGAAACTCGCCCAATTACGAAACACAGACGATGCTACAGTGTTTTAACTTTAGAGCAATTCTTGGAATATTTTCGCGAAATATGCATGCCCCTAGGCAATGGTTTTTCTTGCAGATGGCCGCCAATCACAAGGGAACAACTCGGTTTTCAGTCTGATAAGCGATCATATTATTTCGCGAAAAATGCACGGAACAACTTATTCGTAGAGACCGGAAAAATTCGCAGATTCATTTCGCGATAGTCTGAAATTCATATAGGTAGGGCCTACATATACCTTTAAACTAGCTTTGCTATTGGCACGCTGTTCTTCTGAGCGTCTCTGGGCCAATAAAAAACGATCAACCAAAGAAGTAACGAACGAATCACGGGCAAACCAGTTGAGACGACTCACAAGTCAGCACCCAACGAACTGGCGTTATTTGCCCGAGTATACAGAAGGGTTGTGTAAACTATCCTGAAGGTCCCCACTTATTTGGAATCAACCAACCGGCCATCAGAAAAACTGCCGAGGCCGGCATCAGGATCCGCCGGGTCGCCGTGATTGTCGGTGCCCTTGTCGGAATATTCCCTCCGAGATTGCCCGGCCGTGAAATTGCCCTTCCACGCGCGGTCTGCTCGCGGAACAAGGTCTGCTCCGGGACCGGAGGTTACGTCCCCAGACGGACAAAGGTGCTTCTTGAAGACGATCCTGCCCGCCCTCTCCGAGTACCTCCACCACTCCCACCCCCCCTCTCTCTCTCATCCCGCCCACAGACCGCCATCTAAACTTCCAGAGAAGTTACGGTACGGACGGATCCCCACAGTGTGCTTGGCACCGGTGCCGCAAGAGGGCTTACCCGACCCTTCAACCCTTCAACCCTTATCCTCCCCGGTGAAGGGCGCTTCCCCCGCCGGTTTAATCCGTCTCGGACTTAGCACAGACGTCATAAAACTTGATGACGGTACAGCGTCTGCCAAAACGGGATGGCACGTGGGGGCCCACCCAGCAAGGAACTTTTTCTCCTTGTTTTTCCTTTCTAACATACACTGAGAGAAAGGTTTATTTGCCTCAACAAAATATTTGTTTATACCTATATGGCGAAATAATTATATTTTGTTAATTCAAACAAATTTTTTGCAGTAGGAAAGATTGTGTTGACCCAACAAAATGATTTTGTCAACTGAAATGAATATTTGGTTAGTTCTAACAAATTATTTTTTTTACTTAACGAGTTTGGTTAAAATAACAACATATTTTTTTCCACCAAGTAAATATTTGTGTTGCCATATATAAACAAATATTTGTTTGATTCAAAAAAACATTTTTCTCCGTGTAAGCTGTACCACATTTAGAAGCTAACTTTATTTTTTCAATATTTATACCAACCTTAACACACTGAAAGTACCTTTATTGGTCGTCACGAATTTACAGCAAAATTTTTTTAACTTTGCAAATTTTTAGTTCAAGCAGCTGGTACCAAAAAAATTAAGTTTTAATATATTTTATTAACGAACATACTTGAGAAGCAACACTTTAATATTTTCCTATCGACAACAAAAAAAAACTAAAATTACTTAGCTTAAAGCATGAATTAGTTTCTTAATCTTCCTATTTAGGTTATTTGGGGTTCTGCTTATATGGCTGCCACGGAACAATCATAAGACATATGTATAGATAAGCCAATGTCGTTTGGTCATTAAGTTTGTTATTTTGTGAAATACCTCATTATCTGCGGTCCAGTAGGCCTCTTCTGACCATAAATCGTGAGCTATGTTCAGGTCAGGGTCAGAGCTGATACATATCATTATCTAAAAGTAACTTAAATGAAAAATAAATGGATTAGTGTCGGTACATAGAATATATTTTCAAACTACGTAGATATCACGTGATCAAACACTGGTGAGAGTTGTGACTTTTTTTTTGCGGAAAATATTTTTGTCTTCGGAATTTCGATGAATCCATTATTTTCAACACGCAAAGCACTCACTGTGACGCTCCACATTTTATGTCATAATTTAGGTCAATGGCTTATACTTATAGACACTACTTAGCTTCGTTGTACGTACTGATATCAGTAGGACTACTTACGGATGTACGTAACTGTACACAGCATTTTGAATTTCTAGGACGTTTTGGTGAAATTCTTTTGAATTTATATTATTTATGTATAAAATGTGCTTGTCTATTTTTGTCGCATATTTATAAATGCGATTTTTATGAGTAAATAAGCTTTGGTATTATTGATATTTTCAAATGAAATAAATGCATAGGCATTTCAGAAATAATAGGTCCAATTTTTGTATAGGGCCTACTTAGTTTGTAATTTAAAAATTTTATGTATTAAAAAACCTCCAAACTTTAAAACAGCTTCTGTATGAAATTATTATGCAATAATAAAACAAATGAAAAATAAAAAAATCACATTTATTTATGTTAGAATTTCCATCGATAAATGAGGATAGAAAAATGGTCAGTGGGTCTATAGTGGCCAAATTAAGTCAGAATAAAGTGAGATTCAAGAACTTAATTAAATTTCTCCAGAACACTTGAAGACCAAACCAGAGATCATGAATGATGTTAAAAGTATGAATAAAAATACTAGTTATTATGAAATTGAAAAAGGGATTTGATCAATCACTCACATCAGCAACGATGATTCAGAAACTAATAAATATCTCAAAGGAATTATTCTCGGCGAGGAAGCTGACTAATGTCGCCATTTCCCGAGCAAACTCGAAACTTCCCGAGCTCCAGCGAGCAGCCAGCAACCCATAATTATCAGAATTTTTTTCCTAACCTAACTTAATACTAAGTGTATAGGTATATGTAGGAGGGGTCCGGGTTAGGGAGGGACCTAAGTGCGTCTCAGGCTGAAGCCTATACGCCTGGTCATGCCGGCATCAGCCATGCAGGGAGAGGGTCGCATGCGGGGATAGGCAGTGACTGAAGCCAAGAATAACTCCCCTGTCTTAAAACTAGATTGAAACTATCATTTACAGGACCCGTGATTTGTCCCCAAACACATTCTAAGTTTATTGCTCGTGCGTGAATCTACGTGTCCGCAATAAAATTAAAGAGTTAATTTGGCGATAATCCAGACGTTTAAAAGATTTTAAAGTATAGTAAATTTCGCTCATTGAACTTAACCAAACTTTCACTTTAGTAATGATCACCTAAACGTGTGAAAACCATACTGTATTGGAAGGAAAAATTACAGAAAGCATTTTAAAATTATTTCATGTTTTATTTATGTATCTGACTTAATCAAACCAAACATTAATTTTAATAATAATCAATAAGAGATGTGAAAACGTAACATACCGCGAAAAAAGAACGAATTCGAGCCAGAAATTTATTTATGTCAAATATTTTAATAAGTTTTGTTTTCACAACCGCAATAAAACCACACTTAAATAATGCGTAGCCACTAAGCGTGCAAGAAGTAAAACTTCACACATCAATAATCCACTTGTCATATAAAACAAATTATGAAATTAAATTATTATCTTATTCTAAACTCTGAATTACAAAATAGCTTGACAAAAAACAACCAAATACTTTAGAAATATTTATAAAAAAGTTGTACTTTTTTCTTCAGAGTAGTGTAAAATGTGCTGCACTGTAGCATCGTTACGGTAACCTTGCGCATCTTTCTCATCGAGTGCCCCACTCATGAACTTTTAACTCTCCGTCACGCTCCGATGAGTTACCATACTGGCTGTAAAAAAAAAAAATAACAAATCCGAAGACGCACGATCGAGGATTCTACATACGTGCGTCTGTGAATATCTTCGGTCTCCCATAAACTCCAGCCACGTCGAATCAAAGCGGAGATTTCTTAGGGTTCTCGGAGGGGTCGACTTAAGTTAAATGGCCGGTGGGGAAGTTATGAAAATGGACGAAGAAACCGCCGGATAGGGGATAAGAAGGGGGGATCACGGAGGCGGCTGTTAATGAAGAACACAAATCAGAGGCTCTATAGACCGGGTTTCCCTCCCTCTCCTTCGGAAACAACCCGTGGGCGGGGTGTAGCCGGGCTTCATGACGCCGCTACGGGGAATAAAGTCGGCGACTGTACACGGGACCCGTCTCGCGAGAACTGGTCGTGCGAGTGGGCGGAGAAGCGCTCGGCTGAGGACGCTGATCCGTGTCTTGACGACTGTCCAGGTTCGCCCCCGCTTTCCGGAGGAAAATTACATGAAAAAGCATGAAAGTAACCCATTTACAACGGATTAAGTGTACTTTAATAGAATCGAATTTCAATGATTAAATGCTTGATTTGTAACGAAATAAGTCAAAGGAAAGAACTAAATTTGTGTGAAAATGTTATCTACTTGAACATATTAATGTGAAATAACCGAAATAATCTTAAACGATACCAATGGAAATGAAAAAAAAAAAAAAATCCACATATACCGAAATGAGTCGGAAACCTAATACAACAAAACAAATCACTCTAAACAATAGAAATAAAATGATTTGTACTCAAATGTATTTAAATAATTAAAATGAAGTAAAACAACATCAAAAAGCATCAAAAGAACCCATTTATAACGAAATTAGTGTACTTTAATAGAAACGAATTTCAATGATTAAATGCATGAATTGTAACGAAATAAATCAAAGCAAAGGACTGAAATGTGTGGTAATGTTATCTACTTGAACATATTAAAATGAAATAACCGAAAGAATCCCAAACGATACAAATGGAAATAAATTAAATCCACATATATACCGAAATGAGTCGGAAACCTAATAGGCCTACATCAAAATCACACGATCCCAGGTTTCGAACCCGTGTGGCCTCCTCGAATTACAGCACGTCCGTAGAAAGAATGTCCGAGTTACCAACTTCAACAGCATCAACCGTAAGCGTGGCAGTGTGTTGGTCCAAGGTCACAATTAATGATTAACTCAAAGGCATTTAGCTGAGCTTTTTTTTTCTCGTTTGCAGCGCCACCTACGCAAAAAGGCGACTCCTGAGCTTTTATTTATTTATTTATTTAACCACCGATGGTATAAGTAATTAGAGAAATCAGAGCTCTTTTCTCCACGTTCACCTGACATAACTCCGTTGGTTATTTTTTTCCTCTGGGGCTTTAAGTCTACGTTACGCCGCTATCTAATGATATTCCAGAGTTGAGACATAGATTTGAAGTTGCTATTGCTGCCATTACTCCGGGCTTGTTAACCAAAATGCGGGAATAATTGGACGTCCCTTCAACTCCCTGATGAAGAAGGCTGTGGTAAACCACAACAGATTATCCACGGTCACAACTCCACGCTGCTGACTTGGTACCACACACCTTCCGAAAATAAAAACACTTGCACGAAAAACCTACAGACACAGTTATCTTTAAGAGTGAAAACGTGAAAGGTTTGCTAAATAAATTTCTGTGAAGCGGCAAAAAACGGTAGCATTACAAAACAAAAATCCATCTGAATAAAAATATATTCATGTTACTAACTAGCTTTATTTCCATAGCCAGTTATAATTTTTTTTTTAAATTAAGTTTCAAGCGGTATTTGTTACAATTATTTAAATCTTCAACCCTTTAACAGCCGAAAACTATATTTTCCCGCGTCAGCGCGGCAAATGTGGTATTTACGCTGGGACGTAACTAATATCAGCTGCGTGCCTATTATTGCCAAACTCCGGACTTTTACTATCGGAAACGCTGTAAACTATAACTTTTTACGCGACGCAAGCTTAACAAAGTACCACTCGTTCCTCGTTTGTTCCATTGTGCTCCTCCGGACGAATTTGGGGGGGGGGGGGGGGGGGGGGTTGGAAGATGCGGAGAGGTGTTTTCCAAGTATTCCAGGTATGGCCGGGAATTATAAGGGAAGGATGGAAGAGAGAGGGAAAGAAAAAAAAAATTAAGTAAATTGTTGGTCTCCTCGTGAGATATTCGATGCCGGTTATCGCAGGGGATGCCCGGCCCATGCCTTTGTTGGGCGCTGCCTCGGGCATGACTGAGCGTCGGTTGGCGTCGCCGGTGGCGCTGGCACGGTGGTCCGGGGAACTAACTGCTTGACACCCGCGTCTCGCGTCGCCTCTCCGTGCGCGCGCGTAAACAATCACGCAGCGGCGGTCTTCTCCTCTCAAGAGCCTGCCGCGAGGGGTGGGGGGTGGGGGTGACGTCATCTCGAGGGGCGTAGGCGCCAGACCGTGGCGCCAGCGCAGCGTCCGGAGACTGCGATGGCGGCGGCGCGTCGCTAAGGCCGGCTTCACGATTATAAAAACCTTTGTAAAAAATCTTTTTTGATACGAGCAACCATAACTGCAAGGGGTGAAAAAAAAGGGGGGGGGGTTGTCTGTAAAGTCGGTTTACGGACGATAATTTTACGTGATAACGTCATAAAAAAACATTGATGAAAAATTGCATACTTTTTAATTTTCAAACTTTATTTACAGTTTTTGCAAATTTAATTTAAATAGTTATGTTTAAATATAATCACGAACAATTAGTTATAGAAATAAACTGAAATAAAATCAATGTCAATAAATTGTTAATTTGAAATGACGAAATTGGACAAATAAATCAATTTTTTTAAATTGCTGCTTTAAAAAAGCCCGCCATAACCTGTTTGATATTATAGAAGATTTTCTCGCACGGTGGTTGGCCGGTTCAAGCACGCTCGGCTCAGGCGGAACGTGACAATGAGTCATGCTTTTTCTTGCGTGCAGCCGGCGTTCATTGATTTATAAGACGTTATCACGTCAAATAAAAAAAAACATAAGCGTACAGGCCATGCGCACGAACTGTGCACACGAATTGTGTGAAGTCGGTTCACAACTGAATTTTTTCGCGATGTATTCGACATCTGTTGGCAGTGTTAGTAAGTAACAGTGTTAACTACCAAATTATCCCGTGACAATTACTCAATCATTCTAGCCAAGAAACATTTTTTTTTTACTATTTTTGCTAGTGTCTTATAATTAATATTTAAAGCAGGAATTAAACCTCAGCTTTGTATTATCTCGACAATTTCTCGCTACAGATATGTGTGATAAATATAAACAGTTCTCTAGACCCCCCAAAATGGCTTCATACTCTACACTCATTCATTGTGGCGGTAAAATATTGTGCCCACGATCTACTGTTACTGTTTTAGTTTTTTTTCAATTGTGCACCCTGCTTAAGGCCCTCTCCACAAATCTCCTGGAATATTTCACCATCGCGTCTGCTGCTTCCACAATGCGTTACAAATGACAACCAATGAGAGTGCATTTCAAGATTACGAAATATTAATCTAACTAAAAATTATACAGTACTAGCAACCCGTCTTGACTTCTCACGGGTAGCACATAAGCCTTCATTTTTTTTTTCTGTCGTAGTGTCGTATCAGCCTGTTGCGTCGATCATGTGGGTAATATTAACATTGGTAACTTCTGCCGGATTATGTGTAAAAACGAACATGTTATTTTTAAATGTTACACGTGATAGAGCACCATACAATTGGCCGTTTGATAAGCATTGAGTGGTTAAGTCAATTCCAGCAACTTTCAAAGTTTGACCTTGTGCTTTATTTATGTTATGTTAATATAATTGGAAAATTGGAGCCGTTTGAACTGAAAAGGCACTTCTGAGGGTATCATCGGTTTTATTGGTATCAAAACAGTTTCACCAGTGCCGTAGCAAGTTCATATTGTACATTCGATAAAAAGAAATTGGAATAGGATAGAGAGGGGCAATTCCGATCACTTCAAATTGTGTTGTGAAAATAAATTGTTGAAAATAAGATTAGGTTAATGAAAATACATGAGCATAAACTTCAATATGTATACTAATATACCTTGAATGAAAAAGGTAATTAATGGCACATACAAATTTACAAAAAAATATTCTTTAAAAGGTGATATCACAGGATTCACAAAACAAGTGGGGTAATTGCGATCACACACGGGGTAAATCCGATCATAGTGGGGCAATCATGATCACACACATTTACCGCATCTGAATTGTTTCTTTCCTTTGGCACCCACACAGATTTCATGATACCAGCTTCTACATTTCTGGCACTTGATCCAGTCCCCTCTGTTGGCAGACTGGCTCCATCTTCTGTTGCAAAATCCACATGGTGCGTCACTCGAATATTTCATGATGAGGATTTCTTCTTCGCTAGAGTCCATTTCATTTTCTGCAAACAGTCTTCGTCTCTTCACTATGCAATCTATCTGTTTCTTTTTTAATGTGGCAATTTTAACTTTTTCTGCTGTTGCCTTGATGTTTCCATCCGATGTCAGATGTCGAGATTTCTGCTTTCTGGTTTGTTTCGGTGCATTCCTATTTGTAGATGATTTGTTTGGGGTTGGAATGATGTCATTAAATCCAATGAGTATCTGTTCACTGGGAGACTTGGACGTAGAAGCTGATATGGACATGGTGGATGAAGCTTGGGAACTGGAGCAAACTGTGTGTTTGGACGGGGAATTTTGGCTGTGTGATTGATTTTGAACATGATCAAGAGAAACATCAGATGAAGGACCTGAAGTTTGCATGGTGGATGATTTTGTTGATATAGAAGGAGATTCAGCTCGGAAAGCTACAGATGGTAGAAATTTATCCATCGAGATAGCCTTAGGGTTAAATGGGTAGAGAACAGTACACTGAAACCCTTTAGTAGCATTCCCATGGGATGCAGCTTTGTTCCACGCAGCTGTGAAAATCTTTCCAAAGTCAGACTTGGTGATCGATTGTGTTGGGTTGTTGTGAAAGAATGTGGTTGCTTCTTGATGGTAGAAAGTTTTTAATGGTTTGAATAGTGTGCGATCTAGAGGCTGAAGGACATGAGTGGTATGAGGTGGTAAACAGAGAAGTTCAATTTCATTTTCTCTGCAGTAGTTCAGGCATTTAAGCGAACAATGTGATGCGTGTCCATCCAAAATAAGAAGGCATTTCCCTGGGAGTCTGTGCTTTTGAAAATGTTGCAACCATCTGAGAAATAGGTCCTCATTTATATATCCAGATTCAGACATTGCTGCTACAGATCCAGATGGCAAATTAGCACAGTATGACTCTCGATACCGCACACCCTTGAAAATCACGAATGGTGGTATGTACACCCCACTACCACTGAAACAAGCTACTACTGACACATTTTCCCCACGTTCTACACTTGTCAATTTAATTACTTCTCTTTGGCCTTTTTCACAAATGATTTTTGATGGCTTATTGTTTAAAGGAAATTTAGACTCATCAACATTATAAATTCTCTCTGGCTTCTCCCTGAGTTCTAATTCATTCGTCAAATCACCAAAGAGGTCATAAAAGTCGTTAAATTCTTTTTCATCCATGGCAGCTGCCCTCATTTTTGACAAACCTTCCGGTTTCCTCAAAGAGAGTTGAGGATGTCTGGCCATGAACTTGCCAAGCCAATCTTTACCAGGCAATTTTTCGGTATTGCTCCATGGAATTTTTAGACCCTTCTTTTCAGCATACATGTATGCTGCATTTCTTACCTGAATTGTGGTCAAACCAAAGCCTCTTTTCGACAGGTTGAGCAGTCTGTCACACAGTTCATCTTCCTCCTCAGCATTTAGTACAGGTGGGTGACCAACTTTATGTTTGCACTCTTTCCCTTTGTCTCCTAATAACTGCTGTAGTTTTACTTTTTGGATCCTGTTCTGAAGTGTGGTGAATGGCACCTGATGTAAGTTAGCAGCTGCTCTGATGGTTGTTTCTCCATGGAGGACACTGCTGATAGCATTTGACATAGACTCCTCGGACCACTGAAGAGTGGTGTTCTTTATTTTGTAGTTTCTGACCATCTGAAATTCACAACCATAGTACATATTAGTGTTGATTTACATTTGAGATGTTTTAAATGCACGCAACACTTCAGTTAAATGCATCAAAATGTTTATCTCGGTTATAACTTGGGTAGTGTGGAATTCTGTTATCGTCTCGTATTCCAGAAAGGATTTGGAGATTAAATAAATTATTAATAACAATATTAGATTTCAGTATCAAGATGTTTAAGAAAATCCGTAATTAACTAAACTTTGTTGCGAGAAATCTTATGCTGCTATGGTCCCCGAAGACCCATTTCGAAAGTTGTTAGATTTCAGCACACAGCGGCTGGTACTAAGAACCAGTAAACTTTGTGGATGGCAAACACTCTGACAGTATTTAATCAATGGTCATATTTCAAGGTACAAAGTTGACACTTTTTCGTTTTATATATTTCAAGTTGGTAATGCCTTTATTTTATGGCATCGAGATGAAAAAATGTGTGCGAGTTATTTAAAGTGTGGCCAACACGGAGTGAGACCAGCCAACTCTTTCTTGAGTAATATAGGGTGCGACCCGCCAAGCATCGGAAGTGAAACCAATCACCGCAACGGAATGTGCGGTAGTCGAAAAGATAAACATCAGTATCTACAAACTGGTACAGCTAGGTCTCTAACTGTCCCCTCAGCTATCCTTGAAACATTAAGATTATACTTTTTTCTGTCAGCTACGTGCACCGTGACAATAGAGCAGTGTCGAGTAATCGCTTTAAAGATTAGTTGATAAATACGATCCTTTCTGTGCTGTATTCTCCAGAGCAATAAATTATTTCCTGTGATCGAAATAGCCCCAATAGCGTGATCGGAATTGCCCCATTTTGTCGACTTTTACCTTTGCCGTCCAAACTGTAAGAGGAAACTGGTTTTTATCAGAACTGATACAAGGATATTGTTTTCCAGTAAATATGCTACGTGAAGAAACCAAAGTACTAAAAGATATCTCGTTTCTGTAATTGTAGCTTCTTATTTTGGAACGTGAGATTTTATATAGAGTGATAAAAATGCATGGCGTGACTAACCTTGGTGTTGAATCGCTTCTTTACACACAGCAAAGTTTAGAATAACAACGGAAATTTTTTACCACGTGAACACCAACACTCCCAGCTTGCGACTGATGGTATGATATTGTTTCCTTTCGGCTCATGGCTTGCTGTGTTTTCAATTCTCTTATTATGATCGGATTTACCCCGTGATCAGAATAGCCCCGCTCTACCCTAACTATTTTGAGTCTCGTACTATTGCACAGTTTAGGTGGGTTTAAATTTCTTAGTAATATAATAGGTGAACATACTTTAAATTTTAATTTGTGAGGAAGAATTTCGGGAGGCGTCAGAGAATTTAAAAATTCAGATGGATAATGTACTGCCTTCTCCCTATCCACGACTGTGTCAACTGAGTAGTAGTTAGTTACTTCATTTATATAATAACGACAAGATGACTAATAGAAAATTTCAACTCACACGAATTTCATCTTAGACGAGAGCAGCCAGGTTACGTCGAAAGGAAGAGTCTTCTTTTCTGAAACCACGCAGTGTCTCACGAGTTACATTTATTGCCGTTGAAGCTGTTGACTGAACGTTAAAGGACGTAGAAACATTTATGTCGTCATGGGTGGGGTTACTTTTGATTTTGCTGGTGATTTTCGGCAGACACTAACCATCATAAAAAAAAGTATACGTGCAGACATCATTGAAGCATGCTTAAAATCATCTCGCTTTTGTAGTTCTATTGAAATACTAAATTTGCGAACAAACATGAGAACCCGTCTTAGCAGAATCGCTGATAATATTTTCCCACAAGAACTACTCAACCTTGAAGAAGGATTTTCTTCTCCAAGCTTGAACGCTTACGGTGCTGAAATCGTACAAATGAGACAAGTCGAATAGTTCACAGCCTGCAGCATCTTATAGCTGCAGTTTGTCCTGACCTTGAAAAAACTCGATACTTTCATTGGTTGTGTTTAAGGATAGTACGGTCGCCCAGAAACGACACTGGCAATGAAGTCAACAATTTAATAATACAAAACGTTCCTGGCCAAATCAAAAACTACAAGTCTGTTGACACACTTTCCACGAGAATTTTTTTTTTTAATTTCCCTACACCATTTGGCCTGCCACCTCAAGAACTATTATTAAAAATCGGTACGCCTATCATGTTATTAAGAAATTTAAGCGCACCTAATACGTGCAATGGTACAAGGCTACTAATAAAAGACTTAAAAGACAACTGAATAGTGGCGACCATCCTCACACGCCCAGCAGCCGGCTAGTTGGCGCGCATTCCGAGGATTCACACGATCCCCACTGACTTTCCGATATGTTTCACACGGCTCCAGTTTCCCCTAAAAACTGTATTAGCGCTGACCATTAAAAAGTCTCAGGGACATATTTACGAAAATAGGGTTTCTCCCATGGGCAACTATATGTTGGTTTATCATGAGTTGGAACTCCAGAAAACCAATATTTTTTTTGCTACCAGAACATAAAACGAAGGCTAACGTTTTGTGCAGAGAACCTCTAAACCGATAGTTACATTTCAAAAAAATAAACATTAAAGTTTTCAATATACTGTTTGTTGTGGAATGTAATAGGGAAATATCTGATATAATTCAAATTTAACCCTGGTTACGCCACAGGGCTCTGCTATTAAATATATATATAGGCCTATATATATTTGATAATGATGCTAAATCCTTCGCATCAACAATACAAAATTTCTAAATAATAAGCAGGAGTAAGAGATAAATAGTTTGATCCGATATATATATATATATATATATATATATATATATATATATATATATACACACTAGCTGCCCGACCCGGCTTCGCACGGTTGTATTTATGGGGGGGGGAAAATGAGACCAAATCTCCTATTTACAGTTATA
This sequence comes from Bacillus rossius redtenbacheri, assembly GCF_032445375.1. Classification (NCBI taxonomy): domain Eukaryota; kingdom Metazoa; phylum Arthropoda; class Insecta; order Phasmatodea; family Bacillidae; genus Bacillus; species Bacillus rossius. Next base: position 10,510,633 of record NC_086336.1, on the reverse strand, counting down.
ATAAATGAAATAAAATGAAAATTAATTAATTTTGACAAAAACTTAATACAATGCTTTGTAATGTACCGAAGAAAAAACGAATAGCACCGATGGTTTCCCGACTCTCGAGCACGCAACGTTGTCATGGAGACGAAGTACCCACTGTTTCCCGGGCTTAAACACCAATCAACATTGATAATCAGTTTATTATTAATTATAAATTATTAAGACTATTAATCGAAATAAAAACTACCCTATCTCTCAAGTTGGAAACAATTACACATAAATGCCAATTTTCATCGAAATCGGTTGACTTGGTAAAGAGTTCACTGGACCTTTTTAGAAATCAGATGTAGTTAGTAATTGTCTTCTTAATTTGAATAATTTATATCACTTTCAAATCCCGACCGACTTTGTTCTACCAGTGTATAGTTATTTACCTGTATATATCTAAAAATTGGTGGTTGTATTTAATGAGTGATGAGGACTACACTAACAATGAAATAGTCGTTGCCATGGAGACGAATGAAGCATCAACAATGCTACAGCCGTTGCCGTGGTGATTTTCTGCCAACTCATACATACATCACATTAGAAAACTCTAAAATTATCAGATTAAGACCATTAATCGAAATAAAAACTATCCTATCTCTCAAGTTGGAAAAAATTACACATAAATGCCAATTTTCATCGAAATCGGTTAAGTGGTTTAGGAGTCCATTGAGGACAAACATTGTGACACGAGATTTATATATATTAAGACACATATATATATATATATATATATATATATATATATATATATATTAGCAATTAAATTAAATTATAAATAAAATATCTTATTTTTGGAGGCAGAATCTGTTGATACAACATAATTATTTCGTCAACTGAAGTAGGTACGAAATCGGCATTGCTGAAAGGTAAAATTAATTTTTTTTGTGACAGCATTAAACCTACGTGTTTCTAAGATAGGAATAATTTTAACCAAAAAAAATTTTTATATCTGCTTTGAATGTCAAATATAAATTGGTTCTTAACATTCAGTTTAATCGATTTGAACAAACGAAAGTCGTTTACATAGATTGGAGGTGGCCTCGTCTCCAATATTACATTTTAAGTATGTGAAACTGTTTTTTTCCTTCAGATAATTGTTGCACCAAGTTGATCAGACGCCCAAAAATTGGCTGAAATGTAATTTTTGCATTGTGTAAACAGTTTTTTACTTCTAAATTTTATGCAAGTAACAATTTTTAATGTTTAAGATTTTAATTCATATATAGGCCTACTTACTATTAATAATCATTCGTTATCAAACAAAATACCCGCAATGTTTTGGGCGGAACAGTATGGCGATGGCGAGGTTAAAAAAAGACATAAACTACGTCACAGAATGCCGTCTCCTGACAATTCCTAACTTCATGCTTTCAGGAAAGTTGACGAAATTTTTTTTTTCACTGAAGTTTTGCGCATGAGGGTGCGTTTACTTCAGGCTACGCTGAAAAATTTTCAAGAGGACATTTACAGTCACGGGGCATCCAGATGGAACTCAACATTGGAACGAAGTCTTTCTCTACAGCTTCATTTATTTTTCCAGAAGGAAATGGCAGAGCGTCAGCAAAAAAGGGCGAAAGCTGGACGATCCTAAAGTCGCGCAGGAGGTACGGGAAGAAAAATACGTGAAAAGATTCTGGCGAGTTGAAGGCGCGGGAGGTCCCATAAAGAGAGGGGGTTGAAATGTAAGTTATATAAAAGTTTTCGGGCCCGGGAGAGAAAGACGGGGGATCGCATTACGGACTCCAGAAGGCACGAACTTTGTCCGCTGCCGTCCTCGAACAGCGATTCGCCCCCCCCCCCCCCCCCCCCCTTTCACAACTCCGCGACTCTGGAGAGGAAAACTCATTTCGGAGCTGGCGTCGCCTGTAAGCCGTCCTGGCCCCGAAGGAAAAGTACGTCCCTCCCTCCGCCCAGGGAGGCGAAGGACCGAGGGCGGATCTAGACTCTAGACGCAGTCTCACCTGATGCGCTGACTTTATGGATTTCAGCCGGTTGCAGTTTTCTTTCCAAAAATATATTTCCAAAAAAAAAAAAAAAAAAAAAGACTATCGAACTATTGTATACGTCACGATTCGATGCTGTGGAAACACTAAAACTGAACTTCTAGTATTATATGTGTCTGGTACGAAAAGGCGTATTTTTTTACAAACTTGAAGCTGAAATGTAACACCAACAAACACACACACACACACACACACACATATATATATATATATATATATATATATATATATATATATATATATATATATATATATATATATATACAGGTAATGGTGGAGAAAATTTGCAAAAAAAAAAAAAATGCGTAGTATATCTCAGTAGACTACATGTGATAGAAGTAAAACTGCAGCGAGAGAGAAAGAGAGAACGATTTTTTTTCTAAATGAACATGAATTAACAAAAGTGTTACTCATTTTACAATATAACTGCGCAGGATTTTATTAGTTATGGATTAATTAACAATAAATATTACTCACGGTTGAAATACTCAAACCATAAAGAAAATTATTAGAAATTATCAACGCTAGGATTCATTATAGCTAATATTATATGTATAGATTAAATGTGATCAAGCATTTTTCTAGACAAATTTTGTAGTTCTGCAAATATAAACTTATCATTGAGTTATGGTGAAACATATTTTGCCAACAGGCAACATAGACATACCGCAATGTATTCCCAGGGATTGATAATGTTCTGTCGTAGAATGAAAAAACAAAGAGTAACTTGTCCGCCACTCCGCGACGCTAAAACAAAACGGCATGGACCTTCCTCACAGTTATTCTTTACATTATAACCATATTGCCGCAAGGTAAAAAAAAAACAATTAATTTTCTTACGCACGGGATTTGGAAACTTTTTAAACAATGTGGCCTATCCTTATTTGGACTCAACATATTTACACGCTCGTGGGCTCATAATCATAATACGGTGTGTGATATATTAATAAAATAATAATACGTGACAAAGAATTAATCTGTCAAAATCAAGCGTGAAAAGCATTATACTAGTAAAAAAAATTAGTAACACAGCTTAGCTATCTGGACTTAGTAGTTTTACCAAGTGTTCCTCCGATGATTAATTACAGTTCCCTTCATGTGTGTGTGCCAAGCATGTAAAATTCTTGGGTATATATTATTATGGTAACATGATAATTTGTAATGTTTGCCTTATTCATTTTAAATTTTTAAAAAAATTCGTTCGCGACGCACGTCTGAAGTGCAACTCCACACATGAGGGGGATAGGAAATTTTCAGAGGACTCTAATACTTGAAACACTCGTAATCGTACATTGAAAGTAGACTTCTACAAGTGTCTAGCCATGTCTTCAATGGAATCTAAGAATGAATCAATGGGTTTACGATAGCTAAAAATATTTTTTAATAATCCAATCGGAAATGTCTACAAACATTGTCACTCTTTTAATACTAACACCGGATCCTATCTCAGGGCTGAGAGTTTAGAGTTGCAACATTATGCGAAAGTAGGCAAAAGTACGAGAGAGGCCTATGTAATCTTTTACAAAAGTATTTGATAGTGAATGAAATGATAAGCTGCCATTGGGCAATCACTCTCTCTTTCTTTCTTCCTCCACGGAAACGTTAGAAAGTAACGCAAACGTAAAAGTGAGAAACTCGTATAAGAAGTATAATTAAAAATAACTTCAATAAAAACAGGTATTTGCATGTGTTGCAGTGTAACGTAGCACGTACGAATAGCCCTAAAAAGACAGCGATGACGAGTCCTGATTGGCCAGTCCTGTGGACGGTGCCCACAAGTAACACCGTCTGACAAGTCTAGAGGTGCTCGTGGCTGAATGATCCCACGATGGCTTACCGCTGCCCTCCCAGTGAGGAGATGTGTGTCTCGCTAGACCGAGTTAATGTGGATGGCGGCATCCTCTGATAGACAAGCAAAATCTCAGCACGGATATAGTAATTCGAAAATCGTCATGGTTTTCAGTTTGCCCAGAGAAGTCATTTATTTTTCTCGTGGCGAAGTTTTCCCGTTTTTTCTTGATTTTACGTGAATTTACCAACACGTAAACATGATCTACACAGAAAACAAGCCGAAATCAGACGATGTCAAATGTTATTTGCATAGACAGCACAACACAGAGAATTCCGTGGTAGGAATTAGAACTATATCACATCACAGACCAACCCAGCGGGCTGACAACAACGATACTGTTTGTTCATCTTTTTTTAACGTTCTTAAGGTTTTCACGGTTCTCACTACGTCATACAGTGCCAACCAGCAATGTTGAAATGACCAAAAGATTGTCTTAAATAAATCCTCCCGTTTGCAATAACCATTCAAGGACACATTCTATAGGTATAATTGATTATTGATAAAAAGATGCATCTATTAAATGGTTGTTTATTTAAAAGTTTTCATAACTTCAAATTAAACTTGTTTTTCAAACTCGGCGTAAATTGAGAGCATAAATTCGTTTGCTTTTAAATTTATCGTTTCTTAGTACCCTTTGTTGTAAAACGTTTCATTTTTAGGAAATCATTCACAATTTTTTTTTTAAATTTCTTAAAAATAGGTTTCCAGGAAAACAATTGATTTATTTATAAATATTTAATACAAATAAATAATTTTTATATAAAGTTAAAATACGACCTGTTATTTCAAATTTTTCGATCAGATGATCATATGGTTATAATCCATTGTAGGGTTAAAATATATGTTTGCCCTTTATTAAAAAAAAACAGGAAATTAATTAAAACTTCCTTAAACAGAAACAAGAACTTATAAAAGCAAAATAATATATTCCAATACCCCCTTAAGGGAGTTAGGGGCAGCTGAAGGCATGCACCCCCCCCCCCCCCCCCACACACACACACACAGAGGTCACGGGGCCGACGCCCCCGCTCGAACAAGTGAAATTGACTGCGCGAGCGAGAAGGAGTACATAGCCCTTCACCCCTTCTCCCAAGGGTTGGGTGTATTCCCCTCTTGTGAAGGGAGAGAGGCGGATAGACGAGCAGGCGAGGAAGTTCTGAATGCTCTAAACGCTATGAATATTTATAAGATTGTCCGTATACAAGATGGCGCTAGGATGGGTCCAGAAAAAGGAACGAAGTCTACGTATTTTCTTGAAGTTTTTTTTCCCCCACGTGAATAATGTTTCTCATATAGTTTGCAATCTGGTCTCGACAGATATGTAGATATGAGTGCCAGTTTCAAATTCTAATTAGAAGCTTCTTCTGTGGCTGGAATTTACATATATATATATATATTTATTTATATATATATATGCATACATTTATCACCACACTTCAGTACTATCAAAATTCCTAATGGTGCCTTTTTAAGAACATGTATTCAGTCTTGTCTCAAATATAGTCATTGTAAGCTTAAGCGAAATTATATATTTTTTAAATCAAGTTTTACAAAATATTCCAAAGATAAATCTTGAAGCCAAAAATTTCATTTATATATAAGTAATTTAATTTAAATAAATTTTAGTATGCATAAAATATTGTGCTTTATCAGAATAAAAATATGGCACAGATTTGACTCCTTGACAGATATTAAATGTTGTTCTAATCCATGTTTTATTTTATTTAGGAACTTTTTCTTTGCTACATTACTTTTCTTGATGGTATAGTAGTTTTTAAGCTATTGGGAATTTCATTCAGAGTGGAACGATACTGCGCAGAAACCAGTTTTGGCCATAAATAAAAAAAAAAAGTATTTTCTAGAAGGTGAAAAATAACTACACATAATATTTAGTCAAAATTGTTTGTGTGGAAAAAAATTTAACAGGGTGGCGCAAACATAGGCTACATACATAGGGGCACAGACAAACAGGGAGATGTTCCCATAAGAACATTATCCTTTAAAAAATATTCTAAAGTGGTGAAGTGAAATAATATATTTGTGATATGTGTTATATCAAACAGTTTTTTTGAGATCGCTTCGCATTGCTCTTCAGATCATCTAATCCAAGAAGAACGTATGTATGAATGTGTATTTATTTGTCTTTTTTCTTTAAAATAAAAATTATAATTTGTATTTAGACACTCTTTTTTTTACTTTTCGCCATAAATAAACCAATTTATTACTTACTTAAATTATTATTTACAATTATTAGGTAATGAAAACTGATTTTATTTTTCAATTTAAATCAGAAATAAATAAAGACAAATACAATTAACATAAATCATAAATCTCAGATTTCATAAATTAAATACTAACTTACCAAAGATAAATATATAACAGAGCTAGCTCCATGTTTTATTCAAATTACTTATCTTCTCAATTTAACAGAAAACTTTCCAAAGAACCTATAAAAACAAATGTCATTTGCCTTGAAAAAGACGTGCAGGAATGCAGAGACATTCAAAAAGAGTGTGAGAAAGAAAACTTGTTTCTCATTTGAAAGAATAACTGCGCGGAGTATTTTCTTGTTATTTAAACGAGCAGAATATATTCCAGGGCATATCGTTAGGAAACGAGAAACGAAGAATTCTTATTGCCCAATGGGATGAGAGCCTAGTATGGACGCAACGCGACGGCTGATTAAAAAAAAACGGGAAACTTTAATGGTTTATAAATATCTTCTTTATATCTTGACTGTGACACTCTACAAGTTTTTCTCTCAAAGTAAAAATATTTTAGACTTTTGAAAAAACTTTTATGGAATAACTTATATATACCTGCCAAATATTTTCTAGTAAGTAACAGTAGCTACAAGTAAATGTATGTACCTTGCATTTTTCAAATATACGAGAGGGGAACCCAAAAATAACTGGAATCGTCATGTTGTGCATCATGTAGGTACTTGTAACACCAGTTTTCGCTACTGGGGAGCTCACCAAGAGTCGCAGCTTTTAATTAGAAACATTTATCTACAATCCCCAACCAAAAACGTTTCTTATAGACCCAGAACAGGAGGTTAGGGGCCTCAGTCCGCGAAATGGTATACTCCTCGCGGGCCTCTGGGTTCGATGCCAAACTACAGTACTCGGCCCCTGGGTCCGCTATGGCGAAGATGAGATCCCTGTTAGCCAATCAGAAATGACTGCACCATCCGCCCCTCAGAGCTCGGAGAGTTGGCCGCTCGGACAAGTGGTCACTCGGACAAGTGGTCTTTCGAACAAAAGGAGCTCGGACAAGTGGCCATTCGGAGAAGTGGGCACTCGGACAAATGGTATACACCCGTTACTGCATTAAGTGTTACTAGGGAGCTGTTGTAGGACCTCCCCTGAGTCAGTCTGGCAAGAGGCGTCACCCGTAAACAACGAGTGTGGTTTCTCTTGCAGTTTTGGGTTTGTGAGTGTGTCTTTGGTGCACTCGTAACACGAAAGAATAAATTTTTTGTTTACTCGGCAAAAACGCAGCGGAAACTTCACTTCTGCACGTTTTTCGTGAGAATCAGATTTTTTTCGTGTCATGAGTGCACTCAAGACACACATAAGTAACTACCAGACAAACCATACTTTTCGTTTCGTGTTACGCCACATGGTTGATTGGCGTAAACGTCCATGATGGGCAACATTACGATTCAAGGTATTTTTGGTTTCTCCCTCGTAACTCTGAACTATTAAAAAACTTCGCTGAATCGTAAAAATTAAGTATGTCAATACCTACGTAACGGTCATTACTCATTAGAGAAGGACACATACATCAGAAATAAGGAATACTGGAAGATGAATCGTTAAAGTTCTAATGTAAGTATGTAATCATTCTATCTTATTCAAGTGAATTTGGCATACCATGGAAAATAGAATTCGGAATGATTAGTTTGGAAAAATTAATCAATGATTTACCATTGCTCGATTGGATATTGTTACGGCCGTTTTGGTTACGGTAATTATAGTCTGTGTCATGTAACTTGTCTTAAATTTTACTTTTTTTAAAAGAAATATATGAGATACCGATTTACAAACTGTCACATACAAATTATCACGTGAATTTTGTTTACAAGCGCTGCCATCATCTTGCAGTGGTTTACAATCAGTTTAAAAACAGAAGAACTGTTGCAGAAGGCTACGAAGACCATTGATATATCTACTGCTTTCGAGAAATGTCAAATTTAGCACGGGCTGTGCCAGGCTCAGTATCAGTGCTTAATGAAGCACCCCCCCCCCCCCCCAGCAGACTCTCGTCTGACTGATCAGGGGATAACATCATCGCCAGTGAGGGCCGCGGGGCCCGAATGCCGCAACTTGGCATCGAACCCCGCGACCCTTTAGGAGTACCAGGTCGCTTACTGCCACCCCTAACCTCCTGTTTTGACTGCTGTGAATTCAGTTTTGACTTTTGGTAAATGACTTTTTAAATAAGCTGCGAAGCTGTGTTTTGTTGCAAATGGCCTGGTATAATCTACTTTAATTTCGTGTGGTGACTCTACTTTAAACTCGTGTGTTGTCCAGCCCTCCCTTTAAGTTTAAAATTTAAATTCAAAGGGGGGGAAGGGGGGTGAATATTAATTTAAGCTGAGCAGTTGGCCTTGGCTGCTCAGTTTGTTTTGATTATTATTTTGTTATTTAAAACGTGGTGATTTTATATTTGCGTGTGGGCAAAGGCTGGACTAATTTACTGTGTTAGCTAAGTGTGTTGTCTGTGTGGCGAGATTCCTAGACCGTGGGCTGCTGACCCCCTCCCTTTAACGGGAGAAAGGGCTAGGCCGGCGGAGGGGACGAGTCCCCTCTGCCCACGGCTGGCTCGGTGTGTACCTAGCGCGGCTCAGCACCGCAGTTAACATTTCTGCCAACTGCAGCACTGCGCCGCGCGGAGTAGACTGCAGCTCGGTGCGGCCCCAGGCCCTGGGGAGCTGCGGTCTGGTGTGAGCTGGTTCAGCTGCGAGCTGTGCGCCCTTGGTGGCTAGGCCGGCCTCCAGGAGTCGAGTGGCTTCTTCAGGTGTTGCAAAAGCCACTCGGTGAAGGCCGGTGGGGCGCCCTGTTTCCTTGCTGCGTATGCGCCAACACTTGGTCGGTTTGTGCTGTGCCAGAGTGTGGACGCTTTTTTCATCACATATTGTGCAACTACTGTATTTACAATGGGTTGATTTTAAGATCTCGGATAAAATGTCCACCTTATTGCTCAATACCTGATGCTCTTGTAGTCTTGCACCTTAAGATTATTTGGTAATCATTCACAAGTTCCTGACCATTGTATTACAATTAAAAATTGTATATAGGCTATATTTGCAATAACGGTGCGATTGATCTTTTTTCCTATTCCTTCAAATATTAAACACTATTTTGTGCAAAATAATTTTTGAGGGGAGAGATAGGAACCGAAAGACGGTTTCAAAAATATTTGGATGTTCAGTACATGTACTAAGGCAAGGATTACAGTTTAAGAGATTTTCAGAAACCAAAACATAATTTCTATTGACTTAAAATAAATTAAATACCAAGCACCAGTGGATTCTCAAGTAAAAAACTATTTGCAACAGCCATTCACTATCAATTTCAGGCATTCCACTAAAATTTACATCTACTATGTTTCAAAAAAGAAAATTTTTGAAAGTCAAACGTTAAAAAAACTGTAATGACCTTAAAGCTGGCGAAACCACTATGGAATGTTACCTTTCCAATATATCCCCTTTATGGCTCAGCCAAACGAACGTTTTGGATTATTAGTTTTATGCTAGTTCCAAATTTTCTTAAAGAAAATTGGGGAAATTAGTACTAAAAAGTTTTATTTTTGAGTTTATTTATTATCTAGCTATATGCCAATTATGGAAACATATTACAATAAACTTTTAGAGAGATACCACGATGTAGCTACCGAAGTAGTTCTATTAAAATAAAAATAAAAACTTTTTGTATTACGTTTTACCAAGCACAGAGCATCATATATCTGGCAAAAATTATCCAACGAAACCTAATATTATGTGCTTAACTTAGCATTAAATTTCAACAGCGTTATTAATACGTAATAATCTAGCATATAATTATGTGAAGGAGACTGCGTACGATGTAGGCTTATTTTATTGTCATTGAAAGTATAAATGATTAGCCAATGATGAGAATGCATGAATTGTGTTGCTACTGGACCAATCAATAAATCGATTTTATTAACAAATTTATCTTAAATGATATCATTAAATTTTGTTGTGATAACAAGTGTATTTAATGAGCTTCACATATTATTTTATATACAATATTGTTTGAATTATTTTTTTATTACGATGACTTTGAAAGTATAACGAAAATACCCGGTATACGACAGTTATCTATTACCCTAGATTCTGAGGATATTTGGTACACTTACTCGTTTGACAAATAAGCATTTGATGAAATTTCTGCCCAAGCACTAATAATTAAAAAGTTTGAAGTTGCTTGCAACTTTTCCATATTAAAACTTGCCATTTGTGTAAATAAAATATATATTTTTTATTTTATAAAATCCCTGCACGAAAGAAACTGCAGGATAAGTTATACCATCACTGGTTTGCATGTCAAAAGCAAATAAATGAAAAATAAGGTGGTACCTATTTGAAGGTAGAATTGAAGCAATATCATGAATAGAGTACATATTAAAAATATATATTTTTAATTTGGTCGACTGTATGAAACCTAATCATGGAACAAAATGTGCATTTTCGCTGTGATCGTGTAAAATCTGTCTGCGTTATTGGTACCCAAATTCCAACAGGATAACATAAATGTTACCACTAAATTTCTATTCGATTAAAAGTTATTATAAAACCAATTTTAAAAAATGTAATATAAACTGCATTATTCTTATCAGATTTACCATTCCGAACAATTGACTTAGTTATCTTAGAAGGTTTGATAACGTGTAATTATTTAAATTGATCGTAACCGAGGCTTTTCTGGATTATACTAAAAACTTATGCTCGACATCTTTTTTTCCACGGGTGAGTGCTAATTTGTAGTTTATGACAGAAGTCTTCATCGTTTTATTTTCTCCTAGCCACTCCCGGCCTCCTATAGTAAATCCAGCCACGCAAATACCTCATTATTATTTGACGCGGTGTTTTTTTTTTTTTTTCCCCTTTGCGTCGAGGGGTCGAGAGTGCTTGAATTGTGCACGGGCTTCCATCAGCGAGCTCACGCATGCACAACTACCCCCTCCCTCTCCCAACCCCCGGCCAGGCGGGGGCCGCAGATGCGTGTGGAGGTTGCCATGGCGACCGGCCCGCGCTCATCTCGTCGTCATGCAGGGGTGGCTTCCTCCGCCCTCTCACCCCGCAGCCTCCCTCCTGCTCAACCCTTACACGGGTCCCTAACAGCCGGCCTCCTCAGCCCGGGCGAGGAAGAAACTTGACTTGTCAGCCCTGCCTGCGTCGACTAAAAGGGGAAGAAGAAACGTCCCGCTGCGCTCAAATGAGAACCTTTCTTCAGGAGGTCGCATCCTGAGTTATTTCGCTTTCATAAACTAGCGTTTTTTTTTTGGTTCACTATTTTAAGGTAAATAAAAATGTAAATGTTCGTTCGTTTAAAATCTTAAATCTACGAAATGTTCATCACCGATTGCTTTGAAATTTCGATACAACTTTGTATTCGAATGCGCGCGTGTTTTTACTTACGTTCACAACTGTGACAGGTTAAAAGATAGATAAAATATAGATAGGTAAAAACATTGATTTGTAATATTTTCATTGCTATAGAGTGACATATGTATAAATGTACCTACATCAAACAAATTACAAAAATTGAAAAATAAAAATTATCGAGGCATTAAACGCATGCTGGGCATTAGCTAGTTTTAAATACATTTATGATATACCTAACTATCGTTGACTGTTTCTGAAATGTTTTATAAATTTAAAAAATAATTATTTCATAGTTTTAAAAAACCTAAAGGCCAATTATCATGTCAACCCTAGCACAAAGTAAGAGCACGCAATAGTGTTGTTTAGAGTTTTAAATTAATCGTTTGTGTGTATCGTTTGAAATGTATTACTTAAATTTTTTGTATATCATTCATTAATCAATTAGGATTAACCAAAAATCCTACAAAAAACTCATGTTTGAATGATTGTGGTAAAACCAGTGTTTTATTGATTTGTGAATAATACACAAAAAAGGTAATGGCTTACATGCAACACACAAACGTTTAATTCTAAACTCTAAACAAGAATATGTGCTCTTAGTTCATGCTAGGGTTGAAATAAAAATTTTCCCTAATTATTCTAAACTCCAATAAATTTATAAACACACAATAAAACAATTAACAATACTTATATTATGAATCTATATAAAATAATGAGCAAAACACGAAACTATGGAAGCAAAATAATAATATAGAATACTACCTTCTCAAGGCACAGCCTTTCACTCCATGCTGAATATTTAATTATCTTGTCATGCCCATTGATTAATGCCTTTTCCTGTGAATCGAATCACGATAAATCTCACGCATTTTTGTTTCGTCTCAAATTTTCTCGGTGAAAAATTTCTCAAAGCTGTAAGAAGTTACGTCAATGTTTATTTCTATATTCATTGCTCGATTTCTTTCAGCTTAAAAAAAATTGTTAAGTATATAAGTATTTGGCGAGGTTATTGACCAGACAAAGTAAGCTATCTGGACAAATATGCAGAAAAATGATTTAGTTAAATCTCAGGACAATCAAATCAAACAAAAAGTTACTTTAATGAGAAAAATCAATAAGTTAAAAAAAAATTGGCAGAATACAAATTATAATTTTTTTTTAGAACAAGGCAATTGTTTTTAATTTTAATTTTGTATATTAGAGTACCTATATCTAACTGTGGTCTATCTTAACTCTAGATGATCTTGCATTGACATGTAATGATAAAAAAACTATTGTGCTGTAACGCAATTAATATAAAAATATTTATATAAAAATGAACTGCCTCTGGAAAACCAACATTTTGTGGAATAATTTGTTTACGTCTTCACACGCTACAAGAGAAAATTATTTTACAACCACTAGCAAACAGTTTCATAGACACTATAATTATTTTTCTTTTGCCACTAACAATATTTCTCTACCTTGATATCGTATGCACGCAATTGTTTATTTATATCAAGCAAGTACTACAGTACTCGAGTTCATTGTCAACAAGGAGGATAACTGTGAAATTTTAGCGGTGACCGTAACATTAAATGGCGGAGAAATGAAGATAAATGTGTAATACAAGGCCCTTAAATGCTTTCAAGAAACTGTACCAGTTGTTTTACGCCTAAAAATTACTCTGAAAACACGCGTTTTCGCCATTTTAACGCTTCGTCCCACTTGGATATCTTGAGTAGTTTGGAATTCGCGTTGTTTTTCCTGAAGCTCTGCGCAACGTGTGTGTGCCCGGGTAGGCGGGGGTCTTAATCATCCCGCTGCGCTGCATGACCAGGCGGGGGGCTTAAATACGAACGGGGCTTTGTCTGTCCGTCGGCAATGGACCCCGGCGCTATGTCCGGGCGAGTGTGACGTGATAAGCGTCGTGACGAGAGAGATAAGGGCGGCAGAAGAAGCGGAAGGGTTCGGTCGTCCTGGCCCTGTCCCGCGGACAAAACAAAGCCGTAACACGCAGACAATGTGTCTGGCTGGCCGGCTACCCGCGACGGGACCCTTGAGATCTCCAGATAGACCCGCCTGTTAGGGCCCCGTTCCCCCCCTCCATACCCCACCAACACCCCCTTTTCGCCTTTATCGACGGCATCCTCTGTGATTCCCCCGGCAAGCAGCGAACAGCATGCCGTAAAAACAAACTTCTCTCAGGACACTACAGAAGTCGACAACGACTCTTTTACGTCCTTGATCGATACAACTACACTTTTTTTTTGTTGTTTGAGCTCTGACGAAACATCCTAATTAACCGGTCACGTCATGGGAATAGGTTTTTTTTTTTGTAAATTTAAAATTCGTTGAGAGGATCTCTGGAACCCTTTGACTATAGACACATATTAGGAACTTCTTCCTTCCAGCTAGCAAAGACCTCTCGTTAAAAAAAACCTAACCACAAAATCCTAAAGTGAAAAAAAAAATGGAAATGGATAGGTTACGTGGCATAATTACGTACAGATGATGTGACTTCCAGTTCTGCCAAATGACCAGAAACTCTTTTCTGTCGTCTCGTTATAAATTTATGTGATTTTAAGGATGCGGTGGGTTAGTTGAAGACCCGTTCTTTGGCAAATAAGTAGGCCTACCTGAATGCAAACTCAGCGTTCAAAGATCATCGAGAACTTAAATTGCCAGTGTTAAATAGATCGGCTTAAAACAATTTGAGTGTTGGTTATTTGTAAACCATCTCTTGTTGAATGAGTTTATTTGGCCTTTGTTCAACTTCAGTGTGATTACTTATGGAAAATCACTTTTCTTTCTGCAAAACATTTTGTTAGGTAAGTTACTTAAAAACATCACAAATCTTAAGAGTTTAAACAACAAAATATCATGACAGTGCGTTGCAGACAATCATATAAAATAAATTTATTTGTAGAGTTTACATTATGTTATCTTAATTGAAACTTGTATAAGTAATTATACATTTATAGCTGAATATTTTTATAAAGCAAAAGATTGTTTGATGAGCCTTAAAGATTATTCTCACCAAATTTGAACCGAATTTAAATTTGGCTAGATTTAACTTCTATTAAATAACTTATAACGTGAAATTCTTTTAGATTATGAAGTTAATCGCAAACGGACTGTATACACTCGAATCCACGGCTGTGTAATAACTTCATTAGCCCCGTGTACACGATCAAGACGCAAAGCTAATCCTCAACCCTCAACCCTCTTCAACTCTGAACTTAAATAGGGGCCCGCTACGGAGGAGAAGTTCATTATCCCTAACAATAAAGAGTCCGGCCAAACAACTACCCCCTCCCCCCTTAACAGCCATTTACATGTCATTGTTCTTCAGAGGTATAGTGCTTTGTTTTTTTCCTCTTTTTTGTAGATTTCTTTCTCTGGGCAGCAATCTTCTCCTTCCCCCGATTTATTCTTACAACCCTTCATCCCCTGGCTGATAAGATTTTCCCCTTTCACCATAACCCCACCCCTCGGCCACGGGAAATTCTTCCTCCGCCCTTTTCACACCTCCCATTTTCCCTCCGCCCTTGGCATCTGCATAGCTCGAGGCGCCTTATTGTTCTGAGACCAGGCCCCGGCACATGGGGTGAAGTAGGTGGGGGAGGGTAGTTTTATGGTAACATGAAGAATTTCCGCGTCGCTGGTCGCCGCTGAAAGGAACTCCTGGATTGAATTTTAAAACGGATTGCTTTTCGGAGGCGGAAGGTGAAAACCCGTGTGCGCCATTCAACTGCTCCGTAGGTTGTGAAGTGAAGAATGGGGGGGGGGGGGGGGGGGAGAGAAGGGGCTTCACACGAAAGGAAGGAAAGGGTTGCCCCTTCTACACACTTGCGCGGGTATTCCGGAGGAATGGCAGGCACACACACAGACACACACATAGGTAAGCAAAGGAAGGGATCAAGTTCGACGAAGTAAAAGGATCAAGGGTATAGCATCACGATAAACTAGAAATCCCCCCTCCCCCCCCCCCCCCCTAGGCATGGCTTTGCGATGTGCTGCATCGCCACCAGGAGACGTCTCACGGACCCGAAGCTATCTGATATTCCTCGAGGAGGTAAATTGGATAAAAAAAAAAGAGAGGAAATTTTATGTGTGCGCCGTCGAATCGACGTCTTCTAAGAATTCCAGCTTCGGAAAGTGTTCGGCTGAACGAACCAACGAACGAACGACACCCACGCCCCAGGCGGATCGAGTCTTAGGAAGCGCAGACGTCGTAAAAAAATGTTGAATGAATCTCTTAGATCTCCCGGAGATAGGCGTCTCTGAAGTTGCGCGCGCAAAAGTGTTTCTCAAAATTCTGCTCCAGCGAGGAAGAAAATGCGATTTTTTTTTACGATCAAAGAAAAATAAAGTTTGATGATTCAGTCTTGAAGCTGTCATATAAAATAAGAAATATTTGTACACATTGAGTGGGCCTAAGGTTTACGTTAAATGTAACAATTTTTATTTTCCATCTCAAATAGTAGCTACTCGCAAAGATTTTCTTAGTCCAATGGTCAGGTCGCACCTGTGTTTTCGTACCATGTGCTTCTCTGCCTGAGGACGGGAGCAGATAGCAGTTCCCGAAACGTCGTTTGTTTCTGTTTTGGAAAACTATTGTATTTGTTTCGTCTTTTCGTTTTGTTGTGTTTTTGTCTCGTTTCAACCGCTGTGCAAATATTTTTTTGGGGTTCAATTCATCATTTGTGTTTTTTTTTCGTTCTCTTAGTCCTTTTTTCTTTGTTTTTCTTTATATTTTGACCATTTTCCTGTTATGGAATATTATGTGGTGTATATATCCTGTTCACAAGAGCAATTTTTTGCTTAATTTGTGTTTTTTGTATTTTGGTTTTCTGCAGTTTTCTTCTATAGACATACATGTGCTTAGCAATGGCGTATTATGGTATTATGTCCAAAAGCTTACATCAAGCCAGTGGTTAAAGTTTAAAAATTTTCGTTAGTTATCCTTTTTTCCAAAAAAAATTTAATAAATAAACATTCAAATACATTTGCCAATATATTCGCAACATTTTGACTCTCCAATTTAAACAGTTTGCAAAAATTTTCAAATTCAGGGGCCAAGCATTTCATTGTAGATCCCACGTTATTGTACGCCATATTCTAACCCATGATGGTTGACAAACCTGTGACGTCAGCGCAACAAAATTCACGTGGCCGACAGACTTTCCAATCGGAAAGTTTTTATAAATACTTCCATTGTGCCAAGGCCACAATGTTGTTCTGGAGTAAACTTCAGAATTTGGTTTTCGGTTGGTAGTTTAACTGTTGCCATGTAAATAATACTAGCTACTATTTTTAAGTTTTCGTTTTATTGCAATGCAATGGAAAGAAAAATTTAAGTTTTAACTAGAGACCTGAAATTTCCCGTAATTTTCAGACCCCAGGGTATAGCCTAAGCACCACACTCTTGTACACAAATATGTCGTGTCCAATGGCTGATGACTAGAGACCTGTAAAATTCGCGATTTCAAATCCCTAAAGGATAGACTCCATGATCCTCTATGCACTCGTGCAAATTACATCTGCTGATTGGTTACCGACTCGTAACACCTGTTGACTGGAATGCTCGTGATTCGCTAATTCTTCTGTTAAAGATTTTTCATTGGCCCAGAGTCCTTCATATAAACTGTTGCCCAATCACTGAAGCAAAATAATCTCAAAATTATTTGGACTCTATCCTATCGCGAAATGAATCCGCGAATTTTACAGGTCTCTACTGATGACACATTTCCACTACCATCGGGTTGCATGTGATAGGGCCATTTGAATTTTGTGATGTTGTTATTGGTCTCTTTTACTTGGGGGCGGGTAAAAACTTCTTGTGGTCCAATGAGGACGCGGTTCATGTCTATAACGGTATGCAGACGAACCTCTCTACAAATAATAACGCGAGTTTTTCAGGTCTTTAGGTATAACTGATCGTCAAAGACCTGCAAATTCGCGTTTTTTTTATCTGGTTCCAAGTTAGAACCCAAAAACTTGTGCGTGGTCTTGTGTAAGTCATGTGTTCATTAGCTGTTGCTGGTTCGCACATGATTCGGCCAGATGCTCTCTTATGCGTCTTTTTTACATTGGCTCCTTGTCCTTCAAGGAATGTAGGAATGTCAAATGACTAGAGGCAGTGATTTTTCGTGGAAAGATTTCCAAATCAGTTGTGTGTGTGTTAAAACACTGTAAGACGTCTGTGTTTCGTGATTCGTTGAGTTTATTTCAAATACACGCCCACAATCGGCACACAAATCACAGCTATTCTGAACGGAAGCACACGCTTTCTAAAGTGTCAGGCCAAATAAAGCATTGCATTCCCTTGACAATTTCAAGTCAGAAATTACTGTCGCAGACATATCGCATTGCATTATATTACTCAATCGGATTTTTTTCTCTGAAAAATATCACTGCCTCGACAAATAACGTGTGATCCAATGACTATACACCGGAAAAATTTCGCGGGTTCATTTTGCGATAGATTAATATTCAAATGATTATATCCATGTGATTCTTCCTGCTGTTGGCTCAAGTTTTATCTGGAGGACTCTGAGCCAATGAGAGACGCTCATCCAAAGAAGTATCGAATCACGAGAAACCCAGTTGAGTTGTCTCGCAAGTCAGAAGTCGTATGATCAAGTGGCATTTTGCTCGAGTATGCGTAGGGCAATTGAGTTTATCCCAGAGGTCATTGAAACCGCGAAATTTTCCGGTCCATAGCATTGACTATGACCATGCATATTTCGTGAAAAGATTCCAAAATAATTTATAAGTTAAAACACTGTAGCATCGTCTGTGTTTCGTGATCGGGTGAATTTCTTTCAGGCGCATGTCGATTGTTACAACACCAATCACACTGATTCAGTAGGGAAGCAAACGCGTTTCTGAGTGGCTCGGTCAAACAAGGCAACAACTTCTCTCGCAGACGGCCGCCAATAAAAAAGAAGAAACAGCTGATGTGGGTGTAGGTACCTTGTTGCACTCTAATAGGCGTTCAGATTTATTCGCGGGAAATTCCTGTCCATAGCAATGACCGAGGACGTACAAGTGTATGGAAATCTGCATCCTGGCAAAATAACGAATTTTATAGGTTTCCAATAATTTTTCTGTCGACAACAGCCATTTTATGCTTAATTTGTGTTTTTTGTCTTTTGGTTTTTTGTAGTTTTCTTCTACAGACATACATGTGTTTAGTAATGGTGTATGTCCAAAAGCTTACATCAAGTCATGCACTCCCATTGCACAAATCTTTCAAAGGTAATAATTTTTCTGTTGTTTAGCGTGGTTCTCGTTTTGATGCGATATCTTGCTGTCGCGTCGCATCGCACACGCTGCGCTCGTTGTGATTCAGGCTCGAGGCGGCAATGAGTCCCGATAACTCGGTGAGGTTTACGAGGCAGCTGGCGTCGTCCAGACCTCGCGAGGGGAGGAGCACAGCTCGCGACCGACGCCATGTCACGCGCACCAATAAACGACCCGGAAAGCCACCGGCTGCGGGATTGTCGGCCGTGATTTGTACGTCTAGGCCGGACGCGGCCAGAGTTATTTACTGCGGTCAAAGAGCCACGCCGACTTTCCTTTTTTTCTTCAAGGAGGTGGCAGTAACTTAGAAATATATATATATATATATATATATATATATATATATATATATATGTATGTATGTATTTTCGAATTAACACAAGCGAGTCGGACAAACTTGGGAACACAACGTAGAACCTTGTGACAAAAACTTGAAAGGCGGAGGAGAAAAAAAAAACTATTTTCAACCCTACGCTCTAAGAGGGATTCTTAATTCCCAGACTGTCTTAAACATGTCAAGTTGTAACAGCTTGTAGCTGTTTATTGGATGAGACATAATATAGTATATACTTTTTTGTTTCCCCCTTTGAATATTTCCGTCTCTTTTATTTAAATTCTTAGCCCTACCATTGCATTTGAAATAAGGTTGTTCACATTTTTTTTTTCGTTCTCCTCCCTTTGTCCGCTTCGAGTTGTCTTTCTTCTAGAAAACGTGTTAATTCTCATTTTCTCTCGCCCCCCCCCCCCCCCCCCCCCTCCTTCAGGGCGCATTTTACACCCGTGTATTTCCTGTGAAAGTTTATAAAAGGCACCGTCTTCGAAGCGAGAGGGTAGAGGAGGAAATTTAAATACGTTTCTTTCTTTTTTGTTGTTGTTCGTTTTGTATTCTCGTCGCCAGCGCGCGCTACCCGGGCTTCCGTCCGCCGAGCTTCCCCGCTTCGCCGCCAGGGGCGCTCCGGTCGAGCGGCAGGCAATTGTTTTTCCTCCCGCGCCGGGGGCCATCTTGCGCGCGAGGCCACGCCTCGGGCAGCGCTCCCATTGGCCCCCCGCGCCGCGGCGCGGGCCTGCCAACCTTCCGGAGCGCGGCTGCCCCGCGAGAGAGGCGGAAATTCCCCCGCTGTCGCCAGAGATACTGAAAGGTTTTCAAGGGGGGGAAAACAGTGTTTACAACATGCCAGACTGTCTCTTTCAACATTTTCGACACTTGACGGGGGGGAAAAAAAAAAAAGAAAAGAAAAACCAGTAAAGTGAAAATGGCTACTTTTAAAGCTTTTAAACATATTGAAAGCGGTTATTTGAACACATTCGTGTGTATGCATGTCCGCAGCAATATTAATTTAGCTAAAGATACGTAAAATAAATACTTCTATCAAGACTATATGCAGATAAATAAATCAGTAACGTTTAATCACGGAATAAGTTGAAATTGAGTTTCTGAACTTATTGTAGCTACGTTCTTGTTAACGTTTGGTTATCTTATTATAGACTAAATTATGCTGTAAACCAATTAACAGAAAACTTATCTGCATCAAGGCTTTCTTTGGTAAACTTTTTTTCTTCTTTCGTGTAGCAAGGCCAACTTGTGTAGGCCTGCCTGCTAGTGAAGCTAAGAATATTTTTAAATCAGTTAAATTTTTTTGTAATTTATTATCTAGATATGTTTTTTGGTCGTTCACTACAGGAAAATTCTCTGTGGAGAAAGAATTAATTTTAAGAGTTATCATAACGGCATTAGTTTGCTGCGTGTCGGTATGGAATGATTATTTTCATAATCCTGAATTTCCTATTAAAGAAAGTAGTAATCGTTCAGTTAACCATTTTCATTTCACAATGCGCTAGCTATACTATAACTACCTATTACCTATATATAGCTTTTAATACGAAATTACAGAAAAAGTAGACTTTTGACGAGAGGTTGGGAATCGTTTCTAAAATTGAGTGCCTTTTTTAATTTCTTATGAAAATGCTGAACATTATAAAGAAAAATTAAAAAAGACTTCTCATGACATTTATTTTTTTCAAAATGTACCTATATGAAGCAGGATTATTTTATCTCATTAAATTAACGTTAGATACTAATTAAAAATGTTTTCCAGTAAAACAGTAGCCTATGTATCTTTTATCATACCCACACAATGAGCTAGAATAAACATTGGAAATAATTTACACGACTGGTAGCCTAAGTATTGTCAAAGAGTTTTTTTTGAGCGTATGTACTTAATATTCAGAAGTGAATTGGACGCAGCTGACAGGTTTCCTGTAGACTCAAAGGCAGCTGTATAAGAAGAGAGCGGAAATGCTCTCTCCGTGGCCATCTGCCTCATGATTGGGCCACACCGATCTCGTTATTTTCCCCCCTCCCCCTCGACCAATGCCATTCGTTGGCCGGGCGGGTTTTTGAGGTTATGTGCGGCGCCGGTCGTGGTCGGGAGGTAGTTTTCCCGGAGAAAAGGAAAAGGGGGGGGGGGGGGGGGGGGATCCGGCCTCCTGCGAGGTAATGATAGTGCCGGAGAGTTGTTTTTGTTTCCCCCACTCTCCTCTTCTTTACGGCCGGCCCAGTTATCCGCGTATCGTGGGCCCCGAGACCCGCTAGTTATAGTGATGAGCCTCACGGGGGGTGGGGGGAAGGTGTAGAGGGGCGAAATGCTGTTCCCGTGTAATGGAGATAGGCAGTGATGGCCAGGATGAATTTCGTGGAAAAAGAAAAAATTTCGAACCTTGGAACCCATCTATGCTTCCTGTTCGCTCCTGCCGCGTCTTTGCCGAGAAAGCCGTCCAGTAAATTCCAGAAACTCTTAAGGCCGGTATTCCAAGACACAAAAAACAAGGGTTCAGGTCTTGAATATGCTAGACCTGTACCCTAACCGTATGCCTAGTCCACGATAGGACACGGCCATTCCCTATGTTTAGAGAGCGGAATGGATTTAGTTCAGATGGCGGTCCCGCATATGTTGCCATTAACTCGTATATAGTAATTTTTGTGACCATCGGGGCACCAAGGCCTACCAAACGTGTTGGTCTGCTAAGTGAAACTTTATAGGTAATAGCTCCTAAATGGGACATTGGTAGTTTAACAAGCTCCGAAGTACAAGAAACAAAAACTCCATGACAGCAGGCAATGTTCAAAAGATATCGACTTGTGTACGTTACGAATTAAGCAGGTTTCTAATTATTTAATACTGAAATAATTCTCTCGGTGGTTACACACTGGAAACCTACTGCTTAAAATTAAAAAAAAAAAAAAAAAAAACTCCACAGAAAATAAATTTTCTGTAATTTTACAAAATACTACTTTGGTAACCCGTTGCCAAGAAAAAGTTTGTAATACTACATGAACAAAACATGGAAATGGTTATTTTTTCATATATGAAATACGTTTCTCGAGATAATTCTATTTATAACAAAAATTGGCGAATTCTTTT
This sequence comes from Bacillus rossius redtenbacheri, assembly GCF_032445375.1. Lineage (NCBI taxonomy): Eukaryota > Metazoa > Arthropoda > Insecta > Phasmatodea > Bacillidae > Bacillus > Bacillus rossius. The sequence continues at coordinate 10,488,397 of NC_086336.1, read as the reverse complement.
ACGTTTTGATTGATGTTTCATAAAGAATAAAATATTAAACAAGGAAAAGATAATAAATTATATTCAACAATTGTGTTTATTTTGTTTTATCATTCTTATTATGTGCCCAAATAATACTGCAAAGTTATTTAGGGAATTATTTACAAAATAAATATAACTATTGGAGGCACTGGGACAACATAAAGCACAAATTCTTGGGTAAGAATCCGAATCCAGTAGGTATTACTGCGAACACTATTGTGCAGTGAAACAGTTGTTATTCTAATGAAAATGTACAAATTTATAAATACCTGTGATTGTACGAAAATATTTCTCTTCAATTTACAAATATATATATATATATATATATATATATATATATATATAGGCCTACCTATATATATATATACAGTATGGAACAAAATCCGGAATGCTTAAGCTTAAAAAAAAACAAAAAAAACAAAGGAAACCATTTTTTACAGTGGTACCACAGACACACTGTCGGGTTATCTGCTTCGCCTCCGAGAATGGAACACACCCCCCCCCCCCCCCCCCTTCTAGTCTATGGAGTCTTGGCCGAGGGGCGGAGCTATAAATCGCGGAGCGGACCCGCGCAAGTGCCGTGTGAAACGCGTGCACGCCGCGAGGAAGGACGAAGAAAGAAACCTGCTCCCCCCCCCCCTCCCTGATGCAGAACCTACCAGCCACGGGGGTGGAAACACCGCAGATAAGCGGGCAGGGGTTGTGTTATTTATTTTTTTATTTTTTTCTTCTCTCCCACCGCCCTCCCTTTGTGAAGCATTGGCTGAGATCTTCTGCTTTCCTGGGTTTTCTCGCCCGGTGAAGAATGCTGCCTACGATATGGAGAATGCCCCATTAGACTCAAGCTCACTCCGCGTTCTGTTTCGAGCCGTGGATATATATATATATACACTGAAAATTCATAAAGAAATACATAACAAAATGGAAAACATTACGTAAATGTATTAAATTTATATACCTCCTTATTTAAACTATGCTCATCACTTTCGGGTTAAATTAAAAAATATATATACATCCAGCTTTACAATGCATTTACTTTTAAAAGGGTAGTCATTGGATACTCAGTTGCCAACGATATCATTAGTAAAGTTGCAAGGCAAAGCTTTGTACCATTGAAAATTTTACAAAGCTCTACCTTGCAGTTTTACAAGTGATATAGTTGGGTTTACAAGGATTTTCCTTGTAAATAGTTTTTACAGTGTAGAAGCATTTATAACGTGTTTTGGTTTGACACAGCCTGTGATTATTGTACATAAGCTACGCGTGACAAGTCCATGAACTGATGAAGGACCAACTTAATATGACATTAGATGTCACCTGCTTATTTACACGGTACATTCAAGTACTCTTATCGGGTTCTGGCCGAGGTTTAATCTAAAAGGGGTTTTGGAAGTACCTACTTCAAAGCTACTTAAATTTTATGCTGTTGGGTAGCAGGCACCTGGCCGAAAGACATTTGACCGAAATTTCAGAGGAACGACTTTCGGAAAATTAAATTTTGGTCTTGTGCCTGTTCGGTCTAGTACCTTTCGGCCTAGTGCATTGCGGTCTTGCTTTTCGGTCTGATACCTTTCGTTCTAATGCCTTTCAGTCTAGTGCTTTCGGCTAAATAACTTTCGGTCTAGTGCCTGTTCGTTCTAGTGCCGGTTCGGTCTAGTACATTTCTGTCTATTGAATTTCGTTCTACTTTTCGGCCTACTGCTGCATCCCCCTATATTAATTACTTAGTATTTACATTTGAGCCAACTAGTTATTGAAATAAAATTTACGTTCAAAACATTTTGGCTGTAGGTTTACCTGTCTGCCTTTACGAAATAATTTTACTCTAAAATGTCTGATGCTAGGCTTATTATTTAAAATTTAAACAATTTTTATGTAGCTACCCCAGAATTAAATATTTATTTTATTGTGCATTTTCAAGAGTATCTGTAGATGTATTGATTATTATGTAGCCTACTACAATCTAATAGGACGAACTAACATATATACTGATTGTGCTGTAAAAACAAAACAAATCACAATAAATTTATTTGTATACTAGATAATGCCTGGCATGCGTTGCAATGCCTCAATCAATTTTTTTTTGTAATTTTTTAAACGTATACTAAGCATCTCTCTTTATCTCTCTAATTCTCTATCTCTCTATGTATATCTCTATAACTCTCTCTATCTTTCTATTTATATCTCTATCTCTCTATATATCTTTCTAGCGGACCCGACAGACATTGTCCTGCCCAAATGTACTTTTTGTGAGATATGGATATGGCGGTAAGTATTTCTACGCTGGACATTTTGTATCTTCTCATTATACATACCCCTCCTCTTGGGCACGCCACTGCCGTTACCAAAAACCTTTCCCATGGTTACGCAGAAGGCAACAACAATGCAAAAGCCCGTTGCCATGGAGGCTAATTATCAACAATGCTTAGTTTTTTTGCTTTTAAAGCGTGTATTTTTAGTTTTTCATAACTCAGAATCGAGATAAAATATCCAATTGTGAATCTAAACCATCCTCGAATCCCCGTGAACTCACACACAAAATTTGATCAAAATCGCGTACAAACAGACAGACAGAAAAAGTACTGTTTTATTATAGTAAGATAGATAGATTATTCTTACATGTTCGCATCCATGCAGTATATGAAAAATCAGCATGCATAGCCTCACACCTATAACTATACGTATCTGCTGCCCACGACTTTTTCCGCATGGAATTTTGTATTATCTTGCACCATTTAGAAATTTAAACACTATAACATAACAGTTGATACAGTTGTAGTAGTTTTCTTATGTTCACAAATGATAATTTTTCTCACCTCTATCTCAGTCTTTGCAATAAAAATATGTTACTACCTAAATTTTGAGTAAATATGTTTCTACTTTCAAATGTAATGACGGGAAGACACTTCATAAAATGTCTTTGTAAACCACATTTACTGTTTTTTAGAATGTAAAGATTGTCTGCATTACTGACCCGCGAGCAAGCTACATACATTTCAGAGAGAGAGAGAGAGAGTGAGAGTGAGAGAAAGACACCTATTGAATGTCTATCTAACTAATTTTTTTATGAGAAAATATTTTCATTAAATAAATCATGAAATCATTCAACGATAAAAGCTGTTTATTTAATTAAGCGGACGGGTTCGCTCCAAGGAGAAAATTGACGCGGCGAGACCTCGTGGACATAGAGAAATGACACACACTCACTATTTGTGTGGCTATGAAACATGATTTTTTTCTGCAATTTAAATTGTAATATACAAAAATGGTATTGAAAATTGAAACAAATATGGCGACACTATAAACTGTCAGGATCTTTATTTTTTTCTTACTCTCTACTTAGTTCCTTACAACAGCAAAACTTAATGGCTTCTAATAATGCGTTGCAATTTTTTGCTTTTAAAGCGTGTTTTTTTAGTTTTTATTAACTCAGAATCGAGATAAAATATCCAATTGTGAATCTTAACCATCCTCACTATTTGTGTGGCTATGAAACATGATTTTTTTCTGAAATTTAAATTGTAATATACAAAAAGGGTATTGAAAATTGAAACAAATATGGCAACGCTATAAACTATCAGGATCTTTATTTTTTTCTTACTCTCTACTTAGTTCCTTACAACAGCAAAACTTAATGGCTTCTAATAATGCGTTGCAATTTTTTGCTTTTAAAGCGTGTTTTTTTAGTTTTTATTAACTCAGAATCGAGATAAAATATCCAATTGTGAATCTAAACCATCCTCACTATTTGTGTGGCTATGAAACATGATTTTTTTTCTGAAATTTAAATTGTAATATACAAAAAGGGTATTGAAAATTGAAACAAATATGGCGACGCTATAAACTGTCAGGATTTTTATTTTTTTCTTACTCTCTACTTAGTTCCTTACAATATCAAAATTAATGGCTTCTAATAATGCGTTGCAATTTTTGCTTTTAAAGCGTGTTTTTTTTTTTTTATAGTTTTTCTTAACTCAGAATCGAGATAAAATATCCAATTGTGAATCTAAACCATCCTCGAATCCCCGTGAACTCACACACAAAATTTCATCAAAATCGGTCCAGCCGTCTAGGAGGAGTTCAGTGACATACACACGCACACAAGAAATATATATATAAAGATTGACAACACATTTCAATGTACTTACTCAAAAATAAAGGACTGTTGAAATTAAGTCTTATAAATTTATGAAATAACTCGAGTCAATGAGGATTTGAAAGTGTTTTTTTTTTAATTAGATCAAAATTGTTGCCAACTTGTGCGCGATTAGGCGAATTATCAGTTACACGAAGAATGTTTTCGAATAAATGATTCCTCTACATTGATTTTGCCTTCTGGAAAATAAAACCAAAAAATTTAGTTTTCAAGGAAACTTTGATGTAATTTAACATTATGGCAAGGCATGTGCCTTTTAATAAACAATAAACGTACATAGGCTATATTATACATAATAAAAAGCGGCGTGATGTTTTATTTCCATGAATCGTTTTAGAAGAAATGTTTCTAAAAAAAGGAATTATAAGTAATCTTTATTTAACCTTAAATTTCGGGGATGGTTTCTATTAAACTGAATTCATTTATTAATTTTGGTGGTGTGAAACGTTTTTTATCGTACTTGAAGGATTCATAGACCAAAGATATAGGCGTATATAGAGAGAGTGAGGAGGGGTAAGTGATAGAGACCTGCAAAATTCGCAGTTTCATTGACCTCTAGGATAGACTCCACAGTCCTTTAAATACTCGCGGAAATGACACCTGTTCATTGGCTACTGACGCGTGAGACGTCTCAACTTCGGCACTTTCTTGGTTTTGTGTTTCCCATTGGCTCACAGTTACCCGGATAAAATGTGGGCCAATCGCAGAAGCGGTACGAAGGTATAGTTGTTTTGATGCTAGCCTATCGCGAAACGAATCCGCGAATTTTGCATGTCTCTAGTGATGCATTAAGGCGGCCGCACACACAACTGTGGCGTCGAAGCGCGGGCTCCAGCGAAGACTGACGGCCAACGTCGAGATGAGAGACAGCAGGGGAAACACTGATGCTGCTCCAGGACTAGGGAAAGGGGAGGGAGAAGGGAAGGAGGAGAGAGGCATTGAAGGAGCTGGGGAGTGTTTGAAGGAGAGAAAGCCGCAGACATGTGTGGAGCCGTTTCGGCGCGCACACACAGGCGCACACAGATAGACGAAACAGATGACAGCTGCAGAGAAAGGTTGATGAGGGGGGGGGGGATGTAAACACCATGTCTAGCATTGGATACCACGGACTGTCTGGGGATCGTTCAAGCAAACCCTGGCAGACTTCGACATGAGAGGAACAAAAAAAAATGACTACAGTGAAATTAAATTTTCCGGCGTATTACTTTGCTAAAAGCATACTTCAAGATATTAATTTATAAATATACGATAAATAAAAAATACGTACTTGAATTTCAAGCTAAAGCAACTATCATTTCTCGAATTCATTGCCAAACAATGTGACTTGAAGCAAGTATTGGTACATCTGCTCATTTTATTGATTGGACTGCAGTGCTCTTGGCACGCCAATTACGAACCTGAGCCAATTACAAACATGAAGTAGCCCATTGGTGGTGACGTGACCTTGTTGCCGACCAATGAACACTCAAGGAAGGCTTCATTGTGTATGGGCAAGCTGAGTACAGCCTGGAGGGAAATGAACCCGTGCAGCAATGGTGGTTCTATCATTGGTTTTCCTGGACTTTTACAAAGATCCCTTTGCAAGCCAGTTACCAAGAAATAATTCGTAATAAGTTACAGGAAATATTGTGGCTATTTTGCATATATGAAATAAGTTTTCCGTGATAAATCTGAAGTATTTCTTACAAAATTTATTGTATACTTATTGTTTTAAAATTTTAATTGATGTTTAATTCAAGCATAGATTTTTAAACCAGCTAATTTATGTGTACAGTTAATAATGAAAAGCTATTCAAGTAACGTTTTACCAATAACTTTAACTCTTTGAGGTACTGGGACAACACAAATAATAAATGCCTGGGTAAGAATACAAACCCAGTATTACTGCGAACACTATTTTGAAGTGATACATTTGTTTTTTATATAAATGTAGAAATTAAAAACTATCTGTAATTTTACATGAATAGGTATTTCTGTTTCATTTAAAAAACAAATGTGTAGTGTAGTGGGTTTCGTTATACCTGGCTCCTGATTCACTTCTCAGAAAATTTTGGAAAGCAGGGATGCTGGGATCGAACCGAAAATCCGCACCTCATGAGCCTGTTGCGTTGTTGCGTTGGTCACCATGGCGACCTAAAATCCTGTAATGAAATAGAATATTTTTGCTGGGTTAAAAATGTTAAATTGAGGATGTACGAAAAAAATAAACAATGTTTCATTCCAATTAGTTTTTATTATTTTGTCTTTCTCAGGAACACATAGGTACACTCAAAAATAATTCTTCAAAAGTTTGAAACAGTTCCGAATCACTGAAATTAGTTTGCCTTTTTATCTCTTTAATGGATACACCTAAATCAATAGATTCGTTCTATTCACTACAGTTGATAGTATTACTTCATTGATCTATATTTTTGTTTGTAACTTAAAAATGAAACACTGTTGACTTTCCAGGCCTTTTGAATAAAATCCACGCACTAACTGAAGTCAATGCCAATTTTAAAGTTGTTTTTTAAAATTAGATATAGTAGTTTACCAAATCTGATCAGTGTTTTGCCAACCGAAGTATGCAAATTATCTGGTGTAGGTAGGCTACCTAAAATGTTTTCTGGAAAATGATATCTTGAAATTGATTGTACTTACATCTGGACGAAAAACAAAACAAAAATAAATAATACTTTTATGCAAAGAAGTTTTAATGAACTTAATTTTAAATTGTAGTTAGCCTACTAATCAATATAAAATAATTGTACATATTTCCTGACAAATAAAAAACAAACCTGTCTGAATTTTTATGTCCACGCTAAAGAAGTCTGGGGCACAGCTAATAATAAAAACAAATGTTTCATAAAAGTTATGATGACAACATTTTATATAACCCAAGATGACCGTGGTGGAACACTACACTTAAAAATCTCTGATTTTTTTATAAAATTATGAACGAACTCCATAATAAGCCTACAAAGAAAGCACAATATCATGGGGGATGCTAACAGGATAGGTATGGAAAATAATGACAGAGTAACCTTCAGAGGTTATCGAGTTGAATTTTGAAGTGAACATTTTTTTTTGCTGAGGGGGCTACAATATTTTTGAGCGTAACGAAAATTCCGATCGTATGAGCGGAACAGTTAGGTACCCGGTGGGGAAACCGGTAGAGGAGGAGAGTGCGTCAGCTGCGACGCCACTCCAACGCATGCGCTAGCGCTTGAAATAGTAGATGAAAAGGGAGGGGGGTATAGGTACGTAGCGGAGCATGTTCTATGCTAGTTGTAACGGTCAGAAGAGAGACGGCAGGGGAGAGGTAGAAATGACGCAGCAGTAATGCTACGGAATTCTCGTAACGCTGCTTGTGTTTGTCTACTCCTCAATTTTTATAACGACTGACGATTGACACTACCATATTTATTTTATTTTATTTTTTGGGATGTATCTATAATTTATTTAGTCATGTGGAAAATAATTACTGATTTGTGCAATTAACTTTTTAAGTATATAATTCATTTTCAAGTGAATAGTGTGATGGAAAATGAAAACAAATTACGCATAGACTTAAGAGTTTAGCTGTATAAGCGTAATTTATTTTATGTATGCAAACACTGTGGACTGAAAATGTCAAACGGACTTATAGACATGTGAGATAGACTTCATAAGAGTAATTTATGTTCGTTTGGAGGGTTTTTCGTTCATTCATTGTATTCAGTTGGCGATCGTGATTTAACATCATGCCTAAAAATAATAAAAAAGACAGAAGCAGAGAAGAGGTAGACTATTATCAAAGGGGAATGAACTGCCAATAGAGACGTCAAAAAATGCCAGTGAAAGGATGCGAGAGTAAAGGAAAATGAAAAAAAAATCTTTTTTTTTTTCATTTGAGATGATACTTGCATCTTTACTATTCTCAAATATTATCTCTTGTTAAATAAAACATACTAATAATCTGTCTGTTTCTACACCTACACTGAGAGAAAGGTTTGTTTGCCTCAACAAAATATTTGTTTATACATGGCGAAATAAATATATTTTGTTAATTCAAACAAATAGCCTATTTTGTAGAAGGAAGGATTCTGTTTACCCAAAAAAAAAAATGATTTTATCAACTCAAATGTATATTTGGTTAGGTGTAACAAATTATCTTTTTGACTTACCGAGTTTGGTTAAACTAACAAAATATTTTGTTCCACCAAGTAAATATTTGTTTCGCCATATATTAACAAATATTTGTTTGATTCAAACAAACCTTTTTCTCTGTGTAATAAGCAAGATGTTACACTTCTGTCGCGAATGGACTCCACGCGCACATTTTTTTTAAAAATTGAATTGATTTTAATATTTTTCTTCGAATATTTTTCCTCAAATATTCAATTCTTCGAATACTAAGGATTTAATATCTAATATTTGAGGACTTGAGGGTATGATTGGCCCATCCCTACTATTTATTTAATTTTTTGACGTGATAAAATACGCTCGTGATGTGGGTAGTTTCCACCTCGGGACACACCACTCTTGCGTACTGTTAGTCCGCATGAAGAGTCACGCCGACACGTGGCGAACATTACCCCGTCCAATCCACTCCCTTTCACATCCACCCCATGTCCTCGCCGCAATGTAATGTCTGGGGCGTCGGGCAGGTTGCGTTATACTAGGCCCACACACTGTTGAACGGAAGGAAAGATGGACCGTTGGGGGGAGGTTGGGAAGGGTTGGAGGGCGGTGAATGGCCAGCTTTGCGCTCGTATAATATTCCCCATGTGAGCTGAAATATCCAACCCCCCTCCCCCCTTTTTAGTTCCACATCGTACACGAGAATGCTGTTACGCCCCTGGGGACGGAAATTGAATATTTTCTGTCCCCTCCCTTTGCGTCGTACTTCACCCTCCTGGAAGGGCGTAGGGCTGACAGTGGCTCAAGTCGGTGTTTGTGGGTTTAGGGCGGACAGCATGCGCTGGTTTTAAAATGTCCCAAGTCCATTGTGTTTGTGTCCCACGCGAACCTACACTAACAGTAGCAAAAATAGAACTAAATATTACCTATATTTTAGCTACTGGCTACACACGTTTACAAAATTTCCTTTCTCCCCCCGCCCAAACGACTGATTATAATTTTTTTTTTATTCGTTAAAACATCACAAGTTTTAAGATGACAGATGTGTAAAAAAATGTTGTGTTTGATATTTAAACAAAAACTTAAGATATATTCTGTTTCATACCTCAACTATAGGCGTGGATTTCCAATGTTAAATGTAGTATTTGACAAATATTTATACCGATTAAAATGATGTTATTTTTAGGAAGCGTTAAAAGATTGGCCAAGTTTATTTGGTATTAACCGTTAATGCTTGTAAACTCTAGATTTAACATGAGTATTATTGATCTTGAAGTTCGAAATTGTTTTGAATTAGTATCACGTTGAGAGTGTGGAATACGTTTTTAATGGGTTAGTTTAGTAGTCAAAATACCTAGTCGCCAAATGTGGCCAAACGTTTTGGTTCTTAACTAAACAATCATTTTTTTTTAAATAAACTAACACAAATTGAAGAGCTTGTCTATAACATTAAAAATATAGATAATTTTATTTTATGATACAGCTCTTTTACCAGAAATAGAAATTCTCACAGTTTACAATTATATGTGAAATTTAATATGAATACATGGTTTCTCTCCTTTTTTAATGGAGAAATCAAATTAATAAGAAATGTAATGTAACTGTAAGAATAATTCCCATGAAGGTTCAAGTCATTAAGTGTATAGGAACAGTACGAAAATTTAACTTATTTTGTATTAGTATAATGTCGTGATAATAGATGCGATCTTGAAGTTTATGCACAAAATAAATTTTTGTGTTTCCTATTAATTGTTTTACATTTTGACTTGGCATATTATGTGTTATAATATATAAATCCGTTTACAATGGTCATTCATTATCAAAGGTTAGTTTTATCATCAGAACAAATGTCATCCACAACAGAAAAAAATACTAAATAATAGCCCATGTTTATTTTCTAAGCACCAGAACCTATTGATACAGTAGGAGTTTATTTTAATTTTATAATAAAGTTCAAATTGACGATTAGTATTAGGAGTACAGTATTAAGCATGGTGATCAGTAAGCTATAACTAATAAACGTGGGATAATTTAATTAGTAATGCTGTAAAAAAAATATTTTTTTTTTTTTTTTAACGATTTTCCTTCAAACATTTTGGCAGTGTAAACCGAGACAATTTGTTTTGCAGTGACTACGTATCTGTTCTTTTTTTGTCATTGTGTGTGTGTTTGTGGCTTCATAAATGAAATTACATCGGTAGCACAAGGAAAAACAATATTTGTTAATCCTTCACACACGTGATTAGTAGAGACCTGCAAAATAAGCGGATTCAGTGACCTCCAGGATAGACTCTACTTCACTCTACACACTCGGGCAAATGCCACCAGTTCATTGGCTGCTGACTTGTGAGTCGTCTCGACTGAGTCTCTGTGATTCGACATTTCTTGAGCGAGTGTCGCTAATTGACCCTCATTACTCCAGATTAACAGTGAACCAGTGGTAGAAGCAGCGCTAAGGTATAATTATTTGAATTGTAGCATATCACGAAATGAATCCGCGAATTTTGTAGGTCTCTAGTGATTAGTTAAAGAAACAATGCCTCCACTGAGTCTAAAATAAGGATGACGTTGCTGGACGCTAAGGGAGGGGTTTGTTTCCCGGCATTTCTCTCGTTCAGTCCGACTCGGAAAGTGGCGACGCGACCCCCAACGGGCGCGGAGTGTAATCACCTCTTTGCGGCGCCCAACGCGGGGCTCTTAACTTCCCCCAACCCCCTTCCTCCACCCTACCCCTCCCGCAGACTCCCTACCACACCCACGTGACACGACCCTCACTTACCGGCTCAGCGTGAGCGAATGGCTTCCCGTGGTACCAGCGCACAGGACTGCTGGCTGTCGAACCACCCCCCCCCCCCCCCCCTCACAACCAACACACACAAACACTAAACACGTGGCTGACAGCTACGGTTTCCTTGCCAGCAAGGAAGTGGCTGCAGCGTCCACTTACCCACGTCACGAGTCTGCGAGAAAGCCAGTCACCGAAAACTATACCTGCTAGCCATTGAAACAGTGGTAAACATTAAGGGCCCTGGCACACGAGCGTCTCGGTCGCGCGACTGAGACGCGCGACTGCAGTCGAGCGTGCAAGCGACCGAGTAGAGCGACTCAGCCGCGCGACCGAGACGCTCGTGTGCCAGGTTCACGCGACACACTCTTCACTGTGAATATGGACACCGACGAAGAAACAGTTCTTGGCATTGTCCTAAGGCGTCGTTGCCGTCGGCGCCGGCGTCGTCGCAGGCAACGTGTACTATGGATGCACCCAATAACTGCAGACCGCTTAGCAAGGGGCCAGTTTTATACGATTATGAGTGAGCTAAAAGAAGACAATTCGAAATATTTTAACTATTTCAGAATGTCTCGGAGTACTTTCTCGGATCTTCTGGATGTACTGAAAATTCACATTGAAAAAGTTTACACAAGTATGAGAAGAAGTATCCCTGCTGAAGAGAGACTTGCAATTACATTAAGGTGGGTACACTTGTATAAGCAGACAAATAGTTCATTTCATAGTTGTACAAGGAACACAGGAGTGAAATGTGTTTGGCTACGGCTGAAATTATAATTTAATTAGACAGTTACATGTATTTTAAGGGTATAGTTGAAGCATTTATTATCATATTATTAAAAAAAAACATTTTCTGAACATACCCCAAATAAGTAACATTTATTATTACGTGACACGATATTGTCTCAAAGATCCAACACATAAATGTTTATCGTTTTGCACACGAAAATAAATTCTTTCATAAATTTAGAAGAAAATTGTTAGATAACATATTTATTTGTTATTCACTGAAACTGCTCTTTCCATGAAGGTCACATGTCTTATAATTTATTAGGTATCAGTTAAAATAGTCTTCACAAATACTTGACGTATCAGACTGGAGAGATACTGATGAGGAAGCTGCTGGTGACATTGGTGATAAGGCGTGGCATTGCAGCGGCTGCTGGGGTTGACTCATTAACTGCGATGTTTCTGAAGTTGAATGAGACCCGTAGTTGTAAGACTGACTGATGGTGGGTGTAAATTGTTGGTTGCGTACTCCAGAGGTACTTGTATTACTACTAGGGTATGGAAGCGAAACAAATGATGGGCCTGTGATCACTGATGGAGAAGAATGAGGGTAGACAGAAGTCTGAGAAGGACATCGATGACCAGAAATTGACACCTGATTGTACCTTCTTAAGGTGTTTAAAAAGTCGCTTTGAATTTCAAGTTTCATATCGTCTGGCAGACGTTTGAAGTACGGCAAAAGACTCAACAAGAAATGCCTGTCACTGTCTTCTTCTTCTCTACCTGCATGTCGTTTTTCCATATTTCTTCTAAGCGACTGAAGTAGCTCAAGTTCTTCTGTTTCTGGTGACGGTTTTTTTCTTTTAAGAGAAGTAGGTGCCGTAGATGTAGCTGCTGCGGGTGTGGCTTGCGTGTGCAAGTCTGGAGATTCTTCTGTTGTAGGTTTGGTGTCGCATACTGGCAATAGGAAAGTTAACTGCTGGAAATATATATATTGTTTCCTGCCATCTGCTGCAGAACCTGATTTACAATTCCTCTGTTTAGCCAGTTCTCTTCTGAAACAGTCACGTAGATTCTTCCATTTCCGTTGCAGATCTGCAGCTGAAAAAAAAAAAAACAATAATGTAAGGTGCATATTTTTAGTGTGTGTGTTTTTTTTTTTTTTTTTTTGCAGGTACCTTGCTACAGGATGTTCGTTCACAGAATTGCATTACACATTCCGTTGTGGAATTTCCACATGTCGCAAGATTGTTATTGAAGTGTGTGAAACAATATGGCGGCTTTTACATGAAGCATGTTTCCCGCAGTTAATGCAAGAGGACTGGCTGAAGATTGCTGACGGTTTTGGAACACGTGCAAATTTCCCAAACTGTTTAGGAGCAATAGATGGCAAGCATGTAAGGCTTATTCAACCTGCTAAAAGTGGGTCAACCTATTTTTCCTACAAGAAATATTTTTCCATGGTGTTGTTAGCATTATGCGACTCTAATTATAGGTTTTTATTTGTTGATGTTGGTTCTTATGGAAAATCATCAGACTCAGCAATATATAAAAACAGTGAGCTGTTTCAGAAGATGAAGGATAATACGTTGAACATCCCAAGTGATAGGCCAATAGTTGAAAATGGAGAGCCACTTCCCTTTACCTTCGTAGGTGACGAAGCATTTGCTCTTTCAACTCACATGCAGAGGCCTTATGGTGGGAAAAATCTTACTCAAAAAAAGAAAATATTTAACTACAGGCTGTCACGAGCCAGACGTTACATCGAATGCACTTTCGGCATACTTACAAATAAGTGGCGTATCTTTCACAGGCCATTGGACGTGAAAATTGAAAACGCAGAAACTATAGTGAAAGCATGTTGTATTTTACACAATTTTGTTAGAGAAAGGGATGGTGTTGAATTTGACAGCACTCTGAACGTCGTGGGACTAGATGAAGGGGAGCCGCTTACACGACCAGGAAATACACGATCAGCTTTAACAATCCGAGAAAAGTTTTCCGATTACTTTTCTAGTGAACAAGGGTCAGTGCCATGGCAATATTTTTTGCTTTGAAGAGTGAACAATACTAGTGAAATTTAACTTTTATAGAGGTGTCACATTCAACAACGTAATAGTTATAACCGTATAACCGTTACATTGGACAGTAGCCATGGTGAATTTTGTGGCATAAACAAAATATAGAGAAAACAAAATTTCCGTATGCGAAAATGTGTTCACTTTGGAATTATGTTAGTTGTTACGCTACTTTTAATTATATTGTTACGTGCAAGCCCAGTCGCAGTGGGGACGGAGCGATGCTCTTCTCGGAAACAGATTAGCGCCGCGCGTGCCTTATCTTTATCTTGATGACACGCGGCCTGCCTGCCCCCCCTTCACCCTCGCCCTGCCTGCGCTAATGACCTGGCTGCACCTGGTCGGTCAATGGAACGGTTCTTGAATGTTCTCCGACATCGTCGCCGGCCCCAGCACGTAATCCTGGACGTCCCTAGTTGCGCAATGTCAAAGAGCATCTCGAAGGTTCTAAATGTAAGGCCGACCTCTATATCAGCAGGGGGCGGTTGCATCAGAGCAGATAATTGTGTGGCGCGTCTGGCGCAGTGTGGAGAGGCGAAGACCTGTGCGACGAGGCGGCGAAGACCGGGCGACTTCTGGGAAGAGAGTGTATAACATCGGCGAAGCCAGCAAGTGCCCTGTGTGACATCGGCGGACACTTTACGGCGATCTGTGGCTGCGGTAAGACTGTGACGGACTGAGAGAGACTTTCTTTATTTCGAGCCTATATCAAGCCAGGATAACTTGTAAATAAAACTGTAAATAGTAGCACCAATAAAAATAGTGATAATTAATTAAAAAAAGGGGCTATCCTTTCGAACCCTATCGTTCCCACGTTCGTAACAATATTATATCGTATTTTACTTGTATTTCTATGTTTATCGTAAACATTAGACATAAGCGTAAGTTACAATGAATTCCGCGTAGAAGCAAAATACTGCAATGTAATTTGAAAACAAACCCTTCCATTAATAGCTAATTTATTTACATTGGCAATGACTCACATGCACGCACAGTGGTTTTGTATTTTATGAGGGAAGAATAACACGAACTGTTAAAATTTCACACCTGTTTGTTGTTAAGAGATATATTAACTATACAATATTTCACATGTGTTGTAATTATTGCCAATATCAGGTGGTTCGTGGTAATATGAATACTTAAACGGACGTTTGAAGAGAACACCCGATACGAAAATGCAGCGGGCACATCCAAACAGTTTCGACAATAATGTAAATATTTTGAACAGTAATCTTCACGATTGTAAATCATTTAAAAACGTAGTAACGTTTCTATAAAGGAATAATGAAAAAAAATATTATATTCGTTTTATAAGTTTTATAAAATTATTGCAATACTCTGTCTAGTAAATAGGCTTCACGTAGAACAATTATGTTTATAATACATTTGAAACAAATAAAGTGAATGCAGGGCTGCACGAAATATTCAGATCACCACTAACCACTTATATTTATAAATTACACTTACCTGCTTTATTTTTATGGACGCTATCCATGGCTTTGAAGTTCTCAACGAACATATCGCACACCTCTTCCCATGCCTTTCCCTTTTTGCATTTGTTAGCATACTCATCACATCTGGAATCCCAAATAGCTGGCCTTGATTCTATTTCGATTATAAAACGGTCACAATCGAACGCCATCTTCCTCGCCAGCACATACAACCAGATACTGACCGACAGTCGCTCGGACGCGCGGCTAAAAGTCGCCCGTGTGCAAGGCTCCCGCACGACTGGTCGCCGCGATCTGTCGCGGGGATTCGCGTCTGCTGGCGACAGACGCGCGATGGAGACGCGCTCAGTCGCCCGTGTGCCAGGTTCTCACCCACGCCCATGCTATCTTATGGCAAGCGATTTCCCGGCGACCGAGTCGCGCGTCTCAGTCGCGCGACTCGGTCGCTCGTGTGTCAGGGCCCTATGACTACCTCACGCGACATGTTGGAACTTTAGGTTTTTATTTAGTATAAAAAAATAGGTTGTCTGTAAAGTCGGTTTACGGAAGATAGTTTAACGTGGCAACGTCATAACAAAACATTGATGAAACGATTGCATACTTTTATGAATAAAATTGAATCTTTTTTATTGAATTATCACTATTTTGTATGGATACAAAGAAGGAGTGAAATTAAATCTACAATTTAATTGATAAATTTACTTTTATTTGCACTCATTAATTCAAATATGTTTATTACTTTAACGAATAGATTATTTTAACTATTACTTTTATACATGTTTGCTGTTTAACTTCTTCCAATCTGTGTTATTCTGTTAAGGATAGGACGATGATAGGAAAAGTAGGAAACGAATAGGAGTGTATCAAATTTAATGTGCCTCAAAAAAGTCAAATCGATGGTTGTTTCAATCGAGTGGAAGAGAGATAGATGCGGCGCAAGCGTACAATGAGCGTAACGGGACACAGCGTAACGGGACAATGTGCGTTATGGGACACTCTTTCGTGCGTGCAGCCGGCGTTCATCGATTTATTAGACGTTGTCACGTCAAAAATACTACGGAAGTTACCATTGTATGCACTACTCAAGTCGTACATTCAATTCATTGTATTTGCACTTCCAATCCGTCAAAAAACTCTGTCAATATTGAACCCTTTATCATCTTGTGATAAAATGCTCAACAAAATATAATTGCAGTTAATATAGAATGCGTTAAAACGTTCGCAGATATTGCATGAAATAAACATAACTAGCTAATGTAGGCCTACCCGTCTACATTCAGAACATTCTCGCAATGCACGTTTGAACTGAATATAATTTAAACATTTAAACATTCCCTTACCCACCCACTTTCAACCTCCTGGGATTTGATTTCCGTAAATGATGAACATGTGCTTCGCTACGAAAAACTACAGGAAAGAACAATCTCATACAGCTCATTGTAAATATAATTAAACTGAACTGAATTTTGAAAATTCACTAACCCAACCCTGTCCAGACTCTTGGGAGTTGATTTCTGTAAAATTAGTTTTCTAGTGGATGATCATAAACCTAGCATAAGGAACATACTGCTAAATGTCAAGTTTGTATGTCTAATAGTGTCAGAGAAATTATCACCCACCCAATTCCTTAACTCACTCCCGTAAAAAAAATATTATGAGTAAATGTTCATTTAGCTTAAGGAAAATGCCTGCCAAATTATAAATTTGTAGGTCTTATAGTTCCAAAGAGAGTGTCAGCCTTGGAATTTCCTTACCCTACGCTCGATTACCTCCTTGATAGCTGATTTCTGCAAAAACCGTTCTTATTGGGCGTTATGTAAGATAGTAAAAGTGCGTCCGGAATTTCAAGTCCGCGGGTCTTATAGTTCCGGAAAATTCGTGATAAGTGAATCAGTGAGTGGTATTTAGCGTTTATAAATACTTATATATTATTGAAGTGAAAAATGCAATAGTGAAAGGTGAAGCAGATCCTTGTGATGAGTAACTGGTAAAAAAAATAATTGTTCCAAAGTGGCTCATCATTAGTTCGTTGCACAAATTTATTAAGTTAGTATTTTGTGGCGATATCCAACTTTTTTTTTTCGTAATATAATATAATTTTTTTTAGAAATGTTTTGTCTAAAGTGAGTGATATTATTGCATGTTACAGGTTCAGGAGCTGTCTCCGGGTGTTCCCATGTGAAGGTGTGAAGTGGTCGCCACCCTGGACAACAGGAACATACACTTTTCCTTCCCAAACAGGTGAGCCAACTCACCAACCTCGCTTTCCCCTGCACTTGGCTGCACTGGTGATCAGGTCGCTGAATAAAAGGAAACGTCACTTCCACTCTTCACCTTCCGTTTCTCTTAAGTTAAAGATCGTTAAGAATTTCGATATTTATTTTTTCCTCTTAAAACAGCTTTGGGATAACTGTTAAAGTGGTTGAACATAATAAATAACATTTACTGAAATATTAGGCTACTTCTAAATTTTACTGCCGCACTTAAGTTCACGAAAATATTATCCTGTTTGAGATATTCAAGCAGATAATTTTCATCAGTTAGTTGAAATTGTGATTTATTGCGGAAATAAATTACACCTAGACAGTTTGTGTATCAATGAATGCGAAATTCTTCCAGTGGTTGGAAATTTTTTTTGAACATAGCGAAGTTACCTATCTTGTAGCAAATCATAGCTTTTTTTACAACCAAGATTTAAGCCCGCAAGTGTTGCTTTAGTCAATCAAAGCCACAATGGATCTAAATGCTGCATAAATCAAGAAGGCAAAATTTGAATATTTAAGTCTAAAAAAATTGTTCTCGGGATGGATTCCAATATTTTCCTACAACTTCAATTCATACTATATTGATTATATTGTTTTATAAAATGTGAGCCAGTCTTTCAGTCTTCGCCAGTGATGTGTAACATCTAATCTCGGTAACGAGCTAATGCATGTGTTCTTATGTTGCAAATACACTTATAATACAAAACTTGGACACGGAATTGAACAATTAATTCTCTAAAATAATTCAGAGCGTGATAAATATATCTAGGCAATTTACGTTTTCAGCTACATTTGTTTACGTGAATTACACTTAGTATCCGTACACGCCGCTAGAATTCGCTGCCGCAGCAGATACGCCGACTATAAAATCATTACATTTGCAGAGCAAAGTTTTAAAATATGTAACTTACGAAACAGCTCCCATAAAAATTAAACAGGCTTGAAAAATACTCAAACACTGAATTGTACCTTATTTTGATCAGGAATTTTATTAAAATGCTGTTCATCTGGTTAAAATTAATTAAACAGTTAATATTCTAAAGTTTACCTTTGACTTTGTGAACATTGGTTCACGCTGTCCACCACAGATGTCGGTAATTACACATTTCCGTTCCTTGACCTCTGTTACTCTCACCTTATGACGTATACGAGGGGTACGATGTTACACATCAATATTTTAAATTGCAATGAATTTTAAGTGAATACCCAAAAGGGAAGAATAAATAAAAAAGAATGCATAGGCCTAATTTTAAAAATAAATTGACTTTTTGATCTGCATTTTAATAAATTGCTAAGTACGGTTTCATGTGCATTATGAACATATTGCATGATTAGTTAATTTGGTGACTAACAATAGCTGATACTTAAAAATTTGGGTTGTTTGCAAATTAACCAGCTTAAAGTAACGCTTGATAAGAAATTGCTGAGAAAAGAAACTTGAGTTTTCTGCGCTAATAAATTTTACATATTTATAATCTTCAAATGTGATGTTTTATTTAATTTTATTATAAATATTTAAGTACATCAAAAATTTAAAATTAATAAATAATACATGTCTCTATTCCGCTACTATCTGCAGCAAATAAGTATTTTTATGTGGTAGAAAACTCAAGTTAATGTCTCAAAGAACGTGATGGAATCTATGCTTGCCTACAGAATGCATATTGCAACGCGCGCATACTTGTATAGCTTCATTTGTTACTGCTAGGAGCTTTCCTTTACCAGGTTCACTCCATGGTGTCACCCTGGAGTAGGATGTTAAGTCTCGGCTTCTATCGCCACGGTGAAATTTTGGTATTCTGCTAGTTGCACATGTTTTGAAGAAATACATTATTTCCGAAATCAGACTATGCAAACAATATTTGTATGCGTTACCCGCACGTGTAAACCCTAGGAAATGATTTTCTATTGTCTGAACCTAACGCAATAAATTAATTACTTTGCCTGACATTGCGTCTTGTCACTCGCTAAAATTTATTTTGTTTCGGTGGGTGGAGGAGTGGAGATGCAACAGGTTTCTTCTCTGGGAAACAATTAAGTAAGTGAAATACTTAAATTCATCCAAATCCATAACACATAAAAAAATATAATTTCAATTTTAATAACTCGTTTTTAACTACAAAATAATATTTAACTCTACAGAAGCTTTAGTTCAAGAAACAAACCGCATTATGGTATCTGTATTGGGTACCTCAGGAAATATGGTTGTATTTTTTGACTGAGGCACAGCATGATAAAGTTAGTCCTCCACTGAAAAAAAAATAATTGCAACAAAAACCTTTTGACTCGTATTTGTTCTTACCCGTTTATCTCAACATTCGCAACATAACTTGGCATTTTGTGTATCTTTCACAATTTCCATTATTTTGCTTACTGATAGTAACCGCATGTCAGTTGGTTTGTGTGTGATTAGATATGTTTAATGCGATCGAGGTTAGGGAAAGAATAGGTTCATGCATAAGGTTTATGTTAAATTACAGATCCGTAAAAAGTTAAGCATTATGCTTTAAAATAATTAGACATGCACGATATAAACCCAACAGTCAAGTATAAATTGTTTGTAAGGATTCTTTATTGATAATTTTGGAGAAATAAATAGGACCAAATATAACTGTTAAAATATTTGGAAACGTTTTATTGTAGAATAGAATCTCATACGGTATAAATGAGCTACTAAAATATTTATTACCTTTAAGTTTTGAAAGGACCACATTAATTAAACAATAAAAGTACATTTTTATGAATAAACTCTGCTCTATGTTAATAAGAAGATGTTACGAAAAAAATAGTGAAATTTTACATATAGCTACTCATAAATCAATTTTATTCAAATTAAATTAAAACAAGTTTCACTGTAAATAATTCCAAGAATTTGTACGTTAGTAAATAAATTTACTCATTAAAATAGATAGCTAGCAGGGGAACTAAGCTGTTTAAAACAAAGATATTTATTTAGATTTTAATACATCGATATCAACATGGTATTTCAGGACTGAAGAGTTTTTGTATAGTTATTTATAATCAAACAGCCTTCAAAGTTTCAAAAACTTTAGCATTTCACCTTTTTGGAAACAATTCCAGGAGTTCTGCCCGTACATGGCAACGAAAAGGAAAAATAATTTATCCGGCCACCATTTACAGACGTTGTGATTTCAATTTGATTAGTACCACAAATTGCATACAATTGTGAAAGATATTCCTTGGTAAACACTTTGACATTTTTGGCGTTACTGTAAGTTTCACTTAACAGAACATTAAAGCACTGGTTTTAAGTGGGAGAGATTAACGCGTTGTTTGTAGCTATAAGGTTCCGAAACTCCCCGGGACACGAAAAAAAATTTTTTTTTTTTACTTCAGAAACAAGTTTTGACTTTCGTCTCGGCGTTCTTGTCAACAGCACGTATTTCATTGTAGGAGGTTCCCCTAGCGAGACCACGCCCCCCACTCACTCCCACCTTAGCGACGCCCTGGCATTCATTTGGGGTGGAGACGCCGAAAAAAAGCAATTTGGTGGAATCATAAGGGCTGGGCCAACGGCAGAGGGGAGAAAAACGAGATTTGTTTGTCTCTCCGCCATCCCCTTCCATTCCCCTCCCCCCTCCCAGCGTAGTTTATTTACCTTTAACCTCGCCCCCATGCTTCCTTCCTCCCCTCTTCGTCCACCCGCGCAGCAGTCGACCGCAACTAAACAAGAAATAACCGAGGGCGCCAACAACATGGCGAGATCCTGCAACCCTCCTCTCTCTTAACACCCGACATCTCTCTCTCTTCTCTCCACCAGCAGCACCCCTCGCAAGTTTGGCCATCTCCCGCTGCCCCGCAAAGGCACACACAATTTCGTGCCGACGCGGAAAGGCGGGGAGATTAACCTTGAGTCCCTGCGACGGGCCGCGAGGAGGCAATACCCGCTGTTCGTCGAACAAACAATGGCGAGCACAGCCGTACAGGCGCTGTCTTATCGGGGCCGGGGCGTCGCAGCCGTCGTCTCTCCCGGCAGGAACCTGCGGTCGCTTCGCACCGGGATTACCAACCCACGCCACTAAAGTATTTCCCCTGGAAGGTTTTCTGAAGACTGTCCGCTTTACGTGACCACGGGTGATTCTTAGCACAGTCGAAACGGCTGTAAAAGAAGGTAAATTTCAACCGACTAATGCAATAATCCTACACGCGATACTGACCAATTTTATATTTGTTTTGTAGAGAATAAAGGAGGTGGGTTGGGGTAGCCTTTGAAGAAGTTTTAAGATGATACGGCAAGGATTAGGTTCACCCACCATGTTGATTTTTCTTTATTTTTTGTTTTTTAGTTTGATGTTTTCACGAAAAAAAAATGTAAATTTCGGAAATGGTATTATAGAATTTATTTTGCAAGCACTACCCTGCTGAGTATCTTGAAAAAGATACATTTTTTTAAAATATTATTTTTTAAAAAGGATTATTGCCTGACTTTAATAATGTTAAATATTGTGAAGCATAAGCTATCTGATGAATATACTTTGCTGCTAAATGTATAAAAAAAACTTTTCGTAGAGGAAGATTCATAGATGTTGACCCTTGCAAATATTTTTTGTGTGAAAATACAATGATTAAAAATGGCGGATGAGGCCAATACTTAATGTATTTTTCTATACATTTCCTGAATAGGTTAACATATTTGATTTCAATTAAATTGGTAGGAAACTAAAAAAAAATATTTGTAATAGGCTGGATCTTGTAACCATTTAAACATTGAAATCAGTTTTAATTTACAGTATTTTAAAACCATAGCAATAATACTTTAATTATTTTGGATGCCGTAGGTTTCTTTGATTTTAAGTGGTTTCTTACATTCTCGAAGTTTTTTATGACAAGGAAGTAATCACACATCCCGTATGTTTGAGGTGTACACTGACCAGATAAAAACGAGCAAATTCGAGTGCAAAAATATGTGGCGAATTTACAACCACATAATTTAAGGTAAAATAAAAGTGTATTTGTATTAAATCAACAAACGAGAATAAAAAAATGCACAACGTTTTGAAAGTACCTACCACAGAAACTGCCAGAATATAAAGTATCAAATTTATTTATGTAGCAAGAAATTAAAAATAAAAACAAATTTTTTACTAAAACTAAAAAGGCCAAAAAAATATTTGTAATATTTTTGCGTGGAATTCAAATACTTTGTACTTATCTTTGTAAGTAATAGAATATTTATATAACACATAGTAAAAACAGTTTCTCTCTATTAAAATAATTAGTATATATGCTCATATATTAACTCAATTGTTATTTTTTCCGTAGTTAGACATTATTATTTTATTTTCATTCACCAGATAAATACCAAAACAAAGAGGGAAAATCACCAGTACTTAGTTATGATACTGTTTTTAAGGTAATTTACTTTGTATTCTAAATAAATTGTTGCGATAAAATGTTTTCCTGTGTTCTTATATTATAAACAATCGAGAATGTAGTTGATAAAAATGAATTAATAGTTTAAGCATAATTTATTTTCTGATTGTGGATAATCGGTAAAAGAAACTCTTATGTTCACGTAACTAACGTTTGTGTAGACATTAGCCAAGAAATATTTTATTTTTTCAGGAAGGACGGAACAAAATTTGAGTCTTAAAATTATTTACTACACATAGTTCATACTTGCGGCTCCAAGACAATCAACGAACCGTGTTTCAAACAAATATTATCACATACTGCTGGTCTTGCCCTCGCGTGTAGGCAACCTGTGTGAGAGGTTGCACAAACTGCCTAGTTGACAGGCGGAAGAGTAACAGTAAAGAAGCTGTGATCGAGTTCAACATTTAGATATCCCGTGTCTAAGATAACTCCTAATCATTATTTTAACTTGGGATAGTACTTCAGTAAGTTCTAAGAGTAGTAAGCAAACACAAGTAATATCGCTGAGAAGATGTTATAAATAATGTTTTAAATTAATAATTATATATCTGCATAATAATTTAAAAAATAAAACTTGATATTGGAGCGTTAGTCTTCAAACACTCTTTTAGAAACTAATGTTCTTATCTTGTGTAAACAGCGACAATTATAATATAAAACTATGAGATTATTAATTTAACAAAATGTAATAAGTTACCATGCCTAAAAACGTTATTCTATAATATGTTATAGTCTGAAAATAGCGTTATTTTATTCGCAAACAACGATTTGAAACCCTGCCTCAACTCAGTGGTGAAAAATATTCGAATATTTATATTTTTTTAATATTTTTCTTATAGGTGAATGTCGAGCTATGGCGTTGACGATTTGTTATCGGATCAAGATCTTCGCATATTCGTTCTTTATAGCTGGATTCAGGCTTGACATATTCTAGGCCACGCCTCTCCTCAGCGCAGAACGTGGTAAGAAACGTTACTATGATAACATAGCTTTTACTACAAGCTTTGTTATGTGAGCATTCACTTGCTTAACTTTCAGCTTAAGACATTTCGGTTATAACTACTAGGGATGTTTTTCGTTGTTTGTACACAAATACTTTCTTTACAGAAAAATTATATAATACCCAGCGAGATTTTTTTAATTTCAACGATTTTCTCTAATTTCCAATACGCTCTGTAGAACTATTTATGCTCAAGTTATTGTTAAATTTCCGTATAATTTAATATTTTTCCAAAAATGAAACTTGCTTTTTTATATGAGGTAATTAAACGACAAATATTAAAATTATTTTATCTAATGCTATAAGGACTAGTTTTTCTTTTTTGGCTTCGGAGACGCGTTTTTGTTATTGTGTTTTGTTTTTTCAATGTGATAGTGAGAAGCAGTTGCATGTCTACTCTTTACGTTGCAGAAATGAGTAGCATGGTTATTTAAACATGCCTGTTTTAAAAACATATATTAAAGTTATTTATTCTATAAAAAAAATTATATTCAGAATAATATTTTGAAAAAAAATCGTAGTTTACATGTATAATAGACTAGATATTATCCTGTATTTGTATTCACTTCTTTATTCGTACCATTAAAACTAAATAAAGTACATTTAATTTGTTTATCTTATAGCATACGTAAAAATATTGTATTCAGCTATTTGTTTTCATTTAAAATATCTTGTGAGAAAATTTTTAAGACACAACACAATCAGCCTTTCCTTCAATTACAATTTTTACCTCACTGTAAACGATGATGCGTTTGCTAACGTTTAAATGATATAATTGCAAGTTTTATCATACAATACATTCTCAAACAAATGTTTGAAATAAACATTAAACGTCTGAATTGAACATTTCGCTGAAATATTTTTAAATCTAAACAGAAACATTAAGAGTGTATGAAAAAGTAGGTAGTTTATTCAAAAATGTTTAGCCCTACGTGCAGCCTCAAAAATGTATGTTTTTAATCACTCGTACAATGCATTGTTCATAAGTAAACAGCGTGTTTTTAAGTCAAAAATATTACACGACACCGTCCTCTTTTTAAAGTAAAATTATTTCTTAAGAATGTGAGTTATAATCTCTCCCTGTTGTTCTCAATCCACTTGAAATAAATTTTAACTTATTTAAACCTCAAATTAATAACACATGTACACATGTTTACCCTTTTAAATTATTTAACAATCAATGAAAATAATACCTTCGAATCCTTCATATATAATCATTTGTAGAGTAAAGATAACTATTTAATTATTAATTTTATTTCAAAGAGATTTGTTTATTTGATTATTCTTCATATTATTTTCATAAATGTGTACGTTAATTGTAAAACATTACTTTACCTTTGCTTTAATTGAGGAAGATATAAATCTATAAATTATTCTTAGAAAAGTTGGATCTAATGAATACGTCAGTCTAATGAGGAAACGTAATGGTAAGTTTGTAATAGAAGTAATGTTTAATTTTGTATTTATAATTTATTATAACGTTATTTTTCACTGAGCAACCATTATGCTTACTCTCAACTCTCATAATTACTGATGAAATTAGTAAAATAACCCTAGAGACACGTGATCACAGGCCACAAACTTTTTGTTTAAAAACGTAGTAAAAAAAGCATTTAAAGGATTAAATTTTAAAATGCACTCCAAACAAAATAGTTTCGGATATTCTGCCAACACCAGGAAATCAGATATTTCACAGTTAGATATTTTCTAGGGAATTTAGACGATTATAAGAAGGTATGCAGTTGTTAAATTGAAAGTATATTCATTTAATTAGAACACTTATATATTTAAAAAATTATATATTTTGTACCGTAAACAGTTTAAGTTAATATTATAAAAATAATTAGTTTAAAAAATGATTTTTTAATAATTGCCTTTAAGAATTTTCGTCGCTCAAAACAATTATAGAAAACATTAGTAAACTGAACCGATGCCAAATATGTCTTTGATAATTTTCAAAATGACGTTTGAAAAAAAAATTAAAACTGCTTAAATTTTTGGGAATAATTGAGAGGAAAATAATGTTGGAAGAAATCTTTTTACTGAAATATGCGCGCATTGTAGAGCATTTGCAGTATCCTCGAACGCAGCATTAAAACACGAGTTGGCTCAGTTTATCTCCTAGTTGTAACGCGACTATGCGACAGTTGCTGGGCGGGAATCTAACGCCGGGCTGCGAGTTCTAACAGATTCGGCGCAGGCCCGGCATCCTGTAAGTGAAACGTTTTAATTAAACTTTGAGCTGGCTTCGGAATATCCAGAAGGGGTATTACAGGGGGTGAGGCGGCGAACAGGGGTGAGAAGTGAACGCTTGATTTAACGGCGAACATTTAAATTAAACAGGGAGGGAACGCTTCTTTTAAAAGTAAAAGTTAGGGGTAGGGACTTTAATTGGACTACTCCAAGCACTTTAAACGTGAACGTTTATCAAGTACCTCTCACTTATAAGATAAAATATATTTACATGCTATAAAATAAAATAACTTGAAAAAAAAAAAAAACGAAAAATAAATTTTGAGTATCAGAGCCACCAAACAGTTTAAAAAATTGTTTATTCTTCAGAAAGTTGTGTCCGATGAAAGTAATAAAAATAATATTAAAATCTTTATTTGTGTACCCAATCAAATGCTGGAACTATTATACATGATATTTAAATAGTAGATATAGAAAAAAAACTGGTATCAGCGTCCGTCTGTTTCTTCGCTTAATACTTTTAAACTACACAATGTATTTCGATGCGTTTTTCGCCATTAGTTAGGTTTTTTTTCCCCAAAGGTTTGTGTTCTTAATGCATCCATATTAAATTTAAATATAGCTGAGAGATATCTCGATGTTTTGTAATGAAGTCGTAAAAAGACGCTTTGAGGGCGCTTACATAGCTTGCGCAGACTTATACATGACTAAATAATGAAATTAATGTATTACAGAATTGTATGTTTTAAAAAGGCCTACAAAAATGTCCGCGATGGCATGTGCCAATCTTCCGGGAATGACTCACTAAACAATTTTTTATCTTTCAAATAGGTTCAAATCTAATGAGTTATTTGCAAAGATACTTGGCCAACATACTATAAATTCTTATCAAATTTAATATCCGAGTTATTTTGGGCATTTCATTTAGACTTAAATTGATCTTTACACCATATCGTATGCGATCCATAAAACTATTCTTTTTTGCTTAAGATGCTTTTAATTACTTATTAAATCTTAATGACGCCACATTAGTAGATCGCAACCTTGCGAAGCCGGAGTAGCTCCATTTAAAACAATATAGATCGATTTTAAATGGTTAATAAATTATTTTGACAGGAAAAATGTTTAAAAAATTTTTACTCGATTTTTTATACACTCTAACCCTAACTTCTTATTGCACATGGTTTAATGCTATTTTCCAAATATTTTCATAAACTTTCTCTGACTGCTTAAACAGCAAAATTTATCCAAGGAAAATTTCTATCTTTTAGATAAATTATGAATGTTAGAATAATATGGAACCAATGACAAGATAGTTATACACCTTTCTTAAATGAAATGATAATTTACTAAACTTTTATATAAATTTTAAAAAAATTATTAAAGTTAACACAATTTTATTTTGATCACTTTAATAACAAAAATCCTATGTGTACAAATGTAAGTTAAAACTATATCTATATGGTAGGATATTGTGATTAAAGTCATTAACTACCCTTCTTTTATGTACCTAATGATCCTGAATATTTAATAGAAATCATAAAACTTCATATAAAATTGAATGGTAAATTTTTCATTTATCCATAATGAACCTTCCTAAATAAAGGAACCATTAAAATTCATATGATATGAACTATATTTTTAAGGTAAATGTCCCATACAATTGTTTTGTTTATAATTATCCATTACCTGTTTAGGAAAATTACAAAATGTATTACAGGGAACATCTTCAGCTCACGATAATGTGCCCTGGATTTATAAAGGGCACTGTTTCTCCAGCAAGACCTACATAGGACAGACTTGCAGTAGAATCTCTGCCAGTTTATAAAATAACGCGTATTAGACATCAAAGACAGTAGGAAAGCGTTCACACACAGCAAAGAACTGCAGTAAAATGCACATATATTAAAATAAAAAAAATCTTCGTGTAAAATCAACTGAAAATTTTGACAATGATTAAACAATATCTATAAAACGTCGTTTTGCCACAGCAATGAACTGAAGTCATCCAAGAACTAGCCATCGACATTCATCCTTGCTGCAGGGACTTCGCAGGCTCCATCTGGTTGGCCAGATCTTCCTTCAGTTACGCTCTTCCTCGTGAACCGATGACAGCTGGTCGTGAACGAACCTCACAAAAACTATGCCATGAAATGAGGCTCTCATTTGTTGATTGCCCTGGAAGATGGCTGACACAAACTACGCCAAACCTTGGGCTCTTCAGATTTATTTTTCATACCAGATATTTCTTCCTGGTCTCTCGAACACACGCCACAAAAATCCGAGAGAATGGGGTAGTAATTTGCTATGCCTATTAAGGATCCGCTCCAGTTCTTACTGAAGTAATTTTCAGGAAAATCTCGAACTAAGGATGAATGTACCTGAATTGGAAATCGGACTCTTCCAAGTTAAGAGTCCGCTTGGATCGGTCTCGGTGAAGTTGCATCTACATAGAAACTGAGAATTAGTTACTGCTATAGGGAGGGACACCTGTATTTCGCGAATACATTTCGTGTCTAGGTACATCGCAAAACACCGTAGTTTTTTTCTTGTAGTTATTGGCTGTGGTCGGCGAGAGGTGTTTTCCCGCACTTGACGGGGCCAATGGGAATGTAAATACCGTACTGCTGCACGCTCACGATTCGCCATTGCTCTAAGAAAAAGCTACAGTGTGTTGTGACATACCTTGACACGAAATGTATTCGCGAAATACAGGTGTCCCTAGCTATAGGTAATATCCTGCCACGAAGACTACCAAAGTCAATTTAACGAAAGTTTTATCAGACTTCCTGTTTTTTTATTTTTTTTATTGAAAGCAGCAGTTTCTCTTCAGCATGTAGTTAACGTTAAGTAGAGACCGGAAAAATTCGCGAATTCATTTCGCGATAGGCTAAAATACAAATCGTTATACCTCAGTGCTGCCTCTGTTATTGGTTCACAACTCACCTGGATGACTCTGGGCCAATGAGAAACACCCAACCAAAGCTTTATTGAATCACAGGCTGCTACGCTGGAACGTCTCACAAGACAGCAGCCAATGAGTGGGTGTCATTTAACCGAGTGTGCGTAGAACTATGGAGTTCATCCTACAGGTCATTGAACCCGCGAATTTTTCCGGTCCCTTACGTTAAGTGATTTCAAAGGTGTCGCCCTTGAATGAATCGCGAGGGAATCAAGAGATTTTTTTAACAACCAGTTAGCCTGTGATGAGCCTTGGTGAAATCCCAACCCCCGTTTTAATCCAGCGCACTCCGCGCTGTTGAACTAGCTGGTCCAACCGGGGGAAGGGTTGTTTAAAGAAGCCAGGCGCTTAATCCGGTGATTTACGGTATTTGTGCTTCCCACCCCCCTCCAGCCTCCCTTGGCCAAGCAAATTAATAAATCTCCCTCGATATATAGTCCTCGGAGGAAACGATAAACATACTAGCGCCGGATTGATTTGGAAAACACGTCACACGCGGCAACAAACACTATCCTTATAGATCGGTCGCGGGTGTGCGCCGTGGCACGGGGAAAGGGCTGGTCAAGATGGCGGGGAGAAAATAGACAGAAGTAACGCGTCATGGATAGAGATGAAGCCACACACAAAAAAAATCTATATTTGTACAAAGATATATATTATAAATTTGTTCATCACTCTGCTATGGTTAGGTATTTCCATACAAATCCGAAGTACGTTTTTAGAGATAATAATTAGTATTTCATACAAAAAATTGGCACTTAATTTGATGTTTCAATTTTGGTCTTATTCAAGCATTTTTTAACCTTGGATAGTAATATAATATTCAACAATTGAACTTTGTTTTGCTTAAATATGCTAATTAATATGGGTAGTTAATACTGGAAAGCTATATTCACCGAACGGTACACAAATAATGTTAACTATTGGAATTAATTGTGATAAACAATGCACAAATACCCGGGTAAGAATTCGAACCCAGTATTACTGCGAACATAATTTTGTAGTGATCAGATGTTTTCATGTAAATGTGCAATCTTGATGCCATTGTGCGCAACATATACCTACAAACTGAATGGAAATAATATTTTTATTGCTATATATTAATATCATGATTGGGAACAAAGTTCCAGAAGTGGCTACGAAATTTTCAAATAAATATTTTTATGCATAAATTACCAACTTAAAAAATAGGATCTTTGTTTTCTTGTTGAAGGTAGGCCGTATTGGTTAAGAATAATGGAAAATATATACGCAACATCGTAAAGAATAAAAAGATGAATCAAACCCGTCTGCAGA
Source organism: Bacillus rossius redtenbacheri (assembly GCF_032445375.1). Classification (NCBI taxonomy): domain Eukaryota; kingdom Metazoa; phylum Arthropoda; class Insecta; order Phasmatodea; family Bacillidae; genus Bacillus; species Bacillus rossius. Next base: position 10,457,961 of record NC_086336.1, on the reverse strand, counting down.
ACTACAACGTGGACAACATACATACTTATGTACTGTTTGAAACATTAAAATAATTCCTAACTGAAATGTTATAAATTGTTTCCTATGGCAAGAGCATCTCCATCTTATATTTAACAAAGCTAACACTACATAAAACTGTTTGAACTATTGCAGACCAGAATAATTTCATTGAAAAATAGTTTAAACTGTTGTACACAGAGTCAAAATGGTGTAGTTTCAATGGTTTCCAGCGAAATTACACTCACTCATAGAAGTTTTAACAGATTCATGTTTATAGTTTACATAAAAATGTCCGTATTTAAGATATATAATTAAAACTAAGATATAAAAACAATGCGTAGCTAATATATACTAATTAAAAAAACGTTTAAATTATTCTCTGAGAGAAATCAATTGTGTTAGCGAAAACAAATCTCTGTTTGAAAACTTAATTCTTAAATACAGTTTTATCTTCATACAATTTTTTTTAGCTTGGGCAGCATATAAAAAAAAGAAGAATCATTTTTTAAATATAAAAATTGTGTTTTAGTGGTTATAGCTGGAAATATTATTTTTGTAAGTGTGCTAGGCGTATAAATTATTTAATACGCTGCAGTGTTTGATATAAATATTGAACCCCTCCTCCAAAAAAAAATTATGAGAACCCATATTTTAGAAGTTGCCTTATTGTTAATTTTTAACTGCATTGATTTTATAAAGAACTAACCATTCGCCTGTTTATGATCTCACATGATTTTCACAATATCATTTTTATAAAAACACACTGAGAATTACAATTGTTAGATTATGACAGTAAGAGAATAAATTAAGAAAAAGATATAATTATTTGGATACTGGATTTTGAGCGATTTCCCAATGTTTAAATGTTCAAAACTTAAAATGTATGCAAACAATTATTTTTTCCCGGATTATTTTTCTTTAATAGCCTTGTTCTTTTCTTTGATATGCGCAGTGTGGTTTGTGTTGTAATTTGATATTGTGAAAAAAATATTGCTGCATTACGCCATGTTTGCAGTGTAAAAAAAAATAACATTAAACTTACCGAATATTCAGAGAAGAATGCACTTTAAATAAACATTCTTCATAGTCTCAGATAAATGGAATCTTAGTTTACAATACGCTGGATTCCGACTTCTATGTTCTGTGTCTCGTTGTAAACAAGATAAACTCACACGCGGAAGAAAGAGGAGCATTTCTGCTACAGACTTTATAATTTTTCGAATGTTCTGTCTATAGGCTACTTCAAGATGATTCTTGCAAGTTTATCTTTGAAACCAGTAAACCCAGTTCCCACAAATTAAGGATAGTATTTAAACATCGCTCTCGTAAAATTAATATGAAAGTGTGGGTCTCCAAATAGGCAGGACTCTTAACTTGGATACAGCTGTAGTCTAACGGGCACTGTTAAAAAATTAATCTAAAATTTACCAACAATGCTGGTTACTAAGTTACCAGGGATATTCTAAATTAAAGGCTATATTCGTTATTTACGGTTTTTGCTTTCATTGACATTGAGCATGAATCAACAAGAAAAATCTTTGTGCATTTACGAAACATTCAGAAACACGTGTGTGTTGTTTAATTTGTTTACAACGAAATTCAAAACTTGGGGTTCGTAATACGGCGTAGTTACTACGAAGATTCAGTCGATTGAAATCATGCAGAACTTCTTGTCAATTTGAGGTCCATTCTTAGTTGGAAAGTCCGTAAAGTGACATTAGTTTTTATGGCCTAGTATACAAATACGAAAGAACGTAATATCCCAAGACGCAAAATGTTGAGCAACCAATTTTCAGAGAACCAGTATACAAAATACGCAAGGCGTAAAACCACAACGTAAGTGTTATTCAACTTCAAACTTCCAACTTTCTTGCGTTTTGTCTTACGTTTCTGTCTGCCATACTGTTAGAGAAGTATCCCGAAAGGGCAGAAGTTGTATGCGAAAAAACTTTCGAAGTTGTGTTCATTACATAGCCTACATAAAATTTTAATTCGTTTAACTTAAACACAGTGAAAGTGAATAACGCTTTAAATAACGTTATTGATATTATTTTGTTTTCATGATTTATATTACTTATTAATTTGTTTTCTATAGTTTTACAAATTAAAATTAAAACTGTAAGATTTTTTTTTGTAGCTGGAACAGATATATTCATGTAAAATCTCAGATATTTGTAATTTTTGTACATTTTACATGAAAACAACTGTATCACTACTTAATAGTGTTCGCAGTAACTCTGGGTTCGGATTCCTACGCGGCCATTTATGCTTTGTGTTGTTCCCCGTACATCCAATGGTTGAAACAGTTCCTTGAATATTTTTCCAGTATTAACTGCGCACATAATAAGCATGATACAACAAAATACAGTAAAATTCTTGAATATTTGGTTATTTTTTCCGTGTAAAAAAAAATAAAATATGCTTGAATGAAACATAAATCAACGATTAAATTTATGCAACAGTATTTTGCAATAAATACCCAGTATTATGTCGGGACACATGTTTAACGTGCGCATGAACGCGGGTCAGAAGCGCAGCAGGACTTGAGTCACTTCTGCCCCGCGCGGGTGCGCGGCTAAGGGCGCGGGCTTTGTGCCGCGAAGGGGGAAGGGTAAATACGCATAGTCTACAAGAGTTTACTGTGTGTGCCGCGCTCGGCGGAGGGGGGGGGGGTGGGGAAGCGGGCTCGCAGGTCAAATAAACACAAGAGACCGGCGCATTCGGCGCGGACAAAGCCCGCGAGTGAGCCCTGAATGGCTACCAGGCGGCGGCGTCGGCGGCGGCGTCTTTCCCCGAGTCGCTTCCACGCACCCTGCCGAGTCGGGATGCGCTACCCGCTTCTGTCGCCGCGGCCGCCAGGGGCCTGGTTCGCCGCCAGACGCCGCGCCACAGGGGGAAAAAAACAAAAACAAGCAGAGAATCGACGACACAAAATCTCAACAACATCTCCACAAAGAAGGAGGAACCCAACTCCACCGCCTGAAACACCATCATCTCCAATCTAAAACAATTCCACGTGTCCACGGTTCCAGACTTTACCTAAGGTACTCTTAGTCAGATATTACTGGCTTGAATAAAACAAAACCCATTGAAATACACTAAGTGCTAACAACTAGCAGTAACAGATTAATTTCACAGAACATGAAAGCACAAATGGCAGATCCTGAGAAAGACCGGAGTCTGGTGGTGACTACGCGAAATTAGTCCTCGACAGATGCCTCCATGGAGGAAGCCGCGCAGCAGTGCTCAGTGATACATACTCATCGATACAACTCTAAAGCGATGTAACTACTTATGGATCTCACGTGACAGAGAAAAACACTTGAATGGTTGTGTAAGCTCTTGTGGCCATAACGAACGTGAGATTAAGTTTTGCTTGGTGGAAGTAAGAACGAAGTAAGAGAGTGTGTATGTGTGATTGTTACCATGTTAGTAACTGAAACCAAAATTATAACGACCCTTCATTCCTTTTTTATATCTGGATATAAAAATATGTTTTTATTATGAAGTTCTAATCCAAGTCCTTGTTTATCTATTGTTAACATATATGTATGTGTAAAAATACTTACTTCGTTATGGCATTTTTACGAATATTCTCAATGTGTTAGTTCTTTAAGCTATAAACAAACGTTTGTATAAAACTGTGGTTTGTTTGCTAACCAATTGCTAGAGACCTGCAAAATTCGCGGTTTCGATGTCCTTCAGGATAGACTACACATACCCTGTACACTCGGGCAAATAACGCAAGTTCATTGGCTGCCGACTTGTAAGTCGTCTCAGTTGGTTTGTCTGTGTTTCGATCCTTCTTTGGTTGAGGGTTTATAACTGGTTGAGATTGGTCCAGATGAACAGTAAGCCAATAGCAAAATTCTCTAAGAGGTATATGTGTTTGAATTCTAGCCTATCACCGAATGAACCCGCGAATTTGGCAGGTCACTACCAATTGCAAAAAAAAAAGGAATTTCTTAAACTTTAAAACCGACACCAACTAGCTACACAGAATGATACCTCCATGTTCTGTCTAAGAAGCACAACTGCGGAACTTACACTAATGGCACAAAATGACGCGGAAAGTTGGGGGTTCTCTTAACGCAGGAGACAGTTTCCCTATCGCCACGCATAGTCCGGAAGACGGCAGCGTGCTGGTTGTTGAGGTAGGTCAGCACGCCTTTAACGACCCAACAAAACTGCCACTTTAATTGCCATTTAAAAACTCTCCCTCCTCTCCCCGCCTCCTGCTCGGCAAGTTACCGCCTAGTCATTTCTTCTTATTTCCACTCCCTCGCCATCAGCTGTGTCTCTCCCTTCTGCGCCGGGCGGGAAGACACGCAGCCATGCCGCGGTCGTAACTCAAGACGTCGCTCGTAGCTGGCTCGTCTCTGGGTCGACGGAGGTCTTCAGCTTTCCCCCGCGCGGCAGAAGGGCTGGTTTGGTTTTGATAATCTCTTTGTTTATCATCGGCGCGAATATATATTACCACAAGTTTTGTGACATGGAACATTACACAAAATCACACAAACAGTACAGTGTTCCTAAACTTACGGTTTATTCCACTATAGTAATTTATCGGGAACCATCATCTTATGTCCACAACATAGAGAAAATTAGTACAAAAAACTCTGCATTACCGAAATGAAAAATTATTTACAAGGGTAATAAAAAAATGAAAATGAACACTAAATTAATAAAGAGTGGACATGAGACTTTCGTAGCACTGAGTGTAATTCCAGTCAGCTCAGGAAGTAAGAAAATAGTGAAAATGGTATCGAAACAATATGGCACACGAGGACAAAGAAACGACAGTGAATTTCGTTGCACTTCGTGATCATTTAGCGACGCTAAATCGCAGACGCAGTTTCACTGGGGAGCTGTACGGGGAGTGAGACAGTTAGTGAAATGGGGGCGGCCTGGATCTACCTGGAATTAAGGCCGTGGAATCGGATTCAACGTACAGGCCGATCTGATAAAGATATAAAGCACTAGCTTAACTTCAGTAAATACTGCAAATGCATGGTCGTCAGCAAGAATTTGTACAACTTAATTGCCACAAACTCCACAGACCACAATTTAAAGCGAGATAAAAACTATAACTTCTAAAGTTGAGAATTCAGAAGAAACACTCAATTAAAGGAGCTAAGAAAATGCACATACATTCATGAATTATTTGATTTATGTTAACAAAATTACTGACTCATTTGTTGAAGTCCATACACACTTGAAATACACTGGACACTCGACAAATTCGGGGAATCAGACAAAATGAATAAGAGGTTCAGATAATATTTGTTTTCAGCATCATCTATTGACAGCCTGTCAGAACAGGGGACAGAATGAAATGCTATACGGCAACGTGCCTTGCAAACAGCAACAGGAAGCAAGGTGTCAGATAAAAGTGTCCATAATAGTGACCTCTATGCACGTAGGGCCCTGTTAGGCGTTCCACTAACAAGAGAGCACCGCACAACCAATAGAAACTGGGCGGAAGAACATCGTAGAAGGGAGTATGTCCTGTTCTCCGAAGAGTCGCGATTCTGTGTGGTACCTGATAGCCTAATCGACGTGTTCTCATCTGAAGGAAACATGTATCACCAAACAACCCAGCAAGGAGCTGGTATTAATCACCTTATCATTGTTATTTTATCCCCTAATTATATTTGTCTGATTCCCTAATTATTTTGTCCAGTTTAGTGCCTCAGCAACATGGGTTGGCCTATGTAACTTCATATGTCTGGTACTTTAGTATTAATTGATGAATTGTACCATTGCAAAATACTCTTATTACCGTACTTAAATGTTTCCTTTAACACCCAATCAAATAAAACAACCCATAATTTCATTGATAGCGAAATCGTATTCCACCAAAGTAGTGATATGAAACAAAAGAAAACATAAATAGTTGGATCTATAAATCCTACTAATATTATAAACGTGAAAGTTTGTAAGTATGGATGGATGGATGTTTGTTACTTAATCTCGCAAAAACGGCTGAACGGATTTGATTGAAATTTGGCACACAGATAGTTTATAACCTGGATTAACACATAGATTACATATTTATATGTAATTCCATCCCTAAGGGAGTGAAAGTGTGATAATTTCATTTTATAACAGAAAAAGTCATAGGTCATAGACATACAAATAGTGAGTTTCATTTCTCTATGTCTGCCACACGATCATAAACATAGTAAGGTCTGGAAAATTCATATCCTTCTCCTTGGTGAGACCAGCCCGCTTAGTGGAGCTCGCAGCGGCTAGCAAAATAAAGGCGCTAATAACAGTTTTGTTCCTAACTTCCTAAATAGATAGAGTTGGCATTAATTTTAAACGCACCATCGCATCGTTTGATGCGTTTGTCATGTCTTGAATTTTCTTTTGTTTGTGCTGTATGCGTTCCTATACCATTATTCCGATTGCGATGAAATTTTGGTGAGTTAATAGGTATCCCGAGAGTCGTTTCAATAAATGTGTTTATTTCATATTATATAGCGACACTTTGTCAGTTTTCGTTGTATAAGTGCGCACACATTAGACAATTTAATCCTTACTAATATTATAAATGCGAAAGTAACTCTGTCTGTCTGTCTGTTTGTTACCTTTTCCCGGCTGAACGGCTGAACGGATCGTAATGAAATTTGGCAAGGAGATAGATTATATCCTGGGGATGGACATAGGCTATATTTTGTCTAAAAAAATAAATTTTAAACATGTTAAAAAAATATATCTTCATTTTATGTAATGTGTGTCATAGATATACAAACTGTTAGTGTCATTCCTCTATGTCTGCCGAGCAATAGCTTTCAAGCCATTACGTTACGTTTTGCTATTGTAAGGAACTAAGTAGAAAGAAAGAAAAAAAATTAAGATCTTGACAGTTTGTAGTGTCGCCATATTTGCTTCAATTTTCAATACCGTTTTTTAAATTGCAAAAAAAAATCATGTTTCATAGACACATAAATAGTGAGTGTGTGTCATTTCTCTATGTCCACGAGGTCTCGCCGCGTCAATTTTCTCCTTGGGGCGAACCCGTCCGCTTAGTTAAATAAACAGCTTTTATCGTTGAATGATTTCATGATTTATTTCATGAAAATCTGCTATCATAAGAAAGTTAGTTTTATAGACATTCAATAGGTGTCGCTCTCTCTCTGAAGATCAATTTATGAATCGTTACAAATTTATTTCCTTTATTTTTTTTAGTTTGATTTGATACAATATGATTTCACTAAAAATCAATTTCTACCCCTTCCTATTTTCATTTCCACATTACGAAGTTTCACTTCTTCCGCGCGGAGGGACTCCACGCAATATTTTTGCATGCAATTAAAAACTATTTTTTAATGATGCCAAAGAAGTATAACTTCTCATGCGCGTACCTAAGTACACGCTCCCAATTTTTTATTTAATTTCTTCTATATATATTTTTTCTTCCTACCTAGGGCACTCATAATTCTTTTAAATTTCACGTGTATGTTTTCAATGTCATTCGAGTTCTACATTTTTTTTTTGTCAAATTGGTCATTATTTATACTTTGTTTCATTTTGGAAACATACGTATTTTAGGTATTATGACAAATAAAAAAAAATTAGTTTCACTAACATTCTTAGGTTTTTATTGTTTTGATAGTTTCAAGTTTAATATTATGTAGGTACATAAATTCTTAAACTTATAAATTTCTTCGAAATTTATTCATAGGTTGGTAGGGCCTACTAATATTTTCTATTTGTCAATATTGTTATTTTTTTTACAGTATCTACTTTTTTGCAAGGAGTTTGGTTTAGTGTTTATAATTTATCTGCTGAGCGTCAAGAGTCTTAGGGCTGCTGAGACCGAAGACCAGATATATTTATCAATTATGTAATATATTGTTGAAAAATTTGAATTTTACTATTTCAGGAAAGTTGATTTTTTTATTAATTAGAATAGTTACGTGTAATTGCCATCTTCCTTTATTTCATATTAAACATTATGTTTGGTTGAGTGTGAGATAATTTTATTTATGTATGTTTTAATTTCATTTAATTTCTTATATATATATATATATATATATATATATATATTCTTACCTACCTACTTCTATTAAATTTCAGGCGGATGTTAACATTGTCATTCCAGTTGTATAAATTTTTTTGTCAAATTAGTTGTTATTTATACTTTTTGTTTCATTTTGGACTATGTTTTTTTTTACTTAATTCAAAGATTTGTTGTGTGTACAGGGAGTGATGTCTCTATTAATTTCTATACTCCTTTGGATAAGCGGAATATTGCCACCACATTTTTACATATAAACAAATCCTACAAATGCTTTAAACATTATGACAAATAAAAAATAGTTTCACAAACATCCTTAGTTTTTATTGGTGTGTATAGTTTGAAGTTTAATATTATGTATGTACGTAAATTCTTAAACATACAGTTATTTATTAATTAATTTAGATAATTATTCATAGGTAGGTAATAAGCTTTCTATTTGTCAATATTGTTATTATGGTAGATAGGAGTATACAGTAAATGCCTACATTCTTAAATTCCTTTATATCTCTTTCGATTTGGAGTGTTTCCGAGCCATTTGGGGTCCTCAACATCACCCCCCCCCCCAGGTGCTTAAAGCCCCAAAATTTCGAAAGTTTAATAAATTTAAAAAATCTATCTCTTTCGTTTTTAAGTGTTTTCGAGCCATTCAGGGACCTCAAACCCCCCGCCCCCCTCTGGGAACAAATCCCCAAAATTTCGACAATTTCAGGAATTTCAAATATCTATTCTTTCGAGATGGAGTGTTCCAAACCATTCGAGGTCCTGAACATCCACTTTCCTTAAAATCATCAGCATAGCCTACAACTTACTTCAGAATTAATATAGATAGCCTAGTGTAATTTCTTTCCACTGGCAATTATCGAATTGTTTGCAGTAAAAATACTAGTTGTAGGAACTATCACTATTTCCATTGTTTCAGTTTCAGATTTTCCCAATAAAAATTATCGTCTTTCACCTAAATAGCATTTCCCCGCCCCCTGCTTCTCAAAAATAGCAAAAAATCGTTTTGAAAGTTGTCATATATTTGCTTAAAGACACAATATCCGAGTATAATGTTATCAAGAAGAACGAAAAAAGTAATTATATATTTTTTTCTGTGTAACGTCTTAGCTTTCACTGTAAATGGCATTTTGCGGGAGTAATTTCGAGAATGCGACTGAAGTCAAGGAACGGAAATGTATAACAGGAAGTAGGCAGAAGCGCAAGCCTTTAAATTTTATTTTGAGAAATCAATAAGACCATCTGTTAAACAGAGTTATACATAGTTGAGTTTACGGTTTTCCCCTTAAATGCATACTTAAAAAGCTACAGCCATTATAAAATTTCAAAATAACGCTTTCTCTAAAGTGTGCCCAGAAGCAAAAAGGGTTTACGTACATTCAAGAATATCAACGAAATAATCAGTCACTCTCGTCCAATTGATATAAGTGCTTATTTTTAAGAACCATACGTGCCATAATGATAAATAGAAAAATAATCAGTTTTAAAAAGTTATGCTTGGGATATGTTTGAGAAATATATGTACAGTAGCTAATTGTGTAATATAAATATTGATGAGTTTAGGGTAAAGTCGGGAGAGATGCCGCAGGGGGATAGATGCCGCAGGTAGTGAATCATCCTGAAGGCCATGAGTAACCGCGCTGCCTGCCAGTCGAGTGGAGAGTCTTGGAAGTGAATGTTCTTTGACAAGTTTCGTGCGGACCGTGCAGTGCAAACGGTTGTTTTATGTCGATTATAACGAAGAACTGTCGTTTCAAGGAGGCTTGAAAACTTTCAGGTAACTTTTCAACATCATGCTGAGTCAATAATCTTCGCAGTTTTACTGAGTCTTGCTATTTTATACGAAAGTGCAAATCGTTTTCTTTCTCGCTGTTGTGGTTAGAGGCCGTACGCCATGTTTTTTTTTCCGTTTAGCTGGGTGCGGCATCTCTCCCACGATTTAAGGAGAGATGCCGCATCTGCGATTGGGGTAAGATGCCGCGCTTCAGCATTAAATGCGTGTACAAATGTCATGGTTTCAGAAGGAGGTGGTTAATAATTTTAGTAGTATATAATCCTAGCAATATAAAGGAATTGTCAAGAGATGTAAAAGGTTAAATATCCAAGGAAAATTGTTTTTTTTTCATTTATGTAGGTTAATAATAAAGTAGATAACGAGGTAGTGTTATTGTTAAAGGCCTCGCCTTATTTTAGCTTTCTTTCATTGTTGAGGCATGGTAGCATAATACACAATATTATTGAATATTTCTTTTTATTTCAGAGGAAATGCCACGTGTTTACACACGTAAAACTGATCGAGCGGCATGGTCACAAGAGGATATGAACAATGCTATGCATGCTGTAATAGAAGATAAAGTGAAAATTAGGGAGGCGGGAAGACGTTTCAACATTCCAGAACGAACTTTACGTAGGCGACTCATTTCAAGAAATTTTGAGAAACGAAATCTAGGCCCTTCATCGTGTCTAGGATATGAAGCTGAGAATAAATTAGTTTCTCATATTGAAAAATTGCAAGCTGCAGGTTTCGCACCGAACAGGAAAACAGTCCAGAAACTAGCTTACGACCTTGCTGTAAGTTGCGGTATACCCCACAAATTCAACAATGAAAGGCAGCGAGCGGGTCGGGATTGGTTCAAATCGTTTATGGAACGTAACGTTAACCTCTCTCTGAGAAAAGCTGAAGGAATTTCTGTTCTCAGAGCGCAGGGAATGAACAGAGAAGAGGTTAATAAATACTTTGATTTATTAACTGCTACACTGCAAGAACAGGGTCTTATGGGTAAACCAGGAAATGTCTTCAATGTCGATGAATCAGGTTTGCAGCTTAATAACAAGCCAGACAAGGTAATTGCAGTTAAGGGCAGCAAAGATGTCCATGTTCTTACATCAGGGGAGAAAGGGGAAACAATCTCTGTAATTGCATGCACAAATGCTGAAGGTAGTTTTTTGCCACCATATTGTATTTTTAAAGGCGTGAACAGAAAACCCGAATATTCAGACGGTATTCCACCAGGATCTATTGTTACCATGAGCAAAAAATCAGCTTATGTTACAAGCGAAATATTCATGGACTGGTTGGAAAATCATTTCTTACCACGTAAACCTGCAGGTAAAACTCTTCTTATTTTAGATGGCCATGCTTCACACATGAACTGCTTCAAAATGCTAGAGTTTTGTGTGTTAAACGACATAATTCTCTTATGCCTCCCAAGTCACACTACTCACTACCTCCAGCCTCTAGACCGCTCTTATTTTAAGCCATTAAAAATGTACTTCTATCAGGCTTGTCAAAAATGGATGATAGCAAATGAGAACAGGAAAATCACTTGTTTTCAGTTTGGTGCTCTCCTTTCTAGTGCCTGGTCTCTTGCAGCAACTGTTGCAAATGGTGTTGCTGGTTTTCGTGGTACTGGAATTTTCCCGTTAGACAGGTCAGCTATTCCAGATCATGCTTTTCGTCTTTCTGAAAGCGTAGGTGTACCTAGTGGTTCTACTTCCATAAACTACCAGAATCATCAAGTAAGTGGTGAAGCAAGCCTAAGCCAGCAGTTAGTCGATAGGCCTGTAAGTCCTAAACAGTGTTCATCGGTTGGCCCAAGTTCATCTAGGCCAGTGATCCTCCACAATAAAGCTGAAGTTTGTCAAAGCCCAGTAGATCCACAACTAACACCTAATAAGGCCCTTAGCGTAATATCTCCGATACCAGTGATGCCAGCAAGAAAAAACTCAAAGAGAAAGCAGTCAGCTGCAATTCTCACCGAACCCGATTTCATCTCCGGAAAAAAAAGTAAAATTTCTGCTAGCCAAACTGCAGGAAAATGTACGCCTAAACAGTTAATGTGCAACAAGACTGAGTCCAAGGGAAAACCAAGACTGAGGAAACGGAAAATTTCTTCGTCATCATCAGACAGCAGTTCGTTTAGTGTAGCATGCAGTGGACAATCAGAACTTTCCGAAGAAAACGAGTGCGTCGAGTGCTTAGAAGAGTACGAAAAAACAACTTCATCGGCAGACTGGATTAAATGTGTTATTTGTTCACGTTGGTTGCATGAAACATGCACGATTTATTGCAACATGTGTTCAGTGTGCGGTAGAATGGAAAAGAGGAAGAACTGGGCAGCTAAGAAACTATAATGTTATTTTCCATAAGCCATCTCTCCCACCACACTGCGGCATCACACCCACCCCTGGTGGGATAGATGGCCAAGTGTAATGATTTTTTAAATGTATTTTTATTTTGTGACATATGTTTTCAAACATACTTATAATAAGATTTAATGATTTGTCAACAAGTACAGATAAGTTTTTATTCATAAAACTTTAGTATTATTTAAATATTAACCTTTTTATTTTATTTTTATAAAATGTGCGGCATCTCTCCCGACTTTACCCTATATAGAAAAAGTATGTATGATATTATAGATACATATGTGACAAATGTTTCGTAGTTATTAAAAATAAATTAAATATTTCAGGTAGAAATCCACCTAAGATTAAATTTTTCTCGAAATAACTTATTTGAAAATATTTTCACAATACTAAATACTCAATTTATGACATAAATTTAAAAATTTGAATTAATGTTGTAAAATAGTATTCAGTAAATAACAGGTTTCAGCGAGATTTGAACTCGGATCGCTGGATTCAGAGTCCAGAGAAAGCTTTTTACAACCATTAGTAAACCACAAATAATATACGTAGTACTAAAAAATTTACAAGTGAATGGGCTTTAGAACTAATAGCATCAAAAACTGAATGCCCTAACCAATGACGTCCCTCTTAGAGCCTTGATGATTGGAAGAGTTTTATCCACCTATCGTTAAACCAAAGGGCTAATTTGATCAAGATTCAAATAAATTCATGTTGAGCTCTAAACCTGGCCACAGGCACATACTAAAGCCTACCCCACACGATGCCCGTTTCCTTTTGTACCTTCTGTTATACCAATGGGTATAAAAGTGGGCATAAAAGTTTGTATAGCAGAAGAGAAGAAAGAACTATTAACTCCATACACAAGATACCTAGACTGCTTACAGAAAACCAGTCCACGCAGTTTGCCGACCACAAAGAGCATATCGGGGTAAGATAACCATGTTGCTGTCCATTAAAACAAATACTGAAAAAAATAAATGAAAATTGCAGCTGTTTATTATTATTATTACGTAAATATTTTATCTTCTACACTTCACTTACAAAAAAATATTACAAAGTTGGTTTAGTATTTTGAAACAAATACAGAACAATTTTTAAATCAAAGAGAATGTAGTTTCTACTGGTAGATTAGTTTCAAAATCTAGTAATATCAAATTTAAAGGATACAAAGGAAATTGGGTTTGCTTTAATGTGGTTTATTTATAATATATATAATTTTGCATCAACCAGACATTTCATCTAGTTAAGTTAACGAGTGGCCTAAATCCAAGATAAATGCCACGCTCTGTGAGCTGGCGCGCAGTCTTCCCACAGTGATGCGCGCAGAAGTAGGAATTAAAGTGGACAAACCACAATTTTAAACTATCGAAAGCCAAAATACAAATGCTTGTTAGATAGTGGCCGCAAAAGCCGGTGATCTGCACTTCAATTTTATTTCACGCGCAAAACAACAGTGGTTTATGTTCGTGTGCCTAAAGTATTTTTAGAGCGAAAAAAAAAAGTTTTGGAAAGGATAGCCCAATTAAATAAATTTAATTTTATTTATTACTAATATCAACATTATTAATTGATATGCAATACTTAAAATTTCTGTTCACAAATGTTATTATTCTTACGTTCAGTCCACATATCACTCTCCCTACTGGATCTCGTCTCGACAGTGGCTCTCCCTTCGTCTCGTCTCTTACACCGCACCTCTGTTCCGACACACTGCCTCGCAGTCCACGTTGCGACACAGTCATCGCACACGAAGCCCGTCGCTATCGCTCACCAAGGAGTCACTGGCCTCTTCTCTTCACTCTCCGCTCCACTGGCTCCGAGGGTGGCCTCACCGTTACCACACCCTTCAGCCCCCCAACCCTTCTTGAGTGGTATGGCGCCCCTTTGACGTGTCGCGTCATCAGAGGGTTGACCCGACCCCCGAAGCTCCCAGAACACTGGCATCCTAATTACGCCACTCCGCGCGGTGGCCTCCAAAGGCCGCAGAACCCTCCGTAAGGACGGCTCAAGGGCCAATGAAACAGCACCGAGGATGGTGGTAGCAGAGGGAGGGAGGAAGGAGTGAAGCAAGGCCAGGCCGATAATCTGCCTAATCAGTTGTCCACTAGCGGCCTCACTGGCTTGCCCCGCAGTACGTTCGTAACAGTATTTTAATTTACTTGGACATGAATTTACTTTTTAAATTAAAAACATTTCTTTTAATTCCTATCCATTTTAGTAAAATAAAAAACCCCTGAAGGATAAGAAAAGTATAAAACATATAGCCTACTTTTGGGGGTTAGGATTTTTAAAAGTTATTTGTAGCCAAACTCTGAAAATAATTATTTGTTTTTGAGTAACTAATCGTACAAACGCGGAACTTAATGGCCCATACCACCGATCTATGTGTGCTTATACGATTAAATGCCTAGTTATATAGAGCACTAGTATTTAAAATTAGTGACATATATACATAAATCATTACTTGTTATAACCCTAGCTTAAATTATAATTTAAAAATTCTAGTTTAGTTAACACCATTTGATAGCTACCGTAAAACACGACATAATTAGTGATCATGCTATATTAACATCTTAGTTCATCTTCTATTATTACTGTTAGATAAATATCTTCACATTAAATTTACGAAAAACACTAGTTGAAAAAATATTCGATTATCCTAGCGAACATAGGCTACATATAACGTCGTAAAATTCCAAGTATGTAGTTTTTTTTTCTTTCAAATCATAAGAATCACTTTGTAGTAGGAAAACCTTGAAAACTTTCTGAGTCCACAGCAGAATTACTCTCACTTCTTCCACTTGTACTTATGTTCATCTGTTTACTACTGAACACGGAACTAGAAAGCGAATTATGGTTTAATTTATTTGAGGCCAATTTTTTTAAAATACCAAATTTTCGAATATTTTACAAAAAATTAAATACAAACATTTAATGTGACCTACATAAATTCACCAACTTGGAACTTTTGCTTGGGTACAAATAATAGTAAATTCTTTTACTACGAGGTTTAGTTTTCGCCTAGTCAGTTTTGATGTGTAACGTCTTTCTTCTCAGTATCCGGCATTTGGTATGAGTAATTTCGTGAATGTAACGGAAGTTACATAGAACGAAAATGTGTTGACATTTGGCGCGAACTAAATTTTACAAAGAAAATGGAAACTTTAGAGTAATAACTCTTTACTGAATTTTAACAAGAGGAGCAGTATTATAAAAAACATTCCTTGTCGAAAATCAGGTCCAAAGACGGGGTTTGATTTTTTTTCAAGTCTTTTCGCTTTTATCGGAGCCGATTCATTATATAGTTTAAAATTTCGGTCTGCTATTGAAATGATTCAAAAGTCGAAGTAGCTGCTACGGGAACGAATTCTCGCGATGGGAGCGGAAACTACAGACCTGCGATTCCCGTCAAGAAATGTAGTTTTAAACATATTTTTCGTTTATTTATCACACTTGGTATTACGTTATAGAATTCTGCGTTAGTTTTCGTGTCCGAGTTTAATTATTATAAGTTAATTTTCAACATTGTCTTTGAAAGATTTGTGCAATGGGAGTGCATGACTTTATGTAAGCTTTTGGACATACGCCATTGCTAAGCACATTATGTCTTTTGGGTTTTTTGTAGTTTTCTTCTACAGACATACATGTGCTTAGCAATGGCGTATGTCCAAAAGCTTGCATCAAATTAATTTTCAACGTTACAGCACACGTATTTGCTCGTTGCCGAGGTTATATGTTGCACATCTCTGTCGAGTACTCTCCTCGAGACGTTAACAAGCTGCGACGTTAAGGGCTAAGGTGCTGCGAACCGTCCGTTCGCCACCAGCCTTGCGAAACGTCTCTCGCGCCACTCGTTCGCTGCAACTCGCCGAACTCAACACCGGCGGCTACCAACATAACAAACGATATTTTACCAGTTAATGATGCCGGAGTGGACAGGTTGGCAACACCGTTTCGCCCACCCCAAGCACGCCGTAAATTATCCTCCCCACGCGCGTGCAATTTATTATTTTTTTTTTATAATTTCCTCCTTTCCTTCGTCACTTTGGACGTGTACGCTTATCTCTCTCAAAATTCGCGTTAACGGAAACGTGAGTTTTCTTTTCTGAGATACGCGCCATTCTGATGCGTGTGTCTGCAAGGAAATAACGTGACACCTACATAATTGGTATTTTCATTTGGCGACAATCGAAAATGCAGATGACTGTAAACGTTTTCTTGCTGGTCATTGTATCACGGGCTATTTGACACGCCCTGGAGGACTGGAAGCCATTGAAAAACGCTGTAGGAAAACAGACGGGCGAATCATGTGCGTCCCGGAGAAAATGTGAAATGTTAACAGCAGCCAATGAGCACATGGCGTCCGTCGTCTTCATTACACACACATTTGTGGATTCCAACTTGGCACCGGAATAGTACCAAGAATTTTGCAAGTTTGTAGCGATGGTGTACCACCATCGAAACGTAAAACATACTGCCGATACTTCACTTATATTGCTGGATTAGCTGTGTTAAGTAGCCCATGGAGAACTGAGGTTATTACAGTTTTAAAAAATCCCAATCAAGCGTATGTGGTGTGTCTACATCCGCGGCAATGTTGGATCCACGTCGACTTTTGGTGAAAAAGGCATTTTAAGGCTTTGAGGTAAATTTTTGAAAGGTGTAACGAAAACTTACAAACTAAAAAATTCTTAAACCAATCATTGAAAACTATCGAGAATGAGACAAACCCTTAAAACAAATTTTAAGATACAAAAAAATACCATGAAAAGCAATAGTATTCGCATTCGAAATGACTCAGATTCAAATCTGTTTTTTTTTATTGTTTCACAAATAATGTTCTCAATTTAACATTTATCACGTAGAAAAAACACCAGCAACTACGAAGGAAAGTCATTAAGCAGGGATAAGTAATAAATTGGTATGAAATAAGCAGCAATAAATTTGCAAGAATGTTACTAGATGACAGCATATTGTTTAGGTAACATTCGCACGCATGCTTCATTCAGATTCAAAATGGCGCTGGTGACCGTTAACTACGACAGAGGAACAGCGTTTTCTAAAGTGGCGGAGACAGCAATCCAAAAACTGTTATGAAGCTGGTATTTGAATACCGATAAAACAATGCGGTTGATATGCTAATATTGGCGGATATTATGTTGAGATTGAAAATAGTTTTCACTGTAAGTTAGTTTTTAACAATCTTTGTTGCTTGCTTCATGATTTTCCATCTTTCGTAAATATGGAATATTTTAATATAAATGAATTTGCTTCGCCTAGGACTTAAATTGCTTACAAATTTAAGTAAAAATGTCTCCACAAGAGCTTGATGTATGCCTTATTTTATTAAGGCATACATCCTTTATTTTCCATGTAGTTTTACTGGCGTGTTACTACCCCCAATTATTCCAATGAAATAATTATGCTACAGCGACAGAATTCGCGGTGGTTGTATATCTACGTTTAATTAAATATCATAAAGGCGTTCGGTGAACTATCGTAAATACTTGGTCTATTATTTACAATAAAAATGTTGACCAGCCACAACTTCATAAACGTATAGCAGTGTTGGGAAGCACTTAAGATTATTAGTCGTATAAAGGTTTTCAACTTATTTTGTCGTGACGAACGAGCAGTGAAGTTTGTTGGTAGAATGCAGAATACATAGACCTAGGCCATAGACGATTCCCTTGCCAAATTCCCTGAATTAATTATAAGCATGTGTCCACAATCACTATCAAATGAAAATAACTTTGAATGGCTAGGAAAATTTGCCTACCCAATGGAGGAGTTATTATCTCACCTCTCCTTCTTTCAACGCCTTTTTTTTAACCATCCCTTGCTGTAATAGTTGGTCGTATCAAAAATTGTTGTCAGACAAATATGTTTGGTACTACACTTACGAGCCCTTAACTCTAGACGGATGAAATATATTTCCAATATAAAATTTATTGTAGTGATATTTTAGTTTATCAAAAAATCCTTCTCCATTTCAAGCTCCTTTCGTTTGATTTAACCATTGACGAACTACTCCCTGACTTTCCATTTCAATATTTTATTTTGCATATTCCTTTTATTAGTGCCAAATTACGGCAGTTATCTTGCCAATAAAACAGCAAATTAATTTTTTTTTTTTTTAACTTTTGTTTGACGATAGTTTTCGGGCATAGGAACTACGAAACAAAAAAAAAATATGAAGAAAATATCCGGAAGTTGCTTTATGGTAACGACAGCAATAGGTAGTCTTTCTTCAAAACCTACCAAAGAGAAAAGTAAAAAATAAATGTGATGATGTGGGCGTTGAACCAAGGCTACATTGTTTGTGTCTTTTTCTAGGCTTTCTTGCGTTTTCCCCCCTCCGCCGGCCACACTGGCCAGTGTTCAAGGT
The DNA here is from genome assembly GCF_032445375.1 of Bacillus rossius redtenbacheri. Classification (NCBI taxonomy): domain Eukaryota; kingdom Metazoa; phylum Arthropoda; class Insecta; order Phasmatodea; family Bacillidae; genus Bacillus; species Bacillus rossius. Next base: position 10,439,392 of record NC_086336.1, on the reverse strand, counting down.
GAGGATGTGAACCGGCTCGCCTTCTGTGACCCCTTACTGCCCCTACGTTGTCCTTGCCACCCCTTTAGAGGGGGTAGTATCCTGGATAACTTTGCTTTCATTGCTAGAGCCACGATTATTGTGTGCATTTATTGGGTAGCAAAGCACAGTGCCTAACAAAAGTTCAAGACCAATATCACAGTAATTATTATTTTTTTTTTACTTTTTACAAGGAAAATCCTTGGAAACCGTGTTCCAAAAGATATGACTTGTAAAACTACAAGGTGGGGCTTTGTAAAATTGCATATAATACAGAGCCCTGCCTTGCAATTTTACAAATTATGTCAATGGCAACAGGGTTTCCAAGAGCTATCCTTGTAAAAGAACAAATTTTTTTTTAAATATGTAGCTTATCTAATATAAAATTACCCTGTTTTTTTTTAAATTTTTAGTTATTATTTCAGGACTATTTTATGAACAGTGCAGACCATGAGACATCTATGTAACCAAAAAACATTGCGATACGAAATTTGATTTTCAAGATAATTTTTTTTTAAATTTACGATACTTTTATGAAAGCATTTATTTTTAAGTATCCAAAAATATCGTTACTACTAAATCATTTTTTTTAGTCTGAGTGTCAATTGTTCCCAGTATTGTATGACGGATAAAGTAATTTTGTACAAGTTATTTTTTGGTGGCTATAAAGGTCTAGCTAGCTCATTCGCCAAAATTTCTATTTAAATCTAAACATACAAATACACTTCATTGTTTTTTCCTATATTTTTAAAAATTTACTAAATGTTTAACTTTTTGTTATTTGTTCACAATAACTTTACATACCTTTAAATACTGGGGAAAAATTGATAATGTTATTAACCAAATAGTTTACTATTTACAAAATTTTTGTTCCTAAAAATGTAAGTATTTATAAAAGTATCCTAAATTAACAAATTAACATTTGATGAAGTGATTTCTAATAAATAAAAAACTAGGGTAATTTTATATAAAATAATTTTGCGGTCTTAAACATTTGTTAAGCACTGTAGACTTAAAAAAAGATATACATCCGCCTCAGGTTAATGTTTGGATTACATAGCTCTTCAAAAGTCCTTGAAGTGCCAGAGAGTTATAAACAAGGGGAAGAAAAAGTTACTCAATCACGTGTAGACCGTTAGGATGAATTACATTGTTTTCAACCAATAAGCAATCTAAAAATGCTTGATTATGCATAGGCAAGTTGAGTCTAACCTGGAGTTAAATTGTGACTGCAAAATAATCGTTGCTGCAGCTATAACATCAATTTTTTTGCTCTTCATTTTAAATAAATTTATAACATTAATTGGTTTTATTATGTGTTAATGGTTATATCAGTTTAATAAGTTATAAATTCATGATATTTAAGAAAAACTTTAAAGCTAATTTATATTTTAATCTAAGCGTAAATTGAGATTACGGTATTTTCTTTTTGTTTATGGGTTCATTTTTTCACAGAGAACTGTATTTTTGATACATAATTCTTCAATCTGCAAAACAGTAGATACCCAAAACTATATAAAAAAATCAGAATTCTTGCATTTGCGAAAAAAAATATATTTTATCATTTTGTTAATCATATTTAAAGCGGTGTTTTACGACAATGGCTACATTTGAACGGTTAATTAATCTGTATACCTCACGATTTCATCTGAGCTCATGCTAGGGTTGAAAAATTAAGTGGCCTTTAGGTTTCTGAAACACATTAAATTAATATTTATAAAGTTAATAAAACATTTTACAAGTAATTAATTATAGATTTATTAAGAATTTATTTACATTTATGATCAAAAACACGAACTGTTAAAGCAAAGGTATTTCGGATACTACCCTTTTAAGGCTGTCATTGCTGTTTTTATTTATTTATTATTAATTTTGCTTTTGCGCACATATTTGACCTGTTAGTTGTACCTACATCCTCAATTTATCCAAGCATGCTAACTTTGGAAAAAGTGTTCGCTGTTTCTCTTGTGTCGGTAAATAACTATAATAATAAAACGAACAAGCAATTCTTAAGAAATAAAAATAACGTCCCTTGTTAGCATATTTAAATTATAAAATGTCATTAAACGCTTATAATGGTTTTAAAATGCTTTATTGTTTATTGCCTTCCGGAACACAGACTTAAAATTTAAACTATTTATTATTCAAACGCTAATGTAAATAATTTTCGATATAAAAACTTTTGGTATGAATCACAATCTTTTTTTTTTTTTTGGAACAATTTTTAGATCAAACAATTGCAAGGAAATAATATATTTTTAGAATATTAAAATAATATTGTGGATGACCTCTTAGAAAGGAAAACTAGAGAAAATCATTATCTAACTAATTAATTTTATTATATATTGTCAATCAGCGCATATATTTATATTAAGTTTCGTTTAAAAGAAATTTAGTAATTTAAATTATTTGATTTACACCAAACTAGAGAAAAAATATACTCTGATAAATATTTGCTGTTGTGGTCTGCAATAAATGATTTATTTATCGATATATACACATATAAACAAGTACGTAGTTAACGTTATTAGAAAAAGGCAAACACGAAAATTTTTATTGTAACTAATAATATTTTTATTTAGCCTATGAATTTTTTTTTCTTGCGATTTAATTATTATTTTATATATCATGTTTGTGATGAGTAATTATACAGTGAAGGCATAAGGCTACTCAACAATTTAACCAGGACAACTAATTTGCCTTTTTTGTGGATGGTAGACATATATTTAAATTTTTTTGTTTAGAGTAACTGAAAATTTTGATAAAGGAAAATTAAAAAAAAACTATATAAAACTGTTAATAGTTTCGGTTATAGGGTGAACGCGCGTTAATTTACGTCACTCCCTCATTACTGAAACTTTAAAGTAAAATAAAACTATTGAAATGTCGGAAAATCCGTTACGCCGTTACTCAAGTGACAGTAAAAAATTTCAACAAAAAAAGACTAAGCTTGAAGAACCTATTTAATAACACCGCGTAGAAAGGATTTAAAGAATTTGAGCAGTCAATTTCCTTCATCGGTCACAAACATAAAACCATGTCAAAATGTAAATTGTACCGCAAGTGCCTTTGAAGTTTTTGATTATAGTATAATTATAAAAAATATGGTTAATGAGCATTTCGTTAGCACTAGTTTTGCAAGTAGTACTAGCTTAATAGTAAACCATTTACTTGTTTCATTTTATTACCAAAATTAAATTAATTATTTTGTATTACCTGAGTAATAATATTTTTCAATCAAACTATAAACATGTATGTCAAGAAAATCAATTTAGGCTATCTTATAAATGGTGTTTAGTTTACATGATTCTTTTTCTTAAACTTAATTTTTGTTTACTAGTGTGAAATATGAATCCAAAGTATCTAAATATTTCTAAAACATATTAATATTTATTTACTAAAAAAAGAATCTCAAAAAAGGGTTATAGTAAACTGTTTGTATTTTTCAAATTTTAATCATCAAGATAACAATTAATAATTACCTGTTTTTAGTTTCCGACTTGTAATAAGCGCATGCAAATAATGGTTTATAGATAAATATGCATAAACTCCCGCATGTATCGCAAATAACACAGTATGGGCATTAGTTGCATGTTTTAGTATGTTATAGCAGGAAGCATGTAATATAATCAAGATCTCATTACCTACCTGTCTTTTGTGTTCTGTGTTTGATGTTATATTAAGAAGAAAAACTGATTGTGTACTTATGTGTTTGTATTTGCTTTCTATTTTTTTTCTTTGCAGAGAGAAGTCATAGCTATGTAAGCTATTAAACTTCTGTAGCATTTCATTCATTAAAAAATTAAATGGCAGCAAAAACATCAGTTTAGGAACAATTGCTTTTTAATTAGTACCTGGTTTGATTAAACTATTTAAAAATATTCTTTTTTACTTTATTTTCAACATTTGCTAACCTATTTTTAATCAAAATTTGAAACACTAGAGCAAAGCTAATTTTTAAAGAAGAAGGTTTGGTTAATTATTTGGCATTATATGGTTATGTAAAGTTGACTTGAAATCACTGCTTATTTTCTTGCTTGTTAATGTACTGTCTAAAGTCTGACGCTACCGGCTTATTCGTAGAACAATAAAAAAATTTAATTTATTTAGCTGCCGCATTCTTGGTACCTTAGCTGACTTGAACATAAATTCCATTTTATGTACTTAATTAACGGGTGTTCTGATCCCAAATATATGTCTATAAGACTGTGGAGACTATCGCGCTGGTGAAATATACCGCGAAAATGCATATTATATATTGGTAGGGACCGGAAAAATTCGCGGGTTCAATGACCTCCAGGATGAACTCCATAGTTCTACGTACACTCGGTCAAATGCCACCCACTCATTGGTTGCTGTCTTGTGAGACGTCCCAACGTAGCAGTCTGTGATTCGATAAAGCTTTGGTTGGGTGTTACTCATTGGCCCAGATTCATCCAGGTGAGTTGTGAGCCAATAACAGAGGCAGCACTGAGGTATAACCTATTTCTATTTTAGCCTATCACGAAATGAATTCGCGAATTTTTCCGGTCTCTATACTATTGGCCTAATAAGCCCACAATTACAGTTCTACCAAGTTCAGGGAAACAGTAGATACCTAAGTGTCGCGGGTTTGATGCATCTGTTGTGACGTGTGATGTGATTATGGCTGTGGCAATGAGAGGGATGAATGGGAGTAAACTAACTGGAGGAAAACCCAACTGCTCACAGTAAAGTTCACCAAGTTTCACGATAGTTGTATAAAATGTGTGGGCATTCATTCCATCGGGTCTCGGTAGGAGGCGAGAGGACTGGTCTTAATTATTTTCAATGTTCGGCTCGTTTTTTTGTTTTGTTATCATCAATCAATAGAGGCAGTGATTTCCCGCGAAAAGATATCCATACCAGTTACGTGTTAAAACACTGTAGTATATTCTGTGTTTCGTGATTGGTTGATTCGAGATGTAATTTTGGACGTAAGCCATTGCTGGTTACAATGTATGTCATAAGTAGAGACCCGGAAAATTCGCGGGTTCATTTCGTGTTATGCTAAAATTCAAATAATTATACCTTAGTGCTGCTTCTGTGATTGGTTCACTTTAAATCTAGAGGACTGAGGGCCAATAAGGGACAATCACTCATAGAAGTGTCGAATCACAGGCCACCCAGTCGAGACGACTCACAAGTCAGCAGCCAATGAACAGTTGGCATTTGCCCGAGTGTGTAGAGGATATTGGAGTCTATCCTGGAGGTCATTGATCCCGTGAATTTTCCGGGTCACTAGTCATAAGAAATCTCAATAACAGACAAAAAAGTTAATAATTCAAATAAATAAACTTGCAAACACAAAGAACATAGGTTAAACCAGCCGATGTCAAAAAATTTAAAACGTAAGCAGCAAAACAAAATGCTGTGGAAAGAATTAGTCAAAATTATAACAGCACACACAGTCACAGTAACAACAAGGACAGTGTATAAGGACAAAATACAACCTTGTACAACTCAACTGCAAACATACGAAAACAACGATGATACTAAACAAATAACGTGGACAACGCAACGACAACACAGACGCGACAGGCGAACCCAGCGATGTGACAAAATGGATAATCTGGTCACCACAGACGGTTTGCGCCTGAGGATGGGAACATTGATATCAGCTCCCGAAACGTCGCAACTGTTGTCTTAGGAAGCCCACTGTGTTAGTCTGTGCTGCAGTCGTTGTTTACTGTCATCGGTGGGTTCGTCTGTTAGCCGCTGTGTTCAATGTTGTTCTCTGTCTTTATACACTGTCCTTGTTGCTACTGTCTCGTTGTTTTAGCCTCCTGTGTCCTCCTATGCCGTAATAATTTTTTTGACCTGTTACATTTACGCAGTTTTCTGTACTACTTGTATTTATAATTTTTTGACTGCGGCTGATTTTAGCTGTTTTCTGTGTGTTTGCGAATTATTTTTTGTAATTATCATTTTTTTTGTCCGTTATTGAAGTATTTTATTACATACAGTGTAACAAGCAATGACATATGTCCAAAATTACACCCCGACACCATCGAAAGAACCATTCAAAGAATGTGATCGGTTAAGTTTATTTAAGTAACACGCCCATAATCGGCACACAAATAACTTCAATTCTGTACGGAAGCAGATGCTTTCTGAAGGGCCTGGCCGAATAAGGCTAAGACTTCCCTAGCAGACGGCTGCCAATCACAATGCAGACACACCGTATTGTATTATAGTTGTCAATTAGATTGTTTCTCGAGAAAATCACTGCCTCTAAAAATTATGTGATAATATTTGAAATATTTAAATCTACTGACAAATATTGACGAGTTTAGGAGATACAAATTCATAATCATGCCTTTCCCGGGACTCAAACCCAGAAGGTCCCTTCGCACCAACCGCCGGGTGAATTAAATTGCGTTATGGAGTTCTGCGATCACGAAATCACCTAGACCATTTTCCAAAAAAAAATTTTTTTTAAATATTTTTAATGATTTTTTGACTGAAAGTAAACAGTACGCGAAAATTGAAAAACGTTCAGATTAGCAACATTGTCAAAGACTTTCATACGAAGAGGGTACCTCAAATATTCGGAGTGCTTTTCATTATTCCAGGTAGCTTCATATTCTAAGAGATTTCTCCCTGTTTCGACTTGTTTTCCCCGGGATAAAGATGCAAGTATAAGTAATAAGAGTTTTTTTTATGTGGACTTGATAATATGTTTTTTTTTATTGACAATCCCAAATGATTCCTACCAGATCATGCCCAATTAAAGCGAGATATTTTTCAGCTGTGAAGAACACACTAGAATGAATTCTCAACCCTGAAGATGCCTGCTGCTATGAGAGCTAAACTTCAGTACGGCGCATAATTTCAATAAAGCTCACTCCGGAAATGGCAAAGAGGGTTGTTGCGTGAGCGTATTTAACAATGTGGAATGCAGTGAATCTTTATTTTTTTATTTACCCTCCGGATCTGGGGACCAGGTCTGCCAATCCGACGGCAGGATTGGCGGGGGAAACAGAAGCTGGCTATGCGCGTGCGTGTGTGCGCGTGCGTGTTCGCGGGTGTTTACAGCACTGCCGCGGCTCGTCGTTTATTGCCCCAGCTCTCGCATGGTTTGTGTGCCCGTGGGGAGGGGAGGGAGGGGTTCCTGCCCACCTCGCGGCCAGAAGCCCAAGCAAAACAAACATGGACGAGGCCGGCTCCCGCGCGGCCCGAAAACGTATCCTGGGATTAAAAAAAAAAAAAAGAAAGAATTCGCGATGGCGTTTGCCGACGAGACGACGGGTGAACTTATGGATAGAGACTGGAGAAATTCGCGAATTCATTTCGCGATAAGCTAAAATACAAATAGTTCTACCTCAGTGCTGCCTTTTTTATTGGCTCACAACTCACCTGGATGAATCTGGGCCAATGAGAAACACCCAACCAAAGCTTTATCGAATCACAGGCTGCTACGTTGGGACGTCTCACAAGACAGCAGCCAATGAGTGTGTGCCATTTGACCGAGTTTACGTAGAACTATGGAGTTAATTAACGCGCGAATTTTTCCGGTCCCTAGTTATTCGACAAGTCTTGAAGGACTATGAGCCGAAGAGAAAGAACAAGGGGAAAAAGTTAACATATGTGGCCCGGTGAGAGGTGAATTGACGCACCAGCTAATGAACGCATGACATTGACATTATTACGCACGTATTTGTGGTATCCAGCCTGGCAACAAAAATATTGCCAACTTTACGAGGTATGATCCAAAAATGCGGCGACGGAATTTTTTTAAGTAGCCACTGTTGAACGCTACTACAATTTTGAATTTTTTTAAACATACGTAGCATTTAATTTTTTCTAATCATTGCCACTTCTTATAAGAAGAACTTGTATTTAAATGCGTAGTAATTTAACGGGCTAGTCTGCTTCTTTCCAATTTCTTGAAGAAAATTCTGACATTAATGTTATACTTAAATGAAAGGATTGTTTTTAAGTACTGAAATGCAACACGTATTTTTGGATGACAATTTTTCTGTAGATTTATACTTTTTGGTTAAACAATAGTCTAATGATTTATAAAAAGATTAACTTGTTATGTCAACAAATAGTCCAATGTTGTTTTTTTGGTCACTGTGCTGTATGTATTTAAAAATCAACAATTCTTAAAAATTTGTGATGTTGGTATAACCAAAGGTGATATAGCTATATGTATAAAGCCGAGATAATTTAGGCTTGAATTTTACTCTAGGCTAGCCTCAACTTGATTATATATAATAAATATTTTTAAGAGTGTTCACTGTTCTACAACAAGTTCACGTCCTTTTCGAAAATTTTATTGAAAAATATAATTTTCACTTTATTGTAGATTATTATTAGAGACCCGTGAATTTCGTGGATTCAATGACCTCCAGGATAGACTCCAATATCCTCTACACACTCGGACAAATGCCAACTGTTCATTGGCTGTTGTCTTGTGAGTCGTCTCGACTGGGTGGCCTGTGATTCGACATTTCTAGGAGTGAGGGTCTCTAATTGGCCCTCAGTCCTCCAGATTAACAGAGAACCAATGACAGAAGCAGCACTAAGGTATAATTATTTGAATTATAGCATAACCCGAAATGAATCTGCGAAATTCACGGGTCTCTAATTATTATTAATTTTATGCTCAATAGTATCTACAATTTATAAAAAAAATAACTGCTATATCTTAGAACAAAACCGCCGTTCAAAAATAATGCAAGCGCATATTTACTGATCTATCACAAGTAGTAATGAACTGAAATGACCGATCCCACTAAATAAATGCAGTGTGTTAAAGGCCATCATGCCTTAAAAAATTGGATCCACCTGTGTGGTTTATTCAAACAAATATTTTATTACACGAGAAATTGCTACTTCGGCTTAAAATATTTTGTCGTATAAAGTTAATGGTTTTTGAAGCCTCCTCCTATATCTAACACAAAGGGATCCAGAAGGAATAACATACGTTATTATTAGAGACCGAAAAAATTCGCGAATTCATTTCGCGATAGGCTAAAATACAAATATTTATACCTCAGCGCTGCCTCTTTTATTGGCTCACAACTCACCTGGATGAATCTGGGCCAATGAGAAACACCGAACCAAAGCTTTATCGAATCACAGGTTGCTACGTTGGGACGTCTCACAAGACAGAAGCCAATGAGTGGGTGGCATTTGACCGAGTGTACGTAGAACTATGGAGTTCATCCTGGAGGTCATTGAACCCGCGAATTTTTCCTGTCCCTAGTTATATGAGAAGTCTTGGACGACCAGTAGCCAGTTGTAGAATCTCATAGGAAAACAGCTGACTGAACCACGTACGACCCGGTGAGAAGGGAAGGCGTGCCAGTAGACAATGTGCTCAAGACATCGACCGGGTCACGAACACACGAGTGAATTCCAGCCCAGCACCAGGAAATACAGCGAATTTTAAAGCTCCATCCTTACCGTTGACAAGACACAAGACCCAATTAAATTGAAAAATAAATAAATCTAGAAGATTACAATTCTTGACTGTGCTGATTAATTTTATATATTTATAGAGAACAAAAATATTGTAAAATCTTCTCTGGTATAAGAATATAAAATGTTCCAGAAAGACTATAAAGATTTGGTTTACAAAATACCAAATCGTTTCCACTGAAAAACAGTAAAAAAATATTTCACACTAAAATATTCTTTTGAATGAAGTAACCATAATATTTTATTTTATATCTACTAATATAACAGTGTATTAAAGAATTACGAATTATTTGATTTCCGGCGGAATTCCTAGAATAAAGGGCCATGGTTTCCATGACGTATAGGATAGACTCCACACACTAGGGCAAATGCCACCTGCTCATTGGCTACTGACTTGAGTGACCTGACAAATGGGATGCTTTCGATTTGATACTTCCTTGGCTAAAGATTTTTTGCTTTCATGGCCCTTCAGATAAACCGTGAGCCAATCAGAGAAGAAATAGGTAGGTATATAAAGTTGCATGTGTTTGGATTCCAGCAAAACGCGAAATGAATCCCCGAATTTTCTGGTCCTTAACGAACTAACGTTATTCTGGTTCATTACCAGCGGGGCGTTACCGTAAACAGGTAGAGATTCTTAAGGTGCACTGTAAATATTTGTTTGTACTTTTAAAAGGATAGTCCTTGGAGACTCCGTTGCCAACGATATCAGTTGTAAAATTGCAAGGCAGAATTTTGTACAATAAGTAGGGGCAGGAAATTTTTACGAAAAAATCTGAACGCCTACTAGACTGCAACAAGGTATTCCCACACCAGCGGTTTCTTCCTTGTGATTGGCGGCCGTCTGCGAGAAAAGTCGTTGCCTTGTTTGCACGAGCCACCAAGGACGAGTTTGCTTCCACACTGAATTAGCGTGATTGGTTGTTGTAACAATCGACATGCACCTCAACTCACGCAATCACGAAAAACAGACGATGCTACAGTGTTTTAACTTCCAGCTACTCTCGGGATCTATTTGCGACATTTTCATGGCCCTAACAAAAATTTGTAATTTTACAAAGCTCTGCCTTGCAATTATACAAGTAATATCGATGGCAACAGAGTTTCAAAGGATTAACGACCTTGTGGCAAGTACATTTTTTTACAGTGTGATCCTTAGGGACCGGAAAAATTCGCGGGTTCAATGACCTCCAGGATGAACTCCATAGTTCTACGGAAACTCGGTCAAATACCACCCACTCATTGGCTGCTGTCTTGTGAGACGTCCCAACGTAGCAGCCTGTTGGGTGTTTCTCATTGGCCCAGATTCATCCAGGTGAGTTGTGAACCAATCGCAGATGCAGCACTGAGGTATAACTATTTGTATTTTAGCCTATCGCGAAATTAATTCGCGAATTTTTCCGGTCTCTAGTAGGGGCAGGAAAAATTCGCGAATTCAATGACCTACAGGGTAGACTCCAAGATCCCCTATGCACTCGGACGAATTACATCTGCTCATTGGCTACTGACTCGTGACACCTATTAACTAGAATATTTTTGATTCGATATTTCTTTCATTGAGGATTATTAATTGGCTCTGAGTCCTTCAGACAACCTGTGGTCCAATCACTGAAGCAACACAAAGTGAAACACATTTGGATTCTAGCATATCGCGAAATTAGACAGCGAATTTTTCCGGTCTCTAGTGATCCTGTTTCCCCGAGCAGAGCTTGATCGTCCTTAATGGCCCTGACGCCTGGGGTCGGCAACCCCGCCGGACGGTTCCTCGAAGGACCCGCACAAAGCGGCGACGAGGCCACGCCCACCAGCCCGCCACGTGCGGCGCGACGAGACGAGAAACTGCTATCGCGACACCCCGGCCGCTCAAAGGCGGCGCCGACAAGGCCACAGGATGTCGCCGTGGTTTTCCCGCCCTCGCCCGAGCCCCCTTCACCCCTCCCCGGGTGTGGGCGGCCGGCGCCCGCTTTCATCGCGCGCGCGCGTGTGGCAACACGCGGCTTGCGAAACACCCGCTCGCAGGTCCCGCCAGACGCCCAGCACCTTCAGTAGGGACAACATAAGTCACTTTCCGTATTGGAGTGTAAACATCATCGGTAGGAGTAACATCGTGAACGAAACGGAAGTCGCATGGAACGGAAATGTGTAACCACGGTCCTGCTATCTGTGGCTGAGACCGGAAAATTTCGCGAATTCATTTATCGATAGGCTTGAAATACAAATAGTTATACCTCAGTGCTGCCTCTGCTATTGGCTCACTACTCACCTGGATGACGCTGGGCCAATGAGAAACACCCAACCAAAGCTTTATCGAATCACAGGCTGCTTAGTTGGGACGTCTCACAAGACAGCAGCCAATGAGTGGGTGACATTTGACGGAGTGTACGTAGAACTATGGAGTTCATCCTGGATGTCATTGAACCCGCGAATTTTTCCAGTCCCTACTGATGGTGGGATACCAAAATTCACAAAGACAAATGGTAACTTTATACTTTTAAAATTTAATAAATTTAAGCAATATTAAATAAATCCTTGTTTAAAATGAGGATAGAAACCGGTGTTTAATATTTTTTAATAGTTTTTTCGCTTTTATCGGATCCGTTTTATTACATACATTTATCTTTTCGCTTTTCAAATCCAATGGTTCCATAATAGACATATTCTAGCGGCGGGTGCAGAAACTACTAGTGATTCGCAAAACAAAATTTTCATACATTTATCACGCTCGGTCTTATTTTAAAGATTTCAACATTTCATTTTGTGTCCGAGTTTCGTATTATAAGTTTATTTACCACATGGGAAGACATACAATTTTTAGATTTTGTCGAGTACTGAAACACTCGCTCACACTTTTATAATGTTATAAATTCTTCGTTGATATAGCCTATCTATAAATAAAAAAAAATCATTAACGTTTTTTTTAAATTTTAGTTTAAAATCTTATAATACCTAATCATATGTGAATGATTATTGCAAAACCAAAATTATTGTTGTAATAAATTTCTCCTTGAGTATAAATAATTTATTTCTAATAGAATTCCTGAACATTTTTATATATTTTATCTACCTTTTTTCCAATATAAGTCTTTTCGGACCCCAAATAATGATTCAAATATCAATTGCGGTAAAGAAGTTTAGTAGGCTACTAGTACTTTAGTACCAAACATCATTACGTTTACCCTACAAATCGTTTCAAACCTTTGGTATGTCCTTTAGTCGTTTTGTAAGAGTCACAATATATAGGTAAATTTTTTTATGTCGTACACCCTACCTAATTTTGTAGTGATGGAAAAATAATTTTTTTGTCCCAGGAACCACTTGTTAGTGACGAATAACTTTCCTGTTACTAACAACTAGGGACCTGAAAAATTTTACGAGTTACTTTGACGTCAAGCTAAAATTCAGAGTATTATGTTTTCTCTACCAACATTTGCTTTTCCATTAACTGATTTCTAAGTGAGAAACGTTTCGCTCTCATTAATCGGCTCTCCTGATTCGCTTACTTCTCTCCTAGCTAAGCACCATGCATGCGGAGATATCTGCGCCAATTAAAATTTCGCAACAGAAGAAGTTATAGAGTCACAAAAAAAAAATAAGCAGCCAATATTTATAACCACGATTATTTCGTGGATTTATTTTATTCCAAGCTATACTCAATTTATCACTATGAAGTAAATTCTTTTTAATGTCCATTGTCCACAGGCTCTCTGGTTAGCTGAGATGTGATAGATTTAGTTAAGCACATTGTGATACTCTTGGGAAAGGTTGTTCCATCTAGTTAATTATGTTTCAGTCCATAATCGTGCCATGTTTGTCTTCTCCTGGGGGATATAAAGCCACTGACAAAATTGCAAAACAAATAATTATCTAGGCATGTGCAATAAGTGCAAAGGAAACCATATTGTGTCACTATATCAACAACATAGGCTGAACCACCCTGATTTTGTTGAAAAGTTGGTTTTAGCCTGGTAAATAGAGACCCGAAAATGTCGAGGATTCGTTTGACATCAAACTAATATATAAAGCCTTATGTTTTCTCTACCGATGTTTGATTTTCCATTGGCTGATTTCTAAGTCTCTCCTAGCTAAGCATCGTTGGTTCACTGTCGTATAGAGGGACGTGTCCAAATAATTGCGGTCCAATCATTTATTGATAAAGACTTAAAAATTCGCGGATTCATTTCGCGATAGGCTAGCATCAAAATACATTTGCCTTAAAGCTGCAAATGATTGGGTAACAGCTTATCTGAAGGACACTGGGTCAATTAAATACCTTCAATAAAAGAAGTATCGAATCACGAGCATCCCAGTTAACAGGTGTCACGAATCAGTAGCCAATGAGCAGATGTAATTCACTTGCGTGCATAGAGGATAATGGAAACTATCCTATAAGTTATTGAAAACGTGATTTTTTCCGGTCTCTATTAATACATTGCAGTCAATGGAAAATACTCAACCAAGGCTGTGTCGAATCACATGCCATGACGTTGGGACCTGTCAAAAGAACGCAGTCTCAATGAAAAAGTGACATTTATCTGAGTAAACGTAGAGTTATGGAGTACATCCGAGAGATCATTATACCCGCGAATTTTTCCAGTACCTACTGATAAAGCATAAAGCGAATTTTGCAGATCAGAAATGCAGAAAATAATATTTCCATGGTTATAGTGAAAGCATTCACCCACTGATCAAAGAAAGCGCGGAGTTGTTCGAACTGCAAATTCATGGGATGGCAAAGGGTATTTTTCTAACTTCACAATCTATCCTACTCGGTTAAAAACAGTGGGGGCACTGTAAAAAAAAAAAGAATTTTTTTTTTGGAATGTGATAGCTGTAGAAAGGCGTTAAGAAAAATGCGTGGTATTGGAGCATTTAAGTCCTTATCTTTATAATACTAATTTCCATGTCTCATTTGTAGAGAGCGGAAAAATTCGCGATTTCAATGATCTATAGGATAGACTCCATGATCCTCTATGCACGCGAGAAAATTACACCTGCTCATTGGCTACTGACTCATGACACCTGTTAACTGGGATGCTCGTGGTTAGATACTTCTTTTGTTAAAGGTTTTTCATTGGCCGAGTATCATTCAGATAAACTGTGGCCCAATCACTGATGCAGTAAAAAGGAAAACGTTTTTGGATTCTAGACTATCACGAAATGTATCCGCGAATTTTTAGGTCTCTACTCATTTTTTTTAACCTTAAACAGTTTTTTCTCTTCCTTTTGCAGGCTATAAATGCACACTCGAAGATGTTGTGAAAGTAAGCAGCTAACCTAAAACTCTAACCCAAAATCTTACCTAACTAATACAATTTGTTAAAATATTTCAACATAATGATTAATAATCCTTCAGTGATGGGTTGCAAATGGAACTTACAAGAGTTCTGACTTGGTTAAGACACGGTCAAGTGGGAGAAATTTTTTATGTTAAGGATTTTGTTTATATTGGATATAATTCGTCTCATCGTTAATTATGCCGTAATTACTGTACAAAATTCCAATAGTATTAAAACTATGAAAGATACAACTGCGTTGTAATTGAATTAACTACAGAATTGAACACTTTATAAATTAGCTCAAGGGTGATTATTAGAGACTGCAAATTCGTATAATTATCTGGTACTAGGATAAACTCCATACGCTTGTTCACGAAAAGGTCTGTCAATTCTCCACTGGTTGTTGCCACGTGTTACCTTCCCGCCGTATGGCATGAGATTGGGTCATTTAAATTTTGTTAAAATAAATATTTTCATTAGTTTCTTGTTCCCCTCGGCGTGTAAAAAGTAACTACCTGTTATCAAATAAGAACGCGGTTAAATTGCAACATTTTTTGCGTTCTAGCATCTCCCCAAATGAAAATACAATTTGTCAAGACTCTAGCAATTATTGAAACTTTTCTTTATGATGGAAAAAAAAAACAACTACACTGTGCGTGTGTAACTCTTCTGTCAGTCACTGGGAATACGGTCACCGCTTGTAGAAGTAATAGAAAATTCAATTCCACCAAAGCACAGCTTCATTCCTCCGCGCATAGATGTCGCGACGTGCATGATTCTCGCTCACCCTCGGCCGAATCTGCTTTCCTTCGCGATCGTCGTCGGGTCAGGGGTCAGGGGTCAGGGGTCGCGCGTTTTGGTAGAGGGGGAGGGGGAAGGGGTCCGCAAGATAAACGCGTCTCCCACCAGCCACTCTCCCCCTCCCTCGTCAACCACTACCCCGTGGAAGCTATTCACACCCCTCGTTCCCAGTCTGCCGCACGCCAGCTCAGGGTGTCCGACCTTTTTGGGTGACGCCGAACTCTGGAGTGTAGGTTGTTTTAGGAGTGGAACTTCTTTGCTGAGGGCACTACAATTTTCGAACGTTACGAAAAGTCCGAACGCATGAGGGGAATAGTTACATACTTGGCGGGGGAACCGGTAATGGAGGAGACGGCAGGTGAGAGGTTGAAATGGCAAATCATACTTGCACACTTGCATGATTGCACACTCGAATACTTGCACACTTCCACACTTGCAAAATCGCTTACTTGCTATTTTTTATCTATGACTAGAGACCTGAAAAATTCGCGGGTTCATTAAGTGCTATGCTAAAATTCAAATAATTATACCTTATTGCTGCTTCTGCCATTGGTCTGGAGGACTGAGGGCCAATTAGAGACAATCACTCATATAAGTGTCGAATCACAGGACACCCAGTTGTGACGACTCACAAGTCAACAGCCAATGAATATTTGGCATTTGCCCCAGTGTGTAAAGGATATTGGAGTCTATCCTAAAGGTCATTGAACCCGCGAATTTTTCCGGTCTCGATCTATTACATCTACCAACCAAAGAGAATTATGTTTTATATACCTAATAATATAATAAGCAAGAATTTTCACTTCTGTCGTGTAGGCCTAAGGTCTCCACGCACACATTTGTTTTATAATTTTTGGCGTCTCGTCAATAGAAACACGGTTATTTCGCAGATTCATCACGTGTCAAAATAGACTTGAAGCACATATATGTCTGCTCCACGTTGATGATCGGACTACAGTTCTCTCGATCCTGAGACAGTTGTAAACAAGGAGTGGAGGTGTTTTCCCAATCACGAGTAACCTTCCCTAGACAGATTTAACTACATACGTACAGGCAAGTTAAGTCCAGCCTGGTATTAAATAAACCCGTGAAATAATCGTGGTTATTATCTTCAAAAACGACGTCTTCAGAGACGGATTCACTCAGTGAATGAAATTTTTTGTAAGCAATTCCTCCGTGGTATCAATACCAGAATTTGTCATGAGTGATTTCAGGAAACAGTGGGGATCTTATATCAGGTTGGTTGGTCCGCTACTCTATTCCTATTTCTCAGGAGTGCGCACTCCTCACTCCGTTTAAGGGTAGGTAGCCTAAATAGGCTTTTACGTCACATGTTCTCAGACGACTGGCCATGTGGAATTAATATGTGCTCCAAAACAATAAAACACCAAATAATCAATCATAACTTTAGAGTCATACATAGAGTCTTGAAACCATGTATCCTTTGAGAATAAATTTGAGGAATAATTCTTAAAATTTATGAGTGAAAAATTATAGTATATTTTACCAGGTTATAACATCTCTGCGATAAAGCTTTACGCCTAGCAGGTTGGTGACAGAATAAAATGCAATAAAATCAACAACATAAATGACAGCATGAGCAATCATTCAAATCTAACTCATTGGCTAAAGAGGTAGGACACGACCTTTGAGTCATGCATGAACCATATGATCTCATTTCCTGTTGGGGGTCAAAAGGATCCCACCACTTATACGGCATTCTTGTTCGAAGGAACACATAATATTTTTTTCACCACTTTTTACATCGTTATAAAAGGCAGGAGGTTGCTTCTGTCAGGATTTTTTACTCACTTATGCGTGCCAAAATTGTAAAAAAAAATTATTGATTCTCCATGAAATATTCTAGCATTCTAAACTACTTTGTTTAATTAATTCTTAGAATGAATTTATTACTTTAAAATAGAGGCCTATACATATCTTCTTTTCATTTTTTGTGTTTTAGAACGAATAACTAAACTGCGACCTGGATAAATGTGTTTTTATCATTATATTAAATTTAAAAATAATTTACAGATTAGAAATATCGTAATAGAGATCCCGCAATTTCTTAATCATTAACACATAAATGTACTGGACAATAAGCTTAAACATAAATGGTCCTGTAAAATACTTGTTACCTTGACCCAAAACCTTCTTTAGTTAATATATAATTTACTTTATTTTGGTTAAGTACCTAAGATTTTCCTGTTTTTGATTACTTGTGCATAGGGTTTCCTTTAAAAATTTACTTATTTAAATTAAAAAAGTTTAGAAAAAAATAATTTTTCATACTTTTGTTTAAATAATAATTTAAAGTTAAGCTCAATAGTTTTTTTAAATTAACTTTTTTTAAGTATGAGTAATGTTCAGTAGTTCTTAGTTAAATAAAATTAAATGCTGAAGGTAGATGTTTTTAAATTGGGATTTAAACCTGAAATAATATACATGTTACTTTAAACTGAACACTGAATCACGCACAAGCCGGAGACAGATGTTTAGGTGTAACCACTTTTTTTTTTCGTAATCGTTTGTCTTAAAATTCCAAGATATCAGCGTTTACTTAATGTAAGCAACCCAAGTGAAAACTCCTTTAGATACAGCGGTGAACTGCGGATTGCATACATCCAGGCGCTAGATGAGCATTCTTTTCAAAGAGTAGTTACCATTACTGTTTATTATTTGTTTAAAGAATTTTATAACTATCGCAGTCGTGTATTGAGGTGGCGCAGTTGTAAGATCTGGCCTTATACTTCAGGAGACCTGGGTTTAAATCCTAGTTCAATTATCCCTGTTTTCCTGAAATTACTTCAGGCAAATGCTGCGATGATTCCTTCTCCAGTACCATAGAACAGTAAACTTGAATTAATCTGCCTCTAGCGACTTTGCTCTCGGGAGACGCAAAGTAGATGAACGGAGAAAAATCTATTTAAATAAATGTCTAGCCCTGCTGAACATATTCTTTCACCGCTAGAAATAAACCTATAAACAATGGGTAAATTCATTCTTAATATATCTTGATTTCTGATGTCGCTTGAAAAACGAACATAATTCTTGAACTGCATGATTACACATTTTTTTAAATTACAATTTTTCACAGCTCATATGTCCAGTATACACAAACAATAGGCAGGTATTAAATATATTTAATTGTTAATTAATTATTTTTTAATTAACTTCTCGCTATTTTTAGAAGGTAAACGTTTTTATTTTCTTAATTATTTGTGTTATGAATTTGTATGAAAAATTAATACTAAATAATGCTTGTTACGTAAAAGAAAGTAAATTTTCATGCCAAATTTGTTTTATTTATTTCTAAAATTTAAATTAATAAATTCTACATTCTGCGTTTGTAAAAACGATTTCATGTTTTCTTCAACTATGTGTGAGTTCCTGTGGCAAAAGTTGACTATAAAACGTGGTAAGCATAAAGAGTACTCAACACGCAAACTTTAACACATGTTCCTTTGTTAAGTGTAACGTATAAAATAAAAAAACACTTTAAAATATAATTTTAAGTAAAATAGATGAAAGAAAAGATTACCATGAGTATTAATATTTTTCTCAAAAACCAATTATCCGTCCTCAACATGAACTATCAAAAAGTTTATATTTTAAAATTATTTGTCACCATATTCAAGGGAGAAAAATTGTAGGAATACACATATTCTGAGAAATTTTAGTACTTTAAATAATAAGTACCTAATACGGAATCATAGAAATGGTATAATTAACTTAAAATTTTTCCCCCTGTAAGGTACATCTTTTTGCCTGAAGTTGCCCATTGTTATTTAAAAACCATGCAAGTCCACCTTATAGTCTATTTTTTCTTAGCTATAATAATTAGCTATAATTTTTTATAGTACGGTTTAAAAAATGTTACTTTATACTATTTTTAATACGTATTGCTTCCAAAGGAATATTAACCACATATGATATTTGTCAGTTGAGAATGTAACAATTAAAAATGTCTACTGAAAATAGGTAAAAAAAGTTATATTTATCTCTTCTCAGAGTTTCGATGATTTTTTATTTGAAATAATGTAACGAAAATATTTTCAAATAAATGTTAGCCCCGTAGGCTTTAGTTCATATGAAAATAACTAAAATTTAAACTCATTATAGGCACTGCGTAGATTGCGAGACATCAGATAACCCTAGCAAAAATTCCATTTTAAAATTATTTCTTTTTTTTCTACGCTAAAGTTTTGTATACTTTGACTTAGCTTTATAAATTAATTTCTGAATTATAAATTTTTATTGTGTAAAATTTCTTTACTAATTGGTGCTGAATACCGTGACTAATATCATATTTGAATTATTTCGTTATAATTAGGCGGGTTTAATTATTACTAGGGACCGGAAAAATTCGCGGATTCAATGACCTCTAGGATAGCCTCCATTATCCTCTGTACATCTCAAGTAAACACGCATGTTCATTGGGTTCTAAATTGTAAGGCGTCTCCACTGGGTAACTTGTGATTCGACGCTTCTTTGGTCGATAGTCTCTCATTGGCCCAGAGAGCTGCAGTTAAACTACGAGCCAATAGCAGAACCAGCAGAATTGTACACATGTTTGAATTTCAGCCTATCACGAAATGAATCCGCCGAATTTTTCCGGTCTCTAATTATTACACAAGCGATAACGCCGTGTGGACGTGAAAGCTAGCAAGGCGGCGATCGCCTAACGGTCAGCACCGTGGCCGTTGACAAGCGACTAGGGAGAGGTGGATGAAGCGCAGTCCGCGCAACGGGAAAACAACACCGGTTCGATTCTCTCCGCGGGGAGAGAAGACGCGGGAGAGAGAGAGATGGTAAAAAAAAGCGCCCGTAGCGCCAGGGCGAAGCTGTTTGCGCTGCCGGCCGCAGGATAGCGCGCGCGTCGCAGGGTGTGATAGCGACTTCATGAAGGAGGGGAGCGAGGGGTAAAGATAGATAGTGCGCGAAGGGGGGAATCGAGGATGACGAGGAGGGGGGAATCCCAAGCGCGGGTAGGGGAAGGGAAACATCGCCGGGCGAAGGGGAAAGGAGCGTCGCGTAGGCAGTCGGGCCGCGGCTATGCGCGCAGGCGGTAGGTGGGGCGTTTCAAGCATTTTTCCTCCGCGGCTAGCCTTTTACGTACGCGCGTCATTCCAAAGGGCAAGAAAATCCTCAGAGCACGTTAATAAAATCCTAAAAAATTTTTTTACACGTAGGAATTCCGGCTTGCAAAACATCTCGACCTCCGAAGTTCGAAGAGCATAATAAAGGCCAGCTATTTTCAAAGAAATAAATATTTGAACCCCTTTGACAGTGCTGCGAAATTTAGACACGTTAAAAAAAAAATATAGCGTTCCAACGATCCTTCATAACTACGTTCTACGGGCCACGCAAGCAGCTGCCATCGGCTACCTTCAAGAGACTTCCTTCAGCTCCGGAGTGACGAGGTGGCTATCACGTGGCCAAAAATAGTGCGCAGACGCAAGTTACGCGAGTGGTCCGTGGCAACCTGCCTGCTGCGAGCACACGTGTGTTGCCTTTCGAAGACTCCCGTCAAAAACGTCCAGAGTCGGAACTCTCTGTCACCCTCCTCACTTTGCTCCTTCAAAGACGGGAGGCAACGTATACATCTGGTCTCTCCCGAGCCTCGAGCAGAACTGAAATGACCCGCGGTCCTCTTTTCAACCCTTCCACCGTTTAACTTTCCCTCCGAAACGATTTTTTTTTTTTGTGTGTCGTTCCACCCTTGAAGAGGGTTGCGGGATGGGACATCGCCCTGTTTTCAGGTAACCTAGTTTTGTCGTGCTTTGCTCTTTCAACCTGACTCCTTGTCAGGCATAAATAATCTGAGTTCGTTCTCCTTAACCTACTTCTGTATTCACTACTCGGTCTTCTTTCAACGACCGGCGCTTCGAAGGTAGAAAGTTAAGAAACTGAAGTTTTTGCTGTCAAAGTAGTGGCTTGTCTACTAGTTGATTTTTTAAAAGATTTGTGGTACTGTTTGTGACGTGACAATTTGTTGGTAATTAGACCTGTGGAGTCATCATCATGCATACTTTCTCGAGGACGAAGTAGTTCTGTGATCGTGTAAAGTGTAGCTGTGTTAATTTGGCCGCACTTATTGTCGAGGGGGAAAAACATGCAGAGTTTGACTTGAAGAAGAGTTGTGATGGATTGGTCACGTGTGTGCTGAGTGACTTGTGCGGAGAAGCGATTCTAAAGTCCTGCTGTTGTTTTTTTCTTGTCTGTTTTCCGTCCGTCCCGCCTCCACCGATCCGGCGCCACCCCACCCGCCCCCACCTGCATGGCCTCGCCGCCTCCCCCACTGCTGCCAACCATGGCGCGCCGCCTCTGCTGACGGCTCGGCCCCCGCCCGCCCACCTAACTCACCATCATCATCGCCGACGCGGGCCTCGACGTGGCCGGCGCCACGTTGTACGACGTCCACCATGCGGCGGCGGCGTCGGCGGCGGCCCCAGCGCCGGGAGTGGGCTCCAGCTCCGGGGTCACGTGGTGGTCAATGATGAACGGCGGCCTCTACGAGGAGAGCCCGCCGCCGCCGCTGCAGCAGCCGGGCGCCGCCGCCACTCCGCTCGGCAACACGTCGCCCGCGGCGCCGCCCCCGGCCACCACGTCCGCCTCCTCCACGTCCCCGTCCTCCGTCTCCAGCAACAACAACAACGGCGGCGGCGGCGGCGGCCCGCTGCACATCCCCGCCAAGCGGCTCGGCTACGGCGACTGCCCGGAGGCGGCGGGAGGCGGCGTCATCCGGCACTCGCACCACGGCGCCCAGCCCTGGAGCTACAGCCCGGCGGCGGACACGCACCACGCCAGCGCCGCCGCCACCGCCTTCGAGCCGGCCGGCCTCAACCACCACCAGTACCCCCGCCGCCGCCGCCCCCACCTACTACAACCTGGCGGCGGACGCGGCGGCGGCGGCGGCGTCGTCGGGCCGCAAGGCGACGGCGCTCGCCTTCTGGAACCCGGGGGCGGCGGGGGCGGCGGCGGCCGCGCCCGAGTACAAGTACAACCCGGCGACGGGCGCCGGCGGCGGCGGCGACCCGGCGGGCGTGTCCTCCTGCCACCAGGCGTCCTTCTCGCAGGGCTGGGCCTGCAACTACGCGCCGTACGCCGCCTCCAGGCACCACCCGCACCACGCGGAGGCGCACCACCACCAGCCGCCCGTGCCTTACCTGACGCCCGCCGACGACCGGGGGCGGGCCGTGGCGGCGGCGGCCATGGCGGCGGCCGAGGGCTTCCAGCACGACGGCTACGGCCTGCGGAACTACGGGGGGCCCGAGCCGGTGCCCTCCACCCCCTACCCGCCCCCAGGTAAGTGGGGCTCGAACCACGGTCTTGCCTTCCCTGCTTATATGGCCACCAACAACAATATTTTGAACACCCAGTAGCTGCAAGAAAGGAGATATATCACTACTGGGTGTTTCAAAATATTTATGTTCTACCTGTACCTTTCCTACATTTCCTGTGTTTTACTGTTGAAGTATTATTCTATGTTTTTAGTTGAATTTTAAAAAGTTGAGAATTTCTTAGTTAATATTTTACAAAGGAAAGAGTATTTTTATGCATATTCATTTTGAAGTTAGGTGGCAATTTCCTCGTCGATAAACACTTACACATAAAGGTTTTTTATTAAGAATCTTTTTGAATTTTCTTGGCCGTATTTACTTTTTTGAGTTACTTTAGTTAAATACACTATTTTCACGGTGAGTATGCTTGGTTAAAATTTGTATCCTCAGCTCCATTACCAGTATTTTTTTTACCCTTTTTTTTTATATGGTTTATTAGGATTGTTTTCTCTTCAATCACTTCTGTTATTACCTTCAGGACACTTGCGAAAAGATACAATTATTTCGAAGAGGGAACAAAAGAGGGGAAGGTGTAAGGGAAGAAGGAGGGGTGCAGAGGAGATTCAGCACTGAAAAGCGTGAGCGATCGATTTCCACTGCCTCCCCTCTTTACTACCCCCTCCCCTTCAACAACCCCGTCATCCACCCCCCCCCCCCCCAGCCCCTTTGCCATCATCGTGCTGATCGGCCGCGGGTAAAAATGAAGTAGAATACGTTTCCAGTGGCGACTCAGTGTTTGTCAGATGTGCAGCAACCCCCTTTTCCCCTACCTCCTTATGATGCGAATTCATTATCTTAGTGCAGCTTGGTGAAATATATATTTTTTTCCCACACGTTTGACATATTTACTGTTTTTTTTTTTACAAATAAGTACCTTATTATTATATTAGGTTATGCAAACCAGTAAAAATCTATTCAATGCCTTAAATTAACATGCTAGGAAGAAGAATGCACTGATAATCATTTGCTGTAATAGTGGAGAAATTATAATTATTTCACAAATTTCTGTTTTACTGTTATAATTTTAAAATTTAAATTTATTAAAATTGAAACCACATCTAATATTTTGACTCTAGGTACGCTGGAGTGAATCAATATAACACTACTGAACAACAGACATCACTGGTGATCAGTAAAGTTTATTAACAAGCTAAAGGTTTTGCACATTCAATATGTGTGTATCTGAAAACAGTGGTTGCTAAATGACATTATTTATCGTTTTAATTAGGGTCACCACTTCATATGGTTGTGCTGCCACGTCATTCGTAACGTAATTTTTTTACCGCTGTGAAATATTCCTTTGCAACATAAAATATTTAATCAGTTTACAAGGTCATGGATCATTTACATTCAATTAATTTAATTTTTATCAAATTTTTAACTTATTCATTTTCATTTTATATACATTTACAGAAACATTTAAGAAGCAATACAAATCTGCCTGAAAAATAAATACCTATGGTATCAAATTTTTTTTAAATAATAAAATATCTGCTAATTTAATCTGGAAATTTAATTGCATTTGAATTGTACAGTTAAATGTTTAATACCTTATAAAGTAATTACAGTTTAGTATGAATCTAATTAGTAGGTACTTACCTCTGTCTATGAAACTTTGTAAATACCTGGTTTAGAACTCACTGCCTTTTTCAACAGAAGACGGAACTTCAACTACCTACGCAGCGAAGGGTTACTTGACAGACAAACGTTAAAACGAAGTTACTAGCTGGTCTATGGACTGTTTTTAACATGTTCTTACGAATGGTTTGTGTCTAAACATGTAAAATTCCATGTTCACTCGGGATGCTTATAATGTTTTTCAATATTTCTCAGCCAGATGTTCTTCCAACGCTCATTTATACCTATATAGCTGTAGTCATATTTATTAAGTAGTAGTCATATAGATTTAAGTTTTATTAGAACTTCAATTTTTTCTTGCATAGTTCATATGTTATAGTAGGTATATAATCTGTTTTCACAACAAACCAAAATAAAATTACCTAAGCGCTCATACTTTGTTATTGACGGATTTTTACACACATAAAATAACAGGCTGGTAACCACTCTAAATAAACAGCTGATTACTCGCTTCGCTTGGACTCGACGCATGTTAGTATCACAACAATCGCAATTATAACACTTTTTTTTTTACTTTTCAGCTATTCCTTATACAGACCACAAGTTCATACGAGGAGACATGCGGACTGGTCACTATTAAAATATTACTGCACACCCATGTCTTGACTGAATTTCGAACCTAAAACATAATTCAAAGTTTGCTGTTAAATCAGCTGCATAGGACAGTCAGCTGACAAACCCGGAGTAGTTTCACAGGGTGTTTCGACAGAAGCTCACACACGTGTAAATATTCCATTTTATTTTTTCTGGCCTTGGATGTTGCGTCTTGAGTCTTTTGTCTCTTTCTCTTCCGGCATCTCTGCCCCCCCCCCCCCCCCCCCCCATCATCGACGCTAGTTAACGGGCTTTCTTTCTTTCTTTCTTTTTTTCCCCCCACCGTGCGGCTTCTCTGAGGATGCAGGGGTCTCCATGGTGCACGCTTCCCGGCGACACGTGTTAGCGCGGGCTCCCTGTGGCGTCATCTTCATCCACGGCCGTGACCTTGGACTCGAACCCGGCCGTGACCTTGGACTCGAACCCCGCCGTGTCTCCGGCGTCCTCGCGCCTCGCTCCCGAGTCGAGGGTCCTGGGTTCGGCTTCACTCGCAATCCATGGAGACCGGAAAAATTCGCGGATCCATCTCGCGATAGGCCAAAATACAAATAGTTATACCTCAGTGCTGCCTCTGTTATTGGCTCACAACTCACCTGGATGACTCTGGGCCAATGAGAAACACCCAACCGAAGCTTCATCGAATCACAGGCTGCTACGTTGGAACGTTTCACAAGACAGCAGCCAATGAGTGGGTGGTATTTGACCGAGTGTACGTAGAACTAAGGAGTTCATCCTGCAGGTCATTGAACCCGCGAATTTTTCCGGTCCCTAGCAATCCAGTGTCCTGGTGGTTCGAAGCCCACTATAACCTTTAGGTGGGTATCCCTATGTTGCACGTTATCGTTAAGTATGACCCTGCGACACGACAAGTTGCAACAATGTTGGAATTCCCTTCGTGTCATTCTTCCGTAACACCGCATCCGTCGTAACTACATCAAATGTTGCATCCCGTAGACATACCAGAATGATAGTTTATGAGTATCCATGAGTGCATATTAACTTGCAACTACCACCTTCATTGTTATACACCTCTAGCTCAAAAGAAGAGCGATTCACCTCGGCGGATGTCAAAAGTATTAACAAGAAGGTGGTTAAAGTTTGTTGGATGATTTGAAGTTTCAGGCAGTCAGTGGACTGTACAAGACCTTTACGAGAGTGCGTTCTTTATATTTTGAATTTCTATTCTGTGTTCATTTGGGCCGAAAAAATGGAGGACATGCCACCCGCCCACCATGGTTCATTCGTTGAGCCGTCACTTCTTTTGATGTGACGGCGAAAGACCGACAAATGACGTATCGAGACCGTTTTTGACACGCAACGCTGCAAACGAATCCCGTCCTCACATGAAAATTTTTACTAAAAACTTCCCTCACTCGTTACACAAAATCAGCAATTTTATTCCTTTATCAGATCTTCGACCCTTATACAGAACTAATTTACTTTTACAAAAGTTTTCTTTAGAAATCGGGTGCCAAGAAATAGTTTCATGAACTGAAAAAAAAATAATAATGTAGCTTTGTTCAACACATGGCTATGGTTATTTTTGCATGTAATAAATACCTTTTTCGAGGTAATACTGAGCATTTATTACGAAAACTTAAAAAATATATATAATTGATGTTTCATTCAAGCAAAAATTTTTAAACCATGGAAATATAATGGAATAGTCAATAATTTTTCCTTAATTTTTTATATTATTCTTATACATGTGAGATGTTAATACTGGAAGGCTATTCGGAAAACGGTTTACAAATAATTTTAACTATTGGAGGTACTGAGACAACACAAATCATAAATTTCGGGTAAGAATCCGAACCCAGTATTTCTGCGAACACTATTTTGTAGTGGTACTACACGTAAATGTACAAATTCACAAAGAAATTACAGTGTATGGAAAGTTAGCAGAATCACGGTTGAAACCCGTGGCTCCACTTCTTGGCAAAAGCCTCGCGACTGTACGTGACTGTACGTGACTGCACTGACTGCACGTGACTGTACACCTGCGACCTTGACGCGACACCACGGAGTGTTGTTGGGTGTTCATCTTGGGCCAGTGGCGGCTTGCGTAATGTTGTGGGCGGGCAGAGGGAGGGGCACACGCTACACCTTGCGTCCAATCGTTTTAAGGGCCTTGCCTGCCCGGGCACACACACACACACGATGCGTCGAGCTTCAGAAAAAAAAACGCGATTTCAAACCTCACAAGATATCCGAGTGGAGTCTGTTTTTCGAAAAGCATTTAAGAATTCGCTGAGGTCCGAAAAGTACTTTTGATTTCGGATGAAGTTTTTGAACTAAATTTTTAGAAGAGTTTTTACATGGCTAAAAGGCATGATTTCAGAATAATTTTGAGGTGTAAAACAACGGTAAATTTTCTACGAACCACTTAAGGGACTTGCATTACTCCTTTATCTTCATTTCTCCGCCATATAAATGTTACGGTCACCGCTCAAATTTCGCAGTTGTTCTATGCACGACGAGGCAACTGCGCGCCAGTTCACAGCCTTGCGCTTAGAGGCGATACCGCTCTAGAAGCACCAGCGAGCGTCTCGCTTTATCATCCCGTTTCACTAACACACATACACTAGACTGGCCCCTTTTAACCCTGACTTCAGTTCAGTTAAATTTGCGCCTGGCGACTGCTCATCCCACATACATCGGGTAGCGTTTGCGGCACGTGAGCGTGTATTTTTTTTTTTTTTTACGCCCGGTCGCCGAACGAAACACATAAGTGTCGCGTGAACATCCGACGCGAAAAGGAGGATAAAAAAAAATAAAGGTGTTTCGTTTGCCTGCGGGTGGGAAAGAGAGGGAGAGGGGTTGTTGGCGAAAGCGAATAAGGTGGCTGTGTGGGAGGGGGGGGGGGAAGTCACCCCTTCAATCGACTCCTCGCAGAGAGGGCTCCAGAGGCAGGCACTCAGCTTCCAACCTTTTCCCGCATACCCTCCCCTCCACAAACGTATCTTCAACGTTTCTTTCCTATACTCCGGCCCAGACGTTCTCCCAGCTGGAGGATATAGGCGCCAATTCCGTTCCTTATCTCGCACGATTACCCAGTTCTTCCCCTGACCCCCCTCCCGCCCAATTCCATCACTCCGCGTGGCAGCTTCGGAACTATATCCGGAACTAGTCACCGCAGTCTTCTGCAGACGGGAGTCTCTTCCGGTCCAGCGGGTAGAGTGAGGATCAACCACACGGTTCTTGTATAGGTATTTTTTACAAACTTTTTTCATTAAAAATTGTAATGAAAATAATAATCTATCTGCGTTGCAAAATTCAAAGAATTCAAAAAGCACATTGACGGCCTGTTACATACATATTAAAACATTGTGCACACATTATAAGTAAAAATAACATACAGTTCTTCATAAGATTTAGACCAGACCGGAAATCAGGAAATTCGTACATGCATTTCTAAAGAAATTGGCCCCGCCAATTCGCCTTTTTTGCTTTTAAATAGTGTGCAAAATCTTTATGTACAGTGTCCGAGATAAACTGTAAGGTTTGAAATGAACTAGGTCATAGACCCTGGTTTTGAGCCATTTTTGATGACAAATCCGTTGTCTGGTGTGGTAGTTAGGAAATTCAGTGGTCACTTCCGTTAAATAATTAGTTATTTTCTTCCGGTGGCTCTATATATTAAATTGTCTGGTAATATCAGATTTAACAAGAATTTATGCCAAAAAATTGAATCATTTACAATGCATTTGTTCACCTTAGTATCAAAAGCTATGTCTAATACACAAGATTTTACAGAAGAGGCAAGAAAACATTTTATTTTGGATATCCTACCTAACGGAAAATACAGATAGGTATACAGTAATAAATAAAAATGACAAAACAAAGTTATATTTAATTATAAAGAAAGAAAATATATTGTGTATATGAATTATTATTATTACTATATTTAACATAGAAGTATTGGACAATAATACGAGTTCAGAGACATAGGAGGGTTTAATTAAGTGTGATAGATGGCCTTGCATTCATAATTCTTCTTTGGAGGTTTGACATGCCTAAGTGTCAGTAATTTATCGACAAAATCCATCAATAACACCAAAGTCTCAAAATTCAACTAAAGTATGTTTTGATAGTAACCTGACGATTTAAATTGTATCATAAAATGGGAAAATGCTACTGACAGGGCCTAATACCGCTTAATTTTTTTAATCCTCCTTGTCATCTGGCCATAATCTAATAATGGATATGCTTGTGTAAACGAGCATGCAAACCAAAAATGAAACAAACTGGAAAAAATAATAAAAATAATATTTATGTCACACCTCTTTTTTATAAATCAAGTTTTAATTGGTTTTTTATATTTGCAATTCTAAGCGTGCGTGCAACATGCCAGAAACACATGCAGTGTGTTAGAACTGAACGGAAAAATCAATTTTTTTCCTACCCCGTGAGGATGACGTACAAAGCGATAGAGTTTCTTATTTTAACAACACAAAATTTGATGCTGAAACTTTCTAAACAGCTCTTTCAGTATATAAGTCTAGATCAAATATTAATGACTGTTGACGTGACGGTTTAAATTGGAAACATAAACTAGCTTGTGGGTATTTTTTTAAGCATTATTTTTTCAATGCAAAATACAGAATACTCCGTGACAGGTGTCACAGTCTCGAGCTGACCTATATTCAATTCATTTCCCTGGCCAGCCAGTATGTAGCTTCTAATTAAGTAGCTAAATTTCCACTGAGAAACAGTTCACGAATATAAATCGTTGATTTATGTTTTCAGAATGTTGTTTCCTATAGACAAAACATCCGCTTGAGATTTTGGGCTGGAAGACAAATTTCTCTATCAATTTTACAGTAATCTGAAAAAATATATATACTGACAGTTACTGAAACACGAAAAGTCAGATATAGTCATTAAATGACATATTTATAAATTTTTTTATATTTTATTTCCGAACTTACAAATATTATAGCCCTATTTGTAAAGAGCTGCAAACCAGCGTTTTTTTCTGGTTCCAGGCTAGCATGCAAAAACGTATACGTAACGAAAGTCGATGTCGCGCGTTACTTGTCAACTCTCTTGGTCGTGCATGATTCAGTCAGATGTGTTCCTGGGTGTTTTTCATTGGTAGAGTCCCGGAAATTTCGCGGATTCCTCTGGCCTCAGGATAGAATTCAAAGTTATAGGTGTACTCGACCCATGTTTACTTTCCCATTGGTTGATTTCTTAGCGGGAACATTTTTATCCTTATTATTCGGCACTACCTGATTCGCTTACTTCTCTCGTAGCTGGACATCGTTGGCTCACGGTCGTAGAGGGGCGTGTCCAGATAACTGCGGTCCAATCATGAAAACAGTGCGACAGTGTGGAGGTATGCATTCTAGCTTGCGACTAATTGAATGCGCAAAAATTCCGTGGCTCTATTCATTGGCTTCCAGTGCTTCAAGTAGTGTCAGCTAACCCGCGATGCAATGACCAGTCATTTCAGTGTAGAAACATTGAATTGTAGAAAGTCCCAACAAAAAAAACTCTGTAGTATTGGCCATTCAGCCTTCCCTGGAAATTATAAAAAATAAGTAATACACAGAGACCTGCCAAATTCGTGGTTTCGATGGCCTTCAGGATAGACTGCACATACCCCTGTACACTCGGGAAAATAACGCAATTTCATTGGCTGCCGACTTGTAAGTCGTCTCAGCTGGTTTGTCTGTGATTTGAGACCTTCTTTGGTTGAGGGTTTATAACTGGTTGAGATTCGTCCAGATGAACAGTAAGGCAATAGCAAAATTCTCTAAGAGGTATATGTTTTTGAATTCTAGCCTATGACCGAATGAATCCGCGAATTTTGCAGGTCTCTATAATACACTTTCTAGAACACATTCTACGTTATTGGGGATTAAGGAACGTAAAAATGGACTGACATTTTCCTCTGCGGGCGAGCCTCAGCCAGAATTTCGTAGTCCAACGGAGAAAGCGTGTCCCCAGGATGTTTCCGTGTTATCTTCCTTTCTGTCCTCCTCTTCTCTGTCTTTGTCACTCTCTCTCCCTCTGTCCGTATCCTAGGCAGGTCGCGCCGGTGACTCAGCTGACAAATGTCAGGCGGCGGCAGCGCCCCCCTCAAAGTGACGTACAACCCCCCTCCCTCCCTTCCACTAACCCTGCTTCTCTCTCCCTCCCCTGGTCGTCGTAGCCACGGGAGATTACGCAATGCGCGTGGCTACACCAGGCCACGGCGTATCCAGCCCTAGCAACACCTGCTTGGAACACATCTGGTATAACTGGCTAGTGAGCCGACAACAGAGAGCGAAGTTGCGGCCGTGTTTCGCTTTTGGAGGTTCGGAGACAGTGTTCTACAGTTAAGAGTCAGAATCATTTCGCGATTACATTCCACTCAAACTAGACTCAACCGGTCCTGTTAGGAACCAGGTTATACCACTTCTTATCCTTGTTTGGGCATAACTGACCCAGGTTCGCCAAGAGCACTGTAGTCAAATCAGCGTCAAGCAGACTTGTATGTTCT
Source organism: Bacillus rossius redtenbacheri (assembly GCF_032445375.1). NCBI lineage: Eukaryota > Metazoa > Arthropoda > Insecta > Phasmatodea > Bacillidae > Bacillus > Bacillus rossius. The sequence continues at coordinate 10,407,782 of NC_086336.1, read as the reverse complement.
TTAAGTCCACTTTGCTACCAAACGAATAATCGTAACTCTAATGCTCCACCACGACTGGGAAAATCACTACGGGTTTTTTAACGTTTATATTAATAGGTACTGTTGTACACATGGTGACGATTATTTTAAAAATAAAACTAGTATTCTTTTAATGAGATACCATTTTTTTTTTACATTTAAGTGAAATTAAAAGAAATGAAAATATATTTTTAAAGCAACCATTTTTACTGCCAGTTTTAGTTAAACGGGATATAAGAAAAAAATTCTGAACTATATTGATAATTAACTTTCTTGAATTAAAAAAAATGGGCATGGTCCCCTGATTTCATTTTATAAAGTGTACAGAATACGCGCAAACGAGTCGATATTTTGAATGCTTCACGCTCAAAGTAGTTACTTTGAACTATTAAATAAATTATTTTAGAATGACATTCACACTGATTTCAAAACTAATTTTTATTAAAAAAATACATACTATCAATAAATTTTTAGCGATTTCAGAAAGTATTCTTCTGACTTTTAAATCTTCACGTGGCATTTAATAACCTGGAACACAAATTTTGTCTTCTATTTTACCACCTTTACAAATTTTTTTTTTCGAGAAAAATTGTGAAAGTTTAGCGCGATTATACGCATGACTTGACAAGTTATAAATAAAAATGCCTTTTTTACATAAAGTATAACTGAAGTATTCATTTTACAACAGTGCTTATAATCTCTTACTTAAACTTCTTAACTTATTTTAAGGATTTCAGACTTTAACAATAATATCACAATTCAACACTTTACTATAAATATGAATCTGTGAAAATTACTATACAATATACGTGAACTTTGATTAAAGTATATTTCCACTGCTTCGCCATAAATCAGTTTTGATAGAAATATTTGACAATTTTTAATGATATTTAAATTATGGTTATGAATGTAAACTATATGTAGCTCTCCTCATTCTCCAAAACAAAAACCGTGCAATTATTTACTAAAAAATTTAATTACTGTTATTGCTTATGTGCCAAAAATTCTATACAGGATTAAAGATATAAATTATTTTATTACTTAAAAAAAATTAAGAAATAAATAGGGAGTGCCAGTTAAAATAAAGTAGTAGGCCTATACTTTTTAATGTAAGCCTACTACTAGAATATGATGAAAACTATTAGCAATTTAATGTTACTGCTGACAGGGTTACGTTTTTCGTCAGCTGGAACCGTCGGTGTTAGGTCCTAGCAGTTCATGACGTCACAGGAGATAATCTGTCCAGATTACTTAAGTGGCTGGATGTTGTGGGCTGCCTTAATGTCTACAGCGCGCGACGTAGGTCGACAATCACACGAGGCACTAAACAATGCATAGGCCTAATTTATTCTTTGGATGCTCCGTTTTTTTTTAAATTAAGGACTGTAGTTATTTATCCATGAAATTTATTGCACTCATTTAACATACACGTTTATGTTTTTTGAATGATTCCTACAATGGAGAAGATTGATTTAAAATAAAATTATGGACATACGCCAGTACTGTTTTTTTATGTATATCTAAGAGAAACCACAAGAATGAACGAGAAATCAAAAAATCGCAAACGCACATAAAGTTAAAGTTAATTTAATTTTAGGCCTATTTTACCAAAGGGAACTTTGTGCAGATTAAAGAATTCTGAATAATGATAATTAGTTTTTTAATATTCACATATTTTCCTGTGGAAAAAACAATAAATTGGTTGGTTGTTAACTGTTAAACGTGTTCCCTATGTTAGGTAGCAGAATACAAATTTTATAAATTTGTATATTCCTTTATATTATCAATTAGTTGAGATTATTTAAACGTCTGCAATGAGAAAAGTAACAATCACTTTTATTCACTAAATACAATAATATCTAAGAATATATGAAATGTCTCTCCAGCAGCCTATGTTTCAAGAAGAAGAATACGAAGAACAAGTATCTTAAAGGTATCATTGGGACATGCCCTATCTCTGACTTTACCCCAGTGTCTACATGAAGTCATGTTGGTACACCGCACAACTGCATTAAGTCTTAGTGCGTAGTGTGTAGAAAATATTTTAACTTTTAAAATGTATGACTTGGTATAACTTGTGTGAGGTAATTTTTAATATGATTAGGCCTAAATTTTGCTGTCGTACTTTTGTTTTACATTCGTCGAAATACTACTATTTCCAAGGAATAAAACAAAAATTTCCGAGTGTGTTTTTTAGAGTAAAAACACACGTGGAAGATAGAGTGTTTTTATGAGTATTAACAAGTTTTTTAATGTTTTAATCATATATTAAAATTATTCTTGCGAATTCATGTTCAAAGTAAGTGAACCTAGTTCCTGTACATTTATTAAAATACCTGGATAATTTGTAACTAGCGTTATTCGCGAATTTGAGGTGAAAAGTTTTAACTGTTTGAAAACTTTCAGTATTTATACTTTCCATAACACCGCTACCAAAGAAAAAGAAAATTGCTTGTACTTATACACGCATAAAAAGATTTTGTGGATAGTGCAAGTGATTTAGGATATACCTACGGAATATAAATCTAAATGAGATAAGAATTCAGTGGTTGGGCAGCTATCGGTACAGATTCATGTGATGCTGAAATTTGGCTAAAATTTAGTGACAGCTCATTAAATACGTAACTTCCCGCTAGGTAAAAATCACGGTTTGAATACGCGTGAGCTCTGAGAGGTTCGTTCCTGCATGGTGGCCGGAGCAAGCCAATCCTGATGTCCGTTCCGGGCAATCCTGATGTCCGTTCCGGCCATTCCCGAAGTCCGTTGTTCTGGCAAATCCCAATGTCCGTTTCAGTCAATCCCGATGTCCGTTACAGCCAATCCCGATGTCCATTCCGGCCAATCCCGATGTCAGTTCCAACCAATCCTATGTCCATTCCAGCCAATCTCTTTGTACTTTCCGACCAATCCCGATGACCATTCCGGCCAATCCCGATGTCCGTTATGACGAAACGTGTTTCCATAACGACCAAATCTGATGTCCGTTTTGGCCAATCCTGATGTCCGTTTCGGCCAATCCTTATATCGTGAATTCCGCTTTGCATGGTTCTCCCAAATGACTGCAAACAAGACGAACGCTGGGCTCGTCCAACATACCATACTTTCTGTCAATGTTCCTGTGTTACTAGATGCGCGTGTTTCTTCTGTAATGAATAAAGCCACGATTATTTCACGGATTCATTTCACCCCAGGCTAGTCTCACTTTTGCCTGTACGTATTCAAGCATTTTCAGAGTACTCATTGGTCGAGATGGGTAGGGACCTGAAAATGTCGCGGTTTTGATGACCTTCAGGATAGTTTACACAGTCCTCTGTATACTTGGGCAAATAACGCCAGTTCGTTGGGTGCTGACTTGTGAGACGTCTGAACTAGTTTGCCCGTGATTCGTTACTTGTTTGGTTGAGCGTTTCTCATTGGCCCAGAGAAGCTCAGACCAACTGTGTGCCAATAGCAAAGCAAGTTTAAAGGTAGGTCTATATGCATATGAATTTCAGACAATCGCGAAATGAATCTGCGAATTTTTCCGGTCTCTAGAGATGGGTAACCACTTCTTCTCATTGGTCATAACTGGCTCACAGTGGTCAAAGTATGTGTCAAAAGCACTGTAGTCCAAACATCAAGCAGATGTGTATGTGTTTCAAGACTACTTTGCTGCCCAATGACCGCCAGAAATGACCTCGCGCTATAAGAAAAATTCGGCAGATGGCACGTAACCAGTGGCGGCAGACAGCAAAAGCGACTCCGTGCGAAAATGAAAAAGTTACAATGTTTCAGGCTAATAAGATGTCAGCACTGCTGGTGACCTCTCTTTCCCCTTCGCGTTCACCGACGAGCATGTGTGCCTACGCGCGCCGCTGTGACAGAGCCCTTGCGTTTGTGTGTGTGTGTGTGTGTGAGGGGGGCGGATTCCAGTGATGCCAACTCCTACAGCGTGTTCCCCCTAGGGCCAACTTAAAATACCCCCAGATTTCGATTAAAAACTCACAACGTTTTCATTGTACACCAATGTTTGAGAGCTAAAATTATTTTCTCTTGAACCTCGTTTTTCAAATTCAATAGAGATTATGCGTGTTTACATTTCCTTATTTTTCTGGCCATACAAAGTATAATAATTTTAAAAAATAACATTCAGTATCAATTTCAGGTAAAAGAATACGTGTTTACTAACCTTAAAGTTCCGGATTGGTCTCCCAGCATTTGGTATTTTTTGCTGATATTTTTGTTGTGTTTTTTTTTTTTTGTATTCTGGAAAATATTCTTACACGAATATTTAATTATTATTCATGTTTTTTTTAAATTCCTTGTCACCACAGAAAATCATAAACGACTTAATTTGCAATCTATTGAAACTCGCGAGTAGACAACAAACTAACGGACACAAACTCAACGTGACAACTGACAACATAAAAACGTTGCACGGTAAAAGTTGAAAAAGGAAATCTCTTGACCAGCAAGCTTTTGTTGATCGTTGTGTGAAATTGAGCCACTAGCGCCACTTGTGTGGCTGTTATTTTTTTTTCTCACTTTTTTTTCAAGATATACACTTTAATTTCACGCCCTCAGAAATATTTCTTAAATAATGTACCTGCTAGATGATACCCCTAAATGAATTTACCCCCTTAAAAAACGTCCTGTACATCTTGGTTCCCCTTAATTTGGGGGAAAAACCACCAAGTTGGCCTCCCTCTGGGTAGGGGGGGGGGGAGAGGTGGCCTGCGACGTCGTCGACGAAGGCAAAACGGGTTGTCGCTCGCCCGAAGTCATAATCATCGCCCAGCGCGCACCTGCCTTCCCCGACGAGCCACGAAAAATGTTGTCCTTCTTTCCTACCTTTCTTTCGGTCGCCTCCCCCCTCCCGCCCACCCGCCTGCTGCAGAGCTTCTGGGGGCGAAGACAGCGCCGCCGTGGCAGCGCGCGCAATTAGCGCTGTCTCCGTTCCGTTTCCTGTGCGCGTGGCAAAGGTGGCCAAACTTCGGCCTTAAAAATGTGAGAGCCAATATGTTCGACGATTTCATTTTTTTTGGTAAATGAAACGGAAATATTTATTTAAAATCACAGGTATTTTTAAAAATTTTACATTTACAAAAAAAAAAAAAAAAAAACAAATGGGTCACTACAAAATAGTGTTCGCAGTAAAACTGGGTTGGGATTCGAACCCGGGCAATTATTCTTTGTGTTGTTCCAGTTGTCTCCGATAATTTAAGTTATTTGTAAACCGTTCCCTGACTAGCGTTAAAGTATTAACTGGGCACATTAATAAGCATGATAAAACAAGTAAGGGTCAAATAATTTTATTCTCGATATAATTATGCTCTAGTTTTAGTAAGAACTACTCAGTATCAACTTGATAAACTTATTTCATATGTTCAAAAATAACTTTAGCCATGCTTTGTAAAAAGTTACAATATATTTCATATCTTTCTTGTAGTAGGTATTACAAACTATTTACTGGTGACTGGTTTCCAATTTTTTTGTAAAAGTAAAGAACATTTTTTGTCTGTGCATCAGCAACAAACTCCACCGTCTCTCTTTTCTTGAAATTGTCTTTATTTTTAAACTCACCATCACGTCTGCAGCGAGGCCAATGGAGACATCTGACGCTCTACACAGACCAAGGACATCGAGGAAAGAATTATTGTGGAATATGCAGCTTTATTAATTTCGTAGTCAAGTTCGAAATGTTTATAAAAAAAACAATGTGATAATTCCTTATATATATATATATATATATATATAAAATTATATATATGTGTGTGTGTAAGTGTGTGTGTGTGTTGAAGGGCTTCAAAGTAACACGTACGTTCTATCTGACAAGAAAAATCTAAACGGAATGTTTCTAACGGAACATAAACTTTTTTCCCCGTTTTTCTTGTAAAAAAAAACAGATTGTGAATGCCTGGAGTAGTTTCCCTCACAGATGTGTATTTTAATAGGTCTACGTTGCCACTTTGATATCATGTCTAGATGCAAATATGTATTTTTAGAGCTATTGTTTTGAAGGATTACAAGATAAAGTAGCTGGCCTGTAAGCTTACTCTCACAGTGGATTACTTGAAAATTCAAAGGATTATTAGAACCACAAAGAAAATCACACACTTTTGTAAAGTTGTCAGTCATGCCGGAAAGCGAACCCAGGACCCTGGCTTGCCAATCACTTGCGTACGAATTCCGGATGTTGATTTGCATCCAACGTGCTCCTGGGAGAGAATGCTCCATTGTTCTGAGCCAACAAGAGGGAATGGTTACATTGTAAAGGAGGTGCGCCTAATGTAACTTAACCAGCCGGAGGGACACACCGGCGGGATGTAAAATTATGTTTGTTTTGGCATTTGGTGCTTAATTGCGGTTTGTGTTTCGTATTTTGTAAGCTCCCAGCTTGCAACCCTGTGTTGGCAAGTTGGCGTTTAAAATATTTGTCACGTTACTACCTGAAGTCCCCTCCCAATTTCATCTGGATAGCAAAACATTTTTTACACTTTTTTGTACCCAACGCTCTGTTCACATTTTAAGTCATACAAGAAGGTAATATATTTTTTAATATAATCTATAGATAATTTTTTTTTACCCAAACTTCGGCCATTTGTCAAAATCAAGAATTGCTTCGTCCCGACAAAAGAAGTTCTAACGTATAAAACTGAATTAGAGCTGAAGAGGATCTGTGTACGAATCTAGTCCATCACACCAGACGTAGATTTCCAATGTTTCATCGTTTCCACTCCATGGTTGCTTGTAATTCCGTTGACAAATATTTTTCTCCCCTTTGCTTTGTACTGCATGCGTAAATCTTTAGCGACTTCAATGACCAGAATACATAGTGCCATGAATAAAACATCAATAAACAAAACACAAATGTTTGTTGATCACGTGAAGCTGTCCGTTTTCCGGACTCATACATGCGTGATCCTGCGTCAACTTTGTTGCATCAATTAGATCTGCAAGTTTCCCTCGGTCACTAAAGCCTATTTTCTTGTTGTCGAAGGACGTGGTCTTGTTCTTAAAACATTGGGCGTGACTCGAATATATGAACATCCAGATCGATTACCAACGCGTTCTGAGCCCACTGCAACTTTGGAGATCCCTTTCAGCGTAAATCCGACTTCCTAATTTTTTTTTTTGTCGTGACAACGTCTAATAAATCGATGAACGCCGGCTGCACGCACGAAAAAGTGTCCCGTGATGCACATTGTCCCGTTACGCTGTGTCCCGTTACGTTGTGTCCCGTTGCGCTCATTATACGCTTGCGCCGCATCTATCTATCTTCCACTCGATTGGAACAACCATCGATTTGACTTTTTCGAGGCACATTCAACTTGAAACACTCCTATTCGTTTCCTACTTTTCCTATCATCGTCCTATCCTTAACAGAGTAACACATATTCATATTGGAAGAAGTTGTATAGCAAACATGTATTAAAGTTATAAAGTTAAAATGATCTCTTCGTTAAAGTAGCATAAACATATTTGAATTAATAAGTGGAAATAAAAGTAAAATTATCAATTAAATTGTAGATTTCATTTCACTCCTTCTTTTTATCCATACAATATAGTAATAATTCAATAAAAATGATTCAATTTTATTCATAAAAGTATGCAATAATTTCATCAATGTTTTGTTATGACGCTGTCACGTTAAACTATCGTCCGTAAACCGACTTTACAGACAACCAATTTTTTTTCGTTACCAAGACGTATCCGAGCTTCGTGGCCATCAACCGGACAGTGGATATTTATTGTATGCGGCTCATTTAGAACAATTATTGAGTAGCACACGGTTGAACTGTAGCAGACCTGCATTGGTGGCATCCAGAAGCTAATTAACGAGAAGAAGAAAAAAAAACATTTCGTTGCCCGCTTGTCTGTCTCGCCACGGGCAGCTGTAGTTTTATTTTCCCCGATCGAGAGCAGGCGTTTACGTGCTTCGCCGCACCCCTCCACTCTCCCCTTACAGTATCCCTCCATCACCCCCCCCCCCCCTCACGACGGGTGGTCCTCGCACGCAGCATCCCTTGTGGACCTTTTCCCCAGCCTCCCTCCCTCCCGTCCCTTCAGCCTCTCAGGCTGCAGACAAGCACTCTGGCCACATTTTGCTTCCCCATTTGAATCTGTACACTACGTGTGTGTGTGTGAGCGACTTAGCATTGATGTAACGCCATTTCATTCTTCTTTACTAATTGCAAACGTGCAATGTTTACTCTTATTTTTAAATTGCAGTTGGTGTAGTTAGTTAATTAATTTTCGGTTTGAATATCGTAGATTCTATAATTTTATTTTTGAAAAGATAATTAGCACTAATTTTTTTTTTAAAAATAGTATTTCCTTGATCAAATTAGTTCATTTCATTGGTAGTTGATTAGCGAACGAGGTTAAGAGTAATAGAAGTCGTATCACATTAACTTCGCCTTCTAAAATAAGGTTAAATAAAAATAGCATAATGCCATTGGTGACATGAGTTTGGCCGTTATTTATATGTTGTTTGTTTTATTTGTTTCTATTTTCCTGGATTCGATATTTTCAACTTAACTAATGGCTATATTGGGACAGTAGATAAATAGGTATATGTGCCATTGTTTCCAAAACAAATTGACACTAAGCGCACCATAGTATGAGGGGGTTAGTAGAACTGACACCCTAGGCTACCGCACTTCTCCCAAAACTCCCCCCGTGGTGGCCGGTATTTCAATTTGTACCGTTGTCTTGCCAAATTTATTTAGGGTTTTCTCAGGGTGTCCCAGTTTCCCTCGCTGATGTATTCCATTGCAGCTTCTCTAGAGCAACATGGATGCCGGTGACTCTTTAGCACTATTTCATTCTTTCATTGAAGCTCTATCCCCCCCCCCCCCCCCCGGAGTCAACCCAAACAACCACTAGTAAAGTTGATCAACAAGGGGATGAGAAAAAAATTCTTTCTTGAGGCATGTCCTAGTCTATCGACTTCTATACTTCCATTACCTCTATCCACGAGCGTTCCATACACTGTATTTTTTTTTTTGGAAATGGATTAATTAGAAATATTCACGTAAAATCACAGATATTTGTAATGTACATTTACATAAAAACAACTGTCTCACTACTAAATAGTGTTCGCAGTAACTCTGGGTTCGGTTTATTAGCCGGGCATTTATGATTTGTGTTGTGACAGTATCTACAATAGTTCAAACCGTTCCCTGAATATTTTTTTTTCAATATTAACTGCGCACATAATAAGCACGATACAACCAAATAAAGTTAATGTTTTGAATATTTGATTATCTTTTCCACGTTAAAAATATATGCTGGAATGAAACATAAATTAAACTATAGGCCTTTAATTATGTAGGTACCAATTTTCGTAAGAAATACTTAGTATTATCTCAAAAAAATTTTTTTATAAATGCAAAATTAACAACAGTTGTAGTGTTATAAACTAATTCTTGGCAATTGATTTCCCAAGGAATATTTTGTAAAAGTACAAACAATTTTTTTTTTCTCTCCGTACAAGCTCTTAAACTATCCCCCTGTTTAGTCCGCATACACCTAGATACTAGCACGATCTCTCAACTTTGATAAATTCACAAGACTCGACTGACTTTCAATAAACTAACGGATTTTTTTAAAATTTTTATTTTATGTTTCATTTCATGACTACTGCTGTACGGCAGAATGTGAACAAGCCTATTGACCTACCAAATCTGTAGGCATATATTCACTTATAATGTCCGAAGAGGGTTTTGAACCTGCGACCTAAAAAAAACGTCGTGATTCGACCACTGTTGCTGCTCCTATCGATGGCGTGACGGAAACTTCGAACGCGGACGCAAAAAAAAAAAATATATCTCGGTGTCCAGAATGTATTTGACTTCAATCTATGAGAATTTTTGCTATTTAATAAACTTAATTATTATTATTATTATTATTAGAGGTAGTTAAGGATTTCCATACTATACCAGCTGTGTGTTAAAACACTATAGTATCGTCCGTGTTTCGTGATTCGTAGAGTTTTTTTTTGTTACACGCCCATAAGCTGCACAAAAACCACAATAATTCTGTGCGGAAGCAAACGCTTTCCAAATGGCCTAGCCAAATAAGGCCAGTCGGCTACCAGTCGCAAAGAAAAATTTATGTCGCAGACTTTTCATAATTTTCTAGTTAGCAATCAGAATGTTCGTGAAAAATCCCCATCGTCTATCGTTCCCGCATTAAAATCTCAGTGTCCAAAGATTTTTTTTCTCATGTGTCTACTCAAATCCTTTGAATTAAAATTTAAAAAAAAACTTAAAAATTCTTTTATATGACATTTTGAACTGTGAGAACTATTTATTATACAAACGACATAAATTTTTCGTCCATTTTCTTCATAAACGAAAAAAAAACTATTATTTCCTTATCTTTATTTAAAACAATCTATAGGCTACTAAATACATTAATCGAATGTAGAATGATGTCTAGTATTGGTCTTTGATTTTTGTTGTACCAACACAAGCCTTGCCTACACTCGAAGTATTAAAAAAAAAAAAAAAAAACTTGAAACTACCGCAAATTAGTGCTGTTGGAACCTTTGTATCGTGAATCAGTTTAGAGCATTTGTAACAGTTTCCCAAGGAAATTCCCAGTGTTCTGCTGCATTCTCCACAGTTTCAAGTTCACAACTCCAACGTCCGCCCAACAAAAAATAAATGTCGATGAGAGCTTTGCAGCGCCACGCTCGCGGACGCGCCGGAGCGTGGAAAAAGAAGTGTTCTCCCGGCGTCTCCACGCTCACGCTCTGACGGCGCGGCGCTCAGACTCGGGACTTATCTGCCGTCGCGTCGTCTCGCGTCAGGGCTCGTCGCTCGGAATTACGCATTCCTTATCTCGACGCTTCCCCCTCTACCCGACACACAATTTTTTTTTTTGGTCTCTGTCCTCCCCTTCATCAATCGTTACCCCTCCCTCTCTTCCTGCCCCCTCCACACGCAGATAAGAGAGCTGGGGAGGATAAAAAAAAAACACCCAGGGTCGGGGTCGCTGTGTTGCGACTTCTGGCCGATAGATGGCAGAGCGATGGAGTTTCGGAGCCGTGCGCCGCAATGCCGCCGAATACAGTGAACGCGTTTTCCCCTGCGGACTCTTCTGCCTTTTCATTCTCACGTCTTTCGTTCACGTGTTTCTTGAGTTCAAATCTCAAAATTAATTACCTCCTCAAACTAAGGAGGGTTAGTCTTAATTCAACTGACACACATTGGATTTTTAACCGGGGGTTTCTACCACGGAAAATTTAAAAAGAATAACTAGCATTAAATTGTATATATATTTTTTAAGTTTTATCAGATTATTTTCACCACGATCACAAAATAATAGTCTACATTGTCTATTTACCCCAAACGTTATATTGTTAGTTACTTTAATTCATACAAGTTCCAATAATTATTTTAATTTCTTGCGCTTAATGAGGCTTGATTAAAAATCAATAAAGAAAGTGCAATGCATGTGAATTTTTTTCTTTTACAATTGTTTGTAAATTATTTATATATTTTTTACTTCAAAATGGAGTGACTAAATGCTCGATTGGACAATTCTGGGCTGGTAACTGCCACTCCTTGCCACATCCCGTGTTACGCCTATGTCTGCCGGTTTATCACGACAAAATTAGGTTTTAAACTTCACTCCAAAAAACACACATCCGATCACTATGCCACAGGAGTTAACGTATCTGCCTTGTTCTACGTGACGCTGCTATTTTCAGAAGTAAAAATAATTTAAAATTCTTACCTACTCATGTTCTATAACGGAAATTTTTTGAAAAACCTTTGCGCAGTAAATCATGGGGTTGTAGCCTACTTAATCTGTGGTTCTCTAATTAGACACTACCTTCGTAACTGATTTCCATTGTTTTTAATTGAATGTTTAAACAGTTTGAAATTTTTTGTGAGAAGCATATTATTTAATAATACTTTTATAAAGGTACACATTTTTTATTTTTTTTATTCTTTAAAACATGCATACATTTTCCCTTCTTTTTAATTTTGTGGTGTATATAATTTTTTTATTATTATTTTGTAGCAATGGGTTCTACAGAAAACATTTTTTCCAATGTGTTGTAAATACATTTTTCAAAAAGAAGTGGCAAAAACTTATCTTTTCAAATGCTACAGGAAAAATATTTTACTATTTATTATAACACATTCCTGTGTAACATACGAAAATGAATATTATAAAAAAAATCATTATTTTATTTGCGTCTAGTTAGCGTAGGAATGTAGGCATATTGAAAATTTTGCACTTTCCCGTAATATATTTACAACGAAATATTTTTTGGAACTACTCTACAATGAATCACTTTGTTAAGGGGCCCGCCTAGTCTGTGTCAGTGAGGCGGGATGATAGGTGCGACGCACGCTGGTGCTTCTAGTGCGGTATCGCCTCTACGGGCAAGTCTCTAAACTGGCGGCAGTCTTCTCCTCATGCACAAGGAAACTATGAAGTTTGAGCCTTAACTATAACATTAGGTGGCGGAGAAATTAAGACAAATATCATTGGAAGATTTTTTAGGTGGTTTCAAGAATCTGTACCGTGCGATTCACGTTTTAAAAAAAAATTATTCTGAAATCACGTTTTTTTTAGATATTTTTAGTGTTATAAAAGTACAGTTTAAAAAGGAAATATGGCAACAGAACCATCCATCTGCCGTCGGCGAGTTCTTAAACGATTTTTGTAAACAGACAACACTACACTGTCGACTTGAGCAGTTTCCAAATCGCGAGGTTCTTCTGTATCGCTGCACGGCGTGTGTGTGTGCCCGGGTAGGCAGGGGCCTTAATGGCACGTGGCCACAGTGGTGAAGGAGTTGAAACACGCGCTCTCCAGCCTAGCGATACGCGTTCGATTCCAGGCGGTTCACACCCGGATTTCTCTAACCGGGGAACGCGGCGGACGTTTCCATTAATACTGTGGGTTTTCTCAGTGCATCCCCGTTCCCCCCACCTGCGCAATCCGTCAATGTTCCATTCTCAACTTGGTATTTTCCCCAGCCGCTGGTCATTGCTGAAGCTCTAAAACCCTCCCTAACAGTTCTGTTTTTAAAGAAGCTATGTTATTGACGTGACAACGTCTAATAAATCGATGAACGCCGGCTGCACGCACTAAAAAGTGTCCCGTTACGCACCTTGTCCCGTTACGTTGTGTCCCGTTACGCTCATTGTACGCTTGCGCCGCATCTATCTCTCTTCCACTAGATTGGAACAATCATCGATTTGACTATTTCGAGGTACATTAACTTGAAACACTCCCATTTGTTTCCTACTTTTCCTATCATCATCCTATCCTTAACAGTATAACACAGATTGGAAGAAGTTAAATAGCAAACATGTAAAAAAGTTATAGTTAAAATAATCTGTTCGTTAAAGTAATAAACAAATTATAAATTAATGAGTGCAAATAAAAGTAAATTTATCAATTAAATTGTAGATTTTATTTCACTCCTTCTTTGTATCCATACAAAATAGTGATAATTTAATAAAAATGATTCAATTGTATTCATAAAAGTATGCAATCAATTCATCAATGTTTTGTTATGACTTTGTCACGTTAAACAATCGTCCAATAACCGACTTTACAGGCAACCAATTTTTTTATGATAAGCGAACTGGAATGATACTCCCACCCTACCCTATTAGGGCGCATATGTGGGAGGGGAACGTAAGAATGCCGGCCGTAAGGTCGGAATAATCTGCCTCAGCTGTCGCCACGTCCAGTGACGAGGCGTTAATCCCTTATTAACGTGGATACATCCATGCCATATTTTTTTGTATGATTCCGTCGTTCAACTTATACCTACATGAATTAAATAAAAAAACTCAAACTCATAATTTCCCATATTATTTTTTACATAGAACGGAAGATAATATATAAAAATGATAACACTGATTATGGTTGCAATTAAAGCTAAGTTAACATCAGCTATAATTATCTGACCATCCGTGGCATCGCTAGCGCATATAACAGAAAAGTGCTAATATCGTAGGTGCGAAAAACTAATATAATATTATTTTGCACAATTTAAATCATCATTAACTTAAACAATAAAGACAAGATGTTAATGTCAGTTGCATGTAATAATTCTTTCAAATTATGTAAGACTATTCTGAGGGTGGAATTTCAAAGTGGCTATGCTTAAAAATGTTAATTTTTAATATTTTTGAGTATATGACAATTAATTACCTCATTTTCACGGCATTGGTAAGCATATATTGAAGGATAAAAATGGCCGAAACACGCATCTATTTCATTTTCATCTTTAACAATTAATTTTAATTTAATGAACTTTGGGCTTAGAATCTTAAAAAAATACATCAAAGAAGCTTTAGAATTACTGTAGAGAAATATAAAAAAAACCAATGTGGACGGAACCCATCAAGACCAATCTATAACACAACATTGTACCTATCTCTACCTCGGAGTCATGAGACACTATGTCACAATATCCATAATTTTTTCAAGAAAGCAGTTGAAAGAATTATGAAATAGTGCCTCACTTATATACTCAACTATTTTCTACCTCAAATTATGTTGATTTTTTACAATTGTTAGAATAACAAACAGTGGACCAGTTTATGGTTAAGAGGTGCATTTCGCCCAAAGGACACATGGTGTGTTATTCCCCTGAGGTGCAGATATGTTCCGCAGTGTACGGCTGAGCAATGCCACACGACGTGGCGAGGGTCTAGTGTTCGGCTGAGCGATGCCACACGACCTGGCGAGGGTCTAGTGTTCGGCTGAGCAGTGTCAAAAGACCTGGCAAGGGTTTAGTGTTCGACTGAGCGATGCGAAACAACCTGGCGAGGGTCTAGGGTTCGACTGAGCAATGCCACACGACCTGGCGAGGGTCTAGTGTTTGGCTGAGCAGTGCCACACGACCTGGCGAGGGTCTAGTGTTTGACTGAGCGAAGCCACACGACCTGGCGAGGATCTAGTGTTCGACTGAGCAATGCCACACGACGTGGCGAGGGTCTTGTGTTCGGCTGAGCAGTACCACACGACGTGGCGAGGGTCTAGTGTTAAGCTGAGCAATGCCACACGTTCTGGCGAAGGTCTAGTGTTAAGCTGAGCAGTGCCACACGACCTGGCGAGGGTCTGGTGTTCGACTGAGCAATGCCACACGACCTGGCGAGGGTCTAGTGTTCAGCTGAGCAATGCCACACGACGTGGCGAGGGTCTAGTGTTCAGCTGAGCAATGCCAAACGATCTGGCGAGGGTCTAGTGTTCAGCTGAGCGATGCCACACGACGTGGCGAGGGTCTAGTGTTCAGCTGAGCAATATCACATGGACGTGGTGAGGGTCTAGTGTTCGGCTGAGCAGTGCCACACGACGTGGCGAGGGTCTAGTGTTCGACTGAGCGAAGCCACACGACCTGGCGAGGTCTAGTGTTCGACTGAGCAATGCCACACGACGTGGCAAGGGTCTAGTGTTCAGCTGAGCAATGCCACATGACATGGCGAGGGTCTAGTGTTCAGATGAGCAATACCACACGACGGGGCGAGGGTCTAGTGTTGGGCTGAGCAGTGCCACACGACCTGGAGAGGGTCTGGTGTTCGACTGAGCAATGCCACACGACGTGGCGAGGGTCTTGTGTTCAGCTGAGCAATGCCACACGACGTGGCGTGGGTCTAGTGTTCGGTGAGCAGTACCACACGACCTGGCGAGGTCTAGTGTTCGACTGAGCAATGCCACACGACGTGGCAAGGGTCTAGTGTTCAGCTGAGCAATGCCACATGACATGGCGAGGGTCTAGTGTTCAGCTGAGAAATACCACACGACGTGGCGAGGGTCTAGTGTTGGGATGAGCAGTGCCACACGACCTGGAGAGGGTTTGGTGTTCGACTGAGCAATGCCACACGACGTGGCGAGGGTCTTGTGTTCAGCTGAGCAATGTCACATGACGTGGTGAGGGTCTAGTGTTCGGCTGAGCAGTGCCACACGACGTGGCGAGGGTCTAGTGTTCGACTGAGCGAAGCCACACGACCTGGCGAGGTCTAGTGTTCGACTGAGCAATGCCACACGACGTGGCAAGGGTCTAGTGTTCAGCTGAGCAATGCCAAATGACATGGCGAGGGTCTAGTGTTTAGCTGAGCAATGCCACACGACGTGGCGAGGGTCTAGTGTTCGGCTGAGCAGTACCACACGACCTGGCGAGGGTCTAGTGTTCGGCTGAGCAGTACCACACGACGTGGCGAGGTACTCCCATGTCTGGTTGTTCTGACTCTCGCTCCGACACTAATCGATACTTCGTGCGGTCGACCGCTAGGCGCGCGCTCATTTTCAAGGCGGGTTCAGGAGGGGAAAACGGAAGAAATAGGTTATGCACACGTCACTATTTTGAACATAAGTAAAAAAAATTTCTAGACATTATTTAGAAGGTTTACAATAACTTTAAGGAGCCCACCTAGTCAGGGGTTTATCTGTGTTATTGACTCGGATGATAAGTGCGACGCACGCTGGTGCTTCTAGCGCGGTATCGCCTCTAAGCGCAAGGCTGTGAACTGGCGCGCAGTTTTCTCGTCGTACATAGAACAACTGTGAAATATGAGCGGTGACCGTAACAATATATGGCGGAGAAATGAAGATAAAGGTGTAATGTAAGTCCCGCAAGTGCTTTCAATAAACTGCACCGGTTGTTTTACGTCTAAAAATTACTCTTAAAACACGCGTTTTAGCCATTTATTTTTTTTTCTAAAAATTAATTTTTAAAAACGAAAAAAAGGAAACAGGACCACCCATCCACCCTTGGCGAATTCTTATATGCTTTTCGTAAACAAACCCCACTCAGATATCTTGAGTAGTTTTCAAATCGCTTTGTTTTTCCTGAAGCTCTGCATACCGTATGTGTGGCCAGGTAGGCGGGGCCCTTAAAATGGATATGAATTTTATCGTTCCTTAAACCATTTTTTTTTAATTTTTTGGTTAAAAAACTTCAAAAGAACAGTAACTTAAAACATTACCATTTTTTTTTTCATCTTAAGGAAGCTATAGGACTATAAATACTTTATTCCTGATTTAAAAAAAAAGTTTTTTTCCATGCCCTTGGGTAGATTTCATCCGTTAAAAAACTCAACCAAAATTTTACATTTAAATATTTTATATAGGCCAATTAGTCTGGATGCAGAGATAACATTACACAAAACCTTTTCCAAAATTACTGACACTAAAACAAAACAAAAAAAGTTATGCCAGATATTCGACGCATTGTCAGAAAGCGGACGAAAAAATAATAATTTCAGATCAAGACAATATAAATACAAATGATAGACTGAAACTACTATAATAAGTTACGCACACGTCTAAACACTTTTCGTTTTTCAACGTGAACCATTTTTATCAACCTGGGCGCTCGAACGAAGAAAACGGAGAAGAACGGAGAAGAACGCAGAAGAACACAAAAGAAAGAAAGCACAAATGTCGGCCGTGTGCTGTTCGCAGGCACGCGCTAGTTTCAAGAAAGCGCTTGTCCATGTTCCGCAAGTTGTTTGTTTACGTTTTACGCTCAGTTTACTTCTCCCCATTTAACTCTGCCCCCTCCCCCCTGCCAACCTATACAACCAAAAACACGAACACACGTACGAGTTGTCGGCGCGTCTCTGAGACCGCCTTATCGAAGGCCTTTATTTTCGGTCGGCCAAGTCTTAACGAAAGACGCGTGACTCGACATCCGTGCTACACGAAGCCATGCGTGAAAACCAGAACTGACCTCGGAATTTTTCGTCACATCCACATTTATTTTTATTTTTCACCACCTCCCTTCCTTCCCCCCCCCCCCCACACACCCCTATCCCCCCGGATCTAATTTCATTCCTGCCGATAGTAGTGAGCTGGTAATATTGCCCAATTTTTTTTTTTCAAAATTCCATAATTCTGTTTTTATGTCACCGAATGACCGTCTAGAAAAGTGAAAACGTAGACATTATGGTTCTGTTGATTTTATTTCCTAGTTCAGCTAATGAACGTGACATACATTTTTTTCTTCAATTGAAATCTGAGGACAATGCTTTTGAAAAAAAAAAATCGTTCGTGGTAAATTATTGAGACAATATAAACCCCAAGAATATTTTGTAGTCAATTGTCAACTTGAAATCAAGGAATATTAGCGAATATTAGCGATTTTTGTATACGGAAGAAAAAAAATTTGCCCTAAAAGTAAATGTGCCTTATGTTCCTAACTTGAGGCACGAGAAATTCGCAAGTACATCTTGTGGAAATGTATTTAATACACGTATGCATTATGGTTTTCTTGGATGGTTAGCCCACGGTTAATTTGTCACGCTCTGCACAACTCAGATCCGGTTATAATTGAGCGGCTTTCGTTTTGTTTTCTGGTACCAGAATGAAATACACGCACTCTTGTGCACAAATATTTCAGTATCTACTGTCCATTGACCGCTGCCATATTTTAACTTCTAATCAAATTACATGAAATTTTGGGGTTAATTGAAAAGTAAGTTTTTTTATCTGTTTCTTGTTCTCCGGGGTAAGTGTGAACTACTAATGGTCTTATGAGGACACAGCTAACTTCACCTGTCTCTAGGGAAAAGCAGCGTGATCGAATATTTGGCAAACCAGACCTAAAAGATGAAAATACTCTGGAATAGCTATCGACCATCCCACGCACTGAAGTGGCATCAGGTTGCACATATGACTGCTCACTGAATAGGAACCAATAGCAAAGGCTGTAGATGAAGTGGGGAAATTGCTCCATTTTGAATCTGTTAGGATCACTTTCAAAAGTATTCCATTGAAATTCCAGTAGTTTTCAATGGTTTTGAGGTTTTCATATTTTCAATGTGCATGTGTTCAGGTATATTTCTGGTTCATGGAATCCTAGCAGGAAAAGTATGGTTTGGTGACTGTGGAGTTGGGGTTGTGGAGGGGGGCTGTTGTTCACGCAGCTGCCAGTTGAAAATGGTGTAGTGACATGCCAAGTTTCGCCCCCTGTTCCTGGAAACTCTCTCTCTCCACTTTTGCCCCACTCCCCCAAACCGTCGTAGTTCAAACCCTTCTACCCTCTCCCGCCACTAAATGTTCCCCTTCGCCCAACCTCTTCCCCCCCCCTCTTCCTACCCAGCGAATGATAAACTGTCGGTGATATACTGTGACGGATCACGTCAGCCAGCCATGTTTGTGGCGTTTCAAAGACTTCTTTTTATACATTTCGTTCCTCCCTAGAGACAACCGCCTTTCTCCTCCCCTTCCCTTTCCACGGACGAAGTGGGAGTGAAATGCGCCTGACGTAGAGCCAGAGTAAGAAAAATACTTGCTGAATAAAAGCCACGTAGCCGTTCGTTATGTACAGCATATAAGTATGTCTGATGGAGCTTTGATTCACTTATTATTTTGTTAAAGTTTTATGACAATTAAACACAAATGAAATGTTACTATTGAAAAAAAAATTTCCTTCGTATTTAGACGTATCATCCATAACGTTTTTTATGCGTGTTTTATAAAAAAATTGCCGACTAATATAATTAATTTATGTACCGGTGGGTTATGGTGCAGTCAGCATATTTGATTGTTAAGCAGTGCAGCACTTATTCATTCTTCGTTATTATTTTCATCTTATTTTATGATTTATGCATTAAGGGGTAAATCGCAATGTTGAACATAATATTTGAATCTAATTAAATTTAAAAATAAAAACACCAAAAATATTAGTTAATTATTAAAATATATGTTATATGAACGTGTGCGTTAAATATTAAAATTTGTGAAAAAAACTAAGAATCTGTATGAATATATATGAGGTGCCATTCAAATATCTTGTTGAAGTAATTAATAAGCTCACCCTCCTTATCAAGACATCCATTCAAATATAAATAATTTTATATTCATATATTCTACCACCAACCAATTGGCTATTACTTGCTAAAAAAAATACTAAAGCTTCTAATAGTCACGATTATTTAAGATTAATTAAATCCCATAGCCCTAATGTATTGTTTAAAAAATAAACTTTTAAGGAGGCTTACATAAAATATCACAAATTTCTTAGTAACACATGAGAAATATGCATTACGTTGTTTCCATTGAAGCACACAAAAAAAGGTAGGTAAAATTTTTTTCACGGTTAGCTAAAATCTTACTTACCACATTCTTTTACACATAATTTCTGATAGTCAAAAAAATATTTTTGGGTACGTTTTTGGTACGTACTTTTAGATACTATTGCTTCGAGACACTCGTTACCTTTAAGTTTTGCTTATTTACCTGTCATCAACAGCATTCCACAGAATAAAGTCAATTCATCCTTTTAAATGCATGGCTGCGTCACCACATAAGCAGGAAATAGTTAAAATATAACTATGCACTCCAAACATAAAACTTTGGACATTGGTTCAATAAAGTGGCTTCACCATTTAAGTTTCAAACGTCCATTAGGTATATAATCTCGATAAGCCTAACCTTAATTTGCGAGCTGTATTCAATACATATTTATTTCTGAAGTCTCTGTAAAGTAGTGGTGTCTCGTAACCTATGTACGTAAAACCCTATTTTCCAATCTATTCTAAATTAAATAGCTAGTTTAATTATTTTAAGGGGCAATATAGAAAGGTAATCTTGAAGTAACGGTGTCATAAGTAACTTTTATTAAAGTGAACAGAATCTATTACTGTATACAACAAAACATTTATATATTATTGAAATTTTGTAAAACTATAACCATGGCTTAATTCTTTATATTTTAAATAATTTCAGTCAGAAATAGATATTAAAAATAATAGTTAAATAAAGGCAGTGTCTTTGGGTTAGCTAGACATTTATTTCATCGCAATTTTTGCAGATTAATCTTTAAGAAAATGTGTCATTGTTAATAAAACCGATAAGTTTGAAAAAAAATTTCTATAAATCCACAGTTTTGTATATTATATATTTGTTACATTCATGCAAACAAACAACAAAACATGTAGTTTTAAACCATTATTTTATTTTTACCCATATTTGGTTCAGAATTGGAATGGATTTACTTTATTTAATTTTGTGTACTCAAACATTTGGAACTTCTCTCAATGAATGAACAATGAAAACCATTTAATTAAAAAAATAAAATAAAATGAAATTATAAATGGACTACATGTTTATGTTTAAAAATGGCCATAATACTTTCTTTTTTTGTTTATTTCACTCTGGACCGCGAGGTACACGCGGGGTCTGGGTTGTCGTGAAGCGGATTGGCTGTCACTGTGATAAGGTCGAATACACAAGAAACCAATTCTGTAAGCGCAGGCCGGCGTGAGGAAAACAACCTGGTCTCATGGAGCTACACTACAGCAACTTTTTTTCCATCCTGTATCCGGTTACGCTCATCACTGACTCAACTGAATCTGTAACGCCAAAGAGATATGTGTACATTTTGAGATAGGTGTATCATGAAACACAAAATATTAGCCTACTACACAGAGATGTGTAGGCAATAGATTAGCATTTGAAATACAGCTACATAAATGGAACACGCCTTAAATATTATATTAAAGTGTTTGTTATATTTATAATTTTTCATTGCGCACCTTAGGCACCTTACGAATAACTATGCTTATCATTAATTAATATTCTCATATCTCAGAAAGTTGAGCTCTAAACAAAAAAAAGGTTAAAAAATTTTCCCTTTCTGGAAATCTTAGTTTGCGGCATTGGGAATCTTTTGATGATATTTAGAATATTGTACTTATGCCTTTTCGAAATATTTTTTTTTATTTATAGCTACTTATTTCTTTTAAGTTTATATTTTTCTTTAAAAAACTGTTTTTTTTATATTTTATGTAGGTATATATTTTGTGAATATATGCTCGAAATAACTTTTTGGCAGACTTTATTTTTTTTTTAATTTCATTATTTTTAATGTTTATATGATATTCTCCTTTTGTAGTCACTATTTTTTTCTGCTAAAATTATCAGTAACTAGCACAATATAAATATAACTTCTTGTAAATAAAACATGTTCTATCTTTTCATATCAGAAACATATTTTGTTTGCACAATATTAGTATTTTTAATAAAAATTGTTTTATAATATATGATTTTTTTATATTCATGTTTTTCACAGGGCGCCTATGCACCTTACGACCTCATTGTAGTTAATAGTTAAATAATGAGTTTTATAATTTTGCTACGGCAAAAAAACTGGCGTAATTTTTTGACAAACATTTTCAAAACTATAAATAAGCTTTCAGTAAGGGTAGTTTTTTACTATTTCTAAAATGGGTATAAATCCTGAGGGGGGAAAGGCCCTCCCAATACCCCCGGAAACAAAAGCCCCACAGAAGGGCCCGCTTGCCAATTTGTAACTGTAAAACACGAATGGTAGACGTCATTCATTTAGCACTACACCCCACTCCCCCTGGGAATCACACAAATTTTCACCCCCAGTATAATGCTAGTGCCGTACATTTTCAACAAACACAATGTTAACACTGCACATATCCTCTGCCATATAATGGACTGACGCGAACATGGCAGAAATCAGGACCGCAGACAGTAGTTTGTTATGCGTAAGTTATCTTCATAATAGAATTTTTAAAAGAAAATCAACGGTCACATTTAAATATCAAGTATTAGTGGACTTTTTAGAACACCACCGTTTACACACAAAAATATACGTTATGATTTTGCTTGAGAAAAAAAGATACTTTTTTATCTTGATTTTTAAGTATATGATTGTTTTCAATACTCTGTTCTTAAAAAAATTGTTTTTATGATTCGTTTAAAACACCTCATAAATACACAATATTTTTAAATGCACGTAACACACGTGACAAGTTTGTATGAAATACATGCTTTGCCAAAAATATAAAACGCGTGCAAACCGTCATTAGATGTACATATACTACTTGGAAAAACAATTCCCTGACGCTTTTGTGCATGAGACAATTAGGGCTGTAACGGGGAGGAAATACATTATTGAACAACAATTAATCCTTTCACAATAATATATCGGTAAACTTACGTATCTAGGTTGGTTGATTTTCTTATTCTGTCTTCGGTTTTTTTTGACGTGACGTCTAATAAATCAATGAACGACGGCTGCACTCACGAAAAAGTGTCCCGTTGCGCAAATTATCCTTTTTACGTTGTGTCCCGTTACGTACATAGTCCCGTTACGATGTGTCCCGTCACACTCATTGTACGCTTACGCCGCATCTATCTCTCTTACACTCGATTGGAAAAACCATCGATTTGACTTTTTCGAGGCACATTAAACTTGAAACACTCCCATTCGTTTCCTACTTTTCCTATCATCGTCCTATCCTTAACAGAATAACACAGATTTGAAGAAGTTAAATAGCAAACATGTATAAAAGTTATAGTTAAAATAATCTCTTCGTTAAAGTAATAAACATATTTGAATTAATGAGTGCAAATAAAAGTAAATTTATCAATTCAACTGTAGATTTCATTTCACTCCTTCTTTGTATCCATACAAAATAGTGATTATTCAATAAAAATGATTCAATTGTATTCATGAAAGTATGCAATCAATTCATCAATGTTTTGTTATGACGTCACGTTAAACTATCGTCCGTAAACCGACTTTACAGTCAACCATTTTTTTTCTTCGAATTCTTGAAGGTAGGGGTTAGGACCAGAAGGACCCCCTCCCCCCCAATCCACCCCCGAGGCTACGTCCTCGCAGAGACGCCGCACAGACATCACGAGGCTGTCGCGTGCTGGTTTCAGCGCGCGGCGGGCAGCCATCAAGGAACACCTGGAGGTAAACGCCGCGCGTGCGAGACGGAGATACCGCAGCGCTTAATGGCGTAGATAACACCGGTTATTGGTTTTATTGCGAGGCAGTAAAGCCCCCGAGGAGGACGGGCGGAGGTGCGTGTGAAGAGACAAGCGAGAGGAGCTACGCCACAAGTGGTCGTCTGCGGAGAGAGACACAGAGAGAGACAGACAGAGATACAGAGAAGGCTGTGGTCCCTTCTTTTCACCACGCACCCCCACCAGCCGTGCCTGCTGCAACACACATTATGAGCCCATAAAAACCAACATAACTGCGACCGTAAAACACTAAGGGATCACATATTGCGACTGCTTCCAAAGACAGGTCTCTTCCTTCCACCGGACTCGTAACACTTCCCCCCCTCCCCCCCTCCCCAGACACCGCCACCAACACACCACCCGCGAGACGCAGTGATTCATTCATCCATTCCGCCAGTCGTTCATTCACAACAATGAAGGGCAATGAAAGGGTGGCCACTATTGTGCCTTCGGCCGGCGGAGTAAACCGCTCTGGGCCTGGGCGTTGAAGGAAGCCATCTGGCCCAGATACTTTTGCTTGAAAGAGTTGGTTCATTCCCGACCATCCTTCTTGCCCTGGTCTTTCCAGAAACCCACTGCTTCTGCTACGTGGGGAGAGACTGGCACTCTCGATGCTGTTAGAACATTTTATCGTAAATTCCCGCGTAGGCTTTATGGGTTTTTTTTTGTAAACGTATAATGTTTACCCATCATTGCAGACTTGGACTAAGCGCGGTATTCCAAGTCGTTCGTAAAATTTAGCGAATAAACACTGCTTTGTTGGGATACAACCGTAACCTAACTCACGCGCCGTATTCCAGAACGTGTCCAAACCGTATCCAACTAAGGTAACAGATCGGCAGCAGTTTTAACTAACGTTTGTCCTACAAGAGGTTAGAAACTGGTTCCAACGCATTCTAGGAGACGTTTGTGAACTATCGATACAAATGTTGCGGTAAAAATCCTACAGACAGTAGCATAGTCGCACAAATTAAATAATTTTTCAAGTACTTTTTAATATGCGAATATTTCTTGTTATGATCATTATGGTATACAACATGTATTACAGGATACTTTCGCTATCATGAAGTTTAATTTTGCACACCAATACGTTTGGTTCGTCCCCCGAAATTCATGATATTGAATATATACATGTTACTGGTGCCAGACGCGGATCCGCCATTTGGACGAAATCAACGAAAAAATGAGCTCCAGGCAGGCACGAAATTTGGTAAACGGATAGGTCACGGATAGGATACCGAAATCCGTTCCCTAAAAAATAGGGGACTGGCCGTGTCATATCGTGCATTAAGAATACTGTTGGGAAACAGGTGTAGCATATTCAAAACCTAAACCGATACGTAGCAGGCAAGAAATCAAACACAAACATTTAATTACAAATAACCTGAAAATTATTTGTTTTAAAATAAATATATTTGACATCACAATATCCTGTATTAAAAAGTTATTGTTTGTAATTGTAATACTCTCATTGACTCATAGAGGTGTCTAGACAATTGGTTTGCTACAGATGATTCGTAGTCATAGAGTCTGTATTGTCAGATACATGTTTACAATCTCGAAGCATAACCTAGATGATAGAAAAATTGTAAAAAATTATTAAATGTAATTATTTATATAAATAACAGTTTGGAAGAGATAACTGCGTAGTTGCGGCACATCTTAAAACAAATTTAATAGCAGCTTAGTAGTTGTACTTCGGGCTATCTAAGGTCCAACCGAGCTGGAGTTTAAATGAATATACGGATAGGCCTAAATCGTATTCAGAAGAGATCGTGTTTGTGTCCTTATCTATTAATTCTGACAGAGGATTCCCGAAGGTTTCTAGAAATCACAATAGGAAAATACAAGTTTGTTTCCGAGCAATAGGATCATGAAGTGATCAGTACCTACTTGCCATTGATGTGCAACATCTAACCTCGGTAACGAGCAAATTAATGTGTTCGCATGTTGGAAACGGAATCCAGACATGTATTTTAAGTAGGATTGTTTAAAATAATGACAAGTGTGATAAATATATACACAAGTTGGGTTTTCAAATAGCCTTCATTTCTGGACACGAATTAAAAGTAGTTCCCGCACTTGACGCTAGAATTTTCTGCCCGGAGCAGATACAAAGCTATTGATTCATTACATTAGCAGTCCGAAATTTCGGAACAGTATATAATGGAACGGCTCCGGTACAAGCGAAAAAGTATTTAAAAAATAAAAACCCTGGCTTTGTATCTGATTTTCGAAAGGAGTTTTAATTATATTACTGATGATCCTGTTACAATCCACGAAAGAGTTCATACTATAAAGTTTCCCTTTGTCTTTGTGAACTTTAGTTTGCGCCATCCGCTACAGACAAAAGCACCGTGGTTGTTGCATACTTACGTTCCTTGACTTCCATCACATTCACAAATTCACTCCAACCAAGTGCCGTGTACCGAGATCAAAATTAGACACACAAAATTTATCCATAAATGCAAAAAAAAAATTATTGCTGAATTGCAGTTTTATCAAACCCAGAATTCACGATCCAATAATCCTTGGTTTGAATGAAATCGACCCACGTTGCTTCAACACACCTGTTTAAATTCAGCCGTGAAATGCTTGTAACTAAACATGAGTAGAGACCGGAAAAATTCGCGAATTCATTTCGCGATAGGCTAAAATACAAATCGTTATACATCAGTGCTGCCTTTGTTATTGGCTCACAACTCACCTGGATGAATCTGGGCCAATGAGAAACACCCAACCAAAGCTTTATCGAATCACAGGCTGCTACGTTGGGACGTCTCACAAGATAGCAGCCAATGAGTGGGTGTCATTTGGCCGAGTGTACGTAAAACTATGGAGTTCATCCTGGAGGTCATTGAACCCGCGAATTTTTCCGGTTCCTAAACATGAGTTTTTCCATCGTGTGAACGTCCAGCGCAGAATCCAACCAGTGGGTCTCTGATTGCTTTACGATGAAAAGCGGTGGGATAATTGGCGTGCAAACGAATGCACAGTCACGCGGTCGTAGTGAGTGTCCCAAGATGCCGCTGTAAACGACTACTTACCGTAATCTAGCGTAAATGCCGTTTCCTGGTGCTCTGATAGGTGATTGCAGTGGTAGCGGGGGATCTGGGCTCGTGCCAAGGTTTCATAATGCCGTAAACAACCCGCGGAGACAGGCGCTGGCCGCAAAGGGAGACACGTGATCCTCATATAGAGGCAAGTGAGCTCACGCAAGCAAATCATATTCTATAGTGCATTCACAATCCTTAAATTATTCTCCCTGAAACAACGTAGTACCTTTATTGATAAAAAATTATCATGCAGGTATATTCATAATTTTACGAACAACTTCGTAAATTTACGACTAAAGAGTTTAATCACGTTGAACATTAACTCACAAAAATTACCTTAAAGTGTTAACGAACGTTCAAAAACTTGTCAAACCGTTAAAAAGAAACTATGCTGTTTTTTTTCTTCTTTCGGTTGCATATTAACCTGATTTGCAATGAAGTATTTGATTATTTGAGGTGAATTTTTCGTTGAAAAAATCCATAAATTTACTGAAACGTCTAATTTTTTTGGTTAACACAAACTTCATTACTGTCGAAAATTGCAAAGGTGGTCATGCATGCACGAGTTCCAAACTGACATAAAACTAGGACAAGTAGGATTTTAAAAAAAGTCCAGATTGTTTGACTGAGCTGTAGATGTGCAAATATATATACACAGGGAAGTACAACTTTGCCACGCAGTGTTCAGCTTGCTCGAATTTCTCATGCAGATGTGAGCAAGGAATAAATTTCGAGTTGGTCGTATAATCTATAACTAGAGACCTGTAAAATTCGCGATTTCAAATCCCTAACGGATAGACTCCATGATCCTCTACGCACTCATGCAAATTACCTCTGCTGATTGGTTACCGACTCGTAACACCTGTTGACTGGAATGATCGTGATTCGCTAATTATTCTGTTAAAGATTTTTCATTGGCCCAGATTCCTTCAGATAAACTGTGGCCCAATCACTGAAGCAAAATAATGTCAAAAGTATTTGGACTCTATCCTATCGCAAAATGAATCCGCGAATTTTACTGGTCTCTATCTATAACGCACTAGAGTACATTAGAGTAGACTTGAAACTACTGCTTGCATTTTGCACGCCATCTTCAAGCCTGGGAATGATTGAGTTAAAACACTAAGTGTCGTCAACACCAAGGATATAATAAGCTATTAGGGGTGACGAGACGAGAGTAAAGCTATAACGGATAAGCGGACTAGCAGCGACATCCGCCACGTTTACAACTCGTTCAAACTTTGGTTGTCCTTATTGCGGATTGAAGCATGTGATCCGTGTTGGTCGGGAGGCAAATAATCTCTCCATTCAAACAAATGTTATCGTTTGTCAACTATAAGTACTTAATAGTTTTGCACAAACTTATTTATTTTAGGAACAATATTCAACGAAGTAGGTTACAATAAAATACTTTCATTTTTCGATTGAAAAGTTATCCTTTTAATGTTGGAATGTTTTACGAGTTCTTAGTAGGTAATCATCTCAAAATACACATTATATTAAAAAAATTTAATACTTATTTTATAATATAATATGAAAAATTAGGAAAAATAAATGTTTATATTTCTTCCTAAATATTGCACCTAGATGTAGGCATACCCTATTTAGTATTATACTATTTAATGATTTTTTCAGCATACAAATCGTTATTTAAAAAACGAAAGTGTTATAAGAGTATTGAAACATTAGATTTGCCTCAAATGGCAAAAAAAAAAACACTTCAGGTAGAGGAGCATTGAAGTTGTTTAATGTCAGCAATCGGTATCTACTAATGGACCAAGACAACACCTACACTGGCATATAAGCTCAGTATACGGCTCCCTTTTTGAAAACTATTATACATTCTAGACACGCATATGAAATGTTATAGAAACACCATTTGTGCATTCTTACTAGATTCCTACATTCCTACTCCAAATTCTTAGACAGTTACTCGAAATCCTTGGCGTTTACAAAAGGAAAAATAGTTATGTATATCCGTTAATTATATATATATACTTGTATATATTAGAAAGTAGTTATTTTTAGAGCATTTTTTTATTTGCATGGATACTTTTGCAAAATAAAAATTAATTTAAGAGAGCCTTTTAATGCTTGCCAGTGATGTGTAACATATAACCAAGTTAATGAGCAAATTCATGTGTTCTCATGTTGTTGCAAATACACTTATAATACGAAACTAGGTCACGAAATTTAACTTAGAATTCTTTAAAAAATAACGCTGAGCGTGATAAATTTAGGCAAATTTTGTTTTCAACTACATTTATCGACGTGAATCACACGTAGTTTCCGCACTCGGCGTTAGGATTCGCTGTCGGATCAAATACGTCAACTATTAAATCATTTGATTAGCAGATATAATTAACTATTGTATATAATGAAACGGCTCCGATAAAAGCGGAAAAGACTAGAAAAATAATTACGAAACCCCGGATTTTAATCTGATTTTCGACAGGGAATTTGATTAAAATACTGTCCATATTTGCTAGAACTCACTAAAATGTTAATACATTAATGTTTTGGTTTGTATTTGTGAACTATGGTTCGCGACATCCACCTTAGATGTTGTTTGTTACACATTTATGATCCTTCAATTCGGTCGCATTCACGAAAATCCCCCCCCCCCAAATGCTGTATACCGATAGCTTATATATATGTATATATATATATAACACATAATAAATTTTCTAGTGGAGTTGTAATACAATTATTATTAGCTTTCTCACAATATTCCACAACGTAGATACGAACTAGCTGAATCTTCCTTGATGTCAGATAATTTTTTAAGAGAAGTACTGTATATAGTAAATGATAACGCACTACACCACTGATTACACTATTAAAAGGGTTCATTTTAAATTTACGAATAATAGTGGTAACAAATCAACAGGGATCTTCGTAAACATATCTTGGAGTGTGACAAATTTTAAATCTTAATTACTTAGCTTCCTGTTATAAACAGAAAACAGAACTTAAGTTGGAATCCAGTGCAGTTTCCACAAAAATGCAGTTGTCTGAAACTACGAACAACCCTTCCTTTATTTGAGGTCGATTCTTCGTGGTAAAGCCCGTACTTTGCAGTAATTTGTAGCCGTGTTCATAAGTAAGCTACGAAACGAATCAGGAATCCAGCCCGACAAAGGTAGATACGAATGGTAGTTCATAGCAAGAAGTAAGAATGCAGGCCAGCGAGTGATGTGAGAACAAGTTTAGTTGTAACTGGTTTTTCCTACCGGACTTTTTTTTTAAGGTGAAAAGAGAAATAGAGAAATAGAGGTGGAGGTAGAGTTGACACACAAGGGCTCGACTTGTGATTTTTATTAACTGTTTCCGAGGGGGGAAAAAAGTCAGTGATAATTACGTTCCAACTACAGTAGTAGATGTGATTGAAAAAGGTTATACGAGAGTGAGAAACGTCGCTTGAGTTATTATTTTGTCACGCGACAAAATGTCAACAGAAATACTTAATAAAAACCTCACGTTTGATATTATAGCTTTCAAACGTAAGAGTAAGTAGAGGAGATATTGCAAAGCTAACAAAAATACTTATTAAATAAAAATAAACAACTGTACCAACTAATTTAATAAATTTCGAATATTAAATATTTTCACCTAAATAATAATTTTAAAAAATTCGTAGCTGGCAATAAGATTTTATACAATGAGATCATTATCCACGAAGTAAAACTATCATTAAAAAATAAATGTTGTAATGACCGCATATCTCACGATTTCTCAATAAAATATTTGATTTTGAAGAAATGCTTTTCAGTGTGTTTACATAAGAAAGTATTGTATTCCTGTGTTCCAAAATAAATTGATAAAAAAATTATTAATGGTTGGAGGAAAAACTTTTTGTGGCCAGATAATATGTTTTAATACGTTGCCGAGACTACTGAAAACCAAAATTATTTTTTATTTGATTTGTAAAATTTTTTTCATAATACATTAGGATTAATTTCTATGAAAATAATTTTACAGTACTCTCTTAGGTGAATATTTTTAATGAGATTAAATAATTTTGCCACTAAACTATTGCAAAATATTCATTACATCTTTTGTAACACAAGTAAAATACTGAAGGCTAAGCAACATATTTTTGAATATTAATCATAGGCTATGCGTACTGCAGGTGTTTTTCTATTGTGTGCTTAGAGTGTACAGTTTTTTTTTGTTCCAATATAATATTAACAAATATTTTTCAATTACACTTAGCCTAAATGATTTACAGAATGAGTACTACTTCACTGCACTCGAAGTGCTGTCTGCCAACCAGATGTGTAACCAGCAGTAAGTGATAGGCTGGCCAGCCTGGAATGACTGGAATGAGCTGGGCGAAATGATCACTCGATGGTTCGTCATCACCTTCGGCTGTATTGTGGAAGGGGGGTCCTACGGTCACCGGCCAGAAGCTGCCAACCCTGAGGTGACAGGTCAAACACATCTGTTAGCACAATGTGTGTTTCGCTTTTCAATGGCTAATAAAAAATATGGGAGTAACTTCGAGGAATGAAGTTTATTTTATTGGAATCAGTGTACATACCTTTTTTTTTTAAGTTCCGAAGATCACATCAGGAAGATGGTGGCCATCAACAGCAATGGATTGATGAAGGCGATTTCGGAACTATTCGACCACTTTTTCGGCACATTTCTAGGGGTATAGTCAGAGACCTGAAAAATTCACGAATTCAGTTACCTATACGATAGCCTCCATTATCCTCTGCTTTTCTCAAGTATACCCACGTGTTAATTGTGTGCTAAATTGTGAGGTGTCTCCACTGGATATTTTGGGATTTGATGCTTACTTGGTTAATAGTGTCTCATTGGCACAGAGAGCTCTAGTTAAACTGCGTGCCAATAGCAAAACCATCAGGATTGTACACATATTTGAATTTAATCCTATGACGAAATGAATCCACGAATTTTTCCGGTCTTTAGGTATAGTATTTCCTCCCGAATTCGTATCTCCAGTTCTTACAAATTTCGAGGACGATGTTTGGAAACTTCTGCCTCTAGGTAACTCCACAGGTAGACGTTAAAAACGCTCAAATCCGTGGCCCGCACTGACCGACAGTATTAGGACATTTGTGACTTCTTCCTGAAAGGAAAAGTTTACAAACATCGTCCTCTCACTTTGGAAGAAATGAAGATGCGAATTCAGGAGTAAATCACCGCCACAACCCTTGAAATCTGCCGAAAAGCGATCGAAAAGTTCCGAAGTCGTCTTCGTCAATGCATAGCTGCTAATCGCCACCATCTTCCTCATGTGATCTTTAGAACATGATTAAAAAATAGGGATGGTTACTGAATCCAATAAAATAAACTTCATTTCTGTAAGTGTTTTCATTTTTTTAAGAGCCCTTCAAAATACCTGATACACATATTTTCGCCATTCTGTTAATGAAAAACAATATTTATACCATAAAGATTAATTTACTCTTTCGTAATACAGATGTTTGTTTTCGATTAAAAAATTACTAAGGCGCGTATTTTTTTACAATTACTCTTATTAATAACTATTTTTAATGAAATTAATACATTTGTTTAGTGCATGCTGCATACCTTAATATTTGTTATTGCCAAATGAAATAAACAAAATCACTAATAAAAGTTATAGCTATTGAAATGCGTCGCCAACGAAAATATAGCAAATGTTTGCTTTCACACGTGGACCTATGTCGCCTTTCTTTCTTACATTTTTGACTTCTACCACTTACACTTCTTACAAAGAGATATTTAATAAATTAAAAGATTCATAAATTTAGGTTACATTGTTCCATACATCGATCTACGTAAGGCGTAAGGCGTGTTGCTGTCTACTTAAATGTCCGCCCATGAGTCACTCTTCGTGACTGATATAACAATTTATCTGTGTTTTGGATGCATACGAATGGTCACAATTTTCTATCTCCATCACAATAACCTATGAAGTTCGTTTATGTAGATTAATGATGAATTAAACATAGCCAGAGCCAAGCGCGCAAATCTGTATTAAACGCAAGGGAGCTCGCGAAACTTCGCAGAAGTGGTCCGCACGGCACGAGAGATTTGCACTTGCGGTTAACCGACACAAGTCATTTATGGATAGGGTGCTTATAGGTTGTATGTGTTGTATACTGCCAATATATCGACGACTATGCGTGCAGTAAGCAGATGATTGTCCATGACACATAGTTTTAACTTTTAAATGTATCACCTTCGTTTCCCAGTCACGATTTTACATGCGCAAGCGGGTTCCCACTTTGAGGGGTTTCTTAATTCTGGGCCGGGGGGGGGGGGGGGGTTCCTTTCCTCCTAGTTCTACGCCCATATTAAATATTCGGGTGATGAAAAAATTTACATCCAATATACTAAAGAGGGCGTATTATAAAAATCTAATAGAAACAAATACACTATACTGCATTCTGTTTACGAGGGAAACGTTTATGGCGTATTGTGACTGTTCGCTTTTATTACATTAACTAGCGACAACAAATTTTGTGTTATTTTCAGGGGTCGGGATATCATCCACAAACGCGTGCGTTATCAAGAGTTGGTGTCATATGTACATTGGCTGCTGTAACGTTTCGATTTTTTTATCCGAGTCGCACATAATTCGGTCAGATGTTTTTCGTTGGCTTATAGTCCTTAAGGGCGTATCGAATAGCCCACGATACACTGACCACACTGTTAGTCATCTTCACTTTTAATCTATGGAGAACAAATTATCCAGGGATCGTCGTTAATTTACGGCTATCTTTGTAAATTTATGGACACTTACTTTGAGCTTGAGCATGAGTCAAAATGAATATTCTGGGTATGTTATCAAAACATTCAAAATCTGGTTATGTCTTCAGCAAGCACACACTTATTTTTCAACGCATGTATTAACCATTGTTTAAAACGAAACATGGAACTCGGAGGTTGAAATACGAAGTAGTTTCTACGAAGATCCAGTTATTTGAAATTAAAAATAAATATTCCTTTATATGAGATGCATTCTTCGTTGAAAATTCCGTTAATTTACTGTAATTTCTTACAGTGCAGGCACGTTCAAAGACACAACAATTTGATGTAAATAATATAGCCAATTAGCAAACGTGAATTTCGCAAGTCTGAAGAAAGTATAAAAAAGTGCGGTGGAACGATAGAAAGCCTCTGAAGAGTGTAAAAAAAGAAAACATAGAATGCTGGCTCATTTACCATTTTTTTTTTTTTTTACCTTCTGTGAGAGATGCAGTTTATAATTCCACGGTAGTTTTACTATCATAAAATTTTTATTTGGCATACCGTTATGTTTGTTACGTCCCCTAATGTTTACAAAAAGTGCTACATACGGGTTTATATTGGTACACCTGCACGTGGGTCCGCCATCTTGACAACTTTGGCTCGTGGGTACAGCAGAAAAATAGAACACGTTCTATTGCGGTTTTTGCTAAGACTTCGGGTATGAAAACTTTTACACCCAGACCCAGACCCGTTGGAAGAGCGCAGGAATGTTACCCACACGAGACCAGGCGCGCTAAAAGATAATAGGTATGAAAACTATACCAAGGAAATGGGCATCGTGTGGGGCTGGCTTGACTAATCCAGTATTTTTACGTTACGTCAACTTTCGGCTCGGCAGACATCTTGTCCTGACCGCTAGCACAGCGGCCTTCCGGAGTAGGCCAGCTGCGGCCACGCAGTTAAAAAATTACATCCGTAATTCTGCACGGACGGCTTCATTGCGTGCTCAGTGGACAGCGAGTAGCCTTTCCCTCGACCTGGGCTGGGAGCTCAGAGCTGCGTCCTGCGTCCTGCGAGAGACGCGCTATCGAACGCTATCAGGGACATTTGTGAAATATTCAAAACCATTTGGGACACCGAGTTTACTTATTTTAAAAATGAGTCTACCAGAATTATTTTAGAGTATTTACAAAACTTTTAAAACCTTGTTAAGTATTCAAGAACTATGACTAAAACCATTTTGATGGACATACAACATTGCTAGTATTCTTCTTTATGACATAGTGAAATCACAATAATGGACAAGAAAGGTGAATGCACAAACACACAGAAAAAATAAACCACATCCGCTGATGTTAATGTGATATAAGATAATTCCGTGGAAGGAAATAATTAGAAAAAATTGGTTGTCTGTAAAGTCGGTTTACGGACGATAATTTAACGTGACAAAGTCATAACAAAACATTGATGAATTGATTGCATACTTTTATGAATAAAATTGAATCATTTTTATTTTAATAATAAAAGAATAAATACTTTAAATTATAGTAGTAATCAGATTTTTAAAATGCAGGAATAATTAACCTTTATTGCCGAAATTCTTGTTGTAATAAGCAATGAAAACCACATTAACTTTTCACTTCACTTTATAAAGAGTCGACGAAACATTTCACGTGTAGATGAATTGTAATCAATTTTAAAAACTTGCGTTTAGCTATAAAGTTTAAATATAATTATGAACAAGTTTTCGTATGAATAAACTGTAGGCTAATCAAATATCTATCATCAATTATATGAATCACCATAATTTTTTAGTCAATTGTAACATAACCTATTATAACTGCACTCGCCGACAGCGTAACGGAACACAGCGTAACGGAACAATGAGCGTAACGGGACACAGCGCAACGGAACAATTTGCGTAACGGGACACTTTTTCGTGCGTGCAGCAGGCGTTCATCGATTTATTGGACGTTGCGACGTCAAAACAATTGTCACGGCACAGATGGACACAGTGGACTGTGACACAAACAAAAATGGCCAACCAGCAATAGCTTATGTCCATAAAAATTGTTTAAATTAATGTTTACCATTTCAACATCATTCAAAGACATATTATTCATTTTACGTGCATGTTCACCTCATTGTTTACAAAAGAACCCAGAACTCAGTAGTTGAAATATGTCTAAGTTCATACGAAGATTCTCATAACTATAACTACGAAGAATTCTTCGTTTATTTTAATGCTGTCTTGATTTAATAGTTTATAATTTATTGTAATTTCCAACATTGCGTGCTCTACAAGAAGTTTAACCATGGTAATAGACACACATTAAATATAACGGGTGAAATGTATCCTCATTACACCTATATATTACATATGTAAGCTACATGCACAAACACCCATTTGATAGGAAAATGTTTTCCTTCCCCTTTTAACAAACACAGAAAAAAATTTTTTTTTTGTACTTTTACAAAAGTTTTCTTTGGAAACCAGTTACCAAGATTTTTTTTTGTAATACTACGAGGAATATATTGTAACTCTGTACAACACATGGCTATGGTTATTTTTGACGTGACAACGTCTAATAAATCGATGAACGCCGGCTGCACGCACGAAAAAGTGTCCCACTACGGATGTCCCACTACGGATGTGCCCTGTTTGCTCATTGTACTAATGCGTGGCATCTCTCTTCATGCTCATTGTACGCATGCGTGGCATCTCTTTTCCACTCGATTGGAAAAACCATCGATTTGACTTTTCAATCATATTTTCGTCGTTTGAATTATTAATATTACGTAATTTAACGATCGTCCACCGATTTTCAGCACAATCGGTACTGTTATTTAATAGTAATGTTGGATATTCAAATACGTTTTGAACCAACAATGGTGTTTTACAGTTACACATAATAATTCAAATTACACCCGGGATCTTTTGCATAATGTTTTAAAAAATATTGTAACACATTATAAATAAGTTTGGTGTATTTGGGATGCGTATTTGTTATGAAATCGTGTTATAAAAACGAAATAATATTATTCCCCTACCGTGAACAAATTTTTTTATTACGAGTATATACCATCTGAAACTATCACATGTCAAGATTGGCCTCGTGGCCTTGTGGTTAGCGGGGCTTATTACTGATTCTGACGGTTGTTGGTACAAATCCCGGCAGCTGCGAATTTTTTTTTTTGTTCTTGTATAAATAAATACGACGTACGCAACATTTCAAAAGTAATAAATATATTTGAATTAATGTATGCAAATAAAAGTAAATTTATTAATTAAATTATACGTTTCTTTTCACTCCTTTGTATCCATACAAAATAGTGATAATTCAATAAAAATGATTCGATTTTATTCATAAATATATGCAGAGGTAGATTTTATCATACAAAAGATAGAAAAATTAAAAAAAAATTCTTCCTCAAACAATATAATATTTTTAATGCCTAAATGGTTTGGTTGCAAAAACCAATTACGGCTCAGTCTCAGGCCGAATATGATATTTCCTTTTCTTCTGGATTAATCATTTCATCAATTTTTTTTATGACGTTGTCACGTTAAACTATCGTCCGTAAACCGACTTTACAGACAACCATTTTTTTTTAGAAATATTTTTAAAAATACGTTTTTTGAAATAGTACTGATTATTTATAACGAAAATTATATTTTATTTGATGTGTAATTCAAGTATTTTTTTTTTAAACCACGGAAAATATTATCGAATATTCAAAAAATTGACTTTATTTTGTTTTAAATACTGAAAAGCTCTTAAGGGAACGTTTTAAAAATAACTTTAATTATTATTGGAGGTACTAGGACAACACAAATCATAATGTCCACGTAAGAATCAGAACCTAGTATTACAGCGAACACTATTTTTAGTGACACAGCTGTGTTTAAAAATTGACAAATATCTGTAATTTTACATGGATAATTCTGTTCTATTTACAAAACAAAAATGACAGTGAACAGTAAGATCCGCCCATTGGGTCGGGAATTCAATTACACTCCTGAAAATTTAGTACCAATTTATTTTGCCAATCACTATGTAGTATTACAGATAAAGTTTGCCTTTGTATTTAAAAGTGCGTTGCTTTGGTGAGGACAGTTTCATATCCTTACAATTCCTTGCAGTACTGTTCAAAGTAAACGCAAATAAAACAAAAAAAAATGGTTTTAATTTTTGCTTACCATAAGTGAGTTAAAACAAGTGAATTCATAATGAGATTCTATGGACAAACTCCATTTCAGAGCATTTATTTGTTGCGTAGACAACGATAAAAAAACTACACAGGCTTTTAGGTTTTTAAAACAACGGTGACAAGCCCAGTTGGCACACTTATCGATGAAAAATTATTTATTCCAAATAGCTGTAGCTTCGAATCAATCATAAATTACATGCTTCTTTATAAATCTGGAGTATATCTTATGTAGATTTGTCTATTTTCAAAGGTTTGGTTGTGAGATCATATTGAAAACAAGTAAACTCATCTGAAAATTAACGAAGATATTACGTCTAAGAAGAGGCTAATAATGCTATTTATAAAAATAAATCTAGATAAATATCTTTTTTTTTAAATCTGAAAGTGATTTTAATATTTTTAAATTGGAGTTACAGCGAGATTACAATATACTGTTTGACGTGTGTATAGGATAATGAACACCACCTTGGAAAATTTAAGAAGGATCCATCTGGAATGATTTAGAAAACATCTTCTGCTTAATACCAGTCCAAAATTTTTCTTTGTAGCACATAGTCACCTAATCTTATACTTAATGATTAAAAACTAGGGTGTTGTATTAAGATGACTACATTAGAGATTTGTTATTTTTAAAAAAACTCACAGCATGCCTACAGCTAACATAAACGATGCGAAGTTAGCTGAGCGAAAATAAAGAAAATTTCAAGGGATGGTAGTAAATCATGACACACCTAATTGACAATCGTGATACAAGGTCGGAACCCAAGAAGAAGGGCAGAGGGCAACGCCGTGTACAATAACATGCGCATAAAACGCAATTATGCTAATTACCCCATAGCGGCGAGGCACAGTCGTGCGAGTTTTTAACTGCGAGTTGATTGCGCCGTAAATCAAGCGACCCGGATATGTATGTAACTCGTACAAGTACACATTATTTTTCTCAATAGTTGGCAGCTGTGCGCTTACGGAGCCTTGCTTCACATAACAATTGCTCTCGGAACAAGAGTCGCTAAATGAAGCGACGAATACCTCCTTCGACGCATTCGCACAAGCAGTACCGCCTTAGAACAATTTTGTCCCCTCGATCTGCGAATTCGGAAGTTACACAGCGTACCTATATTATTATTATTTTTTTTGTAAATAGAACAGACATATTCAGGTTATATTACAGGTATTTGTGAATTTACATTCAAACAACTTTATCATTACAACATCGTGTTCGCAGAAATACTGCGTTCGGTATCTTACCCGGGCATTTATTCTTTGTTATTTGTAAACCATTCTCTGAATAGCTTCCCTGTATTGATTGAAACAAAATAAAATCCAATTGCTGAAAATATTATTTTCTTGTCCATAGTTTAATTTATAATTTATTTTATAGTGACGTTTGAAACACGTCAATAATTCGCCTTTGAGCTACATGCACGCGATATACCGCTATGTTACCGTGCCTATTCCTATAGGGGAATATGTATCATCAAAATTTAAATGCCAGTTTTCTTACGTATTTTAAAACTTGTGGTTACTTTTTACTATGTCTTTTCTAGTTTACCAAAATATATTCCAGGGTAGTTTCACTATCATAAAGATTCATTTGGCACACCAATATTTTAATTATGTTCGCTAATGTTTACGACATTATTTACACACAGGTCTATGTTGTTAAACGTGGTTCCGCCATTTTGACGACTTCGACACCGTGGTTACACACGTCCTTTCATTCGACTTAGTTTTCGTTTTTCACGAAGTTACTCCTACCAAATGCCAACCACCGGGAGCTAAGGTGTTAACACATCAATATTATTTTGTGACGAGTACAAAACTATTCTTTTCAGTTCGCGCCACAATGCTACTCTTGGAGAGTAGACATGTTTACATTCAGAGAAAACAAAAAATATATATATTTTAATTTTCATACCTTAAAATTTGAATGATATCTTCGCAAGAGAGGAAAAAACACACGAGTGCCTGGCCATCATACGTTTTAGATATTACATTTTAGAGAAAAAGGTATAGGAATAAATAAAAACCTGCTCATAACCCACGGTTTCGCTCGCATAAATTCCAGAACATTTTTGATAACCAAGCACTGAAAGAAAAGGATGTGATTTAGTCTAAACATTTTCAGTAATGAAATAGGCTCAATAAACTGGCAGTAGCTTAAAAGAATTAATTCATTAAAATACGGTTTACGAATGATATTTCTTAAAGTGTTAATGCGTAGTAATTTGTAATTTTAGGTATAGATTAAGAAGCTATGGCTGTATCCGAATACATAGGGATGCGTCCTTAGCACACACATCTCTACATCCCTTAGCAAATGCAGCCACAATGTAGAGGACGCATTTCTAATGGATGGATAGTATCCGAATACTTTTACTGCTAGCACCACCTGTTGACTGTTAGTTGTACTAATGTTCATGCAGCCATTTTGTGTAGGGATATCTACGAATATTCAGCAAAACGTAAATAATAAATACCTACCAATTAAAAAATAATGTTACGTGTATGTTATACATGTTAGCGATCCAAATAAAATACATTTTATAAATTGTAAACTTTAAAAATACTTATGAGTTTTCAATTATCCTTTAAGTTTAAATTCGTATTTTTATTATATTTATTAACGTCTTCATTTGTCTCTGTTTAAGTTATCACTTTCGCCTATAATGTTTTAAACAAATCTTATGCTGAAAATCTGAAGTAATATTATGCACAAACAAAATAAAACCCGATTCCGAAGCTAATGGATGTAGGGACGCGTTAGTGGATGCGAGTGTCGCATCCCTAGAAATCTCGAATTAGTGGATGCGTGAAGGGATGCATCGGCATCCCTTATGAGAATTCGGATTCAACACAAAGATGGCCGCGTCCACTACGATGCACTTTTAGTGGAAACCTTAGCTAAGGGATCCATTAGGCCAGTATTCGGATACAGCCTATATGATCCTATCGAGAACATATTTTACTTCAATAAAAATAAAATAAAATCCTTTTCATTTCATGAGGTAGACAATTTAAAAATTCTTAACTACGCACCTATTTCTATTTTAATAAAGTTAATGTATTCGTTTATTCTAACATTTTAATTTATTATGGTTAAAGCCATGCATAAAATAATTAAATAATTACACTTTATTACAAACACCGCCATTATTTTTAGATATTTGATACAATCACATCTTTATTTGTAATGTAGAGTACAGTAACAAATTTCTTACCCAACATATTAGTTATATATTAGTTATGCTTAGTATTTCTTAAAAATAATTTATATAGATAATTTTTTACTCTTCTCCACCTTTCAAACAGGGATTCCTATGTAAAAATTCAAAACTAAGCAGATATGGAATATCCGTGAGCGAAATATAAACCAAACCTATCCCGATTTTTTTACCGTAGATTTAAACTCCAAAATAATTGCAATCGACTTTCATTTAAATTGAATTTAAAATTATCTTGCCAAAAAATATTAATGTTTATTATTTGACCCCAATATTTTAATTATTAATTATTAATCTTTAAAAAACCATAATCACCCCTTTTTTTGCACCTTAGCGGTATAATTTCTCAAAACGGTAAAATATTGGTTGGTATTTTTTGTATGTTTTTATTGGTACACAATGAATTTTATTATTCTTGATTGATTTCGGAGATATAATTCTTTACCTCAAAAATATATTACCCCATTTTCACCTCATAAAGTTTGAACTTCGCAAAACGGTAAAATTGTCCTTGATAGTTTTCGTATGTTCAGTATTGGTACCCAATATATTTCATTGTGTTTGATTAGATTCTAAGTTAAATTTATTCATTTTAAAGACATACAACCCTTTTTCGCCCCTCAGGAGTATAACTTTGTAAATTTGTAACATTGAGTATGGTAGTTTTTGTATGATTATTATTGAACACAAACATACTGTAGACATAATCATTAACCTTAAAACCTAATTTATTTCTTTTTTACTCGTAAGGGGTTAAATTTGGAAAAAATGTAAAATTGTGTTTGTCAGTATATTCATAGTTTTATTATTGGTACACACTTTCTTTTACTAGGCTTAATTATATTCTGAGGCATTCGTATTAATATTTATTATAAAACCAAATTTACCCCATTTTTACCCCTTTGTGGTTGAATTTGGCAACATTTAAAAATATTTTTTGCAGTAAACGTATTTTTATTATTGGTACCCAATATCTTTTCTTGTGCTTTACTAGTTTCAGAGTTATAATTAACTATCTTAAAAGGAAGTTAATCATTTTTCACCTTTTTAAGGGCGGGATTCTGTAATAATATTAAGCCTAGTTTTAAAGTTAACCAGATATCTTTCCAATAAATAAAATTCATCAAAATCCGTCAAGTAATTTTTGATTGATTCTGTAACAAACAGACAAACAGACCAGACAAACTGACAAAAATTTTAAAAACTATATCTTTGAGTTCTTAATAACTTAAATATCCATTTCTAATAGTATTTCGTCATTTTATCTAAGGTACACACTTTTAACTTGAACGGTTCTTTTATTGGTGTAATGTATGGAAGTAATCAATTGATAAGTAGAGACGAAAAAATTCGCGAATTCATTTCGTGATAGTCTTGAATCAAGACATGTTTACCTTCATACTTCTTCATTGTTTCAGAAAATTACTGTGTTCCTTGCTGACATGTCACACAATTCATTAGCTAATGAGCAGGCGGTATTTGTCCGAGTCTGTAGAGGATTGCGAAGTAAATCTTAGAGGTCATCGAAATCACCAAATTTTTCTGGTTCCTCATGACCGTGTATGTGAGAGCGCAAGTGTGCAACTAAAAATGTACACAAGAAAACAAGCATGTACTTATTCAAGCGTGCTAATACACAAACGTGCTCTATTGGCCTACATCTGAGCCCATTGACATCGAAAACTCCACTCCTGATAGTTACCCTTTTCGTCGCCTTATCAGTAGAGAAAGAAAAAAATCGAAATTTCGATGACCTCTAGGATAGACTACACTGTACCTTATGCACTATGACAAATTACACCTGCTCTCGTTGGCTACTGACGCGTGACACGTGTTACCTAGGATGCTTGCAATTCGATACATTTTTTGACGTGACAACGTCTAATAAATCTATGAACGCCGGCTGCACGCACGAAAAAGTGTCCCGTTAACACATTGTCCCGTTACGCCGTGTCCCATTACGCTCATTGTACGCTTGCGCCGCATCTATCTCTCTTCCACTCGATTGGAACAACCATCGATTTGACTTTTTCGAGGCACATTAAACTTGAAACACTCCCATTCGTTTCCTACTTTTCTTATCATCGTCCTATCCTTAACAGAATAACACAGATTTGAAGAAGTTAAATAGCAAACATGTATAAAAGTTATAGTTAAAATAATCTCTTCGTTAAAGTAATAAACATGTTTGAATTAATGAGTGCAAACAAAAGTAAATTGATCAATTAAATTGTAGATTTCATTTCACTCCTTTTTTGTATCCATAAAAAATAGTGATAATTCAATAAAAATTATTATTCAATTTTATTCATAAAAGTATGCAATCGTTTCATCAATGTTTTGTTATGACGATGTCATGATAAACTATCGTCCGTAAACCGACTTTACAGACAACCAATTTTTTTTCTTGAAGGATTGACTCAGAGTCCTTCATGTAAACGGTTTTCCAATCAACAAAGTAACATTGAAGGTGAACGAGGTTGGAGACAAGCCTATCGTGAGATGAATTTTCCCAGCCTCCACTTACGTTGAGCTCTGATGACGTGTTCTCGACCCACAGAAGTTCAACGTACAGAAATAAAGGCGCGTGTTTCGATTCGTATCTTACACCGAGCGAACGTAACGCATGTGTGACTTGTTTCGCGCGTGCCGCGCGCGACAATAGCAGGTCCGCAAGACGTGAGGCCGGGCAGGTATGGACCGTCGGCGCC
Source organism: Bacillus rossius redtenbacheri (assembly GCF_032445375.1). Classification (NCBI taxonomy): domain Eukaryota; kingdom Metazoa; phylum Arthropoda; class Insecta; order Phasmatodea; family Bacillidae; genus Bacillus; species Bacillus rossius. The sequence continues at coordinate 10,364,093 of NC_086336.1, read as the reverse complement.
GATGCGCGGCGCGCCCAAGGACTCGCCACCAGAAAGGAGCGAATCAATTCGCCTTCTCGCCTGAGGTCGCGCGTCGGAGATAACGAACGTGCGGGGCCGCCTTCAGTTTCCATTTCTTTACACGCGGGCCATTGGCCAAATGAGTTAACCTCACCCACTAAAAGAAGTTTTATGGCCACCAAAAAAAATCGCTTTGTTGATTATTTACCCCGCATAATGTTAGGTCTTCATGTTTGTTGGGCGAACACGTACAAAAATTTGCGTAAGCTACAAAAATTATTATTTTTATTTTAGCAAAGATATCATTAAAATTTGTTTGTGAAATAAAGTTATAAAAAATTATTTTAGTAAAAATGTAACAAATATTTTAAATAAGGAACGATAAACAACTGTCTTTGAACTAAAATAAGTTTTTATGATTCTTACTTTAAAATCGAATTCTCTATTTTAATGTCAATTAATTTTTTAATTGAACCGTTATTACTGTTCTACTAGTACGTATTAATAACAGCTTCTGACGCAAACACTCTACTTGTTGCTAATATAAGTGGCCATCTAAGTTGTAGGTATCTACAATTACACTTGACAATGAAAAAAAGAGGGATGAAGAAAGTTATTTACAACATTGTTGACAATTTTCATTCATATTTGTAACTGTTTCAATTTTAATAAAATCAGTCCCAGAAAAAAATATTTTATACTAGATAATTTACCACGGCTTCGCTCGCGTTAATATGTTAAGTGGAAATGTATATAACTTTTAAGTGTAGAATTATGTGCAAATTTCTTACTTTTAAAAATTATATTTGGACATATTTTTATATTTTTAGCAGTTAACACTCTTCTCCTTTCCATTTAATTAGAGAGCATTAATTGAAAACACTTGAATATTTTTTTTTTAATGTTGATTGGGTCAAATTCTATGTTTATAGTTTCATTGGATTGCGATGTAGCCATAAACTTCATTAAATCTAAGTTTCTCAATTTTCATCTTCTACTTAAGGTATTAAAATAGAAAAACGTGAAACTTTCGCAACTATATTTTGAATGAATGTTACAGATATTAAATTTAATATATTTCGTATTTATGTATTGAAAGAAATTTTTTAAGACTCAATGAAACCAAAATCAAGAATATATCAGGCGTTGAACAGAAAAAAAAATCTGTCATTATTTTCAATGTGAACAATCACATCTCCCATTTTGACGGTTTTCGATAACTCTTGCCTTGATAAAATCAAACTGATTAAGTTCTTACAACCTCAGTGTTAAATTTTAATACAAATAACACTTATTTTTAATTATGATTTTTTTAATTTATAATGTAAAATGCAACATATTTTATTATAGTGAATACTAGTGTACGTTAACCTTTAGTAAACAAGCACATGGTTCTTTCATTTCATTAGGAATGGCAATTAAAAAATAGTAAAACCAAAAATATTATTAAAATGATTTTTTACTCATTTTAAATTTTAATTCTTGTAGGCTATATAATCCAATATAGGATTTTCTGATGAAACGATTTAAAACATCTTTTGACGCCTAAAGAGGTGGAATTTTAGTAGAAGGTAAAAAATATTATTTTAGTTTTGAATAGTTATAATTCATTTCCTAAATTTGTTTTTTAAACGAAAACCTACTCATATTCCACCTATCAAGCCATTTAATTAAACATAATTACAATATTCATTGATTTTTTTTATTATAACTTCTTCTTGATTTGCTTTGAAAAATAAACAAGATTTCCTTAACTACACGGTTTTTGGGGTAAAATATTAGAAAATAACGAAGAATATTTTTACATTTAGTATGTTCATTACTAATTCCCAAAATTTTGATTTCCACTTGCCTAACATAAAATATAAAATTGCATATTAAAACAACCATTTTTTTTTAACATTCCATTGCCTTAATGATAAAATTTAAGAAATGACAAACATTCCCTTTCGGCACAATATACAGGCGTACGTAAATGTGACAATATTTACTTATTTTGGAAATGTTCTATAACTTTATATAATTTTCTGAAACATTTTATGACTTTAATGTAAATAACAACCTATTTGTTAATCAGTATTCAAAAATTATCTAGTACAAATTTTTTCATATCCCATGAAGCGAAAATGTTTTGAATGTTTTGAACTCATTACATTCGGCATAGAATTCTTCAGAACGAATTTCATACTATGCCTACTTAGGCATTTATTTTTTTTTTACCTTCAAACACTTATTTTTTAAAATCCCTTGCACCAATACGTGATCGTATAAAAATTTGCTTTGGACCAAGGTTAAACATATTTTTTAAATAAATTCGAAAAATTTTGGTATTAAAGATTTTTTTTCTATTTCAACACCTGTTTTTACGGTCATAGTTCGTATCATCAGAAATGGATTTACCAAATTTTTTATATAATGATAATAATTTTTCAATAAAAAATAAGTAATGAATTTTTTTTGTAATGTCTTTGTATTTCCACCCCTTGCAGTAATGGTTGGGTGCATAAAAAAAATTACTTTAGACAAACATTTCAGACAGTATTATAAATTTTAAAATCAATAAAAACGGATTCAATAGTGTACATGGTAGAAGAGTTTAATTTTTGTGTTCCAACCCCGTTTTTTACCACTCCTTGCAGTAATGGGTAGTCTATAAAAATTGTTTTAAACCATAGTCTTCATACATTGGCAGTCCACGTCACATGCAAGAATATGCTCAAGATGCAATGTCATATGTTCATCATTACGGGCGTCCAGATTTATTTATCACTTTCACATGCAATACAGCTTGGGACGAGATATGGCAGCTGTTACTTCCTGGCCAATCACACGTCGACAGGCATGACATTATAGCACGTGTTTTCCGACAAAAGCTTAAATCGCTGATGGATTTCATCGTGAAACATGAAGTATTTGGATCTGTGTGCTGCTGGATGTATTCAGTGGAATGGCAAAAGAGAGGATTGCCACATGCGCATATACTAATCTGGCTCTACAATAAATTAACTTCAGACGAAATCGACGATGTGATATGCGCTGAGATTCCACGGGCTGACGTCGATAAGGATTTACATGCAATTATTATCAAAAACATGATACATGGACCATGTGGTACACTAAATCCAAATTCACAATGCATGGTAGATGGGAAATGCTCTAAGTAATATCCTCGATCATTCACAGCCAACACAGTAACAGGCCACGATGGATATCCTCGGTATAGAAGACGATCAACTGAAGATGGTGGGAATTCGGCAACTATACACATGCAAAATGGTGATATTGATGTAGACACCTGTTGGGTGGTTCCATATTCTCCTTTGCTGTCAAAAATAAAAAACTCACATAAACGTAGAATATTGCAATTCAGTCAAATCCATTAAATGCATCTGTAAATATGTTAATAAAGGCAGTGATATCGCAGTTTTTAGTGTGCAATCAGATAATAGTGACAAAAATGCAGTACGAGATGATGAAATTGCTCAATACCAGGCTGGGAGATACATAAGCAGCAATGAGGCTGCATGGTGAATTTTTTCATTTCCCATTCATGAACGCTATCCAGCTGTGGTTCACTTGGCAGTACATTTAGAAAATGGACAGCGTGTTTATTTCACAGATGCAAATGTGCAAGAAAGATCCCTTAATCCACCTAGTACAACTCTGACTGCTTTTTTAACCTTATGCCAGGACGACGCTTTCGCCAGAACACTGATGTATTCAGAAGTTCCCTCTTATTACACGTGGAATGTAACTAAAAAAGTATTCGTACGACGCAGACGAGGGGAGCCAGTTGAAGGTCAACCTGGCATTTTCAAAGAAAATACTATTGGTAGACTTTATACAGTGCATCCCAATCAAGATGAATGTTTCTTCCTTCGCAGGCTATTGGTAAATGTGCCTGGTCCTAGATCTTTTCAGCAATTAAAAATAGTTGATGGCGTCACACATGCCACTTTCCGCGCTGCGTGTCAAGCTCTGAATTTATTATAAAATGACCAACAGTGGAATATATGCATTAATGAGGAGTGCAACACTGCACATCCAAACCAAATTCGCGCATTATTCGCAATTATATTGACCGCTTGCTTTCCTTCATCTCCCACAGACTTATGGGAAAAATATCGATCTCATATGGCTGAGGATATTTTGCATAGAGTACGCCTTGAAAATGCCAATATGACCTTAGAATTAACAGAAGGCATTTACAACGAAGCATTGATAAATATTGAAGACAAGTGCTTACCTATTGCAAATAAAGTTCTTAGTCAATTAGCTATGCCAGCACCAACCCGAACTGTGACTGCTGCATTTGATGTAGATTTACGCCGTGAACAGAGTTATAACATTGATGATCTTCAGACATATGTCCAATCGAACATTACCAAATTAACTCGTGAACAGAAAGGCATTTATGATCGCATAATGCAAATGATAAATGACGGAATTGGGGGGATCTTCTTCTTGGATGCGCCAGTAGGAACTGGGAAAACATTCCTAATTACATTGATTCTAGCAACGGTTCGATCAAAAAATGACATAGCCTTAGCTCTTGCTTCGTCTGGAATAGCTGCGACATTGTTACCAGGTGGAAGAACTGCGCATTCAGCTCTAAAGTTGCCATTAAAAATGCAAATCATCGAGACTCCTAAGTGCAATATTTCCAAAGCATGCGGTATGGGAAAAGTATTACAAAAATGTAAACTAATTGTTTGGGATGAATGCACGATGGCACATAAAAAATCGCTTGAAGCTCTTGATCGATCGTTAAGAGATTTGCGTGGAAACGTTCAACCATTCGGGAATGCATTGATATTGCTCGCAGGAGATTTTAGGCAAACATTGCCTGTAATTTCTCGATCGACATCAGCAGACGAAATAAATGCTTGCCTGAAATATTCAACACTATAACGGCACGTACGTACATTGCAGTTGACTACGAATATGCGTGTCCAGTTGCAGAATGATCCATCAGCTGAGGTATTCTCACGACAGTTACTGGAAATTGGAAACGGACAGGTGCCAGTCGATGAGACGTCTAGACGAATATCATTTCCTGATCATTTTTGTAATTTAGTAACATCGAAAGAAGAACTGATAGAAAAAGTACTTCCTGACATTCAAAAAAATCATATAAATCACGATTGGCTCAGTGAAAGAGCTATCCTTGCCGCAAAGAATAAAGATGTCTATCAACTTAATAATGTTATTTAATCCAGTATTCAAAGTCATTAAATTACATATAAGTCGATAGACACCGTTGTGGAAGCAGATGAAGTAGTTAATTATCCAACGGATTTTTAAACTCACTTGATCTGCCAGGGATACCACCACACATACTTAAATTGAAAATAGGTGTGCCAATTATCCTCTTGCGGAATATTAATCAGCCAAAACTCTGCCACGGCACGCGACTTTCAGATAAGAAATTAATGAATAACGTAGTGGAAGCAACGATTTTAACGGGGTCTTTCAAAGGTGAAGATGTCCTCATTCCTCGAATACCCATGATCCCGACCGATACAGCATTTCAATTTAAAAGATTGCAATTCCCAATTTGATTGGCATTTGCAATCACAATCAATAAAGCTCAAGGTCAATCTTTAGAATTGTGTGGTTTAGATTTAGATGCGGATTGCTTTTCACGTGGACAACTGTATGTTGCGTGTTCCCGAGTCGGAAAACCAGATAGTCTTTATATCTACGCATACAGTGGAAAAACAAAAAATATCGTATATCCACAAACTTATATGAAATGTATTCTTTGTTTTGTTTCTCATTTCTCAAATAATCAATCACAATGTGCCACAGCGAAGCGTGGCAGGGTACAGCTAGTTTTATATATTTTTTTTATAAGATTAGCAATTGATTGCAATTGATTTTATAAATATCTTAATAAAGAGGGTTAGGATTTTTTTACCTTCAAGTTCTGTTTATTTCACCCTTAAAGCAATGGTTGCTTGAAACAAAAATTACTTCTGACTAATGTTTTAGGTAGTATTTATAAGATTTACAAACAATTTCAATGAATTTGATAATGTTCTTACGAAGGTAGTTATTAATTTTTAATACTCCAACCCTTGTTATTTTACACCCCTTGCAGTAGGCTAATTGTAGGTTGTACATGAAATTATTTCAGACGAAATTTGTAATTAATAACTCATAGTTTTACAATAAATTATACGAATATGATAGTGTAAATGGTACGAAAATAATGATTTTTTTTAAATTCCACCCCTGTGTTTTTCAACCCCTGCATCAATGGAGCATCTAATCACATGTTTCAGACAAAAGTTATAGATAAAAATTATAAGATTTAAAAACTATTGGAAAGGATTTGATGGTGTAATTACTAAGGTAGTTATAATTTATTTTAGTTATTTAATCCATATTTATCCACTCTTTTCAGTAATGGTAAGTTCTATCAATATTTGTTTCAGACAAAGTTTTAGTAAATATATAAGGTTTTCCAACAATCCCAACAGATTTAATATTGTAATATTATACTATTAAAGGAGTTATTAATTTTTTTATCCTTCAACCCCTGTTATCCCCCCCCCTGTTTTTTGCAGTAATGGTTGGTCGTACAAAAATTATTTCGGACAAAAGTAGATAATTATAATGTCTTAAAGTTTCACAATAAATAAAACAGATTGAAAAGCATATGTGGTAAAGGAAATTATGATTTTTTTTCTACTCCTGTTTTTTTAACACTTGTTGGAATGATTTGTCCTATCAAAAATTGTTACAGTCTACAGGTTTGGATAAAAAAATTATATGATTTGCAAACAATGTGAACGGATTTAGTGTGCTTACTAAGGGAATTATGAATTTTTTTGTCCTTTAATCTCTATTCCATTCTTTGTAGCAATGATTGGTTGGATCAAAAATTGTTTCTGACAAAAGTTGTATATTATACTTACATATTTTAGAAACAATTCAAAAGGAAATAATAGTGTGCATACTAAGGGATTTATGAATTAATTTGTTCTACAACCATTATTTTTTCCCACCCCTTGCAGTAATTGGTTGGTCGTATAAAAATTATTTACGACGAAAAATGGAGATATTATTTTAAGGTTTTAAATAAATAAAAATCTATTAAATATTTTACATGGTACAAAAGTCATGATTATTTATTGTACCCATAATTTTTTCTACCATTATATTTCAACCATTTGCATCAATGGTTCGTCTTATCAACAATTTTTGAGAACAAAAGTTTTAGACAAAAATTATACTATTTATAAGCAATTTGAACGGTTTCGATAGTGTGCTTACTAAGGAGTTGCGAATTTTTTTGTTCCCTGACCCGTTTTTTCCAACCCTTGCAGTTATGGCTCGTCGTATAAAAATTGTATTCAGACAAACATTTTAATATTACTCCTACGAGTTATAAACGTTCAAACAGATGCGATATTCGTCATATTATGGGAAATATAGTGGTTTTAAATTTTTTAAAAAACCTTCCCCATTTCTACCCCTTAAGTGTAATTTCGTCCATTTACGAACTCGAATGAGATTTTCTATTACTTTATTTTATGTATCAGTTTGTGAGTGATTTGTTCAAAAAACGGCAGTTACCGTGTTCATAATAATGTGACATATAGAATTATATATAATTTTTGATTGACGATGATTTTGAGGTCTATGGACCATAAAATGAAACACTATAAAAAAATTTCCTGAGGTTGCACTGTGGTAACAGCTGAAGTAGATAGTCTTCTTAAAAATCTATTTAAAAATTACATACTTTACTCGTTATGTATTTTATTTTTCTTTAGTTCATTCTCCCGTTTGATTTTCCAGGAAGCTAGGATTTTTCATAATTTCACCACATTAGCGGTTGAATTTCTAAACCCTATCAAACACGAGAGTAAGGAATTTTTTTCTTTATATGTATTCAGAAAACATACCTGGAAAAATTACTAAGATCAACAATTTTAGAACTATATTGCAGCTTTTTTTCCACCTATTGCAAACTCTTCTCTTCGTGCTAAAGTTTTATAACGTAATTATGAACATTTGTATCTAAATAAACTCTCTCCTACAACAAATGAACCTTTACATAATTGAAAATCCGTATCACTTAAATGACCTTGACATTCCAAACGTTCAATGCTGTAAGTAATTAAAAAAAACTGGGGTATCTTGTGTCGGGACACGGCTGAATACAATACGTCATGCAAATGAGAAGTTCAGATAACAAAGTAGTTCCAATCAGATGTTTATAATTTAAATATTAATGGTATTTCTGTTACAGTCTCAATATATGTTATAACAATAAATTAATGAAATACAGTAAACGTAATCTTGTTACCGTAGTACTAGTTAGTATAATGTTTTTATACTAAGTACGATAGTTACAACTCTTCCGACGATGCACTGTCGACGACGGTGGAAACACTGTCTCGAAAAATGTCGAAGGCATTGATGTCCTTTGGCTTATCACTGGAGCTCTTATTATTGAAATATTGCTGGGCCGGGCGATGTTTGCCATCTTAGTTCTCTCCCTCTACCTGTAGAGACTACTCCGTAAGGCGCCAGAGTGTGGCGCCTTTTGGCATCCTCGCAAGCTGAGCCTTCTTCTCGTTGTCGTTTCTTCCAGTTACAATCGTGCGAATTCTCCATACCTCGACGTTATAGATTTTTCGCAGTATTCGTTCGTAATTTCATCTAACAGTTGTTATAACACCAATTAAAAATAATTAAAATGGTTTAAATAATTTAATATTTTCTGTGAAAAAAAGAATTTGATTTTAAAAATTACTAACGCAAGTATTCAATACCTATCTGATCTCAAAGTAGATTAGTCACCCGGAATCCAAAGTTCGAATAATTTGCCTAATACCCGTTAATTAAAAATATTGTTTATAATTCCGAATGCGTAAACCCATACTATAGACCTATATATTATATATATGCACATACACAAGTAGAAGCCCTTTTGATCATTTATAACCTTTCAAAATCGATCCTTGTTACGTTACACTCCACTTTTCAAACTGACAATATATATGAGACGAGTTTTATCTTCAAAGCTAATTACTATAACTGTTACGGCGAGACTTGTATTTACTTCTTGCTTACGTATGCAAGTTTATTCAATAACCCTAAATAATTTTTATCATTATATACCGTATAGTCTATGTAATAATTTTCCGGTAAACATGAGAACGTAACCTTCGGGGAAAAATTATGTTACGAAAGTTAAAAAACTAAGAGCAAGGTTTATTTCGTTCAGAGAAAATATTTTTCTGTACTTTTATAAAAGTTTCTTTGGAAATCAGTTGCCAAAAAATAGTTTGTGTAATACTTACTACAGAAAAGATATTGTAACTTTGTACAAAACATGTCTATGGTTATTTTTGCATAAATGAATCACGTTTTCGAATCTTGCTAATTATTTCATACAAAAATTGGCACATAATATTTAACTTTAATTCATATTTCAATGAAGAATAAATTTTTAATCCCTAGAAAAAATGACAGAATATCAAATATTTTTACTTTATTATTTTATATCATGCTTAGTGTTTGCGCAGCTGATACTGGAAAACTATTTAGGGAATGGTTTACAAATAACATTAATTATTGGAGGTAGCCTACTGGGACAAACACAAAGCATAAATACTCGGGTAAAAACACAATTTTGTTAATACTGGAAAGCTGTTCAGGAGAAACTATTTACAAATAGCTTTGACTGTTGTAGGTACTGGGACAACACAAATCATAAATGCCCGTGTAAGAATCCGAACTCAGTATTGTTGCGAACATTTTTTTTAGTGATTCGGCTGTTTTTAGTGAATGTACAAATTTTCAAATATCTGAAATTTAACACGAATATTTCTGTTCCATTTGTAAAAAAAGTCACAGTTAATTTATCTACAAAAAATGAAATAATGGTGATAACTTTAGCAGTTGAATTGGAAATCTACGGTTACTACGACTACTTAGGCTTTGTTGATACGCACACTTGTTAAAAATCGTTAATGAACTCAATAAAGTTGTGATATTTCACAATCAAAAACTTCATGGGATATTTTAGGATACAGCTAAGGTTCAGGGCTTTCGCTTACATCAAAGAGAAATTTCGTCTGAGGCGACAGGACTTTCCGCACATGTGGCACTGTTGCGCGCGCATCACAGCACTTGCATCTGGAAAAGGGGGTTCTTTCCCCTTTGATCTGTTCCCGTAACCTTTTCCTCCTTTCTCTCCCCCGTGAAAATACCCATCTTCTCTCTCTTTCTCTCTCTCTCTCTCTCTCTCGTCCGCTTTTACGTCATCGAGCAGTCGGTCCGCGGAGTCCCTCCACGTATGGGAAGAGTTGGCCATCTCCCGTCGCGACCTGTCTATTTATACAATCGTCAGGGTCGAGGGGTCGGTCCCTCGAACAGGAGATCATTCTGCCTTCTCTCCACTTCGCTGGGAAGCACTGAAGGTCCCCCAGGAGATGAGAAGTTTTACCGATCAGTTGCCTTGCGACTGGCGATCAGAGTCCGCGAGCCGTCTAGTCCTAGCGAGATCTACTTCAGCCGGAAGAAGTGTGTGTGTGTGTATATATATATATATATGTGTGTGTGTATATATATACATACATATATATGTGGACAGAGGCCAGTCGCGTCGCTTATTCGCGGTGACAGGACTCCACGGCTCAGATGGATGGGTTCCGTTCTCCACCAACCGGGCAATACGACCGCGATATTCCGGGCCATCGCGTAGTTTACTCGAGAAGAAGATGATTCAGATTCCCAGGGACGAAAAAAATAAATAAATAAAAATGAAATAAAATAAATTCTCAGTTATACCTTCAGCTTTGCGTCTTCTCTATCTTGAACGCTTAAATATTTTCAGTGTTTTTGTTCCCAAGCATCGAGAATTAATAGCTTTTTTTTTTAAAAAAAGAACTAAGAGAAATCACTAGTACAACAAAAAAAGCATATATTTTGAAAACAAAATTTCTGAAAGCCACTATATGTTCTTTTTTACTTCGAGAAGAGAACCTTTTATTTTAAATTTAGTAAATGTAATTTAACATGATGTTGGTAGAGTAAGTTTTAAAGAACTTAGATCGCAGGACCTCTCAGCGATTGTCTAAAAATCTACCTTGTGTTCCGATGTTGAATCTCAACCCTGCTGCAATTCAGAGCGAAACGATTCATTACTTCATCACGGTTCAACCTCTTAAGAAAAAATATAGTTTAAAGAAATGAAATATTTTCTACGCATGATTAGGAACAAATATTAATTAAATAATATTATTTTAGTGATGTGATTGATAACTTGTAGGTATGGTAGTTTTTTAGTTAAAAGTCTGTTATGTAGCATTATTATCTAATTAAAGAAATTAAAATCTTAGGTTGGTTAAATGCTACTATATTTTTAGGTTTTTATTTGCTATTTTATTGACTCACGACAGTCAACACACATAAGTATGGTGTTTAAAGACGTGGATGAGACAAATTTTTGGTATTAGGCTATAGGGCCTAAGTGTTATAACTTTAAGTCATAACTATTGAAACAATTGGTCACATTTATACGAGATTTTGATAGTAATTAGAGCATATTTAAATGTCTAATAGAAAAAATATTCATTGTAAATTGAGCCCTTCGTTGGTGTATTTGTTACAGTCTGGAGTATACTTATAATTATTATACTAGCACGAAAATTTTAGTATTCAAGCAAATAACAAATATACCTATTATACCAAATATTTATACCAAATAGTCGTGATGGTTGTTAAATCTGTTAAATAATTATAGTTAATTGTTAGTCGATCTCCAATTATTAAGTAGGTATTCATAATTCATCAAGTAAATTAAACATAGTTTTACTAAGGTTGCTAGCTTATCCTTTTATATGCTTCAAGAATCTAATTTCGGTCACCATTCGAGTGTAGAGCTGTTTCGGGATTACTAGGATAACAATGACTATAGCTCCCGAGTTTTACTTGAGGCATTCACATCATGTCATTTAATTCAGCGTGCTTCCGTATACTCAGGAAGCGGGCTTTCGCTCTAGCTTCAAAATAACAAACCAGCTCTAATGCATTCTTGAACTGAAATGTGCGTCGTAAAGGCCTCAGTTACGGTTTCTTGAATAATGACTTTCCTTTGCAAGCTCAACTTCTGCCCCGTGACAATTATACCTTAACAAACCTCATTAAGTTAACGACATATTCTTTTTTAACGCGTCTTAGGTTTCACGATCAGAGGTGGTGGAAGGTACTGTATTATCGTAAGGCGTGACACTTTTATGTATTGTTAGAGGAGGAGATTCTTATTGTAATAACCCCCACCCCCACCCTCAAAAATGTTTTTCCTGGAATCTGTGACTTAAGCTTAGCTAACAAAGGCTCACTCTTATGAAACAAGGCTCCGGTTAGTATGTAAATGCCACAAGAAATGCATTTTTTCTTCTTTACTTAGAATACAGTTAACAAAATCAATAAGTATTTCACTTACATTTCACCACTTTTCTTAATTTAATGCATAGCGGATTTGCATACTGTCAGTTGTTTTCCGGAACGTTTTGAGGAAAGGATGGAAAATATTCAGCGTTTTTCTACCATTTTATCAACAATTTATTAACAGTAATTTTTTGGCAGATTTTTAACACTGATATGGTTTCGAACCAGACGAAGCAGTTTAATGATCATAGTTAAGAATGCATGATAATTTAAACTCTAAATATAAAATATATAGCATATAAGTGACAGATTACTGCGAATATGTTTGCACATTTTTGTTAATAAAGTGGTTCTAATATAATTATTTGTCCTGAGTTAAATTTATTTAATGATATATAAAGTGATTTAAACAGTTTAATGCTTCAAATGTGCTAGTAAACTAAAAATTATTTTTTAGCAACCTAAAACAGCTAACTCTAAGTGTAGCTAATATATATTGTGATCTATATTTAAATGCACCCAATTAAGAAAAGTTACACGGTTCACTTCACATGAGGCTTAATATGGCAGATTAAACTGAGTATTACAATTACTACAGATTGTAATTATATCACAAAAAATATTTTTAAATAAACACGGTTTACATTAAAGCAATGGATATGCATAAAAATACTCCTTTGGAAATATTATTAAAAAATGGAGTTTAAGATTAATGGGAAACTGGTTATGTGTTTTTATGGTTATATTATGGTTATTATGGAGAGTAAAGCAATTGTTCAAAAATACAGATAAAATATAATGAAAGAGAGACATTTTCTCTGCATGTCATTTATTATTGGTGACTTTGATTACTTTTTTTCTGACTTATTCATACTCTTGTCACATACTAATATTGTTTTAGTTTATGCATGCTACGTATAGTAACGAAAAGTGTGATGTTCAATATTATTCACTATTAATGTTTTGTATGTTTATATTTTGTATCTCATTAAAACTATTGTCAAAAGTAGATGTTACCACATCCTATACTAAATATTTTAAAAGATGTTTTGATTAGACACATTGCTTTTATTGGTTAAAAATAAAATAAATAATTTTAAATACTTTTTTCCTCTATTTTTCACATATTTTAACTACAGGATGTTACATATGAAAAAAGAAAAATACAATTTTCTACGAAGGAGTTTGTTTTTTAGTCTTAATTTTATGACTTTCGGTTAAAATAATTGGCTGCATGGGAATATATGTATCTAATTGGTAAATCAATTTATCTTCCCTGTTTTAAATCAATTCTTATTTTACTCTGCGATGGGATAAAGTTTCTAGGCTCCGTAAAATCATCTGTATTATTGTAAATTTAATTTATGATCGAAGTAAATGAAAGCTAATAAAGGGTCTATTAAAACAAATGTTGCTCGTGATATTTGTTCAACTTGTAATTCGGAATTTCGTTTTGAGTATTCTGAATTACAACTTTGGCAATTTATTATTTATTCAATACAATTTATTTAATTTTTAAGTTTCTGTACCGTAAGGTTTTATTCACACTGTTACTTCAAAAAGTGATACTATTTAGGTCTTATAACAATAAATTTTCTACTAGCTTTCATGGGTTTTAAGTATATCCGAATAAATGCTTACTAACCACTAACCACACATGAGTAGATACCGGAAAAATTCGCGAATTCATTTCGCGATAGGCTAAAATACAAATAGTTATACCTCAGTGCTGCCTATGTCATTGGCTCACAACTCACCTGGATGAATCTGGGCCAGTGAGAAACACCCAACCAAAGCTTTATCGAAAGCTGCTACGTTGGGACGTCTCACAAGAGATCAGCCAATGAGTGGGTGGCATTTGACCGAGTGTACGTAGGATATTGGAGTTCATCCTGGAGGTAATTGAACCCGCGAATTTTTTCCGGTCCCTACACATGACTCTAAATGTTGGTTTTGCAACTTTGCTGTACGTTGGACTCAGTGCGATTATTGAACGATGTACCTATTGTTTTTTTATTTTTTTCCTTCTCGTAGGTGTTTTAAGGGGGAACTGGGTGAAGGAGTTAAAGACCATAATCGCAGAGATGTCCAGCGCTCCCTAATGGGTTGAAGTGACGTGGGGGTCCCCCGCGCCCCACCTTCTGTCCGCAGGCTCGCTGGGCATGGGCGTCGGCGTGGGCTCCGGCTCCAACCCGCTGGAGTGGACCGGCCAGGTGACGGTGCGCAAGAAGCGCAAGCCCTACTCCAAGTTCCAGACCCTGGAGCTGGAGAAGGAGTTCCTCTTCAACGCCTACGTGTCCAAGCAGAAGCGCTGGGAGCTGGCGCGCAACCTCAACCTGACGGAGCGCCAGGTGAAGATCTGGTTCCAGAACCGCCGCATGAAGAACAAGAAGAACAGCCAGCGGCAGGCGGCGCAGCAGGCCAACAACAACAACAACAATAACAACAACAGCAACAGCAACAACAACAACAGCCAGAACCACCACGGGCACCACCCGCACGCGCACCACCCGCTGCCCGTGCAGAACCACCACGCGGTGGCCGCCACGAACGGCGCCGTGTCCGTGAAGCACCACCAGTGACCCATGGCCTTCTCTGGAGTTGTCTTCGGCCACACGCACCACCACCACCACCACCAGTTCCCGCCCGGCGTCGCCACGTAAGGCGCCACCGGGTGGAGCTCTCCGGTCCGGCCGAAGACGAGCAGGATGAACCCTACATCGACCCCAGAGGACTAGCCCTGGTCGTCCTGTCTCGTGGTGGTGCCGGCGTGAAACGAGGCCGAACTCTGTTCAGCTGTTCTCCGCGAACAAACACAACTCCAGAGCACAACCACTTTTCATTTACTTTGCAACGTTCTCAGAAGGTACAAAAACTTTAAAAAGTGTTACGTTATCGTGGACGTCATTTTTTTTTTGGAAAAAGGGGGGGGGGGGGGGGAAATAAAGGTTGAACTTGTTAATATATAGGTGTTAACAAATACATAAAGGAAAATTTATATTTCGGAACACTTCTCATCGGTGTCTGACAATTTTTTTTTTGTTAATGAGCTAGTGAATGTATTTTAAAACCGCATCATTTGTATTACTTCCAAACTTTCTCGTCGTTAAATTTACTGTAATATTTGTAGGCACACCATTAGCTTAAATGCTCAGAATAGACTCTTAATAGGAAGTTGGTTTGGAAAGTTAAAATGTTGCCATGTTCATGTGTTTTTACCATAGGTCTCTAATAATATCTCTTTATGAAAAATAAAATTATCGGAATGAAATTGAATCCGTCGGCTCGTACGAAATGTTTTAAAAATAAATGAGTAGATCTAATGATTTTGATTTCATCAGATAATAATTCACTCATATTTAAATTCAGTATTTAGACCTTCAGTTTTTACAACTGCGAATCCACTTTCTTTTATACTTTTATGATTCTGAAAGTGCCAGTGTACTTACACGGAGTAACCATTATTTTGTTACTCTATAGACAATTAATAACATAATTTAATTTATTATTATTTTTAAAACACTATTTAGATGTGAAACTATTGTTGATTATTTTGTTTTGTTTGGATGATTGTTTAATTGATTCAAATATTACACCTACTTATCGTTAAATTCCAAACATTTTAACCTCATTCAACAATGCCCTATCTGTTAAGTATCTAAGTTATAAATTGTTTGATAGTAAATTTATTGCGTGTTTAAAGAATTGTGATACCTTTCAAAAAGTTTTGTCTTTGGTACGTTTATGTTAAATAAAATGAAAACTACATCCATAATGTTACTGAAAATTTTGTATGTTAAAGTTGCTGTTACTTCTTTCGAATTATTGTCCGAGCAAAGAGTTAACTTGATTTTAAGGCTGATTATTTTAATTGTTACATGAAATATAAATTTATATTATTAGCTTTATACCTACCCGAATTAATGTATTCTAATGTTCCGATTTAGGTAAGACCAAATTGTTAGCTATCTTATAAAATTTAGTTTATCATAAAATTTTGTTGTATTTTATTGAGTAGGTGAATTTTATGATTTTGTTTTGAGGCGGTGGTATACAGACAGGATCGCAATGTTATTCCTAGCAAAGTAGTTTCGCTATGAAAATAATCTAATATTTATGCAGTATTTCTTCTCCTATCTTGTTTAGTACTATAGAAAATCATAACTGATAGGAATTAACTAGTATGACCAGCATTGTTAAATGTGCTTATTGTGTACGCAGGAGAAGAATGGAAGATTGTTTTCGAAATAAACAATACAGTATCATATGAAAAATTAAAGAATTGTATATGTTTTGTGAAACCAATGTGTCGTGTGCATGTCAATGTTACATATATATGTCTGTTTTAGGAACATCAATATTAGGGAAACAGCTGTACACTGTGTGATTGATCATTCACCTTGAAGATTACTGATATTTTTTTAAATATTCATTTTATATAAAGCCTTTTAATGAAAAATATCGATTATATTTGGAGGCACAAAATTATCATTACTTACCTTCCATATAAATTTCAATATCCATCAACATTCCCTTTCCTAAATGATACGTTAAAATGTATATCTCTGCACCAGAAAGATTCAAAAATTGTTATTAGCATTTGATGAAACTTGAGGACACGTAGTTTACTAACTACCTTTAAGATGTTTTAGCCTCACACGATGTACAGAATATATGCAAGCCCTTTGTCTGGTATTTCCAGTATTCTAACGAAATACACTGTAAGTCTTGTAAGTGGAAGACTATTTAAAGTTATATTTGTATTGTGAACACACTCAAAACTTTCAGAGGTTTTAAAAATTTCTAGTAAGCCTGTGTTGTATCATACTTTCTTAATGATAAACATTGTCAGTTTAATTTCTTGACAGTTTGATTAATGGCAAACAATGTGCACAAACAGCTTTACAATGCCTGCTCCTGGCATAAAGTTAGACAACTGTAAGTTTATTTTCAATACATTTAACAAATGAGTTTGATAAATATAAGAACTACGAGAAATAATAAATTAACATGCACTGAAATATGAAACAGTTTCCAAGCGTTTGGTAAGTTAAATTGTTCACAACTAGGTTACTGAAGTTCAGCGATGGTATTAATGTAAGTTGGAACGATATTTAAATATCGTAATCTCAGCTGTTTTGCGATTTAGTTATGGAATGTTATTGTTTTATACAACGTTTGAATATTGTTCGAAAACTTATTAAATTTGAAGCTTACTAATGTTCTTATTGACAATTGAGTTATAAAATTCTGCAAGATAGCAATATAAGGTGATATGTTTGAGGAAATTTCATTTATATTTAATATGAATGCATTATTTATGTTTTTATGATTAAACTAAAATGTGCAATACTTTGTTTCAACGTAAAAAATATATCAGATGACTGGCTGAACTATGTTTGATGATAATTGTCTGTTTAGGTGTGTATTGTTATAGTAATTACAAGTAAAGTTTTTAAAATAAATTGATTTGAAGAAGTAATTAAAAAAATTATAATATTACAAAATTGAAACACCAACATGTCCAAAATTCTAATTATTTCCTATACTTTATCCTTCTTAATTTTCTAAAATAAACATTTTCTGCTTAGGAAATTATTTAGGAACCCAGCAACTTTGGATATAAATGTCATTGTACATTTTTTATAAATTTGCTATTTTTTTTAAGTGTAGACGTTTTACGTTTATCTATGTTATTAATGGATTTATATTACTATGATAAAAACACAAAGTTTGGTTGTTTTCATTATTATCTTTGTTGGGCACATTTACGTGACCCAAGTTGTTTTATTATTTTTGTCAATGTATATTGTAAATAAAACGAAAAATATTTACAAGAAAAGCATGCTGTGTTTTTTGTTAATCGTATGTAATAGTTTTGACATGTTATTTCAATTCCTCTACAGAAGGTACGTCAGATGTAAATATATATATATATATATATATATATATATATATATATATATATATATAGCCAGTCATGGGGACTGTCAACAGAAGTGAAAACCTAAAACTTTGTTTTTAAATGTGTAATATGACATCATTTATATGTCAAATGTACGTAAGAAAATGATTTTGGTATTATATCAGTACGATGTCAGCATGATATAATTTATCCTTGCATCATTTTTTAGTCACAACAGATGTCAGTGGTATGTAAAAATTACGTAAAAATTCATTAGCTAGTTATGACTTACCAGTGATGTCAGACCTAGGTCATGTATTCACGTGGTCAAATTAACTTCACTTACTGCTACTACCGCATGTCGGTTATGAGAACGCACAAGATTTTACCCATCGAAAAAAGATTCCAACACGCACATGATACAGTCGAGTAGGTATATACAATGTATTAGTGTATATATGCGTATACATGTGCACAGACCCCTGCGATTCGCCAGTCTGGCGCAACACGTCACTAGCATGTCGATGACGCGTACCCGTAAGTTTTGCCCCTACCAAAAATCGCTCAACGCGGCTAAAGAAGTTTTCACTACAAAAATTAACTTACATGCGTGAGTGTAGGTACAGTGGTGAGGTAAGACAGAGTTATAGCTACATGGGTTCAAAATCCTAGTCCAACTATTGTGATTTAAGTTTTGCATATTTTCCAAAAATCGCTATGGTCATATAGCAAGTTAGGTGTTATTACATACTCTAGTTAATTCCTTCCTTATTTCCTCTGACTTAAAACTTAATGATGTCTTTTTTCTTTACTTAATGATATGTCTGCTAAAAAGACATACGAGTGTAGTCAAATTTATAAAATAATAAATGTGTTTTATTCATTATAATTTACGAACATTATAAATATGCATATTTTAGCTATGTCGTGAAGTAATTATTACTAAGAATGATTTGATTTTACGTGTTGATAAGAGTGCTGTTTTAAATTCCATCGAAACAATTTGTTAAAATATTATGATATTTCATATCAGTCAAAATACAGTTAGGCCTATTTGTATTTAGCAATAAATTTATCATCTACAAACTAAGTTAAAAAGTGTGATATAAACTGAGATTTCAGCACTAAATTTATTTGGTAAGACTAGCCATAAGAACAATAAACGAAAATAATCCCTTTAGACAAGCCTACAGGTTTAGGTAGATTTATAAGTAGCCTACCTACCTATTTCTTCTGGAAATATTTTGGAAACTTCTATAAACTTCTGGAACATTTAAAAATATTAATTTTCATAACATTATTATGTTCTCCAATATTAAAACATTATCGATTAAGTATTTGCTCATTTTCCATGCAGCGAAAATATAGTGAATTTTTTTTCTCAATGTATCCAGCATTGAATAGATTACAACACACCATTGAATAGCTTAGAACGATTTTAATATTATACGCAAACTACGGAAATTATTTAATTTTTTTACCTAAATACCCTTTTTTCATCCCTTGCACAATAATGTGGTTGTATAAAAATTTTCTTTGCACCAAAGTTTAAGATAATTTAAGATGTTTTAAAATAAATTCAAACGAAATTGATTCTATGAAAGTATTTTTTTTTTAATTTCAACCAATGTTTTTACGGTAATAATTCGTTTTATCAAAAACTGTTTCAGCCAAACATTTAGATCACGTTAGGATTCATACAATAAATTATAACATATATGATAGTACACACACACACATATATAGGTATATATTTAAAAAAAGTAATGATTTTTTTAAATTTCAAACTTTGTCATTTCTACCCCTTGCTGTAATAGGTGGGTAAAAAAATATTTAAAGGTATTTTTATTCTTTATTTATACAGTTATACAAAAAAAGAATGGATTCGATAGCGTACCAGGTAGGGAAATTTTATTTATTTATTTTTTTCATTCCATCTCAGTTTTTTAAACTACATGCAATAATTGTTCATATAATCGAAAATTGTCTCAGACAAAATATTTCGATAAAAATTATAAGATTAATAACAAATTTGAACGAATTCGATGTTGTTACTATGAAGGGAGTTTTTTTGTCCTCCAAACCCTTATTTTTTCAACCTCTTGCAGTAAGTAATGGTTGGTCGTATCAAAAACTTATTCAGACAAAATATTTTGGTATCACTACAAAAATTTATAATAAGTTCAAATGGATGTGTTATTTTTCATACTATGGTAGTTACAGCGATTTTTCTGTTTTTCAAAAAACCTTCTACATGTCTACCCCTTTGGTCGGATATTGCCCATTAACGAACTCGACTGAGATTTTCCACTACTAAAATTTATGTTTCAGTTTGGAAGTGATTTTTGAAAAATGGGGACAGTTATCGTTTCCACAATAATGTGATATATAAAATACAAATGTATATAAAATTTTGAGTTCAAAATGGATTTGGGGTTTGTGGAACATGAAACAAAAAAACTACATTAAAATTTTTCGTCGGTCGCATCATAGGTACAGCTACAATAGGTAGTATTTCTTTAAAATCTACCTACATTGAAAAGAAAAGAAAACACTACCATTGAAAACTATGTATTTCAAAGACTTTCCAAACTTTTAAAATAATAGTCAATAGCTTTTCAAATAATCATCTCTAATGTAAGTACTTAAATAGGCCTATGTGTTTTTTTTTACAAATTTTATTTATCTGTTTGCACGTTATTCAGTTTTACATACTATAAGTGATAAATAAACTGCAAATCTTAGGACAAAAATAAAGAGAGGGATTTAATTTTAAAACATGATTTTTGCAGAAAGAAAAATCACACGCATCACAACACAATCTTCATCTAAATTTTGTGAGAAGGCAGGTAACCCCTAGCCAAGAAGTGACCGTCGCAACAAAATATAATGTGTTACAAATTCAAGGCAACGCCATCTATTGACGAAGTTCTAAACTAAACTGTTTTAAGCTAGCAGCTGCGAGCTTCGCTTAGCAAATCGGTTTCACCAAGGAAAAGGATAGGAAAATGCTAGAACTTACAATATGACCGTGTGGCGGACATAGAGAAATGACGCAAACTCATTGTTTGTGTGTCTAAGATCAACCTCCCATGTTTTTCTATTGTAACACTTATTTTACTTTTTTTCACTCCCTTAGGAATATAATTTCATAATTATATGTAGCTATTCAATGTCACTCTCCGGCCCATAAACTATCTATATGGAAAAAAAATCATGTCAATCCGTTGCTTCGTTGCTGCGTAAAACAAGGATAAACAAACACACTTTCGCATTTATAATGTTAGTAATGTTATAACATAGCTCTTAAATAATTTATCAAAAATTTATAATAACTCCCAAATCATTGTTATTAATTACATATGTAATAACTAAACCAGAATTACTCCTAGGATTCTTTGTATAGCATAATATAGGTACTTGAAGCGTACGTATGATTCCCGTTAGTGATTTTACTACGTTCTCTTGACACGTATTTAGCGAAACTGTGCCATTTGTAAACAAGAGGAAGTAGTTATAAAATACTTGCAACCCGTTAAAGGACGTGATCTTGTTATAGAGAAATAAAAATTAATAAAATGTTTGATTATGTAGGTATAGGCAAGTGGAGTTTAGCCGGGAGTAAAAGGAATCCGCGCAATAATCGTGTCTCTCGTAATAACGTTTAAACACTTGCTGTCTTGTTTCCATAAGTGTGTCTGTCAGGAAATATATTATTATTTTATAAATTTGAAATAAATTATTTAAATCATATTATAAATATTGTATTATAATACTTAAGTTATTAAGATTTTAAAATAAGTTATCTTCTTAGTTTTAATTATATTTTATAATTTTGGCTTTGGCTATCTTTAAATATGTTAAGTTTTGACTTGATGTAAGTCATACGCCATTGCTAAGAACTTTTTCTGTTGAAGAAAAAATAAAAAATAAAAAAATAACAAAATAAAAATACCCAGAAAAGACAAAAAACACACAAAATTAAGCAAACAATTGCTGTAGTCAACAAGGATATGAACACCACAAAATATTCCGTAACAGGAATATGGTCAACAAACAAAGAAAAACAAAGAAAAATGTACTAAGAGAACGAAAAAAAACCCCACAAATGATGACAACACAAACATATTGAACCCAAAATAATTCAGCACAACAGTTGAAACGACACAAAAACACGACAAAACGAAAAGACAAACGAACACAATAGTTTTACCAAAACAGAAACAAGCGACGTTTTCTTTTACTTTCGTTCACTATCTCACAAAAATATTACAGACATCATCTAAGAATAAAATAAGGGAGCAAATATAACATAACATGTTTGTAAAAGGGTTACAACCAGATACCAGCGCCTTAAACGGATTAATTTATTTGTTCATGACACACAATTTGTAGCTATCATGAAAATAAATTAAATTTTTATCCAAACCAGAAAAAAAAGTTATGTATAAATTAATCTCGTACGAACATAACACTGTTTTAGGTGCATGGATGGTGAAAGTTTGTCATCGTAAATATATTTTTCCTCAATAGAGAAAATTACGGGAGTTTCAGGTAGGTAAGTGATAAGCCGAATAAATATGGTTTTTCTATGGATGCTAGAAATATAGTGCTGGCAAAAAGTCTTGTTGTAAGGAGGGCGAGAAGTAGGTAAGTGGAACGGAATGGTAGACGCATCATTGGGCTGCGGCCTTTTTTCCAATACCTGTTTAAGATATGTAGACAATGTAGTGCTTAGCGAGCGTGATAACGTTGAATGATTTATTTTTTTTAGCAAAATTTATGTGTAACCGGGCCGGGCCAAGTCTGCACTATGTATGGCTCCGACTACCATTAGGCACTGCTGGTCCGTTTCGGGCAACGCGTTTCCATCGAGTTGTAAAGCCCAGCTCGCTAGACGTTTTCCCCGCACTATATGTTACTCCTTCGCATTATATATATGTTTACCTCAGAGGCATAGACACTACGTAAAAAATATATTGTTCAAGAGAGCAGTTAAAAGAATTTTAAATTGTACATCACTTATACCTTCAAGTATTTAATACCCAAAATATGTGAATTTTTGTCATATATTAGTGTTGTATGCCAATAGAAAGAACGTCAAACGGTGCTCAAGTTCATGGAAAAAAGTGGATTTTTCCCAAAAGTGGACTTAGTGTCTTATGCCTCTGAAGTACAGATATGTACAGCTATAGGTTTTATTTACATAAGTTAGGGTTAAGCGCCTTATCTGCATACATATGGATCATCATAGCTGGATGAAGGACGAATTGGAATTGATTAGGAAATAAATGGTACGAAAGGGGAGATGTAAGGTACTCTCAGAAAACCTCCTAGGCTTACGGAAATGAGATGTTTTCCATGGGTTAAAAATACATTGTAAAACCCCACTGGGAATCAAACCGGGATGGACTGGAATGCGAAGGTGACTGACATGACAACCAAAACCACCTGAATCCAACCCCAGTGTTATAGGCACTACAGTTGCACATGTAAGTAAAGGAGGTGATATTTTAAGGTAAGTGCATTTGATAGCTGGCACGTACATAAACTGTTACATGTAGCCAGGTATATATCGATAGTGTGTGGTAAAATCCCTGCTCAGGTTGGTTTAGTTTAGAAGTATTTTTTTTTCTATTAAAGGTACATATGTCTATCATTGTCTATTTTTTTATATTCCGACAATACAAAATAAATGAAAACTGCTGGTGGTAGTCATTAGAAGATGTTAAGTTTTTATTGTCTAAATAATTATACTTTTTTGTGATTTGTTAAAAAAAATTATTTTAAATCCCCAAAAAAATAAAAGTAACGATTTTATTTTTTAAAAGCTAACCAGAATTGCACATACATATTGGCTGAAAAGTAGATGCACATGACTTCACAAAGGCAAGAGATATTCTTTAGTTGAAACCAGAATAAACGAAAATGTTAAACCTGATTTGTTTATATGTAGACCGATATTTACAATAGCTACCTTCCACAAGAATAACTTAAAATAAGTTTGGCAAACACAGCCGCAGTTTCTCGCTGCTGCGTTAAGCTGGATGCTCTACATGTTTTTTTTTTTTTTTTTTTTTATGTGGCCAACGGAAATTATACATACACATCAACTAAGAACTGGTGCAAAAGTGTCTTGCAGCGCTGAAGGAGGTTAAAATTATTGTTAGTCACCAAGAGAAGGTAAGCATAGAAGTCCATGCAGGTAGCATACTTGTAAGGTACTGGACGCCTAGTCTGCGGGATCCATGTGTGGTATTTCAAAATGATACCCTTACTTGCGTTTCCTTAAAGTGATCGGGTACTGGAGAGCGTCGAAGAACGTGTGGGTGTCGGCGATGCGTCAGAGTTGTCCACCGCGCGCACCAGCACGTCACTGCCGGTGGTGTGCTCCGAGCAGCACCACCTCACTGGTGGTGCGCCGCTCGTGCTTTCAGGGTGGATCACCACTTTGAAGCTTTCAGCGGGCATGTTCTCCACAGCCGTTTTGAATTCACGTGCCAAAATATTGTCTTCGTCGAGAACTCTTCGTATATTTTTTTTGACGTGACAACGTCTAATAAATCGATAACTACGGCTGCACGCAGGAAAAATTGTCCCGATACGCACATTGTCCCGTTACGCTGTGTCCCGTTACGCTCATTGTACGCTTGCGCCGCATCTATCTCTCTTCCACTCGATTGGAACAAACATCGATTTGTCTTTTTCGAGGCACATTAAACTTGAAACACTCCCATTCGTTTCCTACTTTTCCTATCATCGTCCTATCCTTTACAGAATAACACAGATTGGAAGAAGTTAAATAGAAAAAATGTATAAAAGTTATAGTTAAAATAATCTCTTCGTTAAGGTAATAAACATATTTGAATTAATGAGTGCAAATAAAAGAACATTTATCAATTAAATTGTAGATTTCATTTCACTCCTTTTTATCCATACAAAATAGTGATAATTAAAAAAAAAGATTCAATTTTATTCATAAAAGTATGCCATCATTACATCAATGTTTTGCTATGATGATGTCACGTTAAACTATCGTCCGTAAACCGACTTTACAGACAACCAATTTTTTTTTATCTATCTGTCTCCGAACTCCAGAAAGATTCGAGAACGCCGCTCTACTTAACGCAACCTTATCACCTAAAAATAAAAAAATTGGTAAAAACTGTGACTGCTCATTAGACACGGGAATCAAGGACCCAATTTTATGTTAAACCTGCCCTTGTACAATAAATGTTGGTTAAAGGCCCGGCATGGAAATAATATGTCATGTGGAAGCACCCATTGTATTTTCTGATATTATTATTAAAATCACACCGCGATTCATCTGTACTGCATGGAAATAATTCTTTCAATGGTTCCACTGGCTCCTCTAACCGCGAAATTACTAGTTTTTTCCCCCCAGAACAACACGTTTCAGCCGTCTCTTCTATCTATTTATGCGCGTCGAAAAATATGCACGCTTCGTTCATTCTCTCCGTTTTTAGGAGCCTGTGGCAGCCGTAGTGGAGACTCGCATCGTACTGCGATGCAGCGAATTCAACAACACTCCAAGTGCCACCCTTCCGTCTCCGAGCTTCTGCTTCCCCCGTAGTCTCAGCAGTTCTCTGGAAGGCCAGGTATTCACTGACGTGGATGGTTCGCCTGCTCCGGCGTTTCTGAAGCTCTCAAGCTGATCTGCAGCTCAAGCTGATCTGCAGCTCACGCCGCGCCTGTGGTTGTCCCGGCAACTCAGCAGCTTCTGAGTCTCCCTACAATGAGCGTGTTGTTGGCGTCAATGATGTGTCTGCTCCGGCGTTTCCGCCACTACAAGAGCCTCTTGACGCCTAGCTTGCTCGTTCCTCCTCAGCTACGCTTGCAGTGAAGTCTCTTGACTTGTGGCTAACTTCATAGCTCTCGCTTTTTTAGAATTAGGCTATGTCACAAATGGGTTTTTTTTTCCGTCATCTTTTAAAATTTGGATACTGAAAGAACAAATAAAAAGTAAGTCAAAATTAAATAACAAAAAAAAAAACTTATCTCAACAAAACCTACTAAATCCGAATTTCTAAGTAAATTTCTTTTTTTTTTTGACAAATTTAGTAATTAATAATTATGTGTACTTACTGGATTAAATTTGTCACTTAGAAAAATGAAATATAAGTAAATCAAATCAAAATTCACTTACAAACATATACTCAAACAACAAAATCCGAATTTTTTTTCAATTAACGAAGAAAATTACCGTAAATAAAAAAATATATCTGTGTGCCAAATTTAATTCCAATCCGTTTTAAGCATTTTTTTTTGCGTTATTGAGTAACAAACATACAAACATATACAAACTTTCACATGTATAATATTAAGTAGCAGAGCGCTTGGACCGTAGTCACAGAGCTACAGTCGTCACCGAGGCGGCATGTTTTCGTTGCATGCGGTTTTAGCAAGTGACCCCCTACTTAACGAACTGAAAGACGTTTCACGCCAAAAAAAAAGTTTTATTCGGTAACATGTATTCTCAAAGTGAACTTGTAATTTAAATTTAGTTGAAAAAAACTGTGGTACCATACGTTGACGAGTTGGGTTTCCTTCTAGCCGCAAAGTTATAATCGATGTCTGCAATATTTTAATGATTTCTGCGTTGAATTTATTGTCAGAGTTTCATATTGTTACGAACGTCAGTAAGGCCACGTCACGCGCAGGTGCAGAGCTAGCTGGGCTGCATCACATGCCGCCGTAACATGAGATGTGCTGAGCGCACCGGGGTCACCGCTTCCCCCCTCCTTCCCCCTGCTACCCCACGGCGCTGATAGTTTTACATCCGAAACCTGACAGCTGCGGAGTTACGCGAGCCACCGACACGTGTTTCGAGAGATTTCTGCCGTCGTGTCGGCGCGGAATGACGCGACTGGCCCCGGCCGCGCTCTTGAGTTCCAGAAATGGCGGCTGATATATAAAAAGAGGACGTCGGCCTCAGCAGGGGAGTTCAGAGCGAGAGTTCAGGCGGGAGCCTTCTTGCGGTGGAGCTTCCAAGGCGATAGTGCCGCGGGTGCGGCAGAGTGACGAAGACCTTGGACGAAGTTTCCAGGGCAGTGAGTGAGTGAGTTCAGTGAACAGCCTCTGGTTGTACACTGTCACACGAGGACCTGCACCTGGATGAGGCGTGTGACGTTCAGGGCGACCTACGGGTGCTCAATGTGGTGGAGGACCACCTGTACGTAGTCAGAGTGGCGCGTTTGGCACTTGTAGAGGTTGGTGCGAGTGGGGCTCGCTATCACTATCAAAGGGCGATCTATCACTTTCGAAGTGTATGCTATCTATAGAGACCGGAAAAATTCGCGAATTAATTTCGCGATAGGCTAAAATACAAATAGTTATACCTCAGTGCTGCCTCTTTTATTGGCTCACAACTCACCTGGATGAATTTCTGTCTATGAGAAACACCCAACCAAAGCTTTTTCAAATCACAGGCTGCTACGTTGGGACGTCTCACAAGACAACAGCCAATGAGTGGGTGGCATTTGACCGTATGTACGTAGAACAATGGAGTTCATCCTGGAGGTCATTGAACCAGAGAATTTTTCCGGTCCCTAGCTATCTATAATATCTCATATATACCTACTCTCTATGTTCCTATGAAAATTACTCAGGTATAAGTGAAATATAATGGAAATGTAGCAGTAAGCACAATTAAAACATTTTTGTTTTGTCCTTATAAACTAACTAGATGCCCGACCCGGCTTCGAACGGCTATACTAATGGAAAAGCATTAAGCCACATCTCCCATTTACAGTAATGGTAAATAAAAAAATTCAGTGAAAATTTATTAAAATGCTGTATAATGTACCGGAGAGAAAATGAATAGCACCGATGGTTTCCCGACTCGTGCACGCAACGTACAACTGATGTACCCGTACTTCGCTACGACAGTCTACAGGCAGATCACTCTTGCGCCGCTCATTATACATGCCCCTCCTTGTGGGTACGCCACTGCCACGCGATGCCCGTTGCCATGGAGACGCAAAAGGCATGAACAATGCAAAATCCTTTTCTCATGCAGACAAAGTACCCACTGTTGCCTGCTTTTAACCACCCATGGGATCTAATTTTCGGAAAATGTCATCCTGCATAACATAGGGAACATTACTGTGAAGTTTCAAGTCTGTAAAATATAAATACTTGAAAAAAAGGGAAATTTTTGATATTTAAAGTACCTGCAAAATTTCAACGGTGATGAGGACTGCACTAACAATGAAATAGTCGTTGCCATAGAGACGAATGAAGCATCAACAAAGCAACAGCCGTTGCCATGGTGATTTCCTACCAAAAACTGGAAATTTTGATATATTACGCCCCCGAAACTCCCCTTGGGATCTGTTTTCGCAGAATCCGTTCTTAGTGAGCGTCTACATCATAAAATGAGTAACTATGCTAAATTTAAAGTCAATCGGGTGTATAGTTTTAGAGATCTCGTGATGAGTGAGTCAGTGAGTGGTATTTCGCTTATATATATGTATATATATATATATATACACACACACACACATACACACAAGTCCTTGTCAGAATTGTAACGGGAGAGGAAAATTATTGATGGTTCGAAAAATTAAAATTAATTAAAAATAATAAAAATAATTCTATTAAAAGAAAAAAAATTAACACAGAGAGAGGAAAAATAAAACAATAGTTTAGGTTTGCGATTTAAAGTGATAAAAAGTATTTAAATACTAATTGAACTCTTATGAGGGTACTGATTGCTTCGTTGTTAATATCACACGGGTGTTTTTTACTTGTATGGGAAAATTAAGAATGATAAGGCATCTAGTGCGTGGCAACAATGTTAATAGGCAATAGGAATTAAACTTTTAGCGCCTGCAGCATTGTCAACACACACTTCGTACGTGTACTGCATGTTCTATCTAACCCCTCCAACGCATTTGATTCTAAATTGGACTTTAAGTAAGGATCCCTAATGCTATTGATAATATAATATAGCCAATAGCCTTCCTCGATAAATGTACTATCCAACACTGAAAGAATTTTTCAAATCGGACCAGTGGTTCCTGAGATTAGCGCGTTCAAACAAACAAACAAACAAACTTTTCAGCTTTATAATATTAGTATGGATTAAAAAACATAAATAATTTAATTTCTTTCCCACATCCTCGCTATTGGGGCCTGTGTCATCGTAAGTTATCTCAAAAAAATGGATTTTAATAGCGAATTCTTAAGGAAATATTAATTTTTCATGAAAATCTTTTTGTCAGAAAAAAAGACGTAATTAATTTAAAAAATTCCCAAAAATGCAATCGCTTATATTATAGCATCCTATAGGATGTGCTAATTCAGTACATCCAATATCATAATTTATTATATATTAGCTTCATATAGATACATTTTCACAAATTTTACCTCCATTAAGTCACTTTAGCATTCAAATTTTGAAAAATAGGACATACTGCGTAACTAACATTAAATATATTTTTTATATTAATATTTTTGATAAAAAAAACGTACCCTATTTGCACCATCTTAGGGATGTAATTTCAAAAAATTTCGAAGAGCATTTTTTAGATTTTGTATGTTTTTCATCTTGGCTTTTGGAAGTAGTAAACAGCAGCTGTTAGATAAATGTATTTTTTCATGCTCAGAATCATAACCCCCTATTTATTATCTTTATGTTATGTGCCAAAACATGCATTTTACACTCTGGAAAATTTTACATAGATATTACGTAGTTGGATCCATTCTCACAAATGTGAAGTGTTTCTTGACATACATACAGAATTACCTAAAGAACAAACCAATTTATTTAATGAATATTATGTAAGTATCTAGACTATCATTCACAATACTTAGATGATACTTAAGACACTGTCGAGTGGGTACAAAGCTTACACGTAATTTTTTTACAGTGTGTTTGCGAAACAAATGGAATAGTGTGTAACGATCCTCTCGTTCCGCCTGAAGCCCGATGTTTGAATTTTTAGTCGCACGAGAGTTGGAAGTGACGTAGTATTATCTCGAAAGAAACGTAGATTCGGTATGCTGAACCAATTCGAGATTTGTTCGTGCGCTACTAAGCGTTCGCAAAGGATGTCTACGGGTCAGCATGGCCAACTCTCATGCGGAATTGTGGAAAATGCTTTTGCCGAATAAAGATATGTGAACAGCAAGTGCAGCCACAATCGGGATCTCTGC
The DNA here is from genome assembly GCF_032445375.1 of Bacillus rossius redtenbacheri. Taxonomy (NCBI): domain Eukaryota; kingdom Metazoa; phylum Arthropoda; class Insecta; order Phasmatodea; family Bacillidae; genus Bacillus; species Bacillus rossius. The sequence continues at coordinate 10,333,594 of NC_086336.1, read as the reverse complement.
AACCGTTGGTTTGTCGACATCAAGATCTTTAACGTCATCAGGATCTTCGCCGTTGTTGACGTCGTTGCGCTCGGGGTCCATTATGGTCGGTTTCATTATGGTAATAATGCCATAGTGGTTACAATAATAGCCAGTTACTATATTTATATGTCAGGCAAGTTACCTTGATGATTTTTACACCACCATAGTAACAAACTGAGAATCCTACCTCTGGCCACTGCCTATATCCTCTCGCTCGCTGGTATAATAAGTGATACAAAACAACAATTTAAATAAATTTAAAATTTAATTTAAATTTAAATTTACTGTGACAAGATTTTCTCGTGGTGGTATAATGCCTGTCGACATGAGACGAAGGTTTGAGCTGAAATTCTGGCTCGCGTAAAATTCAGCTGTGAGAAATGTCGCAATGGGTTAGCAAAAAATTATATTTTGAAAATATTTGTACTAATAACCTGTAAAGAAAGTACTACCCAAGACCAGCGACTGAGATTGCCATTGTCGAAGACTTGTGTTGGTGCATAACTAAGTAATGAAACATGGCTGAAAGCCAATAAACATTCTTGTAACTTCTGCAGAAATGCATTTGCGATTTCTAGAGATGCATGGAAACATGGTAAAAGATAATTTCCGAAGAATCCATTACGTTTGGAGTTTCGCTGTGAAAAGTTCCAGGAATGGTTTTCTCGTATTAATAATTTGTGGGGGATAAGAAAAAATGTAAAGGTGAGGTCCGTTCACATACTGCGAACGATCTAGTGTTGCAATCTGCCCGGTATGTTACGGTTAGGACTCGTACATAACAATGACTCTAACAGTAAAATGGATTGGCAGCAAGCAGACTTGGCATTTTTGATTACAGTTTATTTATATCTAAACTTGTTCATAATTATATCTAAACGAAAAGTTAATGTGGTTTTCATTGCTCATTACAACAACAATTTCGGCAATAAAGGTAATTATTCTTGCATTTTAAAAATCTGATTACTAGTACCTATAATTTCAATTATTTATTCTTTTATTATTAAAATTAAAATAATTCAATTTTATTCATAAAAGTATGCAATCAGTACATCAATGTTTTGTTATGACGTCACGTTAAACTATCATCCGTAAACCGACTTTACAGACAACCAATATTTTTATTCGTTCTGATACATATTAACATATTTTCTGTTTCGCCACAAGTCCCAAACATCGAATTTTAAAATGTGTTAAAACTTATAATTCTTTTAAACAGACTATTGGAAATTCGATAATAATTAACTAAATGTCAATTTTACTCATGTCGTTTCCGTAGTGTAGTGGTTATCACGTGCGCCTCACACGCGCAAGGTCCCCGGTTCGATCCCGGGCGGAAACAATTGAGTTTTTTCTCTATCCATTGGATAAATAATCATTCGGCATAATGTATTTACTTCGATTTAAACATCAAAGTCGATTTTTCTTTTTGGGTTAGTTTTAGTTTTTAATTACTAGTTGCTCTGCCAAGAAACGAACTGAGGTGTCCAACGTTTATTACATAATTGTTTTTTTTTTATAAAAAAAATATTTATTTACATTTTAAATTCATTTTTTATGTATTCGTTCTGAATTTTGTACAAATTTTAAATGTTGAATCTTAAAGGGTATCCAACTGACGACTGCAATCTCTTAATTAATATTAATAGTTGGTATAAATATTTTTATTTTATTTTTTCGTAAAGGTTTTTGCTACAATTTCAAATAGTTTCAAGTTGATGGTTGTCATGGCCTCAGATTGGACCTTCTGCAGCCTTGGTGAGCTCGTCGTCGGTATGTGGCCGTAAACTATGAAGGGCACTGTACGGCGTGACGGACGCAACCCGCCGCGGTCTTCACAGTCTTGTTGTTTTTCTTCTTATATTTCGTTACTTACCTTTTCGTGCCACTAATTTGGCCCCCTGAGTGACCACTTACTTTTCCCATCTGGAAGCAAGATGGTGACCCGTTTTTTTTTTAAATTTTTCTTTTCCTACCCCCCATGTTTTTTTCAGTTATTTCGTGTCTTTTTTGTTTAATTTCCGTTCCCTTTTTGTCTGCTGTACCTTGGGTTTTTTGTACTTTTTCCTAGAAATTTTAGTGATGATATTTTGTACTGTTGTGTTGTTTTTTTATTGTAACATGTATTTATTTTAAGCACGAAAGAGCTGAGTTAGCTGGAGCGTGCTCTTTTATTTGCTCTAATGTTCGTTTGTAATGTGTATTTATGTGTTGAATAAAATCAATATAAATCTAAAAAAAATCTTAATCTTCACAGAAAAAAAAAAACGTTATCTTCTTTAAAGAAAGAATCCTTTGAAAATAATCGATGTCAAGAAATAGAAAGATATCGTTACTTTATACAACACATGGCTATGGTTATTATTTTTTTTTTTGCATTTATATAAAATACGTTTTTTCGAGATAATACTGTGTATTTCTTACGATAATTGATGCAAAAATTTTTAAATTCTAATTTTTGTTTCATTATAGCGTACATTTTTTAAACCTTGAAAATATAATCAAATATTCAACAAATTTGACTTTATTTTGTTGCATAATGCTTATAATGTAGGAAGTTAATATTGGAAGGATATTCAGGAAACGGTCTAGGAAAATCTTTTGCTATTTGAAGTACTGGGACAACAAAAAACATGAATGCCCTGGTAAAAATCTTAATCCAGTATTATTGCGAACACAATTTTGTAGTGATAGAGTTGTTTTCGTATAAACGTACGAACTTACAAATATTTCTGTAATTTTACATTTATTTGTTCCAATTAGAAAAAAAATTAGTGTAGGATACGCAGGGACTTTGTGAAGGATGAGGAGGCAGAGGGATCCGGACCCCTCCCTTCGACGAATTAGGATTAAAAAAATTGGTTGTCTGTAAAGTCGGTTTACGGACGATAGTTTAACGTGATAACGTCATAACATAATATTAATGAAATAATTGCATACTTTTATAAATAAAATTGAATCATTTTTATTGAATTATCACTTTTTTGTATGGATACAAAGAAGGAGTGAAATGAAATCTACAATTTAATTGATAAATTTACTTTTATTTGCACTCATTAATTCAAATACGTTTATTACTTTAACGAAGATATTATTTTAACTTTAACTTTTATACATGCTTGCTATTTAATTTCTTCCAATCTGTGTTATTCTGAAAAGGATAGGACGATGACAGGAAAAGTAGGAAACGAATGGGAGTGTTTCAAGTTTAATGAGCCTCGAAAAAGTCAAATCGATGGTTGTACCAATCGAGTGGAAGAGAGATAGATGCGGCGCAAGCGTACAATGAGCGTAACGGGACACAGAGTAACGGGACACCGCGTAACGGGACAATGTGCGTAATAGGATACTTTTTCGTGCGTGCAGCCGGCGTTCATCGATTTATTAGACTTTGTTACGTCAAAAAGCTAAGACATAATAAGGGAATCACAGTAACAAAGCTACACAAGTTTACAAAGAAATTTTTTCCCGATGTTTTTTTGCAATCCTTACTTAGTTACAATCATGTATGTATGTCCTCCCCATTATAGCCCGACATGCTGCACACAAAAAAGCGGCCGGAATTGTGTTTTCCAAGTTCATAGGCACACGTCTTTCATACAAATTTACCTTGTGTGTTTAATTTATTTAAAAACTTTCATATATACCTATTTATTACTTGTTTAAAGAAATAATAAAAAAATTGGCCCGAGAACAAAGTATTATAAACCATGAAATAAGTATTCTATTATCAAGCAAAAAAATTACTTTGATTTATGTTTATATACGCTGGAGTTCTAAAAGTTATATTATTCCATGAGGTTATAGTCCGAAAATACATTTAATTTAATTCAGTTATAAAAATTACTAAATAAAAATGATATAATGTTTATATTGGACCACTTCCGTCACACATTTCTGGTACGTACCTAAGGGGGGTGGGGGTGGAAGGGGCAGTCAGATGGATACTCTCATATAAGCGCGAGTGAGCTAACCCTATGCGGATTATCTCCCATTTACGAACACGACCACATGACAGTATGCCTATGCGAGTGTCAGCCGGATTCATCTAGGACTATTGGGTTCCGTAGGAGCGTAACGGACATCTTTACACCAATTATACCTTACAACATATTATTTTATTACTTCCTAGATGCAACCCATTCATGTTATACAAGGCGTTAACTGGTTTTACGGAGTGTTCATATTGTTACAAAAGCAGACAGGACCACGACACGCACCAGGTTTGGAGCTGGCTGTGGCCCTGCATGGTCACTGGCATCACGCACCGTGTCACGCGCCAACCACTGACATAAGGCATGCCACGCGTGCCTGACTAGATTTCATAGGTGGTCGCTAAAACCCCGCCCCCTCCTAAAGCACCGTTCTGCATCGGCGCTGTTATCTATTTCTGAGCGGCCTTCGGGAATTCCGCAGGAAACTGCGTGGAGTGTCGTGAATGGACGCCGCCTTTCCGGACTGTTCGGGCATCGGGTCAGCCCGGGATAACGAGACAATCACAGCCACTCTCGTCGGTTCTGGAAAGTCGACCCACCAGTATAAATGGTGACGCTGGCCTTTGCGGAGTTCCGAGCAAGTTCCGAGCGAGTTCCAAACGAGTTGCGGGTGAATTCCGAGAGTGAAGGAAAGTGCAACAACGTCGAAGAGGGTGAGATACCCCTCGAGAGTGGTGCGACGTGGAGCGACAAGATGGAGAGAGTGCGAACTAGTGGCGAGATACTGTGTGTGTGGACATCCGCGTGGTAAGAGGCGAACCACTGTTGAGCCTAGCTCCAGAGAGGGACACAGCGTAACAGGACAAGTATTACCGTGGCCTGATTTTTGACCTTGACCCCGGTGGCCATATTGGATCTGCCATCTTGGATCTGCCATTTTACTAACATGGTATTAGCACACTCTAGCAGACGAAAACAAGATGGTGGTCTTCAGCGGATGAAGACAAGATGTAGGACATGTCGTCATACCAGCTGACGGTATATACCTGTATACCTTGGTATTGGTGGCGGAAGATCAGTCTGTAGGTGGCTTCTGTGGAGGAAGGAGCTGTTGTTTTTTTTTGTTGCTCTAAGCGGTTTTTAACGAAGGACAGGAATCGAACTTATCAATCAGAATTCTAATAAGTAAATTTTTTTGATGAGTTTTTGAATTTTTTTAGAATCTCTAGCATTAAAATTACGGATTTTCAAGATGGCGACCGTAACAAAAAGTGCAACGGTACTTTTTAAGAATTTTATTTATTTAATTCGATTGATTAATTTTTTAATGGTTTTAAAATTTTTTCCGATTTTCTAACATAAAAATAACGGATTTTCAAGATGGCAACCTTAACGATTATTGCAACAGTTACGTCTTAATACACGATGGTGGTTATGTCTCGAACAGGTGGTGTTATTATTACTTCAAATTTAAAAAAATACAAGACCTAATATTCATGTTATTTTTATATATACCTTATTTAATTCTCAGTCTGGTAATTGTCTCGATGGCCGTGCGGTTAAAGGCGTATGTTTTCCAACCTAGGGATCAGAGCTGCGATGGTTCGAATCACAGCGCTTCCAATGTATTTAGTATAAAAAAATAAATTTTAATATGTCGATAAGGACCATAATAGCTATGGTAGGTGATGGAACATCGACCTTATTGGATGAGACAGAGCGACGCTGGCGCTCTATATGAACAAACAGCAGAAAAAAAAGTCTACGGTATCCAAGATGGCAGCCTCCAGTAGATCAGAAAAAAAATCAAGAGTGATGCTGGTGCTATCTAGGAACAAACAACAGAAACAAAGTCGACGGCATCCAAGATGGCGGCCTCCAGTGGAACAGAAAAAAATCAATATGGTGCCCATGTCAAAAATTTCATCAAGAGTGAGTGGGGCGCTCGACTTAAAGATGGTGGATCCAAGATGGCGGATCCAATATGGCCACCGGGGTCAAGGTCAAATGTCAAGGCCACGGTACTACTTGTCCCGTTATACTGTGTTCCGTTACGCTCATCCAAGATGGCCGCCGTGATGTCACAATCCAATATGGCGGTCGGAACCACAGGCACCACACCCTGGACCCTGTCCCCGTACCGGCCAAACTATACTATTATTTCTACACTTTATGTTACGTCCACCATATTGCATTCTAGAATGTTGCCTGTTCCGTTACGGCCACCATCTTGAAAATCCGCAATTTTAATGCTAGAAACTCCGAAAAATTTCCAAATTTTTTTTTATAATTGCCTATTTCAAATGTTTTGTTACTTAAACGATTCCCGATGAGTAAACCAGTAACATATTAATATATTTAACAAATTATCAATAAAAAGTAATAAAAACGTTTTATATCACACCCGAAATTTTGAATTGTCACCAATGTATCGATTATCGTTACGGAGGCCATCATGAATTTTCTTAATTTTTTTATCAAATTTTAATGGAAAAAGTTCAAAATTCATCAAAAAACTTATTAATAAAGAACTTCGACTTTAACCTTGAACTTTGACCTTGGCCTTGATCTTTGATCTTGACCTTGAACTTTAACCTTGAACTTTGACCTTGACCTTCAACTTTAACCTTGAACTTTGACCTTGATCTTGAACATTACCTTGACCTTGAACTTTAACCTTGAATGTTGACCTTAACATTGAACCTTAACCTTGAACTTTGACTTTGAACTTGTACCTTTACCTTGGCCTTTGACCTTGACTTTGGCCTTTGACCTTGGCCTTTGTCCTTTACCTTGACGACCATCTTAGATCCGCCATAATGTAATCAATACTCGCTACCAGGAGCGATAATTAACATAATGTATATCACCTGCTAGAGGACATTGCCACCATCTTATTTTCGTCTGCTGGAGGACGTCATATTGTGTGTGTACGTGTCTGATAGAGTGCATTACCATCATATTAGTTTATGTTTTACCTGCTAGAGTGCAGTAATCATTTATTATTACTGAGCTGCCCGTCATCTTGAAATTCGGGCGCCATCTTGGAATTGTGTAATTACTAAGCTAGAAATCGGGAAAAAGTTCAAAATTCATCAGTGGTATGAGTTAGAAAGGAAATTAAGTAGGCCCAAAAATATTTTAAATATTAAAAGCCGGGTATATTAAAAACACATTAATCACATAACATAAATGCGTGCGAAACGTTGAGGTGAAATGGGCGCATCAAAAGCCATTACGTTCTTAAGTTCGTCAGAAACCATCTTCCTCGTCAACATGCCCGGTATCTTATATTGTATTAACTATACTCAAATTTCTCACATTAGCTAGCCTAAATTCTACTTAAACCTTATACCAATTTAATTACACAAGACTAACACTAACTTATCTAATCCTCGAAAATCTAATTTCCAATTTCTTGTGATTATTTATTTAATTAATTAGTATATTTTTACTTCTAAGTAAATTTATTCTAGAACCTTTAATCAGGTATATAAATACCTCTGACACCAAATATTACGAGTGGGAAAAGATGGCCAATTAATCAAATATAAATTAATTTCTTAGCTAATATTTATATTTATTAATAAAAGGTCAACATCTTTAATGTGTATCCACAAATTATTCACTCTTGCACTACGTCCACAGTTCAGTCTCCCCACTGGAGCTCGGCTCTACAGTGACTCTCTCTCCTGCTAGTATCTTAGCGCGCACCTCTAGCAAAACACTCTGCTTCGCACTACTCACTAGTATGCCGCACAAAACATCGTCCCAAATGCTTCAGTCCCCGATGCACCAATCTCCGCACCCGAAGCTTCGAGAAAATGGCGTCCTAGTTATGTCACTTCGCGCAGACAGGGCTCTGGAAATGTGCCGGCAAGAGACGGACGGCAGTAATCTACATTACGTCCCGTACGCAGGCTGTCTGGCCAGGTTTTTGTGCTAGGCCCCGTCCTAACACTATATATATATATATATATATATATATATATATATATATATATCGCCCAAAATAATTAAATTATTACAATTATTAAGTCCACTAGAATGTACACCATGAACCTCACATTGTAAGATTCTGTAAACTCCATTTACCATTAAAATGGAAGTGGGCTGTTACAGTAGACAAATATACTGAAAGGGTCATTTCTACAAAAAAAAATTGCGACTCTAATTACCTATATATATATATATCAATACTGTTAAAAAAATGTTATTAAAAATTATATTATAAATTTATTTCACAGCACTTCACAACCATGGAGCTTTAAAGAATTATATATTTATAAAAAAGTTGTTTTTTGTCAAAATTGAAATATTTTAACAATGGTTTGTCCCGATTTTAGATGTGGCTAACCAAACCATTGTGAGTCATCCGGGTAATTTAGTGTGAGTGAGACCAAATGCCGAATTTTCTATATCTTACTATGTGGGTCTTATTTCAGCTGCACCCAATATATACTTATGTAAAATCACTTGGTTCGGAGGGCTGGATAATTGGGCACACGGGTAAGTGTACGATTTTATAATTAGTGTTGTAAGCTAAATTTAATAAGTTTGGTAGATCGTCAGGGAAGGGCAGCTCCCGACCATTTAGATCGGCGAATAGGAGTGTTCTATTGTCATTTTGGTGAGCACTAGATGCTTGGAAGTGTGCTGTGGATCAAGTGGATTGTTAGTCTGTAGTGTAGCGTGTGGTGTAAAGATGTTAAATAAAGATCAGTTAAAGTTTTAATTGATATTTCCACATTATACTTAGCCACTACAAGAGCGCATGTTTGCAACAACAATTTTTAAATGTATGCATAAAAATATAAGAGTGTGATTATAAATATAAAAAAAATATAAATAAAAAGCATAGCATATAAGGTAAACATAAACTTGCAACAAAGTGGTTTGAAGAGAAGATAGAATATCTGAGGAAACTAGTTAAGAAATAACATATATTTACGTATTGTTACGACCTATTTGGAGAGAGCTGGGTTAGTAAGGGATAACCCAATTAAGTTTTATTAAAGTTTTATTAATTACTAATATTTACAATACTAATAAATAATTGTACTTAAAAATGACCGATCACCAATCACTGGGGCACTTAAAAATGTTTATTCGCAAGTCACTCACTGTCTGTCAAATTCCACAGTTCGCACTCCTCTCTGGAGCTAGGCTCAACAGTGGTTTGCCTCTTACCTCGCGCCTGTCCACACACACAGTAAGTCGCCACTCGTTCGCACTCTCTCCATCTTGTCGCTCCACGTTGCACCACTCTTGAAGGGTATCTCACCATCTTCGACGTTGTCGCACTTTCCTTCACTCTCAGAATTCACCCGCAACTCGTTTGGAACTCGCTCGGAAATTTTTGGAACTCCGCAAAGGCCAGCGTCACCATTTAAACTGGTGGGTCGACTTTCCAGAACCGACGAGAGTGGCTGTGATTGTCTCGTTATCCCGGGCTGACCCGATTCCCGAACAGTCCAGAAAGGCGGCGTCCATTCACGACACTCCACGCAGTGGCCTGCGGAATTCCCAAGGCCGCTCAGAAATAGATAACAGCGCCGATGCAGGACGGTGCTTTAGGAGGGGGCGGGGTGTTAGCGAACACCCATGAAATCTAGTCAGGCACGCGTGGCATGCCTTATGTCAGTGGTTGGCGCGTGTCACGGTGCGTGATGCCAGTGACCATGCAGGGCCACAGCCAGCTCCAAACCTGGTGCGTGTCGTGGTCCTGTCTGCTTTCGTAACAATATGAACACTCCGTAAAACCAGTTAACGTCTTGTATAACATGAATGGGTTACATCTAGGAAGTAAGAAAATAATATGTTGTAAGGTATAATTGGTGTAAAGATGTCCGTTACGCTCCTACGGAACCCAATAGTCCTAGATGAATCCGGCTGACACTCGCATAGGCATACTGTCGTGTGTTCGTGTTCGTAAATGGGAGAGAATCCGCATAGGGTTAGCTAACTCGCGCTTATATGAGAGTATCCATCTGACTGCCCCTTCCACCCCCACCCCCCTTAGGTACGTACCAGAAATGTGTGCCGGAAGTGGTCCAACATAAGCATTATATCATTTTTATTTAGTAATTTTTTAACGGAATTAAATGAAATGTATTTTCGGACTATAACCTCATGGAATAGTAAACTTTTAGAACTCCAGCGTATATAAACATAAATAAAAGTAATTTTTTTGCTTGATAATAGAAAACTGAAACGTTTTGGCCCTGACCGTAGCCAACACGTACAACTCCCGCGCCTCGCCACACCGTCAAAAGACTCTAATGACTCGTACCGCGAGCGCAGGCAAACCCCAAAAACAAATATTTGAATCCAAACCGATAGCAGACACAACAACACTACTAGTAAGATTTTGAACAGTGACAGGGGACAGCAAGTTATAAAAAAAATGAGAAATTTATATGGCACCATTTAATAGTTAGATAAATATATCATAAACGGATTTCTCACAAATCGCCGCGAACCACTTCCAATACATACTGTATCATATAAAAAAATTACCGTTAAACTATACACAAAATACTTCATCAATTACTACCAACGGTATACTCTGATCTTATATTTCGGAGCTCCGAAGAATTAATATAATTACCCCAAAAAAAATATTAACTATAAATATATATATATATATATAACATATTAAAAACAACCTCTGACGCGCCAGGCATAGTACATCTATAAATATTAAAGGATAAACTTTTGCATCTGATAAGCGTAATGTAACAACATATTAACACATATTAACATCTCACTAAATATCTTAAAAAATTTTATCTAGTTCCAAAATTTTGGCTTAAAACAAAAAGGCCTTTCACAGTTTAAGTCATAGTCTAACGCTGACGGTCTTTTCACTTCAACGTCTGTCGAGTATAGTTATTTTTGCACGCGGAAGGTAACCAACTGCTGAACAATCAGGTTGCGTAGTAAGTTATTTAAATTTGCAAAATCCCAGCTTTATCATTTCTTGCTGCGACTAAAAAGGGTCAATGGGGCGGTGGCATGGCTGGCACTTACTTGCGTTCCACGTCGAGAAGTCCGGTCACCTGGTACACTCACTTACTCACGAGCGTAAAATGATGGCGAATCATCACCATTAAACGTTGCCGGAGTTGCGAATTTCTGCTGTGACGAGTTCCCGTCATGCTGGTTCGGAGGTGTTGTCGACGCACGTATTTCCTCCTTAATACATGCTCGCGATATTCACCAACCTCTTCACCGCTCACTCGCGTCCTACGTATACGGCTTCCCCAACCTTTTTTAAAAAGGCAAGCCGTTCATAATCGCTTCGTAGTGGAAGCATCACCACGGCCAACCCGCTTTATTTCGACACGTCCGCCGCCGGCTAGGCCCACGGGCCGACTCCCCATCACTCGTCTTCTGACGTCACACCCACTCCATATGTCCGCTGACGTCAGACACACAGCTCTTCCGCCACGTGCGTTCGCCGCGGAGCGATACAATCGATGATGTTCTCGAACCTTCCAGACCAATATAATAACTAAAGTCCATTAAAATTAACAAATTAAGAAGACTAAATAAAAATTACAGTTTCATATATTTTATTACGTTAAACCAAATATAACAAACGTAAATCAAAATAACTTCTATTCCAGGGAGGCCAAAAAAAAAATATAAAAAATCTACCTTTTCTGCCAACATAAATCTCATCCAGGCCAGAGCTGTAGCAGACATGCTACAAATCACCCCGCTCAAAAAAAATATTGAAGCAATTAAAGAAAGGCTTCTATCCGAACCATTATCGTTTTAGCGGTAATCATCCTAGGACCGAATAGCCTAACAACAAAGGTAACAATTAAAGTACAATTAATAGAGCAAGTAAGAACAAGAATAAAGATAAAAAGGAGAGAAAACTACACAGTCACCTAACAAAGGAACAAAGTATTGACAAGATAGCACCAACAATTAACAAAGGTACAAAGACTAACCGCTATAACCGACAGTACTTAAAAATAAATCAAATACCATAACAAAAAAAAATCATTCCACTCTTAACCTACCCAACTCATTATCCACCTGGAATAATATATTTTTTTAACTGCGAAACATGCGCATTCTTTACTTTATACACATTCTTAACATCTCGTAGCAAAACCGTGACTGGACCTAGAAATCTAGTTATTTCAAAGGGCCCCGCAAAAGCGTGCTGAAGTTTCCCAGAAATAAAATCCTTTTTATTACTAAGTATATATTGTCTGCACAAAACCTTGTCCCCTATCTGATAAGGATTAGGAATACGATCTTTGTTATACTGCGAACAGATCTTATTCCTAGCTTTGTCCAAATTGATGGCAACTTCATTCCACATATTTTCCAGTCGCCTAGGACTATGTACCTCTAAACATTCCGGATTGATCCCCCAAACATTTAATAGAGGGTGACAGAAGTTCTCGACCCAAAAAAATTTCTCCAGGAGTAAAACCTGTTCCACTGTGTTTGCTACTGTTAAACGCCAAGTTCAGATAAGGCACCGAATCATCCCAGTGGCGGGGGTCTTTTTGGTGAAAAATGCTTAAGGCTACCTTGATATTCTTGTTTACTCTCTCAACTAAATTGGGTTTGGGATAATAAGGGCTCGTAGTAATATGTTTCACCCCCCATCGGAAACACATTTGTTGGAACAGGGTACTCATAAAATAAGTGGCATTATCGGAAACCAGTAGCTCCGGACCCCCATACAAACTCCAAACTTTATCCACCAATGCCCGTACCACCTGCACACTCTTCATGTCCCGCAAAGCCATCATTATACAAAACTTACTAAACCCGTCTACTAATACTAACAAACAGTTATTTCCTCGCATGGTGCGCGGTAAGGGCCCAAAAACATCAATAAATGCTCTTTCCCACGGTCTCTCGATCTTCTCCACCGAGTATTTCCCCACCTTACTATTGCGGGGTTGTTTACACACTTGACACAAATGACATTGCTTAACATACTCATCCACATCCTTTTTTAGGGTGGGCCAATAAAACTTCCCCTTTAATCTTTCCTCTGTTTTCTCACTTCCACCATGGGCTCCTACACAAGAATCATGAAAATATCTTAAAAGCACACTCGTCAAACCCTCAGGGACATATACCTTTTTTACCCCATCTTTCACCCAATATAGAATTCCTTTAAAAAGTTGGAAATTTTCATACCCCTTTTCCCCTACTTTACTACGAATATTTCTGACGGCACAATCCCTCTCCTGCCATTCCTCTATACCTATAGAACTTTCGGGAAAGTCTCCTAAAACATTTAAATATTCTTTAACTTCCACCCCGTCCTCCTCTTCACATTCGCTCTCGTCTGATTGGTCCTCATTTTCTACAACATGCTCTTCGGGATTATACATGCGCGACAAAGCATCGGCCACTTTATTTTCCTGCCCTTTGGTGTGACGAATCTTAAATCTGAAACGACTTAATCTCATCACCCACCGCCCAATCTTTCCAAGCTGCTTAGGATGGGTAAAGAGCCAAGTTAGGGCCTGGTTGTCAGTATGTAGTTTAAATTCATCGTGTTCTAAATAACACTCAAATCTTTCTAAAGCATAGACGCAAGCGAGGGCCTCTTTCTCATATACACTATAACCTTTTTCATGTTTATTGAGCGTCCTACTAGCAAACATAACAGGTTGTAAACCCCTCTCTCCTTCTTGCAATAAAACCGCCCCTAGGGCTAAACTAGACGCATCCACTTGCACAATAAATTTTTTATCAAAATTTGGAAGGGCCAACACCGGAGGGCTTGAAATTGCGCGTTTTAACTCCTGGAAAGCTTTATTCTGAGCTTCACCCCAAACAAAGGCTACTCCCTTCTTTTTTAGTTCATTTAAAGGGGCGCACAAGGTGGCATAATCGGGTATGAACCTGCTAAAAAAACCCAGCATCCCCAAAAAGCGCATAACCCCTTTCAGATTTTTAGGTGGGCCATAATTAACAATCGGAGCTATTTTCGCAGGATCCATCTCTAAGCATCCATCTCCCACAATAAATCCTAAAAAACTGATTTTCCTTTTTACCCAACACACCTTCTCCGGGTTTACCGTAAACCCAGCTTCTCGTAGTTTCTCCAGCACTTTCCGTAAATGCTGAAAATGTTCTTCCAAGGAATCGGAAAACACACAGATGTCGTCTAAAAAGCTAAGTAAGAACTTGTATTGATACTCTTGTAAAACTTTCCCTAAAATCCTGGATAAACATTGCGCCCCAAAGTTCACACCAAAAGGTACTCTTCTCCACTCATATTGGCCCCAGGGTGTCACAAAACTAGTATACGGCTGGCTCTCAGGGTCGAGCACACATTGGTGAAAGGCCGCGTTCAGATCCAAAATAGTGAAATATTTGGCCTTGCCCAAATATTGGAATAACACCTCAATCTTAGGTAAAGGGAAAGGATCTAGCCTAATTTTTTCATTCAAAAGGCGATAGTCCAGCACTAAACGATATTCCCCTGCCTTTTTTTTCTTTACCAAAAAGGCCGGTGACGCATACACAGATTTTGACGCACAAATAATTCCTTTCTCCATTAAATCCTGTATTATCTGTCTAAAGGCTTGCATCTTCGGAGGGGGGCACTGGTATGGTACACACTTCACTGCTTTGTTATCCGTTAGCTTAATACAGTAAGGATCTATTTCACACTTTCCTACTTTATCAGTGATCACATCTCCAAACTCCTCGATAATTTCTTGAATTCGACCTACCACTTCTTGATCTAACCTACTCTCAGCCCCCTGCATTCCACCACACACTACCTCTGTCTTACTCCTATTCTTGGTTAACCTCACACTAACCTTTGGCTCAAAGGAGAAACTCAACTTCTTCTTATTACAATCGATAACCGCCCGAGTGTCCACCAAAAAATCCATTCCTAAAATTACCTCCTTAATAAGATCAGGTATCACCCAAAACTCGCGATCCCATGAAAAAGATCCAATTTTAATGTGTAAGTCAGCCTTTAATTTAGAGATTTTATTTTTTCCGTCTGCGAGTTGAAATTCCATACCACTCGCGACCGCTAATTTTTTTTTTAATTTCCCATCCCTTTTTAATAGCTTATTCACAAATTCCTCACTTACAAAACTTCGGGTAGCCCCAGTATCAATAAGAGCCACCACCTTCTCCTCATACATTTTAAGGTCTACCTGTAAATTATTTTCGTTCCGTATCACGGCTAAAAAATGTTTATTCCCAAAACGCAATTTATTTAGCCGCCCCTTTTTCCTACAAACACGAACCACATGCGATTTCTTCCCACAATAAGAACATCCTTGTTTAGAAATTGATTGACCGCCCCGCTGAAAATGTCCCCCTTCGTGACGATAAAAACAATCATTACCCTTTTTCTTAACCCTCAAGACCTTGTCTTTGCCCTTTTGAGTACACTCTACTCTATAATGCCCTTTCTCCCCACACGTATAACATTTCCCTTTCCTTTTCCCGCGGGTGAATATTTCCTCAACTACGCTCTCTTCGACAACTTTGTTCACCCCGTGTATATTTTTTTGGTACTCCTGCCGCGCATACATCACGTTTTCTATTTCTACCGACCACCTTCGCAGCCCATTCAGATCCCTCGGTCTTTCCACAAATGAACACTCTCTCCTCACATCGGGATTCATATTTTCTACAATTATATCCACCATGGCCTGCTGCGGTAAACACAAACCAAATACTTTCAAGTGTAACAAAATATCATATACATAATCACCCATTCTCTCCCCCTCTCTTTGAAACCTAAACACTCTGTCCTGCACGAGTTGTAACTTACGGCGCCGCGGACACAGGGCATCCCATAAACCCTCACTTACTTCACACCAACTAAGGTTATTAACCAATCCGTCAATAACTACGGCGCGAGCTACTCCCGAACATTTAACTACAACACTCTTCAAAATAATATTATCGTCGGCCCATTCTTTAATTTCCCGCAATTTTTCCACCTCGCTGCAAAACTGGATTAAGTCCTCCGGATTTTTATATTTTAAGTAAGGAATATTTTTTATCGCCTCGAAAAACAATTTCTGATTCAAGTAATGATCACTTTTATTAACCTCTCCCCCTGAAACATTTCCGTCAGCTCCATGCAAAACGTATTCCATAAACGTCACCTGGAGGAATTCTAAGTCCTCCTGCCCTTCCACTGTTATCCCCACCTTTTCCAGGTTGTTTATCAAGTCCGGGCGCTCCAAATTAAAAATCCAACTCACATTCACTGCCATACTAGCCCTTATTATTCCAAACACAATAACCCCTACAAGAAATAACATTACGCCTGCTGCCCTCCAGCCACTGCATATAGCAGAGTGGCGCACTTTGAAACGTTTTGGCCCTGACCCTAGCCAACACGTACAACTCCCGCGCCTCGCCACACCGTCAAAAGACTCTAATGACTCGTACCGCGAGCGCAGGCAAACCCCAAAAACAAATATTTGAATCCAAACCGATAGCAGACACAACAACACTACTAGTAAGATTTTGAACAGTGACAGGGGACAGCAAGTTATAAAAAAAATGAGAAATTTATATGGCACCATTTAATAGTTAGATAAATATATCATAAACGGATTTCTCACAAATCGCCGCGAACCACTTCCAATACATACTGTATCATATAAAAAAATTACCGTTAAACTATACACAAAATACTTCATCAATTACTACCAACGGTATACTCTGATCTTATATTTCGGAGCTCCGAAGAATTAATATAATTACCCCAAAAAAAATATTAACTATAAATATATATATATATATATAACATATTAAAAACAACCTCTGACGCGCCAGGCATAGTACATCTATAAATATTAAAGGATAAACTTTTGCATCTGATAAGCGTAATGTAACAACATATTAACACATATTAACATCTCACTAAATATCTTAAAAAATTTTATCTAGTTCCAAAATTTTGGCTTAAAACAAAAAGGCCTTTCACAGTTTAAGTCATAGTCTAACGCTGACGGTCTTTTCACTTCAACGTCTGTCGAGTATAGTTATTTTTGCACGCGGAAGGTAACCAACTGCTGAACAATCAGGTTGCGTAGTAAGTTATTTAAATTTGCAAAATCCCAGCTTTATCATTTCTTGCTGCGACTAAAAAGGGTCAATGGGGCGGTGGCATGGCTGGCACTTACTTGCGTTCCACGTCGAGAAGTCCGGTCACCTGGTACACTCACTTACTCACGAGCGTAAAATGATGGCGAATCATCACCATTAAACGTTGCCGGAGTTGCGAATTTCTGCTGTGACGAGTTCCCGTCATGCTGGTTCGGAGGTGTTGTCGACACACGTATTTCCTCCTTAATACATGCTCGCGATATTCACCAACCTCTTCACCGCTCACTCGCGTCCTACGTATACGGCTTCCCCAACCTTTTTTAAAAAGGCAAGCCGTTCATAATCGCTTCGTAGTGGAAGCATCACCACGGCCAACCCGCTTTATTTCGACACGTCCGCCGCCGGCTAGGCCCACGGGCCGACTCCCCATCACTCGTCTTCTGACGTCACACCCACTCCATATGTCCGCTGACGTCAGACACACAGCTCTTCCGCCACGTGCGTTCGCCGCGGAGCGATACAATCGATGATGTTCTCGAACCTTCCAGACCAATATAATAACTAAAGTCCATTAAAATTAACAAATTAAGAAGACTGTGCCGAATCAGTGCTACTTTAGGCACGATTTTTTTTATTTTTTTGGTTTTACAAAATTTTAAATTTTTTTATAACTTTAATTTTACGCTTTTGCCCCATCCAAACTTGTTCGGTCAAGTGTACCGGCAGGTTACCTTTTTGAGCAGCATAGTGCTCTCACCACCGTTTCCCACCAAATTTGCTGGGTCTAGCCGACTACAGGACTATCATCAGCAACGGTATCCACTGGCCGTCGCGTTTCGTCACGAGTTTAGCGCTACGCGTGACGAAAGTAGCCGCCCTAAGCTTCCCATGGTCACCCCCACCCCTTCTCGGAGGTGTGCTGAAGTTTGCGGTCTCTAACACGTTTTGGTGTCCTTTTTTCTAGTTCCGCCGCACGTCCCGACGTCTGGCCGGCGAATTCTCCCAGGGCAGGTCATTCACCGGACATACCCCCCACCCCATCCTGGTCCACAGCGGTCATCGGCCAGCCGCGGCAATGTCCCCTCTCAAGGCCAAAATCCCCCCCCCCACTTGCAAAATGGCGGCCATCAAGTGCCGCGATGGTCTCTGCGAGACTCCGACCTGCATGCCCACACCATCTATCGACGAAAGGACGAACCAGCTGAGAGCGAGAGCACACTACTGACCACCCTATCCCCTCCAGGAGAAACAATCGACCTCACACTCAGTCGATAGGTCGCTGGAGCCCTTTTTTTTCTTTCGGAGCCCTTCGGAGCACTTCGGGTTTCCCGATCCCCTCCTCCAGAGGAACAGATGACCGGACTAAAGTTTAAGTTAGCGTCCCGGCGCCATTTTCAGGGATTTTGAGGGCAGCTCTCGTCCAGCGCGCATCTTTGCAACAGGTCGCAGTAACGACCAGCAGCTATCGTGATCCGCTTTCGGCAATAATGTAGTTGCTTCTGAGCCAGGCCATGTCGCCTAGATTTTTTTCAGTTTTTCTTAGTAGCTGCCCAAATAGTTAAGTTTAACTTTAGTTTTTTTTTGGTTTTCGCCATAACTATTTCTTCTATGGCTATCGCGAGCTCCCGCGCCGCGCATCCCCGGATCACCCCCAGGGACAGCCACTACCTACTTCACCCTGCCAGCTAAGGTAAGCTGCACTTCGTCCCACACAAACCTGTTAGGTTGCCTTTTTTTTTGGGCTTAACTTCGCCCGTCATAAACTGCCTGCTAACCAAGCTAATCCAGGTGGATTATTGGTTACAGGCAGGGTTCCAGAATCCCAGAGGGTTCCAGAATCCCAGAGTACTTCAAGGACCCCAGACCAGTTCAAGATGGCGGCCCAGTTCCGGCGCCACATTTTGCACCTCAACCTGTAACTCGTGAGCCTCTATAACGGAGTCTCCCTCCATCTTTCGGCACCCCTCAAAAAGAAGTGAAGAACAGTTTATAACTCCGCCAGTTTTAGGACGTTTTCCATATTATTATAAAATATTGTATTTTAAACACATATATTTGTTTGATGAGCCTGCGAGCTCAATGTTCCTAAACAGTTGAACATGGCATAGTATGAAATGGTGTTCCCCCCCCCCCGGCCCCTCTTTCTTCTTTCTTTTATTCGTTAGTTACTCAATGTAATGTATCAAAAATAAGAATCTGACATTGTTAGCAGTTTTGTTTGTAATGGCTGTAATGCCGTAAGATATTTTCTAATGTAAGAAACCTATCAATGACAAGATACTAAACTACTAATCAACAGTAAAAGCCTCTAATGAAACCAAACCATACGAGTGTTTTCATTTGCTGCTACTTGAAACCACAATCCACGTAACCTTTCCTACTGTCAGGGAGGTTAATTTTAAATTGTGTTTGTAAGTGGGCTGTGCCCCTCTGGCAAGTTCTTTTAGATAATTAGCCTGACGCTTCCACCGGACATTTATTATCAATAATTATGGTTTTGTTTTGAGCACAGCACCACGGTTACAAATTGGTAGCAGTTAGCATGGTTACGGTTACAATGTGGTAGCAGTTTGTGTGATATGGTTACTCTTAAATTGTTAACTGTATTTTGGTTTGATTAATGAGAATGCTTTAAATTTATTTGGTATAAATATTTTTTTTGTTTGTCACTAAGATTTTCTATATATAGTATTATTGTAAGTCCTAAAACTGGCACCCAATCTGATTCACCCAAAGTGAGTTAAATTAAAATTCTCTCGTATTTTACGTCCCGCTCTGACTGTGTTTGCGTGCGGTGAGACACCGCGCGGCCCCGTCGGTGCGACGGCCCTCAGGCATCGTGCCTTATCAGCGCGCGTGTCATTCTCCCTGTCATTCTCTTCACCCCTCCCCCTCACGCCTCACCGGCTGGAGGAGGCGAGGTCATTCCGTTGACCCCGTGTCCGGCAGCGTAAATAATGCGTTACAATCTAGTTTGTTCCTCACGGCCGACAGTGCCCTGAGTTTGTCTAAATTCCTCCCTTTATCTGTGTTTTTTACAACACATCCGCCTGCAAACCAGGCCATCTTTGTAAAAAAAAACTAATCATAGAAGTCCTTTCGGACATCGTGGTATTTTTTGTTTTGTCTCTCGGCGCCTTGCGCGCGCCGACATGTTATCTCTCCACATGACAGGGCCGCCAACCGCGCGGAACCCCCTATCCTCTCCCGTGTGCTCCACCCATGGGCCACGTTTTTTGTAAACAAACTACCCATGCTTTGTATGTCCTAATAATAATATAATTTTTATGTCACAAAACAAGCACTATAAATAATCTATACTGCATTAATTCTAGCAGCAAAGTATTTTCTTAATCTAGGGAAACGTAAATTATAACATAATATGTTTATATAACTTAAAATAATATTAACAATACAAATAATATGATAATATAAACCTTTTGTTTTAGCTAATGTTAAGAAACTTCCATTGTTTACTATTTCTAAGTATCTTAAAATTAACGATTAAGTATTTTAATTATACATAAAATAAATCTAAAAAAGGGTCCATTCATTAAGTAACATAAAATAAGAATATGTTCATAAGTAATTTTAACAAGTACTCTAATCATATTGCATCGTTCACAAGCAAAGTGAATATACTTCGACGTACCATTTCATTGTGTCACCATACACACCCATGTGCCTAGCTTTTGTTTAGATTTATTTCGTGATCACCCAACGAGAGGTGCAATCACTCATGCCTTTAAGGAAAGGTTCCTGAATTAAATTGTTTATATACACGGGTTGAATCCCCAATACTTTTTACGCTAGCCATGAGGTGAGGAATTTATTGTAAGATAGAGTACTATACTTTTTTAACGTCGAGTTTTCTATGAGCAATTTACCAATTAATCTAAGAATGCAAGGTAAAGGATAAATAATATTTTTGTAATTATGAATTTTGAGTAAACAATTTATTAACTTTTATATTTTTTTGGATCGGTGTTAATTTCCTTTATAAGGTGGTGTACAGCTATGTATTTTAAACATCTAAATTTTTTCATTATCCATTTTTCATCCAAATTCGTTGATCTTTCGGGTTTCGAACCCGAACTAACTCAGGGGTGAAATTCCCTCGTAGGTCTCTCTGCTTCAGCCTGATGGTCTGATCAACCGTCAGAGCTTGAACATATTGAGCCTATGTGAGTTAATAAATGTAGGTATCCGGGACCGAGGTGTACTTCGCTTTTTAAGCAAGTATTAAATTCATCCATTTCGTCTGATCCATCGTCAGATTGTGCAGAGCTATGACTCAATGCCTTCGACTTCTTATGGACAGCGAAACAATTATGTACAGGGGTTATATTCCCAATTTAGTTTTGTAAGTTACGGGTCACCATACCCATATACAGGGGTTCCAATCCCCATATATCACTGAGTGCTCAAGGACGCATTTCCCTTGTTTTGGCCTCAGTGCTTTTCGGCCTCCCTCATAGCGCCCATTTTGTGTTCCTACACGATATCCAAAATCTGAGATCAACGGGATGAATTTCATTTCATAATATAGCAAAGACATAAATAGTTGTAAGCTTACAGGTACTTTAAATTTAAGCTTTGAATTTAATATTTTTTATTTATTAAATGATTTTAAGGATTTATTTTTAATAATTCAAACCAGGTTTAAATGGACCCTATTTAATTATTAACCTTGTGTTTGACTTATAAAGTATTGCAGTCAAAGGTCATGTAATTAATTCTGCTTTATTACAAGTAGTAGGGCAACAGGCATCCTTTTTTTGCTCAATAATAATAATATAATCACGCATATAAAAATAAGCATTCCCCAGAAATTAAGCAGCTACGAGGTGACTAGTCTCATTTTAATATTTAAGGTAATCACCGAGAGTACTGAAATACTTTCAACCCCCAACGAGAGGTCCACTAAATTAATTTGGATATGTTTAAGCATCCCTTTTCTAGGCTAGCACAAGCTAGGTAATTTAAGATAATTTAATTTTTAATTTTTACATACGTAAGTTCAGTCTTTAACAAGCTACTTGACGTAAATAATTTTAATGTTTTTTTTACTCAGAAATACCTCTCTGATATTTTTTGAATCTTCATGAAGTTTGTTCCACGATTTTATATATTTAATTTCTGATTACGTTCCTTTTTTTTTAATAATAACCATAATTCGTAAAGTAAGCAAGACTAATGTTTTGTAGTGTTTTTTTGAACTGATTTTGCGTTAATACTTGTACATGTTTATTTCTTTATTTTCCCTTGCACGTAAATGTGATGTACAGTGACGTACATAGAGTCTGAGCACTGAAGCTGTCACATCTAGCCATTTTTCTTTTTTCTTTTGCATTCTACCCCAAAGTTGGATTTCTTTTACATCGTTATCGATGAGATTGTTTATTTAAGTAAGAGCGACGTGACTTCCAGACGGCAAACTGGTTTCTTTTATGTGTTTTTCTAAAATAGGAGCTAGGTCAAGCTAGCCAACGAGCGGCGCAAAAGTTAGGGTCCTCTGAGCCAACGAGCCATGACCAAGGTCCTCTGAGTGAAATATCTCATGACCATTTTCGAGTGTTCTTTGGGTTACATTCCCACCACTCATCTTTGGACGGCCTATGTTCAAACCCCCTCTCAGGCAGTGCGAAGTCTATCAGCAGTCATGGAAGATCTAACCGCTCCATTATAATTTATCCCTTTTTGATTTATAATTGTTGGTTTATTGAATTTTACATTTCTTTAAATAATTTAAATTTGAGTGCGAAGAGTCGTTAATTTGTCGTTTTTTTTCAGAATACTTTAAATAATAAATATTAGTTAATAATAATAAACATCAGAGTGGTATGCGCTGAAATTTCTTAATTTGTCGAATATTTAATATTTTTAAATTCATTCTTTCCTACGGATTGTTGATCTGTTGAGGTTTTTCATCCCCAATCATTTAAAATTCCACCAAGGGAATTCCACCCTTAGGTCCTGTGTCACTCCGGGACTGAGGCTCTGTTTCGCCTTCGGGCAAGCAGCAAATTTGACTGTCTTCTCCATCGCCTGACTGTGCAGGGCTAAGTCCCAATGCCTTCGGCTTCTTATGGAAAGACTATTGTACAGGGGTTTACATGCCCACTTTCATTATTTTCAGGGGTACACAAATCCCCACCTTCATAACTGGCACCCGACTGACCAAGTTCCGGTTCCGGCCCAGTGTTTTAGGCCCGCCTCACAGAGCCCAGATTTAGAGTTTTTGTCACGTGACACCATTCCCAACATCTGAGATCAACTTTCCTCATGACATCATTCACCGTTAAGGGTAATTTAAATAATTATATACACCTTCCATTTTATCAAAATATTTTTTTTATAAGTAGTAAGATACAGGCGAACCTGGTACTAGTTTTACTAAGAAGTGTAAGTTTATTTTGTTCCCTATATGCTCCGCATTCAAGCGGGGGAGTATGTGCCGAATCAGTGCTACTTTAGGCACGATTTTTTTTATTTTTTTGGTTTTACAAAATTTTAAATTTTTTTATAACTTTAATTTTACGCTTTCGCCCCATCCAAACTTGTTCGGTCAAGTGTACCGGCAGGTTACCTTGTTGAGCAGCATAGTGCTCTCACCACCGTTTCCCACCAAATTTGCTGGGTCTAGCCGACTACAGGACTATCATCAGCAACGGTATCCACTGGCCGTCGCGTTTCGTCACGAGTTTAGCGCTACGCGTGACGAAAGTAGCCGCCCTAAGCTTCCCATGGTCACCCCCACCCCTTCTCGGAGGTGTGCTGAAGTTTGCGGTCTCTAACACGTTTTGGTGTCCTTTTTTCAAGTTCCGCCGCACGTCCCGACGTCTGGCCGGCGAATTCTCCCAGGGCAGGTCATTCACCGGACATACCCCCCACCCCATCCTGGTCCACAGCGGTCATCGGCCAGCCGCGGCAATGTCCCCTCTCAAGGCCAAAATCCCCCCCCCCCCCCACTTGCAAAATGGCGGCCATCAAGTGCCGCGATGGTCTCTGCGAGACTCCGACCTGCATGCCCACACCATCTATCGACGAAAGGACGAACCAGCTGAGAGCGAGAGCACACTACTGACCACCCTATCCCCTCCAGGAGAAACAATCGACCTCACACTCAGTCGATAGGTCGCTGGAGCCCTTTTTTTTCTTTCGGAGCCCTTCGGAGCACTTCGGGTTTCCCGATCCCCTCCTCCAGAGAAACAGATGACCGGACTAAAGTTTAAGTTAGCGTCCCGGCGCCATTTTCAGGGATTTTGAGGGCAGCTCTCGTCCAGCGCGCATCTTTACAACAGGTCGCAGTAACGACCAGCAGCTATCGTGATCCACTTTCGGCAATAATGTAGTTGCTTCTGAGCCAGGCCATGTCGCCTAGATTTTTTTCAGTTTTTCTTAGTAGCTGCCCAAATAGTTAAGTTTAACTTTAGTTTTTTTTGGTTTTCGCCATAACTATTTCTTCTATGGCTATCGCGAGCTCCCGCGCCGCGCATCCCCGGATCACCCCCAGGGACAGCCACTACCTACTTCACCCTGCCAGCTAAGGTAAGCTGCACTTCGTCCCACACAAACCTGTTAGGTTGCCTTTTTTTTTGGGCTTAACTTCGCCCGTCATAAACTGCCTGCTAACCAAGCTAATCCAGGTGGATTATTGGTTACAGGCAGGGTTCCAGAATCCCAGAGGGTTCCAGAATCCCAGAGTACTTCAAGGACCCCAGACCAGTTCAAGATGGCGGCCCAGTTCCGGCGCCACATTTTGCACCTCAACCTGTAACTCGTGAGCCTCTATAACGGAGTCTCCCTCCATCTTTCGGCACCCCTCAAAAAGAAGTGAAGAACAGTTTATAACTCCGCCAGTTTTAGGACGTTTTCCATATTATTATAAAATATTGTATTTTAAACACATATATTTGTTTGATGAGCCTGCGAGCTCAATGTTCCTAAACAGTTGAACATGGCATAGTATGAAATGGTGTTCCCCCCCCCCCCCCGGCCCCTCTTTCTTCTTTCTTTTATTCGTTAGTTACTCAATGTAATGTATCAAAAATAAGAATCTGACATTGTTAGCAGTTTTGTTTGTAATGGCTGTAATGCCGTAAGATATTTTCTAATGTAAGAAACCTATCAATGACAAGATACTAAACTACTAATCAACAGTAAAAGCCTCTAATGAAACCAAACCATACGAGTGTTTTCATTTGCTGCTACTTGAAACCACAATCCACGTAACCTTTCCTACTGTCAGGGAGGTTAATTTTAAATTGTGTTTGTAAGTGGGCTGTGCCCCTCTGGCAAGTTCTTTTAGATAATTAGCCTGACGCTTCCACCGGACATTTATTATCAATAATTATGGTTTTGTTTTGAGCACAGCACCACGGTTACAAGACTAAATAAAAATTACAGTTTCATATATTTTATTACGTTAAACCAAATATAACAAACGTAAATCAAAATAACTTCTATTGCCAGGGAGGCCAAAAAAAAAAATATAAAAAATCTACCTTTTCTGCCAACATAAATCTCATCCAGGCCAGAGCTGTAGCAGACATGCTACAAAACTTATTTCATGGTTTCTAATACTTTGTTCTCAAGCCAATTTTTTTATTATTTCTTTAAACAAGTAATAAATAGGTATATATGATTGTTATATAATAAAATAAACACACAAGGTAAATTTGTATGAAAGACGTGTGCCTATGATCTTGGAAAACAAAATTTCGGCCTCTTTTTTGTGTGCAGCATGTCGGGCTATAATGGGGAGGTCATACAGGATTGTAACTAAGTAAGGATTGCAAAAAAAACATCAGGAAAAAATTTCTTTGTAAACTTGTGTAGCTTAGTTATTGTGATTCCCTTATTATGTCTTAGTTTTTTTACGTGACAAAGTCTAATAAATCGATGAACGCCGGCTGCACGCACGAAAAAGTCTCCTATTACGCGCATTGTCCCGTTACGCTGTGTCCCGCCGTGATGTCACAAGTCAAGATGGCACCACAGGCACCACACCCTGGACCCTGTCCCCGGACCGGTCTAACTATACTACTAGAGTTAATTTCCTACTCAACCAAGATGGCGGGCGTATCGAAACACGCAACATTTATAAATAGTATGTAAATGGGGCTCCGAGATCTGGGTTCTGGGTGTGGATTGAGATTGTCGGTCCGCCATCTTGGATTTGTGACGTCACGGCGGCAAAAATTCCTCAAAATTCCTCAAAAATGACTCAAAATGACTCAAAATTTCCCGTTTTAGGAAAAAATTTCCCGTTTTCGAGGGAAAAATTCCCGTTTCGAGGGAAAATTTCCCGTTAAATTCCTTAAAAATCCCAACGGCTAGAAATGTCCTGATAGAGGCTTAAGCATCCTTAACTCAAGCCTCAGTTAAGCCTCTATCAGGATGTGACCTTGACCTTTGACCTTGACCCCGACGGCCATCTTGGATCCACCATCTTGGATGACGTCATTACGTTTTCTCGAACATTCCGGCATTGTGTTATCCGCCATTTTGAATTATGACGTCACCGTTGCAATTTCCGTTACGGCCGCCATCTTTAAATTTATTATCCAAATTTAATGAAAAAAATTTAAAATTTATAAAAAAATTTCAATAAAAAAATTTTAATAAATTATTAATAAAAATCATACGTTTACGACACGGAGCTCGGAGTCCTCGGTTCGAACCCGACGAGTGCAAAAAAAATAAAAATGACGACCGATCCTTCCCCCGCGGTGGCTGCAGGCATACTGACTCCCTCCACTTTTTTTTTCAAAGCATATATATATATCGTCAGGTAGTATGACGTCATGTCCGCCATCTTGTCCTCGTCTGCTGGAAGCCATCATCAGTGTATCGTCGGCGAGAGTGCGCTGACGCCATGTTAGTTTAATTCTTATCCGCTAGAGTGCAGTAATCATTTATTATTGCTGTGACACCCGAAATATTGTCATTTGGCCGCCATCTTGAAAATCCATAATTATTTAGCTAGAAATTCGGGAAAAATTCCAAAATTCATTAAATAAATTTGTAATCTATATACTGATCGATTAGGTCGACTAAGGTCCTTGGTACGATCTAGGACGATGCAAAAAAAATTAAATATAACATCAATTTAACATAATAGTAACAGGTTCGAGGAATTAAACACCAAAAGTTCTTTTACAAACATATTATTTATTACATAATTTCTATTCTACTACAGGATCATTTGCGAAAGCCAGCAATCTTATAATCATTTAGTTCCGCAGCGGTGTGAAATAACTAATTCTTAGCTCCAATCGGTTTATACTAGACAGAGTCCAGCCAGAACCTTTACAGACATAGTCCACCTCTTCTTGACAGAGTTTCTGGATACCGTTTTTAACAGTTTGCTTCACATCGTTAGAACTGTAAATTACTGCAGCCGATGTCTTGAATGCACACTTCTTCACTTTGTCATCGAACGGATATGGCTTTCCATATATACAGTCCAACCACAAGTTATATTTCAAAGGTCCGTTTGTTGCTACATCATCTGTAAGCTGATTGATTATGTACTCTCTGATATCATCAAGAAAATTACAAATGTCTTTCGACTCACCTAACGTATTTAAATAATAGTAGTCCTTCAATGTTCCACGAAATGCAGACTGCGCCAAGTAGAAGCCATTATCGTTCACTTGTAATGCGCCGAACACAGTCTTAGGTTTATTTTCCCGTTCAGACGTCATACCAATCGGTTGCTGCACATCGGTTTTCTTGCTTGTACGCTCACGAGCCTTCAACCTAAACCGAGGAGTCAAAATTTCTGCAGGTGGTTCAGCAGTAGGCACACGGACTTCACCTTTACAGTTTTTCGCATGTCGTCGCAAATTATCAATTCGAGTAAACCATTCATGACACTCATCACATCGAAACTTCATGCGAGATGGATTTTTCGTGCATTTGCTCCGCTCATGTCTTCGTGCATCATGAGCAAATGCGAACGACGTATCACAGTAGCTGCAAGGATACCGTGGTAATGAAGACGAACCTTTCAGACCCGATCCAGATACTGACGTTGCCGCAGTTGCACCATCTCAAGGCATACTCTTATGAACATCAATGCATCGTTGTTGCGCCGAAACCTTTACTTTCTGCCGAACAGCAGGACCTTTGCATGCCTTCATGTGCGTTTTCATATTATCTTTTCTGGCAAACTGCTTACGACATTTCTCACAAACAAACATTTTACGATATAGGTTCTTGGCACATTCTCTATTCTCATGTCGCCGAGCATTGCTGTTGTTTGAGAAAATCTTGTCGCAGTAACAGCACCCATGTTCGTTAGTTGTTATCGATTCGGCATCCATTGAAGTCTCCATTGATGGCGAACCAGCGTTCGCCGAGTTTCCCTGTGCAGCCAGCACTAGCGGCATTAAAGTCTCTTCTGCTGGCGGTACCACGTCTGTTGAAGTCTCCTCCAGTGTTGACATCGACGTTGCCAACGGGATCTGCTCCACCATCGTCGACGCTGACGTCATGGTTCCCGCAGTCGATGGTACAACCTCCATCGAGTTCGTCGTTAAAGTCGGTAAAGATGCCATCGAGTTCGCAAGAACAGGTAATTACGTGATTAATGCACCAGAAGAAACAAACTAGGTGATCCTTACACCGACGACGTCAGTAACAAACTAAGCAACCTGTTGTCTAGAGCTCGCTTATATATACATGCACCGTATGGAACAATACGCTAGTCAAATCAAGAACCATTTACAATAATACTAGAGTCAAAACAACATTAAAAATAGAAGGACCATCAACGAAAAGGCAGCACATTTGGAAGCACCGACAACGAAAAGGCAGCACATTTGGAAGCACCGACAACGAAAAGACAGCACATTTGGAAGCACCGACAACAAAAAGGCAGCACATTTGGAAGCACCGACAACGAAATGGCAGCACATTTGGAAGCACCGACTACGAAAAGGCAGCACATTTGGAAGCACCGACAACGAAAAGGCAGCACATTTGGAAGCACCGACAACGAAATGGCAGCACATTTGGAAGCACCGACTACGAAAAGGCAGCACATTTGGAAGCACCGTCATCGAAAAGGCAGCACATTTGGAAGCACCGACAACGAAAAGGCAGCACATTTGGAAGCAACGACAACGAAAAGGCAGCACATTTGGAAGCACCGACAACGAAAAGGCAGCACATTTGGAAGCACCGACTACGAAAAGGCAGCACATTTGGAAGCACCAACTACGAAAAGGCAGCACATTTGGAAGCACCGACAACGTAAAGGCAGCACATTTGGAAGCACCGACAACGAAAAGGCAGCACATTTGGAAGCACCGACAACGAAAAGGCAGCACATTTGGAAGCACCGACAACGAAAAGGCAGCACATTTGGAAGCACCGACAACGAAAAGGCAGCACATTTGGAAGCAACGACAACGAAAAGGCATCACATTTGGAAGCACCGACAACGAAAAGGCAGCACATTTGGAAGCACCGACTACGAAAAGGCAGCACATTTGGAAGCACCGACTACGAAAAGGCAGCACATTTGGAAGCACCGACAACGAAAAGGCAGCACATTTGGAAGCACCGTCAACGTAAAGGCAGCACATTTGGAAGCACCGACAACGAAAAGGCAGCACATTTGGAAGCACCGACAACGAAAAGGCAGCACATTTGGAAGCACCGTCATCGAAAAGGCAGCACATTTGGAAGCACCAACAACGTAAAGGCAGCACATTTGGAAGCAACGACAACGAAAAGGCAGCACATTTGGAAGCACCGACAACGAAAAGGCAGCACATTTGGAAGCACCGACAACGAAAAGGCAGCACATTTGGAAGCACCGACAACGAAAAGGCAGCACATTTGGAAGCACCGCCAACGAAAAGGCAGCACATTTTGGATGCATCATCGAATAAGGAAGCACATTTGGAAGCTCCATCAACTAAAAAAGGCAAAAAGGAAGCACAAGTTACGAGATCTAAGTCTTAGTAAGAAATCATAATACAGGAAATAAAAACATTACATTCTTATAATTTAAATTATTTATTTTATTGCTTTACATTATACAAATGCAATTAAAACAAGTCAATATTGTATGTAGCCAGCATTCCTCAGTTCCTTGAGTATGAAGGATATTTCTTTGATGCACGAATAGTTTCCTGCACAAAGCGAACCATGTAGAAGTCTTAGCCGGTCAACCAATATGTTTGGATCTTTCCATGATGTGTAATCATTCTCTTCTACCACCATCTTCCTTGCACCTTTATAATAAATATTATGATCTCTGATGTCTTCCGTTTTACCACCAACCTCAGGGTAACTTTCATGTTTGAGACGGTTATCATCACAAGCTTGATCAGATTTATTTAATATATCACGTCGTTTCCATCGTTTCGGTCTAAGGACACCGCCACATTTTCGATCTTGGCAGCTTTAGGTTCTTCATCATAGTCTATGTCTTTGTCAACAGCCTCAGAGTCACTGTAACAATCACCGTAGAAGGAATCGTCTTCACCCAATTTACCGTAATAATTCGATGTTGATGATGTTGAAGTGTCTTCATCGTCTTCATGCTTCCTTTTTAGGAGTCCATCATTTTTACAAAGTAGGAAAGATCTACTTGAATTCGGCTGGAATATATTCTTACCTTTCACGTTAAGGATTCTTCCATTGTCTTCATTCTTCCGTAAATCATCAACCTTCTTCAATTTAAGTTCTTTGTCGAGATCGGAAGAGCCAAGAAAATTATTGTCGTAATGCAGATCACTCTGCCTTAGGCTAGTAGATTCATCGTTGTCCTCTAGCTTATACGCAGGCTTGGCGCTACAAGTTCTGCCATGTCTTTTTAGGCTCTCTCTCCGCGTAAACGACTTGCTACATCGAACACAACTTATCATATTGCGCAGTGGATTTTTAACACAGTCATTCTTCTCGTGTTGTCTTTTATTCTTTCTCAAGATAAACTCTTTACTGCAAAACTTACACCTATGTTCTTTCGATACAGCGTCAGATCCCAAATCGGAATTCATATTAGTTACTGAGACTAAAGCCAGATACCAATTGAGTGTTTTAAATTAGATTCAATACTTAAATAGAAATTTTTTCATATTTCATCAGCGAGAATTAATATATCTCATGCAAAAGTACTTTATGCATGTAGTTCTGCTTTTCAACAACAGATGTCGCCACGTGTTGCTTGCAGGTAAATAATATTTAGTTATTTTATGCGGGATGCGGGATGCTCACTAACGATCGCAAAAGAAGGATGGCTTCGTTAGACTCCAAGGAAAAGGAAGTTCGTCTTGCATGTTGGTGCTCCACTGATGTCTCATGGCATAATATTAATTTGACTGAGTAATGATGTTTGTTAATTCCACCTGATAAAAATATTGCAAGTTTTGATTTAGTAGCAGAAATTATCGAATTAAATGTAACTCCAAATAAAATGACATGTCTCATTAGAACAAAAAAAAATCCACGCAGAGAGCGGTTTCTCAGAATAGTCAGAAACACTTGAAGAAACCACAGGAATGATTGCAAGAACACGGGAAAAACCATCAAAATATTGTCAAGAATAATCAGGAGCACACTGAGAAAACCACTATTATATTAACAATAATAATCGGAAGCACACGGAGAAAACCATCATAATATTGACCAGATTAATCAGAAACACTTGAAGAAACCACAGGAATGATTGCAAGAACACGGGAATAAATTAATAAAAAATTTAAATAAATAAAAAAATGCATAAATTTCTGGCTTGTACAAGAACTCTATCTTTGCTCAACAAGCTAGCAGAAACTGTTTATGCATTTTTTTATTTTTTTTAAATTTTTTATTAATTTATTTTTATTTTTAAATATTTTTTCTTGTAATTTTATATCAAAGAAAACATGTGGTGGTTTTCTCTGTGTGCTTCCGATTAATCTGGTCAATATTATGATGGTTTTCTCCGTGTGCTTCCGATTATTATTGTTAATATAATAGTGGTTTTCTCAGTGTGCTCCTGATTATTCTTGACAATATTTTGATGGTTTTTCCCGTGTTCTTGCAATCATTCCTTTGGTTTCTTCAAGTGTTTCTGACTATTCTGAGAAACCGCTCTCTGCATGGATTTTTTTTTGTTCTAGTGAGACATGTCATTTTATTTGGAGTTACATTTAATTCAATAATTTCTGCTACTAAATCAAAACTTGCAATATTTTTATAAGGTGGAATTAACAAATATCATTACTCAGTCAAATTAATATTATGCCATGAGACATCAGTGGAGCACCAACATGCAAGACGAACTTCCTTTTCCTTGGAGTCTAACGAAGCCATCCTTCTTTTGCGATCGTTAGTGAGCATCCCGCATCCCGCATAAAATAACTAAATATTATTTACCTGCAAGCAACATGTGGCGACATCTGTTGTTGAAAAGCAGAACTACATGCATAAAGTACTTTTGCATGAGATATATTAATTCTCGCTGATGAAATATGAAAAAAATTCTATTTAAGTATTGAATCTAATTTAAAACACTCAATTGGTATCTGGCATTAGTCTCAGTAACTAATATGAATTCCGATTTGGGATCTGACGCTGTATCGAAAGAACATAGGTGTAAGTTTTGCAGTAAAGAGTTTATCTTGAGAAAGAATAAAAGACAACACGAGAAGAATGACTGTGTTAAAAATCCACTGCGCAATATGATAAGTTGTGTTCGATGTAGCAAGTCGTTTACGCGGAGAGAGAGCCTAAAAAGACATGGCAGAACTTGTAGCGCCAAGCCTGCGTATAAGCTAGAGGACAACGATGAATCTACTAGCCTAAGGCAGAGTGATCTGCATTACGACAATAATTTTCTTGGCTCTTCCGATCTCGACAAAGAACTTAAATTGAAGAAGGTTGATGATTTACGGAAGAATGAAGACAATGGAGGAATCCTTAACGTGAAAGGTAAGAATATATTCCAGCCGAATTCAAGTAGATCTTTCCTACTTTGTAAAAATGATGGACTCCTAAAAAGGAAGCATGAAGACGATGAAGACACTTCAACATCATCAACATCGAATTATTACGGTAAATTGGGTGAAGACGATTCCTTCTACGGTGATTGTTACAGTGACTCTGAGGCTGTTGACAAAGACATAGACTATGATGAAGAACCTAAAGCTGCCAAGATCGAAAATGTGGCGGTGTCCTTAGACCGAAACGATGGAAACGACGTGATATATTAAATAAATCTGATCAAGCTTGTGATGATAACCGTCTCAAACATGAAAGTTACCCTGAGGTTGGTGGTAAAACGGAAGACATCAGAGATCATAATATTTATTATAAAGGTGCAAGGAAGATGGTGGTAGAAGAGAATGATTACACATCATGGAAAGATCCAAACATATTGGTTGACCGGCTAAGACTTCTACATGGTTCGCTTTGTGCAGGAAACTATTCGTGCATCAAAGAAATATCCTTCATACTCAAGGAACTGAGGAATGCTGGCTACATACAATATTGACTTGTTTTACTTGCATTTGTATAATGTAAAGCAATAAAATAAATAATTTAAATTATAAGAATGTAATGTTTTTATTTCCTGTATTATGATTTCTTACTAAGACTTAGATCTCGTAACTTGTGCTTCCTTTTTGCCTTTTTTAGTTGATGGAGCTTCCAAATGTGCTTCCTTATTCGATGATGCATCCAAAATGTGCTGCCTTTTCGTTGGCGGTGCTTCCAAATGTGCTGCCTTTTCGTTGTCAGTGCTTCCAAATGTGCTGCCTTTTCGTTGTCGGTGCTTCCAAATGTGCTGCCTTTTCGTTGTCGGTGCTTCCAAATGTGCTGCCTTTTCGTTGTCGTTGCTTCCAAATGTGCTGCCTTTACGTTGTTGGTGCTTCCAAATGTGCTGCCTTTTCGATGACGGTGCTTCCAAATGTGCTGCCTTTTCGTTGTCGGTGCTTCCAAATGTGCTGCCTTTTCGTTGTCGGTGCTTCCAAATGTGCTGCCTTTACGTTGACGGTGCTTCCAAATGTGCTGCCTTTTCGTTGTCGGTGCTTACAAATGTGCTGCCTTTTCGTAGTTGGTGCTTCCAAATGTGCTGCCTTTTCGTAGTCGGTGCTTCCAAATGTGCTGCCTTTTCGTTGTCGGTGCTTCCAAATGTGCTGCCTTTTCGTTGTCGTTGCTTCCAAATGTGCTGCCTTTTCGTTGTCGGTGCTTCCAAATGTGCTGCCTTTTCGATGACGGTGCTTCCAAATGTGCTGCCTTTTCGTAGTCGGTGCTTCCAAATGTGCTGCCATTTCGTTGTCGGTGCTTCCAAATGTGCTGCCTTTTCGTTGTCGGTGCTTCCAAATGTGCTGCCTTTTCGTAGTCGGTGCTTCCAAATGTGCTGCCATTTTGTTGTCGGTGCTTCCAAATGTGCTGCCTTTTTGTTGTCGGTGCTTCCAAATGTGCTGTCTTTTCGTTGTCGGTGCTTCCAAATGTGCTGCCTTTTCGTTGTCGGTGCTTCCAAATGTGCTGCCTTTTCGTTGATGGTCCTTCTATTTTTAATGTTGTTTTGACTCTAGTATTATTGTAAATGGTTCTTGATTTGACTAGCGTATTGTTCCATACGGTGCATGTATATATAAGCGAGCTCTAGACAACAGGATGCTTAGTTTGTTACTGACGTCGTCGGTTTAAGGATCACCTAGTTTGTTTCTTCTGGTGCATTAATCACGTAATTACCTGTTCTTGCGAACTCGATGGCATCTTTACCGACTTTAACGACGAACTCGATGGAGGTTGTACCATCGACTGCGGGAACCATGACGTCAGCGTCGACGATGGTGGAGCAGATCCCGTTGGCAACGTCGATGTCAACACTGGAGGAGACTTCAACAGACGTGGTACCGCCAGCAGAAGAGACTTTAATGCCGCTAGTGCTGGCTGCACAGGGAAACTCGGCGAACGCTGGTTCGCCATCAATGGAGACTTCAATGGATGCCGAATCGATAACAACTAACGAACATGGGTGCTGTTACTGCGACAAGATTTTCTCAAACAACAGCAATGCTCGGCGACATGAGAATAGAGAATGTTCCAAGAACCTATATCGTAAAATGTTTGTTTGTGAGAAATGTCATAAGCAGTTTGCCAGAAAAGATAATATGAAAACGCACATGAAGGCATGCAAAGGTCCTGCTGTTCGGCAGAAAGTAAAGGTTTCGGCGCAACAACGATGCATTGATGTTCATAAGAGTATGCCTGGAGATGGTGCAACTGCGGCAACGTCAGTATCTGGATCGGGTTTGAAAGGTTCGTCTTCATTACCACGGTATCCTTGCAGCTACTGTGATACGTCGTTCGCATTTGCTCATGATGCACGAAGACATGAGCGGAGCAAATGCACGAAGAATCCATCTCGCATGAAGTTTCGATGTGATGAGTGTCATGAATGGTTTACTCGAATTGATAATTTGCGACGACATGCGAAAAACTGTAAAGGTGAAGTCCGTGTGCCTACTGCTGAACAACCTGCAGAAATTTCGACTCCTCGGTTTAGGTTGAAGGCTCGTGAGCGTACAAGCAAGAAAACCGATGTGCAGCAACCGATTGGTATGACGTCTGAACGGGAAAATAAACCTAAGACTGTGTTCGGCGCATTACAAGTGAACGATAACGGCTTCTACTTGGCGCAGTCTGCATTTCGTGGAACATTGAAGGACTACTATTATTTAAATACGTTAGGTGAGTCGAAAGACATTTGTAATTTTCTTGATGATATCAGAGAGTACATAATCAATCAGCTTACTGATGATGTAGCAACAAAAGGACCTTTGAAATATAACTTGTGGTTGGACTGTATATATGGAAAGCCATATCTGTTCGATGACAAAGTGAAGAAGTGTGCATTCAAGACATCGGCTGCAGTAATTTACAGTTCTAACGATGTGAAGCAAACTGTTAAAAACGGTATCCAGAAACTCTGTCAAGAAGAGGTGGACTATGTCTGTAAAGGTTCTGGCTGGACTCTGTCTAGTATAAACCGATTGGAGCTAAGAATTAGTCATTTCACACCGCTGCGGAACTAAATGATTATAAGATTGCTGGCTTTCGCAAATGATCCTGTAGTAGAATAGAAATTATGTAATAAATATTATGTTTGTAAAAGAACTTGTGGTGTTTAATTCCTCGAACCTGTTACTATTATGTTAAATTGATGTTATATTTAATTTTTTTTGCATCGTCCTAGATCGTACCAAGGACCTTAGTCGACCTTATCGATCAGTATATAGATTACAAATTTATTTAATGAATTTTGGAATTTTTCCCGAATTTCTAGCTAAATAATAGGGGAAAGGAGTATAAGAGTGCGCACTTAGAAAGTTGGTAATTTTTTAGGGCAGTAATTGAAATGATATCTAAACACAAATTTTACAGAACATGCTTTACTCAATCAGGAAACATCAGAATTTTTTTCTAGCAATTATGATTTAAACATGAGACGAATAAAAATGTTTTACAAAATAATGCCAAATGCGTACTCTTGGCCTACTATGCGGGTAAGAGTCCGCATCAGTGAGGGTAAGAGTCCGCATCAACAGTAGTCGCACACAAAAGGTCCATAGCCTTCATAACTGGAACATCCTTCATGCCACCAGTCGTTGCATATTCCACACTGGATCCAGTCTTCGTCATAGGATTCTTTACAAGCAGGGCAGGTAGTTACTTCAGTGGATGGTTCACCATGACTTGTAGAGGGACCTTGACTTTGAACAGTTTCAAAATTGGCTCTAAGTTTATTTTTTGACTTTACTTTCTTTGTATTCGCATTCTTTGTCTCGGCCTCATGTCTTGTTTTCAGTAGAGCTCGATCAGCTTTTGCCTTCTCTATTTCTTGCTTTGCCTTCTCTTTCTCTTCTAATATATTTTTGTAAGGGGATGAAGTTATGATATTTGATTTTTGAGCTGGTCTTTTGTTTTTGCTTTCTTGCCGCTTATGTTGTGGAAGTGGCAGAACTGACTGAATTTGAATGCGTATTGTTCCAGATGTTGTGGGTTCTGAAGAAAGCAAATTGCCATTTTCTTGATCGTTATTCAAATTATTGGAATCACAGTTCTTCTCAACTTCAGTAGACATGGTTTCAGGTTGATGTAGGGCTAGCCCTAAGCCCTCTTCATTAGAAATTTGAGCAGTCACCAATGATGGAGCAAACATATCTTCGCTTATGACATCAGGATCATATGGCTCTATTCCAGTAGCTTTGAATGCTCTTTCAGCAAGTTTTACACTCGCAGTGGCACTGTACGCAGCACCAAAAATGCCTGCAACTTGGTAAAGAGTTATCACCTTTCCTGGATTTTGTACTAGCCACTTTTCTGCTTCAGTTGCATATGCTGTCTTCAGTGGTGCAAAAACAACCCTATCCAGAGGCTGGGTAAGATGACTACCATGTGGGGGTAGGGTTAAAAATGTTATGTGGTTTTCCCTGCAAAATAAAACTGCACCGAGAGAACAGTGAGTTGAGTGGTTATCTGCTATTAAGAGAACTGGATCGTCTAGTGATGGTTTGACATACATTGCAAAGTGTTTGAGCCATTCAATAAAAA
Source organism: Bacillus rossius redtenbacheri (assembly GCF_032445375.1). NCBI lineage: Eukaryota > Metazoa > Arthropoda > Insecta > Phasmatodea > Bacillidae > Bacillus > Bacillus rossius. The sequence goes on along the minus strand of NC_086336.1, from coordinate 10,295,981 downwards.
GATCTGTGGTCATGTATCCTGTGTCACTGATCAGAGGCAAAGTTCCTGTCGGAGCATCTTTGTAGAGCATGTTATTCATTCTTTTTCTGGGAAAAATTAGTGCAGGTGGCACATAAAAACCTGTAGCGCCAATGGAGCATACAGCAGTTACAGTTTGCCCCCTTTCTGCGCTAGACACCTTGCAGACAGTTTTTTTTTCCTTTGGGGCTAATTATCTTGGGTGTTTTGTTGGGAACCGTAGTGACCCCTGTTTCGTCCATATTGAAGATCCTGTGCGGTGGAAACTTTTTTTCGAGACGACACTGCTTCAAGTTTTCAAAAAATCTTGAAACTTGAACTTTATTGAAACCCACCGCTCTTGCAACACTGCATAATTCTGGCGCACGAACAGAAAGTTTGTGGCGTTTGCAAAACCCTTTTAACCAATCTTTTCCTGCCAACTTTTTTTCTTGGTTGAATCTTTCAGAAACTCCATTCTTCTCTGCAAAATCAAAAGCTACTTTCATTATGTGCTTTCTTGTAAGGCCGTAGAACCTGTTGTCCAAATCTTTACAATGCTGTGCAAGTTCTTTTTCCATTTCATCTGACAAAGCATTTTTAAAGCGCCCAAGTGATACCGGAACCGTCCCCTGCAACAAACAGAGCCATAACTTTGTAGCCTAGACCACAAAATAAAAACTAAAATAAAACGGAATCCCTAGGCTAAAAGAAAAGGAACTGTTTTGAAGAAAGCGCAAAATATGTGGTTAGGTTTTTTACCCTGTCAAATGTTTCGTTTGAAATAGGCCCTACTAAATGTTTTTAATGGCAAAGTATTTAAATGCTTTGTGCAACTAAGAAATAGGCCCTAATACATTTACAGAAAACATGTTTACTTAACACTACAAATAATTTATCATTAAACAATTGTAGGCATATCTATGGTAGCCTACTGGAATGTATGTAGGTCTACACCACGATGTCTACACATAATATTTAATGGCCTTCAAAAAACTGTTTCATTTTTTCATGCAGCCATGCAAACAAAATTTACTTACTGCTTTGAGTCTTTTCCTTAATGTGCTTTCCTTAATTCCCAAATCTCTGGCCACTTTCCTTTTACTGTCACCAGCCTCTATTTTCCGTTTTGCTTCATCTAAGATGTCCTGTGTGGTCAGAACCCTCTCACTTTTTCGCTTGTATGGAGCCATTCATAAAGATATCATATCTGCAACAATGAAGGTAAATTCACATCAAAATAATAAATAATGTTAATAGAAACAAGTATTTATGTATTATTTAGTATTGCTGTTATCACTACACTTAAAGTAATATGATACATTTCCATAGAGAAAAGTTTCTTTTGATAACAGTGGAACAAATGTGGGAGGCTAAGAGTACGCATTCACAAACCCAGTGCGCACTCTTAGCCACATACGTAGTGTTTCGTTACATCGTCAACAGATAGCAGCACAGTACACATAGAGAACTGCTAACCACGCCATGTTGTTCTCGACATGACGTACTTTATTATGAAATAAACTTTAAACGAAATAACAAATCTTAAAGAGTTCAAAAACACTAAATTGTTTATTAAAAAAATTACATACCTTTTACAGTAAATCACTTATTCCTCTATAACTTCCAGGCAAAATACACGTAACTCGAAACAACTTAGTAGGAAACAGCGTTCACGCATACACACCTAAACACCGCACTGGCATTAGCTTGCAGTGATACCAACATAATAAAAATGATCTGCGTACTCTTACCCGACTGCGCACTCTTATACTCCTTTCCCCTAATGGATTTTCAAGATGGCGGCCAAATGACAATATGTCGGGTGTCACAGCAATAATAAATGATTACTGCACTCTAGCGGATAAGAATTAAACTAACATGGCGTCATCGCACTCTCGCCGACGATACACTGATGATGGCTTCCAGCAGACGAGGACAAGATGGCGGACATGACGTCATACTACCTGACGATATATATATATTCTTTGAAAAAAAAAGTGGAGGGAGTCAGTATGCCTGCAGCCACCGCGGGGGAAGGATCGGTCGTCATTTTTATTTTTTTTTGCACTCGTCTGGTTCGAACCGAGGACTCCGAACTCCGTGTCGTAAATGTATGATTTTTATTAATAATTTATTAAAAAATTTTTATTGAAATTTTTTTTTAAATTTTAAATTTTTTTCATTAAAATCGGATAATAAATTTAAAGATGGCGGCCGTAACGGAAATTGCAACGGTGACGTCATAATTCAAAATGGCGGATAACACAATGCCGGAATGTTCGAGAAAACGTAATGACGTCATCCAAGATGGTGGATCCAAGATGGCCGTCGGGGTCAAGGTCAAAGGTCAAGGTCACATCCTGATAGAGGCTTAACTGAGGCTTGAGTTAAGGATGCTTAAGCCTCTATCAGGACATTTCTAGCCGTTGGGATTTTTAAGGAATTTAACGGGAAATTTTCCCTCGAAACGGGAATTTTTCCCTCGAAAACGGGAAATTTTTTCTTAAAACGGGAAATTTTGAGTCATTTTGAGTCATTTTTGAGGAATTTTGAGGAATTTTTGCCGCCGTGACGTCACAAATCCAAGATGGCGGACCGACAATCTCAATCCACACCCAGAACCCAGATCTCGGAGCCCCATTTACATACTACTTTTATATAATCCAAAATGGCCACCGTAACGTTATGTGCAATGGTGTTTAATAAAGATTTTTCATTTAATACTTATTAATTAATTTTTATAAATATTAAATTTTTTCTTAAAATCGTGTAATCATTATTGATTTTCAAGATGGCGGACATGTCATACTAGTGGACGATATTATATACCTTGGCATAAGTGGTGGGAGGTCAGTCTACCGGTGGCTTCCGCGGAGGAAGGTCCTGTCAAGTTTTAATTTTTGTCCTCGCAGTGTTCGAACCGAGGACTCCGAGCTGCATGGCGTTAGTGCATGGTTTAAATAATATTTTATTAAATTTTCATTATTTAATTTTTTTATGACTTTTAGAAATTTTTCTATTAAAAACGGATAATAAATAAAGATTTTTAAGATTGTGACCGTAACGTAAATTGCAACGGTGACGTCATAATCCATGATTACGTCAGAGGATTATCGGAGGCTGTAGACATGGATGCTTAAGCTTCGATTTGGAATACATGTTCTTTCTAAGGCAAAATGACTTTCGATGTTTTTGAAATCATAATTTTCGAATTGTCGAATTTTTTGAGAATTTTCGACGGGATTTTTTCCCCCCCGAAAAACTGAAAATTTTGGCTAAATTTGTCGAATTCAGGGTAAACTTAGGTTAATTTTGAAAAATGTTGGCAAGTTTTGGTCAATGGTCAAGGTCAAATGTCAAGGTCAGTTATCCAAGATGGCAGCCGTGTGGTCACTATCCAAGATGGCGGTTGGCTCCCGCTTCCACGCGCCAGCGCCATGACCCAGGACATACATTTACATAGGCTACTACTGTGGAACTTTAGCGGCATTCGCCGTAAAACACTCGCGGCCCTATCGGAACAACTGTTAAACTTGACGTGGAACTATCGTGGCCCTTTGGATTTCCCACATCACTCGTCGTGGAACTCTCGTGGCAATCGTCGTGGAACTAATGCGGATCTTACGGATCTCTCGTGGCACTCATCTAGGAATTCTCGTTGTAAACATCGTGGAACTCTCGCATTCTCTAGGTACTCTTACAGCACTCGTCGTTTATATATCGCGCCCCTCTCAGAACTCTCACAGCTCTATCAGAACTCACGCGACACTTGTCTTGGAACAGTCGCGGAACTCTCGGAACTCTCGCTACACTCGTTGGGAACCAATCGTTGACCTCTCGGAACACTCACGGCACTCGTCGTGGTACGCTCGCAGCCCTGTCAGAACTCCCACGTCACTCGTGAAACTCTCCTGGCACTCTTCGTTGAACTATCGCAGACCTTACATTACTCTCGCGGCACTCATCTAGGTACTCTCGTGGCAAACATCTTGGAACTCTCGCAGTTCTCTAGGAACTCTTGCGACACTCGTCGTGGAACACTAGCGGCCCTGTCGCAACTCCCACTTCACTCGTCGTGGAACTCTCCTGGCTCTCGTCGTTGAATTTTCGTGGCACCTGTAGTGTTACTCTCGCGGCCTTGTCGGAACACTCGTGGCTCTCGTGGAAATTTCGCGGTCTTGTGGGAACTCGTACGGCACTCGTTGTGGAACTCTTGCGACGCTGTTTGTATTCTCGCGGCCCTGGCAGAACACTCGCACTCTTCGAAACTCGCTAAGGGCTCGTCGAATCTCTCGTGTAACTCGTCGTAGAACTTCCACGGCCTTTTTTTTATCTCTCGTGGCACTAATCTAAGAACTCTCGTGGCGAAAGTTTTAGAACTCTTGTTGTTCTCTAGTAACTCTTGCGGCACACGTCTTTAAATTCCCGCCTCTCTCGGAACTAACGAGAATCATTCAAAACGCACGCGGCACTCGTCGTGGAAAAATAGTGGCTCTCTCGGTACATTCGCGAAACACGTCGTGAACTCTCACTTCACTCGTCGTAACTGTCGCGGCCCTTTTCGCGGCACACTCAGAACTTTTGCGACACTCTTCGCGGAACTCTCACGGCCATTTCTGAACTCCCACGGCACTCGTCGTGGAACTCTCGCGGCCCTGTCTGAACTCTCGCGGCACTCGTCGTGGAACTCTCAATGTACTCGAAGTGGAACTCTCGCAGCACTCATGCTAATAAGAGTGGCACTCTCAAAACTCTCGCGGCACTCGTCGTGGAACTCTCGAAGCATTCGTCGTGGAACTCTCAGGGCCTATGTTAACTCTCGTGGTACTCGTGGTGGAACTCTCGCGGCACTCGTCGTGGAACTTTTGCAGCACTTGTCGTGGAACTTTTGCGGCACTCGTCGTGGTACGCTCGCGGCCATGTCGGAACTCTCACGACATTCGTCTTGGAACTCTCTGGGCCTGTGTTAACTCTCGTGGTTGTCGTCGTGGATCTCTCGCGGCTCTCGTAGTGGATCTCTCACGGCTCGGGTAGTGGAACTCTTGCGGATCTTTCAGATCCCTACGATCATTGTCGTGGAACTCTCACGACTCACTCGTGAAACATTCGCATATTTTTCGTATTTCTGGCCACACTCGGTTTTGATATCTCTCGGCCCTGCTGGATCTCAAGCGGCACTCTTTGTGGAACTCTCGTGACACTATTTTTTGAACTCTCGTAATTCTCTAGGAACTCTCGTGGCCCTAGTCGTTCAACTCTAGAGGCCCTCTTGGAACTCTTGCGCCCCTAATGGAAACTCTCTAATCAATCTTCGTGAAACTCTCGTGACCTTGTCGGAACTCTCGCGGCACACTCGTGAAACACTGTCGGCGTTGTCCTAACTGTGGCAGAACTATTCGTGGAACTGTCACCACTCTCTCAGAATTCTCGCACTCGTCGTGGAACTCTCGTGGCACTCGTGAAACTATCGCAGTTGATTTGTAACTCTCGCGGCACTCGTCGTTGAACTCTCACAGCCCTGTTGGAACGGTCGCGGTACTCGTCGTGGAACTTTCGAAGATCTTTCGAGACTCTCGCGGCACTCGTCTTTGAACTCTCGCGGCCCTCTCGGAACTCCGACAGTACTCGTCGTGGAACTGTCGTGGCCCTCTCGGAAACACTCGCACTCTTCTCGGAACTCTCACTGCTCTCGTCACGGAACTCTGGCACCCTTTTCCCTGACGATTATTCTCGCTGCTGTAGCAATTCAGGGGCACTGTGTGTAGTGGTTTTATTAAATTTCTGACTTGAATGAAATATACATATATATTACAGGGAGTAAATTTGGATGGAATGAAATTCATAGTACACGTTACTTCACCTAGCACATTTATGAATGACTCATCATTCAATGTAAAATCTGCACGAATCCACTAATAGAAGAAATTTATTGTTACCAACATGCGGATTTCATGTTGTTTCCAAGAATTCTGTATAATTTTCTTTTCTTATTTTTCATGACTCGGAGCAAATGACAACATTTTTATATACTTCCAATATTTATTGACAGTACAAGCAACTCCAGGACCAAATCTATTGGAAAGTTCTTGTACAGGTACATAAAAGGAAGAGGGGTAACAGATTCCCTGAAGCGGTTGAACTATACTGCGCTGTAAAAATTGGGTGGTCTTGGAGATTATTGATTATTTGCATAAACATTGTCTCTGCACCCTTGCGACCCAGTGACCTGCTTTACCTTTATTCATTCTGGCAAACGGTCTGATTAGTTTTAATTATATAATCAAGGTAAAATTTAGAAATATATGCCTCATCTGTACACAAAGTTCTCGCTTCCACCGTTCCTTGCAAAGTTTTAACATCATTTTTGCTGACGAATGTGTGGATTTTTTGCTGTATTATTGCATATTTACGTTTGAACCATTTTACTCCGGTATCACTAGCAAACAATTGAAAATTTTCGGACAAATATGGGAATGCGACTGCCATTGCCCATTGTTTAAATGTTCTCGTCGTCACTTGTTCATGACAGCTTCGGGTATCCTGAAATCTTTCCCATGTTTCGGAGTCGATGAATTATAATTTGACATTTCTCGTGCCAGCTTGATTTATTTCTGTCCTCCAAATATAAAGATAATCCTCTTTTAAGATATAAATTACAGATTAAAATTATGAGAACTTCCAGTTTGGATGAGCTTCAGCAAATTCGATGACTTTATTATCAGCCAAGGACAGCAAAGTAAGAAAGGAACCCGCCTAGGAAGGTTTTTCAGGATATTAATCATCGTCGTTCACGTCTTTATTTAAAGAAGGAATCTATTACAAACTACATAAAGTAAAAACGTGAGTAACCAAATAATATATGTATTTATATATAATATATATATATAATTAGTCAATTTACGTATTTCATTATAAAGATTTTGTTCGTCATGTTCATCATTTAATATGAAATTTTTATTCATAATTAAAATGACCTGCTCTGAATTTGCATTCAACATAGATATTTCTACACGAGCCACAAATTCAGGAAGATTATTGGTGATCATGCTGTTTTCTTTATAAATTGAAAGGGCGTAATTAAGAGCACTGGTAATTTTATTTTTTTAAAATCTTCAAAAAAGTTGTAGTGTCCAGTTTTTCACTACTAGTAAATTCTTGTTGGGTATCCATTTTCCAATAAAATAATACGTTTTTATGACAAAAATTACGAAAGAGAATAAAGAAAAAATGATCAAATAGTAATATAACGACAGCAAAACGTTGTTACTGAAGGACAAAAGTTACAGTCACAAACCACGCTCTACAGTAAATACAATATAAAAAATTTACATTTTAAACAATTCATTTTAAAAAGTTTTAATAACCAAATTACAGTAAACTTTACTAAATAAAAATATTAGTTGTAAATACGTACATTTACTTTATAATATAACTACAAATTCTGTAATTAATTGTTTAATGTTGAGAGGAATAAAAAAAAACAGAAAAAAAAACACATTAGCTGTGGGTATCGAACCCGACCTTGTACATGGTCTCATTATGCGTTTGACCACTGCGCCACGCTGCTGACTTGTGAGAAGAGAACAATATCTTTTAATCTGTACTGTGAAATTTTTAAAGAGCTTTTTCTCGATTCCTAGGGCCCACTCGGGCGAGATATTTTAGGACCTCGAAACGGGCACCTACCTGCTTCTACTCTCACAGTTTTAGCCATATAGGTGAGCCCCGACTTGGACCAACTGCTTGTTACTGAAAGAGTGATTAATTTTTGACAGACCTTAAAATTGTTGTAATTTTATTAAACGTGTTAATAACAAATAAGAAAAAATTCTTATAAATTAATTTGTCTCATTTACCGGATATGATTTCCTGTTTTAACAATATGTTGATAGGCACCTATATTATATTTATTTTATATTTATTTTATTTTTAACCCACAATTTTCTTGGTATTCAATGCCTTGTACACCATTGAAATATTAAAAATTGAATGTGATTTTAAAATCGTCCTTTTGCGGCATAATCAGGCATTATTCATAGCACTCAAATTACCAACTACGAATTCCCCCCTCCCACCCAAACTACCCCCCCCCCCCCCCCCCCCCATTCCTTGAAAAGCTACTACCAAACACATTTTTCTACACATACATTTTTTCCCGTACTTTACTATCAGTTAAATCATTAGTGATAAAGGCTATTCAGCGCTTGGTTTTATTATTTTTAGATTCCAGAAAGAAATCCGTTTTTATCTTGTTTCTTTACTTGATGGTGTATTCGACGGAGGTGATCCTTTGGGACATTTCCTTGCCGAGTGACTCGTGCGTTAGTTAGGTACGTTGTTTAGTTTTGTATTTGATTTACATGAGCAGTTGTTAGTTTTTTTTCGTTTAATTTGTTCAATTCACGAGGAGTCTGCCGTTGACTGTTGAATATGTATTATCGGTGTTGAACTTTTCAAACAAACCGTCTGCAAGCACATTTAAAACCTTTACATTTCATTAAGTTTAATTGGAGGAGATTGGACAGGGAACTTTGCAATTTCAAAATTAAATATATCTTGTCAGATCCTAAGCTACTGCGCTGATGATTTAAAATTTCATGTGAAGCGTGTGGCCCGCCTCGCGTGAGTTTAACTTTGTTTTACTGTCGTTACTCTCATTTAGTACGCATTTCTTTCTTTAGTTCTAGTTGCGCTTTTGCTGTATTGCCTACTGAGAAGTAGTTTGTGTTTAGTCTGTTTTTATTATACTGTGTTCATATTAATTTCGGTAATCTTATTTGCACAGAGACGTGGGTAAATATTTATTACACTCGTACCACATGTAAGAGAGACTGGCAGGGTTGCAGCACATGAGAGAGCACAAGTGACAGTTGGCAATGGAAATAGTTGGTAGCAAGTGTGGTGTGACGCGTAGCGCGAGTGCGCTGCTGGCGGCTGTGACGTCACTGACTGACACCGAGACGAGTGTGTGGGCCGACGCGCGGCAGTTGCGATCCGCGACGGGAGTGAATGCCCGGCAGCAGGGAGCGAGTTACCGGACAGCGAGTGTGGTCGCTGAAGCAGTCGTGTGCGAGGCGCACGCGACCCAGACGGCTGCAAGCACACCCAACGGCGCTGAGCTGGGGCCTTTCGACAACTGCAAACCACGAGACATTCAAGTAAGGTCATCGCCATTTGCCCACCCCTCGACTTGTCTTTAACGCACTCCCATGCAATATTACGAGTTGCCGAGATTTTTGAAAAACTGTTTTTGAAGTGAAACTTCTAATGCGACTTCCAACAAGGTTGCGTTAAACGTTTAACGCTACAATGGAGGGGGTATGAAAGCACTGTTGCGTTAAACGTTTAACGCTCCTGGGGAGGGGGAATATAAAGATACAGAGCGAGAGTGAATGCGTGGCACTCGAACGCATGCGCGTAGTAAGGCTATACCTGTTACAGGCCAGCGCGAGCGTTAGCAACGAGTAGCGTCCAATATTCCAAGCACATGCGCGTGGTATTCTTGCTATGCAGCGAAGTAAACAGTGTGAGCGTCGTGAAATTAGCTGAAATACGTACTTGTTCTATTTTATTGTTCTATTTTAATTTATAATATTCATTATTTCTTTTACTTGTTTATTTAGTTTGATTTGATACAATATGATTTCACTAAAAATCAATTTCTACCCCTTCCTATTTTCATTTCCACATTACGAAGTTTCACTTCTTCCGCGTGGAGTGACTCGACGCACTATTTTTGTTTTGTTTTTGTACTCGTCTGTGCTGATTGAGAGCCGACTATGAAAGATTTGGTCCCCGAACTTTGATCGTTTAAACGATTTAGTGATATTTCTTCATTGACTTTAACGGTTTTCGGAGTTGATTAGCTGCAAGATTAGCTTTCACGAAAAACGTAATTAAGAGAACTAAGGTATAATGCTAACGACTGGAAGTTTTATTTGAATCTTTAAATTTCCACTTCAGCTTCTTTGGTTAATAACGAGCTCAACCCATTTAACACCGGTTGCTGTGCACGCTTCGTGACGTCACTACGTGTAACCTGCGCACCTTTCCAACTGCGAAACGCTGTGGAGAAATCCCTACGCTATGTCACCCAACAAGTAAACTTGCAATAGACAATCAAAAGCCTTTCAGACTTTGCATTTCCGTAAAAAAATCTTGGTACGAGTGCAACCCACGGTCTTGGACTCTATCTTTGAACGTACTGTAATATATTTTTTTTCTATTTCTGTTGTAAATTATTTTGTTTTTAGACGTGTAAGATCAGTCGTGTAAAACCGCTGCTTTTTATGAATTCAAGCTTTTGTTTGAAAATAAATGTATCGCAGTCGGAATCCAAGAAACTTGTTTGTACATCCTGTAGGGCCTAACGTTGCGCGAATTATTCTCATAATATTCTCCGCTAATGTTTGTTTTACTCTGCTTGTTTGCGTAGGTGTAGACAGCACGTTTAGTTGGTCGATTTTTTGTGAGATCACTGCTGGTCTACACCCAATATTTAAGTTCAGGTCCACCCTGTGGGGTGGTTTAAAGCCTCAACTGTGACGTTATGCCTTACATTTCCTCAAATGTTATTACTTTTTTACTTTACTAATGTGTTTTCGTTTTACATCTTTATTAATTTGATACATAATGCTTGCTGGAACTTACAACATTAAGCTACTTCAAATAACCTTAAAACCAATTACAATAGCAAACTTTCTCGCGGAAAGAGATCAAAAAGATTGAAAAATTCTTAAATTAAAAAAGAATTAACGACGGAATATCTCTGATCTGAAGTGGTTCCAGTCAGTGATTCTCTATTAACTTTTCCGATTTTTCAATCAGCAGGAATTAGAATGGATTGTCACCTGTCACCTTTTTGGGATTGATGAGATTCAATTTGAGACCACTTAACCAATTAATTGGTATTATTGTCCTTATTATTGCTTCCCACGTCAATTTAAATGTAAACAATAAAAGTATATTTGCTACTGACACCCAAATATATTTTTTTAAAATATAATATGCTTTGTCATTAACAGGAAAATGGTTGTTACTTTGCATATTGTTAATTTTCACCGATTCTTACATGCATGAATAAATCTGACAGCAAATGATTCTTTAGATTTTATGAATGATTCCTGCAATGGGGAGCAATGCAATTAATTATAATGAGATGCGTTGATTTAATTCTTCGCAATTATTTTCAAACGCTTATTATTAGATGTTTCTTATTTTTCGGTTCATTGTTACACAGTCGATAGATATATTACGGATGTAAAAATAGTACTGTAATTTGGCAATTAGTGGTAACAAATATAATTTTGTTGCACTACGTTGGGCATAAAGATTTCTATAAAGCTACAAATATACTTCATTTGTTAGTAAATCTTGTTCTAAACTTTACGGGACTAAGACTCAAACTAAAAAATGCCATTAAAGTAAAGTACCTACTTAATACCTATAGGCCTACAATTAATTGAATTTAGAGCAATTGCACTTTAAATATTAAAATCAAATTCCTAATGTATTTCAGGTTAAAAGTTACAAATGTCATAGCTGAATAGTTGCCATATCATTGTCCCATACATCGTTTGTATAGAAATGAAATAAAACTTTTTAAAGAAATTCCATTTTAGTGCTGAATAAGTTTTCCACAATATCAGTATATTTTGTTGGTTATTTTATTGGGTTTCTGATTGGGTAGTTCTAATAGTTTAATTTGCTCGAGGAAAACAAAGAAATTAAAACACTTCGTTTGATTTCGAAAAATCTTCCATTATTTGTAGCTGCTTTTTGAAATTAAATACGAGGACATTTCGTTCAAAATGGGAAATTTAAGCTTCAGTAAGCTGGTTCCACTGACAGGACCAAATACTGCCACCGTAATTTTTTTCTAAACTCTGTAAGCCGAAATCAACTGATCATAAGATAAGTAAAACTATTTGAGCTAACTCATCATTTTACGAAGCTACTACCATGGAACCAAACTCAGTTAAATGAGCTTTATGTCAGTATTATTACTGTAGCAAATGAAGAAAATTTGAATATCAACTAATTATTGTTGAATCAATTAAAAAGGCGGTAATGTGTTATTTAGCCCGCCACTAATGTGTCTTCGAACGAGGAAGTTTTAAAGCTGTAACTAAACTTCCAAGAACACACAATGAGTGCGACTGGAAAACTTTTACTTCGGAAACTATATACGGCTTAGCTCATTTTGTCACCTTTCAATGTTATTTCTCAAAGTAGTGTGTTTTCATTGGTAGAGACATGCTAATTCGCATGTTGTTTTTTTTTTCTGGTGCCAGGCTGGAAGCTAAAATATTGTACGTGATGAAGTCGATGTCATGTCTTCATGGGCTGCTGACACATTTCACTTTCTCTCCGGATAGCACAAAATCGGTGAAGTTTATATTCCTAGGTGTTTATCATTGGCTTCTAGTCTTCCACTGCGTGTCAAATAAACCGTGATCCAATAACTAAGAACGTTAAATCTACCAAACATTTTCATTCTAGATTGACATAAAATATATCTTTTTTTCTTGTCTCCAGTAATTTTATGCTACTTGGAAATTAAAATTTGTCTCCCCAGATATAAGATAACAAGATTGCTTACTTATAACTATAAAAAATAAATAACGCTGGTTTTTATTAAAGCACAAGAGCATGAAGAGAAAAAAATATTTTTCTGAAGCATACGTTGAATTTATGGATGGAACGGGAAGCGTGAATTAGGTCTAGCGAGGAAGAATAACATATGTACGAGACATTAGCCAAAGCAATCAAGTGAGGAAACGGTGGTTAATACTCCACCGTCAACCGTTGGAGTGTTCTTGGCGATTTTTATATATTTGCGTGATTCTTCTATTTACAGTGGCCAGTGGCCATCTTTTCAGCTATTCAGACGTTTTTATTTAATTTTAATTTTATGTAAGTACAGATAATGTACACCATAAACAACACTCCTCTTCATTATAATGATAAGTCGTTTTTCTCATTACTGGGTATCGTGAGCACAGGAAACGTGATAGCCGTGAAGTCCCTATGCTTGCCATGACATGATGATTACGCGATGGTTTGTCATTCCCTTACGCGGGATGAAGATGAAAGGGATGTCACAAACACACAGTCCTGAGCCCACGGCCGACCGGGGATCGAACCCGGGACCTCAACCAACCCGCCAGACTCTCTACCCAATGGACCGAGAGGGCGGACTTCCTTATGATATTAGTATGTATACTAACAAATATACTAATAAAGAGCGTGAGTTTATTTGTCTGCAGCTCTAAACAGCTGGAACGATTTCAAAATTATTTCACTGTAATGTACCAGTGGGACATACATGTATAATAAAAAAATAATGTTTTCTTGTAAGATGTAGTAATATATGTAACCAAACCCATAAACTGCCTTCTTTCTTTGCGCTGATTAATCTGTTACATTTATAACATAACAAAAATATCGGGCGTGGTACTCATTGGAGTCCAACATATTCTTTATTTAAGTTATACCAAATAAATATATACCTATCGTAACCGAACAACATTTTCGAATCTCAATCCAATCCTTCCGGCATTAATATTTTAATCGTATAGCATAGTACTGCGTTAAATAAAAGCCAGACCCAAAAAAAGTATAGGACTTGACATAATTTGGATATCAGTTTTATTTTATAGCAGTTATTAGTAAAAATTCTCATTTAAAATCTTACTCTACGCTTGCGTAGTCGGGTATCACAGCTAGTCGGCTAGTCAATTATTAGGTAGGTTTCAATTTTAAAAAAATTATTTGCTTACAACACTCCAAAATAATATATATAAGTAGACACATTTACCGTAAGTGTGGTTTTCAAGCTATATATTAGACTCTATGCTTTTTTATTCATTCTCACAAAGTCCACTTTATGACACCGAATTTGGTAGGAGGTTGGCTGACATGAGCAAATTTATTTTTCTGGCGATTAGAAATATGGCTCTTTCTCTTTCGTGCCAGTAGCACGTTGATGCTTGCCAAACGGGACTAAACTGTTAGAAAATACTCTAAATATACGGCCTATTTAGAGTATAACTTACTGAAATAAGCGAAGAGTTCTTCCTAGTTCTGTGCTCCGTGTAAACAGAGTAAACTTGCTGTTTACTTAACAAGTTTTGAATTATTTTTGGCGAGATGAAAAGTCATGGTTTCGTACGTCGATGTAAGTTAAATCACATCTGTTAGTTAACGAATACAACCATACATTACATCCATGAATAATTTATTATCCGTGTTATTCGAAAAAAAAAATTAAGGTTAAATTTTTGACAGTTAGTTACGTGGATCGCCGAGATTCTTTCTTGCAGATGTAATGAAAGTCAGCAATCTTTTATTAATTTTTTTCCTTCAGCTTAACATCTTGTTTACAGCGAGGTCCTTAAAGAATTATAAACGCAACGACACGATTAAATATAACTGGGGAAAGAATCAGCTGTCATGTTAACTGTTATAAGTTGAAATAAATTATGGATTTTTCAACAAAGAGTGTACCTCAAATAAAAGTAAAGTTCTGCGTAATTTCAAATAACTGAATCTTTTTAGAAACTACGGCCGATATCAAATCCCGAGTTTTCTGTTTCGTTGTAAACACACAAGTGGTTGAAAAATTTGGAATATTTTGTCGATATATACCATAATTGTTCTTGTGGAATCATTTCCAAGGTATTTGAACTCAGTGTTAATACATTTACGAAGATGACTGTATATTTACGAAGATCCCTGGATAGTTTGTAACCTAGTGTCCTTCTTGATTTATGATGAACATTTTTAAAAGTGTGATAAGGAAATGTCCCAGGTTTTGCTTGGAGTTATTTCGGTAAAGCATTGAAAACATTGGACTGGTAATTAGTTTTTTACCACTGCAACTTTGCTCCAAAGGCCACAGTCGTCTAGACTTAATCAGAGGTCCCTCTTTCATATTGTAAACAAAGGTAAATAACAAATTTAAAATGGTACTTTAGATTTAATATAATTTTTTGGTAAGTGCAGAACAATTATGGTACAGTAAAAATAATCTACTAATAGCTAGAAACACACTATCTACATGATCTAATATTAACTAGGGATAAATTGTATATTAATAACAAGAAATAAATTATCTACTTATAATAGAGAATTAACGTAATTTTTTGATACAAGTATGTATTCAAGACACATACAAGTATGTAAAATAAAATCTGTATTAACAGGAAAATTAAAACATATCGTCTCATATGACTCGTAAGTCAGTGGGAATATCGAGTCGAAATAAATCCAAAAAGCCTCAAATTGTCCAGTGCCGAGCTAATGCGAGAGTTACGGCAGCGTCAAAAATGAGATTTAAAAAAACCGCGCAAAGTGATTACGTAGCTGGCCCATCGGGCATACAGTGGCCAGCGACAGTCCAAACCTATAAGGATTGATATTTAAATTTCATATTAATACGTAACTCTTGTTTTGATTTTATCTTGACGTTTTCACGAAAACTCTATGGTGCGAACCAGAACTGCGAATTTTTTTATGGGTAACGTCCATAAGATGACAGAATCATTGCTTATATGTTACTATTGAACTATTGACTGTAATGAGTGCCTCTTAAAAAGTCACCTATAGTGTAACAAGGTCACTCGTGCTTGTCCTGAGCTGTGGCACTTTAAATGGCCAGTATTTTAGAAAACAATTGCATCGGACCAGTCTTGTTAGAAATTTCCAATAGGGCAGCTCTCCTTAACTGTTGTAAGTTACTTAGCCAAGCTCAATCTACTGTGGTAAGAACTTTCTCAATGCCTTTGGTGCAGTACTTTTGCACTACAGCTAGACATTTACACCTTCTGAGTTACAGTCTGATTTTTGCGCATGCAAAGCTATTCCTTGACTGTGGTCGCCGCGGACTTAGAGGGGACGCACTATATTTCCCGAGGAAATCGTTAGTGTGTGTCAGGTTGCGTAAACGAGAACTGCGTTGCAATTGCTATCACTTGCGTGATTTATGCATTTGACCAGACATTTGTGTCTGGAGAACGATTACACTTGCCGCAGTTTCACCGCGTGCAGTTTATTCGGCATTTCATCTGTGCTCAATGGATTCATAATAACTGTGCATTAATTTTTTATTCACTTCTTGCATTAGCGTGATAACTTTCATTAATGACGGAGCTGGGAACTGCGTATATCTACTACCTAAAAGAGCCAATAGTTGCTTCGTCAAGTTGCAATTATTAGATGTTTTCTAAAATACCAACTTTGTAGCGGATCTTCGTTTTTAGAACTATGTTTAGGCCTCTTTTGTTAACGATCATTAACAAACCATCGTGGATGCATTTATCTAAAAAAAAAAAAAAAAACCTTCTTGTCACCTATTGTACAATCATTGTATATAACTTAATCTTTTCAAACGATACATTCATTTTATTTAATTGCCATTGAGTTATGCTAGTAATTGTATTTTATATTTGTAAGTATTTCATTTTTTTTCTATGTAATTAACGCATTTTAATATTGCGTCTTTGCTGTTCAGATGCTGTTGTCAGCATATTTTATGGTGGATATAGGACCAAGACTAGATGTGTTGGTTGTCTGAACATTCAGTAAAACAATTTTGCATTCATGAGCTTTTTGATTAATTTGTAAGTGTTTGGTTGGCTGTTAAATTCGTCCTCCGCGTTTTGGTGAACATCGGGGCACTCGCTCTGCGATATTTGGTTTATGAAGGAACATAGTTCGCCTTAATTCGAAGAACAATGTTCCAATAGGGCTATAAAAACGCACAACAGTCAAAAATGCGTAGCTACTGAATCATTTTTTGATTTCTGGATATCCACGCAAGTTAAACAACGCACTCAAAATATCCACTCGAAACAAAGTCGTCTCGCTTTCGGGAAGATAAAGGGAAACGTTTTTCCATAAAAAACGTGTTTCAACATCCAAAGCGTTGTTCTGGCCCCGCATGAAACAAGAAGTTACACGTGTAATATCCCTTGTATTCCTCGATACGTCCCGCCGTCGTTGATGACGGGGAACAACCCATTTTTACGGTCGCTCAGCATTCCACTCCGAGACACACCCCCCGCCGGGCACAATTTCCGCCTCGGTCCCTCCACGGGAAAAAAAGGGTTGGTTCCTTGGAGGTAGGTCGACGTGGTTACCCCCTCCCTAGCCAACCATCCGCCAGTGACGTCACTTGCACCGTTCCCTGAAGGGGACGCACGTCCAATCCCGACGTCCGGTCGCCGCGACGGGTCTCGGAGAAGCGGCGATGCCTCTCCTTTGCATGAGCAGCCGCCTTCCTATTCGCCGTGCGTCCCGGCATGAAGACGTTAAAGAATCCCAATGGCCCGGACCGTATATCCAGTTATTTAGAATTCCCCCGTGACCAAAAGAGGGAGAGGAAACGAAGGAAGACGAACCCCCCCCTCAAAAAAAGAATAAAAATATAATTCGGATTCAAAGAAGTGGTCTCCCAGCAAGAGATAAAGAAGACGAAAGTAGAAGCAGCGATGTCTTGGGAAGAAACTCGGTAAAAAGACAAGGACATTCGTGCCTTTGCGGTCGGAGGCGACGGGTTGGGTCCCGGTCCGTGATCATGGGCGAACCAGGTATAATTTACATACTTAATACCCCCCCCCCCCCCCCCGGGTTCTCAGGTCCAACCCTCCATCCACAAGAGCACCCTGAGGTTGTCGGCACCGGAGGAGAACCGCCGCCCAATTGGCTACATAGTATCAACGTGTCCGCGCCGGCGCATAAAGTGCGGTAGTCTATGGACCGCTTGTTCCGACCGCTGTAATGAACGCTACCCCC
This sequence comes from Bacillus rossius redtenbacheri, assembly GCF_032445375.1. Taxonomy (NCBI): domain Eukaryota; kingdom Metazoa; phylum Arthropoda; class Insecta; order Phasmatodea; family Bacillidae; genus Bacillus; species Bacillus rossius. Next base: position 10,278,185 of record NC_086336.1, on the reverse strand, counting down.
GCCGCTACCAACCAGAGTCTCCCCGATCCACCTGCGCCGCACCTGAATGTCCTGGAACGACTACTCGAGGAATGGAAAGGAATTCCACCCGGGAAGGTTTAAAAACACTCGCATGTCATCCGAACTTATGGAAGCTCTCCAGCAGAGAATATTTTTATCAAGGCGATTAACGTTTCTGACGTTTCATTAGGAGCTTTTACGTCCTGTAAAGCCACAGGGGGGTGGAGAACGAAGTTACTGGTGAGTGGGGGAGGAAAGTAGTTTTGGCCCATGGTGATTGGATACCAAAAACTTTGTATCGTATAGACGTGGGAAAAGACCGCCTTCAGTTTCAAGTCTGTAATTACAAGTATGTTTTAATTCCATGTTCGGAATCTGAAGAGAAATAAATTTTGTTTCTAACCTCTAAATTAAAAAAATTCAATGAAACATTCATGTTTATAAAAGCTAAGGTTTTATATAGCTTTTATTAGCTTCACCTTTATGTATGTATGTATGTATGTATGTATGTATGTATGTATGTAGGTAATAAAATATTACCATTAATTTTTACCCCTTTTTGACTTCCTAATTTGTTAGAATTTAACATATATTTAAAGAACCTGTAACAATATAATATTTTTATAACTTAAGACCTTAGCGATAAGAGGGAATAGACGGGGTGGGGTGTTAAATGGTAAAAAAACTATAATTTTGAGTTATGGATAATTCCACGCTATTTGCCCCGGGGTTGATTGTGCCCCAAGGTAAAGGAGGGGGTTAAAGAATCATAATTTTGAAAATTTTAATACACAATCCTTTTTCGATCTGGAGTTTCTCCGATCCAAAAGGTCGGGTTATGGAGTAAAATGAAGCCGAGAATAAAAAGAAGGGTGTTATAATGCCCCTAAATTTCGAAAATTTGAAAAATATATTTTTTATTTATTAAGATTGTTTCCAAGGTCGGGTTACGGAGGAAAATGTGCCCGTCATTCGTGTTGATTTCGGCACAGATGGTTTACATATAACTAAACAAATAGCCAATCATTTTCTACGAAATAAAGATATGATATTGTTGAAAGGCGAATGTTGCCATTATTATTGAGTTAGGCATCTACAGTGCACAAAATGCAACGCTACACTGTAGATTATGTAGTTGTTACTTGATGTAAGCTTTTGGACATACGCCATTGCTAAGCACATGTATGTCTGTATAAGAAAACTACAAAAAAAAACCAAAAGACAAAAAAACAAAAATTAAGCAAAAATTGCTGTTTTCAATAGGATAGGCCTATATACACTACATAATATTCCATAACAGGAATATGGTCAACAAACAAAGAAAAACAAAGAAAAATGGACTATGAAAACGAAAAATAAAACACAAATGATTAATTGAACCCCAAAAAAATTCAGCATACAGTTGAAACGAGACAAAAACACAACAAAACGAAAAGACGAAACAAACACAATAGTTTTCCAAAACAGAAACAAGCCAGCATAACAGTTGAAAAGAGACAATAAACACAACAAAACGTAAAGCGAAACAAACACAATAGTTTCTGTTTTGGAAAAACTTAATCTTGTTAATCATAAAATATTGCTTGAAAAACTTAATCATTACGGTATCCGAGGCAAAGCACTTGAGCTAATTAATTCATATTTGCGCAACCGTAAACGGAGAGTGGAAATAAAATCATACAATAAAATAGTGTTCTCAGACTGGAAAGCCATTAAACATAGAGTCCCTCAAGGTAGTAACCTAGGACCTCTATTGTTCTTAGTGTATATTAATGACCTGCCTTTAAAATCCAACAAGCCAGCACAGTGCTATTTGCTGATGACACCTCAATACTAGTGAAAGGTAAAAATGTAGACAACATCGTATCCAAAGCCAATTTAATCCTTGGTCATCTAAATCACTGGTTGGAAGGAAATAAACTTGTACTAAATACCTCTAAAACAAATTGTATAAATTTTAGGAACAGACATAATCCAGTAGAAAAAAGTTTGAATTAAAGTTTAACAGTAATACCTATCATAACTAGAACATCAAAAGTTAAATTTCTTGGTGTCAACTTAGATGAACAGCTATAATAAAAAGACCTTATTAACTCTGTCGCTAACAGGCTAAGTGTATCCTGCTATGTACTAAGAAGACTGACAGACGTAGTTAGTATTGAAACATTAAAAACTGTCTATTACGCTCACTCCCACTCTATAATGACATATAATATAGAAATCTGGGGAAACTCAGTGGGAATTGAAACAATTTTAAAATTACAAAAAAGAGCTATTCGTATAATGACACATGACAAAATGTCAGCTCACTGTAAACAAAAATTCAGAAACTTAAAATCTTAACAGTCATAAACGAGTATGTACTAAGAATACTCTTATTCATACATAAGGAGAAACGCTATTTTCAAAAAAATCTAGATATTCATTTATACAGCACAAGAAACTCCAATTAATTGAGGATAACAGTTCATAATACTAGTCAGTATGAAGGGCACAAATTACATAGGCATAAAAATTTACAATTTATTGCCACAAAATGTCACAAATATAAACGATTTATTTATATTTAAAAGAAAAATCAAACAACTTCTGTTAGAACATCCTTCTCTCTGATAGAATTCTTTGACCTAATAACAGATAAGAAAACTAAACTCTGGTAAATCTTATTTCAATCCATCACAAAACGAGGAGAAAAATATTGAGTTTTGTAAACTAACTCTTCGCTCTGAGCCTTAGACTTGAGTTTATACCATTTCTTATGTACCCATGTATTTTTTTCTTTCTTTCTTACTTTTGAAACGTAAAAGTACTCTGTAATATTTAGTTTTTGTGGTTGTACAGTATGTTTGTATATATGTATATATTTGTTTTAATTGACTTGTTCTATATCCCGGAGTCCTTACCTCCATATGGGATCTACAGATCAAAAACTGAATAAATAAATAAATAATTTTAACTATTGGAGTTACGAGGATAACCAAAGCGTAAATGCCCGGGTGAAAAACCGAACCCAGTATTACAGCAAACACTATATCTTAGTGATACAGATATTTTTCATGTAATTAAAAACATGACAAATATCTGTTATTTTACATGAATATTTCTGTTCATTTACAAAAAATATTACAGTGTAGGTATGTAACACTTGACATCAACTGATATTGGCCTATTCTCCTTCATATTTGTTGTCCATTGTTGAGGATTCTTCTTCGACTATCAGTATGAATTAGAAATGGCTTATTTTCATGTAATAATTTAAATCAATGTCCTCCGTTGCAAGAATAATTCAAAGAACGAGTGCAGAGTGTTTGTACCACGGCAACTCCTCACTCCGTCATTGTCACTGGAAAAACCGATCACTAGAGACCGGAAAAATTTGCGAATTCATTTCGCGATAGGCTAAAATACAAATAGTTTTACCTCAGTGCTGCCTCTATTATTGGCTCACAACTCACCTGGATGAATCTGGGCCAATGGAAACACCCAACCAAAGCTTTATCGAATCACAGGCTGCTACGTTGGGACGTCTCACAAGACAGCAGCCCATGAGTGGATGGCATTTGACCGAGTGTACGTATAACTATGGAGTTCATCCTGGAGGTCATTGAACCCGAGAATTTTTCCGGTCCCTACCGATCACCAAGTGAGATGGCCCTGTGGTTATAACACTGGGCGCGCACTCAGTAGGATCCAATTTTCAATACCGTTCCAGGAATAGCTTAGTATTTTTGTTTACATAGTTTTTGATAATAACTGCAGGCAAATATACGCTGTGCTGGTTTAATACTAAATACCATGGCCCATGAGTAGAGACCGGAAAAATTCGCGGATTCATTTCGTGATAGTCTAGAATCCAAAAACGTTTGCCTTTTTACCGCATCAGTGATTGGGCCGCAGTTTATCTGAATTTCACTCGGCCAGTGAAAAACCTTAAACAAAAGAAGTATCGAATCACTAGCGTCCCAGTTAAACAGGTGTCACGAGTCAGTAGCCAATGAGCAAATGTAATTTCCCCGGGTGCATAGAGCATCATGGAGTATATCCTACAGGTTATTGAAATCGCGAATTTTGCCGGTCTCTACCCATGAGCAATTAATTCCCTAAGTTTTCTTTAATGTATCTGTTATTAATCTGTAAAATTATATTGTGATTTTAGAAAAGAGACTCCTTAAAAATTAGTTCAAAGATTATATTTTAAAATCTATACTATAATAAAACAGTAGTTTTTTATCTGTCTGTCTGTCTGTTTGTACGCGGTGTTCTACAAAACTACTATACGAATATTAATGTGGTTTTCAAGTTAACTTGAGCATAGCAGAGAAAGAAATATAAGCTTTATTTCATCAAAATCGGCTCAAGGAAAGAAAAGAAATCTTAATTTTATGACACACAATATAATCAATATAAGAAGCCATTAAGTTTTGATATTGTAAGGAAATAAATAGAGAGTAAGAAAAAATAAAGATCCTGACAGTTTGTAGTGTCGCCATATTTGTTTCAATTTTCAATACCCTTATTGTATATTACAATTTAAATTGCAGGAAAAAATCATGTTTCATAGACACATAAATAGTGAGTGTGTGTCATTTCTCTATGTCCACGAGGTCTCGCCGCGTCAATTTTCTCCTTGGGGCGAACCCGTCCGCTTAATTATATTAAATAAATAACTTTTATCGTTGTATGATTTATTTCATGAAAATCTGCTCTCATAAAGACACTAATGAATCACGAACATATTCTATAACAAGAAATTGTGATATGGTGTCATTTCTCTATGCCCACGAGGTCTCGCCGCGTCAATTTTCTCCTTGGGGCGAACCCGTCCGCTAAATTAAATTAAATAAACCTTTTATCGTTGAATGATTTATTTCATGAAAATCTGCTCTCATAAATACACTAATGTATCACCAACATGTTCGATAACAATAAATTGTGATATGGCAAAAGTTTACAAGATTGTTCTCTAATCGTTTGGGATGAATGCACGATGGCGAATAAAAAAGCAGTTGAAGCTGTGCACAGGACACTACGGGACATTAGGCGCGATGAAAGGCCAATTGGGAATGTCACACTACTGTTTTCTGGAGATTTTCGGCAAACTCTACCAGTTGTAAGTCAAGGGACTAGAGCCGATGAAATCAAAGCTTTACTGAAGAATTCTTACCTCTGGTCTCAAATAAAAAAAACTGCAATTAACAATTAGCATGAGAGCACAGCTGGGTGGTAATTCTCATGCGCAAGAATGTTCCGGTGTTCTATTAAGAGTTGGAGAAGGTGTCCTCCCTGAGCAACACGGTCAGGTGACGCTTCCAGAAATACTTGGCAGAGTCGTATCTTCGGAAGATGAACTCATAAGTTCGGTATTCGGGGATCTGTAAAACATACAAAATCAGGAACATACGTGGTTATGTGAACGTGCCATACTCACTCCAAGAAATGACCAAGCTGCTGCAATCAATGAAAAAATTTTAAACGAATTGAATGGGGCTGAAGTGGTTTACACATCGTTTAACAGCGTCCTTAATCAGGACGACGCCACTAATCATCCAGTTGAGTTTTTGAGTTCTCTCACTGCAAGTGGTCTTCCTGTTCACAAAATTGTTCTCAAAGTCGGTGTTCCAATAATGCTTCATAGGAACCTTACCCCCCAAAATTGTGCAATGGAACCCGACTTAAAATAACTGCTCTACAACGAAATATAATCGAAGCTGAGATTCTTACAGGATGTGGCTCAGGTGAAACTGTTTTCATACCACGCATACCGATCATCCCGAATAACTTCCCGTTCGGGTTCAAGCGCACACAGTTTCTAATAGCAGTTTGTTTCGCGATGACAATAAATAAGTCTCAGGGTCAGAGCCTTAAGGCAGCTGGTGTCGACTTAAGGTCTGATTGTTTTTCCCATGACCAGATGTATGTGGCTTGCTCGTGGGTCAGTAATGCAGACAATCTTTACATTCTAGCTCAAAACGGGAAAACAGTAAATGTGGTTTACAAAGAAATTTTATGAAGTTTCTTCCCGACATTATATTTTAAGGAGAAACATATTTACCCAAAATTTAGGTAGTAACATATTTTTATTGTAAAGACTGAAATATAGGTGAGAAAAATGATCATTTGTGAACACAAGAAAACTACTACAACTGTATCAACTGTTATGTTATAATGTTTAAATTTCTAAATGGTGCAAGATAATACAAAATTCCAAGCGAAAAAAGTCGTGGGCAGCAGCTACATTTAATTATAGGTACAGGACTATGCATTCTGATTTTTCATATACTGCATGGATGCGAATATGTAAGAATAATCTATCTATAGTAAAACAGTAGTTCTTTTTCTGTCTGTCTGTCTGTTTGTACGCGGTGTTCTACACAACTACTATTCGAATTTTAATGGGGTCTTGCGTATAACAGTCATTACTTAATTACTTGCCTTCAATGCAGTTACCTTATTTTACGTCCAGCGAAGCGGGTGGGTTCGGCTAGTTTTTACATAAAACAGCTAAATTGTACAGAAATTATTGTGGATAAATAAAACAATTCATCTATTTAAAGAGAATAATATTGCAAGCTCCAAATTATAATATACATGAAAACATTTTGTATCCTTATACAAAAAATGTATTAGAAAATGTATTTTTTTCTTTTCTTTTACGTTTACAATAAAATGTGTTGGTATAGAGTTTGCAAAGAAATTTCTTTGTAGAACGTACACTAACGGTATTTACGGTTTCAGACGTCTCTGCTGAGGAAAATCAAATCAAAATTGAAATTAAAAAAAAAACAACATATTTTTTAACTTTTGCTGTTTTTAGGGTGTAGTTTCCTGAAATAATTTGCATCATTAATTAATGCTTATGCACATTATGGAATTTAAATTAGTAATATCACTATGAATCAATGTTTATAAATAGGTTACTAGATTAATTGCGACTTTAATTAGTGGTTTTAGCAGGCTTTAAAAACCCTTTCTTTGAATGGAGATCATGTAATAGTATAGTATAAAGTTTTGAATAAACCGCTAATATGTGTATTATAATAGGCCTATATATACACACATACTTATACATACATATAAATGCATGTTTGTTTGTTTGTTTGTCCCGTGTTCGTTTCAATACCATTTATATGATCTCGTTTAAATTTTTCACACATCAAGGTCACTGTTAGGTGAGATTTCGAAAAACCATTCTCATTCCCTGTCCCCACCACTAAGAACAAAAATATTACACTACTTGATTTAATCTTGTTCTCTTTGCATTCAAAATAAGACGAAAATTAATATCAGTGATTGATTACTAAAAAAGAGACGGGTCACTGTCTACATGAAATAAAAACTTTCACCTCTTAAAACTGAATGTAAATTTTTATGAAATTCAGCACACATTTCGAGAAAAAGGAGAGTATTGGATAAATACCCATCCCTTTTCACACTCTTCAAGGCAAAAATTTGGAACTTCTTGATTCAAATTTGCAAACATGACATTAATAATAAGAAGATAATAACTGTTGACCATATAATTTAGAAAAAGTATTTAAGGCCACTGCCTTCAAGAGATTTTGCAAAACCACCCCCATTCCACAACTCTTTAAAAAATAATTTTGACACCACTTGATGAAATTTTATCCACTTTGCATTTAAAATAAGGGTGAAAGTACTGTTTATGATTTATTTCTAAAAATAATTAATAGGAATGTTATAGTCTACACGAAAAAAATTATCTTTTTTTTCCATCCACTTAAAAAAAATAATTTTGTACGTTTAAGAAATTTTGCAAGCTTGGCTTTGAAATTCAAAGGAAGATGCATCCGATTAAAAAAAAAAACCTTACATCCCCCTGTGTACATGAGATTTCGAAAAACTATCCCTAATTCCCCGTACTACCTCTAAAACAGTAATATAGTAATTTTAATGAAAGTTTGCAAACTCGACGTTCAAGTTGTGATTATTTACTGTCACATTTAATTAAAAATTTACCCTCATCAAATTATTTTATTTAATTTAAAAAAAAATCACTTCCGTATACCTTTCCCACCTCTTAAAGTAGTGGTGTTACAACTTGATAACATATTGCACTCTTGACTATCAAAAGAAGAGGGAAACTACTGTATACATCTGATTTTCATTTTAAAAAGGTTTATAAAATACATACATTTTAAAAAACCATCCCAACTCCCTTTCTCACACATTTAAGGAGAATATTTCACTGCTTGACAAAATTTTCCAATTTGATGTTAAAAATAAAAATTTAATTAGGTACTGTTAAATCTAACTTTTTTCCTGGCTACATGTAGTTTAAAAACAAACACCCCCGATTCATTTTACTAACCCTTTAAGCATATTTTTGACTCCATTTGTTGAAATTTTTAACCATTCTCGTACAAAAAGGAGGATTTATCAATATCCAAATGGAGAAAACGAAGTTAACTTAAAACATGAGATTACGGAAAACAGCCCCCAATTTCCTTTACTAACCCTTAAAGAATTGAATGGGCCCTTTCAAAAGTAATTTTGCACACTTTCCGTTAAAAATAAAAACACTACTGTCTACGTCTGATTTTAACAAAAATGTTATTTGAATACATGAAATTTTGCTATAACTTATTAAATTCCTCCGGTTCTCTTTCTCCCCCCCCCCCCCCAAAAAAAAAACACACTTTTCTAATACTTGAATAAGAATTTGGATAACTGTTGATGGAATTTTGACACACTTGACGTTTAAATTTTTAAAAAAATTAAACAATTCCCCTGCAATGCCGATTGCCGATTTTTTCAAAATTATCGAAACTTTTTTTTATTTTAATTTTAATTAATTATTTGTTTTGAAAATTTTTGGGTTTAGAAAAGCCAATATTTAGAGATGTATAAATAACAGCACAGGACTAAAGTTAGCCTCAGGATTAAATGCTTTCAGTTCATTCTAGGGTTAAAACTTAAATAGGTTCTTAATCCTCTAAACTACATAACAAACATAATTTAATTAATATAGTTTTTAACTAACAAACAATTAACTATTGCGATAATAGTTTATACATGAAAGTTCTGGAACAGGGTCTCAATATGGTGCAGGGTGGTGCGGGTCAGTGATCGCGATTTTTAATTTATCCTAAGTGATTTGGAATTTTTTTTTCTTTAAAAGTCTCTGTTTTATTCTCCTTTTTTTAAAAAAAAAATTCCTGTTTCCCCTTTTAAAAAATCTCAAGGAAATGTTTTCCTCAGAGGGGTTTGATTTTACGTAGTGAAGCTTACGTTCTTCACATTTACCAAATTTAAATTCATTCAAATACCTACTTCTCATTTTTGTGTTAGTAATGCAATTCAAATAATGGACACAAAAAAAAACCAGATAAAGGTGCAGTTCGTGAAAACGTCGGGACAAAATCATGACACGTTTTCGGTACAGTTCGTATGATTTGCGAATAATTCCTAACAATCACGCGCATGCGCCTACACTGGTAGGATGACGTCACAGGCTAAGCAAATACTGCGCGATGGACACGCAGGTACAGACCCGATCCATCCGTTGCGGACTCTAACAATTTTTTGAAGCATTATTAGTAAGGACTGGAAAAATTCGCGGTTTCGATGACCTTCAGGATGGACTACACAGTCCTCAGTATACTCGTGAAAATAACGTCTGGTCATTGGATGCTGACTTGTGAGTCGTCTCAAATAGTTTGCTTGTGATACGATACTTCTTTGGTTGAGCATTTCCCATTGGCCCAGAGTCTTCCAGATGAACAGTGAACCAATAAAAGAAAAAAGCAGCTTTAAGGTATATGTATTTGAATTTTAGCGTATCGCGAAATGAATCCGCGAATTTTTCCTGTCTTTAATTATTAGTCTCGTAGTTATTGGCGATTCAGAACCGACGGTATTTTGCCACACAAGAAAGTTCGACCGACTATCACCGTCATAGAGGTTTTTAAAGTCAAAGCGCGGGAAAAAAATTGGAACCGAAATAATGAAGAAAGCCGCTTCGTTAGACGAGGCGGCCGGGTCGACAGGCGTGCTTCGTGGACGACTGGAGATATTTACGAGCTCCCGGAATCAATTACCCGTCGGTTCGAGGCCCGCGGCGGTAATTACAGGTCGCCGCACGCGGAAGTGCTCCAGCCCGCAGGGCGGGTGGAGGGGGGAGTGGGGGGCTCGAGAGTCGACGTGGGTTATTACTCGCGCGAGCACACACCCGAGGCCGCGGTGAGGTGGGGGCAGCCGACAGAAGTGGTAACCGCTCCCACGTCAGGCGGGAGAGAGTTGGAGCCGGTGGGCGCGATACCCTCTTCGTGAGGGCGTAACCGACAACTGCTGCTTGCAGCACGTGTTTGTACATCTGCATGGACACGACTGTACCGCTACAATAAATATTGGTTGTCTGTAAAGTCGGTTTACGGACGATAGTTTAACGTGACAACGTCAAAACAAAACATTAATAAAATGATTACATACTTTATGAATAAAATTGAATTATTTTTATTTAAATAATAAAAGAATAAATACTTGAAGTTATACTAGTAATCACATTTTTAAAATGCAAGAATAATTAAACTTTATTGCCGAAATTGTTGTTGTAATAAGCAATGAAAACCACATTAACTTTTCACTGCACATTATTAACAGTCGAGTGGCAGAGAGGTAGATGCACCGCAAGCGTACAATGAGCGTAACGGGACACATCGTAACGGAACAATGTGCGTAACGGGACACTTTTTCGTGCGCGCAGCCGGCGTTCATCGATTTATTAGACGTTCACGTCAATAACGTTTACGCGTTTAATACTGGGTTCGGATAATTACACGCGAATTTACGCTTCGTGTCGTCCCTGTAGTGCCACGGCTGGTCACCCCCTCCCTCATATTTGGGAGTTTTTACACGATTGCTATGAATATTTCACTGTCTCGAGAGAGACTCCTGCAAGTCGCCTCAACCTGGCTGCGCGCAGCGAGACCTTATCGCCTGTTTAGCCGCCGACGGTCAGTGGACTCGTTCGCATCCAGTATAGGTAGGCTACTGATATCCGCTGGTCCCACGCTGGTCCACTTTGTCCTTGCGAGGTCGACATACCCTGCCTTGTGACCTGCCGCGTGGGTCTGTGCGGGGACGCACCACAACGCCGAAATACCACAACGCCGAACGTGCAATAAAGCCGAAAATCATAACGCCGAATGCCAAATTGACGACAACGCCGACAACTATAAAACTGCTGTGTACAACAACACCGAATTACTACAACGACTAAATACATTAACGCCAAAAAATGTCATTGCAAGACTGCCACAAAAGTTAGGTTAGGTTAGGTAAGGTTAGGTTAGGTTAGGCTAGGTTAGGCTAGCCTAGGTAAGGTTAGGATGTGGTATTTCGGCGTTAAGATACATTTAAGAAACACACACAAATTCATTCAGTTGTTTTTCATTTTGCTCCTGTGGCCCCCACTCCCCGCAGCAACATTTTTCGGCGTTACTGTATTTCGGCGTTGTGCTGGTACACAGCAGTTTTATAGCTGTCGGCGTTGCGGTCAATTTGGCATTCGGCGTTATGGTATTCGGCGTTATTGTACGTTCGGCGTTGTGGTAATGACCCGTCTGTGCTAAACCCAAAGTCAGTTCTAATCAGTTACTCCCACTCCTCGGCAGTCCGATAGTGACTTCCCTGCAGCCTGCGATCCGAAGACGTCGCCGCTGCAGACCGCCTACAAGCCTGAAGACACACTCCTGGCCGCCGAGATCCAGCTCCGACTCCGTCGCAGGCATGAAAGAGGCGTACGTCACAATAATCCGCAAATAATATCTACTGTTTCAGCGGATTAGAAGTGGTAAACTAATTTAACGGCTAGGTAATCTAAATGTACTTTATAAAGTTTGCACTGGGTCAGTTAAGTGCAAGCAAGAACCTGTTAGTAAAAATTAAACTGGCTGTTGTTTTAACTCGCGTCTCATGCCAGTTGCTTTGAGTACAAAGGAGAGGTCCAGTGATGAGAGATTCACTATACCTCTGACTGTGGTGCAATGTGGATTGTCTAGTTTGACTCATCTCACATACGTAGGTATTAGTCCGATATCTGTGAATTGTTCAGAACTCGATGACATCATTACCATCCTTATCGTTGACCTGGATGGAAGGTGTACTATCAACATCGCAGACCTGGATGGCAGTTTTAATAACAGTTCCAGAGATCCCGATGGCGACGATGGCGTCGACAACGAGACAGAACCTGTTGGCAACGACTTCAACTGTTGCGTCAACTATTCCATTAGAACAGGAGATTTTTAACGTCTGCTGTATCTTCAGCAGTGGAACAATGGATGTCAACAGTATAAGTGACATCAATAATGATGTTGCAGCTAATTGTTTTCCATCACCTGACTCTATGTACTATGAAACCAAAAAAATATATAATTCGTGATTCTGTAAGTCGTTATTGTTATAACTCTGAACGCATTAAATATCAGAGCAACAGTAATTGTAGTCAGTTCAAACAATATGGAAGATTAAAAAGCCACATCAGGAATTGTAACATATTGGTGGCGCATTTATCCGAATCAAACTGTATATTCTGCGGCAATATATTTGTATGCATAAAATATGCAAGTCATTATGAATTATACAACTGTCCTTTTAACGAAATTGGGATCTCTGTGCTGTCTGAAAATGTGATAATCAACTGTCACGTGGAATTGCTCTGAAAAGAGTTACCAAGACATGTAATGGACTTACATTATATTTAGAGACCGGAAAAATGCGCGAATTCATTTCGCAATAGGCTAAAATACAAATAATTATACCTCAGTGCTGTCTCTGTTTTTGGCTCACAACTCACCTGGATGAATCTGGGCCAATGAGAAACACCCAACCAAATCTTTATCGAATCACAGACTGCTACGTTGGGACGTCTAACAAGACAGCAGCCAATGAGTGGGTGTCATTTGACCGAGTTTACATAGAACTATGGAGTTCATCCTAGAGGTCATTGAACCCGCGAATTTTTCCGGTCCCTAATTATTATACTCTAAAAAGACTGTAGAAATTGAGAAATGCTAGTGATTTTTTTTGTACTTTGTAGTAGAGTAGAAATTTCATGATAATTTCTTGGTTTTTTTATTTATCGAACCTGTCACCTTTTTCGGTAATTTCAATTAAATAATAATTTTTACCTAAAAATAACTTTTTTCATCAGTCAAGGATCGAAACTAGATGAGTGAATCAATCATTTTTTTAAACGAGTAATTTTTTTGATGGAATTTGGAATTTTTCCCGAATTTCTAGCTTAATCTCTATGTATTTACAAGATAGCGACCAAGATGGTCTATAAGATAATGGGTGTCCTGACATTATAACTGTACTCTAGCGGGAAAACATTATACTAATATGGCGACTGTGAGATTGTGTATAGCTATAGCCCGTCCCACTCTCAGATTGCAGTACACGGCTTATGGCGCGCGCTGTTGCCAAATCTCTAACACATTACGAATTTCATGAGATGTGTGTCTTTGTAATTCGGATCGAACAAGAAGCATTTTAAGAAATCATATCGTAATTTATAATATTTTATACTATTACAAATAAAAATTTGTAATAATGCCATTTTTATGTAAATTTCAAATAAAAACTACCTATTGAGGACGAAAATTTCTTATAGTTTTCTTTTATGTTCTAAAAATCCCATATTTTCATGGGCCCGATAAATGCCGTATTTTTGGACAAGTCATGTCCAAAATGATAAATAAAATACGGTAATGGAAATTCTCGGTCGAGTAAGTTATGGGAAAAATCCGAACAATTGGGTCAAAATGGGGAAGATTTTTTGAAAAACAGAAAAATCGCAACAACTCCCATTATATGAATAATATCGCATCGGTTTTAACGTATGATAACTTGGAGTACCTAATGCCAAAAAATGTTTTCTAAATAAATTTTTGATACGACCAGCCATAACTGCATGGGTTCGAAAAATATTTTCACCGGACAAAAAAAAACGCAACTGCCTTAGTGGACACCTTATCAAATCTGTTTAAATTGTTTGTAAATATCATAATTATTTTCCAAAACTTTGTCAAAAACAATGTTTGATAAGATGTTTGGTGTTGAGAAAGATAAAAAAAAATTCAAAATTTTGTACCATCATCCCTATTAAATTCCTTCGTATTTATTTGATACATTTACATATTATGTTCAAGATTCGATTAAAATATATATTTTTAACAACCATTACTGCAAGGGGAAGAAAATAATATGAGTTTAAGGATATAAAAATCCCTTTTTGTTCTAATGTAAAGAAATATAATCATCAAAATCTTCCTGCGCCTTTAGGCTGTGCCGATAAGGAATTTTTTTTAACTTTAACTTACAACAAGAATCTGTTCACACACATTTCATTCATAGGAATTTATACAATAAATGTAACGTTAACTTGATTAAGAAATTAACATCACATACCTTTTAATCACTATCGCTACCGCTGACCAATGTTGATACCCCTTCCATAAGAGTAGCACAGAGCTGACCAGAAGAATGGTAAGCTTCCTTAATTGCATTGCACACATTCATATTTTTTGAAAAATACTCAAATACATTCAACACAATCTTGCGCTCCCTCCCGCGTAGCCTACCGATATCATTTCTTTTCGGTGTTCTAACAATAAAAATAAATGTAGAAAATAAAATCACTTATGTTAATATATAATTTGTCAAAATTATAACTGTAACGAGTCACCGGACACAACGCGTTGCTTCGTCGCGAGACGCGATACTAACTGGCAGGCTGGTTTTCAGAAATGCGTGTCTAAGGAAATACATGGTTGATTAAGGAAGCCATGTATTTGAAATTGCTTGCAGGACAGAACCCCACTTATCTAAACACACGACCCTGTTTCCTCTTACGACGGCAGCTCGTGAGAAAAACCTCTATTGCAGCACGCTCTTGTACTGATAAGACTCATCTTTAACAGCTATTTCCACGTAAACTGTAGAAGCAATTGAGATGGAGCTGCTTTTAAAAACTAATTAAATTCATTGTCAACATTTTTCACGCTTTCGTCCCCCATCTATCTTTAATAGAAAAAAAGTTTTCCGCTGGTCAACTTTTTGATGTGTCAGTTTGTGAGAAAATGCATTTCGATATATTAAAAAAATTATTTAAGTGAAACCTGTATAGTTTTTGTCTTAACATTTGTTTGGTGGCGTCCTAAGGCATTAATTTATTAATAAAAAAAATTCTGAATGAAATACACATGTAGGTTTTTTTTTTATGTGAAACATCTCGGAATACTTCAAAATAGTTCGCAGTGAATAAGTTATGTTTTTTTAATTTTTTCGGACACTTAAAATATTGTTAAGTATTCAAAATAAGCATTGCCTGATGCGTATTTCGATGCTATACAATATGAAAAAAAAGCTTGGTCCAAAAATTAAAATTTTAATTTCGTTTGATATTTGGCAACAACGCACGAAGAAACAAGGACAGCGCTAACGGCAATCGGCGTGTGTTAGAGAGAGAGAGAATGCGCCCATTTACTTCCACACTGCAATCTAAGAGTGGGATGCTCTATACTTATATAGCGCTTCTTGTATCGATTAGTGAAAACAAGATGGCGGTAGTGTTCTCGATCAGCTGATGTGTGAAAACTAGCGCTCCTGGTATCAAGTATTGAAATTAAAAGATGCCGGCAACATACTCTAGTAGGTTATTGATATTTATTATTCCTTCAAACTAATAAAATTACATATTGAATATGTGTGTTATTTTTTACACACCTTACTTATTTAATTATCAGTCTTGTAATTGTATCTATGACCGTGCGGTTAAAGGCGTAAGTTTTCCATCCTAGAGGTCCGTGTATGATGGTTCGAATCACAGTACTTCCAATGTATTTTGTAGAAAAAATGAAGTATGTTGATTAGATACACAATATCATTGGCATGTAATGAAACATCGATCTTATTTGTATTAGACAGCGATGCTGCCGCTCTCTAGGAACAAACACCAAAAATAAAGATGATGGAATCAAAGATGGCTGCCTCCAGCAGAACAAAAAAAAAGACTATGGTAGCCATGACATCATCTAAGATGGTAACCTCCAGCAGACGAAAACAAGATGGCGGACATTATCTCAGAAGCTAAAAAAATGTTGTGATTTCAGATTCAAGATGGCAGATGTAGCAATAGGATTTATGATGGCGGCCATAACGAAAATTGAAATGTTCTATAATCCAAGAAGTTGGAAAGTTATAGAATTCAAAATGGTGGATAAACAAAATGTCAAAATGTTCTAAAAACCAAGATGGTGGAATTTTCTGGGAACCAAGATGGCGGATTGTTCTAGAAACCCAGTTGGTGTTAAAACAAAATTGCGAATCCAAGATGGCCGCCAGGTACAATGTCTTCCAATATGGCCGCCATTACTTCACAATCCAAGATGGCGTCCGACACCATCGCCACCACACCCAGGACCCAGCGCTTGGACCTGCTTTATGTAATACCATGAAATTATTAATTTAATAGACACTGTGTACAGAATTCATTGTTAAAAGGACACAATCTTTTGCAGTGTTGTTTCCCCATCGACTAAACGTAGCGATATGCGGTCCACGATGATTCGGCTGCGGCCACGCTTGCAACTGTACAGCTAAAAAATCCCGCTCTCTCGAGCTGCAGAGCTAACAGTCGGGCCGACCGCTCGTGCGCATGTAGGTTTACAGCCCTGACTAAGCAGAATACGAGACTGGGGAACTACTTTCTCTAATTGCCAGCGGACTGGAAAACAAGCAAGAAGTGCCCGGAGAGGATAAGTAAGGCGAGTTAATAAAAGCACCGCGCTCGGTGACATCAATGCTGCAGAATTTCGTAAAGGGCTGCAGCATCAACGTGAGTGGCTAACATGTTTTTTTTTATTCGGCTCCTTGACGGTTATCACATAAGATAGAGACGATAACTGGTAGGAATGACGTCACAGAGTAATTTCAAGGCTCAATCTAAAAAAAACTGTTATGTCTAATAAATTTACAAGGTTTCAGCTTCACTGACGTAATGAACAAAAAATTACTTTCTTACCAAAAGTTGTTTCACAAAATGTAAAATTTAAAATTTTGCCTACTAGTTTTTCCATTTAAATTTTAAGTGTCTATACATTAAATTTTCTGGTTCTTAAAGTATGGTTTGAGTTCAGTCACTGTGATTAAATTAAATTTCTTGTAATTCCTTCATTGTAATTACTATTTGTACCCATTATCTTAGTTTCCATTTGATTAACATTTAAGATATAATATTTTATCTTTATATCATATTTATCATTTAAACAAATTAGGGATGATATCAAATATAATTGCATATCCTGGTGTTTAAGTTAGCCAAAGACAATATTACCAAAAAATTGTTCTTTCGAAATCTTTGGATTAAATTTCGAGTAGTCTTGAGTATGTAGATAAAAAGTCTAATGGCTATAAAATGTATAAACAGTACTTATACGTAAGTTTTAAATAATAGGTTTTTTGTAATTTTTTCATAAATTATTGTACTCTACAGACGTGTTGCCGTAATTGATTTTATGTTAGTAAATATTTCTCCAATTTGAAAGATGAGATTTTCTCAGTGTTTTAAAGAATTTGTAATTTTATCCAAAAAAAATCCAAATATTCAAGACTACACAGTGGTACCTTATCAAATCTTGATTAAACACTATATTATTTTTAAAACTAACTCTTTATTATTTCTGCCCCTTAAATGGTGTGTTTTTTTTAATACATAAAATACCACCAATATTTGTGTCCGTCATAATTATGTTTTTTTTTTGGTGTGTTATTTTGAAACAAACAATTCTAGAAGTTTGTCGGATAGGAAGACGCATGGGTACGATCAAGCTGTTTCGATTATTGATTATGTGACGTATTCAAATTTAATGTATATTTATTACTTAGGCCTACATAATATATATATTGTATTAAAAAATATATATTTTATGTTCACTGAGAATAAATAATTTGACAGGATGTCCTCGTGAAATTTATGTCAGGTACTTATCGTTGAATTTGCGTTTGAAATTTATTGCTAGCTATTTATTTTATCAACTGTCGCCTCCACATAGGCTAATCCTTAACATACCTTCGTGACCCTAGAAATCCCCTTAGCTTAACGGTAGTGTATTTGCGTATTAATTAAAGTCTGAAAAAGAAGTAAGGTTGGAGCAAACGTTCTTGAGTCTTGCTTGTTCCGCAATTAAAATTTCATTCCAAAGGATTTTACCAATGAAATAACCAAGAGAAGAGAAATATTTTACTCCATAAGTAGTAGGATAATTAGAAGTCTGGGACAGGGTCCAGGGTGTGGTGTGTGGAGCAGGTCAATGACCGTCGCCAGCTTAGATTCTGAAGACACGACGGCCATCTCGGATGACCTTGACCATCAACTTTTACCTTGACCTTGACAGTGGCAGCCATTGATGATTCTAAATTTTATTTTCTGCCGTCTTGGATTCTAGAACTTTCAGCCCATTTGTATTATCACATCATGACCGTAATTTTGTGTTCTAGGTCATTCTGCCATTTTGTTTGCCACCATCTTTATTCCTTTAACTTTTCGCCATTTTGAATTAAGTCGTCATTTCTGCTATTTTATTTCCTAGAACATTTTACTATTTTGTTTTCCACTATCTTGGATAATAGGAACATTCTGTAATATTGAATTATGACATAATGACTACTCTTTTGTTTTTTTTTAGACATTCTGCCATTTTAAATTATGACATCTTGATCACAATTTTGTTCTTAGACAATCTTTTATTTTGGAATTCGCCATCTTGAATTGTATAACTTTCCATCATCTTGGAATCAAGTGCTCCACTTCCCGAATGTTGAACTTTTCATTACCACTATTCACTGTTTTGCATTGTCATGTCTGCCATAATGAATTATGATATCATGACTCCCATCTTAAAAACCTGTAATTATTAATCAATAAAATCGCGTAAAAATAAAAAAATATTATATTTAAATTATGATCATATTTAAAAAGTCAGACAACTTTGTAGCCATCTTAAATATTTGTCATTATTAAGCTAGACATTAGGAAACAATTCCATATATCATCAAAAAATCATCAATAAATAAACTGATTAACTGGATCGAATACTAGCCTTAATTCAAACCTTGCTAAATGGAAACATTTTTATTTTAAGTAAACAACACTATTACAATAACATATTGTGGATAATCCTAAGAGGCTTAAATTCTTAATCTACCAGCCTCCAGGAAGACGATGATGTCATATTGACCACCATCTTGGAAATTCTTGATTATTACCTTATATATTTGTACATTCCCACTTATGGGATCGTATTTTAATAAGTTGAATGTTCATAAAAAGTGTACATCATTTTCGTTAAATGTGTATGGAAAAGTCTGTAGTCGGGGGTGCATTTTATGATTCAAAATTTATTTGCTTTGGTTAAGCATTTTTCAGGGATCCTTGGTCCTATTATTAGCATAAGACATGGTTTATTTAATGGGCTATTTTCTTGTAATTGGTTATATCCCTACGGTAGTTATGACAATTCAGATACTTTTTTGACGTCTGCTTGAAATATCTCAAATATTTAAATATATAACTACTTTCGAAGAAGAAGGCCTCGTAGTTTGGATATGCCCAAAATTGTACATTATTTGTTTGAAATGTATGTCAAGTATCGTAAAAAACCTCCTTGGTAAGTGCAATGATATCGAGTAACATATTTATGCAGCCAGCAGGAGTACTTGTTTGCATTGAGGATGATTAATTAAATAAATATTTAATATCAAATATTAATTTTTTACATCTATTAAGAATCAAACCAAGGACGGAAATACATAGAATCAATCATTACATTAGAAAATGATTTTTTGTTCAATTTTTTGTATATCTAAGTTAATAATTACGAAATTACAATATGGTGGTCAATATGTCATCATAGGCTTACTGGAAACTGATAGATGAGGATTTTAAACCTCTTTTATAATTTTTTTAAATTTATTTTTTAACTTAAATAAAAAAATAGCATCGAGGAAGGTTCAAATTAGAGAGAAGAATCTATTTAGTCAATCAGTATATTAATTACAGATTTCTAGATAAGTTTTAAATCTTTCCAAATTTAAAGCTTAACAATTTCAGTTATTTAATATGGCAGCCAATATGGCTGATCATTCATTAAAATTGTATTAATTATATTTTATTATTAACCATTTCTCCAATGTCTAGTTTAATAATTACAGATTTTAAAGATCTGGCCATGACATAGGTATTTTAAAATCGTGGTCATGATATTAACATTCTAATGGTAGACATGACTTTTAATTAAGAATGGCGTACATGGCAGTATAGTTCAAAATGGTGGAAGCACGTAAATAAAAAAAGTGCGGGGAGTGGGGTGCTCGATGCTTTTGTTATCGTATCGAATAGTGCATATTTGGGAGTAGAGTATTTGATTCCACAATAGCAGAAAGTTCTAGAATTCAAAATTATGAATTACAAGATGGAAGAATGTATAAAAAATAAATGGTGGCTATGATGTAATAAGTCAGAATGACAGAATTTATAGAATTCATAATGGCAGAAACAAAATGACAGAATGTTCTAGAACAAATTGGGTGGTGATGGTGTAGTAATAATTTTAAATGGCGGAATGTTCTAATTTCCATTACGGCAGAAAACAAAATGGCGAACCAAAATGCATTCATGGTTTAAGTCAAGGTAAATTACCAAGGTCATCCATTATGGCCTACGTGAATTCAGAATCCAATATGGTGGCTGGCCATTGGCCTGCACCATGTACCACGCCCTGGACCCTGTGCCAGAATTCCTATTTACCCACTACTTTAAAATGTGTTTGTTAATTTCATAAACTATATAAAAAACATAAACTAAATAATTGTTATTTTTACAGAAAAATATAATATTGATACTATGTTTTAATAGTTTACATGCTCTACCTAAAGTTTTCTTGGAGTGATGCCTACTTGAGTAATTATTTGGTTATAAAAATTTTATTTATATGCATTAATATAAAAATATAAGGATTTGCCTTGTCTTCTGAATTCCATACAATACTTTTATTTTAAACGTATGCTTAATCGGAGGGAAAAAATAAATAAAACGTGGACTTTGAACTTAATTTTGTAAGAAGGGAGATAGATATTTTGTTAATTGACAAGTGCCAGTTGTATAGAATTACTATAGGCCTAAGCATTACTAGGATAGAAAATTATTTACTAAGGATGATTTAATTTTAGTTTTTAGAGTGCGCTACTGTATCTTTTCGAAGCTTTCAACTAATCATGATGTCCAATGATCATTTCATCTTTATCAAAAGAAGTGTGAGTTTCTTAACCATTCACGTATTAAGTGACATAAATCTCGATTTTTATTTTCTAAACTAAACGCCAAAAATAAACATTTTATGTCTCTTTGACCTTTTAAAATATGCGCTGAAATATTTTGCAGTGATGTTACATATTTTTAACAGGGTTGACACTTAATGAAACATATTGTATATAAATGCCTACACGGAACGATTTATATATTTTAAACGTTTTATGTCTATAATAATCGGAATTTTCAGGGTGATATTGACATACAATACGCTACTTGACAAAACTAGCTAACCTTGCCATTGGTAGTAAAAAAATTTCTGAACGTTTAAACGAAAAAGCACTTGGGCCTCGTAAAAATTTCCTCACATTAACTTTGACTTCTTTACAATGACAAGAACTACAAATAATTTAAAATGTTTAACGTTTGTGGAGTTAGGGTATTTCCATCACGTTCATTTAGTATAGAAGTATATTAAAAGTTAAAAGTTTAACAACTTGTTTAGGAAAAACGTACCAAAATTGTTAATGACGTTACTCAATATATTTTTCAGTAAGGAGTATTTTACTCGCAACCTAATGAGAGAGATTATATTCCAGAAGGTTAAAAACTTGTTAACTAAACTCAATATAATTTTTAAATTTTGTGAAAATTCAACTCAATCAATTTAAATATATTGCACATGCTAGAACCATGCGTAAGTTGATGATAAAATTATGTTTTTATTACATCGCATTCCAAAACGAAACTATGGAATAATAGGTACCAACCTATCAATTGTAATTTTACTGGAAAACTGTTTTATCTGCAATACAATATAGTTATTGAAGCAATTATTTACAGATTTCCAGTCAAACGTCCTTAATTTAAACAGTTTTATGCATAGCGTGCAGAAGTAAGTTACCCTATTTCATGCGTTTGGATTACTCAAACGTTCTGATGTCTTACTTCGCAAGGGACTAAAACAATAACTCAGCAAATATTTTATGGGTTCAAAAAACAAACCTCGTGTGAGTCCAGAAAGTGTTTCGTTGGTGACAGGAATATATGTTTTCCCAATAATAAAAACCATTTGCTCCTATATAACTTTTGCCACTTCAAAGTATTAAGTAGGACGGTGGTAAGTTGATATTATATTTGCTGACGACATATAGAGTAATTTAAAAGTTATTTTAGATTTGTAAATGTTTACTTACGTTATGGCGTCCAATTTTTCTTGCCTCCGCGTCACGTTTTATGCGCAGTTGACAGAGCCAGGTGGCGAAGCTGTGAAATGACACCAGCTTCGTGTTCGACGGCTCCTGGGTTCAATGCCCGGTCCGTATCGTCGCCCCGCGTCGGGACCCTATCCCTCTGTCGTGACAGCTGCAGCGCCGAGCTCACGCTGCGAGGGTCGCGGGTTCGAACCCAGCGCAACCCAGCATCGCACCGCTGGTCAGGTGGTTCGGTGTCTCGCCGTGACTGTATTTTTTTTTTTGGAAATGGAACAGATATATTAGTTTATTTAATGTAAACTTGCGCATTTACGTGGAAAAAAAATCTTTTATCACTGCAAAATTGTGTTCGCAGTAATACTGGGTTCGGATTATTACCCGAGCATTTGTTGTTGTCCAGTAATTCCAATAGTAAATGTTGTTTGTCAACCGTTCCCCTGAATATCTTTTGAGTATTGACTGAGCATTCTAATTAGCTTATTACAGCAAAATAAAGTCCATTTATTTAATATTAAATCGTATTTTCCATGGTTTTGAAAAAAATTGACTGAAACATAACATTAATTATAATATAACGCACTAATTTTCGAAAGAAATACTCAGTATTATCACTAAAACCGTATATCAGACATACAAAAATAACCATGGCCATATGTTGTACATTGTTACAATATCTTTGATTTAATACAATTTCTTGGACATACGCTACTGCTGTTTTGTACCTACTGTTCGTCAAGGTTCATCGTTGTGTTTTTTTTGGTCTGAAATCAGCCGAGTAAGACTTGTTCAATCTGGGTTTATGTTTTTTTTTTTTTTTTTTAAATCTTAAGTTGCGTTTTTCAGATTTTTTTCCCTATTACAGTCAGTGCAAAACTGCAAAGGCGTAGGGCCTATGTCGAAGATAATTGTGTTGAAACGAAATTCCCAATTTCATGAATCATTTAAAGAACGTATAATATTTTTATTTACTTTGTTGTTGTTGTCGTTGTTGTTGTTGTTGTTGTTGTTGTGGCAGTACAAAACTGTTTCTTGGCAAACTGGTGGTTTCGAAAAGAATCTGTTGTAAAATAATATATATATATTGTCCTGTTCACGCATGGTCTGCGGCGCTGGTCTTGCGAGCCGGTGCGGTGAGCAGCGCTCCTCCGGGTATGGTCTCCCTCGCCATGACCGCCCTGTCATCGTCGGCGACTGCAGTCCGCGGGAAAAGGGTGCCCGTAGTTTGTAAATGGGGGGCGGTGCTATATCTTGGGGTAGTGAGTATTTTCCTTTTTTTTTTTTTTTTTTTTTGGAAGACGAGTGGCAACTTGTAAGTAGTAGAAACCGGAAAAAAATTCGCGATTTCATAGCCCTGTGATCCTCAACGCACTCGGGAAAATCACGCCCACTCAATGGCTACTGACTCGTAACACCTGTCAACTGGGGTGATCGGATTCTTCTTTTTTTGAATGGTTTTTTTTATTGGGCCCAGCTAAACGGTGTCCTAAATACTGAAGTGGTTAAAGGGCAAACTTATATCGATTCTAGCCTATCTATAAATGAAACCGCGAATTTTTCCGTTCTCTAGTAGACAAGCAACCATAAAAATAATCAAATTCCAGCCCAGTTAAACTTTGACCTGTTAACAAAATAGCAGCCCACACTCAATAAAAAAAACTGTACCTATATATGCTCTATAAAAACCCATACTCTATAAATGGGACCGGACAAATTCGCGGGTTCAATGACCTCCAGGATGAACACCATAGTTCTACGTACACTCGGTCAAATGCCACCCACTCATTGGCTGCTGTCTTGTGAGACGTCCCAACGTAGCAGCGTGTGATTCGATAAAGCTTTGGTTGGGTGTTTCTCATTGGCCCAGATTCATCCAAGTGAGTTGTGAGCCAATAACAAAGGCAGCACTGAGGTATAACTACTGTCCGGACCAAACGTTGTGATAGCTGGTAGCGCGGGGGTGAAGGGGAAAGGCGGTGGAGGGGCAGGCGATGCGCGCGCAGGTCGGTACGTGTAGCGTTCAGCATGAAAACATTGCTACGTGACCAACTCGCAGCGCGTGTTATGAGACGTACGGAAATGGACGGACGTGTACGTGGACGCTGCCGACGGCCTCATAAAGTTATTCATAGTCGAGAAAGAGACATTATTGCTAAAGTAGTGAGCAATGACTTCAATGCCTCAAGGGGGAGGTTATCAATACATTGTTTATTTATAATATACCTTTATATTTTTGTTTGAAATTGTATTTATTCTGTAGACATTGATACTTACGATTTTGCTATTGTGAATGATATTGTATCTTTCATAATTTTGTATAGTGGCATTTTATAGTCTAATTTTGCATTTTACAGTATTTTGCATTGAACCAAAACCGGCGACCAGGTCAGTTTGATTTTTAAATTCCTGAGATTTATGTTTTATTGTTTCATGTAATTTAAAGAGTTAATTACCCGTGCAGGGTGATTTTATTTAATTTTTTTTCTACAGCATGTGGCACTTTTACCAAGAGAGTATTATATTTTCATGTAATTGATTTTTTTAAAGTTATACTTGTGACGAGGTATATTAAAAATACGTTTTTCCCCCTGCAGTAAACTTCATTTGCTAAATTTATTTGCGTGTAACATATTTATTTCATTACACATTCCTTGATACCGACTCAGATCTATATTTAACCTTGTTTTTCAGCTAACAACATTTGGAGACAGATGATTATTGGATAAAAAATCTGTTGAGGTGAAATTCAGACTACTGGTAACGTGTGCATTGCATTCATATGGGTTGATTACATTGCCGTTTTTGGGTTGCTAATATCAGTCACACCATCGGTTTTACATTTCTCGTTATATAGTAAAAAAAATTATATGGGCCTAAGGTGTCATGATAAGGACAAGTGAAACCCAAAGCGTTGTGGCCTGGGGAGCGATGAGAAAGCGATACACGCATATGTTTTTGTAACAGAGACAACACGTCCTAGCCGTGCCGGGCCGTGCCGAATGTGCGCCGCGTGTGACCGAGCCGTGTCGACATTACGCGCCTACAGCACTAGGGAGTTCAGCTACCACAACGTTTGGTCCGGACAGTATTTGTATTTTAGCCTATTGCGAAATGAATTTGCGAATTTTTCCGGTCTCTATCTATAAAAAAAGTCCTGACAACGCTATTTATGTTTCGTTTCCCTGAGAAATTGAAGCTAGGGAGGGAGGTAGGCTTCCCCCCTCGCTCAAAGTCATCTGCGTTACGCTGGGAGAAAAAAACTGTCGAAAATAACATTTTTTTTAGGTCTCAACTAAACACTCCATTAGCAGATATTTGCATAATTCACGGCATTTTTTACGACAGTCACTGGAACACGGGTTTTTCGACAAGCCCTGAATGACTAGAGAAGCCTATTTTAAACACCATTCCGACCGAATCACGCGCGACCCGGATATATGTGGACTGTAACAACTGCCAATGAACACGTTACATCGACTTGATTATGCACACTAGTGTGGAATCTAGCCTAAACAAATAAAATATCGGCTATCGCAGATTTTTTCTAATATCCATTTATTAGTGACAATTATATCTTGCAGTCACTTTTTAGCAATTTATTTAACCTATATTACCATTCTGTTCTTTGTTTTTTTATTTAAATAAAGTATTTTTAAGGAATCTATTTTAAGAAACCAATATTTTGCGGTAAAGACCGGAAAAATTCGTGATTTCATTTCGCGATAGGCTAAAATACAAATAGTTATACCTCAGTGCTGCCACTGCTATTGGCTCACAACTCACCTGAATGAATCTGGGCCAATGATAACCACCCAACCAAAGCTTTATCGAATCACAGGCTGCTACGTTGGGATCTCTCACAAGACAGTAGCCAATGAGTGGGTGGCATTTGACCGAGTGTACGTAGAACTATGGAGTTTATCCTGGAGGTAATTGAACCCACGAATTTTTCCGGTCCCTATTTTGCGGCCACGAAAAGAAAATGGAATAAATTATACATCGAGGTTATTGTATAGGATAAAGAGTAATATTATATGGTTGAATTAGAGACCCGTAAAATTCGCGGGTTCATTTTGTGTAATGCTAAAATTCAAATAATGATACCTTAGTTTTACTTTTGTCATTGGTTCACTGTTGATCTGGAGGACTGAGGGCCAATTAGAGACCCTCAGTCATTGAAGTGTCGAATCACAGGCCACCCAGTCGAGACGACTCACAAGTCAGCAGCCAATGAACAGTTGACATTTGCCCGAGTGTGTAGAGGATATTGGAGTCTATCCTGGAGGTCATTGAACCCGCGAATTTTACGGGTCTCTAGGTTGAATGCATACGAGGATGAATGGACGGAGGCAGCTGTTTGCGGAAACGTCTGCCTGGATCCCAATTGTGCAGAAACAGGGTTTGAACCTACTGGGAATAGTTTGATCTCCTTGGCGTGAGGCCAGAGATTTGCGGTCAACCATCACGATCCTATGGTGAACAACGCTCGCCCGTAATAATGCGCCATGCATTTTCTGCGAAAAGAATTTTTTAAAACATCTGTGTCTTAAAACATTGCAGCATTGTCTGTGTTTCGTGGTGGGCTGGGTTTCTTTCAGGTACATGCGTAAACTGTCAGAACACCAATCACAGCCAGCCAGTGCCGAAGAAAACGCGTTCTGAATGGCTCGACCAGATAGGGCAATGGCTCTCTTTGCTGACGGCCACCAATCACAGGAGAACAATCATTAGCACGGGCAAAACAATTATATTGAGAACTGTAGTTGAGCGTCATTACAAAATTAAACGTTTTCTTTATAATTAATTAAACTAATTAAATGCAAAACCTATGAAAATCTAACTATGAAAGTAACTAATTACATCAAATTGTTGGAAATACACATGAAACTATACGTGGAATACGTGGAAATTGAAATCCGTAGATACCTGTAATGATTTACGAGCATCGTTCTCATATATTGAAATGAAGGACGTATAAAAAGCAATCTCCGATTGTTCAAAATAAAATTTAAACTCTTGAGTTAAATGGAAGCCGTTTTCAAGTTGGTTTCACGATTAATTTAGGTACATACCTTTTCAATTCGGCATTGCGTAACCTTCCAAATGAGAAAGCTTCAGTGGTAACATGTTTCCATGTTGCACTATTGATCTGAAAGCAGGCACACATAATGAGATTGTTACAAATGAGAAATAATGATTTGTTAAAATAAAAAGAGCATATTAATATTTTAATCAACTGATGAAATCAATCGTAATACTTAAAAAATGTTTGTAATAAAAATATCCTTCTCAATGAATGACATCAGTTATGTCCTTTGAACATTTTTTGTCCTTCCTCCGTCTCCACTCAGGGTAAAATCACAAGGCTACAGTTTCGCTATCAGACATAAATATAAATATTTAATTTAATTAGAAAATGACCTTTCTTCAAAATTGGCTGATTTATAAATCATTAACAAAATAAATTAGTGAATTACTATTGTGATGCTGGCGTAAATCACGGACGGACTTATAATTCAGCAAATCCAACTATCTCGTAATGTAATTCCCTGGGGTCACAGTTAAAGCTTCAGGTGTCAAACCGTGCCGTGATCATTAGAAGATCGGACACGACAGTGCGCCTTCGAGGCAGTATCCAGACTCCCGCACATGGTCCCTCGAGGAGGCCAGGTCAGTGACCCGGGGATCTCCCGGTCCACCAATCAGCACTCATCTGACAAACCCATGCCCCGCCCCCACAGCAAAATTTCACAGTTAAGGGGCATATTTTTACTGTAGACTCTTTGAAATTTTTACGTCTTTTACATTCATACGCTGTTAAATTAAGTCCTTGAATCAGAAATAGTATTTGTATAATATATTGTAAAATAATGCGACTATCCTGTAAACGGAGCTTCCCCACCGGCCATAAGGAAGGAGACGGGCTGTCAGCCCACAGCCTCTGGGCAGTCAGAAGGTCGTTCCTCCACCCGCTGTGTCTCAGGAGTACGCAGTTCAGCCCGGCTGTCAGCCCACAGCCTCTGTGCAGTCAGCAGGTCGTTCCTCCATCCGCTGTCTCTCAGGAGTGCGCAGTTCAGTCCGGCTGTCAGCCCACAGCCTCTGTGCAGTCAGCACATCGTTCCTCCATCCGCTGTGTCTCAGGAGTGCGCAGTTCAGCCCGACTGTCAGCCCACAGCCTCTGTGCAGTCAGCACATCGTTCCTCCATCCGCTGTGTCTCAGGAGTGCGCAGTTCAGCCCGACTGTCAGCCCACAGCCTCTGTGCAGTCAGCAGGTCGTTCCTCCATCCGCTGTCTCTCAGGAGTGCGCAGTTCAGCCCGGCTGTCAGCCCACAGCCTCTGGTGCAGTCAGCAGGTCGTTCCTCCATCCGCTGTGTCTCAGGAGTGCGCAGTTCAGCCCGGCTGTCAGCCCACAGCCTCTGGTGCAGTCAGCAGGTCGTTCCTCCATCCGCTGTGTCTCAGGAGTGCGCAGTTCAGCCCGGCTGTCAGCCCACAGCCTCTGTGCAGTCAGCAGGTCGTTCCTCCATCCGCTGTGTCTCAGGAGTGCGCAGTTCAGCCCGACTGTCAGCCCACAGCCTCTGTGCAGTCAGCAGGTCGTTCCTCCATCCGCTGTCTCTCAGGAGTGCGCAGTTCAGCCCGGCTGTCAGCCCACAGCCTCTGGTGCATTCAGCAGGTCGTTCCTCCATCCGCTGTGTCTCAGGAGTGCGCAGTTCAGCCCGGCTGTCAGCCCACAGCCTCTGGTGCAGTCAGCAGGTCGTTCCTCCATCCGCTGTGTCTCAGGAGTGCGCAGTTCAGCCCGGCTGTCAGCCCACAGCCTCTGTGCAGTCAGCAGGTCGTTCCTCCATCCGCTGTGTCTCAGGAGTGCGCAGTTCAGCCCGACTGTCAGCCCACAGCCTCTGTGCAGTCAGCAGGTCGTTCCTCCATCCGCTGTCTCTCAGGAGTGCGCAGTTCAGCCCGGCTGTCAGCCCACAGCCTCTGGTGCAGTCAGCAGGTCGTTCCTCCATCCGCTGTGTCTCAGGAGTGCGCAGTTCAGCCCGGCTGTCAGCCCACAGCCTCTGGTGCAGTCAGCAGGTCGTTCCTCCATCCGCTGTGTCTCAGAAGTGCGCAGTTCAGCCCGCCTGTCAGCCCACAGCCTCTGGTGCAGTCAGCAGGTCGTTCCTCCACCCGCTGTCTGTTAGGAGTGCGCAGTTCAGCCCGGCTGTCAGCCCACAGCCTCTGTGCAGTCAGCAGGGCGTTCCTCCACCCGCTGTCTGTTAGGAGTGTGCAGTTCAGCCCGACTGTCAGCCCACAGCCTCTGTGCAGTCAGCAGGGCGTTCCTCCACCCGCTGTCTGTTAGGAGTGCGCAGTTAAGCCCGGCTGTCAGCCCACAGCCTCTGTGCACTCAGCAGGGCGTTCCTCCACCCGCTGTCTGTTAGGAGTGCGCAGTTCAGCCCGACTGTCAGCCCACAGCCTCTGTGCAGTCAGCAGGTCGTTCCTCCATCCGCTGTCTCTCAGGAGTGCGCAGTTCAGCCCGGCTGTCAGCCCACAGCCTCTGTGCAGTCAGCAGGACGTTCCTCCACCCGCTGTGTCTCAGGAGTACGCAGTTCAGCCCGGCTGTCAGCCCACAGCCTCTGTGCAGTCAGCAGGTCGTTCCTCCATCCGCTGTCTCTCAGGAGTGCGCAGTTCAGTCCGGCTGTCAGCCCACAGCCTCTGTGCAGTCAGCAGGTCGTTCCTCCATCCGCTGTGTCTCAGGAGTGCGCAGTTCAGCCCGACTGTCAGCCCACAGCCTCTGTGCAGTCAGCAGGTCGTTCCTCCATCCGCTGTCTCTCAGGAGTGCGCAGTTCAGCCCGGCTGTCAGCCCACAGCCTCTGGTGCAGTCAGCAGGTCGTTCCTCCAACCGCTGTGTCTCAGGAGTGCGCAGTTCAGCCCGGCTGTCAGCCCACAGCCTCTGTTGCAGTCAGCAGGTCGTTCCTCCATCCGCTGTGTCTCAGGAGTGCGCAGTTCAGCCCGGCTGTCAGCCCACAGCCTCTGTGCAGTCAGCAGGTCGTTCCTCCATCCGCTGTGTCTCAGGAGTGCGCAGTTCAGCCCGACTGTCAGCCCACAGCCTCTGTGCAGTCAGCAGGTCGTTCCTCCATCCGCTGTCTCTCAGGAGTGCGCAGTTCAGCTCGGCTGTCAGCCCACAGCCTCTGGTGCAGTCAGCAGGTCGTTCCTCCATCCGCTGTGTCTCAGGAGTGCGCAGTTCAGCCCGGCTGTCAGCCCACAGCCTCTGGTGCAGTCAGCAGGTCGTTCCTCCATCCGCTGTGTCTCAGAAGTGCGCAGTTCAGCCCGGCTGTCAGCCCACAGCCTCTGGTGCAGTCAGCAGGTCGTTCCTCCACCCGCTGTCTGTTAGGAGTGCGCAGTTCAGCCCGGCTGTCAGCCCACAGCCTCTGGTGCAGTCAGCAGGTCGTTCCTCCACCCGCTGTGTCTCAGGAGTGCGCAGTTCAGCCCGGCTGTCAGCCCACAGCCTCTGTGCAGTCAGCAGGGCGTTCCTCCACCCGCTGTCTGTTAGGAGTGCGCAGTTCAGCCCGGCTGTCAGCCCACAGCCTCTGTGCAGTCAGCAGGGCGTTCCTCCATCCGCTGTCTCTCAGGAGTGCGCAGTTCAGCCCGGCTGTCAGCCCACAGCCTCTGTGCAGTCAGCAGGTCGTTCCTCCATCCGCTGTCTCTCAGGAGTGCGCAGTTCAGCCCGGCTGTCAGCCCACAGCCTCTGGTGCAGTCAGCAGGTCGTTCCTCCACCCGCTGTCTGTTAGGAGTGCGCAGTTCAGCCCGGCTGTCAGCCCACAGCCTCTGTGCAGTCAGCAGGGCGTTCCTCCACCCGCTGTCTGTTAGGAGTGCGCAGTTCAGCCCGACTGTCAGCCCACAGCCTCTGTGCAGTCAGCAGGTCGTTCCTCCATCCGCTGTCTCTCAGGAGTGCGCAGTTCAGCCCGGCTGTCAGCCCACAGCCTCTGTGCAGTCAGCAGGACGTTCCTCCACCCGCTGTGTCTCAGGAGTGCGCAGTTCAGCCCGGCTGTCAGCCCACAGCCTCTGTGCAGTCAGCAGGTCGTTCCTCCATCCGCTGTCTCTCAGGAGTGTGCAGTTCAGCCCGGCTGTCAGCCCACAGCCTCTGTGCAGTCAGCAGGTCGTTCCTCCATCCGCTGTGTCTCAGGAGTGCGCAGTTCAGCCCGGCTGTCAGCCCACAGCCTCTGTGCAGTCAGCAGGTCGTTCCTCCATCCGCTGTCTCTCAGAAGTGCGCAGTTCAGCCCGGCTGTCAGCCCACAGCCTCTGGTGCAGTCAGCAGGTCGTTCCTCCACCCGCTGTGTCTCAGGAGTGCGCAGTTCAGCCCGGCTGTCAGCCCACAGCCTCTGTGCAGTCAGCAGGGCGTTCCTCCACCCGCTGTCTCTCCGGAGTGCGTAGTTCAGCCCGGCTGTCAGCCCACAGCCTCTGTGCAGTCAGCAGGACGTTCCTCCACCCGCTGTCTCTCAGGAGTGCGCAGTTCAGCCCGGCTGTCAGCCCACAGCCTCTGTGTAGTCAGCAGGACATTTCTCCACCCGCTGTCTCTCAGGAGTGCGCTGTTCAGCCCGGCTGTCAGCCCACAGCCTCTGTGCAGTCAGCAGGTTGTTCCTCCACCCGCTGTGTTTCAGGAGTGCGCAGTTCAGCCCGGCTGTCAGCCCACAGCCTCTGTGCAGTCAGCAGGTCGTTCCTCCACCCGCTGTGTCTCAGGAGTGCGCAGTTTAGCCCGGCTGTCAGCCCACAGCCTCTGTGCAGTCAGCAGGTCGTTCCTCCACCCGCTGTCTGTTAGGAGTGCGCAGTTCAGCCCGGCTGTCAGCCCACAGCCTCTGGTGCAGTCAGCAGGTCGTTCCTCCACCGGCTGTCTGTTAGGAGTGCGCCGTTCAGCCCGGCTGTCAGCCCACAGCCTCTTGTGCAGTCAGCAGGGCGTTCCTCAACCCCGCTGTCTGTTAGGAGTGCGCAGTTCAGCCCGGCTGTCAGCCCACAGCCTCTGGTGCAGTCAGCAGGTCGTTCCTCCACCC
The DNA here is from genome assembly GCF_032445375.1 of Bacillus rossius redtenbacheri. Taxonomy (NCBI): domain Eukaryota; kingdom Metazoa; phylum Arthropoda; class Insecta; order Phasmatodea; family Bacillidae; genus Bacillus; species Bacillus rossius. Next base: position 10,245,624 of record NC_086336.1, on the reverse strand, counting down.
GCTGTGTCTCAGGAGTGCGCAGTTCAGCCCGGCTGTCAGCCCACAGCCTCTGTGCAGTCAGCAGGGCGTTCCTCCACCCGCTGTCTCTCCGGAGTGCGCAGTTCAGCCCGGCTGTCAGCCCACAGCCTCTGTGCAGTCAGCAGGACGTTCCTCCACCCGCTGTCTCTCCGGTGTGCGCAGTTCAGCCCGGCTGTCAGCCCACAGCCTCTGTGCAGTCAGCAGGGCGTTCCTCCACCCGCTGTCTCTCCGGAGTGCGCAGTTCAGCCCGGCTGTCAGCCCACAGCCTCTGTGCAGTCAGCGGGGCGTTCTTCCACCCGCTGTCTCTCCGGAGTGCGCAGTTCAGCCCGGCTGTCAGCCCACAGCCTCTGGGCAGTCAGCAGGACGTTCCTCCACCCGCTGTGTCTCAGGAGTGCGCAGTTCAGCCCGGCTGTCAGCCCACAGCCTCTGTGCAGTCAGCAGGTCGTTCCTCCACCCGCTGTGTCTCAGGAGTGCGCAGTTCAGCCCGGCTGTCAGCCCACAGCCTCTGTGCAGTCAGCAGGTCGTTCCTCCACCCGCTGTCTGTTAGGAGTGCGCAGTTCAGCCCGGCTGTCAGCCCACAGCCTCTGGTGCAGTCAGCAGGTCGTTCCTCCACCCGCTGTCTGTTAGGAGTGCGCCGTTCAGCCCGGCTGTCAGCCCACAGCCTCTGGTGCAGTCAGCAGGGCGTTCCTCAACCCCGCTGTCTGTTAGGAGTGCGCAGTTAAGCCCGGCTGTCAGCCCACAGCCTCTGTGCAGTCAGCAGGGCGTTCCTCCACCCGCTGTCTTTTAGGAGTGCGCCGTTCAGCCCGGCTGTCAGCCCACAGCCTCTGGTGCAGTCAGCAGGGCGTTCCTCAACCCCGCTGTCTGTTAGGAGTGCGCAGTTCAGCCCGGCTGTCAGCCCACAGCCTCTGTGCAGTCAGCAGGTCGTTCCTCCACCCGCTGTGTCTCAGGAGTGCGCAGTTCAGCCCGGCTGTCAGCCCACAGCCTCTGTGCAGTCAGCAGGTCGTTCCTCCACCCGCTGTCTGTTAGGAGTGCGCAGTTCAGCCCGGCTGTCAGCCCACAGCCTCTGGTGCAGTCAGCAGGGCGTTCCTCCACCCGCTGTCTGTTAGGAGTGCACAGTTCAGCCCGGCTGTCAGCCCACAGCCTTTGTGCAGTCAGCATGTTGTTCCTCCCCCCGCTGTCTGTTAGGAGTGCGCAGTTTAGCCCGGGTGTCAGCCCACAGCCTCTGTGCAGTCAGCAGGTCGTTTCTCCACCCGCTGTCTGTTAGGAGTGCGCAGTTCAGCCCGACTGTCAGCCCACAGCCTCTGGTGCAGTCAGCAGGGCGTTCATCCACCCGCTGTGTCTCAGGAGTGCGCAGTTCAGCCTGGCTGTCAGCCCACAGCCTCTGTGCAGTCAGCAGGTCGTTCCTCCTCCCGCTGTGTTTTAGAAGTGCGCAGTTCAGCCCGGCTGTCAGCCCACAGCCTCTGGTGCAGTCAGCAGGTCGTTCCTCCACCCGCTGTCTGTTAGGAGTGCGCAGTTCAGCCTGGCTGTCAGCCCACAGCCTCTGGTGCAGTCAGCAGGGCGTTCCTCAACCCCGCTGTCTGTTAGGAGTGCGCAGTTCAGCCCGGCTGTCAGCCCACAGCCTCTGGTGCAGTCAGCAGGTCGTTCCTCCACCCGCTGTGTCTCAGGAGTGCGCAGTTCAGCCCGGCTGTCAGCCCACAGCCTCTGTGCAGTCAGCAGGGCGTTCCTCCACCCGCTGTCTCTCCGGAGTGCGCAGTTCAGCCCGGCTGTCAGCCCACAGCCTCTGTGCAGTCAGCAGGACGTTCCTCCACCCGCTGTCTCTCCGGTGTGCGCAGTTCAGCCCGGCTGTCAGCCCACAGCCTCTGTGCAGTCAGCAGGGCGTTCCTCCACCCGCTGTCTCTCCGGAGTGCGCAGTTCAGCCCGGCTGTCAGCCCACAGCCTCTGTGCAGTCAGCGGGGCGTTCTTCCACCCGCTGTCTCTCCGGAGTGCGCAGTTCAGCCCGGCTGTCAGCCCACAGCCTCTGGGCAGTCAGCAGGACGTTCCTCCACCCGCTGTGTCTCAGGAGTGCGCAGTTCAGCCCGGCTGTCAGCCCACAGCCTCTGTGCAGTCAGCAGGTCGTTCCTCCACCCGCTGTGTCTCAGGAGTGCGCAGTTCAGCCCGGCTGTCAGCCCACAGCCTCTGTGCAGTCAGCAGGTCGTTCCTCCACCCGCTGTCTGTTAGGAGTGCGCAGTTCAGCCCGGCTGTCAGCCCACAGCCTCTGGTGCAGTCAGCAGGTCGTTCCTCCACCCGCTGTCTGTTAGGAGTGCGCCGTTCAGCCCGGCTGTCAGCCCACAGCCTCTGGTGCAGTCAGCAGGGCGTTCCTCAACCCCGCTGTCTGTTAGGAGTGCGCAGTTAAGCCCGGCTGTCAGCCCACAGCCTCTGTGCAGTCAGCAGGGCGTTCCTCCACCCGCTGTCTTTTAGGAGATGCCGTTCAGCCCGGCTGTCAGCCCACAGCCTCTGGTGCAGTCAGCAGGGCGTTCCTCAACCCCGCTGTCTGTTAGGAGTGCGCAGTTCAGCCCGGCTGTCAGCCCACAGCCTCTGTGCAGTCAGCAGGTCGTTCCTCCACCCGCTGTGTCTCAGGAGTGCGCAGTTCAGCCCGGCTGTCAGCCCACAGCCTCTGTGCAGTCAGCAGGTCGTTCCTCCACCCGCTGTCTGTTAGGAGTGCGCAGTTCAGCCCGGCTGTCAGCCCACAGCCTCTGGTGCAGTCAGCAGGGCGTTCCTCCACCCGCTGTCTGTTAGGAGTGCACAGTTCAGCCCGGCTGTCAGCCCACAGCCTTTGTGCAGTCAGCATGTTGTTCCTCCCCCCGCTGTCTGTTAGGAGTGCGCAGTTTAGCCCGGCTGTCAGCCCACAGCCTCTGTGCAGTCAGCAGGTCGTTTCTCCACCCGCTGTCTGTTAGGAGTGCGCAGTTCAGCCCGACTGTCAGCCCACAGCCTCTGGTGCAGTCAGCAGGGCGTTCATCCACCCGCTGTGTCTCAGGAGTGCGCAGTTCAGCCTGGCTGTCAGCCCACAGCCTCTGTGCAGTCAGCAGGTCGTTCCTCCACCCGCTGTGTTTTAGGAGTGCGCAGTTCAGCCCGGCTGTCAGCCCACAGCCTCTGGTGCAGTCAGCAGGTCGTTCCTCCATCCGCTGTGTCTCAGGAGTGCGCAGTTCAGCCCGGCTGTCAGCCCACAGCCTCTGTGCAGTCAGCAGGTCGTTCCTCCATCCGCTGTGTCTCAGGAGTGCGCAGTTCAGCCCGGCTGTCAGCCCACAGCCTCTGTGCAGTCAGCAGGGCGTTCCTCCACCCGCTGTCTCTCCGGAGTGCGCAGTTCAGCCCGGCTGTCAGCCCACAGCCTCTGTGCAGTCAGCAGGACGTTCCTCCACCCGCTGTGTCTCAGGAGTGCGCAGTTCAGCCCGGCTGTCAGCCCACAGCCTCTGTGCAGTCAGCAGGTCGTTCCTCCACCCGCTGTCTGTTAGGAGTGCGCAGTTCAGCCCGGCTGTCAGCCCACAGCCTCTGTGCAGTCAGCAGGTCGTTCCTCCATCCGCTGTGTCTCAGGAGTGCGCAGTTCAGCCCGGCTGTCAGCCCACAGCCTCTGTGCAGTCAGCAGGTCGTTCCTCCACCCGCTGTCTGTTAGGAGTGCGCAGTTCAGCCCGGCTGTCAGCCCACAGCTTCTGTGCAGTCAGCAGGTCGTTCCTCCACCCGCTGTCTGTTAGGAGTGCGCAGTTCAGCCCGGCTGTCAGCCCACAGCCTCTGTGCAGTCAGCAGGTCGTTCCTCCACCCGCTGTGTCTCAGGAGTGCGCAGTTCAGCCCGGCTGTCAGCCCACAGCCTCTGTGCAGTCAGCAGGTCGTTCCTCCACCCGCTGTGTCTCAGGAGTGCGCAGTTCAGCCCGGCTGTCAGCCCACAGCCTCTGTGCAGTCAGCAGGTCGTTCCTCCACCCGCTGTCTGTTAGGAGTGCGCAGTTCATTTCGGCTGTCAGCCCACAGCCTCTGGTGCAGTCAGCAGGTCGTTCCTCCACCCGCTGTGTCTCAGGAGTGCGCAGTTCAGCCCGGCTGTCAGCCCACAGCCTCTGTGCAGTCAGCAGGTCGTTCCTCCACCCGCTGTCTGTTAGGAGTGCACAGTTCAGCCCGGCTGTCAGCCCACAGCCTCTGTGCAGTCAGCAGGTCGTTCCTCCACCCGCTGTCTGTTAGGAGTGCGCAGTTCAGCCCGACTGTCAGCCCACAGCCTCTGGTGCAGTCAGCAGGGCGTTCCTCCACCCGCTGTCTGTTAGGAGTGCGCAGTTCAGCCCGGCTGTCAGCTTACAGCCTCTGTGCAGTCAGCAGGTCGTTCCTCCACCCGCTGTCTGTTAGGAGTGCGCCGTTCATCCCGGCTGAATATTTGACAAGAATCACTTAATGGAAACCTTTATGGTTAATTCACTTAATACACTGATTATGACAAATGAAATAAATTAAATGGGGCTCTTGCATACTTTAAAAAGTTTGTGATAAAAATTAAATATTTTTTATAACAAAAACTAAATTTAATTACAAATGTATTAGCACACGAACATGGCTAAACTGGAAAAAAAGTGGGTATTTGGTTATCATTATATATTAATTTGTATGCTTCGAATAAGACGAAAATTGAAACGAACATTAAAAAATTACATCACAATTATTAATGACGTAATCAAGTAACGAAGTTTTTTTTAAACCTTCGCAACTGAACTTAGAAAACTGTCATTAAAAAATGTATACCAACGTTTTTCAACCGCGCGAATGAAAACGGAAACTTAAAACATAATGCAGGTGAATTAGAGAAAATATTAGCCAGGACCTAGTAAAAATCCGTCCCAGCGCATTTGCCTGGATTTATGAAAACCTTTCAAAATTGAGATCAGAATATTTGATGGGAATTTTAAAATTTTAGTCCCCGTGCTTTACTTCTGCCCTACTTTACTCCGGTTGATAATGTTGTGTTAGTTATAAGTGCCTTGTCTGTCAAGAAGCGAATGGTTTTAGATTTTACGAAGGGTGACAGAGATGCTTCTATTTGTGTCAGTAGTTGCAAAGTTGAAATTATTTTAGTAAATTAAAAAAAAAAAACTTTATCGACGTTGGAGTGCAAAATGATGAAATATAAAATAAACAAGGTCTTCTTAATTTTTCAACAAGTTAAATTCTAATCATATTATGCTATTTTTCTTAAATAATTAATTGTTTATGTATAGGTTTATTATTTCCGTTTGGGAATAATTATTTTGACGCTCGTTTACGTTTTTGCTTTAATATTCATAAGTAGAGACCCGGAAAATTCGCGGGTTCATTTCGTGTTATGCTAAAATTCAAATAATTATACCTTAGTAGTGCTTCTGTCATTGGTTCACTGTTAATATGGAGGACTGAGGGCCAATTAGAGACCATCACTCATAGAAGTGTCGAATCACAGGCCACCCAGTCGAGACGACTCACAAGTCAACAGCCAATGAACAGTTGGCATTTGTCCGAGTGTGTAGAGGATATTGGAGTCTATCCTGGAGGTCATTGAACCCGCGAATTTTCCGGGTCTCTATTCATAAGTAGAGACCGAAAAAATTCGCGGATTCATTTCGTGATAGGCTGAAATTCAAACTTGTGTATACCTAATTCTGCTGGTTCTGCTATTGGCTCACAGTTTAACTGTAACTATCTGGGCCAATGAGAGACTATCGACCAAAGAAGCGTCGAATCACAAGCTACCCAGTGGAGACGCCTAATAATTTAGTACCCAATGAACACGCGTGTTTACTTGAGTAATGCAGAGGATAATGGAGGCTATCCTATAGGTCATTGAATGCGCGAATTTTTCCGGTCCCTATTCATAAGTAAACCTAACGAACACTTTTGCATTTAAAATTTAAACATCATGACAGAATTCATGCAAAAAAAAGTATTAAAAATATTAAATATTCACATAAAATTTGTTTTTATTATTTAGTATATCTGAAAGTTTTATCATTTTCTTTCAAGCATGAAATATGTGGGGGTATTATTTTATATTCGATGTAATAGAATATTTCTTTATAATAATGATTATTCGTATTTTATAACCAATTAATAAGTAAATAAAATTTAGTAGGGGAGACCGGGGATGGTTGTAACATTTCAACTTTGATGACAAATAACTACAAAGTTTTTTGAGTTTTAGTCAAACAAGTCATGGAAATAGAAAGCCGGTAATGTTATTTACGATTGATAGCAGATAAAAAAGTATCTTAAGTGATACAACTTACAAAAATTTGTGAAAACTATGTGGAGGCAGAATGTTACAACCATCCCCACGGCGGGGTTGATTGTAACAGTACTTGGGGTTGGTTGTAACAGCACATTAAGACAATGAATTTTAATCAATAAAGGCTGTAGACTACATGAAAAGTAACATGGATAGTATCTAAACAAATGGATAATGTTCAAAACACACATCAAGGAAATATTTGCTTAAAATACATTTAAAAAATCCGTATTTAACAAAAACATTTCAAATTTAGGCCTACCCTATAAAACAGAATTTTAATATTTACATAATTCGTCAGAAAAACACTTTCTCTGTCTGATGCATATATATTAATAATACATAAAGTATATTTCAATTATAAACTCATGGGATTTCACTTTAAATAAATCAAAGAAAATACAAATATAGCTAAATAAAATATTACAATGAAAACAAAGAAATAAATTAAATAATAATGCTTCTGCAAAAATTTTACTAGGCACTTCTTACTCGGATATTCCATCTGACATGCAGTTGAGACATGTATACCGCTTGGACTTCTTCGCACATTGAAAATAAGCCCATTGCTTGCAGTCCAAACATTGTACCCACTCCTCCCCAGGTTTGCTTTTTGAAATTGGTTCTATGCAGACTAAACACAAACAAGCTTCGTCATAATCTTCCTCTTCAGATGAAGTTATATGAATATCCTTCGTTATTCTTTTTTTCAAGTGTGCTCTTGCAATAACTTTCTTCTACTTTTCTATGTGTTCGTTCTTGGAAATTTTTCTTTTCTTGTATTAATTTTCGATGGCTTGTTTCTCAGGAGTATCTGTTAACACAGCACTCTTACGCTAAATCCTCTTCCTTGTTGTTTTCCTTGTTCCCGATTTAGGAAATGGTAGCACTATTTCAGGAGAAAATTTACGTTTTGATGTTATCACTTCAGAACCAGATTATGTAGACTGCTTTACTGGTGTTGATGGCAAAGAAGACACAATAACTGAAGTAGACCTAGGTGAAGTGGCCATTGGCCTAGAATACCCGTCAACTGAAGTGTTCATCTCTGGTTTAGGCAACAAAGACACATTATCTTGGGCAGCCTGTGTAAGTGTTTCAATCGTGGCCTTGCCGCGATCAGTTTTCCTCTTGGGATTTCTCATCTACAAATAGAAAAAAAATCATTCAAACATTTTAAAGATAGAATATAACTGATTTATTCCCACACATTTATTTCCAATATTCTGTTTGAAAAAATATATTCTCTAAAATGTATTAAAATTAACTTTAAACAACGAAAAAACAACATCATGTATGTTGCATTGTTACACCAGAGGGGCCGGGGCAGGTTGTAAGAAAGATAATGCTTTGTTACAACCTGCCCCACACGACACCATTACCGAAAAAACCCTGTGTGAACAGAACTTTTCAAAACATTTGGAAGATAGAGCCAGGTATTTCTAAAGCACAATTACGTTATCCGACAACGTATTTTAAACATCATCATTGCTGCATTACACAAGAGATTGAAACGTAAGTTCCATGAAGGATGTAATTCACTTACCTTTAAAAAAAATCAAATAATTTGATGTGGCGAACGTATTCTCCGGCGTAGGGCGTTGACAGTCACGTATAAACTGACTCCTGAACAGGCACGTCGGTTGATGTAGAGACAGCTGCGCTCTGTTGAGACCTGAACGAACTATGTCGTCTGTTACAACCTACCTCGTGTTACAACCATCCCCGGTCTCCCATAAGTAAATGTTGTGCCAGCATTTCATGTTGTAACCAGATGACATTTAAAATCCACTGGTTTAGGAGAATAATGTTTCAAATTCCTAATAAAGGCATGCAGTTAGGCCTACGCAATAAATCAGATATGTTTTCACATCACTCAATTCTTTGTTGGACACCTAATCAGTATATTAATGTCTATTTTTTAATTTGAGCGCTGTTCTTGCAACTAAACCAAACAAAATTGCTTTACTGATTTTTTTTCATTATTTTCTAGGGGAAAGAAAATCACATTCTAAGCATATTGTTGTACTACGTGCAATTAACGAAGTATTATTCGGTTCTACAAAAGTAATTGTCTCTAACCAAGTTAAGAACCATAAAACAACGAAAATCTATAGGCGGCTTTTGTTATTAATATGTTGTAGTTCAAATGTTTTCTTTTTAATTTTTTGGTATGAATTGAATCGATTATTTACTAACAACAGATAACTAATATATTTTGTATAAAGAAAAATTAAGGTTTGCCTACTAGGAAACCATGTTTTGAATTTTCAATAAAATGTAGGCTACATATTACGTCTCAAAACTTTACATTACTATAAATTGTAATAGTATGTAATAATTTATCATATGTGAAAATATTTAATTGCACACAACTATAATTGTAAGTAAATATTTTTTCATCTCTCTTAATAAAGTCTTTTATTGCGAATAGGGAAATGTTATATTTTTCCAGTGTTTGTATTTGTGGCATTCCTATTATTCCATAACATGGTGTTTTATCATTTTTAACAAATGGACTTAAAGTAATGACCGTAGTTTTTTAACTCGTTATTATTTTAATAAATAATTTTCACTCAAATGTTTGTTTTGTATTGGAACTCCGACAGTCCAAATACATTAACTATGTACCTTCACTTCGAATCCGCTATGATACAAATCATTTAAAAAGAAATAGATTTTTTGAGTTTGAGAGTGAATTAATCTTTTAATTATACACCACCGTGCTATAATAAACATTTCAAATATTGTGTTAAACCGTTTAATGGCTTGAAGTATTTAAACGCAAAACTTTTCATATTATGTCTCCGCTTCTGGGCATTTAGTCTAACCATGGAATCCAACATAAGCTATCTGACTAGTAATAGCAGAGAAAAATAAGTTAAAAATAATATAAATCATATTTGTCAAAATTTAAGTTCATTATTATCTTAAAAAATTGTAAATCAAAAGCTCAATTTGAGTTTTAAAAAAATCGGCAATCTGGTTAAAATTGTATCGTATATAAATAAATAAAGATTATTATTTTGGTCTGTCGGTTTTACGGGAAAACATTTATACATCAACTAAAAAAACTAAAATTATCTAATAATTGAAATTTTGGTTGGTATATAAATGATAGTTAGATTTAAGCCTTAACCCAAACGCAATTGTGTGGATACTTACTGATTTAAACAATAGGTATATTGAAAGGACTTATGAAAGAATACATAGAATACTAGCTGCCCGACCCGGCTTCGCACGGTTGTATTTATGGGGGGGAAAATGAGACCAAATCTCCTATTTACAGTTATAATAAATGAAATAAAATGAAAATTAATTAATTTTGACAAAAACTTAATACAATGCTTTGTAATGTACCGAAGAAAAAACGAATAGCACCGATGGTTTCCCGACTCTCGAGCACGCAACGTTGTCATGGAAACGAAGTACCCACTGTTTCCCGGGCTTAAACACCAATCAACATTGATGATCAGTTTATTATTAATTATAAATTATTAAGACTATTAATCGAGATAAAAACTACCCTATCTCTCAAGTTGGAAACAATTACACATAAATGCCAATTTTCATCGAAATCGGTTGACTTGTTAAAGAGTTCACTGGACCTTTTTAGAAATCAGATGTAGTTAGTAATTGTCTTCTTAATTTGAATAATTTATATCACTTTCAAATCCCGACCGACTTTGTTCTACCAGTGTATAGTTATTTACCTGTATATATCTAAAAATTGGTGGTCTGTATTTAATGAGTGATGAGGACTACACTAACAATGAAATAGTCGTTGCCATGGAGACGAATGAAGCATCAACAATGCTACAGCCGTTGCCGTGGTGATTTTCTGCCAACTCATACATACATCACATTAGAAAACTCTAAAATTATCAGATTAAGACCATTAATCGAAATAAAAACTATCCTATCTCTCAAGTTGGAAAAAATTACACATAAATGCCAATTTTCATCGAAATCGGTTAAGTGGTTTAGGAGTCCATTGAGGACAAACATTGTGACACGAGATTTATATATATTAAGATGAAGTCTGAAGTGAGGTGTTAGTTTAACGAAGACTTTAAATATCATGTAGTTGAATATTACTTCAAAAATTTTGCAATACTGTTGTAGGCATGTTAGTAGAATATTGTTTATAATCTTAGTTTTATTGAAAATAATTTTTTTTTGTTTAGGTAGCCACTTCAAAATGAATATTATTTCAGTTTATTTTTTCTAGAGCAAAACCATTACAGGATTGAGACATAATTTAATCCGTCTTACTACTTTATATTTTGGCGGAACTAACGCATGAGATGAATGCCCTTGATCGAAACAGAACGGTTATGACGACACGCTTGGGAAGAATAAACAGAAGGCCGAGAGGAGGAAAAAAAACAGCATGACTTTCAAATGACTTTGAATTACCCACAGGCAACTTAAGCTATTGAATGTTGTAAGCTAATTACACCCTTCCCTTCTCTGCTTTGCTTTCTTTCCCAACTTCCATTCCGTCTTCTTATCGCGTAAGCTTCTTGTACACTTAGAGCTCATAACTTTTTTATTTGCACTTTAAAGCTTGTCTCTTGTTTAAACTGTTTACGGGAGAAACAAAGAAATCTTTTTTTTTGCTTATTTTAAATTATTTCCCAATCTGCATCTACGTTGACTTAAGTCTCATTTACGCAATTTTAAAACATTTCAGACATTTCACTCTATAAAAAATTTCGAGCGGAAAATTGATGCTCCAAATTTAATTGAATATATTATATACAACATAAAGAGACCTGCAAATATTCTCGTATATTTTTCTGGTGCCGGGCTTAATCCAAAAAAAATTGTCCATAATCAAGTCGATGCCATGCCACATTTCACCTTCACACCGGGTCGCACATGATTCCTACAGATGTTTTCCTCGACTTTTTCAATTGTTTTCCTCAGAGTTTTTCATTGGCCTCTAGTCCTTCCGGGCGTGTCGAATAATCCGTGATCTAATAACAAGGGACGTTCAAGAGTGTGCAAACATTAGCATTCAAAAATATCATCAGATAATAATGCGAAAGTTGGAGAGTCTAATGATATGTAGTACTAGTATTTACAAAGTTTTTAGTTATCTTGTGTTTTGTACAGGTACTAAATAATTGTCACTAAATAGTGCTGTCATAAGCTAAAAAAAAATGCCCGAGACAATTTTAATGATCACTTTATAAGTTACTACTTGTCAAAGCTAAATCAGTCCTGTTTTGAGATTGACAGAAAGCATAGACTAATTAATTTCATAAATTCAAAATGCCTACAATTGTGACAGACGGATTGTAGTTTTTACCGAGATCATTAACATGCGTAGGTTTTATGTAAGTTTATTTTTAAAATAGATTTGCACAAAATTTTTCAAGAATTGCCTACTGTAGACAAGGAGGGCTGGTTACTGCCTTCTTATATACATAGGAAAATATGCTAAAGAAACTACGTTTTAAGTGTGGAGGTGGATGACTCTTGTTTTATAATCCTAAGACCACTGCGGTATCTTGCCGTACATAGATAATCAGATTTCCTATATCTATATCATTGAAATGAAATGTGGCAACAAAATCTTTGTTGGTCTTGAATAATATCCACGCGGAATTTAACTTCAGTTTGTCGAACGGTTGGAGGTTGTTGATGAAAATGCAAAAATAAAAAAAGAGGCAATATGTTTACTGGAGACAATTAGGCTACAGGACTATTGGATTCTTTCATCTTTTTTATGCTTTTAAAGGAACAAATAAATTTTCAGTATCACAGGAGAAGGAGTGTTGCGTTTAATTGAATTGTAAGCAATACATTAACAAATAGATAGGCTATTTGATTACTAAATTCATCAATTTTAAAACACCACAAAATATTTTTTCTCAGTGTAAATTTGATCAATTGGAATACTCTATTAACTGGTGACTAACACAGTAAGTCAAAATTAACAGCATATATTAGATATTTTAAATAAAAATATATATTTAAGTAGGGGCAATTTAAGTAATCACTTGAATTTATTAAGGTCTTTTTGTTCTGTAATGTTAATAAATTAAAAACCAAAACTTTGTGTTATTTTTTTTAGAAAATGTACATAAAAGAAAGTTAATAAAACAAATAATAAGTAGGTATAGCCTACAAAATTCGCCGTTAGTAAAAATTTTCTGTAACCTGGTTCAAAAAAATGTAAAAGTACATTTAACTTAACTAGAAGGGCCACTAACTTTGAGCGAAATGAGACAGAAACTTGATGTTTTGAAACTGAGTGTGTAAGAGCTCTGTGAGGGAACCAGAATTATTTTACACGCACTTCCGTGAGGATGACTGATAATTTTTTCCGTGACATATCTTCGTTTTAGTAGTGAGTTAAAGTTCCCAAAGCCAGCTGTAATTTAAGTCAGTTATCAAATTATCAACCGTGGAGAATAATCGGTATCGTAGTGTTTTTATTTTTATTTTTGCACCTGTACCCCAAGAAAGTGATACAATATATAAACATGTTGGTCGGTAATTGACTCCAAACTCCAGGTAATCCTTGGAGAGAAAAAAAAATAAGGTTTTTGTGCAACCTGTTGATGAATACTAAAATATTGAACTGTGAGAAGGGAATGACTTCAGCCGCGTAATCGATTCTAATCGATCCTTATCGCAGCCGCGATGGAGACGTCGCGGCACTGTGTCCCGCTGTTTATCGCGACGGCTCGAGAGTCCACGAGGACTCCATCGCTCAGCCGGGAAGCAGCGGGAGGTACGGGCGTGGAGAGAACAGGGTGGAGGACGGATGGACGGATAATCAAGGAAGGAGGGGAAGAGAAGAGAAGAGAGAGAGGGAGAGCTTGGTTTTAGTTCAGGTTCGGCTGACTACCTCTCTCGCTCTCCTTTTCTCTCTCGCGAAGTGTCCCTTAAAAGTTTTACATGGGTATGGCTTGATGGCAGCTCTTCCAATGTGGCTGGCCCATAATACTACAAGACTTACGACTGCGCGTCCGCTCTCCACCCCCCTTCCTTCCTACCTCTTCCCATCCCCTCTTGCTTCGCCATCCCCCGTGCCAACGGGGGTTCTCTTTCTCTCTCCGTCGCACACGTCATCTCCTCTCCCGTCATGCCACGAAAAAAAAAAACTATTTTTTTTCCTCGTTCCTCTGGACGCGTTTAGGTTTTTCGGGGGATGCGAAGGGAAGCAATGGCGTAACGCGCATGTATTTTTTTTTTTTTTTTTTAAAAGATGGGAAGATTTCCTCTTGCCGTCTCTACTTCCCACTTCTCCATCCAAAAAAAAATAAAAAATCTTCCACCTCCCCGGAGCGCACTTCCCTATCTCAATAGACTTAAGCTCGTGGGCGGAAGAGTTGTCGTGTGGATGGTGCGACCCGTGGTCGTGGCGCTCGTGGTTCTTGTGGCGGTCACGTGGGGGCGGAACCGTCGGTCACTCCAGGGCTGGTTCCCGGTGTCCTGATTTCCCATCCGCTCTCTCACCTCCTTCCCTGAGGGGTTCCTCTCTCGCGACCCCCGGGACAGACCCGCGGCGACGGATTCTTCTCCCTTCTTCTTTCCCACCTCCTTCTTCTAGTTCTTGTTCCACCCTCCCGCGCGAGAGGGTGGATGTGGCGCGCGGAGGTGCGGCCCCGGGGTTGCACGGGGGAGAGAAGTTTTCGCCCTCTCTCCGCTCCTCGAGTGTCATTTGTTTCGTTCGACCGGCGAAGACAACATGGCCGCGGGCAGCCGCGACGCGCGTGGCTGGGCGTGCCGACTTCACGCCGGCGGGGATGCGCTCATAATAATAATCCCTACCTTTTTTTTTTATCTTTTGGACTTCTCACCTCAAACGCGGTGTTTAATTTTTTTTTTAATTTTTTTTCCTACGCTTCTGTTTTTTTTTTTTTCGGGTGGTTCGTGATGGCTGTCTCCTGTCACTTTCGGGCGTTTCCGGTAAGTTCGTCCACGTCAAACATGTTAACATATAATTAGCTTGTGTGTAGCACTAGCGTGGTCACCACGAAAGATTCTCTCACGAACTTAGCATGTCCGTGACTATGGTGGTTATTCCTGTCCTCGCTGTACTGTGCTAGTCAAATGTGCTGTTTGGTTTCGTTATAATTTCGGGGCACATTTATTAAAAATGAAATTGGTGTCAAGTGCTCTGACTGAGACATTAAAAGGATTCAATAATGAAGTAATTTAATTAAATTTTTCTATATTTATGTTATTGTAGGGACTACTTGTTAGTGTTTATATGGCGAAGCTAAAAGCTTTGAATGGTTAGCGTTTTGCGATAGTGGAAAGTATGATTATAATCATTACTTAAAAATCAAATGAGACAGGCAACAGTAATTTAATTATTACTTATCTGTGTCATAGAAATGGTATAAAACTGCCATTTGTAATATTATTTCACATTTGTAAATTTCAAAAGTTAATATCAATAGCGTTTTCTTAGTCGTTTCTTCATATTTTTATATTTAAGGCTTTTATACATTTATTTATTATTCTTACGTTGACTATCGTATGTTCGGTGGAAAATTTAAAACTGAAACCATTAATTAAGGAAAGTTATAATGACCCCAACAGAAAATTATTATTTTTTGTTTGGTTAGAACAAACAATTTCAGTTATACTTCAGGACGATTAGAAGTTGAGTGTATTGAAGTTACTATTTTCATGCCGTTTGACCATAAAGTCATTTCAGTGCGCAAGATTTGATTCATATTAAGAATTTTTTTTCCAGCGTAATCTGTTAACATGATGATATGAAAACTTTGACGTTTAAAAATTAATGTAACATAAATCACACTTTAGCTTTAGCATAAAATTTGTAGATGTTTCTGTTTCATTTAAGAATTACAAAGAAATCTAGTCTCAAAATTAAGTTACATCTCTAATTTTCTTAGTACCATATAAATTTCAAGATACAGGTGAGGAACGTCGTTTCATACAATCTAAATAAAATTAAATATATCATACTTACGCTTAAAATATTTAGAAATTGAGGACAGTTAATATTATTTTAACTTCAGTCATCTGTAAATTATAATTATTTTGACAAAATAGTTTTTTAGACATCGATTTTATAAAAAAGTTTAAAAAATAATTTGCTTGGAATTGTTGCATTATAATGGATTATTAAATGTAGGTATAATTAAATATTTTCACATTTTCAAATCTGCAAGGAAAATAATCATGACTGTAACAAATCCAATTTTTATAGTTGCATTGGAAAAACCAATTTAGGCCCATCATATTGGTGTCATTAAGACATATTTTGAATGAAAAAAAATACAGCCATAAACCGTGCTAAACGTTGTTAGAACAGTGGTATAGCTAAGTAAGTGTGTTAACAATTAAATTTTAATAGTATTATGCTTGAATCCAAGATGGTATTTGGTTTTAATTAGGTCTATGTACGATTTTGTTAGTTCATCGCAATCAGTATGTATATTTTGATCACAGAATAAGATGTATCCAAAAAGCACTAATATTAACCTCTGTTTTGATATATATATATATATATATATATATATATATATATATATATATAATGACTGCACATACACACTAGTTTTCTTATTATTTTAAAATCACGCAAATATGTCAATTTTTTAAAATGAAAGCCAACATTTCTAATCATTAACTTTCTTGAATTTAATAAGTAGTATGATTACAAATTTAATGAAATATCATGTGAGTACAAATACAAATTTTAATGTATTGATTTTTAGAGGTGTATATGTATATAGACATACCTATATAAATATTCACTGAATTCAAAACTCCTGGCATTGATTTTAAAAGAAGTAACATATTTTTTTTTGTGAAATATCTTTCCCAGTGCATCTTTGTTGTTTGTAAGTACTTAGTTCCTTTTAAGATATTTGATTTTTCTTTTGTTAAAAAATACTTCAAAGATAGTAATTTAAATTTATTGTAGTCTACATAAATAAAATTCACCAATAGGTATCTATATAAAAAAGCAGTAGGCCTATTTCAATATTATGTAAGACTATCAGAGCCTGTTTTTTTATTAATTTCGTATTCTTAAAGAAATAAAGTCAAATTTATTCATACATCGTTGTGTCATATATTTACTCTTTTGTTTAATCTATAAAGAGAGGGCGTGTTTATTTCTTTGTCAGTAGTAAATTTTTAAACTACTGGACCGATTAAAAATATTTTTTGCTGTCATAAAGCCTTATTGTTGCTCATATAGCCTACATAAACAATTTATTTTTAAAATCGGATAACAATATCAAATTGAGTTGAATTTTTTTGGTTACGCTAACTAAAACTTTACATGTAGGCTAAAGCAAAATAAAAATTTCGTACCGGCACATGATGCCCACGTGAGTTAGAATTAAGATAAATTGTAAACATTGTACATTTATATCGGTACGTGTCCCGCCATTGGAAATAATTTTCAGGTCTTAGCCCAATCATTTTGTTTCTTCATTTGCCATCGTATCGAAAATTATTGGCTAAAACATTTTGTGGATTTAAAGACCTGATATTGATTAAATGTTAGGTTTTTCAAAGTATTCTTTAAATGAACCAGGTTCTTCTCAAAATATTTAACTACTTTTGAGAAACCAGGTACCAAAACTATTCTTCCTGAAGGAAAATGTGCGGTACGTAGGCCTATATATATTAGTAGCTTTTTTCATACACGTATTTAGGTTAAGGCATTTTTCATTGACGAAAAAAAGAACAATTTTACCATTGCACACATTAATTTAGGTCAATAACATAACAATTTGTTATATTAAAATTGTGCATGTTGGTTTTTGTATATAATCAAACAAAATTAATTCCTGCTACAGAAGCATGTTAGTTAATACCTATTTTGCACTCTGCGTAACACTTTTCTGTATTTATTTCAGAATAAAAACTTTTGTCATAAGAAATTATGTACTTAATTTATGGCTGCCCAAAAATTCAAAAATTAAATGCTGTTTTGAATTTCTTAACAATACATATATATATATATATATATATATATATACATATATATAATTGCTTCACTATAAACGTCATACAAAATATAGTATCAAATGGCAAATTCAAGCGTTATTTCCATTTTATTTTTCTGTTATTTAAGGTTGAAATGAACTAGATAGGATTGAAAAAAATATATTCTCAAAGGCATTTTATTTGCGTGGTTAACTCGCCCAAATAAAATGGATTTTAAGACTACTATTATTTTTTTAATTAAATCGCTAAAATTGATATAACATTTACTGTTCGTAAAATATAATTATTTTACGTTTTACGCAATGAGTTACTTACAAACGTAAAATAAATTAATACTAAAATATCAGTTATTATAGCACAACTATTTAAAGTACATAATTACCGATTTAATGAACATTTTCATGGCATGCTAAAATTATTCAATTGGATTAGTTCTTATTTTAACTATATCATATATTTATATTTGTCAGTGGCATTTGGTTTTTTCAGAGTTTTATATAAAAAACTTAAAATAAATACTAGCTTTACAGTGTCTAAGCCAATGTATATTAAATTTAATCCCTATTAATTTCCTTGTGATTAAAATGTTCTTAATGTAGGTATATGGACCTCTCCTTATATACCTACAGGTGTTTAAGACCATGCACTTGTGCTTATCATAATATTGTTCAATATTGTTAATAAATACATTTATTTACTTAAGCGCCAGTTTAAATGGTCTTCACAAATTCACTTGTATTATATTACATAGACCACATTCAGGAAAAAATTAACGCCGAGAAAATTTAAAAAAAATGCATAGGCTATCGTTTCCATCTTCTTTGTTTCAAAATGACATATCTCTCACGATTAAAAATTTGAGTTAATATAACACGTTCAGTTTTAACGTACCATCAAGCATGACTTTAAAACACTTCTTAAATTTTACATTTCATTTGTAATCACACACATGCCTATGGTGATAAGTTAGTGTCAAAACTCAACGTCAACATGCTCGGAATATCCTGGGTTATTTTTATCAAAATATTGCTAATACAAGATAACGCGATTGAACGTCTTTGATTGTAAATATAAGTGTCCTAATACTTCTTTTAAATTTTTTTTCCAGAAATGAAAAAGATGGGGAGTAAAGTTCATTATAAAAAGCTAATTCAGGTTTTAAAAAAAGGAAAACCTTTCCGAAACTTATTAAAAGTGAGGTGCAAAACGATGTCAATAAAATTGGGCATTCACTCCATGTGTACGGTAGTTACAGATATGTTGTGAGACATTGTCATTTTAAATTGAATGGCTTCAATGAAAGTAGGTTCATATTAAAGTAGCATACGCCTGTTTGACACTAATAAACATGTACATAAGTCCAATAATTATTAATATTTAAAAAACAGCAATACATAATATATGTAGAAGAACTGTAGGAGATAAGTAAGAATCAATTTAAATAAAAATATTATTTGCCTCGTTTTATTTAAAACTATAAATTATTTGATCCAATTTCAGCTAACATTTATAAGAAGTATTTTTTTTTTTTTTAAAACAACAAACATTTTCGTAAATTCACTTATTCGTCGGGACGCTAAACATGAAGTAACTGCTATAAAATAATTTGCATTCGCAAAAACACATGTTTCGACCAAATACTGCGAAACTTGAAATGCATGTGTAACCGCCCTGTTGCTTTATTCCAGCAACAATGGAACATAATTATTCATGTAAAATTACAGATATTTGTAAATTTATACATTTAAATGACAACAACTATATCACTACAAAATAGTGTTCACAGTAATGATGGGTTTGGATTCTTTATCCGGGCATTAATGCGTTGAGTACCTCAAATTGTTTAAGTTAATCGTAAACCTTCCCTGAATAGTTTTCCAGTTAAACTACGCACATTAATAAACATACTAAAACAAAAGAAAGTCAATTTTGAATGAACCATCAATTTAATTATAAAATTATGCCCCATTTTCCGGAAGAAATACTCCGTATTATCTTAAAAAATGTATTTTATACAGGCAAAAATAACCATAGCAATGTGTAGAACAAAGTTATAATACATTTCTTGTAGTATTACAAATTATTTCTTGGCAACTGGTTTCCAAGGAATTGTTTTTTAAAAGTACAGAAATTTTTTCTGTGTCCTGAAGGACTACAATCCATTGTAAAACACATAAGGATAACATCTAACAGAATCATGATTGGCCCTGAAAAGGTGCAGTGTAGAAGTAGCAATAAACAATATGACAGAAACTCTATTACGAACACGTTTATGAAATCTAGCCTGGCAAAAGAAAATAACGCGTATTGCGCAGGTTTCTACCATTTAAGTATTGTAAATAGTAATAACATTATTTGATAATTTATCTTATTATTATCATTTTTATAAGAAATTTACTTTATTATTATGTTATAGTAAATGTGAATTAAAATTTTCCAAATTACATGTACGAGCGATACAATGGATTCATTAGATTAGGTACCTTTAAACTTTGTATATATTTGTATATATATACCATTTAAAAATCAGGAACTCTATAAATTTTTACAGCGATTTATTTCCTTTAAGAAGCACCAGCTTCATACTAATTAAAGAAATCTTGCCTAAAATTTTAATACGGTTATTTTTGAGTAGGATTAGAACTATTTAAATAAACTTTTAGGGAAATAATTTTGAAAATTATATGAATTGTTTAGCCGAAAAAGGAACTTTAAGTTAATGTGATTTAATATTTCCAAATGTCTGATATAGTATTTAAATTATATTTTAATGCACAATTTTAGTTTGTTTATATCAAGGCATTAACTTTAATTTAAATTATATTCAGGATTTGTAACGAACTAAAGCACATCTCTTGTGTTGGTTAGGAATTATAAAAATCGCGATTTCGATGACCTCCAAGAAAAAATTAACAATCATCTACACACTTGGAAAAATACCACCTGCTTGCTGGCCTCTGAATTGAGACGTTTCAACCAGGATACTTCTTCCTTTTTGAGGGGTCTCCATTGGCTTTGAGTCCCCCAGCTAAACTGTTGCCCAATCAATGAAGCATTATGAAGGTGAACATTTTTTTATACAAGCCTATCGCGAAATGAATCCGCGAATTTTTCCGGTCTCTGGTGATGGGCGATCAGCAAGAACTGCGTAATTCACATTTTTTTTTTGGCGCCAGGCATAGTCATGTCACGTGTTCATTGCATTCTGCCACATTTTTGCTTCACTCTGGGTCGCACTCAGTTCGATTAGATTTAAAATAATTTCATGGTCATACGCCATTGCTAGTCGGAACTGGTTGCCATATAAAACTCAATAATGGAAAATGTATCTCTCTTTGTTGTTCTATTGTACACGAGGATCAATAGCATCTCATTACCTGCTGAATTCTGTACATACTCGATACTGTGTTGTACATGATTCAGTAATCCACTGGAGTGGGTTGGTATTTGTGGGAAAGTCACAGATATGCAGCAGAAATTGGCAGGTGTTTAAATTCTGGCCTGTCGTTTAATGATTTTGTAGGTTCTTTTGCACTTACAAATATTTTGAGCCACCAGGAAAATATTGTGAAAACTTACCCTACTAATTTATTTAGGTATTTACGTAATAATTTATTAGTGATAGAAAAATAACTGTCACTTCTAAGTATAATATATATTATATATAAATATATAACTTTAGTTACATTCTAGTACCGTGATGAACTCAACCCACTGGTACACAAATAAGCCAGTGTGTATTGGTTCATTGGCTATTGCTACATTTTATAATTAGTTATTCAAGCTGCATTGCATGCGATTGGATTATTTGAATACTGTTATGTTAATAATGGTTTGTTTTCTTTGAGACGAGTAAAAACTAGATACCTATACACTTGGTCCAATGAGAACGCAGTTGAAGTGTATTAAATACGAACCACGTTAAAAAAATAAAACCCAAACTCTACTGATAACCAGTGGTAAATGTGTTAACTGCAAGATTCGAAAGATTTTCTGGTGCCAGGCTAGAATTCACTAACATGCGTAGTCAAGTGGCTGTCACGCGCTCATTGGCTGCTGCTGCTGCATTACACCTTCTCTCCGACTCGCGCATGATTCGGTCAGACGTTTTGTTAGGTGAAATTTAAATTTGCTTCGAGTCCTCCAGAACATGTGAAATAGCTAGCGACCGGAAAAATTCTCGGGTTCAATGACCTCCTGGATGAACTCCATAGTTCTACGTACACTCGGTCAAATGCCACCCACTCATTGGCTGCTATCTCATGAGACGTTCCAGCGTAGCAGCCTGTGATTCGATAAAGCTTTGGTTGGGCGTTTCTCATTGGTTCAGATTCATCCAGGTGAGTTGTGAGCCAATAACAAAGGCAGCACTGAGGTATAACTATTTGTATTTTAGCCTATCGCAAAATCAATTCGCGAATTTTTCCGGTCTCTAGAAATAGCCCGTGATACAATTACAAAGGGACGTTCAAGCATACAAGTATTTGCATCCTAGACTGTCGCCAGAAATGAACGCGAGTGCTGCCGGTCGCTGTCTCTGGTTCTCGTTCCTCGTGCTGCTGCGGTCTCGTGTGAGTGGTAATATGGGACCAGACGTGTTCCGTGTGAGTGGTCATATGGGACCAGACGTGTTCCGTGTGAGAGCAGCGAAGTGACTCGCCACGCTATCTGACAGCTCGGTGTGTGTGCAGAGGGGGGAAAACTGATGAATCGGCCGAAGTGCATTTCCATCCATCACGTCCGTGCAGAGTGGCGCATTTCGAGTTAATTGCGGAACCTGGTCTCGTCCCTTTCGGGTAAAGAAGCAAAAGCACTCCAGTGCGTTTTCGTAGATACGCCCTTTGGCGATCAAATAACCTGATTGGATAGGCGTGGAGTTAAACATTTAGCGAGTTCGCCGTACAATCAGTACCAACTGTTGCATCTTTACAAACCACATTTCGTGAAGTCAATGCGTAACATGTAGGTTATATATACCTAGAATGAAATTTGTGAATTATTTAAATGAGTTTGTTTCTCTCTTTGTTTCGTGAATATCTTGGCATTTACAGATAAAGCTTTATATATCAAAATTAAGAAATAATTTAAATTTAAACTTTCTAAATACAAATTGAATCACTGTAGGGTAGATTGTTTATCTGCTTGTTAACATGACTTGTAAATAAGAATATTTTTTATAATAAATCAATATTCCTAAATAAATAATTCATTACGTAAATATTAAGAGGTATAATTATTTTACTGCATCTACAAATATTTTTATTTAGTCAATATCTCGCTTTCACTATTTTATTTACTACAAATTAACTTATAACTTTTCTTCCAATATAAGCTATTTTCCTACAAATTTACTGAGGACGCCATTTGATTTGACGATTGAATAACTAATATTTGACATAAATATTCAAATAATAAAATGTGAATTATTAAATAAAACTAAACAAATATTTGGAAATTATCGAGTTTTTGGAGTTTTGTAAACGTCAAGTAGCCAAATTAGAGTAGTTGTTATAATTAGCTGTGATTCCACCATTAAAAAAATATTGGATGTTGATATGTAAAATAAAGTTTTGTGTTTTAATACGGTTTACAATTAATACAAAAGTTGCAAGTATATTTCTTACTTGGTTTCGAACTACCTACTTTTTTACTTTAAATGTTTGATGCGAAAATTATCAACTTACCTTAAAAAATTATCAGGTTCTTAACTTAACCTCAATATTTAAAAAAAAAAAATACAGAAAAGGTTTACACTAAGATAACGATAATTACAAATTATTTAGTAAGTTTATAGTTTATTTAATGAAACTTAATGCACGTGTTCCTTTTTTGGAAAATTTAGACTACTTACTGCGATGCAGTAAAAAATTTAATAATATCAAATTAAATCCAAAAAATATTTTGAAACGTTCACAAACAATAGTTTGGAAAATTACAAAAAATAATAAAAAATTAAAGTAAAATTTTTGATTTAAAAAAACAGCATTTACGTCTGGTAGGCCTACCTATGTAATTTTTTTTTTTTCAAATAAACTTTGAACTTAAAAAAAATTAAAAACACTTAGGTAGCCTATGTCTTTAAAACAGAAGCAAGAAATGTGAAAATAAAAATTGATAATTTTAAATATTAAAATAAATCGAAACTTTGTTTTATTTAAATTTATCTTTTTCGGTAGGAGTTGTATCAGTTAACTTCATATTCAATTAATTTAATGTCCACAAAAAAGAGTGTCTGATGACTTTACAGAACACTGCTAAGAAAATTTTGCTCTCTATAATTTATAAATTGGAAAATATTGTAAAAATATTGTAAAATAACTATAGATTTGATAAACATTTAAGTTTGTTAGTCTTCCTTGAGATTTTCTTGGGAATTGTTTTGCTGCAATAATACAAGATTTTTGTTTATATAAGTAGAGACCGGAAAAATTCGCGGATTCATTTCGCGATACACTAAAATTCAAATACATATACCTTAAAGCTGCTTTTGTTATTGGTTCACTGTTCATCTGGACGACTCTGGGCCAATGGTAAATGCTCAACCAAAGAAGTATCATATCACAAGCAAACTAGTTGAGACGACTCACAAGTCAGTAGCCAATGAACAGGCGTTATTTTCCCGAGTATACTGAGGACTGTGTAGTCTATCCTGAAGGTCATCGAAACCGCGAATTTTTCCAGTCCCTATATATAAGTAAATGATAATATTTATTATGAAAATACGCGTTTTTTAAGACTTATAAAATCCATGAGCAAGTCACACCATTTTAAAAGATTTTACATTTTTAGTTTATACATGCAAAGCGCGGTTGTTAACGACCTGTGAATAAACTTATCTAATTTCGAGTAACTTTTTTTTTTTGTTCAAGCACCACTTAGGATGTGGTATTGTGATCACATAATTGCAAGCCATCCTTATCAATTATCTAGAAATAGTATCTTAAATAAATAATTCAGTTAGATTTTTTGTTATTTGTTGACTCACTTTTTTTATCATGGGAGTTATTTCTTCACGTCTAAGCTGAAAATACAATTCTCATCGCAATATCCACGATTATTTCACGTATTTTTTCCTGGGTTGTCCCAACTGTTCAGTGTATAAGTAAGCAAATTAAGAGTTCTGGAGAGAGTTTTAATAACAACAGTTCTATTTATAACTGCAGTTCTATTATCAAATATGTATGTCTAGATGCTATTTTATTCAGACTACGTGTTTTCTGTATGAATTCGTAATAAACTTTGTATTTGCTAACCAGTTGCTTCAAATTATTGCAATTTTCAAACTTAGAATAAGCGAAATATTTTAAGTTGGAATCATTTAAATTCCAGTATTTGAGACGTAATTAAATTATTTAATGAGTGCCCTCTAATATTGGTTTAAAAATTTCAGTAACATACCTAATTCATAACACTTATTTTTTCTCTAAGAAAATGATTTATAAGGTGAACCTTTAGTGAAAAACATTTAATTGACCTTTTGTAACTACAGTATCATCTGAAGAGGAAGACTGTCTATGTAATATATTGGTTAAAACAATCTAAAAATCTTGTTTATTTTTAGCGTTAAAAATAAACCTGAGATTTTAAAACAAAACTTTTAAATTAGATTTATTTTACTGAAGTAATATTTAATCAACATAGGTGATAACAGGGAAAATAAAAAAAAATATTTTAAACACAGAGAAATGATTGTGTTAATTGAGTATGTGTACACTTTAAATCGATCTTGTAATTAATTATTTACTTAATCTTCACAGAAGTATTCGCTTAGCTTTTTTCTTTCACTATTCTGCTGTGAGGTTCTTGCAAAAGAAAAATTTCCTCCTCACTGAATAAAATAATAAAGTTACGTAAATCTATGGCAACAATAACATAAATAAATCAAAACTGAATAAGAAGTTCAATTTTTGTTTCTTATTTTCTATGTTTTGTAAAAATTGATTCTATGAAAACATGGTAGATGGAAATTTTATAGATAGTTCGTCACATTTCCCAGGCGCTTAAGCGTAGTTTTTGTGTTTATTAATATATGTAGGTATAAGATACTATCCATTAGTAGTATATAAATGGGGCTTCTGGGACTGGCTTCTGGCTGTGGTGCCTGTGGTGCCGACCGCCATCTTGGATTGTGACGTCACGGCGGCCATCTTGGATGACCTTGAACTTGACCTTTGACCTTGACCTTGACCCCGGCGGCCATTTTGGATCCGCCATCTTGGATCCGCCATCTTGGATGACGTCATTTTGTTTTCTCGAACTTTCCACCATTTTGATTTCCGCCATTTTGGATTATGACGTCACCGTTGCAATTTCCGTTACGTCCGCCATCTTGAAAATTTTTATATATTATCCGATTTTAATGAAAAAAATTTTAAAATTTTTCAAAAAAATCAATTAATAAAATTTTAATATTTTTTTTTTTTAAAATTGTACTTTTTAGACACGGAGTTCGGAGTCCTCGGTTCGAACCCGACGAGGTCAAAAAAAATTAAAAATGGCGACAGGCTCCTTCCCCCGCGGTGGCTGTAGGCAGACTGACTTACCCCCACCACTTTTTTTCATAGCACATATATCTTCCCCCCCCTCCATCCAAACCACCCCCCCCCCCAAATTTTTTTTTTAAATTTATTTTATCGTAAAAAAACTACTGCTGCTGTTCTCCCACCCCACCCTCCATCTCTCTCCCTACCCTACCCTCCTCCACCCCTAATTTTTTTTTTATAGTATAAATACAGCCATTGTCGAGCCCGGGAAGCCTTCAGTTACTTGCAGTTCGTCTCCTCATTGACAGCATCGTGGTCCTTGTAACAGCTAACATGTCATCGAAATAATTAATCGACGACCCATGGATTCTGGAGTCCTCTACGTGCATACGAATGGACGATATGAGCGACGAAGAAGACGAGGAAACATACCTTCACAACTGGTATGACATCGAGTGCTGCAGACGACAGGGACGTCGCTGGTCGCGAGACGAGCCATGGGGTCGATCCCCCGAACGTGACCCCTCACCAGTAGAGTCTGCCCGTCAAGTGTTTGGAGAGGCGGCCTCTCGTCAGTTCGTGAACCATGAACCATCACGTGAGGCGACATCGTCCCACACAACCATTGCTGGTGCTGCCCGAGAGCCTGATACATCTCGTGACAGATCTCCATCTTTGTCATCTCCCACACCGTCGAGACCATTAACGACACTATCATCAATTGCATCACGCCGAATGTCAAGTTCTGCAATGTCTACACCGCTGTCATCGCTACCTCATCATCATCCCGTGTCGAAGTGTACGGATAGCCATCGCTCCATACCAGAGTCCACAGAAGAACAGTGATCTGCGTGACGACAAGTATAGCGTGAAATATTTACAGTGCTCAAGTTTTGTTACTCCTGTTGCGTCAGTTATTGTTCCGTAGCTATATCAAAACTATTATTTGAATCAAGTGTGAACCAACTAACCATAATCACCATTAGTGATTTAAAACTACGTGTTATATTTTTTTTTATCGCCCATAAAAATTTATATGTGGTGTGTGAGAGATTATAAAGAAAATATGCAATCAGAACTATATGTAATGAACTACACTTCATCATTGTAATGTGTCCTCTGTAATCATCAGATACCGGTCTGGGAATTGCTGGAAATAAAATAAATCCAATTTATGTGTGTATGTTATATTAATCCCCCATCACTATACTAAATTAAAGTTTTAAAAAAAATATTAAATATCCTTAGTTCACGTTAAATACTATTTGTTATAAAAAAAAGTAGCAGGGAAAAATTTACAACTTAAAAGTTATTTACATTTATAAAAAAAAAGCTGATACTTGAAATAACACTAATGTGTTGCATTTATAAAAAAATTGATATTTAAAATAATAATGCGTTACATGTATAAAAAAGTGATATTTAAAATAAAAATTGTCTACATTTATAAAAAAAAAAATTTCAATATTCCAAGTTTAATAAAAAATCTTTCAGATTAGACACTGAATAATTTTCCAAAAAGCCAGCACAGAGGCGGCGAGAGATCGCTCGACCTTGACGAGGTACCAGCACGAGGTGGGAGTGTGGCAGGGGAGGTGAGAACAAAAAAAAATTTGCAAGCGCTCACATCCGCCGCCAGCAATATGCAACATCAGGACGCCAAGCCCCGCCTCCGCCAGGGCCGCATGGAGGGGGAAATCTACCTTCATTCCTCCGTTGGACGCGGCAGAGAGCGCCGCGCAGAGGACACCGCTCCGAGCATGCACGCAATTTACATTTAAAAAAAACTCAAATTACATTTCCACGTAAATTTAATTTACACACAAATTGTAGTTACAAAAAAAAATATTATCAAACTATTACACATAAATTTTATTTACACAAAACAAATTTTTTTAATGTTTCAATATATCTTTTTCATCAATCCACGAGTCAAACTCTGGTCCATGATGCAACCAGCGTATCAAGGCCCTACCTCTTTTGCGTTTTAACACTTTCTCAACGAGAAAAGTATCTGAAAATTTAGTTTTCATAATCTCTTCTCCATAAAACGCCCCTGTTATACGTTTACCCTTCAGATCCTCGAGAAAATAAGTACGTGGATACGTATTTTTTATTCTACATACACGAAAAAGTTCACCAGTCCAATTCCCTTTGTAAGGTCTGTGAAAAATTCCGCGATTCTTCGAAATTCGCACAATGTCGCCGATATTCGCTTTCTTCTTTCGAGAATCGAGTATATTCGTCTTGGAGTACACAGTTCGAAGCAGTCGATTGTCCTTTACGTCCTTCGGCTTTAATTTCGTTGTGGAATGCACTGTAGAATTGTATTCCCGCACAAGTTTAGGAAGTAAATTCAGCCACTTGTAATTCCCGTTCGCTGTAAAATTCCTATACAGTTTATTCTTCATCGTACGAATCACTCGTTCCGCCATTGACGCTTTGACACCGCTAAACGTAGAGTAGTGATTGATGTCAAACTTTTTCATCAATGTCTTGAATGATGCATTGAAGAATTCTTTCCCGTCGTCCGTCTGAAGTAACGAAGGTCTTCGTTTCTGTTTCAAAATATCCGCCATAGCACTCGTAACTTCCACAGCAGTTTTCCGTTTTAAGGGTCTAGCCCACAGGTACTTTGAATAAGTGTCTATGACTATGAGAACGTACCTGTAGCCCTTGTTCACACGTGAATATTCGCACATTTCGAGCAGATCAGACTGCCAATTATTGTCCAATCCTTTAATCTTGATTTTTCGTCGCGGATAATTACGTCTCGCAGGCGCGTGTAGTTCGCGCGCAATACCAGATCGACTCATCGTATGTATCCAGCTTCCCGTAATTCTTCTATAATGGAAACGATTTCGTTGTTGTGTGCGTTATTTCCCACACTCTGAGATGCCTGGAGCAGTCTAAGACGATCAACTAATTCATTAGGGTCGTCCCAAAACTGGAAATCAATTTTGCTATTCGTGTCGAGTTTATACAGTCCGGACCCTTCCACATCTAAAAAAAGGCTAGCTATCAAAGGATATTTCACATGTTCATAATCTTTGAATCGACCCGATTTCGGGTCATTTTTTGCATAAACAGCGTTGGAAGCTTCTAGCAATCTTCTATATTTTCGCAAATCCATCTCAGAATACCGTCGCGGTTTTTTACGAAACAAAAGTTCACATAATCCGCGAGTAAGTTTTATGACCTCTTTTCCACATTCAATATTATCGTCGGACACGAAATGAACTTCCTTCGAACCAAGAACCCACTTAGTACCTCGTTTATGCACACCATACGTCGCGTCGTTGTTTCGTGGCACAGATGAGGCTAGGTATTCGCTGGCGAGAGGACCGACTTCGAAACTTTTTTTGTTTCGAGGTTTCTTCCTAAGAATTCGACCTGAATGAACGTCGTCTTCGCTAGTAGAAACGATGGAAGTATCTGTTAATTGTGGACTCCGCTTTCGTTTGCCCGTGGACGTAGTTTGCGGCTCTTCTTTTATTTCAATTTTTGTTGGTTTCTCGTTTTCGACGACCCCTCGCCTGGATATGAAACTATCCAGTCGGGCACTCAAGGGTTTCAATTTTTCCTCTCTTCGAACCTCGTCGCTTAATCTGTGCTGCTTGGCAAGCAGGTATTTCGCGCGAATGGCCTCGATGACATCATGCAGTTGCTTAACCAAATCGGTTTTAACATCCATAGTGTTTATTTCGAAACACCTTTAGACACCAGGCGCGCATAAAATCGCATATAAACACATAAAACGCATCGGTGTAAA
Source organism: Bacillus rossius redtenbacheri (assembly GCF_032445375.1). Taxonomy (NCBI): domain Eukaryota; kingdom Metazoa; phylum Arthropoda; class Insecta; order Phasmatodea; family Bacillidae; genus Bacillus; species Bacillus rossius. Next base: position 10,216,127 of record NC_086336.1, on the reverse strand, counting down.
AACACATCAGTGTAAAAAAATATATGAATTGCACCAAAAACTACGTAGGTGCAAGACACCACCACTTCCATCCCAACCAATCAACCAAAAAACGTAGCATCACAATCAACAAGGATGCAAAACACCACCACTTCCATCCCAACCAACCAACCAAAAAACGTTGCATCACAATCAACAAGGATGCAAAACACCACCACTTCCAACCCAACCAACCAACCAAAAAAACGTCGCATCGCAAACAACGAGGATGCAAAAAACCACCACTTCCATCCCAACCAACCAACCAAAAAAACGTAGCATCACAAACAACGAGGATGCAAAAAACCAACACTTCCAACCCAAACAACCAACCAAAAAACGTAGCACCACAAATTATCGTAGGTGCATAAAACCACCACTTTCAACCCAACCAACCAACCAAAAAACGTAGCACCACAAATTAACGTAGGTGCATAAAACCACCACATCCAACCCAACCAACCAACCAAAAATCGTTGCATCACAAACAATGAGGATGCATAAAACCACCACTTCCATCCCAACCAACCAACCAAAAAACGTAGCATCGCAAACAATGAGGATGCAAAAAACCACCACTTCCATCCCAACCAACCAACCAAAAAACGTAGCACCACAAATTATCGTAGGTGCATAAAACCACCACTTCCATCCCAACCAACCAACCAAAAAACATAGCATCGCAAACAACGAGGATGAAAAACACCACCACTTCCATCCCAACCAACCAACCAAAAAAACGTAGCATCACAAACAACGAGGATGCATAAAACCATCACTTCCATCCCAACGAACCAACCAAAAAACGTAGCATCACAAATAAATGTAGGTGCATAAAACCATCACTTCCAACCCAACCAACCAACCAAAAAACGTAGCATCGCAAACAACGAGGATGCAAAACACCACCACTTCCAACCCAACCAACCAACCAAAAAACGTAGCACCACAAATTAACGTAGGTGCATAAAACCACCACTTCCAACCCAACCAACCAACCAAAAAACGTAGCATCGCAAACAACGAGGATGCAAAACACCACCACTTCCAACCCAACCAACCAACCAAAAAAACGAAGCATCACAAACAACGAGGATGCAAAACACCAACACTTCCATCCCAACCAACCAACCAAAAAACGTAGCACCACAAATTAACGTAGGTGCAAGACAACACCACATCCAACCCAACCAACCAACCAAAAAACGTAACATCACAAACAACGAGGATGCAAAACACCACCACATCCAACCCAACCAACCAACCAAAAAACGTAGCACCACAAATTAACGTAGGTGGCTTCAGGCTGTGGTGCTGTGTGTCCTTTCCGCCATCTTGGATTGTGACGTCACGGCGGCCATTTTTGACTCAAAATTCCTCAAAATTGATTCAAAATTCCTCAAAATTGACTCAAAATGACTCAAAATTTCCCGTTTTAAGAAAAAAATTCCCGTTTTCGAGGGAAAAATTCCCGATCCGAGGGAAAATTTCCCGTTTTATTCCTCAAAAATCCCAACGGCTAGAAATGTCCTGATAGAGGCTTAAGCATCCTTAACTCAAGCCTCAGTTAAGCCTCTATCAGGATGTGACCTTGACCTTTGACCTTGACCTTGACCTCGGCGGCCATTTTGGATGACGTCATTGTGTTCTAGAAAATTCCGGTGATGTGTTTTCCGCCATATTGGATGATGACGTCATCGTTGCATTTTCCGTTACACGGCCGCCATCTTTAACTTTTTTATTTATTATCCGATTTTAATGAAAATTTTTTTTAAAATTTATAAAAAAATTAAATTAATAAAATTTTAATAAAAAATATTTAAAAAAGGTACTTTTAGACACGGAGTTCGGAGTCCTCGGTTCGAACCCGACGAGGTCAAAAAAATTAAAAATGGCGACAGGCTCCTTCCGCAATGGTGGCTGCAGGCATACTGACTCCCACCACTTTTTTCAAAGCATATATATCGACAGTGAGCATGACGTCATGTCCGCCATCTTGTCTTCGATGCTGGAAACCATCATCATTGTATCGGCGGCGAGAGTGCACTGGCGCCTAGTTAGTTTGATTCTTACCCGCTAGAGTGCAGTAATCATTTATTACTGTGACACCCGCCATCTTGAAATTTGGCCACCATCTTGAAAATCCGTAATTATTTAGCTAGAAATTCGGGAAAAATTCCAAAATTCATTAAATCAATCAATCATTAATTTACCTATCGAATAGTTACTTGGTTCGATCTAGGATGATGCAAAAAATTAAATATAACATCAATTTAACATAATAGTAACAGGTTCGAGGAATTAAACACAGCAAGTTCTTTTACAAACATAATATTTATTACATAATTTCTATTCTACTACAGGATCACTTGCGAAAGCCATCAATCTTTTAAATATTTAGCCCTGCAGCGGTGTGAAATGACTAATTCTTAGCTCCAATCGGTTTATACTAGACAGAGTCCAGCCAGAACCTTTACAGACATAGTCCTCCTCTTCTTGACAGAGTTTCTGGATACCGTTTTTAACAGTTTGCTTCACATCGTTAGAACTGTAAATTACTGCAGCCGATGTCTTGAATGCACACTTCTTCACTTTGTCATCTAACGGACATGGCTTTCCATATAGACAGTCCAACCACAAGTTATATTTTAATGGACCTTTTGTTGCTACGTCATCAGTAAGTTGATTGATTATGTCCTGTCTGATATCATGAAGAAAAGTACAAATGTCCTTCGACTCACCGAACGTATTTAGATAATAGTAGTCCTTCAATGTTCCACGAAATGCAGACTGCGCCAAGTAGAAGCCATTATCATTCACTTGTAATGCTCCGAACACAGTCTTAGATTTATTTTCCTGTTCACACGCCATACCAATCGGTTGCTGCACATCGGTTTTCTTGCTTGTACGCTCACGAGCCTTCAACCTAAACCGAGGAGTCGAAATTTCTGCAGGTAGTTCAGCAGTAGGCACACGGACTTCACCTTTACAGTTTTTCACATGTCGTCGCAAATTATCAATTCGAGTAAACCATTCATGACACTCATCACAGCGAAACTTCATGCGAGAAGGATTCTTCGTGCATTTGCTCCGCTCATGTCTTCGTGCATCATGGGAAAATGCGAACGTCGTATCACAGTAGCTGCAAGGATACCGTGGTGATGAAGACGAGCCTGTCAGACCTGATCCAGATACAGGCGTTGCAACAGTAGTACCATTTCCAGGCATACTCTTATGCGCATCGATGCAGCGTTGTTGCGACGAAACCTTTACTTTCTGCCGCACAGCAGGACCTTTGCATGCCTTCATGTGCGTTTTCATATTATCTTTTCTTGTAAATTGCTTGCGACACTTAATACAGCCAAACATTTTACGATATAGGTTCTTGGCACATTCGCTCCTCTCGTGTCGTCGAGCATTGCTGACGTTTGAGAAAATCTTGTCACAGTAACGACATCGATGTTCGTTAGTTGTTGTTGACGATTCGCCATCCATTGAAGTCTCCATCGAGGGTGAAACAGCGTTCGTCGAGGTTTCCTGTACAGTCAGCACTACCGGCATTAAAGTCTCTTCTTTTGGTGGTATCACATCTGTTGAAATCTCCTCCAGTGTTGACGTCGTCGTTGCCAACGGGATCTGCTCCTTCTCCATCGTAGCTGTAGTCAAGGTTCCCGTAGTCGACGGTACAACCTCCATCGAGTTCGACGTTAAAGACGGTAAAGATGCCATCGAGGGTTGAAGAACAGCTAATTGACACGACTTATGCACCAGAAGAAACAAACTAGGTGATCCCTACACCGCCGTCGTCAGAAACAAACTGAGCGTCCTGCTGTCTAGGACTCGCTTATATACATGCACCGGATGGAATAATACGCTAGTCAAATCAAGAACAATTTATTATAATACTAGAGTCAAAACAACATTAAAAAAATAGAAGCACCATCAAAAAAAAAGGAAGCACACTTGGAAGCACCGACAACGAAAAGGCAGCACATTTGGAAGCACCGACAACGAAAAAGGCAGCACCATCATCGAAAAGGCCGCACATTTGTCATTGGCTCCAATATTCATTGGCTCCAATATTCATTGGTTCCATCAGTCTATTGATTCTATCAGTCTAGTGACTCCAACAGTCATTGACACCAACGGCCTTTTTCTTCATCAGCTCCAATGATATTTGGCTAGAATGCTACGAGTCTAAGAGACCATGAGGCTACAATTCTACGAGTGTACAAGACTCCTCCAACTACCTTCAAGTGTATAAAGCTCCAAATGCTCCAACAGCTCCAACACGCAATGTACGCGCAATACATGCAATTTACACGCAATAAATATAATGATTACACAGTACACACACAGGAAACGGAACGTACACACAGTACACACAGGAAACGGAACGTACACACAGTACACACAGGAAACGGAACGTACACACAGTACACACAGGAAACGGAACGTACACAGTACACACAGGGAACGGAACGTACACACAGTACACACAGGAAACGGAACGTACACACAGTACACACACAGGAAACGGAACGTACACACAGTACACACAGGAAACGGAACGAACACGTAATATTCACGCAATTGACACACAGTACACGCAGAGTACACGCAATTTACACAAAGTACACCCAATGTACGCAATGTACGAAATATATATGTAATGTACACACAATGACTACGCCTCGTTCGCGCAGGACAAGCATTTAATGAAAACGAAGCACGTTTGGACGGAAATTCTATAAAACGAAAGCTCATTTAACGAAAAGGAGGCGCATTCTCTCGTTCATTCAACTTGGTAGGATACGATCTTCAATGATAAGTTAGGATATAATCTCTCCAACAGTCTATGAATCCAACAGTTTATATTTCCATTAGCCATCGACTCCAACAGTCATTGACTCCAACAGTCATTGGCTCCAACAGTCATTGCCTCCAACAGTCATCGTCTCCAACGGCCTTTTGGTTCATCAGCTCCAATGATATTTGGTTAGAATGCTACGACTCTAAGAGACTATGAGACTACAATTCTACGAGTGTACAAGACTCCTCCAACTACCTTCAAGCGTACAAAGCTCCAACTACTTCGGCAGCATTATGTTATAATAGTACAAGGCTACTTGACTACGAAGCTACAAGTCTACATGGCTCCAATTGCGGCATCTGTCTTCGTCTGAATTTTCTCTTTGACTCCAACTCCGCCCGTCAGCATCTCTTCGATCTGCACCTCGATTATGTTATAATAGTACAAGGCTACTTGACTATGAAGCTACAAGTCTACATGGCTCCAATTACGGCATCTGTCTTCGGCTGAATTTTCTCTTTGGCTCCAACTGCTACAGCAGCATTATGTTATAATAGTACAAGGCTACTTGACTACGAAGCTACACATCTACAAGGCTCCAATTATCACATCTGTCTTCGTCAGCATTTTCTCTTTTGCTCCCACTGCTCCAACAGCATTATGTTATATGATTCCATGGATACTTTGTTACGTAGCTACAGGTCTACGAGGTTCCAATGCATCATGTTTACGAAGCTTCCAGAACACAGGGTTACGAGACTGCGAGGCTACAGGACTACGAAGCTTCCAGGACACGAGGCTACATGGCTACGAGACTACATGACTCTAACTGATTACAATAGCACCACTCAGTGGTGAGAGTTAGGTTATCTCATGCAAAAGTACTTTATGCATGTAGTTCTGCTTTTCAACAACAGATGTCGCTACATGTTGCTTGCAGGTAAATAATATTTAGTTCTTTTATGCGGGATGCGGGATGCTCACTAACGATCGCAAAAGAAGGATGGCTTCGCTAGACTCCAAGGAAAAGGAAGTTCGTCTTGCATGTTGGTGCTCCACAGATGTCTCATGGCGTAATATTAATTTGACTGAGTAATGATATTTGTCAATTCCACCTGATAAAAATATTGCAAGTTTTGATTTAGTAGCAGAAATTATCGAATTAAATGTAACTCCAATTAAAATGACATGTCTCAATAGACAAAAAAAATCCATGCAGAGAGTGGTTCCTCAGAATAGTCAGAAACACTTGAAGAAACCACAGGAATGATTGCAAGAACACTTGAAAAACCATCAAATTATTGACATTAATAATCAGGAGCACACGGAGAAAAAACCATCATAATATTGGCAAGAATAATCAGGAGCACACGGAGAAAACCATCATAATATTGACAAGATTAATCAGAAGTACTCGGAGAAAACCACCACATGTTTTCCTTGATATCATAAAATTACAGGAAAAAAATATTTAAAAATAAAAATAAATTAATAAAAAAATAAAAAAAATAAAAAATTGCATAAACAGTTTCTGCTAGCTTGTAAACTTATCATTGTTGAGCAAAGATAGAGTTCTTGTACAAACCAGAAATTTATGCAATTTTTTATTTTTTTTATTTTTTTATTAATTTATTTTTATTTTTAAATATTTTTTTCCTGTAATTTTATGATATCAAGGAAAACATGTGGTGGTTTTCTCCGAGTACTTCTGATTAATCTTGTCAATATTATGATGGTTTTCTCCGTGTGCTCCTGATTATTCTTGCCAATATTATGATGGTTTTTTCTCCGTGTGCTCCTGATTATTAATGTCAATAATTTGATGGTTTTTCAAGTGTTCTTGCAATCATTCCTGTGGTTTCTTCAAGTGTTTCTGACTATTCTGAGGAACCACTCTGCATGGATTTTTTTTTGTCTATTGAGACATGTCATTTTAATTGGAGTTACATTTAATTCGATAATTTCTGCTACTAAATCAAAACTTGCAATATTTTTATCAGGTGGAATTGACAAATATCATTACTCAGTCAAATTAATATTACGCCATGAGACATATGTGGAGCACCAACATGCAAGACGAACTTCCTTTTCCTTGGAGTCTAGCGAAGCCATCCTTCTTTTGCGATCGTTAGTGAGCATCCCGCATCCCGCATAAAAGAACTAAATATTATTTACCTGCAAGCAACATGTAGCGACATCTGTTGTTGAAAAGCAGAACTACATGCATAAAGTACTTTTGCATGAGATAACCTAACTCTCACCACTGAGTGGTGCTATTGTAATCAGTTAGAGTCATGTAGTCTCGTAGCCATGTAGCCTCGTGTCCTGGAAGCTTCGTAGTCCTGTAGCCTCGCAGTCTCGTAACCCTGTGTTCTGGAAGCTTCGTAAACATGATGCATTGGAACCTCGTAGACCTGTAGCTACGTAACAAAGTATCCATGGAATCATATAACATAATGCTGTTGGAGCAGTGGGAGCAAAAGAGAAAATGCTGACGAAGACAGATGTGATAATTGGAGCCTTGTAGATGTGTAGCTTCGTAGTCAAGTAGCCTTGTACTATTATAACATAATGCTGCTGTAGCAGTTGGAGCCAAAGAGAAAATTCAGCCGAAGACAGATGCCGTAATTGGAGCCATGTAGACTTGTAGCTTCATAGTCAAGTAGCCTTGTACTATTATAACATAATCGAGGTGCAGATCGAAGAGATGCTGACGGGCGGAGTTGGAGTCAAAGAGAAAATTCAGACGAAGACAGATGCCGCAATTGGAGCCATGTAGACTTGTAGCTTCGTAGTCAAGTAGCCTTGTACTATTATAACATAATGCTGCCGAAGTAGTTGGAGCTTTGTACGCTTGAAGGTAGTTGGAGGAGTCTTGTACACTCGTAGAATTGTAGTCTCATAGTCTCTTAGAGTCGTAGCATTCTAACCAAATATCATTGGAGCTGATGAACCAAAAGGCCGTTGGAGACGATGACTGTTGGAGGCAATGACTGTTGGAGCCAATGACTGTTGGAGTCAATGACTGTTGGAGTCGATGGCTAATGGAAATATAAACTGTTGGATTCATAGACTGTTGGAGAGATTATATCCTAACTTATCATTGAAGATCGTATCCTACCAAGTTGAATGAACGAGAGAATGCGCCTCCTTTTCGTTAAATGAGCTTTCGTTTTATAGAATTTCCGTCCAAACGTGCTTCGTTTTCATTAAATGCTTGTCCTGCGCGAACGAGGCGTAGTCATTGTGTGTACATTACATATATATTTCGTACATTGCGTACATTGGGTGTACTTTGTGTAAATTGCGTGTACTCTGCGTGTACTGTGTGTCAATTGCGTGAATATTACGTGTTCGTTCCGTTTCCTGTGTGTACTGTGTGTACGTTCCGTTTCCTGTGTGTGTACTGTGTGTACGTTCCGTTTCCTGTGTGTACTGTGTGTACGTTCCGTTCCCTGTGTGTACTGTGTACGTTCCGTTTCCTGTGTGTACTGTGTGTACGTTCCGTTTCCTGTGTGTACTGTGTGTACGTTCCGTTTCCTGTGTGTACTGTGTGTACGTTCCGTTTCCTGTGTGTGTACTGTGTAATCATTATATTTATTGCGTGTAAATTGCATGTATTGCGCGTACATTGCGTGTTGGAGCTGTTGGAGCATTTGCAGCTTTATACACTTGAAGGTAGTTGGAGGAGTCTTGTACACTCGTAGAATTGTAGCCTCATGGTCTCTTAGACTCGTAGCATTCTAGCCAAATATCATTGGAGCTGATGAAGAAAAAGGCCGTTGGTGTCAATGACTGTTGGAGTCACTAGACTGATAGAATCAATAGACTGATGGAACCAATGAATATTGGAGCCAATGAATATTGGAGCCAATGACAAATGTGCGGCCTTTTCGATGATGGTGCTGCCTTTTTCGTTGTCAGTGCTTCCAAATGTGCTGCCTTTTCGTTGTCGGTGCTTCCAAGTGTGCTTCCTTTTTTTTTGATGGTGCTTCTATTTTTTTAATGTTGTTTTGACTCTAGTATTATAATAAATTGTTCTTGATTTGACTAGCGTATTATTCCATCCGGTGCATGTATATAAGCGAGTCCTAGACAGCAGGACGCTCAGTTTGTTTCTGACGACGGCGGTGTAGGGATCACCTAGTTTGTTTCTTCTGGTGCATAAGTCGTGTCAATTAGCTGTTCTTGAGACCTCGATGGCATCTTTACCGTCTTTAACGTCGAACTCGATGGAGGTTGTACCGTCGACTACGGGAACCTTGACTACAGCTACGATGGAGAAGGAGCAGATCCCGTTGGCAACGACGACGTCAACACTGGAGGAGATTTCAACAGATGTGATACCACCAAAAGAAGAGACTTTAATGCCGGTAGTGCTGACTGTACAGGAAACCTCGACGAACGCTGTTTCACCCTCGATGGAGACTTCAATGGATGGCGAATCGTCAACAACAACTAACGAACATCGATGTCGTTACTGTGACAAGATTTTCTCAAACGTCAGCAATGCTCGACGACACGAGAGGAGCGAATGTGCCAAGAACCTATATCGTAAAATGTTTGGCTGTATTAAGTGTCGCAAGCAATTTACAAGAAAAGATAATATGAAAACGCACATGAAGGCATGCAAAGGTCCTGCTGTGCGGCAGAAAGTAAAGGTTTCGTCGCAACAACGCTGCATCGATGCGCATAAGAGTATGCCTGGAAATGGTACTACTGTTGCAACGCCTGTATCTGGATCAGGTCTGACAGGCTCGTCTTCATCACCACGGTATCCTTGCAGCTACTGTGATACGACGTTCGCATTTTCCCATGATGCACGAAGACATGAGCGGAGCAAATGCACGAAGAATCCATCTCGCATGAAGTTTCGATGTGATGAGTGTCATGAATGGTTTACTCGAATTGATAATTTGCGACGACATGTGAAAAACTGTAAAGGTGAAGTCCGTGTGCCTACTGCTGAACTACCTGCAGAAATTTCGACTCCTCGGTTTAGGTTGAAGGCTCGTGAGCGTACAAGCAAGAAAACCGATGTGCAGCAACCGATTGGTATGGCGTGTGAACAGGAAAATAAATCTAAGACTGTGTTCGGAGCATTACAAGTGAATGATAATGGCTTCTACTTGGCGCAGTCTGCATTTCGTGGAACATTGAAGGACTACTATTATCTAAATACGTTCGGTGAGTCGAAGGACATTTGTACTTTTCTTCATGATATCAGACAGGACATAATCAATCAACTTACTGATGACGTAGCAACAAAAGGTCCATTAAAATATAACTTGTGGTTGGACTGTCTATATGGAAAGCCATGTCCGTTAGATGACAAAGTGAAGAAGTGTGCATTCAAGACATCGGCTGCAGTAATTTACAGTTCTAACGATGTGAAGCAAACTGTTAAAAACGGTATCCAGAAACTCTGTCAAGAAGAGGAGGACTATGTCTGTAAAGGTTCTGGCTGGACTCTGTCTAGTATAAACCGATTGGAGCTAAGAATTAGTCATTTCACACCGCTGCAGGGCTAAATATTTAAAAGATTGATGGCTTTCGCAAGTGATCCTGTAGTAGAATAGAAATTATGTAATAAATATTATGTTTGTAAAAGAACTTGCTGTGTTTAATTCCTCGAACCTGTTACTATTATGTTAAATTGATGTTATATTTAATTTTTTGCATCATCCTAGATCGAACCAAGTAACTATTCGATAGGTAAATTAATGATTGATTGATTTAATGAATTTTGGAATTTTTCCCGAATTTCTAGCTAAATAATTACGGATTTTCAAGATGGTGGCCAAATTTCAAGATGGCGGGTGTCACAGTAATAAATGATTACTGCACTCTAGCGGGTAAGAATCAAACTAACTAGGCGCCAGCGCACTCTCGCCGCCGATACAATGATGATGGTTTCCAGCATCGAAGACAAGATGGCGGACATGACGTCATGCTCACTGTCGATATATATGCTTTGAAAAAAGTGGTGGGAGTCAGTATGCCTGCAGCCACCATTGCGGAAGGAGCCTGTCGCCATTTTTAATTTTTTTGACCTCGTCGGGTTCGAACCGAGGACTCCGAACTCCGTGTCTAAAAGTACCTTTTTTAAATATTTTTTATTAAAATTTTATTAATTTAATTTTTTTATAAATTTTAAAAAAAATTTTCATTAAAATCGGATAATAAATAAAAAAGTTAAAGATGGCGGCCGTGTAACGGAAAATGCAACGATGACGTCATCATCCAATATGGCGGAAAACACATCACCGGAATTTTCTAGAACACAATGACGTCATCCAAAATGACGGATCCAAAATGGCCGCCGAGGTCAAGGTCAAGGTCAAAGGTCAAGGTCACATCCTGATAGAGGCTTAACTGAGGCTTGAGTTAAGGATGCTTAAGCCTCTATCAGGACATTTCTAGCCGTTGGGATTTTTGAGGAATAAAACGGGAAATTTTCCCTCGGATCGGGAATTTTTCCCTCGAAAACGGGAATTATTTTCTTAAAACGGGAAATTTTGAGTCATTTTGAGGAATTTTGAATCAATTTTGAGGAATTTTGAGTCAAAAATGGCCGCCGTGACGTCACAATCCAAGATGGCGGAAAGGACACACAGCACCACAGCCTGAAGCCACCTACGTTAATTTGTGGTGCTACGTTTTTTGGTTGGTTGGTTGGGTTGGATGTGGTGGTGTTTTGCATCCTCGTTGTTTGTGATGCTACGTTTTTTGGTTGGTTGGTTGGGTTGGATGTGGTGTTGTCTTGCACCTACGTTAATTTGTGGTGCTACGTTTTTTGGTTGGTTGGTTGGGATGGAAGTGTTGGTGTTTTGCATCCTCGTTGTTTGTGATGCTTCGTTTTTTTGGTTGGTTGGTTGGGTTGGAAGTGGTGGTGTTTTGCATCCTCGTTGTTTGCGATGCTACGTTTTTTGGTTGGTTGGTTGGGTTGGAAGTGGTGGTTTTATGCACCTACGTTAATTTGTGGTGCTACGTTTTTTGGTTGGTTGGTTGGGTTGGAAGTGGTGGTGTTTTGCATCCTCGTTGTTTGCGATGCTACGTTTTTTGGTTGGTTGGTTGGGTTGGAAGTGATGGTTTTATGCACCTACATTTATTTGTGATGCTACGTTTTTTGGTTGGTTGGTTGGGATGGAAGTGATGGTTTTATGCATCCTCGTTGTTTGTGATGCTACGTTTTTTTGGTTGGTTGGTTGGGATGGAAGTGGTGGTGTTTTTCATCCTCGTTGTTTGCGATGCTATGTTTTTTGGTTGGTTGGTTGGGATGGAAGTGGTGGTTTTATGCACCTACGATAATTTGTGGTGCTACGTTTTTTGGTTGGTTGGTTGGGATGGAAGTGGTGGTTTTTTGCATCCTCATTGTTTGCGATGCTACGTTTTTTGGTTGGTTGGTTGGGATGGAAGTGGTGGTTTTATGCATCCTCATTGTTTGTGATGCAACGATTTTTGGTTGGTTGGTTGGGTTGGATGTGGTGGTTTTATGCACCTACGTTAATTTGTGGTGCTACGTTTTTTGGTTGGTTGGTTGGGTTGAAAGTGGTGGTTTTATGCACCTACGATAATTTGTGGTGCTACGTTTTTTGGTTGGTTGTTTGGGTTGGAAGTGTTGGTTTTTTGCATCCTCGTTGTTTGTGATGCTACGTTTTTTTGGTTGGTTGGTTGGGATGGAAGTGGTGGTTTTTTGCATCCTCGTTGTTTGCGATGCTACGTTTTTTTGGTTGGTTGGTTGGGTTGGAAGTGGTGGTGTTTTGCATCCTTGTTGATTGTGATGCAACGTTTTTTGTTTGGTTGGTTGGGATGGAAGTGGTGGTGTTTTGCATCCTTGTTGATTGTGATGCTACGTTTTTTGGTTGGTTGGTTGGGATGGAAGTGGTGGTGTCTTGCACCTACGTAGTTTTTGGTGCTATTCATATATTTTTTTACACTGATGTGTTTTTACACCGATGCGTTTTATGTGTTTATATGCGATTTTATGCGCGCCTGGTGTCTAAAGGTGTTTCGAAATAAACACTATGGATGTTAAAACCGATTTGGTTAAGCAACTGCATGATGTCATCGAGGCCATTCGCGCGAAATACCTGCTTGCCAAGCAGCACAGATTAAGCGACGAGGTTCGAAGAGAGGAAAAATTGAAACCCTTGAGTGCCCGACTGGATAGTTTCATATCCAGGCGAGGGGTCGTCGAAAACGAGAAACCAACAAAAATTGAAATAAAAGAAGAGCCGCAAACTACGTCCACGGGCAAACGAAAGCGGAGTCCACAATTAACAGATACTTCCATCGTTTCTACTAGCGAAGACGACGTTCATTCAGGTCGAATTCTTAGGAAGAAACCTCGAAACAAAAAAAGTTTCGAAGTCGGTCCTCTCGCCAGCGAATACCTAGCCTCATCTGTGCCACGAAACAACGACGCGACGTATGGTGTGCATAAACGAGGTACTAAGTGGGTTCTTGGTTCGAAGGAAGTTCATTTCGTGTCCGACGATAATATTGAATGTGGAAAAGAGGTCATAAAACTTACTCGCGGATTATGTGAACTTTTGTTTCGTAAAAAACCGCGACGGTATTCTGAGATGGATTTGCGAAAATATAGAAGATTGCTAGAAGCTTCCAACGCTGTTTATGCAAAAAATGACCCGAAATCGGGTCGATTCAAAGATTATGAACATGTGAAATATCCTTTGATAGCTAGCCTTTTTTTAGATGTGGAAGGGTCCGGACTGTATAAACTCGACACGAATAGCAAAATTGATTTCCAGTTTTGGGACGACCCTAATGAATTAGTTGATCGTCTTAGACTGCTCCAGGCATCTCAGAGTGTGGGAAATAACGCACACAACAACGAAATCGTTTCCATTATAGAAGAATTACGGGAAGCTGGATACATACGATGAGTCGATCTGGTATTGCGCGCGAACTACACGCGCCTGCGAGACGTAATTATCCGCGACGAAAAATCAAGATTAAAGGATTGGACAATAATTGGCAGTCTGATCTGCTCGAAATGTGCGAATATTCACGTGTGAACAAGGGCTACAGGTACGTTCTCATAGTCATAGACACTTATTCAAAGTACCTGTGGGCTAGACCCTTAAAACGGAAAACTGCTGTGGAAGTTACGAGTGCTATGGCGGATATTTTGAAACAGAAACGAAGACCTTCGTTACTTCAGACGGACGACGGGAAAGAATTCTTCAATGCATCATTCAAGACATTGATGAAAAAGTTTGACATCAATCACTACTCTACGTTTAGCGGTGTCAAAGCGTCAATGGCGGAACGAGTGATTCGTACGATGAAGAATAAACTGTATAGGAATTTTACAGCGAACGGGAATTACAAGTGGCTGAATTTACTTCCTAAACTTGTGCGGGAATACAATTCTACAGTGCATTCCACAACGAAATTAAAGCCGAAGGACGTAAAGGACAATCGACTGCTTCGAACTGTGTACTCCAAGACGAATATACTCGATTCTCGAAAGAAGAAAGCGAATATCGGCGACATTGTGCGAATTTCGAAGAATCGCGGAATTTTTCACAGACCTTACAAAGGGAATTGGACTGGTGAACTTTTTCGTGTATGTAGAATAAAAAATACGTATCCACGTACTTATTTTCTCGAGGATCTGAAGGGTAAACGTATAACAGGGGCGTTTTATGGAGAAGAGATTATGAAAACTAAATTTTCAGATACTTTTCTCGTTGAGAAAGTGTTAAAACGCAAAAGAGGTAGGGCCTTGATACGCTGGTTGCATCATGGACCAGAGTTTGACTCGTGGATTGATGAAAAAGATATATTGAAACATTAAAAAAATTTGTTTTGTGTAAATAAAATTTATGTGTAATAGTTTGATAATATTTTTTTTTGTAACTACAATTTGTGTGTAAATTAAATTTACGTGGAAATGTAATTTGAGTTTTTTTTAAATGTAAATTGCGTGCATGCTCGGAGCGGTGTCCTCTGCGCGGCGCTCTCTGCCGCGTCCAACGGAGGAATGAAGGTAGATTTCCCCCTCCATGCGGCCCTGGCGGAGGCGGGGCTTGGCGTCCTGATGTTGCATATTGCTGGCGGCGGATGTGAGCGCTTGCAAATTTTTTTTTGTTCTCACCTCCCCTGCCACACTCCCACCTCGTGCTGGTACCTCGTCAAGGTCGAGCGATCTCTCGCCGCCTCTGTGCTGGCTTTTTGGAAAATTATTCAGTGTCTAATCTGAAAGATTTTTTATTAAACTTGGAATATTGAAATTTTTTTTTTTATAAATGTAGACAATTTTTATTTTAAATATCACTTTTTTATACATGTAACGCATTATTATTTTAAATATCAATTTTTTTATAAATGCAACACATTAGTGTTATTTCAAGTATCAGCTTTTTTTTTATAAATGTAAATAACTTTTAAGTTGTAAATTTTTCCCTGCTACTTTTTTTTATAACAAATAGTATTTAACGTGAATTAAGGATATTTAATATTTTTTTTAAAACTTTAATTTAGTATAGTGATGGGGGATTAATATAACATACACACATAAATTGGATTTATTTTATTTCCAGCAATTCCCAGACCGGTATCTGATGATTACAGAGGACACATTACAATGATGAAGTGTAGTTCATTACATATAGTTCTGATTGCATATTTTCTTTATAATCTCTCACACACCACATATAAATTTTTATGGGCGATAAAAAAAAATATAACACGTAGTTTTAAATCACTAATGGTGATTATGGTTAGTTGGTTCACACTTGATTCAAATAATAGTTTTGATATAGCTACGGAACAATAACTGACGCAACAGGAGTAACAAAACTTGAGCACTGTAAATATTTCACGCTATACTTGTCGTCACGCAGATCACTGTTCTTCTGTGGACTCTGGTATGGAGCGATGGCTATCCGTACACTTCGACACGGGATGATGATGAGGTAGCGATGACAGCGGTGTAGACATTGCAGAACTTGACATTCGGCGTGATGCAATTGATGATAGTGTCGTTAATGGTCTCGACGGTGTGGGAGATGACAAAGATGGAGATCTGTCACGAGATGTATCAGGCTCTCGGGCAGCACCAGCAATGGTTGTGTGGGACGATGTCGCCTCACGTGATGGTTCATGGTTCACGAACTGACGAGAGGCCGCCTCTCCAAACACTTGACGGGCAGACTCTACTGGTGAGGGGTCACGTTCGGGGGATCGACCCCATGGCTCGTCTCGCGACCAGCGACGTCCCTGTCGTCTGCAGCACTCGATGTCATACCAGTTGTGAAGGTATGTTTCCTCGTCTTCTTCGTCGCTCATATCGTCCATTCGTATGCACGTAGAGGACTCCAGAATCCATGGGTCGTCGATTAATTTTTTCGATGACATGTTAGCTGTTACAAGGACCACGATGCTGTCAATGAGGAGACGAACTGCAAGTAACTGAAGGCTTCCCGGGCTCGACAATGGCTGTATTTATACTATAAAAAAAAAATTAGGGGTGGAGGAGGGTAGGGGAGGGAGAGAGATGGAGGGTGGGGTGGGAGAACAGCAGCAGTAGTTTTTTTACAATAAAATAAATTTAAAAAAAAAATTTGGGGGGGGGGTGGTTTGGATGGAGGGGGGGGAAGATATATGTGCTATGAAAAAAAGTGGTGGGGGTAAGTCAGTCTGCCTACAGCCACCGCGGGGGAAGGAGCCTGTCGCCATTTTTAATTTTTTTTGACCTCGTCGGGTTCGAACCGAGGACTCCGAACTCCGTGTCTAAAAAGTACAATTTTTAAAAAAAAATATATTAAAATTTTATTAATTGATTTTTTTGAAAAATTTTAAAATTTTTTTCATTAAAATCGGATAATATATAAAAAATTTCAAGATGGCGGACGTAACGGAAATTGCAACGGTGACGTCATAATCCAAAATGGCGGAAATCAAAATGGTGGAAAGTTCGAGAAAACAAAATGACGTCATCCAAGATGGCGGATCCAAGATGGCGGATCCAAAATGGCCGCCGGGGTCAAGGTCAAGGTCAAAGGTCAAGTTCAAGGTCATCCAAGATGGCCGCCGTGACGTCACAATCCAAGATGGCGGTCGGCACCACAGGCACCACAGCCAGAAGCCAGTCCCAGAAGCCCCATTTATATACTACTTCCATTGCGAAAGCAATTACATAATATGTATTTTTTTAATGGTGAGAAATCACTTTATCTACGACTTCACTGTAGGAAATATAGTTTTTAAGAAATATTTCTTAAGTCTTGAAATACGTTAACAAAACAATATGAAAATTTTAACCCCTAGAGATATTTACATCGCGAAGACATGCAGATCAGAAAAACAAATTGTACACTGTGGGAGTGCGATTATAATGCGTGTGTCATCGTAATAACAAAGAAACAATTGAAATGCAGCTATAAACGAATGGAACGCACTTTCACAATGTCATTTTAATCTTAAAGTAAAGGTTAAATTACAGTTACATAAATGGAGAACATTTTCACTTGCGGCCGCACTTCCTGTATGTATGCAAGTATTTAGTGATGATTTAATGTTTCTTAACTGTTATTGACTGAAGAAAAAAATATTTTGCATTGATATAGTTATTTAATATAAATAATTATTGTTAAAACTTTTTTGACCTGAAAGTGACAACGCTAAACAACGCGCTTCCTTATGATGGTTTAATTATATTTTAATCGAATTCATACTAGAATTAATTAAGTTACTTTACATTAATTGGTTTATTCTTGTGTAAAAAATTAAGAATGTGTTTTTTTCGTTTTAAAGTGAGAAAACATTACACTCACTTTGTCTAATTTTTATTACAGCTAAAATTATCGCGTGTTTGAAAGCATGAACCTTGCAACCCCACCAAAAACCGTCTTTACAAGTGAATGACAGCTTAAGGTGTCAGTACCTTTCAATTTTCTTACAACAATGCGTTCGTTATCAGTTAGACTTGTAAAATACAATTTTTTCTTTAAAGCTGATCTCTACTCAGAGCAAGGCTCTGTCATTAAGTTATTAAACTATAAAATTACTAACATTTAGGCCATGAGTTCTGGATCAAAATGATGCAGCAGTTATGTTTTCAAGGAAGCAGTCTAGCTGTGTTAGTCAATCTAAGGTATGTGAAGTAATCACGTATAGGCAGAGGCCAGAAAATTTCGCTGATATGTTTCGCGATAGTCTAGAAACGAAATACATAAAACATTTTGTTGGGTCTGCTAATGGATCACAGTTTACTTGACACTCTGTGGGCCAGTAAGAAACCCTCAGCCAGAGAAATGATGAATCAGAGATCTCAATACACCAGGTAATGAACAGATGACATTTTCTCCAGTTTGCAGAGATCTGCGGTGTCTATCCTGGAGTTTGATGTGCACGCGAATTTCTCCCGTCCCTACGGGCAAGTTGATAGTAAAATATCTATCTAGTTATTGTAAATCTTCCAGGTGCTGGCCAAAAGCATGGCTGGCAGGGAATGAACATCTCGAGGAACTGCTCAATGATTCGCCTGCACTGGGGGGTGGAGAGTCTCTTTGTGAGGAAACCATCCCCAGTGCAGAAGATCGGGTGTGAAGCCACGAGCTTTTGAGCACGAATACGAGCTGGACAATATTCCGCGAGACCATTTACCCTTAGTATGCGTGTGGCGTGTGAGAATAATTACGATACGTTCTTTAAATGATTCATGCAACGGGGAATTTTGATTTAATGCAATTTCTTGTATATACACCATTGCAGTTTTGCACTGTTTTTCACGAGAAAGATTAAAAAATGCACACAATATATGTTTATCTCCATTGTTGTATTTGCTGTATTTGCTGCATTTGCTGCATTTGCTGCATTGTCCAGGTTTTGTTGTCTGTATGCAATTACTGTTGTTTTTGAAACTGTCTCGTCGTTGTTAGCACACTGTGTTCTTATGTGCTGTTATTTTTTTAATGACTAAATTTCATGCACGGAGTTCTTATGCTGTTTGATATTTAAGTTTGAATGTTTTCGCATGTGTTGTCGTCATGCTGTCCACAAGAACCTTTTTAAGTTCATCGTTTGGTTTATCTGTTTGACGTCAGCTGATTTAGGCTAGTTTCAGTGAGTTCATGTTTTCTTTTTTTATTTCTTATTTAGGATTTATGAAGTTTTCCCAAGACAAACATTGCAAAACTGCAATTTCGTATGTCCAAGAAAACTGTGTTAAATCTATCCCTCTTACGTAGGGTCATTCATTTCATTTTTCGTAAAAAAAATTAAATCTGAGCGCCCATTAGATTATGCTTGCATTAGTAACTGTTCCCTTGTGATTGGCGGCCGTCTGCGAGAGAAGCCACTGATTGGCCTATTTAGCCGGGCCAGCCAGAACGCGTGTGTTTCCAGGCGGGATGCTTGTGATTCGTGTATAGATAGCAGACATGTATGTACTTGGCATAAATTCAGCCAACCACTAAAGTATTAAAGTATATTTGGGTACAAATAATTTCATTTGTACTGTATCAAGTCATTTTGTTTGATGAATAAGGTTTAGAATCATTTAGGTTATGTGGTTTTATTTCATTTCCAAATGATACTTTTCTGATTATTTCGTTTATTTCACATTGATATGTACAGATAGGTAACGTTTCCATACATTTCAGTTTTTGCTTTGATTTATTTCGTTACAACTAAAACATTCGTATCATTGAAACTCGATTCAAATAAAGACTTTAATTTCATTTCAATTGGATTTTTTTGATGCTGTTTCATGTAATTTTCTTCATTTATTTATTCAATTACAATGCTAAAAAGTTTCAACACACAGCTGGTCTGGAAATATTTTCGCGAAAAATACATGGCCCTAACTATACGGCAATTACAGTGGTTTGATAAAAATGAGTAGTAATTCTTGATACGATATCTTTCTTTAAAAAACTAGTCATATATTTTGTCAAAGATTTTAGATATTTTCATAATGTTTGTAATTATTTCTAGAGTAGAATAATATGTGATAAAGACTAGAAGTTAAAAACTTTTTTGTATCGAAATATTTTAATACCTATTAACTGCCACTGTTTCCTATTAAAATTAACCACTATCATTTTCAACTACTGATTGATATTTCTTCACAGGTACAGCACAAAAATTTTGAATTTTAGGCCTATACAACTCATTTCTAAAATCATTTATCAGTTTTACCATTAGATATAAGAGTGACATGAAAGAAATTTTCCCATTTATGTTGTTAGGAACACAAATCTGACAAACTTGTGGATCCTGGAACACCTTTGTTCGAACGTCCTCCTTTATAGAAGCGGCTCCAACAGTTTTACTCTACGCGCCACACCCGAGAATAATTAACCACTCGCATTCCAGCACACTAACAAGCCTCTAATTCTTACCAACATGACATTAAAACACGCCATCTAGGGTCGATCTGACTGTTGGGGGGCGTGTCCTTCCGTCCCTCTGTCGAACACTGAGACGTAACTTCCTGTTAGCATTACACTACACAGCGGCGCGCACACAGACCCGTGCGCCAGACTAGACCCGCCCGTTCGTACGAGTGGTTCTAGAAAAGTGTGGTGTGCTTCTTGAAATACAGTATGTCCATGAAAGAATATTCAAGTTTTAATTGTACTTATGTTATAACAGTTTAACTCAGACTATTTACAACACTGCTTACATCAACTTTAAGGTAAACTAACCTAGTTTTCTTTTTAATGTTAAATATGTGCACACATCCAACCTAAAGTCTAATACTTCACACACATTGGAAGATATATTTTCTTCAATTCTGTCTCTCAACTTTAAGAAATCATTAGGTAGTGGTGGAACACAGACATTATCTTTCATAAAGCTCAAAAGGAAAAAAAAATCGCATAAATTTATGTCAGGTGAACGTGAAGACCAGCGAAAAAGAACTCTGTCGTCTCGACCAATACGACCAATTCAAAGGTCAAGGACTTCGACGTTCAGCCACTCTCGTATAAAGAGATTCCAATGGGGAGGGATTCCATTCTGTTGTCAAATCAAGTTTACAGAATCACTTTCCATTAATTGGGGGAAAACCATTAATTCGCGCTGCAAGCGAGAAAACAACAAAGACGTATTCGTGCATGCACCTATCTAAGACTGTTTTGAGATGCTCTTCAATTGTGACTTTGAACCAACACTCAAGAACGCTTACAGTTGATATTAAATTTCACAAATGGGACATTATTTAAGTAGCTTTGCTTCTGTGTTGTAGCTGTGTCCTTGGCAAATAATTCACCGACGTTTCGATCGACATTGCAGTCACCATCATCAGGGAGCAGTTACGTACTGAGATTCTTACCAGTTATCCAGTCTTTATATACTCACGCCTGAAGGTTAAGGTGCTTCCTGATTGGCTGCAGCTGTGGGCCAATCAGAAACCTTCCTTTCTTCTAGTCGGCTGGGCTGTTTTTCCGATCAGGGGCGATCTGTCTGATGTTGGATGTTGAGCTACGTTTTGAGGATTTATAAATAGTGAGTTACATATTTTGCTTAATTTGTAGCCATCTTCTCTATTAATGTTTGCTGGGTGTTTTATTTCTTCTACTAATTCTCGAGTGCATCTTTTCTTGTTGTGTCGGATGTTGGATATGGAGTGGAATTGGTAGAAATCAATCAATCATTAGAGACCGGAAAAATTCGCGGATTCCTTTCGAGACAGACTGGAATCCAAACTCTTTTAGCTTAATGCTGCGTCAGTGATTGGACCGCAATTTACCTGAAGGACTCTGAGCCAATGGCAAACACTCAACAAAAGAAGTATCGAATCATAAGAAGCGCATTAAACAGGTGTCCCGAGTCGGTAGCCAATGACCAGGTGATAGTTGCCCGAGTACGTAGAGAATCGTGGAGTCTATCCTATTAGTCATTGAAACCGCGAATTTTTCCAGTCCCTATCAATCATTAGTTTACGGACATGCTGTACAGTGCAAAGAGTGAGTAGCAGAGACTTCGGTTTCTGGTCTCGCGTCAGACCGAGTTGCCCCGAGGGCAGTATCCTCCAGAGACCAGGTCGACGGGACGAAGGAAGAACCTGAAGAATGTTGCGGTAGGTCGCCATGGGGCAGGGAAGGACAGAGGGCGCCGCTCTTCGTGCTTCTCGACAAACTCTTTCCGAATCCCAACGGCAATAAATTTCCCTCCGGCCACGCTGTTTGCTCGATGTGGTGCCCCGAGCTGGTGACCAGAAAAGGAATGTCATGGAATGGAGGAGGAGGAGGGGGTTGAATCGGGGTCAGTTTTTGCCCCGGCTCGCCAACGACCCGGGGTCACGCACCCGTCGACATGAACCCTTCCCTCAGGGCGAAGGAGAGACTTTCTCCCGCAGACAAAGAAACAAGGGGAAAGTTGGAGCCTAGGACCGGGTCGCAACTAAACTCGGAGGGAAATTAGACGAGTTTCCCGAACTTCACCCGTTGTTCTGCTAACAACCCGGCCGCAGCGCTCGGCGTTTATTGATGACACGTCTGTTGCATTCGCCACGGGAGAAGACACTTGACTCTCGCTCGCTTAACAAAACAAACTTTACACCCCTACAGGATGAAAATTCTTTATTTCCGTTGAATAATTTAGTTCCATTTTAGAAACCCTGCAAAAACAACACCGCTCACAAAATATGTTGATACCATTCGTCCTACATTTTTTTTTCCTTTATCAAGGCAAAATATTTGAAATTTTTTAGAATGGTTGTTATTTCATACCTGTTGATTTTAGTCCGTAAATTATTTTATTGGCCTTCTCCGTGTATTCCTGGTTATTTCTGTGAAAAGAATCTGTGCAAGCAATTTTATATGACACGTGCAATTCATTTCAGAGTTTCGTTTCATTACACTAATAATCCACAACGATTTTTTTTTAATTTTTAAGTTGGTAGAATGGCCACGAAAATCTAATCGTACGGCAGACCGCTTACGTGCTAGTAACATATTGAAAATCAAAGTACGGTTATGTGAAAAAAAATGTGATTGAGTATTTCAGTATTCGCCAGTGATGTGTACCTACACATCAAGTCTCGGAAACGGGCAAACTCATGTATTCTCAAGTTGTTAATGATGCAAATAAACTTATAATACTAAATACGGACACGAAATTGAACATAGAATTCTTTAAAATAATACTCAGCGTGATAAATAAGGTATTAAGAAAATATTCACTTATCAAATACCAAGAATTCTGGATGCAAATCACACACACACACTTTCTGCGCTCGCCGCTAGAATTCACTGCCTGAATCATAAACGTTGCTTTCCACCATCAAACGCAGATAGCAGTTAGGGATGAGCGATGTTGTTATTTTCCAATACCAGTAACGGAAGTAATATGGTTTCTATTTAAAAACTGTTTATTTATATCGATAAAATTATCACTTGTTAGGCATAAAGGTCTGTTTTGAATCATTTACTGTTCAAATTGCAAAGAGCGACTAAAAAATCATTACACCCACCAAAAGTATAGCGTAATTTTAACACTGGCATTGTAAAATAATTTTTTTTTTCTTCCAAAACAAATTAATATTTTGTCGCCGATGCAGATGCAATTATATATTCTGACCAAGCACTTTATTTATTTCCAAAATACGAAGACATTTCTGCTGACTGAATGAATGACACTTTTTTTTAGGTTGAGCTCATAGTCCGCTATTAGCCTATTATTAAAACACTGCCCCACTGGCTCTCAAATTCACTAAACAGTCAATGCTACAAAGTTTCCGCATACTGATAAAAGTTATGATCCTATGCCTTTTCTAATATATTAACCTGAAACATTTTAAAACAAATATTTTAACACAGAGTGGGCCTATAGCTGAACATTTGTTTTTGTTCAAACGACTTAAATCAGTCTGTAAATACCTCCTACCAACAAACTTTAACCTAATTGAGCTGGTTCAACATTGTATCACATTATAATAATATAATGCTATTAAAAAGTAAAAATAACTCCGGTGGCGAGATTACCAAGGTAATGATTGTAATGCCAGTTTTATTAGGTGTTTTACAACTTTAGATTACTTTTTACCATGACTATTTTAGTTTGACAAATATATTTCAGGGTAGTTTCGCTATCATGAAGTTTCATTTGGCACACCAATACATTTGGCACATCCCCTAATTATTACTAAAAATTATAATATGGACAGAAAATAGGTAAAAAGTGTAAAATAGCATGAAAATATTTTAATATTTACCAATAATTTACAGTTTAAATATATTGGTTAGGTTAGGTAATGTACATTAAAAATACTATAGATTTGTGTAAACTCTAGGTTAAATTGGATTAGCTATGTTTAAAATATTATAAACGTGTGAACCATTGATTACGTACGTTTCATATTTTAGTTACCATAAAGCTGTAATTTCAACATTAGTGTAAATATAGGGAAATAAATTTTAAAAAAATTAACAGATATTTGGGCTATAATGTTTTTATTTTTATCCTATAAATACTTTCCTTAAATCCTATTATTATAAGTTTTATATAAAATTGCCTTCATTTTCTCTACCCCTACCGTTTCATCCCTTACAAATATAGGTAGTCGTGGTTTAAACTGCCAAAGAAGTTTCACTTCTCTTGCGTGTGGATACACTTTTTTAGTATTTTGCAAAAAATAAACTTTTTGAATCGTTTTTCAAAAGAGTAAATTAATAAACAATTTCATAAGTTTAACACAGAAAAAAATTGGATTTATTCTCGTATAAACAGTGCGGTAAAGTAATTTGCAACTATGCTGATGCAAATACTTTTGGACTAGGTAAATGGTTTTAAAATATTTTATGGATTGTTTAGAAACCTAAAAGGGTCATTGAATTGCAGTTGTTACTATCACATTAAAAAATTAACTTTTCACACAAGAAAAGCCTATTTTATCCACCAACAAAACAATTTTCTGTACAATTGGATTATAGATAAAGTTCTACACATTTTATAACACATTACTATTAAATTTACAAAATAAGTGTTTCATCTCCATGTTTACCTAAGATCAGAAAACTATAGGTACAGGATGATTTGTAGAGGGTTAGACAAACTGAACGGGCGTGTTGGTGGACTCACGTAGAAAATATGTATTAAGCGAAAAGTCCTTAGGGTTTCAATATTTTTGTTATAATTTGTTAATATTTCTTAGATTTTACCGAAATTTGGCCTCAAAACCCGTTATAGTAGTTTTCGCGTGTTTTTGATTTTAAAGATTTATGTATGTTTTATCTCTGATGCATCTTTCGTCCTTGCAAGACAGTGTTAGATGAAAAGAACGACTAAAGTGTCAGTTCTGAACTCATAAAATTAGAAAAATGGAAACAAATAATAAATGGTCAACTTCAACTTAATTTAAAAAAAAAATGGCGTGGAGGAAGTTCAAAAGTTTTAACAAATTCTCTAGGTATTTTTTATTACAACGGTGTACTAAATTGGCATAAAACTATATCAGCTTGTGTGAAAAATAATACTTAAGGGTATAATTTAGTAAAATTACTAACGATTTTTTTTTAAAATTTGTTTATCAAAAAGTTACGAATCTGACTCAAATATTGCATCCTAATTTCCAATACAATAACAGCATAGTTTTTTTAATGACTTCCAGATTTTAGTTAAATGAATGATTATTTTTATTCTTTGTTTTATTGTTAAAATAAACAATTTAGCCAAGTATATTAAATTTGCCTACTAGGTACATAGGTATTTCTATAAGAAAAGTAAATGTTTAATATGAAGTAAAGGTGTACCTTTATTTAATAAAGGCAAAGGGGAGCGTTCGATATATATATATATTTGTTTCTTTATAAACGTCTTAAAAGTTGTTGCTTTTAAATAGAAACATAATATTTTACGGATTTGTGAATATTTTCTGTTTTTAATTAATGTTAGTTTTATTGAAAACAGAGTTTTCAACACTGTTGCAGATTATTGTAGCAGTAAATTCCAAAGAATTTGCCAATAATATCAAATAATGGGTATTTTAGTTTATTCTCGAACTGTAAGTAAATTAACGCTCTGGGAGAAGTTATATAAATTTAATTGAACATTGCTGCAGCCTGTCTACAGGTAAGAACTAAGTAATGAAGACAAATCAGCAATAAAACCCTGAGTGATAAATCAACAGTATTTTGTACATAGACCTACATGTGGCTTGTTTGGCTTTGTAAGATGTCACTTGTAGGCAATCACCAATTTTAATTAAGCAAATGGACATAATTGTTATAGATGTGGGAGAAATGTTCAAAGAAGATGCACCGGATGACGGGTGTTTGTGCGTGGTTTTATAATGTGGCAGTCCCAGGCCGGACAAATGTTCAACACTTGCACACACTTACACGCTTATCTGCAGTAGTTTCATGTATGGGAATATCCACCCCTTCCCACACTCCAACTTAAGACAAAAAATATCTCTTCAGTCTTATCGCGTGTCGACTGGATGTCGTCGTCTAGACGCCTCGGAGCGTGTCTTGGAACTGACGCCGCCTGTCTGGGCTTCGCCTGACAGTTCTCAGGCAATGAGTGCTCACAGTTCTCAGGCAATGCAAGCTCGTAGCTGACGGGAAACAACCACGTGACTCGACTTTCAAATCTGCTCCTTTTTTCCGGTCAAAGTTTAAACATGGGTGTTTGCTTCCTCTATTCTTACTTATGGTATTAAATAATTTATAAGAATAAACCTGCAGTAATTTGTAATAAAATATTTAGGTATATAACTTCTCCTGGAGCTTCAATTTACTTAAAATTCGATAACAAACTAAAAATACGTATAATTTGATATTATTGGCATATTCTTCGTAGTTTACAGCTACAATAATCTGCTACAGTGTTGAAAACTATTTTCGATGTAACTTACATAAAAAATAATTATTCATAACTCTGTAAACTATGTTTCCGTTGTAGGTACGTATGTACCTAGAAGTCTTTATAAAGAAACAAATTGAATCCACCGCTCCTTTATTTTCTGATAGGACATACCGATAATGAACTCCACACACTTGGACACAAATGAGTCGGTGTGTTTGGTCCACTGGCTGCTGCCACACTATCTTCCAGCCAGACTGAATACTATTGGGTCGTTTGAATTTTGTAATTTACCTACAGTTATAGCAGATGTTAAAAGATTTTAGTTAAAGAAAATCGACAAACTGATTTGAAACTGTGAAATTTTAATATTTCATTAAAGCGACGTTTTAAAAAAATTTTTTTAGCCACAGTAAATGATTTGTTACGACATATATATATATATATATATATATATATATATATAGACATTTCAACCACTGCAAAAGTTACCATAGTGCAAAAATTTATAAGTAGACTACTGGTGGTAAAATAAGGTTTGTATTGACGTATTCACATCGCAGCAATTTCTGATGAAATAAAGTAATTATTTAGGCGTATAATTTGTTTAATGATAATCTGAGAATAACACTATGCTGCGAACCTACAAACCGTAATTTATGACTTCAGTTTAGTTAGCGAAATTAGGTTTCCTGTCATTTAAGCTCCGTCTGACCCGCATACGTTTTCAACATAGGCTATATTCACTTAGTGCAATGTCATGGGTGTAAACATCTCGCAATGATAATTACGAACACTAAGTATACTATATCTTTAGTTACATAAAAAACATAGAATTCGTGGTACTTTGCTTAGTGGTGTCGTTTAGTAAAATTATTTAATACTGAACGATCGTTACGACTAATCTCTCAGGTTAAAAATGAAGATAGAAATTAGGGTTTGCAGGTGCACAGATTATCTTTACAATAGATTTATAGGACTTAAGATTTTTACTTTATTTCGACAGTAATTTTTTCATTATGATAAAAAGAATGCAAGCTTTATTTTACTACCACTATGTATTTTTGCATCAAGGTAATTAGACTTTTATTCCTAACTAGATTTAAATCATTAGCAAATTATGTTGTCTTGTGTTGTCAGCACACACATAAGTAGCTACATGTAAAAAATAGGCATAAGTGTTTAGAAGAAAAAAATTCGTACTTCCAGTACAAACATTTTAAGATTTTTTTCTTTTTACTAAAATCTAAGTCAATCTCAGCAGTATAAGACAGATATTTTTGTTTGTGGAAATTATTATTTTTTAATTTGCGCGTAAATCTTTTTCAAAATAATTATTTTCTATCAGTCTATATGACACGGTCACAATTCTCCTGAACACCTTTGCGTTTAGGCCTACATCTTTCAGCAAAGCTTCATACAACTGGCTGGTATATCTAAGTTATACACGGATTTGTTTCTCGCCTTGTTACATAAACAACTCACGATAACTATTGGGTATTAACTATCACAGCACGTACCGTAATTGCCTCGTTAGCATATAAACAGTTCAACCTCCTTCCACTAGCGCTGTCTACGGCCACAACGTCATCACCAGCTACGCACCTAATAGATCAATTTTTATTAACCACCCCCACCGCTCACTCTAAATGAAAACTCCGACAACAATCCCGATATCGAATTTATTTTTTTTGCCTTACTGGATTACGTTGTAGTGTAGGCATCAGGCCTATTTCAAATTAAATTTATTTTTAATGTGCATACCGGAAAATCATTTATTGATATGTACCTAAGTAGTTTTAACGGAAAAAATAACCCTGACGTTATACGTTAACAATGGGGATAATAGGATCGGTGTTTTGTCGCAGCCAAGATTTGTTTAGCAGGAATTCATTTGACGCAAATGGGCTTATTTTATGCTTATCTACAATAAAATAATTCTGAACAGAAAACAAAACCTTTTGTTAGTGGAAAGAGAAATTTGGTAATAATTTGCAATTTTGTGATCAAAACACGAATTTTTTTTTTCCTTAGTTTTTTTTACGAAATATTTCAAGGTGCTTCAATTATTTCTGTGATGGTTAAGGCCATGTAAATTACTTTGTAAAAAATTAATACATTAATTAACATGAGAGTAGTATACATAGCTATTAGAGAAACAGGAGAATTATTGTGAAAAATTGCTTACGTTCGTGATGACCCAGTGTTCTTACGCATGGTTATACTGTATATTGTTATATAGGCAATATTGCTATGGGTTTATATGCCACAGTCATCCAACTGTCCTATTAGATTACATCCACATGGTTTTACAGCGTAGTTAGTTCAATCAAAACAGGGGTTTGATGTATATAGAGCTTATGTAAACATTTTTTACCTCTATACCTATACCTAGATGCTATTTATATAGCCTTAGACCAAATATTCTCTGTCTGGTCCAACAGAAAGAAATATAGATATAGGTATAAATATAGGTATATAGGATAGGTAAAGCTCTACAAATTAATGTGATTTTCGTGATTATCAAAACTAACAAGAGGACTACTTGTTTACACTTAGAAAAAAAAGCTACTTTTTTGTAATATAAACTTAATTTTGATACAGGCGTTTAACGAGGAAACACACAAAATTATATAATATTTAAAGATGATTTTTATTTGCTTATAGCCTATATTATTTCATAACTCTTGAGTATTATTATTATTATCATCATAGCTTTTAAACAAAAATTTTATTCTGTCATCATCTTGGCTAAATGATGCTCTGTGCCAAAATTTATTAAAGTGGAAAATTACTCGATGTTAATTCCGTCTGTTACAACGCCACTAAAAACGTTTCTATCATATTTATTTTAACATGTCTGATTGATATTGTTGATGATTTCAGCTGAATTCAATGTTTGTAACTGGCTTAAAATTGTTCCTATATTTATACCGCTTCAGCTAGTGAAACTTGACCACATACTTTTAGATGGTTATCAGAAAGAATCGCGTTGTGAAACCCCTAGAGAAATTCATTAATTTGCTTGCAATTTGTTGTTTTCATTTATAATCAGGTAGGCTGTTTTAAAATTTTATCTGAATTTTTGCTCTAGTAAAACACAATAATTTAACTGATGGTATTATAGGCTATATATATTTATTTTTCACATTTCATGATCCATCCATAACAATAAATATAGGTAGGCCTATAGGTACTTAAAACTAGGTAGGCGATACTGTTCGAATTTTTGTGGTCATCATTTAAGGCGCCAACCTCTTTTCCCCCTCCCCATACTCCTTTGGACACACCTTAAAGCACCTTTACTAATTTCAAACATAGCTTGTTAAAAAAAATTGTTTCTTTTCATAAGTAATTATTTGTAAAGAAAACACGTTAAAATATTAACCACTGTAAAGTAATATTACTGCAAGCCAGAGCTTTAGTTGTTATACATCCCTAATGGAAGTAATTTGCATCATTATAATTGTGCAACAGCTTTCTTAGCAGAGAAATTAGTTACATTTTTTATAAAGTTAAGATTGTGTTACATGCCAAATTATTGTCTCCGCAAAATTATTTTGAAGTCAAAAGAAGCCAAATTTATGAAATCCTACTTATTTTGATTGGCAATAGCCATTTTAAGATTAATTTTTTTGTTATAGTAATTTTAAAGTTAAAATACGTTCATTCTACCTCATAGTTTGGATTCAAAATGCCTGACATATTTTTCAAAACGGGAAGTAATTATGCTTTACCTACATATTAATGTAATTTTATTCATATTTTTGTTCTTAAATCGTTTTAATATAAGTGTATATATGTCACCTGTCTATATTAGTTAAATACTTAAGTGTTTAAGATATTATTTTTATCTCATAATAATGACTATACAATAATAACTTCGTCTATAATTTATACACGTATTTTGTATTCCTTAATATTCGAATAGTAGTAATAGAAATTTTAATGGATTTTTGCAGTCATTGTTTATTTTTTACCGAGTAGATGTTAAATATAAATGTAGCTGATAAAACGAGTGTTAATATTGGTTGCGACACGTGTGCGGACAAACGATACTGCAGGAAGACTTCACAAGTTGCCGACACAACTGGCAGCTTGTAAGCGCCTGAACTCGAGATGTTAACCCCGAAATGAAGACGGACGTGTTTCTCTTAACCTCTCTCCTTCCGAGTCGATACTTGAGTAGCTTCTTCCCGCCGACTAGCCGTCTCAGGCGGTTCCCCTCTTCTACTCCCCCCTGCTCCTACACCCGGGGGGCATCAAGCGAAGCCGTCAAAAGCCCGTCAAACGGCTCCCGGGTGGGCGGGGCCAAGCGGGGAGGGGTGGAGGGGGACCCCTCGTACCTCCCCGCCATTGGCTGGTCCGCTCCACGTGATCCAACATGGGAGTCGGGGTCGTGCCGTATGGGATAACGCTTATTTCTTTTTTCCTTTCTCTCTCTCTCTCTTTCTCTTCCTTCGCGGCGCGGCATAGCGTTGGCAGGCCTGTCTTCCGATGCGGCGCAAAGAGTAAGCGACAGAGAGAGAGAGAGAGCGCAGCAGACTTGAAAGTATGCCAAGAATTTAGCGTTTCGGGGAGGAAATCTACATACGACGCGAAAGATTTGTTTGTCTCCGTAAATAAAACATTGTAGACGACTGTAAAACAGGCTAGGATCGCTTCTGTCTGCGTCTGTCTTTCGGATTATTTTATGTATTTATTTTGAAGCAATGTTTCTTTACAGTCGAAAGGGTAAGTCGAGGCGACGAATCATCAGAGCGTAACACAAAGTGCAACACACCAGGGTAACTTGCTTGAAGAAGAAGGGATATGGGGTATAACAGATAAAGTAAAGCCAGACAACTGTAGGAATCTTCGTAAGTTTTCCGTCTGCATGTTGGTGACAGTTGTGAACACCAATTTGGAACTTTCATTGTGTACATAATTGTTTGGATTTATCTTTCTTACGCGTGTTGTGGCCACGAACTTTTTTATTTTAAATATGTTTTTTTAATTATCCCCTCTATCACTTTAAAATATTACGAAAATAATTATAAAGAATGGGCTCTCCGGGTAGATATTTTGATGTCGCAGCTTTTTATCAGCAAGGAACTAACCATGGTTAGTTTCAGATCAGAATTAAGTCTAGTGACAAATTTAAATAACATGATAACCTTCCGATAGCTTATTATGTTGAAAAATTAGAATCTGTACTCCCAGAACATTAAATATACGAAAAACCCTAATTATTTATTCCACAAGACTTTTCTAAGTGCTTTTAATTATATACTAAGTAGGCTATATGTAAATGAAATTGCCTCCACACATAGCTACCTGCTTTATAATAAACAAAATATTTATTCAGGCCTATTTATTTGTAGACAATCTCTTATTGTTGAGAATAAGTCCATGGCATTCTTTTTAACAGTATTTTTTTCTTATCTTTTACTATAATTACACAACTGCCAAAGTAAACCACTAGATCAATAACTTTTAAATGACCCATAATACTTTTGCGTGTTATGCTGATGAGTGGCATACTTTTGGGTTCGTAATGGATAGCCCAATTAAGTTTTAACATAGTTTTATTAACTACTTATATTTACAACAGTTATAGACTAAATAATCTTACTTTAAAATGCATGTTCACCAATTACTCGCATTAAAAAATGTTTAGTCCCAAGTCACTCAGTGTCTGTCAAGTTCCACAGTCCGCACTCCTCACTGGGCCACACTCCTCGTGGAACTCTCACGGCACACCCCGTGGATCTCTGTCGCCGAAAACCTGTTTGCCGAACTCCTCACCGAACTCTCGCCTTACCCGCGGCACTCACGGCGCTCCAAGAACTCCCGCGGAGGCCGGCGCCCCAGCTTAAGATAGTCTCTGGCGCCCTTCTAGAACCGACGAGAGCAGCTGGGGAGAGTCACGTCATCCCGCCTCGACCCGACGCCCGAAGCCTCGAGAATAGCTTCGCTTCTCAAGCCACGGCCAGTGGAATTCCCAAGGCCGCTCAGCGTTAGATAGCGGCGCTGAGGCAGGTCGATGTTCGGGGGAGGGTGGTGGAGGGGGGGGGGGTTGCGACGACACTTTTAATCCGGCCGGGCACGCGTTACATGTCTTACGTCAGTTACGGCCACGTAATACATACGCGCATGACGCCTGTGGCCTGGCAGGGCCGCCAGGCAGCTCCGAACCTGGCGCGATCGTCGCGGTCTGGTCTCTTGCGTTCGTGACAATACGAAAGAGAATATGCCTATCTAAACAGTTTAATTAAAAAAAAAAAAGTTAAAAAATTTTTATTTTTTTTCCTTCCCTGAAAGTTGGTCTTGTAATTATTTTTACAAGGAAAACATTTTAAAAATCAATGTTTTGCTTTCTCGTAGCGTTGTCTGTGGACTTGGTAACATCCAGTACGGAGAAGTCGTGAAAGAACTCATGTTTGCCGAGTCACTGAGGCTCGGGTCATCTCGGTGGCTCGAAGGCACATGATGTGAATATCCGGGTTCGTTGTCGACTTGAGAGGTACCAGGAACAGCTGCTGCTGGCACTCAGAGTGAATGTTCGTTACTGACAGTATAGGCAATTTTTTTTTCTTTTTTTTATAAAGCCTGGTCAGTAGAATATGATGCACGAAAAAATGAATAGGGCAAAATATTTTAATCGAAAGGATTAATACTTTTCGACTTAAAGCTGTTTATGGCATTGCTCATGGTAGCAGATGTAATGAAGGATTTTCCTGGAATAGCCTATCAGCAATCTGAAACATGGCAAGCACACTTAATGGGTGATATCTCAACCAATTCGTTGTCCCTGGGTCATAATATGTAAGGTTTCATAACCTGTGGGTGTATGAGGCGGAAACCAACATTATAAACACCCCATATTCTCTCGCTTTATCGAGGATTTTTCCATTTTGGACATGAGTAGAATGCCCATTCAACAGGAGGAGAACTGTGCGTTCATTTAATGCACCTGAAAACTGCACAAACATCTCAAACAACCTCTCGAAAATATCTTTCTGCATCCAACCAGATATGTGGCGCTGTGCCCAAGTTCCAGGAGAGAAACCATGTAACATTTCAGGCTCCATCCTTTGTCTAGGGCATACCAGCATGGGAGGCATGTGTGTGCCAGCAGCATTCATGCATAATTCAATGAAAACTTTTTTCCTTCTGTCAGCTGAAGGCAACTTTCCAACCTGCTTTTATTCCCTCTAGTAGCAATAATTTTAGATGTCGATTGGGGACGGCTGAAATTCCAGACTCGTCACAAATATAAATTCTTTCAGGTGTGAAGATGTAGCTGTCATAAAGTTCTCCCAGCAACTTTTG
Organism: Bacillus rossius redtenbacheri; assembly: GCF_032445375.1. Taxonomy (NCBI): domain Eukaryota; kingdom Metazoa; phylum Arthropoda; class Insecta; order Phasmatodea; family Bacillidae; genus Bacillus; species Bacillus rossius. The sequence continues at coordinate 10,182,196 of NC_086336.1, read as the reverse complement.
AAACTGCGGAACATTTGCCTTGTTGAATGTCGTAGCACGAGCGATCAATGTAGCTGATTAAAGAATAAACATAGCCAAAGTAGGCAGACCATAGGTTAATCGTACAATGGTAAAAGTTGCATCCACTTTGATCAATAATGCAAACTTTCGGGTTTATCACTTACCAACTGATGATAAAAAGGTTCCGGACACTCATACTGTTTTATAGAGATATTTTTATTTAGTTTCAACGGTCACCGCTAGATAGCGATGACTGAGAGGTCTGGAAGAGCCACTTCCCCGTCTACCCCTACTGTCCGTACTGTCCCCCTTTTCTTAATATCTTTTTGACAACCAAACGAAATTTGTTTGAACCAACTAAATCTTAAACCAACCAGAAGAAGAAAATGGGAGCATTAAAATATTTAACCAAGAAAATATTTCTATAATATTGACAGTTGATTTTTATTTGGCACTATATAAATAGGCATATACCTGCGTAAGAAAATATTTGTTACGTCAACCATAAATTTATTTTATCGACATGGCTTCGTCCAACTTTAGTCTGTAATGACGTTGATGTCAAATTTTAATCTCAATAATTTAATTTACTCTTTTCTTTACAAAAAAATTTAATTAAAATGAAATTTGTTCAAACAATTAAATCTCTGAAATAACTGAATAAAATCGAGTGTTTTTTCTTAGAGTATCTCGTGAGCTAACGATTGCAAATAATATACCTACTGAAAACACATATATTACAATGAATACATATAAACTCTCAGAATTTATTTTTTCGTTGTGATAAATTTACTTGTGTTGAGAAAAGTATTTCTTTGGTACCTAACCATGAAGCTACCAAATGAGTTTTGTATTCAATACTAAACATAAATTATACAATTCTATAAAACATTTATAAAGATCTATATCTATTAACTGAACATGTTTTCACGACAACATATTAGTTTTGACTGCGTTTGCCTTTATTTATATGTAAAATACAGTCAAATAGTTGATAAAGTACCCATTTAAATTTAAAGGAAACATAAAATAAAAAAAATTGAAATTTTTGACTGGCCTTTCACAAGAATCTTTAATATTTTACCTGAAAAATATTTTAGTAGTTCTGTGTCCGATCAACGCTTCTTTCACTACTCGTCTCCTCATACGCATATTCATCTGGGTCCTAATTGATTATTTATTCCTACTCTGTTCATTCACACTTCCGCCACGTCGACATGTCTGTTCACATCCCGATGGCCCATTGTCTTGTCATCGTTTCTTTGGCAAGCGGTTTATCTTCCCTGTCTCTTAATCTTTATCTTGTTATACACTTACTACCCCTTTACTAGCTGAGTTCACAAGAACCAGCTCAGGGCAATCTCGAGTTCAGCTCTCAGTCGCAATAAACACTGGTAGCTATGTTTTTTTTAACAAAATTCTTGGTGTAATATGTAACAAATGTCTACTCTTATGTGAGTAAACTGCATACATTTTATAAAATGCCAAATATATACATATTTATATATTGATTTAGAAATGTGAGACATTTTAAGAAATTATTACGAAAAAAATCAACTTTACTTACAACAATAGATATAAATACCTTTTAAATTTTTACTCTTTTGTTTTGGGCATATCGTTTACTTTGTTCCAGGGTTAATTAAATGTTTAAGTGCTATTGCAGCATCTGCATAGTAAACTAATAAAATGTTATTCTCAGGCGATTAGCCAGTAGAACTTAGTATTGTAAAATATCTTGAATTTTGCTCACATGAGTGCATTTGTTTCATCATACCCTTTTAAATCTAATAACCTATTAATTACAAAAAAAATATCAACTGAAAAACTGAAATATTATATAATCATGCTAAGCCTACAGACTATGGCTACACGACAGACGATACAATCTTAATAATAAGAACATTTATAGTCATATTTAGATTTATGGTTTAGTTTTCACATCAAGAGAACAGATTTCTAACCAAATTTTTCTTTCCTTCTACTTTGTTCATGACAGAATATGTTTTCAAAGTGCTTGAATGTAGGCAACATTATTCTTCGTTGTTTTATTTTGATGTTTATTATTATGCAATTTAGCGGAGGGGCTAAAATCTTTAGGATTCCCAGGGTAAGCTCGCAGAATTATGTTAATCATTCTCGGTTCACAGTTACGATTTTGCAAATGCAAGCGAGCGACCACAACGAAACGTTTTAAATCTCAGGGGTGCCTGTAACACCTAACTCCCCCCTAACTACCACGTGAATTACCCATACGTTTTTACTATAGCTAAACCTGTACTAAATTTGGCAAAAATTTGTGTTCAGCCGTACCTAGTCTCAAGATTAGGATTATTTTAGGATAATCTTTTTATTCGACATTAAAAATTAAGGAAATTTTTTTTTATTGTCTCATCAAATTTGCTGAATTTTCATCCCTCAACATGTTTTGCTTTAACACCAATAATAATTTAGAAGCAGGCTACCATATAGTTTTAGAACGGGAGAAAATGAATATGCATTTTGTATAAGCAAATATTGACAATTATTTTCTCATTATTAAATTGTTTTACTTTCGCACAAAATATTTTTCGGTAATGACAAATATCGCCCACTAAAGCCATTATTTTTACCAGAGGGCTACTCTGGGGGCCATTTATCTAAAAAATAGTTCTAATGTATTTTCTTGCTTGTTATCTATAAACTGAATTACAACTGTACCACATAATATTAACATGTCCAGTTCTATGCAACCGTGGCATTCGCCCAACTCAAAATAGTGGTTTATATCGCCCACTGTATGTTCTTGATATCACCCACGTCTAAAATTGGTTTAAATAAAGTTAAAGTTATGTTATATCAAACATTATTTATTAAACATGAAAATTAAGATAAAACAAAATTGAAAAGTTATACAACACAGCATTTTTGTAACCTTTGGAATGGGTGTAGTTACTGAATTCTTTTAACCCTTTTCCTGAATAAAAATCCAAATAAAAAACTTCTGAACATTTTACACAAAATTAAAGTTTATTTCCCTTACATTCGTTTAGTTGAAGTTTAGTTAGGATAATATTGTTACATATCCCAAATTAAAAAAAAAACTCAGTGACATTCTTTCAGGTAGGCCTAAGTCCTTCACAAATGGAAAATTGGACATAATCTTCTTCACAACAACAACCACGTGGTGGTTCTTCATCACCTACTGAAGAGGAAGAAACGCCCTTTCGTTTTACCGATGTTTTCTAATTGTCACATTTATCACAAACCATGCCATGTCTCGGAGGAAACACATCACATGAGTAGGAAATAAACGTTACGGTCGTACACACACCGTAACAAACTCATTGTATTTAATTACTTTAATGTCAACGACTTTAAGCTCGTTGATTCGTTAAAGCAACCACCCCTTCGATTCCAACTCATTGAGACATGTCAGGTACAGGCGTCCTATTGCGGTCGCCCTGTGTATTAACAACTCTGCTGTGCACAACGTGTTTCCACCCCACCTGGTCTGGTGGGGCGAGGCGGCACAGCGGCGATAGGTTTAGCTCGCATCCCTTAAGACCTGTGACCGAATAACGGTCCGGACATTTCCATGTCCTCGAAACACTACAGGCATAAATGTGAGAACTTCCGTCCTATGGATGACATTATTTTTAAGGTTCGCAAAGTGAAAATACCAAGCTGGAAGATAAGTTCATAAGGTAACTGTATGAAATAAGAAAAATCTATTAATTATTAACAACTTTTCCAAAATTAACATACTAATAAAAAGCATTAGTAAGGATAAACTAAAATTGCTATAACTTAAAGGATCCTTTAATAACTTTGCGCAAAGTATTGATAATGTCATTACCAGATGGTTCAAAAGTTTTTTATGTGGCGTTTCTGCGTAACGCTCCTTAACAAGTGTGTGATCGGAGAATGACTACGAGCCTGTGATAGCGAGTGCCACACCCACACGGAAGGGCCCTCTTGTGGCGCGAGTTAGGAGGAGGGCAGACACCGAGTATGTGAATTTCTTTGAAAACCAGATCAGTAAAGAACGAAGTTGTACGTTCTAGCAGTTTAGCGGTATAGTAGGTATATATAAATTGGGGCGCTGCCTACAGGACTCCAGTGAATGACTTACGAGGCAACAGTTGCCGACAACAAGTAGTTAACCATGTCATGTTTACGAGTCGTCCAAGGAACTGCTTGTGACTGTTCGGTGACGAGGCAAGGCAACGAGTAAGACACTCGCTGGGCGAGTGAGCCCCGGCGCGGCGAGAAGAGTTCGGCTTCTGACTCGCTGATATAGTCTCCGCTCATCCGCTCGATGGACCGAGCGGAATGGGACTGCAGACCGCAACTGTTAGTCGCTGGCGAGTGGCAGTGTATCAGTCTCCACGGGGACTCGCTGGGCGAGTTGCTTAGCGAGAAGCGAGTTCGGCCAGCGACTGGTCAGAGCAAATACGGCACGAGCACGTCGGCGACTCACTCAGCAACGACAGCTCTGAGACGCTGGTGCCAGAGTGGAGTGGCCGACGCCAGAAAAACGCGATCAGCGGACCAGATGAGGCGAGTAGATATTTCCCACATGCCACACATTCCGGTGGCGAATAAGGTTAGTCAGGTCACATAGGGACTCGTTTTGTAGCCCAGGAGCACTTTCGTAAAAGGAAGAGTGCGAACTATCACAATTTAAAGCTAGATTTGAAGATATAAATTTAAGTCTTATGTTAAAAGGAAATTAGTATTTAATGTGCATCACAACATGATTTATATTATTAGCATTTTAGGTTTCCTGGATCTCTTAAAGTATGTCTCGTCAACGAAGTTAATTAAGCCCATTTTTATTATTACAATGACAATCTGAATCCACAGCCTGCAGCCTGACGCAGGAAATACTTTCCTATTCTACTTACAAACTTCTCTATTTTATTTGTGCAATTGTAAAGTATGCTTAATTGAACATAATCATAATTGTAAAAAACAAGGGTGTTTTTTTCGCTGGCTGCTATTTCCCTGCGACCTTCAATGTTTTTGTGTTGTTTAGTGACAATACAATAGAGATTTCCATTTAATTTAAATTTCATACACTCGGTACATTCGCTGTCTTGTGGATCGTGAGAAGAGACTGGAAAAATTCGCGAATTCATTTCGCGATACAATAAAATACAAATAGTTATACCTCAGTGCTGCCTCTGTTGTTGGCTCACAACTCACCTGGATGACTCTGGGCCAATGAGAAACACCCAACCAAAGCTTTATCGAATCACGGGCTGCTACGTTGGGACGTCTCACAAGACAGCAGCCAATTAGTGGGTGGCATTTGACCGAGTGTACGTAGAACTATGGAGTTCATCCTGGAGGTCATTGAACCCAGGAATTTTTCCGGTCCCTAATCTGAGGCGTCGGACATAATAATATGGACTTTGCTTGAAGTGTGGCGGTGTCTCACGAACCACTTGCATGATTGGTGGGTAGCTCTGTCCAGGGCTCCACTCCCCTGGTCACCTGGGTGCTCGCCGGATGACTTGTGGGACAGTAGGTACCTGGCGAGCGTGAATTAAGCAACTCCCGCCCGTCAGTGCACCAGTACATCACGTCCTTGCGATGTCCTCCGTGGACGACAACCCTGTCCCCAACTCCCGTGGAACATCGTAATCAATAAATTCATAAACGAAGGTACGAAACATGATAAAGCCGTAACCATAGCTTTTGCAGATGATCTGGCCATTGTGATACATGGCAACAGCAGAAAATAATTAGAAACAATATCTAATACAGTCCTTTCCAATACCCATGACTGGATGGAGAAACATGATTTAGGAATCTCAGTGTCAAAAACAGTCGTCATGCGAGTTAAAGGAGATCTTTATAAAAAACCTTCCCATATTAAATACAATAATAGGCCTATTAGTATACAATTTGTAAAAAAATTATAAATTCTTAGGTATTTGCTTGGATTCTAAATTAATTATTTTTGCCCCATATTAAATATGTCACTAAAAAAAATTCCAATAAAGACAGAAAATGTCGAATATTAAAAGTTACAGTAATAAAAAACAAATAATTATATACAAAACTCTCTATATTAACACAATTACATATGCCGCAACTGTCTTTGCCCACAGACTAAACAATTCCCATACAAATATAACTCTCAAGTCCACGCAGAGATACGTCCTACTAAAAATTCCTGGCATGTGTCCAACCACAACATGCATAGCTAATCTTTGTATTAAGCAAGGAAATACCCATTGAATTTAATATCAAAAACAGGAAAATAGTTTATAATTTAAAACAAGGTAAAACAGTAATCGATGGCAATGTCGAGCATGCAACAGAACTTAAAGAAGGAAAGTACTTCTTTTTGAGAAATAATGACCATCCATTAGATGAAAAATATTTTGAACAATATCTACGAGACAATAGCATACAAGAATGGATACACACAATTACTACCAGTGAAGGAAATTTTAATTTAAAAAAATTTATAATTTTTTTTTAAGAATGGTACCTTCGCAAGGAAGTAATATCACTAATAACTGGCCATTGCCAAATCAAATATTACCTCAAGAACATACCTACTCAACAAAGACATTGATGATACATGTCAATATGGAGGACAGCAGAACTCTTTGATTGCCCCCTATTCACAACAGAACGCGATAATCTCAAAGTTATGTAAAAACATATGGAGAAACATGGCTATTATCCAATAGTGAAATTTACGACAAGATATATCCCCATATAGCAGAGTTAATTAAAATAGTATACAATATAATTTAAACTATGAATGATGATCTGGAAGAATAACTGAAAACGTGAGAGCCCTGTAGATTATAGCCTGTGGATTATAGCCTGTCAAACTGTATGTACGTGTTGCGAAAAGCAAAACATGGTAACTGCTGTCAGTGTATGTGTTAGTGATTTGAAGTGTATTGAAGTTGTGTCGATAAGTGAAGTAATCGAAGTGAAGTGAAGTGAAGAGTTGATAAATCATTCTAGCTTTATTCACTTTTGTGTCCATTAACTAATTTAGCTAAGTAAAAATAAACAAAAGGTGTATATATGTGTGTCTTGTATTAACCTTTTAATCTTGTACTAAAAAAAAGTATATATGTATGAATTAATGTGTGTATGTATGTGTGTATGTACGTATGTAAAAGCATATATTAATTTTGTACTAAAAATAAATAAAAAACTTATGCATGCATTATATGTGAATGTATGCATGTGTGCGCGCATGTAAACTAAATATTAATCTTGTACTAACAAAAAAAAAGTATAAGTATGCGTGTGCCATATTATAACATATAATCTTATACTAATAAAAAATGTATATGTGTGTATCTTGTAATCCTGTACTAACAAAAAAAAGTATATGTGTATGCATATATGTATGTGTCATGAAACTTTTCATCTGTTTATTCCTATATTATTTAATCTTGTCACTAAATATAGCATGTCCTTATATTCTGATTTCACAAAAAAAAAAAAATTGCCCATTCTTGATCCCATGCCATCCAATTTTGAGGGGCTTGGGTCGCCAGGGGGTAGCCTCCCCGTGGTCCCCGTGGAAACCCAAAACAATTTTTTTTGATAGAACGCTTTGTTTGGGCCAAATACCGCTCTCCGCTGGGGGTGGATGATCCTCCCGATTCCTGCCTGTGCGGACCTCAGGGGGTTTCCAAGCCGACCAAGCTAAGATAAAGCCTAACCCTAGACTCTTACCTAAAATCCTGGCAGGAAATTTTAATGTTTTCGTTAATTAGTATTAATTGATTCACGGATAAAGTTAACTAATGTAGTTATCATTACTAGCAAATATGATACGTCGGCAGAGCCACTACAGGCTGAGAGAGGTAAACGTGTCGTTTGTTTGTTGTTGTCCTTAACTCCCCACGTGCCGAGCACGCTACCGCCTCGTCGCGCTCCCCACTCGCGAGTCCTGTCCGGTAGCTTCGCGCACTATCCGCAGCGCTGGCGTCGTCCCGTGACGTCACCGGAGCATGCGCGCCGCACCCGGACAAATGAAATGTTGCACCAACTCGATACCAAACTTTTGCAATGTCTAAGATAAATAACAACACTTAAAATATTGATACGAACGCAGACAGGGCCGCGACAGGCACCAGGTTCGTAAGCTGGCTGGCGGCCCCTGCACGACCACTGGCGTCACGCATATTGTCACGTACCGTCCATTGACGTAAGGCATGCCACGCGTGCCTGGCCGGATTACAAGTGTCGTTGATAACCCCCACCCCTCCTCCCTCACACCGTTTATCATCACGCCTCGGGCTATTATCACCTTCAGAGGCTTGGGAATTCCGGTCTGACAGAACCCGACACACGGAGTGGCGTGAATAAACGTCGCCATTGTCGATGTTTCGAGCGTGGGGTCGGCACGCGATGACGCGACTCTTCACAGCTACTCTTGTTGGTTCGAGAAGGGTGCCACAAGTATCTAAGCAGGGTCATCGACCTCCGCGGGAGTTGCGAGAGTTTGGAGAGTTCCGCGAAGAGGGTGAGAGACCCCCTCGAGAGTGGCGCGACGCGGAGCGACGGGATTGTGAGAGTGCGACTGAGTGGCACGAGACTGTATGAAGACAGGCGTGAGATAAGGAGCGAACCACTGTTGAGCCTAACTCCAGTGAGGAGTGCGAACTGTGGAACTTGACAGACATCGACTGACTTTCGGATAAACATTTTTTTAGAGCCAGTGATTGGTAGAAATATTTATTAGTAATGTAAATATTAGTACTTCATAAAAATGCACTAAAAGTTAATTGGGCTAACCCTTACGAACCTAGTTCGCACCATATAGGTCGTTTCAATATATAAAAAGATAAATAAATACTTAAAAGAGTAAATACAATGTTTATAGTACACTTAATGATACCATCATAAATATTTTCCACTATAAGTACCTTCTTCAATGCTTGGATGGAACTTTTCTCTGAGCCACGGTTTTGTTTTGTCCCCAGTGTCCTTGAAATGCATTTTTAAAGAACTCGTCATAGACGAGAGGTTAAGCTTAAATAAAATAAAATAAATCATAAATATTTTGTGACTTTATTACTTCAGAGATGAATAAATAGCATCCAGCAGTACAATTAGAGAGCCACCAAACACTTTCAGCCACAGTTAAGTACTGTGCAAAGGCTTACTACTGATGACCCCAGCAAGAGACATGACTATCTGATCGTTAACTCGTGTCCTATTAGTATTTTCCCAGTCTTACAACTTGCGAAAACTTTGTTTCCAGACCAGATGCCCAAAGAGGAAAGAGAGGGCTTGCATCGATATCCTTTCAGTAACAATGTTACCACGAAAAATGAGTAATTACTAATGGGAAGATTGTTTCATATGAACAATTAGTTATCAAATATGTTCGCGGAAAATAAATCATACAAAGCACTGAAAATGTAAGAAATTTGTTTTAAACTTAAAAACGCGTCTGTGTATCTATAGATAAAATTTTGGGTGAACAGTGCTGAAAAGTTTCTACGTGTGCATTTGTTTTTAGCTACTTTTATCTGCAAGGTATTTAAATTTAAATTTTTTATGATTATGTACTGCAAAACAAATTATTAGGTCCCAATGTTTTGATTGCTTATTTTTGAAGTAGAAGTTTTTTTTCTCTTTTACTTAAACTAAATACATTCTGTGATAAGCAGTAAAAAAAATTATATTTTTTATGTGTAACATCTTAGCTCTTGGTATAGGTACGGCATTTGCTAGGAGTAATTTCGTGAATGGAATGGAAGTGGATTGGATCGAATATATGTAAACATGGTGCTTTCAATTTCTGACTTCTCAGAATTCTCGAAAAGATGGTAGACCGGCATGAATCATCCGGATATATAGCTTCCGTGAAATTGCAGTATTAACACCGCGCAAAGGTATTAAAAAATAAAACTTTATAATAGAACAACTATCATTTAATACTTTAATTTTAATTTAGTCATAAAGATAATAATGACATTTTAATAATACGTTAGAATCCGGCCTTACAATGTTGACAACCGTTAGTTAACATTGAAATGTTAAGATAGCGTAGCTTTCGTCTTATTGAATTGACACAACAAATTGTTAGGCTAAATATCTTCGACGTCAAAAAAATAAAAGCATTTCGTGTCAAATATTGATGTTAAATCAGCTGAATAATTTTATATTTTGTTTGTAGGAAGTATTTCAGACTGATTTCAGTTACAAAGCAATAATAATTATACATACATAAACATAGTGTTATAATATGTGTTATAAAAAGTTTGAGGTTCATATTTAAGTAATGCCATAGAAGAAGGTATAACTTGTAACGTGTACCTATACGTAAGTAAACACTCCCCATATTTATTTTAAGAAGTCAAAGTACCATCATTTTAAACCAAATTAAAGTTACGTTTTAAAACGGAGAAATGTATACCCTTTTGCCATTAAAAATAATATTTAAAACGTTACAGCCATTTAAAAGTTTATATAACACATCCTCTAAAGTGTATTAAGAAGTAAAAGTACATTCAAGAATATAAAAGAACCAATGAATCACTAAGTGCCAACGTGATACAAGTACTTATTTTTTACAGCCAAAAGTGACATCCTGTTAAATATATAAATATAGTTATGTTTTAAAATGGAAAGCCTTATCTCAGTTTTTATCTAAAACAGTAGTATAGGAAAGTATTTCCGAGCGCAGGCTTCAGGCTGTGGATTGAAGATTGTCGGTCAGCCATATTGGATTGTGACGTCACGGCGACCATCTTGGATGAGCGTAACGGGACACAGCGTAAAGGGACACAGCGTAACGGGACACAGCGTAACGGGACACAGCGTAACGGGACACGGCGCAATGGGACAAGTAGATCACGGCGGCCATTTTGTATCTGCCATTTTGGATGACGTTATTTTGTTTTCTCGAACATTCCGGCATTGTGTTTTCCGCCATATTGGATGATGACGTCACCGTTGCAATTTCCGTTACGGTCGGCATCTTTAAAATCTTTATTTATTATCCGATTTTAATGAGAAAAAAATTTAAAATTTATAAAAAAATCAATTAATAAAATTTTAATAAAAATATTTAAAAAACAAACATTAACGACAAGGAGATCGGAGTCCTCGGTTCGAACCCGGTGAGGGCAGAAAAATAAAAATGACGACCGATCCTTTCCTCACAGTGGCTGCTGGCATACTGACCCCCCACCGCTTATGTCAAAATATATATATCTTCACCTAGTATGACGTCATGTCCGCCATCTTGTCTTCGATGCTGGAAGCCATCATCATTGTATCGTCGGCGAGAGTGCACTGACGCCATGTTAGTTTAATTCTTATCCGCTAGAGTGCAGTAATCATTTATTACTGTGACACCCGCCATCTTGAAATTTCGATGCCATCTTGGAAATCCGCAATTCTTTAGCTAGAAATTCGGTAAAAGTTCCAAAATTCATTAAATAAATCACTCATTAATTTACATATTGATTCGATGGATTCCTGTCCTCGGTTCGATACCCGATCTATGCAATAACGTTTAATTTTATGTAAAAAATAATAATTTCAATAAACCATGTTCAACATTCGTAAAGAGACTTTAAATCCTCTACTACCCTCATCCTATCAGACATCAAGACCACTATATTGGAAATTCGTAATTTTAATGCTAGAGATTCGGGAAAAATTCCAAAATTTATCAATAAATCACTCATTAATTTACATATTGATTCGATGGATTCCTGTCCTCGGTTCGATCCCTGGCCGATACAAAACAACTTTAATTTTAAAAATTACCACAAAAGTGACAGGTTTGAGATAATAAAAACACCGCAAGTCCTTTTAAAAAAACTTTTATTACATAAATTCTACACAACTACAAGTACAAAAAAATACACAGACAAATTACCAAAGTTTCGTGGATCTCTCGATTCAAACAGTCTTCTTACTATACGGAGTAAGTCCTTTACATGACTTTAAATGTCTATTCAGTTTATCAGGTCGACATATTGTTACCTACACCACAATTTTCACAAAAAAGACGAATTATCAACTTCATTAAAAGGACAGTGATATATTTCGTGTCGTTGTGCACTTTGAATATTTGCTAATGTTTTGTTACAAAATATACAGCTTGATTCCGATGAATGTACAGCCAGTCTATCACAATTCCTGAGGTGCCGTTTTAATCTTCCATAAAGTATAAACTTCCTTAAACATCTGTTGCACTGATATTTAATGCGTTCAGAGTTACTACTACAATTGTGTATTACATAATCCCGTAACTTCAAGTTTTTGATCTTCTCACAGTACGTGCAGTCGGGTGATGGAACACCGCTGGATGCTCCTTCCTTCATCAATGCCACTGGAACTGTTGACAACCATTGTAACACTGCTGACATGTTAACTTCTGAAGCCTTTGAGGTCTGCTCTGCGGAAGATGTTGCACGCGTCGAAATCTCCTGCTGTGCTGAGAGAGCAGGTGTAGCTGTAGACGTCGTTGTCATCGTGCTCTGCACTGATGATGGTAGACCTTCGATCCAGGTTGGTGTAGATAGTGGTAATGATGCCATCGAGTTCTCAAGAATAGCTAGATACAGGTCTATTATGTTATACAAGTCTAACTATCTGATCCGTTCATCACCGCAGCCAGAGACGGACTGAAGTCCATATCACCAGGGTTTCACTTATATAGACTCATCAGCCGGTACAACACAAGAGTCAAAACAATAATCATGTTCATTATACTCGCACTTAACTTTCTCGGAGCATTTTTTATAATGAAGATGTAAGCTATCAAGACGTGAAATTAGTTTTTTTGTACTTATTGCACTGAAATTGTATTCTTTTAACATTATAAGAACAACTGCTTCTTTCATGTCTGCGAGCATTTGAGGTGATAATAAATGATGCGTCACAATATTTGCACTGACGCAATGTACGCTCTTCATTAGTTGAAGAATCCATTGCTGATGATGAAACTTCGGATGATGGTGGTATCACATCTGTTGAAATCTCCTCCAATGTTGACGTCGTAGTTGCCAACGGGATATGCACCTTCTCCGTCGTAGCTATCGTCAAGGTTCCCGTAGTCGATGGTACAACCTCCATCGAGTTCGACGTTAAAGACGGTAAAGATGCCATCGAGGTCTCAAGAACAGCTAATTGACACGACTTATGCACCAGAAGAAACAAACTAGGCGATCCTTACACCGCCGACGTCAGTAACAAACTGAGCGACCTGCTGTCTAGGACTCGCTTATATACATGCACCGTATGGAATAATACGCTAAGCAAATCAAGAACCATTTACAATAATACTAGAGTCAAATCTACAAATTAAAAAAGAGGATCATATGATCGAAAAAAAATTTGATCTCTCCAATATACGCCAGGCTCCAAGAGCTACAATTCGTGTCATCAGATCCATCTACATTTTGCTCCTATGCTTCAATTGACCATTAGCTTCAAGTGCTCCAACAGCTCCATCAGCTCCAACACGTAATGTACGCAAAGTACGCGAAAATACGTGCAATTTACTTGCAATAAATGTAATGATCACACAGTACACACAGGAAACGGAACGTACACACAGTACACACAGGAAACGGAATGTATACACACAGTACACACAGGAAACGGAACGTACACACAGTACACACAGGAAACGGAACGTACACACAGTACACACAGGAAACGAACGTACACACAGGAAACGGAACGTACACACAGTACACACAGGAAACGGAACGTACACACAGTGCACACAGGAAACGGAACGTACACACAGAAAACGGAACGTACACACAGTACACACAGGAAACGGAACGTACACACAGTACACACAGGAAACGGAATGTACACACAATACACACAGGAAACGGAACGTACACACAGTACACACCGGAAACGGAATGATCACACATACAGTAGCGGAAACACACAGGCTTAGTTGGAAATCAGAATACAAGAAATAAAAACATTAAATTTTTACTTTCAATATTTAATTACTTCTCAACATTACACAAATACAAGTAAATGAAGCCATTATTGTATGTAGCCAGCTTTCCTCAGTTCTTTGAGTATGAAGGATATTTCTTTGATGCACGGATAGTTTCCTGCACAAAGCGAGCCATGTAGAAGTCTTAGCCGGTCAACCAATATGTTTGGATCTTTCCATGATGTGTAATCAATCTCTTCTACCACCATCTTACTTGCTTGTTTATTATAAATACTTTTAATATCACAATCGTCCCAGTGATCATAATAAGCATTATCAGATTTATTTATTATAACACGACGTTTCCATCGTTTCGGTCTCAGGACATCGCCACATTCTTCGATCTTGTCAGCTCTAGGTGCTTCATCACAGTCTATGCCTTTGTCAACAGCCTCAGAGTCACTGTAAAAATCACTGTAGAAGACATCCTCTTCACCCAGATTACCGTATGAATTCGCTATCGATGATGTTGAAGTGTCTTCATCGTTTTCATGCTTCCTTTTTAGGAGTCCATTATTTTTACAAAGAATGGAGGATCTACTGAATATAGGCTTGAATGTATTCTCTCTTTTCACGGTGTTGATACTTCCATTAGTTTCAGTCTTTCCGAAGCCATTAGCATCCTTAAATTTATGTTCTTCCTCACGATCGGGTGAGCTAATAACATCACGCTCAGGACAAGGAAAATTATTGTCGTAATGCAGATCACTCTTCTTTAGTCTAGTGGATCCATCGGTGTCTTCTATGCCGTAAGTAGTCTTGACTTTACATGTTCTACCATGTCTTTTTAAGCTGTCAATTCGTGTTAACAACCTGCTACAACGATTACAGCTTAACATGTTGCGTAGTGGGTTTCTAGCACAATCATTCTTCTCATGACGTCTAGCATTCCTTCTCATGACAAAATCCTTGCCACAGTATCTACAGCGGCTTCCTTCCGATTCAGCTGCAGATAACAAACCATGATCCATGGTAGCTTCTGTGACTAATGTTAGATACAAACTGTCAGTTTTCTCCAATTGGAACCATTTCTTAAATAGAGTTTTTGAAATATTTCATCAGCGAGAGTTAAGTTATCTAATGCAAAGCAAATTGATGCAAGTAGTTCTGGCTGTCGTCAACAGATGTCGCCACGTGTTGCTTGCAGGTAAATAATATCTATTTCATTAATGTGGGATGCGGAACGCTCACTATCGATCGCAAAGGAAGGTTGACTTCGATAGTCTCCAAGGAGAAAAAAGTTCGTCCTTCCTGCTAGTGCTTCTCAGATTTCTCACGGTCCGCCATCTTGGATTGCGACGTCACGGCGGCCATCTTGGATGGGTGTGACCTTGACCTTTGACCGAAACCGCAGGAATGATCGCAAGCACACGGATTAACCATCAAAATATTGATAAGAATAATCAGCAGCACACGGAGAAAACCATCATAATATTGGCAAGAATAATCAGGAGCACACGGAGAAAACCACCATAATATTGACAAGAATAATCAGAAGCACACGGAGAAAAACGACTAACGTTTTCTTTGATATCATAAAATTACAGGAAAAAAAATATAGGTATTTAAAAATAAAAAAATAATCATAAATTAATTTTTTTTTAAAAAAAATACATAAACAGATTTTGCTAGCTTGTAAACTTATCATTGTTGAGCAAAGATAGAGTTTTAGTACAAGCCAGAAGAGTACCGGAAATTTCGCGTATTCCTCTGGCCTCCAATAGAATTCAAAGTTATAGGTGTGCTCGACCCATGTTTACTTTCCCATTGGTTGATTTCTTAGCGAGAACATTTTTATCCTTGTTATTTGTCACTACCTGATTCGCTTACTTCTCTCCTAGCTGGGCATCGTTGGCTCACGGTCGTAGAGGGGCGTGTCCAGATAACTGCGGTCCAATCATGAACACAGTACGACAGTGTAGAGGTTTGCATTCTAGCTTGCGACTAAATTAATGCACGAAAATTCCGTGGCTCTAGCTATCAGTAGAGACAGGAAAAATTCGCGAATTCATTTCGCGATAGGCTAAAATACAAATAGTTCTAACTCAGTGCTGCCTCTGTTATTGGCTCACAACTTATCTGGATGACTCTGGGCCAATGAGAAATACCCAACCGAAGCTTTATCGAATCACAGGCTGCTACGTTGGGACGTTTAACAAGACAGCAGTCAATGAGTGGGTGACATTTGACCGAGTGTACGTATAACTATGGAGTTCATCCTGGAGGTCATTGAACCCGCGAATTTTTCCGGTCCCTAGCTATCAGTAGTCTATAACTGCGTAATGAATTGCCACGTGGCAATTTTAATACGTTATAGGTAAGTACGAGGATTGATTATAATGTATAATATATAATTAGGGCCATGAAAATTTCGCGAAAAGTTCCCGAGAGTAGCTGGAAGTTAAAACACTGTAGCATAGTCTGTGTTTCGTGATTGGGTGAGTTACTTTGAGGTGCATGTCGATTGTTACAACAACCAATCACACTAATTCAGTGCGGAAGCGAAATCGTCCTTAGTAGCCCGTGCACACAAGTCAACGACTTCTCTCGCAGACGGCCGCCAATCACAAGGAAGAAACCGCTGGTGTGGGTATACCTTGTTGCAGTCAAGTAGGCGTTCAGATTTTTTCGCGAAAATTTCCTGCTCCTATATTTAATATAAGTTCAATAATTTCATGTATTGTATTAAAATACGTGCTGTGTTAATGCATAGGCCTAGTTTGTGATACGACAGTGATGTGATGTTGCACATCATTGGCGAGTACTGAAAGACTCGCTGAAATTTTTTCTTTGATGATAAAGAAAGTAAAGTGGTATTTATAAATATATACAGGTACAACTTCCTAGTATTTAATAATTAACACAAAACAATAAAATTCAATGCTTTTTAGGTATGGAACTGATTACCTATATCATTCGCCACGGGTTTTCTATAGTGGTTAACCGTATCGTCAGCATAAAGGTCACTGGAGCCAGGACGAGATGAGAAGACGTGAGGAGTGGTGTTAACGCAATGTGTTGGTGCGTACAAAAAGAGCGCGGCGAAGAATCCTGCAGGCGCAGGTCCGTCACGTTTCCCTCATTTTCCCATCTGCGAAAAAAAAAAAATCATAATAAGACACACTTTAGTGACAGGCGAGCAACCCGAACAGTCAGCAGCAGTTGTCCATAGTACACAGAAATTACCTTACCAACTGTCGAGAAAAATTTCACGACAATTTTTGGGGAAAAAAAAAAAGGCAACAGCACACCAAAAAATTAAAAAAAAAGCTTTCGTCCTGAAGTTACGTAGTTGTGCGTACACAACAACACACGTAGAAATTACAGACGTATTTTAAAACGTTTAATAAAAATGAACTTAATAATTAATATGAAAATGCTTCACGCGTCTTCCTGATTACACGTGTGTAACGGTTATTTGAAAACTGGTCCACGGAGTACCTACTGTGTCTGTAGGATGCTCTCGAAACACAAACAATGAAACAATGGAGCATAGTTCGTGGCATACACGCGCTCGTTAGGCAAAAGTTCATAATGTTTATGTCTTTAAAGTTTATATTTATAATATATAACTTTATGAGGGCTACGTATCAGCACAAAATCTTGGTTAATTAACCGTGTTATGGTGGCAAAACGTCTTACTTTCCCGACAACTAGTGCGGGCCTTTACACCTATTGCATGAATGTTCTGCTTCGTCCGACCAACATACCACAACATAAATTTTACATTTTAATGTTTGTGCTTAGCACCTACTTTTTTTAATTCTGTTTCCTTGTATTCACTGTAAAAAAAATCCTAGTACATATCACAAAATCTCTTTTTAATGACAAAACTTATTTTTGAACTTTGATTGAATTATTTTTATTTAGGCACAATTTTTGTGCATTTGACAATAAATATTACCTATGTTTAGAAAAATTCCTAAACACTTATAAGTTTGCTTTCATTTCCAATTCGCAATAATAGTTTACAAAATTCTCTTACTATAAATTATTTTAAAAATATATTTTGAAAATTGTAATAAATACAGCTAAAAAAATATTATTTTTCTTTAACTCGACTATAAATATAAAGCTTTTTGTCACTTTAAAATACAATATAATATTAAACTCATTTGAAAATTTTCTACAGTTTTTTTCTGAATAATTTCATATTTTTTCATTATTTTTTTAAAAAAAAAAACGATGTAAATAATGCTATATTTTTCAAGATAACTCAAATTTTGTCTAAAAACAAAGGAACCTCGTGAATATTTTTTTTCTCCCTGCACGTTGAAACAAAAGTTAAGCAAAACAAATCGTTATTTGTAAACTTGAGACCAATTTTTTTTTCTTTTAACTTATAAACTAAAACATTTTGCACCAATTCAAACATATTATTTCGAAACGATCGTATTTTTTTCTTTATCTTTTTTTATGACAAGCGCGGAGAATAAAGGAGATGGTTGCTTAAATAAGGTAGACTATTAGTTTTACACTTTCCACAAAAATAAAAGTTAGGGGCAATTTTACACTTCTCTTATTTTAATGTAAACAGAAAAAATTTTCGTCAATGGTTTCTCAAAAAAAATTTATTTTATATTTATACTGTGCAAAGCTTTGTGGAAAGTTACGACCCAGTGACACCGTTAAAAAATAAAAACAAGTTCAATGCATAATTAAGTACAACGACCTTTCAACTGTGTTGTGGATGGATTTACTATTGAAGATAGTGTTCAATTATAGAAATTATTAGTTAGAACTTACGCTCTGACGACTAATTAATATTTTATGAATGACCTACAAAAAGAATATTTGACGTTTGATACGTAATTGACAGCGTAAACTGCATTGCATGTTGCAACACTGAATTATTTTTTTCTGTTAATTAATCTTTTTGACATCTGCCTTAAAAAGTCATAGCGTCAAAGCGTATCGACTAGTGAGTCAGAGGTTACACATGCCTGATTTGAAATGTCACTTAGGCTATCAGCAGTGGACCTAAACATCATTGTGTGATATTAAGATTGCTAGTTTTGACTGCAGCAACATGTTGTACTTATAGCCTACTATATATATATATCTTAGTTTATTTCTTCTTTTTGTTTTGAATGATTAAAATTTTACAAAAATAAATTTATCTTCTTATATAAACAAAACGTTTCAAAACTTTTAAAGCTTAATTCATAGTTCAGTCTTTATCTACAAATTTTTTAACTAAAATTTGTAATATCATGGCCTCAGAAAAGATAATACTCTGTTTCTTTACATAGAACTGGTACAAGTGTTAATTGAATATATAAAGGATAAAGGAATAATTCATTTGGATGAAGCTATTAACGTGGTCTTTGATAATCACATTTAAATTAACTTGATAAAATGAGATCACTTCATAAATATTTTAGTTCAGATAAATATTTTTAATGATTTGATTTCACCTTTAGTTTGATACACAATTACAAATTATTATTTTTTTCAAAAATAAAAATATGAGTGAGTCTTTCAGTACTCCAGTGATGTGTTAACCTCTAACCTTGGTAATGAACATATACATTTGTTCTCAGATTGTTCATGTTCAAAATAAAACTTATAGTACTAAACTTGGACAGTGAATACATTGAAGCACCTTTCACTATTAGAGGCTCAATTTATGCATCAACATTTTTTATAGCAACCGTATTCCATGATATTCACGTAATCAATGTAACCGCAATCGTTAAATGTTATTCTTCTATACCATTACATAATAATAATTTAACCTGAAACATTAAAAAAACACAAATGATAACACTAATTATAAGTTTTTATATTTTATTTTTTCTGAAACGAATGAAATCATTCTGTAAATACTTCTTACAATCAAAACGTAACCTTATTGAGCTGATTCATTATTATTATTATTATATTATAATGTAAACAGAAAATATAAGAATATCCTAATTTTTTCTATGAATTATATTATTTTCATGTTATTAAAAATTAACATGAGCTCCTTGTGTATTCAAATACCGCGAAATTGTTTCTTCTGCTTAATTTACACTGAAAATGTAGGTATAAAGCCTCTTTTGTAAATTTTAACAATGGGGATATCTTCTATCACACGAAACATGTTTTACCCGCGCTTTTACATTAAAAATAATATTGCTACTGCTCGGGAGGGTCTTATAACTACGTGAATTGTAGGCTTCCCGCGCAGAGGTGCGCGTGGTGAGCGGCAGCGAGGCTGTAACCGTAGCGGCGCATACCTCCACCTGCGCATGCGCTAAAATAAAAGATGTCGCATTCTTCCGACCAGCACAATCATAACATAACCTACAAAATTTTCAAATTAAAACATTTCAACGATATTAATGAGCGTGTAAACGATTCAAGGGTAGTTTCACTAACATAAAATCATAAATTTGAATTTGTCACACCAATACGTTTGGTATGCACCCTAATGTATTCGAAAGTAAAATACGGGTTGCTACACATGAGTCCACCATCTTTGTGACACATTTCCGTTCATTGTCTTCAGTTCCATTTTCACGAAATTACTCCTACAAAATGCAGTATACCGAGAGCTTAGACATTTTTTATTAAAAATGGTTTTCATTAAATTTAAAAAAAATCTGAAAAAACTGCGTTTGTAAATTGATTGAATAATTTTTTTTTGTATATTCATAAGAAAATGCGTGCCATCATTGCCTTAGCTAAATGAAAGTGCAATGACTTCTACCGACACATTTTCAAGAAAATGTTTTATGAATTTTCATACGTGCTACGCTTGGATACATAAAGAACTTATTCCCTTCAATAAATTATTATTCCAGCCATGGATGATTTATAAGTTACCTTCCTATATGAGTTGTAAATTTTTTAAACAACCTGGCTTTGCAGAGAAAATTTGTGCTATTAAGGAAAAGTTGTTGATTAGATTATATTTCATTTCAAGGCTGTTGTGCATACTTCTCGTGAGAATTTATAAATCAAACATATGCTTAAATAATACTAATAAAATAAGTTATCTCATCTAATGTACAGGTTTTGACAGTAACGATATATTTTATTTGTCAAAATTTCTTACAAAAAAACAGTTAGTTAAAATTTCCAGAAATAATTTTTAATCAGTTTTGAGGGTAGGAAAAAACTTCAGATATTGGTAATAAATATCTCTGCACTGCCAATGATTGAAGGATGTGTCTAAATATTGAGAAAGGCTGTTGTGTACTAGTTAATATTATTTATGTATTGCAAACATAGTGAACTGGCGTTGGAAATTGTACCGGCCACAGTCAATGATTCTGTAAGACCGAAGCAGTACTGATAGTAAATAACAGCAATAAAATTATTTTGTTACAGCTGCTGAATAAAAAGTTTGGAAAAAAAGGTAACAATATTTATAACATGCTGCTTTTGAGAGTAGTATTATGTTAAGGAACGATAACAGAATGGTGTCAGCGTAGCCAGGGTGGTGGGTTTTTTCGGTTAGAAACGTACCGCAAAGTTCTCTTGGAACTGCCATCCCTGTTAAACAATATTTGGAGATAAACAACACCTTATCTGTTTGCATATGGATTATAAGTACGTACATTTACTACATTCAACCATGACTTTATCCCAGTGCCGTGATCATGATCATCATTGCCATTAATAACCGTGGTACATAAGTATGTAAGTTGCCAGGTGTAAGTAATAAGAAGAACTGGTGAATTTAAGGATGAAGTTATGAATTTTCCGTATCACATACATAAATTTCATTTTGTTACCACTCAATAAAAAATGGAACTAGTATAGAGACAGGCTTTTCTTATGTACGCTGTAAAAAAATTGTAAATTGCCTAAACTTTCAGTGAAAAAATTTAAGGAAAAATATTTTCTATTCATTAAATTTGTTTTAAAAGAGTGGTGGCATGTTTTCGCGGGAAAGCGTCTTACCCAGTGTACCTATATGTTTATAACATGTTTTACATGTTTAACATTATTAGAGTTTGTTTTTAAATACTTCGGTTTCCTTTATTCATTCTTTAATTTAATAGCTGCTCTCCCCATAGATGTTATGTACATGTATATATATTTATTTATTTATTTACATATATATTGAAATTATTTGTGAACCTTTGACCTTAAAAACCCTCCCCCGAAGCAGTTGGAATTGTTTGTAAAGTTAGGGGTAAATTGTTGAAAACATTGCCTAGTGAACCTAATCAATAAGCATCCCGGGTGCGGCAGTCCCCACGGATGTGCAAGAATCGAGACACATGATTCTGACGTCATGAGTGGCCCCCGAGCCAGAGGTCAAGAGCGCTTCTTATGGACAGCTGCACCATTCATCTCCTCGAACCGCAGTCCAATGATGTGAGCTCATGAATTATCTAAATGACCATTTCACTAAACGTCGCGCCAACACATTCTGGAACTGAATGAACTTCGCTCGCGTGAACCAACGTTCGTGCGTTTTCAGTCTGAGGCCACAGGCAGCAGCAGCGTCGAAGAAATGTTAGGTGCATCATTCCTATTGGTGAGCTGGAACGATATGACGAGGCTACAATCGATTGTGCCATTGCAGGCAAATGGTTGATGTTGTCGCCACAAGATAGCAGTTCATGTCTTTACTGCCAAGTCTATTTTGATATAGGTACAGAAATGACTAAAACACATTACCTACGGTATTTAAAAGCTTTTTCTAATCAAAATATTCTAATACATAGGTAATAAGGTTTTGCTAATAACTTTTAAAATAAGATAATAATGAGGAATGTAGTTGCAGTGCTTAAAGAAGTAGGATTTTTTTATACATTTATTACAAAAAAATTCTGAAGTTAAGTAATCATTCTCTAATTTTTTAAGCTTCGTCACATAAAAACACTCCATAATGTCTAAAATAATTCCAGAAATGTTTGCTCTTACTATACCAATCTGAATTATTTATCCATAAAACAAGCGGACTGCCGGTTCCACTCAATGTTCCCAAATAATCTTCGCTCAGCGATCAGAACACAATGATCGACTGATCATTGATTGGTCAGGGAGTGGGAGCCGGCAGGAGAACAGTAATGCCAGATGTCGACACGAGCAGTTCGCGCTCGCCCAGCGAGTGACACCACGTGGGGCAAGTTACCAGATTAAAAGGACGGCAGGCCCAAGGGCGCGACCAAAATGGCAAGTATGGTGCGGGTAGCAAGAGCAGAGGAGAACAGTAATGCCAGATGTCGATTCGAGCAGTTCGCACTCGCCCAGCGAGTGACACCGCGTGAGGCAAGTTACCAGATTGAAAGGACGGCCGCACAAGGTCGCGACCAAGATGGCAAGTATGAGGCGGGTAGCGAGATCAGAGGAGAACAGTCAGCCCAATAGACCATCCGAACCCTCCACAACAAAGCGAGGGACTCCCGCCACAAGCTGCATTAACCCATTGGATTAGCTAACTCGATAAACGAGTCAAAAATATCTGAAAAATCTAAATAACTCGTGGCGGAAGCCACGCCTACCCGGTGAAGGAGCCAACACGGACAACTATGAGAACTAGGGAACAGCATCTTAGGAACTTGCCCCGTAAGCCGCGTCGACACGCTGGAGGAGACATATTGTAAAGCGAGTATAACTTAGATAAAGCAACGTTAGAAATTGTCGTATAATCCCCGTCAACCCGGTGGGGAAACAATGTTTTTTTTAGCGAGGAGAAATTGGATTAAGCATCTTAGGAAATAGTCGTATAAGCCCCGCATTAACCCGGTAGAGATGCCATCTTGTTTAACGAGTAGTAGAGCGGGGCTATTCTGATCACGGGGTAAATCCGATCATAATAAGAGAATTGGCAACACAGCAAGCCATGAGCCGAAAGGAAACAATATCATCCCATCAGTCGCAAGCTGGGAGTGTTGGTGTTCACGTGGTAAAAAATTTCCGTTGTTATTCTAAACTTTGATGTGTGTAAGGAAGCGATTCAACACCAAGGTAAGTCACGCCATGCATTTTTATCACTCTTTATAAAATCTCACGTTCCAAAATAAGAAGCTACAATTACAGAAAAGAGATATCTTTAGTACTTTGGTTTCTTCACGTAGCATATTTACTGGAAAACAATATCCTTTGTATCATTTCTGATAAAAACCAGTTTCCTCTTACACTTTGGACGGCAAAGGTAAAAGGCGACAAAATAGGCCAATTCCGATCACGCTATTGGGGCTATTTCGATCACAGGAAATAATTTATTGCTCTGGAGAATACAGCACAGAAAGGATCGTATTTATCAACTAATCTTAAAAGCGATTACTCGACACTGCTCTATTGTCACGGTGCACGTAGCTGACAGAAAAAAGTATTATCTTAATGTTTCAAAGATAGCTGAGGGGACAGTTAGAGACCTAGCTGTCACCAGTTTGTAGATACTGATGTTTATCTTTTCTACTACTGCACATTCCGTTGCGGTGATTGGTTTCACTGCCGATGCTTGGCGGGTCGCACCCTATATTACTGAAGAAAGAGTTGGCTGGTCGCACTCCGTGTTGGCCACACTTTTAATAACTCGCACACTTTTTTTCATCTCGATGGCATAAAATAAAGGCATTACCAACTTGACATATATACAACGAAAAAGTGTCAAGTTTGTACCTTGAAATATGACCATTGGTTAAATACTGTCAGAGTGTTTGCCATCCACAAATTTTACTAGTTCTTAGTACCAGCCGCTGTGTGCTGAAATCTAACAACTTTCGAAATGGGTCTTCGGGGACCATAGCAGCATAAGATTTCTCGCAACAAAGTTTAGTTAATCACGGATTTTCTTAAACATCTTGATACTGAAATCTAATATTGTTATTAATAATTTATTTAATCTCCAAATCCTTTCTGGAATACGAGACGATAACAGAATTCCACACTACCCAAGTTATAACCGAGATAAACATTTTGATGCATTTTACTGAAGTGTTGCATGCATTTAAAACATCTCAAATGTAAATCAACACTAATATGTACTATGGTTGTGAATTTCAGATGGTCAGAAACTACAAAAGAAAGAACACCACTCTTCAGTGGTCCGAGGAGTCTATGTCAAATGCTATCAGCAGTGTCCTCCATGGAGAAACAACCATCAGAGCAGCTGCTATCTTACATCAGGTGCCATTCACCACACTTCAGAACAGGATCCAAAAAGTAAAACTACAGCAGTTATTAGGAGACAAAGGGAAAGAGTGCAAACATAAAGTTGGTCACCCACCTGTACTAAATGCTGAGGAGGAAGATTAACTGTGTGACAGACTGCTCAACCTGTCGAAAAGAGGCTTTGGTTTGACCACAATTCAGGTAAGAAATGCAGCATACATGTATGCTGAAAAGAAGGGTCTAAAAATTCCATGGAGCAATACCGAAAAATTGGCTGGTAAAGATTGGCTTGGCAAGTTCATGGCCAGACATCCTCAACTCTCTTTCAGGAAACCGGAAGGTTTGTCAAAAATGAGGGCAGCTGCCATGGATGAAAAAAAATTTAACGACTTTTATGACCTCTTTGGTGATTTGACGAAAGAATTAGAACTCAGGGAGAAGCCAGAGAGAATTTATAATGTTGATGAGTCTGGATTTCCTTTAAACAATAAGCCATCAAAAATAATTTGTGAAAAAGGCCAAAGAGAAGTAATTAAATTGACAAGTGTAGAACGTGGGGAAAATGTGTCAGTAGTAGCTTGTTTCAGTGCTAGTGGGGTGTACATACCACCATTCGTGATTTTCAAGGGTGTGCGGTATCGAGAGTCATACTGTGCTAATTTGCCATCTGGATCTGTAGCAGCAATGTCTGAATCTGGATATATAAATGAGGACCTATTTCTCAGATGGTTGCAACATTTTCAAAAGCACAAACTCCCAGGGAAATGCCTTAGTATTTTGGATGGACACGCATCACATTGTTCGCTTAAATGCCTGAACTACTGCAGAGAAAATGAAATTGAACTTCTCTGTTTACCACCTCATACCACTCATGTCCTTCAGCCTCTAGATCGCACACTGTTCAAACCATTAAAAACTTTCTACCATCAAGAAGCAACCACATTCTTTCACAACAACCCAACACAATCGATCACCAAGTCTGACTTTGGAAAGATTTTCACAGCTGCGTGGAACAAAGCTGCATCCCATGGGAATGCTACTAAAGGGTTTCAGTGTAATGGTCTCTACCTTTTAACCCTAAGGCTATCTCGATAAATAAATTTCTACCATCTGTAGCTCTCCGAGCTGAATCTCCTTCTACATGAACAAAATCATCCACCATGCAAACTTCAGGTCCTTCATCTGATGTTTCTCTTGATCATGTTCAAAATAAGTCACACAGCCAACATTCCCCGTCCAAACACACAGTTTGCTCCAGTTCCCAAGCTTCAACCACCATGTCCATATCAGCTTCTACGTCCAAGTCTCCCAGTGAACAGAAACTCATTGGATTTAATGACATCATTCCAACCCCAAACAAATCATCTACAAATAAAAATGCACCGAAACAAACCAGAAAGCAGAAATCTCGACATCTGACATCAGATGGAAACATCAAGGCAACAGCAGAAAAAGTTAAAATTGCCACATTAAAAAAGAAACAGATAGATTGCATAGTGAAGAGACGAAGACTGTTTGCAGAAAATGAAATGGACTCTAGTGGAGAAGAAATCCTCATCATGAAAGATTCGAGTGACGCACCATGTGGATTTTGTAACAGAAGATGGAGCCAGTCTGCCAACAGAGGGGACTGGATAAAGTGCCAGAAATGTAGAAGCTGGTATCATAAAATCTGTGTGGGTGCCAAAGGAAAGAAACAATTCAGATGCGGTAAATGTGTGTGATCATGATTGCCCCACTATGATAGGATTTACCCCGTGTGTGATCGCAATTACCCCACTTGTTTTGTGAATCCTGTGATATCACCTTTTAAAGAATAATTTGTTTGTAAATTTATATGTGCCATTAATTACCTTTTTCATTCAAGGTATATTAAGTATACATATTGAAGTTTAGGCTCATGTATTTTCATTAACCTAATCTTATTTTCAACAATTTATTTTCACAACACAATTTGAAGTGATCGGAATTGCCCCTCTCTACCTATAACTTGGATGAAGCAGCTTAAAAAAATCGGTGTATAAGCCGCGTAGCATTCGTGTTTAGCAAGTATAACTTAGATAAAAGAGCTTTTAAATAGTTGTATAAGCCAGGTCTCCCCGTTGGAAGAGCATTCTCGTTTTTAGAGTAAAAATTGGATAAAGCAGGATAGGAAATCGTCGTATATAGCGCGTTGACCCATTGGAGGGGACATATTGTTTATTAGGTATAACGTGGATAAAGCAGCTTAAGAAATTTTCGTATAAGCTGCTTCAAACCGGTGGAGAAAATATGTTGTTTTTTTTTTAGTGAGGAGAACTTAGTTTAAGCACCTTAGGAAATCGTTCTATAACACGAGTTTACCCGGTAGAGGAACGTGAAGAACTTAGATTAAGCAGCTTAGAAACTGCTCGCGGAAGCAACGTTGAACCGGAGGAGGAGTTGTATTGTTTAGAAAAGAGAATTTGGATGAAGCAGCTTAGGAAATCAGTGTATAAGCCGCGTTGACCAGCTAGTTAACAGTCTTTTTTTACCGTGTAGCCTATAACTGGGATGAAGGAGCTTAGAAAATCGTTGTATAAGCCACGTCGACCCGGTAGTGAAGCCATCTTTTTTGGTTAGTAGAACTTGGATGAAGCAGCTTAGAAAGTCGTTAGGTCTGTATTGTGCATGGGTCTAGAGTGAACTAATGCAAACCACTCAAATAGCCAGATTACATTTTAATTTAATTTTTTCAACACATTTTTTTACTTACGGTGTGTGCCTAAGACGGATTGATATTAAAATACGTAATTGTGTAGGTAATATATATATATATAAATATATATAAATATATATATAGATATATAAAAGCCTATTTACTATAAAAGACCATATACCTTATATTTCATCCCGTGCAAAAATACGCGGTCGTATAAAAAATTTTTGTACCAAGTCTTAAGAAGGTTTAAAAAAGTCTGCATGATGATTATGTGGTACTTTTTAATAAAGTTTTTAATTTTTTATTGTTCTGGCTCCTTACAGTAATTGTTCATTTTATCAGAAATATTTTAATAAAAATTTTTGTTATTTCGGTTTTGGTTTTTTACAGTAATTTTTAACGGATTTGATAGTATACCTACTAAAGTACTTATGTATTTTTTTTCCTTCAACCTTTGTTATTCCCACCCCTTGAAGCAATGTTCATAACATAAAAATTTACATTCGCCAAAAGATTTTGATAATAAAATTTTGGAGGTTTGAAATAAATAAGAACGGATTAGAAATTTACACGGAAACTGTGGATTTTTTTTCCACTTAAACCCCTGTTTTTTTTTCGTTTTTTTTTTCAATCCTTGTTAAAAATTATTTCAGACAAAAGTTTTAGATGATATTAAAGAAAAAAAGGTTCAGAAGGAATCTCATCGAATTTTATAGCGTAATTATTAAGGAAGTTACGAATTTTTCTTGTCCTCCGACAACTGCTAGTGACATTTCTTCCAATTGAAACAAGTGGAGGAACTGACAAGCCGGCTAGTTACGTCATTGCGTTAGGATCGCTCCCTAGCAGCAGGGGTTCATATACTCGGTGGGTTAACGAACTTCTTTGCCGAGCACAGCCGAGAAGATTCGTCCGACGCCTCGCATCGTGAAGGGTTCCGGCCCACGTGGCGATGCTTTGCGGTGTAGTCTATACTGTCAGGAATCTCGCACAATCGCTGAGAGAAGCCTACCTTTAGGCGTCGTTCCCAAGACACGTCCGGGAGGGGGGAAAGGAAAAAGCTTAAGGGCGTCACATTTACACCCATAACAGAACGTTTGTTTGAAACAAGCTTGACACTGGCAGTATAAAAAAAAGCTTACATTACCATTAAGATGATTTAACAACTTAACAACCGGTGAAGATAGTTAGGCTACTATCGACCTAAAAACATGCCCGGTTACAATAAAGTAATATAAATACAAATATTAATGTCAGAGCAAGTAACACTATATTATCGTTGATTTGAATAATCGTTTGCTACAGTAAAAAGGATTTTATTTTACAATGTGGTGATACCATTCCAAGAGAGCAAGGGACTTGGGAGAGACTCAACTACCCGCCCTTGACACAATAAACGATCTTCCTGCTTCGAAATATTTCTTATGAAAATATTTAACTTTATTATTACATATTTCTGTTTAAGGAGTGGTGGGCTTAGCTAAGTGACATAAACTGAAATTTTTGATAGAATAAGAGGGTATGCCCACATCTAGAAAATAATTCAGTTGAAGTGAAAATTAAAATAATATATATTTTAAATTGGGTCAAGTACATTTGAAACAGACCTTTGTTGTACTGAATGTCTCGGTTATCACATATATTCTTTCGGACCACTTTGTTAACAAATTGGCATTTTTAATGTGGGCAAACAAAATATAAAATTATAGTGTTTTATAATGTTTTTATTAAAACGATAGAATAAAGCTGTTTTGCCTGTTTACACTTTGGAGTTTGTTAGGCATTAAATATGCCAATACGAGTAACATATATAAGATGATACTGCTTTTACTATTTTAAGTTTGGTAAAAACAGAATAAAGAGAATTTAAATAAATGCTTATGAACAGGCAAGTCTAGAGGACTTTATGATTCATGTTTCTAGTGTAAAACTCACAATTGCTCCATTCATTTCGTCTCTTATTACACATTTTTTCCTACAATTTTCTACTGTTACATTTTCTTCAATGAATGAATGAATGAATGCGGAGTAATGTCTCGTCACTTTGGGGGTATTGAAAACGTTAAGAGGGGATGATATGTGAATGTATTACAGATGGAATGCATGGTTGGAGGAAACTGGAGTATTCCGAGAAAATCCAACATCTCCTGGCCACTTCCACTACGTTTCCAAATTCCCGAAAGTTTGACCCAGCTGCGAATATAACCGGGATCGTTTTTGGTGAGAGCCGAGTGATCTAAATACTTAATTACCGAAGATTTTTGGTGCTAGACGCTACTGTTCATATTGCTCAATCAGAAAATAAAATTTGCCATGAAAAAAAATAAGGGTAGGGGTTCGGGTGACGAGTAATATTCCTTAGCTCATATGGATTTTGGATACATAATTTAACAGTATGTTGCACACTAAAATATTTTGTTCGTTAATGTTCAATAATAGTGTTTTTTGGCTGCTACTTAAATACGGTATTAATTGACAAATTGTCATATTTAATTTTAATTGACTATTGTTTAACCAGATATTTGACATTATACGACATTTGATTTATTTTTTAATATTTCTGGTTTTTTTAATTTTATTTATTATGTGTACATAAAATCTTAGTGCAAATTTGGCAAGAAAAAAAAATCGTAAAATTAACGTAAGTTAAGCAATGCTAAATACTTATAAAATTAAAAGGAATGTTTATCCGCCTATACAACCAATATAATTAATATTTTTAAATTATTAATTATTTTTTTAAAGTTTTTTTATGGAAATCTTAGCTATTTAGGTTGGCATGATAAAGAGTATTCTTCTTCAGTCAATACCAATTCTAGATTGTCACCAATAAATGACTCGCTCTGTTTAATTTATCACAGTGGAAATAAATAAGTTAGGAGGATTTTAAAAATGGTGTTATTTAATCTTTCGGTTTATCGATATTCCTCTATTTGTATTTAACTCGAGCGTTGGTTTTGAATGATCGATGTTAATGCCAACTTTTTAACAGAAATGTTACTGGAACTAAGTAACCCAACACTTCGTCTCTGAGCTAACATTTTTTTTTGCAACCATAACCCATTTTGTAAGTGGCTATTACAATCGTGCAGGTTTCGAATTTATGGAGGAAGTCATTATGTTCTTTCAACCTTACGGTTCGCTATTGTGAATAGCTGATTTTTAAAAGAAATGAGGTTTTAACTGCGCGGATGTTATGACTCGCTTGCACAAAGCTCAGACAAAACAACTCCTGGGCGCAGGGTATTGACGCAAAGAGTGTGTTTGAGACCGGCAGTTACAGAAGAAAACATCGGAGCGATCACGTGACACCCAACATGGTCACCAGCGGAACGGACGGTGTCGCGTTTTACCGCCGTTCTCTGGGCTGCTGCTAACACCGCCTTCTGAAGTTTTCCTCCGCCGGTTGCGAACAAAGAACGTAGCGGAGGGAAAAGCACCAGAAACGAGAGGGCAGGTGGGCAAACTGTTCCCCGTTGGATCGCGACCCATTAAAAGCTTTTTTTATTACGAAGCCCTTTTTCTTCGCTCGTTTCTGGAAACTCACGCTCGGCGCGGGTTCTTCGAGATCTTCACGGGGCGCGCGAATCGCCAGTTATTCCGTCCGTCTCCCTTTTTCCCGCGTGATTCGCACTTTCTCCCCCGCTTCCCCCCCTTTCCAACGTGGAATCAAGCAGTTTTAGTCCTCCTTTCCGCCACGGGCACGCGCTAAATATAATTTTAATAACCCCGCGACGGGCAGGCGTTCCTGCCGCACCGCGCCGTCGACGAAGACCGAGCACGGGACGCCTTCTTCGGCCGCCGGTCGGGGAGCGACGCCACGGCAACCAGAGACGCGCGGCGTCCCGTCCGTCCTGGCCACTCGGAGGCGGGCGGGGGCGGCGCCGACCCTGTGACGGCGGCGGCGCCGACGGAGAGGAGAGGACAGTCTTCGGGAGCGGTCAGGGCGACCGCCGCCTGCGAGGAACCACAGAACCAAACACTTCGTTCAACTTTCTCTCAGTTGCAGGTGAGCGAGGGTCGTTACCACAACGCCGAAATACCATAACGCTGAAATACCATAACGCCGAATGTCAAAATTGACCACAACGCCGACAGCTAGAAAACTGCTGTGTACCACAATGCCGAAATAACAACTGAATGAATTTTTGTGGGTTTCTTAAATGTAGGTACCTTACCACCGAAATACCACAATCAAACCTAACCTTACCTAACCTAACCTAGCGTAATATAACCTAACCTAACTTAACTTAACCTAGCCTATATTACCCTAGCCTTACCTAACTTAGTGTAACCTAACCTAGTCTAACCTAACCTAGTCTAACCTAACCTATTCTAACCTAACCTAACCTAACCTTTGTGGCAGTCCTGCAATGACATTTTTCGGAGTTAGTGTATTTTGGCGTTGTGGTAATTCGGCGTTGTGGTACACATCAGTTTTCTAGCTGTCGGCGTTGTGGTCAATTCCAGCGGTTTCTTCCTTGTGATTGGCGGCCGTCTGCGAGAGAAGTTGTTGCCTTGTGTGCACGAGCCACTAAGGACGAGTTTGATTCCGCACTGAATTAGTGTGATTGGTTGTTGTAACAATCGACATGCGCCTCAAAGTAACTCACCCAATCACGAAACACAGACGATGCTACAGTGTTTTAACTTCCAGCTACTCTCGGGATCTTTTCGCGAAATTTTCATGGCCCTACTTATATCATGATTCGTGTCCCGAGATGTCGACTCATTTAATTGAATGCTGTAATATTTAGGGCCCAATTGGTTAATCACTTAATCAGTTCAAACATAAATATTTTTTTACTTCCATCCTGTATTTTATAAAGTAGTGTGATGCAGCTTCGCCGAGAACAATATTCTAAATTCGATTTTAATTCATAAATATTAAAAAAAAATATATTGAATAAAAAAACTAGTATAAATAACTACAAGACATCAAGGCTACGAAACTACGAGGCTGCAGGACTACACGAATACGAGGCTACATGACTACACGACTACGAGGCTACAGGACTAAAATACTACGAGGCTATGAAGCTACCATGCTAGGAGTCTACAAGACTACAAGGCTACATGACTACTAGACCTCGAAGCTACATAACTGCAATACTACGAACTACGAGGCAAAATGACTACAAGACTACGAGGCTACGAGACTACGAGGCTGCAGGATTAAAGGCTACGAGACTACGAGGCTGCAGGATTAAAGGCTACGAGACTATGAGACTACGAGGATACAGAACCACTGATTTACAAGTCCGCAAATCTACAAGGCTACATGGCGCCAACGACTTTTGGCTAGACGACTTGAAGGCAACATGCCCACGAGACTAAATGGCTAGAAAGCTACATTAGTTCAAGCATTTTAGCAAAAAATACGCAGGAATAAAAAAGAAATTACGAAAAAGCTTCTTTTTGGTAGAGAAGTTTGCAGAGGTATTCTAAAGGAAAGATCAAAAGTCCCCATGGATCCGAGTTGAGCTAACGCCGCCATTTTCAAAAAATGGCGCGCAAAACGGGTTTTTAGTAAATAACTTATTTACTATTGTTTATAGAGAATAAAAAGTTTAACCAAACATAATGAACACAAACATATCTACATAATTGCTCCCTTGACGTTTTTTGATTAAACGCATACTTTAGGCGCTACAATGGAAAACATCTTTTTTCATAAAATTTCCACTTCTTCGTGCCACAGTAAATACGTCTTCTTCGCGTGACTTATTAAAAAAATGTTTCTTTTCCTGATGTTGCATACAAAATAAAAACGCTTTTTAATGTCATAGTGACATATTTTTAACTTTTCGCTTTTTTATGCCTTTTTTGCAGTTTCTTCCACCTGCTTATTCTGTACACCTGCTTCTTCTGTAAAACGAGATCCATGCAGTTGTGTTGCAATTTTCGCCACCAGGATCATCGATGTACTGAATTAAAACAGGAAAATAAAAAAAATATTTAATTCTTTGGTAGTGTTCGGGCAGAGTTCGGGACTGTTCGTGTGTGTAGCTAATGTTACACGAAGGTAAATATTAGGGCGTGTTGAAAAGGACATGTGAATCGTAGGCTACCTTTGTTATGTCTCGGTCAGAGGGTGATGACTCTGTTAACAATCAGAAGCAAAGGGCCTACATCTTCACTATGGATACAGTACTTTCACTTAGTGAACTTAGTAAAGCAGTTCATCAAAGCTGAATGTTCAGGTGACTGGGAACTGCACCTTAAAACAGTTCATTCAATGATCCCTTTTTTCCATGCAGCCGGACATAACGAATATGCGAAAAGCTGTCATTTGTACCTTCAAGACATGTACGGACTTGTGCACAGGTTGCCCACTAAAGAGTACGAAGATTTTACGCGAAGAGGATTTTTCACTGTCAGAAGATCTGACAAATATTGGTCTGGTTTGTGGACAGATTTAACAATAGAACAAACACTTATGAGGATGATGAAAAGCAGAGGTGGCCTTACTCGAGGTCGTAGTACGAAAGAAAGTGTACTAGATAAGTGGATACTAGGAATGCCAGCAACTTTTGAAATGTGCTCAGCCACGGAGGATTTTGCTTCTGTGTATGCATCAACAGGTGAACAATATGTACAACTTAGAAGTTCGCGCATTTCAAGAGATGATGCAGACATTGGCAAAGTTCTGCGCTGGTTTGAGGTTCATCCAACATTGCCACAAACAGATAAAATCATGTCCATTGCAACAGGACTGGTAGTTGATGGTTCTGTGAACTGTTATGATGATTTTACGGTGGGCACAAATGCTATAAAAGGAATTATCGGTACCAATTTTGCTGAAGCAAAACTCAAGAGAATAAACCTAGTCCGCTCTTTAGCATGTAGGTACTAACAGTTCTGTAAAAATTAGAGATGATACTGTGCCAGTAAACACAACTCTTCTTTTCCAGCATTGTTTGTGCATAGTAAATGAAAAATACTTCAGATATGAACTGTCTCCACGACCCTTATCTTTGTTCGATGGGGAACGAATGCTTAAAACTAATAAATCTGCTCTTTATAAATTGATGATACCCACCTACCCCTATTCATAACCTAACAAAGTTGTGAATGGAGGTAAGGTGTGGTGCAAATGTCATGTACAAACACACCATCAATAAAAGTTGACAATGAATTTGATGACATGGACGTCATAAATGGCACAATCTCTGATGAAGATGGTAGCTAAGATATCATACCAACTCAAAAGGAAATAAGGAGAGTGAGGTATGCTCCTACAGTGTGAAAAAGTGGAATAGGCCTTTTGGGGACACCACTAAAAAAAGCGCGCCAAATTCTCTACCTCAAGGGTGGTGAGAAAATGAGAAATAAAGAGCAAACATAAATTTCTGGAAGGTACGCACTGAGCAATGAATTAAAGAGCATCAAATCTTGATAGCAAGATTTGGTGACAGAATTTGCTACATTGAAGTCTTGAAATTGAAGAAAGATAGGAAGCGATAAAACTCAATTATCTAGGTACGGTGTAAACCAAAACATAATCAACTTGTTTAGCCCCAATATGAAGCATCGAGGAAGGGTCGGTTCATTGTGAAAAGTATTTTCCACTGTAGCTTCAAAACTATGGGTTAAACGAGGAAGGTTTTAGGGAACGTTTTCGTAGATTTTTGTTTGTAGATTATTTTTTGTAAAGCTTATTTTTCTATAAAATTCACGGTTAATAAGTAATTACCAATAAACGTGCTTTTAGTGTCTTTTTTCAATATGGCGGCGTTAGCTCAACTCGGATCACTGGGGACTTTTAGGATTCTCTTCATAACTAAATTGCGGACGTCTCCACCAAAAATCAGCTTTTTCGTAATTTCTTTTTTTAAAAAACCTAAAATGCCTGGACTACATGGGAAATCCAGCTGGCTACGAGTTTACATGGCTACGAGTTTACAAGGCTCTGATTGTCAACAATAGCTCCATTCAACATCGAAATTTAATTTATCTCATGCAAAAGTAATTGTTGCAAGTAGTACGTTTCTCGCCAACAAATCTGTGCTTGTTGCGTAAAAAGGGTTAAGTCCAAAATCATAGTTTTGAGAAAATCGTGATTGAAAATTATCAGGTTTATTGAAGTCAGTTTTGTTAGCTTTATTTACTGCTTTAGATCTTCGGAAACTCAATAAATGTTTTAAAATAATGTCTCTAATCTCCCTTATCAATTTCGCAAACTTGTCTGTGATAATAACTCATTTTTAACCATTTTTCCCGTGATAACGTCATATAAATCGATGAACGCCTGCTGCGCGCACGAAAAATAGTCACGTTCCGCCTGAGCCGAGCGTGCAAGAACCGGCCAACCACCGTGCGAGAAAATCTTCTATAATATCACACAGGTTAAGGTGGGCTTTGTAACTAATTTTTCGTGATTATATTTAAACAAATTATTTAAATTAAATTTGCAAAAACTGTAAATAATATTTGAAAAATTAAAAAGTAGGTATGCAACTTTTCATCAATGTTTTCTTATGACGTTATCAAGTATTATTATCGTCCGGAAACCGACTTTACAGACGACTTTTTTAAACTTATTTTTAACTTAACCTCCTTTAGGCAACAAGCACAGAAATGATTTTGTTCAGGTAAATATTATTTAATTTTTCATGTGGGATGCGAAATGCTCACTCACGAACACGAGGGAGGGCTTAGCTATACATACTTAAAGGAGAAGGAAGTTTGTCTTAGCATGATAGTGTTTCTCAGTTGTTTTAAATGCATTGTAATCGACACAGAAATAAATTTATTTTGACTGAATTCCACATGATAAAAAATATTGTAAATGCTGATCTAGTAACAGGAGTCGAGCTATTTATAAGAAACTCTGAAGAAAATTTATATTCTCATTACAAAAAAAAAATACATGCAAATATTATTTTCTCATGAATAACCAGAAACACTTGGAGAATACCAGCAGAAGTCTCGTCAGGAATAACCAGCAGCACACGGAGAAAACTAACAAAATATTTCCATGAATAATCAGGAGCACATGAAGAGAACATTCGCAGGTTTTTGCTCAATCAAGTTGAATGAACAAAAAAAAATTATATTTAAAAAAATTACAAAAACAAACAACTTCTGTCATCTTGTGTAGGTACTTATCCTTTGTTCAGCAAAGGACAGAGATCTAGCACAAGTCAGAGGCATCACCCATCTCCGAGTCAGGTCATCCTTTAAGAGACTTGTTTTTTTTTTTTTTTTTTTCATGAATGCTGGGTTATTTGTGGCTGGTTTCGCGCGGGCGGCGGTCTCTGCAGTGTAATGAGCTGAGTACTGCTGGCGGGGTGGGCGAACTCTTCCTTTGACCTCTTTTCGGGGTCATCGCACCCTGGCGCTGCTGCGCGGTCGCGATTAGCAGCTGGAGACTGGGGGAAACCACCAAGTGCAGTCCGCGATACTGCACAGTGGTACACAGAAAAAAAATTCTAGACCTTTACAAAAGATTCCTTTGGAAACCAGTTGCCTAGAAATACATAGTTTGTAATATTACAAAAAAATAAAATAAAATTGTTTCTTTGCACATCGCATCGCAATGGTGGTCTTTTTTACATACGTATATGAAATACGTTTTCCGAGACAACCCTGAGAATATATTACAAAAATTGGTGCACACTTTTATGTTTTAATTGATCTTTCATTCGAACAATTTTTTTTTAAAACCATGGGATACATTACCGAATATTCAATAGTTAGACATAATTGTGTTTTATTGCGCTTATTTATGGACACAGTTGTTACTGGAAATCTATTCAGGGAACGGTTTATAAATAACAACACCTATTGGAGGTACTAGGATAACACAAAACATAAATTCCCGGGTAATAAACCGAACCAAGTATTAATGTGAACAAAATTTTGTAGTGATATAGTTGTTTTCATTTAAGTGTACACATTTACAATAATCGGTAATTTGACATGAAATTTTCGGTTCCTTTACAAAAAAGATTACAGTGCACTAACTGATTTCATATTTATCCTAATAATTATCATCAAAGTCCACGCAGGGTTTTATTGACTTCTACCACACTGCTTCACGCCCACAATTCGCCATAACTATGGACTGGAAAAATTCGCGGGTTAAATGACCCCTAGGATCACTATCTTTTATGTAGCTTACTCGGGCAAATTACACCTGCTCATTGGCTACTGGCTTGTGACACCTGTTAACGGGAGAGCTTTTGAGTTGATACTACTTTTTTTGAGGGTTTTTCACTGTCTCAGAATTCTTTAGATAATCTGTGCCCAATCATAGAAACAGCAAAAAGGTAAGCGGGTTTTTGAATTACAGCGTATAGCGAAATGAATCCGCAAATTTTACCTGTCTCTATCCATAACTCTAAAGTAAAAGCTACACTGTTCTGTGAAATATCTTGACACGAAATCTATTGGCGAAATACATGTGTCCTTACTTATTGGTTCAGGCCATTCAGTACCATGGTTGCTTCCGCATTGAATGACTTTTATTATACGGTAGACGCATACCAAAAATATGTTAGACAATTATTTAACACACAGATGGTAAAGACATCTTTTCACGAAAAATGCATGCTCCTTTCGATATGACTTTGTGTATGTATAGGTACTAGATACCACTAAAGAGGCGAATTTGTTTCAGTCCTTAGTTAAATATAATTAGGGAAATTATACTCATTCGGCAAAGTATAAACCGTAAAACAAAGCCATTTTGCACATGTTTCGGTAATTTTTTGTTGGTTACTTTTTTTAACATCCGAATTATTATTTTTTGCACCAACATAGCAATGTGTCCTTTGGCTATCAAATAAATTAATTTCTATATCAAGCTCCGATAGCCCCCACAATTATATATATAAGGTAACCCGGGGGAAGATGCCACATTTAAGAGGTTTTCCCTTCACAAATTTCGAATTTCACTTGACAAAAAATGTAGCAATACGAAACCATTTTCGTTGGACATTTGTGTACATCAGAAATGGACGAAATGTTTCGTAAAAAAATAAATGGAAATAAAAGTTAACGAAATGTTAAAGCCCGTATGAATGTCATGTTCCCCCAATAGTGCGGGTAAGATGCCACTTGATATGGGGGAAAATGCCACCATATTTCAACTAAATAGTGATTAGTAAAATATGATGAGTGCGTTAATAAAAGTTGTTATATTAGTTTGTTGAGTAAATATAACATACAGAATTACACAAAATAACGCTTGGGTTACAAAACTCCGTTAAAGAACATCATGGCATACCTAACACTTATCACACTGTAAATTGTCTGAGCTAAAATCTTCATGCAACCATTTTCCACATGCAACACATTGGATCCAGTGCACTTAGGACCTTTTTTTTTTTAGCATAGAAGTACCCATTACATACTGCACAAAATTCATCACAACCATTGATATAATCTAGTTCACTGTCACTCATACTATCTTGGTAAGTAGCGTCTCTACACGAAGTCTACGAGCTCACTTTCCTCTTTCTTTTTCGTTGGGGATCACGCTTGGTCGCTTTTTCTTTGGTTTGTTGTTTCATCTTGTTTTTTATCTTGATTTCCTTTTGAAGCTGTGATTTCCGCATGTCCCATAGTCTTGCTGGTGAATTCAGCACCACTGCTCTTTGCTTCTTACTACCAGTTGACTTAGGCATACTTATAACAGGAACAGGCGATATTTCTTCGAAGGGACTCATGCTGCTATCTGTATTTATGGAATGTTTTGACACATCATTGGCAGGATCAGTTGTCTCGTTTTCAGGAGAATAGGAGCAAGAAGCAGTTGTCGATGCAATAGGCATCGGGACATTTTCTAAAAGAGTAGAAAAAATTTCACTTGTAACAACATTATGAGCAGTTACCAGAAGCATTGTTTGATAGAGCGAAAGCGTGTGCAGGAATGTTTTGTGGGTTGTAATGATAGATGCCACAAGCAGAAAATCCTGCACTACCACTGCCAATTGTTGCGGCTCGACTCCAAGCTGAATTTAACAATGTCCCAAATTGGAGACGTGTCAGTTTTCTTCCGGGGTTGCCGTGTATCCAAGTGTTTACAGCTTGCTGCCAAAATGTCTTCAAAGGTTTGAAAAACGA
This sequence comes from Bacillus rossius redtenbacheri, assembly GCF_032445375.1. NCBI lineage: Eukaryota > Metazoa > Arthropoda > Insecta > Phasmatodea > Bacillidae > Bacillus > Bacillus rossius. The sequence goes on along the minus strand of NC_086336.1, from coordinate 10,142,417 downwards.
CCGGTCTAAGGGTTGCAAATACTTGGTTGTGTGGCTTGGAAGGCAGATTAGCATTATGTCTTTGTCTGCAGCGAAGTCCAGTACACCAACATCTGAGCAGTGGGAACTACATATGACCATCCAAAACAAGCAAATACTTTCCTGCTTCTTTTCGAGTTAAAAATGTTTTTAACCAGTCAAAAAATATCTCAGTATTTACATAAGCAGACATTTGTTTAATTTTGACAAGTGAGCAAGGTGGCACTTCGTCTTCAAATTCAGGCTTCTTTCTTTATCCTTTAAAATTGCTGTATGGGGGCAAGAAGTTCCCTTCGGGATTGCAAAAAGCAATTATGCTGATCGTCTCACCTTTCTCTCCAGATGTAACATGGTGAAAATCTCTACTACCTTTGGTAGCTATCACTCGACCTGTATTATTGTTGATTTCAAGACCGCACTCGCCCATTTTGTAAATCTTCCTTGGGGCACTTAGAAAGACATTTTCTTCACAAACATGCAAAAGCACTTGACAATAGTTGTCAACTTCTTTACGGCACATTCTAAGTCCACATGCGATGGAGATACCCTGTGCCTTCCTTAGTGTTACTTCAGGATGACGTTTCAAAAACAGTTGTGGCCAGTCGTATCCAGCTAATTTCGTTTCAGTGTGCTCCTTTATTAACATTTCCAGCATCAATTCGGCTTTTCAATGTTCTGTAGGGTATATGATAAAACTGGGACGCATCCCATACTTTCATTTTCCCGTTTTTCACATCTTCAGAAGCAAGAAGTAAGTTTCCTTCCGACCAGGACGCAAGATCCGTTTTCCTCTCGTACCTGCGGGGCATATCCTGCTTGGGAAAAGGTGTAGAATAAACAGCTTGCTAAAAAGTAGTTAATGCACAGAAATATTGATTGTTATCAACATGGAATTATTTATACATTATCATGGGGAAGATGCCACTTGACGTGCATTTTACCCCACGTATTGGGGTAACACGCCAATGACATTTTTTTTTACTCCAATATTCTCAACGGGAATCGCCACACTTCACTTCAAAAACGTTAAAGAGTGTTGAATCTTTGTATACCACTAGTTTTATGCATAAATATAAATTAAATTTCTTATGTTTACCAGATGGTAATAAAATATTATAAGATACGTACACATCTTTCAATATCTTTAATATTTAATATTTAACCATGAAACGATGAAAAACGGTCCTACACGCCGTGGCTTCTTGTACAGGAAGTTAATTTAAAAACAAGTTTTAAAAATAAATTCGTTATATTTATTAAATAAATATTTAACATAATAATACCAAACACTTAGGGTAAAATTATATGCACGTAATCAGTCTTGTAATTATCTTTGGGATCATAATTAACTTTAGCAATATTACAATAAACTTTAACAATATACTAAACAAATTTGAACAATAATAAAAAATCTTAAAAAATAATTATTAATCTGTTTCCTCGCACAAAATACATTCGAGGGCAGGATTGGTTGAACCTTTGTTATACATGCCACAAAGCCAATTGTAGCAAGTGATGCAGCAAATCCAGTCAGCAGTATGGTGGTAGAACCGGAAGTTACCTTACAAATGTAACAGAGATTGATGTCCTTTTCTAACCTTTCTTCTTGCCCTTCTTCTTGCCCGTTATTCCCTTCTTGCGAGACAAATCACTTAGAGCAGCAGTTCACAAACTGTCAATCCTAAAACTATCAGAAACCATCGAATAAACTATCAGAAAAGATAGGAAAAATCAAACCAAATCTAATTGTGTGCAAACACATATCTATCCTTAAATAAATAACTGTTTTGCTTCAAAAAGCTTATATTTTGTCAACCATTTTCAAATCAGAACACAAATTGTTCATCAATAATCAATCGGTATCTTAAAAAAGCATTTATGTGTATATAGCCTATATATATTTGCCATATTTGATAGTAAATTATATATAGGTACATAATGAAGGGATACGATACAAATAAGGTTTTTTACTCCACCATGGACCGATAGACCGAGGAGGTATTCCTATGAGGAAAGGTAGGTCGCCAGCTGAAAAGGTTTGGGAACCACATCTTCATCGGGAGAAGTCTGGTCTGTCGCAGATGACACAGAAGTTGAGGGGATTGCCGATTGTTGAAACATCTTTGCTCTGTATACCTGGTTAATGAACGACTTTCTTTCCTCTTCTGTGTCGACATCTTTCAGAGTTGTAGCCCCTAGAATCTTTTAGAGACTCCAGCAGACTGCTGTAAAGGACAATTCCAGTATCTTCTGAGCGATCTGCTGGAAGCTTTTTCAAAACGGCTTTCGGATAAAAAGGGCAAAGATATGTAGTTCTGAAGAAGCTCTGCAAATTTTTATTTATATTAGGAGCCAATGCATCCATCAATCTCTTTAGCAGCATGGGAATTTGTGGCTTTGGGATGGCGTCCCGTGTTCTTGATTCAATTCTCCAGTTATCTAGAATCTTCCGCCATTGTTTCTTTAAAGGCCCATAGATACCCATATCCAGTGTTTGCATTATGTGCGTCTAGTTTGGTGTCAGAGTTTCAAAATAAATGTTTCCTAGTGCATTTTTCATGACTTCAGGTGAAAACTGAGAAGTCAAATTGTCACCAATGACAACAGCTTTTTCATTTCCTTCTCTATGCTCCTGGATGTGCGGTAGTAATATTTTAAGGAACCGTACCTCAAAGACATTCATATCAAACAAGTCGCTGCTAATGTTCCTTTAAATTGGTTTAGGTGGCCCACCCTGTGTCCAGTTGTCGTTAAGGTGCTTTGATTTGTAGACAACCATGGGAGGAATCAATTGTCCTTCAGCTGTGCCACAGAACTTGACGCTGGTAGTTGATTTCAATTGCTCCTGGACTCTTTCTGAGCGTTTGTACCCTTGGCGTACTATGACATATATCGCCCCCGGATAATTTGCAATATTTGTCTAATCATAATTATAATTTAGAGAAGGACGTGTCTCCCATAAAGTTGGTCTCAAATTTTCAAAAAACTCCTTGATCTCGTTAGGACCGACTGATGCCCTTGAAGTCTTGATGTTTGTGGCCAGTCTCTGCGTGAGGTTGTTCCGAGCTGCAAATTCGTTCACAAAGTCATAGCTCGGCATATTGAACTCTACCTTCCTTGTTGATAATCATTTGAACGATGGTTCGAAAGTCGGCCTTTGTGAAAGGAAAACCCCAGTCTGCCAGTGCACACATGGTAACTGATATTAATTTCTCAATCTGAGGCGTCAAAAAGTGGGATGGATCCGGTTAAGAATGGTGGTCCTACTGATTTTGTACTTCTTGGCAGCACCTGCCTGGGTAAGTGTCCCTGCTCTCACTTCCGCAATGGCTTTTGCAATGTCTTCATCACTATATGTGATTTCTATCGTTTAGGCACCCAGATATCTTTTATAATTTTCTGACTATTGTGATTTATATGTGATGTAAATAAAGATGAGGTTAACCTATAACAAATAGAAATTCCAAGTATACAAATGCAAACATATATCTCTTAATCTACCCAAATCTATGTACTTTTACGTAAATAATACTGTAAACTTACCTAAAACTAGGCATCCAAACAGTAGGTAGCCGTACTGAGCACCACACTACAAACACCAACGACGAACACGCTTGAACTTGGTGAGTCATGTGATCGCAACGCAACCCACTCCCCGCAATACCCACCCGTTTCTCAAGGTCACGCGACTTCGCTCTCACACGTTTAGACCGTATTTTAGCGCTCTATTAAAGTAGTCCCAACAACTTTTCAAATTTATTATTAAAGTCAAAATAACCCCGTTTTACGGAACCCTACAAACTTAATTTTATCAAACTTATGCGACTGGACCAGAGGCTTACCCTTGTAGACTGTACGAAAAGGGCTTACCTTGCCTACATTATATCTCCTTAGGACGCCTAAATGTCAGCAGCCAATAAACAAACTCTTTATTTTCATAAACGTTAATTTTTTGCGGATTAATGCATGTTTAGACAGCTCATTGGTAGGGACCGGAAAAATTCGCGGGTTCAATGACCTCCAGGATGAACTCCATAGTTCTACGTACACTCGGTCAAATGCCACCCACTCATTGGTTACTGTCTTGTGAGACCTCTCAATGTAGCAGCCTGTGATTCGATAAAGCTTTGGTTGGATGTTTCTCATTGGCCCAGATTCATCCAGGTGAGTTGTGAGCCAATAAAAGAGGCAGCACTGAGGTAAAACTAGGGACCGGAAAAATTCGCGAATTCAATTACCTACAGGTTAGACTCCAAAATCCTCTATGCACTCGGACAAATTAAATATGCTCATTGGCTACTGACTCGTGATAACTATTAACTAGAATGCTTTTGAATCGATAGTTCTTTCGTTCAGGATTATTAATTGGCTCTGATTCCTTCAGACAACCTGTGGTCCAATCACTGAAGCAGCAAAAGGTTAAACACAATTGGATTCTAGCCTAACGCGAAATGAAACCGCGAATTTTTCCGGTCTTAAAGTATAACTTTTTGTATTTTAGCCTATCGCGAAATGAATTCGCTAATTTTTCCGGTCTCTAAGTACTCATTGGTCGATAACAATGTCACAAACTACAAAGGGTTACAAGCGATTAGGTAACCACTTATTTATCTGGCTCAGGTCATCATGGGCGTGTCAAGTACTCTGTAGTCCAAACATCATCGAGAAACACGTGTTTCAAATGTTATATACCACTCAATGAGTTAGCTTAATAAGTAGCTCTATTTATTGGCTCTAGTAGGTAGATGACTGTGAAGTTTAGGCCAGAGGTCATTGAACCCACACATATCAGAAATCTATCGTACATCAAAATTCGTATTATGTTAGTACGAATGGTTAAGATATTGCCCATTAGCTAATAATGAATTGTATCGATCAGTTTTTTTAATAAATATTATAAAATAAATTAATACACCATTGTTTCTATTGTTTTCGTTCTAAGCTACACTCAGGCATCCTACTCGTGTTGAAAATATTGTGTAAATTTATACAAATGAAAGTGCCAATAGGATTACCCCATTTTTTAAAGTATTTCTGTTTCATACATGTTATATTTTTATTTTTAACTCACATTGTGATCCATGTCATTGAAATCGAATAAGGAGTGAAATGGGGAATTGAGCTTCGTTGAAATACATTGATGGGGAAACTAGGAGCGGGCTACCTTCAGAAAATTCGCATGTTCACGGGAATGTCTAACATTTTCCTCGTTTGAAGAAATTCCGAATTTGACCCATCGTAAATCGAACCTACTTTGCTTAGTTTGCATAGTGGGCAGCAATAAAACTGACCGCAAAAATTTACCACTTCGTCCTACAGTAATATTTTTGTATTAGCTGTTTTAAAAATAACGTTTCCTTGTTTTGAGTTATTATTGGCGGATTTATTATTAAATAATATCAAAAATAGCAATATGAAATTATTCAATCAAGTTTTCAAGGATAATAGCGGCTAAATATTTAGGTACCTAGATACTCCGTCCTAAACGAGTTTTATTTATTGGCAGATTTACATATTATTTAAATTTGATCTCTGCGTCAAAAAAACTCTTTTTTAATGAATTCAGTCCATTTTTTGAAAAAAACTATAATTTCTCTATTAAGTAGGTATTAATAGTAGTTAATTAATTAATTTGGCTTTTCCCACCTTTTGAAGTTTTCTGTATTTACACTTTTTTTTTTGTTTTCACGATGCTTTAATGAAACATAAAAGTTTACAAAATATTTTTACTCGGTTTTATTTTCCGCCAAATTTTAGTAATGTTTTTGTTGTTAAAATACTTTTAAATGTCGAAAATTTTGCATTTAAACAGCAAAGTATGAGTATGTTGTGCGCGTACGAAGACTTTATAAGAAGGGCTTCGACAATTGTATTGTCTTATTGAGAAGCAAGGTAGATTTGAAACACTCATAGATCTGCTATAAGTTGATAACAAGCACTTGACTATACCCTGAGACAGTTCTGAACAAGAAAAATTAATTTTTGCCTTATAATGTGTAATCACGTTTGATCATGGTATAAAGCCAATTACCACACCAAAAAGGCTTGTGTTAAGGTAAAATGTATTCAACCTTAAGTGAAATGAATCCTTGAATTAATCGCCGTTCAATTCAAGAACCATAGGTTTAAGATTAAAGACAAATGAATAGTGCATTTCCAAAACGTTGTAAATGCCAAAATTTTAAAAATACACTTTTCATACTAAAACACGTTGTAAATGCCATATATTTCTATTGAAAAATAGTTTGTCTGGATAGTGCTGCATCGAGCGGGAGAAAAAAACTAGAAGTAGCAGTGCAAGTCAAAAGGTTGTAAGTCCATGGCGCAACCAAGCTACCATATGTTTCTCCATTGCTAGTCTGTCTTACAACAACGATACACGTTTATAGGTTATGTTGTGTTGTTAATTTATTCATTTGTAGAGTGAGTATCTTGATATAATCCATAAATATGAGTTTGAATCAAATTGAAACGACGTCAAAACCAAGAAAGAAGAAAAGGTGCCCCAAAGAATGGGTTAAAAACAAGTTAAAGGAGGACAGAAATTCTGGAAATGAGTACACACCACCGAAAACTGTAAAAACTACTCCTGCAAAAGATCCCCCATCTGAGGTAAGTTTAGGCTCCTAATTGATTATTTATTTATAGACTTATACAGATACCTAACGAATATTACTTCTTGCCTAATCAGTTAATTCTATACAATGAAATATATTGTATAAACAATGTAGGCCATGTTTATCTAGGGCCTACATTGTTCTTTCTCTGCTTGTAGTTTATGTAGCCTACATTCACAAACACACACACACAGACCACACATACACCTACATAGTTTTTAAATTCACTTAAAGATGCCTTTAAAATGGTTACAAATGAAATAACAAATAGGTATATATTTGGTTGGTTTCAAACTATTTACATTTATAACAAGCTTGTTATAAATGTAAATAGTAGTAAGTGAATTTTATTTTACACACAGTTTATAACGTTAAGATTAATTTTCTAACTTCTATGTTACGCAATTAAAATACCCACTTTTTCACTCTTTCGTGAGAAACAAAAAAAAATTATATTTGGGTTACCTGTACCTATTTTTTTAATAAATTTTTTTTTGTGCATGAAGTCCACGCGTGACGTAAAGTGAAACTGCATGCTTATTAGGTATAGATAGAGATACATAATTAGTATTTTTTATTTGACAAGGGATAATAATTGAGAATAGTAAAGGTAAGGGTGAATTGAGAATAATAATTAATGAAGTATGGTAGCGTCAATCGTTAGTCGTTACGAAAACTGAGTAGCAGACAAACGCAAGCAGCGTTACGAAAATTCCGTTGCATCAATGAATCATTTCTACCTTTCCCCTACCATCTGCACCTCCAGCCGTAACAACTATCATATAGCAAACTACGCTACGTAACTATTCTCCCCCTTTGTTCCGTCTTCCCATTCGACCGCTAGCGCATGCGTTGGAGTGGTGTCGCCGCTGACGCACTCTCCTCCTCTACCGGTTCCCCCACCCCGTACCTAATTACTTTTTTTTTCTTTTTTCAAAAACTTCACTGAGATGTTTTGGAATATTTTTTTTTAATTCAGGCCATGGCTGATACCTTGCCGAAAATTCCCTATGTTTACACATACGAATTATCTGTTCCATCAGCTAATCTATCTGAGGCGATATGTTTACCTAAGGCAACGATGATCACGTGGTCAGATCACTCCCTTCCCAAATAGTTTGTCTGGGTTCGATCACCAGCAATTTCACACTTGGATTTTCCCGCATGTGGAGAACGTTGCTTTAGGGTTTTCTAGGGGAACAACTGTTTTGTCCACAAAATTATTTTCCGTCAGCAAAATGTCATAACATAAGAGCGTCACACCAGAAGCATTCAAGTCGCAACCACTGGAATAGTGCATATGTCTGAACCTGCTTCAACCGGTCCTAAGATTGGACACGAGGATTTCATTTAATCTTTGATTCAACCACGACCCACTGAAGACCTCGGATTTGAACGTTGATAAACAACGTTCTTTTAAATTGTGGCCTTATTGATAGAGACCGGAAAAATTCGCGGATTCATTTCGCGATATGCTATAATGCCAATAATTGTACTTTTATGCAACTTCTGCCATTGGTTCGCTGTTAACATGGAGGACTGTGGCCAATTATAGACCCTCAGTCAAAGCAGTATCGAATCACGAGTCTCCCAATTGAGACGCCTCACAAGTCAGCAGCCAATGAACAGGCGACGTTTGCCCGAGTGTACACAGGATCGTGGAGTCTAGCCTGGAGGTCATTGAACCCGCGAATTTTCCAGTCCCTACTTATTGAAGGTTAATGTTTTAGAAATTAGTGAGAGATTTTTTTTTAAATTTTATACTTTGAAGAAATTTTTACATTAAAATTTTTCTTAAACTGTACATTTCTCGAGATCAATAATTGAATTTGGAATATTTACTCCCGAGTTACTCATCTTCTTTCCTGGTGAGTATGCCCACTTTCTTTCTCCTTCCATGCACACCTTTCCCTGCTGCGGCTGTTTTGCAAAATAAAGGAGAGTACTCCGTCCCCACTCCTCTTTTACCTTCCTTTCTCCTCGGGGTTCGATCGGTGTTGCTACCATCCGTTTTTGTTGAGCCATAACTGAAGATACGACGACTACTAGACAAGCGCGGCTGGCAGGATGGCGGCCAGGCCGCGCGAGGAGGAGAGGGGATGAAGGAGGGTGCCAAGGGGGGGGGGACAGGAGACGAAGGGGTGGCAGGGAGTTAGTTTATGGGTTTGCATCCTATGTGAGGTGCCTTTGGCTAGGCCTGCGGTGTGTCGTCGGACTGTGTCTCCGCGCGTCGTCGGCGGGAAACCGCGAGCGCGCCTTCCAGTCGAGGTCTCCCCTCCTTCGACGGCGCTGGCGTCTGTCGGCGGGTGATCCTCTCCCGGCTTCGAACCCGCGACCCCCCACCACCTTCCCTGATCACGGCCACGTCACACGTGGGACGTTCCTGCCACCGAGTCAAGGAAGAATTTCCATATCTAATAATCACCTTTCCGCTGAACTATAATCCAATTACTTCGTAACTTCTTGACAACACTTTTAAATTTCTCCGAGTTTATCAGCGTCTGATAGAGCATTTTTTTTCTTTATCCCACCCCTTTCTCATCACCTTCTCATACTATTCCCAATAAAAATTTCTCGACGGATAAAAATCGCGAGTGAATATTGTTTATTGACTTCGTGAATGTCCGCCGCGACTCGTGCTAATCCGCCGTCTTCAGTAAGAACCGGTCCCCGTGTGCGCGAGAGTGGCCCAAGTACTACTTCGGATCGGTTGTTAGAACGCTTTATCAACGACGGAAGAGAGGCGGTCTTGGATAAGAGCATCCCCGCCTGTATAACAGTGAGTAAACTGTTTGTCTTGTAGCAGTAGCTTGGTGTGAACGCTATGGAATGAGTCAGGTTGTCTTCTTTAGTGGTAGCTTAGAGTAGCTTTCTTGAAAAAAAAATTTCTATGAACAAACAATTTTAGTTATTGGCTTAATTACTGACGCACGTTCATCGAATTATTTCAAACTTAAGCTTTTAAACAAAGAGTACTCTTGGATATTTCAGCAACAGCTGTTTATAAGACTAATATAAATATGAAAGTAGCAGGTTATTTTTTCTTACATCTGCAAGTTAATGGTTATATCTGTCAATACACATATATAGTGTCATAAACAATAATTATTCTAAATAAGTATTCTAAATTGTCACTTAGTCTTAGTTGAATACTTGGTGTTCAGAAGATTAACAGGATGTTAAACGTTTAGGAAATTTATTCGTTATAAATAGCTTTAGTATAGATTAGAAACGTTCAAAATTCGGTATTGAATGTATATTATTGATATATTTTTTCCAAATACATCTACTGAACTTCTGCGCAATTTTTTTACTTATTAAATATGATCTAACAGAACGCTAAACAAATAAACGTCATTTAACTTACCTATGCAGTAAATAACAAATTATATACAAATGCCAAGAAAGAAAAGAATTATGACATTTTCGCCCATTGGCTTAGTATTTGTATTTAATGGATGAACCTCAAAAAGGGATGCCAGGAATGATTACTGGCGAATTACGGAAAAAGAACAAATGAAAAAAATTTAATTTTTACTACTGGTATAAATTTGCTTTATCTGATCAATCTAAAAATTACTTTAAAAATTTATATAGAAACTGTAACATTAACAGTTTATAAATGGTTAATTATTTCAACATAAGTTTTAAATTATTTATTGTTTATATGGATGTTTAGTTAAAACCAAATTTGGTATATAATTTAATACTTGTACTTACATTTTCTTCTTAATATTTATTCAAATTCAATACTAAAATCATATAGCTAAAGCCAGAAAAAAAACATTTTTTTTAACTTATTAAATTTTAATATATATTATGCAAACCAACCTAAAATGAAGTCAAAATATAGCTGTTAGTGTATTATAATAGTAAATTTAAGATAGCTTTTGTATTAAGTACATAATACATATGTATTTGTCGTTCCAAGTATTTGCCACTAACATTATAATTTCTTTATTAGAAACGACTAAAGGACTTATTTCTTTCTAAACATTCTTGTTAATTTTTCTTCATTTAACACTGTAAAATATTTCTACAATCAAAATATGCATGTCGGATACATTTTTGTGTTTTTAATGCATTTTAAACGTTCCCATTTGTAACTTATCTTTTTTTGATGGTGTTACTTATTTTAGGATACTAGTGTGTTTGTTTGACTTTATGGCCTGAAATATTATTTAAAATATGAGAATTTAATGTTTGCAATAATAAAAATAAAATGTATTTCTACTAAGTTCTGTTAAGGCGAAACATAATTGTAGAATCACACAACGCCGGCTTCTTAGTTCCTGGCGCCAGAATATATCAGCGTCGCTGCGGCCCTGCTCTGGTGAACCAGTTGAATTAGCCGCCACCTACCGAGAGTTCTCTCAACTTCCACCAGCCAGTCTTTCAATATTCTCAGCCAAGGGGAAGAGGGGCTGGAGGGGTGGAAAGTGCTCGGCTGGGGAGGGGGAATGGTAAGGGGAGAGGGGGTTTCATTTCCCCTTGATGGGAACACACATGTGCCTATGTATTCTCTTCACGGTGTTTTGAATTCACTGAAAACTGCAGAACACACACGATATTTTATTACATGGTTCAAAACCCAATATGTTTATTTTTACAATACATAGCGAACAAAATATTTTGCACTTATGTCACAACATTTAAATTTGAAAGAATTTCCACATGTGAGACAACTAACGATATTTTTTTAAAAATATATAATATAAATATTATAAAAATTATTCTTCTGTAAACATAACAGCAAATTATTTTATCAATAAAATACAAGATAAATATTAAAATATAAGTTTAATAATTTTTAAGGCTTATGCAGAGGGTGCAATACAATGTTTGTAAATATGTTCACAGGCCTAGTCTGTCGAATACAATTGCAAAACCTAACGAAGTTCCTTAAGAATTCGTGTTAGCACAAATATATTTTTAAATTAAATTTGGACTCAAGAAGAAATTTGAAAAGTAATTTAAGATTTTTTTTGTTTTGCATAAATACACGGCAAACTTTGTATCCTTATTTGCTGGCAGCATAATATTTATTTATTTCCATTTAACAACCAGTAGTTTTGTTGGTAATGAAATCTGTTACTTGAATACACGTAATAATATTTTAATTATCTTCAGACAGTAAGTGACATACACAGAAATAACGGCTATATATATAATCTTTATTATTTATCCCAACAGTTGAAGTTTTATCTGAATACATGATTAAATATTTTTCTTTTCCATAAATAAATCTTATACAAGCCTTCCCTATCATTAATTGAAATTTTTGCACTAAGAAAATGTGGTTTTAAATCCTTGGTTTTTATATCGTACGTAAGAATTTTTGTTTATTTAAATATCAAATAATGATGATTATTCAAAAGCAGCATGGCTTAATACTTCCAAATTCAATTCCCGAAATGTGTGTTACAGTCTGCAGTATAGACAGTTATTAGCCACGCATGGATTTAGCCTCTTGTTTGGGAAACATTATTAAATCACTTGAGCAGATACATGTTTAGCATAGGCCTAAGAGTATTTTATACTGGTGTAACAAATTATTAACTAAGAGCTATATCATGTCATAATAATAAGTAATAGGTAGGGACTGGATATATTCGCGGTTTCAATGACCTTTAGGATAGAATCCACTATATTCTTTGTGCTTGGGAAAATTACAACTGCTTACAACTGTTAACTCGGGTGCTTTTGATTCAACACTTCTTTTGTTGAGGGTTTTTCATTGGCTCAGAATCCTTCAGATAAACTGTCAACCAATCACAGAAGCATCAAATTAAGGTAAACGGGTGTTTGGATTCCAGCCTATAGCGAAATAAAGCCGCGAATATTTCCGGTCTCTAGTAACTGTTAGGGCCATGCACATTAAGTGAAAAGTTTCCGAGACTAGCTGAAAGTTATAACTCTACCTAACATCGTCTGTGTTTCGTGATTGGGTGAGTTTTCTTTCTGGCGCATGTAGATTGTTACAACACCAATTACAAAAATTCAGTTCTGGAAACAAACGCGTCCTGAGTGGCTCGGTCAAACAATGCAACGACTTCTCTCACAGACGGCCGCCAATCACAAGGGAGAGACAGCTCGTGCGGGTATACATTGCTGCTGTCTAATAGGCGTTCAGAATTTTTTTTTTAGCGAAAAAATGCTTGCCCCTAGTAATAGGTAGGGACCGGAAAAATTCGCGGGTTCAATGACCTCCAGGATGAACTCCATAGTTCTACGTACACTCGGACAAATGCCACCCACTCATTGGCTGCTGTCTTGTGAGACGTCCCAACGTAGCAGCCTGTGATTCGATAAAGCTTTGGTTGGGTGTTTCTCATTGGCCCAGATTCATCCAGGTGAGTTGTGAGCCAATAACAGAGGCAGCACTGAGGTATAACTGTTTGTATTTTAGCCTATAGCGAAATGAATTCGCGAATTTTTCCGGTCTCTAGTAATAGGCTCTAACTGGAATGTCCCTTCCTTTAAACTTTGAAAACATTTGCCGGCTGAAAACACCACTCCTTTAATCCTACTGACAAGAGTAGGAATGCACTGTTAAAAGTTCGTCATTAAGATGTTGTTGGGGGGGGGGGGGGGGGTAACAAAAGAAGGGGAAGCGTGCATTGTTCTCGGCTCGTGCGGAGAGCTGTCGTGCATGCACGAAAGGCTTGTGCCTACACCTGCACGGCTTCATGCGTCCCTCGGAGGTACGTGGTGCGACCCAGACCAGAGCCGTCGAGGCACTCTGCGGTGACGTCCCGACTGGCCTCGGCCGAGCTCCGTCCACGACCAAGGCTCAGACTTGTTGCTCAATCAGGCAACACCGCCGCAGGGTGAGCTGCAACTGTACTGTCATCACAGCCATTGCGGGCCTCGAGGTCCGAGTGCGAGATCCGGGCATCGAACCGCGGGCCCGCGTAGAGTTCCAGGCCGCGGATTGCCGCCCGCTGCGTCTAGTTGTGAACATATATACTATGTTTTAATGGTGATGTAGATAACGGATGTTTGGTGACCCTGAGGTGTTGTGAGTGGGGTGGTTTGGCGGAGTTGCAGTCAGGACTCGAACCCGTGCTGTGCTGAGGGCGATTTCTGGAGCACGGTGGGAGAATGTGCAAGTTCCGCGGCTAAAGAGTGGCACAGTCAATCGCAGGTTGTCTCGACGCGGTTTGTCGCAATTCTTCTGGACCCCTTGTGGACGTCGCGTGGAGATTGTCGCTCTGTGGCTGACCTGACCTTTACTTCGCGCAGAGCTTAAATCAATTACGAACCATGTGTCGCACGAAGACTCGGGGCAAAAAAAAAGTAGCGCAACTATTTAAAATGTTTATATATGTCTTCCATTTTTTTTCCCACGAAACCACAAAAAAAAAATTCAAACGTGTACGGTAGCTGTGTTCCAATACTCGAGCGAAAGCATTAACGTCTTGCTCTATGAATGTCATTCTGATACTCCATGCGATTGTTAAAAATAAAAAAAATAATAGGTGTTTCTTTTACTCGTTTTGAAGTTTCGATATAAAATATAGGACACGTGAGGTTTAAAGTGTAATATTTTCTTTTGAGGTGTTATTTCATCAATTTACCAATTCCTGAATTGCTTGGTTATTAATAATGTGTTATCCTCAAGTTGATTTTTTTTTTGTTGGCGCCGCCGTGTGGAGTCCGCGCGTGTGGGAGTTACGGAACAGACTGCTCCTGCGCGCACCGTGCGCTGACGGGCCCGGCGGTGCGCGAGGAAACGGAACACGCGCCACTAGGGTCCCCGCCGTGCTGCTCGTTGCAGGGCGGAGCGCGCGCCCCCGCGAAAGCACCGCTGTTCGACGTCGAAGCAGGAGGACCGCCGACCAGTCCCCAGGTAAGAGCGGACGGGCGCTTTAATCTCCCTCCCCCTCCCCCAACTTCGGCCCTCGTGAAAATCGGGAAACCTTCTCGTCACAGACGAGAGAGCCAAACGCCCGATCGTGCATCTTCGGTTTTTTTTTTTTTGGTTCATTGTAAATAAATATGGCGGTGTTGATAAAAGGAAATACCATAAACAAGGCAACGGTATTTATCTGTACGCCGCCATTTTTTTCGTTTGCCGTGTGTCCGTGAATGTTTATTTTGGACAACTCATGATAACTAATGGTCAATTAGGTTAGGTTAGCTACATCATAAATATTTTAAAACATTGCGGACGGTTGATTTGGTTTGGATAGCTACATTAAAGATACTGTGAAATCATTTAAACGGTTTCCTAGCCCTGGATAGCTACATATTAAAATGTTATTTGCTAAGCAACCATAAAATGATTTTACAGTTTTTTTTAATGCAGCTATAGTTACCTAATATAACCGACCTTCCACAATGTTTTAAAGTATTTATAATGTATCTAACCTATCCTAATCGACCGCAAAAATTAATGCCACACCGGTTTATACAATGAGATAGAACGGCTAATGACGTATGAGGAAGCTACATCCCAAATAAATACACCTGTTGTGGTACGGAAAAAAAAAAGCTAGCATGAACTTCGGGGAACTTCGGGTGTGGCTCTCTCGTCTGTGAAATGAAGGCTTCCCGTGAAAATCAATCTCCGCGAGTCGTCGCACGCCCGCGGACCAATGGCAGTCGAGCCTCAGCCCCTCCAACCCCCGGGCAGTTGGCAGGCCTTCTCGGTTACTCCTAGGTTGGCTAAGCGCGTGTCCAGTGATTTAACCGAAGCCTTCCTGGAGGTACGGCAATGGTTACAGTTAGATTTAACGCCACGTTTGAGAACGTTCAGTATTTTTGAACAGCAGATACCTATTTCACTGATGTAAAAAAAATTTCTTTTGAGCAGTTGGTGATGTTACAGAGGCTTATATTAAATTTCTTGAACGCTTTACTTTTCAAATCACAATATTAATAGTGTGAAAATATTTCATGTACACCAAAAACTAATTTTTTTTGTTTTCGAAATTTAATTTTTTTCTAAGTAAAATTGTTACTTTTTCTTAAATAAAGAGATGTTTTGCGAAATGATACTTGGAATGTCTAAAGATAACTTTGGTTAACATCACTCAAGCAACGTAATGAATTATCTAAATTTTTAAGCTAAACAATAATTTATAACAAACTTTCATCACAAACGTTTTTTTATTGCTGACGAAATTGTTACCTTCTTAAAAAAAGTATTGATACCAAAAAAGGACATTTATTTCAGAGGATACTTGCAATATATCAGGTGCAGATAAAGACCAGATTTTTCAATTTAATTTGGCCAAAGGCGTGTTAATTATTAGCAGGCCTACGTATCTAGTAAAAACTGGAATATATAATTGTATGTTTTAAAACCATCAATGGAAATAATAATAAACAGCTATTTAAGTCAATGTTTGCACTACACAAATGAGTATTGCGTCCAAATTTATTTCGAATTAAATTGCTTTTAGTGAATACTTTAGACCTTTAAAAACTTTTCAAATAATTTGGCTGAAGAATTTTTTTGAATTTTTTTGATGTTGAATATTACCGTAAGTAGCGATCATTCAATTCTAAACATAAACTTACCATCTTACTCACCTATTTAAAGATATTGTTGTTCCAATCAGGTTATATTAAGTAAGGAAAAATGGTGAATAGTTATTTTGCAAGTGTTAGTGCTGTACGACAAGCCTACTGATTGTTTAATATAAGTCGTACGCCGGTTTGAAACTAAGTAGTAGGCCTACTTCCTTAGTAAGTACCGAAGGTTACTGAGCTAGTTTCTTTAGGAAAAAAAAACTTACTATCTCAAACATTATTTTTTAAGTTTTAAAATAATCTTCCGCAATATTTTTTAACATTAAATTTTAATTAAATATTAATTGGCTTACACACACTACGTTCAATATACAAACCTTCTCGATTAGGGTGTGACTGATGTATATTCTTTTTTGATTTGTAATTTTTCAAGTCAAGCAGTTGAAATGAGGTGGGAAAATATTAAGGTCTACATTAACATTAGTCCTTAACAGAAGCGCGCTAAGTGAATCAGACATTTGCTTGAGGAAAAATGTAGCGTTAGTTCCCATCAGCCTGGAGGATTTGTTGGCAAACTATGTAACCCCCCCCCCCTTTTTTTTTTAAAAACAATTTGTTTCCCTATTGCTACATTAAAATTTCATAGCCTTTTATTTAACTCTTTATGATGTGGCTGCTTACAGTACATTGATCTGAATCCATCCTAGAATTCGTGAAAGGGGATCGCTAGGGCAAAGGTGTGAGCCATTAGATGGAATGGATTGATTGGGGGAAGTATGTTGTTTGGCAGGTGTTTAAGTTGGATGGGAGAGTTTCAACAATATGTAAATCTCACAAAATGAAAAATGATATATGAGTTAACTTATCAGATGATTTTTCTTCATTATTTAGATAATTTTCTTATTGAAACAGGTAATTGTGATAGCCACGAGTTAAAATTACATCACAATAATATTTTAAAGGAAAATCGAACGGTGATTTTATTTTATTGCCGTGTAGGTATTACGCGATCCACCTAAATAAATACTATTAGCCAACTCTTCATGTGCCGTACTGAACACACGCATATATATATATATATAGTTTACTTTACAATATACAGACCTTCAAAAATGGCAATTTTGCGACAAAAGATGCAAAAAAACTGCACTATTACATCTTTCGCTTTAATTATCTTGGCTAGGATGAATGTTTGTTCATCAATTAATAATTGAAGAGGTGTAGCTAGGGACATGTATTTTTTCGGGAAGTAATCTGATCGTCTATTAGACTGTAATAATGCCAATGTTCCCTTTTGTTAGGCGACCGTCTGCCAGAGAGGCCATTCAGGACGCGTTTGCTTCCGCACTGGATTGCTGTGATTGGTGTGCTGACAGTTATAGCCTACATGTGCCCGAAACAAACCCAGCCAACCACCAAACACACACAATGCTATAATGTTTTAAATACAGCTAGTCTGAAAATCTTTTTGCGAAAAATACATGGCCCTAGGTGCGGCACACGGGCACAGAAAAATTATTACCATTTTTTTCATTTTCGTTTAAATGTTCAGTTTATTTTGCTTAGACTAAGGCATGTGGAATTTATTTTAGAAGTTACTATTTTTAACCATTATTTAACTTGACTATTTATAGAGGAAGATAGCAAACTATGATTAGTGATGTTTAGGCCATTGATTATTTACTTTAAGTTCTATTTTTAAAAACTTTATCAATTTTATTCCAGTTAAATATTTGTGTAAAATAAGCCTTTGATAAATCGTTTAAGTTAACATTGTAGTAAATAACATATTACAAGAACAGAGATCCGTTTGTTTTTTTAGTAAATTAAATAGGCTGAGGTTATTATTTGGTTGAATATCGATGAAATATACATTTGACTTGAAATAACATTTAAATTCTAATATTTCGAAAATAACAGTATTTTGCGAATAACGTTATTAAATATCTTCTAAGATCTTTACTTTAAAAAAAATTCTTCGCAAATACTAAAGCCTATATAGAGCTCTATAATATATTTAATTAATATAGACCCTTTGGCATAAACGTGTGATTTATGTATTATCTCTGATAATTTTTTTTATTTCTTAACAACTTGTGTTATAACAGTTTCTACGTTTAAAACTGAATAGTAGTAGGATAGTTTTATCTATAACTATAAAATTTTGACAGGTTCACGTTTTTAAACAACGGATACCAATTCAGTCATTTACAGTGTACAAAATTAATTAATATGGCCTACTTAACATTTAGTTAAAGTTATAACAAAGGCAGTGTCATAGAAATAAGAACTGCTATCAAAACGTTGATCAACAGGGTCCTATCTGTACGGGCTATGTGTGGCGATCGTTACGAAGGGGAGGAATGAAATACTCTTATTCATGCCACTGTTCCTACAATCATACTTCAACTAATCCATTCTTTATTCAGCCTGGACGTGACCTACAAGTCGGCTCAGCTCATTCATTTGAGGACAACTTATGGGTAGGCCTACTTTTTTTGATATACATAAAGAAACTTACATATTGCTCATATTTTTACGTGATGATCATATTGCGAATTCTCGTACGTTCAAATAGAACATTATTGGTTCACAGCATTTATAATACGTCTCATGCATACATGACTAGAAATTAATATCGAAACCTTCAAAATATAGTTATGCACATGAGTAATTTAATATTGGGAAAAATTATTTTTTTCTAAAATAAGCCATTGAAGTTATTAATAACATTAACATGGGAAAAAATGTACCAAAATGTCTATTTCGCATGAATATACTACTTTTCTTCTAAATTAGTTTAGAAATTTTTAATTAATATGAAAATAACCGTATAGGCTATGTGTGGTAAATTTTAAACAAAATAAATTTATTAGATGTTTTATAATGTAACCATTTTTTTACAATGTAGTTGTAGCTTATTAACTTGATACAAAGATTGACTGTTAGATGTCGCAACAGTAAATTAATAAAACCTTATCTTTATTTTTTTAATATTAATTGGATCTTAACATGTCTTTAATAAAGAAAGTAGGCCTAAAAGCCATAATTTCTAATACCACTTAAAAATATGTGAATTAATTAAAAAAAGAATGGCCAGTAACCTTTTTGAAGGTTTTTGTAACCAAAATAATTAAAAATGTTATTTGAAGAAAAAAACTTAAATGATTTAAGGAAAAACCTAATCTGTATTTTAATATCATGGTTTTTAATGCATTTACATACCTATACCTACGTGGTTTTGTTTGTGGCAAAATACAGTAAAATAATCTAATTGTTTACCAGTGCAATTTAAATATGTTTTAATTTCTTATATATTAAATAAATTAGTCCTTTTTATGTCACATTAAGTTCATATAGTTCTAAAATATGTTTGAATAGTTCTACAACATTTTCCGCACACATTTAATGGAAACCATAATTTACATATTGATTTTTATAGGTACTGTACAAATAGTTGTGTGCTTACATGGGAGTCATGTAAGTTACAGTGATCTGAGTTCATCACTGTCCAAGAATAGGATAGGCCTACTCCTCTAATGCTTAATTTATTCTTTAAAGTATTATGCGCTTTTGATGGAATCACTTCAGAAACTAATACCAACCAAAAGTAAGTATTTTTTATTATTTCTTTCGGCCAAGGATGAGGTATTCCTCGCCCTATAATAGGTGACTGAATACTTCAACATGGGATCAAGTAGGACAACATGAAGGTAGTTAATAACAGGTTACGAACCAGATACACAGGCTCAGTATGGACTATTTATAATTAGGCTGTGTCTTTATTTAGATCCCTTAAGTATAATTTGATGTAGAAACAAATAATAAGAGTTAAGTTTTTATCGCAAGGCCAACGAAAATTGAGAAAAAGTAATCATAGCCGTGTAAAAGAAAATTTATTAGTGCAAATGAAAAAAAAAATATCAATTTTGAGCATTCAAACAATTTAAAGAGGACTTGTTTTAATTAATTTATTTTTTAAGGCGATCAACAACAATGGCGCTCTCAGCGAATTCGTTAACCGATTTAAATACGTTAACACACTAGGATCAGCGCCAGACCAGGCCAGTCGTCTTGAACCGGATTAGGAGATAATCGCAGTTGGTGCAAGTCCTCGCTCGTCCATTCTCCCTCCACTGCTGGAGAAATACCTACTATTAGTAGGAGACAGCAGTGTGCCATGGTGTTTGGAGGGGGAAGGGGTAGTGATGACGTCACTGCGGTACCGGGTAAAGTGGGCGTGTCCTCGACTACTCCATGATAGGGAGGAGGGAGGGGGTTACGGTTCCCCTCCCTACCACGCATCACCCCTACTTTTCCCTTTCCCCCTCCCTCGACGACGACTTCAGGTACCGCTCCTGTATTGATCTCCCCTGGACCAAGGATGCTGCGGCGAGTCCAACCAAACTTTTGCCACACTAGAAAAAAAAAACACTCGTGTGTGAGGTAGCTTTTCTCACACGCTCTTCTTTTCAATGATCGAATTCTTTCAAGCCTTTCACAGCACAGCCTAACTAAAATCCAATTCTGCGAGCTGCAAAGTAGTGAAGATTTCCGAAATCATTTTTTATAATCTAAAGCAGATGTAGACGAACAAATAACGGATTTTCGTTATAAATAACATCATTTTTAAATGCATGTAGATGTAGTTTTAGGTTTTGATGATTAATGACATAAAAGATACAGACCTATTGAGAATAAAAAAAAATTTTTTTTAACCAGACCGTTGCATCTAACCACGGAGAAGCATTATCAAATTATTGTGTTCAACCGATAATTTTTTTTGTAGTGTTTAATTGAAATTTTATTTATTGCTTTGATGTGATTCACACGCGTTGTGTAGTAGAAAAGTGTTGAGCCTGAAAGTAAGTAACATTTTAAAACTCAAATTGAGCCTAATTGTTTATAAAGCGCCTGTAGCCTATTCATTTAATCTGTGATTCAGTGGGGTTAGGCAAGCAATGAGTTTGAATTCGAAGCATGCACAATGTTTAAATAAGGAATGTGTGATTCAAAAACTCAAACACCATACTTTTATTTATATTTCAAATATCTTATATTCGAGAGGGATAATTAAAGAAAAATATTTAAGAGAAATTTATAAATTCAAACACTTGCACCTGTGCAGTTTACAAGGAAAAGAAATAAATTATGTTTCACCAGAGAAGCTATAAAAGGTTTTTATATGACATCAAAAAAATGTGGACACAAAAATATTTTTCGTTCTAAATTTGTATGTCTATAATATATTTGTCTGAATAAAATATTTAAAAAATTTTCAATATTTCTTCAAAACCTAAAATTCTGGATTTTTGCTTACCCTACATATTATTTTGTTCTTAAATTTATGAATCTATAGGCCTATTAAAATTTGGGGCAAAATATATATTATATTAGGCCTATATTTAGAAATTCGGATTTTAAAACATGGGATTCGGTCCTTTACTAGATTAAATTAAATATTCCTTATGAAATTCAACCAAAAATATTATTTAGCTTGTGATATGCTATGAGATATTTTGCTCTAAGAGAACTTTTATAAGATGTAGGCCTTACAAAGATATAAATTACTTTATATATTTTACTTCTCAGCAGTAGTTAGAACTTCAATTCTTATTTGGAAACTGATCGCTTTTTCCAAAATTTCATAAAATGTATTGGTGTTGTATGTTTTAACATTAAATATATGTTTTAAAATTAATAAATTATCAAATCATAATATGAATATAAAAATTGGCAATTTTCTAAAGTATTATCTCATATAAACAATTTTTCAACTAATTGCCGGTAATTAAATAAAAGAAGTTTGAAAATTAATCTTGGCTAAGCTAAATCTAAAAATAATTAGAGAATATGAACGGCCTGAATATTTTTTAAGGATAGTATACAAAAAAATTTCAAGTTTGAGTAAGGGCATCTCACGAATATAAATACAAGAGTGCTTTTTCATTCTATTTAAGCTGTAGTTTTTTGTTTCCATGCCAAAATATTTGTTCTTACTAATTCCGTTGTTGGACTTTATTCAAAAATCGTCTGCCAACCCACATAACCTCGTACATTGTTATCTTAACTTCGTAAGGCCTAAGCCCCATGCAACTATGTAGCAACTAGGATTAAGCAGTATATTTGAGCCTCCTTGACTATTTTATGTTCACAAATACTCAACACTAGCTTTAAAAGAAAACAGCACAAAATTAGAAACACGTTTTCGGTCTAACATATGTGTTAAATCACCATTTTTACACCTCTGTTTATTGAGTCAACGAATAAATGTTCACACCACATAAACCAACATATTAAAGAAGATACCATTTTTTATCTGCACGCCACTTTTTTTTATCGGATACCACGCGAAAGCAAAACAAATAACTTACGCGGAAACAGGTTAACAATTTTAAGCCTTAAAATATAAAATCTAGGAGCTAGAATGTTAGATTATTCTCGTCCCTAAATAAAATAAAATTACATTTTTTTTCACAGCAAGAAACCATGTAGCCACGCATGGGCTAAGCAGAGTTACGCCCTTATTTAAATAATAGTTTGTGGCTTGGCCCATTTTAAATTTGCTTTTAACAGTTGACCGTTTCTAGAGAATAAATATTTAGGAACAATTCTTTACCGGTTACTTAGCAATTTGAGAGTTGTACTATTGTATAATTTTGTACAAGTAGTGTTTTATCATTAACATCTTCATCACAAATAATTTGCACCATCTGAGATGTAAAATATGTAGAAATAAAATGTTTTATCTCATAGACAAGTTTTAGAAAGCAATATCAAAACTTATTCACAACTGAATTTCCTATATAGGTTTATAATTAGCCTATCGAACTTGATAACACAAGTACCTATATTGCCATTTAAAATATAATTTTATCATTTTAACATTCTTCAACTAAACTATGAGAAGTTTAAAATGTAGAGTACATTTTTAGTGAAGATAACAAATAATACTTATCATTTATTTGTATATATAAATACATTTCTTATATCATATAGTAAAAATATAATAACTAAAATGAATCTAGATTATCCATTGGAACAAAATTGTGTTTAGGACCCTGACAATCTTGGTGTCTATATGCATAGCCAGATGTTTATATATCTTATATCGACGAATATATCAATTTTGCCGTACTTTAATTGTTTTAAATGAAAAAAAAGGAATATAAATATAGCCCTTTTACGTGTATTTCTTATTATAGTTTGAGCCGAAAAAACAAGGAAATCTTAAGAATTTAAATTAAATTTTTATTCATGCCAAACTTAATTATTTTAATTTACATTTTTTTGTTACATTTTGAAGTTTGTTACAAAAATGCTGTTTTCAAACAAATCAGGTTTAAATTTTAATGTCAATAAGTTAATTTTTTTTTACTTTGAGTTCAGTAGACCTTTATTTTGAGGTTATAAATACCCTGAAGTGCTGGAAGACCACGCGGCAATGACAAGAGACAAACAATTTGGCATAAGAGAGAAACCTTTCATTAAAAAAAAATAATTTTGTACATTTTAAAATAATAAAACGTCCAGCTTTGAGTGATATGGTATCTTTTTTGTTTTGTCGTAATAACATGCAAATAACTTAGGTACATACACACACATAATTCAAAGCCAGACCTAGTGATTTAAGGGGCAAGAGGTTTACCATCTACCGTGATCTGCAAAGTATCAATTTTTGTTTCTCTAAATGATGTAAACGCAATTTATTCGCCTGCGAACAGGTCAAGCGTTTCAAAAATCGCCCGCAGTTATAGGCCTACAATAGGTACTTTTTTTTTTCGTGTGGACCTGCATTTGTTAAGTTACCAGGCTATACATACGTACCTATATATTTTCTCAAATATCACTCAGTGTTAGGGTATTTTACCCCTTAAGATGAAGATGATAATTCTGTAAGCTGTTATCGCTGTAACCTTTTATTCCGTTTTTAGCTGAGTCGTGTGCATGTGAGGAGAAGAGTTGGGGATATAGTTTTTGGCGCGCTGCGATGCTCGCTTGCCGCAGCCTCGTCCTGGCGCGGAAGGCAAGCACAACCTCCCGGTGTCTGTAGCTGGTTCCGCCGGTCCCTCGTGGCAGGCATAGTGCTGCTTAGAAACACAGTCATTAAAACAAAACAGTTTTACAAATGAGCCCCTACATGTCCTCTCAGATACCATCCTGGCGTACCACACTGTAATCATTTTTTTATAATTAGGTAATGGATAGGGACCGGAAAAAATTCGTAGGTTCAATTACCTCTAGGATGGACTCGATAGCCCTTTACATACTCGGGCAAATACCACCTGTTCATTGGCTGCAGACTTTTCAGAGTTCTCAACTTGCTTGCCTGTGATTCGATACTTAAGTGGATGAGGGTTTCTCATTGGCCCAAAGTCCACGACACAAATTGTAAACCAATAACAATAGCAACGAAGATGTACAATAGATAGCATTCTAGCCTATCACGAAACGAATCTGCGAATTTTTCCGGTCTCTATTAATGGAACACAAATATTCATATCCAATCACTCATACCTCTAAATTTTTACATTCACATGAAAACAATTGCATCACTACAAAATAGAGTTCGCAGTAATAAACGGCCACTTATGACTTTAGTTGTCCCAGTACCTCCAAATGCTTATAGTTATTTGTAAACTGTTCCCTAAATAAGTTTCCAATATTTACAATAATAAGCCTAATAAAACCAAGTAAAAATATTGTATGTTTAGTTATCTTTTCCATCGTTTAAATAAATCATGTTTGAATGAAACATAAATTAAAATATAGAATTATGATCGAATTTTCGTAAAAAAAATAGCCAGTATTAACTTGAAAAACGAATTTCATATATGAAAAAATAAAAAACCATAGCCTTGAATTTATAAAAAAAAAAAATTTGTAGTCCACCAAACATTTTCGTCCCAACTGGTTTCAAAATAAATCTTTTGTATAAGTACAAAACATATTTTTCTGAGCAGCGTTTTACTGCGAATGTCATCTTTAAGTTGGCTCTTTATGCCTAAGTCTTATCCCAGTTCCTAAATGGCTCGACAACAAAACGTCCTTCGAGCAGTTTCTGCAAAACGTTTTCCATCTAAGTTCTGAAAAAAAATTAAGCATTTTTCATGTTGTAAAAAGCCTCTATACCAGAAAGTCTTGACATCTCCATAATCTTTATGTGTGTCATGCGAAATCTGTGTTTTACATTCAAATGGAATTTAATCATGACTTATAACATGTTTATCAAACATAATTAAAACAACGTTATTAAATACGAACTCATTCTATGATATACTGTTCTTTCCTAGAAATACTAATAAGCGCAATACTTGCAGATATATATTTGGCTAAATATCAGCCTTGAATCACATCATGTTTTCATCATAGCGGTTTATTATTAGATAAAATAGGCTTCTCTTTTATTGCTGTACGGTTATCATAATTACAGGTTAAGAAATTATATCTTATTAATGAAGGAAAAAACATTAATTGTTTATAAGATAACGTCAATAGACTTAGAAATTGAGCATAGCTTTAGTGTATAATACACTAATGTGTTTACCGTTGTTAAAGAAATTGTAAAAGCAAAAACATTTAATCTTGAATTTCTTAAGTAGGAAAATTATCAGCATGTGTTAAAAAAAACGTAATATTAGCTGTAAATAAAATTTTTTTAATTTTCTTATGAAAGTTTTAACAAGAGTACAGAATTACTTTAATTTTATTACATTCCATACTAAATAAAATTAACTTAAATATTCGTACAATTAATGCTTTTGAAGTTAAAAATAATATCTTAAAATAATACATGTAAAAAAATTAATAGATTATATAATTTTGTAACTTCATTTCACGTTCTGAATTTTTTTAATACACATAATTTATTTTTTATTTTGAATGAGTGTACATTTTTTTAATAAATAACTTAAATTGTGCTATGAAAATTTTAATAGTGAACGTTGGTTTCCTACAGTAAAATTGTTCTCGTAGAATTTATAAGTCCATATTATGGGCAAAGCTTTTATATCTGCTTCTCCCAGTTCTCTGAAAACTTGGGCGGCTATGTTTTTTTTTTTCCATTCCATTTTCTATTTTCTAGGAATTGAGGAAGTGAGCTGTTAAAGACCACCCACGCTGTTTTCGCTCTCTTCTCCCTCTTTCTTCTCACTCAGTATGTGTGTGTGTGTGTTTATGTGTGTGTGAGTCTACTATCCGTCCCGTATGCGTGATGCCTTATGTTTTCAAATACTTTTATTTGAAGGCTGAGTAAGAAATTTTGATCATTCAAATGATTCCCAAAGAAAAATTTTGTCGTTATACTGATACTATCAGGTGAAACAATGAAACGCTAAACGTTCGCAGCTGCAGCCAGAAACTTCAAAATATACAAAACGCAATTACGTTCAAGTTGCGCTATTAATATTACGCATACCTACTTTTAAACAACATTCCAAGTAACTTTAAAATTAAAAATGTTTAAGTATATTTCTAACCTATGTAGAGTTTTTATGTGAGAAAACAGCTAAGTTAATATAGTTTTACATACCTCCTTAACAAGAAGTAAAAGAACAAACAAAAAAAACACCAAAATTTAAATCAGCCGCTGGCAAAAACCCCAGCAATGAAATAATTCTTTGTAAACCAATTTTATTATCGATTTTGCAATATTTTGTTTCCCGAATATGTTACAAGGAAACTATAATATTTTATCAAAGTTGTTTAGTAAATTTTATACTGCACGCAAAATTTACAAAAAAAATCTATATGAAAGGTAGGCCTATAAAATTACTTGAAAAATATATCTCTAAAAGTATCTAACCTAGACACCTTATTTTTTTAATGAGTGTCAGAAAAGTGAGCAAAATAGTTTTTTTAATGGTGCTTTCTCGGAAATGACTAAAGACAGCTACAAAAAATTTTAAAAACGTTTATACATTCCAACCGTATGCCTATAGAGTCTATTACTTATTTGAAGTGCCAATAAAATTAAATGGAGATACAAAAGTTCTATAGATAAACGAATCTTGTTTGTTAATTTAGTTTTAAAAAAATAATTAAACGCCCAAATTTTGTGTTAGTTGCGAGTTACTACTTATCGCATTTAATGAGATTAAATTATAATTAAAGTGAGTCAAGTAGCTCTATCAGATACCAGATAACGTATTTAACGTTTTTTATAAATTTCAGAATTTTCCTCCTTATTTTTTAGACGAATAATACATTTTTATTAGGTTATATAAATTGCTTTTAGTTAAACCTAGTACTTTATTTTATTTAATAAATAATTTCCGTGGGGTGACCGCATAATCATCCTTTAATTGCATAAAAAAATTGTTTGCAAAATATCTTTGTTCTTACTGCTAAGTGCTAAGTGGCTGATGTCTCGCACTACACAGCTAGTGAAAGTAAATCAGCAAACAAGATAAAGGCCTTGTTACAAGGGATAAAGCGACCTGATAGCATGACCTTTCACTTCAGCAAAGGAGACTGCCGACAGACTTCTTGTCAAAATGTACGTGGAAAAAAATGTGTTTCAAGGCTCTGAGAAATTTCACAAAAGTTGACGGACTTTCCGGAGTTTGTTGAATCATTTATGCCACTACACCTAAACTTGAATGTTTGAAATGAAAATTAATGTGACGACTGTTTTTTTCGCTGGCCGTTTGCCTGAAAAAAAAAATATTATTTGTTATGTCTAAGCAATAAAACTTTACTTGCTTAATAATTTTTCTTTAATAATATCGTATGCAGACTAAAGTACTTACATGTTAATCATTTAAACTCATCTTAAAAACATTTTTTATGTTATAACAGATTTGTAAATAGTATTAACCCTTTAAAGAGTAGGTAAACCTATAGTTTAACAACCCAATATAGGCCTAAGGAAACATCTGAGAAAAAGTTCGGTTTTCTAAGCGAGATTAAAACCTACATTTAATTATTTCGTAGAAAAACATTGGGTTTGTAACATTTAGTTGTAACAAAATTGTCTAAAGTAAATATCGCCATATTAGCTAGAGACGTTTAAAACTTGCCATATAACTAGTGTAAAGACAAAAAAAACTTCTCTTAGTAAAGAGGTAAACAACCTGAGAACAATAAACTATAATTAAATAACCAAATTCCGTAAGTGTCAATTTTGAATCATATAGTTGATAAATTTATTTTAATTATCTTTGTACAAGATATTTATTATAATATTTATTATACAAAATATTTTACTTCCCCTACTTCAGTGCCTAAACTAACCTAATAGAAAAATATCTATATTTGTGTATCTTTTGACCAGTTTCTTTAAGAGTTGTAAATATTTTCTTGTTAATGCAATCCAGTTTTACAAACAGTTATAACTATATCCAGAGCCAGTTACTAAAGATGGTGCTTACCAGCAGATATCAGTGACTTCATCTTTAGTTTTTACAACTTAGTTTTTGAAATATCCCTACTACGTCGAAATTTAACTTATGCCTTGGTTTTCATGCGTATTGTTTATTAAAAAATTACAAATCACACGTAACGGTCGTTAAAATATTTTGAAAAGAAATAAGTGTGACTTACAACAAACGAAACTATTTTGGAGTTGAATATGTGATATCCACACCCATATGTACAGTGTGAACCCCAAAGAAATGTCTCGCGCCTGCTTGCAATTTCGCATGAAGCCTAAGCGCAAAGGACATTATCATCTGCAAGCCAGGTTGCCTATCCAGCAAACGAGCGACGGGCATCCTTACATTTCCGGTAAACTTTACCAGATTCTAAAATTTAAAAAAATAATATTTGAAATATTTAATCAGTTATAACATTACTAAATTTATGTTTATTCCGAAAGCAAATTGTTAAAAAATAACTTTGGTTTTTCGATTGCACTGATATTTATTTGTGTATAAAATACTTTGGCTTGTAACAAACAACTAAACACAAACACATTTGTAAATAAATTTGTCTTAAACTCAAAGCGGTTAGAATTTATCTGTGACACTGTAAGCTTTTCTCATAACTGCAAATATATCGATATTTAAAACGAAAAATTTGTTGAAAGCAACGTTACTTCGCCGTGGTTAGTATTAAATAAATATTTGTTTATCGTGCCTACGTACCACTGCACAAATGTTGTGGGCATGTGCCAAATTTTGTTTAAACTTTTTGTTTTCATTTTTATGGCAAAATAAAAACTATAATTCACTAAGTATTGTTTGTGATTTTCTATGTAATTATGTATATTAGTATATAATATAAATTGCATAGCTTATTTAATAAAAAATATTTTATTAGTATAATGATGCATTCATTTAAATTTACCTTTTTTATCTAGGCTATAACTGTTAAAAAAATTAGGACAATATTGTAAGGATTTCAAAAGAACTGCAAAGACTTTAGATGAATTAAATACTAATAATATATTAGCTAACGTATAGAGCTTGATTTGTTTAAGAACAAAACCTGTGTCTACTTAGAAAGTTTCTTGCATTTTGGTGCCACAAATTTAATATCAGTTTTATATGTAGTTGCTAGTTACTTTGAGATCTATAAACATGTTCGTTTTGGTAAAGTCGCTTTGATTTTTTTCTATTTCACATTACGTTGTGGGATCAAATTCTTTTTGACGTGACAACGTCTAATAAATCGAGGAACGCCGGCTGCACGCACGAAAAAGTGTCCCGTAACGCAAATTGTCCCGTTACGCTGTGACCCGTTACGCTTGCGCCGTATCTATCTCTCTTCCATTCGATTGGAACAACCATCGATTTGACTTTTTTGAGGCACATTAAACTTAAACACTCCCATTCGTTTCCTACTTTTCCTATCATCGTCCTATCCTTAACAGAATAACACAGACTGGAAGAAGTTAAATATCAAACATGTATAAAAGTTTTAGTTAAAATAATATGTTCGTTAAAGTAATAAACATATTTGAATTAATGAGTGCAAATAAAAGTAAATTTATCAATTAAATTGTAGATTTCATTTCACTCCTTGTTTGTATCCACACAAAATAGTTAATATTCAATAAAAATTATTCAATTTTATTCATAAATGTATGCAATCATTTCATCAATATTTTGTTATGACGTTGTCACGTTAAAATATTGTCCGTAAACAGATCTCATGTAGTAACAAGAACTTTCTTACCGCCTATGGGTTATGTTTTGTGCCTTATTTCCCGGGATTCACGCAAGTAATTCAGTTTTGCCTATCCTCATTTTTAAAATTATTTGTATGTCTATCAGCCATTCCATTAGTTGGCACTGCGAGATTCCAGCATGAGGTTCTTTGGATGAACGAACTAAGCCAAGTTCTGGAGCGAGAATAAGGAATTTTTCCTCCTTTACTGGTGGGAATGGAAATCTACAAAAACCTTACTAAGGAATGCCACTTATAATTATTTGTTATGTGAAGCACAATCTCTTGGAAAAGACTTGTCTAACTACATCAAAATTCCGATTAAAACGTGTTATGTGTAACTTCATATTATGTACGGTAAATACAAACTTAATTCATATATTATACATTTACGTATTTTTTCAGGGCCCCCAGAAGTTAAGAAACCTATTAGTATAACATTAATTCTATGTTTGTTATATAATGATTGATTAATGGACTGATATCACAGATACCAAGCTGTGTTTATTATTTTCATTTGTAACTTCGATTCTGAGTATCTTTACAACCTACTTGTATTTCCTTAATTATACATATTTATATTTAATCGGTGATTTTGTGGTCAAGTCGGCGCATATTCTTGTAATTTAAATATTATTTTTTCATTCTACACTACAAGATGAAATTCCATCAAGCCTCTCATTCTTCGGGCTTCCCTGATGCAACTCTTTGTAAGGTTTAAGTTAACCTGGTGCGGCGGACGAACCACTATTCGTGTGGCGACAGCGTATGTTCTTATCGCCCGCCGCCTGCGCATAGCGCGGACGTATTCCGCCCGCATATACGTATGTTTACGGTCGCATGCACCCGGGTTACGACACTCAGACTTCGCCGCGACCGGGAATCGACGCCAGGAACACGACGTCTGTATTGCTGCGTCGGCGGCAGCACAAGTTACGACGCGGGCGTTGGAGGTAAAAAAAAAACTGGTTTCATTTAGCGGGTCCACGTTATTACGAACTTTTTTTGTTTTATTTACTCGAAACAATTTTGCGCTGAAACAAGTCATCAGTACTTTCATGCACGATGGCGGTAAGTAAAATAACCGTGTTTGCGCATAGAAATGAAACCTCTTTCTGTGAACTACAGGCATCAAAAGAAAAACTCAAAATAAAAAAATGTTGTTTCGCTTTTACTACTTGAAAATAAAATACCAAACAATATTGTGTTGTATCAATTAGCCTAAGTGTTTTTTTTAAATATGATCACATGTGAAATGCAGATAGGTTATCACTTAAAAATTTAAGTCTATTAGGAATTCTTTCAGTGCTGCACATTTGATATAAATCTAACATGGCAACGCCCGCTTCTGAATCACGTGGGCTTATGACAGTAACAAATTGGTTACATGTAAAGATAATCCTGCGGTAATTTTTTTAATATTTTAACTCAAATTTTCTTTTATTCGGACTTAAGGGTTAGTTGCTGTATACTCCTTTGTATAGTTTTTTTTTCTGGCTTCCACGAAACCTCAGATGGTTCGTCATTTCCGTTCCACCCTCTATTCTAAGAGTATTACAACAATTTTCTTATTTCACATCAAAGAATAATCATGAATACAGCTTCGATTTAAAAAACGCTTTTAACGTGTTAGTATATATTTTTTTTAATTCTGTACTATCTATATTAAAATCGATGCTACGATCATCAAACAAATATTTAGACAATCTTTCTTCTCTATATGTTATTATTTTATAAAAGATCCTACTTTACTAAATACGCAACGAAATTGCATTATTTTTTACAGTATCATATTACAATATCACATCTATATAACATAAAAACAATATTCTTTTTAGATTCCTCTGGACTTAAAAACAACGTAATTTTTTTAGATAAAAACTTTTTTGGATCGTTTATAGTCCAAAGATTATGTTTGTTGTCTCAGCACAACACCAAAATATAAGAGATTAACAATGCATAACCAAACCAAATTTTTAATTTTTATATGAAATATTTCATGCTTCTGAAACCCACTCTGACAACATATTCTCATTATTTTACACCAATCATATAGGCTATATATAAAAAATCTAAAGTTCTCAATGTTGGACAAAGATTCATAGATAAACGTGTAATAAAAAATAAAAATTCAATAATGTTCAATATACCTAATTATTAATATAAACCTAATAAAGATAGGCCTTTATAACATAGACAAATGTGAAAATAATGGTTTTAAAATACAATTCAATTTTACATAAAATGTAAGTAGTTAGTGATAACGGTAGTTGGCAGGGAAAACTGAACATTCCAAAATTTAACATGCAACATACCACGCGTTCTTTCAGGGTCCAAGCTGAACGGTCGGCGGTAACGGGACTGACGAATGCTATTGCCTCTCTGCTCTCAGTAACGGCTCTTCCGGATAACCCAAGGCTTTCATTCTTTAGACCTTTTAGAAAGAACGGAATTGAGTTGATAGGATTGTGGTGGATGTGGTGTTGGAGTAAATGTCTTGCCACCAAGCAAAGTTCGTCTGATAACACTGAAAACATTTTTAGCAAATTTGAAAATTTGAAATTAATTCACCTGAAATGCACTAATCGTTCTTTGGAGTTCCAGAAAACTGCGTCTTCGTAGAAGCAATTCTGCATTTCGACTTTCGAATTCTTAGCTCTATTGTGAACACGGGAGCACTAACGTGCAGGGAAGAAAAACTTTTTTTTATTGTTTACTTATTTAACTTTCTTTTTAAGATATTTTACACTCCAAGGTGATTACTATTCAAAGAGCATATAAACTCAGCATCCGTAAATTCACGAATGTATCCGTATAACTCACGAAGGTTCCAGGATATTTTGACGTAACAGCGTCTAATAAATCGATAAACGCCGGCTGCACGCACGAAAAAGTGTCCCGTAACGCCCATTGTCCCGTTACGATGTGTCCCGTTATGCTCATTGTACGCTTGCGCCGCATCTGACTATCTTCCACTCGACTGTTTATAAAGTGAAGTGAAAAGTTAATGTGGTTTTCATTGCTTATTAGAACAACAATTTCGGCTATACAGGTTAATTATTCTTGCATTTTAAAAATATGATTACTAGTATAATTAATTTCAAGTATTTATTCTTTTATTATTAAAATAAAAATGATTCAATTTTGTTCATAAAAAATATGCAATCATTTCGTCAATGTTTTGTTATGACGTTGTCACGTTAAACTATCGTCCGTAAAACGACTTTACAGACAACAAATTTTTTTTTAAAATAATAAGGTTGAACAGGTTTTATCAGTGTACGTGACCATTTGTTGGACGATGTGAATGTAAAAGCTTTCGCAGCCTGTAAGGTTGGCTTGAACGAGCCACTCTCGGGTGCAGTTACGTAAACCAACCATCACTTTCGATACGATTGATAACAGCTTTTAACTGTAGCTTTCAAATAACCTTTCTCTTTTTTCCGTCGAGCGCATTGGTATGAATATGGTTTTACAGAATGGTAACGATAACCCTAAATATATAATTAACAACCGCGTTATTTAAAATTAAACCTGCTATAAGGTCAGAACAATTCAAACGTAGGTAACAATTCTTGATCTTATTTGCGGGGTTCAGAAAAATATAATATGTCATATTGATTCTTAGACTATATAAAATTGCACTTTTAAGTAAAGATTATACACCAAGCTGGTTGTTTGGGAGACAATAAGTTGAGACGGAGAAAGATCTTCTTTGGAAATTTGCTATTTTTGTGTTCTGAGATTATTAAGCGGCATTCTTCTTAAATAATAGTATTCTAAGGTAAAAGAAGAAAAAAATAAATAAATAAAATAATTTTATCCACATTGTAAAAAAGCACATTTGGAATAAAATAAATGACATTAAAATAAACGTCCAAATATCTCATCTGATGTTAAAATTTGTGGGGATAAAAATTTAATTTTTCCTTTGTGTGTTATCCCCTACTGTGTGGTGCCCTAAGCTGCCGAAAGATTCAGTCTTTGGCGATAACAATAATATACCCTATACAAGAGATTTTGGTTCAGAAATGTATGCTTGCCCCACACAGTTTTATCACCACGTTAGAGTACCTGCAATCGTAAACTGTCTGGAAACAGCACGGTTATAATTCTGTCATCAGTAATCACTTCACTACATTTTCATTAGAATCGATTTACGTCGTCTTGGAAAGTGTTTTCGTCGAAGGACGGTAAAAGAAATAGAGATATGCAGCAAAGTTAATGAAAAGGTGCAGTCTTTTTTTCGCCCCCAGTTAATACAGCTGCAAGGACAAGTTTATGTCTTGTCATACATTTCTCTGTTTATGTATCGTGTGGTAAAACCCGCGTAGCATCATACATACCTACGTTCATACTATTACGAGTAAAATATGATGGAACTGGGTTCGTAAGGGATATCCCAATTAAGTATTATTACAGTTTTAATGATTAATAATATTTATATTACTAATACATAATTGTACTTAAAAATTTCTGATCACCAATAACTTGCACTTAAAAAAATTGTTAATTGCGCAAGTCACTTAATGTCTGTCAAGGTCCACAGTTCACACTTCTCACTGGAGCTAGGCTCAACAGTGGTTCGCCCCTTACCTCGCGCCTGTCCTCACACACACAGTCTCGCGCCACTCAGTCTAGTCGCACTCTCACGGTCCCTTCGCTCCGCGTCACTCCACTCTCGAGGGAGTCTCTCACTCTCCTCACTCTCTTCGCCGATGTCGCAATTCCCTTCACTCGCGGAACTCTCCAAACTCTTGGAACTCTCGTGGAGGTTGGCGTCGCTGCTTTTACACTCTTGGCAGACTTTCTGGAACCACCTTGTGGGGGGGGGGGGGAGGGGAGGGTCCCGTCACTTTGGACTGACACAACGCTCGAAAAGTCCAGAAAAGCTGTGTTTATTCGCGCCACTCCGAGCGGTGGCCTCGGGAAACCTGCAGAATTCCCAAGCCTCTAAAAGGGTCATTGCCAATGGCCTGAGTCGGGACGGTGCGAGGGAAACGGAAAGGGGTGAAGAGGCTAGCGAGGACCCTTGTAATCCAGCCAGGCATGCGTGGCATGCCTTACGTCAGTGGACGGCGCGTGACGTCAGTGGCCGTGCGGGGCCGCCAGCCAGCTGCGAACCTGGCTCGCGTCGCAGTATTGACTGCGTTCGTAAAAATACCTCCCGAACACTACTTATTACATTGGCAATAAAATCGCACATAGAAATGTTTTTTTCTAAAATAAAATTTTTACGGTTTCTTAGCAGTCAAACAGTCTCCTGTGATTGACTTAGGTACATAACACCTTGTTCAAGAAGACCAAAAAAAAAAAAAAAAAAAATCAAGACCGCAAGTAAACATAGGTGACTACATATTAGCGTTACTTCACTTTACAAGTTTAGGTTCCAGTTTCAATTATTGTAGTTGTATCCAGAGGCAACCGCTCGTGTACTTATATCCAACGCTTAATTTTAAATTTATTTATTTAAAAGAAATTTAAATCACTTATTTTACGTGCGAGGTATCTTCTAACGATAACACGTAAGTTGGAAAGTATCCAATAAGAATATTTAGAAGCTCCAAGGCTTAAATAATGTCTTTAAGTGGATTAGGCCCCGCCATATTGTGTAGATACTTCAATATTTTTGCTATAATGTTAATTTTGAACAATTTATCCCATTTTTGGCATGCCAAGGCATTAATCATACCTTCCAGATCTTCTATGCATTGTTGCAACCACGTAAGCACTTACAAACAGGCTCTAGTCTGGAAGCGTCGCGAGGAAATAACTTATTATTTCTCGCGGGTGACTACAATCATCATGATAACCACCTCAGTTCACAAGTGTTGACTTCAACACTGTGCCATTTGAAAACAAAAATATTTAGCATGGGAGCAATATAGCAAGCAATATCCAAATTTTTTAAATCGAAATACAGCGAGGCCTTATACCTACCTCTTAATACAACGCAAAATCCCACAGAGGCTAGACAACCAATTTTTTTCCTCAAAATAATGGGTGAAGCACAGCAACGCATACCGGGAATCAGCTAGTTAAAATATGAAATTAAACGTGAATCTTTATAAGAAATACTCAGTATTATCTATAAAACGGTATTTAATAAATCTATATGGAAACATTAATCATAGTCAAGTGTTTTACAACGTTCAATACCTTTCTTGTAGTATTACGAACTATTTTTGGCAAATGGTTTCCAAAGGAATCTTCTGTCTAACAACAGAAAATATTTTTCAGTGCACGCAGAAATGGAAGGACAGTAATGCCCTCAACAAATTATTGACTTATTTGCGGGTTGTTGAATATTTACATCTGCCCGGCAGCAAAATCTTTACAGTGGCTAATCGATTAACAGTCTGCAGTGTATTTAAGCTACTCTGAATGGTTCTTTATTTTTGCCAAGTGTTTTTATTGCTTTCTCTCAAGAAGTCATTGGACACTATGGGCCTCGATACGTTGTCAGTTGGAGCAATTGTTAGACAGAACACGGTTTTGTTGAATTTTATGCAATTGTTGAAAGAAATTACCGTTATTAAGTCGATTACAACTATCAAGATTATCTGTGATTCTGTAAACACTAAACCTAAGATCAATTTAATGTTTGTGCGTGAATAAATGAGTTTGATGCAGTGGTCAGTGTCAGCTCTAGCACCTCATCACTTCTACGCGGGAAAACATCAGTGGTCATGTAATGTAACATATAGCCACAGAAAAATGCTGTACTATGTTTTCAAGGTAGATATAATCAAACTTCATTACCAGCCGAATAACTGTTGGCAGTTTGCAGAGGTACCGATTTTATTAAGCAGTTTAACAACCCAGAAATTGTTGTCCCTAGGTATATCATCAGTCTTGTAGTTGGGGGAACATGACAGTTTTCTTAGTGAG
Organism: Bacillus rossius redtenbacheri; assembly: GCF_032445375.1. Taxonomy (NCBI): domain Eukaryota; kingdom Metazoa; phylum Arthropoda; class Insecta; order Phasmatodea; family Bacillidae; genus Bacillus; species Bacillus rossius. The sequence continues at coordinate 10,105,302 of NC_086336.1, read as the reverse complement.
TAAACGTCAAGTTCGGAGGCTTATATAAAAATATTTATTGGAATATTAAAAAAAATGGTGTTATAGGATTTATCCCGTAAAAGTGTTGTTTTTTTTAAATTCCAATAACTTTTGTTTTACTTAACAGGGCGAAAGTAGAGGTCACCCTGTCCATCTCAATGTTAGTATTATTTTATCCTAGTTGATTAATAAATTATTTATTAAAAGATCTAAACGCTGCAGGTAGACGGTTTTGATCTCTACGCCCACTCCAGAGTGGCGCAGGTTTTCGATAAAAAAATAAAATAGAAATTAACATAACAAAAATATCTTGAAGCATGCTCTTACATTTTTTCCCGGATGAGATTTGAAACATCAACAGCGTCTTCCAGTTTATTTGCGTCCACACGAGATGACTTTTTTTTTGTTGTTGAATGGAAAACCTTTTCGAAAATCTCCTCGTGGCTCGAAGTCACGCCGAAGGTGGTCGTTGCGATGGGAATCCCGTCCTCCGGAGTGGAGTCGTTGCCAGCTCACGCCTTCGAGCTGTCGCGGCACGGGATAGTCGCCCTTAAGTCCGACCCGCACCTGTACGCTAGCCGACGCTCTCACGTAAATTGAAGTTTCCCCCAGGTTGGCGCGCGTCATCTACATGGCTGTCGCGTCGTGAATTGGCAAGGGGGGGGGGATAATCTCACTAAAACGCGTGGACTTCTGTGGAATACAGATTAGCCAATTTGAAAGCCCAATCTGGGAGGAAAATAAGGTGGTTGAACTCGATTTTCCTATCTAAAAATACATAGGAAGAAGTAGTCGTGTCTATTGAGCGGGCAAATCTAAATGTAAATAACAAAAAGTATACGTACTATATGGATTTTAGTTCACTTTATTTTACTCAAACAGATGTTATTGTTAATATTCTGTCATTAAAATTCAAGATCTCGTGACTCAACCACGCAATATCTGGTATTTGCCCCCTTTTTCCGTTGAAAGAAGCTTATATCTTCAAAATAGTAGTTATTTTAGTATAATACGTGTGTTAGAAAGTTAAATTAATAGTGACTGAAAAGTTTAAGGTTGAAACAAATTAACTGCGATATTCCCGTAAAAAACGTAAAATATTCTCGACGAATTTTAATCTGTGGTTTTCATTGCTTATTACAACAACAATTTTGGCAATAAATGTTAATTATTCTTTCATTTCAAAAATCTGATTACGAGTATAATTTCAAGTAATTATTCTTTTATTATTAAAATAAAAATGAGTCAATTTTATTAATAAAAGTATGCAATCATTTCATCAATGTTTTGTTATGATGTTGTGACGTTAAACTATCGTCCGTAAACTGACTTTACAGAAAACCAATTTTTTTTATTACGCTCGGAATTATTTTAAATTATAATTTTTACAAGTTTCGTGTTACAAATTTAATTGCTTAATGAACAACATGAGAACACATGACACTGATTGTTACCGAGGTTATGTGTTTACACATCACTGGCGAGTACTGAAAGATTAGCTCAAATATATTTTTAAAATTTATATTTTTCTTGTTGTTGCGAGGCAATGACATCGCTGAAGCCATAAACTAGCGGTTTATATCGCTTCAGGCTAGTCACCGTCCAAGAGAAAACAGAAAAGAATTGAACGGTTCAGTTCGTTGGAATTCTTCCTCCGCCAGCCCTGGGGAGCGTAGCGAAGGGGAGAGTTTCATCTACCTTAAACCTTCCTCTTTCGGGGGCAGTTTCCACCCAAACCACTTCCCGACCCCGTCTACCCCGTCTACTAGACCAGATTAGATGCATGCCGCAGCGTGATGAGTCGCCCCGCCCCTGCCCACATTTCCCGGAGTAGCTCTCGGCCAGGTATGGCCCGTCCGGACTGCTCTATCGGCCCGCTGCTCTCTCGCGGATTGAAGCGAGCACCGCTGGCTTCATCGCACCAAGCTCACATACACGTCTCCAGCTCACTTGCTCGAACCTTACACGCACAAACACACGATGTTTTCCGGATCCATGTCCCTCCAAGCTGGACCAAACTCGTTTTTTGACGTGACAACGTCTAATAAATTGATGAACGCCGGCTGCACGCACTTCAAAGTGTCCCGTTGCGCACATTGTTCCGTAACGCGGTGTCCCGTTACGCTCATAGTTCTGTTACGCTGTCGGCGAGTGCAGTAATAATAGGTTATGTTACAAATGACTAAAAAATTATGGTGATTCATATAATTTATGATAGATATTTGATTACGTTTTATTTATATGAAAACTTGTTCATAATTATATTTAAACTTTATAGCTAAACGCCAGTTTTAAAAATTAAATACAAGTCATCTACACGTGAACTGTTTCGTCGACTGTATAAAGTGAAGTGAAAAGTTAATGTGGTTTTCATTGCTTATTACAACAACAATTTCGGCAATAAAGGTTAATTATTCTTGCATTTTAAAAATATGATTACTAGTTAAAAATTCAAGTATTTATTCTTTTATTATTAAAATAAAAATTATTTAATTTTATTCATTAAAGTATGCAATCATTTCATTAATGTTTTGTTATGACATTGTCACGTTAAACTATCGTCCGTAAACCGACTTTACAGACAATATATATATATATATATATATATATATATATAAATTTCTTTTAGAATGCTTATAGAAAACATTGGCCACTTTCTTTGTCTGTTGGGTTACACATCCTCCCTGTGTGTACAGCTGTCTCTGTGTCGTCAAGGACGTGTCAAGAGCCTTGCAGTGTCCAATCGTCAACGTGAGACCGCTGCAAGTGCTCAAGTCTTCTTTGGTATAAAATACTTCTACGAAATGACCGTTGCTCTGGTTAAAATCATTTCCTGATTATATTCCATGGCTGGCCATAGCATCAAAACGTAGGTTAATGTTTTCCTAGAAATTAAATAATAATTTTAAAAAATCACACTTAGTTCCTACAGATAATAATAATCTATTCATTACAGTATTACATAATTTGGAAACTAAAGAATATTTATGTACTTAAGGCCTTTTGCATGAAAAATGTCTATATATTCTACCTTAATTGGAACAATTTTTTATAAAAAATATATACTTAATATACATCAAACTTAAAATCTTTCTCATTTTACACATATAATAAAACTGTACCGTATGTGTGTCTGCACAAGGATTGTAGAACAATTAGTATTAATAAAATTAACAGAGGCAAAAGTTACAATTTATTAAACTTTATATCTACCTGATTAGCTATTTGTTGTAGAATCACGCGAGAACATTACATTGTATTTGTATGACATTATGACGATATTAATAAATATAATGACATAAAATATTGTTGACCTACTGAAACTTGCACTAGCGAATTTCAACATACTTCCCGCTGGTTGCAAGCCTATGTTTTTGCCTGCATTTCTCTAAAGCAACTTAAAGGATTACTTTAATTCGATACAATGTTTCGGAAAAAGCGATTATAAATAATTAAGTCTTGTGGAGTTAAAAATTTGTCACATTCTCGCGCGTCAAGCTTAGGAAATAGTTCAACCTATAAAATGGACACACAAATGCATGGACATGGCTTACCAGAGAAACTATATACAAAAGCAGACATTTCTAAATGTAAGATATTAGTAGCTCAAGTTTCAGAAGTAATCAAGTAGGGATTTTTTAAAGAGGCTATAATATATGTTTCTTAAAATAAGTACTTTTTTAATCGGATAACTGTGTTTATTTTTTAATATATAAGTTTAAATTCTAGGTGTGATTATTATAAGCGTTTATCTGCTCTACAACGTCATATTATCCAAAGAAAAATTTCTCTTTTATTAATCTAATGGTTTTTTCATTGCTGAAATCACAATTTATGCAGTTAATTTGTACGTCTAAAAAACTTACATATCTTCAAAAGAAGTTATAAATATTCAAACACATTATTTTGTGAAATTTACGACAGCCACAACAAATTTGTATGCTCTGTAAATTTAATGAAAGTGGTTTTTAATAAATTGATATTAAAATGCTTTACAAAACTAGCTAGAATTACTTCCGTTGGAAATATTGCTGGATTTATACATCAATTTTTTTTTTATCTTCAATGAAAGTTTTCTTATTTTAAGAAATCCTAAATTCAGTTCCATCAATTAAGGAACTACATTTGTATGAAACTTTATGACGCATAAATTGTTACTTACAATTGCAACTACGGGATTAATGTGATCAATATCTAATTTTATAGGAATGCTGAAAACAGATCGTGCATGCCTATTATAGTGACTGTGTTCCTCAAATTTTGAAATTTTTAAATAGCACCAATGCTCTACGTAACATTCTGAAGCTGTTGAATTTTTATATAAACTTTCTGTTAACAACTTTATGTGATTGCCAGTTCTCGTGAACGAACATCACGTGATGCATTGAATGTGATATTTTTGAGATATGTACCGTTTGTTCCATTCCGTCGTTAGGGGGAGGGGGGCAGTGGACCCGCTTGCTCTAGTAAAAAAAAAAAAGTTATCCCGCGTGGCTCCTGGGAATCCTACAGATTTTCGCCAATGACTGGTGCTGTTTTTAATAAATGTAAAATTGGAGACAGGTTACGTGAATACATACTGTATAAATATTCAAAAGCTGACCTTCAGCTTGAAAGTTTTATCGTCGGCCGTAGTGCAATACGTAGCCTATACATAGATATAGGTAAAGCTGTTACGGGACGCGGCGGCTTACGTAGAAAGCGTTGCGGCGAGACTTTACCGCGCCCTAGCGGCGCTCGTTTCCTGACTTACCGTGACGCGAGCCAGTTGTTATATTTTTACTGCCGGGTCAGAACAGACGGACATGTTAATTATTCAATTGCGAGAAGCCGGTATCCCGCTCCACCTGCGACTTAGTTTCGAGTTCGTTCGTCGCCTCCCAGTTAATCCCCCTCGCACGACGACCAAGATCACAAGGATCTTTTTTTCTTCTCCCGCGCCACTGCCGTAAAGGAAACAACTATAAAAAAATTTCTGTCCGCCGCAAGGACATTGTAAATGCAAAATAATAAACTGTGGCATGTTGCGGAGCAGAGATTAGCAGAAACATTTGTTGGACTTGGCGCGGCAAGCAGAATACGACTTGGCAGCTGTATTTAAGTCCAGTATACTGTCCGTGGTAATTTGCTTTAACAGCCCAAAAACTTTTATGAATGTGAGACGTATCCAGTATTATCGGTTATCTAAAACAATGATACAAAAATGTAAACCAAGGAAGCCTTAAGCACTGAGATGTTTTTTTTTGTGTGTGAATAACTAATCTGTAAGATGCTATGTTCAATTATAATTTTTATATCTTTTGTAAATGTGTTAAAGGAAAAACATTTACTAGCAAATTTCTGCTCTCTGTGAAAATTAAAATCTCAGTATTTTCGTGATACACTAAAAAGGTAAAAAATTCTTTGAGAGTACAAAAATTAAAATAAAATACTAAGCAAATTTAGAGAAATTTCTGATAGTTTTTATCTTATTAAAATTATAGTATTAATTTGTGCCATATTATATTTTAATAATGTTATAATATACGACGAAATTTATCACACCTATGTGCACTATCTTCTGGAACGGATGGGGTTGAATTAATAGCGCATACCTATGTGGAAAAAAAATATTGACATTAAATTAAATATTCATGTCAAATATAGTACATTTACACATTTACACGTGCACTTTATACCAGCAATGTTATTAACAATGGACTACAAGCGCTGATACGGGCTAAGCCATACATTGTCTTGCTTGTTGCATGTTTCTAATGAACAAATAAGTTAAAAATATACTATTTATAATTTAAATTGATTCCCAAGGTTGGTATACGCCTTTTAAATTTTAGCCTAGCTGCATAGTTATTTTTATTGCAAATAAACTACATAAAGTATTTAAGATTGATCATTTAGCGTCATGTTAACGTTTAAACAAACAAAAGTAAAGGTACTACTACCACAGAAAAACTTGTTGCTGTTTTAAAATCATGTAATTAAAATAACAGTCGCTTTTATTTTTCATGTATTTTTCTGAAGTATTATTACATCGACGACCCCTTTAATAGACCTAAAAAAATATTAATAACTACTTAGAGCTATTTTTAGGCAATAGCGATATAAAGTATTATTTAAATAAAAACGGGGACATTTTTTATACTAAGATTGGTAAATTAACTCTAAACAATACATCATATCCTTTTTTCCCGAGGAGTTTGTAGCACTATTTTTGATTTATTATCTTAAGACGCAAAATTCTTAGGGATGATTTTATATATAGGCCTAGTGTATTGCTGGAATTATTTTTTTAACAATGGTTAGGAGTAAAAAATTTATTTTGGTTTATTTGTTAATATTTTGCCGTTCTATGAATATTATAACTTTAATCCAAAGAAGATATTTTTATATTTAGTACAGTATGATTTACGTTAGCTCACCAACAACTAGTTTTACATGTAAAGTTTTTCAATATTCATAAACTTTCACATAAAAAATGTTAAAATTTTTTTTCAGAAGTAGAAAAAACTTACTTTAAAATACCTCATAAAAACAGAAATTCAATTATCTCAAGGAAATCCTGTAGCAGATAAAGTTTCTACACTAAGATGTCAGACGAAGTAATATAAAAGTTGATGTTACTTATGACATAAACAGTAGAGTACACTTGAGTGCGCAAAACACAAAAACGGTAAAGTGATGTTCTCTACTGCAACTTGTTAGATTGTACAAATATATGTGCTGAGTTTTCAAGTTACCGTTTATTGTATAATATGTTTTTCATTCATTTACATTAAGGAATAAAGAATCAATTTACTTAAAGAAACGTTAGGCCTACTCTTTGAGAACACTTTTATGTTTGGAAACATTTATGAATCCAATTTAAATTAGCAAAATAATTCATAAAGTGTCATTTCTATGGTTGTAGTTTCTGTTGGCAATGCCAAACGCAAATTAATAATATTATAAATTCATTTAAATTATTGTTTTTAAAAATTAATAAATATTTCCCTTTATTTTCTTCATGTAACCGCACGAACAATAATTTCCTGTTAAAGCTTTTACATTTTTGCTTGAATAATAATGGTAAATTTTGGGCTTTAATACTTTTGTTATTTATTTTAGTCATTTGAAACTTTCAATGGAAAAAATGTTTTTAATTTTACAAGGCAAATTATTGGAAACTGAGTTGCCAACGATATCGCTTGTAAAATTGCAAGGTAGAGCTTTGTACATAATTAAATGATATAGGAAAGCTCTGCCTTACAGTTTGTAAGTGATATCAACTGAGTTGCCAAGGATTTTCCTTGGAAATATCTACAGATATTTATATATTAATATATATTTGTTTCTTAATGTTCTTAAATGTTTTTTTTTTAATGATCTGGTAAAGTGCTGAGGTAATTTTATAATTTCCTGAAACTTACGTAGTGACTGAACACTTAGAAGTATTTAAAAAATCAACATATGCAGCACATATACAATCTGATACGGAGATAATAAGCGTTCAAAAAGTCGTAAATTCTGAGAGAGTGCTACCCCAAGGTACTCAAAGTCTCGAGTTGTTGTTTATAAAATATTTTACAGTACTCTCAGCTACACGATCTGGTTTGTTTTCAAACCATCTCCCCGCTAAACCACTTTTCTGCACGAATTTTATTGAGAGAACATGGTCATTAAGTTTGCGCGTGGCATTTAGGCGTGTTGACCGCGAAGGAATAGTAGACAGGAGGTTTTAACGTTTCTTATCTTCGGTATCGCTTTTGGCTTCGCACTCGACGAATCGTCGGGAGCGTGAATGAGGGTTTTTATGATGTCGCGACGCGGCTAATGTTCAGTACAACACTCTTCGCAACTGATTTATTTAAATAACAAAAAATGTTTTTCCTGTACATGGTTCAGATCACGTCAAAATTACGTCTAGACATTATCAACCACTCGTTCTACACATTGCGCTATCAAGACAACTAATGTTAAGGAAGAAGAGTAAATATTATCAACATTATAATTCACGTTTTCTTACGTATTTTGAAAGCTTGGGTTACTTTTCACTATGACTATTTTAGTTTACCAAATATATTCAAGGGTAGATTCACTATCATAAAGTTTCATTTGGTACACAACTCGTTTAATATGTACACTAATGTTTACGGAAGTGACTATTTACGGGTTTGTGTGTTTACACGAGCATGTGTCACCCATCTTTGTGACACATTTCCGTTCATCGAACTCCGTTCCATTTTTACGCAATGACTGCTACCAAATGCCATATACCGAAAGCTAAGATGTTTACACATCAAAAGCTTTTTGTGTCTGTGACTCTACGTCCGACTCTTAGGTTAAGGCACAGAGCTTCAGCCGCCATGAAATTATTTTATAATTCTTGATAATCATGAAGAAAAATATCGGGAATAAGGCACTAGAAATAAAGTTGTGACGCATTTACCGTCTATGGAAACAAAGAAAATTAAATTCTGTGACCATTAAACGATTGGGAAGGAGAAAATTCTAGTTTGTACATGGCCTTTTACAAATTCTTAGTACAGATAACTTAAAAAAATGCATGTGACACAAAATAAATTCTATAAAAATTAGTAGACTAAGCAATTATTTATTGCATGGTAAATTTAGCATATGAATTAAAAGTTAAAATGATATTAAAAAATTAATATTGAAACTAAAAAATAATAGTTACTGTGCGTGAAAAGCAATAATACACGAGCTTTAAAAGGGTACATTCCATTTCAGGTCACAATTTTAATTTTGCAGTAATCACAGACCAAATTGAAGACTTTTTAAATTGTTAAGTCACACTAAATTAAAAACATAGATAAACATCGCAAACATTTTGCATAATTAGCTGCCAGAGTTACATTTTTAATTTTTTGTCTTTTACAAATAAAAATAACAACTGTAAAACTTTTATGTTAAACTGTATTGCTACTGGCTACTTCAAGAAATGTTAAAAACTTATTTCAGAAAATATTATTCCATTTTACCTAGCATTTCAAAACTCACAAAATGTGAGGGTTTTGGCAGTCACGCAAATAAAAAGGGTTTTTGTGATGGAAATGCAAACCATATTATGAAGTGGCCAATAGCATTGCAGTTGAACCTAAAAAAAATTAGTTCTGTTTTACAGCTGTTTCTCCTTATTTGTGCAACACAAAAACCTTAAAAAATTTAAATTTGGCAGCTAACTATACACAGAGTATGCGATGTATTGGTTTTCATTCCGTGAGAGCTAAACAATTTAAAAAGTCCAAAAGTTGAATTGTAATTACTGGAAATATAAAATCATGACATCAAATGGGAGGCATACCCTTAATCTTCGTTCCCACAAGCCATTGGTTGCGTTTATTTCAGAACGATTCCTGTGATTCGTCACACATTCTGTCCGAGATGCTTACCTACTAAGCGTCATCTGAAAGCTGTTTTTTTTTACGTGATGACGTCTTATAAATCGATGAACGCCAGATGCACGCACGAAAAATAGCATGACTCATTGTCACGTTCCACCTGAGCCAAGCGTGCAAGCGAGAGCGCGGAACAAGTGATAGAGAGGAACGATCGGCCTAAGCGTTCGGTTTGTGTTAATTAAATTAAATTTTCAAAAAACTGTAAATAATATTTGAAAATTAAAAAAAGTATGCAATTTTCCATCAATGTTTTCTTATGACGTTATCACGTAAAATTATCGTCCGTAAACTGACTTTACAGACAACCCCCTTTTTTTTTTCGTAATTAGCTAGAGACCTGAAAAATTCGCGGAATCATTTCGTGGTAGCCTAGAATCAAAATTCGTTTGCCTTTTTACTGCATCAGTGATTGGGCCACAGTTCATCTGAATGACACTCGGCCAGTGAAAAACTTTCAACAAACGAAGTATCGAATCACGAGCGTCCCAGTTAACATGTGTCGTGAGTCAGTAGCTAATAAGCTGGTGTAATTTTCCCGCGTGGATAGAAGATCATGGAGTCTATCCTACAGGTCATTGAAATCGCGAATTTTTCCGGTCTCTAGCAATGACACAGCCGGCTCCCAGTGGACGGACTGTGAGTGTGTGTGCGGGGAAGCACAGGGCGCGAGAGCGCCGCGGGGGACTTGCAGCAGCAGCGCAAGGAGAAGGTAGCGTCGCACGCGGCGAGCCGGATGGAGACCAGACGCCGAAGCGACGGACGAGGTCAGGGTCGGTGTGGCGGCGGTGGTGCGGCCGCCCGCCGCCACACGAGTGGCGCTGCCAGCCACTCTGGTGGCGTTCCCGGTGGCTCTGCCAGCCACTCTGGTGGCGCTCTCACAAGCCACAGCTAGTTCACGGAGTTTCCGACGAATGACGTCACCTGAAACAAACGAAAAAAAAAAAAATTGGTTGTCGGTAAAGTCGGTTTGCGGACGATAGTTTAACGTGACGTCATAACTAGAGACATGCGAAATTCGCGGGTTCATTTCGCGATAGGCTAGCATCAAAACAACTATACCTTCGTACCGCTTCTGCGATTGGCCCACATTTTATCCGGGGAATTGTGAGCCAATGGGAAACACTAAACCAAGAAAGTGCCGAATTACGGACAGCCTAGTTGAGACGTCTCACGCGTCAGTAGCCAATGAACAGGTGTCATTTCCGCGAGTATTTAAAGGACTGTGGAGTCTATCCTAGAGGTCAACGAATCCGCGAATTTTGCAGGTCTCTAGTCATAACTAGAGACCTGTAAAATTCGCGATTTCAAATCCCTAAAGGATAGACTTCGTGATCCTCTATGCACTCGTGCAAATTACATCTGATGATTGGTTACCAACTCGTAACACCTGTTGACTGGAATGATCGTGATTCGCTAATTCTTCTGTTAATGATTTTTCATTGGCCCAGAGTCCTTCAGATAAACTGTGGCCCAATCACTGAAGCAAAATAATATCAAAAGTATTTGGACTCTATCCTATCGCGAAATGAATCCGCGATTTTTACAGGTCTCTAGTCATAACAAAACATTGATGAAATGATTGCATACTTTTATGAATAAAATTTAATCATTTTTATTGAATTATCACTATTTTGTATGAATACAAAGAAGGAGTGAAATGAAATCTACAATTTAATTGATAAATTTCCTTTTAATTGCACTCATTAATTCAAATACTTATGTGTATTACTTTAACGAAGAAATTATTTAACTATAACTTTTATACATGTTTGATATTTAACTTCTTGCAATCTGTGTTATTCTGTTAAGGATAGGACGATGATAGGAAAAGTAGGGAACGAATGGGAGTGTCTCAAGTTTAATGTGCCTCGAAAAAGTCAAATCGATGGTTGTTCCAATCGAGTGGAAGGGAGATAGATGCGGCGCAAGCGTACAATGAGCGTAACGGGACACAACATAACGGGACAATATGCGTTACGGGACACTTTTTCGTGCGTGCAGCCGGCGTTCATCGATTTATTAGACGTCACGTCAAAATAATTTTTTTTTTTTTCGCTATCAAACCCTTTCAGTCTATTCGTACACGCGGATGTGGACAATTTATATCTCAACGATACATTCAGGTCTTCAAACTTTGAACGTTTGGGGTCATGATATAGGACTGCCTAACATTTTAATCGTCATCATATTCTATTGGTATAAAAAAAGGAGGGGCTGTCTGTAAAGTCGGTTTACAGTCGATAATTTTACGTGATAACGTCATATCAAATTTTTGAAATTGCTGCTTTTAAAAAACTCGCCTTAACCTTTTTGATATTATAGAAGATTTTCTCGCACGGTGGTTGTCCGGTTCGTGCACGCTCGGCTCAGGCGGAACGTGACAATGAGTAATGCTTTTACGTGCGCGCAGCCGGCGTTCATCGATTTATAAGACAATATCACGTCAAAAAGGTAATTTATTATATTTTATATAATATATACTTATATTAATATTATTACTCTCACAACTTAAAAAAAAGTTTTAATTATTACTGCGTTATATTATTTAGAATGTTAATTATTAGCGAATGTTTAAGTACTCGTTAGGTAGCCTAAGTGTAAATATCTAACCTCGGTAACGAGCAAATTTCGTGTGTTTTCATGTTGCAAATACACTTATAATTCAAAACTCGGATGGGAAATTTAACGTAGAATTCTTTAAAATAATGCCGAGCGTGAAAAAAATATACGAAAAATTTTAGTATGCACCAGAAATGCAACTAAAAAAGCGCGCATTACACAACTGAAATTCGACAGGTTGAAAGTCCAATGTGCATGCATGCAGACTGCTATTGCCACGAGCCTAAGTCGTAAAGATGGCAGACCCAATTTGCACTCGTATATTATAACTTTCGCGGAAATCAGTGGTTGTACAAAACGTAAAGGTGTGCCAAAGGAACACTTTGTAGAATAAATTTTGTAAACTTTAATATTCAAAAAATATAGGTATAATCGTAACTCAAATAATTCCTATAATTTATTAGCCAGGAAAATTGAAGTAGAACAAAATGCTGTCAAGATTATTTAATATATTTTTTTGTTTTTTATTGTATTCCGAACGTTTTGTTGTCTTTAAATTATTTTTCAAAATAAAAATTGCTTTCTAATAGAAACATTAATACATAATTAACCTCATGTATTGAGGGCTCTTCTTGGCCGGGTTTATGAACTACGCAAAAAACGCAACAAAAATGTATGAAACGCAATGACACAAGAAACCAATAAACACAAGAAGCAAAAATTTCAATAAAGATGTTTACAATTACTCGTTTATAAACTACGCAACACGTAAAAACGCAGAGTTAGCATCGTCCAACGTTTAACTTCTTGCGTTTCTGCCTTTCTTTTCGTAAACAGACGCTACTCAGATATGTTGATAGATTTTTAAATCATGAGGGTTCAATGCAAATAAATTATACATACGGGCACACAATATCACTTTTATAAATAAACTTGTAAATACGCTTGAAAAATATTATAGGCCTACACATAATTTATATCACTTATGTTCACAATACCCTACTAAATTATTTTTAATGTTATGGATCAGCGTCCATTATAAGTCACTAAAGTGTAAGATTTAAAAGCACATTGGTAGGTATATAATTTTTATTTTTATGTAGCTTTTTTTGCATGTAGCCATTTTACATCCTGTGAAAATTTCGTTGCATGGTGGGCGTGCATCTTAAAAATTACCCATCTTTATTTGCAGATATAGCACCTAAATAAGTATAACTTCAAAAAGGTTAAAAATAATAGTTACATCTATGAATATTTGCAAAACGACTGATGGCTGTTACACAGCAAAAAACTATAGACGTATGACATTACGGGTCGACTTTACGATGGTTACGCAGTCATGTTGCTTTAAAATGGCGCACCACACAACTAACGACATTTTTTAATTTGGAATTCCAAATTTTTTTTTAAAATCTTTAAAGTCAAGTGTTCAGATTGCAAAAAAAAAAAAAAAAAAAAAAACAGAGCCTAGCAGGGATGTTTATTTGTGCAGAGTTGGGTGAGTGACGTTGTGTGATTTAAATTTGAAGTAAATTGTTATCGAAGTAAATAGCCAACATCAGAAACATTGTAGCTGATGAGGTTAGAAAGCCAAAGGTAAGTTATTAGCTAACTTTACGTTTGAATTGTGTACTGATCGTTTGAGTCTTGAATTACAACGATACGTTAGTGTCTGAAGTTTTCCGTTGTGAAGTGGCCTTTATACACTAGCTTACTCATTCATCAAGCATTTCTTAAGCTGCACGAACAGAAAAATGTATAAATTTCCGTGATTTAACAAAACATAACTTCAATATTTTTATTTTCATTTTCGTGGTTCGTGGTTTTGAAAGTGGTTTATTACAAACGTTTTATTTGTATTATATGTCTTCGTAGACGAAAGTTATACCTAACAGCAATGTAAAATTTTCTGTTTATAATTTGGGACTGTAAACTAAGTTCAAATAAATTTTGCAAATTGTTCTCCATCTTGGTGAAGGTAAGAAAATGTCTTTACATGCAAGTTCTGGGAAGATTTCAAGCACTTCCACATACAAAAGTTAAGCTACAAAAAAACCTTTTTAAAATGCCTATTTTTATAATCAACCATAAAAGCGCGGATGTTTACTTAAATCGTGCAAATTCAAGACAATTTTATTTAAATTTTTAAAGATTGCGTTTACTTTAAGCCACGACCAACCCGTCTTATAAATCTACTGACCTAATAAAAAAATTCTATGCACTTTCTTCCCTCTTCGCTGAATAAACATTTCTGTGTTTTTAGAATTTTTCCCGTTCCGCCGTAAAACTAAAAATTTTTGGCCGCCTTCGTCCGAATAACTTGTAACCAACTTGTTTCCATCTGGTAGCATTTTCTGTGACGGACATAAAAACTGTGAACTAGAAAGAAGAAAAAAACAAGAAACTTGACATGAAATAAGATTCTTCCGTCCACCCCCACCAGCCCGGGATATTCGGAAAGCTTATTTTTGCCCCGAAAGCTCGTATAACTTGCATTTTTTTTTAAACTCATACCGAAAGTGTTGAGACAGAATCCTCCCCGTTGTGAATATTCTGCTTTTGGATGTGGGGCGTAGAAAAGACAGCAGAAACAAGACGTAAAGGGAACTAGGAATTGGGTTAGTTCGCCCTGGATGCAATCGCGGAGAAAGGCAAGGGTTGATACTTGGAGGGGGGGAAAAGGGGTAGGGATATCATCCCCCGAGGTAGAAAATAAAGCTCGCTGGAGAATTGGAGCAGGAAAGCAGCGAAGGGACGAGGGTGGGTGGTGGTTTTTCCCTCCTTTACTTTTTAGTTTATAGTCACGGCGTGCCTGGCGCTGCTCATTTCCACCGCCGGCCGGGGCAGGAGGAAGCCAGTCCCTCCGGCAGCATGGGAATGACGTCGTTGGGAAGACTCGGGGGATGCTGGTAGCCGGAGTAAGGCCCGCGGAGCTGGTAGCTCCATGGTGCGACGTGCCCCGCAACCTAAACTCCCCTCCCCTTTTTCCCCACAAGTTTTGGGAGTCACGCAAGAGGAGGATGGCGACGAAAAAACCTTCAGCGCCCTTGGAGAAAAAAAAACTACGTTCTTTTTTCCTTCGCTTCTTCGCCGACGTAGAACCACCCGCCTGAAGCTTTTTTTTTTTTTTTTTTTCGTGCGTTGTTCCCCTACCGTGGACCTCGTTTTATATATTTTTTCTTCTACCTCTTTATTTTCCCGTTTTTTCCTCCGCGAAGGAAAGACACCTTCTTCCTCCACGCCACCAGGTCTGTACTACGAGTCGCACGCGCTCACGTAGCGGCAAACGATCCGCCCTCTAGCAGCGGCATCGACGGTTTTATTTCCGGTGCACCCACCCCCTCTCCATCAACGACCCCTGGGGGTCCAGCATCCGCAGCTCCCAGGCTCTTCTGCGAGTTTGCGCACGTCAGCGGCCGACAGAAGTGTTGCTCGCACGCGAACAACCCCCCCCCCCCCTCTCCACCCCTCTGCTCCTCACCCACCATCCTGGTCTTCATTTCACTCTCTCAGCCTCGTCAACTGTCCCGTGCTTCAGGTGGGGAGACCTCTTTCTTCTTGGATGGCGTTTACATCATTTTAATATACATATATACGTACATACTTTCCAGGTAAATTATTTAAAATGTCATCACGTCCTACAGAAACTTCTTGCAGGTTTCCTGACATCCATTATTTCCCACATTTTTATATCAAAGGAATCAAAATAGTACATTCCTTTTTAACTATAGGCCTAGTTAAAAATGTGGTAAGATTAAAATGCAGCTAAAACTGTGACGAATTTTCGAAAGAATAGTTGAAATATATATATATTGTTTTTCTGAAACTAAACAACAAACTTTAAATTATGAAGGAATACTTTAAAAAACAAATTAAAATACAACATTTCTCGTCTGTTAAAGTAAGTACCTCTTTAAACTGCCAACTTATAGTACTTTTCTGTAACTAAGATCGATCTCTGTACCAATGCAAATGTTTGTACATTTAACGTCAATGATCATTGCATCACGAGTTACTTGAAACGTCCTGAAGGACTTCACTCTTTGAAATAACAGAAAATGGATGAACGTTTCAACGAATAATTTAACCCAAATAAACGAAGAGTTTATCGTAATTTAAAATAACTGAATCTTCGTTGAAACTACGTCGTTTGTCGACATCTGAGTTGAATTTTTCGTTCTTAACAAAGGTTGACAGAAGAAGAGTGTTCTTACGAAATACTTTACCAGTTTTTTTTTTATTTTTTTGTTATAATATCAAGAATATTATTTTGGATCCATATTCAAAGTAAGATCCCTGGATAATTTGTAGAGACCTATAAAATTCGCGATTTCAAATCCCTAAAGGATAGACTACATGATCCTCTACGCCCTCGTGCAAATTACAACTGCTGATTGGTTACCGACTCGTAACACCTGTTGACTGGAATGATCGTGATTCGCTAATTCTTCTGTTAAAGAATTTTCATTAGCCCAGAGTCCTTCAGATAAACTGTGGCCCAATCACTGAAGCAAAATAATGTCAAAAGTATTTGGACTCTATCCTGTCGCGAAATGAATCCGCGAATTTTACAGGTCTCTAATTATTTATTTGTAATCAGCGTTCTTCGTAATTTGGAGGTGAAAATTTTTAACAGTGTAGAAGCCAATGACAAACACCTAGGGAAAAAATCTGACCAAATAATGTAGGCCACGGAGAGAAGGAGAAATGTGGCAGCTGACAATGAACACGTGACATTAACTTGATCACGCACACGTCTGTGGATTCTAGGCTGGCCCCAAGATATAGGCGAGTTTTGCGAGGCTCTGGTAATGTGTAGTCAATATAAAGGTCATTATTGCCAGGGGGGGGGGGGGGGGCAAAAAGGCTAGATGGAATAGCTACGAAATAAAATCTGGAGTTGAAGGGTTGAGACTACCCCGAGAAAATCAACTAACATACAATAATGTCCACTATATTATCAACTTGCAATAATTTTTATTTTTTGTGAAGATGAATTGATCTGTCGTGGATACGTCCTACCTGTACTTCTCATTAGCTACAATTTGAGAAAATTAAATTCCGTGGGTCTCTTCAATGCAGAAATAAAAAAATTAAAACCGAAAAGCGATAATATTAATTTTGTTCAACGTTAATAAAATGATAGTAGTAGTCTCGATTCATCAACTTACTGTGGCCTTCAGCAACCTAGCATAAGAAAAATTTCAGATAACACGTTGGCCTATACAACAGGAAAATCGTATAGGTAGGTAGGCTTTTAGCTTGGCTAGTGGTATTTTTTTCTGGTATGTTTTTCAGATTTTCTTCGGTGTAAGTTCTTATGTTTAGTGATATTTAGGATTTTTAAATCATTTAAACTTAGTTCATTATCTGTATATGGGCATGTATTTTTTGCGAAAATATTTCGAGACTAGTTGAATGTTAAAACATTGTACCTATGTAGTATTGTTCCATGTTACGTGATTGGTTTGAGTTTCAGTTACACGGTTAACAGTTGAAACACGAATCACAGCCATTCAGTGTTGAAGCAGACACGTCCTGATGCCTGGTCAAATAAGGAAATTACTTTTCATGTATAAAGTTACCAATCACAATAAATAAACCTCTAGCCCTGGCATACCTTATTGCAGTCTAATGTGCGCTAAATTTTTTTTTCACGAAAAATGTATGGCTGCATCTACATACAGGTATATGTTCTCAAACAAATTATTCAATAGTCTCTGCTGATAATGGCGCTTTCGTCTGCTCGGATAGTAAGAAATATCGATTACTCTAAGCTCAGGTACTCAAGAATCTACTATCAATATTTTTTCTCAAGTACTTTATCATTTAAAAAAAACATTAGTTGTCAGTTCTGATGATTCATTTAGTAACTATTTTCGCTTAACCACTACCACCAACAACACAGTAATTGCTCATCTATAAATAACTTTACTTAGGTATATTAAAAACGCGTATGTTATAGCAATTTCCAGTTGTAAATAAATTTAAAATACTCTGTGCTGTGTAGACACAGGTGTTTTTAGATGACTGTTACTGATATCAAAAAAAAATAATTGTGTTTCTGACTTAATATGCTTGTTATTTATTTCGTTTATTTTATAAATATAAACATTGTAATACCTACTCTTATCTACTCATCACATCCTTCTCTGTATACCTACTTATTGTCTATCATACGGTAAATTTCTCTTAATTAAAACCTCAGAACATGCCAAACTCTAAGTACGCCATGTCTTTTAAACAATATAGCCTCTTTTTTTTCCAAAGAACATTGACCTTTCTTTAGAAAATTGTTGTTTTATCGTGTCAATGTTAGGAAATTTTTTACCCTTCTCGTGGGTTTTAATGAAGTGAAATATACTGCTATAACCAAGCAGTTTTAAAACATTAGATTTAAAAATGTTTCCTCATTTTCTACTCTATACGGTACAAGCAATATTATTTCAACAAATTTTTGACACTTTATTATCTACAAGCTATTTATTGTTAATTTTTGTTGCTATAAACTTGGTGTACCAATAAAAATAGCAATTACTGTTAATTTAAATAAAATTTAAGGTGATGGTAGACATAGCATACGGTTTAAGTAAAGAATTGTATAGGCCTATGCGAAAATATAAATTTATTGATTTTTACTCTATTAATCTAGTAAATCATGTGTTCTTTTAGTGAAGGATATATAGTCTACTTAAATTATATTTGTTTCTAATGATGTTTTAGTGAATTTGCATCAAAATTGTTAAACAAAAATTAAATTTTTAATCTAAGTTACCAGTATTGACAATTAGCTCGTGTTAAATTCACTTGCTTCGGTTTTCATATTGAGGTTTTTATTCCGCATTTCTTGATGAATACTGTCAGTTACGTCCTTCGACTGTTCTTGCTCTTGCTCCTGTTAGAATCCAGGTCAATTCACAAGACTGTGGTTGCAAGATAAGACAAATGAACAAAAAAAATCCAAAAATGTCCACGCGTTAATCTTGGCTACTGGTTTTTCAATTTATGTATAATTTAATATGATATTTCTTCATTTACTGTTAATATCACAATATCGAAAATCACAGAAGGGGTTATGATTCAATAATTTAAACATTCACGTGCCCTCCGAAAGCCGAGACAATTCCCTGGGGTAGGTCTTTACGCTTCAGGCCTCAGAACCGAATCAAATACAGAACTTCGAAAGTCAGACACGTCAGTACACCTTCGTGGCAAGGAAACCGAGACTAAAATATTCTGGTAGGTTTTCACACAAGAAATGCAGGCTACAAACAATTTTAACTAAAAACTTTCAAAGTAGCCATGGTGAGATCTAAACTTGAGTAAAGTTTTGAAGTCACTACAATAATAAAATGTGAAATATTTACACCATACAAATTATTTTGTAGTACTACCTGTCATTAAAGCCAATATTTACCAAATACAAAAATATTGCTTTAAATATTAGTTAAATCATTTCGTGTACACTAAATAGTTCTTGTGTTATTAACATACAGTATTTTATGTGGTTTGTATCGATCTATTTATAATGTGCCAACGAACGAGTGATGTTTCGTTGTGCCTGCGGTGATACAACAGCCCTTACTTTAGGAAGGCAACCTAGCACGTCGGAGAGAGTCAGGATTGCGTGTGGCCGCGGTGACGGCGCGCGCTGGAGTGAGTAGTTCGCGCGAGTCCCGCCAGATGTCAGCTGCGACAAGGCGCTGCGCCGTCGTCTCGGCAGGTGGTTTCCCGCCGGCCGGGTTGTCTGGGTCGCCGTGATGATGAGGGGAGGGGAGGCAGGCACGGCGATGGTGTAGCGCGGCAGGGGAAAGGCTGCCGATGTCACTCCCCCTCCACCCCTCCATGACCGGACCCACGCGCGCGCATGCGCAGAAGAGGTTCTCGGCCGCGGCGCCTTTGTCGCGGGAGGCGGGACCGGCCATTGCTGCTTGGGTCGTGCGCACGTGCGGGTGGGTGTCGCTTTTAGGCTCGTTCTTCAATGGCACGGAGGCGGATCACGTAAACGGAACATTTCACTATCGCGTCTGATTGCTAGAGACCGGAAAAATTCGCGGATATATTTCGTGATAGGCTGAAATTCAAACATGTATACAATTTTGCTGGTTCTGCTATTGGCTCGCAGTTTAACTGGAGCTCTCTGGGACAATGAGAGACTATCGACCAAAGAAGCGTCGAATCACAAGCTACCCAGTGGAGACGCCTCATAATTTAGTACCCAATGAACACGCGTGTTTACTTGAGATGTGCAGAGGATAATGGAGGCTATCCTAGAGGTCATTGATTCCGCGAATTTTTCCGGTCCCTACTGATTGCTTTCACAATGCACGGAAACGTAACAAATGGCAACCGATAAAAATGCATTTGAAGGTTACGAAATATTAATATTATTTTAAAAAATATAGCCTATACGTATCATGCTTCGCGGTTATAGCACAGACAGAATCGACGTACTTATATTATAAAAATAAATTACAAAGTAATATTTGAACACTAGATATTATTGTACTTTAAACTATTTTTTTAAGAATTTAGAACATAAACAAACATGGCCACCACGGAAGCTAAATACTCGGATCCTATTGGGTGCACGAAGCAACATAAACGAAAGAGCTCAGCATTGCCGAGATAATACGTACGGGTCCGTCTACGTCTGCGTGCCATTGTAGAACGGACCTAACGTGTTTACCTTACCGCGTCACGATGTTCACCTTGATAGTTGAACGAAAATTGAACTATTTTGCTAAAATAATTATTTGGAAACTTTTCAAGCTATGTAGGTATACGAAACGTGGAGATCACGATTATAGTCTTAAGATTCTTGTTTTACTAAAGGCAAATGTTGGGTTTTTACAATTTGTAACTTCCATTAACCAGTGGGAGGTAACCCGATCTAATTACTTTCTCTCGCGAGACATTGCTTTCTCTTGACGATCCTGCACATGGCTTGGCATTTGAGTCGCCTCAGTCGGAAACCTAGGTATACATTACATGAATACACACGTGCAAATGAAATTTTATCGTTCAGCTACAATAAGTTCGCTACAGTGAACGTTGACACGTATCGATATCCCAATTTCAACCAAAACTCGGGCGAGTTAAAACTATTTTTATAATTTACCGCATGTTACTGACTACAAATTTTAAAATTCTCCTGGTATTTTTTAATTTTTAATTATATTTTTATTACAGTATGGGCTATAGATATGTACCTATTATAGATATTTAAAAAAAAATTCTCCTGCCAACATAATTGCACTGAATGATATAGGAATTTGAATTTTCCTTTGGATGGCAGGATAGGTAGGTATTGCCTAGCGGGACATGGTTTGATATAATTGAATCTCTGACTTTATTACAGCAAACCAATTCTTCTGAAGACTGGAAATCACAGGGTTTTATATTTAGTGTCATTTCTATTAGATAGCTAAGTGCTAGTTATTTAAATTTAAAAAAACTTTAACACAGCTCACCCTTTGAAAAATTTATTGATTTTTTTTAACATGATCCCGTAACTTCCGATAGATATTAAAAAAAAGCAAGTATTTTTTTAACATTTCCAATTTTTCTTTATCTTAATCTCCATCATCGATATCAATAATTTTTTTAGCTAATACAAATTTCTGCCCATCAATCATCCTATGATTTTTACATTTATTTTTATATTTTCATAACTAAAGGTAGACCATAATTAAAATTGTATAAAATATAATTCATCGCATGGATACGATCTAATAATGTGGCAACATTTAGATTTAAAACTAAGTATTTATAAGTATAAAATTTTCGTTACAGTCCGGTGTTTTCAAAAATTGTATCTATACGAGATGTGATCAAAAAATACGTTGAATAATTTTATTACCAAGAAAGAAACAAGCTGACATCAAGTTTGAACAAATCTCTTCCAAAATACTTTTCATGATTAGCGATGCGCTCCTATCCCAGTGTGGATTCAATGAATAGAAGCACTCTTGGCAGGCTTTTATGGAAGGAGCTTTAACTGCTTGTGGCTGTCTCAATGTCGGAAATGGTGTCAATGTTTACCTTTTAGCACGGCCCATTTTCTGGTCTCCGTTTCGCAAACAAAACTTAACTTTATCGTGTTGTTCGAAATCCATGATTATAGATACGGGAATTTTGTGCACTGCGTTCGTGATTGGACCGCAGTTATCAAGCCAGACGAATCCGTGAAATTTCCGGGTGTCTATCCATGATGAGCTACAGACACGGTAAACACGACCTCACTCTTCCAGCACTGGAAGCTGACAAGTCGCATCTATGAAGTACCAACGTGACACTAAATGTCTCAACAAATCAAGATTTAGGACTTGTAACTTCAAATATATGTAGTGTCAGCAGTTAATGCCATAAAAAGTTATTCTCCGTATTCTTGATCACACGTTGTACATATAGGCCTCCTAATACATACCTACTGCACGTAAGTAAATAATTTCTTTGTAAACAATTTTTAAAGCTTTTTTATATGAGGTAACACAAACAATTTGTTCAGAAGTCACTCGCCTAAATCTGGATCAAAGAATAAATTTTAAATATATGTAACCATGTATTACCGTGTGTTACTTATGATAATTCATAGAGACCTGCAAAATTCGCGGTTTCGATGACCTTCAGGATAGACTGCACATACCCCTGTACACTCAGGCAAATAACGCAAGTTCATTGGCTGCCGACTTGTAGATTGTCTCAGCTGGTTTGTCTGTGATTCAATCCTTCTTTGGTTGAGGGTTTATAACTGGTTGAGATTCGTCCATATGAACAGTAAGCCAATAGCAAAATTATCTAAGAGGTATAGGTATGTGTTTGAATTCTAGCCTATCACCGAATGAATCCGCGAATTTTGCAGGTCTCTAATTATTAGAGACCTGCAAAATTCGCGGATTCATTTCGTGATATGCTACAATTCAAATAATTATACCTTAGCGCTGCTTCTGCAATTGGTTCACTGTTAATCTGGAGTAATGAGGGCCAATTAGCGACACTCGCTCAAGAAATGTCGAATCACAGATACTCGGTCGAGACGACTCACAAGTCAGCAGCCAATGAACAGGTGGCTTTTGCCCGAGTGTGTAGAGTGTAGTAGAGTCTATCCTGGAGGTCATTGAATCCGCGAATTTTGCTGGTCTCTACTAATTATTCGTATGTATAAAGGAGTGTTACTTATGATAATTACGTGTTCCATATCTAATGCGTTAATTTATGGTTATTAAAAATGGTATTTTATTGCTTTTAGTATTCCTCCAGTAAAAATATTACTACTTACATTGTAACAGATAAATTTTATTATGAATTACGATACTTCTACTTAAATTTACCTTTACATAATCTCATAAAGAACTTTTCAAATAAGAAAATTACGGAAAAAGTTCACATTGCAAATTTTTTTAGCAACCGATTAAATACGGGCTTTTAACTTTTTTAATTTTGGCAACTAACATGCGTAGTAAAAAAATAAGTTAAGTTCTGTTCAATTGCAATATCGCTTTGGATATTTAAAGTCAACAATGCAGACTATTTACGAAAAAAACTTATGTCGGTTTGGTCACTAGTTACGCTTTCGTTAACATTTGACCAATAATAAACGGGTATGCATTAATATAAATATATACTATCTTTTGTATCTTTTACCTTAGTTTATACCTTGCTTGCATAGTTCGGTTTCAAATACCAGTGGCACATAACAAACTAATTAAAAAAGAAGAATGAAGTCAAGAAATCTAAACTAAACCATATACAAGCTAACAAAATCTCAAATAAAATTTATTCAATTTTTAAGGAAATGTGTAGGCCACATACCTTACAAAAGTAATTAGAGACATGTAGATTTATTAATTTTCTCAAACATATAATTGTAACTGACACATTTTAGTACAAACAAGGGAAAATTTCATTGCTTGAGATAGCTATAGCTTGTGTGCGGTTAAAAGAGAACTGGTGTAGATTTTTCTAGGTTTACTGCAAATATGTACCTAAGTATATGATTTCTGCTAAACAGATCAATATTATTGTCGTTAGAAGATTAATTATTTATAGAATTGTAAAATCATGTGAAACGTGTGTATGGTTCAAATATAATAAATTTACAGTTAGGTACCTATATAGTTAATACTTATAGGTATTACTGCAAAGTATTTATTCTCCCGTTTGTTTTAAACTTTGCTAAGAATCATATAAAAACGTATTTTACGAGACTAAAAATATTTTCATTATTTTGTTTTAAGATTAATATTAAAATGAAATGTAATTTATCGATAAAGCCTATAAGAGCTAGATATCATAAACAAAAACTATTAGTTTAGGTTTAACATGTTTATAAAACAACGATAAATTAATTGATTAAATTTCACTATTAAGAATGTAACCATAAAATTACATGTGTAACATTAATTTTAAATTAAAATTGTAAGTGTATTTCAATTACTTGTTAGGAAATTGTTATTTATTCTTTATGATATTGTAACATTTGAATTATTTAT
Source organism: Bacillus rossius redtenbacheri (assembly GCF_032445375.1). Lineage (NCBI taxonomy): Eukaryota > Metazoa > Arthropoda > Insecta > Phasmatodea > Bacillidae > Bacillus > Bacillus rossius. The sequence continues at coordinate 10,080,851 of NC_086336.1, read as the reverse complement.
TATACGGAACACGTTTTTGTAATAAATTTGAAAACATGTACCTAAGGGAACAATTATTTTTTATTTTTCACTTAGTCGTAGCTGTGATAGGAACACACTTCGGTCTCTATTTTTACCGTATTTTTCATTGATAACAGTGAAATAATCAAACATCAATGATTGCTTTGCTATCCGAAGATGGTGTAATTTAATATACCTACTATTAACTAAAAATAATTTTAATGTTTTACTCATTTTCTTACGTATTTCAATCCAAATTTTATAAATTTTTTATATTTTCAACAATTACAAAATTAATGCCTATTAGACTACTCTGAGTTAAATGAGAAAATACATATGTATTAACTAATCTAGCTATGTTTCGTGCCTTATTTCGAATAGCATGATATAAGTTAGTTTCAAAAATAATCAGAATTTTTTTTAGAGATTGTCAATAAGATCCCCGCATATGATTTTATAACAAAAATTAATTCTATTGATTCAGTACATAATAATATTTCTCTTTTTTATTGTTGTAGGTGAGAAAACTTATTACTATCATTATTGATTAGGTATTATTTATATATAGTCTTATAACAAAATATATAATATAAATTATTATCAATTGGCAATTAAATTCATTTATAGCTCAATTAACTTAAGGCATAAAAAATTGTTCATTTTTCGGATAAAACAAATCCATTTTTTAAATTTGTATGCTATGATAAAATAAATTACTACAATAGTGATAGAAATATTTTGATATTATTAAAACTACAATGAAAATTCTATTCTAAGGTTTCTTATTAATTATATTCATATTTATCCTTAACCATCATATGTAGTCTGTTTTATTGCTATGTTTACCATTAAAAAAATTTTTTAGACTGAAATTAATATGGTAAAGAAAAAAAAATACTTGAAGGAAGAAAAACTATGGTTTTCAAAATCGTATTTGCAATTTACATAAAACCATTCCTTAAAATCTTTAATGCAGGCTAATTTGAAAGTTAAGGATTTCACAACTCACTTTTAGCAAAGCCACATTCAGTTTAATTATTTATGATACACTAACAAATTTTTATCAGTGAGTTTTTAAAGAATTGTTTTATTAATATATATTTCTAGAAGGTCATATTATAAGCCGTTAAAAATCATACAATTATATATTGGTTAAGAGTCTATTAAATAAAAATGACTCCTTTTTAATAAATCAATCATAATGAAATAAGTATGTTTACAACGTAATTATATAGTAAATAGTGTAGGATATACATATTTAGAGTTAAGTAGTATAAGAAATATAAAGTAAGTTATCTACATAAACTCCTTTGATCTTACTACGTGAAAATTATTCTCTCGCAGTATTAATAAAAGAATTACTAGTAGTTAATTAATTTTAATTTCAAGAACAAGTCTAATATATCCTCATTAATATTATAAATGCGAAAGTAACTCTGTCTGTCTGTCTGTTTGTTACCTTTTCCCGGCTGAACGGCTGAACGGATCGTAATGAAATTTGGCAAGGAGATAGATTATATCCTGGGGATGGACATAGGCTATCTATTGTCTAAAAAATATAAATTTTAAACGGGTTAAAAAAATATATCTTAATTTTATGTAACGTGTGTCATAGATATACAAACTGTTAGTGTCATTCCTCTATGTCTGCCGAGCAATAGCTTTCAAGCCATTACGTTACGTTTTGCTATTGTAAGGAACTAAGTAGAGAGTAAGAAAAAAATAAATATCTTGACAGTTTGTAGTGTCGCCATATTTGTTTCAGTTTTCAATACCGTTTTTGTATATTACAATTTAAATTATTTTTTTTACAGTACCTACTTATAACTTATTTGCAAGGAGTTTGGTTTAGTGTTTATAATTTATCTCCTGAGCGTCAAGAGTCTTAGGGCTACTGAGACCGAAGACCAGAAATATTTATCAATTATGTAATATATTGTTGAAAAATTTGAATTTTACAATTTCAGGTAGGTCGATTTTTTTTTATTAATTATAATAGTTACGTGTAATTGCCATCTTCCTTTATTTCATATTAATCATTATGTTTGGTTGAGTGTGAGATACTTTAATTTATGTATGTTTTAACTTATTTATATTCTTATATATATATATATATTCTTACCTACCTACTTCTATTAAATTTCAGGTGGATGTTAACATTGTCATTATAGTTGAATAATCTTTTTGACAAATTGGTTGTTATTTATACTTTTTGTTTCATTTTGGACTATGTTTTTTTTTTTATTTAATTCAAAGATTTCTGGTGTGTACAGGGAGTGATATCTCTATTAATTTCTATACTCCTTTGGATAAGCGGAATATGGCAACCACAGTTTTACATATCAACAAATCCTACAAATGTTTTAAAAATTATGACAAATAAAAAATAGTTTCACAAACATCCTTACTTTTTTTTGGTGTGTATAGTTTGAAGTTTAATATTATGTATGTACGTAAATTCTTAAACATAGATTTATTTATTTATTTATAAAATTATTCATAGGTAGGTAATAAGTTTTCCTTTATATCTCTTTCGATTTGGAGTGTTTCCGAGCCATTCGGGGTCCTCAACATCACCCCTTCCCGTCCCCCCCTTCCCCAAACAAGGTGGTTAAAGCCCCAAAATTTCGAAAGTTTAAAATTTTTAAAAAATTATTCTCTTTCGATTTTAAGCGTTTTCGAGCCATTCAGGGTCCTAGAACCCCCCACCCCCCTCTGGGAAAAAGCCCCAAAGTTTCGATAATTTTAGGAATTTCAAATATCTATTCTTTCGAGATGGAGTGTTCCGAAACATTCGAGGTCCTGGACCTCCACCCCCCCCTTCCTTTTCTCAAAAGTGAAAGCCACAAAATTTCGAAAAATTGGAGAAAATTGTACTAAAATTAAGTCATTACCAACTAAAGTGTCCGGGGAATGGTGAAACTTTTACCCAAAGTCGACTTCGCACCCAATTTTGTGGGGGGGGGGGGGGGGGGGGGAGGAGTGCAAAACTCCAAAATTACAACAAATTTCAAAAAATTCTTAAATTTAAGTATACTTTTTTACTATTTGGAATGTTTCCGAGCCATTCGGGGTCCTCAAACTACCCTCCCCCCACAAGGCGTCAAAGACCCAATAATAAAAAAATTTCCCAAATTTTCGAAAACCTATTCTCTTTCGGTTTGGAGTGTTTACGAGCCATTCGGGGTCTTCAACATCACCCCCCCCCCCCTTCTCAGGGGTCAAAGCCCCAAAATTTAAAAAATTTAAAAAATCATTCTCTTTCGATTTTTAGTGTTTCCCTGCCATTCAGGGTCCTCAAAATAACCCCTCCCCCTCTGGGGACAAAGCCCCAAAATCTCGAAAATTTCAGGATTTTCAAATATCATTTCTTTCGAGATGGAGTGTTCCGAAACATTCGAGGTCCTGGACCTCCACCCCCCCCCCCTCCCTTTTCTCAAAAGGGAAAGCCACAAAATTTAGAAAAATTGGAGAAAATTGTACTAAAATTAAGTCATTACGAACTAAAGTGTCCGGGGAATGGTGGAACTTTTACCCAAAGTCGACTTCGCACCCAATTTTGTGGAAGGGGGGGGGGGGGGGGGAGTTCAAAACTCCAAATTTACGACAAATTTCAAAAAATTCTTAAATTTAAGTATACTTTTTTACTATTTGGAGTGTTTCCGAGCCATTCGGGGTACTCAAACTACCCTCCCCCCACAAGGCGTCAAAGACCCAATAATAAAAAAAATTCCCAAACTTTCGAAAACCTATTCTTTTTCGATTTGGAGTGTTTACGAGCCATTCGGGGTCCTCAACATCACCCCCCCCCCCCCCCCCTCAGGGGTCAAAACTTTAAAATGTAAAAAATTTCAAATATCATTCTTTCGATTTTTATTGTTTCCCAGCCATTCAGGGTCCTCAAAATCACCCCTCCCCCTCTGGGGACAAAGCCCCCAAATTCCGACAATTTCAGGAATTTCAAATATCATTTCTTTCGAGATGGAGTGTTCCAAACCATTCGAGGTCCTGAACATCCACTTTTCGCAAATGTGAAAGCCCCAAAATTTCGAAATATAAGAATATATATATAATTTGATTTTGGTATGTATGACGTCGATAAACTCTTACAAAGTTTGACCGATCGCCATGAAAGTTGGCACATCGAAGTGTTTTTATCATCCATTTTTTTTTGTAATTCGCCGCTAGATGGAGCTGTAGCGCATCAACTTCTAAACCTTTCAACCGATCGCCCTGGGTAAACAGAAAATCATAGGTCACAGATACACAAACAGTAATTATGTGTCATTTCTTAATGTCCAACACACTGGACATATCGCTATCCATTTTGCTGTAACTCGCGGACAATATATCACCCGGTGTTCAGCCCGGGCAAAGCCGGGTACTGCAGCTAGTATATATATATATATATATATATATATATATATATATATATATAGAGAGAGAGAGAGAGAGAGATATTTTTAATCATTATGGTATGACTTTCCCAAAGCAAAGAAATGATAACGTAACCAAAAAACATTAGGTAACTTTCCAAATCTCTTTAAAATTTCACGGTTAACTATTGAAAATTCTTATTTGCAGTGCGACATTAGTAAATTTGGCTTCCAATTGTTGGGTAATCAGATGTTCAAGAAAGCTTCATACTGACTGCAATTAAAAAATGTAGAAAAGCATTTACTATGAAACGCTAAGCCACAATAATTTTATTACAGTTAATGAAATAGTCAAATAAAATAACTATGTATGTAATAAAGTTACTGATATAAATTAAATAACTAGAAATCACACCATGAACAATCTTAAAACTAAGTTCCTTTCAATAGTTTGGGGGTGATGTTTTTTATATTTGACAAAGCAAAGCTTTGGAAACTGGTTGCCAAAATGGTACCTGTGACTTGTGACGCTACAAGTTAATTATTGATTTTCAAGCAAAAAAAAATTTGCTTAAGTTCTATCACAGTGGCTATCACGAATAATTTTTAATTAGACGTTGACTACACATATACAATTTATAATTATTTTATTGTATCTACTTAGGTATATTTGTTTAGAGGTGTTTTATGAAATTTACACCATTTTTCACTTGTAAAACGACAAAATATAACTCCTACAAAAATTGGTTACTAAAACTATTTTTTAAGTATAAAAATGTTTCCTGTCAAATTTATTATAGGGCATAAACTTGTTTTATTTAATTCTGATAAAACTTTGAAATATCTGAAATGAGATATCTTGAACTTTGTTTTGCGAGTGAAGTTCAGACCCGCTCAAAATTTATGACTTGAAGGAAACGAGAGTGGGTGGTGGGAAAAGAAACAAATAAACATATTGAGAATATAAATTTTTTGTGTTTGCAATTCTCATACAACATTTCATTATTGAAAATAAAAACCGGGATCCGAATTCTGAAAGCTATGTCTCAAGGTTTATGACACAATGGGGAAAATTAAACCTCTTGTCCAAAATGTTAAAACGTGTGACGCACAATTGCAGTTGTTTCAAATAGCCTATTTTATAACTGCAATTGCCTTATGAAACATAGCTAGCTAAACAAAAAATAAAATTTTTGTTACAAAATTTATTAATTTATCAGCAATTTTAGTCTCATGTGACAGTGCTGCAAAAGAAAAACCCTGTGCCCGAAAAAGGAAACGTTAATTTTTTAGTAACTTTTAATTTTAAAGACATTTAAAACAAAAAAATGTTCATGAAGTTTACTACAGAAATTCAATTTTTTATTGAGAAAAAAATTAGGAACGTAACAAAAGATATAAGCTTTTCAATCATTTTATTTTTCACTACTTCGTGCTATGCGATGTGCTACAAGGACAGAACAGGGAAATACGGTAGTTGCGGAAAAACCGCTCTTCGCCGCATATTTGGCGACATTTTCCACTGCTGCCACCCACGGCGTTGCTCGAAGCTCATGTCGATGTTCTCGTTTCCTTCCGAAATATGAGATAGATACTATATTTCAAGACCAGATCTTTAAAAAAGACGAGGGGGTAGGGGCAAAGGAAGCTTCGCGAATAGTACTAAAAATTTTTTTGACCACGTCGCGACCATCCAATCACGAGGTGAAGCAATGACCACGTTTTTATTTTGTTCCTCCTCCAATGCGATATGTCGAGCGAAGTAGCCACCCCCCCTCTCCCTCATATACCACGGGCCACCTTTTCTCTTCTTCGGTAGGGAGTTTATAGTGGATGGTTAGAAAGGGAGGGGAAGGTGTAGAGAAGGACGAAGGAGGAAAGATCTGAAACGGGGTTGCGAAGACACGGACTCTCGTACCTACAAGGCAAACAGCATCCCCCCCCCCCCCTGAAAACTGTCTTGATGACATCCGACGAGGCTGGGTACACCCCCGCGCGGAATCCCGGCCGAGTCCGATGATGTGCCGTCCGCAAAGGAAGGGGGGGGGGGGGGGGGGGGTTATCGAACTTATCGTCCACGAACCTGAGAGCAGCATGTCAACAGGAAACCCAATCACGCCTCGTGTAATATTCGGCCCCGGTTAGAGGGTAGGAGAGGAGGGGGGTTGTAAACCCAATCAGGATCGCGCGTGTTTTCCTACGGGGGGGAACGACTGAGAGTCGTCGAGAAGTTTGGGGCTCCGCGATTATGTGTCGTGCGGTTTTTATCGCTGCTCGTCGCGTCGTAAATAACCCCCCCTTCTCCCATCTTATTCCCTTCCCTGCAGATACGGCCGCGGATTGAAATAAGTTCCATACCTGCGACTGTGTAGGGACACTGTCCGAATTGAAACCTGCAATATAAATATTTGCAAAACAAGATCGATCTGTCCCGATGAGACACATTACCAAGAAAATCAGATTTCAATATAAAATATTACCGTTTTTCGTAAAGTTGATGCTTCTGATGTATTCAAAAAACAATCAATTACTGTTCTGAAAATAATTTTATTGGTCTGCTTAAATAAATTAGCTAAATTAAAGTATTAAAAAAACTGATAATTCTTAATACTGTTTCTCAATAGTATTGTTTTACCACATCTTTTTCTCGTTAAATGTATAGAAAGTATACTGTATCTATTATAAAATTTACAGTCTTAAATCAAAACAAACATTTCAAAAAAAATTATGTACCTAGTTTATTTCGTAGGATTTTTTTATATTGTGAATAAAAGTAATTCATCTAAAATTAAAAAAAATGGAAATCCTTATCTCAAAAGTGTGGGATTTTTGTATTTCAAATTTTTATTTTTTTTTTCAGAATCGAAATTGATAAATTAAATCAGTTTTAAAATAAACTATAGAGGTTTCCATATTCGTTTGAACAGAACTTAACTATAGAATTGCTGTTACCTTTAGTGCGAATTTCAGAACGTAAGTGATACTTCTATGTAAACATTCGATGTATAAGTTAAATAAACATTTTTAAAAGATTTTTTATTTAATAAAGGATTAAAATTGTGTGCCTAATATATCATAGGCCTATATATAGGCCTAGATGATAAAAAAAGCAACAGTATTTGAACTATAGAGGAGTAGCCTATAATATTATTATTTTGTGTAGACTGATAACTATTTTCCTTACATAGTTAAATGGTGGATAGGTAGCCTACTACTCTATGTTAGACAGTAAGAAGTTCTGCTTCTGTACAAGAAAGATTTTTTTATGATATTAACTTTAAATTTAATTTGCGAGAAAAATGCCTGGGTAAAATTTAATATTCATATATGATAACGTAAGTTCGAATGATTATTATCCATAAGCGCACTTGCGGAAAAAACTTAAAAAACTAACCAACAATTGAAAGAGCAGAATTTTTTATAAAATATTAATTAAAGTTAATCAGTTAAATAATGCATTAAGTTTGGTAATGCCTTTTTGCACAGTAAAGTTGATAAGTTTACCGTATTATGTCACGTTGTCTAATGAATTTTGTAGGAAATCAATAATAAAAATTTTTTTGAATGAAAAGGTTTAAATTTTGTGCATAAATTCACAATTAAGCAATAAAATTAAAACAAAGGATATTTAATTTAAAGCATAGACATTACGCTGAATGATGTATTTTTTACAATTGTTATTATTTTTATTTTATATACCCTACTGCTAGCATGATTTTAAATATTTGTGAGTTAAATCAGTACTTAGTTAAATTAATTTAAGACAAGGCAATGTTAAACTAAATCGTATTAATACAAGTGTGATGATTTCATAAGTATGCCCGTCTACATAGCTACACTTTTCCGGTAATAATTCTGGTACTCAAAGAATTTGTACTACATATTTAGTTAAGAGCTGGCTAGGAGATTTGCAAAGTAAGAATAAGTTATTTATCAACTGAAATTAAATATGAATGTTAATAAGCAATAAGGTATTAATTTTTTTGCTTCTAATTATCATAAATACACCAAAAATAAGAAAAAAAGTCAAGTTATAGTATAGGAATGTCAGTTATTTACGAACATTGACATATTATTATTTTCTTTAAATAAATCAGTGCAGTTAAACTTCCTTCTGGCCCAAGAAAATGATGAAGACGTTGTATTTGGAAGCGAGTGATAAACCTTGCGATATTTTAAGAAGTAAAATGTTAGGAAAAATAAGTAAATAATTTTGTCAAACTCAAAAGACCTAAGTAATTTATTTTTATTCCGGCGAGTTTCTTAGTTGTCGATGTCCTCGCCACGTGCTGTTAAAATCTTTTAATTGACGATCCGATATTCTATTTAAGTTCTTAAAATTAATTTAAATAGATTTAAGTGCTAGTAAAAAAATGGTTGTCTGTAAAGTCGGTTTACGGACGATAGTTTAACGTGACAACGTCATAACAAAACATTGATGAAATGATTGATCCAGAAGAAAAGGAAATATCATATTCGGCCAGAGACTGAGCCGTAATATGTTTTTGCAACCAAACCATTTAGGCATTAAAAATGTTATATTGTTTGAGGAAGAATTTTTTTAAATTTTTCTATCATTTGTATGATAAAATCTACCTCTGCATATATTTATGAATAAAATCGAATCATTTTTATTCAATATCACTATTTTTTATGGATACAAAGGAGTGAAATGAAATGTAAAATTTAATTAATAAATTTAATTTTATTTGCATTCATTAATTCAAATATATTTATTACTTTTGAAATGTTGCGTACGTCGTATTTATTTATACAAAAAAAAAGATTTTGCAGCTGCGGTGATTTGAACCTACAATTTGCGGATTAAAAATTACCCACGCTAACCACAAGGCCACGAGGCCAATCTTCAAAGTTAAAAGTTTCAGGTGGCATATACTCGTAATAAAAATTTTGTTCACGGTAGGGGAATAATATTATTTCGTTTTTATAACACGATTTCATAACAAATAACTTACGCATCCCAAATACACCAAACTTATTTATAATGTGATACAATATTTTTTAAAACATTGTGCAAAAGATCCCGGGTGTAATTTAAATTATTATGTGTAACTGTAAAACACCATTGTTGGTTCAAAACGTATTTGAATATTCAACATTACTTTTAAATAACCGTACCTACCGATTGTGCTGAAAATCGGTGGACGATCGTTAAATTACGTAATATTAATAATTCAAACGACGAAAATATGATTGAAAAGTCAAATCGATGGTTGTTCCAATCGAGTGGAAGAGAGATGCCACGCATGCGTACAATGAGCATGAAGAGAGATGCAACGCATGCGTACAATGAGCAAACAGGGCACATCCGTAGTGGTACATCCGTAGTGGGACATTTTTTCATGCGTGCAGCCGGCGTTCATCGATTTATTAGACGTTGTCACGTCAAAAATACAAATTCTCAAATTTAACAGTAGGTTCGCCTACTGTCATTCAAAAACACACGCAATATGTTATTTAGAAAGTCAGGAATATTTGATCGCGTATGCATGCATAGGCTATTACAACTTAAATTTCCGTTACGTTCGTATTTTATTCTGTAATTAGCGTCTCGGTCAAAATTGTAGATACAATAATTTAAAAATTCTAGTTCATAACGCAGCAGCTGAATTCAAATCCAATTGGTATGATTTATTCGTTATACTTATTTGACCATTAAAGTTTTGTATAAATCAAAGTTTGTGGTCGACCACAGTAACGATACTGAAGCGTCATAAATCAACGATTAGTCTCACGGTAATAAAACAGGGAGGATTTTCACGGACGATTAACTCTTTTTGAAGTTTGACGGTGAAGGCATTAATCGACAGTGGCGTGAAAACTTTTTAAGTGAAATACTTTTATAGGGATGAAAATCAAGTTTAAGGTGCATCAAATTTCGACATATTACGTAGAATATTTCTTAGCGTTTCCGGCGGTGATTATGTGATCTTTGGAATGTCATTTTATTTTTTTTTTCCCCTCTCCCCTTTTATTCTTTTAAGCCTATCTTGGCGTCATCATCGTCAGAACCCTGAGCGGCGTTTATCTGGAGGAGTCAGACGGTTTCCTCTCCCCTCCTACTTTCTTGAATTCTCCCCTGACCTAGACGTCTCTCTCGACAAGAGAATGAACCTATGTGTGTGTCTGGGGGGGAGGGGGAGATTCTGTCATGGCCGCCACGTTGAGACTCCAATAACACGACTCCCCTTCCTGACCTAAATAAACACCCTTGATATCTCCTTCCATTTTCCCCTCACAGAAAAAGAAGAAAAAAACTGTTATGTTCTTTAAACTGCGCTGCCTTGTGCACAGTGTCATGACTACCAGAGATGATAACCACAAGTGCTGACGACACAAGACAAGAAAAATATAGCTACGTGGCCGAAGATACAATATATCCCCTGTTTACTTCTGCTCAATCGTTGCGTGTTAAAAAACATTTTTAGACGACGAATGTTTTTTTTTTAATGGGACGTATAACGAGAAGCAGGTTATATACAACTAAAGGAAAATTTACTATAAATCCCTACATTCATCGTTATGAGATAAGCTAGTTCGTTATTGATAGCAGCACTAACAAGTATATTCTCTGTTATATTTGACGTGAACGAAAAATGTATGAACACGTAGCAGACTATTGCATTCAGGCAGCAGTTTTAAAATAGATCTATTCATAAAATAAAATATTTTTTCCTTTGCTCCAAATATTTTAATGTAAAGAAAACGTCTGTAAAAATTGTTGATAATATTTTATTTAATAATATAAGTCGAAAACGTCACTAGAGAAATTATTTATTTAAGTTTGAATTAGGGCCATGCATTTATCACGAAAGATTTGCCTATTTTTTCATGGTAGGCTGGGTTTTCGTCAGGCACATGTTCTACTGTAAGCGCACCAATCATAGCCATCTATTGCTGAAGCAAACGCGTCATGAATGGCCCGGCCGAATAGGGCAATAGACTTCCCTTGCAGACGGCCGCCAATCACAAGGAAACAATCTCTAGCTCGACCATAACTTGTTGCAGTCTAAAGAGAGCATTTTTTTTTTTTTTTTTAACGAAAAATACACATCCCAAATTGTAATAAATTGTGGTAAGTATGCAATAAGTGCGAAGTTAACACGTATTTCGAACAAAGTTTTCAATACTTTATGTCAAATTAATTTTTCGATCGGGAAAACAAAGCTTATAATTGAACTATTGGCTCACATGGGACACAATGCGGTTTTAACTATTTCGTCCAATATTTTCTGTAGGCTACATGTTTCCTGATTGAATACACAAATTCAACCGTAACTGTTAGCTTACATTTCATATGACTATAGATTTAACTTTTTTACATAGTTCATTAAACTGAAGTTCAATATTTAAATATATTAATATTTAGTAAATTTTTTAACAGTGCCTAACCGTTAAAATAACAAAACTTCAGCGCTATATTCGGAGTTATTTTCTTCTACGAGCAAAGTAAGGTGTAATTTGTTATATCACGATTCGCTTGGATTTAAGTCTGCACTAGGTCTAAGTTGGAACTAGCAAAATTCACATTATTAATTTAGTGAAAGTCACAATAATTGTTTTTATTACTTGAACTTCGTTGGTGATTGGATCACTGGTTATTTGTAGGGACCGGAAAAATTGCGTTTTTAATGACATTTAAGATAGACTCCACAGTTCTCTTTATATGAACTCGGGACAAATGTCACCTGTTCATTGACTGTGGACTGCTGAAACGTCTCAACTTCGGAGCCTGTGATTCGGTAATTCTTTAGTTGTGGATTTTTTTTGGCCAAGAGCATTCCCTACAAAATCTTGTGCAGAAGTATTCGAGGTAAACACATTTGAATTTTATCGTATCACGAAATTAATTCGTGAATTTTTCAGGTCCTTAGTTATTTCTTGCACAGCGAATTTTTTGCGGTTTGATTTCACTGTAGTGTTGAAAAAAATGCCCATACGTAATTAAGGTTGCTTATTTGTTGATAAACAACAAGGTCACCACCTTTGGCGGGTTGATTGGTTGCCGTAGAATGTGGTGCATAGAAATATTCCGTCCAAAGAATAATAAAATCCCGTTTCATCAATAAAATCAATCTTTATAATATTGACAAATTATTCGCAAATTATATAAAAATTAAATAAATGATTTTATTCATAAATATTTTTTCGATACACCCCGCTGCGCTGTTTCTATTCACCCCATTTTACGGTAACCGATTATAACTGTAGTCAAATCTTCAACGTGAAGCAGATGAATATAGCTTCAGGTCAACTATTATACCAGACGATCTGCTATATAGTAATGGCCCGTGTAATTTGACAAGTCCAGAAGATTTAGAAGCAAATGAAAACACTCAGAAAAATCTACGTACGACCCGGGGATAATATGAAATGTGGGCGCCGCCAATGAACACATGATGTCGACTTGAATGCGCCACTAGACTGGATTCTAGCGTGGCACAGGAAAATAAAGTAACTACTGCAAGTCTCTAAGAATCACTTGAAAGGCCCTCATGTACTAGAAGAAAAAAATCAATCGCTTAACAGGCACATGATCTTGTTATGATCGAAAAGGCTTGAGAATAAACAACATGTTGAAGCAGCTAATGAACTCTCCGACATGACAACGAAGATTTTGGGTTATGGCTAGGGACCGGAAAAATTCGCGGGTTCAATGACCCCCAGGATGAACTCCATAGTTCTACGTACACTCGGTCAAATGCCACCCACTCATTGGCTGCTGTCTTATGAGTAGAGACCTGCAAAATTCGCGGTTTCATTCGGTGATAGGCTAGAATTAAAACACATATACTTACCTCTTAGATAATTTTTCAATAGGCTTACTGTTCATCTGGACGAACCCTCAACCAAAGAAGGATCAAATCACAGACAAACCAGCTGAGATGACTTACAAGTCGGCAGTCAATGAACTTGCGTTATTTGCCCGAGTGTACAGGGGTATGTGGAGTCTATCCTGAAGGCCATCGAAACCACGAATTTTGCAGGTCTCTACTTAAGAGACGTCCCAACGTAGCAGCCTGTGATTCGATAAAGCTTTGGTTGGGTGTTTCTCATTGGCCCAGATTCATCCATGTGAGTTGTGAGCCAATAACAGAGGCAGCACTGAGGTATAACTATTTGTATTTTATCCTATCGCGAAATGAATTCGCGAATTTTTCCGGTCTCTAGTTATGGCTTGGCACCATAAAAAGCTCTATAGGCTGTCATTATTTATAAGAAGAGACCGGGAGTATTCGCGGATTCATTTCGTGATATACGTCTAAACTACCTCCGCTATTGGCACGATGTTTTGTAGGCCAATGGGAAACCGTCAACCAAAGAATTACCAAATTACAGGCTACAAAACTAGACGTCTCATTAGACGGCATTTTCCCGAGTAAACAGAGAACCGTGGAGTTTATTGTAGAGTTCATTTTAAAAGCAAATTTTCCCGGTTTCTATATGTAAGTAAACATCAGCGAGTTCATTAACCTCTGGGATAGACTTTACATTACTCTGCATATTCGGCAGAATGTCACATGTTCATTGGCTGCTGGCTTGTGAGATATGTTTTTTGTGGAATTTTTCTCACTGCCCCAAATAGGTAAATCCAGATAAACTGTTGAGCTAGTATCAGAAACCCCTTATAACAAGGAACGTATTTGAATTTTTATCATAACTAGAGACCGGAAAAATTCACGGGTTCATTTCGTGATATGCTAAAATTCAAATAATTATACCGTTGCGCTGTTTCTGCGATTGGTTCACTGTTAATATGTAGGACTCATGGCCAATTAGAGACAATCAATCAAAGAAGTATCCAATCACAAGTTACCCAATTGAGACGCCTCAAAATTCAGTACCCAATGAACGGGCGCCGTTTGCCCAAGTAGGCAGAGGATCGTGTAATCTATCCTGGAGGTCATTGAACTCGCGAATTTTTCCAGTCTCTAATCATAACGGAAACGAAGATAGGAAATGTTTTAACATTGTCCGTAAGTGTAAGTTACTCACCGGGAAAGTAACGACGAGAAGTGGAAACGCGTCGCACGAGAATCAAGTCCCGTGCGAGCGACGATGCCAGCAGTCGAAGACCGACCGGCACTGACGTCCCGTCTCGAGAACTGAACTGAAAACTTCAGCCGGTCATCTTCTTCCGCGAGTCGACGAACGGCCGAGACTTGTGTTTTGGTAAGGGAGGGGGGGGGGAGAGAGAGAGAAGAAGAAGAGCATTCAAAGCTAACGGGACTCAGTTGAACCATTCCCGGCGATCGCTGAAAAAAAACTGTTTGACCGCCGGACCGCTTTGGGCCCGCGGGCGATGGGAAACCTTTTCTCGTCTCGTGCGAAGACCGCTGTTTCTTGCGCGCGCCCGGAGTTAACGGTTCCTTTGCACGGACAATGCCGCCCCTCGCCCCACGCATGTGCGAACATACCTCCGTCCGTCTGTCTGTCTGTCTCTCTCCTGGTGTTCTTGACTTGTATTGCCCTTTTCTTCTGATGACATTTCGACTGGTACAGTCGGTTCACAGCTATCATAAAAACCCCATTCCCTGTTAAAGAATTTTGTGAACGGGATTGAAAAAAGAATTGGTTGTCTGTAAAGTCGGTTTACGGACGATAGTTTAACGTGACGTCATAACAAAACATTGATGAAATGATTGCATACTTTTATGAATAAAATTGAATCATTTTGATTGAATTATCACTATTTTGTATGGATACAAAGAAGGAGTGAAATTAAATCTACTTTTAATTGATAAATTTACTTTTATTTGCACTCATTAATTCAAATATGTTTATTACTTTAACGAAAAAATTATTTTAACTATTACTTTTATAGATATTTGCTATTTAACTTCTTCAAATCTGTGTTATTCTGTTAAGGATAGGACGATGATAGGAAAAGTAGGAAACGAATGGGAGTGTTTCAAGTTTAATGTGCCTCGAAATAGTCAAATCGATGGTTGTTCCAATCGAGTGGAAGAGAGATAGATGCGGCGCAAGCGTACAATGAGCGTAACTGGACACAGTGTAACGGGACAATGTGCGTAACGGGACACTTTTTCGTGCGTGCAGCCGGCGTTCATCGATTTATTAGACGTTGTCACGTGAAAAAAATGTAAAATTATAGATATTTGTAAATTATATACACTTACATAAAAGTAACTATATCGTTGCAAAAACAAAATGTTCGTAGTAATACCTACCGGGTTCGGAATCTTTCCCAGGCATTTAGGCTTTATATTTGTCCGAGTACCTACTTTAGTTCAGTTTGGTTAACCATTTCTTGAATAGCTTTCCAGTACTTACTGCGCACTTTATAAATAAGTATAATAAAATTTTAAAAAGTCATATTTTTGTACATTCGATTATACTTTCAATAAATGTCGAACAAAATATTAAAATGTGTGCTAATTTTCGAAAGAGCGACAAGAAAATTCTTGTTAATTTTTTTTCAAAACGTATTTCATATATGAAAAATAATCGTAGCAATATGATGAAAAAATTAACAATATTTTCCTTGGTGTAATACAAACGTTTTCTTGGCAACTGGTTTCCATAGGAATTTTTTGTAAAAGTTCAAAGGAAATTGTTTTGTACGAAAAATATTATAAAATTTATAAAGGTAGAGCACATTTTAATATACTCAATAGTTAAAATAAATATACATTCATGTTGAGAAGTTATTATTAAGATGGACGGTTGCATTGTACTCTAAGTAGGGACCGGAAAAATTCGCGTTTTCAATTACCTTTAGGATAAACTCCACAGTACTCCTGTACACCCGGGCAATGGCTCCTGTTAAATGTCTGCTAGCTGGTGAGACGTATCAACTTGGGATTCTATCTATGTTTCGGAACTTCTTTAGTTCAGGATTTTTTAATGGCTAAGTTTATGTCACACAAATCGTGTGCCAAAAACGGAAGCAGTTTAGAGGTATATGAATTTAATCCTATCACGAAACTAAAACACGAATTTTTCCGGTCACTAGCTACATGACCTTTTCCAACAAAATGCCTTTAATGAGTCAATATAAGCGACCACAATACACGCACAAAAAATAATAAACGCACTTCGCTCTTTTTTCAAATTATTAAATAATTCATGTTGGAAAAATAGAAAATTCTATGTCGATTAATGTAAAACATTTTGATTTAGTACCAACAAAATCCTTATAATTTTGGAGAAAGGCTAGAATGTATACCGCTATACACTTAAATTGCGTTCTCATTGGACATTGGAAAAGTCCGAAGGGCAAGACACCAATTACAAGATTTAAAAATTCAAATGACCCAACCGCATGCAATCCGGTCGGGAAGTAAAATTTGGCCGCAGTCAATGGAAAATAGCACCGTTTTATTTGTATAACTAAAATTTGTATGGAGTTCACCCTGATACCAGAAAATAAAATCATTCTGCAGGTTACGAATAATGTAGTTAGGAGGCACATATCATCATAGACCCATCTTACCAAAAAAATTCTCAATTAGACCAATATGAACTGAAGTTTGGAAAAACTTTTAATTCTTGGGAATTATTAATTTTTATTCGGTAACCCTTCACTTAATGCCGAATAAATATCAAATTTGCTATCATTGATTTATTAAAATTTAATTTTCAACTTTTAGTAGCTATCTTAAGTGACACATTTTACATATCCCGAAATCCTCACAGGGTAAACGTGTACAGTTTTAATTTGTTTGAGCTACTAAAATAAATATTTTTTCTGTCCCAAAAAATATTTGTTCATCTTAGTACCCACCAAAAAAATTGTTAAAACAAAACAAATTTGCAGCTCCCACTAAGTGGCTAATTGGTGACATTAATATTTTACTTCCGCTAATAAGTGGTTTTGTCGAGACTACGATATTATTGTGCGGTCACCACAAAATTTCATAGCGTCTATTTTGAAAAAGAAAAATGTTTTGTTGTTGTGTTTCAATAAATGTACGAACGTTTTGCCAAGAAATTAAAGGTAACGTAATTAAATGGCTTAACTTTTGTATTGTTTCAACTCCGAAATAATATTTGGTTATAAATTAAGTAAACAAAAACTTCTTTTAAATATTTTTCGAGACGCTATTGATCTCAGTGGCGTTATTGAACTTAATTCGAAGGCAAAATTAACCATCTCGTTGCGTACCATTATGTAGAGTGGTTAGATCCTTCGTCGCCCATGTAAACGATTAGGGTTTCATTATAGGAGAGGCGCAACCTGAATTATCTTACAGTAGGAAGCGTGTTGGGTGGTCTGGGACGTGAGTTGGTGTGTTTTTATAGAGATACTGCCCGTTTCCTCCACCGGTGGATCCTGTAATTCAGCATTCAAACCTACATTCGGCTATAATCATCCTGATTTTGACAAGAGGCTAACTCATAATTCATTATTTAAACCTTTCAACCTTTTAATGACTCTGTCATAAAAAAAACTTTTCAAGGGAACAACTAGGTTTCAATTGAAATAACAATACTGATTTTGTACATTCTGGCTATGTTATCTCCACGCGAAATTTCGTTTAAATTTGTTGCCTCTGTTGTGTCTAAGAAACGAACAAGAAAATTATTTTTTATAGGACAATACAAGCTGTATTACGGTAGTAAAGTTCCGAAGACTCAATGATCACTATGCACCTCCTTCACGTTAATGATTGGACTATTCAGTGCGCTTGATGCGCCTATGATAGTCCTGACCCAGTTATAAACGCGAAGAAGGAATGTTAATATTTCAAAAATTCTAATCCTATTTTTGAAAAACTAGATTTTATTATAGTTATGCTATTCGTAAATATTGTTGTTTACTTCTTCTTTGTAAAGTTCCAAGGTGGAAAATTGATATTATTACAGAAAACTTTTGTAAAAACTTGCTGTAAAAATTAACGTTTTTGCCGCTACATACCATTTTGCCAATGTAAAGCAACGACCAAATATTTTTTTCCACTAGGTATAATCCCTAGCAATGGTGTAGGTAATATAGTTTGGTTGGGCCTACGAAGTTACCCATAAGTAAAAAAAAATTGTTGTCAATATTAAAGGTTTTTGTTGGGGATAAAAATTTAATCTGCTAACATTGCAAAATATTTGGTAGAGTTTATAGGTACAGGTACTGGCCCTTTTTTCGTAGTCTATATCTAACTGAATGTTTATTTATAAACATAAGGCTTTTAATGTAATTCTAAAACGAATTTGACTTATTTTAAAGAAATTCATGGGAAATCTAAACTAGTTATCCAATTTTTTTATGCTTGTAGTTAGATATTACACATTCTTATTCATTTAAAAAGCTCATTAAGGATTTTTTCTAAAAAGTGTTTTTTTAATTATTATACCTATATTTACAGATGAAGTTTCAAAAAAGATCAGATCTCATCGATTTCTGTTGTTATTCAGTTTTGAATATTATACATAGGTAGGCCTACATAATTTAGACTATAGTTTTAAATTATCTTTTAAAACAAAATTTATATTGATTACTTTTCAAAAACTTGTAATTAAAAAAATATCTCATTGGTAGAGACCTGCAAAATTCGCGGATTCATTTCGTGATATGCTACAATTCAAATAATTACACCTTAGCGCTGCTTCTACCACTGGTTCACTGTTAATCTGGAGTAATGAGGGCCAATTAGAGACCCTCGCTCAAAGAAGTGTCGAATCACAGACACTCAGTGGAGACGACTCACAAGTCAGCAGCCAATGAACAGGTGGCATTTGCCCGAGTGTGTAGAGTGTAGTAGAGTCTATCCTGGAGGTCATTGAACCCGCGAATTTTGCAGGTCTCTACTCACTGGCTACATACGAGCAGTGGATTTAAAACTGTACCTATAAAACAGGATGACATGCTTTTGGTTCATGCCAGAGTTCAAACTTCAAACATAAATTACAAAGTGCACGTGGAAATGAACGAGGCTGGCGAGTGTTCCATTTTCTTCTGAACGCGGGGAGGGCTCCGTTGGGTCGACTTCGACGGGGAAAAATGTAAAGTGTTCACTCGCCCACGTAACGGAACTGAAGGAACAAACACAACAAAAGAAGTCGCTCGTGTTTCGAGTCAAACCTTGTGCCATCCTGTGGATAGGCGGAGGAGGAGGAGGAAAAAAAATTCTGTAGCCCGTAGTGTAAACCCTTCTCCCCTGTGGTCCCGCAAGAGAAGACAACCACGCATTGTTTGCCTCAGCATCCATGTCTGTCGGTCTGGGAGCAGGGAACTAACTGTTACCTACACCCACGAAGGCCGTTTGTTAACGCGAACGAACACGGCGCGAATCCGCCAAGGGGGGAAATATAACTGTAAGGTGCTTGTTCGAGACTTCTTTCTTCCTTCCCCCCACTGGAGTTGGGAATCGTCAGGAGATGGCACACTGCAACGTATGTAGCTGTATGTCACTTTCTTCAGCATCACTAGACCACGCCTGATGATGGTTACAATAATCATCAATTTTTTGTTTCCGTCGCTAAGCAGAGCCGCTTCAAAACACACTACTGTCATTTTTGAACTGTTTCAACAGCGCAAACACTGAACTGTTGCAAATTTTCTGTGTGGTCATCTGTCCTCCCTCATTAACCCTCAACAATCCGACGATTTTACGTTTGGACGGGTGTCCTATACATAGAGACCGGAAAAATTCACGAGTTCATTTCGCGATAGGCTAAAATACAAATAGTTATACCTTAGTGCTGCCTCTGCTATTGGCTCACAACTCACCTGGATGACTCTGGACCAATGAGAAACACCCAACCAAAGCTTTATCGAATCACAGGCTGCTTCGCTGGAACGTCTCACAAGACAGCAGCCAATGAGTGGGTGGCATTTGACCGAGTGTACGTTCATCCTACAGGTCATTGAACCCGCGAATTTTACCGGTCCCTACCTATACATTAATTATACCTACTCTTAACTTGAGACATTTTGAAAAACCGCTCCCAATTAGTGGTATCAAACTGCCAACATTTTTAAAATCATCCGCTTGAACCTGTTTAAGGTGGCCACCTGGTTGGGAGCCCGAGCTCTAAAGACGCGGCGGCCGCTAAGGGCGACACTGGCTCATTAATAGCACACCTTTTCGCCTCTACGCTCCAAACGCACAATTGGTGTGCAATCTTCGCGTCGGTAACGCACCGCTATGAGACTTGTAGCGGTGACCTTATCTGCACCACTTACAATGTTGTGTTGAATTTTTTAATACCTTAAAATATTAAAACACCCGTTTTAATGCCGTTTTAGCTGTCAAAAAAAATGACGATACCATGAAATGAAAATTGTATACAAACATTCAATGGCTCTTTAATGCTATTCGTTATCAGACACTTTCAATAAATCTGGAGCGCGTCAGCACCTGTAGCCCTGCATGAAGCTCAGCCACCCAGCCAGGAGGCCACCCTAAGTAACTGCAGCTCTCAAATTTATCAGTGGTTTTTTACGATTTTTCTGCCAAGTCCCATCTTAAAGCAGAGGTTTATAGTGAAGTTTACTAACAAAGATGTAAAAATCGACTCGTCAACAGAAGTTTCTATCCAGTGGTGCCCAAAAACACTTTCCCCTCCAGCACTCCTCCAAATGATGATGGGGCATTCTTCATTACCCCCCCCCCCCCCCAAAAAAAAAATTAAGATCTTACCTTAACTTTAAATTTGCCAGTTTTAACCAGATGGTCCGGGGGTCCTAACACAGGCAATTCTTGAATTTTTTTTAACCAAAATCTTGTTCTAATGCAAGTACGGCACTAAAATATTAAGCGAAATATTGCACTTTATGAAAAATGAATTTCAAATGAAAAACATTTTTATATTTGGGATTTTTTTTATTAATCCCGTTTGGAAGCACATTTGGAACCACACTAAAAAAAAAAAAAAAAAAAAAGTTAAAATTATTTAGAACGACATTAAAGAAAGGAAGCACATAAGAAAGCAGTAACCCCCTCCCCCATTCTAATGTGTTTGCATTCCCCCTAAATAATTTAAATGGCGCTATTCGCACCATACGTCCTCCCTGTGGGCAGGCCTGTTGCTAAACCATTTACACTTATTGAATTAATTAATTCAGATTTCGAGTGTACCCGGTCTGCTACTGTAGTTGTTACGCGCAGTTCGCGCTGATCAGACGTGTGACGTTTGTGACAGAAGTGGTGAGTCGGGAACTGATCGTGTCCGTGTCACGTCTCGTGGCGCCTGTCACGTGCCAAGATGGCAACCTACGTCACAGTTCTGAGACCAAACTTCCAGGAACATTAGCTCATTATTATTTTCTAACACAAGTCAGCTAAGTGTAACACAAATAAATGTTATTTTTTCACTTCTTGTATTTTTTTTTGATTGGTAGGCTCTTAAATGTACAAAAAATCCTTATTTTTTAATATTTTAAAATTATCAAAACATGAATAAGAGGAATTTGTATGGTTTTGTTGGCATATGGCGGGCAGCATGCAGTTTTACAAGCGATTTATCTGTTTATCTGCTCTATCTTACTCTCAGGTTTAGAAAAAATAATTATCAATAAATTATTGACTTGTTAAAATATTTTTCAATACAAAACATACACATATTAAAACTAAAATGTTTGGCCACACCCTATAAAAATGCCAAACAAATAACGTATAGATATCGGTTAAAAATAATATCGTTATCGAAAAGACACCGCTTTAGATACTACAGAAAAGAGCTTAAATTAAGAAAAGATGCTAAACATCATGAGAGTACCGAGTGTATTTTGAGTCCTTGCCAAAAACCATTTATTTTTAGTCATTGTCAGAAATCCTTTGGTTAATGATATTTATTGAATAAACATCGCAATACCTGTACAACTAAGCTGACTAAATATAACGGGGACGGGTCTACAACACCGAGGAAGAGGAATGAAGGCAAAATGTTATACGACTTTATTGGTCACGAATAATGTAAAAATGCTAATGCTAAAACTACTACCCCAGATCTCGCTTAAAATTTAAAGTTTAAAACTAACGAAGAAAGTAGCACCTTCATAGGAAAATAAAAGATAAAAGATATTTAGTCGCCTCCACGAAATTGTGAACAATAGAGAACGACCTGAAGCTGTTAAGATCGAAGACTGCGGTGAAACACCTGAAGCTGTCTTGATCGAAGACTGTGATGAAATATCTGAGGCTGACACGATCGAAGACTGTGATGCTGCACTAATACCAAAACGTTGCAAACGATGCATTAAAATTAATTATTCTGATCAATTATAGTGATGATATTTGGGACGATGGCGATAGTGAACTTGGGGCTGGTGTAAAAATTAATACGTTAGAATACTTAAAAATACAAGGTAACAAAGAAAGAAGGGGAAATTTGGCAAACAAATAAAAATAGAATACACGAAACAACACAAAATTTTATTGAAAGTAATCGAACCATTAGAACTTGCCTTTTAAGGAACAACTATACAAATTATCATTTTCTAACAGAAAAAATCAGGAAATGTTTGGTAAACAAAAAAAATACATGGAACAACACAAAATTTTATTAAGAGGTTTATTTGTACCATTACAACATTAATTTTAAGGAACAACAATCCAAATTATCAATTTCTGAAAATTACGTCCTGCAGATGGCGTCCTTCTCTACGTAGGATACATTCTTCCAATCTTTTATTCAAGTTCCACATTAATCGCTGCAACGTCTCAGCTGGGATACCACGAATTTCGTCTTCAATTCTTTGTTTCAGTTCATGCAGTTTCCTTGGCCGAGTCGTGTGGACCCGAATCTTGAGGCAGCCCTACAAGAAAAAAATAACATACCGATAAAACCGGTGATCTTGGGGGCCAAGGCATGTCACCGAATCTTGACATTACACGATTACCAAACATTTCTCGCACAGCTGCTATTGATTGCCTGCTGAAACCAAGTTTCGTAACGTCGTGGGAAATTATTCAATGCAGGTGCAACAAAGATTCGCAACATCTCAACATACCGATCCGAAGTGACGGTCTTTGTGATTCTGTCTTCATTTTCGAAAACGAAAGGTCCGATTATCCCGTGTGACGAAACTACACACCATACTGTGACCTCGCTGGCGTGTGAAGGCCGTTCATGAACTTCTTAAGGGTTGCTGTCTGCCAGTAGCGATAGTTCTGCTCGTTGACATAACCAGTGAGATGGATATGGGCCTCATCTGACATCCCCAGCATGTTCAGGAATTCATTGTCCTCGTTTGTGTTTGTCATAATTTACTGACAGCATTGAAATCCCAACTGGTGATCGTTCTTAGGTTTTTGCACCATTTACAACTTGCACGTATGTAAATTTAATTTAAAAAGGAGAATTCGGCGATCACTCGCTCGGGACACTGACCGCAGCTGCTTGCTTACGAACTGAACCCCTTGGGCTTCGTAAGACTGAAAAACGTATATAGTTTGTATATTCTGTTGAGCACTAACACTTCTCGGTCGTCTTGTCGGTTTCTTTTTCAGTTTTCGGTACTTCAAGTTCCACTCTGATGCAAACCTTCGTACTTCAGCTTCACTCTTAGTCCGTTTTTGACCCTCCTCACAAACACTTATAAACTCCTAATCTCTGCTCATTAAAGGAAAATTAAAAAACCTGCTTTAAGGTTCAAGCCTCTCTTCAAAGTTTTGAACCCAAGTTTTTATCGCGTGTTTTGAAGGAACGCGGCTATGACGCCTTAACCGAACAAAAGCGACGGAACTTCCTCTGCGCGGAATCACAATGTCGACCATTCCATTCCTCCATTTTACTGAATGACGCGATTGTTTACATCTCACAGTCCCCCTTCCGTAGTGCTGCCAACTGTACATGGCTGTCACTTCGCTCCTCAGGACGTAATTTACAGAAATTGATAATTTGGATTGTTTTTTTCCTTAAAAGGCAAGTTGTAATGGTCCAATTAAGGTCAATAAACTTTCGTGTCGTTGCATGTATTCTATTATTTGTTTGCCAAAAGTTTCCGTTTTTCTGCGTCACCTGATATTTATAATAAAAACACAAGGAAGATGACAGCAGCAGAAGAGATTGATTACACGACACGGGAAGATTCTAACACATTAGTCGATCGTCTAGGAATTCTGCTGCCTTCACACATCAAAGAAGTAGCCATCATACTCATATAACTAACAGAAGCTGGTTACATAAAATAATGACTTGTTTTACTTGCATGTGTATAAAATTGAAAAATAAATTTTATTTTGGATTTCAAATGTATTTTATTTTTCTAAATCTGATTTATAACTAATACTGAATTCTGGTAATACAACTTTTAACTTAAAGAAGTAAACGTCATCATCAATGACTATAAAAATGGAGAGCAATAACAAATTCATTCCAGCAATCGGGGCCAGTAAAATAACAGTGTACACCGCAGGGAACAGACAGCGGGGTTTCGGCGGGAATGAGTTCACTGTCGTCAAGTGATAACCCGCCGACCGCGCGCTGATTACAGGTCGTTCCTTCTCTCTCCGTGGATGTCTTCACAGCCGGTGGGTCAGAGGAATGCGGATTTAATAGCCACGACTGGGAAATGTGTGGAAATGCTTCTTTACGTTTACAACTAAACATTCTTTGGTACAATGTTGTATTTGCGGAAGCTACGAATTTTCTAACCATCCACTGTAAGAATTTACAATAAATTTGTGTGCTTTTCAATAAACGATGCACCTAGATGTAACAAACCTCTTTTTTTGTTTATACAGTTCCACTCGTACAACTAAAGGTATGTCCATAGAATTTACGTCGGATCCACACTTTAAAAGGTTAGTTTTTTCTTGTAAACGTGAACAGGTTAAACATGAACTTGGACGGATGAAGAGTTTCATTGCTGTAGACCAGTGTTTTTATTATCAACCTGTGGGTCGCGACCCCCTGGAGTGTTGCAAAGTCTTACACGAGGGGTCACGAGTAAAAGAAAAAGGCAAGTGTTTGTAGGTCCTAAGTAGTATGGTTTGGGGGTTCCGAGATCTGGCTTCTGGCTGTGGATTGAAGATTGTCGGTCCGCCATCTTGGATTGTGACGTCACGGCGGCCATCTTGGATGGTTGTGACCTTGACCTTTGACCTTGACCTTGAATTTGATCCTCAAAAATCGCCAAAATCCGCCAAAATTGGGCAAAATTTGCCCAAAATTCCTCAAAAATCGCCAAAATTTCCATTTCTGTGGAAAAAAGTTCCGCCAAAAAATCTCAAAAAATTCCACAAATTAAAAATTTCTCATTTCGAGGGAAAAATTTCCCGTTTCGAGGGAAAAATTCCCGTTTTTAGTCCTTAAAAATCCCAGCGGCTGAAAATTCCTAAAACTGGCTTAAGCATCCTTAACTCAAGCCTCAGTTAAGCCATTTCTAGGAATAAGGATACCATGACCGCCATCTTGAATTATGACGTCATCGTTGCAATTTCCGTTACGGCCGCCATCTTTAAATTTATTATCCGATTTTAATGAAAAAAAAATTAAAATTCATAAAACAAATTAAATAATAAAATTTTTAATAAAATATTTAAAAAACAAACATTTACGACACGGAGCTCGGAGTCCTCGATTCGAACCCGACGAGTGCAAAAAAATTAAAAATGGCGACCGATCCTTCCTTCGAGGTGGCTGCAGGCATACTGACCCCCACCACTTTTTATCATCATCTAGTATGACGTCATGGCCGCCATCTTGTCTTCGATGCTGGAAGCCATCATCATTGTATCGTCGGCTAGAGTGCGCCGATGACATGTTAGTTTAATTCGTATCCGCAAGAGTGCAGTAATCATTTATTACTGTGACATCCGCCATCTTGTCATTTGGCCGCCATCTTGAAAATCCGTAATTATTTAGCTATAAATTCGGGAAAAGTTCCAAAATTCATTAAATAAATCACTCATTAATTTACATATTGATTCGATCGATTCCCGTCCTCGGTTCGATACCCGATCGTTGCAATAATGTTTAATCTTATGTAAAAAAAATAATTTAAATAAACCATGTTCAACATTCTTAAAGAGACTTTAAATCCTCTACTACCACCATCCTATCCGACATCAAGACCACCATATTGGAAATGTGTAATTTTAATGCTAGAGATCCGGGAAAAAGTTCAGAAATCATTAAATAAATTTCCGATCAATATACTGAATAATTAGATCGACTAAGATCCTTGGTACGATCTAGGATGATGCAAAAAAAATAAACATAATATAATAGTGGCAGGTCCGAGAAATAAAACAACACAAGTTCTTTCACAAAATAAACTTTATTACATAATTTCTATTCTACTACAGGATCACTTACGAAAGCCAACAATCTTATAATCATTTAGGTCCGCAGCGGTGTGAAATGACTAATTCTTAGCTCCAATCGGCTTATACTAGACAGAGTCCAGCCAGAACCTTTACAGACATAGTCCTCCTCTTCCTGACAGAGTTTCTGGATACCGTTTTTAACAGTTTGCTTCACATCGTTAGAACTGTAAATTACTGCAGCAGATGTCTTGAATGCACACTTCTTCACTTCGTCATCGAACGGATATGGCTTTCCATATATACAGTCCAACCACAAGTTATATTTCAAAGGTCCGTTTGTTGCTACATCATCAGTAAGCTGATTGATTATCTTCTGTCTGATATCGTCAAGAAAATTACAAATGTCCTTCGACTCACCGAACGTATTTAGATAATAGTAGTCTTTCAACGTTCCACGAAATGCAGACTGCGCCAAGTAGAAGCCATTATCGTTCACTTGTAATGCTACGAACACAGTCTTAGGTTTAGTTCCATGTTCAGACGTCATAACAATCGGTTGCTGGGCATCTGTGTTTTTGGTTGTACGCTTTCGTGTCTCCAATCTAAAGCGAGGAGTCGAAATGTCGGCAGGTAGTTCAGCAGTAGGAGCACAGACTCCACCTTTACATTTTTTCGCATGATGTCGCAAACTGTCAATTCGAGTAAACCATTTAAGGCACTCATCACATCGAAACTTCATGCGAGAAGGATTCTTCGCGCATTTGCTCCGCTCATGTCTTCGTACATCATGGTAAAATGCGAACGACGTATCACAGTAGCTGCAAGGATACCGTGGTGATGAAGACGATCTTTTCAGACCCGATCCAGATACAGGCGTTGCAACAGTAGTACCATTTCCAGACATTCTCTTATGCACATCGATGCATCGTTGTTGCGCCGAAACCTTTACTTTCTGCCGCACAGCAGGACCTTTGCATGCCTTCATGTGCGTTTTCATATTATCTTTTCTGGCAAACTGCTTATGACATTTCTCACAAACAAACATTTTACGATATAGGTTCTTGGCACATTCGCTCCTCTCGTGTCGCCGAGCATTGCTGTTGTTTGAGAAAATCTTGTCACAGTAACAGCACCGATGTTCGCTAGTTGTCAAATCAGCATCCATTGAAGTCTCCATCGAGGTCGTATCGTCGATCGTCGTGGTTTCCTGCACATCCAGCTCAGTAGTCATTAAGCTATCTTCTGCTGGTGGTATCACATCTGTTGAAATCTCCTCCAATGTTGACATCGTCGTCGTTGCCAACGGGATCTGCTCCACCATTGTCGTCGCTGTCGTCAAGGTTCCCGTAGACGATGATACAACGTCCATCGAGTTCGGCGTTAAAGTCGGTAAATATGCCATCGAGTTCTCAAGAACAGGTAATTACGCGACTTATTCACCAGATGAAATAATCTAGGTGATCCTTACACCGTCGACGACAGTAACAAACTGAGCGACCTGCTGTCTAGGACTCGCTTATATACATGCACCGGATGGAATAATACGCAAGTCAAATCAAGAACAATTTACTAAAATACTAGAGTCAAAACAACATTAAAAAATAGAAGGACCATCAACGAAAAGGCAGCACATTTGGAAGCACCGACAACGAAAAGGCAGCACCGACAACGAAAAGGCAGCACATTTGGAAGCACCGACAACGAAAAGGCAGCACCGACAACGAAAAGGCAGCACCGACAACGAAAAGGCAGCACATTTGGAAGCACCGACAACGAAAAGGCAGCAGCGACAACGAAAAGGCAGCACATTTGGAAGCACCGACAACGAAAAGGCAGCACCGACAACGAAAAGGCAGCACATTTGGAAGCACCGACAACGAAAAGGCAGCACATTTGGAAGCACCGACAACGAAAAGGCAGCACATTTGGAAGCACCGACAAAGAAAAGGCAGCACCGCCAACGAAAAGGAAGCACATTTGGAAGCACCGACAAAGAAAAGGCAGCACCGCCAACGAAAAGGAAGCACATTTGGAAGCACCGACAACGAAAAGGCAGCACCGCCAAAAGAAAAGACAGCACATTTGGAAGCACCGACAACGAAAAGGAAGCACCATCAACGAAAAGGCCGCACCGCCAACGAAAAGGAAGCACATTTGGAAGCACCGGCAAAGAAAAGGCAGCACCGCCCACGAAAAGGAAGCACATTTGGAAGCACCGACAAAGAAAAGGCAGCACCGCCAACGAAAAGGAAGCACATTTGGAAGCACCGACAACGAAAAGGCAGCACCATCGACGAAAAGGAAGCACATTAATTTGTCATTGACTGCAATATTCATTGGTTCCAATATTCATTGGCTCCAATATTCATTGGCTCCAATATTCAATGGCTCCAATATTCATTGACTCCAATATTCATTGGCTCCATCAGTCATTGACACCTACAGTCTTTTGGTTCCAAAAGTCTTTTGGCCCCAAATATATTAGGCTAGAATTCTTCGAGTCTAAGAGACTATGAGACCACATGGCTACGAGTCTAAAATGATCTAGCTGGTTACGAGTTATACATGGCTTGCGAAGCTACAGAGCTACGAAGTTTCTAGTACACAGGTTTACATGACTGCGAGGATACAGGACTACAAGTCTGCAAGAGTACTTGACTACGAAGGTACTCGTCTACATGACTCCAGTTACCGCATCTGTCTTCGACAGAATTTTCTCTTTTGCTCCAACTGCTCCATCAGCATTATGTTATAAGATTACAAGGCCTCTTACTTACGTAGCTTCAAGTCTACGAGCCTCCAATGCATCATGACTACGAGACTACGAGCCATGAGGTTACGAGTCTATTCGATTGCGAGTCTTCTAGGTTACGTGATCGCGAGGCTATAGGACTACGAAGCTTCCAGAACGCATGGTTACGAGACTGCGAGGCTACAATTCTACGAGGTCCCAAGACATCCTGGCTACGCGACTACGAGCCATGAGGTTACGAGACTACGTGACTACGAATCTTCAAGTTTACGAGACTGCGAGGCTACAGAGCTACGAAGCCTCTAGAAAACGAGTTTACGTGACTGCGTGGATACAGGAATACAAGTTTGCATGAGTTCTTGACTACGAAGCTACTCGTCTACAAGGCTCCAATTGACACATCTGTCTTCGATGGAATTTTCTCTTTTGCTACATCTACGCCATCAGCATTATGTTATAAGATTACAAAGCTACTTGCTTACGTAGCTTCAAGTCTACGAGGCTCCAATACATCATGACTAAGAGACTACGAGCCATGAGGT
The DNA here is from genome assembly GCF_032445375.1 of Bacillus rossius redtenbacheri. NCBI lineage: Eukaryota > Metazoa > Arthropoda > Insecta > Phasmatodea > Bacillidae > Bacillus > Bacillus rossius. Next base: position 10,050,985 of record NC_086336.1, on the reverse strand, counting down.
TACGAGACTATGCGATTGCAAGTCTTCAAGGTTACGTCATCGCGAGGCTATAGGACTACGAAGCTTCCAGAACACATGGTTACAATGATAAGTTTACAAGCTAGCATAATCTGTTTATGTATTTTTTGTTTTTATTTTAAATTTTTTATTAATTTATTTTTATTTTTAAATATTTTTTTCTGTAATTTTATGATATCAAAGAAAACGTGTGTCGTTTTTCTCTGTGTGCTCCTGATTATTCTTGCCAATATTATGATGGTTTTCTCAGTGTGCTCCTGATTATTCTTATCAATATTTTGATGATTAATCCGAGTGCTTGCAATCATTCCTGCGGTTTCGGTCAAAGGTCAAAGTCACACCCATCTAAGATGGCAGCCGTGACGCCGCAATCCAAGATGGTGGACCGTGAGAAATCTGAGAAGCACTAGCAGGAAGGACGAACTTCCTTCTCCTTGAAGACTATCGATGCCATTCTTCTTATGCGATCGATAGTGAACAACCCGCATCCCGCATAAAATAAATAAATATTATTTTACCTGCAAGCAAAACGTGACGTCATCTGATGTTGAAAAGCGGAACTGCTTGCAGCAAGTACCTTTGCATGAAATAAATTAACTCTCACCACTGAATAGTGCTATTGTAGTCAGTTAGAGACATAAAGTTTCGTAGCCATGCGGCCAATTAGTAATGCATTCTCGTAACCATGTGTTCTGGAAGCTTCGTAGTCCTATAGCCTCGCGATGACGTAACCTTGAAGACTTGCAATCGCATAGTCTCGTAACCTCATGGCTCGTAGTCTCTTAGTCATGATGTATTGGAGCCTCGTAGACTTGAAGCTACGTAAGCAAGTAGCTTTGTAATCTTATAACATAATGCTGATGGCGTAGATGTAGCAAAAGAGAAAATTCCATCGAAGACAGATGTGTCAATTGGAGCCTTGTAGACGAGTAGCTTCGTAGTCAAGAACTCATGCAAACTTGTATTCCTGTATCCACGCAGTCACGTAAACTCGTTTTCTAGAGGCTTCGTAGCTCTGTAGCCTCGCAGTCTCGTAAACTTGAAGATTCGTAGTCACGTAGTCTCGTAACCTCATGGCTCGTAGTCGCGTAGCCAGGATGTCTTGGGACCTCGTAGAATTGTAGCCTCGCAGTCTCGTAACCATGCGTTCTGGAAGCTTCGTAGTCCTATAGCCTCGCGATCACGTAACCTAGAAGACTCGCAATCGAATAGACTCGTAACCTCATGGCTCGTAGTCTCGTAGTCATGATGCATTGGAGGCTCGTAGACTTGAAGCTACGTAAGCAAGAGGCCTTGTAATCTTATAACATAATGCTGATGGAGCAGTTGGAGCAAAAGAGAAAATTCTGTCGAAGACAGATGCGGTAACTGGAGTCATGTAGACGAGTACCTTCGTAGTCAAGTACTCTTGCAGACTTGTAGTCCTGTATCCTCGCAGTCATGTAAACCTGTGTATTAGAAACTTCGTAGCTCTGTAGCTTCGCAAGCCATGTATAACTCGTAACCAGCTAGATCATTTTAGACTCGTAGCCATGTGGTCTCATAGTCTCTTAGACTCGAAGAATTCTAGCCTAATATATTTGGGGCCAAAAGACTTTTGGAACCAAAAGACTGTAGGTGTCAATGACTGATGGAGCCAATGAATATTGGAGTCAATGAATATTGGAGCCATTGAATATTGGAGCCAATGAATATTGGAGCCAATGAATATTGGAACCAATGAATATTGCAGTCAATGACAAATTAATGTGCTTCCTTTTCGTCGATGGTGCTGCCTTTTCGTTGTCGGTGCTTCCAAATGTGCTTCCTTTTCGTTGGCGGTGCTGCCTTTTCTTTGTCGGTGCTTCCAAATGTGCTTCCTTTTCGTGGGCGGTGCTGCCTTTTCTTTGCCGGTGCTTCCAAATGTGCTTCCTTTTCGTTGGCGGTGCGGCCTTTTCGTTGATGGTGCTTCCTTTTCGTTGTCGGTGCTTCCAAATGTGCTGTCTTTTCTTTTGGCGGTGCTGCCTTTTCTTTGTCGGTGCTTCCAAATGTGCTTCCTTTTCGTTGGCGGTGCTGCCTTTTCTTTGTCGGTGCTTCCAAATGTGCTTCCTTTTCGTTGGCGGTGCTGCCTTTTCTTTGTCGGTGCTTCCAAATGTGCTGCCTTTTCGTTGTCGGTGCTGCCTTTTCGTTGTCGGTGCTTCCAAATGTGCTGCCTTTTCGTTGTCGGTGCTGCCTTTTCGTTGTCGGTGCTTCCAAACGTGCTGCCTTTTCGCTGTCGCTGCTGCCATTTCGTTGTCGGTGCTACCAAATGTGCTGCCTTTTCGTTGTCGGTGCTGCCTTTTCGTTGTCGGTGCTTCCAAATGTGCTGCCTTTTCGTTGTCGGTGCTGCCTTTTCGTTGTCGGTGCTGCCTTTTCGTTGTCGGTGCTTCCAAATGTGCTGCCTTTTCGTTGTCGGTGCTGCCTTTTCGTTGTCGGTGCTTCCAAATGTGCTGCCTTTTCGTTGTCGGTGCTGCCTTTTCGTTGTCGGTGCTTCCAAATGTGCTGCCTTTTCGTTGATGGTCCTTCTATTTTTTAATGTTGTTTTGACTCTAGTATTTTAGTAAATTGTTCTTGATTTGACTTGCGTATTATTCCATCCGGTGCATGTATATAAGCGAGTCCTAGACAGCAGGTCGCTCAGTTTGTTACTGTCGTCGACGGTGTAAGGATCACCTAGATTATTTCATCTGGTGAATAAGTCGCGTAATTACCTGTTCTTGAGAACTCGATGGCATATTTACCGACTTTAACGCCGAACTCGATGGACGTTGTATCATCGTCTACGGGAACCTTGACGACAGCGACGACAATGGTGGAGCAGATCCCGTTGGCAACGACGACGATGTCAACATTGGAGGAGATTTCAACAGATGTGATACCACCAGCAGAAGATAGCTTAATGACTACTGAGCTGGATGTGCAGGAAACCACGACGATCGACGATACGACCTCGATGGAGACTTCAATGGATGCTGATTTGACAACTAGCGAACATCGGTGCTGTTACTGTGACAAGATTTTCTCAAACAACAGCAATGCTCGGCGACACGAGAGGAGCGAATGTGCCAAGAACCTATATCGTAAAATGTTTGTTTGTGAGAAATGTCATAAGCAGTTTGCCAGAAAAGATAATATGAAAACGCACATGAAGGCATGCAAAGGTCCTGCTGTGCGGCAGAAAGTAAAGGTTTCGGCGCAACAACGATGCATCGATGTGCATAAGAGAATGTCTGGAAATGGTACTACTGTTGCAACGCCTGTATCTGGATCGGGTCTGAAAAGATCGTCTTCATCACCACGGTATCCTTGCAGCTACTGTGATACGTCGTTCGCATTTTACCATGATGTACGAAGACATGAGCGGAGCAAATGCGCGAAGAATCCTTCTCGCATGAAGTTTCGATGTGATGAGTGCCTTAAATGGTTTACTCGAATTGACAGTTTGCGACATCATGCGAAAAAATGTAAAGGTGGAGTCTGTGCTCCTACTGCTGAACTACCTGCCGACATTTCGACTCCTCGCTTTAGATTGGAGACACGAAAGCGTACAACCAAAAACACAGATGCCCAGCAACCGATTGTTATGACGTCTGAACATGGAACTAAACCTAAGACTGTGTTCGTAGCATTACAAGTGAACGATAATGGCTTCTACTTGGCGCAGTCTGCATTTCGTGGAACGTTGAAAGACTACTATTATCTAAATACGTTCGGTGAGTCGAAGGACATTTGTAATTTTCTTGACGATATCAGACAGAAGATAATCAATCAGCTTACTGATGATGTAGCAACAAACGGACCTTTGAAATATAACTTGTGGTTGGACTGTATATATGGAAAGCCATATCCGTTCGATGACGAAGTGAAGAAGTGTGCATTCAAGACATCTGCTGCAGTAATTTACAGTTCTAACGATGTGAAGCAAACTGTTAAAAACGGTATCCAGAAACTCTGTCAGGAAGAGGAGGACTATGTCTGTAAAGGTTCTGGCTGGACTCTGTCTAGTATAAGCCGATTGGAGCTAAGAATTAGTCATTTCACACCGCTGCGGACCTAAATGATTATAAGATTGTTGGCTTTCGTAAGTGATCCTGTAGTAGAATAGAAATTATGTAATAAAGTTTATTTTGTGAAAGAACTTGTGTTGTTTTATTTCTCGGACCTGCCACTATTATATTATGTTTATTTTTTTTGCATCATCCTAGATCGTACCAAGGATCTTAGTCGATCTAATTAATCAGTATATTGATCGGAAATTTATTTAATGATTTCTGAACTTTTTCCCGGATCTCTAGCATTAAAATTACACATTTCCAATATGGTGGTCTTGATGTCGGATAGGATGGTGGTAGTAGAGGATTTAAAGTCTCTTTAAGAATGTTGAACATGGTTTATTTAAATTATTTTTTTTACATAAGATTAAACATTATTGCAACGATCGGGTATCGAACCGAGGACGGGAATCGATCGAATCAATATGTAAATTAATGAGTGATTTATTTAATGAATTTTGGATCTTTTCCCGAATTTCTAGCTAAATAATTACGGATTTTCAAGATGGCGGCCAAATGACAAGATGGCGGATGTCACAGTAATAAATGATTACTGCACTCTTGCGGATACGAATTAAACTAACATGTCATCGGCGCACTCTAGCCGACGATACAATGATGATGGCTTCCAGCATCGAAGACAAGATGGCGGCCATGACGTCATACTAGATGATGATAAAAAGTGGTGGGGGTCAGTATGCCTGCAGCCACCTCGGGGGAAGGATCGGTCGCCATTTTTATTTTTTTTGCACTCGTCGGGTTCGAACCGAGGACTCCGAGCTCCGTGTCGTAAATGTTTGTTTTTTAAATATTTTATTAAAAATTTTATTATTTAATTTGTTTTATGAATTTTAAATTTTTTTTCATTAAAATCGGATAATTAATTTAAAGATGGCGGCCGTAACGGAAATTGCAACGATGACGTCATAATTCAAGATGGCGGTCATGGTATCCTTATTCCTAGAAATGGCTTAACTGAGGCTTGAGTTAAGGATGCTTAAGCCAGTTTTAGGAATTTTCAGCCGCTGGGATTTTTAAGGACTAAAAACGGGAATTTTTCCCTCGAAACGGGAAATTTTTCCCTCGAAATGAGAAATTTTTAATTTGTGGAATTTTTTGAGATTTTTTGGCGGAACTTTTTTCCACAGAAATGGAAATTTTGGCGATTTTTGAGGAATTTTGGGCAAATTTTGCCCAATTTTGGCGGATTTTGGCGATTTTTGAGGATCAAATTCAAGGTCAAGGTCAAAGGTCAAGGTCACAACAATCCAAGATGGCCGCCGTGACGTCACAATCCAAGATGGCGGACCGACAATCTTCAATCCACAGCCAGAAGCCAGATCTCGGAACCCCCAAACCATACTACTGTCCTACTTTAATATTTAAAAAAAATCTTGCAATTTCAGTGTAAAAGGCTCTGCCTTTTTTAATAATTAATCGAAACGTGGTTCTACTTTTGGAATGCTAATAACTAATCATTTTATATATTGAAGCCTATTTATTTTTTAGTATTTATCCACCATTGAACATAAGAGATTACCAAATGCACTAATAAATTTAAAGCGTCCCTTGCCAGTTCTGGATATTATTGTTTGCTCTTCATGCAGAAGACGTCAATATTTTGCAAATGTAATTACGTTTCAAGCATGCTGTCAGCAACTAAATCTATAAGATTTTTTTCTTTCATCTTCGTGGTTATATCAGCCAGTTGTACTGACATATCCAAGAAAAGATTTATTAAGCACTACGTTGAAGAAAGGACATAACACCTTTGTCCAGAAGAAAGTGTACACCAAGGAGAATCAGTCAGTACCGATAACTCTATTTTGAAATTTTTTCGACATACAACCTTTGTGCTCTTAGCCATCGATATGCCGATTGTTAGTTTGAGAGTCCATTTCTGGAAAGTAAGTTAATAATTACTTTCCAAATTATGCAAGCTCTTTATCAGGCAAAGAATGTAAGTACTTACTACCAACGATTAGTCCATTGCAGTTTCTTCGACAATCTTCTGAACACAAGAGAACGACTTATGTATTTTTTTGCAAAGACTTTGACCAAAAATGAAAATTTGCGAGTAATACTTTGATTTTATGATTTTATCTTTTGCTGTTAGAATGATTTATTTTCTCCCTTGGCGGTTGTTGTTTAAAATATTCAAGTGGCTAAAAAATATCAGCAAGAAATGCTCATTTTAGAAGCCAAACGGGGTCACAAAAATAATTTGAATATTCATATTTAGCATCTTGGAAAATCATTAACAATTCAGCTTTCAGTTCTAGAACAATTGTCAATACATTTCCTTTGGATAGACACCTGACCTCTGTATGATAAAGGAGATTTTAATGGAGCGAACCCATTTGTTCACAAATTATTCTGAACAGTCAAGTTTGCAAGGATTTACATTTAATAGAGTTCACAATAAAGTTTGATCACGTCATTTAAATCAGGAGGTAAGTTTTTGGCTGCCAGAGCTTGTTTAAAAAAAAGCATGTCTATGAAACATTTGACATTATTGATTTTAATTTCGCAACGAGTCGACTTTTTTTGTCCAGTCATAGCTTTAGCGCCATCGCTATAAATGGCAACACATTTTGTCAAATCAATCTTGTAGAGTGCTTTATAAAAAAATGTCTTACCAACACTGATCTGTTCGCAGGAAGTGCTTTGCAAAATAAAAAGTCTTCTGTGATTCTTTCATCTGCTTCAAAGAGCATAAATACCACAAACTGCGCACAATCTGATACATCAGTAGATGCGTCGAACTGCAATGAAAAATGTGGGCTCTTCTTTAATTCCTCGACTACTTGTTCTCGAATGTCACTGGCCATATCGTTTATTCTGCGTTTAATAGTATCTACTGTCAGAAAGTGGGATGCTTTTTATCTTGCTTGCCTCCTGCCTGCCTAACATAATTTCAACCATATCTAGGGCTGCTGGCAAAATAAGATTTTCGGCAACTGTATGCGGCTTCTGTGCTTTAGCGACTCGTTATGCAACTCTTTAGCTAGCTTATAATGCATTTTCGTTGACATTGGATACCTAAAAACAAATAAAAAAATCAGAAAAAAATTGATAATAAAAAATTATTGTTTGTAATCAAAAAATAACTATACTATTTTGGTTAGGTTACCTGAATCCTAGTATTTTGCTGCTGGTTAAGGAATTTCAGCTTTAGTTCAAAGAAATCCAGCGAGTTATCAGCTTCTTTGCAATGTTTGGGTGAAAGGTGACTCATAAGCTTTGATGGTTTCATACTCTCACGTGATAATACATCGCTACAAATTACACATTGAGGTCTATTATTCATGACAGTAAACCCGTATTACAAATAATTGTCATCGTAATGTCTACTTTTTTCTCGGTTTTGATTCACTTCCGTCACTGCAACTTGTACCAGACGTGGCGGGCTGCGATCCTTTGAGAAACTTGTCCCTCTTTTGTTCGCGTGGGTCAAAGCGCAAAGACAATAGAATCACGTCCGTACATGTTGGAGCACTCGGACAACTGAAAGAAACAAAACGGGTAGCGCGGGGCGTCTCTCGCCTCTCGCCTGCCGCGCCTCCCACGCGGCAATGTTGCTATCTGCAGGGCTCTCGCGACTTCTTTGCAAAGTAAAATTGGTTTTTAGATCGATATTTAAGTCTCAACAGAAAGAAAATTGAAAACGCAGTTTTTAAAATCACTGACATAGGTTTATAATGGCCCTGAGGTGTCGCCAGAAATTTTTAACTTGTAAAGAGTTAGCGTATTCAAGAATGTTGAAAAACACTGTTGTAGACTAATCGAGTTTCGAGAGAATTCTGCCGTCGGGTCGGCGCGGAATGACGCGACTGGCCCCAGCAGCGCTCGTCACTTCTAGAAGTGGCGCCTGTGATATATAAGCCCAGGACGCCGGCATCCGAGGGACTCAGTGAGTGAGGAGTCGGGAGTTTTCCCGCGGTGGAATTCCCGGGCGATAGTGCCGCGCGTGCGGCGGAGCGGCGAAGTCCCTGGACGAAGGTTCCAGGGTGGAGAGTTCCGTTCCGGGCGATAGTGTCACGGGCGCGGCGGAGTTTCGGGGCGAGAGATTCCCGAGAGAAGTTCCGAGTGAGGAGTCGAGTGGACCTCGGCGAAGGGAAGTGCGTCGGCGGCGGCGGAGTGCGGCGACGGAGTCCCGCGACGGAGGTCCACGAGGGGTGCTGCGGCGAGAGTTGGGCCAGATGTAAGGCCCAGCGAGGTGTGTGGGGATCAACAACTTTAAGCGGAATTAATTATTTGGCAATTTTTGATTATTTGTTAGTGACTTAAATATTGGTGATAAATAAAACTGTGGTAGTAAAATCTTTAATTGGGCTATCCTTTACGGACCCGGTAGTTTCCCACACGGCGAATTATTATTTTTATGTTTTATTAATTCGTAACAGTATGATTTTTTTGGAGTTATTTTAGTTGCTAGAGAATAAATCAGTAAATGATTTAAACGAATTCCATACTTTTAATATATTTTATAAATGTTCATAGAGGACTAGAACATAATTAATAATTTAATGTTTTACAAAAAATTAATAAAATTAAAATAAATTTTTTTAGGTTGCAGTTTTATTATTAAACTTTATAATTTACATCTGCAATCTTATCAATTAAAACATTTAAATCCTAAAATAACGTTTTGCAAGCATTTCCTATTTATGCTTTCTGCGTTGCATTTTATATAAGTTTTAATGGTATTATGCTGCATATTATAGTGAGTGAAAATATATTTATACCTACCTTCATTCCAAATGCGTATAGTACGGACAACAGTTCAAATAACTATCTAATGGGAATAACAAATAATTTTTTAAATTCTGTACTGACAATTTAATGTCAAAAATATGTATTATTGTTTCATATCAGTGAATTTGTAATATAAAATATAAAATTAAGCAAGTGAAATTTATAAAAAAAAGAATTGCTGGTTCCGAAATAAATACAAAACTTGAAAACCTTAAAAAGACTCCCGTTTTTCAGTAATATGAATTTATCGCTAATAGCATACCAATTTCTATTTTTATTTAGTTTTCGTGAAATGAGTAGAGGCCCTATATCGAAATGCAAATGTTAGCATGGAGTAGGAACGCATGTTACTTTAAAAATATTAGCCTGAATAATCAATGTGTGATTTATGTTTTGATGTGTCTTATCGGTACAGGAGCGCGCTACACCTGAGAATCGCTCCCAAACTGCTTCGTAAGAGAAAACATGGCCGTGTGTTTGGAGAAGTGGGGTTCTGTCCTGCAAGCAGTTTCAAAGATAAAGGCTTCCTTAGTTAAGCTATTTCCTTCGACAGGCATTTCTGAATACCAGCCTGTCAGTCAGTGCCGTGTCTCGCGACCAAGCGATGCGCAGGGACCGGAAAAATTCGCGGGTTCAATGACCTCCAGGATGAACTCCATAGTTCTACGTACACTCGGTCAAATGCCACCCACTCATTGGCTGCTGTCTTGTGAGACGTCCCAACGTAGCAGCCTGTGATTCGATAAAGCTTTGGTTTGGGTGTTTCTCATTGGCCCAGATTCATCCAGGTGAGTTGTGAGCCAATAACAAGAGGCAGCACTGAGGTATAACTATTTGTATTTTAGCCTATCGCGAAATGAATTCGCGAATTTTTCCGGTCTCAAGCGATGCGTTGTGTCTGGTGACTCGTTAGAGTCACACTTTCGACGGGTTTTTCATCCACGTGTGTGACGTTATTATCTGCCTTGATGTGGATTACATAAATTTTGAATTGTTGAAAAAGGAACACTAAAAAAGAAACTGCATTGGTTGGCTACGAGGAGGGACCGCATGATTGTGGTGAAAGTATTTAAATATTAAAAAAACGCGAGTGGGAACAATGCAATCAAGGTTGCCTTCAAAGCAACTGGCTGTTACGAACGAACCATTCACGCCTTTAGTACGGAAATGCAGCGGCATGATAACCCAAGTACTAATGGCAAAGTAAAACCGAAAAGGAAAGGTAAACAGAAAAATTCCCTTAAACAAACGTACGATGGCATTGTACAGTGTCGGTTACGGTGGATCGTTCATGCTTTTTTGATTCTTAACATTTCTCCCTCCCCCCACCACCCCAACACACTTTAAATTTTATTCTAGCAAAAGTGAAAAGTGACGAATAACTATAAGATGTTTCCGCTCCACCCTACATAGGTTTCTTCACGACATTGGGTTTGAGTATTAAAGAATGGGAAACAAAGCAGTATTTATAAAAAATGACGACATAATTAGGTGAAAATGTTTAGTGATTTAGGAAAGCCTTATATATATACATTGGCTATATATAAACATATATATACATATATGTAAACATATATATACACACATATATTAGTCGTGGGTGAACGTGGGGCTAAGTATGGAAAAGGCAAGGAAAGACAATAGTGAAGAGCGCTCACAGGCAGCCATTAAAGGTCTTAGTTGACGCCTTAATACTCCTTCCTACAGGACGTGGCGCGCGTCTTGCATTGTTGCATGCAGGTAATGAGGACGATTCTGTTCAAAACGCTGCCCTTACTTTCTCGTGCAAGAAAAACAAAATACAGCTGACGCTCATGATGAAATAACTGCAGATGAGTATGAAAAGTGATTAGCGGAAAAAACTTTTACAAAACACTCCAGGCGGATTATGCGTCATACGCTAGAGACCTGCAAAATTCGCGGTTTCCATGGCCTTCAGGATAGACTGCACATACCCCTGTACATTTGGGCGAATAACGCAAGTTCATTGGTTGCCGAATTATGTCGTCTCAGCTGGTTTGTCTGTGTGTGATTCGATCCTTCTTTGGTTGAGGGATTATAACTGGTTGAGATTAGTCCAGATGAACAGTAAGCCAATAGCAAAATTATCTAAGAGGTATATGTGTTTGATTTCTAGCCTATCACCAAATGAATCCACGAATTTGGCAGGTCTATAGCTCATAACATAGCAGGAACTGTGAACCTATTCCCGCGAAAAATTGGCGTGTGGGGGCATAGGACAGTGGCTCACAGAAAAGAGAATTTTTATGTCATTATGATTAACCGGGAAATACATAAGTACAAAAAATTTCAAACCTAGAGAAATTTCTAAAAGCATATGCTTACTTTGCTTGCCTACATATTATTGCGAACTCAACCCTTTTGAAATAGTCTGAGACCAAGTTAAATCGTTCGTAAGAGTGCAAACAACAACTTTCAAGGTGCATGATATGGAATCCATTAAAACACAAGGTTATGACCACGTATCAAAAGAAAACTGGAAATTAATTATGTTTAAAAGGTGAATAACATGGAAGAAGTTCCGTGGAGATCTGACGAACTTACATTGGGGTGTGGATGTGTAGAAAAGGTTCAATATCATTATTACATGTTTGTTTTACCAAACCATTACCTACCGTAACACTGGCTTGTTTGTGGCCAAATCGTTTTAAGTTGGCAGCAGTGTTTCTTCGGCCGTCAGGAGTGGCGTTTAGGGTTTTATTTTTTTTTGTTGCTGTTGGCAGTCTTGTTCCGCCTACTTCCACCACCACCACGCCCGGCGTTTCCCCCACCAAGCCGCCTCCTCCGCCCCTCCAGCCGGCTCGTAAACATCACATTTACTGCGCTCTATCGGCGGGAGCCGGTACTGCTAGGAGCCAGGCTGCACCGTGAGGTAGGCCCTGCGTCGCTGGCAGTTGCGTCGGTCCCCGCTGCGAGCAAACAGCTCGGCTTCCTGGATGCTCTCTGCTCTTACGACTAATTTCAATCAAAACCTAAAATTGAAATTCACAAATTCATTCGAAGGAAAAAAAGTTTTAACCATACAACCCATTTACAATCGAGTAAACAATGATAATTGACTACTGCTAAATGAGATTTAAAAATGTTATATCTTAAAGCTCAGAAAAACTTGGGGATAAATATTTATAATTTTATGGCAGATAATTAAGAGTAATAACAAAATCAATGATTTTTGCTAAGCATTAATTATCGCCTAAAATTTTTATCAATAATACAAAACTTAACTGTTTGTTTTTAAGACAGCTTTGTGAGACCAAAAATGTTTGAAGCACATTAGCATGACAAGGATACAAGTAAACAATTATATCTTAAATGAGCTAAATAAATACGTTTTCATGTAACGTAGCAAACATGGTTACACTTATGGCCTAAACTAGTTTGTATAAGATGCTTTGGTATCACCTTAGATGTGGAAACATCGTAACCCTACGATTGAACTATCTACGTTCCTGTTCGTCAGCAATAATCACCGTATGACATGGTTTTGGGACCATAAATTTGACACTGAAATTTTAAAAGTATTTTTAAGTTTTACCATTCCACAGCTGAAGCCTGTCTCTAGGATGAAATATTTATTATTATATTTATTAAATAATTTAAGTTATACTTTAGCTAACGAAATGTCATGAAATATTTACAATGATTTAATCTCGCTGATAATGCAAGTTTCTGATTTTTTTTATAAACGAATTACTAGACATGGCTAAGTTATTCAATCCAAAGTAAAAACTTTATTTTAGTTTAGTTTAGTTTTAATGGATTACAATGCAGTTTAGTCTAATATTCATTATCCTACGTTGTCGAAAGATTTTGAAGTAAAATTAGGTCTATAGAAAAAGATTTAACTTATTTATTAAAATAATTTTTTATATGTGGCTATTTAACAATTTTACTGCATAAGTAAATAAAATGGCATCGGTAATTTGCATGGTATGATATTTTTACCATGTTTTATTTGGAGTGTAAATTATCTTCTTGGATAAAAGCAAGCTATTTAAAACATATGGATGATTTCACACGTTTAAATTAAATGACATTACTGGTTCCAAATATAATTAAACCTGTTTTCAGGTAAATTAAGATTGTTCTTATCTCTTAAGCTACACTAGCTATTTGTTAATTTACTCTCTTCATTCATAAGAGCTGTGCGTCCCATGATTAATCATCAAAAAAAATAGTACACAACCTTTATTCCAGCAAACATTTTCTGAAGTCTCTAAAGATACAAGATCTTCTCAATTACGCGTACTCAAATTCAGTACATCTATTGTCAGCTCATGCAAATTACCTACGTAAAGATGTCAAAATAGTTTATATCAAATGATTAGCCATAACATTTCTAATAAATTGCTGTGCAGTGTTTATTGTTATGTAACAGTCATAAAAACCTGGAGAAAAAACCACCGCTAAACCGATGCAAGCGATTACATTGTGCTTGCTACGTGTCGTTGACCATGTTTACAAGCACTGCTGTTGAACACACGGTCTCTGATAAGACACGAGAGAACACGGCGTCACGACAACTGCCGGGCGAAACATGACATCCCCTCTGCATCGCGGGAAGTCACGTGACAAAGAGACACGAACCAGGAAAACGCGCAACGAAGCGGAACAATGCCAAATCCACATTTAACGTTACAAATATGTGAAATGTACTTATTTAAGTAATTAGGTTGCTGAAGCTTTATTTTTCGTACACTCTTTTAAAAGTTTCCTGTTATTTCCTAAACCAAAATTTAAAATTATCCCACGTCGCTCCTCAAATATTATACACTTCTTAAACTTACTTCTTTTCTTGAAAGCAGATTTATCATTCGTAAACATAAGATAAATTAAAAAGAATAACAACATATTGCTAACTTTTTATTTAAAAGTCAGCATTGTAAAAATAATTTTCAGTTTCCAACTATTAAGATTATGTATTTTTTTTAACTAACAAACGCTCGTTGTTGAATCAGACTTATAACATCTTTTTTGTGATTAAATAAAGGTTTTTAATTTATGGTAGCTTAACCGAATATTTGATAAAGAAATAGGATTTTTTGCCTATTCTTGTAAATGGTGTGTAATACTGCACTATTCTACTCCACACACTGGCCCAGGGATGGAGCATGTAATTTTAGATTTATGAAAAATATTTTTTTTTTATTTATTATAAATAGGGGCAGGTATTTTTTGCAAAAAATTATGAAAGCTTTGTAACACAGAATTAACGTTTGTCTGTGCCAGAGGTTTCTTTCTTTTAGTTAGCATTCGTCTGCAAAATAAGCCATTGCATTATTTAGTCCAATCATGTAGGACATGCTTTTCCACAGAATAATATCTGTGTTTCTGGTGCCAATTGTAGAGTTTTCCAGAAATAAACCGAACCAATCAAAAAACACGAAAGATGCTACAGTGTTTTAACTCTCATTTAGTGTTGAAATCTTTTTGCAAAAAAAAAAATACATGCCCTTACATATAAAGAGCCGAGAAAGGCCTGGAAATGTAGAAAGCAAAAAATATGGAGGCAATATATATACTCTTCTGCTTTACCTGAATTATTATTTCAGGCACATATAAGATTTTAATAATATATGTACACATAGACTACCTACCTTTTCTGAATTTACACCAAAGTTAGGATGTCAACTTCCAATTGACACTATGAATTCTAACCATTGAGCGTTGTAGCATTGATAATAATTGTCATACCTAGATTTTTTTTTTTTACTTTTGTAAATAAAAAATTAACACATTTATTTTTGCCAAATTTTTTTAACAATGAAAATAAATATTACTTACCTTACAAAATATTCTTAAGTTTTGGTGCCTTACAAATATTTACTTTTTCTAACTGGGACAGATACTTTCTATAGTTTTCTTTTAGGTCAGTAAAAATATCCTCAGAAATCTGTGTCTTAGTAAAATATTCTTCTAGAAACACGCCTAACTTACTGCTATTTCTTGTACAAAATTTTTTAAAAAACACCGCTAAATAGACTAAATGTAGTTGTAATGATTCTAATACAATCTTCAATTTTATATTAAACTAAATAACTTTAATACCACTGCGGTATTTCTTATTGTAGCATCATAATAATCGATGTGGCATGTGCACTGAAGGTTTACAGGTATTCAAATTTTACATAATGTATGGCAGAAATTTTATATTAAAAATGTTTTATAACCTATTTTTTTAAAACAATTATTTATCATCAAGAAATATGTATAATTTTCCTATTAAAATAGTTTAATATGTTATTTTTTGAAGTAATCAACCAATAATTAAAGTTTTAATACTAGTATGAATCAACAATTTTTCTTTATCAGAAGTTCTTAACTAAGTACTGCTGAAGGCATTTCATTTTCTTCAGATGTAGTGAACTATATACAAAAAAAATTGTATGTAGCCAGAAGTGATTAATTTTTTTCATGTGAAAGATATGCGTAGGGGCAGGCCTTTTTCGCGAAAAGATCTGAGCAATTATTAGACTGCAACAAGGTATACCCACACCTGTTGTTTCTTCCTTTTGATTGGCGGCCGTCTGCGAGAGAAGTCGTTGCCTTCTTTGACTAAGCCACTCAGGACGCGTTTGCTTCCGCACTTAATCACTGTGATTGGTGTTGTTACAATCTAGCTATATGTACCTGGGAGTGACTCACTCAATCACGAAACACAGACGGTGTTAAAGTGTTTTAACTTTCATCTAGTTTCGAAATCTTTTCGCGAAATCTGCATGCCCTTAGCGTATGCCCAATATGTACCCAAAGTACTGCCACCATTTACACAGTTTTCTTTCCAGAAACACTGTGGATAGCGTAGCACTTAAGCGGTAACGGTCCTGTGGCCACAAGTAGGATGTGTCGGCTACGGACACGGTTACTTCTTTGAGATGTTTACTTTGTGCGACAATCTGATATGTAAATCGGACTGCTACGTTGAAAAAGGCTGAGTACCTCCGATTACTGCCCGGGTCACTTGAGAAACTGGAAAAGACTCTGACGCAGTTCCGTGGAGTGGCCGTCGTCGTTTATTCCTCAATTTTTGTTTCATCTTTATTTTTTCCTTTCGGTTGGTAGCGCTGCGGTGAACTCGGATATCTGGCAGCATTTGTATGCGGGTGACGGGGTCATCCACCGGAAATGTTTGTCACTGGGCTCACTTCCCCAGGGAAGGGTGTACGTATAGCTGATGCGCACACCTCATTGGCTGTCGAGTCGAGTCCGCAGCGGGCACGTTTCTGATTGGACGGCTTCGGGACGCGCGTGAGGCTTGTACCAACGAAAATACGTTCCCCGCTGGGGAACGAAGGCGATCGCAAGGAACTGTGACGCCTCGAAAATAGGTGCTCACGAAAGATTCAGAAATTCGAGGATCTATGGTGCAGTGGTACACCACCGGACTCATAATATACGTGAGTGTCCGGACTCATATTCGTGAGCGTCCGGGATACAATCACGTGGCACCCTAACACATGTTTCAACTGTCTGCGTCGCTGTACCACAACATTAATACCCTGCCTATGTTGGTGAGTTGTTAATTAAAAAATAATCAAGTACCTATACTGTGAAATAAAATACCCTAGTATTTTTTTAGAATGCTACGTCACATGTAAAAATAATAAACCATTAACAGTGTTAAAAAATTATACTTTTTAAATGAAGGCTTTACTGAAAATAACACCGTTTGCAAAATTATTCTTGATTATTAAAACCTTTTGTTTGGACTTGTTTTACCCGTTTGATTGTTGCTTATTGTTCATTAAGTTAGTGTTCATGCAATTTAAATTAAAACATTTCAAACGAATTATGAACCATAATTCGATAAGGCTTTATCACGCAGGGCTTTGTCGCAACAAAACACTAAGTAAATGGAATATCTTATTCGATTCCAATAATTATTGGGGTAACTAGGCTACTGGTTTTGTTTTGCAGCGAGACAGAAAGAACACCATGTGTTATTATGATTTCCAAACTATAAAATTGCTTAAAAATATAGGCCTTAATCAATTTTAGCAGACACAACCAATACATAAAATAAGGTATGAGCAAATAATTTGTATAGTTGACTATTTTTTTTATTTCGTTATATGTATCATTACGTGGGCATAAAAAGAACTTAAAATAGCATTTTAATTTGGTCAATTATACTGAGTTATTTTTTTAAGTAAAAAATTCAGAATGACTGTTTTCATGAGAAAAAATACTGGTCCAGCGAATCATGTCTAATGGCTATCTAGGTTCAAAGCAACTAATAAATAGCAAATATTCAATTTATGTTTGTTGTATACGAAGATATATTGTATTTTGTTCCAGCAAAATAAAAATAAATTGTTGAAGTGTTTAAATAACAGTTTGTTTGTATCAAAATTTACAATGTATTTATGGTGTCGCTGGTGTTTATTTTGTGGTCACAATGTTGTTTTAAAAGTAGATGAATAAGGAATCCAATAAGAACTAAATTTTTTCTCAAAGTACTTTATTGGAAACATTTAATAAACATTCATAAATACTATTTTATGCTGTTGTGACCAAAAAATAACTTGTTATCTCCTCAGAATAATGTCTTAATCACTTATAAATCCATTTGAAAGTGTGTTTTTGCTTCACCTACATGCTGGTGGATGGAACATCTGGCAGATGTTTAAAATTGTTTATTAATTATTCAAACGTTAATTGGAGATCATGAGTCATGGACAAATTTGACTGTAGTTATCACACACTTTACAATCTTACACACATAAAAATAACATTACCTTTGTTTATTTCCATTCTAAAACTATCAAAATTTGACTCACAATGCAAAGAAAAAAATTCACGTTAACTTCTGGTATCAGGATGAACTGCACGCACATTTTCACCAAAGAGCAGGTGTCTATTCTCCATCTGGGCTGCTGCTAATTTTACCTTCTGGTTGGGTTGTACGTGATTCAGTAATTTTAATTTTTTTTAATGTTTTAACTGGTTTGTTTTCCCTGGAAAGTCTCGAAAATGCTTATGCTTAGAGACCGGAAAAATTCGCGGGTCCAATGACCTTCAGAATAGACTCCAATATCCTCCGCACACTCGGGCAAATGCCAACTGTTCATTGGCTGCTGACTTGTGAGTCGTCACGACTGGGTGGCCTGTGATTCAACACTTCTATGAGTGAGGGTCTCTAATTGGCCCTCAGTCCTCCAGGTTAACAGTGAACCAATGGCAGAAGCAGCACTTAGGTAAAATTATTTGAATTTTAGCAAAACACGAAATGAATGCGCGAATCTTGCAGGTCTCTAGTTATGACATGCATTCTATTTTCTGTACAAAAATAATAATGCGAATTCCGCAGTTAACAATGGGCTGGTTCTACGGGGAAAAAACACATGAAGTGTAAGACAATACTTTCCTATGTATAAAAAAAAAGTGTGAATCTTTGAGAGGACTACGAACCTACTGGTTTTCTTCCGCGCAAGTAAAGTAGGCCCTTACAAATCGTGAACGTCACATCTCATTCCACGCCAGTAAAAGTAGATTGCCGTCGGGATCTGGCCGACGTTTTAGTGACTCCTAAACGGTTTACAATGTGACGTTTTTACGGTCTGGTGGCCTCCTCTTTTTTTTATTGCACCATCACCACCGAGATTTATAGAGTTAGGTTATCGACAAATGCGCTCCCCTTGACTAAGTAATTAGCCAATCAGCGACCAGTGCAGAAGCTGCCTCTGCTTAATTCAAAAGCTGAAATACACGACCTTTATAAACCGGCCGCACCTTTAGGTTTTAGGGTGCTCGGATGTAATCATATTTTTATTTTCGTCTGCAATTATTTTTCAGCTTTACAAAGGAAAAAAAAGGAATAAATTTAAAAAAAAATAATGTTTAAAATGTTAAATGTTTAATCCAACCAAAAAAAAACTTAATTTAAATTGAAAGTGAATCAATATTGGGTCCACTAATTTTCTGTTGTTTTTTTTTGTATGAAAGAGTACCTAGTAATTTATTTATATGTAGACTATGACATGTGCATCATAACTCAACGGCAACCCGATAACAGATGATAGGCCAGTATATTATGGTAATGAATCAATAAAACAAAGTTCAAAAAGTGTTCTAGCTACCAATCCATAGGCATTGACTGTTCACACTATAAAAAAATGTTTTATTAGGTTAGCATGTTATTTGCTTAAATATGCCTTTGTTAAATAACTTGCTATGTTAGCAAAGTAATGTTTTACGTTATGATTAGTCAAATAACCCAATGAACAATGTGTTTGCTGCATACATTTTTCAATAAATTTTTGCCTTAAAAGTATAGGATGTTTGATTTTATTTTGAATTGTTATCCATAGTGGGGTTTTATTTTATTGCTTTGTGAAACGTTTTAGCCCTAGTAGCTAATTATTAAGTTCAAGGTGGGTATTTAAAAACTTTTTAAAAATGCCTACAACTTCAAAACTAAAACAATTTTTGAATTGAGTTTTTTTTTTATTTATTTTTATTCAAAACCGTAACTGTTCTCGCCTTGACGCTGAGTTGTGGGGCATGCTGTATAATTCATTTCAATACGGCCACTGTGTATACATTCTCTATCAGGGGAAGACACAATGTAGCCTATATGCTAAATGTTTGCACGCACTTATCTACGTAATATATGAGGGTAAATGCATGTAGGCAGATTGCAGATTGGAACGTCAGTAGTTTGACTTTTTAGACGCACCTGCATACGCTTCATGTAGGATGTGACATTAGCTTCACAAATTCAATAATTGTGTCTCTTTTACTCAGCTAATATTTTGCAGATTGAAATCGAAAATTCACTTTTTATACTTGGCGATAATGGTAGTTGTATGTAAAGGGTTTGCTGCAAATTAAACCAAATTATAACCGGTCCCAAAGAAAAATACGAGCGGGAAATATTTCTGATAAAGGCATACGTGATTCGTGAGATTTTCGAAGTCAGTATGTTTAAAAAAAATAATGTTTGCAAAAAACAACCCTTGGACCAGTTTTCTCAGGCGTATTAGGTTAATAATGTGACACGATATAAACGACGCACACGTCATGGCGTAATGGAGAACCACTTCTAAAACTAACGAGTTCTCAAAGGCGGATTGAAAAATGAAACCGACTTTTCGCTAATGGGTTTTTTTTTGTCCCGCGGAGCTGCGCGCCGGCGGTTTACGAGTTTCCAATCGGCGATTTCCACTCAGACAACCGCTGCGGACGAAGTAAAGGTGGAATAATTGGCGTCGCGTGGGTTGATTGAAGCCGATGCTACACGAGGCGGTCCTCGAGCCGCGCCGGCAAACGAGCCTGGTCACTTGCTCGGTGACGCAGGCGTCTGCGGCCCACAGCATGGGCTCAGTGCTGAGGCCCGTCTGGTCACTGGTCGGGGACTCATTAGCGGAGCTGGTTCGAGGCTGGTTCGAGCCGGGCAGCTGGCTGGTAACCAGCCAGGCGCTGGTCTCGCTGGGACCACGTGTTCAGCCGCCTCCTTCAATGTTCCGACTATACCTATAATATATAGAGACCAGGAAAATTCGGGGATTCATTTAGTCGCAAGATAGAATGCAAACCTTCACACTCTCGCACTGTGTTCATGATTGGCACGCAGTTGTTTGGACACGCCCGTCTACGACCGTGAGCCAATGATGCCCAGCTAGGAGAGAAGTAAGCGAATCAGGTAGTGCCAACTAACAAGGATAAAATTGTTCTCACTAAGAAATCAACCAAAGGGAAAGTAAACATGGGTCGAGCACACCTATAACTTTGAATAGCTATAGGGGCATGCAGATTTCGCGAAAAGATTTTGAGACCAGATGAAAGTTAAAACACTATAGCATCGTCAGTGTTTCGTTACTGGGCGAGTTTCTCCCAGGTACACATCGTTTGTAACAACACCAATCACAGTGATTCTGTGCGGAAGTAAACGCGTCCTGAGTGGCCCGGTCAAATAAGGCGATGACTTCTCTCGCCAGACGGCCGCCAATCACAAGGAAGAAACCACAGGTGCGGGTACACCTTGTTGCAGTCTAATAAGTGTTCAGATCTTTTCGCGAAAAATGCCTGCCCTTATATATATACATAGGGACCGGAAAAATTCGCGTGTTCAATGACCTTCAGAATGAACTCCATAGTTCTACGTACACGTGGTCAAATACCACCCACTCATTGGCTACTGTCTTGTGAGACGTCCCAACGTAGCAGCCTGTGATTCGATAAAGCTTTGGTTTGGGTGTTTCTCATTGGCCCAGATTCATCCAGGTGAGTTGGGAGCCAATAACAGAGGCAGCACTTAGGTACTTATAACTGTTTGTATTTTAGCCTATAGCGAATTGAATTCGCGAATTTTTTCCGTTCTCTATACATACATTCTTTTATTTTCCTGTAGGCTACTTTTACAAAAATATTCGTCTGGAAACCAGTTTTCCAAAAAAATAGTCTCTAACACTTCAAGAAAGATACTGTAACTTTGTACTTTTTTGAGCATATGAAAAACGATTTTGGAAAGAAAAAAACCGGAATATTTAATTTCGAAAATTGGCGCATTATTATTTATATTTTTTTTAATATTTAATTCAAGCATAATGTTTTTAAACCACGGATATTACTGATTTTTTTAAATGCTATTAATGTGCACAGTTAATGCTGGAAAGCTATTCAGGGAACGGTTTGCAAACAACTATCAGAGGTACTGGGACAGCAAGAAGCACAAATAATTACCTGGTATGTGTTTGAACCAGTATTACTGTGAGCACTCTACAGTGTAACACAGTTTGTGTATTCAACCCATTTTTTTTTAAATTCTGTAAACGCGATCCCACGAGATAAGCCCGTGGTAATAGAACGTTACATTTATTCAAACAATTTAGTCGGAGTGAAGCTGTGCAGAGGCAGAACACTCGCTTGCGTTCCAGAAGAACCGGGCAGGAATCCTTTCCAGGTCGTCTTGGTTGTGGTGTACGCTGGTTTCTCAAATCACCAGACAAATGCTGGACTGGTTCCCCACTGCAAACCAAGAACCATTATTTTCTCAATATACCATTTCTATAGCCTCTAGTATGTGATCCTTCCTAAAAATAACTTGGTCTCGATGAGACTTCAAACAGTTGGTTTCACTTGTTGCGAAAAAATTCTTTGGAAAATACATGCCAAAATATTCAATTTAATGCCACAAGTAAAAAATTCTATATTTCCTGACTCACTGATATCGTACATACCTATACATAATGTACACTTTAAAAACATGTTAATCATTATTTCGGAGATCTCAATCCTTGCCTGTGAAAATACGTTAACTACTTAGTTTGTGAATTACATTAGAAATTTTGGAATAATTACTTTCTTTCTACATTTAGATTCATAAGAAAATATTTTGACTATTAGTTTTTAAAGAAATTTTATGTAGAAAATAAAATAACAATGTTTAGTTTTACGTCACAAAACCGGAATGGTTACCTAACATTGAAGAGTTAGTTATTCACTTGAATATAACTAAACTTTTAAAAATACATTACACACACTAATTTAGTAAATAAGTCCAGAATATATAGCTTACAACTACCAATTTAATATAAATGCAATAATTATTATGTTTGGGGTCTCGTGCCAGGCACTCACAGAAAATCAAATTGATTAAATCAATTTACCGCAAGATATTGTACATATTAATAATGAAATGAAATTTTTCGTCAACATTATATCACCACAACTTAAACATCCAGAAGAAATTCATATTCACTACCTAAACTTAGATTCCTTTATAATATTCTTTAAGCACTCAAACATTTATTTACCACAAATACCTTAATTTTGTAGTACTTACACACTTTTATTTTCTATAGTACACAGCAATATGTTTTCCACTATAATAAGACAATGCATTTTAATAAAACCTTTAAACAATTAATTCTAACAAAAAATAAGTCAATATTAAGGATAACAAATGTCACAGTACAATAACGCTACACAAAGATCTGAGCCATCAAAAAAATAAAAGTTATTCCCCGTAGAATAATTGAAATGACTTACTTTGAAAGAATTATCAGTTTTTCAAAGTCAATATAAATGCTTTCGATGTAAACCACGTGAAAGGAACCTTGATGAGAACGCCAGTGATTGTCCGGCCTGTTTGGCAAGGGTGCGCCTTCATTTCACAGACGAGAGTGTATGACCCGAAGTTCCCCGAAGTTCATGCTCGCTTTTTTTTCCGTTCTATCTCATTGTAATAACCGGTGTGGCGTTAAATTTTGCGGTCGATTAGGATAGGTTAGCTACATTATAAATACTTTAAAACATTTTGGATGGTTGGTTACATTAGGTAACTATAGTTACATTAAAAATACTGTAAAATCATTTTATGGTTGCTTGGCAAATAACTTTTTAATATGTAGCTATCCAGGGCTAGGAAACCGTTTACATGATTTCACAGAATCTTTAATGTAGCTATCCTAACCAAATCAACCGTCTACAATGTTTTATAGTATTTATAATGTAGCTAACCTAACCTAATTGACCATTAGTTATCATGAGTTACAATGAACAAAAAAAAACCGAAGATGCACGATCGGGCGTTTGGCTCTCTCGTCTGTGAAAAGAAGGCTTCCCTTTGGCAAGCGTGTCCTATCGCAGAGAGACGTCTCCAGTTGGATCGTGTGTTGCGGGACGCAGAGTGCATCCCATCGCACACGATAGGCCCGCTGCTTGGGCTGTCTGGCGGGAGAGGGGGTCACCCCTCCCTCCCCCCTGGTCACGTGTTAGGAGCACGTGCAGAGACCAAACACGTAACTATCGCAGGCCCAGCTTTGTCTTTGCTGCCGGCACTGGTGCTCAAGGTCAACATCCAACAACTGGAAAAAAAATTGGTTGTCTGTAAAAACGGTTCACGGACGATAGTTTAACGTGACGTCATAACAAAACATTGATGAAATGATTGAATACTTTTATGAATAAAATTGAATCATTTTTATTGAATTATCACTATTTTGTATGGATACAAAGAAGGAGTGAAATGAAATCTACAATTTAATTGATAAATTTACTTTTATTTGAACTCATTAATTCAAATAGGTATGTTTCTTACTTTAACGAAGAGATTATTTTAACTATAACTTTTATACATGTTTGCTATTTAACGGAAAAGTAGGAAAAAAATAGGAGTGTTTCAAGTTTAATGTGTCTCGAAAAAGTCAAATCGATAGTTGTTCCAATCGAGTAGAAGAGAGATAGATGCGGCGCAAGCGTACAATGAGCGTAACGGGACACAGAACAACGGGACAATGTGCGTAATGGGACACTTTTTCGTGCGTGCAGCCGGCGTTCATTGATTTATTAGACGTTGTCACGTCAAAAGGCTAGCTTGGAAAGTAATGACGACACTGAACAATTTTTTTTGTGAATGCTACAGAAATAGTCATGTAAGATTACAGATGTTGGTAAAAATGAACATTTTCATGAAATCAACTGTATCAGCGAAAAATAATGTTCCCAGTGATAGCTACTGGATTCATATTATTACCAACGAATTAATGATTTCTGTTGTCACAGTACTTTCAATAGTTACAAGTTATTTTAGAACAGTTCCTTGAATAGTATTCCAGTATTAACTGCACGCATTATTAAGCATAATAATATAAAAATGTAGTGCAATTGTTGCATGTTCAATATTCCTTTCCATGATTGAAAAAAAATAATATGCATGAATGAAACATCAATTTATATCTAAATAATGCGGCAATTTTCGTAAGAAATACTCAGTATTATCTGGAAAAAAATATTTCAAATATACACTAATAACCACAGCCACATATTGTGCAAAGTTACAATATATATTTTTGTAGTATTACAAACCATTTCTTGGCGAATGGTTTCCAAAGGAATCCTTAAGGTAGATTTTGAAGAAGTACTACCTATTGTAGTCGTTCCTTTAGTGCGACTTCCGGAGAATTTCTATATAGTTTTTCGTTTTATGGTCAATAGACCCCAAAAACATCATCAACTGAAAAGTTTACATATATATATGTATATACACACACACTTGTAGATATATCTATTGTTACGAACATATGTGGGGAAACTGCGTCGTAAGGAATCGCCCAATAATGTTTCATTACAGTTTAGTTAATAACTAATATTTACATTAATTATAAACGATTGTACTTAAAAATGTCTGGTTTCCGATCACTTGCACTTAAAAAGGTTTATCCAAAATTCACTCAATGTCCGTCAAGTCTCAAAGTTCGCACTCCTCACTGGAGCTAGGCTCGACAGTGTTTCGCTCCTTACCTCACGCCTGTCCTCACACACACAGCCTCACGCCACTCAGTCGCACTCTCACGGTCCCGTCGCACCTCGTCGCGCCACTCTCCCCCTCATCGCTGACGTCACTTTTCCCTTCACTCGTGGAACTCTAAGAACTCTAGGAACTCTCGGATCTCCCGCGGAGGCCGGCGTCGTCTCTTTTATCCCCATGTCGTCCTTATCGAAGGAACGAGACCGCCCGTGACGTTTCGCGTCATCCCGGGCCGACCCGACACCCGAAAAGTCCAGAAAGGTGGCGTTTGTTCGCGCCTCTCCGCGCAGCGGCCTCGGGGAACCCGGAGAATTCCCAGGCCGTTTAAAGTGCAAGGTACAATAGTCCGAGTTGGGATGATGAGCGGGGAGCGGAGGGGGATGGTTAGCCAGACCATTCGAATTTATTGTAAAACCATAAATTAGCCTATTACCTACAACTTTTCGTCTAAATTTTTTATACGACCAACTATATCTGCAAGGGGTGGAAAATAACAAGATTTGAAGGGAATAAATAATAACTCGCTTAGTAATTACAATATTAAATCCGTTAAAATTGTTTGTAAACATTATTAATATTATATAAAACATTTCTGCTAAACAATTTTTGATACAACTAGCCATTTCTGCAAATAATAATAAATAAACCTTACTTGGCCAATTGTAATTCGTTCTAAGTTATTCAATGCTGGGTGAATTGAGTTAAAAACATTCACAATACTTTCGCTGCATGGAAAATGAGACAATGATTAAGATATAATTTTGTTATCATGGAGAACATAAATATGTTATCTACATTAAATTCTTAAAATGATACAGAATTATATAGAAGTTTCCAAAATATTTCCAGAAGCAACAGGTACTTATAAATCTACCTACGCCTGTAGACTGTGCCGAAAGGGTATTTTTTTTTTTTTTTTTTTAAATAAGGCAATATTTTTTTCTGGGAGGGACTTGCAAAATATGAGTTATTTTCTGGAATCAGGATGAACTTCACATAACTGTTAATAGATGAGTCGGTGTCTTTGGTACATTGGCTGCTGCCACATGTACCTAACCTTCCGGCAGGTTTGGATTTAATTAGGTAATTTTAATTCGGCAAGTTTATTTGCTTCTATACCTTCGGGCATGTAAAAATTACTTTTGAGGCAATGAGAACGCAGTTTAATTCTGTAATGGTTTGTATTTCAGCCTCTCTTGACTTGACAACAAACATATTTCCGGTTTCTAACAATAACACAAGAGTAAATTGTAAAATGTTTTTCCAATTTTTGCAAGGTAATTCCTTGGAAACCCATTTGGCAACGATATCACTTGTAAAACTGCGAGGCAGAGCTTTGTAAATGTGTCAATAGTACAAAACCTTGCCTTGCCATTTTGAAAGTGATATCGTTGACAACTGAGTTTCCAAGGATTATACTTGTAAAATTACCAATTATTTACAGTTTATGCAGCGTTTATTGTAAAAATGATCAATTACTGTGTTGCGCATTTCTGTAAAAAAATCACCTATGACCTGTGTATGTAGTAACAAAATTATACCTATTCCATGCATTTCCATGTTATCTTTTGCTTATTTATAATCTAATAATAAAAGGCAACAGTTTTGTGGACATTGTTTAAAATTTTAAACTTACGAAAATGATTCAGTTTTAATAAAGATCGTAGGAATTCACAGCAATCGTCTGTAGATGCTTGGCTTCTGAGTTGTAGCAGCGTAGAAGGGAAACGTTTTCATTGACGTTTTGGTAAACTTTGCATTCGCCATCATCAGGGTAGCGGTAACATATTGAGGTTCCTGGAAGTTGTCATATCTAGTGTTTCCTGATTCTCCCACTGCTACAACTCCATTATTTAGTTTTCTCAAAGAGGTTTGTTAGTAACTACCAGCAAAATTCTGTAGTAATAGCCCAATAAACCAATTACTGTACCTGAGCTACAAACATTATTTCATTACCAAAGGATGAATAGGTCAAATTCATTTACTTTAGTCAAAAATTGATTAAGTTAACAAAAATAATCCTTTTCAAGGAACAGGATTGTTAATTTACCCCCTCCAACAGCACCCCCCACCCCGACCCAGAAGGTAAAATTAACTATTTTTTATAATTTATACAACACAATGCTATAGTTATTTTTGGATTCCTATATGAAATACTTTTTTTCGAGATAATACTGTGTATTTCGTACAAAAATTGGCGCATAATTTAATATTTTATTTGGTGTTTCATTCAAGCAATACTCTTTTAATCCTTGGAAATGATAGTTGAATATTCAACAATGTGACCATATTTTGTTTCGTCGGACATATTTATATGCTCAGTTAATACTGGAAAACTATTTAGGGAACGATTTCAAATTTACAAACAATTTTAATTATTAGAGGTATTGGGACAAAACACGGGATAAATACCCAAATAAGAATCCGAACCCAGCATTACCTACTACCAGCAATATTTTGTAGTGATTCAATTGTTTATATGTAAATGTTAAAATGTAAAAATTTTACATTAATATTTCCTTTCCATTTACAAAAATAAATAACAGTGCAGGAAGATGATTAATCGGGTTTACTTTTGATGATTATGCAGGCTACCCGTATGTTAAAATATAAGAGAATAGAAAGAAAATGTTTTTTTTTTATTTATTAATTTTGTGGTTCTACACTGTGTCTGTGATAAACGTTTAAGAGACTTTAAAATCACCCATTTATTTCAACTTTTGGATAGGCTTCACGATCGTCTACGAACTTACGGCTTGGAACATTGAGCTACATTGTATTTTTTTTTTTTGTAAATGGAACAGGAATATTAATGTAAAGTTACAGATATTTGTACATTTTTACATTTACATCCAAACATCTGCATCACTACAAAATAGCGGTTACAGTTATACTGGGTTTGGATTCCTACCCGGACCTTTTTTTTTTGTGTTGGCCCAGTACCAAGAGTTAAGTTATTTGTAAACGTTCCCTGAATAGATTTCCAGTTTGAACCGCGCACATAATAAGCAGGCTACAACAAAAAAAAGTAAAATGGTTTAATATTAGATTTTTTTCCATGGTATAAAAATAATATGCTTGAATTAAAAATCATTAAAAATATAAACAATTAGGCATTAATATTCGTAAAAATGCTCAGTTATAAATAGAAAAAAATATATTTTAGTAGCAATGTGTTGTAAAAATTTACCAATTCTTACATGAGGATCACGAACTATTTATTGGCAACTGGTTTCTGAAGGAATCGTTTGTAAAAGTACAGAAAAAATTTTTCTGTGTAAGTGTAGAAATTTTGTGATGTAAGTAGTTGAAGGTACGTTCCAACTTGCCGCCGTCATATAAATCTACACCCGAAACATTTCTGAACTGCTACTTCGCCACGCCTGATGACTGTCAACTGGGTTAATGGTCGCTTCCATAGAACAGAGTCCTTTTAATTTTAAAACGGTTTTCATTAAGCAAAAACTATAAACTTTCGCTCACTGTTTTGTGTGTTCCGCAAGCACAGCACAGACCATTATATAGTCGAAAAAACTAATTGGCTTAACGCTGAATCAATGTAGTGTTTCATGTATAGCCACCCTCCAGCTCTGAATTCCACCCCGGGAAAAAACCTTTCAGGGTCAATCACAAAAGCGGTAATAATATTAAAGTTAAAATAATACTTCTGTTTTCCACCTATCGCAACCCGACGTTGACCAAGATTAACAAAGACGAATGGGATTTTTTTTTTCAAAATCGGATAAAGACCGTAATTGTGTTCTTAATTTGAACGTCAAGTGTGAAATATTTCATCAATAGTTGCCTAAATTCTGTTTCAATGGGTACAAAGGGTGGTGATGGAAGAAAGGAGGCGTGCGGGGAGTGGGAGATAAGAAGTGTTACAATATATCATGTACATATTCAATTAACTTTTTGTTGAAATCATATTCAGATAGAAGTGTTTTTTCCCTTCATTTTTAACTTCAAATGTGCAAAATTTCATATACTGGAGGAGGGCAAAAATACTGTTTTAAGAGTTATGCAAGGAAAATAGGAGTTATGCATGTTTGTTTGTTTGTACCGTATGCGTTCCTTAACCATTCGTTCAATTGCGATATTTATGTAGTAGGTACCTATACATATATATATATATATATATATATATATAAACTGCAAAAATATGTTGTACTTTTACAACGAAAGTCCTAAGAAACCCAGCTGCCAACGGTATCACTTGTAAAACTCCAAGGCAGAGCTTTGAACCATTCATAATATTACCATGTTGTGTCTTACTGTTTTACAAGTAATATTGTTGCATCTGGGTTTCAAGGATTTTCTTGTAAAAATTACTGATTTTTAAAAGTGATATATGTACATATTACGTATGCCTACACAAAATTCACGTAAGCTATTATTTTTCGTAATATATGTCCAATTAAACTATCACCTCCATCGCTAATAGTTTGAAAATAACTTGCCATTTTTTATTTTTTTTATTGTGTCACTTGGAAGAGATCCGCAAATAAATATTAAATTTGTCAAAGGGCTTAGAAAAAGGAATGTCGGTTAAGTCCAGGAGCTTCTGAAATCTGGTGTTTCGTAATAACCATTGCGAAGAGATTGCGAGTATAAGTAAGGATTAGCAAAGTATAAATTTATGAATGATCTGGACGTTAAAAAAAATCTGTGTTTTTTTTTTCGTTCTTTTAGTTAATTTTTCTTTGTTTTTCTTTGTTTGTTGACCATATTCCTGTTATGGAATATTATGTGGTGTATATATCCTGTTGACAACAGCAATTTTTGCTTAATTAATTTGTGTTTTTTGTCTTTTGGTTTTTTGTAGTTTTCTTCTACAGGCATACATGTGCTTAGCAATGATGTATGTCCAAAATCTTACATCAAGTCATGCACTCCCATTGCACAAATCTTTCAGAGATAATTTTTTTCTCTTAGTGGATAGCAAAATTTTTGTTCGAGGTTCGCTTAGTTAATAACGTTTCCCAGTGACCTCACAACATGAAGGCTTGAATGTGCGGACAAGACGTTGAACTCTGATGGCGGGCGCCGGCTGCTGTGAGTTGTGCGTGTGTGGAAGCCCTCTGCGTCTTGGCGCGCCCATGTTGTGCTCGGGGGGGGGGGGGGGATAGCTGTGGAGAACCTCGTTTCCCCCCCTCCCTTCTCTTTTCCCCCCACCAATACGGGTTTCTCCAGCCCCTCTCCTCCTGGGCGGGCGGGCTCCATCTCTGTCTGGAGCTGTCTTCTCGCTTCTCTTCCCTGCTGATGAAAGGGTACAGTCGGGAAGGAATCTCAGGAGACTGCCTTCTCCTGAGCGAGGGGTCGCCAAACTTGCTCGACTGGAAGCAAAAAAAAAAAAATTAAATAGAAATAGTCTTTAATTATTTTACAAACAAATTTTCTTCAGAAAGAATCAGATGAGTTACAATATTTAAAGTAAATAAAAAAATTATTATCTGTACCTTAATGAATGCACAGATATGTAAATTTTTATTATACTATTTTATCTCAATTATTGTGAGAGCTCCAAAAATACATACGCTGTCAGTTATGAGATTAAATTTCATCCCTATTAAGTTATATTTTTTTTTTTTACAATTTTTCCAATTTGTCAAACTGTTAATGCGTTTCGCAAGTTACTTTCCTAACGATGTTTACTATCTCAACCTGGCATTCAATCTAACATTGCTTTAGTGAACAATTTAGCTTTCGCCACACTATTTACTGTAATAAACTTAACTGTCTTGTCTGACTACGAAGAAATCTGTTTTTCTTTATTTGTTGCAGTACAAAACGAAAAATTAAGTACCCACTACATAGGGCCTACTTTTATTTCAAAATGAAATTCCAAAATTAATCTTAATTAATGTATCCGATTCCAGATTTCCAAAAATAGAATGCCATACCGTCCCGTAAATTTAAATTTGTGTAGGCATACCTATAGGTATTAAGCCCAGATTTTTTCTCAAAGAAAAATTTTAGAGTTTCAACTCATTTTATTAGATGTAGGTATTGAATATGCAGAATTTTGTGCGCCCTCTTATCACATTAGGTATTTACATAAGTTTTTACATTTTGTAAATATATGCGTGGGCATAAATTCACTCTTAGCTGCAGTATACTCCTATCTAAACTGAAACACTTATTTTTATTAAATTATTAAACCTAATCTATAAAATATTGTTCTGAGCTACGTTGCATTCAAAAGAATTATTTTTACGTACAAGCGAGAATAAATTAGGCTATTAAGCTGTCTGTATACAGACATAAACTATGCCTAGTTTATTTATCAGTTGTCAGATGCTAAAACATTATTTTTCTCAGATTCTTCTTTAAAAATTTTTCGTAACCTTCCACTATTCCAGAATTAATTAGTGCCCGGGACTTCAATGTTTTTTTGATGACGTAATGCTGTGATACTGTCATGGATAATAATTTCACTTTATTGTTAAATAAACGCGACTTCAATATTCAGAAATATTCGGGGGAAACAAAAAACTTGTAATAAAATTATTTCAAAAACATGATAAAAAAACATTACTGTACATTATTGTATTTACTCAATATATCTAGAGTTAACAGATATTCAAAGTTACCAGTTTTGTAAAAACATTTTGACAATGTAATTAGCGACAAATGGACATTTTGTAATGAGCTTTAACAGAAATTATCCTTATAAAATTTACCACACGAATTATTCTTAACGTTTTAAGTAGATATTTAACTCAAGGTAGGTAAATGTACATTAACGTGACATATGTTACACTTGTTTTAATTTTATTTGAAACAATATCGCGCGATAGTTAAATTTATTTCAACACATAGTTTTATCTTATCAGTTTTCATTGCTGGCAAACTGGAGCTACGCAATGGACACTCCTCCTATTTCTGCACGCATAAGACGAGAAATATTAAATCACTAAAAATTTGTTTTTACTTACATAGCTGTACACGTTTATTTATTTTTTTTTTTTTTACTCACTAGTGATTTGTACTGATACGTTAGTTTCTGGCAAAGTGAAATGAAAATTGTATCCTGGCTAAGCTTCTAGACACGGGTTGCGGGTTGCAGGTACAGTGCTGGAGTATTTGGTCGTACTGGTGCGTCTCCTTGCAGTTGTCGACACAGAGTCTCAGTTTCCGAGTCCCGCAGTGTACCACCGGCCGCGGCACTCTTGCCGCCGCCTGTACCATCGCCCGCAGCTTGAGCAGAGCCATAGTCCCAGCCCCGGCCGTCCAGATAGCAGCACAGTAGACTACATTGTGCTCTCGGCTGGGATGAGATTGCTCCGTATCTGGGGCACCGAACTGCGTCAATTCTTACAACATGGCTTCCATAACACATAAATACCGGCACACGTAGAAATGTGAATGAGCGAGCTGAGAGGCACTACAAGTTAGAAGTCTTACATTTTTTTTATCAGCTTACCTCCAGAATTTGGAATGTTGCGATGAAAATACCAGAAGACTGAGACTGGAGAAGCTCTCAAGATTAAGCTTTTGAAGGATTTGTTCGCTTTGAAAGAAACACTTTAACCTGTATACTAATCCTGAAACCGTGATATACAGATATTATATGAAGTTAAGAGGATAGCTCAAGAGTAATAGGCTTAACCAAAATCTACGTAGTTGCGTAACATACCTTTAGGTATTCACTCCCAGAGTTGACGCTTTATGAAGGTTTAGTGTGCAGAACATTTATAAGCTTACAAATAAACTCAACGTCTGAAAAATATCATTCACCCAATGCATTTTCTTCCCAGAATTATATGTTTGATTATTTTGTGTACAATAATGTAAAAAATAATCACGGGTGATCGTTAAATTATAATTTTAAGTTAGAACTTTCTAACAGTTTGCTTTAGACAATTATATTTAAATCGATTCTCTCACAACTTTTTCTCAATGTGAACTTCTTGTTAGGCTCTTTAGATTAAGGTACAATTTCTCAAATAATTAGTTATATGTTTTAAGTTTTGAACGTGAATGCTTTTGCTTTAAGTGTCAAATTACAACCAAACATGTAAACAATAACTTTATCAGTTCAAAAAAATTACTTAGAGTGTTTTTAAAATAATCCAAATAACTGTAATATTTCACAATTTAAGTTTTATTACCAATTTTTGATAAAGCGAAGAGTTTTTTATTTAGTCTGGTACAGAAATTTAATAAAGAACAAAACATTAATCTCAATAAAAATTCACCTATTGTAACTTAATCTGGCAAAATTAAGTATCATCTGACTTACTTATTTTAAATTTGACTATATTTGCCTGTGTTCATTGAAAAATCAGCATTTTCTGAGCCTTATCATTATATGATATTTATGCCAATTGTATTTTTCAAATTTTTAAAGAATTTTTGTTACTAAAGACTAAGAGATAAAAAACCTGATGGTCACGAATGATGATAATTTTGGAAGAAATGTATAATAAGTGGCTAAGCTACCTTTAGTTATTTATCTCACTTTGGTTTCTTCCTGGTATACTAATACTACGTTAACTCAAAGCAACAATGAGCATTTCTTACAAAAGTTATTACTCAGTAACTGAAGTAGACTTTATATTATCGTTTACGATAAAACTGATGTTTCTGACACACAAATCCACAAAATATATTGAATAATAATCTATAAATTTATGCCTTTTTTCAGTTTTAAAGACTAGGTAATACCTAAGACTTCTTATTGCGTGTATTTAATTTTCTAAGATAATAGCCTAATAGTAATTTTTTGAGTGACCAAAATATAATTTTTATTTAAATACTTTAACACTGTATTATTTTCCTTGGATTGAAATATCCCATTATTAATTTAAACATTATATATATACCTACTTTTATACATTCGAACATTTATTTCAATAGGTAATAGTACTTAAATTAGTTGAAATTAAAATAAACTTTAAACTTATTTTGGACGTCATTGGGTGGCCAGAATATGGAGTAAGTTATTAGATCCCCACATAACTTAGAAAGTCATAACATAAAACAGTCATAACTTAGGATTCTTGAAAAAAACACATAACTTAGAACTGTCCTAAGTTAGAAAGATCATAACTTAAAAACACACAACAAAGAACTGCCATAACTTAGAAACACACAACATAGAACTGCCATAACTTAGAAACACGTAATTTAAAAACAGTTTAGAACAATCATAACTTATAAAGTCATAACTTATAACTATCATAACTTAGAACTGTCATAACTTAATAACTTAAAAATTAGTATCTTAGAAACACACAACTTAAAACTGTCATAACTTATAAACACTTAACTTACAAAAACATAAAACAGAAACACAACATAGAACTGTCATAACTTACAGCCATCACAACTTACACAACGTGGAACTGTAATAACTTAGAAAGTCATAACCTGGAACTATCAAAAGGAAAACACACAACTTAGAACTGTCATATCTTAGAAACACGTGATTTAAAACATGCAACGCCGAAACACGGAACATAGAAACGACATAGATGAGGAAAAAACTTAGAACTATCACAACTTAAACGTCATAACTTAATAACTACGAAAATTCTACCTTTTTTTTTGTTTCTAAGCTATGTGTTTCTAAGTTATGACAGCACTCCAGTCATTAGCGCCTAGAGCAGAC
The DNA here is from genome assembly GCF_032445375.1 of Bacillus rossius redtenbacheri. Classification (NCBI taxonomy): domain Eukaryota; kingdom Metazoa; phylum Arthropoda; class Insecta; order Phasmatodea; family Bacillidae; genus Bacillus; species Bacillus rossius. Next base: position 10,016,250 of record NC_086336.1, on the reverse strand, counting down.
ACAGAAATAAACTTCAAAATACTTTTTTTTTTTTACTTCAAGGTAAGCAATATTTAATCAACATACGTTTCAGTGTTATAAAATGTAGGTTTACACATTATTTTTATATAGGCCTACAGCTTAAATCGCGATTTTGTGACTATTTGGGCAACTGTTGTCCGACATCCCGAGTTGGCTATTTAATTTTTTGGTCATTACTTTGAATTAAAATATTTTCTTGTAGGTATGTATAGATATTCCAATATATACCTTGTATTAGTTGTTAAGTTACAGGTTTTCACAAGATAGTTACCAAAAGTTATTTTTAAGCAGGAAAAAAAAGGACACTAAAGTAACACATGGTTGTGAAAACTTGCGTCACATTTTGCAAATATTAAACTTTTGTAAACTCATGTTGAAAATATTATAACAATCATAAAGCGAAATAAAGCTCTCGTAAAAATGTAAACAAAAAATCACTCAAAAAACTATAAAGACGAGAAATTAAATACAATACTTGGCGTGTTAAGACCTAGCCTTAATTATAAGTTGTGCGTGTTTAATGTCATTGGTCACAGAGCAATGACACTGTAATTTTTTTTTTTATGTTTAAACATCTTAGCGCTCAGTAAAGGCTTTTGGTAGGAGTGATTTTGTGAGAATGGAACGGAAATGCGGGACAAAAGTTCTGTGCCTACGTAGAAGTCTCATAAACCACGAAAAGATGACGGACGTTCGTGTAGCAACTTAAGCACGTAAATCGTCACTTTGGTAAATATAAGGGTAGGCCTACATACCAAACGTTTTTGTGTGCCAAATGAAACTTTATTATAGAGAAATTTCCGTGGAATAAATGTGGTAAACAAAAAGTCACACCAAGTAAAAGTTTAAAATGACATAAAAATATAACGGGCTTTACAATGATTTTAATACACTCTACTTTATGTTTACCAACGATCTTGGCTAATATAGGAATGGGGCTACTGGCGCAGTGTCAAAAGTGTCTAGCGTGAAATGGGTCAAAAATGACCGCTGCGTCATCACGGTGGCCATCTAGGATGACCTTGACCTTCAAAATTACTTCAAAATGAATCAAATTTCCTAGAAATTTCCCTACTTCGAGGGAAAAAATCCATTTCTTTAAGGGAAAATTTCCCGTCTTCCACAAAAAAAAAGGCAGATATTACGTCAGTCAGTATGACTTCATGACAGCCATCTTCTTTATACCTGCTGGAGGCCGCCATCTTGAATCCGACGTAATGTTTTATTTTGCTAGAGTGCGCTACCGACATATTAGTTCAAATTTTGATCACTAGAGTGCAGGAATAATTTATTAACAGACAGTCAATTATCACATTTAGACTACCAACATTTTGACATTTGGGCGCCATCTTAAAACTCAGTAATAATTAGGCTAGAAACTGAAAATCTTCCAACAATCATTAAAAAATCACTTGATAAATTGATGATTAGTTCGATTTATTTCTTTCCTTGGTTCGATACTTGATTGTTCAAATAAATATAATTTTATCTAAATTACCAAAAATTCCAGGTTCGAGAAAAAAAAACATTACAAATAAAAATTCATTACTGATATTCTCCAAGTACAAAAAACAAAGAACTAACATTTCTCAATGTCTACAGTCTTCTTAGAAGGCGAAAGGAGTCCTTTGCATTCCTTTACATGTGTTTTTAGCGCTTTTTCACATGTAAGTCGATTAACCAGCTACGTCCATCGGTGACCATGCACATCAGTCGGTTGGCCAGACACTCACGGTCAGTCGGTTGGAAATGCTATCACGTTCATATAGTGGATATATATATGCCAAGTCGGTGGCCAGACACGTCCATTCAGTGGCCAGGAAAGCATGTTTAGTAGGTGGCAAGACGCATCCAGTTGGTAGACAGACGCATCCAGTAGGTGGTCAAACGCACGCAGTCAGTAGCCAAGAGGTTTTCTATCGTCGATACTCGGCGAACATTTTAAACAGTTCATGTACAATTGCATGCGCAAAGGCCAAGCGTCTAATATCCACAAGGCCAGCTCATGCACAATGTTAGGTGTATAGGCCAAATGTCTCCGAACCAAGAAGTGCTATTCATCGATTCGTGAACAAAATTTTAAACAGGTCATGTTCAGTGTCAGGCGTATAGGCGAGATATCTCTGAACCACGAGGCAATCATGTCTTTAGTGCAGATTCAAGTATCTATGCTCATTCGTCGTCAGAAAGGAAGCACATAGTGAAAAGAAGCACATTCGTCACAAAGAAAGCACATAAAAAGGAAAGCACATTTTACAATAGAAAAGATCACACAATACATACACACTGGACACAGAATGAACTCGCAACGAAGACTCAATAAACATGCAATGGACACACAGCACACACTGGACACAAAGTACACACACAGAACACGCAATGGACACACAATGGACACACAGTACAAGCACAGGTAAAATGGATATATATGAAGATATATATCACGCTCGGCATTGTTTTAAAGACTTCTACGTTAAACGTGGTTTCTGAGTTTCGTATTATAAGCTTATTTGCAAATTTATAGCACATGAATTAGCTCTTTACCGAGGTTACCTACATGTTTACATATATATCACTGGTGAGTACAGAAAGACTCACTCCCATTTTTCAGTAAATAAGCAGAAATAGTCATGTATCTAATATTACAGTTAGTTGTAAATTTTTACATCAACATGAAAAAAAAAAAAATTGTTTCACTACAAAATAGTGTTCGCAGTAATACTGGATTCGGATTCTCACCTGGGCATTTATGCTATTGTGTTATCACAGTTCCTCTAATAGTTGAATTTATATGCAAAACGTTCCCTGAATAGCTTACCAGTATTAAATGCGAACATTAATAAGCATGATACAACAAAATAAATTCCAAATTATGACATTTTTATTATCATACCCAATTTTTAAAAGTTAACTTATACTTGATTTAAAAACCAAAACCGCAACAAAAAAAAGACTCAGTATTATCTTTAAAAACGTATTTCATATATTTAAAAAATGTTAATGTTACAACTTTTTTTCTGGTTTTCAGAGGAATCGTTTAGTACTGAAATATTTTCCCCCTGTGTTAGACAAGCCTACAGTCGCAGAGGCATCTGCAGAAGGAATATCCAGCATGTGGGTATGCCGCGCAGGAGTTTATTTTTTTACGAGTCTCCCTCCATTTGTCGGCGCGCAATTCGCACCAATTGAAGGCCACGGAGGCGTCGCCAGCGACGCGCACGACGGCGGCGGTCAGTGTCCGGGGTCTCCGGGGTGGAGGCCGCGAGTCGCCGGAGGTCTGTCGCCCGCGACTCCTCGCGATTTCTCTGCCGCGATATGGCCTCGACTACCACGACTGCCGCGACTGCTCGACATGGCCGTGACTGCTCGACATGGCTGCGACTGCCGCGACTACCGCGACTGCCGCGATATGGCCGCGATTGCCGCGACATGTGCGCTACGACTCCTCTGCGCCGACGTCTGCTTCCAGAGCGTGTGTCGCGGGACGTGTCTCAGGTTGGATGGCTCTCAGAAGTAATCACTCTGCCCTGTTGAGATATCGACCTCCGATAAAATTAAGGTGAAAAACTTTCGAACTGAATCTTATTTGTAGAGACATGCAAAATTCGCGGGTTCATTGACCTCTAGGATATACTCCACAGTCCTTTAAATACTCGCGGAAATGACATCTGTTCATTGGCTACTGACGCGTGAGACGTCTCAACTAGGCTGTCCGTAATTCGGCACTTTCTTGGTTTAGTGTTTCCCATTGGCTCACAGTTCCCCGGATAAAATGTGGGCCAATCGCAGAAGCGGTACGAAGGTATAATTGTTTTGATACTAGCCTATCGCGAAATGAATCCGCGAATTTTGCATGTCTCTACTTATTCGCTATTGGGGCTACAATTTTCTAGCGTTAAGAAAATTCCGATCGCACGAGGGGAATAGTTGGGTACGTGGTGGGGGAACCGGTTGAGGAGGAGAGTGCGTCAGCGGCGACGGCACTCCAACGCATGCCCTAGCGGTCGAATGGGATGATGGCGTGGTTGTGGATGGGGGGGGGGGGGTGGTTGGTACGTAGCGCAGCATGATCTATGCTAGTTGTAACGGCTGAAAGAGAAGACTGCAGAGGAGAAGCATAAATGACGTAGCATTGGTGCTAATGAATTCTCGTAACGCTGCTTGCGTTTTTATTTAAGATCATACCAGCATCCTTACTATTTGCAAATAGTATCTCTTGTTCAAAAAACATATTTTAATGATTTTTTTTCTTTTGAGTTCGTCCCCGCATCCTTACTTTTCTCAAATATTATCTCTATTTCATTAAACACAAACTTCTAACTTAATTAATTAAGAAGTTTCATTTCTGTCACGCGTGAACTTCACGCACACAGTTATTTAAATTGGGGCTACGAAAGCAAAGATCATCTATATTTATTAGAATTGTCCAGGGTAATAGATACTATACTCCTATATATTATACTTTGCTATGCCTTTCGGATATCTTCCGCTGGGGAATTGAGAGTATTCGCTCTTTCAGATTATTTCACCATAACCTACATCTGAAAAACAGTACGTGATTGCTATAAAATTTTACATCGATCTTGAACCTCTTAAATACCTATCATTTTTTAAATCAATCAATAAATTTAATTCCTTATCAAAAATAATTTGAAGTCTCTACAAGATATTTTTTATTACCAGATACTAGATTTTTATTAGATACTACTGTGGCACTTTTGCTATCGTTATTTTTAATACAGCTATTTAAACGAATATAGGGCCTATCTCAAATAATCAAGTAAGGGCTATGTAAGATTCTAATGTACAAACTTCACATTTAATTTCTACGTTTTAGTCTAATTATAATATCATTATTAAATACTTAACTTCTCATATAAAGTTACTTATACGTCTCTTACCAAAAAAGGCCAACGATCTATATTTTAATTTTTTTGTTAATTATGTTTTCTTAGAGGTAAATATTAAACTTTGAACAAAACTAATTAAAGCGCATTTTAGTTCCCATTAGGCCTACAGTATTTTATATTCATAGAGGAGAGCGTTTGTCTGTCTATAGCTCGCGTAGCGTGGAGACAGCAAGGCCTTTTCCGTTACATTTGGCAGGTGGATCGTCCTGGGGTGGTCCGTTTGTATCTCCAGGGATGTTATCGATATTCGTTTTAATTATTTTTAAATATTTTTAAGCTTATTTTGATTACGATTTCCATATAATGACATGCTTTTTTTCTCGATAAAACACAGACGTATTTCTTACGAAAATCGGCGCATAATTTTATTTTTAATTAGATGTTTCAGTCAAGAGTACCTCATTTTTTTTAAAATAAAGGTAAAGATATTTGAATATTCAACAATTTGATTTGATTTTATTGTATAGTGCTTATTACGTGCCCATTTTAATACTGGAAACATATTCAGGGAAACACTGTAACTGTTGGAGGTACTAGGACAACACAAGGCATAAATGCTCGGGTATTATTACTCAGTATTCATGCGATCACTATTTTGTGGCACTACAGTGGTTTACGTGTAAATGTACAAATATCTGTAATTTTACATGAATATTTCCGTATCATATACAATGACGGTGCAAGAAGCTCATGATTGTTTACGAACACCGACAACCGTGAGCGTGAATCGCGACGGGTGAAGGGGGTACGCGTCCGCTCTGGCAGACAGACTCACATCTCCCAGGGTCTTTCTTGCGCCTGCGAAATCTTAACTATGACCGGGAATGATGGTCGTAATTCCGCCTTTCTCCAGGGAATCCTATTTGTATTATACACTCTAAAAAAGGTTTTTTTTTGACGTGACAACGTCTAATAAATCGATGAACGCCGGCTGCACGCACGAAAAAGTGTTCCGTTACGCACATTGTACCGTTACGCTGTGTCCCGTTACGCTCATTGTACGCTTGCGCTGCATCTATCTCTCCTCCACTCGATTGGCCTATGCGTCCTGGTGATTCATATAATTGATGATAGATATTTAATTACAGTTTATTTATATGAAAACTTGTTCATAATTATAATTAAACGTTATAGCTAATCGCCAGTTTTTAAAATTAATTACAAGTCATCTACACGTGAACTGATTCAATTTTATTCATAAAAGTATGCACTTATTTCATCAATGTTTTATTATGACGTTGTCACGTTAAACTATGCCTAGTCCGTAAACCGACTTTACAGACAACCAATTTTTTTTTTTTACTTTTACAAGGAAATGTCAACGATATCACTTGTAAAATTGCACGGCAAAGCGTCGTACCATTTGAAATACTACAAAGCTCCCGAGTATCATATTTATAGGTATCATACACTGTAAAAAAAGTTTTGCACTTTTACAAGAAAATGTCAACGATATCACTTGTAAAACTGCAAGGCGGAGCTTTGTAGTATTGCAAATGGTACGAACCTTTTCCTTGCAATTTTACAAGTGATATCGTTGCAATCGAGTTTCCATTGGCTATCCTTGTAAAAGTAAAAAAAAAAAAAAATTCTTATAGATTTTCCAGTCTTTCTGTGATCATCTTTGTCAAGTATTGGTCAAATAAATGCGAATATTAAGGTCTTTTAAAACTTACGAATACAAGAGGGTGTATTTGGTTTAATTTATTCCTTTTATTTTATTTATAACGAGTGTTTCTGGTTAATTAGTTAATTTAATTTTTTTTTTCGTTCAATGTGCAGTGACGTAGACTACAATTGAGGAGGGGCATTGGTGTACTCAATATGAAGAGCCTGTATAATGAGCAGTGCAAGACAGTTTTGTTTGTAGAATGCTGTAGTGAAGCCGGGGCACATCAGTTAGTACCTACACAATAAATTATATCAAAGCAAACGCTTGTGTAAATATTCTCGTGACCTGTAGAAAATTAAATAGATTTGATTAAATTGTTTTCAAATAAATAAGCTTAACCCTGAAGTCATTGCCTTTACAATACCTCATGTGTCTGTTAAGGGTTATTAAATAGGCATTTTATAAGTCATCTTTAAACACAAGTGTAATTTTACGACCTAAGAACATATGTAAAAATCAAATATTTCCTAAATGAAATTAGCACATATTAACATAAAATAAACTTAAACTTTTTTTGTGAAAAGGTAAAATTACCAATGCCGTGAACCACCAACACAGCCACGTCACTTGTAAATTGATCCGTAAAAAAAGCTTTAACTAAATAACCATAAATTAAATGGAGTAGGTACACTAATCAACCTTTTTGTGTTACGTTTGGTGTTGGTAGATACATAAAATTTTTTTTTTCTCACATATTAAGACGTTGAAATACGATGACAGTATGACGATACTGTAGAGAAAAAGGTAACAATTTTTGAAGTAGGTACCTATATCTTGAAGAACTGTTAAACGAAAATTCGAAGGATCATTGGAAATCGTTTTTTTGCTACTACATTGTTCCTAAAATTTTATGCGTTGTAATAACTAAGGCGAAGAGAAATGTCATTTGTGATCAAAATAAGTAAAAAAGTGCAAAGCATATATTTTATGGACGTTTTAGATATTAAAAAATTAGCCAAGTACAAATTTTTGGTAGTTTATAACTACCCACATTCTCCAGTAATTTCACAAAATAGTTACTAATTGGTTATCCTGCTTACTTGTAAATAAAGAAACAAACTTTGATATTGTTATTATTTATAATGATTTTTTGGTTTTAATTGTGTTAATTAATACAATTTTATTCTTTCGAATGATTGCAATCATTAAGCATTTATCCAGTGAGTTAAACAAGAGACCCAAAACAATCATTAATGCATTTTGGCCATTTTTTACTACACTGTTAAAAATTACAGTAAATTAAGGGACATTTTAACTAAGAAACCAGCTTAAATAAACGAAGAGATTTCCGAAATTTATGATGGTTGGAATTTCATATAAACTATGCCGTATTTCGACTTCCGAGTATTGGCTATCGGTATAAACAGAGTAAACACACTCGTGGAAGAAATAATTATGATTTTTTTGCAGTAATCGTTACCAGTTTTTAAATGTTTTTGCTTGTATGCCAAGATTATTCTTTTGCGTTCGTTTTTAAAGTAAGTGAGCAAAGTACCCACACATTTATGAATAGGTAAGTATAATGAATCATTTATGACGATCATTGGATAATTTGTAACCAGCGTTCTTCGTAAATTAAATGTGTATTTTTTTTACAGTGTAGCTGTTTCACCCGTGCTTCGCTATGGTAGTGTACATACAGAACACAAATTAAAATAAAACTTATTTGTACTTAAAGAAAACAAATTTTGAAGAAAAAAATTGTTAGAAATAAGATAACTAGAGAAAATATAAATCAAAACCGCCATATTGAAATCATTAAATTTGAAAAGCCTTCTAATTTGCATTCATTTAATCAATGCTGTGTCGATATTTGGACAAAGATGATTCTAAAAAACTTGACATAGCCTAGATCTAAAAGTGAATAAAACGTCAACAATGTAGGCTAATAACCGTTGCCCGGAGACAAAGTAAGACTCAGCAACAATATTGCAGGAATACGCTGTCGAAAATTAATTAAAATAATTAACAAAATAAGGAAAACTAAATTTTGTTTTGAAAAATCTGTTGAACCCGCCCCGGAGCATCAATGTGCACAACTACAAGGTTCTAGGACTTAGGCTACTATCTCCGCGCATCGCTAGCTATAGACAGAAAATCTCTATTTTATTAATATAAATTGACATTTGTCCGTTCTACATAAAATAATATGTAAATTATGATTCATGCACAGGGTTTTTAACATCTTAGTTTGGTCGTTTAGTTAAGTAACTATAGCGTACACGACACTTTTTAGTGTTTCGAATTATAACTTCAAAACTACACGAGCAGGGTCATATGAAACTTCATTTTTTTTCTTCACAGAATAAATTTCTCTCGGAGAGTCTAAGATCGTTTTTTTTTAAAGTAAAACTAGCTAACGTAATGAATAACTTCATTTAAACCCAAGAATTAAAACAAAATCTGCGGCAAACAACAAACCTTAAAAAAAAGGTACAGATAAATAACGTACTGAATTAAGTACAATAATACTTCTAACCATGTAGGTACCTATAGGTTCCTCGAGTGACACAGTTTTAAAATAAAATTTTATTTTATTTGAACTTGGAGGAAAATAATTATTTAAACGTGTACCTACCTACACACAACAGTAAATGCGCCTTTGATTAAAATAATCACAAGTCAATACACGGCGAGATTTTGTAAACGGCGTTGATTTTGAGAGTAGACGAGAAAATATTCATCATGATCCAGGCTTATATGTCTTTTATAATATTACAATATTTATGTATCAAATTTAATAAATATAACTAAGAAATATATAAATGCAAAATAAAATATAGTTAAAAAAAAGTTGAAACCACAAGAAAAAGTATTTTGAATCCTCAAACAGGTAAATGATTTTATGATTATGTTATACACATTTATTTAAAAAAAATAACCGGAATAAATATTTACAAAAAAAAACTGATGACACAATATTTTTAACCTTTATTTTAACCAATGGATACGGTAATTTTGACCTAATATCTAACTTACTTGTCAATTTGCAAACAAATATTGTATAGTATTATAAAGATAACTTCAAAGAAGCTCTTTGATACAACAAAACAAATAACTGTTTAAAATATTTTTATATGAATATGCACCCCAACAAAATAAAATTTCCTTCTGAGCACAACAAGATTAATTTACTTCAAATTGTTAGAATATCCTGAATTTAAAAACGTTACTAAACAAATAAATGTTTTGTTACAAAATATAAGTTTTTCTAATATACCAAACATTAAAAAAAATTGCATTAGCTGCGTTTATTTGATAGGGATCGCAACGTACCGGATAATGAATTTTTTTACCATAGTTTTATATTCATACGATTGTAAACTTTTTTGTAAAGTATGTAATAATTTATTAAAATGTATGCGCTTTCTTCAAGATGAGATGTTATAGGTATTATATATATATATATATATATATATATATATATATATATATATGCCTACTGTATACGCTCCGCGATATTTTGTACCATCACGGTGGTATTTGAGCCCTTGCCCAAGAGGTTTGCAGCATCGTCTCTGGATCACCAATTCGCGGGGTAATTTGATGTCATGTCAACCTCAACGGTCACATTTGTGTTAGTGAGGTGGGGTGATAAGTGGCACGCTCGTTGGTGCTTCTAGCGTGGTGTCGACTCTAGGGGCCAGGCTGTTAACTGGCGCGTAATCTTCTCCTCGTGCATAGGACAACAAACAGATTTGAGAGATATAAACATAACATTAGGTATGTCGTAGAAATAAAGAATAAGGTGTAATGTAAGTTTCCTAACGGCTGTTGAGAATCTCTACCAAGATTTCCATTCTTAATAAAAAAAATGTATGAACATACACGTTTTATTCCTTTTTAATATTTCTAAAAATACTATTTACACTGCTATTTTTTCAATGAATGGAACAGAAATATTCATGTAAAATTACAGTTTTCTTTTCAATTACATATTTAAATGAAGAAAAACTGTATCATTGCAAAATAGTGTTCGCAGTAATACTGGGTTCGGATTCTTGCCCGGGATTTTTGCTTTGTGTTGTTCCAGTAGATACCTTTAGCAGTTAAAATTTGCTGTAAACCGTTCCTTGAATAGCTTTCCAGTATTAGCTGCGCACAATAATTAGAATAATAAAGCTAGAAATAGTCAAATTATTGATTATTAGATTATCTTTTCCTTGTATTAAATAAATGTTCTTGAATATATCAATCAAAACATAAAACTGTGTAAATTTTCGTAAGAAGAAGTCAGTATTATCTCGAAAAAACGTATTTCATATATGCAAAAAATATACATAGTCATGTGTTGCAGCACAAAGTTACAATATATTTCTTGTCGTATTACGAACTATTTGTTTGGCAAATAGTTTCCAAATAATTTTTTTTTGTAAAAGTGCTGAATACAATTTTTTTGTGTGTGGAAAAAAATTACTTATCATCTGCTTCTGAACGCCGTATGATTTTTTTTTGTGTGTGTGTGAAACGAAGTACTGAAGAAGAACTTATCATCTGCTTCTGAACGCCGTATGATTTTTTTTGTGTGTGGAAACGAAGTACTGAAGAAGAACTTATCATCTGCTTCTGAACGCAGTATGATTTTTTTGTGTGTGTGGAAACGAAGTACTGAAGAAGAACTTATCATCGGCTTCTTAACGCCGCGTGAGCGTCCGGGCAGGCGGGGACCTCAATGCGCACATGTAGCCGTGACCCCAGAGGAGAGATGACCCGCCCTTGACGCGCGTCGGGACGCGGCGCGACGCACCAGCAGGCGTCGCCCGACGACGAGACGTCTCCGGGGAACACGGTCTCACACCGAGGACCTAACGTCCTGACGGGGCGGGACTTCACGTAACCGGCATATGCCGTGTGGACGCGGTCACGGCACGCATCGCATCCGGGTATTGTCCCCCCCCCCCCCCTCCAGCCTTGTTACGCCCCTGGAGATAGCTCTCACGCGGGAGGTCCGTGGCTTCAAAGCACGGATGTGTCTCTTCTCGCGGGCTTCGACAACTGTCTCCTCCACGGCTCGAAGATCGTGTGAATGTTCCCACGACTACCAAGCCATCGCTCCACGGCATCGCAGCATAAGGGCCTATGTTCCGTTCAAAGACATTATTTTGTTTTTTACGTTCAACCTGTTCAGTGGCCGAACTTCAACTATATAAGTTATAGGTATATTATATATAGGTATATATAGGCCTATATATACCAAATGGAATAAATAACTGAAAATATTTGAGTTTATAGTGACAACTACGTAGTAAGGTTTAAAAATATTTCAGGAAAAGTTTATTTACTTTTATTTGGCCTTCTAAAATCATAAAAATTCTCATGATTTTAAAAGGTAAGAATTTTTTTTTCTGAGAGAAATTGAACTATTTATTTCACACAGCAACCAGTAGAATTGACTTTAAACATAGAAAACTTGCCGTTTATTATTCCATATCATTATCCTTATCCATGCTGCACAAAAGCGTTAATAATGCAACCTTGCCAGCTATTTATGCAAAATATATATGTATGCGATAATCTATATATGGTTCATTTTGTGAAATTTCGGCCACTCAAAAGTTGGCAAGTTTAAACGTGTGCAACGTTAATACAAAATAATTACCTGATACAGGACATACACCCTTAAGCCAGTGAATACACACAAACACACACACGTATATATATATATATTCCATAGTCAATTTAAATATATATACACACAACTCAGAGGCATAAAACACTGTCAGGAAAAAAAACATATATTTCATGCGAGCAGTTTAATGTCTCCGAGCTATATATACAAATATATATATATGTATAGGCTATATATATCAGATTCATATATATATATGAATCCGATATATATAGCCTATACATATATATATTTGTTTATATAGCTCGGAGACATTAAACTGATCTCATGAAATATATGTTTTTTTCTGACAGTGTCTTATGCCTCTGAGTTGTGTGTATATATATTTAAATTGACTATGGACAACGGCATACACCACAAAAGTTATAGGCCTAGGCTTATTTCATTATTTTTAAGTAAGCTTTAAAATACATATCTACATATATAAAATTTATCAAGAATAAGTCACTTAGCACAGTTTATCTATAATTTTTCTTGTCTTATGTATTTTTGGAATTTTTAACAAGCTTAGGCTGAAAATAAACCTAGGTAACTGCCTCAATTAGCGAAAAAAAATAATTTTGTTTTTGGAAACACAATTTGAATGTATTTACCGTTATAATTACATTTTATAACACCTTTAATTTTCGGCAGTTACAAAGATTACTCTATAACTCCATATTTATCGTAATTTGAGATATTAAATTAGGTAAAGTATCCTTTAAAAATAATATTTATTTTTTAACATAACCAAAGTATGTATTTTTTTTTAATTTTTACCGTTCGTTGTATGTGTAGTATCTCAAAACATATTTTGGCAACTTACTTTCATAACATTTCTTTGTTTAATCAATAAGCCCTACTGCAGAACAGCCTTAAAGTTCTTCTACTAATATACACTTAGCTTAGAAAACCCTATTTATTCTCACGAATAATTAGGTTTAAAACAATTTTTTCCCAGAACTTCCCAATTTTAATTTGGTGGTGCCATTTATGATCCAAAAAATTATACAATTTTTTTAGAATTATTTCTATTTTGTTTATCTACATTGTTAATAATGCAATAACTTTAAAAGTAATGGTGTTATTTAACAAAATATCTTAATCATTATCTTAAAGCATATGTATTGTAACAATGAAGGTATCTTATGTCTGTAGCTATCTACTACCGTACCAATTTTTTTTCAATTGAATAAATTTTTAATTTCTTAAAAATGTTATTTTAAACGTATTTTGAAATATTTTTATAAATTTACCCATATCATTTTTAGATAAGTATATTTGAAACAAAATGCAGTTCACGTCTATTGTGGCCTGTAAACTAGTGATAAATATAACAAAAAAAATTAAAGGTAATTATTTTTGTTTTCAAAAGAGAAAGTGACAGTCAAATTTAGGAATTTTTATTTTATACTGACTTAATACTTATAGAAAATTAATTATAATAATGAATATTTCTTAACCACTGGGCTGGAGTTTATTTTAATAGTTAAATCCACTAAACGGATGTGTACATTTTACAAAGTAAATCTCTGGGAAAAAAGTTCCTTAAATATTGATATGAAACACGTTTAGAACACACTACTCTTGGATAGGCCTATATATAATCTTGTATGCAGTTACTCCAATTTATCCTAATTTAGGGGCTTAAAATGCTTCTTCCTTCCGTAAAGCATTTTTTATGTATTAGACAAAAATGCTTTGTACTATTTACACTAGTCTTCTTGTAGATAATCCTGAAAATATTCTGGCAAACATTATTTAAAAAAATTATCAAAAAAACTATGTATAAGTATTTTAGTGTAAGTAGGTAGTCGACAGAAAAATAAAGCATTATGCGTCTAAGTAAGTAGTTGAGAAATCATTCTTAGGCAAACTCTTGCCTAACAGCCTAATAACGATAATTCCTACAGCTAGAATTTAATTAATCTAAATTTACATACCATAGTGTTATTTACTATGTTAAAATATTTTTACCAGTTTATTTATTTATTTTTGTATTGCGAAACTTATCCAGCACGTATAACCGCTTTTCAGGCCTATAAACGGGTATTAATTTCAGAATTATAATAAATATAACTTACGGACACTTTATCATTCATTTATTATTTCAAATAAATGGTTTTGTAAACTTATGAAATAAACTTATAATCGAAACGAATAGCTGATTTTTTCCTAAAAATATTTTTTTTCTTATCGCTAATGATATTCTGGTAGTGATTTGTCCTGGTTTAATAATTACATTGGGGTAACAACTCTAAAATACATATTTTGAATCTAATAACACAATTATTATTGTTTCGAAATAAAAAGGATTACACTAAGAGTGTGCCTAATTTACTTTTATAAATTATTTATTAAAGTGTGTCTCAATAATTTATAATCTTAGATATTACTTGTCTAGCAAAATTATGGAACATTAGAGTAGAGTGGGGCAAAAGGACGCACTTAATATTTGGACTCAAATATCTGTCATGTTAATAGAGCAAAAAAATTTTTATTTGTAACATAGAACCTATTATCATTCTTGAGTCTAATGAACAAGGTATTAGAACATAATTATAAATATTATGAATGCTAGGATGTGTTTGCCGACATGAAGTAAAAACGTACTTTTGCCCCACCAGTGGGGCAAAAGTTCGCATGATGTGGGGAAAAAATTCTCATATTACCATAAAATTGTAAAAGAAAAATTTAATTGTATAATTTATTTAGATTCATATGAGTTTTACTTAAGAAACTAATTCATTACATTTTAACACTAATAACACAGAAAAATAGATTTCAGTGGCAAATGCTAACATGTTATCAGCTTCAAAAAACAGTAGGGCTTATAATGTATTTTAACAGTTATCATAAATAACATCTTTCTTTGCCAGAACGATTAAAAATTGTGAGTCGTTTTTTTTTTCAAACTTTTTATTTCGTTGAACTCTATTTTATTGGTGCACAATAGGTTTTAGTAAACTTACTAGACATAATAATTTCCTTACTAAGGGATTCTTACTTGTTTGAGTCTTTTACGTAGAGTGGCCTCTGAAATGCCATAATCTGCAGCTATTCTACGTTTAGAATCTCGTTATGCAAGTCTCTGTTGAGCTATCGTCAAAATCTTTGGAGTACACAGCTTTCGCTTCATTTTCCTCTGATAATTCCTGCAAAAAAAATGGTTGTCTGTAAAGCCGGTTTACGGACGATAGTTTAACGTGTCAACGTCATAACAAAACATCGAGGAATTGATTGCATACATTTATGAATAAAATTGAATCGTTTTTATTTTGATAATAAAAGAATAAATACTTGAAATTATACTAGTAATCAGATTTTTAAAATGCAAGAATAATTAACCTTTATTTCAGAAATTATTGTTGTAATAAGCAATGAAAACCACATTAACTTTTCACTTCACTTTATAAACAGTCGACGAAACAGTTCACGTGTAGATGACTTGTAATTAATTTTAAAAACTGACTTTTAGCTATAAAGTTTAAATATAATTATGAACAAGTTTTCATATAAATAATATGTAATCAAATATCTATCATCAATTATATAAATAACCATAATTTTTCACGTTAAACTATCGTCCGTAAACCGACTTTACAGACAGACAGCCAATTTTTTTTCAAATAATAAAGTTTCAATGTTAACAATTAAAACTTTAGTCAATGTTTAGAAATGAAATCGGACGCACAGGCCAATCGAGTGGAAGAGAGATAGATGCGGCGCAAGCGTACAATGAGCGTAACGGGACACAGCGTAACGGGCCAATGTGCATAACGGGACAAAGCGTAACGGGCCAATGTGCATAACGAGACACATTTTCGTGCGTGCAGCCGGCGTTCATCGATTTATTAGACGTTGACACGTCAAAAATGATCACATTACTATATCTGAAGTTTAAAAGAATAAATATAAGTATGTAAATAATGTTTTAACATAACTATAAATTTAAATGGTATTACAATCATTACCCACAATATTTTCGAGGACTGTAAACTACAGATGTGTATGCGGGGTAAAAGTTCGCATTGCGGGGTAAAAGTTCGCAATGCGAACTTTTACCCCTCTTATACTTGCGTACTTTTGCCCCCGCAATACTTCTCTTCCATTTCCAGGAAGTGCTGCTATATGTGGCATGCAATGCGAACTATCTGATACTTTACGAAACTCGGGAAGAACCACTTTATCAAACAGCCTAGCGTATTTTTTTCGTACACTAACTCCTTTCTTGATAAACTAGTTCCAAGAAATCTAAATATTACATCAGTATCATGAAATACAATATTTACCTCATGGTTTTGATGCCGTTCGTACAAGCCAGCTGTTCTTTCGTGTAACGATGCTCCACCATGACACCTTTAACACCAACTAAGGTTTTCCAGTATAATATTAGTGGGAACAAATATACCAGCACTGCGTACTTTTACCCGCCGCGCACTTTTACCCCACTCTACTCTAAGCTTAGTGAATAATTAATTTCTCGATTGGTAGCAAGGAAAAGGTCTCATATGTGTATCTGGTTTATAATAAGGTAAAATAAGTTCTTATATGATTTTTTATAATGTAATCTTTAAATTTTTTATCATTGTAATTTTAAAGTTTTAAATAAGTATACTAAACACTTTAAGTAATACAGAAACTTAGTTGCTAAAGAATACATGTATATACATAAAGCTATAATAGTTACACTATGAATTATTTGTTAATCTAATCAATAAAAAATAATAGTTTGTCTTACTCGCATCAGTCAGTTCAGAGAAATCTTTACGAAAAAAAATTTATACAATTATCGTTTAAGAAAGAAGTTTGATTTTATTTCGTTGATTTTCCCATGGAGCAGGTTTCGGTGCAATATTTTGTTTCCGACTTCCCATAAAACGTATATTTTATAGACACTGTGTTGTTGAGCATGTAATACAGAACCTAAATTTATATGGAATATGCGAAAATAAATTAAACCATTTGAACAGAGTTGCCTGCTGTTGTTTTGTGTCACAATTATGTTTGTCGAAATTCAAATGTAGCAATTTACATGTTCAAATGTTACCAGTCAGGAACGAAGCATTTTAACTGTAAGAAATACTAACTACCCCAACTGTATATCCATGTTACCTAAGCACCTTTTATTTTATGCAAAATAAAATAATTTAAAGTTTTCGTTCATGCCGTGCAACGTACCTACTAGAAAGACAAAAAAAAAAAATTAACTCACAGAATTATAAAGGTCATAAATCTACCTCTTAGTTCCAGGTTTGTAAATTTGACACAAGTTGCAAGTGTGTCTTTAATGCCAAAAATAAAATAGTGGTTTCATCGTATGCATAAAAGTCAAGAACCATTTGGTTAAATGCCAACTCTCATTTTTATCTGACTTCATAAAGTATTTATGGTGAAACAGCATCAACGCTTTTCAGTAAAACGTCAAGCTAACAAACTGACCTGTCTTTCAAAAAATGTTAAGTCCTGCTCGCTGTATCGTGAGTTCTGTAATTAAACTTTAATATTCCCCTTAAAATTTTAGAAACTGGTTTACAAGCGAAATTTATTGCGCTTCTACAAGAATTTTTTTTTGTTTTGTTACTTTGTAAAATGGACTATAGATCTCGATTTTTAATGTCTTCTGTTTGAGAAAACTAGAAAAATTTTACTTGGAATATAATCGTATACCTATATATATCATATAGAGAAAGCGAATGAAATATTTAGCATGGTTAATGTAACACTCCTCTTTTGTAACAGTTCATTCAATTATTTTTTGACGTTTTGTAGGATGATGTGGTAACTTTGAGTCGCAATATACACTCAGAAAGTGCAAGTAATCGAGTAGGCCTACGTCAGTTCAAGTGTATATTAAATAATACCATTAGTAATGTTAAGACTAATAAAATAACGTAAAAATATTTACTTTTTGTGACTTTTCCGCGCTTCTGCGTCGAAGTTCTTTGTCCAGCTCACCTTCCAATTTCTGCTCTTTTAATTTAAAGTCTATAATATGTTATTAATATATTTGATACTTTTGGTGTATAAATTGCATCTTTATGAAGTTAAACTATATGTGATTCTTGAAATACACATGTTTGTACTAATAATTTATACCTACTAGAACGAACCATTAAAATGTGTTATTTTAAAAACTGTAATTACAGCGTTAAATTTTTTTATTATTATTTTTTCATTAAGGTTGACTATCTTTTTATATTTGTGCAGATGTTATTTTATGAACAATGGTTGAATTTTAAAAAAATATATATATTTATTTAATTTTTATAGAAAGAAAAAAATTATATTATGTAAATAAACAGGAATAAAAAAATATGCTTAATAAAGTTAATTCTACGTAGGAATCAACGCAAGTCCAGTAAGTGCGTCTGTTACCAGGTTTATTTTCCTCCAGCTTGCCACCCAAGAGTTTTTTTTTGTTCGACTGCCGTAATTGTAAAACAATCCCCACGAATACAAAACTGCACAAACACGTGGCTATCAGATTGGAAAAAACCTCACAGCGCTCGAACGGCAAACATACATTCGGAAACAAATCAGCCGCGTGGCCGCGTGCACAATGTTGTTTACCTGCGATATCCGTGCGACGCTACGATGTAAAAAAAAAAAGGAAGGAAAACAAATGTCCGTATCAAATATGGCGCCGGTGGTTGTTGACGCGCCCAGGCTCCGACTGTTGGTTGTTTTTTTTTCCTTCTTCCCCTTCGTCATCCCTTCCCCTTCCTTCACTCTCCCTCTCCTCCATCTTATGGATCCGTTCGGCCGTGTCTGGGCGGGGTGAGACGGGGTTAGTCCAGGCATGCGCAGTGCGCACTTCTCCTTGCGGGCAGACAGCAGCCGGATTGTTCACTCCGCACCTGAACGGAACGCTTCTCACCTGAAAATACAAAAAAAAAAAAAGTTTTCTAACATAAACACATCGTTAAGATATCCTATACTGTTTAAAAGACATTAAAAAAATAAAAATAACTTAACACAACATTTCTTTAAAAAAAAGGGTGGTCTGTAAAGTCGGTTTAGGGACGATAATTTTACGTGATAACGTCATAAGAAAACAATGATGAATATTTGCATACTTTTTAATTTAAAAATATTATTTACAGTTTTTGTAAATTTAATTTAAATAATTTGTTTAAATATAATCACGAACAATTATTTATAGAAACAAACTGAAATCAAATCAATGTCAATAAATTGTTAATTTGAAATGACGAAATTGGACAAATAAATCAATTTTTTTAATTTTAAAAAGCCCGCCTTAACCTTTTTGATATTATAGAAGATTTTCTCGCACGGTGGTTGGCCGGTTCTTGCTCGCTCGGCTCAGGCGGAACGTGACAATGAGTTATGCTTTTTCGTGCGTGCAGCTGGCGTTCATCGATTTATAAGACGTTATCACGTAAACAATATTAATGGGTGCGTGTACTTATCTACGGGCGTTAGAAGTAGTACTTACTACTTACTTGCCGTGATAAAAGAACTGACTTTAGTTATGTATGCAAATAATTAATAGAAATAAAACTGTAAAAGTACTGGAGTGATATTATAAATACGGTTGGTAAATTAAAGAAGTGTATTAAAAAAATTATTATTCAATTTGGTAAGAAAAATGGAGATACAATTTTAGTTTCTATTAAAAATCAATGAATTTGCTGAATGTTTATTCTTATTGATCAATTCTAATTATTTGTTAATAATAACGTAATAATTTATAATTTAAAAATACACTTGAAAAGTCTATAAACAAAATTTCTATCACTAATATTCAAAATAAATACACGTTTTTAATTATATGGAACAGTGTTCAACTAGAGTATAAGATTTTAAAGCACACACACACTCATATATATTTTTTATTTGTATGTAGCCTGTTTTTCATCCTGTGAAAATTTCGTTGAATGTTGCGTGCGCATCGTAAAAATTCACTCTCATAATTTTTTCGTAACGCGCCTTAAGAAGTAAGTATAACAAAAAAAATAGTTTTACTAACTAGACGTTTTATTGATGGAATAAAGAATAACTTGAATTATTTAAATAAAATCCATTAATTTTACATTGTTCGAAAATAAAGTGTGTAATGATTGCAGTATCACTAGGCATTCGCAAGCGAACCTATGCGTTCATTAGCATTAAACGTCTATTAATATACGTAAATCCTAACCATGTAGTAGTATGCGTTCTTGTTCATAATAAAAATGATTAATCTTATAACTGCACACAAAATGTGTCGATTAGAATTAAAACTCACACTTGCCATCTGCCAAACTTGCGCTATAATTTGGAGACGGGCTATATTAATATAATTACACGTTTCAGCCTCGTTCCCATTGGGTCACGGGAATTTTGACACGCTCCGAAAAACAAGGACCATAAAAAATTACCTAGATTTATATGATACAACCATAAACATACAATCCAGATATAAGTTAAAACGTGACAACAGCGAATAAACAAAAGACACCTACTTGTTTCTATAAATTCCAGTACTGAGATTTAAAAATGTGGATTGTTAAATAAAATGAACCCGTTATTTATGAATACTTGTAACACTAAAGTTTTAAAAATAACTCTGATCTTAACTTTACATGTTGAACATCAATTCAATTAACAAATACACCCGAACAAGTCAAAAAAACAAACGTGAGGTGGTATACAAAATACCGAGTGAAAAAGAAAGTAGACTTTGCCACTCCTATAAAACTTATGGATTTGATAGTTTTGCGGGTAAATCGTTAGTCAATTGCAAACACATACTCAGAAAACTAATACCATTTTCTAGTTGCTTAAAAATAATATATTATTTATACTCTTAATGAAAAGAGTACCTACTTTAAATTATGCCAAGTTTTGAGTTCAGAAGAAAGTTAGTTTTTTGTACAAGCTAACTTACTATGCAAATAACCATCCGCTTTAAAAATAACTCTATTCTAATGAAATACAGACAATTTTATATTGAAACAGTATTTCTGTGTGAAAAGTAGTTTTATGCATTTACTTAAGTTAAAGTTAACGATAATATTATTTTGGATTAAATGATAATTTCGTATTTGTTCCAGGATGGTGGTGCGTTATCAGTGTACACTTCAGTGACCATTAAACTACGAAGTGCTTGTTTTACAACTACCAAATGGTAAGTCCTTTCTGCTTTGTTATACCTACAAGCTTCAGTGTACTCGTTTGAAACCTTATACACATCAAAAACTAGCATCATACCCCAAAAGCTTACTGGAATATGTAATGAGGGCACTTGGTATTTAAACTCTAAGCAATGTTTATAGACTTCAGTGCAATAAAAAATTGTTTCTTAAATTTGGTAAGGAAAGATAATCTTTTAAGTAAATTTTATTATTTGGTCATATTTTAAATAAATAAAAATAAAAACTAACTTTTGTCAAGTTTTATACTTATTAATTAAAAAAACTTAAATATAAAATCTCATTCACTAATGACGATAGGGTAAATAAAAACATTTAAATTGGTTTTACGTTTCTGGAGTATCAGAAACAATTATTTTATAGCATTTCTACGTATTTCTTACATGAAAACAGCGGATATACATGAGTAATTAGAATAACAGACTGTATTCTATTAAACATTTATTGTGCCTACTCAAAAAATAATTTAGTTTATTTAAGAACTTTCCATTTCAATCTTGTTTCATTGCTTGATTATGGTAAAATGTGAATTCAAGCGACATGGTACTAAGTAGAACAACTACTTATGTAACAAATAAGAGTTAATTCTACTATGAAACGAGCATCGGCGTTAGATGGAAGATTTGAAATTTATTAAACGGTAAGTAAATTGCCATGCTTATAAAACTTCATTGTAATAGGTAGGGTTAAATAAATTATTTTACTCATACCAAATTCTTAATTATAAATTTTAGGTATCTTATTTGATTTTCTCGATCGAGATAGGTGCAATTGTGCCACAACCGGTTTTCATCATTTCCTTACTGGAAACAACTTTCAATTGTTTACTTCTAACATGTTACCAATTGTTTTGTAAAAACTGAATTACAAATATCACTTATACATTTTATAATAAAAAAATAGTATGAACAAATATTTTATTTATTTTAATAATAAGAACTAGGTGTTATCTAGATTTCAAATGTATAAAAAAAGGCCTAGTTTAACATTGACTGGAGCAAGAAATTTTTTATTATATGAACCAATAAACCTACATAGGCATAACTATAAGCATTTGGATGACATGTTATGATTAAATTTTGCATTCATGGAAGTGAAGTCGAAGGCAGTCATTACAAGTGTGAATCGGTTACTATTTTACTATCGCCGGAGTAATTTATCATTATGTGCTCAGCGCGTTTTTGTATTGTTTGGATGATACGGAACGGTTCTCAATGAAAATTTTCCGCATCTCGTGTGACAGTAATGCTTTCCCTTGAAACATCTGTCCCTAGAAAAAGTGATACACATTTGTCTCCTGTGCCCAAATATTTTGCATCGGACTTTGTGGGTTTTCTCGGTTTACTATAGTTTATCTTCCACCGCAGTTCACAATTTGTCAGTTGCGTCGCTTTCGGAGAAGCAGCAGGATTTTATTTCGATGGGGTGCTTCATCAATTTTAGTTTACATGTTAAAAAAACGAAGGTCATAAAGGAAAAAAAGCATTTGGAAAATTAAATAAATTTGAAGCAATTACTACTATAGCAGAAAAATTAATAATTCATCAAAATTAACCTTTTTTATAATACGATTTTATGTTAAATGTGTAAAAATAATGCTCTTTAATAAAATTAAAAACATTATTTCCTTTTTTCTGTTTTAATGAAAGAAATAATTTTTCTTCACATTTATGCTGTGTTATTTATTCCTTAATTTTTAACCTATGAAATAAATAAATATTGTCTTATTAAGAGAATAGTATTTTTTCTGAGACGTTTCATTGACAAAGATACTATGAGTTACATCAACTAATTTCTCATTTTATTTAGTTTAAGTAAACTGTTGAACAGTTAAAAAATACTTTAATAAGTGTTTTTTTATTCAATGTCTTTTACTGTTTATTTATATCTTAAACCAAAATTTCATCGTTTAATATTTTAACAAGAATTTACCTATAAGAAGGAAATATTTTAAAGCCTTAGTGGACAAATAGGTCCAGAGTTCATAAACTAATTTTTTTAATTTTTTTAACAAATTTGATACTATTTATAAAGTTTTAAAATTTTAGCTGTCTATCCACAAATTAATAACACTTTCACATGTCCACTAATCACTCACCCACCTGGAGCTCGGCTTGAAAGTGGCTCTCTCTACTGTTCGTATTTCACCGCCCACCTCGTTTCCAGCACACTGCCTCGCACCACTCACTCGCCCGCGCATAGGTCCCAGCACACTGCCTCGCACCACTCACTCGCCCGCGCATAGGTCCCAGCACACTGCCTCGCACCACTCACTCGCCCGCGCATAGGTCCAAGCACACTGCCTCGCACCACTCACTCGCCCGCGCATAGGTCCCAGCACACTGCCGAACCCTCGAGAGACAGCTGCAGCGCGCCACTCCAGCCGGCCGGCCGGGCAGCCTCGTCTCTAGCCGCGTCGTAACAA
The DNA here is from genome assembly GCF_032445375.1 of Bacillus rossius redtenbacheri. Taxonomy (NCBI): domain Eukaryota; kingdom Metazoa; phylum Arthropoda; class Insecta; order Phasmatodea; family Bacillidae; genus Bacillus; species Bacillus rossius. The sequence continues at coordinate 9,992,456 of NC_086336.1, read as the reverse complement.
TATCATGTCGTTTTCCTCCACGTGCATTGTGTTAGTTGCGATTACTACCTTGTAAATGTTGTTTTAAATACTTCGATTACACGCAGTGATAGTAAGGAATGGACATTTAAATCTCAAGGCTGGGCTAGGGTCGTCATGACGAATAAGCTCGTGAAACAGAGGGGCCCGGGCCTTCCTGACCTGCCGCAACCCGCACGGCAGCCAGCTGACGGCCCGCAGGCGAGATTTACCGACGCCTCGGATGACACGTAACTGCGGCAGTAAATCCACCCTGCCCCCTCCCCCTTTTCCATGGGGCGCCGGCACTTATCCCCCCCTCCTCCGCGCTGTTCTCCAACGACCGACGCATCCCTCCCGACTCGGTGCCGTTACGAAGCGTCTGTCTTCTCCAAGTCAGGCAAGGTCGCGGACGGCGCCTGCGTCCTTGCAGTCGGTTATTCGTCCGGCGTGGGTTTGCTTTTCTGCTGCGAACTACAGTCCATTTACGAACTGACCAACGAAGAATGTACGTGAACTTCACGAAGTCTTCTTCGTGGCTCCGGGATAACTACGGAATTCCAACTCTCGAGTTCTGTGTTTTGTTTGCTAGCAGCATACGCCTTTGGAAGGTGAAATTTAAGAAGATCATTGGAAAATTAGTAATAAGAGTTCTTTGTAAATTGAACATATTGGTCAAATGGTTTTTAATTTACATTATTAACTGATGTGTAGTTAATATATTTATTTTACAATATTTAGGTTATGATGTAATTTTTATGATTCTTTCTAGCAAAAAAATTATTATAACAGTGTTGAAGTTCTTACAATTCATGGAAATTAAAATTAATTAATAGCCCTCCTGTAGTATTCGATACTATCTGAAAGTACCTTCCTGTATTTGTCCTGGAGAGCATTCAGGGAACCATGCAAGAGTAAAATCTGGATGGATCGAACGCAAACTGAAGTTGAAAGAACGTGTTCATACTCTGGCATTACGGTTGGCAGTATTACGTGGGCAGTTCCTATGCATACGAGCACAATAAGAAATTAAATTTGATGTTGGTGGCTGGTAAAATCTGGTTTCGTGTGAGTCATGTGCGGTCATTGTCCGAATGATGACCAGAGTCGTGGCCACTACGTTGTTTTCCTGGCCAGATCCATAATAATTGTGTTCCACCAACGTGCATTCGTAGAGCGTTTCTGCCAGTAGGTTTTTTTTGGGACCTCGATCCCTCCACCAATTTTTTTTTGTCGCTGCTCCATAGCCACGTCATTCCACCTCACGTATCCTTCAGGATGGCCAAAACGATAGGCTGCGACTTTTCAATCCTGCATTAACGAGCTATTTCCAGTTCAGTACTATAAGCTACTCCGATGCCTCTCGAGTACATTCCCGCACAATCATGGGGGTAGTGAAGAATTTGTACGAGTTATGACAAGTGGAGTTACAGCTGAGAAGTTAATTACAGAAGGATTGCTATTCATTTTACCCCTGGTATTTTAATACGTATTTACAGCATCCATTTAAATGAATTTTTCTAGGGACTCGAAAACTCGCGAATAAAATGACCTTCAGGATAATATTTAAAATTATCAGGGAAATCACCTCCTCTCATTGGCTGGCTGTTTACTTTAATTATGTGTAATCTGGGTGATTAGTTACTACTTTGTTTGAGGTCTTCTCATTGGCTCAGAGCCTTACACGTAAAATATTGACTAATCGCAAAAAAAAAAAAAAAACCATGCCCAAGTTAAATATGAGCGCATATCGCGAAAAGGAAGTGTTAATATTTCCTGTGTTTAATTATTTCCATCGGCATTATCGTTATATGACGTTATGCCATGGATGGACTGGGTCACTGGCTACGAAGATCGCCGGATGAAACATGGCAATTTTTCATCTGCATTTTGAGGTGTACAAACGCGTAGGCGCTGACGAAATTTCAACCCTTGGCAGGACACAACATGTGAATTTTTATTTCAAGTTAATCGCTGGAGATAGTTGTTTTTCGTGGATACATTACAAGATAAGACATTTCTCAAAACATTTTTAAACTCTCTCCATATTCATTAAGTTTCCCAGAGTATTTTTTAATATTGTAGCTATTTCCAAGCGAAATGCAGACGCTCAGAAAAGCACTATCATCAGCCTATACACCAGCAAAAATAGCAGCCATATCTGATTCTTGCCAATCAAAAACCAAACTTTTTTGATATGCACCATGGAGGTAAGACGTTATATAGTTGGTCTATGCAAAATTTTCCATGTTAACAATTGAAGTGAAAATGAGATGGAACCTTCCTCTCTTTTCCAACTCCATAGAATTTTTTTTTAAAAATGGTTTTTAACGCTTATTATTTTCTGATGTGTTGTTAATATAGCCTATTTATTTTACAATATTCATGTTATGATGTAATTTTTTAGATTCTTTCTAGCAAACACTTTTCATTCCATTTAATAAACTACTGACATTAACCATTACCTATGCAACTACGGTTTATTTTGCTACCAACTACGAATTTAACTTTTGCACAGACACTCATTCCATAGAGTCCTCTATGACACACATTCATAAAAATTGGATAATGCAACTAAAATATAATGGGTGATAAAATTACTCTTCTATTTGTATCAAAATTATGATAAATATTATTTTGTTTTAACCTTTTCGTAAATAAATGTAAGAGTGATAAAATATACGTAGGATATGTCTTTGACATACATATTTTCTTATTAAACGCATGCGTTAGTGTAGTAAACTATGAAACTATTTGTCAAAAATTAGTTTTTTTATTATTACTTAAAATAAAAAGCAATAGTGAGTTTTTATAGTTTTACAAAAAATTCTTGTGAAAAAAATACGAATAATCAACCATAATCCATTGAATTTATGACAAACATGCTTGTAATAGTATTTCACTATTCAGTAACATTTTATGTAATATGTAGATATGCCTATCTCAACAAATTTATTAAATCAACCAAATTCACTGTACTCTTAAAAGAAAAAATAATGCTGTAAAATTTTTTGTAACATTTTACAATGATTTTTTAAAAATCTAAATGGCAAAATATTGTATTGTATTGTTTTTAGTACAACAGTGAACATTTATAACATATTTCTGTGGAACTAAACTTATTTAGCCTGTAAATCCATGTTATCATTGTCTGGGTAACTACAATACTTTATTCTTTAGAAACTAAAATACCATAGGATATTGCTAGGAATGTATTGAACAAGTAATAAAGTTATATTAGTTGATTTACAAGAAATTATATTGTAGACTAGCTTGCGAATAATGTATGGGTTAAACTACAATTTTGTTGCAATGATTGGCAGATTCAAATATGCTTTATTTGTTTTCACTGCCGCATGAAACATCTTTGACAAAAATTTCGAATATTTTTCTCTAGAAATAAAAAAAAAAGAAGATATTCTCATGCGGATCTCTGGATAGTAAAAACTTGGAATAATCTCAAGACTGCAACAAATTACGGAGTTCTTATTGAATAAGTGGCTCTTGCGTTTCACGAAAGCGGAATGTAAGAATGGCGAATCCAGTAATTTTTTTTCATTACTCTACGGAGACGAGTGTGCCAGTATATTCTGCTTTCAAGAAACTAATAAATTTAAAAAAAAAAATTACAGGATACAAAAGTTTTCTTCTGCTCGTTTCATTTGCGAGAGTGAAGTCGCTGGAATTGAAATAATCCTGGAATGACCCAGGCTCTAGTTTTAACCCGCTCCTGTATAATCAACTTTGCGGATTCTGGTACAACTTTGGTCGGGCAGTCCGCGGTCGCGGGTAAAAGTACTTGGGGGGGGGGGGGGTAAGTAGGGGGAGGGGTAAATAACCCAGTGGAGTTATATCCGGTTCGTGCCGAACACACCAAATCCTCGGACGACGGACCATGCAATGAAGGTTTTGGCAAGAGGTCTTGCCAGCTACGTGTCGTGGAGAAACAACTCGCAGTGAGGGGAAAGGTTAAAAGTTCGGCCTGTGTAGCCTGTGTCTGTGTCTGTGTCTGCGTCGAGCGCAGGTTTATACGCAGCGCTGCAGGAGGATTGAGTTTGGAAAAGTTGTTCCCGATGCTGCTCGCAAGATGTCGGCCGGGCAAGGGAGGGAGGGGCATTTCATTAAATTTATGTCGAAGGAGAAGGGTAGCCGGCAGGAAGAGGTACAGCTAGGAACGTGGAAAACTTTGTCCACAGAGAAACGAGAAAGAGAGAGACAAAGAACGGGGTCAATGCGACCTCTTGTGTCGTAGTTTACCCATGTGAAGGACGGGGAGGGGGGTTGATGAAGGGAGGAAGGGGCAGATGTCTCCTGTACTTTATTTTTCTTCTTTCGTCTTGTTTCGCTGAGATTGCGCTTGCGCTGAAGCTACTCCTCTTATTGTGTTCTCTTTTATTACCTTTCTTTTTTATGTTCATTTATGCGATTTATATTTGAAAGACTTCTAAAATACTACAACAGTAAAAATTTTCTTACGATATAATTTTTTTTTTCTTTCAAAGTTTCGTAAAATTGGAAATCATTTTACAAACTCAAACACATTTACAGTTTTACTTGTCGCTGTTTAATTAATGAGGGAGTTTTTGCAGTTTAATACCTATAAAGTTAATTCTACTATGTCAGTAGGCTACGTGAATAAAATATTTATAACCTTGTGGTATGAGGATAAATGAAAAAAAAATAATAATTTTTAGGAGCGATCTATAGTCTATGTCTGTAAGTCAGTTAATGTCTTTATAAAACATTGTAAAGGACCAATCAAGCAAATCTTAAGGGGGAAAAAATCATTTACTTCCTTAACCAGAAAGTTTAAAATAAAGAATTCACGTTGGTATTTTTTTTTGCCCGCTTAGGAAAAATATTGCCATTCATTTTTAGTAATGCAATTTTTTTTGGTAGAACTCTTTGAAAATGCAAAAAAAAAAAAAAAGACTCATACTAATTAAATGTGTAGGAGGCTGAACTATTTACGCTAGATATTTTTTGAAAAAATATATGAATAATTATCTGCTGCAAAAAGTGTTGATGTTTTTTAAGCTTTTTAAAAAATAATTCACGAATCAAACGAATAGCTTTTCTAATGAAATCTTTTCAAGCGATAACATTTATCGAAATAGATTTAAAAAGTAAGATATATATGAACTCAATAAATATATTTATATTTAAATTCTTTGTTTCGTCAAGTAATACCAACATAATTAGGCTCTTCTTTCCATCAAGATGATATAATACATTTTGAATTCTGTTAAATTAGAATATCTCACGAAAAATAATAAGCTATTTACAGCCCCTACGAGGGAAAGCACCAATTAAATAATTTAATAATTATTTAAATTATAATTCTTGTAGCTGGTACAGTAAAATCCTAAATATTATTTTTTTAATAAGATGTATACCTTTTTTTATTAAGTCGAGCTATTCTAAACAATTTAAGAGCTTTATTAGAAACATGCTTATAATTTTAAAAAAAAATTATCTTATAGCCTAGTCGTAAATTTTAAAAATTTACAAACAATTTTTTTTTTATTTTAATAGACTATAAGTCTCTAAATAGTAGGGAGTATAGTTTAATTTCGTAATTGGAATTGAAGTTGAAACTTTTGCTTTTGTTTTTAGGAATATTATTAAGCGATAAATAATGTTGTAATATTTTCTGAAACTAATATATATATATATATAATTTATTAAATTTTTCAGAGAATCTACTAAAAAAATTAAATTTCCAAACAAAACCTATCAAATATTTGGATAACAAAATATACAATTTAAAAGGTAGCGTAGTTAATATTTTTGAAAATATAAACGTTCGTTGGTATTCGGTCTTGCATTAGGTCTTGGTATTTGATCCGCACAAGGAAAAAAAAACAGTCAATTAGGTCCATTTCTTCGGTTTAAATTACAAATATTGCTATAGGTATCTTACTGTTACAAAAACGAACGTAACTTATGACCATCTTGAATAGTGTAGCTTTATAAGGGTGAAAGAGTTAAAAAAAAATACAGGTGATTTGAGTTTGAGCCTTACAAATAAACAAATATACTCTTACTCTCTATTTAATATATCAGTAAAACTTAAAATACCAAAATTATAAAACAATGTAATATATAATTTTGGTTATACGTTAGTTTTAAGAAATTTCACTGAAGTATTTTAGTTCAGGGCAGAAGTTTGGTTTAAGTGTTTCTCAATGACTAATAAAACAAAATAAATTAATATAACTTGTTGCAAAGTTTGCTTGGAAAGGATATATATCCAGATAAATACATAAAAATAGACATTTATGCGCCGGGCGTTTTAGAGAGAGAAAGAGAGAGAGAGAAAAAAAAATCGCATTCCACCGCATGTGAACCAACAGAATTTCTTAGTTCCGTTTTCGTGAGGACATTCGATCAAAACTGTTTCTTCTGGTCCTGACGTGTATTACTTATGAATAAGACACGGAGACCGTGAAATTTTTTTTGGGTTTTCTTCAACGACTAGGATGTGGGGGGGAAGGAGATTGGAAGGACATTTTATTTCGTCGGGGAAGGGTGAAGAGGGTATGATGAAAAAAAAAAATATATATATATAATTCCACGTGTGTGTGTGTGTTTTTCGCTGAGGGTAGGGTGCGGAATGAAGTTTTCGAGATCGGGCTAAATAGTCGTATATCAAGAAGGCCGTCAAATGTTGACCCCTCCACCCCTACATTTTTCCACTCCACCTCTTCGCATGTTGGGACTGGCGCGGGATCTCGCTATATGCCGCGCGTGTGTCGGCGTGGTTATATGCGAGCTTAGGGAACCCAGAGCCGGCATCACCTTACATCCGTTTCCGCCTCGCCGCCGAGCAAGAACGACCCTTCGTGCGCGCCTCGCAAGGCCCCCCGCAAGGGCGTATGTCGCGTGTTACAGGTCGTTGTTTCATTGTGACGTGTGACACGGTTAAACTTGGAAACTATTCGAGCGTCCGAACTACATACATCATGAAGAAAAATTGCAGTGCATACGTTTTTCCATAATTATCTAGCAAAGTAGAATTTTTACATTGCTAGTTGTGCAGCATGTATCTATAAGGAGAACCAAATATATTAAATACCTGAGAATTTTTTTAATTTTAAATGCAATGCTGTTGGCTACTACGTAACAAATTTATTTAATGATTTTATACTTTTAAAATCATAACAATTAAGATGAATTTAAAAGCCTAGGTAAATTTTTTTTTGAAAGAAATTAAACCATATCACATAGGAGCCAGTAGAATTGACTTTAAACCTAAAACATTTTTGTTTTATATTACTATTCATTCTCCTTATCCATACTGCACGAAAACGTTAAAAATGCAACTTTGCTAGCTAATTATGCAAAAATTATGCCATAAATATTTACTTATGCCTATATCATTTCGTGAACGTTCGGCCACTCAAAAAGTCGGCAGTTTTAACCGTGAGGAACGGAAAAATAAAATGATGGTCTGAAACAGTACATAAACCTGTAAGGAGTAGGCCTCTCGGAATACTTCATTCTTCTTCATTGGATGGTTTAATTATGAACAGGCAATTCAAAATTGAATACATAATGCGTAAAAAAATAACACGTTTATATTATCGTTAACATTTTGTGAAACATCCTTACATTTTTCCACCTAGCACCCATAAATGAAAATAAAAAATAAAAAAGAGCTGGTGACAGGATAATATTTTTCAAGTGTGCACAACAGCTTGATTTGAAAAACATGTAACTTTTTTTAGGCTATAAATATGAACTTGAAATGACGACTTAAAGTTTTTAATTACTGCAGTTTAGATGCACGAAGATAAGAATACCCACATATAATAATATTTGCTATAGGTGAATAAGGGTTATTAAAATAGCCGGTACGAATCTTTAAGGGAACATGAAAAAATAATATTTAGCTAACAGACAACTCTTAAGGGGCAATCGCTGGAATTAAACTTTGAACTTTGTAGCTATGTAATGCCTACTTCGGATTCTACGTAAGATGATTATGGGAGAAAGAGAAAAAAAATAGAAAACTAGTAGAAATTTTCTGATTTAACGAGTCTCTAAATCTCGTGGCATAGCATAAAATAAATAATTTTATCTGATTTAAGAATTTTTGAATAAAACATACCCTCGATGCAAGGAATGTCTTGAACGTTTCGCGGATTATTTCACTCCAGGCTAGAACGCAACTTGCCTTTTTTTTGTGCTCATTGGTCGACAGCAAGGTAAGTTACACAGAATTAAGTAGCAATTCATTCGTCTTGTCTATTTCTGGCTCAGAGACACCACGGACGTGTCAAGGGCAGTGTAGTCCAATCAATCTATACGACGCAGATGTATATGTGCTTTTCTTCCCAGTGAACCTGCTACATAATTGTGGCTGTTGTTATAACCAATTATAAGAATTTTTTTTGAAGTTATACTTCTAATGCGACTTCCAACAAGGTTGCGTTAAACGTTTAACGCTACCATGGAGAATAACGCTACCATAGAGAATTATTTGCATGCAATTAAAAACTATTTTTTAATGATGCCAAACAAGTATAACTTCTCACGCGCGTACCTAAGTACACGCACCCATTTTTTAGGGTTGTACTGCTCGCGAAATATTTCTGAGGAATGACATGGCGCCTTTTCGCACCGAAGGCCCCGTCTTGTACCTCGTTGTTCTATTGCGTCCATATCTCTTTTTTTTTTTGGGTGTTGGGGAAATGCCACTGGGAAAAAGAAATGACGGGCAAGAGGTAAGACCCCTGGAGGTTCCCGCCAGGGCAATTTTATACGTGGCGCGGCAACTCCGTAGGGTACTATCTCACCTACGGCCCGTGTGTGTGTGTGTGTGTGTGTTGGCGTGCGCGCGCGCCTCGGAGCTCCTGGGGGTTGAAATGCTGTGAGGAGCTGGGGGTGGGTTCGGGCGAAGGGAGGGTGGCCGAAAATACCAGGGGAAGACGGGGCGGTCTCGTATATTCGCCACACGAGACTGTGGACCGTACACTTTTCCAGTATGACGACTGCCACTAGTGAAAATAAAAAAAAATAAAAACTATATATATATATTCTTGTACGCCCAAACCAGTCATAACCAAAATTTTCATGTCACTTATAGTCACCACTGCACTAAATCATTAAATTATTATTATACTGAGAATTATACGAAAGCCTGCAGCCCCTATTTAAAAATAATAATAATAATTGCACGTTTCAAAAGTAAATCCTTCAGAAAAAAATTAAATTTAAATTCTATATTTTTTAACACATTTCTTGCAAACATGCGACATTTATGATCTAACCTTATGTTTATCAAAAAATACGAAAGACTATTCTCGATAAATGGTAAATAATTAAACAGCAGAACGAAGATATTGCAGAATATTTTTAAAAATTACCTCATGCAACTGGCTGAATTGATTGCAGTGAAATCAACAAGCCAGTGCTTTATAAAGAGTAAACATGGATGAAACACATAAAGTTGCTGTGATAAAATCTGTACTAATGATGGTCCAAAATTCACATTTAATAATATGTATTGTTATCATTAAAATGTATATGTTTGAAGTTAGATCAATTTGACTTAGCATAACGTAATATTTGAAACCATTTACCGTACCTATGCAGTATGTTTGGTTATTATCTTTATATATATATTTCTTGTGTGCGTATGTAAGTCACTGAACTCCTCCTAGACGGCTGGACCGATTTTGATGAAATTTTGTGTGTGAGTTCACGGGGATTCGAGGATGGTTTAGATTCACAATTGGATATTTTATCTCGATTCTGAGTTAAGAAAAAACTAAAAAAACCCGCTTTAAAAGCAAAAAAACTAAGCATTGTTGATAATTAGCCTCCATGGCAACGGGCTTTTGCATTGTTGTTGCCTTCTGCGTAACCATGGGAAAGGTTTTTGGTAACGGCAGTGGCGTGCCCAAGAGGAGGGGTATGTATAATGAGAAGATACAAAATGTCCAGCGTAGAAATACTTACCGCCATATCCATATCTCACAAAAAGTACATTTGGGCAGGACAATGTCTGTCGGGTCCGCTAGAAAGATATATAGAGATATATATGTAGAAAGATATATAGAGAGATAGAGATATAAATAGAAAGATAGAGAGAGATATAGAGAATTAGAGCGATGAAGAGAGATGCTTAGTATACGTTTAAAAAATTACATTATTAATAAATTAAAAAATTGATTGAGGCATTGCAACGCATGCCGGGCATTATCTAGTTTTCCTATAAAATTACGTGAAAAAAGTAAAGACAAATACCTAAACCAATATTCTGCTGTAAGATTTCTAGGATGTTTTATTTTCTCTTCAGGACTAAATTTTAAATTTTATACAAGAAAAAAATCACCAAAAAGATCAGTGTAAGCTACTTAAGAAAAATCTAAGCCGGTAAGAAATATATACAAAACGGATCAAAACACATGCAAATGATATGGTCATAAAGATTTATAATGAAATTAAATATTTAAAAGCGAATTAATAGTAGACCTGTTATTATTTAGTCTGGATATATGTAAATATAGTGATTAAAGCATGAAAAACAAATTATTGGTTTTCGTTACAGCATAGACATTAATAAAATGTAGTTTTTAAATAATATACACATATTTATTCAATTTTATATTTAATACTACGCATAAATGATGGGAAATTAAATAGTTTAATGTATGAAACTTTTGTTTAATTCGTCTTGCTTGGGTTTAATATTTACATTTTCGTGGTTTGTTCAATATTTTGAAGTTTTATTAGCTTTGTACTTAAACCAAGAAAAATATTTATTTTGGAATTTTATACGTAACTACAATTTGTATTATTTTGACTTGAGTTTACCGATTCCTGTAATTTACTATTTAAGAATTTTTGTTAGAAACCGGCCAACCGAAAGATTTGAGATATTAAGTAGAAAATTTAAGTTAGTTTATATGTTTAAATTATAATTTAAGCTCAAGAAATTTATTTCAACTAGTGAAATATCTAACTGCCATAACTGAAGTTATTTTATTTCTTAACAAACGATAAAATAGAATTCGCAAATTTAAATTTAATTTGCTTCGTTATAATTCACTGCACATTCGTGAACATTAATGGTAGGTAAATATATTAAGCTAAGACTTTTTAAGAAATTTAATAAAAAATTATAAATTTAATCGGCAAACAAAAAAAATATGTGTGTATGTATGAAATGTATTATTACAAAACCTAAATACTGGTTAATTCCTGTTAAATACAACAGTTCGAAATTTTATCAAATATTTTACATATGTTAACTTTTTGTTTCAATTATTGAAGTTATGTGATTCGATATTGATAAATTTCAACATTAGAAAGATACAAACTGTAATATTTTAATTTATACAATTTTTATTAGGTATTTTGGTTCTCAAAAACATTTTAATAAGATTTTAGTGCCATTTTATTAAAATTTCAAAAAATGTAGGTAATCATAAAATTCAATGAATATTAATGTTTTAAAGAATAAACAAAAGTCATTCTTAAAACAAAACTGAATTAATTTAGTTGGTTTTTTATCTAGTGAAACACAATGTAACTTCAACTTGACACGGTATAAATTATATTTGGTTAAAAAAAGTGTGAAACATTTAGGTATAAAAATATATAGTAGTTATTATTTGATATATAGCTGCTACTTCCCATAATTTTTTAATTTTTTCTTTACGCCACATGGTTAGCAGAGCAAATAAAATGAAATAGCAATCGATGTTTATAACAAAGAAATAGTTTTAAACGTTATCGGTAGTAGCCTATTAATTTATAGTTTTACATTACTATTTAGAATGACTTCTTTCTCAAGTTTTGTATTTTTTATTGGATTATCCAGAGAACCATAGCTTTTGCAATGTAGTTTACATTAAAAATCATATTATTAAGTTGAAAGTAAATGATTCAGTATTGTTTCACGTAAGCCTCTAACAGCGTATAGTAAAAGAGATCATCTTCCTTTCCAAAAATAATTAATGGTATGATAATCAGAGTGCAATGGTGTGTATATGTTTTAACTAAGACATTATACAATGTAAATAATTAACTTAATCATTTTGCTTTTACAATATGGGCCCAAACAATAATTTTCTTTTAAAAACTTTTAATTATATGCGTTGCACGGGGCCCTGAATGAAGTCAATAAACTAAATAAAATTACTCCTTTTAAAATGAACTAAAATTTTAGGCGAATGTGTAAATTTACAAAGTTTGGTTTACAGAATTAAGTTGGTTTTAATTCATTGATCATTTGTGAATTCCATAATTTAACTTACTAATATTGTACAACTGAAATTTTTACAAATAAACATTTTCACATTTTACCTTAAGGACAATTTATTGTTCATGATAAGATCATCTACTTAACTAAACGTTTTATACCAGAAACCTAGGTGGAAAAGAAACACATATTCTTATCTTGCACAGAAACATGATGGTTACCTACAAAAAACCTTCCTTAATATCATGTTCCATTTTGAACTGATATTTTAGTAGGAATATAATTACATAGCTGAGTTTTTGTCGTCCTATTTACTAAATAATAAATACATTTATTAATTCATGTGTTTTTAAGTATTGAGTTAAATAAAATAGGCTAGTTCAATTTAGTGTACAATGAACAGTATCTAGTGTTGAAATGTATTCTAGCAGTACCATGTTAAAATTACTTCCGTATACTAAATTTGCCATACTTTTATAGCCAAGTATTTAATTTTTTTTAATTCTGTGATGTATTGTAAATAAGTTTTCAATTTTCTTTCTGTCTTGGAACGGGTTATAGTGAATCTCGTATTTTGTTACTGAGGAGATAAGTTTTCTCTGGTCTTAACCAAAAAGCAGTAAAACAAGAAATTACAGTGATGTAGCTAATGGACAGCCTTGAAAATTTCAACAAGTATATAGATAAAATTTGTTAAACATTTAACGCCGGTTGAAAAAGTTATTTGTTCTTAGAATTTAAAAATAGTTTGAGTTCTAATCTGAAGGTCCTTATTCGCCATTATTGCAATAACGTCCTACATTTTAATAAATTAAGGTAGGGCCTATATATATTTCACTCCTAACATATGACGTTATTCACGTAAATTTACTAACAAATTGGTCGATTTGAATTTTATGATGTTAAGTTGGAAATATTTATTTACGATGTATGATTTTTACAGTTTGCTATCGAGATTTAGAAAGTTTATGAAGTTTTCTGCAGATTATTTCCGGTTACAAGCTATATGGACGTGGAACTTGAGACACAAGACATGTCTACAGGTAAATAATTTAGTAGCCGTACCTATATTTCAAAATACATTATTTTCAACTGCAGTCAACGTCAGCCGGTTACTGACTTTATGTAAGCTTTTGGACATACGCCATTGCTAAAGCTATCTTTTTGCTTTTCTTTGCACTGTAGAGACTTCTTTTGGACAAGATTCGTGATGGACTGATAAATGCAATTGAAATCTTTAGTATTAAGGATGGACTGAATTTCAAGCTGTAGTGCCGAAATTTCATTGTTCAAATGTGATTTTTGACAGTGATATGTATCAATTCTTTCACTCTGTAGCTTTTGGCTGGCTTTACGGATTATTTGTTGAGCCTGTTTGCTGCTGACCGGGGATTTGACTGTGAGTACCCTAGGAATTACTCCCTTACTGCGACATTTACAGAGAAAAGTCAAGTTATTGGAACATTGTGATAGATCAGTTACTAGAGACGGGATGAGTTTTTTTGTGTGTGAAATTGATAGTGCGTTGTGTCCGGCTGCCACAGTGAGCAAATACTCGCAGCCGGGCAGGCGTGGGTTCGAGTCCCGAGCGGTAGCTGAGTTCAAGGGATGTGCAGCGCAGGAAAGAACTTACTGCCCTCAGTTACATCTGCGCTTTTACTTGCACGTAGCGTATACATCAAGCCACCTGCCAGCAGCAGGCCTGGTGCGGGGACGCAATGCCCAATTAACCACAACGCCGAAATACCACAACGCCGAAATACACTAACGCCGAAAAATGTCATTGCAGGACTGCCACACTGGTTAGGTTTGGTAATACTAGGTTAGGTTAGACTAGGTAAGGTTAGACTAGGTTAGGTTAGACTAGGTTAGGTTAGGCTTGGTTAGGTTAGGCTAGGGTAGGATAGGCTAGGTTAAGTTAGGTTACGTAATATTAGGTTTGATTCTGGTATTTCGGCGTTAAGGTACATTTAAGAAACACACACAAATTCATTCAGTTGTTATTTCGGCGTTGTGGTACACAGCAGTTTTCTAGCTGTCGGCGTTGTGGTCAATTTTGACATTCAGCGTTATGGTATTTCGGCGTTGTGGTAGCGACCCGCCTGGCGCCTACGTAGTTAGTTCGGCAGCCTGACCAAGGATACCTTTCCAGACCCCGGCGTCGCTGGCGTTCGCTATCTCCCGAGCCAGGCTCGCCCCGTGTCGTCACGTCCTCGAGTCACGCGGCGCGCGCGCAGACTCACGCATAGTTTGCACAGCGCGCGGAGCAATGTCTCGAGGTCTGTGTGCTCGGCCGCTGATGCGTCCTGACGCCAGCACCACGGTCCACGGAGCACAACCCTTTCTGCGCGTCAGCGGGCCGTCTGCGCGTGTGCCATCTCAACACGACTCACAATTAATTATACCTCACAACTAGAGACCGGAAAAATTCGCGAATTCATTTCGCGATAGGCTAAAATACAAATAGTTATACCTCAGTGCTGCCTCTGTTATTGGCTCACAAATCACCTGGATGAATCTGGGCCAATGATAAACATCCAACCGAAGCTTTATCGAATCACAGGCTGCTACGTTGGGACGTCTCACAAGACAGCAGCCAATGAGTGGGTGGCATTTGACCGAGTGTAAATAGAACTATGGAGTTCATCCTGCAGGTCATTGAACCCGCGAATTTTTCCGGTCCCTACAAATAAAGTATAAGTTAACCAGTTACAAATACGATTCCAATAAAACGTTTGTTGAGATAGCCCCATGTGTAGAAAAGGTATTTTCATTACACTGTAATTTTTTTTGTTGTAATTTTACAAGGAAAGTCCTTGGAAATTTTGTTTGCCAACCAAAATTGTAAATGGTTCAAAGCTATGCCTTGAAATTTTACAAGTGATATCGTTTGCAACTGAGTTTCCAAGGATTTTCTTGGTAAAAGTACGAATTTTTTTTAAAGTTTATCACGACATTTGTGTCAGATACTTAATATTTGACACGTAAAATTATTTTATGTACAAGGCATGAAGGTAAATTTCCTGGGATTTTAAAAATAAAAGTCGATTGCTAGAATAACATCAGATTGAAGTCACAACCGAAAGAGGGGAAAAAAAAATTGGTATTGGACCCAACGAGATCGCCCGTGTTATGCGGTAGATGGGGTGTATTTTTTTTCTCTCCCCGGGGTCGTCCTCCGTTGGCAACACTTCTTCCTTTTCGGCTGCGCGGGGTGAATTCTGCCGGCGCGGCGGCTCCAATCCCATCTGCCGCGGCCCGTTCCAGTCGAACGTGCACCTTCCACTCTGGCCTCAGATATGGCAGCTCCGACTGCGGGGAAACCTGCGCGCTCCCGACAGATTGCTTCCGCCCCCCTCCCCCACTACACCCTCCTCCTACCCGGCACACTTCGGTGGGACGAAACAGCCCCGTGGTTCGGGCGCAATATGCGCCTTGCGCGCCCCCACGCCGCCTCAGAGATATCTCCAGAGAGAAGAAGGCACTGCATCAGCTGCACGTCGGGGGGGGGGGGGGGGGGGACATAAAGATGGCTTCGTTTCCTCTGCCGCACTTCCGGCGGGCTCGAGATGGCCACCCTATATATATATACACACACACATACACGCACACGGACGCAAGGCTTAATGCACAGTGGTGCGGTCCTCCGAAATGCGGAATTTCTAGTAACAGACCTGTACGAAAGGAACCATCTGTTCTTTGCAATTCGTACGTTAGTGTTCACACCAGCACACTGATCTCGTAAGAATGGCTTCAACCATTACGATGGTTTATTGCGTTACTATGTAGTAATTTATTGTTTTAGTGTAACTCATTTTGACGTATTTCATCGCATAAGCATTTCGCATCGTGTTTTGTTTGAAATGCTTTTTTTGCTATATTTTTACGCTAAGATTTATACGTTATTTGTGAAAATTCGGACAAACATATTATATATAGCCCTAATTGATAAAAAAAAATTATGGTGTACCATCTGGCTTATAGAGTTCGATTGCGGAATTTTTATTAGGCATCATCGGTTATTAATAAAAAGAAAAAAAGGGTTTGTTTTTCATGTTGATTATTAGGACTATTAATATTATTTTTGTGACTAATAAATGATTTCATTGCTCAAGTTGAAGCCATCACATTTTTCCGAGATTAATTGTGAACATAGTTGTTTGTTACAGTTTATTATCTACAACTGGCAACAAAAGTCATCAAAATGTTTGGTTGTTGAAGTGAAGCACGCGAAAACCAAGATTTTAAATATAAGTTTCAAACCAGCTCTAAAAACATTAATTTATGTTCTAATAAAAAAAATATGCCAAATTTAATGTTATATGGAGAAGATATTTTTTGTCAATTTGTGATTACAAAATTTTTTATTGAAAAAAATGAAGTTATGATAAGCCTGGTATTTATTAATTTTCTGCAAGTTTTAAAAAAAAATATTTCTAAAATTTTAAGCTTTCGTGGAAATAATCAGATATAATAAAAATAAAGCAAAAAAAACTCGCATTCAAACAGAAATTGAGTTTAGTCTGCATTTTAAATTTATAACGCGTGAGTTTCTTTTGTTTAAACTTTTTTGAATCATAGTATTTTTATTATTTCAAAACGTTTATACAGGAATTGATCATATGTACTGATTATTAGGGACTGGAAAATTCGCGGTTTCAATGACCACTAGGATAGACTCCACGATTCTCTATGTACTCGGGCAACTATCACCTGGTCATTGGCTGCCGACTTGGAACACCTGTTCACTGCGATTCTTATGATTCCATACTTCTTTTGTTGATTGTTTGCCATTGGCTCAAGAGTCCTTCAGGTCAATTGTGGTCCAATCACTGACGCAGCATTAAGCTTAAACGAGTTTCGATTCCAGCCTGTCTCGAAAGGAATCCGCGAATTTTTCCGGTCTCTACTGATTATATACGTAGAGACTGAAAAAATTCGCTGTTTAAGTTATCTTTAGGCTAGACTGCACAGTACTATGTACACTAGGACAAACAACGCCGGTTTATTGGCTGCTCACTCATGAGTCGTCTCAACTGGGCTCCCTCTGATTCGATACGTCTTTGGTTGAGAGTTTCTCATTGATAGAGACCTGCAAAATTCGCGGATTCATTGACCTCTAGGATAGACTCCACAGTCCTTTAAATACTCGCGGAAATGACATCTGTTCATTGGCTACTGACGCGTGAGAAGTCTCAACTAGGCTGTCCGTAATTCGGTTCTTTCTTGGTTTAGTGTTTCCCATAGGCTCACAGTTCCCCGGATAAAATGTGGGCCAATCGCAGAAGCGGTACGAAGGTATAGTTGTTTTGATACTAGCCTATCGCGAAATGAATCCGCGAATTTTGCATGTCTCTACTCATTGATCCATGATCGTCCAAGTAAACAGTATGCTAAGCCAATAGAAAAAGCAGCGTAAAGGTATAGGCCTATGTGTTTGGATTCTAGCCCATCGGGAAAAGTATCCGCGAATTTTTCCTGTCTCTACTGATTATACGGAGTATTAATTTACCTCTCGCAGCTTTGAAAGGCGGGCACTCCGCTCCGCGCCTGTGGAGCGACGCACAGAAGATGGCTGGCTGTAAGGGCGGCACCGGGCAGACACAAGTGTGCGCCGCGCACAATACCACTACCCCATTTTAAAAGTGGGACAAACCTGTGGTTCTATTGAAGCTGCGCGAGGGGTGGGCGCCTCGCCCCCTCCGGCAGTGATGGCCGACGGTTCTACAGCCGCGTCCATTGGCTGCTTCTTCCCTACAAATCTTCCCTCGGCGTCAAGGCGACCCCAGTGGGAGGGGGTGGGCGGGCGCCTTAAGGGGTCAGGATGAACGGCACTTTAACAGACCGTTACTCCACCCTCGTTCCCAGCACTTCTTTTTTTTTTGTTCGAGTGTCGTTGATACAACCGAGAGAAAAAAAACTCACAGCCATTTAGTAACGCTGCAAAACATAGCGTCACCTTCGCATAGCACCGCATAGGAATAATTGTTTGTGTAGGAATGGATAGATAAAACTATCTGAACTAGCCACAGTTCCAATTAAAATAATAATTAGGGACCGGAAAAATTCGCGGGTTCAATGACCTCCAGGATGAACTCCACAGTTATACGTAGATACACTCGGTCAAATGCCACCCAATCATTGGCTGCTGTCTTGTGAGACGTCCCAACGTGATTCGATAAAGCTTTTGTTGGGTGTTTCTCATTGGCCCAGATTCATCCAGGTGAGTTGTGAGCCAATAACAGAGGCAGCACTGAGGTATAACTATTTGTATTTTAGCCTATCGCGAAATGAATTCGCGAATTTTTCCGGTTTCTACTAATAATTTATCTAGCAGTTCACAAACAGTTTTTTATTGTAATGATAAAAAAAATATTAAAAATTCAAGGGAAGTAAATATTATTTTATAATTTTATGAAAATAAACAATTACTTATATGTAAGGACAGGTACTTTTCGCGGGGAAAAAAATGATATTCTATTATATTGCAACACGGTATACCCACACCAGCGGTTTCTTCTTTGTGATTGGCGGCAGTTTGCGAGACAAGCCGTTGTCTTGTTTACCGAGCCACTCAGAACGCGTTTGCTTCCGCACTGAATTACTGTTGGGCTTTACAACAATCGACATGTACATGAAAGAAACTCACACAATCTCGAAACACAGACGACGCTACAGTGTTTTAACTTTCAGTAAGTCTTGGAATATTTTCACGAAATATGCATACCTCTACTTATATGACATAGTAGTTGTTTTCATGTAAAACTTGAATACCTACTCACTATCATCGATATTAAAAGGATTTCGTTCAAATGTACGTTTTGGAATATTTGTCCAACGATGTGTTCACACGGAGAAAAAGGATCCAAATTACTTGAACAAAAATTAGGGCAGCAAGTAGATATGTTTTTTTTACGAAACAGTACTGAAATTTTTAAAGAGACAAGCTAGAACTATGCTGTAGTACGCTCTCTATACAATTAATATATTTACTTTGGAGCCTAGATAAAGAAAATACTGTACGAATTAGTTTTAAATAATGAAAATTACAAAAAATTACTATCAAAACACTTTTAAGATGTAGATATATATAAAGAAAACAAAATTTACTTGAATAATATACTGCAATAATACTGAAAAATCATAAACCGGTAAAAATATCTTCATTGATGATCCGGAGTTCGTGCTAATTCCTGATGCTCATTGGTAGGTTTGTAGAAATAAGTAACAGCCAATTTAGTGATACAAAAGTAAAGTAAGTAAAAAAAAATTGAAAATATTTCTAGCTTATCATGGTAAATAATAAACATTTAAAGTTTGAATACTTACAAATATAAGAAATATAAATATCCCACCGTATTTTTTAAACCAACAATAATCTACTTATGATTCCAAATTTTGGAAACCATACCTAATTTTTTTAAGTATTTTTTTTTATTCTATAGTGTTCTTAGTGAATTGCATATAATATGGCTTATTTAGTTAAGCTAAACCCTTTCTTTACTTTTTTGTATATCAACACAATATTTTAAATCTCTGTACAAGTTTAGTCAACCACCCTGCTTATAAGAAATATAATATTTTTATGTATATTTTTTCCAATAGAGTTATGTTTTGTTTAAAGTATTTTAAATATTCCATTACTTGAAAACTATTTATAAACTTATAAAGTACATTTAGGCAAGGTACTTAAGTATAAAACACAAAAAAATATATAATTTTTCCAACTAAGTAAATCCAAAATTAAATAAAATACACAGCAAATGTTAGAACTTATTCATTTAGATATCTATAACGAGCCAAACGTAAACGTAGGTGGTTTTTCAAGGTAGACAAGAGAGAGACGACAAGAAAGACGTCACACATTTCCTTACTGTGTGTCTCAACGTCCATACCTACCGGAGTTCGGACACAAACAACCAAATAATGTTGTATTGTTATATGTCTTATTTATATTTATTATATTTTTAAGTAAGTCTAGCACCGAAAAGTGTGGTGCATGTAGTCTAGAGCGAAAAGTTTACGGTTGTAAAAGTACAAATTTTATGTATGTATAAATATATATATACCTATATATATATATATATATATATATATATATATATAATCACTCGATAGCTTTAGAGGTAACAATAGGGGTATTTTTAGTTTGAATCTTTATAACTACTGTGTTTCCTAGTTATGTTGTTGCTGAATATGGAATTGTATGAAGGAAATTATTAGCTTGTGAATGCAATTAGAAACCCAGAAATTTATCAATATTCGGGCAAAAATATAATAATATCTGGCGACACAATTTGTCATAGAACACAAAATTATATGCTTATATACTAAAATATCCAGAAGAAAATTCCCCAGATGAAAAATAATGGCATAAAAATGAACTAAAAAGAACAAGGCGGTCAAGCCAAGCTTAAACACAGATAGCCGATGAAAACATTTCTAAAATATCGAAAATATGTTGTTTGAAGTGAGGAAACTTTGAAGAAATATTGTGCATAACGAAACTTTTTGAAGCTCTAATGATATATAGAAGACGTAGCTGACTGCTTTCTTTTAATAACTTGCACATCTTTGGTATGAGAACGAGATTTGTAGATGAAAACAATTTTGAGCGAGACGACATCATTGGTGTAAGTACGGTCACAATCCACGCCAAATTGATCACCAGCAAGCTAGTGAAATTCTTAACTTGAAATCCCGCATAGTGGATAACGTTTGCATCATTTGAATGAAATAACATACATTTGCCCTTTTATTTTAATATTTATTGCTGAAGTTTAGATTTACCTTTGGATAGTTGGGTAGTGACAATATAATTGATAATCGTAACTCGCAAAGCTTCAATAGCATTTTTGATGTAACTTTTAAGCGCCTTATTCAAATAATTGTTCCCTTCTCTTTTTTATTTCTCATTCAAACAAGTAGTTATATCTATAAATTAAGAGCACATTTTTAGAGAAGTTAATTCTATATTCAGGCAATTTAAATTAAGTTATTCTTATCTCTAACATAGTTTAGCACTTATAACTAGAGACATGCAAAATTCGCGGATTCATTTCGCGATAGGCTAGTATCAAAACAACTATACCTTCGTACCGCTTCTGCGATTGGCCCACATTTTATCCGGGGAACTGTGAGCCTATGGGAAACACTAAACCAAGAAAGAACCGAATTACGGACAGCCTAGTTGAGACTTCTCACGCGTCAGTAGCCAATGAACAGATGTCATTTCCGCGAGTATTTAAAGGACTGTGGAGTCTATCCTAGAGGTCAATGAATCCGCGAATTTTGCA
Source organism: Bacillus rossius redtenbacheri (assembly GCF_032445375.1). Lineage (NCBI taxonomy): Eukaryota > Metazoa > Arthropoda > Insecta > Phasmatodea > Bacillidae > Bacillus > Bacillus rossius. The sequence continues at coordinate 9,970,949 of NC_086336.1, read as the reverse complement.
GGTCTCTACTTATAACTCATCGCCAATGGGCCCTAACGGGTTTTCTATATTTTTTTTTGCTACAGATAAATATGTATAATTAAAATAATAATAATAAATTTTGTCCAAATTCACGATTTCAAGGACTGATTCATTCGTATATTGAATTATGAAATTATTCAACATCACTTATATAATATAATTCCAATAACTTAAATACATGCTTTCAACACAGCTAGTGTGAGATTATTATAATATAAAAGATAAATGCTGCTTGAAATAAAAAATAATAATTGTTGGGAAATTTTTTTTAAATTATTGTAGTCGTTCTAAAATAATATAAAAATTAAGTGCATAGGTGTTTGGACAAATAAGTACTAATAAATCTTATTATTAAAAATTTATCAAAAAATATCAGTTTTCCACTGTGAAACGTATTCGTTCAATATAATTTTTTAAAAAATCAACAAAAAATTACGCAAATGGTTCAGGTAGTTGTAAAGAACTTTCCATTGAAAATAAATTATACATTTAAATAAATTGAAATTTTATTATATATTTTAAGAAAATACATAGCTTTCTTTCTACGATTTGTAAGAAAAACATATTAAATATTAACTTTTTCTCATTTGTTTCTGTGATTATTAATGTGCTCTATTTATTTAGTTTTAGATCACTTGGTAAATATACAGCCTTATTCACGTTCATTTAATCTTGTTCCTGATGAGGAAACTATTCTGAGGTCAGTCTTAAAGCTAATTGTTTCTATTGAAAATCAGTTAATATCATGTTAAATTGTTTACATAATAAAATTTTACTAGTGATTCTAATAAAAACTACTTATAAAAGTATTCTAACATTCTACTGGTATTGTTTAATTGTTCAAAGAATTTTTACATTTTACCGTTTATATTTAAGTTGTTTAATCGGAAATTTACCTAGCCAATAATAGCTTCCAATTAGGTTCCGAAAGAAATATATCTGCACCATATAAACAAACTTCTGTAGCAACACCTTCCTTTGAATTTCGGCGATTTTATTCCGATAACACTTCTTTTCCCGAATTGAAATCATCAGTTTTCCTGTCAGAAAAATTGCGATTTATGTGGCTAATGATATCATAATGTTTTCTGCAACAGTGCTGATAGTTTATAACTTTTAAAGTCAGATGAAACAACCAAAATTTGACAAAATTTATAGATGCCAAAACGTTCACACAAAATTTTATGTTACGAACATTGGTGCTGTAATTAACTTTAAGTACTTAATGTTCAATTAGAAACAATTGTATATTGTATAAAACATGTATACACCTACATTTATTTATTTTCTGTGCTGTACCTGACTCAAGAAATATCATGAATAAACATTTTTTTTGGCATGCAGAAATTAGTGGACAACTGTGTGAAATAACACAAATTTTGCCGGTATATAATCATTGTCAAAAACACCAAGTCAAGCCTTAGCAGTATTTTCACGAGGATAGTGCCAACTATGTAGCTGAAGCAACACTTTGAACTGTCTTAGAACTTTTTGTGTTTATACCTCTTAAGCTTGGATTTGAACAAGGTAATTATTCAAATCTTCCCTCTTTCCATAGCGTGCAATATTGTCTAGGATATGTTGAAGTAATTCTTTTAATGTCTAACTGAACAAATAATCGTAAACATGAATATTGTTACAGAAATCTTGATCATGGAAATGGTGAATTCAGTGTCATGTAACTTGTCCCGAATTCTTAAACGTTTTACCAGTGGTACCAATTTCCCGAGGGTCACATGCAAATCAACTCATGATGTTTGTCACAATGAGTGAATAATGTTTGTGTAAGTAGGCTACTAAGAGCATGCATATACCTGTTTTTAAATATACAAGTTTTATGTGTAACTTATATGATTTTCAGTATATAGGAATGCCAATTAAATAACCGATATTAATAATAAGAAACAAAACAAATCGTGCTTTTTTGTTATCGTATAACACTTATTGCAATTTAAAAATACAATTTCTTTGGACATACAACATTGAAGTTTTGCACTGTTTGTCATGGAAAAAATTGAAGAAAGTAAAATAAGAAAAATAAAAAGGAATATAACCCCACAGATAACAAGCCTAAAATCAGTAAATTTATGTTTTCATTTTCATTTATAATTTTGTATTATTGAGTTTTTGTTTCATGACAAACAGGGGAAAAATTTATATGGCGTATTTCCAAATATATATATATATATTATCAAATCATAATTTCCCATTGTATGAATCATTTAAAGAAAGTACTTATTGTAAGTTTACCAACTTTTGTATACGTTGTTAAAATGGTAAAACAATGATATGTAATCATTTTAAATATCTCATATATTAGACAACTGAGTTTATTTATTTATAGAAACAAATATAACATTGTTATTATGAGAACGCCGGGCATTAATACTAGGCCTGCAGCATGGCATATGATTTATATGCCGTGTGTTTAAGTAGCTCCGTACACACTACAGTCAAGAAACCTCTCCATAATCTTGTGCCATAAAACAAGAATTAAGTTTAAAATTCACTTAAATTTGTGAACTGCAGTAACCGGCAAAGTTAAAGTCTATTTTCCCTAATTTAATGCCATGAGCGGAACATAAATTTTGTCATAAATAATTAAATTCAACTTGTGCACGGCTTTTAATTGAATAACAGTTTAATACTTCAAGCTGTAGAAGAACATTCAACCACGTTAAAGGAAATGTTTCTTTTGTAATACCTATGCAAATGTATAGTTACTTACATTATTACCACAAAGTGGAGCGGTAATGTTTAGCTTTAGGTAGAACAAAAAACTTAAGATACATAAACATTTCTCGCACGCTCATAGATATGGTCACCTTCCATTATAAATAGAGCTAAGTAATCACTTAACTACATTCTTCTAACAGTTATAAAAAAATGTTAAGCTGCCAGCAAGAAGCCTTCAGATGTTACAGTATGATTTAAAGAAGCAGTTTAAAATTTATTCTAATAACCTCTAGTAGGCCTTGTGTTAAAATAATCATAGGGCATCAACTTGCAAGTTTATGCACAATGGCTTAGGGACACGGGAACTTGAAGGTTACAGCGGACTACGAATTACTTGGATGCCGAACCAGGTACTCTTTATTTTGAGCCATGTCAGTGTGCTGGGATAGATCAACGCTCGCACCACTTCAGAATGAGATGATAGTTTCGACGGTAAGCACAGAACAATGTTAAAATAATAAATGGATTCCTTGAGCATTGGCCTGGTCTGCCCTAAAATCTGTCATTTTCAAGTGATTAATAAAAACACATATTTGTTTATTTAAGGCTGAGTATCATAGGCAAGGAGCAGAGAAAAATACGTTTAACTAGGCCCTGTATGTTAACATAACAACCAACTGGAAGCCATTTGGTGGCTGAAGGAACCGATCGTTACTAACCATTTGGAAAAAGGGGGGTGGGGCCGTTTTTTTTGCGTTATGGTTAAGCCAAACGCAGCAACACATTACAAGAGTCGTTTACAAAACTTGTTTTTGGGAGGCTTTTTTTAAAATCCACATTCATTGCCTTGAAGACAATCAATCAGAAATCATCTATATACTTTTTTTTTTCGATTCCGCCCATTGAGACAAACTATCCAGATACAAATTTAGAATAGGCACAAATATAGATCAAGTGACTCTGAATTGCGATACTGCCATAAACTGAGCAAGGTGGCGACGTGGCAAGGCACTGGACACTGGTTCAAGTCGCGTTCTGTGTGTCCTGATTTTGGTTTCCTACAGTTTCTCAAAAACACTCCCGGAACAAGCAGGGACGATTACTTACTACAGGCCATCACCGATTACTACCCAATATCCTTGGTCTACATTTGTTGTGTCTTTACAGTCTCCAGTGAGCTGAGTGTAGACGAGATCTCAAGGAGAAACGAAATTTATAAGCGATATTGAGCTGACAAATTGAGGAAATAGTGCCATGTAGAAGCCAATTGTCGGTACCTACCCTCAATCCACATATTTTGTTACTTAAAAAAGAGTTATTTTTGTCTATATGGCAGTTCATGCAACTCATTGGAATTTTTTTATATATATATATATAAAACTAGTTGCAGTATCAGACGTTGCCTGGACCATTTACTGACGAAATTATAAACTAAATTTTTTTAGCGCCGTTAGTTCGCTAGCCGCCGCGAGCTTCGCTAAGCGGACTAAGCGGACGCGCCTCAGTAAGGAGAAGGATAGGATGTTACCAGACCTTACTATATGACCGTGTGGCGGACATAGAGAAATTACATACACTCACTGTTTGTATGTCTGTGAACTATGATTTTCTGTTATAAAAATTAATTTAACCATGGCGATCGGTAGAAGGATATAGAAGTTAATGCGCTGTAGCGCCATCTAGTAGAGAGTTATAGAAAAAAATGGATAGAATAAAAATATTCTCCATGAAAAAAAAACTTCGGTGTGCCAAATTCCATGGTGATCGGTGTTGGAGTTTATCGATGTCATTCATACCAACATCCTGTTTTATATAATATAGGCTTATGTATAAGATTTTCATCATGTTTAATATTCAAATCTTTTTTTTTGCTGGAATTGAATAGTGGTTACTGCTATTTACATCAATTTTCCTTTGACGTAGATTTTCTCAATGAACATCTCTTACTCTTTGGTCCATAATAAATGCCCACTCAATAGCCCATAACAAGCATGAATGTCAATGTAAATCATAGTCATATAAATTTTAAAAGCCCAGCGAGTCATTCAAATGTAAAATACTTAGCATTAAAGACCCATTTCCGTCCTCTCAGGGTCCGTGAGGACTGACTATTCAAAAGACGAACAAGTATATCGACCAAGCATTTTAAAACTACATGAATTGCTTGTATGGTTTCTATGTCTGTTCTAAAGTTCGCCACTCTGCTTAGATATTCGTCAGGAAAACAAACCGTAGTTTTATTTTTATCAATGCTAGAAGTTATTTAATGGCATTAAAGTAGCCCTAAGGAGAATTGCACGAACGCCATATTAAAGTGATTATTGTTAAACAAAAATGTTGCTAGGAATTTGGCGATAAAATTCAATATAAGAGGTTTTATACCCTAATGTGTTTTTTTCATTTTGACTTAAATTCTTATCATGGGAAATAATGCCCGCACCCACTTCCTAAAGATTTGCCTCCATTTTCTGAACATGTAATAAACTGCACTCACGTTGTGTTTGTTTCTATGAATCTTACAGCCAGTTACAACATGGATGCTCTTTTGTTGGTATTTTCATCATAATACCCAGGAAAAATTCAAGCAAAATCAAGCAGTTTGCTTTAATATAAATTATATTATTGTTTATTATTTATTATAAAGTAATTTTTTACACCTACATAATGAAACATTGTATTTCCTTTTGCGCCAGAGCTGTTAAGATTATGTATTCTTTTTCATTCTTCCCCACCATATAAAGTCTGCTATAATTAACTATTATTCAATTCGGTCTAAAGCAACAGAAAACAATCGTATGTCATGTTGCATGCGCATGCGATGCTGGGTATCTGCTGCGAAATCAGTTTGCAGTTTCTATCGCGCCATTATTAACTGTATAGGTCAAAGTGAATGAACCACCATGACCGAATTAATTTTTCTTTTACAGATTTTTGATATTATTATCCTGTAAAACTTTTTAAAAATTTCAGTACATGGCAACCCATAAGTGACACATTTCACAATGAAGTATAAAACACAGAAGATCTTTTCGAGAATTTGCTTTTCTCCTGATTTCTGGAAACAATAACGAATCTTAGCGAATTGTCAGCTTCTGTATGGTTTTGCAGCATATGCTACAGACGCTATAGTTCAGAATCCTTAGCTGTTGCGACACATAAATTAAGAATATAGACACCTCAAAATATTCATACAAGAAATATTACTTAGCGATAAAATCACACACTGACATATATTATTAAGTTTCTGGCAAACTGTCTGTGATGTTTGTTTCATTTTAAAAGAAGGGGGTTGGATTATTTGAACATTCTCACCTTATCATTGGTCCTTTCGAAGTACCTACTTATACGTACCTGCTGAACATTTTTTAGCAGTAAATTCTTTTAAGTTGTTGAAGTAAATGAACCTGTAACAACTGGTGGCTCTAAAGCCATTGACTTCACCGCAGCTTGTTGAAGCTCCATTGTTAATTTCACCGCAACCATCAAGATCTTCACAGCGTCGGTAGTTTAGTAGCCGATGTAAACGTACCCATTGGTAGCGTAGTCATAATGTTAGTCAAAGCATTTGGTAATATTGCATTCGCATATTTTGGATGATTAAACATACTGGCTCTCGGTATACGGTATTTGGTAGGCGTAAATTCGTGAAAATGATATGGAAGTCTGTGAACAAAAATGTGACACAAATATGGCGGAACCACGTGTAGCAATATAAAACCGTAGGCCTTTATAGTCACTTTCGTGAACAGTAAAGTTACATATCGAATGTATTGGTGTGAGAAATGAAACTTTATGTTAGTGAAACTACCCCGGAATATATTTGGTAAACTAAACAGCCATAATAAAAGTAATCTCTAGTTTTTAAATACCTACGAAAAAATAGCATTAGCCTACATTGATTATAATACATATACTCTTTGAAATATGTTAAAGCTTTCGGTATCATAATCACATGGATCAAATTTCGTCACTTGAAATATTATTACATTTTGCTTTTTTAAAACCTTATAATATACTAATATGATTTAATATTTTTGAATCGGCTCAATCATGTTAATGTTCGTTTGTAATAATTATTTAGAGACTGATTTCGGTCGTTTGAAGAAAAAAATATACGAACATTTACTTAGTGTTGTAATATGAGGTTTAAAATGTTTCAGATTAATATTTTAGTAATTGTATAGAAGAAAAATTTCTAACGTAGCTCCGAAACATTGAAGTATTACCTGTTTATTGTATTTTAAGAAGATGGGCAGAATTTCAATAACATTTCTTGTTGAAAATCAGGTCCAAAGCCGGGGCGTAGTATTTTTTCAAGTGTTTTTCGCTTTTATTGAAGCCTTTTTGAAATAGTTTGAAATTTCCGTTTAATTCGTGCTGCCATCTGAGGTTGATGGTGGCAAGCAACTTTTACGATTCAGGCAGCGAATTCTAGCGACAGGTGCAAAATGAAAGTCCGTTATTCGCGTTCATAAATTTTGGTATGTAGGCCCTACTTTAAAAGCGAATATCTTACTGATCAATACATTTATCACAGTAGGTAAATATAGTTCATATGAGGGCAGGGGAGGGGGGAGGGGGAGCCGGGGAGCCACGGCGACCATCTTGGATTACGTCACAACCGGCGGCCATCTTGGATTACGTCACTTCCGGCGGCCATATTTGATTATTTCACTTCCGGTGGCCATTTTGTTTTATCCGCCATTTTGTTTTCTAGAACATTCCGACATTTCGAGTTTCGTCCGCCATCTTGAAAATCTTTATTTATTATCCGATTTTAATGAAAAAAATTAAAAATTTATAAAAAATTAAATAATCAAAATTTTAAAATAAAATTTAAAAAATATATTATTTAATAAAATTTTAATTAAAAAACCTACGCATCGAACACCCCACTCCTCTACATTACGAATACACCATCTAGCACCCCGCTCCTCTGTTACAATGACATCATCATCGAACACCCCACTCATTCCTGTTACAATTTTTCGTTACACCACATTCTTTAAAATAAATTTATTATCGAAATAAAAAATATATACCATTGTTGTCTGCGGAGGCAGCCATCTTATTTAGTGGAGACCGCCATCTTGATTTCATCTAATGGATGTCGTCATCAGGTGTAGGTTTATGAAGTACGTTAGTGTATATAAGGCCGAGTTTCAACTCTCTACCAACATTTTTATGAACCTTATAAGCCAAAATCCACAAAAATCCAGTCATTTTGTTGTTACCATCATTTTTTCATAAAGTCTTATCATTTATAGGTTTTAACTAAAATATATGTTATTAATACTATCGTTGTGGATGCGATAGTTAAAGTAATCATAATTTTAAAAACATTTATCACTCCATCTTAGCGGACCAGAAATTTTTTAGAGTCCTAACTCACAAGTAATATTCTCTTCTCATGTTTGCGTACTCGTGTTTTAAAAGCTGCATGGAAGCAGATATTTTAATGTTTGTGTATAATTACATTTCACCATTCTGTAAGACATTTATAAGTATCAGTACCTCGTGGGATATTGGTTCTATATTAAAAATAATAAACAATATGTAGGTAAAATTGTATTTACTAAATTAATAACATATTTTACACAACCAAAATGGAGCAAAAACAGAAACTACACATCAAAAAACTGAAACTTTACAACAAAAATGGAAACTATACATCAAAAACATAAACTGTACAACAAAAATGGAAAACTGTACAACAAAAATGGAAACTGTACAGCAAAAACATAAACTGTACAACAAAATGAAAACTATAAAACACAAAACAGAAAAACTATACAACAAATGGAAACAACTACCAAACTGCCAAACTATTTAAATAAAAAACTATTTTACAAAAAAAAAATTATTCGTCGCCTCCAACATATCCGTGGGGGACTGTGTGGATACCATCTTCACAGATCAGCCGTTTGTCGTCCTCCCACGTTATGGCCAGCTTATAACTGTACTCAGTATAGAGTATGTGCTGACGGGAGCGAATTGCTCTAACGCCTGCCCTCATTGTGCGGTGGTCTTGCAGGGCATCCAGGTAATCATCGAATGTTATGTGGTTTTTGACCACACATCGCTGGATGCCCTTGGCCTTTTTCTCGCTCTTACCACCACACCTGTAGGCGTACAGTTTAGCCCGTAGGCTTACAAACTCCTCCATCACTTCTCCCCCACATTCATCTTTGAATTTACCGACAACTTTCTCGTTGATGGGGGAGAAGCATGGGTGGTCGGAAGGGTAGCATCTGGTGTCGAATTTAGCCATCAGTGTAGGGTCGGCTTTGAGGTCTGAGTAAAAGTCTGTTGTCTGGATCTCATACACAAAACTGTCTGTATCCATATACATCAGGTGAATATTGTCATGGTAACGGGGTTTCATGGTATTGTAGTGGAAGTCGTACATGAGAGTCTTTGAAAGATCTAGTACGGCCAGTCCGGCATAAATCGGCTTGTCGAAAATGATGGTCTCATGATTAAGGTGGACTAGAGACAAATTCGGTTCGTACATTGTACGGTCCTTGAAGGACGGACGACACACCAACTTCTTGAACCTCTTCTCAGAGCACACCAACTCCATTTTGAGCCTCCGCCTTTTATTTTCCATCAGTTTACCAAATGTCGAGTTCACAGCGAGCTTAAAGAACTCCTTCTCGAACTCGTTGGCTGCTGCTTTCCGCTTGTTGGTATTCAGCCGAATATAGGGCTCCAACCATGCCGACTGCTCAAACTGCAGGACTCGGTGTATCTTAGTCACTCTCAGTCCATGAGATACCGCTTGCTGTAGGTTTTTGTAGTGGACAATGTAGTGCTCTTTATTTTCAAGTGTTGTCATCAGCTTTGATTGATTTGAGCCGGGTGGACACTGATTTACGGGGAGAAATGGCAGGTCTTTATGACTTTCGTGGAGCTCGGGAGGGTACTCCACATCACACTCAATAATGTAGCCTGTAGGAGAATCATCTGGGACAGACACGACATCAATTGATGTGTCTGCCCATTGGAAATGCCGAATGGGGAGCGGCAGAGACATCGCCCACCCGTACAAATTATTTGCATCAATGTACTCCAGGAATGTGGATGGCTTGGATGCATCATGTGTTTCTGGTACGTAGGAGTTATTGGCTACGCAATGACGTTTAATGCTTTGCGCTACTCCCCCCCTAATACCGGCCTCCACAAACATGTACATATCATAATCAGTAAGAAGCTCTAGCTGTACACCTGTGGTTTGAAGCATCGCATCGCATATAGTGAGACGGATCTAGGCTGTATGTATCCAAACATATGGAACGGAAATTCTCGAATACATCCGCAAAAATCAGAACATCCGTCTTTAGGTACAAGTCAGCGTACTCCCCCAAAGTAGCACACTGAAACTTGTCCCAGACGTTCACCGCATGTGCGTACTCCATCTCTGAAATCATGGAATCAGTCCGACTATTGTAGAAATCATCGATGGATGGAAGACTAGTATCATCTAGTCGAGCAAAAGAATCCACAAAATCATACGGGAAGACACCCTTGCGGGTAACCAACTCCAACTCATCAGGCGCGAAAAACTCAGTAGTACTGACAAACTTGTCTGCAGGCAAGAACTCAGCGAGCGAAGCAAGACCCCGACTCATAAAACGGAAGGTATCGACAAATTGAATGCTGAACTTATCATGTAACTTCTTGGAAAAAGTTATCAGCTTCTCTTCCGAATTCGGAATGATGAAGATGTCTTTAGTGTCGTACCCCAACTTCCTGATAATGAAGTTCTGATCGTATGCCAGGTTGTGGAAGAACACAATCAACTTTTTCGGTCTGCGCCTGAGAAGGTTGCAGTCATTACATGCAGGTCCAATAAATTCGCCGGTGAAGTGATTATGATCACGAACTTTCTTTACAGCCCCTCCAAACTTTCCTCCACAGTAGCAACACACACTTGCTTGCATAAAAGCAATGTTCTGTGCATGTGTGAGCGGAGCCATAGGAACAGATGTAGAAAAATTTTTCTGAACATCATGTCCAATCTCCACAATGCGGGATATGAATTTATCTTCTGTGTCACAACCGCGATACAATTCAGGCTGTGAAGGAAGTGAAGAAGTGAGGTGTGCAGGAATGATGGAGTTATCTGCTTTCACGTAAATGCAGTAGCTGTATGCCTTATGCTTTTGGTACTGCAGCGTGTATGCTTCATCAGGATTCGGGTGACACGTATGGATTTTCTCCAGAATAGCTTCAAAGTCGCAATATACCACGATGGGCATCTTATCACTGTGATGGAAGTTTTTGAACTTCAGAACAGGAGGCTGGCCATTTTCATCAAGCGATGGCATTTCCATCCTAACAGCAGCATGCTGTTTGCAGAGCTCACTGTGTTTTTCCAAAACACTGAAGGCCAGTGAGCCCGCTAACCCTATCCTGATCATCATAATGCTTGAAGCATCTTTTGCAAACGTGGATAGCATCATGATGTGTAGTGAGTTGGGACCGAACCAGGGCAGAAAAATTAGAGATGTAGGCGAAATGGGACGAATTGTCATTGACCAAGAGCAGCAGATCGAAATGATGATCTTTTTCTTCAGGAGCGACTCGTGCAGGAACAACATTCAGGTTCTCGTCGATACTGTAGATGTTGATGGAGACTCCGGTGTTCTGTTTTTCAAACAGCGGTATTTGCCTGATTGGAGTAGGAAACTCGATGTTCGTGAAGTTGAACTTCCCCTCCAAGTCATGGTAGCGCTGATTGACACGTTCAGGATTCCATCCTTCGACGTACTTGACCAGAATTGACCACTTGAAGCACATGTGGTCTTCGAGGTTTTGCGGATTTATCACTGCATATTTGTCTTTGATGGAAGTAGGCAGTTCGATGTAGGAGCTGGCACGGAGTGGATCGAGCTTGTTTATTCGTAGTTGAAGTCGCTTAACGGCCGACAAAGTCCATCCGGACCCCTTCCCCATGTAGTCTTCCTCCTCCTTGCAGATCTTTGAGATGGACTCGGTAACTGCCTCCTCCACCTCATGAACTGCGTAGAGGGGGACATTCATGGTTTTGAAGGCCCTCTTGTCTTCACTGGCATCTACTGGTTTTTCATAGTCGCACTCGAGCACGATATTAAACTTCAGTGGTCCGTTCTCTTCAATATCCTCCACAAGTTGGTTTATTATTTTGTTCTTGATGGAGTCCAGGTACGTACAGATGTCCTTGGAAGAACTTGACGTATTTACTGCGACATATGTCTTCAAGTTACCCTTGAATCCCACTTCGGCGGTGATGAAGCCGTGGGTATTGGCCAAACCCGCGCCGGTCACCACCTTTGTTCGGCTGGTCGATGGTTTAGGCAGTACTGCTGGCTTAACTGCTGACATTCTCTGCTTCTTTGTTGGAGGTGGAGCAGGCCCCTTGCATTACTTGATGTGGGCTTTCAATTTGTCAGCCCTGGCGAACTCCTTAGCACAGTTGTCGCAGGTATGTGCTATGCGGTTTGGGTTGAGACCGCAAGCCGACTTCTCATGTCGTCTAGCAAAATCAGCACGGGCGAAGGCCTTATAGCAGAAGCTACACCGCATGCCTGATGTCGTAGCAACAGCTCCAGCACATGATGCAAGGTGCTGCTGCATCTTATTGCTGCGTGCGACCATCTTTCCACATAGGTGGCACTGCTGGTAGTCACGATGCTGGTTCTCGGGACACTGTCGCTCGTGCCGGTAGCAATTCTTAGATGCCGTGAAGGAGGCAGAGCAGAAACGGCATTTCTGAACAGTAGACGCCATCATCACGACAATCGGTAGACTGGTCTCAACGTACGGAACACGCAACGGTAGCTCGACGCACGGAGAACTATAACAAAAGAATTAAGAATACAATGTAGCTAGATGTCAACACGAAAAAGTTGCAAACATAACCTCAAAACTCTAGCCCTTAAGCCTACTAACCTAAACTGATAGCAATGTAACTAAATAAAAAAGTTTCAAAACATAACCTCAAAACTCTAGCCCTCAAGCTTACTAACCTAAACTGTTAGCAATGTTACCAAATAAAAAAGTTGCCTACATAACCTTAAAACTCTATACCCTCAAGCTTACTAACCTAAACTACTAGCATTGTTACTAAATAAAAAAAGTTGCAAACATAACCCCAAGGCTACTCCTTCATGTACAATCCTAAAAATGGTAGAATATTTAAAGTACTGATAAAAGTTAAAGCTGAAAAATATTCAATGCTAACTAAAAATGATTGATTACATAACCTCAAAACTACTCTAATTCACACCCCAAAAATGCTAGAATATTTAAAGTAGATACTGATAAAAGTTTAAACTGAAAAAATTTCTGGTTACCTACATATAAGTGTACAGAGAAAAAAACTAGCTAGCTGATAACCTACAAAAAAGCTGAGAAACATAGAATGTTAACGAAACATGTAACATACCTCAGAAAAATATGAAGTGGAGCTGTAGAACACGAAGTAGCGTTGGCGGTAGAAATCGTGGTAGCAGTGAAACTCACACACGAACTAGCTCACTCAAACTCTAAGAACACACTGAAGCTCCGACAGCTAATCCCGGCCTTTTATAGCCTCGGACCTGCCTGTTCTTGGAAAAACCATTAGGAACAGAGTATTTTTGTTGTATCCGCCAAATGAAAGTGCCATTGTCTTCGGAAAAACCCAGCATGACTCATGTGCATGTCGTAGCAGGTCTGTGAGGGGTGGGGTTAGAAATGTAACCTGACAGCCAAACATGGGAAACCACTCTCGCGTAAAACCACTAATGATCTAGGTGATTAGAGATTAGGGCGCGAGGCACTGCCTGCATCGTGACTCATCACTCAGGAATGTCGTCTCGCAGTGCTGAGGGGGCCCAAACAATATACTTTACCGTGCATGTCGTAGCAGGTACATTAGTCCGCGACTTTGTGGCGCCATGAGGTGCTCAGGAATGTCTGAGCCTGCCACAAACAGCTCGTCAAAGTGTCATCACGAAGCACTCGAGCTGCAGTCATGACGCGCATGCTACAACAGGCCCGCTAGTCACCGGCTACGTGGCGCCAAGCTGACGCTCGGGTAGACAGGTAGCTAAATGATAATACTAGTAATGCAAGGAAATAAATAATCGGGTATGTTTAATACATTTATTTAAAAGTAAGAACACATTACAAAACTAAAACATTAAAAATTTATTCTACATTTATTATGACCAACATTCGTTTAAAAAATTTTAGCATTTCATTGCGAACAATCAGTTGAACATCCACAGTATGACACAATTTGCTGATGTTCCAGGAACAACCCTTTTCACAACCATTTAAGGAGACATTCCTTAAGCTCTCTTTTCATTGGTCAAATAAAACATCTCACTCTCTTCCCCTTTTACAATGATGCTGCTTCACCATCATGCTAAAATTCTGTAAGACCAAAAAAAAATTTCTTCCCTTAAACCTTACGGTAGAAATTTCATCCTAGGTTGCTGTTACTACATCTAGAAATAAAAAATTATTTTATCTCATACAGGTTTTATTTACATGTTAGACTTAATCATCCTACCACACACACACACACACACACACACATGCACACACTTACACACACATGCGTGCGCATGCGTGCACTGAGATGAAATACATACTTGCCCACATAATGTACTTTTATTTACAAAGGCAACATATTAAAACACATAATATTTAAATTTTGTGTAGATTGGATGGTACCAGACACCATACGGCAAAACGAGCGGACAACACTCGAGTCTTTACTAGGATTGGGCTGACGGATTGCCTCTGGAACGCCCCTGTTACCTTCAACGACTCAGAATTAATACTTTTATCAAGGAAGCCCAACGTATGGAGAACTATAACAGAAGTCTTAAGAAAACAATGTAGCTAGCCATTACATGAAAATGTTTGCATACATAACTTCAAACCTACAAACTACAGTTTCAACAAACCAATCCTTAAGTCAGCACTACCTTGCCCGAAAATAATCTAAAAAATCACTAAAATGTTAAAGTACTGAAACTGACAAGTTACACAGAAGTAGTCAAAAAATATTCAAAGTCCTGCTAGGTAACTGGTAACTTTTACAAAATTTTAAGCACAGAGAAGCATTTAGCTGAAAAAAATTCAAAGTCCACACAACCCCCTCTCCAAACAAATGTTTAAGTACAGAGAAGCATTAAACTGAAAAATATTCAAAAGCCCTCACAGCTACATTTTCACACAAAAGTTTAAGTACACAGAAGAAGCTAGCAGAAAAAAAATTGTTCAAAGTACTGATAGCTAAGAAAATTATTTAAAAGATCATATAGATAGCTATTTACAAAAGGAAAAAAAATGAATACACAGCCTCAAATCCACTCATTTACACGAAATCCAAAAATTTCACCCACAAACTACAACTAATCATACTACCCCTCAATATAACAAAGAAGCCACTTGCTTGAAACCAACCAAACCTAAAAATTTTTACAATTTTAGCACAATACTTAGCACATGTGCAGGTTTTCATAACAACTCCTGAGTTTCGGTAGGTCTGTGATGTGTGAAGTGGCATGGGGTAAAAAACATGTAGCAACCATGCAACAAGTATGATTAACCTCTATAGCTTGGACAAAGTACAACCACTATTGGCTTTGCCAATTAGAGATGGGGTCGCAAGGTACTTTCACAATCATGATTCAATAATGTCTGAGAGCCTGAGCTATCCACAACAGTCTCAAGCAATTCACGACATCGTGAACCCAAGAGTCCCTCAGCACACAGACATTATCTACACACACAGTTAAACTTCTACATGACAATACTTGACATGGTAAATGTTATAGTTATGAAAGGAAATAGAAAAATTGAAATCTAATACTTTTTGGATTCAGAACATACACATACATGTGTGAAACTAAGCATGAGACTTGAGCGAAAACATTAGTTGCTCACGAGACATCTTGTGTAAATAACTTCATAGCTACAAACCCACATTAAATCGATAATTCATAGTGATAAATTAACAAACCAACCCACAACACCATCAAATTAATCCGCACAATAGCATATTGCGGCTACCCCCACCACCCTTTGAATTCAATCTAACATAAAAATCACTCAAATACCACCAATGTAAAAATTACAAGTCGAAAAATTATGCATGAGTTCAAGTATGGAGGTGATCTCATCCATGTCAGTATAGGTAGAAATAATCTGACTATGGTGGATTATAACCCCAGAATTCACTGAAAAATGCTATGTGAGAATCAATTTTATTTATAAATGTCACATTCGCCAGTTCTAAGAGTGAACATTATGGAGGATGTATACTTGGTGTTCGCAAGAGAAGTAAGGATTCGATAGGTATCAAGAGAAAAGCATCAAATTATTGTTAGGTAAAAAAGCAGAACACACGAAAATAAATTCTGACACAGTAAAGTTGAAGCAAAAGTAGAAATTCATCGAAATTTCATGTGAAAAAATAGGAGGACTCATTCCATTTATTTTACAGCAGGTTTCAGGAAGAGGTAATATTCATTATGTAATTAGTTTATTGATTTGGACCATGGCTCATCTGCCATGTCGTACCTGGAAGATGAAGTCCCGCAGTAATTGTGGCTATGAAGCAGGAAATAAATCAAGTTTGACATTAGCCACACTGCAGTCCTCCTCTTCACAGAAGGAAATGTCATGATGTCAAGGTAGCACATCCCGTGTGCGCACACGTCTCTCGGTGGTATACCTAGAAGTATTCCAAGTGTTCGTGTATACCACTCCAACAGTGGGCGCGAGAAGGAACAGTCATACACTCAATGTATCTCCGTGTCACAGTAGTCAAAGAGTTCACACTGGTATTCCTGGGTTTGCACGATTCGTTTCCTTCGATATTTGATGGGAGTCAGGTCGTTAATAAAAGAAAAGGCTGCGGAACTGAGGTGAGTGGGTAATTTTGGATCGGGAATTTTTTTTCTAAGTTTGTTTATACAAATCAATAAGAGCATCTTGGTCTGGATTTTCGGTACGGCGCTTGTTGTCCTATAAAAAGCATAGAGTTTACGAGTTCACACTTCCTTCTAGGAGTTCTGGATTTGTAGTCCTCATATTTTTGGCGGCTGTCCTGTAGTGCAGAGGGAGCTACCTCTTTGCGTCTCCTGCAACCCATGCTTCGGTGTACAAGGCGGATGAACGTCCACCCTGTGAGACGTTCTGTATGAAGGATTTCTGGATTAAAGTTCTTGCTTTCTGCTCGTGTTATATGAGCCCGAGACCCCCTCTAACGACAGGCATCATTAGTTGCTCCATGCTGACCTTTAAAGGGAAGCCTTTCCAAATAAACCATCCTATGTATTGCCTGATACGAGCTACTACTGCTGCTGGTTTTGGGAACACCTGCGGCATTTACCATATCTGGGACAGTGAGTAGGTGTTGATAATGTATAGGCCTATTCTCTGGATAATGTCTATGTTTCGAAGATGTGATTCGAGCACGCCACCACGTACCTTCTGAACAAATTTGTCGCAATTCTCTTGAATTATTTCCTCGATGTTGCTGATAAAGATTTTTCCAAGTGTTCGCATCTGTGGACGTGAAGGGATGCTGTTGAGTGATCACGTCAGGTACTGCTTTCAAGTTAAGTAATTTTGTTTTTGTGTAGTTGCAATTTGCCTGCGTTGCTTGGTGGTATGCGGACAGACTATTATGACCAGCTGTTATTTCCTGCTCACTACAGATAATGATGGTAACATCGTAGGCATAGCCAATGAAGGTTATTTGTTTCCCATTCAAACTCAGGACTGAGTGAGTGTCATTGAACTTCCGAATAAGGGGCTCAATATATATTACGAAAAGCGCCATCGAGAGTAAGCAGTCTCTTCTGACTAAAGATAGGATTGGAAATTATTCACCGAATCTGCCATTGATAGACAACCTCTAAGTTAGGTTCCCACGGAAAATATGAAATATTGCCAGGACCGTTGGTGGGAAGCACAGGTGCTCTAACAACCTATCAAGGATTGCCCGATTCACTCTGTCCAAGGATTTCTCGAGATCAATGTTTAAAAGAGCTACAGCACCCTGTGTTTTTATGCCATTATTCGTATGGCTCGAAGAGCAGTGGTGCCTTTTGTAATGAACGTTCCCTGCACTGTGCACTGTTTTAACACGATTAGCATACACTCTCCAATTAGCTTGTAGTCAGCACAAAGAAGTGTTATGGGCCTGTAGTTTGATATCTCACGTGCTTTATTCACCTTGGGAAGGAGAAAAATAATTCCATCCATTTGTGTGCAGCCCTGGCGTCTTCGTTGGATAACTGTTGGAGCCATTTTGAAAATTCATCACGAATTATCGGCCAATAATTCTGAATTATTTCATATGGTATACCATTCACACTAGGAGATTTCTTTTCGGAGTCCGTCGAAAGATATGCGTGATTTCTTCCTCCATTGGTTCAGCCTCTAGTTGGTGCTGTGCTTTGTCACTGAGGCTGCTGTTGTATCCACCGAGACATATCCCAGCAAAAAAGTCAATGTCATGTTCCGCATAAAGTTCCTTGTATGATCTCGTAAATGCCTCTATAAGTGCTGTAGAGTCAGTTAAAATTGTATTATTCTCATTCGTTGTCAAGCTGATGTGTATTGCGTTCCCCATCTTCCGCTCCCGCATGAGGGAGTGGATGCTAATCCGTTCTTGTTGGAGCGCACTCTGCGTGCTGTTGAAGCAGAAGCGAATTTCCATGTTAGCTCGGTGGATGGCTATTATTTTGTCTTTCAGTCGACAGGATTCCTGCGTCACATTGGTATCCATCACCGATTGTGTTCTTAATTCTCGCAGTGTCCTTTCGTACAAATGGAGAAAGGAGTCCTGTTACAGTCTACAACTGAAGCCAAAACAAAAAGAACCAATATATACAAATAACGTGTTTTAAAATGTTTCAGGTAATATTTTATTTTTAGGTATTTTTTGTTTGTATTTCGTGTCCGAGTTTCGTGTTAAAAGTGTTTTTGCAACACAAGAACAAATGAAAATTCAAATTATTTTTGCTTTTATCGAAGTCGTATCATTATAGATATACTTAGGTAAAACGTTGACCTGTAAATTAAATGATTTGATAGTCGATGTAGCTGCTCCGGCAGTGAATTGTGACGGCAGTTTTGGAAATTACGTGTGATTAGCGTAAAGAAACGAAATTGAAAACAAAAGTTGCGTGTGTGTGTATATATATATCACGCTCGGAATTATTGAAAATAATTCTTCGTAATTTTCGTAATCGAGATTCGTATTAAAATTGTTTTCGCAACAAGAGTATACATGAATATGTTCGTTTCTGAGGTTAGATTACACATCTATGTCAAGTACTGAAAGACTCGCTCACAGTTTTATTTTAACCAAATAATAATATATTAGGAGTGTTCACACGCTAGAGTAAATTGTATAGAGGTTTTAAAAAAGAGACAATTTGAAATCATTAAATCAATTTCAAATTCAGAAGTATTCGAAAAAAATACTATTCTAAGTTATACGTGGACTCTCAAAGCAAATTAGTATTTGCACTTTAAACATAAAATTATTTGACTGGCCTGTTAGCTCAGTTGGTTAGAGCGTCGTGCTAATAACGCGAAGGTCGTGGGTTCGATCCCCCCACGAGCCAACTATTTTGGTTATTTGTGAAAATATCCATTTTGTGGTTTTTATGACAGACAAGCTTAACACCCGCGGGATCATTCGCATAATTTCAGACTATTACTAAAATACCATTAAATGGAAAGTATATGATTGATTCAAAATATATTTACTTCATTAATTGACACTATAAATTTGTCACGTACATAAAATATTTAATTTATTACACAACCGTATAAGAATAATATTTTCTAAAGGGGATATGAGTAGTATAATTTGGGGCCTACGGGGCCAGGCTTAAGGATCCTATGTTCAGCAAGAATAGAGATCTAGTACAAGGTAGAAGTTGTTTCTTTTTTTAAATTCACTGAGCTTGATTTAGCAAAACACGTGTAGTTTTCTCCGTATGCTCCTGATTATTTCTGGCAATAATTTTCTGGTTTTCTCCAAATGCTTCTGGTCATTCCTGGCAAGAATTATTTTGGTTATTTCTGTGTGCTCCTGATTATTCCTGAGAAAACAATCACTTTATTTTTTTTCTTAATGAGACAGAAATTTGCTTCAGAATTTATTTCAATTAGTGAATTCCTGTTACCGATTTAAAACTAATAATATTTAAAACAGGTGAAATTCAAACAAAAAAATCCTTTACTGAGTCCACTGCAATGCCTCAAAACAGCTGAGCAACACTTTCATGGAAGACGAATTTCGTTCTCCCTGATGTCTTATGAAGCCCTCCTTCTCTTGCGATAGTGAATGAGCATCCAGCATCCCAACTGAAACAGTGACAGTCTGTACAAAACCACATGTGTCGCAACTGTTGACAACAATTGTAACAACTAACAACATTTTTTTTTTCAAAATATAAATTACCTCTCTCAGGTAAATTGAGTTATTGTAGCCTTGTAGTCTTTTAGCTTCGCAGTCCTATAGCTTTGTTGTCTCGTAGCCTTGTAGACTTGTAGCCTCATAGCCTTGTAGGCTTGTAGCCTTGTAGCTTCGTAGTCTTGTACCTTCGTAGCCAAGTAGCATCGTAGATTTGTAGCTTTGTTGCCACATAGCCTCATCGAATTGTAGTCTCATGGCCATATAAACTTGTAGCCTCCTAAACTTTTTGCTTCGTAGCCAAGTAGACTTGTATTCTCGTTTCCATGCAGTTTCGTGGCCTCGTAGACTTGTAGCCTTGTAGAATTGTAGCCAAATTTTGTTTGAGCAGTTGGAGCTAAAGACAGTGGGAGCAGTTGGAGCCAAAGGCATTTGGAGCCAAATACAATTGTAGTCAAACACAGTTTGATCCAAGATGTTTGGAGCTTTATCCTATCGTTGGATAGGACGACCATCCTGCGGATGGTATCCTACTTACGGGGTCGTAAATGTATGTATTTTTCGTTAAATGCTCGTAGTCAAGTCTGCAGTATACCTATGCCACATGATCAAGCAAGCCTGGCACCCGGCCGTGAAACATGTTACTATGTAGAATGATCCGAGTACCTGTGCCCTGTCTTGTACAGACTGCAGTCCTATTTGTCGAAAGTGTGTCCAAAGAGTGCCTGTGTGTCCAGTGTTGTCTTTTTTGTCGAAAGTGTGTCCAGTTTGTTCAGTCTTTGTCCATTGCGTGTCCATTGCATGTCTAGTGTGTCTTCTTTTTGTCGAATGAGTGTCCAGCGTGCACCATTTTTGTCAAATGTGTTTCCAAATGTACTTCCTTTTTGTTTAATGTGCTTCTTTTTTGTTGATTGTGTTTCGGAACATGCTTCCTTTATAATGAATGTGCTTCCTTATTGACATATGTACTTCCTTCTTGACTTATGTGCTTCCTTATTGACATATGTGCTTCCTCTTTGAAGAATGTGCTTCCGTATTGACATATGTGCTTCCTTTTTGACGAATGTGCTTCCTTATTGACAAATGTGCTTATTTTTGTTGATTGTGCTTCCGAATGTGCTTCAAATTGTGCTTTCTTCTTTTAATTTTGTTTTTACTCGCGTATTAATGTAAATTTTTCGGTTATTACTCGAATATTATTACAGCGGGATTATAAGCGAGTCCCTAACGACATGACTCTCAGTCCTTCTCTGACCATGTGCAGTGCAAATCAGCTGTATTTAGTAAGTTTCGTGAGATTTTGTTGCTGTTTAAATGTCGACTTTTATCGACCATCTACCATCGACAGTGCAGATTTTGAGGGCAGCGACGATGGCGACGACTCATATCCCATTAGCATCGTTGATGACAACTACGCAGAACTCGATGGAATGTGTACCATCGTCACCGACAACATCAGACGAGACTTCAACCAGTGTGGTTCCACCAGCAGAAGGTACTTTAATGAATGCAGTGCTGGCTGCAGAGGAAACCTCGATGAAGGACGTTTCATCATCGAAGGAGACTTCAATGGCTCCATCACACTCGCATTAAGGGCTGCATCACCACTAGCATCAATGATGTCCAATAAAGGTGCATCGGCGTCTTCCCAGCATCGGTGTCGTTACTGTAACAGTATACTGTGACAGGACAGCGGTAATGTTCAACGACATGAGAAGAGAGAATGTGCTCATAATCCTTCTCAAACAAAATTTAAGTGTGAGAAATTTAGCAAGAAGTTTACAATAACAATTATAATAATTTAAAAAAACATGCCATAATCTGCAAACAAATTACTTCTCCCGCCAAACGACCGAGATTGACATTTCAGAAGACTCGTGTTAGTGCGTTATTGAGTAATAATACGTCGAGGAATACAGACAATAAATATTTATGTGACATCTGTGAGAAGACTTTTGCATATTCTCATGAAGCATGTTGGCATGAGAAGAAAGAATGCTTGAAAACCCCATCACACTTGGCGTTTCGCTGTGATGAGTGTTATGCATGGTTTACTCTTATTGACAATATTAGACGACATGCGAAAAATTGCAAAGGTGAAGTGCGTTTTTCCTACTGCGGACCAGCTGGTATTTCATTCTTCACAAGTTGAGGTTGAGACTCGTACGCTCAATGCCTCCAGCAGTAAAACATATCTGCAGCAAGAAGCTTCAATATCAACCGAAAATGCAGCACAGCCTATGACTGTTCTCGGCGCGTTCAGACCGAATGAAAATGGATTCTACCTGACGAAATAAGCTTTCCTTGGAATTTTGAAAGAATTGTTTTACCTAAACGTCTCTCTTGCGCCAAAAAAATGTTTGTAACTTTCTTACTGATGCCTTGAAGGATATTGTTAATCAACTTGAATAAGTATTGGAAAACGATCACAACGTGAAGTATAACTTGTGGCCGGAATGTAGGTACTTATAGTAAACCTGAGCCATTTCATGACCAGGCTTGCAAAAGAGCTTTAAAAATGATGAATACTGCTCTCTACCTATCGCATGACATAGAAAATTCTGTAAGTGATGGAATTTTAAAAAAATCAGAGTTGAAGAATAATCATACCAAGGAAAAGTTAGAGGATGGACACTTAGCCATGTAGATTGATTTCACCTAAGAAAAATCTCTATTTGCTCACTGTCACTGAGTGAATAATATTTATTATTTTCTCAAATAGCCTATTTGTACTTGTAGTAAAGTAAAATTTATGCAACAAATTTTTCTTTGCAATTTTGTTGTTTTTTTCTTGCACCTTTCACTTAATGGCAATTTTATGAATTAATTATTTTACATGAAATTATCTTTTTTTAAGTATCAAGTAAGGATCGAACCAAGTAGTGAAATTATTTGAAACAATAATTACATAAATAAATGTTTTTTATGATTTTTAGAATTTTCCGAATTTCTATGTTATTACTTGATGTAAGTTTTTGGACATACGCCATTGCTAAGAACTTTTTCTGTTGAAGAAGAACAAATAAATAAAAATAAAAATAAAAATACTCAAAAAAGGTACAAAAAACACACAAAATTAAGCAAAACAATTGCTGTTGTCAACAAGGATATGAACACCACAAAATATTCCGAAACAGGAATATGGTCAGCAAACAAAGAAAAAACAAAGAAAAATGTACTAAGAGAACGAAAAAATCCCCACAAATGATGACAACACAAAAATATTGAAACCCAAAATAATTCAGCACAACAGTTGAAGCGAGACAAAAAACATGACAAAACGAATAAACAAACAAATACAATAGTTTTACCTAAACAGAAACAAGCTTATTTTTATTTTTATTTATTTATTTTATTTATTAGTTCTTCTTCAACAGAAAAAGTTCTTAGCAATGGCGTATGTCCAAAAACTTACATCAAGTCATGCACTCCCATTGCACAAATCTTTTAAAGATAACTTCTATGTTATTGTTAGGAATTTCTAATGTGACTTAGGTGACCGACATGACGGAGGTGACAACTGTTGACTGTATGGTGATACTGCACTAGGCTATAGAGGGTAAAATTAAAAACTAATACGTCGGTACGTACTCTAGCAGATGAAAACAAGTTGGCGGATCCAATATGGCTATCGTAACGTTAGACTGGTTGGTATTATTGTGGGCTGTCAGTACTCCAGCTGCCACCACAAAAGAAAAAAAGATCCAGTGCCATTTTTATTTTTGGCCTCACCGGTTTCAAACTGATGACTGCATGAAGCAAGTAAATTTTTTTATTAAAAAAGTATATATTAATTTTTATTAATTTTAAAATGTTTTCCAATTTTCTAGCATAATAATTGCAGATTTTCTGGATGGTGAATGCGAAATTATAATTAAAAAATGACGGAAGGTTCTATAATATGAGATGTCGAATGTGACGTAAGCAATATTCATTATAAAATTATTAAAATTGTAATCAGGTGTATTTTAATTTTTTAAAGTGAAAAATTCTATAGGAAGATTTGGATAGGGAGTAAATTCATGTAAGTCGTCATCGACATGGTTACGTGACGTGTTAACGATAACACTATGTCTGTTCCTATTAGTATAACTTATTGCGCTGGGCCAGCTGTGAATATATACCTATATATAAAGTATACGATTACTGTGCATTAAAAAGTGAATATAAAATATTAATATTCTCACATAGATATATAGTTTGAATAACGAAGAAAACGGAGTTATTGTAGCAATATAACCTAAAAATTAAGAACATCATTATTTATTTTTTAATACCTATAATTACTATACAATACAAATTTGAATACCGAAAATTACTATGCAATGCGTTATTTAGGAGTTATTTTACTAACGTGATAAACAAATTTGTTGTGTGATAATATGTTTTCGTAAAAATTGTGAAAATGTCTCTGATTTTTATCAAAAAATATTTTCTTATGTTACACAATTAATTATATTTTACAAAGTTAGTATTTCTTATTTCAAATTATATTTATATTTTCTTAATTCTATTATTAATATTAATAATAGTTACTTCTATCATTATTATTGATTCTATCATTTGAAGTTTAGGAAAAAATGTTTGTTTATAGTTTTAAGTTTTCACTTCTGTTGGTAGTCCTCATGACTGCTTTGAAATTTTTTTATAACTGTTTACTCTCACCAGGAATCGAACCGAGAACCTTAATCGTTTAATTCAATATTGGCGTTCAATGATTTTTTGATAATCATTAGATATATTCCGAATTTTTTGGTTGAAAATTAAAGATTTGCAAGTTTATGGTCAAGGTTGAAGTCATGACCTGGATGTTTGATTTTTGGGATTTAAAGGAATTTAAGCCACTTAGAAAAAAGTAAAGTCTCCAATTAGGAAAATTAAGACTCCGGAATTTTTTGAGGAAAATGGGACATTTTCCCAAAACACGGGATTTTTTTTCCCTCGAAATAGGGAAATTTGTGGGTCTTTTTTGTCATTTTTGAGGAATTTTGAGGAAGTTTGACACCAAGATGGCCAACATGACATCATAATCCAAGATGGCGGATAGGCTCACCGCTGCACAGCCTTAAGCGTGGCCCTGTAGCCCCACAGTCATACTACTGATATGCGTAGAACTTTTAATTTTAGTATAGATTAAGTTTATGATTTTTAACTTTAGTTTCAGAGTGTTCAAGTATACATTTTCCTTGGTAAATTCACACATACTTATATCTTTTTCATTTCATGAGGTAGACAATTTAAAAAAATAGTTAATTACGTGCCTATTTTATTATAAATATGTTTATGCCATTGGTTACACAAACAATTTTATTTTCCGTGGTTAAAGATATGCTTAGAATAGTTAAATATTTTCACCTCCTTACAAATATCTCCCATTATTTAAGGCATTTGATACAATCGCATCTTTATTTAAAATAAAGAATACAAATATCAAATTTATTATCTATTGTATTAGTTGATTCCTAGTTTTCTTAGGATAACGTAAATAAAATCTCCACATTTTTTACACCTTTTCCTTTATCCTACATTTATGCAAATATTTATAGTTAAATAAACAATTCAATATTCTCTAACCAAATAAAAATACAACTCTTCCCCTTTTTGATTTTATATGTAAACCATAAATAATTATTTGTAAACTTATATTTATATTAAATTAAATTTTATCCAACCAATACTGATTAAATGGTTTTATCACTTTTTTATATTAACCCCTGTTTCAACATAAGAAATGATATTTTAAAGTATGTTGAATAAGATAAGGTAGCTAATAGTATGTTTATTTATAATTTACAATACCTTAAATTAATTTGATTTAATCAGAAGATATTATTTTTATGTTAAAACAATATTCAAAATATTTCACTTTTTAAAAATAGAAACTTCAGCAAGATGTAAAAAAGAGTTGGTAAAAATTGTATGTTTATTAATCGTACCACATATCTTACCTTCTGCTTGATTAGCTACAGAGATAAAGCTTTAAAAATAAAAAAAAATAAAAGCGTTTTCCCCGTTTGCGGTCGAATATAGAACAATGGTGGAGATTAAACCAGATTTTAAATCGAAAGTTTTTACGTTATTTTTGGTCAGTTTCTTAACTACTACATCTTAATTTATTGTATACATGATTTATTACTAGATATATATTATTTATGTGCACTGCTTTAGAGGTCGAATATCGAAGAATGGTAAAAGAACTCTACGCAATAAATTATTTACTTTAGTTATGCTAAGATTAATACAAGTAGCTTTGTTTGCTATGGTGATATGAATTTTTTATGAGAAAACAAAACTTAAAGTTTCTAAATAATTACAAACATCCTAACTTAAAACAAATATAATCTGCATATAAAAATTAATATATACTAAAACTTTTAGTATATTCTATTGAGTGTATTCAGAGATATATAAATTCATAAGCTCAAAATTATCTTATTTTCGCTTATTACGGAGCTTATATTTGAAAAGGGTGAAACAAACCATTTAATTTGGTCTGCCTCATGATACAAAAAGGAAATATATATGATTCATCAAGATAAAATTAATATATTTGACACTCATAAGTTAAAAATGAGCAACATGATCCATACAATGAATTAAAAGACCTACGCATATCTGTTTGAGAAAATTATATTTTTTAACTGTTCTGTAATAAAATTAATTTTTTATGTACTCGATTTTTGTCTATTTATTTAGTAAATATATTTGATATTATTACATAATTTTCATCTATGTATATTTTTAGCAATACTCTGAAATTGTGCGAGTGAAACAGCGAGTTTTAAGCTAGCCTGTAATAAAAACCAAAACAGAGGTATAGTTTATAATTGACAAAAGGAAGTGGCCCGTGAGGGGATCGAACCCACGACTTTCGCGTTATTAGCACGACGCTCTAACCAACTGACCTAACAGGCCAGTTTAGGTTCATTTCTTACATTTATTTACTTACTAGCTGCAATACCCGGCGTTGCCCGGGCTGAAAACAGGGTGTAGTTAGTAATTGTCTTCTTAATTTGAATGTCAAGAGTGAAAATTAATTTATATCACTTTCAGATCCCGACAGACGTTGTTCTGCCAGTTTATAATTATTTACCTGGTCTGTATGTAATTTAGAATTTATAAAGCAACTAGCTGCCCGACCCGGCTTCGCACGGCTATACTAATGGAAAAAAATTAAGCCACATCTCCCATTTACAGTAATGGTAAATAAAAAAAAATTCAGTGAAAATTTATTACAAAGCTGTATAATATACCGGAGAGAAAATGAATAGCACCGATGGTTTCCCGACTCGTGCACGCAACGTACCACTGATGTACCCGTATTTCACTACGGCAGTCTACAGGCAGATCACTCTTGCGCCGCTCATTATACATGCCCCTCCTTGTGGGTACGCCACTGCCGCGCGATGCCCGTTGCCATGTAGACGCAGAAGGCATGAACAATGCAAAATCCTGTTCTCATGCAGACAAAGTACCCACTGTTGCCTGGTTTTAACCACCCATGGGATCTAATTTTCGGAAAATGTCATCCTGCGTAATATAAGGAACATTACTGTGATGTTTCAAGTCTGTAAAATATATAGGTATAATTGAAAAAAGGGCAATTTTTTATATTTAAAGTACCCGCAATATTTCAACAGTGATGAGGACTGCACTAACAATGAAATAGTCGTTGCCATAGAGACGAATGAAGTATCAACAAAGCAACAGCCGTTGCCATGGTGATTTCCTACCAAAAACTGGAAATTTTGATATATTACGCCCCCGAAACTCCCCTTGGGATCGGATTTCCGCAGAATCCGTTCTTAGTGAGCGTCTTCATCCCAAAATGAGTAACTATGCAAAAATTTCAAGTAAATCGGGTGTATAGTTTTAGAGATCTCGTGATGAGTGAGTCAGTGAGTGGTATTTTATCCCCTTCGGGGTAGAATTAATCAAAATCCTTTCTTAGCGGATGCATACGTCATAACATCTACCTGCATGCCAAATTTCAGCCTGATCCGTCCAGTGTTTTGGGCTGTGCGTTGATAGATCACTATGTCAGTCAGTCAGTCACCTCTGAGTTATGTATATTTAGATATAGAAAAAAGCTGAAAAATAAGAGATAACTAATATTGAAAAGATTCCATTATCAAGCTAATGCTCGGCCTGCATTGCAATGCCTCATTCAGTTTGAAGTAGTTCCACACATACAAACATCTATCCATCTCTCTATATATATTTATCTCTATCTACATTTATATATCTATATATCTCTTTTTATCACTTTAACTCTACATATATACTTCCCACTAGCTCTTTATCTTCTATATATAAGTCTCTATATAGCTCTATACATCTATAGGAATATATCTCTATATCTAACCCATTTCATTCTCTATACCTCGCTCTATCTCAACTTATTTCTCCGTCTCTATTTCACTCTATATATATCATTCTATCTCTGTCGCTCTTTTATATTTAAATAAATTGTCTCATGCGTGCGCACTTATACAACAAAAAAAGACGAAGTGCCGCTATATAAAATCAAATAAACACAATTTTTTGACACGATTCGTGCTCCAACTATTGAAAAATTGTTATACCGTCTCAGTAACCTTCATGGGCATGCGCATAACAAATCACCAAAATTTCATCGCAATCAGATGAATGGTATAGGAACGCATACGGCACAAACAAACGAAAATTAAAGACATGACAAACGCACCAAACGATGGTGCGTTTAAAATTCAAGGCAACTCTATCTATTGACGAAGTTAAGAACAAAACTGTTATTAGCGCCTTTATTTTGCTAGCCGCTGCGAGCTCCACTAAGCGGACTGGACCCACCAAGGAGAAAAATATGAATTTGCCAGACCTTACTATGTGTATGATCGTGTGTCCGACGTAGAGAAATGACACTCAATATTTGTATGTCTATGACCTAGGATTTTTTTGTTATAAAATAAAATTATCACTTTTTCACTCCCTTTGGGATGGAATTTCATATTAATATGGGGTCTATGTGTTAATCCAGGTTATAAGCTAGCTGTAGGCCAAATTTCATTCAAATCCATTCAGTAGTTTTTACGTGAAAGAGTAACAAACATCCATCCATACTTAAAAAACTTTCGCGTTTATAATATAAGTAGGACTGTACCAATTGTCTTTGGCTCCAACTGCTCCAACAACATTTGGCTACAAGTCTAAAAGGCTTCAAGGCTACAAGACTATATGGCCATGAGACTACAAGTCTACGAAGCTATGTGGCTACATGGTAACGAAGCTACAAGGCTAGGAGGCTACTTGGCTACGAAGCTACCAGTACACGAGTATACTTGGCTACGAAGCTACAAGACTACGAGGCTACAAGCCCACAAGGCTACGAGACTACGAGGCTACAAGATTGCAAATATACAAGACTACAAAGCTACGAGGCTACGAGGCTACAACATTTCCATTCAGCTGCTATTGTTAATTTACCTCTAGCAAAAAAAAAAAAAAAACTTTTTCGAAGTAGTTCCAAATCTTGTCAACAGTCGTCGACACATGCTGTGTTGTACAGACTATCGCCATTTCATGTGGGATGCGGTATGTCAATCACTATCGCAAGAGAAAAAGGGCTTCGTAAGACATCAAGGAGAAGGAAATTCGTCTTCCATGATAGTGTTTCTCAGGTGTTTGGAGGCATATTATTCGGCTCAGAAATGAATCTATTTTGTTTGAATCACACTTTTTTTTTAAATTTTGTTAGTTTAAAATCGGTAACAGGAATTCACTTATTGAACAAAGTAGTGAGGAAAAAAAATCTGGTCATAACGAAAAAAAATACATGCAAGGATTGTTTTCTCATGAATAATCAGGGACACACAGAAAAAAACCAACAGAATTCTTGCCATGAATTACTAGAAGCACTTGGAGAAAACCAACAAAATATTGACAGGAATAATCAGGAGCCCACGGACTGAAACGACGCACGTTTTTCTAAATCAAGCTCAGAAAATTAAAAAAAAATTACGAAACAAATTCTGCTTTGTACTAGAATTATATTCTTGCTGAACATAGGAGAAGTTCAATAAATGGCGGATCAGCTCACTGCTCAACAGCCTAAAGCCTGGCCAAGGGCCCCCAAATTATACTACTCATATCCATTTTAGGAAATATTATTCTTATACTGTTATGTTAGAAAATAATATTTTTATGTACCTGACAAATTTGTTGTGTCAATTTATTCAGTAAAAATATTTTGAATTGATGACATACTTTCCGTTTAGTAGTAAGATTTTATCAGTAATCTGAAATTATGTGAATGACCCCGCGGATTTAAAGCTAGTCGGTCGTAAAAACCACAACATAAATATAATTTACAAATGACAAAAAATTTTGGTCTGTGTGGGGATCGAACCCACAACATTCACGTTAATAGCACGACGCTCTAACCAAATTTTTGTTTTATTTATTGAGATTGTTATTGCTGGTACATTCACACAACAGAACTAAGTTTGGAAGAAGGTTTTAAATGTGTTACATACACTCGTACCAAGAAACCAACATGTTCTACCATTAATATTTTCAAAACAGAAAAAGGTAATGTCCAAATCGTCTTCTTTAGGTGTTTTTTACCACCAACCACCTGTCACATCGTAACTGGGTGATGAATTATTCCTGCAGAGATTTGGCACTGGAATTTTGAGCACGAAAGCAGTCTAGTTTGTTGAGAGCCATACAGCAGCTCCTCTTCACAGTCGGAAACATTATGTCAAGATAGCACATCATGTTCGCACTCACGTCTCTCTGTGGTATGCCTAGAAGTCTTGCAAGTGTTCGTTGACACGACCCCAACAGTGGACGCGAAAAAGAGCAGTCATACAATCGATGTAAAGCAGTGTCACGATAGCCACAAAGTTTACACCGGTCGTCTTGGGTAAGCATGATTCGTTTCCTGCGATGTTTGGTGGAAGTCAGGTGGTTTACGAAAGCAAAAGCTGCTGCACGAAGATGAGTGGGTAGTTCCGAGTCCGTGAAATTTTTCCATATTTGCATCCAACGGAATGAGAGGATCTTGATCTGGATTTTTGGTATGGTGTTTGTTGTTCTTCGATGAAAATCGCAGAGGAATCACGTAGACAAATTCTTTCTATCTGGGAGTTCTGAAATGGTGGTCCTCAGATGCTATGCAAATGCCCTGTAGTGCCAGGGAAGCCTTCCAATAGCATCCATGCTTCTGTGTACAAAGCCGATGAACGTCCACCCTTTAAGAAACACTGTGTGATAGACTTCTGGAATAAATCTCTGCCTTCTGCTCGTCATCAATGAGTCCTAGAAGTCCTTTGATGGCAGGACTCGTTATTTAATCTATGCTGACCTTGAAAAGGGAACCTTTCAAAATAAACCGTCCTACATACTGCCTGATGCGAGACGCTATTGATATTGGCATTGGTAACACCTGCGCCATGTACCATAACTGTGACAGTGAGTAGGTGTTGATAATGTTTTCTGAATAATGTCACATTTCGGAGGTTGGATTTCAGCAGGCTACCTTGTACATTTTGAGCAACTTTATCCCAATTCTCTCAAATTGTCTACTCTATGTTGCTGTTAAGGAGTATTCCTAGCATTCGTATCGCATCCTTGGGTTAGAAGGGATGTGAAGGATTGATCATATCTGGTTCTGCTTTCAAGTTAAGGACATGCGTTTTTGAGAATTTATATTTAGCCTGCGTAGGTTGGTGATAATGTGAAAGAATATTGTGAACAGATGTTATTTACGCCTCATTGCACACAATAATTGTGATATTGTCTGCATAGCCAATGCATGTTAATTCGTTCCCATTAATACTCAGGCCTGAGAGAGTGGCATTGAACTTTCTTATAATGGGCTCGATGTATATTATGAAAAGCACCATCGAGCCGGGCACCCTTACAGTGGTGGTGTGTGCAATTGATGTTCCCTGCACTGCACAATGTTGATAAGGTCCAACGACATCCGACAGCACTGTTTTAATTCGATTAGCATACACCTGTGCGCTGTGCAATTTGTTTGTAGTCAGCACAAAGAAGAGTGACATACCTATAATGAGTGATCATGTGGTTGTTTCACCTTAGGAAGGAGAACAATAATTCCTTCTGTTTGTGTGCATCCTAGGTGTTCTCATTGGATGACTGTTTGACTGTTAGAGCCATTTCGCAGAATTCACCTGGAATTATCGGCCAGTAATGCAGGTAAAACTCTAATGATATAACATCTACTCCAGAGGATTTTGTTTTAGGAGCTCATCAAACAATGTGAGTGATTTCTTCCTTCCTTGGTTCTGCCATTAGTCAATACTGTGCTACATTACCGAGGCTGCTGTCGTATATATGTTGAGAAATCTTGTCCCTGCATCAAAGTCAATGATATTTTCGGCATAAAGCTCCTTGTATGTATTTGTAAATGCTTCTAGGGTTGCGGCTGAATCCCTAATCACTGTACCATACCCATTCGTTACAGCGCTTATTTGCCATTTGGTCAGTATCTTCCGGTC
Source organism: Bacillus rossius redtenbacheri (assembly GCF_032445375.1). Lineage (NCBI taxonomy): Eukaryota > Metazoa > Arthropoda > Insecta > Phasmatodea > Bacillidae > Bacillus > Bacillus rossius. The sequence continues at coordinate 9,938,327 of NC_086336.1, read as the reverse complement.
CCGCATGAGGTAGTGGATGCTAAGCTCTTCGTGTTGAAGCACACTCAGGGTGTTATTGAAGAGGAGTCAACTTTCCATGTTAGCTCGGTGTATGAGTAATAGTTTTTCCTTTAGATGACAGGATTTCTCCCTCATGTTCGTATCCAACACTGATTGCACACTTAGTTCTCTTAGCGCCCTTTCATACAAGTAGAGAACAGATTCTTGTTCCCATCGGCATCGAATGGCAATGCCCGGTTTGACACAGTTTTCCCACCACTCTGCCACATCCGCATATCGTTGCTTGTACCACAACCATTGTTGCCAATGCTTTCGGAAATCATTGTACATTTATGTTTGCCCCAGTAATCGCATCTGTAGTCTCCAATAATTTCGTCCTCGCTTTGGTGATACTTCTGGAGCTGCCAATATGCATACTACCATGACATGATCAGTCACAATCACCAGTACTACATCATAAGTTCTGGCATTGTGCTTCTTAGTTCGTGACACATAAAACCTGTCAAACATGCATGGAACGTGTAATGCGGTGTTGTTATGTGGAGGATATCTACCATGTCTTACCTCTATAGCTGTAACAGTTACTTGTATTTCAGTGTTTATTGGATAGTGGCCACCAATGTGGTCAAATGTTTAACTAATGCAATTGAAATCTCCGCCTAAATAATGGCTGTGCCATCATTCCGAATAAATGGAAGAATTTCTGTTCTAAAAAATTCTTGCAGCTGTGATTGGTGTTAGGTACCTGATGGAGCATAAACATTGATGCGCTGTCTGATAATGCTTCGACCGGAATCACCTAAAGAGTTCAGCACTACGAGCATGACAGTGATTATTCTTCCGGACAAATGCTCCCTGATGTGTGTAAGCTCTAAGTCAGGTGTACTCAACCTTCTTAAGGTGGTGAGCACCTGCAACTCTCAGCTAGAATTGAAGAGCACTGCTAATGTTTAAGTTGAAAAACATATTCTTGCAAAGATACTCCTTTTAATTTTTTTATTATACGATACAGTTGTAAAACCACGCAGTTTTTTTATATATTACAAATTAAGTATATTTTATTAGTTTATTTCTAAACATCTCATTATAGTATTCTCATATTACTGGCATAAAGTAGAAAATTATAATTAGTTTAGGATTTTTGAGCTTAGGTTGCATAAGTATTTTACACTTTGTTCTATAGCCCAATAAATATAATCCTGCAAATTGTTCAGAATCATTGGTTACAATTGTTAAGTTATTTACAAGCAAGAAAAGCCAAAAACAATTTTCCTGCAAAAATAAATTTTTTATTCATTCTGAGGGAAAGGAAGTATAACAACATACTACGTGACATATTTCCTAAAATTAATCGTTTGAAATAACATTAAAATAAATTTTAATGCTATCCTTAAATCTGCTTGTAGATAAATTCAGACAATTCACAGTCTGCATTTAAAAACAGGAATGATGAATGCATACAGTAGCATGGAAAAAAAACACTGCTAGTTCACCATGTCTAGTGAGAGACCCTTGGGCCTGAATGTTATTCACAAGATCCTGGACATCCAACGGGAAATCACTTGTGGCAATCCGCAGACAGTCCTCCAAGTGAGATTCACTTAATCGTGATCGCATATTGTTCTTAACATACTTCATCACTTAAAAAGCACTAACACACATATATGTAGTTCCAAACATTGCTAGGCATTTGAAAGAAATCTTATGTAGAATGGGAAACTTTGCTATGTCTTTTGAACCTTAAAATGTCGAGAGATTTTCATACTGAAATAACAGTTTCATGGCCAGCGTAGACTGCATTTCTATTACTTCCATTTCAGCGTGACCGAGATCATGTTGCTCAATAAGTTTAACTTTCCTAACAAAGTCAATTGGAAAAGTTAGTGGATTAAAAACCAATGCGAACAGCGACTCATATTCTTCAAAGGTTTGGAATCTCGTACTGAATGCATTTGTAAGGTCTTGAAGTGCACGAACAACAAACTTGGGACAGTCTGTGCTGCCCAAACTCTGCTAGGTGCGTTCCATTTCCGGAAAGTGCAAGAGTTGGTTTTTTTCAGCCAGCGATAAGAATCTTTCATTTTTTGTTTTAAAGGCAAATATTATTTTTTTAAATCAATAACAGTATTTTGTCGTCCTTGAAGGCGGATATTTACCTCATTAAGATATTCAAACAAATCATCAATAAAAGCCAGGGTGACCTTGAAATCATATTCGCACAGCTGAGGGAACTGAGGTGCGTAACCACTGGAAGAAATAAACGCCTTAATTTCTTCAAAAAGTTCCCAAACACGTGAAATAGTTTTTCCACGGCTTAGCCAACGAACATCTGTGTGAAGAATTAAATCGGAATGTGGAGCAGACAAATTTTGTAGGAATACTCTCAGCAGGCGTTTGTTCAAAGGTTTTGCAGCAAGGAAATTAATCACTTTCACAATTACTTTGAAATTCTCTGGTATTTCTGGAACTGACTGAAAATGACTAGCTAAGTTTTCAACATGAATCAAGCAGTGGAAATGGATGAAAGAAGGAAAGCGTTCATCTTTCCTCAAAAGTGTAACAAATCCCTTGTTTTTGCCTACCATTGAAGGTGCGCCATCTGTAACCACAATACCAGCTTTGACACATCAATTTCATTAGACACGAAGAAGTTTGTAACAGCTGTGTAAATGTCTTGACCCGTAGTTGAACCTGATAGGGGTAGAACTGTCAAAAATAAATTATCAACTGTCCCGTGACTATCAATGCAACGCACGAAGCACATTAGTTGAGCTACCGAAGCAACATCGGTGTACTCGTCCACCGCTAACGAAAAATAAACACTCTCACACAATTTTTGCAGAGTATTTTCCTTGATTTGAGCAGATATAACATTAACACGTCTGGCGACTGTATCGTTACTTAAAGGAACATTCTTTGCCGCATTTATCATAATACTTCGGTATTTTTCAGGTATGCTTTCAACAAGAGTTGTCACTGCTGAAACAATACAGTCTTTGACCACCTCTCCAACTGAAAATGCCATTCCTTGTCGAACTTGTTTGTTAGACATGTCTATGGATACTTCTGTAGAAAGCTTATTAACATTACTGTTGGATGAAAACAGTTTTTGCTGACATTGGAACTTTATCTTTAAGTCACTCACCTTATGCAATCGTGCGTCTAAATTTACTGTATATTCCTTCATGAACACACTGTGATGAGTTTCGTGAAGTCTTTGACAGTTTGCTTTTCGAAATTCAGATAAAGAAGTCGAACAGAGTAGGCAGATTAAACCAGTATTATCGTCGTTCTGCACTACAAGATAATCAGTCTCCCAGGTTTTCTGAAATGAGTACGTTTTTTGTTTCTTCCATTCGCTGCCCTTATTTGAAACTACTACCGATGATGACAGCGATGATGTCGATGTCTCTTCTTCATTCCCAGTACGTTTCCTAACAACAAATTTATCCATTATAACAAACCATAACCTCACACTTCGACCACAACTATTCGAGCACCATTATTCCTTCCGCGAGCACTCGGGTGCTCGCGAGCACCAGGTTGAGTACGCCTGCTCTAAGTGCTTATTCGTGTAAATAATAGTGCCTCTGCCAAAAGTACCAATGTTGGGGTAGACATTGAATTGATCAAAATATGGAAGCTGAGATATGGTACATTCTTGTAGAAATAACATGTCGATAGCATGTGCATGTACAATGCAGTGTAGAGCCTGGAATTTATATTATGCTTTGATTGCGCAAATGTTAACTGTCCCTATTGTTTTAACTTTGGTCAGGTACATTTCCACTATTTGACGTTCTTCCACTCCCAATCAGGCCCCTGGCACTGTTAGAGTCTTCTTTGCATTGCTATATTGCTAGTTTGGCAATACGAAGCGAATGTTCACATTGTGACCACAGGCTGTCCGGTGTAATATTTACACAGTCTGTGGAACTGTGGCTCGCATGACGAGCCTTCTTATTCTTGTGCTCGCTCGAGAGCCTGTCTCTACCACCTGCCTTCCTGCGTGTGTTAGGCTTGCTTGTGTGAGTCTCCTGGGAACACTCGGATATCTCTTTGTCCTCTAATTCAGTGTGGGTTTTCCTAGTTGGGAGGCACGGGTGGCGGTGTCCAATTGTGTTTGTCCGGGAGGCTGTGTTGTGTTTGCGGAAGTAAAATTGTTTAATATGACCATCTCATGTGTCCGTTTCAGTCTATCATCCAAAGTCAATGTTTGAACCAGCATCTTTAGTGAGACGCCAGATATGGTGGGCCTGTCCGATGTCTCGTGCACCTTTCTGTAGTGACTGGTGTGTGGGCTGCCCTGCAGTGTCTGTGCCCATGTTAGGGGTGCTGCTGCTCAATCGCACAGCAAAGTGTAGAAGGCAGCACTGTGGTGGCCCACCTGAGAACAGTTGCTGCATGTTGATGTTTGACCATCGTAGACCACAAAAGCCTAGTTGCCCATCGACTGTAATCTGTGAGAGGATGTGTTTATCGAGTTACATTTTCAGAATGCAGACCTCTGTCTTTACTTTGAACTTCTGGTAAACACCCCACAGTTCGTCGGTTAGCGAATGAATTTTCCCACACAGAGTATACAATCTGTTCGTTAGCTACTTCTATCGGAATGTTGACTATGTGGCTCGATTTCAAGTTGTCCAGAGCTAGGTCAATGTCGATATTTATGGACTCACTGTTATCTGTGTGGATCTAGGACATTCCGCCAGTGTCTCTGATAATCCGTTCGCAGTGCCGCACAGACATTAGTTAAACAAAGATGAATCCTTGACATCCATCAAACTGTACAGCAATTAACTCGTCACCTTGCAGGCCGAGTACCTCATCCAACCAACTTAACAGGTCCATCTCGATTGGCTTGGTGTGGCACTTCACCCGTAGAGTGTTAGAACGCGGTGTAGGCTTGTGTGTTTCCATGATGATATGTGGAACTACTTAATGTTTCTCGGCGTATACTACGTATCCGGCCGCACGATACTTAACCTGATCTTGCACTCACAGTACAAGAGAAAAAGCGCGTGATCCATCGCATAGAGCACGTACACTCACCTTGCGAGCTCGGGGCAGACTTCCAAATGAGCTAACATTTTTAAATTGTTTTTTTTTTTTTAATGTAAAATAGATTCAGGCAGTTGACATATGGTACAATTACATTGGTACATTTGGAGGCAGAGGCTCAAGTGTGCATACCCAAAACTTTTCACAGTTTACATCCACAAGGCCATTAACATTATATGGTGGTATTTAAAGATCAACAGAAGAAGATGTAAGGACTAAAGTTTGGTTGAAGAGTTTTTTTTACCATAGTTCTACAAGGTTTTTCTGTAAAGTCGCATACTAAGTAAGGTGTTTGAGTGTGCAGGGTAAATTCAATCATGTTTATTAGAAGCCATACTAAAGCTCGCCATTTTATGGTGGGAAACATTGAAAAATCAATAAAATATGTTTCCTCTACAGTAATGTCATGGATCAGGACAGCAAGTTGTCTTGCAACACGACTTCTACACCAACCCCAAAGGGGTTCATAATATACACAATTTGTGACTCAGTGAAGTGCTGTATCACAATGTCCACAGATTTCACAGTGATTATCATTGTCCCGGGAAATGTGATGTCTTCTCATTCTTGTAGGAGTGAGATCTTTGATTAATGCATATGCCGATGCTCGGAGATTTTTCGACAAATTGACGTTCACAATGTTCTTCCAAATATATATCCATTTGAAGTATCTCCATTTGAATTGTACTCTTGAAATAATGTTGACTATTTGGCAATATTTGTTATGTAACAGCCAGGTAGATACAAACTCCGAATCGGAAAATTCACTGACTGTCCGAAGCAACTCTTGCACCGCTAGTACATATTTCTGCGAAATAATTCTCTCCTGTGTCCTAAACTGCATAATGTAATGCTGCAACGTCTCTGTCGTTTGTCAATAGTCTTTTCAAACAAGGCTTTGGCTCTAAGTTTATGGGCAAAAAGACCTAATTAACCATGCTCAGATTTCTGTGTTATCTTGTCTCGACTGGCCCGGAAGCGAAATCCACACCAAAGGATTCAACCTATGTATTGACGTATTTGTGCCTCTGTTCCACTTAACATTGGTATCAGCTGTGCTACATACCATAGTTTAGAGAGTATGTACATATTAATAAGATCCACCCATTTTACAATGTTGACATTATGAAGTCATGTTCCTACAAGGCTTCCTCGTACATTGTTCACCACAGAGTCCCAGTTAACTTCATCCATCCATCTTGTATTCTGCATGAATATGGTCCCTAATGTTCGGAGTGATTCCTTTCTATTGTAGGGTCCCACTTGATGCAGTGTGTTAGTGCCATCCTGAGGTACAAAATTTTGGTTTTTACTATGTTCGCTTGGCTTTAGAGGCATGGCTATAACTGGACAGCATGTTTTCTGTAATGAGTATTTCTTCATCCTGCCGTATTACACAAGTGATATCATCGGCATAAACTCTGCAGGTAATGCAGGTAACTCTTCAATGCTTATTCTTGTTAACCTCATTAGGAATGTTCCGATCAGTGGTTCTATATATAGTACAAACAGTGCTATGGACAAGGGGCATCCTTGGCACACATAGAACGCGATATTAAATCCTTCGCACAGTATCCCATTCAGAGATATCTGCATCTTGGAATTAGTTCGCAGCATTTTGATTATATTGACTGTAGATAGCGAAAATCCTATGTGTATCAGGAGTCTGTCAAGAAAGCCCCAATGAACACTGTCAAAGGATTTATCGAGATCAATGTTGAGGTACGACTGGTCCGGACATAGATTTGCAAGTAGTTGTGTGTCACTTAGTACTGCAATCCCCTGTACATTAAATTTCTTCGGCACTGCACAACATTGTTCGGGTTCAACTATATCGGGCAGAACATGTTTTATTCTATTTGAGAATGTTCGTGCTGTGATTTTATGGCCCGTGCTAAGGTGATAATAGGTCTATAATCCACAAATTTTTCCAGTTTATTATCCTTAAGAATTAGTACTAAAATACCGTTATTTTGAGATTTGCACAGGTCTTGTCGTTTAACCACTGTATTTACCATTGCACAAATTTCAGTTTTTACTATGGGCAAATATTTTTGGTAAAATTCGTATGGGATCCTGTCCTTCCTCAATGATTTTATCTTTGGAGCTTCGTGGACTATTTTGGTTATTTCCTCATTGGTTATCGTACTCTCTAGAAGAATCCACGCATTTTCGCTCAGACGAGCTGTGACACTTTGTATTAAGGGCATCTGAGCATCACTGTCTACCTGGTGTTCCGAGTTTAAGTCCATATAGTGTATACGGAAGACAGTCGCGATTGCTGATGTGTCTCGTAGAATAATGCCATCTACAGTTTTTATTGCATTTATCTGTCGTTTCGTTTTCGTTTTCTGTTCGTTAACCAAGGAATATATGCTGAGCCTATCATTTTGTAAGGTGCTACTGGTGTTAAGAAATTGGAGTTGTTCCATATATTTTCGATGGATTGCCATAATGTTTTCCTTGAGCGAACGCTCTTTGTCACTGATGTTTGTCACAGTCAGCAGTGCAGTGCTAAGGTCTTGCAGAGCTCGCTCATATAGGTACAGGAGTGAGGCCTGCTATAGTCGCACACATGCACCATGGTATTAAAAGAGGTGGCAGACGCCCATTATATACAATGTTCCCACCATTACTCTGCATCATCATAGCGTTGCTTTTGCCCAGTCCATGAAGTCCATCGTTGCTGGAAGTCCCAATCCACCTCCTCTTGTCCCAATAATCGAGTCTGCAGATGCCAGTAGTTTCGTCTGCGAAGTGGGTTTAGTGTGGTGTAGGATAGAGTTCAGAGGAAGATTTCTGGTATGACATAGTAGCATCTGACTGAATTGTGGTTAGTTTTTGAAAAGTAAAAACGGTCTAGTCTCATGCAGAAAGCATATCCATGGAATGTATAGTGTGGCCGAGGAACTTGTAATAAATCAACAACATCTGTATGGTGGTGACTAAGTCTTCTAGTGCTGTGTTAGTCGGATGTGCTCCACCACGTTGGTCAATAGGGTTCAAAACACAATTAAAATCACTGCCAAATATCATCTTCTTCTTCTATGGGCGGCATTATTTCGTGTCTGTAAAAGTCTGTCCTGGCTTGCCTGTTTTGTGTGCCCGAAAGAGCATACACAATCTCACTTAGAGCTAACTTCACAAAGTCATTGTCCGGCGGTGGCAAAGGCATGGTAAGTGTTCCCGATATGATCCATCCTGAAGGATGTGTCCTAGTATTGATTTGCTAGTAACCATTACGTGTGATTATGCCCATCTCTATACTTTGCATGCCAAAATTTGTATAAAAATTTCAGTTCTCAAAGAGTGGGATATGAGTTAGAGTTAATTATTGTATGAAAATGACATCAATGGAATGATTGTATGCTATACTGTATAATTCAAGGTGTTTGTGTGTCATCTCCATGGAACATTCACCATTGCTACTGTCAGAACGCAGCCATTATACGAGGCTTGTTTTCTACAGTTATTGATTTTGCACCAAAGGCGAGTCGTGGGAGGCCTCCTTGCAGTGTCCAATGGCCTGCTTAGCTATGGCCAGCAAGTGAGCTCTCTGTGATTGAAGGCTGTCGGGGACAGTTTTATTTCGTCAGGCGCTACGACTGTTGGGACGAATTTTTATTTTCTCTTTACGAACTTCACCGTGCAAATCTTCGGTACTCCCTTTGTTTGTCTTGACCTTTCCCTGCCATGTGCCCTGACATCTCATCATCTTCCGGTTCATACATTCCCCATATGTGTGTGTCTAAGATTCGTGCAATCCTTTCCTTGTCGTTGTGAGTGATTACCTCCCCCTTACCACGTTCCGTCAAGAGAGACTTGTTTGACAGTGTATGCTGAAGGGGAACCATCTGTCCTGAACTCTTGGCTGTGTGGTCGCCTGTTGGGGTTTGTACCGGTGATATTCGAAGGGGGCACTACCTTCCCCAGCCGCTGTAGTGTCACCTGTGTCACTCTTGCCAGGAGGCGGGTCACACACTCCACCCGTGAGCGCCACGTAAGGTGTCAGAGAATTTACAATATTTTAATTTTTAACTTTAACAGGCAGGTTGATCACACGCACTGTTTTGAGGTTGTCTTTGGCAATTTGAATGGTGGCCAAAATGGACTCGCCCGATGCCATAGAATTTGAGATGTTCCGCCAGTCGTTCGCATGATCCTCTCTCAGTGTATCATTGAAGTCATCTTAATGAAAAAAATCATTGTTGGCGACCGTACATATGGACAGCCACTAATTCGTGTTGACTTTTTGTATGAGTATAAACATCCATATTAACAGTTTGATATGGTGGTTTTGTATGTTAGCTATATTTATACAGGCAGAGCATTGCTGAAACAGTCTAATCGCATGGCACGAACCTACTCACTTTTGTCAAAATGTACACAAACGCACATGTGTACACACATCCGTCCGCCTCAGACTCCCAAGACAGATTGCCCTGAGTTAACCAGCCAGTCGAAATTACATGCTTACATTATATATACTACTACTCCAACTGTCTTTGGCTCCAACTACTCCAATGACATTTGACTACAAGTCTACAAGGCTACAACGCTACCAGACTACGAGGCTACTTGGCTACAAGAGTACTTTGATTCGAGGCTACAAGCCTACTTGACTATGAAGCTAAAAGTCTGAGAGGCTACTATACTACAAGACTACAAGTCTACGAGGCTACGAGGCTTCTTGGCAACGAAGATACAAGGCAAAGAGGCTACATGGTTCCGAAGCTACAAGACTACAAGACTTCAAGGCTACAATGCTACATTGCTGCAAGGCCACTTAGCTACGAAGCTACAAGTCTACGAGGTTACAAGCCTACAAAGCTAAAAGTTTACGAGGCTAGAGAACTACAAATCTACAAGACTATAAGGCTACGAGGCTACAATAGCTCCATCCAGCTGAGAGAGTTAATTTATCTATTGCAAAAAAAAATTGTAAGTAGTTTCATTTCTTGTCAACATTTTATGACACATGTGTTGTACAGACGGTCACTGTTTCATGTAGGATGGTGAATGCTCAATCACTATCGCAAGAGGAGGAGGAGGACTTCGTAAGACATCAGGGAGAAGGAAATTCGTATTGCATGATAGTGTTTCTGAGCTGTTTTGAGACATTGTAATCGGCTCAGTAATGAATCTATTTTGTTCAATTCCACCAGTTTTAAATATTATTAGTTTTAAATCGGAAACAGGAATTCACTAATTGAACAACATTCTGAAGAAAAAACTGCTTGTCTCATTACGAAAAAAATACATGCAAGGATTTTTTTTCCAAGGAATAATCAGGAACACACAGAAAAAACCAACAGATATGTTGCCAGGAATGACCAAAAGCACTTGGAGAAAACCCTCAAAATATTGGCAGGAATTTCCAGGAGCACACGAACAAAAAAAAACACGCACGTTTTTCTAAATCAAGCCCAGTGAATTAAAAAAAAAAAGAAACAATTTTTTCCTTCTACTAGAACTCTATTCTTGCTGAACATAGGAGCCTTAAGCCTGGCCCCGGATACCCCAAATTATACTACTCCTATCCATTTTAGGAAATAATATTCTTGTATGGTTATGTTATAAACTAAATATTTTATGTACTTGACAAAATGTATAGTGTCAATTTATTCAGTAAAATTATTTCGAATTAATCAGATACTTTCCATTTAATGGTAAGATGTTAGCAATAGTCTGAAATTATGCGACTGACCCCGTGGGTGTTAAGCTTGTCTGTAATAAAAACCACAACATGGATATGTTCACAAATGACAAAAAGGTTGGCCTGTGGGGGGATCGAACCCACGACCTTCGCGTTATTAGCACGACGCTCTAACCAGCTGAGCTAACAGGCCAGATGATTGATAGGGGCATTCAGATTTAGTGAAACGGTTTCGAGACTAGATGAAAGTTAAAACACTGTAGTATCGTCTGTGTTTCGTGAAAGGGTGAGTTTCTCCCAGGTACACATCGATTGTTACAACACCAGTCAAAGTGATTCAGTGCGAAAGCAAACGAGTCCTGAGTGGCCCCGGTAAAATAAGGCAACGACTTCTCTCACAGACGGCCGCCTATCACAAGGAAGAAACCACAGGTGCTGGTATAACTTGTTGCAGTCTAATAAGTGTTCAGATCTTTTCGCGAAAAATGTCTGCCCCTAATAAATGATTACATTCTTACATTACGTATACCTACTTATTTCATTTGAGAGTCCACATATGCATTAAAAGAGTAGTTTATTTTTATTTACTAGAGTTCAGTAATCATTTATTATTATTGTGGCACTCGCCTTATTGACATATTTATGCAAAATTTAAAATCTGTATTTATTTAGCTATAAATTCGAAAAAAAAAAAAAATCCAAAATTCATCCAAATATTTACTCATAAATATACTGATTGATTCTAGGGATTCCTGTCCTTGGAAGATGCAAAACATATTTTACACGTAAAAATACTTATTCAATAAATCATGTTCAAAATCCTAAAACTGGCTTAAGTTCCTTATAAGTTACACCAGCAGCCAGTAAGCCGATATGAACCCCATCTTGTAAATTTGTATCTATTGACCTAGAAATTCGGAAAAAATTCAAAAATATAAAAAACCTCTTATTAAATAATTATAAATTTGATCGATTTCAGTCTTTGGTTTGATTCTCGGCCAGTGATAAGGGTAAATGAAGCTGAAGATATATATTTATATCCTGTTTCCCATTATCTTTCATGGAGTTTAATAATCATTCACTTTATGCAAAAACAATTCTAGACAAGATACCTATCAAACGAAATAAATATGTCACTCACTGTTCGTACCATGAGTAGGGACTGGAAAAATTCGCGGTTTGAATGACCTCTAGGATGAACTCCACGATCCTCTATGTACGCGGGAATATTACACCAGCTCATTGGCTACTGACTCGTGACACCTGCTAACTGGGATGCTTATGATTCGATACTTCTTACGTTGAGGGGCATTCATTGGCTCACAGTCCTTCAGGCAAACTGTGTTCCAATCACTGAAGCGGCAATAAGTTACACGCACTTGGATTCTAGCCTATCGCGAAATGAACCCGCGTATTTTTCTTGTCTCTACATATGAGTCTAATTTTTCGGTGCATGGAATACATTCCAACCAGTTCGTGTACAATGCTAGAGATATAGATCAAGTGTCTTCGGGCCACAAGGCCAGATCATTAACACTGTAAGACGTATAGCCCAGACGTCTCCAAACCTCAAGACCTTCTTCGTCGATAACTAATATAACATATTTCAAGTAATACAGATTAAGTCTCCAAACTGACAGACCTCGAGTATCGATAAAATCAATTTCAAGAAATTAGACCAACCGAAAATATTTTTCCATTACTAAAGGATCAAGAATCACTGAAAAATGTTTTATCAAGACCAAGAGGATGTAAATATTAAGAGCTACTACTGATTTGACTACACACATTTAAAGAAACGACACACATTCAACAAAAGAAAAGACACACAATACACACACTACACACCCAGTAAACACAGTGGACATACAGTATACGTGCACAGTACGAACACAGTACACACACAGTACATGCAAATGGGCACACACTACACACACTGAACACACAGTACACAAATTGACACACAGTATACACACAGAAAACACACTGGGCATACAACACATACTCATTACACACACACTGGGCACAGAGTACTCACTCAGTACACTCACACTACATACACAGGTCATGCAATGAACACAAACTCAGGACATGCAATGGACATGTAATCAGACTTTGAACATGCAGTAGCGAGGACTCAGGCTTAGTTATAAATCGGATTTAGTGAAATAATAACAATCACTTTTAAAATCCTAAATATAATTTATTATTTTTATTAATATAAGTGCACGTAATACAAGTCATTATTGTATGTAGCCAGCTTCCCACAGTTATTTGAGTATGAAGGCTACTTATTTGATGTGCGAATAGTTTCCTACACAAAGCGAAGCATGGAGAAGTCTTAACCTGTCCGCCAATATATTAGGATCTTCCCATGATGCATAATCAATCTCTTCTGCTGCTATCATCTTCCTTGAATGTTTATTATAAATATTTTTAATACATTTATCTGCCCAGTGATCATCGTAAGCTTTATTAGAATAATTAATTTTATTACGACGTTCCCATTGTTTTGGTCTCGGGGCTTAATAACTTCGATCTTGCCTGCTTTAATTGCTTCATCACAGTCTTCGATCTTGCCTGCCTTAATTGCTTCAGCTCAGTCTTCGATCACATCACCGGCTTCAGAGTCATTGTCGCCATTAACATAGAAGTCAGCGTCTTCACCTTGATTATTGTAAGAACTCTAAATCGTTGACGTAGAAGCTTCTTAATCGTCAAAAATCTTTCTTTTTAATTATCCATCATTATTCCATAGTATGGAGGATCTACTTTATACGGCCTTGAATGTATTCTCACATTCCATGGTGATAATATTTCTATTGGTTTCAGTCTTCCTTAAACCGTTAGCATCCTTCAATTCAAGTTCTTTGTCGTGATCGGGAGAGCTATGAACAGCAAGCTCAAGACAAGGAAAATTATTTACATCAAGCAGCATACTCTTCCTTCGTGTATTGGCTTTATCGATGTCCTCTATCTCGTTAGTGGGCTTGGCTTTACATGTTATTCCGTGTCGTTTAAAGCTATCAATTCGTGTCAACAACCTGCTCCACCGATAACAGCTTAACGTTTTGCATAGTGGGTTTTGAACACAACCATTCTACTATTGATGTCTAGCATTCTTTCTCATCCTTGCTGTGGTATCTACAACGGTGTCCTTCCGATTCCGCTGCAGAAAAACAACCAGGATCCATGTTAGCTTCTGTAACTACATAATAGATGCCAATTGAAATTTTTATTTAGAAGCATATACTTAAATACGAATTTGAGTAATCCATCAGCTAGAGTTAATTTTCAATTTTGAAAGACTCGTGGCCAGATAGTTCTGCTTATCAACAACAGATGTCGCCAGATGTTACGTGGATGTAAATATTATCTGTTTTTCGTGTGGGATGCGGAATGCTCACTCCCGATCGCAAGATAGCCTAAAGAGGGCTTCGCTATACCTCCAGGAGAAGGAAATTCGTGTTGAATGACTGTGATTCCCAACCGTCTCAAAAAAAGGACATATTATTGGACTATGATATTTTTGTTTGAATTACACCTTATAAAATATTGAGAGGGCTGATTTAGTAACATAAATTCATTAATTAAATATAACTCGGGATTAAATTGCATGTCTTATTGAGTAAAAAACATTCATGCTTCTTCAGAAATAACCAGAAGCACTCGGAGAACATCATCAGAAGTCTCGAAAGGATTAATAAGAACACGAAGAAAACCATCAAAATATTGGCAGGAAGAATCAGGCGCACACAAAGAAAACTAACAAACGTATTCCTTAATCTATATCAGCAAATGACAGACAAAATTAGAAAATTAAATAAAATGAAAAATTTAAAAAAATTACAAAAGCAGCTTCTACCAGCTCATGAACTTCTCGTTTGTTGAACAAGGATAGAGTTCTAGTACAATCCTGAAGGACGCCAGAGCGCTGGTGACTCTGCGAGACTTCGTGCAAGTCCTGCGACAGGAGTGGTGGAACATGGCGCTACGGGTCACACTCCGAACATGGTTTGGAACATTCTTATTTTCGTTTTTAAAAGACATTGTTAAATCTCGTTTGACTACATAATAAACTGAAAAATAATTTTCTAATTGTATATTTCTCTCGATCTATTTAATTTCGTTATACCTATATTTAATTTTTTACTAAAGAACTCAGATTAAATGCAAATATTTTATGTTATCTTCTGATTAAAAGTTTTGCTCTGAAAGTATTTAATGTAGGCTATTGATGTATTTGTTTTTAATGTTTTTTTTTGTTTTTTTTTTTAAACAGAAAAAAAAAGTCTAAGGTGCGGCGTTCCGGTCACAGTCCACTTATGTGAACGTGGATTAGAATCCCACTTCTGATGGATTTTGGTTTTGCGAAAGTTCTACTTAACCATAGTAGTATAAAATAGTAGGTCCTGCGGTAGGGTTCCAGGAGAGGAGCCTGAGAGCCAACTGCCATACTGGATTGTAACGTTATGGCAGTCATCTTGGATGACCTTGACCTTTAAACTATGCCAAAAATTACTTTAAATACGCAAAAGGTTCGCCCAATTTTTGCTAAAAATTCAAATTTTTAATAAACAAATTCCGCAAAAATTCTAAAAAAAAAATCTAATAAAATCAGAACAATTAAAATTTCCCTATTTTGACGAAAAAATTCCTGTTTTGACAGATAATTTCCTGTTTTTAGTCCTCTAAAATGAGAGAGGCTTGATAAGTCCGCAAATCGGCTTAAAGTACACATCGACAAACTGCCCTAAGCCGCTGAGAACATGACCTCGGCCATTAGGATGCCATGGCCGCAATTTTATGTTGTGATGTCACCATTGCATTTTTCATTCCGGCCACCATATTGAAAATTCTTAAATATTTAGTTAGAAATTCAGGAAAAATTTAAAAACAATAAAAAATTAACTGACTTGATGTAAGTTTTTGGACATACGCCATTGCTAAGAACTTTTTCTGTTGAAGAAAAACTAATAAATAAAATAAATAAATAAAAATACCCAAAAAAGACAACAAAAACACACAAAATTAAGCAAACAATTGCTGTTGTCAACAAGGATATGAACACCACAAAATATTCCGAAACAGGAATATGGTCAACAAACAAAGAAAAACAAAGAAAAATGTACTAAGAGAACGAAAAAAAAAACCCACAAAAGATGACAACACAAAAATATTGAACCCAAAATAATTCAGCACAACAGTTGAAACGAGACAAAAACCAGACAAAAAAAGACAAACAAACACAATAGTTTTACCAAAACAGAAACAAGCACATGTGTTTCCGTACCATGTGCGTCTCTGCCTGAGGACGGGAGCAGATAGCAGTTCCCGAAACGTCGCTTGTTTCTGTTTTGGTAAAACTATTGTGTTTGTTTGTCTTTTTTTTTGTCGGGTTTTTGTCTCGTTTCAACTGTTGTGCTGAATTATTTTGGGTTCAATATTTTTGTGTTGTCATCATTTGTGTTTTTTTTTCTTTCTCTTAGTACATTTTTCTTTGTTTTTCTTTGTTTGTTGACCATATTCCTGTTTCGGAATATTTTGTGGTGTTCATATCCTTGTTGACAACAGCAATTGTTTGCTTAATTATGTGTGTTTTTTGTCTTTTTTGGATATTTTTATTTATTTACTTTATTTATTAGTTTTTCTTCAACAGAAAAAGTTCTTAGCAATGGCGTATGTCCAAAAACTTACATCAAGTCATGCACTCCCATTGCACAAATCTTTTAAAGATAACAAAATATTAACTATAAAAATTTTAAAAATAATATTCTGCAATTAAATATTATGACGTCACACTACCATCTTTAACATCCGTTATTTTTATCGGACAAAATTGGAGAAAAACTTAAAATTTGTAAAAAGATTATTTAATTACAAAATTAGTAAAATTTTATTTCAAAAAAAGTGTTTACGTCAGAGATTTTGGAGACCTTGGTTCAAACCTGGTGAGGTCAAAAACAAAAAAAGGCGTAGGATCCTTCCCCCACGTAAGCCACCGGCAGACTACCTCCTACCACTAATGCCAAGGTGTATATATCGTTAGATTGTTTGACGTCAAATTCGCCATCTTGTTTTAGTCTGTTGGAGTCCACCATCTTGAATCTGACATATTGTTTTCGTCTGCTAGAGGGCAAGGCCACAGTATTAGTTTAATTTTTACCAACTAAAGTGTAGCAATTATTTGGTGCCAGTGCGCCCATCACCTTGTGCCATCTGTGCTCCTATATTGGAGATCAGTATTTATAAAGCAATAAATTCGCACAAAATTCCAAAATTCAACAAAAAAAATCAGAAATTATTTGATTCATTCGATCAATTTCTTTGCTAGGTTCAATCCTTGCTCGTTCCAAAAGGTATTATTTAATGTAAGAAATATTTATTCAATAATATGTATATGGGGAAAAATTAGAAAAGAGGCCTAAATTCCTCATCTACAAGCTTACAGTAAGCTGACGATGACATATTGTCCGCCATTTTAAAAATACGTAATACTTAACCTAGAAATTCACATTATTCCAAAAATGATTAAAAATGTACTCATTAAAATAATGATTTCTTCAATCAATTTTCGTTCATGTTTAGATTCTCGGTCAATTATAAGGGTACTAAAACTTAAAATAATTTTTTAATTCATTTTCCCATTACTTTTCATGGAGTTTATAAATTATTCTCTCTACGAAAAAATAACTCTATACAAAATACTTGTCAGACGAATAAAATATGTTTTCGTGCTGCTTACCAAGGATGTCAATGTTTTTTCGATGCTTGAAATAAGTATATTCCAACCAATTCATGTAGAATAAAATACTTGTAGGCCAAGTGTCTTCGGACCATGAGGCTCGAACATGTACAATGTCAGGCGTATAGACCTCTCGTCTCCAAACCATAAGGCCAGTCAAGTCCTAAGTACAGGATTATTAATGCTCATTCTTAAAAGAAAGCACATTCCTTAAAAGAATTCACATTTAAAAAAAAATGTTATCTGTAAAGTCGGTTTACGGCGATAGTTTAAAGTGACAACGTCATAACAAAACATTGATGAAATGATTGCATAATTTTAAGAATAAAATTGTATCATTTTTATTGAATTATCACTATTTTGTATGGATACAAAGAAGGGGTGAAATGAAATGTACAATTTAATTGATAAATTATTTTTTATTTGCACTCAATAATTCAAATTTGTTTATTACTTTAACGAAGAGATAATTTTAACTATAAATTTTATACATGTTTGCTATTTAACTTCTTCCAATCTGTGTTATTATGTTAAGGATAGGACGATGATAGGAAAAGTAGGAAACGAATGGGAGTGTTTCAAGGATGATGTGAAGGAAAATGGCTTACCCAACACCGAGGTACAGTAAAAAATAATATATTTGCGCCACGGACTCTGCAGCAATGCTAGGAAGAATGGGAAGCAAAGAGCAATGAAAATGTTACATTGAAATGCATGAAAACAGAATTACGCCACAGACTCGGTAGTAATGCTAGGAGGTTCAGGTTAGCAAAGAGCAATATAACATGAGCGTAACGGGACACAGCGAAACGGGACAATGTGCGTAACGGGACACTTTTTCGTGTGTGCAGCCGTAGATCATCGATTTATTAGACGTCGCGTCAAAAGAATGCACATTTAAAAAGTGGAAGCACATTTAACGTAAGTACAAACATATGTACGAAAATTCAACTTGGTAGGATAGAATCTCATCGCAGGGATACAATCTTATCAGAGGTATAAGGTAGGATACAAATGGCGAATACGAATGGTAGGATATGACTGGTACGATACGAAATACTATAGGATACTACGAGAATTCAGTCTTAGTTAGAAATCAGACTACAAGAAATAAAACAATAAATGTTTAAATATAAAAAATTGATTTGATTTTTTCAATATTATACACATGCAAATAAAACAAGTGATTATTGTATGTAGCCAGCTTCCATCAGTTATTTAAGTATGGAGGTTACTTCAACGATATGCGAGAAGTTTCCTCCAAGAACCGATGTCACCAAAAGTCTCAGACGACCGACCAAAATGTTAGGGTCTTCCCATGACTTGAAATCAATCTCTTCTGCTGCTGCTTCCATTTTCCATGCACGTTTATTATTTTTAAGATCTCTGAAGTCTTACGTTTTAACACCAGCCTCAAAGTCACCATTATCATCACATTGACCATCGTATGCTTGATAAGAATAATTTAATTAAACACATTTTTCCATCATTTCGATCTCACACATTATCATAATCTTCTGTCTTGGGAGCTGCAAATTCCTCTTTATTGTACTCACTTTCTGAAAAGCTGCTGTTGTTGTCATGGTTTTCAGTAATATTACACATTTAATCCTTCAGCCAGAGTGACAGAAAATCCATCTGAGTATTCTGTAGGAATATCAAATCATTTATGACTCATCTTACGATACTTGTCATAATTTTGTTCTTGTAGTGCGATTGCATGTTTCCTTTTCTTCGATGCTGGAATCACATTCCATTTCAATGCAGGCGATTAAGTTGCCCAAGGGTGATCATTTATGCCAACTCCACACAAATTTGGTCCAAACACTCACCAGTTTTTTGTAGACGAAAAATGAATACTTTTACAGGATTTGATATGCTTTTTTTTATTTATCACTTCGTCAAACTGAAAGCCACAATTGCAAAGTAAAATTTTCCACAAAGGACTCTTTGCAGAATTGCCTTTCTCATGAAGTCTAGCATTGTTTGTTTAAGTTTACGAAATTCCACAGTACAGACACATATATGCCAAAGATGACAATACTACTTTTGGAACCATGCTGGCTGCTCTTGATACGTTATCTTCCATAGTTCAAACAGTAAATGATCCAGCCAGGGTCAAACATACTAACATTTCTCATGAATTATCGCTCATATATGTATGCATTTGAATGTTTTGTCAGCGGTATTTAATTTATCTCATACAAGAAACTTGTTGCTAGTAGTTCCTATTCTTTCCAACAGATGGCGTTACATGTTATAATGAGATAAATATTTTTTTATGTGGGATGCGGGATGCTATATCTCAATAGCAAGATAAGGAAGGCTTGGCTAGACATCAAGGAGAAGAAAGTTCATCTCGCATGATACTGTTTCTCGGCTTTTTAAAGGCATAGTATTTGACTGAGTTATTAATATTGTATGTTTAGATTCCATCTGATTAAAATATTGTAAGTGCTGATTTAGTAACAGGAATTCAGCAATTTATAAGAAACTATGAATAAAAATGCATGTCTCATTAAGTTAAAAAACTTTTTCATGCAGAGATTGATTTCTCAGAAATAACCAGAAGCACTCGGAGAACATCAACAGAAGTCTTACCAGGAATAACCAGGAGCACACGGAGAAAACCAACAAGCGTCACCATGAATGATCAGTAAATAAAACTTGGAGAAACTAACAAAATATTGACAGGAATAATCAAGAGAAAATGAAGTAGGCCTGTACCAACATAATATTCAGATGATTTATCAGGAGCACATGGAAGAAACTAACGCACGTTTTCCTAAATCAAGATCAGTGAATCACAAAAAAATAAACATTTAAAAAATAAAAATATAAAAAATTAAGAAAACAATTACTAAAACAGTTACTGCCAGCTTGTGAACTTCTCCTTTGTTCAGCAAGGATATAAATCTAGCAAAGCCAGAATTTTTGGTGATTTCAAATGTACGTTCTTTTTCGTTAAATGTGATTTGTCAAGTCTGTAGTCAGAACTGAAGATTTAATGTTTCAAAACCTGTTCGTGTTTTAGTAAGCCTAAAACATATTTCAGGGATGCTTGGTTCTATATAAGCGTCAAACGTGCTTAGTTTTTGGTCATAATGATTGAAAATATTTATATACATAGATACATTAGGTATTTTGTCTACTTGAAATTGGTCATTGTTTGTTTGAAAAGAAGGCCTTTGGGTTCGTAATGCGTTTGTATGAGTGTGTGTGTGTACACACAAACACACACACACACATATATATATGTGTGAGTGTGTGTGTGTGTGTGTGTGTGTGTGTGTGTGTGTGTGTGTGTGTAAGTATGTGAACTTCAGTACGAAGGCCACTTTGATCCGAAAAAGTGCTGGTGTCAGCCTGTGTTTATTAGAGCTTCTAATAAGTAATATATAATGAATAAATTATGAATCATTTAAAGTTTAACTTCTCCCATACATCGATGTCCTTAGAGGCAGATATTAACCGGAATGGTAGTGAAAGAAACGGGAATATCTAGAGAATATTCACTGGCTCATGGAAATTTCCGCAAATTTGTATTTACAAAAATTCAAAATAAATAAACCTGGACTAAGTTATGAGCGAATGATCTGACAACACTCAACAACCTTTTGAAATGGCACGACATGGTCAACTGCCCATGTAAAACTACTAAAAATTGTGATAAATGTCACAGCTCTGACAGGGCGTTTGTATTTACGTCGTGCGGATATGCTCAGGCTAGGGATCACAAAAATTTGCAATGCTGCCACCTTCGCTATATGAGAGTGACACGTTAGCGATAAAAGCCGCCAAGTACCTTGTCACAGGACTTACTTGGCCATGAGTTATCTCAGTGGTGATCCTGTAGGAGGAGGCAATGGAGGTCATTGCACCCTTCTCCCTGCCAAACGAAACACACATAGAATTTTAAAAATGCTGTAGAGATAAACAAAAGTGACCTAATTACTATAGTACGCACTGGACTTTTGAAATCAGTGTGATTTTTTTACAAAATGGAATTTTTATACCTCTTTTAGTGATGTTGTACTGAATGTAATTTTCTAATAGTACTAGCTGCCAAACCCGGCTTCGCACGGCTATACTAATGGAAAAAAATTAAGCCACATCTCCCATTTACAGTAATGGTAAATAAAAAAATTCAGTGAAAATTTATTTCAATGCTGTATAATGTACCGGAGAGAAAATGAATAGCACCGATGGTTTCCCGACTCGTGCACGCAACGTACAACTGATGTACCCATACTTCGCTACGGCAGTCTACAGGCAGATCACTCTTGCACCGCTCATTATACATGCCCCTCCTTGTGGGTACGCCACTGCCGCGTGATGCCCGTTGCCATGGAGACGCAGCAGGCATGAACAATGCAAAATCCTGTTCTCATGCAGACAAAGTACCCACTGTTGCCTGGTTTTAACCACCCATGGGATCTAATTTTCGGAAAATGTCATCCTGCGTAACATAAGGAACATTACTGTGAAGTTTCAAGTCTGTAAAATATATATACTTGAAAAAAAGGGCAATTTTTGATATTTAAAGTACCCGCAAAATTTCAACGGTGATGAGGACTGCACTAGCAATGAAATAGTCGTTGCCATAGAGACGAATGAAGTATCAACAAAGCAACAGCCGTTGCCATGGTGATTTCCTACCAAAAACTGGAAATTCTGATATATTACGCTCCCGAAACTCCCCTTGGGATCAGATTTCCACAGAATCCGTTCTTAGTGAGCGTCTACATCACAAAATGAGTAACTATGCTAAATTTCAAGTCAATCGGGTGTATAGTTTTAGATATCTCGTGATGAGTGAGTCAGTGAGTGGTATTTCGCATATAGGTGTATATATATATATTTATTTATATATATATATATTTATATACAAGTCCTTGTCAGAATTGTAACGGGAGAGGAAAATGATTAATGGTCCGAAAAATAAAAATTAATTAAAAATAATAAAAATAATTCTAGTAAAAAAAAAAACAAATGAAACACAGAGAGAGGGAAAAAAATGGTTTAGGTTTGCGATTTAAAGTGATAAAAAGTATTTAAATACTAATTGAACTCTTATGAGGGCACTGATTGCTTCGTTGTTAATATCACACCGGTTTTTTTTTTCGTTGTATGGGAAAATTAAGAATGATAAGCCATCTAGTGCGTGGCAACAATGTTAATAGGCAATAGGATATAAACTTCTATCGCCTGCGGCATTGTCAACACTCACTTCGTACGTGTATTGCGTGTTGTATCTAACCCCCTCCAACGCATTTGATTCTAAATTAGACTTTTAGTAAGGATCCTTAATGTTATTGATCATATAATATAGCCTATAGCCTTCCTCGATAAATTTACTATCCAACACTGAAAGAATTTTTCAAATCGGACCAGTGGTTCCTGAGATTAGCGCGTTCAAAAACAAACAAACAAACTCTTCAGCTTTATAACATTAGTATAGATTCATTAAAATACAATATATAGTTATGATAATGACTTATCAAGACGTCAGACTTTCTGACTCCCCATTTACTGGAAGGAATTCCATACCACCCGAAACTCTTTGATTTTTCACCCTTCCCCAAATTCTAATCTGGGCACGCCACTAAGTTACAAGAGTCATTCCATTACTTTCACCCTTTTTATTCATATCTACCGAATAATGAATGACTGGACTAAAAAGTACCACGTGCGTTTGTCTTAATACAACATGAACATACATTCAGACTTGTCGTTAAGATAATAATAACGAAACTGTACTTGGAAATTGATTTTAACTACCCACCCTTCGTCGCATGTTTGTTCGTTGCGGCTAACCTAATTTGCACACCACGTGCCGTAAAATATTCTTTTGAATCTCAAAAGTTGGTTCATCGGAATCACGAATTCCAGAATTTGTTCTGTATCAAACTAAAAAGATGTTGCCAATTTTTTTTCGTGTTTAACTCGTTATATGCAACAACAGGACTGACCCCCCACCTACTATCACAGGGTCATAATTTATCAAGTAAATTGCATTTACATGATTAGATGTTAAGCTATTTCATTTAATTTATATTGAAATTATTCTTTTCAAAAAATACGTTTTACTAAATTTTACGTGTATGTCTGTGCTCTGAGTTAACATTACAGACAACAACAAATAATACATATATTGCGAGTAGTTACGTTATAGTAATAAACAAAATTTAAAATGTGTGCACGTAGAGTCAACGTACGAAGTGAAACGTCTTGCTTGTTATATTATTAGGTATGGGAAACACAATTATCTTTCGCTGAGGTAACATATCCAAATATATGCAAATATGCGAACGCTTACCTAATTATGCTGTTTTGCAAGTGAGCACGTATGAAAATATGCAAGTATGTAAGTATGCAAGTGTACAAGTATGCGAGTGTGCAAGTATGCAAGTGTGCAAGTATGCAAGTGTGCAAGAGATGCAAGTGTGCAAGTAAGAGAGTGTGCAAGTATGCGAGTGTGCAAGTATGTAAGTGTGCAAGTATGCGAGTGTGCAAGTATGCGAGTGTGCATGTATGCGAGTGTGCAAGTATGCGAGTGTGCATGTATGCGAGTGTGCAAGTATGCAAGTGTGCAGGTATGCAAGTATAAGAGAATGTAAGTATGAGAGTATGTAAGTATGCGAGTGTGCAACTATGCGAGTGTGCAAGTATGCGAGTATGCAAGTGTGCAAGTGTGCAAGTATGCAAGTGTGCAAGTATGCTGCATTATTTCTTCCTCTCCCTGCCGCATCCTACTCTACCGGTTCCCCCAACACGTACCCAACTATTCCTCTCCTCCCCTGGTTTCCCTACTACGTACCTACGTATTCCCCTCATGTGATCGGAATTTTCGTAACGCTCGTAAATTGTAACCCCTTCATCAAAAAAGTTTAACAAAAATTCATAAATAGGTAGGGATAACGTTGCACGGTCATTTTATGGTTATGCACAAAAATCGTTGTCACCGGGAACACCAGAATTTCATTACACTCGAAACCACATGAAAATTGTTTCGCTGTTTGTAAATTAATACAAGCAGATCTCGTGGTTGTGATCAAATAACCAGCCCATGTTTCGCTCAATAAGCGGTGAAGCCTCTGAAATTACGATTCCATTAACCACATTTTTTTGACGTGACAACGTCTATTAAATCGATGAACGCCAGCTGCACGCACGAAAAAATGTCCCGTAACGCACATTGTTCCGTTACACTGTGTCCTGTTACGCTCATTGTACGCTTGCGCCGCATCTATCTCTCTTCCACTCGATTGGAACAACCATCGATTTGACTTTTTCGAGGCACATTAAACTTCAAACACTCCCATTCGTTTCCTACATTTCCTATCATCGTCCTATCCTTAACAGAATAACACAGATTGGAAGAAGTTAAATAGCAAACATGTATATATGTTATACTTAAAATAATCTCTTCGTTAATGTTATAAACATATTTGAATTAATAAGTGCAAATAACAGTAAATTTATCAATTAAATTGTAGATTTCATTTCACTCCTTCTTTGTATCCATACAAAATAGTGACAATTCAATAAAAATGATTCCATTTTATTCATAAAAGTATGCAATCATTTCATCAATGTTTTGTTATGACGTTGTCACGTTAAACTGTCGTCTGTAAACGAACTTTACAGACAACCAATTTTTTTTAGTCAATGAACACATTTTATACGTTCCCAGGTATGTTTCTGCATAGGCTAAATAATAAATTATTTGTACGTACACAGCACAAAGACTGGTATATTAACATCAACATTAGGTACTTAAAATAGAGTCTTCCTCCTCAAACCATAGTTAGGTATTACAATCATTAATACATTGTTAAAATTTAATACTTTTGACACAATTTATGCAATTAAAAATATTTCCAGTTATTATTATTACTAGGGCCTGGAAAATTTTTTGAACTGATTTTGTCAACATAAATTCCAAAATTCTCTATGGTTGCGATGATTCTGCATTATACTGCAGGTAGGTATGTAAAGTAAAAAGAATGCCTTCATCTAATGAGGTGTCAGACTCTAACTGGTCGTCAGACAATGATTACGTGGTACCGGTCTGATTTTGGTGTGGCTTGTGGAGTCCAACATACAGGTTACTAAACTTACGAAATTTTTCAGTCTGCTCTCATTTTTTCTATGTTGAATTTAGGAATATTAAAAACCACTTAACATAATATGTAATTAATGGTAAGTTTCATAGTTTCCACTTAAGTAAATTTGTTGATGTGCCTAATTATTCGTTGTTAAACTTAACCTATCCTTTGTTCAACCTCTGAAGTGTAGAATTTCTGACTAAAATACAAATGTGTCTAAAGTTTTTTAGGTATATTTATTATTAATTTCCAATTTATCAACATTTGCTTGAAAAGCATCGTCGATATAATTTTTTGTTCGAAAATAATGTTGAACCTTTTTTTATCCCATTTATTGAGTGATTTGCAAAAATGGTGAAATAAGTGAGCAGATTTTGTATGCTTATTATTTATTTCCAATAACTTACTTCTAGTTAAAATGATTAGAACTTGTGTATGTTATAATGAAACTAAACTTAACTCTTTTTATCTCTAGGTTAGTGGAATTTTTTTATGATATACTGTTACCTGTTTTCTAAATATTTGTTCACATCGGTTTTGTAGTAGGTAAAGACGCGATTAAGTAGCAAAAATTCATATATATAATCATACAAACTTTAAAAACAACTATTAAAAAGCATTTATAATTAGTCTCTCCCAAAAATAATACCTATGGATATTTCTAACCCAGCATATTCAAACACGATCAGATTAAAAATCGGCATGTGTCTCGAACAGTCTGCATTTGAGTTAAAGTGCTATTTATATTTCTAAACATAACACGCAGCTTATTACAGAAACTTCCTTTTATAACTCGGTGCTCGAGCTAAAATCCAAGAGGAAGCTTATAGTCGAGTGGTTGCCAGTTTCTTGCGGGCAGCGACTGTACGCCACGAGCCTCAGGTTTTTCCCGCGCGGAGCTGCATCGTGTAACATGCGCCCGCCGCGCCGCAGTAGTTCGAGCGTCCACCAACTGTTGGCGCTAGTGTGCAGTCTCCGGGGCCGGCCGGCTCGAGTCGAACGCCCGTGGAATGCGCGGAGCAGAAGACGGCGAGAGGAGGGGATGTAGAAAAAAAAACATTTCAGAGCTGCCCTCTGTCCAGAGTCACGCGAGGCTACAAGCTATCGATACGAGAGTCGTGTCGATACGGAGTACATGCTACACGATGCGGAACGACCAGGTAGCGAGACTGACCTCACGTTTAAAGTTAGAAGTACATGCAGATAGTTTTTTTTTACATGGATAGCTGAACATTATTATTTTCTTTACTTTTAAGCAGTTTAAAATGGTTTATAACTCACTTG
Source organism: Bacillus rossius redtenbacheri (assembly GCF_032445375.1). Lineage (NCBI taxonomy): Eukaryota > Metazoa > Arthropoda > Insecta > Phasmatodea > Bacillidae > Bacillus > Bacillus rossius. The sequence goes on along the minus strand of NC_086336.1, from coordinate 9,911,470 downwards.
ATGCAACGTAAGTAATCTTTTTTTGTTTATTTAATTTTTTTTGACGTGATAACGTCTTATAAATCGATGAACGCCGGCTGCACGAACGAAAAATTGTCACGTTTCTTCTGAGCCGAGCGTGCGAGAACCGGCCAACCACCGTGCGAGAAAATCTTCTATCTCAACAAATAGGTTAAGGTGGGCTTTTTAACTAATTTTTCAAGGTTTTTTTAGAACAAATTATTTAAATTAAATTTGCAAAAACTGTAAATACTATTTGAAAATTAAAAAGTATGCATCAATGTTTTTTTATGACATTATCGCGTAAAATTATCGTCCGTAAACCGATTTTACAGACAACCCCACTTTTTGTTTAAACAACGGCGATGGATAGCATTGCGTGTAACGTATACGTATTTCGTTCCCTTGTCAGTTTCTTTTTTTCGACCTCAGACTAAACCGAGGTTGGAACGTAAAACTTTTTCCGTTCGCTCAAAGGCAGCCGGAAGCACATCACTCCACAAGAATAATATTTGCCCCGGGACTGTACACGAATGCTTCCATGAGTGAGAAACGGGAATATATTCTTTCCTTTTTTCCCCTCTCTTCATCTTTGCGCTTCTTCTAACCCCTGACAGACAAGTCTACCAACCTTCCTGGCGTGACATCATCACAGGACCACTCCGCGTCTTTAACCTTGGGAGGAGATTTGTAATTCAAAAAGTTTTGGCGGCGAAATGAGGGAATTTGGAGGCGGGAGGCCAAGTTTCGGCATTCTCGCCCGCCCCTCCTCCTCATTCCATGCTATCATCCTCTCCTACTTATTTATCTCGTTCCCCGCAGAATGCCTCTCCTCACCAAAATTGTGTCTCCCTCGTTTCTGGCCGCATTCCCCCCCCCCCCCCCCCACCCTTTTCATCCCGCGCACACTCTACGCGACTCATGTTCCATGCTAAGCTCTCAGGCTTCGCGCATGAAACCGTGAGCTTCAGGGAGTGTGGGCGGGGGGGGGGGGGGGCGGCTTTGCATAATGCCACGTGCTGCACGCGACTGCCAATTTGGTTTCATGAGCGCGGTTAAGGGGGATGGTTGGAGCGGGAGAGGGCAGGTGGCACGGAAGTGTCCTAGTTTGTTGAGTTTGTAGACAACTGCCAGGAGAGCTTCGTCAGTATCCCCCCCCCCCCCAACCAACGACTCCACTAGCCGTAATCACACTCTTCAGCCACGACAACGCAACCACCAGAGGGTAGGCAGTGTAGCCAATGAGGTGTGTCCGGGGGCGAGGTGCTCGCTGACGGTTGACACTCGAGTTTCCGAGCTTTTGTAACGACGCGTCGAGGGGTTGTAGAGAGGAAGGCAGGATGCAGTGCTAATTCAACACGAACAGCGACGGGGTGAAGTGAAATTGGATGCATGCTGCGTTTGGAATGTACCTATCCTCTCGTTCCCCCCCCCCCTCCCCCTTGTAATAACTCTCTTTCCCAAAGTTTAAATGGGGCTGCATCGCAGGAAATTTTGTGTTTCAGAAAGGCGGGAATCTTCATTGTAAATGTGTTTGTCAAATCATTTTCTTGTCTTTGCAATTGCTTACATACAATTTCTATACATTTTATGTTTTGTCTCGAAATTCGCCAAATATATTTACTAAATAGTAGATATGTAATAGTGGCAACATTTTAAGGCAAATGTCCGTAATTACGATAAATGTAAGCGACCTTTTCCAACTCAAAAATAACGTTTTATTTTAACATCTGGTGAGAAAAGTTGTGACCATATATAAAATGCGAGAGAGGTATCGTAATGAATTTACAGGAATATAATTTAATTATGTAATCAAATCAATATTTTTAAGAGCACGTCGGGTGAGACAAAGATTAACGTTATTAAGTTTAGAGGCACCTAAGTACTTATTTTAATTGAACGAATACAAATGATATTTCCATTAGATTTACGTATCTGCACGTATTTATTTTTATATCTCATTACTACCGTTTAAAAATTCTTTAGTTTAATCAGACTGGAAACTGATTTTTTTGTGAGAAATTAACTCTTTAACTATTTCAAATATACGAGATTTCGAGTTGGAAATTAAGATATATTTTAAATAATTAATTGGAAAAGTCCACACGCTAAACATTACCTGCGAATACAATGCAAAACAAACAAACATCAATGCTTTACGCGGAATTCAAAACCAATTCCCTTTCATTGAATACAGCACTTCAGCAAACCGTGTCGTTTGGATTAGCTTTATGCATACGTACATTTTTTTTAAATAAAAAAACTGTTTGGGTAGCGGAACCACTAAAGTTTACATTTCAATTAAAACATGATCTCATATTTATAATGTGAATTAATTCGTGAACATCATCAAATATTAAGCTTTTACATTATATTAGCATAATGTGTGAAAAATAACGGCTGCAAATAATCCTATTTGTAAATAGTATCTACAATATTATTTATCTCTTTTACGAAGAGTTTAGTAGCTTCGACCGAAGTCTGGAAACTGTCTAATGGCTAATAAATAAAATTTTAAAAATTGAAAGATTGTTTATATTATATACTATGGGTGAAAGCTATGTCAATAGTGACGTATACTATACGTTTATTCAGACTTTTACCGCCAAACATCAGGTGCAAGTTCATCACGAAAAAATTAGTTGAATTTTCTCATGATCTATATACTCCCCAAGGCTTGTATAAGACTCTGAAGTTCGAATTCAGCGCATTTGTTATTCAAAATAATAAAGAAACTATTTAAGATGAAACACTGAATGTCTGGTTCACGTTTTAACTAACCAATTAAAAATATACCTATATTATAGAACTTGTCACTTTTGTAGAAAAAATTCATAGAATAATTGTAGGTAGAACCCTTATTTTCTAAATGTTTTTTCTTAACTATTCGAAATAAATGGTTTTACGACAGATACAATTTTTAAGGTGGCTGTAGGCAATTTTCTACCAAGCACTATCAAGAAACTTTAGTGTTCCATATAAAATACTTTCTCTATTATCTGCAATTCAAATTTGTTAATTCAAATTTTAAAGGCAATGATAAGAACTGTAGACCAAACGTTGTATACATGTTTAGACTACAATAAGTTTTAAGTAATAAAATTCTGCCGAAATTTGACTATTAAACTCTGAAATTTCCTGTAAATACAACTTTGTATATAACAGAGAGTAAATGGGAAAATAATCGATAGTGCGATTACGGTTAGTAAAGTCTCAGCAATTGCCATGAAATATTGCGGTAAATTATGGAAAATTAAATATAATAGACCTAACGATAATCCTAGGAGAAGATTACACGATTTCCTAGGGTGTGAGTTCCATGTGTTACCACTGCATCATCTAACTAGTTAAGGAGAAAGAGAATAAAGTAGGATAGGGATACTCAATGGTAATCATTTTGATGAGATACGATTGTACTTGGTTGAACCGGCCACCGAACGTAAATCTTTATTTCCTTGTCAAACAGAGCTGTTATCTGTCACGAAGAATTTTTGAATGAAGAATATTTCTGAATAATAATACGTAGACATATTTGTATCATTTATTATAAAATTTAGGGTCCAATTGTTTGGAGCAAGTGATAGCATTAGTTATGATATTGTGTTAAACTCTTCCTTCTGTAACAGCAGTTTTAAAACGAAATCTATTTTTATGTTGAATATAATCTGCTTGAGACAAAACATCCTTATTAACTGTGCTAGCTTACTTTTTACTTAATCTATTTGCATATTAAAAATCAAATGACTATAAAAAAGCATTTTCCCGAAAAAAATACTTATTTAGTACTTGATGTTCTAATATTTATTTTGTATCTAAAAGCAAGACTTGTGTTTACGTTTTTGACCAAGCGCGCTCATTGACTATATATATATATATATATATATATATATATATAAGATACTGATATGTTTGTATGACGTTTATAAACTTGGACACCGTTTGACCGATTGCCATGAAAATTGCTAAACATAGATATTTGAACACGGATATTTTCGCGATATCCATTTGACTATAAATCGTCAATAGATGACGCTGCAGTTCATCAACTTGTAAACCATTCAACAGATCACGATGAAATTTGGTATATTGTGATTTTTACTGTCCTTAATCCTCAATAACAACAAATAGTGATTTTGACTGTGATGATTATTTGGTGAGTGAGTATAAAATGGAAAACCATTTCAAACGCTTTATATATTTTAGATTACATACAAAAACAAAGTATGAAAAGGCACCGAACATCATACACTGGCACGCGATATAAACTATTTCGCATAATTGTTTTACCAAAAGGAATATTTATCTGTGGAAACATATTAAAACATAAAAGCATTACCGTAGATGTTTTCCTGTTATTTAAATTCGTATTAAAACTCTTCACGAACACGAACCCTGTTAAATATGAAAACATTTTTGATGTTTAACTAAAAAAGCCCGATATCTAAGTTGGACGAACTGTTCCATAGCTGCTAGTATCCATCTCCGTCAGATAAATGCGGGGGAACTCGTTAGTCACGAGAGAGCTCGCAGTATTTTCACCGTCGCCTTCTGACTGGAGAACGAGAGACTGTGAGACTCACAAGGAGATTAGCAGCAGAACCCAAGATCCCTTGCAGCTGCACGGAGCTGAAGCAGTAGCGATATTTCTTAACGGAAGGAAAATAAATAACTTCCAAAAAGTTTCTGGTGTAAGGACGGCAAAGCCGGTAATTGGTGGTCCTCTTTGGAATTCTTCCCGGTTCATTAACATACGTCGGGTATATTATTAGCTCTGGCCCGACCTCGGCTGCAACACGAAGCAAGCTTCGAAACCAGGGTAGGATGAAGAAGGGAAAGAGCGATTGGTAGCTCTTTGGGCATAAAGTCGAAACTTCGCTCCTGCGATCTTGACTCGATTCCCTGAATCGATACCGCCGCGCTGGTGTTTTGCCAAGCTTGATAATACACCATACGTTTTGTCCAATCCACTCTCTCAAAGAGGAAAGAAGAAAAGAAAAAAAGTAATTTTTAATTTTTGCAAGAAATATTTTTTATTGCTTTTGTGGACGTATTTATGTTAAGACACAGGATAGGATACGTATACGTATGAAAACACTTTCTGCATTTGTTATAATGTATTTTATAAGTGTAGCTTAACTGCAGGAGAAATAGTTGATCACTATGAACCTCCGTCCATCCATATACGTAACTTAAACCCATAATTCCTTGTTTGAAACAAAATTTTAATAATTTTCTATATGGAAAGGGCGTGAGTCAAAAAATTACATTTTTATATTAGCCTATTTTATATGTTTTTAAATCGTGATACACGATCGGTCTAGTCAAAATGTTCCTGCAAAGCACTAGCTTATTCAATTTCTTCCTCTCCAGAGACAATAATTGATTCTGCCATAGACCGTCGTATTAAAAAAACATTTAAACCAGTCCGGCACATTTAATCTAAAAAATGTAAGTCAAAAGTATATTAGATAAATAATACATTACAATTAGTATTTCATATAATTTATTCATTGCGTACAAGAAGAAGATAAAATAAAAGTAGATTAAGTTTGACAATTATATCCCACTTACATAAATGACTGGCCTGTACTTTGAACTTAGGGGCGGGGAGGGGAATTATATTTACTGAAGTGTGTGACATTATAAGTGATAGTTCATATGATATATGAGAAAAAGCCGACCCTTTGGGCATCCTTTAAGTACACCCCAAGATGGACGGAACCTTAAGGCTCGGCTTTAATCACATTTTTTTCTTTTGCATTTTCACAATTAATGCCATTTTTTTCCAAGAACAACGTCTTCGGATGTACCACTTTATGAACATGTATTTTATGTTTCCTAAGCAATTCTGTCGTCAGATATATCCTAGACTTGTATGATATTTTATCAGGTATTTTTATAATGTCGGGTCACATTAAACGTCCTCAGTAAACATTAAGATGTTGACGTTATCTGGAAGATGTCGAAATGATGTTGATATTTATGCCTATTTGTTCTACCTTTGTTGTATGTCAATTAGGTAGCACACAGACCCTAGTAAACTTGAAAGTCGTGAGAGTTTGCGTAGATAACATTTTGTCATTAATATCTTTGTATAGTGGGTAAAAACTGTAAAAAGATTTCTTTCAAAAAATTCTCCGTATTTGGTGTTTTAAAATTATGTCTAAGTTATGATAAGTAGCGTTTAGGTTAACATTGCGTCCAAATAAATGTATATACCTATACATATAAACTTAGTTTTAACTATGTTTGATCTAATTGGTTATCTTACCGTCACTTATTTACTCTTTACTGAACCATTAATAATCCAAACATAAGATGGCATGTACCATAAGTAACAATACTCGTTAAAAACTGAACATAACAAACTGATAAGCAAAAACAGTTCTGTCAAGAAAATCATCACTGAGAACAAATTTAAATTAAGAAACAATTTATTTAAAAAAAATACCGTAGCAGTACAATTCCACCGGTTAAATGTATTTCGTAGGTAGTATTTGAAGATTAACATTGAACAAAAATTAAAAAAAAAAAAAATAGTAAATGATACTATACGCAACTCCTTCCTGCGTAACAGTCAATTTTCTTTAAAAAAAATCATTGAATTTCCGGTGTGAAATAATTAACGTTTTGTTTTTTATTTATCTCACTACGAGTGTAGGTACTAAAATTATAATAACTTATGGAATAATTTCCAAACCAACGAACCTAAGAAACTCATAAAAGCAAAGTTAGGTTTTATCTTTAACATTCAAATATCAGTATTCACGCTGTTAATTAGCATACATAACTGTCCATACTTTAATTCACCTGCCCTGCAATTCCATTATAAAAACATTCTATTAGACGTTTCAAGTAGAGAAAAATAATGCGTGCTTTTTCTTCAACACACGATCTCATTAAGAAACTTTATGGCATGACGACTCCTTTGAGCTCATGGAAAAGTATAATGTCACTTAAATTTGGTCGAGATAGGACTTCTTATAAAGTAGCCTACAGCTTTCACAGCAAATATTTACACAATTTTTTTTCCAATCAAGAACCAAGTATTCACTAATGAGACCATCAGTTTACTAATGTAATGAGGCTTCCCTTGAAATATATTAACGCAGGCCATATCAGGATTACAGAAACAGCAGAACTGGATTTGCCTTGTTTTTATTCTATACTGGTTGCGTTGGTGTGCTTGCAATGAAGCACATGTTAAACCAAAGATGTTTGCTAGTGGATTTCATGTTTGTATAAGTTTGGTATCATGGAAGCCATCAGCAAACGGATAAATGACAAGAAAATGTGCATATTTTTAGCGCTAGAAGAAATTTGGTTTGAAATAATTTATAAATTGGATATTTATATGAAAATGTTTAATATGTTAGTGTTAAATTAAAATATATCTGTGTCTACGTATGTACGCGCGTTAGAAGTTATATTTATTTTTGATTTAAGACCCTGAACTATTTTGAAATTTTGTTGTAACAATAGTTATTTAAATAAATACTCAGTATTCAAAATTAATAAAAACAATTTATAAAATTATTTATTTAATGAGGTAAAAAATATATATGGATTTTAATTAAAATTAACACAATAATTATGCTTAAAGTTTATTCAAACTTATTAATTTTCATTTTTTATTAATTATAATGTAAAATTTATAATGCAATTGAAATATACATACAGGAACATAACCTCACTTACGTTTTATAAAACTTGGTATTACTCTTTACTAAGACTATTTTAATTCACCAAATATATTCCAGGTTAGTTTCACTTTCATAAAGCTTCATTTGGCACACCAATACTTTAGTTATGTCTCATAATTTTAACGAAAGTGACTATATACGTGTTTATGTTCTTACACGTGGATCTGCCGTCCTCCTGAGAACATTTTGTTGCATGGTGCGGGCGCATAGTAAAAATTCACTTTCATCATTTTTCAATAACGCGCCTAAATAATTAAAACTTCAACAAATAAAGCTGTGAGGATGAACTTTTCACTTTTTTGTTTTATTTTTATATTTCAATGCAGACTACAACATGCTAATGATTTGCATGAAAATACGCAAATCTGTAAGGTAAAATAGGGTGAGTTTGTGCACCCGGTTTGATAGCGCAGTTGCTATAGTTCTTTTTCTATTCGCTATATGTCACTACGAGTGTGTTGAGATTTTTCGGCAGGTATACAGCTCTAACGTATCCGTGCTTACTCCGCCGTAAATCGCTCATATCTGCGGGCAATACTGAACATTTTTTTCATTTCATTAGTCTTTAAAAGTATAAATCAAGAACACGATGATATTTATGATGATAAATACAACTTATTGTGATATTTCTTATCAATGTTTGTCAATGGTTCGTAAATAAGCTTCATGCGGTACTTTGCAAGCAACAGTCAGTAAACGGGAATCAGAAGTACCTACAACTTTAACGAACCATCAAATTTCACCAAAATCACGTGACATACAATGTACAACTGCCACCTGCGACGTGATTTCTTCAGCGGGTTGTCTCTTTGCGGAATTTAGACTGTTCAATTAAAATCAGCTGGAGATTTTTCATTTCATTAGTCTTTAAAAGTATAAATCACGAACAAAATGATATTTATGATGATAAATATAACTTATTGTGATATTTCTTATCAAATGGTATTTCTGGGTGCATTATTAACTAAGTTTATTTTGTGCAGTACGAGCAACTAAATGCGCCATTTCATCCTGAATGTTGGTGCAAACAGCGCACCTAGTTTCCGGGAGAGATGAAGCGACATTATCCGTTTTAAATGTTAGTATTAGAATCTATGTTTTTTACTGAAAGAATTAAACATTTATGTTGTTTGAATCATTCATGTTGCGAAGTCTAGGCCACAGTTTTAGGTTGTCACCAGGTTTGTCTGTTGCTAGAGCCTAGGTGCTGTGCCGGAAGTAAGTTGATGGTTATTTGAAATTTTTGGAGGAAACCATGATCAAATACAATTTAGATGATTAGCCTGAAATTATCCATAATATTAATGAAACTGGAATCCAAATTATTAACAAGCCAGGTATGTCTTAGCAGGTTTTTTTTGGGTACCTAGTTATGATTTAAGTTTGCTTGACTTATTATTTAATATTTATGTAGACCCTTCAAGGTATTTTATTGCTGCAACGTGTTCTTGGCGATATAAGTTTTATGTGGTGATCATTTTTGTTTGTAGTTTATTGCTAACTATATATTTTTTGATGAGTAACCAAAGACTTCTTTAGTCGCTTCCTAACATTATCTACCGCAGGTTTTTGTAGTTTTAAAAGGTTTACTGTTTATAAAGCGTTAAAATAAATGCCGTCCGTGTTGCCAAAGGATAGTAGGAATTTTTTAACTTGAACCTGCCAGTAATTGTTAAGTTTCTGAATTTTTTTAAAAATCTATTACATCTACCGACTAGAGCATTAAATAAAATTGGTACTGAATTTTGCCATTTCACTGCGAACTTGATATTATGGTGTTGGTTGGTGAAATAAGCCATGATAATTAGAATGTTTTACACAAATAGAGGGGGGGGGGGGTCATTTTTTCTAAAATAAATTCAAACCATATTGTGAACCTAAAACGTTTCTGCACTGCAATTGTTTAATTCGTCTCATGTTTTGGTCCTCAACTTGTTAAAAATTAACTTTTGCAGCTAACTATGCAAAAAGTATGGAATACATATCTATACTAATATTATAAAGCTGAAGAGTTTGTTTGTTTGTTTGTTTGTTTGTTTGTTTGTTTAAACACGCTAATCTCAGGAACCACTTGTCCGATTTGAAAAATTCTTTCAGTGTTGGATAGTACATTTATCGAGAAAGGCTATAGGCTATATTATATTATAAATAACATTAAGGATCCTTACTAAAAGTCCAATTTAGAATCAAATGCGTTGGAGGGGGTTAGATACAACATGCAGTACACGTACGAAGTGTGTGTTGATAATGCCGCAGGCGCTAAAAGTGCAGGCGCTAGAAGTTTATTTCCTATTGCCTATTAACATTGTTACCACGCACTAGATGCCTTATCATTCTTAATTTTCCCATACAAGTAAAAAACACCCGTGTGATATTAAAAACGAAGCAATCAGTACCCTCATATAGAATACATAGAGATAGTGTGAGGTATATATGTAGATATAAAGAGATAAATACAGATAGGGAGATACATAGATATATAGGACTATAGATGTAGATAGAGATAAATATATATTTAGAGACATTTAGAGACATTTGTATATGTGTAAGTACTTCAAACATATTACAAAACAAAACTGAATGAGGCATTGCAATGCATGCCGAGAATTAGCTAGATAATGGAATATTTTCCCTTATTTTTCAGTTTTTTTTCTATATTGCTTTATAGAGTCTAGATTACATACAGACCAAGTAAATAACTATAAACTGGCAGAACAACGTCTGTCGGGATCTGAAAGTGATATAAATTATTTTGCACACTTGACATTCAAATTAAGAAGACAATTACTAACTACATCTGATCTCTAAACAGTTCCCCTTCACCCTGTGTTCAGCCCGAGCAACGCTGGGTACTGCAGCTAGTTTTTCATAAAATGTGACGCACATCCTCAAACGGTATGTTGATTTCTTTATCATTTTATTGTTATTACTGCAATACGAGGGCTATTTCTGTTAAACACAATTATTTTTAAAGGATGGATGTTTACTTCGTGCAATATAATGGGTGTAAAAAAAGACACGCAAGTGACCTGTTTGACATTTTACACTCATCTGTTGAAACTGTTTGTTACAGAAAAAATCTGAAAAGTTATACCATATTAAATAGCCTATAGAGAGAAAGACATTGTCGTTAAAAAAAATGAGACACTGGAGTTTGTGCGCAAGGACCTGTGACGTAGGAGCTATGGTCTTTGCCGCTGTCACCTTGACAAAAAAAAAAACCTTCGAATATCTGTGGCGTGCTACACTGTTAGAAATTACAGTAAATTCACGGAATTTTCAACGAAGCTTTAACATTAAATAAATGAACAGTTCTTCGTAATTTCAGATGGCTGGATCTTCGTAGAAACTACACTCGAGTTGAGTGTTTCGTTGTAAGAAGTTTTTTTTTCTTCTGTATATTCAACAAGATTCTGAATGATTTTTTAGTGTAATTATATGATTATTTTTTATTCATGTTCAAAATTAGTTAACACCGAACCGTTAATTGTTTTAGAAGTTGAACGGTAAATTTACGAAAATCCCTGGACAGTTAGTAGCCAGCGTTCTTGGAAAATTTAAGGTGGGAATGTTTGACAGTGTAACAGCGGCGGGGAGGAGCCCGCGTGCGTGTGTGCGTGTGTGCGTGCGTGACGTGTGACCGGGAGGAGGTCGTACACCGGCGCACCTGACGACCCGGGGCCCGAGCGAAGGGCAGAAGGACCTCCAGGGACCACTTGCGCGCGTGTGTGTGCGTGTGCTAGGGGGGGGGGGGAGTAGGGAAGGCACGTAAGCCCTGATAACGTACAGCGACGCCTCCCTCTCAACAGCTCGGACCTGAGAACGGGCCCAGCGCTGCCCCGCCTTCGAGCCGCGAGACACGTGGCCGGTGCGATCTTTATGCGAGTCCTGCACTGTGCGGTGGGGAACTTTTGAGCCGGTACAATTCGGCAGACAACTTTCGACTGCGGGTTCATCACGAAAACCCTTTTAGCTCAAATAATGTAATGCGACAGCCACTGCATGTATAAAGTGCTACCCAAGGCTGGTGGTGTACACCCTTTAAGTCAAAGCAGAAAACTTTTTTTTTTCTTCCAAATATGTAAGGAAGTGAGCGTCATGATGATTTTTGATCAATCAAAGTTTTTCTGTCATTGCAAAAAAAATCGTCACTCTCGTCAAAATGTTTTATTGAAATAATTAGGAATGACATATATATTTTACATTAATATTTTTAAAAGATCATGTTATGTTACAATTTTTCTTTAACTTTAAAATCTATAAGTACCTATACCTACATGTTTCACGTAAATTTTAAATATTGCAAATAGAAGTGAATATTAGATTTAATTATTTTCTGAGTATGGAAGTATGGTCTGTAGTAAACCATTTTATGATCTTCCCCACAATATCTCGGTTTCAGGGATTTGATATAATTGTATTAAATTGCAGTTTATGCACTGTTTACCAAGGAAAAAATTCAAGAATTCAAAAATATTCCGTAGATGGAAAAAATAACAACACAGAAAAACATAGTTGCCTAACAATGACGAGATAGTATCTTTGAAAGATTTGTGCAATGGGATTGCATGACCTGATGTAAGCTTTTGGACATACGCCATTGCTAAGCACATGTATGTCTGTAGACAACAGCAATTTTTGCCTGATTTGTGATTTTGTCTTTTGGTTTTTTTTTTTGTAGTTTTCTTCTACAAACATACATGTGCTTAGCAATGGCGTATGTCCAAAAGCTTACATCAAGTTATAACGAGATAGTATCAACAAGAACATTAAATGCAGACCATGGACAGAGATGAAACTTATCTGGTATTATAGACAACACAACGATGGCAGCACAGATGGACACAGTCAAACTTTAAATATCAGAGAGCACAAGAATTCTGTGGGAGGCTTTCAGTCATTAAAAAATAATAGCACAGAGGAATACAGTGAGCTACCTACAACGAACCAGTTTTAACAAGGACACACTGAGAGAGAGGTTTGTTTGCCTCAACCAAATATTTGTTTATATATGGCGAGATAAATATATGTTATTAATTGAAACAAATATTTTGTAGTAGGAAAGATTCTGTTGACCCAATAAAATGATTTTGTCAACTCAAATGTATATTTGGTTAGGTGTAACAAATTATTTTTGTTACTTACAGAGTTTGCTTAAGCTAACAAAATATTTTGTTTCCCAAAGTAAATATTTGTTTCGTCATATATAAACAAATATTTCTTTGATTCAAACTAACCTTTTTCTCTGTGCCGTAAATGTAGACAGAAAACAAACCTGTAGGCATACAACAGAGCAAACATATGAACACAATGATGAAAATAAACAGGTTTCATGGACAACAGAACGACGACAGTTCCAACGAACACCGCATGTTTCCTATGACAAAACCGTTATTTCGCAGTATCGCCTCGAAGTGCAAGTCTGTGGACTGGCGTGCAGTCTTCTCTTCGTGCATAGGACAACTATGATGTCTGTATTTGAACGTTATATGGCACAAAAATGAAAATAAATGTGAACTGCAATTCCCTCGAGTTCTTTTGAGGATCTGTACCGGACGTGCCTTAAAATTGGTCTGAAAACACGCGTAAGAGTCATTTTCACTCTTTTAGATTTACATTTAGTAAACGTGTTACGGAAAAATAAATAGGCTACTCATCCACCTTCAGAGCATTCTTTAATGCTTTTTGTAAACAGAAACATTTGTGATATTTTGAGCAGTATTCGAATAATGTTATACTACGAGAATTCAGTTTTAGTTAGAAATCAGATAACAAGAAATAAAACTAAAAATTTTGAAATCCAAACAATTGCGCGTCCTCTCAGCCAATGGAATATCAGTACATGAAAGCCTGCTAAATTCGAATATGTGCGCTACTGTTAACGCCTGTAAAATTGCAGGGTTTAGTTCCCGGGCGTATGTTTATAACAAAAATGGCTGCTATATTGGCATTTCCTGCCACACATTATCATTATGTATTCCCCGCAATTTGCGAACTTCCTATATAGGTATATATGTTACTTAGATTTGTATGCCTATCGTAAACAGCGATCCCATTAGAAAGAAATGATTACTGAAAAAAAATTACATTTTAAAAATAACCGACTTAAAAATACACAACGTTACATAAGTTCACCAAAAAGCAAAAATTAAAAAATTAATTATTTATACACCAAATTAATTGAAATTTTAATCTCATCACGCCAAAAGAAGTTTCAATACAAAAACACACTATAGTTGTTGTTGATTAGTCACTAAAGTTCAACGACTGTTTAAAATCAGCTTTAATGCCAGTCAGGAAACAACTGTCGCTAAGAGCGAGGGCGCAGTGGTTGCCATGGATATTCCAGACAGTGGCCGATATTAGATCTGCAGTCATTGCTTTAAGTCTTTATTTAGGTTTTTTTCTTGTGTTTGCTAGGAAAAATGGGTGCAATAGTTATATATCAAATATATACAAAACAAGAATAATTTTTTTTTAAACCTGGCAATGACTTAAAAATGAGTAAATAATTATTAATTACATAGTAAACAATAAGTCCCTAATTACTATAAAAACAATTAGTTTTAATTTGTTATAAAAATTATATATATTTTTTTAGTGAACTTATGTTACTTTGTGTATTTTGAAGTCGGTTATATTTTATAAACGTTGATGTTTTCTTTAAATTTTTAGTTTTGGATATACCTAGTAAAGACACTTATCTCATGAAGAAACGACGGAACATGAAGATGAAAGACGGAACACTTAGAAAAGAATAGAAAGAGAAGTATTAAAATATATAGAAATCTAAGAACACAGGAACGAGAAAACAGATTATCGGGTGTGAGTGTTTATTAACAAACTAAATTCAAGAAGATGGAAACTATTGCTTTACCATGATACGTGATAATTTAAAAAATGCAGATTTTGAACACCGTGCTCATCAACTTAGTTTAATTCGCAGGCGATTGGCCAACGAAACAGACGAAGAATGTGCTCATTGGCTTTGTTAAATTTCAATGGTCCCTACGAGAATTTCATATCTATCCATTTAAGTCTACAGGAATTTCAAAACAACGAGAAATTATGTGGCGGATTTAACATCTCACTCTTTGGTGACATTATGCAACTGCCTCCTGTCAAAGGTCACTGATGTTTTTTACAACCATATTGTTTTGCAACAGAAATTCATTTGTTGCATCAGTTTTCATTTTTCAAGCTGACAATAAATATGCGTTTACGAAAGATAGTGAATTCATCGATATGTCAATTAATTTGCGAGTTGGTGAAAAAACTACCAATCAGATGCCATTTACTGTGCCATAAAGTTGCAAAATATTTTTAACAGGAGAGTTTTCTGACGGTGTTGCAGTTCAAATCCATCCCACTGTGAAACAATTGGATGCTTACAACGATACCATGACAGCAGCAAATGCGAAAACACATAGGCTACCTATAGTTTACACCATAAACACTGTAGATGAGTCTCGTGAAATATCCACTTATTAAATACGCCAACAAACATCGTCATTCCAAAAGGTGTCAATAACTGCTGAGGATTATTATCAACGCTGAAATGAAACCGAACGAATGATTAAATAAAAAAAAGTGAAAAGACATCAAACTGTAACGATTTAAATTCAAACGAAATTAAATGATTTGAATTGAACTAAATGAATCAAAAGAAAATAATTGCAATGTATTGAAATGATTCTTAACTCTACATAATTCAGAGTGACCGGCTTGTAAATGGAGCAATAGGGTATGTCAAGAAATTAAAGTGTCCTGCTCTTCGGAGAGAAATCGAAGAAGGCGAATTACCTGAACGAGAATTAATGACATTTGCTGATAATACGATTGGAAGCAGAATGAAAGCTGAAGATGGCTTGGTTCTGATAACTCTAGTTGTTGCAACATTTCAGGCGACTAAAGGATACGGAGACGTCGAGCGCCGAATGTTACCTTTGATTCTAAGCTGGGGAGTCACGGTGCACAAGTTACAGGGAACTTTATGTACTTGATAAAGATGTTTAGACTTAGGAAACAAAAATATCTCGAAATTTTTATGTAGCTTTCAGTCGTGTGAAAACCATGATTTAGAATCAAATAAATTATTGAGTATGCCACTAGACAAAAAATCATTGTCAGAAATGATACGTTTACGAAATATAACTTCGTCCTGTAAATGAAATTATATACTAACAAGTTATCCATTTTTTTATAACGTATATTAACAATTGCATAATACAAGCAACATTCGCCGTATTAATGCTGCTATTTTTGCTAAATATTTCCGATGTTTTTAAAGCTTAGTTCTATAGTAAGGTACCTACCCATAGTGTTAACATAATATTCATAATAACTCCATATATACACTCGTGCCGTTTGTCGCTAACCTTCGTAGTCCAAGTCCAGTCCAGTCCAGCACTTCCTTGACCTTAGTTAGGTACTTATCTTGATGTAGGATTGTCATAAACTTAACAATACCTCATTCACTGTACATTTCATATTTGATATTGATGAGTTCCCTGGTGTAGCTATCAAGTAAAAGGTCCAATAACGATGAAATTAAAATGGAAACACCTTGGAGCTTTATTGAACCCAACGCAAAAAGAATAATTGAAATCGGTTCATAAACAAACAATTTTGCCCAAACATACATACCCAAACATACATAAAACACACACACGCGCGCATATATACATATATATGTGTGTATATATATACATACATACATACACTAATTGAGATCGTCCCCCATTTGAAGTCGGTTAAAAATTACATATTACCGATATCACAGTAGGGTTCACCCATGGGTAGAGACTGGAAAAATTCGCGGGTTCAACGACCTCCGGGATAGACTCCACTATCCTCTGGCACATACCAACTGTTAATTGTCTGTTGACTTGTGAGTCGTCTCGACTGTTTGGCCTGTGATTCGACGCTTCTATTAGTGAAGGTCTCTAATTGGCCCTCATTACTCCAGATTAACAGTGGACCAATGGCAGTAGCAGCACTAAGGTATAATTATTTGAATTTTAGCATTTCTCGGAATGATTCAGGTCTCTACCCATGGGTTAGTATAGTATAGGTTAACTCATCATAGCATTTGCCTGGTGTGTAATCGGTAAAACTGACTGAGCGATTGAATATATATCACACTAAGATTCAAACCTGTAAGTTGGACTGTTTGCACGTGAAGTAAATTGTTTAAATTATTACAGTTCTCCAAAGGGCTACCCAAAGTATACGTTTTCCAGTGTTGTTCTGTTGACAGTGTTTGCAAACAAATTCACGTGACTGTAAGCTTTCGTAAACAAACATCACGAGATTTTTTTCAATTGAAATTTTAGGGAAAAGTTACCACTGGTACTACCTATTGATATTTGTCAAACTTGAGACAAGACACGTTACAGTAACTACATAGGTAGGACTTATGAGATATACTGGGTTTATATACTTATTAACTAAATTAAAATTATGTTGACAATCTCTATTAACATTATAAAAAATAAAGGGTGTTTGTCTGTTTGTCTTTTAGCGCAGCAACGGAGCAACTGATCAACATGATGTTTTTCATATAGATAGTTTATGGGTCGAAGAGTGACATAGACTACATTTAATTATGAAATTCCATCCCTAAGGGAGTGAAAAGGGGAAAATAATCACTTTATAATAAAAAAAATCACAGGAGGTAGGTCATAGACACCAACTGTTAGTTTATGTAATTTCTTCATGTTCGCCAAATGGTCATATAGTAAGTTCTGGCAGCTTCCTATCCTCCTCCTTGGTGAACCCATATGCATAGTGAAACTGTCGGCTGCTAGCGAAATAAAGGCGCTTATAAAAATTTAGTTTATAATTTTATCAATAGATTTTGATTTTAAAACGCGCTATCGTTTTGTGCGTCCCGACACTTCTTGCCTAGGCATTAGCTTGTTTTTCCACAAAATGATAGCGAAGATTGGCCTCCATTTTGTTGATGCGTTGCCTTCATGCATCGACAATGTGCAATTAATTGGACTTTAAAACAAATTTTCCCGTTTTTTTTCAAGTGTATGTCCTACAGACTTCACAGTATGGATGTGTTTATCCCGGGCAACGCCAGGTACTGTATATGTACCTATATGTAGACAACAGATTTCATTACGAGGAGCTTACTTGCAATATAATGAGAACTTGTTATGGGGAGATGGAAAGTTTAGCCTATGAGTAGGTGTGGAGAGAGTCGTCAAACCAGTCCGGAGAAAGATTAACTGGACACCAATAAAATGGAGGAAACTCAATAATGGTTCACAAGTGACACCAACATTAGGGCTATCATACCATTCATTGTAAGTTCGATTATCGTAAACAAAATCGTACTAAAAGCACGGTCGTTGCGGAAGAAATAAGAAACTGGACATAAAATATCGGATGTGACTGACCAACAAATTATCTCCATGCAAGATCCAAAGAAACCTCAACTGAAAATTTCAAGATTTTTCGGAAATATTTCTTTTACCTATAGCTAACCAACATGCCAAAACAAGCAATTTGTGATCAATAACATATGTATGGAAGCGCAAAAATGGAAAGTTACAGTTTAGAACAGTAGCATAAAAATTAAAATGTTGCGATTTTAAGGGCACTAATACATTGGCTGAGATGACGCGTGATCTTAGCGGAGTGACAATAAAAATACAACGTTCAAGTCAACTTTTTTTAAGGAAATACTTAAACTGGGGATTTTTGTAACATGTGTAACTTAAACACAACATAAGAGTATGATATCACTTCTGTATGTTAGTCGTTAATGGTTATCATACAGTGTATTATGTACAGTTGATTGAATTTGATTTCCTACGAGATGCGTCAAATAATTATGTATATTATTGATGTATCGACATTTTATCCACCCGATAGTGAGTAATTACTTATTGTTCGAACTTAAAATCACTTTAATTATTTCTTTCTTTTAAAAAACAACAATTAAATATTCTTGTAACAAGACTGACACCATACAGCAAATATTGCTAATTTTAAGTTTATATCAGTCATAAAAAAATTATAATTTATTTACACATGCCCACTGCTTGTAAATTATTTGTTCTTAACACCTCGCATGGTTCAGAATTGGTTCTAACATTGTATAAAACTCTCTAAAATATTCTAATCTAGACAAACATTTTATGTTTTTAACATTTTATGTTGTTATAATTTAGAAGAATATAAAGTAATACATTTGTTCTTTGAACTAATCATGCCAACGTTTCCCTAAATATCTTCAATATTTTATGTCAAATAATCTATATTTTTGGCAAATTATCATTGCGCACATAGAGTTAATGATTAATGTATATTTAAATTTTCTTATTACTTTACATCGATATCTAACAATGTTATCCAAGTGTGTTGTTAAATTATGTTCTATTCATACTTAATGTGTTATTATTTTTATTCCCCTTCTTATAAAATAAATTACTAATATTAAGAAACATCTGCTTGAGAACACAAACAAAAAATTCTTGATAGGTGTTATATGCAGGTCCACTTGTTGGTAATTTAATAGTAGACAGAAAAAATAATTTATTCATAAATACCACATTTAACTAGCTTGAACTGGACAAACTGAAGACTTATGGTAGTGGTACATAATCTTTCAACCTAATGACGATACTATTGCTAGTATATTATTAATCCTGGAGTTTTCGCTTAAACCAAATAAAATTAAAAAAAAAAAAAAATAGAATTAAATGTTGAAAAATATTTTCAACGTAAATAAAATTAAAATTTTATCATAAATTCTGTTTGCAAGATGAAATAAATTTGACAATCAATTTGATTATTATGTGGTATCATTTATTTATGTTTATATTTATATACGTGATATCATTGAAAAGGTATTTTATGTAATAGGCCTATATTATTTAATATTTACAGCCTTAGTTAACTAGTAAGATATATTCTTTTATGTCCTTTTATTTAATACATTTATGTGTCTACAATAATATAGTCAGCCTATATAAAAAACAATCAACGAATTGATAAAAAGACAGCAATTTACCAAATTGTTGCTGTTGCTCAGCGGGAGTTTCACAAATTGGTAACTACTGTGTCTCTCGTTGAGAGCGTGCAGCTACATCTACTTCCCCGCTCAGAGCTCTCGGTAATATGCAATCCTCTCGTGGGGCAGCCTAACCCTCGAGGGGGGCTCCGCGAAGGAAAAACAAGGGACTATTGGTGCCGAAAACATGGAGCCAGTATTTTATCCCCCCTCCCCACGAGGGAAAAGGGTGGAAAAGGGAAAGGGCGTGTGCAGGTCAGGTCCCAGGTGCACTCGGGAGCGGGAAGCGTAATGAGAAAGTAAAGTCTGGCGAGGAAAAACAAAGGGGGAGTAGCCCCCCACCCCTCCCAACCACAACACCACAGCCCCTCTCCTGCACGAACGCGGAAGCAAACACGGAAGAGTGGTCGGATCCCGCCTGTTAGTCTTCGTTACGAGCGCGGCTGGGGGGTTGGTGGCGCCTAGGGGTGGGACATACTCCTGCGTGCCACGACTGTCCTGATAGGCCCTGTTCCGCAATGGCGCGGAGACGTAGACGTATCTCCCGGGACATTTCACTATCGCGTCCGCTGCTTCCGCGATGCACGGAAACGTTACAGATGGTAGCCGATGAAATCGCATTTCAAGGTTACGATAATAATTTATTTAAAAAAAAAATAGGGTTGTCTGTAAAGTCGGTTTACGGACGATAATTTTACGTGATAACGTCATAAGAAAACATTGATGAAAAATTGCATACTTTTTAATTTTGCAAATATTATTTACAGATTTTGCAAATTTGATTTAAATAATTTGTTTAAATATAATCACGGACAATAATTAAAAAGCCCGCCCTAACCTGTTTGATATAATAGAAGATTTTCTCGCACGGTGGTTGGCCGGTTCTCGCACGCTCGGCTCAGGTGGAACGTGAAAATTTTTTCATGCGTGCAGCCGGCGTTCATCGATTTATAAGACGTTATCACGTCAAAAAAAAAATATGCTTCGATAAAGTAACACGGGCAGAATTTGCATAATAACAAAAGAATTACAAATTTACGGTAGAACACGGGATATTATTGTACTGAAACAATTTTTAACGTATTTAGAACATAAACAAACATGGCTACCACCGCAGCCATTTACTGACCCATCTCCGTTGGCCTGCTATTGTAGAAAATCTGTTGCGATAATTCCGTCTCCGTTTACGCGATCCGTCTCCGTTTCTGTGTCATTGTAGAACGGGCTTCTCTCACATACGGAGATCAATTGTCGGTCTTTTCAGATAACCTTCTCTTTTTATTCTCATAACGTATTCCTTCACAATTAATGGTTGACATTATTTGTAACATTATCATTGTCCCACAGCTTCTATGACCATGTTATTGGATAAAATATAAAAAACGTGTTACTCTTATTAACATAAAACATTTATTTATTCTATAAAATCTAAAATATAGAGACCGTCATGGCTTTAATGAGAGATACGATTATTTGGAAGATTCTTTTACTCTACACTGTACTAGACTTGTGTAAACTTAATCAAACATTTTTAGCGTTTCATTTGGTAATATGAATGTCTCACAGCTTTTGAAGGATTAGACATGATTGATTAAACACTTATTATGTATGTTTATAACTGTCTCAGGGCCGTCAATAGCCTGTCAATACCACTGTAGCTCAATCATCAACATTATGTAAAATATATTTGCTTAAAATTTACTTTGCTATTCAACGAATCTGTGAAATTGCTGTGGTTCTGGCTGTTAGTTATAAACACGTGCTTTTAAATTTAATTGGTATAATCATATATTTTTCTTTGCCTCTTACTTGAGTGTTAAACTAGAACTTTACTGTGTGTTCTGCCATCAACGTGATAGGCTATGCGGTAGATACTGGGAAACTAAGCAATTAATGATTTAAAAAATTCGTACGAATTATTATCACCCTGTGGCACCCGTCCTGTTTCAAAATAATTACTTCCGTTTGAGAGGTTTTTTTTTTTTTTGCACTGGACCGAAATTGATAAATTTGTTACGTCAAATTTACAGAATACATTTCAATATGTACTTCGCCAATAAGAACCCTAATCGCTCAATATATATAACTGGCTGTGTTAGTTTAGCATTTTTGTTTTTGTTTGACGACATATTTCTAAGTCACAATTTTATTTATTTTTTTTTTTTTGACTTTTCGTATCTTTAGAGGCCTAATCGTTAAGTAAACTGCTCCTTTTTTTAAATATTTTTTTTCATATGGTATCCACGTTGTGCCTCTAAATTTGGTTCGGTATCGACGAAAATAAATGCCGTACTCTACCAGGCGGTGTTACCCACGCTCAGTCACGTGAGCGAGTAATCCTGGCCGAGTTTTGGCGGGAAGCCCATCCCGAGTTACACGGTCGTAAAACTCCGGCGCGCCGAACAGACCTTGCAAGCGGGTCTGAGTTCAGCGTAGCTTCTCTCCCTCAACCGGGCATCCGACCATTTCTCTTTTCGTCCATGGCAGGAATATATATTTTTTTCCGTATCAAACAAATGCCCAGTGTGCTTGATCGTACCGGCGAATGGAGACCAGCCCTTTTTAAAGCCGGTGTTTTTGGTGGATGGGTAAACCGAATTTGTATACAAAGGCAAGGGAAATAAATATTTCTTTTTTTCCGACCACACGCACATGCGCAAATAATAAACAGACGACCATACAAAAAAAAATCACCCCTTATCGAGAGAGGGATTTTTTTGTTTTCGTGCATTGCGTTTCCCTTTTCAAATCATCGTGTTGTTTTATGTAAATAGGAAGAAATCCGTACAATTTTCCTCGTGTACCACTCGCTGTAAAACTGGAAACATTTGGAAGAAAAAATCTGTGCTTCTTCTTTCGGAATGAAAACGGTTGTAACGGTATGAACAAAAAATTTGCCTTTAAAAGGAGTTCATTTCATAGAAGGAACAAGTTACTAAAAATTCACACGATTTATGACACGTTTGTGCAAGTAATAAAAAAAGCTTATAATTTCTAAGCTATGATTTGTATTTAAAAACGTATTTAAGATTTTTTGGTTTAATGTTTTTACGGTGTTTTATTTTTAATAATATCTTCATGAGCCTTTAATACTCCAAGTTCTTATACATCATTATATTTTTTTAATTATTGAAATAAAATAATTTAATTAATGTAACACAGCATTATTATAAGCTTAAAAACAGAAAATAAAGTTTTTTTATGTTAAATTACATTAAAACAATATTTTTAGGTACCAATAATATAAAATACTAGCTGTACCCTGCCACGTTTCGCTGTGGCACATTGTGATTGAATTTTTTTTTTGTTTTTCCACTGTATGCGTAGATATAAAGACCATCTGGTTTTCCGACTTGGGAACACGCAACATACAGTTGTCCATGTAAAAAGCAATCCGCATCTAAATCTAAACCACACAATTCTAAAGATTGACCTTGAGCTTCATTGATTGTGATTGCAAATGCCAATCGAATTGGGAATTGCAATCTTTTAAATTGAAATGGTGTATCGGTCGGGATCATGGGTATTCGAGGAATGAGGACATATTCACCTTTGAAAGGCCCCGTTAAAATCGTTGCTTCCACTACGTTATTAATTAATCTCTTAACTGAAAGTCGCGTGCCGTTGCAGAGTTTTGGCTGATTAATATTCCGCAAGAGGGTAATTGGCACACATATTTTCAATTTAAGTATGTGTGGTGGTATCCCTGGCTGATCAAGTGATTTTAAAAATTCCGTAGAACATATTAATTAAATTTAAAATTTAAATAAAAGGTATAGGGTCTAAGGAGTTCAAAAAATGAATAGCCTAGAACCATCTACATGCAATCCCACATCAAGTGGTGATAGACCCATACAAAACATAACCTCTACTTACGATTGATGCAATTGTTGTTATTGGCGATAGAACATATTAATTAAATTAAAAATTTAAAAAAATGTATAGGGTCTAAGGAGTTCAAAAAATGAATAGCCTAGAACCATCTACATGCAATCCCACATCAAGTGGTGATAGACCCATACAAAACATAACCTCTACTTACGATTTGGATAACGGCGCAGCTCAATCGAGACACGATCACACTAAATTACCTCATTCATATTGTATATATAGTCCCATACCGGTAAGCTTAGTCATTTTTTAATTATTGCACCTCACAATAAAATCATTCTCATTGTATATTGCCATTTCCCGCTCGCTTCACTTGACATAGTTTTTTCCATTGCTAAGAGAAATCCTTTGGCATGGAGAAACGTTTCCATAACAGAAAATTTGTGTTTTTTGTTTTTATTGGTGAGAAAACACATTAATAAAATGGCGCAGTTACTTTTTCGCGGTCGCGGGTATGTTGCTGACGTGAAAAGTAGATAAAAACAATCCTTGATGCGGGTTGTATATAATGGTAAAATTTCAGCTCGATCGGTGCAGAACTTTTTGAGTTTTTGAAGCGTACACAAACCAACATAACATTTTTATATATATAGATTTGTGTAAATTATGGTCTTCAAGGCACAATGGTCGAGTAGCCTGATGTGCTTGAACTTCGACAATATGGTATAGCATCGTCGAGCGTGGTCACAACTAAGTTGGGTGACCATGATATTTAGTTATAGAAACTTTTTTTTCCGACTTTTCCGGTGGATTTTCCCAAACTTTTATTTCATATAAACACTCTTCTGTTAAGATGCAATGTTCTGTAAAAATTTCAATCCAAACCATCGTATACTTTCCGAGTTTTGCGGCCAAATACATACGGAAGCTAAATTTTTATATATATAGATTTGTTTGATTGTTTATCTCTTCAATGAAGTGGTTGAAATTAATTTTAATAATGCTATTTTTTTAATATATGTTATTTTAAAGTTTTAAATTAAATTATTAAATATATCCACAAATTATATTAAAATTATACTTTGTATACATTATTTTTCAGTGATAATATAATTTTTTGTAAAAAAATATATTTATTCAACATTTTATAAATTATCTGAATTTAAAATAATCCTCTATTTAACAGTTTTCTGTTCATTTGAGAATATTTGGAAAGAATAGGCATTAAGTATACCTATAGTTATGTTCGTGTTTTGTAAATATTTTAACTGAATTCCTTCAGAAGCTTAATTAAAATACGAAATTTTTTTCACGCTACAAATTTAGTGTTTAATAATTAATATGTATTTTAATTAAAAGAAACTTACAGTTCTTTGCTTTTTGTACATTTTAAATGCTCGTTACATCGCTGAGTATTTATGTGGAATGAATTCATGACCTCTCGAGGTTACAAATAAAGTTATATTAAGCACTACACATAAACAAATTTGTTGTACAGTTTTTTGATTCTGTAAAATTCAAAACTCAAATCTCCTGTGACCGTAGGGTAAAAAACATCAATATTAATTATTAAGAAAGAAAATTAACTGGCAAATTTCTCTGTGTACACTTTGGCATATCTCATTTATAAGGACTGAGTCTGCATTCAGAGGATCCATAGGCAAGTATTATAAAAAGGTCACGTCATTTTAGGCATATCATATCTATTCGCGTGACGTAAGCCGATGAAATTATTTTCCAACATGTTTAGCTTGCAAGATCACTGTTTTGTAATAAATTTAATCTGAGAAAATAAATTTGGTTTCTATTTTTTCGTTTATGGTAAGCGCAGGGGAAAAACCTTAATTTTGTTACCTAATATGTATCAGTAAAATGGAGTGAGGTGGCGTTGTAGTAAACATGGCCGTAGTCAGGATTTGTGGAATAAGTGGGGGGGGGGGGGGGGGAGAGAGAGAGTTGAAGAATGAAGCTACAATAAGAATCCATTTTTATAGGCCTGTTTTTGGGTTTCTGAGGGGAGTGCTATGTAATTAACCCCCTTCCCCTGTTCAGAGAAATCGGTTGGTCTGGTGTTCATCCCCCAGAAAAGATGATGCTTTAATGCGCATTTTTGGCTATCTGAAGAAACGTTTTTCAAAACGTAAAATATTTAACAATGAAACGGTAGATCCTTACACTATGTACTACTAATGATTGTTCCCTAAAGCGTTTTCAAAGAAAAGGCTAATTACTGCATAATTTCTCATATTTATTGCCCATAAACTGAGCCGTATATTCGTTAGTTGGAAATGGTTAATGAGTTTCTTTAGACACATTCTCACTACGGAATCGATGGTATCTGTCGTATCAGAGCACCCGGTCTGGCGATCCTGGATTCAAGATTTATGGTTTCCCATAATCACTCCAGGAAAATTCTGGGATGGTTTCTTACCACTTTCCATGGCAGATTCATTTCTCAATTTCTTTGTTCTGTATAGTTGTGTGTAAACTGTTTATAATTACATCGCCGTCGACGAGATACAACACTCAAGTATAGAATTTGTCCGTAACATCGTGATAGTGTAAAAAAAAAAGTTTAACGACAAAGTGACGTAAAACTGTTTGACAACTACTTTTTAAAAAATTGTAGTCAAACAGCAGCTTATAAATTACTATAGCGTTTATAGTGTAAAGAAGCCTGAGAGCGCTTAGGTGAACAATGTTAAGCACATTAGATTATTATTTTCCTTTACTGTAAATTTTGTGGCAAAATATTCAACTTGTGTGCATTCTTTGTACACACAACTTGTCTTTCTGGAACATAAAGTGGGACAGTGTTATTTCATATTGGAGAAACATATAATAATTTTGGCTGCACTTTTCTTGCAGTTGAGATATTTACAAGATTATTTAATCATTTTCACTAACTAAAGATGTAACTTCAAACCAGATAAAATATTGATATGTTATGTAATAATGTTTTTTTTAAATAAAATTCTCTTCTGAAACATATAAACTACTCAAAACAATCAATAAATAAGTTGAAGCTACTATTGCCTGTTTTGAATTTTATTTAAGGATAATCATGGAACAAAGTGGGAGGGATCATAAATAATTTCATTTGATTCCACAAGACGTAAAAACAATAACTATACGTCCAAAAATGTAATATTTTTATAAATAAACAGCCTTAAGGTTTTTGTTTCGTTTGCAATGTAAAGGCTCGATCACACAGTCAAATATTTGTCTCAAACTATATTTGATAATAGAGTTGGATGGGTAGGATTGGACGGAAAATGGCTTCCGATTTTCTTCATAAAAAATACATTTTGGAAATATCACCCCAAATATGTTTTAAATCATGTCGCGCTATCAAAACTTATTTTTGGTTTGAGCTATCTCAAACTTTTCAATTTTAATTTAATTTTTAAATAAAATAATTCACCACAGTGCTGAAAGGAATTTTATAACAAATTATTCATTTTGAGAATTTAAAATTTTTTACAACTTTTATATATTATTTTCACAAAAATACCTGTTACATAATAAATAAATGCTCAGCGAATTTTTTTTTAAGTTATAGTTACATGATTTCCGTCTACACTTAAAGTTATTTCGCATACGACATTCATATTTACATTTTTTTAGTTATTTCACTTTTATAACTTATTTCGTCACCCACGT
The DNA here is from genome assembly GCF_032445375.1 of Bacillus rossius redtenbacheri. NCBI lineage: Eukaryota > Metazoa > Arthropoda > Insecta > Phasmatodea > Bacillidae > Bacillus > Bacillus rossius. Next base: position 9,884,245 of record NC_086336.1, on the reverse strand, counting down.
GTCATTCACCATTTTAAAGATTCATTGTGACGTAAACGGATGTCATTTCAGTTTTGGCTAGGCTCGATTTTGATTGGCTAATTACATCCAACACCCAGCATATTTTAGAATCGGTCCTGTGGGAAACTGATGGAAACTCGTCATCCAACTTTCAAACCAACATGGCTGCGATAGTGACGTTTTCGGTGACGTAATATCCCTCCAAATTCAATGGAATTTGTTGGAAGCGAATATTTGACAGTGTGACAGGGGCTTTACGAACGAAGAAGAAGTCTTAAGTCGACGGGAAAGCCCAGTGTTTCAGCAGACTCGGAACTATTTGGTGTGTGTGACGATGTAGCGCTCGAAATGCCATTCATTAGGCGATGCACGACCCTCGCCTCGTGAGCAAGACGAGACAATGAGGACCTGAACAGTCTTGACTCTCACCACGTGGCGCGGAAGAGTGACCTCAAAGTCAAGGTCGACGTTCCCTTACAAGGTTACTCACGTGTGTTCACGCCCGTCCGGCGCCCCGGGCGGCAGCGCCTTCTTCGACGCCGAAGGTCAAACGTCGCCGGAGGCTCACCTTGATCTTCCTGTGCGTCACCTGGGACTGAAGGTCACGGCGCGCCCTGCACTTCTTCTTCGGCCAAAGCCATCCCTTCCCTGACCTTCCCAAACCCGGAGAGGAAAGAATTTTTGAACCCTTTCACTCTCGTCCGTCAAGTTTTATTGCACCTCGCTTGTCCAACTCCCCTCTTCCCACAACTATCCCACACCCTGGACTTGTCGCCGCCTAACAGGTGAGATCACAAAAGACCCCCAAAGAGAGTTTCCACTCCCTCGCTTCGACCAGACTTAGACAAAGACTCTTGTTTTCTTCTCTCGAGCAGAGTCTGCTCTTCCCCGGGGCGTGTCTGTTCGCCGAGACGTCTCGCAGTACACCTGATATGCACTCTCGCAACATCTACCTCCGAAGAAAACACACCTCGCACCTAGCTGAACATTCATTATACCTTTAAAAATTATCGGGTGCATAGTCAAAATGTGAAACTGTGAAAGTTTGTGCGAATCCATGGAACTTCACTGAATATCTGTTTCAAATTATTCCCAAATAATACTATAAGGTTCAGTTACATAAGGTTAATTCTTACGATTTACAACATTTTTTTCCAACGTATCCATCCTCTGAATATTGTTAATGATCCTACAAAAGAAGGAAATAAAGATTTAAAGCTGCATTCCTAAAAGTATTATAATATTAGCAAAATTTCAGTTAGACGCTGCTGAAATATAGTTCTTCTAACAACCTATAAATGTGTTATTAATTAGCGTATACATAACATAATTATCGTTTATAATTTTTTGTTCTGCGTGATCTACTCTTTGTCATGAGTTTGGGCTTTTATTAAATGGTTTGGTGGAAATTATATCTTAAACAAATCATTCAGAACAATGCAGTCAATTGTCAGTCAACTTCAGTGTCAATGAAACCTCTATGTACTGCACATCAGTGAAGATATGAGGAAAAATTTACTTAACACTTATAAAAAACCGTTTTTCTTTAAGCTTTCTCCCATTACAGAAATTTTGTACTATTATTTCAACACAAAAATAGTAAATAACTAATCCCATAAAACACATAATCGAGCATTTTATAATTTCTTTCAAGACTAAATAAAAGTTCTACATAATTTTTGTTTTAAAACAATTATGTAGTAAATAAGTTTTTTTTCATTGCCTTTAACTCTTAAAGTGAGGTGCTGTCCGAAATTACTGTGTGATTATTTTTGTCCCTTTTTTATACCAGCAATCTCCTTCCTTCCTTTCAAATAATATTGTTTTTCTTTTATTTCTGATTTTTGTGTATAAGACATTATGTATAATTTTTTTTAGACAAAATAATATATTCCTATTTTTACACTTTGTGTTGTATCTACGCCAACTGTGTCTCTTGCCACATCGCTTTGGCAGCGGGGTCCAAAACATGCCCGGTTACAACTCGCCAGCCAATAATACTTCCTTGCTCGGTCGAATGCTTCCATTGAACCGGGCCTCGCGGCTTCCAGGGTTGCCAAGTAAACAAACAGAAGGAACCGCTCCGCAGCTGACGTCGGTTCCGGCGCGCAGCAGGTGTCCTCGTCTGCTTCTCTCGTCTCGAGCGACGCCAACTCCCCTCTCCGTGGACCACGCAGCGGCGCTGATGGGCCTCGGCCGGCCCGCTCAGCGAAGCCGAAAACAAAACAAAAAATTGGTTGTCTGTAAAGTCCGTTTACGGACGATAGTTTAACGTGACAACGTCATAACAAAACATTGATGAAATGATTGCATAATTTTATGAATAAAATTGAAACATTTTTATTGAATTATCACTATTTTGTATTGATACAAAGAAGGAATGAAATGAAATCTACAATTTAATTAATAAATTTTCTTTTATTTGCACTCATTAATTCAAATATGTTTATAACTTTAACGAGGAGATTATTTTAACTATAACTTTTGTACATGTTTGCTGTTTACCTTCTTCTAATCTGTGTTATTCTGTTCAGGATATGACGATGATAGGAAAAGTAGGAAACGATTGGGAGTGTTTCAAGTTGAATGTGCCTCGAAAAAGTCAAATCGATGGTTGTTCCAATCGAGTGGAAGATAGATATATGCGGCGCAAGCGTACAATGAGCGTAACGGGACAAAGCATAACGGGACAATGAGCGTAACGGGACAATGAGTCATCCTTTTTCGTGCGTGCAGCCGGCGTTCATCGTTTTTTTAGACGTTGTCACGTCAAAAAAAAAACACTTACTCTAAAGTCTAGATCATTTCCTCGAGTTTTCCTGTTTGCTATGTTCAACCAAACATTTCAAACCTGTCTCATGAAACAATTTTGCAAGATGACATTCACATTACATTAAACTAAAAAAAAAAAAATACTTGTTGAAACACATTTTAAGCAAATCCAACATGTCGAACTGGCAATCAAAAAACAATTACCTCACAGTACACGTGAAAACACAGCACTGCCAGTCTCCAATATAAAACCACAACATTCAATCAAACTTTTAAACAATACACATTACTAAATGTGGCCAGCGACATTTGTTCGTGGTTCAAATCATTAAATGAATACAGAGTTGGTTCATTGATTGTTTTTATTAGAATACAGATGGTTTTCAACTACGTACATTAAAGGATAACACCAGTATAAAAATTAATAACTGTGTTTGGTGATTTACATTTTGTCAATTTGCCTTCGTTTTTTCACCTTTCGAAGACACCTTTAAAATACCCTAATTTTTTTTCCAGATTATCCCCGTCTGCAGGAACCTGCTAAAGGACGGATTGGGCTTCAAACCCAGCTCTTCTGTTTGCGAGGACAATGTTCCATTACTGCTCTCTCCAAAATAGAACAGTTTGAAACATCTACCAATCAGTGGAATATGACTGAGATAACTGCAGTACATTGAATCAGCGGACTCCTGCGGTTTGTTTCTGTAACTGCATTTCACTGTTTTATCAATTGATTTAATTTTTTTTCCCTTGTGATTTCCACGCTTGAATCTAAGGTTGTATTGGATTCCTTTGATTTGCCAGTCAGTAACAGCCTGTTGACAGAATTTTCAGTTGTTAACATTTCAGTTGTTTCAGATCAATCGTTCCGCTCAACAGTTCACTGACACCAACTCAGAACTTGGTGAAAAAGAATTTTTAGGTTAGATAACTTAATGATATTCACTGCCTACTTTATAAATTATAAATAGCTACTCCTGGTATAAATCAGTGTTTGTTTTATTTAAATCTGTTTAAAATGGTACATTTGAATATTGTCTGTTAAATTATAATAGTTTATTTCATTGACTAAACTAACAAATTAATATGGCCAATTATTTCACAGAGAATTAATTACTTTAAATGAAATACAAATATCCACAGTGAGTTTCACTGATCGAACCGTCTGCAACAGCTTACTTAAATTGACTTTCTAGTGCAGAAATTCACATTTATTCAGACTGGTTATTCGTATCTAGATCTTTATCGCACGCCCAGTGGCTATCAGAAACGTCTGTCACGTAACCAACATGTAAATATTTAAGAGAAACTTGAGTGGAAATCGAATAAAAACAAACATGGTTTTGAGGCAAGCGTTATATATGCATGGCCGCTGAACTCTTAATGTTCACTTCAGTGGTTTAAAATTACCAACTTTCCATTATTAAAAACAATAAAAAAATTATTTTTAGAGTATGAGTAGAGTATTATAAAATGGTTTTCAAAAAATAACTTTCAATTTGATTTTTTTTAACTGTGTGAATGATGAAATGTAGCTTCTTGCTTCGTAATCAATATTTAACGTGTTACTTTAAAATGGTATGTAATGAAAATGATAATTTAGTTCAAGCTAAACTAAAAGTAGTCAGCGAATATGGTGAGAAAGACAGGCCAATGATGTTTCCCTGAAAATCTTACGTAGTAGGTTCATGAATCATCACAAATACATTTTGTGTAATAATTATTACAAACCAAACATTTGAGGTGGAAAAACGTCCATTCAAATTACATTTTTTGTTAGAACATGCAATGAAAAAATTTTATTTTAACTTTAATGGTACAGTAACCATTCTTTAATAAACTTTATTAAGTCTTAAGTATCATTTTTGGTTTAGAAATCGAACAACATATTAACAACTTTTTGTACGATTTTTTTAATAATAATCATTTAACTGACAAACTAGTTTTTTCCCTTACGCCTACAGTACTTGACGAGAGTCCAAATACTGTTCAACAACAAAGAGTGTAATTATTTTTAGGATAAACTAAACCATTTAAAGTGTTAACTTTGTAGATAGCCCTTAATTTATGGCGGCAGTCTCATTTGTAAATATTTGCGTACAAGCATGCATTACATAATTTTTCACAGTTTAACATTAAACAAATTCTGCAAAAATCTCAAAATCTGTTTCCCACGTAATGATTATTGCCTGAGAATGAAATATCTGTGCTTAAGCCATTATTCTTATTGAAATAACATAGTGTCAATACAAATTACTAGCTTTGATGTATATTCTTTCGTTTCACAAACAAATAATGAAATAATAGTTTCGACTTCTTAGAGAACCAGAATTTGCACCTCACAGTCTGATATCTAACACTGTTTTAATTTCGATTCAAAAAAATATGTATTTTAAAACTGTAATATACAATCAAACGATATTTTCCATGAAACTGTCCGACCGGAAAATTCTCCTCACCTCTTCGCGTCTTTTCTCGGGCTGAATATTTCGCTCTCGAAAAGATGTCACGTTGTTTTATATTCCTCCGAAAACAAATATGCGAGAGGAGGAAAATTTATTTTTTTCCTCTCTTCTCCATTTTCGGAAAGAGAGTTTCCCGACAACGGCCGCGGAGGACGCAGCCGCTTGCTTGCCGGAATACAAATTCGGGCGTTTTTCGGACGGGGAAATTTTCCACGGGAAAAAGGGCGAGAAGAGAGATAGAAGGGAAAAAATCATCCACGAACGCCGCGTAAATCATAATACCACGCCGTGTCGCGGGCGGCTCCCGTGGAAAGGGGACCCCCCTCCCCCCCCTCCTACTCCAGAGTCAGGTGCTGGTTCAGGGAACCTCCGCGTGGCGGCGCCGGTGGTCGGTCGAGCCGGCGCCACTGCGCATGCGCGGATGCGCGGGGTATTGACGCCCGGGCGACGCCCCGCTGCGAGGCTACGTGTGTTCCACGGGCGTCGCGGCGCAGGGGCGGACAACCCCGAGTGCACTAACAACCCCTACCCCTTCCTCCCCTGTCCTGAGAGAGAGCAGGTGACACAGCAGAGATAAGCGATATGCGGACCGTCCACACATGCCTGCCGGGTGGCGGAATAAAGGATTAAAAGTTTTAAAAAAAGAAGGGAGTTTTAAAAATCGTGAGAGGTGAAAAAAAAATTGTGATGAAATGTATCGGCACGATACAGAACATGAAAATGAATGTCTCTGATAAATGGGCGGAAGTAAAAAAACATGGTTTTGCCCGCTAGGGTTGGTGAGGGAGGGGGTGTGTGTGTGTGTGGAACGAAACGAATTCACTCCTATCTCCTTGGACCAGTGTTTTAATCCTTCTTTGTAACGGTTTTCGTAGCCCATACGGAATTTCGTTCGTTTGCCAAGCGATTTCGCTGTGTAGGCGAAATAATCTCACCCGCAATTTCCGTACTCTGGTGCGTAAAAAAAACATATTGCATATAAAGCAGTCTGTATCAAAACGAAACACGATAAAAAGACTGCTTGGCAAGAAATATTATCTTTCGCTAGCGAGTGTGCTAAAAATATGTAGTGTGATTAAGAGTAATATACAAATAAAATAATGTTCTCTGTATTTCACCTATAATTTTTTTAAAAGTTGCGCCATACTGTGTTTAAGTTTAATTAAGTGTCTACGTATCTAATTTTTTACATAATAATTTTTTTCTTTTTTAATCTGCTATGAAGAAATTTATATAAGTTCAAAGATAATGTAGCTACACAAAAACACACTTAGACCTAAGTAAATGAACCATTAGACAAACATTATGGTGAGTATATTTTACATAGTATTCTTTTGAAAGTTTTATTAAAGAAGAAAGATTCATAGTAGCGCCAACATAATTGTTATAATGAAATATAGAATATAGAATGTAAATTAGTTATAAGCATTTGCCAAAAACTAACCTTAGTTCTTCATGTGGCTAACCATTGATTACTAGGCCTATAAGTAAGTACAAATATTAAGCTATTTTAATGTTGTTTTTTTCTTTTAAGGCGTACGTACCTATTTAATTTTCTGACTGTGGTCAATGTAATCTTCTGTAAACATAAAAAATATTTGACTACTAAGCAATTTTAAAATAAAAGATCAATTTATTTTGATGTAAAGGACCTTATGCAGTTTTTGTTATTTAGGTACCTATGTGCACGGCCATTTGGTGTAAAACCAAAAAGCTCAGTACTCGTTATGTGTATTTGTAAAAATTTATTTTAAATTTACTTTACGTTTATTTTATGTTTTTAAATAACACTCTTAAAATAATTTTAACTTCACAATTTTCGTAATAACTTAGTTTAAATAAGAACAATTTAAAGTAACTTAACTGTAAAAACTTATTGATAGTTAAAGTTAAATTTTATCTCGTGAGGCCGGAAAAATTCCATTCGCTTCTCTTCCAAAGGTACTAGTCAACCAGGTATTCACCAAGTAATTTTATTTAATTCACTTACTGACAAACTTATGATAAGGACAAAAAAGGTGATCCTTCTCGTTCAGTATTGCCCCGTTGTACTGCTCCGTCGTAGATTATCGTCGAAAGCGCCATTGGAGGAAAAAAAGCAGTTCTTTAATTTAAAGTTGTGGATTCATTAAACGCAATTACGATATTGCCAGTACATAGTGTTCCATGTAGGGGCCTAGCCAGGGGGGGGGGGGAGTTAGGGGTTCTTACTCCCCCCCCCCTCCCTCTTAGACAATTTTTTTCTTAAGCCTGGGTGTCTTACCGATATCACCGGCCACTGCACTGGAGGGAAAGAGTAAGCAATCCCTAACGAATATTATTCCCTTCTTCTACCACTGTCGCGAGCAGAAGCTATAAGGTTGTGACGCCGTGACGGGTCCCAAGCTTTCAAATATCTTACACCTAGTGTATTTAACCAGCGCGGTAATTAAAGGCAGGTGGTGACTGGGCTTCCAAAAGTGTAAGGATCGCTGTGTGTATATACCTGTATAATTGAGACGACAACATGGTGTCATGTATCTCTTCAAGCCAAAGTTAATTGTTTCCAGGAATATGCCAGTTCTGCCGAAACCCAACCATTTCATTCCTTTTTTTTTTTGTATTGTCGAGCTTCGATCATGATTTATGATTTTGAGTGGACGTGGACAAGGCACTTGGATTGATTAAAATATCTTTAATTGATTTCTTACTTCATCACTCAAACCATTTTTTTATTAAAAAAATAATAATATTTTTAACATTACAATATTTAAAGTTAAGTACAGAAAACTGCTAAAATAGCACTATTTTACAACTGAAAATCCAATTTTTTTTCCGGGGGAGGATCCCCCCACCTCCTGCTTTAATTAGGGTGGACCATGCTTCTTAGCACCCCCCTCGCTTCAATTCCCAAGTCCTGGCTACGCCCCTGGTTCCGTGCAATAATTGCCTAGATTCTCGTGAATAATTTATCGCGATATCTCTTCAATGTTCTTCATCATCGTCAACAACAACAACACGATCTTCACAGATCCAGGAATAAGTGAACGTCGTCTCGCTAGCGGTCGACCGCGCACTCTCGGGGAAGCCAAAGATTCACTTAATCCCTATCAGTCACCGAACATAACCAAAGTTCACGTATTACTCGTGAAACTTCGTAGTTCTAACAAGAAATAAAATATTTGCAACATTTCTTACATTTTCAAATGTTATAGTGTGTTAAAATGACGCTTAACTAACCTAACCAAGATTTAAGAATAGTTACGTGCATATAGACAAAAAATATATAAAAAATAGCCAATTTGTTATTTTTGTACTTCACATAAGTGAACCTACCTTTCACTTTTACAACAGCAAAAAAAAAATATATATATATAGTACTTTGCCTGAATGTGGATTATGGGCTTCAGACTCGAGGTCAATGAATACTAGATTCCCCGCACTCTGGAGGAGACTTGCTGCCAACGTGTGCACCGGAAAAATCCCTCGCTTCGGCAGGCTCACGCTCGTGGAGATACGACACAACCTGAAACAACAGAACACAACCAGACGCGACGGGCAGAACGTACACAAGTTGGTATCAGCCACTGCCTGCGCTGTAGCTGCGGGAAATAGCTCTTTGCACACGATTTCCAGTACTCTTAACTGAAGCCAAGCATAGACCCTTTAACCATACACGTGGTATTCTAAATCAGAACTCTGCTGGAGTTACAACGTGGGTTGGATTGTAGGGAATTTAATACAATGCATCACATTGAACTGTTGTTATATAACACTTTAATAACAATAGACAAAATAAATGAAGTGTTTACTTCAAAAAAATTTCTACCGGATTTATGAATGGAAACGGGTGCTATTAATTTTGTCTATAATGATTTTTAACGTATTTCCATGTGACTTTCTTAAGAATCTAAGAACTAAAACATTAAAAAACAAAATAATTTTTAGTTGTTGATAGAATTGATTAAATTTTTTAATGTTTTCTTGAAATAAAATTTGAAAAAAAAAATTACGTTTTGGGCACCAAAAAAATTCTTTGATTCTAATGAAAAGCTTCTAATTCAAATGCCTCTTAACATCTTTGTTTTGCAAAAAGCGTAGATACATACCCATTTAATTTTCTTATGAAGCAATTTTAAAAAAGTATGTAAAATTATTTAGATACGTATAAGTTACACGTATACCTATGCTGTATTTGGTAGTCTATTTGAAAAAAGGAACTGAGGAGCTTACAAAGTCACAATGGATTAGAAAGTGTATTGGTATGGATACGATCTGTTTACTTGACAATGTCAAGAAATTGTTAGGTAAACAATCACACTCAAGTAAATTTTTCCTGGCATGATTTTATATATATAAAGCAATGTCGTGAAAGTTATGAAACGTCTGACGTCAATATTGACTCATCAGTCGTTCATCAAGTTAAATTACTTGAATTTCCATTGTTATTGCTGGTAAACCACACGTGAACATCAAAGATCGCAAGAATCAGTCCTGTGCAGCTCTTGTGAGGGCGGACTCGAAGGGAAGGAGAATATGTCAGTGAGATGAATCAGTTCCCTGAAAACTGGAGATGACGCCATTCATGATCTACCAATCAGCGCCAGTGCTTCTTGTACTCGCACCGTGGAGGTGTTATGTTCTTAAGATCAAGTTACACTGTTTAGCAACTGGTTAAGTTAACAAACCATAGCTTTATAAGTGCTCATGCAATAAGTTTTTTGAGTAGCTTGAAAGGAGCTCGCAAGGAAGAACAGTGAAAAGCACCTCCATGAATTAGTATTGTTTAACAACGTGGTTATCAGCTTTACCAGCAAGTAATAAGCGTTAACTTTAGCATTGTAATCAAACTAATTGTTTTGCTATCCACGAGCGGGAGCGAGGTTGGGGGCAGTAGTTTTCATTTCTAGTTCAATTATCAACACGACGAAGATCGCACGCACCAACTCCCCAACTTCTTATCACCACGGCTGGGTACAAATGACTGTTCCGCCGGATAAGAATCTTACTTTCGGAGACTGCGAACTGGTTACCGCGCGGTAACCGTGAACCAACACTATAACCCTCTCCAACTCTCCCCTGTACCCCCCTCCCTGCGACAATGCGCCCTGTAGAGTTTATGCCACAGTTGGAACGAGGGAGTTACTCGAAACGTTCGGCAGCCTGCTCTAATAAGGGCGTTAGTATGAGCGCACACAGCTTAGGATAATTAGCTTGGCGTTCACCCTCACTCCCCTCCCTCTCTCTCATCCGAGAGAGAGGTTGTTCTCGCCAACTTGCCGGCCTGTACCTACTACACAACCCTTCATCTCGCAGAAAGCCTGCGTGCGTCAGCCGACACTTAGGTAGTCGTGTTTCCAAATTAGTTACACGTGTTTTTTTTTCCCTCCAGTGTTAGAGAAAAATTAAAGCTGCCAACTTAAATGATAATCTTTATATATATTTTTTTTACTGCTGCTACGTGTTCCTAGCTTGCTGTATTTTCATTAGCATATTCCTCACTTATATCAGTATTTTTACAACTCCGTCCTAACTTTGTGTAAATTTGCAGTACAATTTTTTGGTTGATATCCATAAATAAAATTACTAAACAAAAGAAATTACTTCCTCATATTAAAACATTTCTTATTATCAATAAAAAAAGTTAAATGAAAAAAAAAATACGTAAAAATTTATGTGAAAATTTTCAGTGCCCATGTTAGTTTAAAATAACTTGTTCAGTTCAAAATAATATTGTTTTAGCCCAAGAATTTTATGTGCGTTGTGAATTTCAAAATAAAATATTTCTCGAAACTGTTCTTTTCAGATTTATTTTTCTTCCCTTACCATCATTTCTGAAAATATTCTATTGATAAAAATTCATAGCTTTTATAGGTTTCAAAGTCTACTTTTCTTTCATTCTGATTTTTTTCATAAAGTTATGTCAGTTTCAATTATATTTTACTGTCAAATGTTTGAGATTACATGATAGTATATTCGTTCAATGCGTCAGTTAAGTCACTTCAAAACAATTTTTTAATAAAATAACAAACTTAGTTGTTAGTTCGAACATTGTATTAGTATGAAAATTTAAGTTGAATGTGTTGCTTGCATCTAAGTCTTCGGATTTGCTGGCGTGGCTTAAAACTCTGATCGTAAATGTAGTCAAATTTATTAATCCATTCAGTTTGTTACCTTCAAATACTTCACAGACCTATGATGTTTTTTTATATTCATAATGATTTTCATCAATGCATAAATTACGTAAATGTTAACATAAAAATTACAAAAATGGATATTTTTTAGAAAAAAATGTTAAATGTTACAATTTTCGTTCTTCTATGCAACAAGGCCTTTTTTTTTCAAACAACGTCCCCGGTTTGCTTGCCAAGTTTTCATTGTTTACGAAAAGTTCGGAAACTTTTTTTCATTCGTGCAAGTCTGCTTCAAACTGCTGTCTACGACGACTTCGAGCAAGACCGGCTCCCAGCAGACAGATATCACCAATCCTGGCTGACGACAGACATCAGTCTTCTGTTGTTGCTTACTAAAGTTGGGGTTTTGTTTTTTCTTACGAAGCTTTCCAGTTTACTTTTTTTATGTCATTATTGAAAGGCACTTCTTCAAATCTTTTACAATTCAGCGTATTATTTTTTTTTTTAATTATCTGTGTGATCACTGGGTTGCCCTCTGTCTGCCACTTTTAACAGTTAACATCTTATACAATTTAATTAAGGGTGTTAGTCCCAGGATTTTGGTTTGGGAGGGGCTTGAACCAGCTCAGGATCTTCCTTAAAAAATTAAAAATTGAAAACATTCTATACCTACTTAAAATTGATTAAGTAAGTATAAGTGATGAAAATTTTACTCTAGGTAGTGAAGTACTAAAAAGTAGCATAATATCAAGTTAAATTCTAAGGATGTCAGGGATGGACCAAGATTATGTTTTTTTGGGGGAGGGGGGGAATGGGGGTTCCTTGATCTCCTTAGACCCCTCCCCCTCGATCTGGTGATAGAAGTATTCTGGTTTAAACATGTAGCTAGTGAGTTACGCATGACTAAAGAATATACTTAGGAAAGTCCTATGTAAAACAATATATTGATAGTCATTATATAATCATTTACTAATAGGCTTACCTATAGACATTTGTTATCTTGATGGTTGAATAGCATTTAACATTCTCGATCTCTTGGGAAATTGAAATCATCAACGTCATAACATGAATTGGTCATCGAACACATGACATTAAAAACGTCACGAACAATGAGAAACCTGATTGTTTTACAAAAACTGTACAAATTTCACGTATTGTAATAAAATATATTGAATAATGTACCTAGAAATGATTCACTATTTATTAACAAAAATTGTTTGTTTTTTTTTTTAATTCAAATATTTTTTTTTTTTTTTGTTTCTTGAACAAGAAAACTCTTCAGTAAAGCCATTTTCTTTGGCGCAAATAAATGTTTATTTGATGGGTTTTAAAATATAGGTAAAAGTTTACTTTCATCCTCATATGAGACAAACTTAAGGTATGAATAGTGGTTTCCATAAGATTGAAAACACAAAACTCGATTTGTTATTCACATAATGTACAATTTTCAGCTCTTAGTTGTTTAGACACGGAACAACAACGAAAGCAACAAAAAAACATCCCCTGATTGTTTCGATGGCTTTGTAATCATTTCGGTTTTTCGTTCTTGGCGCAGTCAAAAGGAGCGAAGGGAGGTTTTTATTTTCCCTCGCCGTAGGGGTGAGAAAAAACAAAGAAAGGGGTTGTTTGTTTGTCTGTGTTCCCCTTCCGTGGAAATCCCTTCGCCATGTCGCTGGTGGTCTCTGACGAAGCGCAGCGGGTGCGTCAGGGGAGGGTGGTGGGAGGAGGGAAATGTGCGTGCCCGCGCGCATAGCCTCTGCGACCTTTCTCTCGGCGGGCCGCAGACCGCGCCAGAAATAGCAGCCACGTCCTCGCGCCCCCCTTCACCCGCCAACCACGTGACACTGATCAGGCATAGCCTCTAGCTGGCTGCGCGCTCTGCCCGCGCCTCGCGAGAGAAACATTAAATAGCCTACATCTCTCTGAAAGACCCTGCACACAGGGCAAGCAAATGTATTTACGTTGCCTACAGCTAGAGACCTGCAAAATTCGCGGTTTCGATGGCCTTCAGGATAGAGTGCACATACCCCTGTACACTAGGGCAAATAACGCAAGTTCATTGGCTGCCGACTTGTAAGTCGTCTCAGCTGGTTTGTCTGTGATTCGATCCTTCTTTGGTTTGAGGGTTTATAACTGGTTGAGATTCGTCCAGATGAACAGTAAGCCAATAGCATAATTATCTAAGTGTGTTTGAATTCTAGCATATCACCTAATTAATCCGCGAATTTTGCATGTCTCTACCTACATCAAATAAACAATTATCTATACTTATTTGAATCGGCACATGCTAAAAGGGCCTCAGTCCAAGCAACCAAGTTTTGAGAAAAAAAAATAAAAAATCTGTCTCTAAGCAATCCTTTTAGCGTGCGTTAGGAATTTCCCTAGATAATATTAGCTAACCCACGCGTGTGAGTTAACCCCTTTTAGCTTAAATTAAGCTTTCCTATAACATTCGATTTTCATGCTTAACTCACTTTGCCTTTTTTTGTGACTGAGGCGCTTTTAGCATGTTCCGATACATTTACTTAAATATGTTATCCTGAATTTATCAAACCGTTATATTTTTGTAAACTTTAAACAGGTTAGGAATGACTGCTAATTGGCGTCACTGAAAAGTTTATGCCCACCTACAAAGGCAGCCTTTGCATGTTAATTTGATTTTGACACCAAATTTCGAAGTTTCGCTTTGTTACATCTGTTCGTACTAATTCACACATGAAAATACTTTTTTTTCAGCCAGTTGGTCTGCACAATTAAATATTTTAAAAGAACAACTTTTGATTGTACCTACTAAATTAATGTTTATCATGTGCTTTGCAAGAAGAAAAACATTATATTTACAGTATGCAGGTCATAATGCTGTAGGGCCTAATTTGAATACACACATCGCAACTAAAAGTTCATAAAATAAAATATTTTGCTATCAAAATGTTGTAGGTACAAATTAAATATTCCAAAACATAAAGGAAATACAAACATAAATATTTGTTATGGTACCAAACAAAACAGGGTTCTGGCTACGTTGTTTCAAAGTATACTTAACAATCATTACTCGAACGTATAGTGCTCCCACAGCAGTAGATTATGGAATTATGTTACTGTAAATTTAATAGCTGCCGGGAACATGGTTGAAGCCCTTATTTTCACGTAAGCAGGGATTTTATTTGAAAAAAAAAGTGGTTAGCTAATATTTGCAGGAATATTAGAGCTTATATTCACAAAGTTGTGTTCCTGTGAAGTTGGCAACATGTTAGCGTTGCGTATACTATTAACATTTTCATGTAAAACCAGTTTTAATAAAAATGAGGGTTACAACCTTATCCGGAACGGCGGCTATTCGTTTAGGAGAGTATTTACACTCAAGTCTCTCACGCCATGTTAGATATTTAATGTTATCTCGCCATCGTTATTAAAGCGCTGACCCTATAAAATGTATTACGATAGCATTTTTCCATTTTATGTTGTGTCACAAGTTCTTTTCACCAGATTACTTTGGAGTGTTTGACTAGTAGCGGCTGAAAGTCACGTTAAGTGAATATTATTGTAATCAGTTGTGTGACTTTTACAGCTCGCAAATAACATTTAGTAAACCTACAGTGGCAAAATTTGTATCTAAACAGTAAATCAAGACAGCGTTCGTTGTAAGAAAAACAGGAAACGATAATAAACAACAAAAAATATAATAAAACGCAATAACCATCTTAAGGCCCCCACCTATAACTGAGCACACATAGAGCTTCAGAAAGAACAACGCGATTTGAATAATTCTCAATATATCCCAGTGGTGTCTGTTTACGAAAAGCAATATGAACACGAATCCACGTGAGTAGTTTTGTTTCTGCATTTTGTTTTTTAAACTATATTTTCAGGAGAGTGAAAAGGGCTAGTACGCGTGTTTTCAGAGTAATCTTTAGACATGAAACGCCCGGTACAGATTTTTGAAATCACCCAAGGGCCTAATTACACCTTTATCATCATTTCTCCGTTATCTAATGATAGGTTACCACTCGAATTTTATAGTTTTCCCTTGCACGACGAGAAGCCTGCGCGCCAGTTCAGAGCCTTGCGCTTAGAGGCGATACCGCGCTGGAAGCACCAGAGATCGTCGCACTTATAATCCCGCCCCTGGCCATACGGAATCCTTAAGTAACAGAACATTCCAATGCTATTAGTAAATGTTGGTTTCTTTTACTCTTAAAAATGATAACAGAAATGTTTTGTACTTTTTTAATGTATATATTTCTCAATATTCAGTTTTGTATTTAATAACTAGCAGGTATTTTTTTGGAATAAGAGGCGAATCTTGGAATATTGCCTTCCCTTATTTTTTTAACTTACGTGTAGAATTTAGAATATATTTTAGTACTCAGTTGAGTTCGTTGCAGATGATTGTTGATTTTTATAAGCATGTTTTGTAAGTTTTATTAGGAAGTTTTGAATTAAGCACACCAAAACCACCAATGATATGCAGACATTAAAAATTTCCCGCCATTTAAAAAAAATTGTTAACACCTAGATTCGTTTTTGTAAATATTTTAAAAGAAATTATCTGAACAAATTTTAACTTCAAAATAAATACTTATCTTGTATCGAGTTTCTTCCGTAGTTAGTTTTAGTCGGAATTATTATACCAGTGTTCCACCATATATTTGTATTTATTTTTAATAATAATTAAAAGTATTATAAAGGTACATAAAAAGCATTTATTCTAGGATTTAGTTTTTTTTTTTTTTTTTTTTTTGCAATCTAATTCGGAATTTGACTAAACAATCTTTAATGCTTTTTCAGTGAGCATTTACTTTACTTGCTACTTTTATGTGGGTATAGTATATAATAATCAGTAAGAACGAAATAATACAGTTCAAGCACTTTTGGTTGATACTCAAACTTACACAGACAAATTACATGTATAGTAAAATAAAATATTTTTGGAAAACTTATACATTCCGTATCAAGATATCTTTGCCTACCACGATTACTCTTTGTATAAACTTTTTACTTCTATTTTGCGTAGTGAAAACTATTAATTGTTTCCGATTCTGTCAAAAGTGTAATATGATAGTTTATTTCTCCTTAATTAAAAAATAATAATTAATCAAAAAGAGTTTTTTTAAGGAGTACCCACGCTTAATCTTAGTAGTGTATAAGTTAGCACATAATAGGCCTAGGTATATCTTATTTGTATTCTACATCACACTGGGATGCATTGTTCATTTCCGTCTTATATGTACTCCGTGTGATTGTTTTCACTCTAATATGATAAATGCTCGTAGCAGCATACCTAAATATTCACTTTACTTAAATTATTTTCCACTTTAAAAAGTATACGTTACATAACTGAAATAGGCTTACGCTTTGAAATACGGCATCATTTCCGCAATATTACAAAATTATTCAGAAAATTAGCACACAAACATTTGTAGGCGTAGGCCTATAACCAGGAAACCTAGCTTTTAATATTTTAATCTTGATACCTTATATTGTATGAACAACTCTTATTTCAAAACCTATCAATGTACAATTCTGAAATATATTATAGTTATTTTTCACATATAACATAAACTGTAAAACATTTTAAATATTAGGTTTCTTTCGAAGTATTCATAAAAATTATAAACAAATTGTTTTATGCTATTCTGAACAGATAATTATTGGAAATTATTCTCAAAACAGAAGCTTTATTGTGTTTAGAAAAAATTGTAGTTGTCAGTTTGACATACTGTATGTAACACCTTTTTAACAAATTTAAGAAAATGTGTATCAATTATAGATTATATTTTGTGAAATTAATTAAATCCGTTATTTTCCCACTTGGAATAGTTTTTTCTAAAGTCTCTCTTAAAGAAATTATAATTTATCTTGCAGATTTTCAACTTAAGTTAATTTTAATTGAGAGAAAACTTTGAAATAACTTAAGAAATATATGGGTTAGTATAATTTATAATGTTTTCACCGAGAAAATAATTTAAGAATTAAAAAAAATTACAGAAACAAATAATTAAATCCATTTAATTTATTGAATCTCATAATTAATCCATTGCCAAAAAGTAAAACAAAATCACAGTAATTTAATAATGAAATAACGTTTGTCTCACAGCTAAAGGACTTTAATATGCCTGCATTTAAATGCACAATTGTATATATATATGTATAGACAACGTATAATTTTAATTTATAAAATTTTTAAGACCACAGGATGAGCTCAATATTCTCTAACTTTTTTTTCTTTTTTTTTTTTTTACTGGAGCGAGTTTTCCGCATATAAGTACTCTTGTATATTTCTGCCCGTCCCAGCCCGGGCCTCTTCATGAATCTCCCCGAGCATTTTAATTCCCCCTGTTTCTCTAATTAGCAGGAGGACGTAATTCGGAACAGCAAACAGGCTGGGAGGAGGAATTGGTGCTTCGTCGAAGCAGCGGGCTTGGCTTGGCTGGCGCGTCCGCGCCCCATTCAACTCCGCGGCGCGAGCTGGCGGGAATTAAAACTTCGACCGCGCCGCCGCTCGCTACCACGCATTTGTTTTTTTTTTAAGTAATTGCGCATTTGTTTTGTTTTTTTTTTCCTTCTCTGCGTAGCGCGGTAGCAGCAGATGTTATTCTGTGCACGAGTTAGTCCCGCTACTGTGCCTGCGTTCAGTTTTATTGCACTATCAAAACTCCAGAGAACTACGTTCAACGTGCATCTCTACCGGTCCGGCATAATGAAAAATAAAATATAAAACGGTCAAAATTTCCAGGGATTAATTAAGATTATCGGATTAAATATTTTAAAAAATATATATATATTTCTTTAAAGTAAAACTAAATCTGAAGAAATAACAGTTTTATTTCAGAATAAGTCATAAGCCAACCAAATTTTTAATCACATGTAAATCCATATTTTACAACCGCATAAAATATGACCGGTATTAACATCTAAAACTCCTAACTTCATGCACAGTAAGTGATTGCAAAAATGTTTTACTTTTCGCCCTAATATTCTAGAAGCTTCGTATTTATGCTATATATATTTTTACTGCCTTATTATGGCCTAATAGGATGTATAACCAAATACGCGTTAAAAATGTTCTTGTATGTTTTAAATATTTGTTAAACACATAAGGATCATTACATTTTCTATGTATTATATTTCTTAAATTATTCCGAACGCAATACTTTCTTTGATCAGTGAAGCAGTTAAATGATTGTAACCAATGATTTTCTGAGTAATATTATTAGATCAATATAGTGCACTTAATATTGAAATCTTTCAAGAAGCCAACTATAAAAATTATTTCTTGTGTAAAAAAGTAGGCTATAAACTAAACAAATATTTGGAAAATTGTGTGCAATTATTTATTTCGGATTTTAAGAATAGCTAGGTGATGTTATTTTACTACTACACTAGCCGGATTAATTAAAAGGGGAAATTAGCAATTCTTTAAAATCATAATTTAAAAGTAATTTACTCGAGAAGATAGAAACATTTCTTTAATGCCATTGTAATAGACTCCACAACAAAATGCATTCGAATACAGTGTAACATCTGGTTGTATGAGGCAGTTTTCTTCGGTATGGATTTATTAGTAAATTTTCTGGGAAATTAAAGAAAATTAATCATTAGCGTTTAAACCTTTTTAAATTTGAATACATTATTTTTTAGTATAATGTTTTTATTGTTAAACAATTCTTTGTTTTATCCATTGGTACATATATATCTCAACTAAATAAACATCACTTGTCTTTATGTCTGTTTAAAACGATTCTAAGGCCTTAATTAAAAGCACAGTCACCAAGTATGTCACATGCTCACTTGTGGCTCGAAAGAGTAAATAAAATCACTACTGAAAGTTCTTGAACACAGAATGATAATAAAAATTACACACTTGTAAAAAATTAAAGGAGAGAGGTTCAAACCATAGACGAGGATGTTTTCGATTAAAGAATAAATAGCGAAATTTCATGACTAAGTTTATGATATGTATTCAAAGGTTTCTACTATTTACGACCTTATTTAAATTTACAACATGAAACGAGGTATTTTTGACAATAAATTTCAGAAATTCATTTATGTTTAGACAAACAACCATATAAGTCCGTGGTGCGTATTCTCTATCAGCCAAACAGTACCAAAATTACTTTGAATATAATTGTTATAATTTAACAGAGGAACCAGTCTTTTTTATCAACAAGTTATATGGAGTGATTTTTGCGTAAAAAATTAAAAACAAACAGATGTTTAAAAAGAAAAATACGCAGCCTTATTAATTAAACCAGGTACAGATTTTCCACACACTTTTCACAGAAAATCAAAATCAGACTGAAGAACAAAATTGTTCAAACATCTGTCTAAGTTTGAATGCAACACTTTCAATATATATATATATATATATATATATATTTCAATATATCTCATGGGTTGTCGAAGCCAATCGTCATAACATTCATAGTGACTGGCCCTCATAGTGTAGCTTACCTACAGCCAGAGCCGGGAGATTTCGCGGATTTATTTCGTAGTAGGATAAAATTGAAATCTTTTTACCTCTGTGGAGTTTTTGCTATTTGTTCACAGTTTGTGGGAAGGAAACTAGGTCAATTGGAAACCATCAACCAAAGAAGTTAGGCCATAGACTACCAAGTTGAGACGTCTCACAAATCCTCAGCCAATGAGCACGTGACATTTTCCCAAGTATGAATAAGATTGTAGAGTCAATAATCAAGGTCATTAAAACAGCGAATGTTTCAGGTCTATAACTATAGCTTATGTTTATCAACTACTTCTGTGGACTAGTTTTGCTTACCGCAGCTTGGAATGCTTGCAGGTAATGTTTCTATGGGGAATTTTGTATTATAATTCTTATTTATTGTTACAATCGAATAGTCATACACCATTCCTTTTAAGTTTTAATGAAAATTGCTGTTATAGTTCAGGATATATTTACTCGGTGTACAAGACCCAAATTTAAATTTATTTTCCTGAATTTTTCTTGTGAAAACTAAGCACCTGGTCATTAAAAATATTAAGCTTATTAGGTATTAAGTGCACCACTCATTTCAATAAGTCCCTGAGAATCACTATCTGAGAAAGTAAGCATATATATACTTAAATGAAATAATTTCTCAACAAAAAAAAGTTTTCATTGGTCTCCTTTGTCTACGAATAAATATAAAATAATCAAATATGTAGCCTATATTACTAGAAAAAATTCCAAATTTTAATTGATTTTACTCGTTTTTAAGACAACCCTTTAAGAATCTGTTAAAGTTATAAGTTATTAATTCTGTACATTGAGACAAGTCCTTAAAAATATATATTGTTTAAATATAGAAGCAACAACACTAAAGTTAATTTTAGTTAGAAAAAAATAGTTTTGTTTATGTCAAAAATCAGAGAGAAATGATTTTTTTTAATGTTTGTATCGTTTACAACACTTTGCTAATATTTTAAACTTATTTTAGAGTAAATAATTAAATAGATCGAAATATACAAACATTTCTTCCACTTTGAGCATTTTAAATTAAAAGGCTATTTATCAATGAAGTCTTAAAATGTTAAAGTATATTCATAATTATGAATGATTTGCAGTTCTAAGAAAAGCGCACTAATATGAGAACGATGCTTATAAAATATCTTATAGATATTTACATTGGCCTAAAAAAGAATCTTGTAATGTCAACGCACATCATTCCATATTATGTGCAAACAGATTTCACATTTAGTTTTTTTTTTTAATTTCAGACGGAATTTTTGTGAATAAAAGGTTTTTTTCTAAAGTGGCTAAAATCTAAGGAAAGAAAATTCAGATTCACTTAAAGTCGCTCTAATAGGAAAATAAATTTTAAATATTTTTTTGCATCGATTTGACAAGGCCTAAAGCGAATTAATGTCTATCAGTTGGTTTCATTAGTGCAAAAATAAATTTTTATTAAGCTACCTATGTGATTTTAATCGCAACTAAACTACTCAAATGTTCAGACAATGTGACTCTTCTTTTTTAACACTTTGCTTTCACTAAAGCCTGGTTTGACACAGTGAGGGTTCTAACTAATATTTAGCTGTCACAAGAGCGGACGATAAATACTCTAGTGATAAAATATGTTTGATTTAGCGTCAAAACCCGGTGTGATTTTTAACTGCCTCGTGGACTATAAACGTTTTTAAAATTTTATTTTCATAACTGAAACGTTTAGGTGTTTTAAGTACATTGTTGAATTATTATAATAAGTAGTAAAAAGCATAATATTTTTTCGAAACTAATTTATCTTTATTCACTGAAAAGTTTATCAAAGTAATTTTAGAACAGATAAACCTAGTTGTTAGAAACTATTTATTTTAAATTATCTGAAGGAAATAAGCTGTTAAAAAAGAAAAAAAAGTATATCAACATTATAGCGCAGACAAACTTCAATATAACACTACCAACTGTATAACTAAGCTCGATATCACGAGTGTACTGTCGTGAGAGCGAGTGAGTAACTATTGCGTGGCTCGACAGATAAGGAAACTGCGATGGTATCTCGGGTGTAGCAATCGCCGCTCCAACGAGGCTCGGAGCAATGCAGCACTGTCGCGTCGCGTCGCAACTGTCGCGTCGCGTCGCACCTGTCGCGTCGTGTCCGTCCAGTGGAAATGTTTTACCGCAGCATTAGGAGCGAAACCATGAAACCTCGTGCAGCTAAACGACATATCATTCCTCGCACGCAGTACAGGATATAATTCTTGAACGACTACTTACCACGCAAACTTTACATCGCCACAATGCCTTCGTACACAGTAAAAAATAAACTTTTGGCAAAATATCTTCTTTTTGCCAAAATAAAAAAAAACTTCCAGTTCTGAGTACATTTCTACAGTAAACACAGTGCTTTTACTGTAGGACTTTTCCCACGATTATAATTAACATGACGACTATATATACATTAAAAAATTTTACTTTTTTTAGAAGAAAAAACTTGGAAACCCATTTGCCAAAGATATCACTTGTAAAACTGCAAGGCAGAGCTTTGTAAACTTGCAAATGGTACAAAGCTCGGTCTTGCAAATTTTCCAAGTGACATCGTTGTCAACTGAGTGTCCAAGAACTCTTCTTGTAGACGTAATTTTTTTTACAGTGTAGGTAAAGTACTTTCTCGTTGATGCAGATCATTAGATCGCAGAAATATACTTCCAAAAAATTTCACAATTGTTCTGATTGTAGCTTCGGAAATAAATGTTTTGGCGACTTTCCGAACTAAACGTTTGCAAGAGTAACCGATTTTTTTTTAATGTGTATGGCGGGAAGAGTATCGCTGCAGACGCAGTGCAGGTAGCGCGCGCGGTCGGAATCAAAACTACTTGCCCTTCAACCACAGTCTCGCCGCGCGGAACCCTAGCCGAGGACTGAAGACAGCCGGGCGGCGGACAGAAGGGCGATGTATGTCGCGGCCCATGGGGGATGGGCCAGGGGGTGGCGCAACCCCTCTCTCCTGGACCCCCGGGGGTGGCTTCCGACTTGACCTTCGCGTCTCCAGACTACTGTGCTTCTACAACACATTCATTCCGAAACCAACGGCCAAGAAAAAATTGTGATACTACATACATGAAGTACGTGTCTCGAGATAATACTAAGTAGCTATTTCTTACTAAAATTTTAATTGATGTTTCATTTAGACATAATGCATAACCTATATGGCATTCTAGTAAACATAAACCTTTCAAAGACAATGCTAAAAGTGGTGAGCTTCTGACTTCTTCATTTAATTTTAACTTGCCAAAATCTTTTAAACTTATTTAAGGTTGTGAATACCTTGGTACATGCCATTTGTGACATTAACTCATCAAAAGTTGATAGTGGATAATGCTACCGCATAATAGAACCATGGAAAAGACAATAAAATGTTTTAAAAAAAATTGATGTTACTTGATTTTACTATACTTATAAATATGATCAGCTAATACTAGAAAGATTTTCAGGAAACGGATTACAAATAACCTTTAACTATTATTAGAGGTACTGGGACAACACAAACGATAAATGCCCGAGTGTGAATTCGAACCCAGTATTATTGCGAGCACTGTTTGTTAGTAAATGCACAAATTTACAAATACATATCAGTAATTTTATATAAATATTTCTGTTCTGTTTACAAAAAAAATTGTAGTGTACCGGTCTTCCCCCCTGGGTCACTCTGTGACTTGTTTGTGAAATATGGCGTTCTACGGAATTTGTTACGGCGCTAGAAATAATTATTTACCAGCTTCCTCAAAGTTACTTGCAAATACATGAATATAGTCACGCCTTAGAAAGAAATAGGTATTTTTATTTACTTTATTTTTGCATATTGGTCTTTTTTTTTTTCAAAGTGTATTTATACCTACAATAGGCTGTGATAGCAACAAAAAAAGTACCTTTTCACACAACTAACAAAGTTTTTTTTATAAGGGAACTATCAGTAAAATAATAACTCAAAATATTTTATTTATAATTATTTATTACTTATCTATAGAAGTATTTATTATAACTGAACTATTAATATTTTCAATTATAACTTAACTTAGGTATATAATTATTTTCCAGGTTCACAGATCAGCAATGTTGCATGTGGTTGTTAGGATACTTCAATAGTAGAGTAGCCTACCTACGCTGAAAAAAAATATTGAGTAGAGATTTAAAATAAATATACCATGAGAAGTGGATATGGCATGTGTTCTTGACCGCATGTGACGTTATAGAGTGAGTTTATCTTTTTTAGCTTTATTTAATTTTACGGAGGATTTCAAAATTTTCACAATTCTGAGAAATTTGATACCAAAGTAAATTAACCTGAGTTATGTACAAATAAGTAGTAAGTACCTATGTATTGCGTGTAAAACAAAAAAAAATTAGTAATGTTATCCATTTTTCTATCCTTGCACAAGTAAACATTTAATTGTAACTTTGGCAGCTAATTATGGAAAGAGTAGTAATAAAAATAATTTAATGAAATTTGAGCCATTCAAAGAGTCTACAACAGTGTATATCTTTAATACAAAATAATGACTTGGAACGAGGAAATACTGCTATCATTCCAAATATTCATAGAAAAAAATTTGCACGCATAAATAGGTAGTCTTACATACTACATTAGTACAGTATATTTTCCATAAATTGTGCGGTGTTGCGTTTTAGCTACCATTTCATATTTGAGAACGTTACTCAGGTGGTTTATAGTGTAAATTCAGTGAACGAGGTTTTGCAAGAAGCTCATCACGAGTTTATTTGTTCATTATTTTTTTTAGATTATTTACTGGCATACCTACAGTTCAGACAAGCACTTATTTTTTAAACACAAATGCGTGTATTTCATACACTTGTAAACCATGATCATAAAATATTTAATGAACATTGCACTTCTGAAGTAATATCACGCGTAAAAATATTTTCTTTTTGGAACTGGGTTTTTTTCTGTCAGTCGGTCCATCCACAATTTTCCAGCTGAGTTCGTAAACGATTTTATGAAACAGTTTACGTTGCTGCGTGCGAGCAAGAGAATCAGAGTTGGTTGCGGTGGTAGTCATGTTTGTTAATGTTCTATATACGTCAAAAATTGTTTTATGTTTTATCATATTGTGTGTTCTATTATTACTTTGAGGTTAATTTTTACTATAAGTATATGCAAATTCTGCCATTTCTATGGTCTCAAAGCATAATACGTATTTTTTTTATTAAATTAATATTTCGTAACTTTGAAGTACAATCTCGTTGGTTTAACATTCTTACTTTTCCGTGAAACGTGGAAGCAGCATAGACGCGACAGTGAAATGTTCCGTGAAATCCGTGTCCATTCACGTGATCCGTCTCAGTTTCCGTGCAATTGCAGAACGGGCCTTAAAGCTGTGTGCGTATCGCAGGCATGAGTCCCGGAGTTTCTGAACGCTGCGCTGAAGACAATCCCGTTCGACGCGCCGCGCCGGTGTGGCCCGGACTGCTCTGCGCGCGGCCATCTTGCGTCTGTCTGGAGCCGGCTGCCGCGCGGGATGCTGGGCACCGGGGGAGGGGGAACAAGGGAGGGGGTGAGGGGGAGGGGAAGGCGAGAGCCAACTACCAATCCGGGCGCGTTTCCCCCTTCCCCCGCAGCAACGAGTTGCCCGCCGTAGACGTGTCCCTGGTTCGCGTCACACACTGTAAAAAAATATATTTATATTCTGGCAATGTTCCCAAACATGCAACACAAGTAACAGTCTGTTTCGTGTAACTCGTTTCACATTTAGCTTCTGTCACTTTTGTTCTGTCAACAGAGTTTGTAAAAAACGACCATTTGATTGTCAGCGTTCGTTAACGAACATCGTTAGATGCTTTACAAATGACTGAGAGGGTTGGGTATCACTGTTACTGCTTTAGCGAACTGTCTAGTTTGAGAAAATTTACATGACCGAAACTATATTAACCTATTCACTGAAATATATTTTTCGGTAACTAATTTATTGTGTATGGCCGTAAATATAATTTTATATTGGACCAACCGAAAATATCTGTCTTCTATATTTTTCAGGGAAAAGCCAGATTCGTAGAAAATTAATTACCATATTTATAAGACAGATTTTATACATAAACTAATTACATTCATTACTACTTTGGTGACATTTCCAAAACATTTTCCAAAGTATGAATTGCATGAGATATTAAACATACAATTATAGACAATTACCTACGAATTTATCTTAGACCTATTTCTCCGAAAATGGAAATGACATGACACAGATTTAAGAAAATCCCTTTGCTGATAATAATTGTCCGTTAAGCCCATAAATTAGTTGCAAACAATAAATTTCCGACCAGTTTCTCAGCGTGTGTCTGCGTCGGAAACGATGCTCGCGTAAGAACAGTTTGTCGGGAGTTCGAGACATTCAGTCAGAGTTTTGACGTAAGCGAAGTGTGTCGAGAGCATTGATCAGCGTCCTGTACGTGCGACGGGTAAGTGCACACGCATGCAGTTATTTAAATGTTTAATCAGAAATATATAATGGCGTCAATATTCTTGGTTGCTAAACCAATGCGTTTAATTTATCAGTTTACATACTTATATTTTTACCATAGCCTAAAATAAACTAACGAGAATTTTTTATCTATGTAAGCATGTTTAGTGTTGCCGTGTTGTTATTTCGTAATAATATTGAACGTATCAGCACGTAGATAATATATGACAGCAACACTGTTAGAAATTACATTAAATTTACGGACTTTATTCAACATAAATAAAAATTATATTTCTTCGTAATTTCAAATAACTTAATCTTCGTAGAAACTAGGCCGTATTTTGATCTCCGAGTTTTATGTAAAGTTAATGTAATCACACGAGTGTACAAAAGAAGGTTGTTCTTGACAAGTTTTTCAAAGGTGTGTTTATACCTATACCAAATACTATTATTGTGGATTGATGTCTAAATAAAGTGAACTCAGTGTCATCAAATTTGCGTAAATTTACGAAGATCTCTGGATAATTTGTAATCAGTGTTCTTCGTAAATAGAATGTGAGAATTTTTAACAGTGAAGGTACTTTCGCCGGCCGCTAATTATATATTTCGCGCTATTGTAGAACTATACATAAAACACAGTAAACTGCCGGCGTCGAGTGTATTGCAACGCATCACGATGCATAATTGCCAAACATACTTAAGGTCCTTTTATAGTTTTAATACTGGTTTATCACATATTTTTCATCATGCCTCAATTTTTGATTCGCCCAAACTTAAAAAAAAATAATCCTGTCTTCATAAGAGGTAATTATTTTTATTGGTAGGTACATGTAACGACAGTTCAGCATTAGCAAGATAATTTTATGTTTTACAAAATGTTCCAAAACGTAATATCTCCGTATTATCCTTCAGGATTAAGGTGGTCGTTGCTGAAGCCACGTGAAGATTTCTGCGCTGGTGCAATCTGTACTTACTAGTATAAAGAAAGTGTTTATGTTAGATTTTTGTCCGAAGTAAACTCTAAAACTACTAGACCGATTAAAAAAACCGTTTGCTATTATAAATCTTCATTATTCTAGAAGCACATGGGCTACGTTTTATTTTTAAAATTTTTTTTTAAAAATTTAATAAATTCATACTTTCAAAAAACGTTTAACAATCAGGAAGAAATAAATGTACCCCAAAGAGATATGGAAGTATTGATATGTAGTGAGTAGGTATGTAGGCTATTAAAATTATTTTCGTCACATTTTTTTATTTGTACTAATATTTCCATGGAGGTAAGAAAATTTACATAGTCTATGTTTCTTTTTACACGCTTTATATTAGCTTCACCTGTATGTTTGTTTGTATGTTTGTATGTTTGTTTGTATGTTTGTAACCGACTCCTTTGGGAGCGATTTTGACCCACTTTAAACGGCCAGATTTCATTGAAACTTTGTAGATTTATCGAGGACCGATGACAATACACTAATTTGATAAGATTATTCCATTAATCAATTTGCAAAATAAGATTTTTGTCAATTTATATAATTGGTAAAATGAAACAAGGACATATATGTAAAGAAAACCATTTCGCTCATGTGCGAACTCTTTTCTTTCAGTTTGTCTTTGGCGCGATATAAACAAAGCCTACTAAATATTGTGACATTTAATTAAATGAAAAGTGAGAGTAGGTTATTATTATTGTGAATAATATATACTTTCTCGAAGAGAATATAATCTATATTTGTAAAAATATGAAGAAAATAAATCTGAAATAAGGGCTTTAAATGTTTCTTTCGTTAAATAGAGAAACAAAATTACGCCTTTGTTTCATTTTACCAATTAACCTAGAGTGAAACATTATTATAAAACAACATTTTATGCAAATATTTCACAAAACATGGAAAAATTGAGGTTTGATTTTGCTGTGAAACCAAAAGCACATGGGAAATCAAACACCATATGCATAACCTCAATAGCTACACCTGATGGGCAGATTTTTGAAATTCCACTCGAACACCATCCTGCAAATCTACACCAAGCAGTTACAAATACTTCAAACTATGCCAAGGTCAGTAACTCATTAAATAAAAGACATCAAACATGGAAAATATGGATAAGTTTGACAGATGATATATCAAAAACATATTTGGATAGAGAGCAAAACTTGCAGTTTAAGGATTTTTACCTGGAAGAAATTGAGGAAATAATTTTTAAAATAAGCTTAAGACAACAATGAATGAAAAATACTTGTATTATTGTGAAAAAAGCGTGGGGCGCTTTGTATCGAGCGCCCGATGGTAGGGCAGTCGACATGTCATCGGAAGGCTCTGGGTTCGAATCCCAGTCCGGTCTATCCGAATTTTTCTCACATATTGTATACACTCTCATTGAGCAGGTCCTTTCCTCATCCTTTCTCAATCCTTATGCTTCTCAAAATTCCTGTTACGTAAATGTGGAACGCTTCACGTAATAATTTATCCGTAACTCCCATCATTTCCTGCTTCACAGCATTAATTTCGTACAGTATGTAAGACTGGTCGATATCACTTGTTCGTCAATAACCTTATACCATAAGTCTCACTGTATATATTGATAACCTTAAAATTTTTGAATGGCTTCTAAAATCGAGATTTGACTATCAATACAGCTCTAAACATTAAAAATTTGTAAAATAATTACAGTTACTTATAGTTATCACGGAATTAATAGTAGATTAGAACAAATACGGTAACAGTTTAAAAAAATTAAACAAAACAAAACTAAAAAGTAAAAAATAAATAAGAGTTTTAAAAAAATAAAAAACACGCTTTTATATAAAACTCAACTAAAAAATAGAAAATAAATTTTAATAAATTTAATTTGAAAATAGTGTAAAATAAAAAAAATGTATTTTATTTAAAGAAAAAGCGTGGGGTGCTTTTAAAGATGATATCAAAATAATAATCCTTCTACTCATATCTGTCAGTAAAATAATTATAACTAGGCCTATTGACACCATTCACCCCGCGGTTTTTTAAATAAAATACATTTTTTTTTATTTTACACTATTTTTAAATTAAATTTATTAAAATTTATTTTCTATTTTTTAGTTGAGTTTCATATAAAAGCGTGTTTTTTTAGTTTTTTAAAACTCTTATTTATTTATATATTAAATAATATTTTTCCGTAAAATATAGAAATATTTTTAACTAAATACAGAGCTCTCCAAACAGACGTTAAGTAAAAATTTACAGATAGAGCATACTTATAAAATTTAGGCAATAATAATTTTTTTTATCGAAACTTCAAACATTGACAGTACCTATCCTACTCTTTAAGGCAATCGTGATTGTGGCCAGCGTCACCGTGCCTTATTATTGTGAATGGAATTTAATATCCTATCACTACATAAAATCTGTTTTTATAACAAACCAACCAGCTTATTTCCCAATTCCCTCAACTTATTTAGCCTTCCAGCTCACTGCCTAATTAAAAGTTTGGATTTAAATTACTTCAATGCTTAACCTGCACCCGCCAAAACCTGTGCAAAAGGGGCAAGATTGCAAGTTAAAACACTCAGGAATAACATATTTGAAACCATCATCCTCAAAGGACCAGCAGCTGGGAAAATGTCGCACATTCCTTATTCTCATGATCACAACAGACTTATGCAACTTTTCAATTTAAGCGACTGAAATTGCCTGTTAAAATTTAATTTGCGATCACCATCAACACATACTGTACGTTGGTTTCGATTTGAGAAAAGATTGCTTTTCACATGTAAAACTGTATTTCTGTCTAGATCATGGAATGCGCATACTCAGTATATTTTGAATCCGTTCAGATATTGTTTAAAAAATATCAGTAATAGTCAGAAATACTGATAATTCGTAAATCAGTCACAATAAAATTTAAAGAAATCATTTACTTACCTCATTTTGAGTAGGAACATATACATAAACTTTAGATACTGTAATTTATATTGTCTTTGTTCGCGATTAGTATAACTTAAAAATCAGTTTTTTTATTACGACTCTTCAGAAATGTTTTTTCACTATAAAAAATATTTTTGTCTACTCGAGCGAAGCTGGGGCGTGTTGCTAGTACTGAATAAATATTCAAAATTTAAGATATTAACGCTGCCTAAGATTATGCTTTTAAAATACAGGCGGAATATAAATCGTTACTATAATTTGCTTTTTCTGTCACAAAAAAAGTTAGTTATATATGAATCTAAAACTTGTTTAATTTCGGAAAATCTAACTATTGCACTTAAAGAATACGCAATAAATAGTAAGGTGGTGTAGTATACATAGCCTATATATTTTTAAATATCTGTAGATGCTCTATACCTGTAGACCTACAATGAAGAAACAATTTTTATTTTACAAATAAACTGTACAATAGTCACTGTTCAATATATATATATATATATATATATATATATATATATCTACTACCTATAATTAAATGTTTACCTTAACAAAAAAGTATTGAAGTCCCCAAAATTGTTAGGGATACATGATTTTAACATACAGCTTTAGTACATTTTATACGTCCTACATCATTGTATCAGAAAATATAAAACATATTTAGTGTGGCATCACAATTAAATTGTTCTCTAATAGTTTCTTAAAAAGGAAGGGGAGATCGAATAGTACAAGTGTGATGTCAAATGATAAAATCTGTTATACAAAAAAAATGGTTGTCTCTAAAGTCGGTTTACGGACGATAGTTTAACGTGACAACGTCCTAACAAAGCATTGATGAAATGATAGTTTAGTTATAGTACTAAATTTAATAGCTACTTTTGAAAATCCCGCCTTTACCTATTTAATATACCTAATAGTAGATTCATAGGCCAATCGAGTGGAAGAGAGATAGATGCGGCGCAAGCGTCCAATGAGCGCAAAGGGACACAGCGTAACGGGACAATGTGCGTAACGGGACACTTTTTCGTGCGTGCAGCCGGCGTTCATCGATTTATTAGACGTTGTCACGTCAAAAAATTATTATTTTTTTTAAATACTTAGTAGAGTTTGCTTCGTGCAACTCCAGCAACGGCTAAATGAACGCTAACGGGAACATCGTCGCCCATGTGACACGACCCAGACCGTCAGACCCCGAAGTGCCGGAGGTCTGTGTCGGTCGAAGAACTGCATTCACTCGTCGAGTGACGCTCGCGCGCACCAGTAAAGTGGTCCGAGTCAGTTATAAAATAGTCCCGTGAGCGTTTTGAAATGTTCCCGGCGACACGAAGCAGATTGCTGGCGTTCTCGACGCGTGCGGGCCACGGTGTTAACTGCGCGCGAGAGGTTTGTATCTTCCGACACACCCGCCCGTCAGCGCGAGGAGTCAATGTTTGCATTTGGTGTGTACGCCGTTGCCGCCTCACGTACAAACAGTCGGCTTGTTATGTAGCGGGTTGCTTCAGTTAATGTGCCGCCCTAGTTATATCTCACTAAAACTTAATGCATTCGTGGTGTAAGCTAATATTCTCTGGGCCAGAACCCTTGTTGGTGCTTTAAAAGCTGAAATAAGAAAAAATTAATTTTACGATATTTATTACGTCAGACAAAGAGCATTTTCTTCAGTCTCTTTAATTGTTAGTAGGCTCCTAGACAAATATGTTCTAAGACTGACATTTATGTACATACGGTTTTTTACTGTTTCACGTGGCAAGTGTTCTTACTGTCTGGTAATATTTCACACATAAATAGATATTACGTAAACTTTGGTTGCGTCTGTTATGAAGTGATAATTTCGTAGAATCAATAACTGTTGTTTTTTTTTTTGTTAGTTAAATTACCCACATACCTCTCCGAAATTAGGCAAAGCTGTTTGTAAGATAAAAGTCATCCTTTGCGTGAAAATAAACACACATTGCTTATTCAAGTTAAAGTTGTTACAAAAAAAATTATATCCTTAAATAGTTTAAGACCATTTTTATTTTATTTTCTGTAGATCCTAGAAATGTAGATCGTGATACACAAAATTTTAAAGACCAGGAAAGTAAATCTATTTCTACTAATTATGCCTGATCTTTGTTTAGGTAACGTTTATCTTACGACTGATATTTCTTTATTAATTTAAGATTGAACCTAAACTTTTAGATATCTCAAGACTATATCTATCTGTTAATATAAAGGATTTTATCTTGAGTATTTAGAAAAATTATTAATTTGCAACTTTTTAATTTAAATAGCTATTAGTAATTATAAAATCTATGTTAAATTTCGATTTATTGGCAAATGGTAAAATATAAATATCTTTTTAACAGCAAATTATTTACAAAAATTTTAATTTAAAATAAACATTTTTAAAATAGGCGTATTTTATTGGTGTACGGTTTGGTGAAGGACCTACTATTTGCCATAAATAATATGTAATATATTAAGGCACTGCAAATATTTTGGTTAATTTAAGAAGATCTAGGCTTATGTAGGACCATTTTAAAGATAGAAATTAAATTTATAAAAAATGGCTGTTACATTTGTCAAAAAATACCAATACGTTCATAGACTTTACATTTGTTAAATCATGTAGACACTGCTGGATAGGCTACATATTTTACTGAACAAATCTAATATCTGAAGGGAATTATTAAATAATGACTTAATCAGTTTTATTTTTATGCATTTAAATAATAATGTTGCCTATGCTTTTTTAAAAATCTAATTATGTGTTAGATAAAAAATATATTTTTTTAATAGGCCTCAGTAAATTCTCCTAATGGTTCAGAATCGGTTTTTCCATCGATAACTAGAAAAACTCATTATGTATCTTTGAAATGTGTTTCTTTATATTCATAGGTTAAGGCCACTAACCACAAAAATATCATAAAAATTATAGCAGTGGAAATAAGGTGCGTTTTAAAACAGATTGTATGCACGTATTTATTCAGGAACAATGACCAATATTTTTTGTGTACTTCACTTCACAAATTATGTAATGATCATAATTTTTTAACTTTATTTTATTATGATAAAAGTTAAAAAATTATTTGTGCTAAAGACTAATTCGAGACAATATTTCTTTGTTGGTTTTGTAAATGGTTTAATTGTTAAGTACAGAAATTTTATAATACCTACTTGTTAGATTGTTTTTAAGCTCTAAATAAAAATGGTATTCATTTAGTTACCTACGTCTGCAATCTCATTTTGTTTCATAGGCTCTACATAAACTCGCATGGGAAATAAGCTTTATTAGTAACGGTTAGAAAGGGCTCATTGTTACTGTGAAAACATTGGCTCACAAATACTTGGAGCAGTCTTACTGGACTAGCCTACAGACAGTTCACAGTCGACTTACAAGATTCTTTAAATGATTAATGCCAAGGGAACTTTTGATTTACCTAATATTATTTATTGGACATAAGCCATTGCAGTTTTCCACTGTTTGTCATGGGAAAAAATTCATGAATTCAAACTAAGAAATAAAAATGAAAATATAAACCCACAGAAAACAAGTCTAAAATCAGATAATGTTAAACTAATAAATCCAACGATGAACCTAAACAGGTAGGTACTATGGACCAGAAAACAATGTTAGTCGTTGTATTCGTATATTTTCTGCGTTGTCCAAGTTTTGTTGTCCATCTGCATTTCGTTTTTGTTAGCTTACTGTGTTCGTCGGTGCTGTTATTTTTTTTTTCATGACTAAATACCTGCCACAGAATTCTGGTGCTGTCTTGATATTTAAGTATGAATGTGTTCGTCTGTGCTGACATCTTTGTTTTGTCTATCGTCTCTGTTCAGGTTCATCGTTGGGTTTATCTGTTTGACATCAGTTGATTTAGTCTTCTTTTCTGTGTTGATTTTTAATTAGTATTTCTTATTTGGCATTTTATGAATTTTTCGCACGACAAACAGTGCAAAACTGCAATGGTGTATGTCCAAGAAATTGTATTATATAAAATCACAACATCCACCCCCCCCCCCTTTTTTTTGTTAGCTCTTCACCAGCGTGCTGGCAGTGAGCAGCTCAGCAGTGGCGGCTGCGGAATTCATTTGGTGGGGCGGGCAGCAGCTGGTCTGGTCCGTTAAACGCTGTTTCTTTTGTGTTACGTATTCTTCTTGGTTGTTTTTTTTTTTTTTTTTTTTTTTTTTCGCCAGACGCAGAGATCAAGTGGTTAACCGTTCTGCGGCTCATTCTAGGAACGAATGTTTAAACTTGCCGCTTTGAGTGTGTGTGACGCAACCAGTTGCATTCACTACTAAAAAAAATAAAAATTGAGCGAGACTTTTATTGCTCGCCATTGATGTGTACACATCTAACCTCGATAACGAGCAAATGCATGTGTTCTCATGATGTTCATGTTGCAAAAAAATCTTGTATTACGAAATTCGGAAACGAAATTTAACGTAGAATACTTTAAGAATAATTCTCAGCGTCATAAATAAAACTGGAAAATTAGATAGCCGCTCTGCAAATACCAAAACTTCTGGATGCGAATAACAGACGTACTTTCTGCGCCCACCGCTACAATTCACTGATACTATCAAACGCATAAAGCAGATAGGAATGAGCGAAATGGTTATTTTCAAATACCTGTTACAGCAGTCACGCTTCCGATTAATAACTGTTTATTTTGATAGTTAAAGTTATCAGTTATTGGAAGAGACCGGAAAAATTCGCGGGTTCATTTCGTGATAGGCTGAAATTCAAACTCGTGTACATTTCTGCTGGTTCTGCTATTGGCTCGCAGTTTATCTGGAGCTCTCTGGGCCAATGAGAGACTATCGACCAAAGAAGCGTCGAATCACAAGCTACCCAGTGGAGACGCCTCACAATTTAGTACCCAATGAACACGCTTGTTTACATGAGAAATGCAGAGGATAATGGAGGCTATCCTAGAGGTCATTGAATCCGCGAATTTTTCCGGTCGCTAGTTATTGGGCATGAAGATGTATTATAAATCATTACCAATTTCAATTGCATAGAGCGACTAAAAAGTCATAACATCAATTAAAATTGTGGCGTATTTTAACAATCACATTGTAAGTGTCCTTTTGGGTAGATTAAAAAGAAATACTCCCTGTTGTAGCCGATATCATGATGCGACTACTAGAAAACCTTTATAAAATTTTTCGTGTCATGGTCCATAGACCCCAAAACCGTCAACTCAAAAGTGTATATATATATATATATATATATATGGATATAAATCAAAATTTTTTTGGACACGATAACTGTCACAATTTTTCTCAAATCACTTTCAAACTTTTAAAATCTAGTAGTGGAAAATCTCTGTCAATTTCGTTAATGGGCAATATCTGACCAAAGAGGTAGAAATGGGGAAGGTTTTTTTTTAAACAGCGAAATTGTTCTAACTCCCGTAATATTGGAAATATTAGGTATGTATTACGTTTGAACGTTTTATGACTAGAGACTGGAAAAATTCGCGGTTTCAATGACCTCTAGGATAGACTCCACGATCCTCTATGTACTAGGACAAATTGCACTTGCTCTTTGGACAATGACTCGTGACACGTGTTACCGGAGATGCTTGTGATTTGATACTTCTTTTTTTGACGGTTTTTCACTGGCTTAGAGTCCTTCAGGTAAACGGCGGTCCAATCACTGACTCATAATGAAGGTGAACGAGTTTGTAGTCTAGCCTACCGCGAAATGAATCCGCGAATTTTTCCGGTCTCTACATATTTATAACCCGTTGAAGAAATGCCAAAATCTTTTCTCTGAATAATTTTTTGATACAACCTACCATAACTGCAAGGGGTTGGAAAAACAAGGTATGACGGACAACATAAATCATAACTTTCATCGTAGGCACAACATCGAATTTGTACAAATTATGAATAAATTTTATAGTTTTAATCTAAAACTTTTGCCTGAAACGATTTTTGATTAAAAGAACCATTGCTGCAAGGGGTTAAGAAATTAAGGGCTAAAATTAAAAAATAAATCATAACTCCATTAGCAACTACACTATCTAAGTGCGACGCTCGCTGGTGCTTCTAGCGCGGTATCGCCTCTAACAGCAAAGCTCTGAGCTCGCGAGCAGTCTCTTCACCGTGCATAGATCAACTATGAAATTAGAGCAGTAAACTTAACATTAAATGGCGTAGAACTGAAGATATTGGTGAGATGCTAGGCCTTTGAGTGCATTCGAGAAATTTTACTAGGCCTTTAATGTCTAAAATTTATTCTGAAAACACTGTGTTTAAGCGTTTTTTCACTCTGCTTAAATACAGTTTAGAAACCACCCATATACCCTCAGCATATTCTTAAATTATTTTCGTAAACAGACTACACTGTGATACCTTGAGCAGTTTTCAAATTACGCGATTTCTCCTGCTCTCCACACTGTGTGTGTGTGTGTGTGTCCATCACTATAATTATTAGTATTTTTGTGTTTTTAAAAGTTTAGATTAACTTTACTTTCAGCAGTATATAGAGTAATACCACGTCTATGATTCAGTTACACTAGAGCTATTCCTCTGGGTAGTTAATAAACAATGCAAAATCAAAGAAAATTCAAATTCAAATTCAAATATTGATAACTATCTGATTAATCCGTAGTTAAGATGTGTAATCTATATAATATCTACAAGTGATAGTTTGCACCGTTACATCAAAATTAAAATGAAATTGCAAATTAATTTTGATACGAATTTGCCGTAGAAAACTACAATCCAGTTCGTAACTTTTCAGAAAAGTTTATATGTTCAAAACACCAGTTTCTTACACATTTTACAACCGTATGCGTTTTAACGCGCTCAGTTTAAAGTTCTACTGGCCTCCTTAATCATACCTTGTACGAGAACTGGATTGGTTAGGACCGAAGAGGTTGCATTACGTAACTCCCCCCCCCCCCCCCCCCCCCCCCCCCCCACCACACATGTCGTCTCGGAACTCTGGAAGCGAAGTCGTCCTTCCTTCTTTCAGCGAACAGTCTGAGTGCCAAAGAATTAACATTCCGTAACGGCAGCCATCCTTCCTACGTCTAAGGTTCCAATCCTGGGCTCGATATCGTCAGCTTCCTTCCTCGTATATTCTGGTTCTCGTAGAATTTGTAACCCCAAACTGTTTTCTTCTTATAAAGTAGCAGAACTACTGGTGTATCTATTCTGTATTGTTCCGTTGATTCAGTAGCCGAAGATTCCACAGAACCTGTCGCAGTTAGATTCCAACGTAAAATGTTTCTTCGACGAAAATCACATGCTTATAGCTGAAAAGTTCTTAAATTCATCAAAATTCTTCAGAATTTTTGTCATCCAGCTATAACTCAATATTGACGATTAATAAATATAATTTTGTTTAAATATTTGTTGGGTATTATATTCTCAAAATCTGGGTCATATTATGACAGCTTTTATTCCTCAATTCGTTCAGACTATTAGCTACTAAATTATTCCTCGAATGTTTTACTGTTTGTTGTTTGTAGCGACGAAACTCTGTTTTTTTCTTTATAAAACTTACGCTGAGCCATCCTAACCGGAACTAACAAATTCCTTACAAATTATTGTCAACTCACAATTTTTAAGACTTAATTAAAATAAAACGTTTCTTAAATGTTTAAAAATAATAAATACTTGCAGTCAACGTGAGTAGTAGCTAGGTATACAATTAGAGATAGTTTAACTACCAAAATATTAATCGAAACAACGAAATCATTCAAATTTTTGAGTTATTTACAGTTTGAAACCAATGGTGGTTGCAATTATTAAAATTTTCCACAGAAAATATGACATAGCAGTGAATGAAGCATGCGTGGCTCGGAGTGAAATATTACACGGACAGAGCAGTATAAATAATTTAGCTGCTGGTGTAATCGTTCCTGCGAAGGTGTAAGTGTGCCCTTGGTAGGTGACCCGAGGTTAATTCTGCAGCAGAGCGCGGGAGGCGTGTTACTGTTCGCGAACGAGGCCGGTGTTCAGCCGGAGACGGCGCGCGCGTGATGTCGCGCGGCTGTTGACCGGCCTCGTGAAGGGAGTCGTAACTCGGCGGCGGGGGTGGTGGGGGGTGATGTCGCCGCATCAGCACGCAGTTCCTCGTGTGCCGGCGCACTCGGGCCGGGAGTGGAACAACCCCCCACCCCCCACCACCACCCCTCGCGGGTCCGCAATCTCGCGCGGCGCAGGCCTAGCGAGCGAGTGGCTGGTGATGACGCGGCGGGCTAATCTCCGCCCAGACGACTCCCCGGGTCGGGGCCCAACTTCTCGGAATTGAAGCGACCCCAGTTTGTCAGCGGCAGCCCCATCCACCCGGCAGCACCTGAGATTATCACCGTGCCACGCGCGACCCTGGTCTTCACGTCATCACCTCTTCTTCCCTCGTCTTTCCTCCGAGCTCGAACCCGTTGGTCGGCGCGCGCGCGAGGCAATTTGTTTTCAAAACGGAACAGAAATATTCATCTGAAATTACAGATGCTGGGTTCGGATTCTTTACCCGGGCCTTGTCTTGCCTTGTGTTGTCCTAGTACTTCCAATAGTTATAAAACCAAAAATAAATTTAAATAATTGTATATTTGATGATCTTATCCATTATCAAAATAAAGGTATATATGTATGAATGTAACATGAATTAAAACATAAAATTTATGCGACAATTTAAGTGATAAATATGCTGTATTATCTCGAAGTAGTAAGTATGACATTATATTCCTTGCCATCTAGTTTCCACGTAACTCTTTTGTTTAAGAGCAAAATTTTTTTTTCTGTGTGCAGACATAAGATCAGACGTTAAAAAACTAGTTTGGGCCCAGTCCACTTTTCGCTTGAATATGTCAGCAAGTAGCAGGCGTGATGAGCTGTTTTAAAAAATAATTAATTTTTGAGACATGTTGCCGAAATACCACTTGTGACACAACCGGAAAGATATTAATAAAATGTTACAAATCTTTGACATGGACTATAAAAAACCTAAATTGGCACTAAAGATATTTTTCTCAACTAGATCATAAATATAATTATTGTTAAACTTACTAACATAATGCTTACATCACAGTTGTTATGAGAAAATTAATTATACATACCACTGTAATAGTTCTACACATGCTAAGGTGTACAAGACTATTCCAATCCTTGGTTTCAGATACCGGTTGATATTTGTAAATCTAAACGTAAATAAAGCTAAAAAGAAGTGAATCTCTGAACCGTGAATACGACGAGTGCCTGTTGCAAGCGGAACGGTGTGTACGTTTGGTAAAGCAGGTGAGGATTACGGCCGGGTTTGTTGGCACGCATGGAGCGCCCGTGCGGCTGATTCACAGCTGGGCCACGCCCTGGCGCCGTCTCTCTCTCTCTCTCTCTCTCTTAATCTAAGAGTCCGTGGGAGATCGACCTTCATCCATCTGATCACCAGATGAGACCTATTTTGACGTGACGTCTAATAAATCGATGAACGCCGGCTGCACGCACAAAAAGGATTACTCATTGTCCCGTTACGCACATTGTCCCGTTACGCTCATGGTAAGCTTGCGCCGCATCTATCTCTCTTCCACTCGATTGAAACAACCATCGATTTGACTTTTTCGAGGCACATTAAACTTGAAACACTGCCATTCGTTTCCTACTTTTCCTATCATCGTCCTATCCTTAACAGAATAACACAGATTGGAAGAAGTTAAATAGCAAACATGTATAAAAGTTAAAGGTTAAAATAATCTCTTCGTTAAAGTAATAAACATATTTGAATTAATGAGTGCAAATAAAAGTACATTTATCAATTAAATTGTAGATTTCATTTCACTCTTTCTTTGTATCCATACAAAATAGTGATAATTCAATAAAAATGATTCAATTTTATTCATAAAAGTATGTAATCATTTCATCATTGTTTTGTTATGACGTTGTCACGATAAACTATCGTCCGTAAACCGACTTTACAGACTACCAATCTTTTTTATGAAAAATGTTTGATTTATTAACACGCCTATGATAGCTTGCCTATCGAAAAATGTTCATGGCTATTTTTTATCAAATTAATTTTAATCAATTTTCTTTTCATCACCTTCGCTCTTATGATAACCAACCAAATTTACTTAGTCTCAACAGATAGTTTTTAACATAGAGAATATGCCTTGGTTGTCTTGCCTAATTATTTTTGTTCATAACTATCTGGCAAGCAGGTATGAACAGGTAAGTCAATTTAGATAACTTCACCGGTATGATAACCAATAAAAATTGGTATCAGAAGAAAAATAATTTAATTACAAAAATAACAGTACTTATAGGCTTGTCTGCAAAAAAACCATCCATAGAAGGTGATGAAAAAAAATTGAATAAAATTAATTTAATTAAAAATAGCCTTGAACACTTTTCGATAGGCAAGCTATCATAGGCGTGTTTATAAATCAAACATATTTCATAAATAATAGGTCTCATCTGGTTATCAGATGGGTGAAGGTCGATCTCCCACGGGCTCTTGTACTCTCTCACACAGAGACACGCGAACACGTCCGGGTACACTTTCATCCAGCGGTTACTTGTAGATATGTATCGTGATAATCCTAGCGGGGGAAAATGGTTGCGCAGTAAAAAAAAAAAAAAACTTTAATTATGCATGCAAAATAATTAACAAAAATATAATAATAAAAGGACTAGAGTGATATTATAAATACGGTTTGTGAAATTTAAATTTAAAAAAATATTCAAACTTATATAAATATTAATATAAACACGTGTATAAAATTAGTTGTATCTATCAATAAATAGGTACGCTGAATGTATATTCTTATTTATTAATTTTAATTATATGTTAAATAATAGTGTAATAATTTAAAATGCAATTAAATTATAGGTGCCTACCTATACGTGGGAAAATAACCCCATTTTTATAAATACCCTTTAAAATGTTTATAAAAACAATTTCTGTCACAAATATTTACAAAATATATAAGTTTTTAATTATATGGAACAGCATTCAATATCGATCCCTAAAGTAAATGAAATAAAAGTAGATGTATGATTTTTATTTTTATCTAGCCTTTATTCATCCCGTCAATTTTTTTTGCACGCACGCGCACCTTAAATATTCATTCCCTAAAATCGCATATATAAATACATTCGAAAAAGGTTATGAACACAATTTCTAACACTATTATTCAGAATAAATAAGTACATGTTTTTTAATGATACGGACCAGTATTAAATATTGTTAGGAACGCGAGAGACCAAACCGCGATGCCAGATTTGGAGCTGGCTGGCAGCCCCGCACAGCCACTGGCGTCATGCACCGTGTCACGTGCCTTCCACTGACGCCAGGCATACCACGCGCGCCTGGACAGATCATAAGGCTCGTGGCTAACACCTCACCCCCCCTCCGCACCATCGCAACCACCTTCTTCGGCGCCGTTATCTATCGCTGAGTGGCCTGGGTATAACGCGGGACGCCGTGCGGAGTGGCGAGAATAAACACCGCCTATCTCGATCTTTCGGGCGTCGGGTCGGTCCGGAATGACGCGATTCGTCACCGCCACTCTCCGAACAAAACCAAACAGTAAAAACATTTTACTTTTTATATTCTAAAAATAATAATTTTCGAACATGCTTTCCATAAAATTTTATAAAAACGTTACAAATAAAATTACAGAAAATAATGTCTTAAATTTACAGTTTCGTAAACAAATAAGGAGAGCAAATATAATTACTGTTCTTTATGTGTTTCTTATTGCACACCTACAGAATCATAGAGAACTATTAAAACATTGTACTGTTAAGACATTAGGTTTCAAGCACCACACCGAGACATACTGATGTTGCTTATAATTAAAACTACACGTAGATGGGTCATTAAAGCAACAGTAGATGCATGCACTGAATGATGCCTATATATATATTCTTATTCACGTGGATTACATTTTAAATTAGGTATAATGCGAGTGGAACACTACCATTTAGCGGCTTATCAACCAAAACAAACTTAAAAAACCACCCTTTGTCACTTCGCATTGAGTTGGAATATTGATTACATAATGGCATCTCATGGCGCTTTACGCGCCTGAGATTATAAAAGGAAATTTCTTGATAATTCATGACTAGAAATTATAACCTGCTTTCTTTCAAATGACGAATACACACTTATTATTTTAATTAAAAGCACCAGTCTTTAGGATAACCATGTATAAAACGTATATTTTACGTTGATTTTTTTTTCACAGAGCTGCTGATAAATCTTAATAAAAAGATGTGCTTATGCCTAGGATACAGAAACCGGTTTTGGTTAAAAATCGTCTAGGTTTATGCTTTTAATTTCGAGAAAGAATGTAACAAAAAATGCAGTGTTTGGTATAATAGGATGTCGCTCGGAAAACACGTATAGATAATGATATTACCGGCCATCAGAAGCTGATTCCAAAGCTGTTCAGATGAGCAGGAGGGCACTTACAGCGTCATCTCGGTTAGGACTACAGCATGCCTGGCACGTCAGTCGCTGGACCAACCCTTGTTCCTTCCCGCGAGGCCGTCAGTCACCCTTTCTGAATGTTATCAAGCGCTCCGCGGGGCTGGCACAATCACGCCGGCCGCCGCGACAGTCGTTTGAAAACACATCCGTGCTGTGCTGCCCCCTCCCCCCTCCTCCTCGACCCCATACCTCAGCGCCTCCGCCAGATACGGCGTCGTAAAACGTGCGCAAGTGCACATAAACCGGGGAGTTACGGCCCGATCGCTAGCCCGAGGCGTTTAGCAGGGGCTGTCGGGCGGGCGAGGTGTTTAGTCGGGAAGGTCGCTGTTCACTGTCATTCGGCGACGAAAACAGATCTTACTAAACACAGCTACTAGGGTGTGATCGATTCACGTGTTGAAAAAAATCGATAGTTTCCGCGGACGAATAAAAAAAGTACACAAGGAAGTCATTGGACCTTTTTTTTTACCAGCCATTACCATTTGC
The DNA here is from genome assembly GCF_032445375.1 of Bacillus rossius redtenbacheri. Lineage (NCBI taxonomy): Eukaryota > Metazoa > Arthropoda > Insecta > Phasmatodea > Bacillidae > Bacillus > Bacillus rossius. The sequence continues at coordinate 9,841,161 of NC_086336.1, read as the reverse complement.
AACTGGTCACCTTCGTCGGGATATAACAGCAAAATATCTGATTCCTCGAAAAGACAAACTTACGTGTGAAATAGAAAATGAAGGTAAATTTAAACCAATCACTAGGGACCGGAAAAATTCGCGGATTCGATGACATCTAGGTTAGCCTCCATTATACTCTGCACATCTCAAGTAAACACGCGTTTTCCTTAGGTACTAAATTGTGAGGCATCTCCACTGGGTAGCTTGTGATTCGACACTTCTTTGGTCGATAGTCTCTCATTAGCCCAGAGAGCTCCAGTTAGACTGCGAGCCAATAGCAGAACCAGAAGAATTGTACACACGTTTGAATTTCAGCCTATCACGAAATGAATCCGCGAATTTTTCCGGTCTCTACCAATCACAAGTCGCTTGATGAACTTAAAACAAGGATAAACCACCCATCGACGTGAAGGCAGAAGATGATGTCGAGGTGCCAGCTGCTGAGGTATGAACCAGAACGAGAAGAAGAGGTTTTTACGAGTACAAAGTTTACGCAAAAGAAAAATCACGGAAATGTGGAAACCAAGTTCAAGAGCGGCCATACCTGAGATCTTCACTGGTTGGAATAATGACACGACTTGCGGAGTGTACAGGAAACATAAAATTGGTTCCTCGGCGCTAATGACACAGACTTTTTACCAGGGAAGGTCGGCGCTCTGAGGGGAACAGTGTTTGCATCTCTCAATATCGCCGGGTCTCGCGAAAAATATGTCGCGCAAAAAAACGCCCGACCCTCCGAGGACAGGACTACAATCGCAATGTCACGTGTTCATTGCCTGCTGCCGCATTTCACCCCTTCTCACCGCGTTTCACATGATTCTGTCACATGTTTCCCTAGATGTGGTTCATTGTCTTCTAGTTCTTCATGGCGCGTGAAACAACCAGTGGTACAGGATCCAGGGCCGTCCAGGTGTACATACATTTTACCGTCTTAAAAAAAAAAACTCAAATTATTCAGGTCTCTATTCATCACACATACGAAATTTTTGTAATCACAAATTTGTAATTACAGAAATAACAACATTTTTGAATTCACTATATCCCTCAAGCTTACTTTACACACACATTAACTAAAAAAAATGGGTTGTTTGTAAAGTCGGTTTACGGACGATAATTTTACGTTATAACGTCATAAGAAAACATTGATGAATAATTGCATACTTTTAAATTATCAAACATTATTTACAGTTTTTTGGCAAATTTAATTTAAATAATTTGTTTAAATAATATAATCACGAACAATTAGTTAAAAATCCCGCCTAAACCTGTGTGATATTATAGATAGAAGATTTTGTCGCACGGTGGTTGGCCGGTTCGTGCTCGCTCGGCTCAGGCGGAACGTGACAATGAGTCATGCTTTCTCGTGCGCGCAGCCGGCGTTCATTGATTTATAAAACGTTATCACGTCAAAAACGTAAAGAATTAGAATTAATAATTAAGAATTAAGGTTATGTATCCTGTTACAGGTAATTTTTTTATGTTTACATTCCACACGGTTAAACCCACCGACTTTTTGAGTGGCTGAACTTTGACCAAATTAAAAAAATATAGGCTATATGCATCACATAATTTTTTCATAATTATCTGGAAAAGCTCAAGTTTGAATGTTTTTGTGCAGCATGGATAAAGAGAATAAAATGGATTTTTAAAATTGAAACTTTTTTAGTTTTGAAGTCAATTTTACTGGTTGCTATGGGATATGGCTTAATTTGTTTCAGAAAAAAATTTAATTTTATCAACCGTTCTAATTTCCTCAGAAAGTTTATGATTTTAAAAGGTTAAATAAAATATTTTACTGAACTAAATTTTATACCTACATACCACGCAATAGCCATCAAGCATTATCTTTGAAACGAAATTTTTTTTTTTGGTTCCATTTAGTTCTCCTTATCTATAATACAACAAAATAAATTTTAATAATTCATCTTTTTTAGCTATGAAAAAATTATGCGTACAATTATAAGTAGGTAGGTACTTACATTCCATGTTGCTAGTTCCTCGAAATTTTTAGCCCAATGTTACTCTGTGTTGTAATAATTTTTTGACTTTTTCCTTCCACGGAATTGTCTGTACTGTTTGTGTTTTAAATTCTTTGATATATTGATGATAGCTTGTTTTCTGTGTGTTTGCATTTTCATCTTTTTTCTGTGTCCATCTTTTTTGTCCGTTTTTGAGGTTTCTTATGAAATATAGTGTAACCAGCAATGGTGTATGTCTGACAAAAAAAAATTGAGAGTATATATTTTTTTTAAATAAATACTTTTAATTATATTACTTTTCTAATCTTTGTTGGATTCAGGTAAAAAACAAAACTACGTATGCAATTATATTTAAGAAATCATTGACTCATTACTGATAGTAATTAAATATCCCAAGCAGAATTTCACGAAAATTATCATTTATCTTCTAGCATCAAACTAATATTAAGGTAACAATTACATAACGTCATTTTTAATTTTTATCAAAGCTATATGAAGTATTTTTTGGTTGTAAATATTACTTATCTTTATTCTCTCTGTAATAATTTTCCAGTGTTATGAAAAACGTGTTTATTACCTAAATAAGGGCGGAATTTTTCATGAAAGTTGTAATGAGTTTTTACATTATTATAATTAGAATTATTTAACTTTCATATTTTTTATTTAAAATTTTTTTTAGAGCAACATTTATAAACGAAAAATCACATGTAATTCTTTTATAAATCAGAAAGTTAAGAAAAAACCAAACATTATTAAATTATACAAATTCAAAATCACAATATCATTTTTTTAAAAAGGAGTATTGGAGTATTTTAAAGAACAAATCGCAAAAGATGCAAAGCTTTGTGGACTACACCGAAACAGTAAAGCTCTATGAACTACATAGGTACAACGAAACACGGCGATTTTGAGAGCCGAGGAGAGTAATGTGTCCGACGCAAAGGTTAAACGACTGCTCCGCACGAAGGTTTCAGACCATGAAAAATAAGAGGGCTCCTTCCTCCTCCCTCCCCCCTCACCAAGGTCAATGACATCTTCCACCCTGACCGTCTGTCTTAGAAGTGGTAAGAGTGTGGAGGAAGTGGGGGAAGCAAGAAAAAGGGTTTGTCACTAAAAAGGAAAAGTCCGAGGACCATAATTCACTCTCGGTTTCAGTATACCACACGATCCCTTCTCTATCTCTCTTTCTGTTCTGTCTCACTCTCTCTCTCTCTCTCTCTCCCTCCGAACCCCTTTTTTCTTTAAGCTGCGGGAGTGAAAAGGATGCCAACATTACCTGGCACGCGGAGAAATGTCCCTTCTCAGGCCCCCCCCCCCCCTCCCGGGAAAGATACCGGAAACCATGCGTGAAGAACTGGACGCGCCCGGCCTCCCAGACAAGTGCTGTTGTTTACGCTGTTCTTTTTTTTTCATCCTCTGTCACGCCACAGAAAATTCTTGGTGGTCGCGTCTTCTTCTTATTTTTTTGTGTGCTGCCCGCGAGTTCACGAACACGAGGCGCGCCCTGGAGTTGTGTTCCGCCAGAGCGCGGAGTTTTCCTAGAAGCTTCTTGAGCCCGCAGTTGCGATTACGATACCACTAGAACGTGTCTGATCTCTTTGTAGGGTCGTTACCACACCTCGAAATACCACAACGCCGAACGTACAATAACGCCGAATACCATAACGCCGAATGCCAAATTGACCGCAACGCCGACAGCTAGAAAACTGCTGTGTACCACAACGCCGAAATACAGTAACTCCGAAAAATGTTGCTGCGGGGAGGGGGGGCCACAAGAGCAAAATAAAAACAACTGAATGAATTTTTCTGTGTTTCTTAAATGTATCTTAACGCCTAAATAACCCAACCTAACCTAACCTAGCCTATCCTAACCTAGCCTAACCTAACCTAACCTTACCTTACCTAACCTTACCTTACCTAACCTAACCTTTGTGGCAGTCCTGCGATGACATTTTTCGGCGTTAATGTACTTCGGCGTTGTGGTAATTCGGCGTTGTGGTACACAGAAGTTTTCTAGCTGTCGGCGTTGTAGTCAATTTGGCATTCGGCGTTAAGGTTTTCGGCGTTATTGTACGTTCGGCGTGGTGGTATTTCGGCGTTGTAGTGCGTCCCCCTCTTTGTATCATGCTTCGAACGAAGGGCACGCATACATGCCTACGCGGACGTACGGCTGAAGATGAAATCATTGCTGCGGCTACAAACCGGCTTGGAACTATTAAAGATAACAACATATATAAGTTTATTTATTTTTTTTTTTAAAAATTAGAATTTTTGTTTACATCACTACAAATCATTTCGGTGTAAATAAATTTAGAACAATAGTAAAAAAAAATATGTGTTCTTGTAACATTAAGGATATTTGCTATCCTGGTAAGTTACATTACTCCAGATGTAATCTCACCTTTGTTTCTGCTCGCATCGCACTGACACTATATAATACGCTAAGTTTATACTCTAAATTAAGTGATGTATAGAAATTTTCCATCCAGATAAACATAAAATTATTTTGTTAAAAGTTATCAACTGATTGATATGTACATAGCACAGTCTCTAACGCCATATTGATTTTTTTCACACTAAATTTTATTCAAGGGCAATTTATAAAAATTTAGCTCCATTTCTCTCTTGAATTATTTCTGCCACATATATTTTTAACAGATATTTACATGTTTTATAAAAACAGCAATAATTAGTAATTATCATCACTTGCGGGACTTTTAGTGAATATCTTTTGAAAATATTTTTGGCAAAATAAAAACATATTCAAGGGAGATATTGAGTTAACATTTAAGAAACAGCCCTGAAAAAAAAAAGAGTTATTGACGAAATAACGAAAAAATCTACACGCATTCACGCAATTACTACTTACGGCAAGAGGTATGTTCTATGATTAACAAAAGTTATTTCAACTTTTTGTCTTTTGTGTTCCAAACCTGTCGTTATAAAAGTGACTGCAGTTCTTAACGGATTTACCTATTGGTATTATAATAGCGATTTTGCATGACTCATGATAATTTAATTGCTTGAAAATGTTTGTAACGCTTTAGGGACTTGATCGCTTTGTGATTTATTTGTTAGTGCTACACGGATTTACTAATTAAATTAATACTTATAATTGATATTTTTATTTGTTTTGTGTTGCCTATATGTTTGGGTACGTGTGCGTGGAAAAGCTATTCTGTTTAAATACTTGAGTGACTAATTAGTCCTGTCATTTTTCTATGGTTCTATAGATTGCGAATTATGTACCAATAACGCATCCTAGAGACCGGAAAAATTCGCGAATTCATTTCGCGATAGGCTAAAATACAAATATTTATATCTCAGTCCTGCCTCTGTTATTAGCTCACAACTAGAGACCTGAAAAATTCGCGGGTTCATTTCGTGTTTTGCTAAAATTCAAATAATTATACCTTAATGCTGCTTTTGTAATTGGTTTAGGTACTGTTAATCTGGAGGACTGAGGGCCAATTAAAGACCCTCACTCATAGAAGTGTCGAATCACAGACCACCCAGTCGAGACGACTCACAAGTCAGCAGCCAATGAACAGTTGGCATTTTTCTGAGTGTCTAGAGGATATTGGAGTCTATCCTGAAGGTCATTAAACCCGCGAATTTTTCCGGCCTCTACTCAAAACTCATTTGGATGAATCTGGGCCAATGAGAAACACCCAACCAAAGCTTTATCGAATCACATGCTGCTACGTTGGGACGTCTCACAAGACAGCAGCCAATGAGTGGGTGGCATTTGACCGAGTGTACGTAGAACTATGGAGTTCATCCTGCAGGTCATTGAACCCGCGAATTTATCCGGTCCCTACGCATCCAAAATTCCACACAAACGAATTCGTGGGCACAAATTGTTTTAAAAACACTTCTTTTCTTTTTAGTTAAGCGAAAGAGAGCAAAACGTTTTATGTAAGATCGAAGCCATGCAGTAAGTCTGACGTTAATTTTAAACTAACTAAAAGTAATAAGCAAATTATCGCAAAACAGTAATAAAAATATTTATACAGAAAAATAGCTTTCAAAACTTTAACTAAGAGTGTCATTTGGATTCATAATTACGTGGCACTACACCTTGTCCTCTGTTTTATTTTGCATTTTACTCTCCTATCATTTTCTAAGCCGCGTATGAAGTATGGGTGAAATGCTTTAAAAGCGACAGTGGAGTTATAAAAGTAGAGTTCTTTTTGGAAAGTTTTTAAAAAGCTCACTTTGCAGGCGAGAGAAACCGCCCTACCACCCCCGAATTAATGAAGTGTTTTTATCTGTGGTAGTAAAACTCTTCACTCAGAGCTACCTCCGTCGTAAACGTAACACAAAAAAAAACCTTTCGATACTATGTATAACAACCTATTTTCTGCGAGGATTTAGCAATGTTACTATGTGCTAAACATCGCATCTTTAACCAACACACATATAAATACCTGAAATATTTTTTTTTTTTGTAAAATGTAATATAATCATACCATTTTTTTTTTTTTACCTATACTCAGACGTTACTGACGAAAATGTTATTTTTCAAATAGGTAACTAAATGAACAATTGTAAGATTTTGTCAGTAATACTAAGGAGATATAAGAAATGTCGTTCTAAATCATTGTTTTTGATATTTTATATAAAAAAAATAACCATCTGAGTCGGTAATAACATCGTTAAAATGTGTGTTTATCTATAAAAAATACATTAATAGTTTTAAAAAGCAAAAACCACATAACATATGTAACATTAGACTATCTTTAAATGAATGCAGATTGCAACGAAGTGTTACCATTCAATTTAAAATGAAATTCCAGATAACCAGTAATATAACTTTAATCTAATAAAAAGTTTAATACATTTATATATTACAAGTTTAAGCAAATGGTTGAAATTTGTTAAAGCCTTAAACTCATTTATTTTTATTAAATCAAAACAAAATGGTTATTTGTAATATACGTATAATTATGCGCCTTTGTAAAATAATTTGCTATTAACCTTTGACGGATTAAGGTAGAATCATGTTTGTTCATATTATATTATAATAAAATAAAGAAGCTTCGGAAACTATGATTTATGGATTGTTATGTCAAAAATTGGAAGATTCATAAGCGGGTAAAATTCTTAAAATAAGGCAAATAACAAATCAAAATCCGTTTTTAAATGTTCTGGTAACAAACACAAATAGGGTTCTGAAACAAGCATAGTCAAATGAATTCAATCAAAGAAGAAAGAAATTGTATATAACTTTATTAAACAAGATTATGCGTTTATAAAAAAATATTGTTTACAGATAAACAGACATGCCTCAAAAGAACGATTAAAAATTTTAAAATTAAAACTGAAAATATACAGTAGCTATATGATGGCCTAATTATGTATAAATTAAAATATTCAAATTTAAAATAAATATGTATTAAATCGAAGGAATTTTAATACTTATAATTCAAACTTTTGTAAAAAAAAACTTAACTTTTAAAAAATTATTAAAGGTTTTATTTTTCACATAGACCCAAAGTTTGACTACTATTATAACTTATTTTACAGCTCTTCATAAAATAGCATGATAATTTGGTCTTTGGTTTGAATAGCATTTACGTGTATAACATTTTACATGCAATTTTTGTTTAACGTGCAACAACCTTCTTTAAACAGTTGTCCTTTTATCATACCCAAGATAAATTTAAAAATAAATGAAAAGGCTATATTAGGAGCAAGCCAATCAAATCTGTACTTGTTTTGCAGAAGTGGACATTGTATTGTAGTAGTATGTAATAGCTGGTCCGGCGCCAGAGTCCAGGGGGAGGTGCCTGAGGTGCCGACCGCCATCTTGGATTGTGACGTCACGGCGGCCATCTAGGATGGAAATCGTGTAATTATTTAGCTAGAAATTCGGGAAAAAAAATCCAAAATTCATCAAAAAAATCACTCATTAATTAACATTTTGAATCGCCGTCAAGGTGAGATGTAATTAGTGAATTTCTGCTACTTAATCAACACTTGTAATATTTTTATCAGGTGGAAATTAAAAAAAATATCATTACTCAGTCAAATAATAATCTCTGAGAAATCTAAGAAGCACTAACAGGAAGGACGAACTTCCTTCTCCTTGGAGTCTAGCGAAGCCATCCTTCTTTTGCGATCATTAGTGAGCATCCCGCATCCCGCATAAAGAACTAAATATTATTTACCTGCATGCAACATGTGGCGACATCTGTTGTTGAAAAACAGAACTACATGCATCAAGTACCTTTGCATGAGATCTATTAATTCTCGCTGATGAAATATGAAAAAAATTATATTTAAGTAATGGATCTGATTTAAAACACGCAATTGGTATCTGGCATTAGTCTCAGTAACTAATATGAATTCCGATTTGGGATCTGACGCTGTATCGAAAGAACATAGGTGTAAGTTTTGCAGCAAAGAGTTTATCTTGAGAAAGAATAAAAGACAACACGTGAAGAATGACTGTGTTAAAAATCCTCTACACAATATGATAAGTTGTGTTCGATGTTCCAAGTCGTTTACGCGGAGAGAGAGCTTAAAAAGACATGGCAGAACTTGTAACGCCAAGCCTGCGTACAAGCTAGAGGACAACGATGAATCTACTAGACTAAGGAAGAGTGATCTGCATTACGACAATAATTTTCCTGGCTCTTCCGATCTCGACAAAGAACTTAAATTGAAGGAGGTTGATGATTTATGGAAGAATGAAGACAATGGAAGAATCCTTAACGTGAAAAATGAGAATATATTCCAGCCGAATTCAAGTAGATCTTTCCTACTTTGTAAAAATGATGGACTCCTAAAAAGAAAGCATGAAGACGATGAAGACACTTCGACATCATCAACATCGAATTCTTACGGTAATCTGTGTGAAGACGATGGCTTCTACGGTGATTGTTACAGTGACTCTGAGGCTGCTGACAAAGACATAGACTGTGATGATGTACCTAAAGCTGACAAGATCGAAGAATGTGGCGGTGTCCTGAGACCGAAACGATGGAAACGACGTGATATATTAAATAAATCTGATCAAGATTGTGATGATTACTGTCTCAAAAATGGAAGTTACCCTGAGGTTGGTGGTAAAACAGAAGACACCAGAGATCATAATATTTATTATAAACGTGCAAGGGAGATGGTGGTAGAAGAGAATGATTACACATCATGGAAAGATCCAAACATATTGGTTGACCGGCTAAGACTTCTACATGGTTCGCTTTGTGCAGGAAACTATTCGTGCATCAAAGAAATATCCTTCATACTCAAGGAACTGAGGAAAGCTGGCTACATAGAATAATGGCTTGTTTTACTGGCATTTGTATAATGTAAAGAAATAAAATAAATAATTTAAATTATAAAAATTTAATGTTTTTATTTCTTGTATTCTGATTTCTAACTAAGACTTAGTTCTCGTAACTTATGCTTCCTTTTTGCCTTTTTGTTGATGGAGTTTCCAAATGTGCTTACTTTTTTGATGGTGCTTCCAAAATCGGCTGCCTTTATGATGGTGCATCCAAAATGTGCTGCCTTTTCGTTGTCGGTGCTTCCAAATGTGCTGCCTTTTCGTTGTCGTTGCTTCCAAATGTGCTGCCTTTTCGTAGTTGGTGCTTCCAAATGTGCTGTCTTTTCGTTGTCGGTGCTGCCAAATGTGCTGTCTTTTCGTTGTCGGTGCTTCCAAATGAGCTGCCTTTCTGATGATGGTGCTGCCTTTTCGTTGTCGGTGCTTCCAAATGTTTTGTCTTTTTGTTGTTGGTGCTTCCAAATGTGCTACCTTTTCGTTGTCGTACTTCCACATGTGCTGCCTTTTCGTTGTCCATGCTTCCAAATGTGCTGTTTTTTCGTTGGCGGTGCTTCAAAATGTGCTGCCTTTTCGTTGACGGTGCTTTTAAATGTGCTGCCTATTCGTTGACGGTGCTTCCAAATGTGCTGCCTATTCTTTGACGGTGCTTCCAAATGAGCTAACTTTTTGTTGTCGGTGCTTCCAAATGTGCTGCCGTTTCATTGACGGTGCTTCCAAATGTGCTGCCTTTTCGTTGTCGGTGCTTCCAAATGTGCTACCTTTTCGTTGTCGGTGCTTCCAAATGTGCTGACTTTTCGTTGTCGGTGCTTCCAAATGTGCTGCCTTTTCGTTGATGGTGCTTCCCAATGTGCTGCCTTTTCGTTGACGGTGCTTCCAAATGTGCTTCCCTTTTTTGATGTTGCTTCCAAATGTGCTGCCTTTTTGTTGATGTTGCTTCCAAAATGTGCTTCCTTTTTGTTAATGGTGCTGCCTTTTTGATTGGACTCTTGGTCCTCTTGTACGCGTAAAAAACATGATCCGTCTGTTTAGTTGAATATAATTAGCGCTGACGATGAGGAAGGTCGTGATGTTCGGAAATAACTGGTCTATACGTCTGACATTGATTATGACCCGGTCTCTCGGTCCGAAGACGCTTGGTCTATATGTATGGTTTTGTACATGAACGGTTAAGAGGTTATTCAGATTATCGAAAAACTAGACTTTCATGTTAGGCTTATCGGCAACGTATTTAAATCGTCGAACATTGTCGTACATTGACTTGTGTTTTATTTTTGAAGAGAGAATGATTTATAAACTCCGCGAAAGGTAATGGAAAAACAGAATATTAAATTTATTTTATACTTAGTTACACTTGTCACTGTTCAAGTATCGAATCGAGGGCAAAAATCCGGCGATTAAAAATGTAAATTAATGAGTGATTTTTTGATGAATTTTGGATTTTTTCCCGAATTTATAGCTAAATAATTACACGATTTCCAAATGGCGTCCAAATTTCAAGATGGCGGGACACTTCGGTAATAAATTTTTACTGCACTGTAGCGGGTTGGAATTAAATTATCCAGATGGAAATGTACTCTATAAGACGAGTACACACACACACAAGATGGTGTACTCCAGCAGGTGGTAGCTCCTGGTAGCATGTACTGAACATAAAATGTTGTATCCATGATGGTCTACAAGGATAAAGTCAAATTTCAAGGTCAAGGTTAAAGGTCAAGGTCAAAGTTCAATGCCAACAGTTGAGGACAAAGGTATGGTGAACAGAAAATTATACTAACATGGTATCAGCACACTCTAGCTGACGTAAACAAGATGGTGGTCTCCAGCGGATGAAGACAAGCTGGCGGACATGACGTATTACTAGCCTACTTGATATATACCTTGTTATTGGTGGTGGGGGGAGTCTGTCTGCCAGCGGCTTCCTTGGAGGAAGGATCGTTCGCCATTTTTATTTTTTTGCCCTTGCCGGGTTCGAACCGAGGACTTCGAGCTCCGTGTCGTAAATGTTTGTTTTTTAAATATTTTTTTTATTAAAATTTTATTGATTGGATTTTTTTTATAATTTTTAATTTTTTTCATTAAAATCGGATAATAACTAAAGATTTTAAAGATAGCGGGCGTAACGATAATTGCAACGATGACGTCATAATCCAAGATGGCTGGCACAGCATCCTAATTTTCAAGGTCATCACCTCGGCGGCTTAAAGCGCTAGCGCTTAGGACTTTTAAGCCGCTTTTAGGAATTTTCGTGGTTTCTAAGGTAAAACTACTTTTGAGGATTTTCTAAATCCTAATTTTTAATTGTAGAATTTTTTAAGATTTTTTGGTGGAATTTTTTTCTAAAACAATTGAAATTTTGGCGGATTTTGAGGAATTTTGGGCAATTTTTTCCCAATTTTAGGCAATTTTGGCACATTTTGAAGGACAAATGTCAAGGTCAAGGTCAAAGGTCAAGGTCAAGGCCATCCGAGATGGCCGCCTTGACGTCACAATCCAAGATGGCGGTCGGCACCTCAGCACCTCCCCCTGGACCCTGGCGCCTGACCGGCTATTACATACTACTTATTGTTAACATATTTTCTTTGTCTGGTTCAATTTTAATTGCATATCGTATATATTTTATTTCAAATCAAATATCCTAAGCTGTAATACGAATTATTTTTGGGTGAACTGAACTTCATTTCGAACTTAATAGATTTAGTTAAACTTTACAGTTGTGCAGTTTTTTAAAACTTTTCTTTAAAATGTATTATCCAAGCTACAACTTTATATTTTAATGTATCATATCCATAATTTTGTAGACTTTATATAAAATATTTGTTTCATCAAGGAAACCGTTTATTTTTTTTTACATTTGTTTGTGATAACAACTTGCTAATGAACAGTCAACTACTATCACTAAATGCTATCAGTAGTAAACTTAAAACCGTTATAATCTCATTAAAGTTTCTGGGATACGATGCTTGTGTTTGTGTTAACAAAAAATAATGTCCTAATATGTATCTCAGTTTTACTTAACGTGTTATCAACTTAACAGTTTTAAAAATGATATTTTGTACCACAAGGGACAGATCACGCAACAGAGCTGCAGCGTTAGGCCTCCAATCATGTCCCGGCCAATCGAGTGTCGTCCCCGTGAGAGGCCTGGACCCTATTGGCGGGTTGACATGATGCGTTTCTGTGCCGCTTGCTTTCCGCAAACACAATCACCCTTCGCAGGCTGCAAATTGCGCATGGTCCCCCCTCCCACGATGACGTCATTTCATCATGATACAAAGTGAAACATAATTTTTTTTTTCATCCCTTTTGGTTTTCATCAATGTGCGGGTGAGAAGGTTTTTTTTTTACAACCTTATTATTAAATGCTTGACACGAAGTATTAGGTAACGTTATTTTAAGCGTTCACATTTGAAAGTAAGTCTATGTTAACCTGTGATAAATAAATATATACCTATATATAGAAATGATCTCCAATCTCCATATAAAAAACGGAGTTTTTGATTTTATGTTAGTAAAGACTAAGTAAATTATAGGTAACAAGAATTTATATGTATATACACACACGCAGGCGAAAATCTGTAGGATTGCAGTGGGATGGGGGGAGGGGAGGGTGTTCACGGGATAGTATTCATCATTACCATTTCACAGAGATGATTTTGCAAATTTAAGCGGCCCTCCTCAAAGAGGGGCTTTTTGATTCCAGGAGGCGGTCTTCCGTGCCCCCTCTCCAGGATCAACACACACACACACACACACACATACATATATATATATATATATATAGATTGTGCGCATGTTTTATTACTTTTTATAAACCGATCGTAATTTAAGCGGAATATTGTTATCTCCTGGGAAAGTAACGATTCATTAAACAGAATAACTTATCTTAATGGACAGTATTTCATTTAAGGATAATAATTTAAAACATGTGTATCGAGTATATAATGTGTATGTTTTACCACAAAAATAAGTCTTTTTTGTGGACTTGTGGTTGGCTGTGTCTATTCAGAATTATTGCAGTCCATAAACAAACGTCAATTGTCTACTAAATTTTAAAAATTCCTATTTATTCTGAAATCAAACTACAAAAAACTATACAACAAATTAAATAACTAACCTCGTTTATTTTTGTATGGTCATGCAGATAATTCAAAAATTAAAACAGCATATAAACAGCTTTAAAACATATATATATAGGTATATATAGGTATATGCCTGCTTGACATCTTGGCTCAGTGCTTAACGCTTTCAGCTGTTGAACCAAAAGTCACCGGTTAGATTACCACGCCCACGGCTAGGTGTTGAGATGTCTCTTCACTTCCATCTGCAGTAGGCCATCCCTCCCAGTCCACTGGAGTCACGCCAAGGCCGTCTGATCGTAGCGATGTCTGGGTTACAAGCAGTGTTGTTAAAAGTACTCGGAAAAAGTGATTGGGCTCAATTACAATGACTGTGGTGATAATGTAACTAATTACAAGTAAAAATTACTTTACATAGAAGTAATCAGTAAAATTAAAATTACAATTACTTTCCGCTACAATTTTAAAACTGACCTACGATTCAATTTTTTTACACTTTGTTACATTAATAAACATACATGCATATATGTTTTGTTAAAAAATGATTTCATGTAATAATTAAATTTATTATCTTTAATTAAATGAATTATATTTGAGGACAAACATGTTTGAATAACATCAAAAGACTTCATACAAGTAGCTACCTGTAATAAAAGTAGCACTCTTTAAATTTTGGAATTTACCTTACAAAACAATTGCATTTTAAAGTTCTCATCAGATAGATTCCCTCTCTTGATGGCAAAAACATCTTTACCAACACTAAAAAGACGCTCAACGGGAACACTTGACGGCAGTGATGTGTTAAATTTTAAAAATGCAGCTTTTAGGATACGGCAATGTTGGAGACACTGCAAGTCACTTTGGCTCTTCATTTTTGATCATAGCTGTTGTGCATACGATCGTAGCACTACAAGCGTAAAATTATAAACTTTACTAATACAAAAGTGTATGATCTTCTTGTTCTTAATTGTATTCATTATACGTTCATAGATAAAAGTAACGGCAAGTAAATATAAAGTATCGATTACCTTAATATATCGATTACAATTTATGTTATGTATTCCGATTACAAGAACGAATTACATTTTTTAAATGTAATTCGTTACAAGTATAAATTACTTGAAAAGTAATCGTTACAAGTAATCCGATTACTTGTTATTCGTTACTTAACAACACTGGTTACAAGTCAGCCTGTGGTCTGATTATGATCAACCCCATGATTATTACCATAATCATCGTTATAGCTAATATAGCCTTTCAATTCACGTTACCAACCTGCATCTATGGCTAAAGAGACAATGGCGTAGAAACAGAATTTCATTTGTCATACTTGGACACGAACTTTCGTGTTCTTGAAATTAAATGCCATACAAAATAAACTGTTTTTTTATTAAGTTAATTAATTTTTATTTTAAACAAAACACGTTAGCTTTAGTTTACATTTCATACTTTCAGCAGAAACGCATCCCGAAAAAAAATTAGGTGCATAAATGTGATATTTTAATTTTCGATTAAATTTTGACAGTCAAAACTTTGCTGAGGCTGAATTTTTGTTTGATATAAATAGAAATAATATGTATGAGAACTTATATAACATAAACGTCTCTTGCCATTTTGACAATTTTTTTTTCCTTTACTAACGTTAGATGCAGAATTAACCTGATAGCCAGTGCCAAAGTTGTTATTCATATTTTCTGTCCATATTTAAACTTTTTCGCATGGTTATATACCTATTTCGTACTATCATAGAAAAATATATTTTTTTCTCTTCTTTCTAAGACACTGACATATTTCAACTGCCAGATTATTTCTTTAAGTGAAAATATTTCTTAGAATATATACACTATTAATTAGAGTTCTAATTTCGTTTAAAATACTATGCTTATATGCATACATCCAAAAATTATACATTGAAATAACTTCAAAATAAATAATAATTACAAAATCAAATAATAAAATAAAACACAATATTTATAAAATTTGACTAGTTATACTAAGGTCACTGACAAACATTCTAGTGTTCAAATATATTAAAATTATTTTAAGTATACATGAAACATGTTATTTCCTGTTGCTACCACGCAATTTTGAGACGAGGTATGACTCGTGAAAAAGGAAGATGACGGCTTTAGTGCATGGTTCAAGATCTTCACGTGTTCTGTTTGCAAATGTCTCGTCGTTGTCAGCCTACTACTTTCACAGGTGCTGTCATATCGCTGACATTAGACGGTATTCTATGGGTTGTCTGAGCGCTAAACATTAGACATCAGCTCATATTGGCTGGTTCGACAGTGTGTTCGTGTACTCTTCTTTGTTGTCCATTTTTAAGGGTATTTTTCCTTAACAACCAGCATAAACCAGAGATGACCTGTGCAGAACATTAGTCTGTTAAAACTAGCAGGATGTCGCGTGGGTTTTGCTGAAGTGGGCGCGTTCCTAAAGTTGTACTTGCTCCTTGGCGACCGGGCGCGGAGCTGAGTGCTCTCAAGGCTGCAGGTCTGGGAACGACTCGCTGCCACGCCACGCTCGTCCGACTCGGACTGAATAGCCCGCTCTATTCCGCGGGAGTCGCGTCGTCCGAGAGACGTCGGCGTCGGCTGGTTCGAAACAACCAGTGCGGGGAGACATGAGCGCTCGTCATGCCATCTAGGGGAGTGTGTTTCCCCCGGACTTCTTTCGAGGGGGAGCTGAATTGTTGCCCCTTGGAAGGGCAGCCCTTCAGGATTTTTCTGACAGTAGTCTATTTGAAAGGTTGTCTGAATTATTGCCCCTTGGAAGGGCAGCCCTTCAGGATTTTTCTGACAGTAGTGTTTTTGAAAGGTTGTCTGAATTGTTGCCCCTTGGAAGGGCAGCCCTTCAGGATTTTTCTGACAGTAGTGTTTTTGAAAGGTTGCCTGAATTGTTGCCCCTTGGAAGGGCAGCCCTTCAGGATTTTTCTGACAGTAGTGTTTTTGAAATGTTGCCTGAATTGTTGCCCCTTGTAAGGGCAGCCCTTCAGGATTTTTCTGAGAGTAGTGTTTTTGAAATGTTGCCTGAATTGTTGCCCCTTGGAAGGGCAGCCCTTCAGGATTTTTCTGACAGTAGTGTTTTTGAAAGGTTGTCTAAATCGTTGCCCCTTGGAAGGGCAGCCCTTCAGGATTTTTCTGACAGTAGTGTTTTTGAAAGGTTGTCTAAATCGTTGCCCCTTGGAAGGGCAGCCCTTCAGGATTTTTCTGACAGTAGTGTTTTTGAAATGTTGCCTGAATTGTTTCCCCTTGGAAGGGCAGCCCTTCAGGATTTTTCTGAGAGTAGTGTTTTTGAAATGTTGCCTGAATTGTTGCCCCTTGGAAGGGCAGCCCTTCAGGATTTTTCTGACAGTAGTGTTTTTGAAATGTTGCCTGAATTGTTGCCCCTTGGAAGGGCAGCCCTTCAGGATTTTTCTGACAGTAGTGTTTTTGAAATGTTGCCTGAATTGTTGCCCCTTGGAAGGGCAGCCCTTCAGGATTTTTCTGACAGTAGTGTTTTTGAAATGTTGCCTGAATTGTTGCCCCTTGGAAGGGCAGCCCTTCAGGATTTTTCTGAGAGTAGTGTTTTTGAAATGTTGCCTGAATTGTTGCCCCTTGGAAGGGCAGCCCTTCAGGATTTTTCTGACAGTAGTGTTTTTGAAAGGTTGTCTAAATCGTTGCCCCTTGGAAGGGCAGCCCTTCAGGATTTTTCTGACAGTAGTGTTTTTGAAAGGTTGTCTAAATCGTTGCCCCTTGGAAGGGCAGCCCTTCAGGATTTTTCTGACAGTAGTGTTTTTGAAATGTTGCCTGAATTGTTGCCCCTTGGAAGGGCAGCCCTTCAGGATTTTTCTGAGAGTAGTGTTTTTGAAATGTTGCCTGAATTGTTGCCCCTTGGAAGGGCAGCCCTTCAGGATTTTTCTGACAGTAGTGTTTTTGAAATGTTGCCTGAATTGTTGCCCCTTGGAAGGGCAGCCCTTCAGGATTTTTCTGACAGTAGTGTTTTTGAAATGTTGCCTGAATTTTTGTTCAAAAACACCATTGCAAGAAAAATTCTGAAGGGCTGCCCATCCAAGGGCCAGCATTTCAGCCCCTCTTTCGAGACGCCGTCGGAGACGAGCGGGCCGTGACGTCAGACCCCGGCGCGTCTCCCGTGCTCCGAGTGCGAGCGACGCGACCGCCGCCCAGCGGACGGACGACGTGAAGTGGCGGTGCGGCTGGCCGCTGTCCAGTCGGCAGTCTGGCTGCGTGTTCACAAACTGGAAACATTATTATTATTTTTTTGACGTGATAACGTCTTATAAATCGATGAACGCCGGCTGCACGCACGAAAAAAGTACGACTCCTTGTCACGTTCCACCTGAGCCGATCGTGCAAGCGAGAGCGCGTAACCAGCGATATAGAGGCACGATCGGCTTGTGACGCATCTATTTCTCTTCCACTCACGTTATCACGTAAAATTATCGTCCGTAAACCGACATACAAACAACTCCCTTTTTTTGGTAAATTGAACAGAAATATTCATGTAAAATTACATGAAAACAACTTTATTAGTAAAATAAATGTGCTCGCAGGAGTACTGGGTTCTGATAATTACCCGGGAATTTATGCTTTGTGTTGTTCCAGTACCTCCAGCTATTAAAGTTTTGTAAACTATTCGCTAAACAGATTCCCAGTGTTAACTGTGCATATTAATAAACACGGTGAAAATAAAATAAAGTCAAATTGTTGAAAATTCGATTAACTTTTCCAAGGTTAAAAAATAATTCTATAATGAATATAATTATATGCAAATTTTTGGAAGAAATATTTAGCATTATCTTGGAAAGCGTATTTAATTTATGCAAAAATAACTAATCATATGATTTATTATAAGAGAATGTACCTCCAGCTATTAAAGTTTTTTAAACTATTCGCTAAACAGTTTCCCAGTGTTAACTGTGCATATTAATAAACACGGTGAAAATAAAATAAAGTCAAATTGTTGAAAATTCGATTAACTTTTCCAAGGTTAAAAAATAATTCTATAATGAATACTAGCTGCCCGACCCGGCTTCGCACGGCTATACTAATGGAAAAAGAATTATGCCACATCTCCCATTTACAGTAATGGTAAATAATAAAAAATTCCGTGAAAATTTATTACAATGCTGTATAATGTACCGATGGTTTCCCGACTCGTGCACGCAACATAAAACTGATGTACCCGTACTTCGCTACGGCAGTCTACAGGCAGATCACTCTTGCGCCGCTCATAATACATGCCCCTCGTTGTGGGTACGCCACTGCCGCGCGATGCCTGTTGCCATGGAGACGCAGAAGGCATGAACAATGCAAAATACTGTTCTCATGCAGACAAAGTACCCACTGTTGCCTGGTTTTAACCACCTATGCTATGGGATCTAATTTTCGGAAAATGTCATCCTGCGTAACATAAGGAACATTACTGTGAAGTTTCAAGTCTGTAAAATATATATACTTGAAAAAAAAGGGCAATTTTTGATATTTAAAGTACTTGCAAAATTTCAACGGTGATGAGGACTGCACTAACAATGAAATAGCCGTTGCCATAGAGACGAATGAAGCATCAACAAAGCAACAGCCGTTGCCATGGTGATTTCCTACCAAAAACTGGAAATAAAAAAAAAACAATTTAGGGGTGGACTACCCCTAACATTTATGGGGATGAAAAATAGATGTTGGCCGATTCTCATAGATACCGGATAAGCACAAAAAATTTCATCAAAATCGGTCAAGCCGTTTCGGAGGAGTATGGCAACGAAAACTGTGACACGAGAATTTTATATATTAGATAATTATATGCAAATTTTTGGAAGAAATATTTAGCATTATCTTGGAAAGCGTATTT
This sequence comes from Bacillus rossius redtenbacheri, assembly GCF_032445375.1. NCBI lineage: Eukaryota > Metazoa > Arthropoda > Insecta > Phasmatodea > Bacillidae > Bacillus > Bacillus rossius. The sequence continues at coordinate 9,821,941 of NC_086336.1, read as the reverse complement.
AATTTATGCAAAAATAACTAATCATATGATTTATTATAAGAGAATGTTTAGTACTTGGGTAGTTTTTATTTAAATGTGAGTGTCATAAAATATTTTGAAACCGTTCTAACTATAGCATTGGATATATTAGAAAAAAATTCTTCATAATATATTTTTGATCTGTATAAAATAGGATGTTGGTATGTATGTGTGTACGTATAACGTTTATAAACTCCGACACCGTTTGTCCGAACGTCATGAAAGTTGGCACATCTAATTGTTTTTTTCACACACAAGATTTTTTGCTATCCATTTTTGACGTGATAATGTCTTATAAAATAGATGAACGCCAGCAGCATGCACGAAAAATCATGACTCATTGTCACTTTCCGCCTGAGCCGAGCGTGCAAGAACCGGCAAACCACCGTGCGAGAAAATCTTCTATAATATCAAACAGGTTAAGGCGGGCTTTTTAATAGCAGCATTTTAGAACATTTGGTTTATTTGTCCAATTTCGTCATTTCAAATTAACAATTTATTGACATTGATTTGATTTCAGTTTATTTCTATCACTAATTGTTCGTGATTTTATTTAAACGAATTATTTAAATTAAATTTCAAAAACTGTAAATACTATTAGAAAATTAAAAAGTATGTAATTTTTCATCAATGTATTATTTATGACGTTATGACATAAATTATCGTCTGTAAACCGACATTACAGACAACCCCCCTTTTTTTGTCACTCGCCGCAAGATGGCGCTGCACCGCCCCAACTTCTAAACCATTCAACTTATCTCCATTAAAATTGGTATTCATATATATTTTAACATGGAGAATATTTTCGCGATATCCATTTATCAATAACTCGCCGTTAGATAGCGCTGCAGCGTACCAACTTCCTTCAACCGATCGCATTATATTGTGATGTTGACAGTCCTTTATCCTCAATAACAACAAATAATGAATAAGAATGTGATAAGTAATTTGTGTGTGAGTTAAAAATGGAATATCATTACCGTCTGAAGTGCTGGACATCAATATGAATAACTATTTTTTCTTTTGTTCATAAACAAATGACATTTGTATCAATTATCTTTGTTCATCTGTCAATTAACTTTAAATATTGGAAATTATTTGAAATGCCACGCAAATAATCGCACATAGGAAGATGAACCCAAAATGCGCGGCAACTGTCAGCCAGTAGAGCTGCCGAAACATATGAAGCGCGAGAGGCACGCTGGAAAACTAACCAATCAGAGCCTGTACTTCAATTATTAATGAAAAACAAGTATGTTATTTATCATCAATTTATACCAATATAATTAATAGAATCTTTAAAACATGATTAATATTTCATTTTTTTTACAAGTTTTTCCAAAACTCTTTTTAGATTCTAGATTACATACACGACATCCATTTTAGAAATACTGATGTAAATAAATAAACACTGCCAAGAAAACGCCTGCCGGGTTCTGCTAGTATCTGCTACGTTATGTAAATCAAGTATATATTATGTGCTAATTTGTTGTTGATATTTTTATATTTTCTTAAGATTTGGAAAATTAGTTTTTATTTAATTTAACTTTGTATGTATGCATTTTTTGTTGTTTTTCTTGGGTATAGTTAAAATTAAGCTCATCTTTCACGTACGCACTTAGTAAAGATGTACGTGATTTAGTGTACGACAATGTGGCACACCTTGACGTCACCACTTTAAAAAAGACAATAAATAAATATCACATGCGAATCCGTACTCGTCCTCGGGTTCTGGTCAGATGTTGACCTCGGTCGCAGTCCGGACACAGACCCAAGAGGCGTTATGCCAACCAGACGGGGGTTTCGGGCGAGTGTGAGACCCGGCCCGGAGTAGGACTTCCTGTCGGTCCGGCTGCCGGCATCCGGCTATCTGTCGAGTGCTGATTGGCTGCGGCCTCGGCGCCGGGTATTTTTAGGTCGCTGAACCGTTGGCGTCTTCGGCGTAGCTTCCCGTGGCAAGCTCCGCAGATCCTGAAGGGCAGTTTACTGTATCACACAGAAAAAGGTTTGTTTCAATCAAACATATTGTTTGTAGGCTATATGGCGAAACAAATATTTACTTGGTGGAACAAAATATTTTGTTAGTTTAACCAAACTCATTTGAAAGATTTGTGCAATGGGAGTGCATGACTTGATGTAGGCTTTTGGACATACGCCATTGCTTAGCACATGTATGTCTGCAGAAGAAAACTACAAAACAAAAAAAAAACACAAATGACAAAAACACTAATCAAGCAAAAATTGCTGTTGTCAGGATTTGTGTTTTTTTTTTTTCGTTCTGTTAGTCCATTTTTCTTTGTTTTTTCCTTGTTTGTTGACCATATTCCTGTTGTGGAATATTGTGTGGCGTTAAATACTGACAACAGCAATTTTTGCTTAATTAGTGTTTTTTTGTAGTTTTCTTCTGCAGACATACATGTGATAAGCAATGGCGTATGTCCAAAAGCCTACATCAAGTTAACCAAACTCAGGAAGATACAAAAATAATTTGTTACACCTAACCAAATATACGTTCGAGTTGAAAAAACCATTTTGTTGGGTCAAAAGAATCTTTCCTACTACAAAATATTTGTTTGAATTAACAAAATATATTTATTTTGCCATATACGAACAAATATTTTGATGAGGCAAACAAACCAATCTCTCAGTGTAGGATTCAACTAGGCTTTCGTAACACACGTGACAGCGCCCTGTTGGAAGTAATGGGGGTTAAAGTAAGGTTTATGATATTTTGAAAGAACGATGCACCTGAAATATTGGAAGATTTTTAAAATTAAGTATGAATATTTTTTTTAAGGTAAGGGTATCTTTGAAGAAAATACGCTCCTGGAGATCGGAAGAATGATCCTGAAGCTAAGTAGTAGGCTCATACACTGAAATACTTATAAATACGAGGGTTGTTCCAAAAGTAAAGAACGTTTGTTTATCTACAATTTTTTGATGTAATGTAAAAAAAAAACTTATTTTTGATCACGTATGATACCTACCGTAGCTGTTTTTGTACTTATAGTCACCATGAAAATTTAAATATTTTTCATAGCGTATTACCAGTTTTGCTATGCCGTTAGCATATTCAGTTAGTTCGTTATCACTTCCGTGTATAGTGAAACGTAGGGAACTTGTTGAATTTTTTTCTTCAATACTTTATTTGAGTTCGCCAGTCACAACAAAAGGTCGGCTTGATGATTCTTCATCGTGAATATTCGTTCGCCAGCCATTAAACACGATGCAACATTTTTTTCGATCTGAGGCTTAATTCATCACATTACCATGAACGTTGGTTATGTGCCTGTAAATTTCGTAATTTGGGGGGGGGGGGGGGGGGGGCTATTCTTTCATTCTAAAAGCGCGCAACACTAAAAACCTAACACTTGTCAGGATCTTTAAATTTGTCACACATTTCAAAGTGACACTATAAGCAGTAAACGACCGTTACGGCTCGCTCTTAGCGTCAGAATGGCGAAGGAAGGGGGTGGTCCAGACGTGTTCCTTTGGAGGGGAGGGGGGGGCGGGGACAGAGCTGCGCTGCTGGTCACATCAAAACTCTTTTTACTTTTATGTTGACTCTCGTATATAAATATTTCGTAATTTTACAATCAAGTTCTTTTGAAACTTGTTTGACACAATATTTTTAGGCGAATAATATATTTAAATATATTTAATTACTGTTATAATTCATGTGTGAGTACCAGATAAAATTAATATTTGAGCTAACCAGGCGACAATATTTTTCTCATAAATTATGATAAGCACAGAATCATGCTTTAATTACTTTATTTTCCGCAGCATTGAAATCAGAAAACTGAAAATGTGCAATTTATAGATACTTGGCAACTAGTTTTTAAAAAGTATTCTTGTAAAACATCGATATTGTACTGGGTAGTCTTTGCTTCGATGGAATAGTCTTAAGACTATTTTACGTATACGTCAATGAGAGCTGGTTTGGATTGTTTGCTGGATGTCTTAGAGCTGACTGGTCGTTTTGTACCTAAAGAGTTTTTACTAGGTGGTGAAATGTGTATACAATAACTTAGTTGTCGGATGACAATTGCATTGGATACAAGATGTCATGAGAGTGATCAGTGTGTTTTTCAGAACAAAAAAATATTGTGATTTATTATGATATTCAAATAATTATAAGTATACATTAGCACAATTAATTAATTTGGCAGCATGTATAGGTCTACTTATACCTACAAGAATATTGCAAACATCTTTAGGCAAATAATCGTGTAAAATTAGCATTGTATTTTGGTGCCAGTTTTGATTACATACCTAGAATTGTACTCAAACTTATTTATTGGCTGTTACCACATTTAAACTTCTGTTCAAATTGTAAATTTGTAGTTAGATCGTTTGAATTCAAATATTTTATTATTGCTTTCATGCACTTTGAGGCGTTTCAAACTACCCATGACCCAATTAAAATGCCACTCTATAACTTAGAGCGATACTAGCTGATTTACCCTCGCGTCGCTTCGGGAGTCTACAGGCAGAACACTATCGCAGTTCTCATTACCTGACCAATACAGTGTACGCGAGCTACAAACATACAGACAAACTCCACCCTTTACATCCCACAGGAACTATAGATTTTTCCGTAATGGAAAGTACCCAAAATAACTATATATTAAATTTCTTGAAAATCCGTTCAACCGTGGAAACAAACATACACACACAAACTTCTGAATTGATAATATTTATAGGATACACGCCAGCCTGTCTCCAATTGGACAGGATTCTAGATATAGGTTACGTCTTGTAATTGACCACAGTCTTTAAGAGAATTATTTGCTTTATTCGACCGGGCCCTTAAGAACGTATTTGCTTCCGCACTGGCTGGCTGTGATTGGTGTGTTGAAATTATAGGCATGTGCCTGAAAGAAACCCAGCGAACCACAGATATAGCCAATAAATTTCAACACACAGCTGGTCTGTAAATCTTTTTACAAAAAAAAACATGGCCCTAATGATTAGGCAACAGTTCTGGCACAAGCTTTTGGAGGAACATGTACAGAACCTTCCACAAAAGGACACGCGCTAAGTGGGTTGAGGCTAACTGGACACATGGGCGCCACCGGGTGTGTCGAAGCTAACTACACCCATCCTACTCGCAGCCTCATTCTCGAGGAATACTCTGCTGGAAGCCCGGCAGTCATCCATAGAGACCCAAAAAATTAGCGGGTTCATTTCGTGTTATGCTAAAATTCAAATAATTATACCTTAGTGCTGCTTCTGTCATTGGTTCACTGTTAATCTGGAGGACTGAGGGCCAATTAGAGACCATCACTCATAGAAGTGTCGAATCACAGACACCCAGTCGAGATGACTCACAAGTCAGCAGCCAATGAACAGTTGGCATTTGCCCGAGTGTGTAGAGGATATTGGAGTCTATCATGGAGGTCATTGAACCCGCGAATTTTGCGCAGGCGTGACGGTGTGTGTTTTGCTGAGGGGGGGGGGGGGGGGGGTTAGCGAGGACCCTTGTAATCCGGCCAGGCACGCGTGGCATGCCTTACGTCGATGGACGGCGCGTGACGTCAGTGGCCGTGTTGGGCCGCCAGCCAGCTCCGAACCTGGCTCGTATCTTGGTCTTGTCTCTCGCGTTCGTAACAATATGTTATGTCCAACTAAAATTTATGCTAGTTCAAAAAAGGTTTAAAAAAATCCCTTGCATGGAATTTTAATTTTTTTTTTCACTTCGTGGCAATATAGCAATAATGTAAAAAATTACCGAGAGGTTTCTCCGTGCCATTCAGTTTTCCCGGTGCGAAGCAGCGCAGATGTTAGTCAATGTTCACTCATTCGATGGCAGAACATTATCATTGCCTATGAATGCATTGTAGTTTTTCTATGGAGACTGTTGGCAAAATATGTTGCACTATAACTCAACGATAAGATGATATTTGCAGGATCAAAAAATCAGTCTATTAAAAGCTCGATCACATCTAACCTATGCATAATATAAAATTAAATTTAATACCAAATTATTATAATCAATCCTAGCTTTGTTATTTTCCAAACAAAATTTCTTTATGGTGTATTTCAGCTGTCAATAATATTTATTCTTAATGAATATTAATTGATCAATTATCATTGATATCCTAAGCTGTTATTTTGAAATGACTTATAATTAGGGGCAGGCATTTTTCACGAATAAATCTGAACGCATATTAGACTGCAACAATTTATACTCACATCAGTGGTTTATTCCTTGTGATTGGCGGACGTCTGCGAGAGAAGTCGTTGCCTTATTTTACCGAGCTATTCAGGACGTGTTTGCTTCCGCATTGAATCACTGTGATTGGTGTTGTAACAATCGATATTGACCTGAAAGAAACTAACCCACTCACGAAACACAGACTATGCTACAGTGTTTTAACATTCAGCTACTCTCGGAATCTTTTCGCGAAATATGCATGTCCCTAGTTATAATTTTGTTATTTCATGTTTATTAATTTATTTCTTTTTTAATTGAACTTATAATGAATACATAGTATTGTTATTGGTTAAGGAGTCGTATAGGGGGACATTATCTTTAATATTACAATTTAAAATTAGTGTTAGCTCTTAAGGTCCCTCGGCTACTCAGCACACACACGGTGAGCAGAGCTCAAGTAAAAGAAAAAAAAACACGCAATTTGAAAATTACTCAAGATAACCGAGTGTGGTCTGTTTCCGAAAAGTATTTAAGAATTCGCTGAGGGCTAAACTGTAAAAATTCTTGAAAGTAGGTACTTACTTAAGGGAATTTCATTACGCTTTTATTTTCATTTATCTTCCATATAGGGGTTAGGTTTACATTTCAAATATCATAGACTGAGAGAAAGGTTTGTTTGCCTCAAGAAAATATTTGTTTATATATGGCGAAATAAATATGTTATGTTAATTCAAACAAATATTTTGTAGTAGGAAAGATTTTGTTGATCCAACAAAATGATTTTGTCAACTCAGAAGTATATTTGGTTAGGTGTAACAAATTATTTTTGTTACTTACCGAACTTGCTTAAACTAACAAAATATTTTGTTCCACCAGGTAAATATTTGTTTCGCCATATATAAACAGTTATTTGTTTGATTCAAACAATTTTTCTCTGTGTAGTTGTGTTATGCATAACGAGAAGACAGTTCAGAGTAGGTACCGCGCCCGAAACACCGGCGAGCATCACACACGTCATCCCGCCTCGCTAGCACAGATACGCCCCTGATGAGGCAGGCCCCTTGAAACCCATTGATGTGAGTTGCCGACACGTAGAGGCGACGAGGCGCATGGATGCGCGGGCCGGTGTCGGCCTTATCGCCCAGCTAGGATAGGCCCTCTCAAGCGTCCCACGACGCCACTGCTGCGCCGGGCGTAAAAACTCCCGTTGCGGGGCCGACAGCTCGGCGGGAATATTCATGCGAGGCCCCGGAACGAGCGCGGAAGGGCTCTCGCGAGCGAGAAATCCTTCTCCGCCCGGCCTTGTGGAGAGGTGTCAGGGGGGTGGGAAGTGTTCTCTCGTCACGTCCTGCTGCGGATACGAGCAGCGGAGCCGCAACTTCGGGCGATTGCCCGGGGCACACACGTCCCGGGATAAACACCCCTCGCCGGCCCGGGACGGAAGTGCATAACCTTGTATAGCGGCCCTCGGGCGGAAACCCTTCACGCACGCTCCCGATAGCTGCGGCCGAGCGCCGAGAGAGACTTGTCACTCGCGTGAGAACCATCACTCCTGCGAGCTGCACTCTGAAACACTGCCAGGTGGTCTGTAACAAACAGCTGACAGCAATGACAAAACTCATTAATTTAGTGTATTGTCACAGGTCCTCGATAAGTGTACGAAGTTTTTGATTAAATCTGTCCGTTTAAATTGGATCGAAATCGAGTGCAAAGGAGTCGGTTACAAACATACAAACAAACATACAGGTGAAACTAATATAAAGCGTGTAAAAATAATGTTGTACCTATAAGAAACATGCCATGGATGTCACTACTTCGGCTGGAGACACAAACCGGTTTTTTTTTCTAGACTTGGTTTTCACAAAACACCTAAATTTCAGAAACTGGGCATACCGCTAACTTTTTTGTCCCCCAAATGCTCCGTGATAAATTAATTAAAACAAAATTCAATCAATTATTTTTATGCGAATATGTAATGCTTGCTGTTTTTTTCTCCTTAAAACTGTAAAAAGACCTAAATGTGAAACGAATTTAAAATGTGCAAGAAACAATATCTCCGAGGTTTGAAATAAAAATATTGAAACTTCAAAATTCGAACGTGCTAGAAGGACTGCCCACGTCCAAGACATTGCATCAATGCAGATTTTTTTTTAATGCTTTTTAGGCTGAAACTGTGCGTTTAGATACAGTTATAACAATATGGGCGTTTCTGTTAGTTATGTCATACCTCACAGCAAAATCGCAACAAGTACCCTACCTATCAATAATATCGCTAGGCGAAATTTTGCATGTCATAATAATCTGCTATATCTAATTATTTATATTTATAGGTGGTGAGGAAGGAATGCTAAGGAACTCAGAAGCATAAAAAATAATCTGCGTAATTATCCTATAGTTTTTTTAGCACTTATATATTTTATAGGGGCAAAATCCAACCAAATTGATGGAAATAGGTAAGGTTTTTGGAAAAACAGAGAAATCACTTCAACTCACTTATTATAAAAAAAATATCACATCAGTTTGGACATATAACCATTCCTATGAGTAATACCAAAAACATTTATCCAATTACATTTTTGATACGACTAACCATAACTGAAGGTGTGGAAAAAATCATAGCTCACTATCGAATCGGTTCAGAATTGTTAAACATAATTTTTTAATCTAAAACTTTTGTCTGAAATAATGTTTGATAAGAGGAACCATTGCTCCTCGGAATGGGTTGAAAGTATCATGGGTAAAATTTAAAAAAAAAATCAATAACTTTTATGCTATGTAACTGTTAAGTCCGTACTTATTTATTGGAAAACCTTAAAATATTATCTTCATTTTCCGTCCGAAAAATAATTTTGTACGACAAACAATTACTGCAAGGGGTGGAGAAAACAAGGGTTGAAAAACGAAAACATTCATAACTCCCTCACCATTAAAACTGTTTATATTTTTTGTGAACCTTTCATAATATCTGAAACTTTATTGATATAACCAACCAATGCTGCAGAGGGTGAGATAATTGGGGGTTAAACGACAAATTATTTATAACTCCTTTAGAAAGCACACCGTCAGATTCATTCGAATAGTTTGTAAATTTTATAATTTCCCTTTAAATCTTTTGTCTAAAACAATATTATCTAAGAAACCTCCTGCAAGGTGTTGAATAAAATGTGTGTTGAAGGACGAAAAAATAATAACTCTCCTAGTAAGTCACCATCAAATCCGTTCAATTTTTTTAAGCTATAAATTCTCTTTAAATTTAAGTCAGAAACATTTTTTGATACAATTGTGTAATCATTTCTGCTAAGGGTGAAATAAGTAGGGGTTTAAGTTTAAAAAATCCATAACGCCCATATTATGTAAACTACGAAATCTACATACAACAATAAATTGCAAATCTTCTAAAAATCATCTAAAGATTTTGGTATTAAACAACGTTTGATAAGTCGAACAATTACTGCACAGGGTTGAAAAAAACCAGAGTTTTGAATAAAAAGAATGAATAGGTAAAATTGCCGTACCATGTACAAAAAGACCAAAATTCATAACTTTTTGAATAGGTATACCTAATAGCTTATCCGTTCTAATTTATTACAAAAATCCTAAACGTTATATTAAACATTCGGCTGAAATATTTTTTTACGAAAAAAACTATTACCGTAAAAACAGGGTTTAAAATAAATTCAAAACATTATTTTATACTATTTTTATGTTATCCTAAACCTTGGTCCAAAGCAAATTTTTTTACGACCACGTATTAGTGCAAGAGATTAAATATAGTGTTTGATGGTCAAAAATACTTAAATCTTTTAATAGGCATAATATTAAATTCGTTGTAAGCTATTCAATGCTGAATTAATTAAGGTAAATACATTCGAATTTTTTTCGCATGGAATATGAGAGAAAATTTTATCGATCATTTTGAATATGTGATAACATTTAGGATGCCATGTACATTAGGTTCTTAAAATGGTCCAGATGTTTATAGAAGTTGACAGAACATTTTCACAATAAAAAGTTACTTCGAAATATACCTACCCCTGTAGGCTGTGCCCAAGAGATTTTTGTATATATTTTTTTTCGTCTCTGTATTGTGAGGAAACAGTACAAACATGAAGACGGTAGCTCAGTGATACGAATGAGGAAACATTGAAAATGCCTGTGACTTCTTATAATTAAGGATTAAAACAATTTAAATTTTGTAACATAATATTCAGGTTAATAAATCAATGCTGAATGAAGAAGAGGTTATAGTAATAGGTAGAGCCACGGAATTTTCGCGCATTCATTTAGTCGCAAGCTAGAATGCAAACCTCCACACTGTCGCACTGTGTTCATGATTGGACCGCAGTTATCTGGACACGCCCCTCTACGACCGTGAGCCAACGATGTCCAGCTAGGATAGAAGTAAGCGAATCAGGTAGTGCCAAATAACAAGGATAAAAATGTTCTCGCTAAGAAATCAACCAATGGGAAAGTAAACATGGGTCGAGCACACCTATAACTTTGAATTCTATCCTGAGGCCAGAGGAATCCCCGAAATTTCCGGGACTCTAGTAATAGGTTGAAAGTATTGCCAGGAGACGGAATGCTGTCATGTAGATAAAGCCAATTTATACCTCACCATACACATATTGCAGCACAAAAAAAATGTGGTTAACCACCAGTGATGTTGCTTAGTCAGAAGGAATCAAAATTCGGTTCGTTGATAACTACAGTCACTATCGCAGAATGCAGTCGTTAAAAAGTGTTTCCACAATGCAAACACTAGATGTCGACCGATGTCTATGCGGTGTCGTAGACAAAGCTGGAAAAAGAGTGACTTCTCGCAGTGCTCATGATGTAATGTTAGATTATAGCCTGCACCAGGGTGAGCCGGGCATGAGTCGTTTTGCCTAATTTTAGGCAAAACGCCGTTTAGAAAATCGCCGTTAGGCAAAACGCCGTTTGGTAAATCGGATTTAGGCAAATCGCCGTCCGGCAGAACTCCGTTGGGGAAAACGCCGTTAGGCAAATCGCCGTTAGGCAAATCGCCTTTAGGCAAATAGCCGTTAGGCAATTCGACGTTAGGCAAAACGCCTTTAGGTGAAATGACTTTAGGCAAATCGCAGTAACGAATTCATGTTTAGGCAAACCACCTTTAGGCAAATCGCCTGTTACTCGGTGAGCCACGATATATGTTAAACATAGCCCGTGTGTTGACGATCGAGCCCGGACAAGTGACACGCGACGTGAGCGCAGTAAGCCGCACAGACCATACTTCACTTCACTTCACTTCTTGTGGTTTTTGGCCAGCGGTGAGGGTTCACCCGTTAACCCATAAATTAAGAAAAAAAATTAAAGTATATTGTCAATTCATATAAAAAATGGTCATAACAAAGATGTTTTTCTGAAACGTGGGCCAACATCATAAGAGCTATTTCACATAATACCTTGCTGCCTTTTGCTGATCGTATCCGCAAAATATCACATAGCGGTGATGTGGTGGTACGACGTGGTGTCCGACATAGTTATGGTAAGAACAAACAACTTTCATTGCACCTTTATGGAGTATTACAAAAAAAAATATTCTTAAAATGTCACCTAATTATTAGTAATGAAGTGAAAAATATAATGGCACATTTCTAAAAATCAAAGTAACATACTCTTGGAAGACAATGCGAATCAATCTTTGATATATATATATATATATATATATATATATATATATATATAACAGGATGTGGGTATGTATGATGTTGATAAACTCCGACACCGTTTGAACGATCGCCATGAAAGTTGGCACATCGAAGTGTTCTATCCATTTTTTTTGTAATTCACCGCTAGATGGCGCTGCAGCGTATCAACTTTTATACCATTCAATCGATCGCCATGGGTAAATTCATTTTTATAACCAAATATCATGGTTCATAGACATACAAACAGTGAGTGTGTGTGTTATTCCTCTATGACCGCCACACGGTAATGTAGTAAGGTCTGGCAACTTCCTATCCTTCTTCTTTGTGAGACCCGTCCGCTTAGTGGAGCTCGCGGCGGCTATCTTTAAATACGCAACGGCAGAGAAACGTCTGCCTGGTTCTGCCAGTGATAACAATTATTTAGCGCACTAGGCGTTCAGATTAAGATGGAAATTGAGGAGGTTGCTGCAATAAGGGCCCAGGTTCCAAAACAATGTTCTGAGATTCCAAGGTGCAAAGTTTACTTCGTGGTCAACACACTTATGTTTAGCTCTATTTTTCACTAAATCTACAATAGTTCTTCGTTCACTTAATATACTTTCAGTCAATTTAAATACAACTATTAATACACAAAAACATAAAATAGTTGGTAGTCTGTTTATCTGAAAACTTTCAACAATTAAAATGGTACTCTTCAAAAAGGGCTTATAACATCATCACATAAAACATTTCATATCAACACAACAAATTAAAATTTCGGGATAATATTTGGTGACCATAGAGATTAAGATATGTAGAATTCATTTTTTGTATTTTCCCAAAAAAAAAGGCCCATGGTAGCATAGGCTCTTATTGGATTAACCTCCTCATTAGGTAGATACTGTCTACATCTGTTTTAGAAAAAGTTCTCTTCAACCTGTGTTCAGCCCAGGAAACGATGGGTAGGCCTACTGCAGCTAGAAAAGAGATATATATATATATATATATATATCACGATAAAACTGTCGAATCATGTGCTGCGTTTTGAAGATTCTGTTGGGCGGTAACCGGGAGGTTAGTGTTCCTTCTGGTGGACTCTGTCGTTGGGAGCGACTGTACGCTCTCTGAACACCCGTGTGCCGGCTGCCGCGTCGAGAGTTCTTTTTTTTTCCCTCGACAACCCCCCCCCCCCCCTCCTCAATAGCCTGTCGAGCAGGGTGTTGTGACGTCACGGGCGTATCTGAGGAACGCGGTGCCGGTTGGCGGTCGTCGCTCTTGACGGTCGGAAGGAAGATGGCTGGTGGTTGGTTAGTGTCAAAGGGGAGGGGGGGGGGGGGGTTGTTTGTAGAGGCGCGCGCCCAGATTCCGTCCCACGCTATCAGTCCCTGAGTACTCGCTCCGGTTGTGCGGTTGTGGGTCACTCGAACTAATCGCCGCAGGTTTTGTGGCCTTCGGTCATTTTTTAACCCTCCCCCCTCCCCAAAAAAAATAAACTTTTTTTCGCCCCGCAACTCCCAAACTAGCAGCGCAATATTCTCTAAACGAATTCAAGAGAAATATTTCAAAGAGAAATAAAAACTTGAAATGGCAATCCCCTCGTTGCACTCTTGGAAAACGTCCCTTGTCACTCATACCACAGAATTCCACTAGGTCCACAGTGCAAGGTTGCGACATAAATAATGTAACCTTATTACACTCTTATACATTTCCCCCAGAAATGGCTGAACAGTAATGTTTTTCAGTTGGGTTCCTCATCTTTATAAAGAAGTTTCCAAGTCTCTGTGGATGTTCCAAATAAACATAGAAACACGAGTTGAAGAAGTACCTGTATACGTAATATTGTATGAAGAAAAACAGAATTTATGTTTTATTTAACTTTACACTGGAGTGAAGTTGTGAATTTAAATCTTTGACATGGTTTCATACATGGCATTTAATATTTTATTTCTGTAGATAAAAATGAAAAGAAGTAAACTTGGTAAAGTAAATAAACAGGTATATTCGTACACAAAAATGATCTAATTTCAGTAATTTTATTAAATTTAAAAAATATGACAAAGGGTTATTTATTTTATTCACAAACAACACAATCTTTGGCATACGAAGAAGCGATTGACGATTGACAGAATTGACATGGTTAAATATTCTGAAATTATTTTACAGAATGTAGTTTCAACAAATATTTACAGAAATATTTTTTTTGCTTTTTTTACATACAGTTAACCATGAGGTTTATATAAAAAAATTCTTTGACACATCCTACAGGCGTAGGTAGATTTCAGAGTACCTATTTACTCCGGAAATATTTTAAAAACTTATATAGGTAATAATCTGGAAGATTTTAGGAATTTAATGTACATAACATGTTTATGTTCTCCAATAGTCTACTACAAAATGATCTATTAAATATTTGCTCATTGTCGAAGCAGCGAAAATATTACGAATATTTAATATTTTTAACTCAATGTATCAAGCATTGAAAAGCTTAGAACGAAATTCATATTATATGCCAACTAATGTAATTATATAATGTTTTTGAACTTCAAATACAATTTTTCATTCTTCATACTAATACCGTGGTCGTATAACAATTTTATTTGCACCAAGTTTTAAGATAAAATTAAGATGTTTTAAATTAAATTCAAACGGAATTTTTTTTTAAATTCCAGCCCATGTTTTTACTGTAATACCTATTTCATTTCGCAAAATGGTAAAACGCGGGTTGATAGTTTTGGTATGTTGATTTTTGATGCCCAAAGTTTTTTCTAATGTTTGATTAGATTTGGAGTTGTGATAAATTATTTAAAATCCATATTTATCTTTTCCACAACGTTAAAATTTGAATTCTGTAAATATATTGCGTGTTGTTTTAGTTGGCTAAAGAAATTGCCATCAAAAAATTCATAATTTATATTTGTTTTATTTTGAAGCCGGAATAAAAAGGCATACACAAACAGTACAAAAATTTAAAAGATAATTTTAGTACGAAATAGTGTAAGTAGCTATTTTTAATAGATTTTTTTTTCATAATTTATCTAATATACAGACTTTTTACCTCGAACAGTTTTATTACCTACTAGTGTAGATGATGCATTTGATGCCAGTTTTGTGTAATGTAAACGTGTGGCTCCTTAGTTTTTTTTTGTTTAAAAGAGTTTTACGTTGTACGTGTGTGCACACAGGCTTATGGCGGATATAGTTCTAACATTTCAGTGGGCACCTTACTGCTTGAGTACAGCTGAGTGCCTATAAAGTGGAGTCATGCCAGGGTGCTGGTGTCGAACACACGAGTCTCCCAACGTGAGCGTGACGTGTTAGCGATCACGACCAACCAGAAGCCTGGTCACACTTCGTGACCTGTTGAGGATCGGCACATATCTTTCTCTCGCTTTGTAAGTGAAAAGCAGATTCATTAGACACGCGGTAAAACGTGGTTAGTTTTAGAAATAACTTTTATATTTTGGTTCTGATGAGAAGAAGACTATGAATTAAAGGGAACCCAATATTTTAATTTTTTATGGGTAGTTGTAAAAATTGATTTTTTTCTTAATATTGCTTAACAAATTTTATCACTTTATTCCTAAAGGACATGGTGAATCTTTTCTTAACAGCAGCTCGATAGTAGCTTTATCATCACTCCTAACGCGGGTTTCAAAAACAAGTGTCACAACGTCTGCTGGCTGACATGTGCTGTTAGGTACAGGATCAAAGACTTGCAGAACAAGACGTAGAGAATGTATGAACTAAATATGTTTCTGAAAAAACTCAAACACGGCTTCATCGAAATAAGCACAGGGATAGTTCAGAAAAACTTTTCTGTCACTCTACAGCATCGATGTTAAGGTACTGTATTATTATTATTATTATTATCACATAAACATGGACATGTGTAGGCACTACAATGCTTAATATAAAGTTATGTTTGTTGAATAGGATTGTAAATCTACTATTATTATTTTTAATTCCAGAAAATTTTACATATTCAATATAATTACTACTTACTGTAAAAACATTTTAAAAAGTTTAAAATTTATTTTTAATGCATGTATTTCATTAAGTCAATTAAATTTTTGTTACAAATATTTTATTTCTGTAAACTATATGCTATAGAATTTACTAATTAAAATAATAAGGCATTGAAATTAAAATACACCCACTCATCCCGTCGACCCTTCGATAATTCCATCAATTGCCTGTAATGCCTGGGACTTGGACCTAGAGAGAGGTAGTGAAGATAAATCTTCTGGAATCAGTTCGCATTGTTATCGGAGTACCGCTCCAAGTCGCAGTGGTAAGTAAGTGTCTTCGAGACAAGTCTCCAGACCATGGAGAACGCTCCGGTGTCGTTAAGCTGAGTCACAATGCCACATCGAGTACGACACGATAGGCCCACGAAACGACACGCTCAACAGCCATTTAAACAAAAGGTCACCGTGACGTTACCCCTACAAGGAACTGATTATATATTATATTATGGTCGTGTCGTGCGGCCCGACAGACAGTAAAACGGAAACGGAAAAGGAAACCTTAAAGAACTACATTTTTTTTTTAAAAAAATCCACATACTTAGTAAATATTTATGCTGAAAAATGAAATTTCAATTTACGTGTTTATTTAAACGGATATCATTGTGCTTATGGTCAATGTTATTATTGTAGATTGGTGAACATTTAATTTAAGATTGGACGAGTTCAACAAAGAACGTTCATTTAATAAAGTTCAAGATCATGGTGTTATGTATGACATTAGGTTGAAGGACTACAGAAATCAGCCAAAAAATTATAATAAAGAGCCTGGGCTAAGATTGCATGTTCTTTTTTCTCTTCGACACTGTTTTTAGCGCATTTTATACTGCATTTTATGGAATTTTTGGTTTGGAACGACTTGGCGACAGCCAAATTAGAAATCGTCGGGTCAACGTTGACGTGGCATTGTGGCCCTAAGCGTTTTGAGTCATTCGTGCTGGAATGCTGTAACGACGGTTTTTCAGGCTTGTCGTGGCATTTTGACTCCAGCTCTACCAGGCAGGTAGTCCCTCTGACTCGCGAGGCCATCTATCGGGCGGGGAAAGGTGGTTTCCAGGGTCGTGGTGGTGGAGGGGGAAGCTTGATGGACTCGGGACCCGTAAAAACTCGGCAACACGTGTACTCGGGAGCCATTAAACCACACACACACTCGGCGAGACGGAACATTGCGGTAGGTCAGCGGAGACGATACACCGCATCGTCGCTCCACCGGGCTGCTCTCTCGGGCTGGGGACCTCCTTCAGACGAGGCGACCAGTTGATGCCAAGGAGTGTAGCGTTATACCTAGGGACCGGAAAAATTCGCGGGTTCAATGACCTCCAGGTTGAATTCCATAGTTCTACGTACACTCGGTCAAATGCCACCCACTCATTGGCTGCTGTCTTGTGAGACGTCCCAACGTAGCAGCCTGTGATGCGGTAAATCTTCGGTTGGGTGTTTCTCATTGGCCCAGATTCATCCAGGTGAGTTGTGAGCCAATAACAGAGGCAGCACTGAGGTATAACTAAGTTATTTGTATTTTAGCCTATCGCGAAATTAATTCGCGAATTTTTCCGGTCTCTAGTTATGGCAAATGACTGGGAACCACTCTAACACCTTCGCATGAAGTCAACTCGTCCACTCTGGCGGGTGGCCAATAGTCACCTGTGCCACTAACTCTCTCATCCCCTCCAGCACACTCAACACACGACTACTCAGCACCAGTCACCTAGCTGAGTCCACCAAGGTCGTAATGGAGGTTGGTCCACCTGTAGGTTTCAATGTGGAGCAGATTATAGAAGAAATTCATAGCAGTCCCGCGATATGGGGTATGTATGAGGTGTGAGGAATACAACGATATAATCAAAAGGAGTGAAGCTTGGAAGGAAGGGATGGTAGTGAGAATGTGCTATTTTCCCGATTTTGTAACAATCTTTAACTTTAATTCGACTGGGTTCCCTCTCTCTCTCTCTCTCTTTATTTATTTATTTTTTGATTCTCTTCTCGCTGGATAAAAAGCACAAGCGTTTCTGCCTTCTCGGGTTCTAACATCGTACTGACCTCTCGTCGGGAAGAGAAGTTGATTCCCACAAGTTGCCTTGTGTGAAAACAGCCCAAAAAAATAGAGTCTTCACAGGTTGGTCAACAAGTTGAGAGTCAACCAGGGCAAACTTAGTTGAATCAACAATACCGCCTCGTCTGAAAGGGGACTTAAACCTCAGAGTCGAACGAAAAGTCGGACGCGACCACGTGGTGTTACGCGCGGGGGAAGGCTTCGCCATCTACTGGGGTTTTTCCGAACTTGGTTCCTCTCGAGCTTAACTCTTCGCCTTCTGGGACACGTTCTGCTTCAGGGTTCATCAGACGCAGAACACGTCGGTATGATCTTCGCCGAGGATTCATCCAGAGGTTATAATGAGTCGCAATCCGAGCGACAACATATCGTGGCCCTTTTTTTAATTAATGAATTAATGAATGAATAAAGTAGACGTTTACGCCCCAACGACATCGAGGTCATTCGAGACGATGATCGAGGATAAAATGTGTGAATGAAGCAATGATGGGTAGAGACCGGAAAATTTCGCGAATTCATTTCGCGATAGGCTAAAATACAAATAGGAATGAGTCAAATAAGTACATGATAGATGTATCATTTTTTTTATGGTAAATACCCCACACAATTCTCTACTAACATTTGTTTTGTCTAAAATATTAAAAGTATTTACAAAGTTGCTATTATTTATTGTTATGGCTATTAAAGTTTACAAAGAAAAAAAGATCCAGGATAGTCATACTCTCTGAAAGTTTCATTCTGCACACCATGACGTCCCTGATATTCACGAACTTGAATGTAAACGAACCTATGATGCAATGCGTGGGTCCGCCATCTTGACGGCATTGATTCGTTGGGTATTTTAAAGCAAAGAAAAAACGCACAAGCTCATTAGACTAAAAATCTATTACATTTCCGTTTCACAGAGCGTGCGAGTTTCGCCGGGAAATTAAAATTTCACCTTCATCGCCGCTGAAATAAGTATAACTTCAAAATCAGTGTTCTGACTACCGCAAAAAAAAAAAAAAAAAAAAAATTCAATGTACTCTCAACAAACCATTCATTAGTGGCAAAAAAAATTCTTGGAGTCAGCACTAATAAACAATAAAATAAGTGTATATTATAAAATTTTCCTGTTGTCTATTTTGATAAAATTGATGTTTACTAAAATTCTATTTTTTTCGGTTTGTTTACTGTTAGGACGCAACAAATGAAAAAAAATTGCTTGTTTGTAAAGTCGGTTTACGGACGATAGTTTAAAGTGACAACGTCATAACAAAACATTAATGAAATGATTGCATACTTTTATGAATAAAATGGAATCATTTTTATTCAGTTGTCACTATTTTGTATGGACACAAAGAAGGAGTGGAATGAAATCTACAATTTAATTGATAAATTTACTTTTATTTGCACTCATTAATTTTAATATGTTTATTAATTTCACGAGGAGATTATTTTAACATTAAATTTTATACATGTTTGCCATTTAACTTCTTCCAATCTGTGTTATTCTGTTAAGGATCGGACGATGATAGGAAAAGTAGGAAACGAATGGGAGTGTTTCAAGTTTAATGTGCCTCGAGAAAGTCAAATCGATGGTTGTTCCAATCGATTGGAAGAGAGATAGATGCGGCACAAGCGTACAATGAGTGTAACGGGACACAACGTAACGGGACACTTTTTTCGAGGCAGCCGGCGTTCATCGATTTATTAGAAGTTTTCACGTCAAAAACAGTAAGTGGTTTATTCTGAAATAGCAGGAATTCTCGCGCGCTATATTGGCAAGGAGTTGAAGTGAGGCCCGCTGACTGCTTGAAGGTGCTGTGTCGAGTTCTCCGTGAAGCAGGCCTGGGACGAGGGGCGCTATCGGCCCGCGCTCAGACGCGGAGTGCTACATAAATGCAAGGATGTTGACGTCGCGGTTCGGCTTCGACGCGACGCGCCGACGGAATCCATTTCTCACGGCATTCCTGGGGAGATGCGGCCTCAAAGGAACCTCCGCACTCTCGACTCGTGCCAAGCAACCCATGATTTCTGGAGGTGTCACTAGTGAGTCACCAAGCAAAGTGGATGCTGTTGATATGATTTCGAAACCCTAAATTATCAGATCTCAGGTTCTAAATTTTCTTGAGATGATGTATGTCTCCTGGAATTCCATCTCTTACCCCTTTTAATATTAAAAATACATAGTAAATTTTCAAATCCTTATTAAAAATAAAATTTAATGCTGCGTGAAGAAAGGTGTTAACTGCTGTAAATATTCAGCGAAGAAACATGAAACAGCATCAATCCGCAAGAGAATCATCTGAACACAGAAGTGGCTCTCCATTGCTTCAGCTGATTGACCTGGCCTAGGTTTCCGGAATGTAACGTTACAAATTAAAAATGTTACGTATCGGAAACTAAGGCTAGATCTGTCGGACAGGCACCTCCAAGACTTCTACACATTCATTCTGAAGATGTCTACTATGATGTCAAGATTACGCAAGACACGAAGTTTTATGTAATTCTAAAGAAAAATATAACCATCGACATTAATGTAAGGATAAAAAGTTTGGTTTTTTCTCAAAGTCTGTGTGAATATGTCATAAATGTTCTGGTAGTATCTTAACTGTATGCTAATAAGTTGCAACTGTTTATAGTTTTATTTTTGAGTTAATGTTCTTTAATGTTTCGAAAAAGTTTTAAAACCTCCATAAAACACAATTTGTGCTCAGTTTATAACCTCCCGCTTGGTTTGCTGTTTTTAAGATACGCAACTTAAACAAATTAAACAAAAGAATAATTTGTGCAACGAATACAATGTCCTTCAGCACGCATGCTCATATCAATGTGGTCTTCTATAAAGGAGACTGTCAGCGTTATCATTTCTGTGTTCATGTTCAAAAGAAATCTACATAGACCAGTTTTCTCTAGAGTTACTATACCTAGGTATAATTGGAGTCAGTGGTCTGTCTGCTGAGAGTCTTTCATTTCTCATGAGGAACTATGTAAGACGATGGGATATTATTTTCAAGCTTTATTTTCTTCGTATGTATTAGTGTTAAGATGCCTGTATTAGAAATTTTCTTATTTGTCTGATTCTAACATAAAAGTACTGGTGAGAAGTGGCGAGACTTTCAAAGGTGTCCATTTCGCAGACTAAGTCGAACCTTTAGTACCCTTATGAGGTAGGTTAAGTGTGTAAGATATTAGGTTTCACAGAAGTGTTCATGTTCAAAAGAAATCTACATAGACCAGTTTTCTCTAGAGTTACTATACCTAGGTATAATTGGAGTCAGTGGTCTGTCTGCTGAGAGTCTTTCATTTCTCATGAGGAACTATGTAAGACGATGGGATATTATTTTCAAGCTTTATTTTCTTCGTATGTATTAGTGTTAAGATGCCTGTATTAGAAATTTTCTTATTTGTCTGATTCTAACATAAAAGTACTGGTGAGAAGTGGCGAGACTTTCAAAGGTGTCCATTTCGCAGACTAAGTCGAACCTTTAGTACCCTTATGAGGTAGGTTAAGTGTGTAAGATATTAGGTTTCACAGAAGTTTTAGTTACCGCAGCGTAATCTTTTGCAAACAACCTACAATTTAGTAACTGTACACCCATTACTTATTATTAGAGACCTGCAAAATTCGCGGATTCATTGACCTCTAGGATAGACTCCACAGTCCTTTAAATACTCGCGGAAATGACACCTGTTCATTGGCTACTGACGTGTGAGACGTCTCAACTATGCTGTCCGTAATTCGACACTTTCTTGGTTTGGTGATTCCCATTGGCTCACAGTTCCCCGGATAAAAAGGTGGCCAATCGCAGAAGCGGTACGAAGGTATAGTTGTTTTGATGCTAGCCTATCGCGAAATGAATCCGCGAATTTTGCATGTCTCTACTTATTATACACCAGTTTATACTCAGGAAATAACTGGTGAAGAAGACAAATAAAAGGAACATACCTTTAATAAAGAGACAAAACATAATAAATCTACAATTTATAAAAACAATTTAATGACCGAATCACCATTTTATCATAGTCAGTAATTTTGCTCACATAGAGTAAGTAATTAAAAACATAACTCGTCATGTATTTCTTTATTTTATGATACACTACAAATAAAGCATTGTTTGCACATTCAAGACATTTTTCATTTAGATTAGTTAAGAGTGTGCATAAAACTAGAGCAATAGGCCTACTGTCATAAAAATATTAACCAAAGTTGAACTCTGTCCGTAGCAAACAAACTACTTTACTGATGGTAGTTTGTGAGGTTTTCCTCCGTCTTAAAAAAAATTATTTATTCATAGAGTTGTGAGATGTGCAATAGGAATACCAACAGCCTCTGCACAACTAACAATTTTTATTCTAAATTTAAATCCTTAAACTTAAACCAGTGGTTCAGAACTTAAAATTAAATAATTATTGAGCTGAATAATAAAGACGCGCCCATTGTATTCTGAACTGCTGAAAAAAGATTGCCGATATTATTGGTAGCTAATATGCTGTATAATAAATATCAGAAAATCTCCTTTGCCTGTGGTATGACACATATGAAACTACTCTAACTTTGATGCAGCTCGTTTCCACGGTGTTCGCAAATTCTTAAAAATTAATCACGTGTAGTGTAAGCCGTTATAAAAATATACGTGTAGTAGGTATTGGAAATGTGTGTTCGTGACATTAGATGAGACAAATTTGGGATTCACACATATTATATTTGAGTAAAGTCTTACGAAAATTCTAGAGAAGAAAGTCGTCATTTCGTGATAGAATGTACAGTTCGTGGAGTTACAGCAAAATAATGGCAACAGAAAGTTATAGGTACAAGTAATTTGCTGTCAATAACGAGAGACTATAGTATTTTTCAAACCCATTAATTTTTAAAGCAGCCATAAGTACATGATGAGCACATAACGACTTTTTCCTGACTAAGGAACCATTTTATTCTTATCTATATTATCGCAACACACCAGATTTAATGAAACCGAACCTACCAAGTTTTCCTTTTTTTTTTTTTTAGTCAAAACTACTTAACGAGCAGTTGCCTTCACATGATCATTTGATTGGCAGATGTCTGTATCAAACGGTTGGCTGTCATGCTACACGGCCTCTTTAACCCGAAAAATATAAAAGAGCGTCTGTAGAATTGCCCTTGGCTGTAATTAAGGTCATCAATGTCTTTACGTAATCCGGCTGACTTCCTTCCAGAGCGATATTTTCATGCCCCAGGGGGGGGGAGGGGTTTCCGTGGGTGGTCTGCCACACTTTGGGATCAGTCATAACTCACTTAAGAGAGGACTGCGAGTCAAATCATTTCTTATGTAATGCATCCACTCGGAAGAGCTTCTGAAGGGCAGGGAGAAGGATGTTCGCTTTTGATGCACTGCGACCGGAGGTACAGTCTCGCGAGGAAGAACATGGACCAGCGCTGCTATCTAAAGCGGAACACTAAAACCATTTTTTGTGACCGTCGTCAGGTGTGTTTCTAAGAAAAATAATTTTATGGTCGAAGTGAAGTAGCTAATTAGTAACCACAAATTTTTCTGTAAATATTGATTCGGTTGTCATGTCCGCAATGGTTTCATTGACAAAATATTTTGTGGTGGCTATAAAACGTTTTTTTTTTTGTGTGTTACATGTTGAAAATATATTTTTAAAAAAATTGAGAAATGTATATGTGAGTTTACTAAAAGAAAATATGATAAATAACACGTAAGAATTTTAATGTTTTTATTCCAAGTATTTTCACTAAGGTTATAAGTGTATCTTTATGTGTTCATTTTCTTCACGCTGTTATTGAGAAGCTCCATTTTTGTTGTCTCTACTCAATGATTTCGTTTTTCGTTGCTTCGTTTTCAAATTTTATTTTTATACTGTTATTATATTCATTTGTGTTGTATTTTCATTTGTTTATCGACTCATGTTTTACAATAGAAGTAAATAATTGATACATGAACGGCATCCGAATTCTGACTCGATGTTAGTACCTAGGATAAGCGAAATTCCTTTCCGCTAAATAAATATTAGGTTATGCTGAAACCTTCTAAACCCATGTTTAATTAATATGTATCGGATTTTTGATGTAACATAAGTAAACAATGTTCTGGCATAGAGACCTATTGGTAGACTAAATTTAAAAGAAAAATTACGATTAGGTATAGGCCTACTACCCAACGATGAAGGCTTATTGAATGACGTTAAGTCTAGCTTCATAACAATTACAAGATAAAACATAAAAAGTAACCACCCGTAAAAAATATCAGAAAACGCAACAAATATTAACAATTTGTCTAACCCAAGTATTGTATAAAATACTCACATATTTAAAACAATAAATTTTTTATGATATTCAGTACACAGTATGATGAATCAATAAATTTTGCAGTAATGGAAAAACTATTAAAATATTTAAAATATAAATATATTGAAATGTTTTAATGTCTCAGATAACTTACCCCTGAATCCATCTAAAAAAAAAAAATCATTTTAAGATTTCACTTTCAGTCACGAAACTTTGACTACAATATAATAATAATAAATAACACATTTGGAATCACAAAATTTAATCTTATGTCAGAAAGGACTTAACGTTTTACCTTGATTAGGTGATAATAGTTTACAGCTTAATTCCATACTAACTTATTTGAACGACATGCTCTTACATGAATAAATTACATAGGAAGGTATTATGATCTGCATGTAAATTATCTTTGTAAGGGTGTTTGCGTTAAAATATATACATAACTTATATAACTTATATATGTATACCTAAAAAGTTTTCAAAGAGAAGGATTTATTTGCCAATGTTTGTATTGGCTTAGCCTACATGGAGTAAGTGGCCCGTTTGACTGACTTTCTGGAGAAAATGGGTTCGAATCCCCTTCCAGAACTCGAGATCTGTGCTCGCCGCGGCCTCGCGCGGTCACTCCGGGCAGCGGCCAGCTCCTTCTCGAGTCACCCTGCATCGCGCGGTGCATTTCTGCGCATCGTTACCACGTCACACGTCGAGGGCACGCGCGGTCACTCCGGACTGCGGCCAGCTCCTTATCGAGTCACCCTGCATCGTGCGGTGCATTGTTGTGCATCGTTACCACGTCACACGTCGAGGGCACGCGCGGTCACTCCGGGCTGCGGCCAGCTCCTTCTCGAGTCACCCTGCATCGCGCGGTGCATTTTTGCGCATCGTTACCACGTCACACGTCGAGGGCACGCGCGGTCACTCCGGGCAGCGGCCAGCTCCTTCTCGAGTCACCCTGCATCGCGCGGTGCATTTCTGCGCATCGTTACCACGTCACACGTCGAGGGCACGCGCGGTCACTCCGGGCTGCGGCCAGCTCCTTATCGAGTCACCCTGCATCGTGCGGTGCATTGTTGTGCATCGTTACCACGTCACACGTCGAGGGCACGCGCGGTCACTCCGGGCTGCGGCCAGCTCCTTCTCGAGTCACCCTGCATCGCGCGGTGCATTTTTGCGCATCGTTACCACGTCACACGTCGAGGGCACGCGCGGTCACTCCGGACAGCGGCCAGCTCCTTATCGAGTCACCCTGCATCGCGCGGTGCATTTTTGCGCATCGTTACCACGTCACACGTCGAGGGCACGCGCGGTCACTCCGGACAGCGGCCAGCTCCTTCTCGAGTCACCCTGCATCGCGCGGTGCATTTTTGCGCATCGTTACCACGTCACACGTCGAGGGCACGCGCGGTCACTCCGGGCTGCGGCCAGCTCCTTCTCGAGTCACCCTGCATCGTGCGGTGCATTGTTGTGCATCGTTAGCACGTCACACGTCGAGGGCACGCGCGGTCACTCCGGACAGCGGCCAGCTCCTTATCGAGTCACCCTGCATCGTGCGGTGCAGTGTTGCGCATCGTTACCACGTCACACGTCGAGGGCACGCGCGGTCACTCCGGACAGCGGCCAGCTCCTTATCGAGTCACCCTGCATCGCGCGGTGCATTGTTGTGCATCGTTACCACGTCACACGTCGAGGGCACGCGTGGTCTCTCCGGGCAGCTGCCAGCTCTTCTCAAGTCACCCTGCATCGCGTGGTGAATTTTTGCGCATCGTTACCACGTCACACGTCGACGAGTCACGCGTGGCCCAGAGGGCTGTTCGCGAACGTTCGCGCCGACTTAAGGTGTTTCTTGTCTAGGGAATCACAGGCAGTGCTCGGTGATCCCGAACCGACATGCGGCGTGTGTTTCTTTGTGATCCTCGGGACTTGTGAGCCATGGGAAAATTCGGTCGTGTCAAAGGCAAGCAATCACTGAAATTCTTAATATGTGCTTTTCAGTGATATGTAAATATTCATTTCTGGATTAAAATTTTTATTTTCGAGCATTTATAACTATCTATGATTATTAT
Organism: Bacillus rossius redtenbacheri; assembly: GCF_032445375.1. NCBI lineage: Eukaryota > Metazoa > Arthropoda > Insecta > Phasmatodea > Bacillidae > Bacillus > Bacillus rossius. Next base: position 9,795,697 of record NC_086336.1, on the reverse strand, counting down.
TTCATTCAAACATGGAATAAATTAAATTTGTTTCGTCAATGTTGCAGTACCTGTATTTTTCCGTAGCAAAAATAACAACATAAAACTGTAAATATAAGTATGTACCACGATAACAGTTACCCAAATAGGTTCACTCATGTTAAAAAAGAAAATCGTACCACTAAATTTTAATATTATTTAATACTTATTATAGTTAAATTACATCACTAAATATAATTTCGTTTCACACCACCAACTGGTATCTTACACGTGTGGTGTATTTCTTTCCGAAATGTGTGCCCATGCTCAAAGATTACGTTGTCGGTGTCACGACGTCATCAGTAGTCGGAGTTTGACGAATCACGCAGATTCTTCCCGCAAGTCTGCACGATCTTCGTGGTCCACTGTGCCTCTTATCTTTGAAATATTTGTGCAATGGGAGTGCATGACTTGATGTAAGCTTTTGGACATACGCCATTGCTAAGCACATGTATGTCTATAGAAGAAAACTATAAAAAACCCAAACGATTAAAACACAAATTAAGCAAAAATTGCTGTTGTCAACAGGATATAAACACCACATAATATTCCATAACAGGAACATGGCCAACAAACAATAAAAACAAAGAAAAGTGGACTAAGAGAACGAAAAAGAACCCACATCATCACTGTCATCATTTGTGGAGGATTTTTCGTTTTCTTAGTTCATTTTTCTTTGTTTTTCTTTGTTTGTTGACCATATTCCTATTATGGAATATTATGTTGTGTTTATATCCTGTTGACAGCAGCAATTTTGTGTTTTGGTCTTTTGGGTATTTTTTAGTTTTCTTCTACAGAAAAAGTGCTTAGCAATGGTGTATGTATGTCCAAAAGCTTACATCAAGACTGTGCCTCTTGCCAACAATCAGCCCGCGGGCGAGTGCTGGGTGGTTTGGGGGGGGGGGGGGGGGGGACGGAGCTTGTCCACCGGGTCTTGGCTTGTGTTCCAGAGAGTTGCCCAGGAGGCGCCACCAGCCTCCCTCCCGTCTGGACCGCGGGGGTGTCCGAGCGAGCGAGCCTGCTCGTCCTCCGCGCGGCGCGGTGGCGACTCTGACGTCACAGTAGTCCTTCCTGCCCTCGCGAGCCACCTACGGTGACGTCAGAGCCGCCACTGCGTCCCTCTCCACCGGACCTCTTCAACCTCCGGAGCCGAGCTCGTGGTTAGTTCTCGTGTTCGTCCGTCGGCGCTCTGCACGGGTGTATACCATTTGCCCGAGTATCCACTTCTCCGAATGACCGCTTGTCCGAGCTCCTTTTCTGCACTGCACTGTTTTTTTTTTTTTGTTTTTTTACGTGATAACGTCTTATAAAATCGATGAACGCTGGCTGCACGCACGAAAAAAACATGACACTCTTTGTCACGTTCCACCTGAGCCGAGCGTGCAAGAACCGGCCAAACACCGTGCAAGAAAATCTTCTTTAATATCAAACATGTTAAGGCGGGCCTTTTTAAAAGCAGCAAATTAAAAAAAATTGATTTATTTGTCCAATTTCGTCGATTCAAATGAACACTTTATTGAAATTGATTTGATTTCAGTTTATTTCTATAAGTAATTTTTCGTGGTTATATTTAAACAAATTATTAAAATAAATTTTGCAAAAACTGTAAATAATATTTTAAAATTAAAAAGTATGCAATTTTTTCATCAATATTTTATTATGACGTTATGACGTAAAATTATCGTCCGTAAACCGACTTTATAGAAAACCCCCTTTTTCTTAAAACACATTTTCCAACATGTTTTAACGTAGTCCTTCAAGTAAAATTTTTGGAGTTGCTTGGCTTCTGGGTTGTAGCCGCGTCGAAGGCGAAGTAATCACCGATGTTTCGGTAGACGTTGCAGTCGCCATCATCACTAAGCAAATACCTGTAATTAAGATAGTCAGTGTCAATACGTCATCCGGCTGACTTCATTGCAGAGCGATATCTTTCATGCCTCGAGGTGTTTCTGTGCGTGGTCTGACACACTTTGGGATCGGTCGTGACTCATTTAAGAGAGGAAAACTGCTCCCTGTTGATGGCGACTGCAACGTCGACCGAAACATTGGTGATATATTCGCCTTCTAGGTGGCCACAGCCCAGAAGCCAAGCAACTCCAGACAATGTCTACGAAAGCCTGCGATCTTTATGAATTAAAAAGGTTGCACTTTTTTTTTACACATACCTATGTGTTATGTACATACAAGATGTGTGTTCTTGGTGTAAATTGAGAATTATCTTTATTCGCGAGACTTTTTAGATCATATACAGTCATATAGGCTAGGTATTAACAATTCAGTTTTTACATGAAGATTTACTTCAAAAATGTTTGGCAATTTTTTTTCAGTTTTACAAAACCATTTAACGGCGTGTGTTCATTAGAGAATATACGTATCTAATCCTTTCAATGTCATTTGTTTCTTATCACGGGTCAATTAAGATTTACGGATAAAAAAGCAACAAAAATGTAATAGATATCCGCCTAATTATTTCGAAACAACAAACAACAAAAAGTACTTTACCGAAATTTGTTGAACCCACTTAATGACCGACTGCCTGAAAGTTATTTGGCAGTAAATAAAATACGTTCATTCATGTAAGAAGATCAATAAATATCAGTGAGGTGTCTTACGTATTACCAAGTGCTGCAAGTTTTTCAAAGACAAAATATAATCAATATAATTGGAAAAACTTTGTTTGCACAGTCAAATTTATCATCGAAAACGTATAAATAATAGGTATTTATTAAATTTGTTTAATCACTTGACTTAAATTTTATTTGTTTGTGGGAGATTACATTAAGTTGTTTATAACCAATTATGTGGTAGAATTAGATGCGGTAGTTCCTGGTTGCTTAACAAAACCTTTTCAGTAAGTTTCTATATAAATATAAATTTAATTTATTAACTTTATTTGGAAGTAATCGACACGAAATTATATATGCTTATAGAGGCCACTATCAACATTTCGAGTATAAAAAATAATATTTTCATGTTGCCTATGGGCACTATAAAAATATTATGACTTTTGTTTCTATGTAGGTAAATCTCGCAGATGTAGAGCCTAAATATTAATTATATTCTCTCACTTTCATAGTATTTCACTGAAATTTCTTAAAATGGTATATAAATGGTATAAAATGGTAAGCTATATATATGTGTGTATATATATATATATATATATATATATATATATATATATATATATGTGTTACTTGGTTTAGAGCCATATTTAAAATGTCCAACTGAGTTCTAGCAACATGTGTTTCTAAAGGCAAGGAGTTATTGCTTTTTTTTTTCGTTTCACGAAGATTAGCTACCATTTAAAAGGATCCGGCCAATCTACTAAAAGTTATGCTTGTTCCTGGCACTCGATAAATACAGGATATGAAATCATATTTTTGCAACGTTGCTGGCACTGATTTAAAACAGCACACTGCCCAAGACGCATGAGGTTATAACAAATCAGTGCACAACACTTGTCTTTCAGAGGCCGTAGATACTTCAAGGTCCCGCTGCGTTAAATAATATTGGGATCCAGTTCGTTCTCAGACTGTCAAGTGGCTGTCCCACCAGATATTTTTTTTTAGTTGCCTGTGTGTATTTCACTTCAAACACACATGTTCTCTATCAAGGTCCCTCTGATGCTTTTAGAGTAAGGAATTTCAAGTGTCCTACCCAGTTTAATGAATCGGATTTGGATATACTAACTTAAATCCCATTTAATCAAACCACTAGCTTATAAGTATACGTTTAGGGGCTATTTATTATATGTTTGTACTGTACCTATAGTAAACCAACAAGAGACTTTAAAAAGCTCAATTTAAAATAATTTATATGTAAATTAGCTTTCGTGGTTTCATTTTGTTATCAGTTTAACCTACAAATTAAGTTTGTATATTTTATTAGAGGCACATAAAGCCGAAGTTGAGGTGAACGTTTTTTATGCCAATAGTATGAAACAAATTCCATATGAATTTTGCACTAAAAATAAACCATAGATGAGGCAAATAGTTTTAGTTTTGTTGAGTTATTAATTTACTGAATTTATATTTTACTTTGTGGTACTTAAGTTACTTGGAACTTTATTCCTACTGAGAACGGATTGTATCTGGTGTGTTCTCACAGGAGGCAGACGGAAGCTAGGAAGTACCTGGTCGCTCACTGCTGAAGAAAAAGAAGATATATTTATTTTGTTGGTTTTGCCAAAGGTACCGACCCTGAGTTCCAAGTATTTGTAGTTTTGACCGACATGAAGGTTCGGCAAATACTAGGGATTCAAGGGACGGCAACAGGCACTATTCTACCGATGTGAGACGATATCAAGTTTCATAACAACCATAGAGAGGCTTAAATACTTGGACGGATTTGGTGCCGGTAAGGTAAATAGCAACTTCATTCAAGTTCCTATGATAATATTCTCCATTATTTCCACGTAATTGAGTTACGAAAAAAAAATAGCGTTAGTAAAATGAGTTTCCTTCAAACATTTTGTGGATTTGCAGATTAGGCCTTCTTGTTTTATTACCACTTGAAATAAAAATGCAAGTGATTTTGCCATAATAAAACCTAGTCGACAAATATTTTTAAGGGATTTGGGCAGGTTCTATTTCCGTTTAAGTAAGGAATTTCACACATGTGAAACATTACTTCATTGGCTAAGGACTAAGTGTTTCAAAGAATTTTACTGACATACTGCGGAAAGCGATTGCTAATCATCACAAAATCACCTATCCTAGTCTGCCTTGACCACGCCGTGTGGTCAGAATTCCACTTTTGAGGATTATTGAAGCCGAGGTAAAAAAAAATTAATTTCCTAGAAAAACAGAATGCAGACCCTAACATGAAGTAACCATTATTATTGCCGTTACAACAGAGTGTTTTAGTTCTGTTAAATATTTAATTCTCTTTAGATATGGATAATGGAAAATAAAAATATTAATCTTGAATTATAAATAAAACAGTAGATATCTATATTAATTTTATAAAACTTGAACCACTAAAAAATGCTAACCTTTTAACAACGTTTGACGTAGAATTAGAATAATGAACAAAAAAGAAAAAAACTTATTTAGCGTTTAGCGGTATGATCATTTGTTTACAAAATAACAGGTATATATGGAGTGAGGTAACTTGCATATGAGTATCCGAGTTCGAATCCCGTTACGGACATTCTGATTTCAAACTTCCTGTTCGGTTTTGTTGTGTGTTGCCGTGTCTAATGACTTCGCTATCGATGGAACGATCAACATAAAATAAATAAAATCACTGCTCTTAAAATATACAATATTTTTGCAATTTGACAACAAAAATATTGCATGCCACGATAACACCAAAAAAAAAACCCTGTTATTCAGTTATTTCCTTACATTTGAGAATATAATTGGTCACAAATTTGCCAGTTTTTCTTCCATATTTAACGGGAAACTTTTCTAATTTCTGGGTATGATTTTACTTCATTTCAAAATGAACCCAAGAGAAACCTTTTGAACGTCTTGAAAGTCTTAACGCTACTGCATAAAAACTTTTATTCCTTCCACGTCACGTTAAAAATGTTTTAAACGGAACACAGAACTCGAAAGTTTTTACGAAGTTCCTACAAAGTTTCAGTTATCTATAACTATGAAATATTTTCTACTTTTATTTGAGGTGTATTCTTTATGGTAATTCCGTAAATTTACTTCAATTTTCAACAGTGTAAAGATAACATTCAAGATAATCTAATAATGTTTTATTTCAATGACGATATCAATATTTCGCTTAGTCACAACATATGACTTATTTGTCCTATACTTTATCCTTTCATACTTTGAGTGTAACTATTTTCGAGTTAATTTTATACATTATGACCCCAGTACTAATTACTGTCGCACCATAGTTCAGTAGAAGCGTACATATTCCACATAAGGTTGTGGGTTCGTTCGTATTTGATTAAATACCCTGTACTTTTTTTTTGTAAATGGAACAAAATTATTCATTTAATATAAAATATATGGGTAAATAGTGTTTGTAGTAATACTTATTTTGGATTATTACCCGGGCATTTATGCTTTGTGTTGTCCCAGTACCTAAAATAACGTTTTTTATTGTCCCTCGAATAGCTTTCCAGTACCTATTATCACGCACCTAATGCTCACGATACAGCAAAATAAAGTCAAACTATTTAATATTGGGTTACTTTTTTCATGGTGTTGAAGAATTATGGTTGAATAAAATACGAATTATATATATACCTAATTATGCTGCAATTTTCGAAGGAAGAAAAATACTTGGTACTATCTCGAAAAATGTATTAAAAAAAACATAAAATTAACCGAAACCATGTGTTGTATACAAAGTTACTACATCTTTTTGGTAGTATTACAAACTATTTGTTGACAACTGGTTTCCAAAGGAATCTTTTGTAATAGTACAGAATTTTTGTTGTGTACCTACATAAGAGCTGCGTGTTTTTTTATTCCTCACATACCTGGAAAGCACTGACGTCAATAACAGCATTCCAGTTCCCCCCAAATAAATACAAATGGACATATATAGTTTTTTACAAGCCTGTAGCTATTATGTATGAACGTTTTAATGACGTCATTACAGAAAAGCAACTTACAACGATGAAACTTACTGATATTGGATAACGAATCATTTAAGACGTCTGAGCTAGAACCCGACATCTTCGCCATGTTGGTGATTGGTCTGCAGTGCTCTTGACACGCCATTGACGACCATAAGCCAGCTATAAATAAGAATAAGAAGTTGTTACCTTATCACGTTTAACCGGCCAAAGGATGCGACCTTGTTATCGACCATTAACCGTTCTAAGAAGCTTGCTGAATTATGTATAGGCAAGTCGAGTCCAGACCTGGAGTAAAATTGAATCTCAGCATTTGCCTCGACTGATTTAGTGAAACCAGATAAAACTATCCGGCAGAGTCTATTAAGGAATTCGTCCCTTGTAGTGTGAGAGTAGCTTCTGAATAGGGTAAAACCGGGTGTGATGGCGCACCGGGGGAGACGGCGCAGTGGCTGTAGTTGGCACGGTGCCCGCTAGATCGCAGCTCTAGGTACCTTGGATTGTTCTTGCGTAACGCAGTTGTAATGTGCGCTTGTTTAAGCTGCGGCAGACTGTTCGATTTCGTTGAAATCTAAGGATTTTCTTGGTGAGTACTTAGTTTTAGCGTTGAATTTTCGTGTCATGTGAGATTAAAATCATAATTGATGAAATGGTTTTAATATTTGTTCTTAAACGCAACCGTATATGTTCATTTATACCTCAGTGGATAGTTATGTACGTTTTCAGACATATTGGTTTCCTGGTTCTCTAAGTGCCTCACTGCGCCATCTCACCTTGAGTTTTGGTACAGATGGCTCACTCAGTTTGCGGGTGAGATGGCGCATATTGTATTAAACCATGAAAATTTTCTTTTTGTTTATTTGAGCACGCATGCTTTGTTGTTTGACTAGTTGACCATTCATCGTAAAATTGGCTTAAATATTATACATGTATTCGTATATTGTATGTAAAAAAAACTCATAAAAATATATTCGAATGTTTAATTGTTACATGTTTAGCATGAAAAATTCTTGTAAATAAATTTTCCCAGATAAAAAAGTGGCATAAAGTTGTGATAGTCAACATTTAAGAAAGTGTATATTAAAACCAAAGTTTTCGTGTTCACGCCATTCTTTAGTTAAAATTTTAGAGAGTAGTGTGCACATTCATGTGCTGTAGTTTTTAACAAAATGGCATATTTGTTCTTTCAGGAATGAAATGGGCAGAATATACATAAGAAAAGTTGGAACACATTCTAGAGGGCAGTGGTCAGAAGAAAATCTCTGCGAAGCAGTGGCTCGTATCAAGGCTGGAGACATTAGAATAAGAGAAGCGGCGAGGTACTACAACATCCCAGAGAGCACTTTACGTCGAAGAAAAAGTTCTGGTAACGTAAAAAAACTTTCTCTCGGTCCACAAGCTAGTTTGGGAGCTGAAAATGAAAGGCGTTTGGTATCACACATTAAACGACTTGCCTCATTGGGTTTTGGACCTACCCAACGTACAGTCCGTCAGTTAGCATTTAACTTTGCTGAAAGGCTTAACGTTAACCACCGTTTCAACAAGGTAAAAGCAGAAGCTGGTTATGATTGGTTCCAATCATTTATGGAGCGAAACCCAGACATCAGTTTAAGGCAATCACAGGGCTTGTCTGTAGCACGGGCGCACGGGTTGTGCCGGGAGGAAGTTGACGAGTATTTTGCATTGTTGGAGGAAATAACGATAACGCACAGTTTATTTGACAAGCCAGGTAACATCTTCAACGTAGATGAATCAGGCATTCAACTGATCAATAAACCGGGCAAAGTTTTGGCTGCCAAAGGTTCAAAAGATGTTTTTAGTCTGACGTCTGGTGAGAAGGGGGAGACTATCACAGTGGTTGCTTGCGTTAATGCAGAAGGTAGGTTTTTGCCGCCTACAATCATTGTCAAAGGGGTTTACAAGAAGAGAGAATTTAGTGATGGGCTTCCTCCAGGTTCAGAGGTTTATATGAATTCAAAAAAAGCCTATATGAATTCGGAGTTGTTCTTGAAATGGTTCAGAGAAATGTTTTGTTCCAAGAAACCTCCTGGCACTAATTTGTTGATTTTGGATGGGCATGCCTCACACTGTAATTCAGTAGAACTGTTAGAGCTGGCTGATGAAAATAATGTAGTGTTGCTATGTCTGCCAAGTCATACTACACATGCCTTGCAGCCACTTGACAGGTCTTTTTTTGGCCCACTTAAAAAATATTATAACCGAGAAACACAGGCTGCTATGAAGTCAAAAGGTAAAGAGGGTCTCACCAAATCAAGAGTAGGCCATTTACTAGGAACAGCATGGAAAAAAGCAGCATCGGTAGAAAATATAGTTAGTGGATTTAAGGCATGTGGCATATATCCATTTAACCCAAATGCAATACCAGACTACATGTTTTCCATTTCAGATGCTGCTCAAACTGTAGAGCTTCCCAAGACAAATCTGCCTGATTCCCTTCCTACGACTTCGACTCAATTAACATCAGACAATGTTGCGCCAGCTCAGCCAGGCCCCTCTTCTCTTCCATGTGTCTCATGCCCTCTTTCAAAATGTGACAAAGCTTTAAGTAACCACTCTACACCCACTAAAATTTTGAATGATATCAGTCCATTACCCCAGATGGTAAAGCCAAAACAAATTAGAAGAAAACAATCTGCTGTGGAGCTCACCGCTCGGAAAAACGTTGAAAAGAAGAAGAAGGCAACAAGACAGAAAATGAAGAATGAAACTGTGGATCAAAAAAGAAAAAAATCAGTGAACCGTAAGAGTATTCCTAAACCAAGAGACAATGTTCCTACCTACAGCGACGAATCAAGCGAAGTTGATGATCCTGTTTCAGATGATACAAATCGTTGTGCGGAGTGTTGGGAAAACTATTTTGTTACTCAAAAAAATGTAGACTGGATCAAATGCTGTAAGTGCGGGAATTGGTTGCATGAAACATGCTCAGTTTACAAAAATTTGTGCAACGATTGTGGAAGGGCTTCGGCAAGGAAGACAAATCTCAAGAAACAGAAGTAGATAGATAAGAATTCTGTGCTTCAATTTCAAAAGAAGTGATAACTTCAAAACGAACTGATCACTTATTTTTTTGAATTCAATATTTTTAATTTTACATAAATGAATGCCTGAGAATAAGTTTAAAGGTATATAAGGAATATATTCTTTCAAAATTATTAGCATAGGTCTACTTAACTACCACTACAAATTATAGGAAACTTGACTTGCATGTTATGTCATTTTAAAGTGGATAATTTTTGCAGCATTAATAATGTTAGTAAGTGTTGTTAAGGGATGTGTTTTAAATAGTACTTTGTCTACATAAAATTATTTGGATACTTTTGTTACTACTTTTAATGTCTGCGCCATCTGTCCCGCACTGCGTCAACTGTCCCATACTCCTGCGCCATCTCACCTTGATGTTCAAGGAGAGATGGCGCAAAGCAACACTTAGAAAAATGGGGCCATTTTTTATAAAAAAAATATATTTTATTAGTATCGAGGTTTTGAAGCAAAAATTAAGAGTTAGAGTTAATATATATCCATTAACATACAGCGTATTATCAAAAATAAAATTTCTATAGCATTTACTACGAAATGTGCGCCAACTAACCCTGTTTTACCCTAAGTCTGATCAGCGTGGGGAACTAAACATGAAACATTGAAGTGTTTAAGTCTTCTTAATTATTATTTTTTTCGGAATAAGTATTTTTAGAGACCACACGTTTCTCCGAACTGAATTCAGTATATATATATATATTTTTTTTTTGCTTTGTAGTCAATATACCATAAACTCTACAGCCGATTGTAAGACAAAGTTTACGGTCTTTATTATGGGATCAACTAAGAATTATATTTTCTAGGTAGGGGAGACCGGGGCACGTTGGCCATAGGGGCAGGATGGCCCAGTCGAATTAGTTAATACAATAAACACTTTATCGTTCTATGAGTCAATACACAGGTTGGTAACACTGTCCTCCTTCTTTCACAGAACCAATATGGCCGCCGGAGGAGTTTCGGAAACGTTTTAGTGATTAATCATTTTTGTGCGTGTTTAAGTAAAATTCTACGTGTTGGTTAAAAGTGTATTATCTAACTTCTGCTTTCTTCAGGCGCAACAGGTGAGTAATATAATTAAAGGCCGTAGTTTGAGGATTATTTCTATATGGCATACAATCTAGATTGCTTCATTGGGTTTGGTAATGGATAGAATTTATTTTAAACATGGCGATGGGGCAGGTTGGCCCAGAGACGACGGGGCAAGTTGACCACCCGGGCCAACATGCCCCATCGTATTTGTTTTTTGAAATTCGATGAAAGGTTTGTCGATTGTAATGCTAATGCTATTTACAATTCTATCACTTTATTTAATTATTAAAATAATTTTCGAAGAAAAAACGTAGTTTGATTATAATCACGAGATGAAAACTGATACAAAAGAATAGACGAGCTTCCAAAATTAATTGTTTATAATCTTGTATAGAGATCTGAGTGGTCCAGTTCTTATTTTTTGAACATCTGTATTACAGCCTTTGTTTAAACCTTTATTTTATTTGCAGGAACATAAAAATGGTCCGAAACTATAAAATAAGTGAAAGAGGGATGGTTTCTGAAGAAACGATGCTAAAAGCAGTTTTGGAGGTGAAATAAAAGGAAAGATCCGCAAGGGCTGTTAGCGAGGAATTTGGGATTTCGAGAAAAACGTTTGGGAGGTAATGTGCTAAGTTCAAGACCTCATGTCAGCCTACTCAGAAAACTGAAACTGAACCTCAAAGTCCTCAACCCATTGCATTGGACGAAATCCCTCAGCCTGGAGGTGTCCCAAAAATATGTAATACTGGCAAGAAGCCTTGGTATAAGTTCGGCTATGATAAGAGATTTCAGGTCTGAATTATCTTTTTATCAATTTTTACGTTTTCAAAGCTATTTTTGAATTTATAAATGTTTTCTTTATCCCTGCCATTGTTATCCCATCTCTATGTCGTGTAGTGCACTGTACTGATTTTTTGTCCCTCTTTCTCCCGTTCACTACACACACAAACATACAAAAAATATTTATTTGGTAATATTTGTGAGGTCTTGTGTTCAAACACTTAATTGTGGGGCAATGTGTGTGCATTTTATCAGGCTATGAGGCTAGTCAAAATTTTGGGATCATACTAAAACCTACATAAGCTAACCCAACCTAACTTAACCTAACCTAACCTAACCTAACCTAGCCTAACCATTTTACGCTTTTCTGGACCGAAATAAAGGACTTTAAGCACAAAATAATCATAATCAACTGCAGCAGGCCTGAAACGCAAGAAGAAACCAAGGCAATATGACGATGCCGATGACGATGATGATGAAGAAGATGAAGACTCACTATGCTTGCGGTGTCTGAAGCCTTTTTCAAAAAGTCAACCTGGGGTAGAGTGGATCCATTGCACAAGCTGTAAGCATTGGGCTCATCAGACATGTGTAAAAAATGAAATTCATGAACTCTTTTATGAATGCTGCAATTGTGCTGATCCTTTGGAATTGGACAGTGATTAACATAAAACTTGCTTTTATGTACAATAAAGTGTGTGCTTCTTCATAAATATTTGTTTTATTTAGAATTTCCAAATATACTAGTTCAACTTTTCAAAATATAACATAGGGGTCAACGTGCCCCAGTCTCTGGGCCAACTTACCCCGGTGTAGGGGTAGGTTGGCCCACTTGGCATATATCCAGTAATATATTTATATATTAATTTTAGAGTTATATTTTTAAGTTTAATTTTTCACATTCAAATTCAGGAGAACTGTTCTAAAATTTAATAATAATTTCATAGATTTAAATGTGTTTAAAAAATTTACAAAAATCAAAATTTGAAACTATGGCCAACGTGCCCCGGTCTCCCCTAATCTCTATAAGCTAGTTTAAGTTCGTTGATGTCATATACCACATCTGCCCACCCAAACGCAGATAACCACCCCAATAAGATATTTTAAATATTTCTTTTTTAGTTTTGCAAGTTTCATGGGGTATTTTAGAAGCCAGGAAATTCCTTGTCCTCTTTAATGAGTAGGGACTGGAAAAAATTCGCGGATTCAATGACCTCCAGCATAGACTCCACGGGCAAACGTCATCTGTTCATTGGCTACTGACTAGTGAGGAGTCTCAATTGGGAGACCCGTGATTCGATACTGCTTTGACTGAGGGTCTGTAATTGACCCCACAGTCCTCCAGGTTAACAGTGAACCAACAGCAGATGTTGCAGAAAGGTACAATTATTTGCATTTTAGCATATCGCGAAATGAATCCGCGAATTTTTCCGGTCTCTATTGATGAGGCCTCCCACCAAGGGTTCGAGTCCCAGCGAGGTCACGTCACGTGTTTTGGCAAGTTGTAAAACTTGCCATGAGTCGACAGGTTACCTCAGGGTACTTCCGTTTCCCACCCGTCACACACTCCGCGAGTGCTCCACTCTCATATCATCGCCTATCGTGGGTGCGAAGCGTATCCTATTAACGCGTGACACAGGCTAGAGACCTGGAAATATCGTCGAGTCATTCGACGAGTTTAATCCTTAAACCTGTGTTTGTTTTCCACCGAAGGTCTTCAAATGGGGCACGCAGTCATTATAGAATATAGTTTATCATCTCAAGAATAACTGCTAATTTTTTTTAAAAAAAAAAAAGACGTTTGATGAAACAAAACATTATTGTCTAGCTTGCAAGTACTTGAAGGAGCGATAGTTCCAGGTCTCTGCATAGTTGTGACGCTAGATAGGCAACGACCTGAAGGAAAGGATGGCCGAAACATTGGAAGGAGAAAGAGGGAGGGGGTTAGGGAAAGAAGGATATATGACCCTCCCCCATCCCCCTGAAGTTATAAAATAAAATATAAAAATTTGAGATATCGGTGAAGGCAGCAACGTGGGCTGTTACACCCGAAATTGATTACTATAAAAATTATTTGTACTTTTACAAGAAAAATCCTTGGAAACTCAGTTGCCAACGATATCACTTGTAGAACTGCAATATAGATCTCTGTAAAATTTTCATAGTATAATAACTGTACAACCCCTAGTTGACGTAAGTTAATTTTATACTAAAATTCTCTTTCTTTTTAATTTCCTTCCGAAATTAATTCCCTTATACGCCACTGGGCCAAACTGTATGAGAGATCTCCAAGATATTTGAAGCCTCGCAATGAAAAAAAAATCCTAATTGAAGTATGCCTACCTACGCAGGAACATAACCAACACACATATATATAAGTACGTGTAAATGCATTCGAACGGCTTAAGTTTTAGAACTTCCGCAAAGACTGTGTACAAACAAATCGGCCCTTAAATCAGCAATAGGTAAGCATAACCCATTAGGTTAATAATTGCCACTTCACAAGAGACAATTCCGCTTTAAATTACCTACAATTTTTGTATATTTACCTAAAATTGACCATGAAGTAGTACCGAAACGTCATAACTGCACCCTTAATGTTGTTCAAGGGACAAAAAGCTTATATTCTTTCAAAAATTTTAGTTTCTGTCATGTTATAGATTTTCTCGAATGCGAATTTGTTAGTATTCATTTCTAATGGATTTAATGATTTAAGTCATAAAAAATTTAATGGAATTTCATACAAGTAATATAATAATAAACCAGAAATGATTAATATTTCGGCTACGCGATTTTTTAATTAAATAGTTAATGCAATAGTGGTAGGTAGGCCTACTATAATCCTTTCAAGACACTCTTTCAATTTTCTTTAAATTCAATCATTAGAGAATTCGCATATGTCAAAAAATTTAAATTTAATTAATAGTCCGTTTAATCTTGTAAAAGGGCAATATCTTAGCAGATAGCCTACATAAGAACGTGGGATAGGCTAAGTGATGTTACATTGAAGACCCCAGAAGACATTTATGTATTATATATTAAATGGTTGATTTGTTAGTTGATATTATTAAAATATTTATTTTGTATGTTTAGTAATCACAAATATTCCAAAATATATAGACTATTGGAGCTTTTAAAAAAGGGCTTGCATGAATGAAAATGTAAGAATAATGTGAGTGATTTTTTTATATGGGTATGTATCCTCGGGCATAATTTCTCGTCAACAGGTGAGGACGTGGAAGACTGTAACACTCAACGAACAAAAAATATACAGAACAGAAATACTGGGACAATACATATCAACCATGGCCTAATATAAGTAACCATGACATATTTTGCTTGGACTGAGTCATGCAACATGGATAGAGACAGGAAAAATTTGCGGGTTCAATGACCTCCAGGATAGACCTCAATATCCCCTACACACTCGGGCAAATGCCAACTGTTCATCGGCTGCTGACTAATGAGTCGTCTCGACTGGGTGGCCTGTGATTCGACAATTCTATGAGTGAGGGTCTCTAATTGGCCCTCAGTCCTCCAGTTTAACAGTGAACCAATTACAGAAGCATCACTATGGTATAATTAATTGAATTTTAGCATAACACGAAATGAACCCGCGAATTTTTCAGGCCGAACCGAAGTCAGTATTTGAAACTGGGTACTCCGTATGCTTATATTTGGCTGTTTCATGGGATTAAATGTGTTGAATATGATTCATTAAGAAATTTCGTGTTCTCGTGAACTCCGATGACTATTAAAGATCAGCCCGCTGTACGCTTGCAGCCCGAGCAGGCCGGCGAAGCGAACAGCTGTGTCAGCCGACCGCGTGGATTCGAGCGAACCAGGAAGGTCGGTTTGGGGGGGGGGGGGGTAGGGGAGTGGGTGTGACGTCACCCCGCGAGTTGCCGCCTTTTAAACTTCTCCTCCGCGCCCGATTGGTCGGCGGGGGTACCGAATGGGCGGCCGCCCGGCCCCGTAAATTACGCCAACTATGCCAGCTGGGTTGGGGATTCCAACATGGCCGCGCACCTCTCGATGGCCCCGGCCGCCAATCAGAGCGCGTCGAACTCCCCGCTTCCGCTCCGGGTCGCCGGTTGCCCTGGCAACCGCGGACGGATAAATTTGGCTGGTCTAAACTTTCGCGACACGGGAGAAAACATATTTTATTTTATTCGAATAGCATTTTTCTCTGTAACATTTAATATCATCAAAATTCTCTCAATATATATGAGCGTAAGATGAGGAGCTTTAAATGTGTTAATGTCAAAATGATACCACAAACGCTAACATTTGGTTATGTAAAAAATTAGACGTTCCTCCAAAAGATTATGGCTGGCTCAGTAAATCCCCCCCCCCCCCCTTTTTATCGTAGTAATGCCCTCTCCTCCCATACAAGGAAGATTCATTCACGGAACAGACGGGATCGATCTATCGATTGCCGGCTTCAGTCTATGTTCGGCTCCCAGCTAGCAGCATTTGAACAACGACCAAGGATCACGATGCTGAATGGTTCACTCGTCCACAGTCCACAGTCTGGGTGGAGCTTACCGAAGTCAATTGAACTTGTTATCGGTTATTTTGAGGTAATGGAGATGAATGTAATATCCATCTCTTAACAAACACAGAAAGGATATAGGCTATTTCCCTTGCCAATTTTTTTTTTTTCAGAAATAAAACAATGGGAAAGTTACTATGGTTTTCAAATATTTCTATAAGGCGTTCATGAAATGTGAACCCAAATAAACATGTTCATTCGCCGTAGTTTAGTTAACTTATATCCCAAACACGGGCAATCTCGATAAGTTTTGAGCACCGAGTAAAACACCAGGGGAAAAAACGTGTACGTGTAACAAACAATTTCAATTAATTTTAATATTGTGCAAATGAAAATTATTTCTTATATAAGTAAGTATGATAAAAAAACGTTTTGGACATAAAATTGTTTTTAATGAAGAACCTCTTGAAAAACTACATTGTGTGTGAATCGTCTCATTCAGTAATCTTTAATGAATTATAACGACATACCTACTCACGTAATCAAAATTGATTTTCAGCGATAAATTGAATATTTGCTTAATATGGTAGGTTAATTATTTAAATTAGAAAAGTTAAAGAATGATTACAATCAAATAAAAAATAAAAGCCTTTCTTTAACATCTGACGCCATATTTTGGTGAAAAAATACATATGCACTTGTTAAAAGATATAACAAACATGAAAGTACCTGCAGAGTGCCGGCCTAAGACTCCTGGTGGGAGACTTCCCGTCGCACACTGTCATTCTGCAGGCAGGCGCTATCTCGCAGTGTTACGCTATCATTAAGTCAGTGTAGAGCGTAACTATAAATAGGATTTTCCCCAACTATTTTCTGTGGTGTTAAAGTTTGCATTTGTGGTTCTCAGACCTTTTTTTTTTTTTGTCATTTTAATTTGTTTATGAAAATATTCTTCTTCACATAACTATGAAGTAGATCACTCTGGAACACTTAGACCTAGTCTACCTCCTATTATGACGAAAGGCAAGTTGAAGAATATGAAGACTATCAATAATTCGCTAATTTAGCTGTAAAAAATAAACAGTAGAGTAATACTTCGTGACCATTAGGCCTACCATGAAATATATTTTATATAACATTAATATATTATGAATTATAGGCTATGTCAAATAGTTACAAATGTAGAATTTATAGCAGCATTATTATTTTTTCTGTTTTCTGATCATGCGTGTAAAATTTTTTTGTTCATTTTTGTGTAAGTATTTCCAAAAGTAATCTCTTGACACACTTCAATTACTCTACCAATTAGTACTGCAAAATATATTAACTTGTCTAAATGCAAATTATGTTTGTGGCTGTTAAATAATTCATTTTTTTAGGTTTAAATGAATCCAAACCGATATTGTGCACTTGCTCAAACATTTTTTTTATTTTAAAGTAGCTTCTTAAAGGCAATAATAAACAATCAAATAGCAATTTACGTGAAAATATTTAAATTCATATGCAATAGTTGAATTTGTACAAAATCGTTTTGACTTCTATAACATGGCATTTCGTTATATTTTGATCCCTAGAAACATTATTTTAAGTAAAATTGAAAAAAATTATTACTCGATACACATTATTCAAATGGGAAAACTTAGCTTCTTGTAGAATTTCATATTGGTTTTCGGGTGAAAATCCTTACAGAATACTGACAAAAAAATTGGCATTTGTCTTCTCATTTGTTCTACAAATAATAGGCATATTCATAGGTAACAGATTACATCTTAACTGTAAGCATTTAAGTATACCTACTGATAGAATAAGCTATAAATTTAAATTTCTTTTAAAAAATTATTAAATTGTCTGGCTCATTGTAATGCATACATTAACAAAAAGGTAGGCCCTAAATGTATATTTAAATTGTATGGGCAGTTTTTTGGAAACAAGTTTGCATTTTTAAAATGGAAAACCAAAAAGTACATAGCTAAAACTAAAAATATTTTACTTGAGCTAGCACATAGCATGATTTGCCAGCTTTTTCAAAAATTTTCGTCATTAAATATGCTATAGCTAAGCCACGATTATTTCATGCATTCATTGTGTAGCAAAGTTTACTTAAAGCACGTTTATGACTGGACTACAGTGCTCTAGAAACGACTATGAGCCAGTTATAGACAAGGATACGCATTGGTTATCCAATCACACGTAACCCGTTTAAGGTTGTGACCTTGTCGACCAATGAGCACCCTGAAAACGTTTGATTATATGTATGTACAGGCCAATTGAGTCGAAACCAGAGTAAAATTAACCCACAAAATAATCGTGGCTCTATCTATAGAGATCAAATATATATATATATATATATATATATATATATATATATATATATATATATATATGAACAGCTGAGTAGAAAAAGGATAACATTCCACAAAATGGCGAAATGAACCTGAGATAGCCATTTTGTAGTATTTCTTATACTCTATCCATTTAGTGTAAGAAGGATAATATTGCAGTGGTAGGACATTGTTTAAAATGATGCTGAATTTTTCATTGAATAGTTTCCAGGTGCATTTTCTTTGTCAAATAGTGTTTTTTCTCTTTATTATGTGTGCCAGTATTTTGTTAAGTGTAATACATTATAATAAAATATTCTGTTGCCTTGAAGAAAGTTTTTCTTGATGCATCACAGCTGTCAAAATATTATATAAGTATGACTATTAATTGCCTCAAATGTGTGAAAATATAAATTTATTATGTTTAGTGCATTAATATCTTGTCTTTAATGCATTATTTATTATGCTTTTGGGTTTCAAAAATTATTTATTATTACTTTTTTTGACTTTTTGTTGATTAGTGGAAAAAGGATAACATTCCGACACTTTCAATTATTCGTATTTCTTTACTTACTTTAACTATGGACTCGGAAATTGTGTTCTTTTGCTGTATACTACTACACCTACAGTTCCTCAATTGTGAAGTTTTTGATACAAACTGTAGTTTTCGTACAAATCTGTTTTTCCTATTATATATATATTTATGAACTTTCTAGGGACATCGTAGAGGATGGTAAAATTGATACATAATTTATAAATTTTATTTTCACCATCTCTGGTGAAGTGGAAAACCTACATTAAGCCACGGTTATTTTGTGATCCTGATGTACTGTCTGCTTGGAAAAATTCCAGCAATGTGCACATGTCTTTCGGATAACACTGAACGTTTGCAGACTGTGTCTGTCACGTTGCAGAACATTGCGATTCTGCACAGCGCGCTGGTTTAATGCTGACCAGAAAGGATTTGGCTCGTTTTCTAGGCAGGTCACGGATATCATACAGTTGCCTAAGGTGTGACGTGGATATGTCAGTGCAGCGCCAGGCTCTTGAATACGTAATGAGTTGGATGTAAGCACACAAGGCAAATTGAACAACACCTATTTTTAATGTTGTAGGCCTACCAGTGTTAGCAAAAAAAATCTTGCAAAGGATATGATAAATTATTTTTGTCAATCAAATTAGTTGTTAATAGTAACAACAATTTCCTGAATGTTTGTTGATTCTTCCTAATTACCCTTTGCTCGTCAAAACTTATCGCAGTGCCCGTTCAGCCTTAGTTACCGAACTAATGTTCCCAACGAGCCGATAATACAGTGTAACTACACAATTTGAAAGCAGTGGTCAATATTGGCGTTTCTTAATAAATAAAACATATCACTTTTTATGCTAAAAATAAGGACATGGATGAAAAATACGTTAGTTGAGCTTAAATACCACAAGGTTATAAATAAGAATACTAAAAGTGTACTTACCGTGAACCACGTTGGATTCTATCCTAAACTTTGTGTTCGAAAGATCAAATAATTTAAGCATTTTGTTTTGAAAATATTGTAGTTTATTTGTTGCGAAATTTTCGATTTCGGTTCACTTTCCTGTATAATTTTTATAGCAGTATTAATGTTTTGTGTTGTTAGCTGTTGACTTGACTTAGTTATCAGTTAGCAGAATTATCCTTTGGCCCTATTAAAATTTTTTTTCTGAAGATTATTTACTGTAACATTAAGCTTGTGGCGATAACTTACAAAAATTATGGTGATAAACTTTTTTCTAAACAAGACCAATTTATATTTGGTAGTGCGTATTAGCACTATACGAACATCTTATTAATTTTAACAAACAATCCATTAATTAAACATATTTATAGGTAAAACCCACCCACACCTCACCAGTTTCCCGCGTACAGAATTGATTATTTTCTGTTTGATTTTTTTTAGTAGTATATTGGCTAAACATTCGTTTATGCTTTGTTTGCAATAACACCAACTTTATTGATAATATTTTATGACCGTATATAACACATGTATAAATATATACATAATTAATTAAATATTAAACCACCTAAAACATAATTTTTGGTGACACGTTTTAAAGTGTAAGGTTTGTAACGTTGTTAATGTTAAGCATTATTTTTCATCAGCATTTTTTTGCATGTAAGTTATTAAATAATCTATGGTTATAGGAAGTCTCCTTTATCGCAAAACACTTTCGAGATAGTAAGTTTTATTTATATTATTTAGATTTTAGGGACTATAGATAAATATGATATAAGTGTTTTTATGTAGCCTATATGTAATCTGCTGGTAAAAACACAATTAGCTATCCCATGAACGGGCAGGTGGACCTTCATTAATCATTAAAAACCTTTTTGTGCGTTTAACAACTGTTTTTTCTTAATTATATTGTTTCTAAAATATTTCACAAAAATGCTGCAAGTAAACACTGTACATTTTATATACATTCCTGTAGGTCTTACAAAATGTATACGTGAAACCACGTTTTACTTAGACTATACACTGCAGAAAGTACAATACTTCTTTAGTCATAGGAATGTATTGCGCAATTTATAATGATGTACATATCTGTATATTTGCAAGAAATTATTTGGACACGAGTTTAGAAAGAAGTTTTTTATGTTGTAAAATTTTACAAAAAAATGAGTGTACTGGAGAGAAAAATACCAGAACAAAAAAAATATTTACTTCAAAATTTTCTATTTCAATGTGTTAGTAATATTTTGTTACGTACCCAGTTCATCCGGTTGCGGCAAGCACATGCGTAAAAGATAGATAACCTTACTTCAGATTTCGTAATTTTAGTTGCAAGCCAGATGTAACATTATAATGTTTTCTCTCTAAAAACGAAAGTGTTAAAACAAATGAAAATTTTGGCAATGAGTGCTAAAGGAATTTGGAAAAATTTTTTGACACTATTTTAATAAGGTAGCAGTTTTAGATTGCTAATGACATTCTTAATGCTATAACTATTCAAAACGTGCCCATGATAAATGTAAATATTATTTCCATAATTTATTTGAACACCGGAATGTTCTGCTTTAGACCTGAAACACATAGCTATCGCAGGTAGTTAGCGAGAGTTCACGTTTATACATTTTTTTTTTTAGAATTTTTCATATTTAGAATGTAGGTTCCATCTTGATAACAACAATAGGCTACATTTGTATTACCATGAAATAAGTGGCAGGAAGTTTTTTTTTCATCGGAACAATCTGCAGTGAGCACGAAGGATCGAGACGGAGTGGCACGCGAGACTTCGTGTTGCACTCTTCGTGACGCCATGACGTCACACTCGCTCTTGGACAAGGCCCAGCGCATCCGATGTCACGTGACCAGAGTTGAAGCCAATGGCGCGGCGATGCGTGCGCCGGGAAGAGGGACATGATTGTAACATCATGTTTTTTGGTAACTTTTCTTAACGTGTAATGAAATTTATAAACCTATACGGTAGAGACCTGCAAAATTCGCGGATTCAATGACCTCCAGGATAGACTCTACTACACTCTACACACTCGGGCAAATGCCACCTGTTCATTTGCTGCTGACTTGTGAGTCTTCTCGACTGAGTGTCTGTGATTCGACACTTCTTTGAGCGAGTGTCGCTAATTGGCCCTCATTACTCCAGATTAACAGTGAACCAGTGGTAGAAGCAGCGCTAAGGTATAATTATTTGAATTGTAGCATATCACGAAATGAATCCGTGAATTTTGCAGGTCTCTACGATATGGGTAATTTCTAATGGTTTGATAGTATCTCTCCTACGTTTGTTTAGCAAAACGTCTAGAAGAAATTTACTCTATTCGTATGGTAAATTTCCCTTATAATTGTAAACGTTAATAAATTATTCCATTAGGCCAACATTTTGGAAATATGACAAAAGTGCATTACAGTATGCGGATACAGTGTTGACAGTAACAGCCCTAAGCGGATATTAGTGACAAATCAAAATATAACTGTTTATAATTAAAGTTAAATTATTCTCTACACATTAAACCAATAATAAATAAGTTGTGTTTAACTTTTTTCCCCTAATTTATCGTGGTTAGGAATTGATCTGATTTGATTATCAAGTCAGACAGTAATTTTGAAATCGGTTTATTATTACTTCATTCATTACGTGGAGAAACTTTTTCTTTTTTAGTTCACCCGATCTGGACGTAATTACTCATTTTTCGTATTGGTTTAACATTATTGCGCAAGACCTACACTAATGCTGAGCTGTTGGGAGTATTTCCTTGGGTTCCTGGGAAGGGACATGTGGTCATTAGACCCCTCCCGCCGCTACGCCACTGGTTGTAGTATTGATCCCCGTCGGATATGTCCACCACGTGTTCGTTCATACCTGGCCCGCTGTTGTTGAAACACAGGGCCGGAAATTGTAAGAAGTGGGATTTATTGCAATTGTTCTTATATTTTATTCACTGAATGCCAGTGGCTTGAATATAGGCCTATTTAAGATATTTCATAACAATGTTAGCCTAGCTGCTTATCTTTATCTGACACTAGAACCCGTGGCTTTGCACGAATATAAAAGGTTATACGTAGATATTGTCACAGGGAATTTTACATCAATTATATAAAAAAACACTTTCACGTTTTATAAATGATACTTACCGCGAGGCAACATGTGCCAAATAGCAATAAGAATAGTAAGTAGCCTACTTCCTATGGTTAAAGGTTACATAAACATTTCGTTTTCATTTTCACATAGTTAACATTTAAAAGACATATTTTATCTGTAAAGTTTTGATATAATGTGTCCGTTTACCACGGTTGAAGTTTGAATTACTTGAATATCACGTGGAATCAAATATTTTTTAATACATTAAATGAAACACAGTGGAGACCAGTGAACCACACAACCATCTCCAAATCCATATTAAAGTGTTGGGTGATGTGAATACGTATTAAAAAAAATGCTTAAAATAATAGGTCTTCATTTTAATCTACAATTTATTTTACACATATAAATTTATCTAAACCTTTTTACATGCTAATAGAGTTTTTTTTAAATATTGCTTAAACTAATTCTTGTAGCTATATATCTAAAGATACTTTGCAAGTGTATACTATAACACATAAATTTACATTAAATTAACACAGAACTTATCAGTTACGTTTATCGCAAAATTAAAAAAATTGATAAAATAAATTAAATATTTGTATATAGCCAACGTATTAAAAGAAAAAAAATGTGTTATAGGCATATAATTCAAAAGATTACCTTATAAATTGTTGTAGAAAAATTACTGCTCCTTTATCAAAATATATTAGAATTACACTTCATTTTACAGTAATAAGGCTATATTTACGTAAAAATTTTCGACATTAAATAAAATAAAATTTCTTCAGATCATAGTCTTTGGTTTAGGTCTATGGCCTACATTTTATTTCGGGAAGTGGAAATACGAACCAATTTATTATTTATTTTATCAACACTGTTATCAAGAAAACCACTGAAAGGGTAATATGTCCTGGTTTTATTTCTTCTTTGTAAATCTTTTATTTTCTAATTTTTCATTGTAAATTTCCTAACTTAAAATAACAAAATATTAAATTTATAGATTGAGGTAATGTTGTCTCTGTCATGATATTACGAAAATCTAATTCCCCATTAGTTTTACCTAATTAATTTCGTTTTTATTGTTACATAATAAAATGCCTGTAACATTAGTGACACTCTAATTATCTATTCACAAAACACATGCAAATTTTTAAAATAAAATTATAACTCATAAGTATTAATCTCTCGATAAACATTAAAATTTTAATAGCATAAGAATCAGTCGCTGCTACGGCTCTGCGCAGAGTGCGTCTTGTTTTGTATGTGCAGTGTGGAAACATTCATCAAGTTTCGAGTAAAACTGTATATTTGTGTAAAAAAGAAAGAAAAAAAGAAAAAAAACAGAGATACTTATCTTGATATGGGTAAAGAGGTTGGCATACATTTTTTTTTGTTTTGGTTACGGTAGATAATGTTTTTTTTTTTTTTTACAAACGTACAACCGAATCATCAGTTATTCAGTTATGGGTAGGTGTAATACTTGTAAAGATGATAAAGCAATGTTGAAAGTATCAATGACTGTGAGAGACTGGCCGCAGAGGTGTCTCCTGCAAATTCATAAACGTAATGCATGCCAATTTGCATCCCGCATGAATGCGCCCAGGGTTTTCCCTTTGTCTATGCAGGTTTTACCTGGGCCCAACCTATCTCTAGTTATAGTCTAGATTTAAGAGTGAGGGGAGTTAGTCATGGCAACAATCCCTTACATGGCTGGCCAATCCCCTCCTAGCACATGATGCATGCGACCCTCTCCCTGCATGGCTAATCCCAGCATGACTAGGCGTATAGGCTTCGGCCTGAGACGCATCTAGGTCCCTCCCTAACCCGGACCCCTCCAAAATACACCTAGTTTTTTGATAGGTTAGAAAAAAAAATCGTCGGCCCTCTTCGTGGGGAAGTGTTGTTCTGTTCGCTCGCGCGTCTCTCGGACGCCGGGACGCAGGTCGACTTGGGCGACGTCCTCCGAGCAAGGACCTGCCGTCTCGGGCAGCAGACCCGGAGGAACTGCAACACACGAACCCACTTTAACCGACAGAACAGGATTTCTTTCCAAACACGAGTACTCAAACATTATGTCACTGAAACAAAATTTTTTTGACGTGACAACGTCTAATAAATTGATGAACGCCGGCTGCACGCACGAAAAAGTGTCCCGTTACGCACATTGTCCTGTTACGCTGTGTCCCGTTACGCTCATTGCACGCTTGCGCTGCATCTATCTCTCTTCGACTCAATTGGAACAACCATCTATTAGACTTTTTCGATGCTCATTAAACTTGAAACACTCCCATTCGTTTCCTGCATTTCCTATCATCGTCCTATCCTTTACAGAATAACACAGATTGGATGAAGTTAAATAGCAAACATGTATAAAAGTTATAGTTAAAATAATAACATATTTGAATTAATGAGTCCAAATAAAAGTAAATGTATCAATTAAATTGTAGATTTCATTTAACTCCTTCTTTGTATCCATACAAAACCGTGATAATTCAATAAAAATAATTTAATTTTTTTCATAATAGTATGCAATCATTTCATCAATGTTTTGTTATGACGTTGTCACGTTAAACTACCGTCCGTAAACGGACTTTACCGACAACCAATCTTTTTTTGTTCTACAAGTGTACTCAAGCAATGATCCGTCGCGTCCGTACGCCATACGTCCATCTGACAACAACTATCCGCGCGTCTATCGTTACATTTTTTTTTCCACTTGGATGCTGCCAACATCTATTAGAGCTTAATTTTTTTTGAGAAAATTTATCTTGTACAGTTTTACCAGTCCAACGTTCATTTACGCTAAGCACTTGTAAATAATTTAACCTAATATAAAGTATTTAATTATATACATTTTCTGAGTGCGTTATATTTATAACTTTGTATCTCAGACAATTTCGGAGTCGAATATCAGACTTAAAACGTGTTCAAAGGTAAGTTAAAATCACAACACGAAGCATCTAAACACGTAAACATTTACAGATAGGCCTACTTAGCAATCGCTCAGTGAAGACTTATTAATGGCAACAAAGAATCCACCAACTTTCTTTGAATGACTCTTGCAATGGGCAAGATTAATATAAAACAATTAAAAAATAATCCATTGCAATCAACACAATTTGTCATGTATCTAAACCTCAATAACGGACACGAACTACGAATACGCAAGCACACTAAAAACAAGCCGAAATCAGCCGAAGTCAAAATTTAGGTATATGCAAAGACTGCACACAGAATTCCGTGGAAAGAAATAGAAAAAAAATGTCAAATCACAGACAAACGAAGTGGGCTGACAACGAGACAGTTGTGCCAATAGCAGTTAGTAAAGGCCTTGCACAATACAGTTGCAAACAGACGAACCCAACTATTACCCGAAAAAGAGATTATGGACACCACAATGACATCCGCTGATTTAGGCTTTTTTAGTGTGTTTGCATTTTCATATTTTTTGTCCGTTTTTGAGACTTTTATATATGTGTATGTGTGTGACACATAGTGTAACTTGCAATGGCGTATTTAAAAAAAATTAAATTTAAGAACACACCTGTTTAGAAAAATAACACCTGTCTAATTGTAATTATATTTGATATCAATTTATGAAATTTAAACTGAAATTTTCGACAAATTCTGAACTTATAAATTTGAGTTATTTGGCATGTAGGTATAAATTTAAAGCGTATTCAACAGATTTAAAACCACGATATTTATAAGTTTCCACAACATTTACAGATGCTTAGCAATTTTTTAAGGTTAATTACAAACGTTCATTAATATTTAAAGAATTTCACAAATAAAACGTTAATTTCTGATTATGAAGGTAACATTCTTTTCGTTTAAGGTGGTAAATGTTTGGGCAGTTAAGAGCCTATGTTACAAGATGTAATATAAATACTCTAATGACCTAATTGTTTGTCCAGAAAATTATTTTATGGCTCTGAAAAGTTTATTTGCTGCTTTCTGTAAATATCTGACAGATAAATTTATTTCTTTATTGCGCAAATGCCTGAATTTTATTTCATGAACACCACACATAATAACTAATTAAAATCCAGCAATTTGGAACTCTAGTCACTTTAGAAGCAAAGAACTTCTTTTCGTGTATTGTCCTTATCACGTTGTCTTGTAGAAGCCCGCTTGAAAATTATTCTTGTTATTTTGTGATTCTTGCAATTTCCTTTATTATTAGTAAATTTCGAGGGGTTATATTTTCTGTATAGGTCTCCATCTGTAACAAAGACACAAAAAATATATATAAGCTTAAGTGTTCATTGGTTAGTATATTTATCCAGAGTAAGTGGGTGAGTTCTGTTATGTCTGGTCAGCCACTGGTTACCAAAACAATATGTAACTGTATAACGGCTAACAATTGAAGTTTTTTTTAAAAGCTTTGAAAGTTACTTGGCTAGGAATAATCGTAAATACTACGAAATTTTGAAGATAGTATTATTAGGATTAAGCACCCAAATTGATTAAAATAAAAACTCTTCATGTGGGCAATGGTGATAAGGTTTCATTCATTCTTCACGTTATTTTTTTAATTATTGACAAGACAAAATTGCACACAGTCCGTAATATCTTAATTCCAATAGTTACTCTACATCTACATTTTCCTTACAACTCTAATTTTATATACTTATCTAAAGCCCTATAAAAGACTGTATAAAGAACCTTGTATAGACAACTATCTAGTAATTAATTTTAAATTCGCTAGTGTAACAAAATTCAGTTTTAAAATAAACAAGAAGATAATTTCAACCCTGTATTGAGGTTAGTTAATTACCGCATGCACATATCATTTATGTTCCATTTTTTTTAATACAGAGGCTATGCGAATCATGATTTCGGTTATCTAAAAAACGTGTATCTGCAGGTACATCGAGATCCACGTACGTAATACGGTGATCTTCAGCGTCCAGGCGCGCGCCTCGTCGGTGAGCTACAAACGGGCGCTGTCTTCGGCGCGCTGTGCCTCGCGCGAGGCACAGCAAGCCGCGAGGTATGTGCCCCAGCGAGGCACAGTAGGCCGCGAGGTCTGTGCCCCAGCGAGGAGGCAGGCTGTTGAGGTCTGTGCCCCAGCGAGGAGGCAGGCTGTCGAGGACTGTGCCCCAGTGAGGAGGCAGGCTGTCGAGGTCTGTGCCCCAGCGAGGAGGCAGGCTGTCGAGGTCTGTGCCCGAGCGAGGAGGCAGGCTGTCGAGGTCTGTGCTCCTGTGAGGAGGCAGGCTGTCGAGGTCTGTGCCCCAGCGAGGAGGCAGGCTGTCGAGGTATGTGGCCCAGCGAGGAGGCAGGCTGTCGAGGACTGTGCCCCAGCGAGGAGGCAGGCTGTCGAGGTCTGTGCCCCAGCGAGGAGGCAGGCTGTCGAGGACTGTGCCCCAGTGAGGAGGAAGGCTGTCGAGGTCTGTGCCCCAGCGAGGAGGCAGGCTGTCGAGGTCTGTGCCCGAGCGAGGAGGCAGGCTGTCGAGGTCTGTGCCCGAGCGAGGAGGCAGGCTGTCGAGGTCTGTGCCCGAGCGAGGAGGCAGGCTGTCGAGGTCTGTGCCCCAGCGAGGAGGCAGGCTGTCGAGGTCTGTGCCCCAGCGAGGAGGCAGGCTGTCGAGGTCTGTGCCCGAGCGAGGAGGCAGGCTGTCGAGGTCTGTGCCCGAGCGAGGAGGCAGGCTGTCGAGGTCTGTGCCCCAGCGAGGAGGCAGGCTGTCGAGGTCTGTGCCCCAGCGAGGAGGCAGGCTGTCGAGGTATGTGGCCCAGCGAGGAGGCAGGCTGTCGAGGACTGTGCCCCAGCGAGGAGGCAGGCTGTCGAGGTCTGTGCCCGAGCGAGGAGGCAGGCTGTCGAGGTCTGTGCTCCTGTGAGGAGGCAGGCTGTCGAGGTCTGTGCCCCAGCGAGGAGGCAGGCTGTCGAGGTCTGTGCCCCAGCGAGGAGGCAGGCTGTCGAGGTATGTGGCCCAGCGAGGAGGCATGCTGTCGAGGTATGTGCCCCAGCGAGGAGGCATGCTGTCGAGGTCTGTGCCCCAGCGAGGAGGCAGGCTGTCAAGGTCTGTGCCCCAGCGAGGAGGCAGGCTGTCGAGGTCTGTGCCCGAGCGAGGAGGCACGCTGTCGAGGTCTGTGCCTGAAGCGAGGAGGCACGCTGTCGAGGTCTGTGCCCGAGCGAGGAGGCAGGCTGTCGAGGTCTGTGCTCCTGTGAGGAGGCAGGCTGTCGAGGTCTGTGCCCCAGCGAGGAGGCAGGCTGTCGAGGTATGTGCCCCAGCGAGGAGGCATGCTGTCGAGGTATGTGCCCCAGCGAGGAGGCATGCTGTCGAGATCTGTGCCCCAGCGAGGAGGCAGGCTGTCAAGGTCTGTGCCCCAGCGAGGAGGCAGGCTGTCAAGGTCTGTGCCCCAGCGAGGAGGCAGGCGGTCGAGGTCTGTGCCCCAGCGAGGAGGCAGGCTGTCGAGGTCTGTGCCCGAGCGAGGAGGCAGGCTGTCGAGGTCTGTGCTCCTGTGAGGAGGCAGGCTGTCGAGGTCTGTGCCCCAGCGAGGAGGCAGGCTGTCGAGGTCTGTGCCCCAGCGAGGAGGCAGGCTGTCGAGTTCTGTGCCCCAGCGAGGAGGCAGGCTGTCGAGGTCTGTGCCCCAGCGAGGAGGCAGGCTGTCGAGGTCTGTGCCCCAGCGAGGAGGCAGGCTGTCGAGGTCTGTGCCCCAGCGAGGAGGCAGGCTGTCGAGGTTTGTGCCCCAGCGAGGAGGCAGGCTGTCGAGGTCTGTGCCCCAGCGAGGAGGCAGGCTGTCGAGGTCTGTGCCCCAGCGAGGAGGCAGGCTGTCGAGGTCTGTGCCCCAGCGAGGAGGCAGGCTGTCGAGGTCTGTGCCCCAGCGAGGAGGCAGGCTGTCGTGGTCTGTGCCCCAGCGAGGAGGCAGGCTGTCGAGGTCTGTGCCCCAGCGAGGAGGCAGGCAGTCGAGGTCTGTGCCCCAGCGAGGAGGCAGGCTGTCGAGGTCTGTGCCCCAGCGAGGAGGCAGGCTGTCGAGGTCTGTGCCCCAGCGAGGAGGCAGGCTGTCGAGGTTTATGCCCCAGCGAGGAGGCAGGCTGTCGAGGTCTGTGCCCCAGCGAGGAGGCAGGCTGTCGAGGTCTGTGCCCCAACGAGGAGGCAGGCTGTCGAGGTTTGTGCCCCAGCGAGGAGGCAGGCTGTCGAGGTCTGTGCCCCAGCGAGGAGGCAGGCTGTCGAGGTCTGTGCCCCAGCGAGGAGGCAGGCTGTCGAGGTCTGTGCCCCAGCGAGGAGGCAGGCTGTCGTGGTCTGTGCCCCAGCGAGGAGGCAGGCTGTCGAGGTCTGTGCCCCAGCGAGGAGGCAGGCTGTCGAGGTCTGTGCCCCAGCGAGGAGGCAGGCTGTCGAGTTCTGTGCCCCAGCGAGGAGGCAGGCTGTCGAGGTTTGTGCCCCAGCGAGGAGGCAGGCTTTCGAGGTCTGTGCCCCAGCGAGGAGGCAGGCTGTCGAGGTCTGTGCCCCAGCGAGGAGGCAGGCTGTCGAGGTCTGTGCCCCAGCGAGGAGGCAGGCTGTCGAGGTTGTGCCCCAGCGAGGAGGCAGGCTGTCGAGGTTGTGCCCCAGCGAGGAGGCAGGCTGTCGAGGTCACTGCCCCAGCGAGGAGGCAGGCTGTCGAGGTCTGTGCCCCAGCGAGGAGGCAGGCTGTCGAGGTTTGTGCCCCAGTGAGGTGGCAGGCCGTTGAGCCAGTGACGCGCTGTTCATGTGTCGTTAGCGGCTCAGGCCCCAGCTTCATGACATGTGGGTCGGGAAGAATGTAGAAGGGGGGGGGGGGGGGGGTGAAATTATTGTCAACAAACCATTTCCTCGGTCGTTGTAGAACCTTCTGCGACGAGACACTCCGACTTCCTCCCCACGTCCTTTCTCCTCCCCCCCCCCCCCCCCCCAACGGGTTGGGCTAAGATGTACGTGTCCTCTCCAAGTGCTTGTCCGTCGTCCAGGCTGTCTTTGTAAACATAAAAAAATTATGTCGTCTGGATTGTTACTCCACGTTGGCAGCCCTCTTTTCCTAAACCACGAACCATTTTCAACGACCTTTCGAAGCGATGGGTGTTTTTTTTTTTTTTTTTTTTTTTCGTCCCTTGAAGCTGTTTGCTTTCCCTAACCGGTAACTAGGGTTGCAAAGAAATGCAGATACCACCATATGGCCCGGCTTCTTCTCATTTCTAATATTTCAGGCTTTTCGTGTGAATTCTTTCCTATGCCGCTCTTACATTCTATATGTTTCGTCTAATATTTTTTCAATAGTCGTTACATTTATCACTTCAATATTGTAAATGCGAAAGTGCGTTTGTCAGTTTTTCCTTCATGTACGCAGTAACGGAGAAAAAAATATTGACATTATTTTTTTTCATATTGATATTTTATGAGCTGGAGAGTGACATAGGCTACTTTTAATTGTAAAATTCCATCCATAAGGGAGTGAAAAAAGGATAAATTCAGTTTTATAATAGTAACTCACAGGAGGTAGGCAGTAGACACACACGAACATTGAATTTGTGTCATTTTTCCATGTCCGCCACACGGTCATACAGTAAGTTCTGGCAACGTCCTATCCTCCTCCTTGGCGAAACCCATCCGCTTAGTGAAGCTCGCTGCTTCTAGCGAATTAAGGGCTCTAATAATGGTTTAGTTAAAACTTCGATTATAGATGGCGTTGCCTTGAATTTGTAACGCGCTATCGTTTGGTCTTGCCTGGGGGTTATCTGCCTCCCCACGAAATGAAGCTGAATATTGGCGTCCTTGTTTTTCTGATACGTAGCCTTGATGCACAGAGATTGTGCAATCAATGGGACTTTAAAATCAGAATCTCCCTTCTTCCAAGTTTATGTCCTACAGACTTGAAAAATCGGTCGTGATTTTCCTAATATTACTATTTGTTTAGCCCGGGCAACGCCGGGTACGTCCGTTAGTATTATATACGTAATTATGAATAATTTCGTGAAATTTAACAGCCCGGAGATAACTTTATGTAAATATCCGGTGGGAAAATTTTTAATCCAACTACAATTGAAAAATTTACACTATTAAATTAACAGCGAGTGCTCTCAAATAAGAGTAATGACAAGAAAATTAAATAACTAATGTGGCATTTGACTCTAAGCCTTAAAGCTCTCCTGTCCCATGGAAATTTATTCGTCATGCGGAGCTGGTTAGGCGACTGAAAGCTATCTGGTGACACATGATGACGATGTGTGCGTTGAAAAAAAATTTCCGTGAGTTTGCAAAATAAAATTCAACTCAACATACCCTTGTAAATTGTAAAATTGCTCTTTCATACTGTTATACATTTTTATGGGATCTAAATAAGTAAGGCAAATACTTTTTGTTCCAATAATCCCTGCCATCTCTCGTAATTTTGTTTGTATCATTTTGTTTTCATTACACATTTAGTAGGCATAACACAAACCGAAATGTAACTGTTTTATGTTGTCTACTTTAGGTCAGCGACAGCCTAATTCTCTTCTACGAAAAGTATATAATTTTTTAATGTAATGTACGGTTGAAATTATTTTCCATTTAAAGCATTTTTTGATAAGCTAAATCATGGAACACTTTGATAAGAATTTCATTACAATACAAACTTGAAAAAATATGTTTGTTTGAATTAAACATATAGCCTGTGAAATTTTCTTTAGATTTTTAGTATTTCATATTTGTTTACGAATAGGCTAATATAATTTTTTTATAAGTATCTACTAAACACTGCTTTATAAATGGTTATGGACTATGCCTATGGCCCTTTCAAAAATATTTTTAAAATAACAAACAAACCTTGTGATTTATTGTAGGCTTAAATTTTAGTTTGTTAGTATGGCTAATATTATCTGCGTTTTCATGTTCCATTAAAATGAGTCCATGCTCTAACACTAAGCGTACGTAGATAGATTAAAAATTCAGTTGTAACAGAGTCGTTTTAGATTAACGAATAGTAACCGTTAAAGTTGAAGAAACCGTTCAGTAGTTACACGGAACAGTAAAGCTAGTTTAAGTGAATTTGTTTAGGCAGCCATATTTGAAAACGTTTACTTGTTACACAGGTAAGCTAGTCGGGTTATATGGGAACCGTTACTTTTCAGTTTTAATTTATTGCAATTTAAAGTTTATGTTTTTCTTACATTACTTGCGCGCTTAAAGTTATAATGCTACACAATAATACTGTATTTCCCCTAATATTAACAAAACCTAATACAGATAATATTTTTATTTGCCTGTGGATATTTTTGCTGCTGCAAAACTTGCTTTTGACCATATTTTAAATATGGACACACAGATGAATGCACAAACACAGAGGTAACAAACCAAAATCAGCCGAAGTCAAACGTTAAATTCATAGACAGCACAGAAAATTCCGTGAAAGGAAATAGTAAACAAATATCACAGCACAGACGAACCAAAACGAAAAATAGAAAATAGAAAATTTACTTTTAAAAAACGAAATAGCATAGCTCAGGACAAACAGACGAATCCACCAATGACACTAAACAGATATTTATTAGATATAAGTAGCCACAGAACTACTACTTACACTGTAATTATTTTTATGTACTTTTACAATGATAGTTCTTCGAAACTATGTTGTCAACTATATAACATGTTAAATTGCAATACAGAACTTTGTACCATTTGCAATTTTACACAGCTCTGCCTTGCAGTTTTACAAGTGATGTTGCTGGCAACTGAAATTCCAAGGTTTTTCCTTGTAAATTAAATTACATTTATACAGTGTGTCATGGTTGGGGTAGTCAGTTTGTGACTGTGTGGTCCGTGGTGGTACTTTGATTGTATAGGACTATACTGTTCTGGTCACAAACTCTCGTCGTTTTCAGCCCACTCTGTTCGTCTGTACTGTGACATTTTTATGTGCCTATTCCTTCCATGAAATTCTATGGTGTCCAAGAATTTAACTATTTTACATAGGTTGAATTTTGCATTTTCTCTGCGTGTTTATGTATTAATTAATCTTTCCAATTTTGGGGTTACTTTACGACATGCATAAATTGTGTATGTCCACAAAAAAAAGTTTTAATTCGTGGAAGATATATCGTTCTGTAGTAGCCTACTTGCAGCATCTGTTCACCTCGCACTATAAACCACCCTAATTGGAACATGTCCAGAGCATGCTTACAAGTATGTAACTAGTTGCCGAGTAAAAAAATGCTCCATTGAATTAGCTCCAAGTGCTGTGTAATCGTGCTCTAAGTTTCGAAAACTGTTAAATTCTTTATTGTTCTTGAAACAGAAATATTTATCCTAAACTACATGAAAACCACTTATCACTGCAAATAAGTGTTCATAGTGATACTTTGTTTGGATTCTTATCTTAGCATAGTGAAAATTAGCTGAATAGCTTTCCAGTATTAACTGCACACATTATTGAGCATAATAAAACAAAATAAAGTACAATTATTCAACATTCAGTGAACTTTACCATGTTTTAAAATAACTATGTGTAAATTTTCGTAAGAAATACTCATATTTATATTTTAAAAAAAACGTATTTCACATACACATATGGTGTTGTACAAAGTTAGGATAAATATTTATTTTAGTTTACAAATTATTTCTTGGCAACTGGTATTCCAAAGGAGGATAGTTTTCTTGGTAGCGTTCTTCGGCAGAATTGCAGAGGTTTGACAGAGCTGCAGACGCTCGGCAGAGCTGCAGACGCTCGGCAGAGCTGCAGACGCTCGGCAGAGCTGCAGACGCTCGACAGAGCTGCAGACGCTCGACAGAGCTGCAGACGCTCGACAGAGCTGCAGACGCTCGGCAGAGCTGCAGACGCTCGACAGAGCTGCAGACGCTCGGCAGAGCTGCAGACGCTCGGCAGAGCTGCAGACGCTCGACAGAGCTGCAGACGCTCGGCAGAGCTGCAGACGCTCGGCAGAGCTGCAGACGCTCGGCAGGACTGCAGACGCTCGACAGAGCTGCAGACGCTCGGCAGAGCTGCAGACGCTCGGCAGAGCTGCAGACGCTCGGCAGAGCTGCAGACGCTCGGCAGAGCTGCAGACGCTCGGCAGAGCTGCAGACGCTCGGCAGAGCTGCAGACGCTCGGCAGAGCTGCAGACGCTCGGCAGAGCTGCAGACGCTCGGCAGAGCTGCAGACGCTCGGCAGAGCTGCAGACGCTCGGCAGAGCTGCAGACGCTCGGCAGAGCTGCAGACGCTCGGCAGAGCTGCAGACGCTCGGCAGAGCTGCAGACGCTCGGCAGAGCTGCAGACGCTCGGCAGAGCTGCAGACGCTCGGCAGAGCTGCAGACGCTCGGCAGAACTGCAGACGCTCGGCAGAGCTGCAGACGCTCGGCAGAGCTGCAGACGCTCGGCAGAGCTGCAGACGCTCGGCAGAGCTGCAGACGCTCGGCAGAGCTGCAGACGCTCGGCAGAGCTGCAGACGCTCGGCAGAGCTGCAGACGCTCGGCAGAGCTGCAGACGCTCGGCAGAGCTGCAGATGCTCGGCAGAGCTGCAGACGCTCGACAGAGCTGCAGACGCTCGGCAGAGCTGCAGACGCTCGGCAGAGCTGCAGACGCTCGGCAGAGCTGCAGACGCTCGGCAGAGCTGCAGACGCTGGGCAGGACTGCAGACGCTCGGCAGAAGTGCCGATGCTCGTCAGGACTGCAGACGCTCGGCAGAAGTGCCGATGCTCGTCAGGACTGCAGACGCTCGGCAGAGCTGCAGACGCTCGGCAGAGCTGCAGATGCTCGGCAGAACTGCAGACGCTCGACAGAGCTGCAGACGCTCGGCATAGCTGCAGACGCTCGGCAGAGCTGCAGACGCTAGCTGCAACTGCGCAGATTCCAATCGCGCGGAGAGGATTCCCCCTGAGCGAAGTGCAGTGACGCGCCGGGTAGGTGCGACCCGGATGGTGGCCTTGATCTGGGTTGTCATCAGACGCGCGGGCTATCGGAGTGGACGGCCGAAACTGCCCGACATCCCCCTCCGCCGTCCGCCTTTCTTCCTCTCATCCAGAAACCAACGAAGCTCCACGACTTTTTTTATATGTGTAACATCTTAGATCTCCGTGTACGGCATTTGTTGGGAGTAATCTCGTGGATGCGACGGAAGTAAGGGAACGGAAATGTTGTACAACCTATGCGGCTGTTGGCACGAACACATAGTTCACAGAGCCAATGGGTAAAATTTATGGTATTAGCAAGATGGACAGTGTTTCAATTGTCGAAAATCAGGTCTAAAACCGGGTTTTATTATTTTTTTCCAAGTATTTTTCGCTTTAATCACTTTATAATGTTTAAAATTTTTTAGTCTGAAAATTGAATGAGTCGATAGTTAACGAAGCGTATATTAATCACGTTTGATATTGTTTTAAAAAATTCTACGTTAAATTTCGTGTTATAGATGTTTTTGTAACATTAGAACACAAAAATTCGGTCATCACCAAGGATACGTGTTATACATCACTGGAGAGTACCGAAAAACTCGCATATATATATATATATATATATATATATATATATATATATATATTAAGTCATTGCAGCGTGACGCGCAATATGGGAAACATTCATGTTCATTTAGAATATCCACGAGGACTCACATATATAAATAATACACACACATAAATAATACCATCAATAAAACCACTTACATTAGTCACTTACTTACGTATTGATGTATGTGCGTTTTTTATTTTTTATAACTGAGACTAAAAGTTTATTTTGCAATTAATAAAATTTTTTGAAATATAAAGGATATGTGAAACATATTATTCTTATTTATGTCTCGGTCTTACACGCGATCGTGTTTTGTACATTTTTTCTCATTATTTTTGTTGCTATTTATAAAGGTTAATTGAATCATCCCTTGCATTAATGGTTCTGCCATAAATTAATATTTCCAACAGATGTTCACTAAATGTTATGGGTGTAGACTGGCGCGCAATTCTTCATTATTATTATCACTTGGTGCCTTTAGCCACTTATGTTATTACATTAAGTGAATATATGTTAAAATTTTTGTGGTAGAACAACAAAAGCCAGGGTAGTTGTATCGAATTACAATTCTATAAATAGCCCTTGAATAAAATAAATTAAGAAAAAATAATAATACTATGGCTAGTGAGACAGAGTCTTAATAGGATATTATTAGCGAACGGTTACGGTATTAAAATTTGATAAAATAAATTAATCCAAAACATGATGGTGAAACTGGATCATTATGCTATCTGTATATTTTATTAATATTTCTTTATTTTTGGTAAAGTATCGAGGGCCAGCATAGTGTGTATTCAGTGGGACACTTGTAGCATGTGAACTATGTTTTGGGAAACCCTGCCCTGGAACTATTACAAACCCCGTCCCTCACTAATTCATCCCCAAGGGGAACGTGGGAAATGAAACGCAGCTGACTTTGTTTCAAAGGGATGGCGGAACAACGCCGGCTGTTTCTCTGCAATGGAATCCACGTATTTTAGTCTATGCATCTAGGTACAAACTGCTTGTCATGTCTGCGTCCGACAGCCAGTGTAGCGCAACGCCGCAGGGGTGATAGCTTCATGCCTGGTTTCCCTTCGCAATAGACTGTGACGTCCATTAGGTTCAGCTTTATTGTGATGTACCCGCGAGGGGTATCTTGTTTTGTGAGACCTATTTGCGCTTAGAGCGATTGTTGCACACCAATCAAAAAGCTTTTCGCCACTAAGTGCAGTTATTTTTTATTTCTAATTTCTCGATATGCTCGGACGAAACTATTTAAGTGTGGGATTAAGAAAGTAATAGTACTCCATGACCCTGAAATATGTTAAACGGAAACTCTTATGCTTAAAAGTCATTGTTTGAAACAATTTGTTTCAG
Source organism: Bacillus rossius redtenbacheri (assembly GCF_032445375.1). Lineage (NCBI taxonomy): Eukaryota > Metazoa > Arthropoda > Insecta > Phasmatodea > Bacillidae > Bacillus > Bacillus rossius. The sequence goes on along the minus strand of NC_086336.1, from coordinate 9,758,076 downwards.
CCATTTTCAGTTGTTTCGAGAAAGGTTAAAAAAATCTATTGAAACTAAAAATAAACATATTTATAATAATCTTAATGAAATAAGTCAATCAAAAGTCTCAAGAAGTTTATAAATTTAAAGTTTTCTATAAAATTCTGGCGAACTTTTGGTAGCCAATTGTAATCATACATTCCTTGAGTACCCAGATGCCGAATTAAAACCTGCTCCATGGAAGTAGCTCCAAGTGCTGTGCAGACTTGCACTTATTTGAATTTTTATTGTGATTACAGTTTTTTTGACGAAAGCACAACCAAAAAAACATTATACAGGTAATAATGTGAATTTTTTCAAAGCGATTTTGATCAAATCAAATTTCTGTTATTTGAAATTTATGCGGAAAAAAAGTTTTAATTTTTTTTTTTTTTGTAATTGTGTTCCGTGGTTTTTAATGTACCAAGTTAATACCGAAAGCAAGGAAGTCGAGACATTCATGCATTTAGTCGAGACTGTTAGCCAAAATTGGCACTAAATATTACTTCGCATTAAATTCTATGAAATATGTGCCTCTTTTCTCTTGTACCAGTACAAGTTCAACGGGCATATCTTTTAACTAATTATACGGCAAATTCCTGTGAAAAAGTTGAAAATGCCTACAGGAATTTTCTTCACAAACAAAGGTATTGTCTAACAACGATAGAGGTAGGGCCTGAAAAATAATAAATTGTAAAAGTCTCCGGCGACATGACGTGAAATGTATTTCCAACATTTTGATTTTGCTTTCCGTGTTACAAAAATATGGTGTGGCCAATTAACTTTGTAAAAAGAACGTATTTGCTGTGTTTCATGAATATTCTTGAAATTTACCTGATTCCTATGAAAATCAATATGTAATTTTATGGCATGATATTTGCTTTGTGTGTATATTATAAAAAAATTACATTCTCAATGCACTCAAAAACTCAGAATGTAATAATGTGTACTCATATTTACTGTCAGGATGTACAAATATTTTTGAAGCTATTACATTTAAACTAAAAAAAATTATTAAGAATTTGCATTAACTATGCCAATAGAGCTACCGATGTTTTAAAATGTAAGCACTATTATAAAATTTACAGAAATAGTTTATTTTTTAAAACCCTTTGTTAACCTAATGTTCCTATGTTTAACAAAATATATTTTATGTCTTGCACATTGACTTTCCAACTCATTTCGGTATATGAGCATTTATTTCATTTCCATTTGTATCGTTTAAGATACTTTCGCTTATTTCACATTAATATGTTCAATTAGATAACATTTCTACACATTTCAGTTCTTTCCTTTGATTTATTTCGTTACAATTCATGCATTATGTCATTGAAATTCGTTTCTATTAAAGTACGCTTATTTCGTTATTAATGGGTTCTGTTGATGCTTTTTTATGTAATTTTACTTCATTCTATTTATTTAATTACATTAAATTTTTAAAAAAGGTCTTCAAATTTTTAAAAAATTAAGATATACATTCCAAAACATTAAGTAAGTCGTTTTAAATTCTTATTAATTTACTAAACATTAAAAACGAGAAAATTTTATTTAAATCCTCAGTGTTTTTAAAAATATATAAATACTAACTTATCCCGCAAATTTAGATAGAAATAACTGAAATATTATTTTCAGACATCAATTATACTATCCTCAATGATTTAGAATTTTAAATGGTTTAATCATTTACCTAGTAAAATTACATATTATTTATTATTTTCATAAATAAGTATTTACTAATCAAAACAGAAATAATGATTATTGATAATAGACGAATTTTTAAACATATTCAGTGCATGGCCTTTATCTATGACAGCCAAGCAATCCATATGAAGACTTGAGTGCTGCTGTTGTTTTTTAACCGAAGCTATAATAGGCTATAATATTTATATTTGCAAATAGTATTAATTTTTTTAATTTAATATAAAAGAAAATGTTTTTAAATAATTCGTTAATTTAATCCACTTCAATAAAAATGAAATAAACTGTAGTAGTAATACTGTATGCAAATAAATTATTTTATACAAAATAATAGTTTGACATATAAGAAAAAGTTTCACTAATCCTGAGGTTATTTATCTAAAACCTTTATTAATTTCAGGTCAGTTGCTTCAGCTGGTTTTGTAATAAATTATTTCGTAGACACCAAGAAACAGGCATAATTTTTTTTTTAATTTTTTCTTTTAAATTTATTTTTTTTGTTAACCAGGTCAGTATTTAATACGTATTAATTATTAAATCAAAGACAGATACTCATATTTTATCCTCTCCCAAGGCCATTTAGATTCAATGGAGCATACTATTGAGCTAAACTGACTTTGCAATACTTGGAGATAAAATATCAGCTAAGAAAGCACGGCATTTAAAAAAAGCAGAACTGCTGTGCAGTTGACAGCTGACATTTTTTTTTTTTTATTTAGTCGTCAAGTTGTCACGACGGTATCATGTCGCTGATCTCCGCAAGGTATCTGTGTATGCAAAGGCAATGTCTCAAGAGGACGATGACCGACATTTAGCGCTAAAGACACTAGGCAACCTCCACGCGATGCCACTAATGAGTGTTAACAACACAGTTGTTTACTTCTTCCTCCCTTACCATCACCAGGGCGTTAAATAGCCTATACATGTACTCATTACTGGATGTCGCATACTTCTACTCATTACTGGATGTTCACACTCTTGCTGTAATTTTTGCCGAGTCCTGAGCAAGGAGTGTCGGTCATTTATTTGCAGACGCGTTCCCATTTAGAATAGTGTAAATAAATTACTTATATTCAGATGACCTTTTTATTAGTTATATTGCAATGAAATGCCTGTTTTAATTCAAAATTCGACTGTATGTGTTTGAAATAAAATATATTCTTATGATTCTTACTTGCAGCGACAAATGTTGAAGAAAAATTTTAAAAATAAAGAACACGACACAAATCGGGTGATAAAATATATATCAATCTATATTCGTTACAGATATGGCTAAAGGAATATCCCAATATTTGTTCTCTATCGTTTGGTTTCTTTAAGCTTTGGAAGTAACATGTGTTAAATTTTATTACTATTGTAACGTGTTTTTCTTAAAAAAAATTGTGATAGTATTAAAACAAACAAAAACACTCAGACAGCTCAGAAGAAGAATAAAACGAAGAATCTTAGACCTTTAACATATTTATTTCTATACTGAAATTAAAATCCTCAAAACTACTCAGAGAAGAAAAACAATTTTAACTAATATTTAATTATTTCATACCTTTAATAATTGAATGATTATTTCTCACACAGTAAACCTCAGGTTAATAAGAATTTTAATGTATAGCATTTACATTTGTGGTACTTAACACAAATTTAAACAAGGTAAGTTTCTCATATTTAGTAATGTTCTAAAATTAAATATATTATTTATTCGGCCATAGTTCAATAAATAACATCTTACCGGATTATACTAAAATATACTTTTAACATTTTAGTGTCATACTTTACTTCTTTCTTTTAAATTTGCTAATTTAAAATAGACCTTGTGGTCAACGCAAATCTAAGACCAAATACCTGGTTTTAATCGGCTATTTTTGTCAATGTTCAAATTGAAGTAATGTTGAGCGTACAATACCTGTATTCAGATTTGTAAAAAAAAAATAACATATTTTTTTTTTACAAATTGTTGTTCTTTTGTGTGCGTTCATGTTTAAAGTACGTGTTTTAAGTATCCGTACTTTTACGCAAATACCTTTTAATTTGCGGTCGGTGTTCACTATAAATTTTAATTTGAAAATTTTTCAACGTTTGAAGCCATACGAGCGGGCATTGTGTTCATGACCGGGTCGGGCTTCCTTATCCATTACATAATATACAATATGTTTAATCCACACAGTTAAAAATGTATACCTAAAAACCTTAAAAGTTACAATAGCATTAACTATTTATATAAACCGTGAGTATTGCCTAACTTGTAAGTCCAATGAATTCCATTAGCAATAATATTGCAGTAAGAATCGCAGGATTTTTCGGTTATTAACTGTAATGTTTTGTCTTTGTGGGTTCTAGACGCGATGAAGGCGAAGATTACACCGACGTTTCAGTCGATACTGCAGTCACCATCTTCACGGTAACCGTTAACCCACAAGCCAAGCCAACTTAAATAGGTGTGTAATTTCGTTCTATTATAAGGGTGAACCCACGCGTTAAAAATATTCTCGGAACTCGGGATTCTGTACTTTTGCAAAATATTTCAATAGAAACCAGTTGCCAAGAAATAGTTTGTAATAAAACAAGAATGATACTGTAACTTTGTACAACGATTGGCTAAGGTTACTTTTGCATATGTGATATAGGTATTTTTTTTTTAGATAATACTGAGTATTTCTTACGAAAATTGGCGCATAATTTTATATTGTAATTTTTGTTTCAATAAAACATAATTTTTAAATCCTGGAAAATAAAATCGAATATTTAACAATTTGACTTTATTTTTTTGTTTTATTGTGCTTAATTATTTTCGCAGTTATTACTGGAACGCTATTAAGAAAACAATCTACAAATTAGTTCAACTATGTCAACACTAAACATAAATGTCCGGGTGAGACAGTATTACTGCGAACACTGTTTTGCAGTCATACAGTTGTTTTCATGTTAACGTAAATTTTATAAATACCTGTAATTTTACATGAATAACTCTGTTCCTTTTACAAAAAAAAAATCTCAGTGTATAGTTTGTTCAGCGGCAGAACTGTGCATTGTTAGAAATTACAGTAAATTTACGTTCTTTTCGACGAAAAATTAACCTCAAATAAACGATGTGTACTTCGTAAACTTAAATAACTGGTTCTTTGTAGAAACCAAGCCTGATTTCGACTTGGAGTTAAGTTTTTCGTTGAAAACAAGGCCAACACAAACGTGGAAGGAAAAAAAAAAAAGAATTTTTCTCTATATTCAACAAGATCTTGAAAGTTTTGTTTATATAATAAGATTATTATTGTTAATTCGTGTTAAAAAAATAATAAGTTGAGTACCGTAAATTTTCGAAGATAAAACATGAGTTTACGAAGATCATTGAATAAAAAAAAATCAGTGTCTAAGCATAACACGTATGGGTCCATTTGCGAAATTATGGCAGCTGCAGAATTATTTCCTTATCAATTTCAAGTGTATCAGTGTGGCAGCCTCGTGGCTTTCCATTGGAGAAGCGACACGGGGTATAAAAAAGACTACGATTTACGGGAAATTTTAAAAACGGTCATTTCGATGCTTTGATTGATGTTGGAGAATCAATGAACGGTGGTAATGTTCGTGTAAGTAGTGATAAAAAAAAGCAGTGTTGTTCGTGAATTCGAGGTGAGGATTTTTGACGGTGTGCGACTGCCGGCCGCGGCGGTGGAAGCTCTCCCGGGCGTCGGCGCCTCGGTCGCCGGGAGACAGGCCCGTGTGCCTCCCGTGTGCCTCACCCGGCGACGGCGCAGAGCTGACAAAGGTCGCAGGCTTCAGCAAGCCACCGTCCGGAGTTGCTTCGGCCCCCGGCGTTGTAGACGCGTCGAATGCGAATATAATCACCGTCGCGGTCACCATCATCAAAGGTGGCGGTCACCGACGTCGACATGTCTTCGCGTTCGACGCGGGCTACAACCCAGAAGCCAAGAAACTCCTGGCAGTGTAGAAAGTAGAGACCGGAAAAATTCGCGCGTTCATTTCGTGATATGCTGAAATTCAAATAATTATTCCACCGTTGTGCTGCTTCTGCTATTGGTTCACTATTGATATGTAGGACTCTTGACCAATTAGAGACCATCAGTCAATAAAGTATCCAATCACAAGTTACCCACTTGCGACACCTCAAAATTCAGCACCCAATGAACAGGCGCCGCTTGCCCAAGTAGGCAGAGGATCGTGGAGTCTATCCTGAAGGTCATTACCTACATTGCATAATGAACAATTTGGAAAATTTCATGATTCTTGACCTACCGCTTTAAGCTGTGCGTTTTCTGTCAGTCAGACACTCAGAGTTCATGTTTTATTAAGTAGACTAGTTAATAAAATGCGGATTCTTTAGCGCAATTTCATGGTATTGCTGATATTTTACCACTAAAAAATAAGTATGTGAAAAATTTAAAAAAAAAATTAAATTACATAATAAATTGTAAGTCATATAAAAGTTTAAGTTCACCAACACAAGTTTAAGTACTATATTTTTTGAAGTAGTAATGCATAAACGTTATTATATTTAGTATAGAAAAATTGTGCAATTTTGTAAATCCCTTTTAAGGGTGTTGATATATTTTACCCTGAAGAAAACACACCTCTATTTCATTTCATTAGGCAGCCAATTTGAAAAATAAATGTAAAACATGTGTCTATTTCATTTTAATTCAGATAAGCCAACATTTACAGTTTAAATTTTATTGTTTTATTATACCAACCTTTAAAAAACTAAATAATTTCACCATATTGCAGATAATTACTTTATGTTATGAGTTTTAAAACAACCGCATATTTCTTTGAAATGTAGGGTTTCTGTTTGAAAGTATTTGTAATTGTTATTTATGCTGAGTATTATTTAAACAAAAGTTCCCGAAATTTTACTGCTCTCTTCTTTTCGCACAGGTTTGCCTATTGTTAATTCAGAACTACAGATTTAGTAAATATGGCAATATCAGTTAACAAAATAAAACAATAAGGTATTACCTGTAAGTATAGTTGGCCAAAATTAAATGACGAAGGCTTTATACGCGCGTAAACTGATACAACATCTTAACCATTTTAATCTTTATGTTTTCTTTTCATTTATCCTGCGAAAGGTTTGAATAATAATTACCATTAATCTTTTGGCTTTATATATTTATGGTGTTCCAATAACTTGGTTTTCGACCCCCATTCTAACATGAAAGTGTTTTCACCAACAGCTGTGTATCGTTAATAGAAACTTTTTCAGGTAAAAAATAATAATCATCGTAAAATTAAAAAAAGTCAACTATCAGCTAGTGTTTATATGGCTTTAATAATGGTGTTATGAAATGGTGGCACGTTTACAATTATTTTTTTGTATTGTTATTTGACACGTTTGTAAGTAGGTACAAAATTCTTTGAGACTTTAGCTTCTGCTTTGATATAGGGCCTAAGGATGTTTGAATGAGCAAATTTGATTTTAATTATCCTACAGAGTAAAATGATGATTTGATGAGTATTGAATTACATTTGACTCGTTGTCACTCTCCATGTTGATTAATTGTTCATTTTATCGTCATTACTATATTTAAAAAATATATATTTATAGAAATTTAACGTAAAACCACCCTTGTTGTATTGCTACTAACATTTTAAACTGCAATTAACTATTATAATGGGTGTAAAAAATCGTGCAAGTGCTAATAATTACGAATAATTGTCAGTATTTTTTAACTAAGCCTATTATACTACACTTAGTGAATATCTGTTGACAATGCAAGGGAGTTACTGTGTTACATTTTCAGAATCTGCCCATAAATGAGAAAATGAAAATGGTGTGTGAGCCCAACCGTTTAATACGGCATTCAGTTTTCCCAGCTGGTTGATAAGATTATAGAAAAATATTTTGTTACAATTATGTATTGGTTAAATAAATTAACTAAAAGTAAAGATTTTACGGCTTCCAAGTCAGCTTCAAACGATTTTTTGTGGCGCTAAGTTCAATACCTATCTAGCGAAAGTTTCCAGTCATTAAACTAAACCACTTGAAGCATGCTTGTTGATACAGTGAAAATTATGAAATCTACCTCATTAAAATTACGTATCAGGAACGTTTCAGCCGAATACAGTTAATTATAGTGACACGACTAAGTTACTGACAATGAACCTTAGCATAAAACACTTGACAGATTATTAAAGCTCTGGAGTGATAATTCACTACGTCGTTACCGTTTCTCTGATAGGCACTCTAGTTCCTAGCACCAGTGAAAATATATTGTGGTTATGGAAAAGTTATTCTGTCGTTAATTATGAACTGTCCGTCTTTTATAATAAAAATAATACATTTTATCAATATAATATTTTTAATGATAGGTTACTACAAACAAATTCTACCGACACAATATTGTTGGTAAAGCCCGTACTTAGCAGAGATATAATTATGGTAGATTTTTGTGTTGTAATATAATGAGTATCATAGTTCAAATATTATCTTATAACATATAACAAATAAATAGCTAAGTGTTGAAAACGTTTAATGAGAAAATAACCTATATACCAAAACAAGTTATTTTCCAGTGCTGCATCTCCATGTTTCTAAACTATATAATTAGTTTGAGTGCTTTTAAACCTAGTTATTAGAAACAACCGCATATAAATTATACTCTCTAAATAATTTTATAAAATTTAGACACATTATTTATGTTAAGGACTACAACAACGTAGTAACTGACGACTTAAAAAAGTTTCAAATAATACTTGAAAACAAAATTTAAATAATAAGTGACGTAATGCTTTAATTGCTCTAGAAATTGTCGTTACAAAGAGTACTGTAAATTAAATAATAAGAGACTGAAACTCTAAAATTTAAAAAAAAATGTTGAAGTAAAGAACATACCAATAGAAATAAAACTGGTTCTTACAGCTATCTCTTACGGTAGAGCTCTGAGTGTTGGGATATTTTATCACGTCAACCAACCACGTCACATGAAACCATTTCGAAAAAGATGTTCGACGTAATGTATTGATATGCCTCGATACGGTAGCTGTCTGACTCTTTTAAGAGAAAAAAAAATTTTTTTCCCTAGTCCATGGAGAAACCGACTAAGACACACATATTGATGAAAAATATTTATAGCTCAAGATTAAAAATAGATATAAAAAATAATAGTTGCTTAATTTAAATTCTAAAATTTGGATCAAATTATAGAAAAAAAATTCTATTATTACTGAGGCATTTCCCTTTGGCAGATAATAAGTACCTTCTAGGTAATAAAACTCTCCATAGACATTGTAACTGCACTTTCAGTCGGATGACAGTAACATCATTTGTTTAAATAACATCCTACAATATTGTAAAATATTCGGATCAGCAATAAGTTTGAAAAAAACCTTTTTGACCTTCTCTTAGGCTACTTATATGGGCTGACACACAATATTTGAAATGTTTCTTTACCTTCTACTTCAAAAACAGTAAGCTAACCACGCGATCAAGAGAAGTACTAAAAGATACACAATTGAGTTGCTAAGCACTTCGATGCATCGGTATGATTAACACATTACATACCATACATTCATTTGGATTTATCATGTTTAGAAAAACCCTAGGTAGATACCTCGCTAACTGGACACAAGTTATAGAGTAGTCTTGAATTAAGATTGTTTTATTCCTGATATAAATCTAGTTACCTGTAGTATTAAAATTTCCCTATTAGCTCAATCGTCTTTGAGCTTAATTTCCATGAATATTTATTTATATAATAACAACCACAGTTAAATCTGCATAATTAATTGAGAAACCTAGCAAAAATGGTTTACATTACTGAACACCCATAAATGCATACTATTTAATCACTTCTAAACTATATCAATCGCATTAAAACAACCCACGCTACAATACTAATATATTTATGTTATCACTGTAAAAATTTATTCTACTTTTCACAAAGAAAAATCCTTGGAAAATCAGTTGTTAATAATATAATTTGTAAATCTGCTTGGTAGAGCTAGGTAAAATTGCTAATGTTACAAAGTTCTGCCTTGCAATTTAACAAGTGATATCGTTGGCAACTAAGTATCCAAGGACTATGCTTGTATTAGTACAAAAAAATTTAAATTATATGTTCTGCTTACAGTAAAAGTAAATTATTTGAAAACAAAATAATCTATTTGTGTTCAGTAATATATATTATTTAAAAAATATTCATAGCTGATTTGAGGACTACTTACAAAGAAAAAAAAATAGTTAACGATATCATCTTGTATATTATATCTGTGTGCCTGTGTATATAAATGCACTTACGTATATGTTACAAAATTTATGCATGTGTATATTTACAAAAAAAATAGTTAAGTTAAAGATAACCATTTTAATTTGTTAAAAAAAAAAATTGAGTGCTTATGGCTGTTAAAGAATATTGTATCCCTAAGAGTGATTTTTAATTTTATTAATTTTAATTATTCTAGTAAACATTTCTAACGATGTGAGAGATTTGGCATGTTATGAAAGCAACGACCTTTCAGTTGTTATCCTAGCGTCTTAACTAATCATCCACCATGCACATTAATGGGAATACCATTTAAGTTAACTTATTTAAATTAAATGGAGGTTTGTCATTATGAATAGCAAAATATTGTATTTTTTACAGTTACTTTGTAGTTGTAAATTTACTCTAACAATATTATGCACATTTGCAATTACGTATGTGTGTATGTGTGTTCCTACATGAAAATAACAGAGTATCTACTAAAAAAACAGAAAACAGAAATTTAACATTTGTGTATGTGTCAATACATCAAAACATACACGTGTGTGATATATTGCGACCGTTATTGTAATAACAAATGTATATACATTAGTTTACTTTTACCGATATCTGACACAATTTTAATTCCTAGAAACATTTGGGTAAAGTTACACCCACTCTACTACAGAAGTTTTTTTAAACTACGCCTCAAAAATGTAAACTTAGTTAACCTTTGTATATTTAATATTACGAATATCTTACAAAGCTGTAAGCCTATGTACAACTGTATATTTTCAATATGTGTGTATAATTTTTCATGGAATCGTTATTTTTAACATTTCAAAACATGGCTAAAGTTGTTGGTAAACAACTTTTTTAAGTTTGATCATAAACGTTGTTGAAAAATGACGTACACTAACTTACAACTGTTTTAAATGTTTGTTACTAAAACCAATTTAATTTCCTTAAAAAAAAGAGTGCAATGCTGCATATCTGTAAGTATTGTAGTATTTTTTTTCTAAATAATTTTTTAAAATTTTTTTGTTTGATGTACGATTGATGTATTCCTTATATTCATTAAGTATCGGCTAACATATACTGGAATTAGTTTACACATATAACTTATTTTGATCGAAAACATATAAATTTATTAACCAAATCATAAGGATATTATACGTTGATAGTTAAAACCATTTAAACCTTTTTCATTATTGTTAGCTGCATTCTTAAAATTATTCGAAATATTTGGTGTTTTTTTATTTTTGTAAATTTTTCTTATTAAATAAAATTTATATAACAATTAATTAAAAACTACGTATTATAGACGTTTAAATATATTGTGCATTAAAAAAATTAATATTTTATGGCGTATTTTAATTACCGAACTATCTTTAAAAACCTTATTGTCAAACAATTTGTCAACAACAAATAATTGTATCCTGAAAATCCTTTTCAAATGGAACACCAAAAATTATCATTTTCAGTTTTAATGTAATCATTATATTAGTTTTAGAAAGTTATTTGATTTGTATTGGATTATAATAAAAATATATAATAAAAGTGCGGTTTTTTCAAGGTTTTATTAAAATATTATTCTCTCAGAAATAGTTAATTTTTATTATAAGTTTAAAGTTGTTCTGCAAGGTGACAGTTTAAGTTCAGGTTAAATGCCTTTGTTTTAATTGAATAATTTAAAACAATTAAAGTTTTTTTTAAAGAATTTTAATTTAAACTTAAGTGGGTTCTTTATGTTAAGGAAAATTAGGAGGAAACGATGCTGTAAAGTTTTTACATTGAAAGCATACCTTATTGCTCTTTTCACTCGGACGAACTTAGTTTTACGTTTCTTTTCCATTACCGTCCCTTGCACTATGCGTCTGATGCGATAGATGGGAAAATGAAGGAGGATTTTATACACTGAGTGCAAACTCATGTACACCACGAGAAAAAAACTTATCCTCTCCCGCAAATTTTTTTTATAAACTTATTTACTGCAAATGATCACCAAAGTCATAAGGTGGGATATAGTCTAAAAGTAATGCCAGGTTATAGATACCAAAGGGTTGGTGTACTGTATGTTTGTGGTCACAATAGATTTTCTTCAAAGCTTTAAATTTTTACATATATTTCTATATAAAATATTATATATACTACGATTTTAAACATAATTTAAATACATTAAATAACAATAAAAAATATATACACATTAAGAACCAAAAAACATTCTCACACAAAGAGAGCTTCATCTGTTTGTGTTTTTTTAATCAATAACAACATCTTCCTATCACGTCATAATAAGCATTTTAACTTGGTTGTTCGTATAACCTACTATTTGAAGGTGATTAAACACATCTCAGAAACTAGTTCTAATTCCGACCCTTAATTTTTGAAATAGTACCTAAATATTAATGCCAACTTAATTAATGTGTAGGGAAAATAATTTTCCGCACGTCCTCGTCATTAAGTCATAAATCTAACTGTAGTTTTTGATAGAAGACGAACTTGCTGTTACGCCTTAAGAATATAAATACAACCATAAATTTAGTGTGGTACTGCTTATCTAGACAGTGTTGAATTGTTGATATTTTTATCTTCAATTCAAGTAGTAGTAACATTTCAATTTTTTTGTGTGAATACAACAGAAATAGTTATATAAAATTAATTACAGATATTTTTAATTTTGTAAATTTTAATGAAAACAACTGTAGCACTACAAAATTATGATCAAAATTTTCCATTGCATGATAATTTAAAGGACGTAAACATAGTTTTCGCAGAATGCTGGGTTCAGGTTATTTCCCGAGCATTCATCCAATAGTTAAAGTTAAAACTTAAACTTAAATATATTTGTAAACCCTTCCCTGAATAAATCATTCCATTATTAACTGCGCACATTGATAAGAAGGATAAAATAAAGTAAAATTATTAAATATTTGGTTATCTTTTCCATGGATTGAAAAAAACGTATGCTGAATAAAACATCATTAAAATTTAAATTATGCGCCAATTTCCGTAAGAAATACTCAGGAGCTCGAAAAACGTATTTCATAAACACAAAAATAAAAAAGCTACTTTTGTACCAATTTTCAATATCTTTGTTATATTTACAAACTGATTTCTATGTATACCGAAACACGTTTTATTTTAGTTCTAAAATTGTTAGATATGGGCAGTTGCCAAAAGCCGAATCAAAGTGTTTAGAATAGTTAGCCGAGACGAGATGTATCAGTAATGGTTCTTATTCAAACATAAATGTGAATATAAGGGTATGAGTCATGACTACCAAGCCTTTATGAAAATCTGAAAAAGGTGTTCACAAGAAAGATGTAGGTCTATAAGTAATTATATACATTCCACAGAGTGGATACTATTTTTTATACCTATTGTTTTTATTTTGATTGTTATAAGTGTTGATATCCCAGTTTAACAGTAGTTATTTGGATGATCAGGAATTTCTTTCCTGTTACGTACAATAAATATTGTTGCAAGATAAACATTTTCTAATTAGTTTATGGCGGTTACAATTCTTTTCAGGTTCTACAAATTTCTGTATTACTGAGATCCGGTTATACAAATTTTTATACACTATATTAAATAATTTTATTTCTCAAATTAAAGGGTTTGGTCAACTATCAGCCAATGCAATGAGTTTTGTTCTGCAAACAAAAGTCTTGTTTTTCATTACGATAAAGCAAACTTGCATTATCATTAAACCATTGCACGAGCTTTCTTTGAAACGCATATGGTACTATTTCTGTAAATGAAACTATGTCTTACAAGCCAAACATCAAAACTATAACCTCAAATATGTATTTAATTGCGTTGACCATAATGTTGTTGATCTTTTTTATCTATATTTAATTCTAAACAGAATTTTTTTATATTTTGTATATATTTTTTCTTTAACAGTGCAAACCACTGATGGCTAGTTGCACCATTTATTCATTGATATTTATGTTTATGCTGTATGAGTCTTTAACGAACAGATTCGGAAAATAATATTTATTTATTTATTTATTCGCATGGGCAGTTAATTGTTCGTGACTTTTTCACGAGTTTGTAGATTCATTGATATTTATATTTGTGTTAAAAACTCATACAGCAAAAAAGTAAACGATGATCACATTATAACTTCTAACATTTTTATCAAAGATAAAGCCAATATCTGCTTTTTAATTTATTTACAATTCATTTTAATTAATAATTACTTGCATTTATTTATTTCATCATTGTTAATTTACTATTTGTGACTGATCAATTATTCCCATGGATCAACTAGTTGCACCATAGATTCTACCTAGCTGACAGCGAGAAACCCTATATCCAACTCAAAGTTAGGTTCCATTGGTTTGACGGGTTTACCCTACAGGAGTCGGAACTTCTCGATTTTCGATACGTTATTTCAGATGACGGACTTGGTCCCAAATTTTGAGTTCGGGGGAAAAGTGAAGCATTCATTTATATTACTGGTCCGTCATTGTTGAAGTCATAGAGAATACTTGTGCAACAAATTGTCAAAAAACTGATATAAACGAAAAAATGTCGTCTTTTGTGAGTGTTGTTTCCTTGTGTGTTTTTGCTTTACTGTAAACTTCCAATTTCTTTCATTGTTAATAGACCGTGACCAACCTTGTTTGTTCAGGAATACGTGTGCTCAGATAAAAAAAAACTTGCTTGTAGATTTACTGGTAATTAATAAATTTTCGTGTGTATTGACCAACTAAAAATATTCATATATTTAACATATAAATAGCGCTACTATATTATTTTAACAATATGGAATTAAGATTTGTTTTTGTACATAAGTTTAATTTTTTTCACTCGCAGCCTCATAAAAATACGAACTTATAGCAAGACAAATTTTAAGGTTAAATATAGGTTAAAGACAACTTTAATAATTAATGTTTTTTTTGCTACCCATATTTTTAATATATTTTTATTATACAACATATATTCAATAATTCTGAAAAAAGAAACTTTAATAACTGTTGATAGTAATTTTTGTACGTGGAAGTGATCACTGATGGCATTCTAGGATAGTGTTTAGAGAACCCAACATAATTTTTCCAGATAAAACCATAGTCGATAACAGTCAAATGTTGATCTCGAATGGCACTATAGTTTTTTTTGCTTCGATCAGAGCTCTCAAACGATTAAGATCTTGATTCGAGAATGGAATTCTAATTATTCAAATGGACATTGGACGCAAACATCGCGTTTTTAGGATATTGTTGGATATCTTTCCCCTTACAGGAGGACGTATTTTTTTACGAACGTCGAAGCCATTATTAATACTGGCAGACATATGATCTAACCCCCCCCCTTTTTTTTCACACTCTCAGCTAACATATTCGCATTATGTTTTTATATTAGGTATGCGCCAGTTAAAACCTCAAATCCTATCAAATCCTCAGATTTAGAAAAATTCTATATTCGAGGATAAATATCCGAAGAAATTTATCGAAGGAAAAGTAGTAAAATAAAAAATTCATCTCTGGTAAGTCTGACGTATACCAGGAATATTCTAGTAGTGTTCGCCAAAATATTGTAAATTTTATATGTCCTTTTATAAATAAACTTAGAATTTTTATTGATTTCGGAATATCAGTAAGTAAAAAGCAAATTAAGGATTTAACACCTTAGGTATTAACATTTTCCATTTATCTATACTTACTATTTTATTTTTGACTCTTGACATCTATACCTATAGGGATTCGAGGAGTATATTCAAGGTACTTTATTATTTTGAATTTGAGGTTTGGATTCGAGAAAATTGGGATTTGACCCATAAATAGATCATAGGAATGTTTCCAACCGTTGAGCCAATCTCGGCAGTGCTGTAGTTAACGAGGTTAAGCTTGACACGTGTGATCTTGGGTTTGAATCCTAACTTGTGCAACGAAAACGTTAAGAATTTGTTAGATTTTTAAACCATTCGCATCGCACACGGTGGCTATGTTAAAATTCTTTAAAATACATAAATTAAAATTAGCTGCTGAAAGACAAAAAAACTCTCAAGTTATAGCAGAATGTTAAAATAATAAATACAGGATTAAAAAAATTAACGAACTTAAAAATAAAGTTTCAGTTACTAAATTTAAACTTCAATTAATATTTAATTTTTTTCAGAACGTATTAATAAAACGCCTTTTTTTGCCAAAAAAATTGTAGTTATAAGTACAAATCAATACCTCTTTTTTTATAAATTACTACAAATAAATATTACACCTGCATAATGTTTGATTAAAATTATTTTTGACTATTGGCAGTAAAAGTAAACTTTTACTGTTTAGTAAGTAAGTTACTACTGCTATAAAGTCTCGTAACCACAAATACATTATATTCATGTAAATATAAAATTCGTTATAGCATATGACTCATGCATTAATCTAAATTTTTCGCATAATTTAATTGAAAGTGTATTGAATTTTTTTTAAATGCTTGACATATTTGTCTCTTGGCTGTGGAGCTAGATTTTTTTTAGTGTGCATAGACTTGTTCTCTGATGCAACTGCAGCAGAAGTGCGGCAATTCTCTTGGCCGCCACTGTAGACCTGCACGGCAGGGGAAAGTTTTTCTAATCAGGCTCCAAAGGTCTACCTCCCATCCGCCTCGCAACCCCAAAAACCACTACGGCGCCTGACGCTCAGACCCGCACGTAGATGAGACCAGCTGACAGAGATAGGCCCTGGGAACAAAAAAAAACCGGCAAAGGCAAAGTGGAGGGGGAAAAGGAAGAAAGTGTGGACGAAAAAGA
Organism: Bacillus rossius redtenbacheri; assembly: GCF_032445375.1. NCBI lineage: Eukaryota > Metazoa > Arthropoda > Insecta > Phasmatodea > Bacillidae > Bacillus > Bacillus rossius. The sequence goes on along the minus strand of NC_086336.1, from coordinate 9,741,423 downwards.
AACTGCTTTGGTAAAAATAAAGAGAGGAAACAGTGGCAAGTTTATAAAGTTGGCACGTGACTTCAGATGGGGAGGGGGTTGTTACCCTATACCTGCATCGAAATTGGGAAACTTCGCTCTTCTTCCTTTCCCTGAACATTTCCTAACACCAACCACCTCTATATCCTTCCTCCTTTCACCATTTACTTTCTTCCAGACCATCACAAATTACAACCCTCTCCAGACTCCTTTTAGTGCGGGGAGGTGGAATGAAATGGTGTCACATGGCGAGTTTTCGACAGTCAAGCTGTTTCATATTTATAATATACACACGTAGTTCCAACCTTTCAAGAAATGTATTTTGTTTGCAGTTTTTAAGAATTCTTTTGAAAGCTTTGAAAAGTTTCTTTCTTTTTGAGCACTTTGTCAGTATGCCTCCAATACATTACAATGTTAACGATTAGACCTAGTGAATAGGTAATTATCATTTTCCATTAAAAACTATTAAATTATCTCAGGTGAACTTAGTTTAAGCTACAAATATAAAAACCGTTTCAATATAAGAATATTATTTAGTGGATACAATTACAGTTTTGCGATTACGTTTGCGTACCTGATGCTACCATCATTTAAGTTAGCGCAGTTTACAAAACTATTTTTTTTTCAAAACTTTATTTCAAATCGTCATTGCCAATAAAAAGTTATGTAGGAAACGTGTTTTTTATATGGATATTCTCGTTTAAAATGCAGAGATATGTTAAGAATACAATTAAACTGAAAAAACATCGGTGTTTGATAAAAGAATAATAGCTATAGCCGCATTATTTTCGTGGATTCATTTCACGCTAATCTCAACTTGCCTATACATAATTAAACCTTTGTATCTATTCGACGATTACAATGTCACGTCATTAGCGGATTACACGCTATTGGATAGCCACTTGTTCTACTTGTCTTTAACTAGCCTAGGTTTTTCAAGGGAGTGTCATGAGCTTTGTGGTCGAATCATCAACGTGAAGCAGATGTACATTTGCTTCAAAACTACTCTGCTACCCAATGTATCAGCTAAATAAAAGTGTTTTTTACCATATTTTCAAGTATTCTTAACTAATATACTTGTCCGTATATGTGACAACTTTGAGATTTGTATTATATACATACGTATGTATATGTATACTAATATATATAGGATGGTATTTTCAGCATGGTGATAACACTATCAGGATATGAATATCAGTAAGATCATGCCTATTCACGAAAAGAGTCCAGAAATAACTTAAAGTTTAAACACTATAAAATCGTTCGTGTTTTGTGATCGGTTTTCTTTCAGGTTCATGTCGATTTTAACAACACCAATCACACTAATTCAGTGTGGAAGCAAACGGGTCCTGAGTGACTCGGTCAAAGTAAGGCAAATACTTCTCTCGCAGATGGCCACCAATCACTATAGACCGGAAAAACCTGTAAAATGACAAATTTAATCTGTACATACCTCTAAACTGTTTACGATAATGGCACACAGATTCCAGGTAGTACCAGTGACAAACCATCAAACAAAGAATTACCGAATCACAGGCCGCCAAACTGAGACGTCTCATCAGTCGGCAGCCACTGAACAGCTGACATTTTCCCGAGTATGCAGGGATCTGAGGAGTCTATCCTAGAGGTCATTGAAATTGCCAATTTTTCCGGTCCCCACTAATCGCAAGGAAGAATCCTCTGGTCTGGGTATACCTTTTTGCAGTATAAAAGGTTCGCCAAAAATGCCTGCCCCTACGTATTAGCAGTGTTAAAGTTCACTCCGTTGGTGTGACGTCCGCTCAGCGGTTTTGACGTCTTCGACATGGCCACGCCAGCTAGATCGCGCGTGAAATTTTACGCCCGGGGCGTGAAATACGGCGCCCGTAAGTGAATCGTCTGCGGCGGGAAGGGAAGTTTCCGACCTGGCGCGCCTTAAGACGGCGCGTGTTATTAACAGCGTGGCGGGCGCGTGAGTTACGCCCTTTCGTGGTGCATGGCGTGTGGGAGGGGGAACTCGAACAAGGCCCGAAACCCGTGAGCGAGACGTTGTGACGTCTGCGAACCCTAACCCCCTGAGGCTGGCTCGTAGGAAAGTGTGACATGTACGCTGTCTCGGGGTTACGCCAATTTACGCACGCGGTCTCTACCGGTTTGGCGGTTCTGACATTTGAAGGGGTAAGTGGATGAAGGTGATATGTTACATTTTTTTGAAAAATTGCACTAAGTCCAGGGATGAAGGTGCTATAATGCATTCTATGTAATGGTAAAGACACCTTCCCTCTAACTTCAAAAATAAAATAGTTACGAGTTGTTAAAGGTGCTATGTACAACATAAGCAAGGGATTCCAAAAGTGTATAAAGGTTCCGTGTGCCCATAGCACCTTCATCCATTCATAACAACTGAAAACAGTGGTTCATAGCACCTTCATTGAGGGACAGACCGTGGGTGGGGGGAGTATTTTCTATGGCGCAAGTAAGCCAAAGCCTAGTTATGGGCCAATACACTTGTTGCAGCACAGTCGGTGTTTACAGACAATCAAATTGCAGTGTTTGTGTTAAAAAAATTGAATATTTTTTTGCGGTTATTAGGTTGTGAGAGTGCTTATAGTAATACATTTTAATGTTAAAACTCATTTGAAAGTAAATTAATTTATATTTAAAAGTTTTTTATTTATTTATTCACTAATGTGGAGTTTCGGGATCGTTCGTGAGACGCGTGGCGAACGTTTGCTTGACTTCATATTTTCTCCATGTTAATAATAGGCTTTTATACTTTCCTTTTTCTATGGAAACAGAAGTGAGAACATTGCTAAGCCGCATGTGTTATTGTCTGTAATGTTACTTTTGCTTGTTGTTGCTAATTGTTTCGAAAGCGGTATATTATAATGTTGTCAAGAGGACAAATGCTCGTGAAGCTAGCTAAAGAACAGGCAGCATATAGTGGTGAAGGAACACAAAATGTCATACAAGAAACGGGAAATGTGTTTCCTAACCATCTATTTGAGTGGCGAAGAGGACAGAGATGATAGAAGAAAAGAAAATAGTAATGATGATATTGCAAGTAAGTGCTTTTTAAATGAGATACAGTAAATATTAATGTAGGTTTATTTAGTAGGCTTATGCAGGTCTTGTTCGTAGATAAATGTGTTTACAGTATGCATGTGGAACATTAAATGTTCTTAGTTTAGGGCAGATACTGATAGAAAGCGTATGTGTACCTGTTTCTACTATAATACACTTTCATGTTTGTAAAAGCCGTAAATTTGTTGTGTTTTGTAGGTCCAAAAAAGGAGGACAATGGCAGAAATGAGTTACACAAACCATCTGAAAACAGTTCTGAAGACCTATTCAGTGATGAAAATGATGCCGAATTTGTTCCTGATCATGACGAGTCGTCTAGTTCATCACAAGCAAGTAGGACTGAAGCAGGTTTCAGTGTCGAAGAAGATGGTAAAGTGGAACATACTCAGGCAGTTCAAATGGATTCTGACAGTGAAGTGCATCCTAGGATACAAAATCATGATCAGGTAAGTAAAAAGAAAGTATTTCCTGTGAAAGTAAAAACAAGTAGGAAACGGAAAAGAAACTGTCATGAATGGAAAAGACGTAAAGCAGCAATTAAAAGAGCACGAGGGGAACGTTATGTATCTCAAAAAGGAGTTCCGGCAAAACAGGTTAACATTGGAAATCTGTGTCACGTAGAATGAAAACTAAAATGCAGTAATCAGTTTAACCAGAAACAAAGAAATGACATATTTAAAAGTTTTTATAAGTTAGATGAGAATGCAAAAAATGCCATAATTTTTAAAAGCATAGCAATGTAGGAGGTGAAACGGTCAAGGAAAGGTGCAGTCAAACAAAAAAGTGCATCTTTCCGGTACTATGCACCTCGCGAAGGACAGCAAATACAAGTCTGTAAAAGTGCTTTCGCTTCTTTGTATCAAGTTGGTAGGAAAAAAGTTGATGTAATCAAATGTCGTGAACAAAAGGGATACTGTACTCCACCTCCTGATAAACGTGGGCATCATGAAAACAGGCCACATAAAATTGAACAATGTGTATCTAATTACATTATTGAACACATTCAGGAGTTCCCTGCTGAATCTTCATATTATTCATGAAATATATAAATCCCCACAGGAAATATCTATCACCTCTCATGAATATATCTAAAATGCACAGATGCACAGAGGAAAACAACCTACCAGCTAAATTTAAAGTGAAAAGGTGCTCGTATGCAAACATATTTTCAACTGAATTTAATCTTTCATTTGGACACCCTAGGAGCGATACATGCAGCTTGTGTGATGCTGGACAAAAAGATGAGCAACACGAACAAAATTATTATGCTGCATTTGATCTACATAAACGTGATAGGGCTTAGGCACAATCGTAGACACGTGTGTGCTATTTAACAGTTGACTTGCAGCAGACTATGCCTTTACCCAAATTGACCACATCAAAGGCGTTCTACTTATGTCAGTTGTGGTTTTACAATTTGGGAGTGCATATAGTATCGCAAAACATAGATAAAACAGCATTTTTCACAAGGACAGAAGATGTTGCAAATAGAGGTATCAATGAAGTCTGCAGCTCTATTCTGACACTAATTGAATTTGATCAAACTGTGAAGCAAAATGACAATCTTGTTATTTGGACTGATTCGTGTGCAGGTCAAAACAAGAACTTTCAGTTAATTTGCTTGTATCAATATTTAGTTCTGAAAGGAATATTTGAGACCATCGAACACAAATTTCCCGAAGTTGGCCACTCGTTTTTGGTCCCTGATCGTGACTTTGTAAGAATAGAAAAAAATCTCAGATGCCATGAGGTAACATTTCTGCCAGAGCAATATCGATCAATCATCGCACAAACCAGTAAGAAACACCAGGTTACTGATATGTCAAATCACTTCCGAGATTTCAGGCAATTTCGTGATAAGTTGAAACTTGTCAATCGTAAGAAGAATAGTCTCAACGAGAAAGTTCCATTTAGGGATGGAATAAAATGGATTCGAGTGGAAGAATATGGGTCTTATTTGTACAATGAATCATATGATGAATACACTCCATTTAAGTATGTAAATTTACTACGGGCTTCAGGATATCCTGCTGTTCCAGATGAAGTTACCATAACCAGACTTGGAAGGAAAAGAACAGGACATCTATCCGCTGAAAAAGTGCACGATTTGAGAAAGCAATTGCCATATGTGAATGAAGAATTTTGGTGGTATTATGAACAAGTTTTGGAAGACTATGTGACCTGACTATTGTTATTATTCTGCAATGTGATGCGTGTGTTCAAATTTGGACACATTTTGAATGATTTTACAGTTAATGTAAAGTTTACTTAACAGCTCATTTTGGAAAATAGATTCTGTATGTTCACATATAATGCATATTGGTATTATATTAGACCTTGGACACAGTGTACTTGTAAAACTTTACATTCATCCACTTGAACACTACAAATAATGTATCATTAAATGCAGTGAATGAAAGTGTTATGTACATTTATATTTAAAAAAATGTTTTTATATGTTCATGTCCTAGATTTTATAGTGATATTATATATCGCACATAATAGTAATATGAATAAATTGAGTTCGTTGTTGAAACATTCTTTATGTAAAAGTAGCAAACAAATTACTTCGGAGCCTTTTTCTCAAAACAATAGTTTTGTAACATAACACCTTCATCCACTTGCTCCTTCATTTCTGACAGTGTGAGTTAATGAGATTACATTTGACAAATTCCACTCTGGAGATAGACAATTAAAACAAAAATTTTTAAGTAGCGTTTATAGTCTTTATCACGTAACTTGTCAAAAATTTGACATTTATAAATAGTACTGACCTTTTTACTACGCATCGTTCTACTTTTGTTATCCAAGCAGTTTTAGTAAAAACATCATCTTTTACTAAGTAAGTGAAGTTTTGGAAACGGGCGCCACTGATACATATTTTAAGAACGGTTTATTTTTAGACAAGTAACGTAATTGACGCTGATTTAAATTTTTTGAAACTTCTGAGATAGCCAAAAAGGCTATAGTTGTCATCTATAGTTGTCAATTTTTCAGACTTTTCCAGAGAACTGACTGTGGATCAAGGTAACAAAATACTTTCACGGCGGCAGAAACCCACGCTTATTATAAAAACATAATGGGGAATACTTTTGTTAAAAACAAGTATATTAAATATTACCTGAGAACTTGACGATAACAAACCGACTCCTGATATACAGTATTGAGCTTTAGTCTATACTTGGGATTAAATTCGTTTACTAAAATGATTATAATGCAGTTTTATTTGATCATTTATAGGTTTTCTCAACCTGATTTCATAGTAGCAATGATTAACATAATTTTTCACTCGATACTTATCCCTAATGTAGAGTCAAGCTGGCTCCGAAATGAGCCGGATTATTTATTCAAAGTCTCAATGATTTCCAACCTGCTTTAAGAATCTATGAGGTGAGATGTGGCGGATGTGAATAAAGTGTTTCACAATACATAAATGTATATGTATATATATAATGGTAAGACAGGTATACCATGATTGTGCGTTTCTCAGCACTACTCATTTACTCATTCAGCAATTTTCCAATTCAGAAACATATCTGCCCATGATTGCATACAAATAAAATAAAAACATTACCTGTACCAAAACAGAATCGAAGCAAATAATAAAAAATAATTTACACTTGATATATTATTACCGGGGTGATTTTTTAAGTAAATTACATAAAAAGAAACGTATTCTTCTGTTTACGGGTTGTAAAGTAAGACTTTGCATAACATAATATCAATTCGTCCGTTTGACTTCATCAAATCATTACAACATGTCAATACCTTTTAGGTATTTAAGTACTGACAAGTTAGGGAAGTAATTTGAAAATATGTAAGTAAGTAGCTCATGTTAAAGTGGAAAGAATAACTTTGGATACAAAATGCAAATACTGAAATCGAGTTACAATTGGAGTTAGAAATATTTTAATAAAATTTTTATGAAAATGACAGTCGTTTTTCTTACGAAAAATAAATATGCTATATCTTACGACATTTGTATCTTTTCATTTATATTTTACCAAAAATAATTTAGTGTTAGTCTAATGAGTTTACTAAAGTATACAAAATGCGAAATTATTGAGCTTAAATTCACATATGCCCACTAATATACTTTTGTTAATAATTTTTTACTTGAAGAGACTGTACCTTTATAAATTCCGGGCGGTGAGCGCAGCAGCGCCGTATAATAGGCGGGCCGCCGGTGAAGACTTAAGTTCCTCGAAAGGGGATGGGATTATGATGGTGCTGGATATTCTAAGCCATGGCTTCGGATGTCTCCGAGTAACAGCTTTGTCTCCAGACGATATTGCATTCCGGAAGCACGGCGCTCCTCGATCTTCGAGAATCAGGAGGAGAAGAACGAAAAGTTCATTGGAAATTCTCCGGAGCAAATAAGTTTCCAGCACGCCCGCCGTCGAGTTTCCAACTTCTTCCTCTCCTCGGCAGCACAGACCTGAAGAGCCCCGCTGCAAAAATGTTTCACAGAATGTGTTACTGAACTAACAAAGTAAGAAGCATATACCAAGTAATATTCGAACATTTGCTTTCATAGTCTAGAAAGTATTATAAAAAAACTACGGTACACACTAAACTGGGCTGGCTATAAAATTTTCCGACAAAACCAAGTTTCTTCATAACGGTACAGCAAAGAAAAAATATATTTTATAAACTTACAACCTGTTAGTTCTTTTAAGTCAATAGTTGGTACTGACAGATCGTAAATTCGTATAAGCTGTGTGTTTTAGTGATTATGAAAATGCACGAAAACTGTAAAAAATTGCACTTTTATGAGGAAAGTCCTTGGAAACCCAGTTTGCCAACGACATCTCTGGTGAAACTACAAGGCAGAGCTTTGTACCATTTGAAATTTTACAAATCTCTGCTTTGTAGTTTTACAAGTGATATAGTAGGACTAATCTGGTAAAAGTATAAATTTTATTACAGTATCAACTTCTGTTAAAACATTCCTTAGTCTGTAAAACTTAATACTAAAATTACCAACAAAGAGATTTTCAAAATTTTTGTAGGTAATGAAACACATTTTAGAAATCGAAAAATTTAACTAAAAAGTCATGCTGTCTTTTGGTGCACTTTTCATTCTGACAATATGGTTGCTATATTTTTTGTGCATTCAGTTTATTAAGAAATGTAAAATTGTTAATGTTTAAAATTTATTATAATAATAAATTTTAAAGTAAGTATAAGTACATTTAGAAATCCTGTTATCTTCCATGATTGTGATGTGTGTATCAGTAATTTGTAAGATTACAAAATTTACCATAATCTTTTATTTGAACACTTTTGTTTTTATGCTTTCTGTGTTGAAATATATCAGAGTTGCACTTTTTCCTTACATTATAAAATAGTTAAGAAATTGGTTTTGTTAACCTATATGCCTAAAATCAGTCAAATCATTTCACTTGTTAACACTTAGATCAGGGTTCGTCGGAAGCCTTGGCATGTAGTTTGGTCAAGGTCTATTTTTTTTTTTTAAATTTTGAATAATATTTATAAAGGAATCACTCAGACCGGTCCAAAAAAGTTTTAATCTCAGATCCCTGGATAATGTTATGAGTAGACTTTTATAACATTTGATTTACTTAACTGTTGTTTACAAGAGCCTTCTCGCGGCACAGCCAGATACAGCAAGAAGTAATTATGTGTATTAAATAAGAGTTGTGTAAAAATATTTTCAAAAAAATATTTAACAATATTATTATTAAATGTTTTAAATGATTATAAAAATAAATGTTTAAAGCCTCAGTCAACATTTCCTTGGTTTTCCCAGGGGAAAAAATATTAATTTTATTTTTAGAGATAACCATAAACATTTACAAACTACAAACGGATTCAAACGGATTTTTAAATAATTGATTTGATTTTATAAAAAAAGTTTAGTTCTTAAAATGTTTACATGTCATAATATTTAATATTTTTAGACCAAATTATTTGTTATTTTAGTGTTATCGACTTCTCAGATGTGAAAGTTGCTGAAAATTTTCTGAATGTTATTATTTATCCGAACAAGAGATAGCGTCTGACCAACTGCATTCACTAATTTAGCTTATATTATAATGATTTTGCTTCTAAGCGTATTAAATCATTTAATTTCATACAATGATGGTGTACCATAGATTACAATCAGCAGTGTCGTATTTCAAAACGAATACATTGATGGTTGTAAGCCTCGCTTCACATGGCTGGAGATAGTGGCGTTCCACCCAGTATTCTAAGCATATTAGGCGATTTTTTCTCAGGTCACTTCTGAAAAAAAAATTGCAATCACACAAAGTGTAACACGTTTAGGCAATGCAATCTCTATTATTTTCGTGGGTTGTCTTGTTTTTATACATATACGTATTTTTTGAATAAAACACTCAATCGTAGACTTGTAAAGTTTAAGTCAGAAGATAACAATTTCCCCAAAAGTAAAATCATTTGTGGTTTGCTAATACTATTAAATAGCAATACACTAAAGTTAAAATAACTGAAGTAAGAAGTACAGTTTTAATAATATAAGAATGAATGTGGGAAACAAATAGAAGAACATTTTTACGGTGCCTGTTTTCCTACTGCAACTTTTGCAATCATGTATCCAAACCAACCGTGAAGCCTTTCCTTTATTCATTAATTTTTGTGTTCATAAGCTAATGATTTAGGATAGAATACAATATAAATATAAAATGTAAAAGACGCTTTAAAATTCCTTATAATATTTTGATTACAAATCTATCATTTTTATTTATCATCCTCCGATTGATAAACTATTCTAAAAATCTTCAAGAAAATAAGAATGATTAAAGTCCACATTGATTTATAAAGAAAGTATATTATTGAATTGTAACGTTAAAAAAAGATGTAGTATTTATTTTAAAATATTTACAATGCCAAATGAATTCTCATCTCTTCTCGTCTATACAAATTATTTAAATCATGTTCTAGAAGAGGATTCGTCTGTTTTTTTGGTTCGTTCATTATGCATAAAAATTATAATCCGAATTTGATAAAACTATTTGCCTTTAAAAGCTTATGATTAGACTTAAAAACTGGTGTATATTTTGTCTCGTTGTGATGATGGGACCTGGAGATATAACAATGAAACCACATGACTTCGCAACCAAGTGCAACCAATATAAGGTGAGCTCTCATTGCATGCGCATTCATATTAAAGTGGGGTCAATTTTCTAGTGGCCCTTGCACTAGATGCCACGTGAGCGGATATATAAAATAAAATGAATATATTAAAAACTTGAAAATATTCATAAAATTTTTCTTGAGTTTCCGTTTGTTTTTTTCTTATACAAATCTACAGTTTTTCTTCAAAATGATATTTTCCACACTTGGTCATCATAACACCAGGTGAAATTACAAGAAAACCACTCTTACGGCAGAATTTAGCTATTCTCGATGAAATTTCATAGTTGCATTGTTAAAGTTCTCTTCATCTACGTTGCATACCTCGTGTAATTAAAATTATCTAAGTGATTATTAGTATGTTATGTATATATGATAAACATAGGAATTTTAAACAAAAACACGTGACAGTAATCCAAAATTGTTATCATTTTATAAATTTCAGTCATGAAAATACTTTTTAAGCAAAACTAAATTATCAATAATCGTTGAAAAATTATCGCACAACATAAAGTAAATATTTCAAAGAATAAATAGTATTATAGATACGTTTGTACAACATGTGTTAAGTAGAAGTTATCGTACATAGCTTAAGTAAACCTACTAACAATACAGCAAGAATGAGCTACATGCGTACCACTTAAACATTCTGTTCTTTAACTCCACGACGCCAAGTTTAAGGTTGTAAATCAATGAAAGTTATATTAAAAAAATGAAATCTTATTTCATTAAATAAATTCTAAAAGATAATCATGTATCAAGTAAAAACTAAGTAGTAACGTAAGGTTACGTTAAATATACAAACACGGAATATGTAGATTTTAAATGTTTTACATAATAATACAAAAATAAATAAATTTCTTAAAAGAACCAAATTTTAATTAGTTTTAAACGTTAATAGCCTTCATAAGAGAGAAAAATTATTTTTTTTTCTGTGCAACATATATACTAGTTTAATATGCAAAAAGAATTTTTCGTTTTACTTATCATGATTCACTCGTGTCGTTTATGTTGGTTTCACCTTTTTATTTTTGTAAATTCTTTTTCTCGTCATTATGAGTTCTTGTATAGTATGTTTCGTTCGAAATTTTTGTCACTAGGTATTTACGTAAGATTTTTTAGTAGCAATAAAATGTCACGAAAGTTTTCATAACTAAGATCTTTCGCGTTTGAAAATAAGGTTTAGTAGATATTTTGTGAGAAACTTTGTGACCCAAAAACCAAAGCAACAAAGCAGAAAGTCCCTTAGTTAATGGTAATGACTAGAAGGTTATGCTAACCAACTCGTGTACGACCGAACCTTTAGTTAGCCACCTGGCCAGGTAGAGCTCCAGGTGTTGACGCAACATTTACAAACAGTCCAAGATTTCTTAAAAGAGTTTGATTACGTATAGCATTTAAGAGCCATTTGATTTGTCTATGTAAGTTTCGTTTCATGGTTTCTTATATAAAGTGCACTTTTAGGACAGAGATAAAGATTGAAACGTGTGTGTTTTTACGGACGCTTACAGGTATGACCATTTTTAACAGATTTTTGAGTGATATGTAAGTATGTGAAAGCGGATTTAGCCTTTATCTTAAATATAAATATTATAAAGAGGAAAGATTTCTATTTTTGTGTGTATGTTTGTAATGAATAAACTCAAAAACTACTAATCCGATTTCAAAAATGTTTACACCATTAGAAAGCTACATTTACCCTGAGTAACATAGGCTGTATTTATTGCTAGAAAAGATAAGTAATCCTTACTAAAACTTTAGTAACGTAACCGAAGGTGTAAAAAAATGCCATAAAACATCTTACGTCGCATGCGCTGCGGAAACTATTGGTAATAGAACAAAAGTATGTTCCACAATATTAAAGATCATATCAATATCTACGAAAAACTCTGCGATACTATATGTCCAACTATTATCGTTATGTCCCAATAACCACTTTTTACATTTTAAAACATGATAGAAATACCGACCAAAATAGACCATGTTATTCATACTTCTGTTTAAATCCTTATCCAAATAAATCATATTGTTTTCAAGACTGTTTCAATTCATGTAGATTACTTTTTAAATTGTTCAAATCGGCTATTCCAATCAATAGATATTACGAATTTAATAAGTAGCTAGCGGCCCGTCCCGGCTTCGCACGGGTGGACATGATTTTTTTTTACCTTTTTTTTTGTTGTTGTTTCATTTCTATAATTTTTTAAACACAGTATCACATTATCTATGTATACATACAATCTGAATTTGTTCATCGTTTTTGACGTGACAACGTCTAATAAATCGATGAACGGTATCTGTACGCACGAAAAAGTGTCCCGTAACGCACATTGTCCCACTAAGGATGTCCCACTACGGATGTGTCCTGTTATGCTCATTATACGCATGCGTGGTGGCATATCTCTACCACTCGATTGGAACAACCATCGATTTGACTTTTCAATCATATTTTCGTCGTTTGAATTATTAATATTATGTAATTTAACGATCGTCCACCGATTTTCAGCACAATCGGTACGGTTCTTTAAAAGTAATGTTGAATATTCAAATACGTTTTTAACGAACAATGGTGTTTTACAGTTACAAATAATAATTCAAATTATATCAAGATATTTTGCACAAAGTTTTAAAAAAAATATTGTAACACAAAATAAATAAGTTTTGTGTATTTGGGATGCGTATTTGTTATAAAATTGTGTTATAAAAACGAAATAATATTATTCCCCTACCATGCTGTCATCTACGGTGATGGACGCGAACCGAATGAATCGCGATATCTATCCGTTATCGCGGGAACCAGGTACTCCTTAATACATATTTTCCTTTGTTTATCGCGAGGGGCGTTATTATTAATGAATTATAAATTTTCGTGGCCGGGGCCACAATTTAATATCATTTTGAGCACTGGAAGACATAAAAACAAAAATATTTTCGACGGATTTAATCTCTGGTTTCCATTGCTTATTACAACAACAATTTCGGTACTAAAGGTAAATAATTTTTGCATTTTAAAGATCTGATTACTAGTATAATTTCAAGTATTTTTATTTTATTATTTTAAAAAAATAGCATCTGTCGGCGAGTGCAGTAATAATAGTTTATTTTAGATATTTGATTATACTTTATTTATATGAAAACTTGTTCATAATTATATTTAAACGAAAATTTAATATGGTCTTCATTGCTTATTACAACAACAATTTCGGCAATAAAGGTTGAATATTCTTGCATTTTAACAATCTGATTACTAGTATAATTTCAAGTATTTATTCTTTTATTATTAAAAAAAGTAGCATCTGTCGGCAAGTGCAGTAAAAATAGGTTATGTTAGAATTGACTAAAGAATTATGGTGATTCATATAATTTATGATAGATATTTGATTACAATTTATTTATATGAAATCTTGTTCATAATTATATCTAAACTTTAAGTTATAGCTAAATGCCAGTTTTTAAAATTAATTGCAAGTCATCTACAGGTGAACTTTTCCGTCTACTGTTTATAAAGTGAAGTAAAAAGTTAATGTGATTTTCAATGCTTATTAAAACAACAATTTCGACAGTAAAGGTTAATTATACTTGCATTTTAAAAATCTGATTACTAGTATAATTTCAAGTATTTATTCTTTTATTTTTAAAAAAAAGTAGCATCTGTCGGCGAGTGCAGTAATAAAAGGTTATGTTACAATTGACTAAAGAATTATAGTGATTCATATAATTTATGATAGATATTTGATCACAGTTTATTTTTATGATAACTTGTTCATAATTATATTTAAACTTTATAGTTAAACGCCAGTTTTTTACGTGACAAAGTCTAAAAAAACGATGAACGCCGGCTGCACGCAAGAAAAATTGTCCCGTTACGCACATTGTCCCGTTTCGCTGTGACCCGTTACGCTCATTGTACGCTTGCGCTGCATCTATCTCTCTTCCACTCGATTGGAACAACCATCGATTTGACTTTTTCGAGGCACATTAAACTTGAAACACTCCCATTCGTTTCCTACTTTTTCTATCATCGTCCTATCTTTAAAAAAATAACACAGATTGGAACAAGTTAAATAGCACACATGTAAAAAAGTTATAGTTAAAATAATCTCTTCATGAAAGTAATACACATATTTGAATTAATGAGTGCAAATAAAAGTAAAATTATCAATAAAATTGTAGATTTCATTTCACTCCTTCTTTGTATCCATACAAAATAGTGATAATTTAATAAAAATGATTCAGTTTTATTCATAAAAATATGCAATCATTTCATCAATGTTTTGTTATGACGTTGTCACGTTAAACTATCGTCCGTAAACCGACTTTACAGACAACCAATTTTTTTGTACCACTTGGGAGTTGCGTGGGAGTGCGGAATCAGTTTCTTCGTGTAGATTGTTTACGTGGCAGTTGGCAATAGGAAGTGTCAGTTGGCTGCCCTGTAATTAAGAAATTGGCGAGTGTGTCGTGAAGTTACGGGGTCAGTTCGCTCCATCCGAGGCGTGACGTTGTAGCGCCTCGCGCGCGGGGAGTCAAATGGGCCGGCGACTGTTGGAGTGTACAGGCCATGCCCGGGCGCGGTGCAGAATTTTTCACGAGACTTTGGATTTGACACGTTGAGCCTCGAGCACGTTTGTTCGGCTTTCGGGGACAGGCCAGGGCTTATTTATTTAAAGGCACGAAGAAATTTTAAATGCCTTGTTTTGAGATTAGCTACGAGTGTTTTTGCTGCAGCAATGAGAGAAATCGTGAGTACAGATAATCATATTGTAAATGGTGTTCATTTAGATAAACTGGATTTATGATATATGTACTACGTACCACGTATTACGTATTTTGTGAACTTCTGGTCTGGCAGAATCTCCGTCGTCTATTTGCGTGCACTTCGACACCGTAATGTATTTGCTCTGAATTTTTAAGGATGTGCATTTTTAACTTATTTTTCGTAACACCCTGTCTGGGTTCATGCGCGTATTTTTGGTATCAGGTCGGAGTTGTTTTAAATTCTATTTCAATAAAACCAGTCGGGTGTTGAGTTTGTGTTACCTACCAAGTGCAGACGGTAGGTACCACAATTGTCTGTCATTAGTGCGAAGTTTCTCTATCAACTTGAATTTTTTTTACTAAAGTAACTTATTTAATCTTAAAGGAGACATATTACTTAGTATTTTTTGACGTGACAACGTCTAATAAATCGATGAACGCCGGCTGCACGCACGAAAAAGTGTCCCGTTAAGTACATAGTCCCTTTACGCACATTGTCCCGTTTCGCTGTGTCCCGTTAATTATTTTATATTGCTCTTTGCTAACCTGAACCTCCTAGCATTGCGACCGAGTCCGTGGCGTAATTCTGTTTTCATGCATTTCAATGTAACATTTTCATTGCTTTTTGCTAACCCGTTCCTCCTAGCATTGCTGCAGATTCCATGGCGCAAATATATTATTTTTGACTGCATTTTGGTGTTGGGTAAGCCATTTTCCTTCACATCATCCTTGAAACACTCCCATTCGTTTCCTACTTTTCCTATCATCGTCCTATCCTTAACAGAATAACTCAGATTGGAAGAAGTTAAATAGCAAACATATATAAAAGTTATAGTTAAAATAATCTCTTCGTTAAAGTAATAAACATATTTGAATTAATGAGTGCTAATAAAAGTAAATTTATCAAATAAATTGTAGATTTCATTTCACTCCTTCTTTGTATCCATACAAAATAGTGATAATTCAATAAAAATGATTCAATTTTATTCATAAAAGTATGCAATCATTTCATCAATGTTTTTTATGACGTTTTCACGTTAAACTATCGTCCGTAATCCGACTTTGCAGACAACCAATTTTTTTTATTTACATTTGTTCAACATTTTACATAGCCCCCAAGTATTGCTGGACTGTTAACAGTCTAGAAATTCTGATAGACACGATCTATCCCGACATCGAAAATCTCACAGAAAGAAAATTCAATTGGCTCTGTTCGAGGGCGATAGTGTCAGCGAGAAACGACTCAGTAAATGAGATAAATAGAATGATTATGGAAAAAGTACCGGGTGATTTTAAATGTTACAAATCAATTAGCACCATGTGCAACTTCGAAGAAACAGTTCTCTACCCACAAGAATTTTTAAATTCCCGTAATCCTTCCGGCTTAGGACCCCACGAACTAAAATTAAAAGGAGGTACTCCCGTTATGCTATTGAGAAATTTAAGCCCTCAAAGTATGTGTAATGGCACAAGACTTTTGATAAAGGAATTACGAGACAATGTGATTGTAGCAACAATAATCACTAGGCCCGCGGCCGGACAGCTCGCTCATATTCCGCGAATCCCGATGATTCCGACAGATTTGCCTATATCCTTTAAAAGGTTACAGTTTCCTGTGAAGATATCGTTTGCCCTTACGATAAATAAATCACAGGGACAAACTTTTTCGATTGTTGGCATCGACCTAAGAAAAGTGTGCTTCTCTCATGGGCAATTATATGTTGTCCTTTCTCGAGTAGGATCTCCTGAAAATCAATATGTTTTGTTATCACCTACAAATACCACGGCCAACATAGCGTACAGTGAAGCTTTAAGGTAAAAGTTTTGTAAAATAAAAGTAAGAACCTATAGAATTAAATAAAGCTTTAAAATAAAAATGTATATACATAAATGTAAAAATTACAATGACTTAGAAAAACTCTTAAAAATAAATACACACACCGAAAACAACAAAAAAAAAACATTTAAAAAAACAACAAATAATGTTAATAAAAACTTAGGAAATTAAATTACGTAGGATCAGATAAAAATGTGAAATGTTGTAAAAATGTAAATAAAAAACTACTAAGTTTTATGTCTCACTTAAGATTAAATAAGTTACTTTAATAAAAAAAAAACAATGAACAAATTCGGATTGTAAGTAGACCTATACATTGAAAATGTGATACTGTGTTTAAAAATATATATAAATGAAACAACAAAAAATATAAATAAAAGGTAAAAAAATTTTAAAAAAAATCATGTCCACCCGTGCGAAGCCGGGACGGGCCGCTAGTCTTTATTATTTGAGCTTTAATCATCTGGGCAGGGGTGCCCACAAAGGGGGGGTAACGACGCAGACTGCGTCATTAAAATTTCAGGGGGGGGGGGGATGGTTAAAATACGAAAAAAATTTATATATTATTTACATAATTATAGCTTCTAATGTACAAATACGTTTCTGGTGCTTTATTATTGAAAGGGATCTTGTAAATCAAATTGGCAACCCCGCACTTTCCTCAACAAAAGCAGTTTGGCATCTGTCGGTTCAGGATGGAAATATTACCTGATATGACCAAAATTATTATTATTATTAGAAAATCAGTTTTAATTAATGCAAAATGTAATAAAATATAATACTAAAAAAGTATAATATTATAAAATAATTGAGTCAATCATTGAGAAAATGGCATAAAAAATTTCGGGGGGGGGGGGCATCATTAGGTTAGGGGGGGTGAGTCATAGTGTTTGGGGGGGGGGGGGGGGGCACCTCTGATCTGGGTGACCGCTTTAAGTCACATAGAGACGCGTTACCAAGGCAGATACTCCAAGTCAGTTCCGTGCTTGTCGCGTAGAGGCGAAAAGGCTTGTCATGCGGGAGCCAGTGTCACCCTTATCGACCCCACACTTTTAGAACTCGTGCGTTTAGGCAGGCGACCCCCGTAACAATTCTGAGGGCGGTATTCCAAGACGTTCAGGTAAGGTAGCGAATAAGCACTGCCTTTTTGGGACAGAACCGTAACGTAACTCGCGGGCCGTTTACCAGAACGTGTCCATACCGAATCCCAGTAAGGTAACAGATCGGCAACCGTTTAAATAAACGATGCCCTGCACGAGGCTAAAAACTGATTTCAACGCATTCTAGTAAATGTGTCGCATCCATCGATACAATTTTCATAGCCAAATCCTAGAGATAACGGAACCGTCGCACAAATATGGAACCGCCTTTCTAATTTCCTCAAGTACGTTTTAAGTAGGTACCTATTATTTCTTGTTATGACTATTAAAGTGTAAAAAATGTATTCCAAAATCGTTTCGTTAACATATAGTCTCATCTGGCAAACCAATAAGATTGGTACTTTCCCCAATGTTCACAAAAATGGCACCAGACGTGGGTCACTCTCCACATGCGCGGAAGTTTGGGCAACATATAGGTTACGTTACGACTACAGAATCCGTTACTAAAAATAAGGCATAGCCGTATTCTATCGAAGGGCTTGAGAGCGGTTTTGTACACGTAGAATATGTTTAACTTACAGCTGCAGCATATTCAACACTTAAACCCTTATTTCTGCGTCTCGGAATACCAGCCTTGATACAGCAGCCGTTGAGGGGCCCCACCGTACTTTGGCACACATACGGCGTGCAGTTTCAAATGAAACCACACGATTGGAAAACTTCTCAAGATACCCAAGCTGTATCTGTACACAAAAAAAAAAAAAAAAAGCATTTAAAAATGCGCTGGGGTGGATGGGTAGTTTCTATTTTCGTTGTTACTTATTAAACTGTTTGTCTATGGAACAGATTCTTGAAAGCACCGAGGGACCTTGCATGACAACTTTCTATTCATTCCTCCGCCATCTGATGCCATGGTTAATGCTCAAACTTCATAGCTGTCCTGTTTGGAACGAGAAGACTTGCGCTTAGAGGCGATACCGCACTGGAAGCACCAGCGAGCGTCGAACTTATCAACCTTGCACAGGAAAAAAAGAGTGAAGGGGCAGGGGGGTGGTTGGGGGGCATCGCCTGCCGTGCAGGGTCGTTTGCTGCTGTTCTGCTGACGTCCACTCCTGCAGGCGGTCAGCGCTGACGTCGCGTCACGAGGGTCCGGCCTCTGACGACTCGCCATGGGGGGTCCTAGTCCACCCGCTCCAGTCCACCCGCCCGGCGCTATGGTCCACTAGTCCCTGCCTCCTCTCCGCCCTGATGAGTGGACGAGCGCTCAGGTGAGCTGATAGCGGCGCGGTGGCTTCTGGGTGGGTGGTTGGGGCAGGGGGGGAATATTGAAAACAGCGAAGGAGGGGAGGGGGGAATTTTATCTCATGTTCGACCGTGCGATGATCCGTGCGCGTGTAGAGTGTGTGTGTGTGTGTGTGTGTGTGTGAGCTCGCGTTTCCCGCCGGCCAGGAAACTTTGTGCTATCTCCGCTCGCGCGAAACAGGACATTTTACAGCCCCGTGGTGCCGACAGAGAGGACAGGAGGCGCTGTGCTTCCATCTCACCGTGCAGAATCCTCGTTCACGCTTACGAGGCCAACCGCGTTTTTTTAATTATTCTGTTCTCAAAGTATTTTTAAAAGATATAAAATACCAATGAAGGAATTATTTAAAAAAAAAAAAAAAAAAAAGATCCCGAGCTTACTGACTAACGTTGCACATATCGGTAGATTTTTTTTTTTTACGAATACCTCAATATTTGTAATGTTTGGAGTCAGCTGTCATTTGCCATGACAAGTCAATGAATAATATGTATTCCTTAAAGAAATTTTAAATTTGAAAAATAAGTATATTGATTTTTAATAGAAAATAAAATAAAAGTCAACTATAAAAATTGTCAAAAATTGTTCCTATGGGTTTTATAATAAAAATTTCCTGTGAGACCTGCGAAGTTGGTGCTATTCGCTGCGACAAGTCACACTCTGCAAACGTGTGCGCAATCAAGTTCGTTGACATTGTGTTCATTGGCTGCTAACACATTTCACTTTCTGTCCGGGTCACACATTAGGTATTAGTTTTTACGGTTATTTTTCAAGTGAAACTTCTTTGCTGATGATGCTATAATTATCGATCGTTACGAAAACTCCGATCGCATGAGGCGAATTGTTAGATGCCTGAGAGGGGGGACTGTTAGAGGTGGAGACGGCAGGGCAGAGGTAGAAATGACGTAGGAAACTTGGGCACTTGTATACTTGCTTACTTGCATACTTATAAACACGCATACTTTTACCTAGCATACTTTCACACTTTGATAATTGCACAATTGCATATTAGAACATTTGCATACTTGCACACTTTCAAACTTGCATACTTGCGCAATAGCATTATTAAACGCTCGCATATTTGCAGATATTTTTTTTATTTGCAACCTCAGCCAAAGAGAATTTGTTTCCTATACCTAGCCTCATAATATAAGCAGTAAGAAGTTTCTTTTCCGTCGCGTGTGGTCTCCATGCACGCGTTTTTTCTGCTTTTAGTTGTTTGTTTTTGGCTTCTTTTACTTCAAGTCATCTCAAATAACCAATGATTGAATTTCATGTGCAAACGTTTTCCAAATAAACTGTCATCAAAAAACAAACCGTTAATTTCGGAAGTCCCCAACTATAAGCCACTCATCCACGGGTGCTTGCGAACAGGATCACCGTGTCTCTTGCCACGTAGCGTGCGGGACAATTTCTACGGATTGCTCGGACACCAATTCTTGAACTTGTTCCCCTCCCCCAACCCTCCCCCCCCCCCCACACACACAAGTTCCGTTTTCCTGCAGTAGATTGCGTCCGCCCCTCTTTTCTCCCAAGAGGAGAACTAACATTTCGATTGCACTTCTTCTTGCAAACTTGTTCCCTCGTTCCAAACAAAATTTAGGAGGCCGAACGGGCGAGCTTTCTTCTCAGCTGAAACTTCCTCCTCCCTTCTTTTATTCCTGGAAGAAGGAAAAAAAAACTTCTTTTTTTCTTATTCCTCCATGGTACTGCCCTAGTGATTGTGCTGCGTCGCCCACATGGCACTTGCTTCCTCCCACGCCTCTGAAGACCTGCGCCATAGAGTCGTGTCTCTTCGCAGCCTGCAGCACACCGGGCGCGCAGATCAGCCAAAAGTAAGACAAACAAAAGATAACATTGTTTTAAAGATATTTCTAAATTTGTGACCTTTTTTCCCCCGTCCGTCGGTGAAGAACGAATTTTAAAATTATTTTTCGGCGAGTCAAGGAAAAAAAAAATCTTATGGCTGCCTCTGTAACTTCTGTATTAAGGGGCCCGCCTCATCAGGGGTGTATGTGTGTTAGTGAAGCGGGATGATAAGAGTGACGCATGCTGGTATTTCTAGCGCGGTATAGCCTCTAAGCGCAAGGCTCTGAACTGGCTCGCAGTCTTCTAGTCGTCACAGGATAACTGTGAAATTTGAATGGTGACCGTCGCTTTATATGGAGGATAAATGAAGATAAAGATGTAATGCAAGTCCCTTAAGTGCTTTCAACAATCTGTACTGGTTGTTTTAAGCCTAAAAATTACTCTGAAAACATGAGTTTTAGTCATTTTAACTCTTCTAAAAATACAGTTTAAAAATTTAATCCAAAATCAAAAGTACTTTTCGGCCCTTGGCGAACTCTTAAATGCTTTTTGTAAGCAGACTCCACTCGGATATCTAGAATAGTTTTCAAATCGCGTTGTTTTTCCTGAAGCTCTGCACACCGTATGTGTGCCCGGGTAGGCGGGGGGCTTAATACTGAAATTCAAGTGTAGTTTTATGATTTTTGCTACGCCTAGAGCCATGATTATTTCGCTGGTTCGTTAGATGACGTAGTAGACGCGAAGCACGTATACATCTGATTCACATTGAAGTTCTTGACGACCCTGAGTCTGTCATAAACCAGGAGAAGAAGTGGTTATCAATCACGTGTAACCCGCCGAAGGATGTGACCTTGATGTCAATCATTCAATAAACACTCTCAAATGTCTTGATTATGTATAGGCAGGTTGAGTCTAGCCTGTATTGAAATTAATTCGCGTCACAATCACGGCTCTAGCTGCGCTGTCTGTGGAAAATCAAGATTTAACACTTAATTAATTTATTTAGCCTGTATTTTCTATTATTAGATGTTGTTGTTAATGCATTATATTTAGTCTTAAAAAATACAGTTTGGATCTAAAAAAAATTAATTTAAATAAATTTTATAAAAACTTCTAAATGTATAAACAGTTTTAGGTATGTGAACCATATCATAGAACTTTATGAATTTACATTTATATAATTGTTCACCAACAAGTGACTGAATATTAGAACATCGAAGCCAAAATAAAAACGTATCTAGCGAAGTCACGTAGTTATGGTGGTTCAATAGCTATAATGTTATTTAAACTTAACATTTAATCGGTCTGATTTCTAGACACGGAAAATCCACATTTTTCTTTTTCCACTTTTTTTTGGCTTAATTTTCTCAGAATATTATGTTTTGCGTGTCTCAAACCCGAGAAATATTTTTATGGAACACGATTTACACTTTTGAATATCTCAACTCTAAAGGTTTAAAGGGCGAATTTTAACATCTCGTAACTTTAAACTTAAATAGGCTATATAAGTTTAAATTTATTTTAGTTTGACTCATCAGTATAAAATAATTATACAATTATTATTTTACTGCAGGATTTTTGAGTGCCTTTTTATATCACGCTGCGAGGTATGTAGGCTATACTGTTAAAACCCGGGGTAAGGTTTGAGTTAAAATGTATTCTTTTTTGTTTCGCCTCTGATATTGGTCTTCACTACGAGGCTTTCTGATTAAACGAACGATTTTAAAAATTTTAAATTTTTTTGAGATTTGGCCAATTTGCTCTATGGGAGTGTCATCGTTACCAACAAGACACTCATTTGCAAAATGAATAAGCCAGAATAGTGGGAATTTTATTTTATCAAAATATGAGACTGTAAATAATTTCGCTTCAATCCCGGAACAAAGATTCGAAGAAAAAAGTGCTATCTGCGGCAAGAACTTTCCATCCATCAGAGAGTTTCCGATTGACGTTCTATACCAGCTTACAAAAAAAAAAATTTCCCTGAGGAATCTTCGTATCGTGGAAGGATGTCTCGTGGATGGATAAGGGACGGAGAAGGGTAAAAGACGGGGGTGGGGGGGTGGTCTCTCCTCCCTTTCTGGACCTCGTCATATCGATACCACTTGGTGCCCCGTGAAAGCCGGAGCAACGGGTCTTGCCCTTTATTGCATTGTATCCCATTGCATTCTTCCCGTGCGGCTGAAGCGGATACTATTGGCAAGAGCGGCGCGTGGCCTCTCGAAATTGGATACCCTCGAAAATCCTGGAAATGGAATATATATATATACACACATATATATATATATATGTGTGTGTGTGTGTGTGTGTGTGTGTGTGTGTGTGTGTGTGTGCGTGTGCATACTGTTCCTATGGAAGCAGCAAGAAGCGGGGGCATGTATGGTCGTAGCCAGAAATATTCCTCCCGTTCGGTCGAGAAAATATAAACTTTATTTTTTTTTATTTTGCGAGTGGGACCGAACGGCAGAAATATTTAAGAAACTTGCTCTGAACCCGTTTAGTGACAGTTGCACGTAGTTCCCGGTGTCCCGGAAGTTTCGCAGGGGTCTCGGAAGAGGCAACTGTTTATTTAAAAAATAATTCTATATTTTAAAGTACAAAATATTCACATGTTTTTTTTTACATTTTAAGTTATTCTTTATTAACTGCCCCTTGTTTTGAATATTCATGACATATTCATGAACAACAATAAACAAGATATTTAATATTTTGAAGATAATAATCAAAAATTTTAAAAATTAACGTAATTCAAATCAAATGATAAAAATAATTTTTGTCCATACAAATGTTCTGTTGTCTACCAAAAATGAGTAATATGAAAATATATGGAAAAATAATACTCTGTTTAAGCTTTATGTTTGCCTATTACACAAAGCCCAAATTTAAAATTTATTTTCCATAGAATTTAGTTAAATATAAGAACTATGTTACATTTTATAAATTTTTTATGAAATTATCTTGTCTTATTTATAGCATTAAAACAGCTAACACGTTTTATAAATCATGATTGTAAGACATTTAAATCGAAATTTTACTGATTTTTCAATAGTTTAACAGTTTTAATTTTTTTCTAAAGGATACTATTAACATTACTTGCGCCCGCAAAAAATCGAGTCCAAACTACGATATTTCTTGCCATTAGTTGACGTAGAAAAAGGAGGGGGGGAGGGGGTTGGTTTGCCAGCACGACTGGTATCCCGGCTGGAGATTTAAACTGGAATTTAAACCGTGCAGGCTTTTCCTCGTTCGAGTTACCGATTCATGTGGAGAATGGATGTGAACCCACAGTAAATAAAAAAAAAAAACACAATTTTTCACCGCGGAGAGAACTAACTCTCTCCCCACCCCTCCTCAAAGTCTCTAACATCCTGTTCTCCTCCGACAAAGTCCTGTGCCTTGAGGGCGTGGCTGAAGAAGCGGTGACGCCATAGCGTCTGGCGTCAGCGCTACGCCCAGAGGCAGAGTGGCCTGATTCCGCCCTTCTGCTGGGCAGTGGGGGTAGTATGTACACTGCAAATATTTACTAAATTTGTGTATCCACCAGATAACATCAGTCACGTTACAAAATGCTTTTCGCGGTAATACTGGGTTCGGAAATTCTTACCCGGGCATTTATGCTTTGTGCTATCACAATACCTCTAATAGTTAAAAGTTATTTGCAAAACATTCCCTGAACAGCTTCGCAGTATTTACTGCGCACATGATAAAACAAAATAAAGTATAATTGTTAAATATTCGATTATCTTTTACATGGTTTAAAATAATTATGATTGAAAGAAACTTCAACTAAAAGAAGAAAAAAAAAGTGCGCAAATTTCTTAAGAAATACTCATTATCATCTCGAGAAACGCATTTCTTATATGCAAAATATTGCCATAACCAAGTGTTGAACAAACTTTCAATATCTTTCTTGTAGAATTACAAACCATTTATTGGCACCTGGTTTCCAAAGGAATGTTTTGCAAAAGTACAGACAGATATTTCTGTGTAGTGCAAACTCCCTTAGAGACTTAAAATCATTGCAAAAAATACTTGTTAAAAGAATAATTGCCAAAACAATCGCATTTTTTTATACAAATTAAAAAAAGGATAAAAAATTTGCTTACAGGAAACAATATTTCATATACATGTATAGTAAGTAATAGACCTACCTACCGGCTTTACATGATGTGTGATAAAAGCACAAAAATAAAATACCATTAAGACTTTCTAATTAAAATTTATTCATATGTTGATAATTTTACAAATTGATTTAAAAACAATATTAAAAATTGTCTATTAGAAATTTTAATGTTCTTAACTGTAAACAAATAATATAGGTATATAAGTAAACGTTTTAGCACCTATATGGAGCTGTTTATCATATTTTATGTATCTAACAATCGTGCAGTTTTGCAATTTTTACTAATACGTTCCACCCTAAAATTTAACATAATTACCACAATTAAATTCTAGCCTATGTATTGGTTTTACTAAGTTTTTTTTTTTACATATCTACATTCAAAATAATTGTTATGAAACAAACGAAGGAAATTCTCTGCAGTTATATGACCAGACTAATTCCACTATACTTTAATACAAATGGAATACCTACAATAGGCTATATTGTTTTTTGTTGTTATATTTACATATGATTATGGTTTCCATTTTAATTATTATCAAGTAATTTTGAGGTCTATTTTTTTTAACTTCTCCAAATAGCACTAATGCATTTTAGGTTTTGTTGTATTTTTGGTTACTAGATTTTTATTACACGTTATGCGAGTGAAATAAGTAACTAAAATATAATGATAGTTTTTAGAACACAATTCTTGCACTTGAAATTTAAAAAAAAATCGATCATCTGAAAAGACTGAAAACGTAATTATTTTAAGAAAAGTTCAAACCATTTTAAGAAGATAATTTTGCACGTAAATCATGTAATATATATATATATATATAATGAACATAAAAATAAAAAAAGCGAAAGCTGGTACTGATTCGTTACCAAACAGTGACGCAAGCAAACCTCATATTGCCACGTTCGACTTGAATATCGCGCCAGGTGACAGTCGAAGTTTTTCGAAGGCCAGCCATCCAATCAACGATGCCGGGATTAAAAAGCGACCAGGAATATATATATATATATATATAAGTACATTTTTTTTTCGGTAGGGTTCCGCGGGTTCGCGTTCCATGATTACAGGCGGCAGCTTTAAATCCTGACCAGCGCCCCTCCTTCCGTCCTTTCCAGCGATGAGTCCTGGGAGCTTGCCTTTGAGAAGGGAGGGGGAGGGGCGGCCGGGCATTAGCATACTGCGGGCGTCGTGAAAGCGGGCGTTTTGCGAACCTTTCCCCCTTTCACCCCTTCCCACGAGCTCGGCTCGTTAACCCCCTCTCTCCCCGACCTGGGGGTACTACACCCGTCGTCGGCATGCCTGAGGGTTGCGGTGGTTGCCGCAGCTTCCACCCCGCCCCCCCCCCCCCCCCAACAGGCATTCCCGGCGGGTTATCCGCAGGCATGACGACCCGCGCGGATTTTTTCATTCTCCTCGGTGAGACAAAGGATGGGGGGGGGGGGGGGGGGGAACAACGTGAAGATGTGCTCGGGATACCCCGGACTAACTGGACCGGCGTATCGGCAGCCGCAGCGCCGCCGCGCCGGCCCGTCAGAGATAAAAGAAGACTCTGGCTCGTGACTTCGGCCATAGGGGTCCAGCGCCAGGTTATCGGGAGAAAAAAAAACTGTCCCGGCCGAGTGTATCCATCCGCCGCTTGGCGCGGGTGTAGGTATTTCGTCAAACAATGCGGCGCATCACAAAGACGAGATGTGACTCCCGAATAATGAAACTGTCCCGACTGAGGTTTTTATCAGACCACATTCACCAAAGGAATATATTAAAAAAAAATAAAACAATAATCACGCTGCAATTTTTTGGACGTGACAACGTCTAATAAATCGATGAACGCCGGCTGCACGCACGAAAAAGGATGACTCATTTTCCCGTTACGCACATTGTCCCGTTACCCTTTGTCCCGTTACGATAATTGTACGCTTGCGCCGCATCTATCTCTCTTCCAATCGATTGGAACAACCATCGGTTTGACTTTTTCGAGGCACATTATACATTAAACTTGAAACACTTCCATTCGTTTCCTACTTTTCCTAACATCGTCCTATCCTTAACAGAATAACACAGATTGGAAGAAGTTAAATAGCAAATATGAATAAAAGTTATAGTTATAATAATCTCTTCGCTAAAGTAAGTAATAAAAATATTTGAATTAATGAGTGCAAATAAAAGTAAATTTATCAAGTAAATTATAGATTTCATTTCACTCCTTTGTATTCATACAAAATAGTAATAATTCAATAAAAATGATTCAATTTTATTCATAAAAGTATGCAATCATTTCATCAATGTTTTGTTATGACGTTGTCACGTTAACTATCGTCTGTATACCGACTTTACAGACAACAATTTTTTTTAATGGAACAGAAATATTTTAATGAAAATTTGTACATTCACACGAAAACCGATGTATCACTACAAAATAGTATCCGCAGTAATACTGGTTTCGGATTATTACCCGGGAATATATGCTTTGTTTTATCCCGGTACCTACAAACTGTTCCCTGAATAGGTTTCCAATATTAACTGCGTGAATTAATATAAGCATAATAAAACCAAATTAAGTGAAATAATTGAATATTTTATCATGTTTCCCATAGTTTAAATAATACTTGAATAAAATATCAATAAAAAATTATACGCCAATTTTCGTAAGAAATACTCAGTGTTTTCACGAAAAAACGTATTCCATTTATGCAAAATTAACCATAGAGTGTGTTGTACAAAGTTATAATATCTTTCTTATAGTATTTAAAACTATTTCTTGGCAAATTATTTTGAAAGAAATCGTTTGTAAAAGTAGGGAAAATGTTTTTCTGTGCAGTATCACAATTTTTGCATGATACTTTGTTCTCAGCAACTCAAAAATTATTTTTTACTCTACTCCCAATCACTATCTTTGTTTCGTATAAAAACTAATAAAAATAATGATGCCTGCATAGTTATTAGCTATTAACAGAAACTTTCACTTACATTGTTACAGTAATATAGGGTAAATTTGTTTCCGTTAATTATTTAATAGTGCTATAATATTACATTTATTTTCAGCATTGAATCAGTCATATAAATACGAAATATTTTTAAAAATAAAATAATACTTCCAAGTTACCGTAAGAGTTATGTTGAAAATTAAATCATGAATAAGAGGATAGTAAACGATATGGACTCGTGAATTAGACATAAACGCTCACGATGACATAAATTTTTATACGTTTACTTTAATGAAGTATATAAGAGCTACATACATTAAATATGCTCCCATTCGTTTTCTTAATGCCTAATAAATAATTCTTGGAATTTCTAAATAAATATTTATTATAAAATAGCGTAAATTTGCGATTGATCAAGAGAATGGGAAACTAGGAAAATATTTTAATATAATTTTGCAGCACATTTCTCATACAATTTTTGTTTATATGTTAACAATTCTTCAAAATGTTCAGGCTTGTTATATCGACCAATGTAAAAGCAGTGTTTCAAATGCAATCTATATTAATTACTTTCTAATACCCGGCACGCGTTGCAATGCCTCTTGGTAATTATTTTTTATCTCTCTCTTTATCTCTCTGTAACACAATATATGTCTTAATTTTTTCTTTATATATACCTATCCATCCATATACCTCCATACATCTCAATATCCCTATCTATATCTATATATCTCACTATATGTACAGATCGTTCTATATCTCTATATATCTATCTCTATAAAGATAGCTTTATAATTATATATATCTCTAGACCTTTATTTTTATCTCTTTATATCTATATCCTCTATGTATAGCCTATATTCATATTTCTCTTAATGTATATATAACTCTCTATACATATCTCTAGCTCTATACCTCTCTGTTTATCTATATAAATGTAAGTTATATCTTTTTACATCACTCTATCTCTCTATCTCTCTTGACTCGCACGCCACCATTATTATTCGGACCATAGCAGAGGGGAAATGACATAATTACTTACTGGTAACTATCCGGCACTACTTGCACGCCACCTTAATTTTTGCTTTAAGGGTTCGTATTATCGAAATCTCACCTGGACAGTGAAGTTCCTCATGTTTTACACATGGAGGTATGAAGTAAGTGAGTTGGCGTATACAGTCTTTGCCATTTTAATAATTGAAGTCAAAATGTGGATGACCTCTACCTCTTTTTTTGCTTCTGCATAGCAAAACATTTTTTTGTTTATAATGAATTTTAACCCTAATTTCTTGCAGATGTGTTGGTATTATGTTTCTTTAGCTATATTCACTTCAAGATGGCATATTTACATTATTCCTAGCGAGTTATTTTCAAGTTATTGAACAAACTTATAGCACATTAACCTTTATACAGACTATTATATCAGGTATATCAGAACAGACAACCATTCCATAGACAAATACATCCATGGTTTCAAAGGTGAAGCGTGAAAAATCGTATAGAGTTCGGATGAACTACATGTAAGTAATCAATGCAATGAGGAATTTTTTCAAGAATAAATAAATAATGCTTTAAGGTTTGGTTTCATCGAAATCTCAGATAGAGACCTTAGCCTTGTTTCGAAGGTCAAGTGTTGAAAGTTTCAATTTAATCATTTTTGTTTTGTTTTTGACGTGACGTCTAATAAATCGATGAACGCCGGCTGTACGCACGAAAAAGTGTCCCGTTACGCACATTGTCCCACTACGATGTGTCCTGTTACGCTCATTGTCTTCCGCGGAAACCAGGCACTCGTTAATACATATTTTCCTTTGTTTATCGCAAGGGGCGTTATTATTAATGAATTATAAATAAAATTTCGTGCCCGGGGCCACAATTGCATATCATTTTGAGCACTGGAAGACATAAAAACGTAAAATATTCTCGACGAATTTTAATCTCGGCCCCAGTGCACCACGAGCGTCTGGGTTGGAGATTAAAGCCTAAATTCTTTCTTAAACTTTCTAATACTTTTTTATTAACTGCAAGAGCATTTTTATTAAATTCTACGTTTAATTTCATAACGAACAAACTTCGTCGTTAAATGTGTAATTGCAAAAAAGCGTAAAACATTCTCGACGATCTTGAAGTTAGTATAAACATGGCGGCCGACTAGCAGCCGACAATATATTTTAAATTTCCAACTACCACTATAAGAAATAAACATGGCGGACTACATACGTTTTTAAAACATTCACAACACAAAACAAATTTTTTATAAATATATATACAACATCTGAAACTATTATTTCCAATATGGCCTCGTGGCCGTGCGATTAGCATCGCTGACTGCCATTTCTAAGGTTGACGGATCGAATCTCCGCCGCCACTGTGATTTCATTTTTGTGCTTGTAAAAATAAATATGGCTCCCGCGACACTACAAAAGTAATAAACATATTTGAATTAATGAGTGCAAATAAAAGTAAACTTATCAATTAAATTGTAGATTTCATTTTACTCCTTCTTTGTATCCATACAAAATAGTGATAATCCAATAAAAATAATTAAATGTTATTCATAAAAGTATGCAGAGGTAGATTTTATCATACAAAAGATTAATAAAATAAAATAAAAATACTTCCTCAAAGAATAACATATTTTAATGCCTAAATGGTTTGGTTGCAAAAACCTATTACGGCTCAGTCTCAGGCCGAATATGATATTTCATTTTCTTCGGGATCAATCATTTCATCAATGTTTTGTTATGACGTTGTCACGTTAAACTATCGTCTGTAAACCGACTTTACAGAAAACCAATTTTTTTTATGTGTGATCTTTAAACTTAATTATTTGAAGATTTGTTGAGTTACCATTGACATGGAACAAAATCATTTAAGAAAACTAATTCTTTTACTTGTGCTAAAAGTTATCTGTTTGTCTTTGAGGTGGATGTCACGTCTCATAACTTGTGTATTGTCTAGATATATTTTTTTATTATCTTAAATTTTCACTTTATGTTCTTCTAGTTTTTGCACATTGTATATTTAGTTATTTATTTTCTTTACTTATACTTATTTAAAGGTGCTAATTTGCTTCTCAAAAATAACTGTTATTTTAACCTAAAATTTTATAATTTTTATTAAGAAGAGTATGGGTGCCACCAACCCAGGAACTTAAAAACGGCGTACCGGAGGTGTACGAAAAGAGTTTGCGTGGGTGTGCCACCCTGTGCTGGAAATCATACCAGAATTCAGGTGCGTATTTTTTTTGGGATGAGCGAGTGGCGCGCTCTGCGCATGCGCGGCGCCCGAGTGTGCAGCTGATCGTCGCGGCCGCAGACGACTCGGCTTTGTGACGCTTGATGGTGTGCACACTTCAGAGAGTGGGGCGCTCAATGCCTTCCTGGGCCGGAACATCTAGTGCAGAGAGACTGCACGACCGCCAGAGCGACGAGCACTGCCTGGACTCTGGCTGCAACTCCTCAACTGCCATAGTAAGAGCCGCCCAGTATTTTGGCCTCAAATGGTGACGGATCAGTTTTCATGGAAGTTTTCCAGTTTGCTTGGAAGAAGGGCCTTTCCAGTTTGCTATTGCCGAGGCATACAACTAACTTTGTTTGATAATGCACGTTATTATTTTTTATTGGGGGGGGGGGGGGGCTATCTTAGAACTAATATTCCAGTTTGTCACAGCCCCGCAACTACTACAGTTTAGTTTTCGAACTAGTTAGAAAGCGTGACGTCTGTTACGTTCCCGCGCGCCTCCGACACGAGACAACTGTGTGGCAAGCAGTGGCCAGGGTAATCTAGCCGCGCGCACTGGACTGCGAGCGCGGCGCGTGCAGTGCAATCCCTGCGGTAGCCACCTGTGTGTCTGCAGTGGGAAGGAGGTGGGCGGGGGAGTGACAGGCTCTCTACACTAGGCCTGCACCACGAGGAAAGCAGTGCCCAGGGTAATCTAGCCGCGCGCACTGGACTGCGAGCGCGGCGCGTGCAGTGTAATCCCTGCGGCAGCCACCTGTGTGTCTGCAGTGGGAAGGAGGTGGGCCTGGGGGAGTGACAGGCTCTCTACACTAGGCCTGCACCACGAGGCAAGCAGTGGCCAGGGTCATCTAGCCGCGCGCACTGGACTGCGAGCGCGGCGCGTGCAGTGTTATCCCTGCGGTAGCCACCTGTGTGTCTGCAGTGGGAAGGAGGTGGGCCTGGGGGAGTGACAGGCTCTCTACACTAGGCCTGCACCACGAGGCAAGCAGTGTCCAGGGTAATCTAGCCGCGTGCTCTGGACTGCGAGCGCGGCGCGTGCAGTGTAATCCCTGCGGTAGCCACCTGTGTGTCTGCAGGGGGAAGGAGGTGGGCCTGGGGGAGTGACAGGCTCTCTACACTAGGCCTGCACCACGAGGCAAGCAGTGCCCAGGGTAATCTAGCCGCGCGCACTGGACTGCGAGCGCGGCGCGTGCAGTGTAATCCCTGCGGTAGCCACCTGTGTGTCTGCAGTGGGAAGGAGGTGGGCCTGGGGGAGTGACAGGCTCTCTACACTAGGCCTGCACCACGAGGCAAGCAGTGGCCAGGGTAATCTAGCCGCGTGCACTGGACTGCGAGCGCGGCGCGTGCAGTGTAATCCCTGCGGTAGCCACCTGTGTGTCTGCAGGGGGAAGGAGGTGGGCCTGGGGGAGTGACAGGCTCTCTACACTAGGCCTGCACCACGAGGCAAGCAGTGGCCAGGGTCATCTAGCCGCGCGCACTGGACTGCGAGCGCGGCGCGTGCAGTGTAATCCCTGCGGCAGCCACCTGTGTGTCTGCAGTGGGAAGGAGGTGGGCCTGGGGGAGTGACAGGCTCTCTACACTAGGCCTGCACCACGAGGCAAGCAGTGGCCAGGGTCATCTAGCCGCGCGCACTGGACTGCGAGCGCTGCGCGTGCAGTGTAATCCCTGCGGTAGCCACCTGTGTGTCTGCAGGGGGAAGGAGGTGGGCCTGGGGGAGTGACAGGCTCTCTACACTAGGCCTGCACCACGAGGCAAGCAGTGGCCAGGGTCATCTAGCCGCGCGCACTGGACTGCGAGCGCGGCGCGTGCAGTGTAATCCCTGCGGTAGCCACCTGTGTGTCTGCAGGGGGAAGGAGGTGGGCGGGGGAGTGACAGGCTCTCTACACTAGGCCTGCACCACGAGGCAAGCAGTGGCCAGGGTCATCTAGCCGCGCGCACTGGACTGCGAGCGCGGCGCGTGCAGTGTAATCCCTGCGGTAGCCACCTGTGTGTCTGCAGGGGGAAGGAGGTGGGCGGGGGAGTGACAGGCTCTCTACACTAGGCCTGCACCACGAGGAAAGCAGTGCCCAGGGTCATCTAGCCGCGCGCACTGGACTGCGAGCGCGGCGCGTGCAGTGTAATCCCTGCGGTAGCCACCTGTGTGTCTGCAGTGGGAAGGAGGTGGGCCTGGGGGAGTGACAGGCTCTCTACACTAGGCCTGCACCACGAGGCAAGCAGTGGCCAGGGTCATCTAGCCGCGCGCACTGGACTGCGAGCGCGGCGCGTGCAGTGTAATCCCTGCGGTAGCCACCTGTGTGTCTGCAGGGGGAAGGAGGTGGGCGGGGGAGTGACAGGCTCTCTACACTAGGCCTGCACCACGAGGAAAGCAGTGCCCAGGGTCATCTAGCCGCGCGCACTGGACTGCGAGCGCGGCGCGTGCAGTGTAATCCCTGCGGTAGCCACCTGTGTGTCTGCAGTGGGAAGGAGGTGGGCCTGGGGGAGTGACAGGCTCTCTACACTAGGCCTGCACCACGAGGCAAGCAGTGGCCAGGGTAATCTAGCCGCGTGGTCTGGACTGCGAGCGCGGCGCGTGCAGTGTAATCCCTGCGGTAGCCACCTGTGTGTCTGCAGGGGGAAGGAGGTGGGCCTGGGGAGTGACAGGCTCTCTACACTAGGCCTGCACCACGAGGCAAGCAGTGTCCAGGGTAATCTAGCCGCGTGCTCTGGACTGCGAGCGCGGCGCGTGCAGTGTAATCCCTGCGGTAGCCACCTGTGTGTCTGCAGGGGGAAGGAGGTGGGCCTGGGGAGTGACAGGCTCTCTACACTAGGCCTGCACCACGAGGCAAGCAGTGTCCAGGGTAATCTAGCCGCGTGCTCTGGACTGCGAGCGCGGCGCGTGCAGTGTAATCCCTGCGGCAGCCACCTGTGTGTCTGCAGGGGGAAGGAGGTGGGCCTGGGGGAGTGACAGGCTCTCTACACTAGGCCTGCACCACGAGGCAAGCAGTGTCCAGGGTAATCTAGCCGCGTGCTCTGGACTGCGAGCGCGGCGCGTGCAG
Organism: Bacillus rossius redtenbacheri; assembly: GCF_032445375.1. NCBI lineage: Eukaryota > Metazoa > Arthropoda > Insecta > Phasmatodea > Bacillidae > Bacillus > Bacillus rossius. The sequence continues at coordinate 9,707,099 of NC_086336.1, read as the reverse complement.
TGTAATCCCTGCGGTAGCCACCTGTGTGTCTGCAGTGGGAAGGAGGTGGGCCTGGGGAGTGACAGGCTCTCTACACTAGGCCTGCACCACGAGGCAAGCAGTGTCCAGGGTAATCTAGCCGCGTGCTCTGGACTGCGAGCGCGGCGCGTGCAGTGTAATCCCTGCGGCAGCCACCTGTGTGTCTGCAGGGGGAAGGAGGTGGGCCTGGGGGAGTGACAGGCTCTCTACACTAGGCCTGCACCACGAGGCAAGCAGTGTCCAGGGTAATCTAGCCGCGTGCTCTGGACTGCGAGCGCGGCGCGTGCAGTGTAATCCCTGCGGTAGCCACCTGTGTGTCTGCAGGGGGAAGGAGGTGGGCCTGGGGGAGTGACAGGCTCTCTACACTAGGCCTGCACCACGAGGCAAGCAGTGGCCAGGGTCATCTAGCCGCGCGCACTGGACTGCGAGCGCGGCGCGTGCAGTGTAATCCCTGCGGTAGCCACCTGTGTGTCTGCAGGGGGAAGGAGGTGGGCGGGGGAGTGACAGGCTCTCTACACTAGGCCTGCACCACGAGGAAAGCAGTGCCCAGGGTCATCTAGCCGCGCGCACTGGACTGCGAGCGCGGCGCGTGCAGTGTAATCCCTGCGGTAGCCACCTGTGTGTCTGCAGTGGGAAGGAGGTGGGCCTGGGGGAGTGACAGGCTCTCTACACTAGGCCTGCACCACGAGGCAAGCAGTGGCCAGGGTAATCTAGCCGCGTGCACTGGACTGCGAGCGCGGCGCGTGCAGTGTAATCCCTGCGGTAGCCACCTGTGTGTCTGCAGTGGGAAGGAGGTGGGCCTGGGGGAGTGACAGGCTCTCTACACTAGGCCTGCACCACGAGGCAAGCAGTGCCCAGGGTAATCTAGCCGCGTGCACTGGACTGCGAGCGCGGCGCGTGCAGTGTAATCCCTGCGGTAGCCACCTGTGTGTCTGCAGTGGGAAGGAGGTGGGCCTGGGGGAGTGACAGGCTCTCTACACTAGGCCTGCACCACGAGGCAAGCAGTGGCCAGGGTAATCTAGCCGCGCGCACTGGACTGCGAGCGCGGCGCGTGCAGTGTAATCCCTGCGGCAGCCACCTGTGTGTCTGCAGTGGGAAGGAGGTGGGCGGGGGAGTGACAGGCTCTCTACACTAGGCCTGCACCACGAGGCAAGCAGTGGCCAGGGTAATCTAGCCGCGCGCACTGGACTGCGAGCGCGGCGCGTGCAGTGTAATCCCTGCGGCAGCCACCTGTGTGTCTGCAGTGGGAAGGAGGTGGGCGGGGGAGTGACAGGCTCTCTACACTAGGCCTGCACTACCAGCACAGCTGCGACAGTCAGTTTTGACATTTTCATATTTTTGCCTAATACTGCGGATTCATTACGAACTATGGCGTCCGTTTTCTCCTCGGACCTGTCTGCGCAAACCATTTAAGTTTTGGAGCAATTTTCAATTTACTTACACTTCACATTATTTTCGTTCACGAGTCGTGCAGAGACTCGTTCGCACACAAAAGAACAGTGATTAATTGGTGGCACACCCAAAATATAGACTTAACAGAGACTGTAAATTCAGTCGCTAGTTTAGTATTAATTTTCGTAGGTTTAAGATTTGTGTTCACGCTTGTGTAAAAGTTTTGCTAAATACGTTCATGAATTAAGTAATAAGTCAAAACATATTATTTCATTCTGAATGGTCTTAACTTTGCTCTCTGTTATTCTTTGTTTCCCTATTCACTCTGTACTTAGTTTGTTACTCATTTTGTTCAGAGTTATAATTTGTTTAACGTTTTGGACGTTAGTTAACGTTTCTGTGTTGCACCCCCTGAAGGGGGGAAGGAAGGGAGAAGGGGTTGCATCTTTAAACCAAAAATTCCTTTAAAACAAAAAAAAGTTATATTAGACTGAAATATTTATATAAAAAAAATAGCACGCGTGCTGCTGACTTACGTTTCCTGTTCTTTCGCTCGAAAACCCGTCTCAGCTGCTCTCCTTGTCCAACCTCTTGAGATGAGGTGCTCGTTTTGACTTGATTAGGTCGCCGACGCCATATTTAATTCACGGCGAAAACCCGGCGTGCAAGCGTTGGTTTATCTCGGCGATGTTGCCCCGGAATCTCCTGCTCTACATCTTGGGAGTCTTTCTTCTTCCACTTTTTTTTTTAGTAAGCCAACCTTATTTAAATTTACTTCCCCCATCCTCCATTCATACGCCAGTCCCGAGAGCTACGGCCCCATATTCCCTCCGGGTACAAGGAAATTGAAATGTTTCTCTCCCACCTGACAAGGTGCGTCAGCTGTCCCGGGCCATGAAACTAATATGAGTTGCCAGAGGGCGTCTGTGTCGGGATGAAGGGGGAATTGGCCCTTTTCCGGCCGAGGGAACAGTCTTTGTTTGCCCGCCCCTGCCCCCCAGGACGGCTAAGTACAGATTGCGGGCTTCGCTCGTCTTCTGCCTCGGAAACATTCCCGTCCGCGATATTGAGAAAGATCGGCAAATATGGTAAAGGTGGGGGGGGGATCAGGAATTCAACGTAACCATGTAGGGGAAGGTAGCCTATATTGGACCGTTTTGACTATTTGTCTCTGTAATTCAATTACCTGAATCGCAAAAAAAAAAATTAACTTACCAACATCTTCTACAATTAATGAGCTTACTCCTGATATACAAAACTTGCATAATATACAAGCGATAAACAAAAATATAAAGGTTGTTATGCACTGATGCAAATTTTTTTCAAATTAGGAAATCGGTTTCTTAAATTGGACTTTAGGTTTCATTAATTTATTGGACCAGGTGTTCTAAATTGGACCTATTGTTTAACATCTTCAGTAAACATATGAATTACAATTTGGTTTCGCCTTTCATGATATTACATATAAGCAACTAAAGAAAGTCTCCTTTTAACTTGAAATTATTAATGTAATTTGTGTAAAATATTAAAATTAATAAGTAAAAAATATTTCTAATACTTGAACACTTGTCACAGTAAAAGATACTACTTATCCTTGTTTAGAAACCTTACTAACAAAAATGTCTATACACACATTACAAAGAAAAAATTTCTTAACGTGGTGTTTGACATTGGCACATTTTGAATGTACCCATGTACGGCAGCCTAGACACTGGATCATGTCCTGAACAGCCACGTCGCACATGATGCAATACCAGTCACTATCATTTTCTTTCTTGCTAGGTGTAGACTGTACTTGCTTAGATTTCTTCCCAAATGAAAGTCGTTTCTTCCTTCCAGATTGAGATAATTCAAGTCTTCTTTTATAGGGGCTGCTGGTTAGAAGTTCTGCTTTTTGAGCTTGTCGACTAGGCCGGAATTTCGATGTAGAGCATTCATTCATTTTCGGGAGAGGAGACACTTCCTTCAGATGGTGGCGGAATGTACGGCGACTGTTGTGTAAAGACATGATTGCTATGATCAACATTTTCTTTGTTGAAACCTCTGGCTCTGGCCATGGAGGTAGCCTCCGGTTGACGTAAGGACAAATGGGGATTACGACGCATGAAAGCATAAAACCATTTCTTTCCTGCCATTTGTGTTTTTGAATTGAAAGAGTGTGGAACAGAGTGCCTCTCTGCTATGTCGAAAGCTAATCGCCTGATATCTTTTATGGTTAACCCGAACAACATCTCTTCAAATTTGAGAATGTACGAGGCTCCATATTTTTTCAGAATGTTGCTCGCCTCCCAAACGACTTCACCTCATTTGCGTAGACGTTTTTACTGTCAGCATGACGCTTGATTGTCGCCTTTGGTACTCCATACACACGAGCACATTCATTCAGTCCATAGTCTCCATTCTTGTAAGCTGCAAAAGCTAACTGCAATTCTACTTCTGTCCAATCGCCGTATCGCCCTCGCTTAGCCATAAATACTCCCTGCAAACAAAGGGAAAAAAATGTAGGCTAACTTTAGTGCAAGAACAGCAGACCTGTAGCCAAAGGGGTATTTTGGGCGTCCAACAACAGCTCCCCCCTTAAAATATTTTATGAAACATAAGTTTAAGTAAACTGTCAAAAATCTTTCTTAAAAATGTTACAACTTTTACAACCGTATATTAAATATTTGACTCAAAAATCGCCTACATTTCCCAAATTTAATTCTTGAACCCAAAATGCCCCAGGGGAATGGAACCCCCCCCCCCCCCCCTTTTTTCAAACAAAATCCTGGTTGCGGCCCGGAGAACAGACTGCAGTTATTGGCAAAACAATTCTTATCATACATTTCCTAAGTTGGACCAGTCCAATTTCGGAAACCTCAAATGGTCCAACGTCTGCAACATCACACATTTTGTTTTTTATACACGTGACATAAATGAGTAACAATTATTATTATTAACCATCCTGCTGATTGTGTAGCCTACATAATTTAGTTTTCAATAACATTATGTTTAATTTGTTTGCTTACCAAGTGGTTTCGTAAATCACTATGAACTGTCGCACAACATTTACACCAGCTTCAACGAGAACCCATGAAACCACACTGCGCGCGGACCAGTGGCGCCAGACACTCGACCTTCGGCACGGTCACGCGTGGAGGGGGTAGCTACACTGCGCACTGGCCACACAGACAGTTGTGTTACCAGTGGAGCGGAAAATTCCATGGTCCAACTTAGGCGGCGGTCCGAATTCGGCTACCTTCCCCTACTTGCTGGTCTAGACTTGTTGTAAGCACACCTATATGTGTAAATATTTATAAAATAATGAAGGTAATAAAAATAATGAATGAAATAAAATATTAAATAATGTCTCAGTTCTAATAGGCCTTAAACAATATCACTTGTAAAACTGCAATTAAAGATCATTGTAAAATAGCAACTAGATCAAAGCTCTGCCTTCCAATTTTACAAGGGATATCTTTGGCAATCGAGTTTCCAATGGCCATCCTTGTAAAAGTACTAAAATTTTTGTTCACAGAGTACCTAAGGACTCGTGACACCTGTTAGCTGGGATGTTCATGTTCCGGTACTTCTTTTGTTGAAGGTTTTTCTTTGGTCCAGAGTTATTCAGATATTCTGTGGCCCAATCACAGAAGCAGTAAAAAGTATAAGGGATTGTAATTCAACCCTAAACATTTTTTTTGTACTTTTACAATGATGGTCCTTGAAAACTCAGTTGCCAATTATATCTCTTGTGAAAATGCAAGGCAGAGCTTTGTACCATTGTCAATTTTACAAAGCTCTTCCTTGCAGTTTTACAAGTGATATCGTTGGCAACTGGGTTTTCCAAAGAATTTTCTTGTAAAAAAAAGGGAGTTGTCTGTAAAGTCGGTTTACGGACGATAATTTTACGTGAAAACGTCATAAGAAAACGTTGATGAAAAATTGCATACTTTTTAATTTTCAAATATTATTTACATTTTTTGCAAATTAAGTTTAAATAATTTGTTTAAATACAATTACGAACAATTAGTTAAAAATCCCGCCTTAACCTGTTTGATACTATAGAAGATTTTCTCGCAGCACGGTGGTTGGCCGGTTCTTGCACGCTCGGCTCAGGCCGGAACGTGACAACTTTTCGTGCGTGCAGCCGGCGTTCGTCGATTTGTAAGACGTTATCACGTCAAAAAAAATATACAAATTCAGGTCTCTAGTTATTTGTCTTCGCTCGCCCTTCGCGCACGGTGACTCCCGCGCTACGTAACTGTGCCGTGCCGGATTGCAGGAGTTTTCGACTGCGTACGGCTTTCCTCGTTTCCTCGTTATTCTTCCTCCCGCGACCCGTCAGTTGAACCCCTCGTCCTCGGACCACACTCGGACCAGTCCCCCCCACCCGGGCAAGTCCCGGCCACTCTCATCTGGCCGGGTCGGGCCAAATAAAGTATGGGCCGTGTCCGGGAAGCGCGCCTGTTGCCTGATTAGACCCGTAAGTCACCGAGGCCCCGCCCACTGTCCCGGGTCGTCCGGCCGCGCGCAGGGGAGACCATCCCGCACTTTCACAGGACATTCCGTTTGGAAAGCCAGTGGCCAAGAATTGGTTTGTAATACTACAATGAAGTTATTGTTCCTTCGTACAGCACACGGATACAAGTATTATTCATACTTGAAATATGTTTATTTTCTAGATAAAGGTGCATCCCTATCCCAACTAATATTATAAATGCGAAAGTGTGTTTGTTGTTTGTCGTTTTTTCGCGCAGCAACGGAGCAAAACATATCGACATTTTTTTTTTTTGCATTTAGAAAGTTTATGGGGTGGAGAGTGACATCGACTACCTATATATTTATGATATTCCATTCTAATGGAGTGAAAAATTGGTAGATGCAGGTTTATAATAAAAAAAATCATAGGAGGTACGTAATAGACACACAACCAGTGAGTTTGTGTCATTTCTTTATGTCCGCCACACGGTCATTTAGTAAGGTCTGGCAATTTCCCATTCTTCTCCTTGGCGAACTCATCCGATCAGTGAAGCTCGTGGCTGCATTTAAGTTTTGTTTGGAACTTCGTCAATATATGGCGTTGCCTTGAATTAGTAACGCCCTATCGTTGAATATTGGCCTCCCTTTTTTTGCTTAAGCGTAGCCTTGATGCACCTAAATTGTGCAATCAATGGGACTTTAAAATTAAAATTAAAAAAACAGCTTTTTTCAAGTGATTGTCCTACAGACTTGACAGACTTGAAGCCTGGTAGATATATTATGGTACTTCAGCTAGTAATTTTATATTTTGATTAATATTTCGTTCAAGCATAAATTTTTTCGAAAAATGGAAAATTTCATCGGATATTCAGCCATTTGACTTTATTTTGTTCTATCGTGCTTATTATGCACGCAGTTAATACTGTAAAGGTATTCAGGGAACGTTTTACAAATAACTTAAACTACTGGAGGAATTGGGACAACACAAAGCATAAATAATGTCCGGGTAAGAATACGAACCCGGTATTAGTGCGAACACTGTAGCGATAATTTGTTGTCATTTAAATGTACAAATTTACAAATATCTTTAATTTCACATTAAAATTTCTGTTTCATTTACAAAAAGAAAAGAAAAAACAGGAGGTTCTCTGTAAAGTCGGTTTACGGACGATAATTTTACGTGATAACGTCATAAGAAAACATTGATGAAAAATTGCATACTTACTTTTTAATTAAAAATATTATTTACAGTTTATGCAAATTTAATTTAAATAATTTGTTTAAATATAATCACGAACAATTAGTTAAAAAGCCCGCCTTAACCTGTTTCATACTTTAGAAGGATTTTCTCGCACGGTGGTTGGCCGGTTCTTGCACGCTCGGCTCAGGCGGAACGTGACAATTTTTCGTGCGTGCAGCGGCGGCATTCATCGATTTATAAGACGTTGTAACGTTAAAAAAATAAATAAATAGAGTGCGCCGAATGTTGGGTTCACGAAGCGGAAAAGTACTCTGATTTAAGGTTGGACGTAATCAACACTGAAGACTAACGAGGCTTGTGCATGCTTCTGGATGAGGCTGTCACTGGGGGATCTGGGAGGGCCAGTCAGCCCGTGGTGGGTGTGAGGGCTCTTACAGTGGGCTGGTGCTGGCTGGAGGCGTGGTCAGCCTTCCCACACAGGAACACCTCGGCGGAGGTCTCCTGACGTGAAGGAAGGACGTCCGCAGTGCCTGACTGGCGACACCAGTAGCCTACTCAGTCTCTTAAGAGGGTGCCTCCCATTTCAGGTCATGATTTTATATTTATATTAGTCACTGATCAACTTTTAGACTTTTTCAATTGTTTAACTTTCACGAAATGAAAAATATATACAGATCATACTTTTTGTATATTTAGCTGCCAAAGTTACATTTTTAACATTTATGGGTTGTACAAATAAGGAAAATTAAATTTATTGCAGAAATGAAACTTTTAAGGTTTAACTGCAATGCCACTTGTTATTTCAAGAAATTGTTTGAATTTTCTTTTGGAAAATATTAATTAATTTTACCTGACATTTCAAAATTCTCAAATTGATTACACTTTTGACGGCCAAGAAACCTGAAATGAGTTTTTGTAATAAAAATGCAAATCATATCATGAAGTAGCCAGTATCATTGCAGTTAAACCTAAAATGTTTCAGTTCTGCAAAAAAAATTAATTCTCCTTATTTGTACAACCCAAAAACGTTAAAAATGTAAATTTTGGCAGCTAATTATGCAAAATGTATGAGCTGTATATATTTTTCATTTCGTGAAAGTTAAACAATTGAAAAAGTCGAAAAGTTGATCAGTGATTAATATAAATATAAAATCATGACCTGAAATGGGAGGCACCCCCTTAAGAAGTGCTGGACTGTTGGAATTCATGTTGTCACCCGCAGTTCCACCTTTATGGCGCACGTACTGGGGTCCAGTTATGTTGATCAGGGTGGGCGAAGATAGCCCAATAACCGATACACATGTTGATGGGCTGTATAAAATGTTCTCTGCTTCAATAAAAAAATTGGTTCGAGCTACAGTTGTTCCGCGAATTACAAGCTAGACACATCTTGCCTCTTAAGAGTGCTCAGTGATCGATAAAAAGTTACCATCCCTTGGTGAGTTGCACGTGATTGTGTAACCACTTCGCCTCCGTGTTCATACCTGGCTCAGGATCGTCAAGTGAATAATGCCACTTAGACATCGGGGTCATTAGATATGATGAGATGTGAATGATGTTTAGACGGAATTAGTATTAAGGGAAACGAGAATACTCCCCCTCCTTCCTAAAAAACATTTCGGCTCAAGGCAACGTCTGTCACATTTTCCAATAGGAACCAAATATAAGCGACCCTGCTGAAATTTGAATCAAGTTTTTCTTTATAGGAGGTGCTCAAGAAGTGTGTTCCGATAAATTTAATATAAGTTATAATGAAGCTAATTGCGCACTGTTCGGCTGTTATGTAAGCTGAATTATAAAGGTATTTGCAAAACCACTAAACGCTCGCTAAGTGTGGTATTAGCTAATCCTGTCTTAGCGTGCCCTTCCGAAGATCTTTCAGTTGTAAGCGCTACTGAGCTGAACAGGCAGCATTATGAATATCTTGGCGACTTAAGAGAATTTATTCAACACAGGCGCTTGGAACATACCGATCTTCGGATTGAACACCACTCATGCCTAAATAAAGTACAATTACAATTTGTAATTTTTATGTAGACTGTTGTGATTAGTTATAAATCACGTCATCTAAGAAAATGTAAGAACAAGATTGTATTATGTGTTTCAATAAAGAACATGTAAACATTTGAAAAGAATACGTAAAATTATTAATAACAAAATGTATAATTCACTTAAAAAACCTTGAATACGTTATTGTTTTACTGCAGAAGTACATATACTCGTTTTGTGTTTGTTACTTAAGAGCATGAAATACATCGTTTGTCTCTATTCTTGAATGCATAAAATAATTATAACAACTTCACCTCTGTGAACGATATTTCAACTTTCTGTGAAGAAATGAAACCCAGTAGGAACAGGAATAATTCGTAGCATGAATTCAGAAATTCACAAGTTAATTATTTGACACTTTTCCTTGTTTATTACGCGGTATGTTAATATTGATGTGTAGGATTTTGAGACAAACTGAACGCTGCTCAACTATGTATTCCTTTTCCTACATGCATTGTAGAAAAATGCTCTTAATTATGGTCTTGATTTCGTTATAAACATTTTTGTTTACTGACTGCTGCGACTTAAAATACAATCTGTTTCCTGAGAGGAACAGGAATAAATAATGCAAGAAAGCAGTGGTAGTAAGTTTTTTTTTTACCATACCTCCTGGAGTGAACATATCCCATCATTACGAGCAGGATAAATGCAACAACTTCGCTCTTCGTAGAAAAAATGAGCTTCATGGTTATGGCTTAGTAGTTAACTTCTTTGTTTACTGCAAGTTCACTTCGTTTCTCACGTACAGTTGGTACCACCACGTTTTTGTCTCCCAGCTACATTCTAAATCATACTTCAACTCTCAGTGTTACATTATTACACAATAAATACCTAGCGAACAATTTTTTTGCACAGTCAACAGTAAAATACTACCACACTTCTGATGCCATTTCTTACACAATTTGCACTATTTTGCTAGCATAATTATACTTTACAAGTATCAACAAGCATACCTTTTGGCCAGTCAACAGAAATTACATCTACACATCCATGCACCACTTTGCTAAAAAAAACTTTAAAGACATTATTTTTGATCACGTGCCCGCGGAATCTTCGTCAACGCTATTAACACTAAAAACAAAGACATGAAACTTTCATAGCAATCACGTTTGTTTAAAAGAGAAAGTTTCTATACATTCCACTAGATGGCTGCAGCAGCAGTGAACTTACACTCCACAGCACTGCATAAAAAGCATAAAGTTTTAGAATGCCGAATGTTCTTTCGGAAATATTTAGAAATCTATCATAAATTCTATTAATCAAATATACTATGAAAACATTGCACTTTTAATTGTTCTTTATGCACCAGTCACGCATACTTAAGTGTCAACGACTCAATTATGATTTTTTTACCCCATTGTTTTCCGAAAGTTCACAGCGTACGTCTCAAGTGAAATTGCTGTAATGTTGAAACCAACTGTCTGGCTAAACGTTTTCTGTATATCCTGTAAACAAAGTTTGTTTAATGTTAACACGAAAATTAACATGAAAATAGCACCTTAATTTGTACTTTTATGTAAAGGGGTTATTAAATATGTTTGTTCCTTAGATATAACTTAAATTTGCAACGGTTTTAAAATTAAATATTTTTTTGAGAAATTTAAGAATTACCCCGTGTATCACCAGATTCTTAAGATTAACATTTATGTTTTCTATACCTACATTCGCGCTCAGTGTTTTGACAAGTAATTAACATAAATCCTGTACCTATGTTTATTCTTAAGAAATTCTTTTAATATTCTTATTATTCTTTTAATAAATATAAAAATTTTGTATTAACTAATGGACACCAATGTAACTTAAAAGACGAGAATGCCTTATGACGCAAGAGCAGCAGTAAATGAGATACAAACAATTTAATTTGTATCTTTATTTTTTTTATTACGTCTTAAAGTCTCGTCAACAACGAGGTCCTTAGAGATGGGAAAGTTATATTTTTAAAATGTTCTTGATTTTACCTTAATTTAGTAAAAGAAGTCTGCTAATTTTATTTATTAAAAAAAGTTAATTTAGCTTAACTTTCATAATTTAAATTCAATACAAACAAAACAAATTTTAATTTATTCGTAGAACACCGGAATCAAATAAATGTTTCCTTCAGATGTGATTGGCAAACCATTAGCTGATGTTTATTTAGCTATGTGTGGAATTAACAACACCACCTATAAAGATAAACTGAGCGCAAGTTACTATTTGGCCAAAATGAGTGCTGATCTGAACCGTAGGGAGTGTAAAAAAATCTTTCTCGTTACAGCCTTATCAAAATACTTATGCCTTCTCATCCAAAATGCTAACTAAAAAATTCCGGCTTAATGTTTTCTACGTTACATGTTTTGAAGTTATGACAGTTCTAAGTTGTGTGTTCTAAGTTGTGGTAGTTCTAAATTGTGACTTTCTAAGTTATGACGTTTATAAGTTGTGTGGTTCGGCGTTCTGTTTCTAAGTTACGTGTTTCTGAGTTATGACAGTTTCAAGTAGTGTTTTTCTAAGTTGTAATAGTTCTAATTTACTTCACGAAAAACGTATTTCATATTCGCAAAAATAACCACAAACATGTGTTTTACAACATTACAATATCTTTATTGTAGTACTTATTATAAGCTATTTGTTGGCCACTGTTTTCCAAAGGAAAGGAAATATGTTTTTCTGTGTACAGATTTATTTAGACAGTTGCAATTTTTCCTCGCGGCTTGGTTGACGTCTTGCTGTTTGCGACGTGGATTTGAGAATGCGTGACTTATGCATTACGAAAACATTTCCGTGAGCAGACAAAAAAAACATCAGGCGGTTGGGAACTGCCCGCTCTAGCTGCCTTTCCCTTCGGAAAAATCGTGTTTTCAAACTCGCCTCAGATGGGGTTGGAGAGGAACGCAGCTGCGGTCCAGAGAGAGAAACATGACTTCGTAAAATCCCATCAGTAGAGCAAAAAATGATCCTCCCTGTCTGAGGCCTGCCTGTATCTTTCATATCTGTTCATGGTCCTCGGTGGTACTGGTCGCCGACGCATCACTGGACACCCACCAAATTGGCGACGGTCTAGAATGCATTGAATTTGTACACACGAAAGTACTTGGTTATTGGATCACGGGTTATTTGATACGCCCCAATGATCTAGAAGCCAATGAAAAAAATTGGTTGTCTGTAAAGTCGGTTTACGGACGATATTTTAACGTGACGTCATAACAAAACATTGATGAAATTATTGCATACTTTACGAATAAAATTGAATCATTTTTATTTTAATAATAAACGAATAAATACTTGAAATGATACTAGTAATAAGATTTTTAAAATGAAAGAATAATTAACCTTTATTGCCGAAATTGTTGTTGTAATAAGCAATGAAAACTACATTAACTTTTCACTTCACTTTAAAAACAGTCGAGTGGAAGAGAGATAGATACGGCGCAAGCGTACAATGAGCGTAACGGGACACAGCGTAACGGAACAATGTGCGTAACGGGACACTTTTTCGTGCGTGCAGCCGGCGTTCATCGATTTATTAGACGTTGTCACGTCAAAAAAATATGAGCGAGTGTTCCAGTATTTGCCAGAGATGTGTAACGTCTAGCTTCGGTAACGAGCAAAATCATTGGTGCTTATGTTGCAAACACACTTGTAATACGAAAATTGGACACGAAATTTAACGTAAATGTTTTTGAATATTGCGAAGCGAGATAAATATACGCAAATTGTGTTCTCGTTTACATTTCTTGACGCGAATCACACGTAGTTTCCGCACGCGCCACTAGAATCCGCTGCCGGGGCAGCTGCATCGACTATCGAATCTGCCATTCAGATCAAAATTTTAAATCAGACGTATAGTGAAACAGCGCTGAAAAAATACAAAAAAGGCTTTTAAAAAATACTAAACCCCGGGTTTGAAACTAATTTTCTACATGGAATATTATTAATATACTATCTATCTTGTTTAAAGTAATTAAATCGTTAATACTATAAAAGTTTCGTTTGGCTATGTGATGTTTGGTTCGCGCCATTAGTCACAGATGGCAGCACCGTGGTTACACATTTCCGTTCCATACGACTTTCGTTTCGTTCACCAAATTTCTCATATCAAATGGCGTATACCAAGAGATAAGACGTCACACATCAAAACATCTGACCGAATTATGTGCAACCCGAAGAGAAGGTGAAATGTATTATCAGCCAATGAACACCTGACATGCACTTGATTACGCACAATTTTCTGAATTATAGCCTGCCTCCAGAACATAATGCCATTTTTGTAAGTCTCTAAGCAAAAGGTAACTTTGTAACGGAACATAATAAACTCTCGGGATAAAACGTTATTTTAAGCCATAACAAATACATCGGGAAAAAATAAACTTTACAAAATATTTATTTGTTGATTAAATTTAACAACATAAGTGGAATTTCTCGCTTTTTATGTAGCTATAGTTGGAGATAAATTATTTTCATTTCCTATAAATCTATTTACATAAAAAATGAATGATAAATACAAACTCAATTTCACAAATCAATAACTCTTTTCCATACTAATAAATAAATTGTAGATTATTTAAACTAAATAAAAGAAATATGATAGCTTCAATCGTCAGCCGTTTCGAAAACTGAGGAGTAGCAAACACAAGCAGCGTTACGAGAATTCCGTAGCATCACTGCTGCGTCATTTCTACCTCTCCCCTGCCGTCTACCCTTCCAGCGGTTACGACCAGCATACAGCATGATACGTACCTATCCCACCTCTCTGTAGACTTCCCATTCGACCGCTAGCCGCATGCGTTGGAGTGGCGTCGCCGCTGACGCACTCTCCTCTACCGGTTCCCCCACCTCTTACCTAACCATTCCCCTCATGCGATCAGAATTTTAGAAACGCTCGAAAATGGTTGCCCCCTTAGTAAAGCAGTTTGATTTCAAAAGAAGTACGGCTATAGATATTCGTTGGGTATTGGTTTGCTAACATTCAGCCTGAACTCAGGGAAAAAAAAACCTCGGAATATTAACAAAAATCTTTAAAGAAATGGTTAGGGAGAGAATAAAAGAAAATTTTTCCATTCCAAGAATCTGTTTGGCCAGTTTTTCTTTAAGAAAAACCGAACTCGTAAGATGTATGTGACGTCGTCCATGAGAGTATGAAGTTATCCTGAACCTCAAATAAAATTTCTTTTTTTAAGGTGCATTCATGACATCGACTCTATGAAGGATTCTAGCCTTGCGCCAAAAATTAACGCGAATTTGGTAGATATCTTGTCATGGCGCTCGTGTGAAAAGGGTCGCGGGTCAGACCCGAAACTTCTTCACATCTCGGCTGTCCACTGGCGCAGCACAGTGGACTGCACCCTGGCCTTAGGTGTGAAGGTCTCCAGTTCTACTCCAGGGTAAGCTGTCTTTGTGAATTTGTATCATATATACTCTTCACATAAATGATAAAGTAAAAAAATTCAAAAATTAAGAAAAAAATATGTATTTATGAACTAAAACCTTACATTTATGTTTTTTTTTTTTTTACTTTATTTCCTCTCCTAATTTGGTTCCTTTGGACTTACGAAGGCCTATCCGGTTTGCCACGATGGTACGGGGGGGGGGGGGGGGAAGGGTTCATATTTAAATGTTTTGTTTGCTTCGTAAATATTTACATCAACGTCTATCTGCAAAATGATTAACACCCAATTTAATATGCGTATTTAGTAGATTAAATTAGTTTTCAGTGCACGCAGCTTGTTCTTCGTGTCCACACACGACTGTCCTTCTTCGTCATGAAGACAACACACCGTCTCTCTCCGCGACTCAGACACATCGCCGATTTAGCACAGCCACAGAACTCGTTGGTATCATTCCATACTTCTCGCTCTTGTCAGCCAGGGCCTCATATAGGCCTACCCTCCGCTAAAGATCTCTGAAAAACAGTATTTTCATAAAAGAATGTCCTAGTTAAAAATTTTAATAGTATCAATTGCATGCGTTGTAGAGTGTTGGTTCAAGTCACAATTAATAGAGACCGGAAAAATTCGCGAATTCATTTCGCGATAGGCTAAAATACAAATAGTTATACCTCAGTGCTGCCTCTGCTATTGGCTCACAACTCACCTGGATTACTCTGGGCCAATGAGAAACACCCAACCAAAGCTTTATCGAATTACAGGCTGCTACGTTGGGACGTCTCACAAGACAGCAGCCAATGAGTGGGTGGCATTTTACCGAATGTACGTAGAACTATGGAGTTCATCCTACATGTCATTGAACCCGCGAATTTTTCCGGTTCCTAACAATTAATGATTAACTACAAAAATTTTAGATAAGCGCATGCGCCATTACTAGTTTATTATTTTCTCGCTTGCAGCACAACCTACGCAAAATGACGACTCCTGAGCGTAGAACTTTTGGTGTTCTGCAATTTGCTAGGAGTGAATCTGTAATTTCAGTTGAACGGGCGTTTCGTTTAAAGTTTAATTGTGTTCCCCCGTGTCGCCAAAAAAAAAAAAAAAATCCTCCGATCGCCGAGACGACAAGCTCTTTTCCGCTGTCCTCCACGTTCACCTGACATATTGCCATGCGTATTTTTCTATTGTGGATTTGTACGTTCCACCGCTACCAAAAGATTTTCCAGAGTTGAGACACAGAACAGAAGAGGCCATTGCTTCCATTACTCCGGACTTGTTAACCCAAGTATGGGAAGAATGGAACCCTAGGTTGGATGTGTGCCGTAAAACTAAAGAAGCACACCATGAACATTTGTAAGGAAAAACTAGGTTAGTTTGCCTTCAATTTGTTGAATGAGTTGTTTGTAAACAGTCCCAATTAAACTGTTATAATATACCATTGTAACTAGGACATTATTTTCTGGACATCAGTGTTTCTTAACCTTGCGATTGCATTTCCTCGCGAGGGCGACTCTTCTAGACGCGGATTGGCGCCAGCAGCTGATGACGCACGAGCTCCAGACCACAGGTAGGGCGTGGTGGCGCGTGACGTCACATCTGAAGCGGCGCTGCGAGAGAGGACCGGGCTGGAGTGACAGGCCACAGACTAGTCGCCCGGCGTGGTCACGTAACTCCTCACGCACGTGCTGATAGTAGAGGAGCCCGTGGGAGATCGACCTTCGATTGACAAACACGCCTATGATAGCTTGCCTATCGAAAAGTGTTCATGGCTACTTTTAATTAAATTAATTTTAATCAATTTTTTTTCATCACCTTCTAGGAACGGTTTTTTGCAGGAAAGCCTATAGGTACTGTTATTTTTGAGAATTAAGTTATCTTCCTTCTGATACCAATTTTTATTGGTTATCATATTGGTGAAGTTATATAAATTGACTTACCTGTTCATACCTGCTTGCAAAATAGCTATAAACCAAAATCAGTATGCAAGCCTACCAAGGCATATTCTCTATGTTAAAAACTATCTGTTGAGACTAAATTTGTTTGGTTATCATAAGAGTGAATATGATGAAAAAAATTTATTAAAATTAATTTAATTAAAAATAGCCACGAACACTTTTCGATAGGCAAGCTATCATAGGCGTGTTTGTAAATCAAAAATATTTCATAAAAAATAGGTCTCATCTGGTTATCAGATGGGTGAAGGTCAATCTCCCACGGGATCTTAGACTAAAAGGTTAAGCTGGGCGCATAATTGAAAAAAAAAATTAACGTAGTAACAGATAGTCGTGCGCACATGATTTCACTGCCATGATGTTCGAACCTACTGATTCACAATAGCGCATAGGGCGGTCGTGTGTGTTTGAAGACAGGTCATGCGCATGAGAGGTAACTGAGTAGCCTACTTATATATTTTATTTCTGTTACGGACGCATGGTGCAGCAACCAATGAGAGTGGAGTATGAAGCAATTTTGGCGGGACTATCAATCATATTGTGGCGAGAAATTGTCGAAATAACAGGTGTGATACCTACTTGAAAAAATTAATAAACCCTATTTTTTATAAGTCATTCGCAAAAATTGTAAATAAAATAAATGTGTCATCGTTAGAATGTTTAACATATATTTCTATATAAACCATATTTATTTATTTGTTAAAAAAAACTGTACTCACAAATTGCTAGTCTGTTTTCACGGGATAATCAATTTGGTAGTTAATACAGTTACTTACCAACGCTGCCGACAGATGACGGATTCATCGCGAAATTTCATCGGCTGAAATTAACAGTAGGATTTAAATTGTGATTCAATTTCGCACAAGTCGTGTGCGCATTCGTGCGCCTGACCTGCCGTGCACTCGCTTATGTTTTTTTTTTTAAATTGGGAAACCAGCCTTATAAATAGGGAATATTTAATCAGGCCAAGCTCGCCCTGTTGCGGTACTCAATGGCGTGGGATGCTTATGGAATGTGTCCTAGATCGGTATTCCAAGTCACAAAAATAAGGGTTTAGGTATTGAATATGCTACACCTGTACCCTATATGTATTCCTAGTGCACGATAGGACACGGCCAGTCCTTATTTTTAGAACACGGATTTTGGTATTCTATCCATTGCCGATCTGTTATTAGAATTCCGCGCATGCGCAGAGCTCACATTTTCTTTGATAACGTCCAGATGACGGACCAGCGTCTGGCGCCATTAACTCGTTTATAGTCATTTTTTGGAATAATCGGGGTATGTACCAAGCGTATTGTTTTGCTAAATGAAACTGTATGATAGCGAAACTATCCTGGAATACATTAAAAGACATAAAAGAAATAATCGCAACTTATTAAGTACTTGAGAAAATTAGAAAGGCGGTTCTAAATTTGTGTTATGGTGCTGCTATATATAGTATTTTACCCGTAACAATTGTTTCGATGGTTGCAAAACGTCCGCTAAAATGTGTTGGATTCGGTTTGGATACGATCTGGATTACGGCCAGTGAGTTAGGTTACGGTTGTATCCCAAAAAGACAGTGCTTATTCGCTACATCACCTGAACGTCTTGGAATAGGTACTGCCCTTAGCATGTTAGAGATTATGCATTAGGCCTATATCGTTTCATGTCTCGACCACATTTTTATTTTTTCGTTTCGAGCACTGAACGAAGAACACAGAGATCTCCAAGATGAAAAAACCGACCTCACATTACTTACACTGTAAAAAAATTTTCTACCTTTACAAGGAAAATCTTTGGGAACTCAGATGCCAACGATACCAAATGTAAAACTGAAAGAAAGACAGTTTTGTAAAATTATAAATGGTACAAAAACAATTATACATCAGCGACGATCTCGGATCGACACAGCGTGTGTCATGTCCGAAAATAGAACTCACATTATGTAAGTCATTACTGTAAAAAGACTTAACTGGAATATATTGATATTAAAAAAGTACAGTATGTAATACATGCATTAAAATATTTTCTACGTGAAATTAGCTCAGGCATATTCTAAGAAATTAGCCTACATATGGCTATTTATTTCGTCATAATTACGATCCATATTAAAAAGAAGCTCCTTAAAACAAATATGTTTGTATTTCAGATGTTCCGTTTCGTAGTAGTTTTTAATTACCTTTATGAGTTTTTGAGTCGTTATTAAAAATGTAGCAACCGCAATGATGCTACCTTGTGGCAGGCGCATCAATCATTTGTGTGCCGTGTTACCATCGATTGTAGTGACTTCAGATCGTTCAAGTCCACTAATGGAAAAACATGTAACATTTCTTCAACACTGTTACCTCCTGTTGCCGTTATGGAAAATATCTGAAGTTCGGTTCACGCAAGCGAAGATATTATATTTCCTGCATTTAATGGTGCAACGCCAAGAAGAATGAACCATAGATTATTCCTGGACTAAGATCATTGGATCGTGAATATAAATCATAATGGTGTAACTTACCACTACCTTTTCCTTAAAATGCAGGAAATTTAGCATTTATAATTAAAGCCGGTAGTTATGGATCATCTTTTACGAAAATAGAACATAAAAAACTTCAAACAGAGTCGTCTTTTCTTTTCATTCATTAACTTGGAAAGAGTTGGTGAATTTAGGACAAGTGACGTGAGTGAAAATTGATGTTTGATGCTGCTTTCAAGGCTTTTGAAGTGCAATTATTTTTAACAATCATGCGAAAATTAAAAAGAAAGAAATATAACAATATTACAACTTAATTAAAAATAGCTTGAAAATTTTGGTGAAAATGTCTCAAAAATCTATTTGCGCTAATTTAAAGTTTCTTGCTTTTGTGCTTTGAGAGCTTGTAGTTTTTGTATACCTATTATCAAAGGAGGTACAAAAATATTATGTTAAATACTTTTAAAGACGTTTATGAAAAATCTAATGTTGAGTAACCACGTGCTAACTATGGTGAACGGTCAAATACATTAATAATATCAGTGCTTGGCCAGCACTCATAAGACCTTTCAATAAAAAAAAAAAGCTGTTGTTAAGTTTGTGACGTGGTAACAGTTTGTCACAATTATCTAAATGCTTTGATAGAAGGGGCATTCTGCTAGGCATATTAAGGCTGTGCTGCAATCTTCGAAAATCTTTATTTTCGGTTTCCTGGGAGAACACAGCCAAACCTTTCTCCTTAAGCCGCAATAATAGATGACAGATAAGTAGCACATATATAAATTACATTATTTTTATGGCTGAATTTGATTCCTCTGAGCATAATATCGAATAGGTAATCTTGAAATGTGAAAGAGCCAAAAAATTGCGATATGAAACGGGGCGTTTACCAAAGAATACTTAGTTGTTTTTTTTTTCTTTTCAGTATTCGTTTGGTGAATGAGTGCATGCAAGGCCGTTAGATCATAAGTACACAAGTAGCTTTAAATTCTAATTTTGTGTCACTCTTTAATTGAATTTTTTAATGTCATAACTAATTTAGTTACTGAGTGTATAAAAAGAGGATTTCCTTATATATAAAAAGATTTAAGGATGAATTTTAACAATATTAATTATCAAGGCTCTATGTTTGTAATTTCCTTTAAAAAGTTTCTCTCATGCAGGCTGTTATGTTTGTTTATTGTTCTGACTGAAACTGTAGGAAGATTTTTTCTTGTGGAAATTATTCCGCAAATAATAAACTTTCTTTTCTATTGAAAAAATAAAAATATTTGTAACATAAAAGGTCATATATGCCTAGGGTTCGGTTAGTAAATTATTGCTACTGCCGGTAGAAAATGTTTCAATTGTAGCGTTCATTTGGAGATGAAACGAGAATCAGTTGTTTGGAAAGTCGAAAAAGTACTGAAGAAAATGTCTGAAGCGTACATAGAAGCGTTGTTGTTTTTTTTATAATCCACCAACAATTAATTTAATGATATGAATTTGCTCCCATTGTAAGCAAGAAGCTGCGTCGTGTTCAGAGGCGCCGAACAGCCTTAATGGCGTGGCCACCCCTCTTATTTTTTTTCTGTCGCCCCTTTGGTGCTGTTTAAAGTTTGTCCCG
Source organism: Bacillus rossius redtenbacheri (assembly GCF_032445375.1). Taxonomy (NCBI): domain Eukaryota; kingdom Metazoa; phylum Arthropoda; class Insecta; order Phasmatodea; family Bacillidae; genus Bacillus; species Bacillus rossius. The sequence goes on along the minus strand of NC_086336.1, from coordinate 9,686,611 downwards.
TACGATGCTACGTTATTTATAAGAAACGGCGGATAAAGATCAGCTGCGCATGTCCCGCGGGTGCGGCGATGGCCCTTAAGAGCGCTCCCAAGGATGTCCTGCCGTGTAATAATACCGGTATTTTAGTGCCGCGGCGGTTTGCCCAAAATGGCGGCGCCGGGACCCACTTCGAGGGGCGGTGGGGGGATGGGTAGGGCGAAGGGGGTGTCTGTTGGCGTAGCAGGTGCGAGAAAGGACGGTGTGATTACAACACGGGAGCTCTTGTGGGTGCGGGAAGAGGGTGGTAGGGGGATTTGCTACAGGAGGGGGGGGGGGGGAGAGGTTGGCCCAGCGGCTGCGAGGGAGAGATACGAACATGAGTTCCTCCGGGAGATACGTGCCCGGTATGTGCTAGTGTCCCGTTATCTGCTTACCGCATTCGCCGTCCTTCGCTGCAGTTCTGCAGCGTTAAACTCCACGAACAATGTTTTTACTGACCTTTTTTTTTTACCTAAGCCCCGTTGCAGCGAATCAAAAACACATTAAACGACAACCGAAAGTTCTTCAAAATATGTAGTACCTACAAATTATCTTTTTTTAAAATATTATGTTATTTTAAACTAATTGTTAAAAAAATTAAATTTATAAATTATATTAATAGCTTCTTTAACCACGATTTCTTATCTATTAAAATTAATAGTGCGTAATGATTGCCAATTTAATTTCACATCATAATTAAGTATATTAAAAATATCTGACGTACCCGTTTTTTTCGTCTTACAAGCTTAATAATTCTTTTTTTTTTGTAATGTAACCCTCAAAGATATATATATATATATATATATATTTTATTACCTCATATTTTTATCTTAGAATGAAAAATCCTTAACTACTTTCATCGTCAATAAAATTACAAAAAAAACTAAATTACTGAAATACTCAAGGAAAAATCCCGCTATTTTTATGCATTAATCATGAGTAAACATCTAAATTAATATACTTGAAATAAAAAAAATATTGTTTCAATCACTTTCCGATACTTAAGCCACTCACAGTTTCAAAATTTTCTTTTCAACAATTTGTCAATCCGCAATTACCTATATTGTTTGCTTTATTCCCAAAAAAAAAAAAAATCAAATGTTCTTCAGGCAAAAAATATATTACACATACTTCTGAGATATGCTATACCTAAACTGTACACACGTAGAATACCATTATTACTTGCGAATTTCAGAACCGCTCAAATGTGTAAAAAGTAAGCCCGGGGGAAGGGGGGGGGGGAATAACAAGTTTTAGTTCATATCTGCATACATTTTTACAAGCCCAATTTATCGGCAGCTAATAACCTCTAGCAACTTATAAAAATATCGTGTTTTACGAGTGGAGACTCAAAAAAACCGGACTGATAGCACGCTGACATTCGTAGACGTAGTAGAGAGTACTTCCGCTAGATGGGGTTAGTAAGATACCTTCACTAAACAGATGCCGAGACGGCGTCAGATTATAGGTTAACGTTTGATCGTAGTATTGTTTTTTCTCATACTGTTTTCGTGTTCCACCTGCGAAGTCGTTAAGGCAGATTAAAAATAACAAAGGGTGTTTTTGAAATTAGGTTTCCTGCTTGAAAAATCGGCAACGGAAGCTTACCAAATGCTTCATCAGGCTTTCAAAGAGGATGCTATGAGCCGCACACAGATTTTCGAGTGGTTTGGGTGCTTTAAACGTGTTGAGATGAGTGTCGAAGATCATGCTTGCTCTTTCTGGGCGCTCTTCAACGAGGATTGTCGTTTCACGATCGCCGAAATTTCAGAAGAGACAGGAGTGAATTAAAGCTCGTGCCAGCGAATTTTACTGATGATTTGCAAATGAGACGAGTTGCCCCTAAATTTGTTCCTCGCCTTCTCAAACAGGTTAAAAAAAAACATTCGATTGAATTTGAGCCAGGACTTGAAAAAAAAAGATTGAAAGTGATCCAAACTTTCTGACAGAAGTCATTACAGGTGATAAGAGTTGGTGTTATACGGGTATGACCCAGAAACCAAGCAAGTGTCAAGCTAGTGCAAAACTTTCAACTCCCACAGACCAAAAACTAAAAATACAAGACAAGTGAGGTCGAACGTTAAGACGATAATCATAGTCTTTTTTGAGGTTCGTGGAACTGTGCACTGGGAAATTGTTCCCCCTGGCCATACTATTAACCAGAACATTTATTTGGATGTTTTAAGACGTTTGCGAGAGGATGTGCGGAGGAAACGCCCGGAACCTTGGCGATCAGGTGACTGGTTCCTTCATCAGGACGACGCCCCCTCACACACGGCCTTACGAGTGAACAGCTATTTGGCCTCTCAGGGGTGGTCTGTCGTTCCCTGCCCTCCGCATTCGTCAGACCTAGCCCAGTGCGACTTTTTCCTGACACAGAGAATGAAAGAAAATCTAAAAGAGAAGCGTTCTGATGATGTGGAGGCGGTAGGCCTAAAAACAGCTTCGCAAAGGGAACTGGAGGATATCAAAGTTGAGGAGTTCCAGAGGTGCTTCAAACATTTGGAAAAAAAAACTTTACATGTGCATTGCGTCTAATGGAGTTTACTTTGAAGGTGACTGAAGGAATTTTGAAAACAAAATGTAATAAATAAATTTTTTATGACAAAAATACGGTTTTTTGGTTCCCCCCTCGTTCATTGGAGATGTGTTTCACTTGTTATCAGATCTTTAATTATTTTTCTGCCATGCATATTTCCGTTCATTTTTTTACGCCATGACACTGAGAATCATATTCTGCAAACTAAAAAGTTGTATTGTTAATATTGCAAATAAGGATAAGTAAATAAATATATAGTGCTAACCAATATGGTAAAATATTACAAACCAAGTTCTCGAGCAAACAAGATACATAAATGTTTATTTCTTTCGTTTGGAGAAGGAACCAATTTTTTGATTAAGTTGATGCATTAAAAGTAACCTTGCAGTTTACGCGACAATTTTATATTCGCACCTTTGTTTTAAAATTGGCACGTACTGGTTTTCTCTAATCGACTTGAACGTTGCTGTATTTAAATATGTTCACTTCTTAAATCGAGTTGCATTTTCCAGTGAACGAGGCTCTCATCTACAAAATGACCGATGACTTAAGTCCGTTAACTATATGAAGGAGTTCTACAAATTTCCGTTATAAGTAAAATGTACTTAAATATTTCCAGTATCAATGTTGTGTACTTCCATGTTATTAAGCATTTAACTTTGTTGTTCTGCATAATTTTGACTGGTGAGTGCGTTAAAAATGCAATAAAATTTAACACTCGTTGGTATACTCTTATATAAGTGAAAAGTCAATGTCTTTACCCATTAAATTATTTCCATTTGCTGATAATTGCATTAAAATAAGCACGTATTCTTAAACGCTTCTTGTGTTAATATGCATATTGGCATTACACAAAGTAGCTTGATTTTTTTAAATTATGGCACATCGTTTTGAACATAGGGACTATGCACGAAAGTTTGTAACTTTTAAATACGACCAAGTTTATTTAAGCTACCTTGTTAAATAAATTTAAATTCATGTTTTATTTAAAGGGGAAAATACCTCTAAAATTTTCTTGCACTTATAATATTCCGTATCTTCCACGTTTCTCACTTTCAAAGCGACAGAAAGCGTCGATGCCTCGACAATTGTTGTTAATTTGAGAATATGTGCTAGTCAACATCACCAATTGCATCAAATTTGAAAACTCAGCTGTTATCCGCCAAATAAATGTGTTTGTCAACAGTGCGCTTTAAATTGATTGATTTGCACTTGATTGATTCTTCACATATTGGTTATGTATGTATAGGAATGATAAATGACTTACTTGGAAACTTAACTGAAACTTGATCTTGAGTAGCATATACTAAATATCGTTTTATAACTCGTATGTTCTATAAGAAAGTCGTAAAGAAAAAAACTCGGTGCTATTTATAAATTTAAATTATGTTAGTTACAAACCAAACTTAAATAACACTAGTCTAGAAAAAAATATTTTTTAATGTAACATGAATACTTTTTACTTATTCCTATGTACTTTACCTGGTGAATCCGAAAATGACACTGAAAAACATATACCACGTCTGGTTTTTTTTGTTATAGAGACACTCGCAATAGAGTGATAAATATAGGAAAAATAACGCCAAAGACTTATTATAAAAAAATTATTTGTAATGTAATTGTACACATTAATATTTTTCTCTTTCAAACAACTTAAACACATTGTTTTGCCTATGAGCATCTTTGAAATATATACATATATACAGTTTGTTCATGTTTTTTCATTTTGTTCTTTTATGTGGAGTGGCATCTTCCTTCTTCAAAAACCAACAGTAATCTCCGAGCATTGCAGGATCCCAGCGGCCTTGGTATCTCGTTTCAATAGTTGCTATATCCTGGTGGAATCTCTCACCTTTTTCATCACTTATAGCTCCAAGATTCTCCGGGAAAAAGTTGATATGCGAGTGAAGGAAGTGAATTTTAAGGGACATTCGGCAACCCATAGCTCTGTATGTTTTCAAAAGGTTAAGAACTAAACTCTTATAGTTATCTTCTCTGTTGTTGCCAATAAATACTTTTACCACCTTCACAAATGCTTTCCAAGCTGCCAATTCTTTTTTGATTAGCTTTTTTTCAAATTCAGCATCACGTAGATATGACCTTCCTGATGTCAGGTCCAGTGAAAACACCTTCTTTTATTTTCGCTTCACTAAGTTTTTGGAAAAGTTCCGACAAGTACTTAAAACCGGGTCCTACTCTGTCCATGCCTTTTACAAAGTACTTCATAAGACCCAACTTAATGTGCAGAGGAGGAAGTAGCAAGTTTTTAGGGTCAACCAAAGGATCGTTTAACACATTTTGTTCCCCTGGAGTTTAAGATTTTCTTGGCGGCCATGATTGTTTAACAAAGTGATGTTTTTGGTCCCTGCTATCCCATAAGCACAAAAAACAACAATACTTTGTAAAGCCACCCCGAAGTCCCATTAATATAGCTATCACTTTCAAGTCACCACAAATTTGCCACTTAAAATCTTCATACTTGATTGCCCTTAGAACTGCACCCAAGTTGTCATAAGTCTCCTTCATTGAAACAGAGTAAGCAACTGGAATTGACGGCTTTTTATTTCCTTTTGTGGGGTAAAACAGCCTTGAGGCTAGACTTAGAGGAGTCAATAAAAAGTCGCCACTCTGTAGAAACATGAGTTAGTCCAAGTTCATTCATTAACCCCACAATGTGGAAACATACACACATAGGTCCCTCAAATTTGAAAAATACAGAGTTGTTAGCATTTCTCTTTCTAAAGGACGTTATGGTTGTGCCTTTTGCTAAAAGATTCCACTCTAGTAATCTCTAACCTAGTAGTTCAGACTGCTGCTTTGATAAGCCTAAGTCACGGGCCAAATCCTTTAGTTCATTTTGCTTGATAAGGTGAGGCTCACTAGACGGAGAAACATATGTAGGATCAATGGTATTTTCCAACAACTCTTCAGTTTCCGAATGTAAGTCTTCATTGTCATTTAGTTCAGGAATTACCAAATCTTCCCAGTTCAAAGGTGGAGTTGGAATGGGTAGGCCTTCACCGTGAGGAACAGGTTTAATGGCTGAAGGTACAGTCGGATAGTCAATGTTCTTCTTCTTCTTCTTTGAATAACCTTCAGTATTAGTAAGGCAAAAGTAGCAGCCATTAAAGTGGTAAGTTGGTTCACGCCAAACCATAGGTACAGCAAATGGCATACTGCTTCGGTTACCCTTCATCCACTGAATAAGTGTTACGTGACAGCTCACACAAACTACTATGTGGCGTCCATTGTTTATCTTGGTCTCCTATTTTGCATCCAAAATACAAAAAAAAATACTTTTTTTACATTTTCATTCATATGCCTACCTTGAGATTTTAATACATAACGTCCACAAATATAACATAACTTATCTGGTGAATTTATACAAAGTCTTTGCTGCTTTGATGCCATTTTCGCACAAAACTTTAAATGAAAACACACATAACCTCACTTCACAGATGCAGCACTTCAATGACAGTGATAGAAGAAAACAAAGAACATCAAACTGCCCCCTTCCCTCTTCTGCAGTGTTGCCAACTGTCGAGCTTCAAATATAGAAATAATGGGATATTATGGTAAAATATGATGGTACCATATGTTGTTAACATAAAAATGGGACGTGATAGCTATATTTTATTAACTATTTCGTTATCAGGAAGGTAAACACATAATAAAAATGCTATTCAGATCTGTGTTACATACACCTTGTTTACCAGTGTAATTGGTAAAATATCAGCATTTATGTTGAGCATTACCCGATTAAAAATTTTGCGCACCGAAAAAAAAAAAAATTACACTAATGTTTGCAAGTTTACAAATCTGATTTTGGCAACTTGTCGACAATAAGTTAATACACAAAAAATTAATATTTTATACTGTGTAGTGGTGTTTTTTTTTTAATTTTAGATTTTTAGGTTAGGGCCTTCTTTTATATTTCAGTATCGTCGATTTATGATTAACATATGAGATTAATGCGAAAAACCTTTGTGCGTGTACTTTAACGTGACAACGTCTAATAAATCGATGAACGCTGGCTTCACGCACGAAAAAGTGTCCCGTTACGCAAATTGTCCCGTTACGCTCATTGTACGCTTGCGCCGCGTCTATCTCTCTTCCACTCGATTGGCCTATGAATCTACTATTAGGTAACTAATATTAAATAGGTTAAGGCGGGCCTTCCAAAAGTAACTTTTAAATTTAGTACTTTAACGAAACTATCATTTCATCAAAGTTTTCTTATGACGTTGTCACGTTAAACTATCGTCCGTAAACCGACTTTACAGACTACCATTTTTTTTTATCAACCGTATTGGTTCCCAGCCTGCAAGAGCTGCTGAGACACGCTCGTGGGCTGTTGCCTGGACCGTCCACGGCGTCGCTCGTGTTTACGATCCTGCTGCCGGCTCTCGTAACGGGGTTTCGACACAGCCCCGCCCGCCGTCGAGATTCTTCCGACTCGGACCGGACCCGCCGCGCCAGCAGCATTCCCAGTCGCTTAGGTGCACTCCTGTTCGGTAACAAACGGTCGTTAATTATGATCCGTCGGAGATTGCCTGCGTCGCGGGAACACGACAAACCTTTCTTTAATCAGCTTGCGTGCGTTGATATACGGGACGCTTAAAAAAAATATATCCCTGGTGGATAGTTAGAAGGTGACACAACGCAACTAGTCAAGTATACAAATCACGGTACAAAATATAGTCGGAGCTCAACCGGTAAAAGCGTTAGAAGTCGATATGCGCTGTGCTTTGAAACGATTAGAAACCATACCGAAAGAGACGTTCGTACAGTTTGTACAATCCAACGAAAGCTTTCCGATTTGAAATGAAACGGATTTAATTAGTTGGTATAATAATATAATAATAGGAGCAATTACTTATGGTATATAAATTATTATTTTTTCCTTCCACACAGGTACTTAGGCACTGCTTTACCACAACGTAATATTAACTAAAATTTATATTTCCGTAAAATTTCATAACTGGAAAAAATATATATTACTGTGATTTGTAATATCACGGATTCCTTTTATTGTAAACACAATATTTCTTATAAATGGTATTTAAGGATACTCATGTAGAGTAAGAAAACATCCCGTATGTTATATATTTTATATTTTTCTTGGTTATGAAGAAGCAGCATATGTTTTCGTTTTTGATGCGCTGTGTATAAACGAAGTACATAAGTAAAAAAAACGCATGATAAAGGGACAGATGTGAGACATTTTCCATATAAATGGACTCCATACATATTACGTAATATTTCATAGATTACATAGTATAAGACGTTACAGAATTAATATTAGTGTAAAATCTAATATTGGTAGTTTTGTGAAATAATGTATTCAAAGAATGTTCCTTATATATAAATGGTAGCCTGTGACACAGTTTAATGTTTAATTGGCGAGATATCCCAGCCAATCAGGAGGAGTCAACTCGGACTACGGAGGCGAAAAAAAAAATTTACCTCACGGTCAAGGTTTCCTTTAATTGGTTGTATATTTTTGTAAAGATTTAATTTTATGCATGTAAATATTTAACAAAGTCAACTTATCAACTAAAATTCGTCTTCGAACAAATTTTGCGTTACTTTACGTTTCGTACTTTTTTTATTTTCTATTTAAGGTCTGTTTTCTAGTTCGTTGAATAAATTACCTGATGATTAAAAAAAAAACTTTTAGAATTAGCTCTTGTTACTTTCTGGAGTGGGGGGGGGGGGGGGAGAGAGTTGGGTTAGAGCAGCATATTAAGATGGCGCGAGTTTATGTGAACTGTGGAGAGATAAAGAAACCTCTCGTTACGTAGAGAAGAGGAGGAGAGGACTGCGGCAGGTGGATGAAGAATAGAGAAGGATAAACCCGGAGGGGAGGAGAGTGAAGAGAAATATACATACGCCTTTCATTTTCGTGAGGCAGCAGGGAACACGACTGGAGAGTCTTGTGAAGCGAGAGAAGAGGATGAAAAAAAGAAGCAGAGAGAGAGAGAGAGAGAGAGAGAGAGAGAGAGAGAGAACGGCTGAGATCTTGTTTTAAATATACAGCAGCTGCGCGGCAGGATCGCCAAGATGGTTTCCGTCTCGACGAAGGACTCGCCCGGAACCGCACCGCTGCGGCCGCCCAAAAATTTAATCCTTCCGCGGCATGAATACCATAACAGGTCCTCCATTCGGCTAGACGCGAAGGACACGGAGTCGAGGAGAGCGCGTTTAGCTAATTACGCCGTCCTGCCTCCGCGGGCTCCTGCGACCGCCGAGGGGGGAAGCAGTAAAACCCCTTTCCCCCAAGGACACGCCCAGACCGTGTCCTGGCTGGCTCTCCTCCACGCAATGCCATCTGCCCTGATTGTTTCGTCCTTCGGCCCAGTGCCGTAGTTCGAGACACGGCACTCAGAGCAGTCGCCTAACGAAGCAGGCCCGCGTAACACACGCTGAAAAAAAAAAGGTGGGATTGTCCTTAAAGTCGGTTTACGGACGATAACTTTACGTGATAACGTCATAAGAAAACATTGATTAAAAATTGCATACTGTTAATTTTCAAATATTGTTTACAGTTTTTGGAAATTTAATTTAAATATTTTTTTTTTAATATACCTAAATACGAACAATTAGTTATAGAAATAAACTGAAATCAGATCAATGTCAATAAATTGTTAAATTGAAATGATGAAATTGGACAAATAAATCAAATTTATTTTAATTGCTGCTTTTGAAAGCCCGCCTTAACCTGTTTTATATTATATAAGATTTTCTCTCACGGTGTTTTGCCGGTTCTTGCACGCTCGGCTCAGACGGAACGTGACAATGAGTTCGTGCGTGAAGCCGGCGTTCATCGATTTATAAGACGTTATCACGTCAAAAAATGTTCTCTACTTGTACAAAAGATTCCTTGGGAAACTAGTCCTTAATACTACAGGAAAGATATAGTAAATATGTACAACACATGGCTATGGTTATTTTTACATACATATATAAAATAATTTTATAGATGAAGGTGCATAATTTTATGTTTTAATTGATGTTTCTTTTAAGTATTTTTTTTAAATACACGGAAAAGATAATCAAATATTCAAACAATTTGACCTTAATATTGTATAGCTATCCAGGGAACGGCTAAGTAATAATTTTACCCATTGGATTTATTGGGACAACACAAATTATTTATTACTGCGAACACTATTTTGTAGTGATTCAGTTTTTTTAATGCTCATGCACAAATTTACAAAAATTTGTAATTTTACATGGATATTTATGTTCCATTTTTCAAAATAAAAGTTGTACAGCGTAGCGACTGTGGACTCTGAGGGCCGGAATGTCAGGCAAGGACATCGAACCGCGGAGACCCAGAATACCAGAATGTCGGGATGTCGTCCCCAGCCCCCAGTAATATATTTAAATGATTATGATTTCAATGATTTTAAAAGGAAAGTGTTTTGGCTAGTTATAGCTTTAAGGAAGTTATTTCTAGTGCCCAACCGTGGCACACGCTTGCGGGTTGAAGTAGTGGAATTAAAAATTAAATAACTGTTGGAAACATTAGGATTTTAAAATTTATTTTAATGGATGGTTAAAGATTTTTAATCGCGCATATTTACTGTGCTGCAGAAGTTATGACTTTCTTAGATGGCCTATTTAGGATTTGGGTTTTTATTACTATCTGATTTTTGGTTTGCGTGGTAGGTTTTCATGAAGTATTGAGTTTCGTGTAACGTAGGCTACTTTTTGCCGAAAACAAGGGAAAGGCCTACGAGGGCATAGGCATGGGCATAGGCCCATCGACCCATTGCTGGCTTCTTGTATTACTAGTACACAGGGGCAATGCCGGCAACACCTGCGCCGCCCAGCAAGGCGTGTAGCGCAGCTGGTGGCATTTCCGTCTGCTCGCGAGGAGACACGGTGGTTCGCCTACCACAGCGGGAGCCAATAACCAGAGACCTGCACAGTTCACGATATCGTTTGGCGACGGCCACGAATTCAAATCTTCGTAGACTTGAAAGTTCCCGATCATTGCATCATAGGTAGGGACCGGAAAACGTCGCGGGTTCAATGACCTCCAGGATGAACTTCATAGTTCTACGTACTCTCGGTCAAATGCCACCCACTCATTGGCTGCTGTCTTGTGAGACGTCCCAACGTAGCAGCCTGTGATTCGATAAAGCTTTGGTTGGGTGTTTCTCATTGGCCCAGATTCATCCAGATGAGTTGTGAGCCAATAACAGAGGCAGCACTAAGGTATAACTATTTTATTTTAGCCTATCGCAAAATGAATTCGCGAATTTTTCCGGTCTCTAATCATGGGTTATGCGAACCTCCCTGAATGACCACACCTGGCAAAACGCCTGACCGTATCATAGGCAACCCGGAGAGAATGTGGCAGCCGGCAGTAACACCTGACTTGTACTTGATTGGACACAAGTTTGTGAATTCAAGTCGGACACCAGAAAATAAACGTCGTTTTTGCAAGTCTCTAAGCAAAAGGTAACTTTTAACATTTAACACATAACATAATTATAAACGATGGGTCAAAAAATTAATTTTTTGCAGTAAATACAATAATTACATTGTTAACTACTCTCACCTTAAGCTAACGACAATCATTGGTTACTATCGTTGTACTCTTTTCGCAAGAGTACGCAAATTTTCGTAAAACTACTGGTATTGATTTTGATAATTTTTTTAAATTGAACACAATTAAACAACTACGGAATATTACCATAGCCTTAAAAGAACTGGTAAGATCTAGAGTAAAAGCATTTTTATCCCTTCCACGAGTCTATTTACAAATTTGCTTAAGAAAACAGAATTCCAAATCGTAAGTGACGTCATCCATGAGAAGATTTAGCTATTTGGAACATGAAATAACCATTCTACTTTTATGGTGTCACTCTCCGATGAGAAATTCGTAAATTTTCTTTAATTTCTAACTGTGTATTACTGACCGTAAATCTTTGTTATTCAATGGTTATTGTCAAAACACTTTGAGAAAATATAATGTTGACTATAATTATTACTAAATGGATAAAAAAGGTAAATTTAGATTAAAAACAAACAACAATTTTATCTAAATATTACATGAAGCTGTTTAATACTGAAACTAGGCCCATGTGATAAGAAAAAATAATTGCATGAACTTCAAAAGTTTTTTTCCAAATAACATTTAACATCGTCTGTAAAATTTTTCGTTGGAAACTATCACAAGTTTAAAAAAATGCACGCTTACATAAAATTATTTTTTGGAGAGAATTTACGGACAAAAACGTATTTATAAGTCCTGTAAATGAGTAAAAAAACCAATTCTACCAAATAAACTTATTGTTTAAACATAATATTAAAAAATATAAATTATATTGACAATACTGCTCAATTAAATTTCTAGAACTTCGATCTTGCAATAATAAACACATTGTTGATAACTTAAAATCAAGTACCTATTCAATTAAAAAATGACATAATTTCGCTAATCTTGCATCACAGGTAACAAAAGACTAAGTATATTGAAGTGCTTATTCCTGTTAGTAAGTTACGTAAGGTTAATACATAATAATATTTTAATTGGTCCTTAATTTTTATTTTCTATATTAGTAATTCTTAGTGTAAATTTGTATTTTTCAGTAGACCTGCTTTGCTTATAAACACTTATAAAATAAATATTTTACAAACAAATGTAAATGCGCCTATTACATATCTACTGCAAACCGGCCTTGCGGGTAGCCGTATGTGTCCAGAGACATTCGTGTGTTAGTGAAACCAGGCAATAAGTATAATTTAAAAAATATTGGTTGTCTGTAAAGTCAGTTTACGGACGATTGATGAAATGAATGCATACTTTTATGAATAAAGTTGAATCATTTTTATTTTAATAATAAAATAATAAATAATTTAAATTATAGTACTAGTAATCAGATTTTTAAAATGCAAGAATAATTAACCTTTATTGTCGAAATTGTTGTTGTAATAAGCAATAAAAAACACATTAACTTTTCACTTCACTTCATAAACAGTCGACGAAACAGTTCACGTGTAGATGACTCGTAATTAATTTTAAAAACTGGCGTTTAGCTATAAAGTTTAAATATAATTATGAAAAAGTTTTCATATAAATAAACTATAATCAAATATCTATCATTAATTATTATATGAATCACCATAATTTTTTAGTCAATTGTAACAACCTATTATTACTGCACTCGCCGACAGCGTAACTGAACACAGCGTAACGGAACAATGAGCGTAACGGGACACAGCGTAACGGAACAATGTGGGTAACGGGACACTTTTTCGTGCGTGCAGCCGACGTTCATCGGTTTATTAGACGTTGTCACGTCAAATTAAAACCTTGTGTATCAACCAACAGGGTTTGGAGCTGTTCTGAGCGTGACAATGACACGTTAATGCTTGACATTACCACGTCATTTAATTAACACGCGTTGCTGCGTACACATGCCACGACGGGTGCAATTTGCCGGAAACACGTGTCGACAAACATGCGACCCGGAGATAAAAACAAAAGATGCGGCGTGTCGTTTTAGCTTCTCCCTGGCGCAGGTGTTGGTTGAAGATTGCGCTAATTGCCCGTGTCGCTACCTGCGAGCGAAAGTGCGAGAGCAACGGACGAGAGATTCAGCAGATAATTCGCTAATTTGCGGTCTGCAATTCCCCGTGCCACCCGCTGAAAACATAAAAAAAAAAAAAAAAAAAAAAGAAACGTGCAGCCGAGGTCGTAAAAAAAAATCTCACTCGTGCCTTTGCGTGCTTGATGTTTACCTCGAGCGCAAAAACATAATTGTACGTTCTACGTTGAACTTTTTGGGCATATCTAGTGAGTGCTGGGGAAAATTAACAAGAAAACTCGTCAGTAGTTTTAAAAATTGTATTTGTGTTTGCATGATGGACTGTTCGTCTGTTTTTAAGCTCAGAATATATATTATAATTTTTTTTTTGTTTTACCCCCGTCAGCTCTACATCCTAGATACTTGTTACATTTATATATTTTTCCCATTAAACTTTATTACTGCAAATAAACAAATAAAAAGCACTTGCGTAGTATATATCGTTTCACCGTAATTTTAAAGCTGTTCGGTTTTTGCTACGGTTTATTTATTCTCATCGTACCGAAACACAAGAATGGATACAATACCTGGATTTCTGATGAACAATGTATTATTTCTTTAAGATACTAGTCATTTCCCGTTATTTTAGATATTGAATGTGTTTTATGTACCAAAATATTTTCGAAAATAATTTTAACGGTTATTCAACCACTCCTCAAACATATTAATGAACTCGCTAGCGTCATAAAATTATTTATTTACACAATGCAATAAAATAATATGATTTAGGTCATAATTTAATTACGACATAAGTAACTTAATTTTGTTGCTAAAACGATTTGCCATGATTGTTTATTAGACCGATACAAATTTTTTACATCTAGCAAACAAATATTTATGTATACAATAAGACTATATGTACATTCTTGGACATGTAATGAGCGTTCGTTTTTCCTAAATAAAACTTGTCTAGAAATGTGAAATAAAAATTTAAAGAAATGCCTTGTATGCTAGAATTTTGCGTTGCTGCGTAATTTTTACAGAGGTGTTTTCATTTTTGCCTTAAGTTTTATAGCATTTTTACTGCTTGTTTAGCAAAAGAAAAAAAAATCCTTCTATAATTTTGGTAAATGCCAAAATCTCGTAAAGTAATTTTGTCATCTTTCTAAAATATATTTTAACATCCATTATGTGTAAACGAAACAAAAAATGTAATTTAAAATATCTACAAAAGTCATTTATTGGATTTATTTTTAATTTTAAATCTATTTTACTCATTTATGTACATATAAGTTTGTTATACTGGAATAACTATTAATGAATTTATTTATTATATAAAACAACTTGTTTTATTTAAAAGAACGTATTAATTTTTTGAAATGCTCAAAACTTTAAATATATTTTCTTTTCACAGTTTTAAATATTTTTTTTCTAAGATATGAAAGCGTTATAATAAAAATTTATCTAAATAATAAATACTTCAATATAGTTTGCCAAAGATTATTTAAGTGATAGAATTAATTATTAATATCATTGATCCATCTAATGTGGTTTAGTAAACACCTGAAAGCTGATATTGGTCAAGAATAGAAATTTTTTGACAGTAAAACTGATAACCATAGGTACTTAATTATTGTAAAGAAACTTAATTATTTTGTGTTTCACATGTGTCGCTAAAACTAATCTCACAAAAGATGTGCATCATTCATCCTCTGCGCACACGCAAGTTAATCTTCCCTCTTTCGCACATACATAACACATAACGTACACACACACATATATGTATACATGTTTCACTTTCAATTCAAAGGGATAACGTCTCAGGCGCAGACACATCACACTTGCGACATCGCCCTGGAAACGTCGTAAATCCGAAATTGCCAGTCGACATGCTTCCCAGAGAACAGTTTTGTCCGGGAGGGTGAAGGGACGCGTGGAGGGGGTGAGGGGAAGCAGTCGACCTTGAGGACGTCCTTGGAGGGGCCGGGGAGGGGACAGGCAGAAGTGCTTCGTGAATGATGCGTGACGTCACCGCTTTGATGACGTTCGGGAGATTTAATGTGTCGTGAGTAGGGGTCGTATAACTGTGGCGGCTTGTAGTAAGGGACAGTCGTGCGAGGGGCGGAAGGAGATCCCGTGAAAGTAGGGTGGGGAGGAGGGGGAGGGTATGACGAGCAGGAGTCTTGTTGAGACAGAAACCCGAGCGTCCCTCCTGCTGTTTAGTGTTTGCGCCGCGTAGCCGGGTCGTGACGTCAGATCCGAAATGGCGCTAGAAAAGGTTGATGGAGGGGGGTAGGGGAAGGAGGAAATTACGTTTTGTTACCTTGTTCCGGATGCACTCGGGGCATGCTCGTAAAAAATAAAAAAAAGAAGGCGCCGCCTATCGCGACTAGAGATTTAATGATTTTGCCCCAGGTCAGTTAAGCGGCGGGGGTGGGGGGTTACTGCCTTGGAGGTTGCCTCCCCTCGCGCCGGGGAAGGCGGTCGTGACGGACAGACGTCCTCGTGGCTGCTATCTGCGGCGTCGACGGCGCGCTTCTGCCCGCGGGCCGCGCGACCTCGTGACCTGGAGGACGTCTCCCGCCGAGCGCCTCTCCTGGTGGCCACCTTCCGAACTGACCACAGCCGCTCCAACTTGGAGCACTTGGTGTTTATTTTTTGACGTGACAACGTCTAATAAATCGATGAACGCCGGCTGCACGCACGAAAAAGTGTCCCGTTACGCACATTGTTCCGTTACGCTGTGTCCCGTCATGTTCATTGTACGCTTGCGCCGCATCTATCTCTCTCTCTCTCTCTCTCTCTCTCTCTCTCTCTCTCTTCCACTCGACTGTTTATAAAGTGAAGTGAAAAGTTGATGTGGTTTTCACTGCTTATTACAACAACTATTTCGGCAATAAAGGTTAATTATTCTTGCATTTGAAAAATATGATTACTAGTATAATTTCATGTATTTATTCTTTTATTATTAAAATAAAAATTATTCAATTTTATTCATAAAAGTATGCAATCATTTCATCAATGTTTTGTTATGACGTCACGTTAAACTATCGTCCGTAAACCGACTTTACAGCAAAATAATATTTTTTTTTAATTCGTGCGCTCGCTCGCGATTTAAAATTATTTTTTTTATTACAACCATGGTAAATTGTTTAGAAGTGATTCGGTGGAAATGTTTTGAAAATATTCATAACTAATTACTCATATTATGAGTAATAAAAAATTCCGTTTTGCTAACCTAGTTTACTAACCGAGTTTACTTCGATTCACTTTTTGTTTGGCAGCTGTTACCTACAGTTCCGAAATAAACTGCAAATGCCTTCTTCACAATACTGGTATACTTAAGAATACAGCAGTTTAATAGTCGATTGCAGTCTCTATTATGTACAATGCACAGTTAAAATTACATTTTGTATATAGAATATTAATAATCAACTTTAGTAGGTATATTAGCCAAATTTGTATATTATAATAAATAACTACAACTGCTTATTCTTTGGCACTCCAATTCTTTTCGAAAATCTAGGCCAATTTATGTTTGAATCCTATAATGAACAAAGAACCTGTAATCGTGTGGTATAAAGTTTTGCCGTATTTATTAATCTAAGAATATAATTTGCAAATGAATAAGAAAATGGTTGTTTGAATAAAAAAAGATTAAGACCCTAGGATTTTTTTTTGGTTCATGAAGAAATTGATTGTTTATTTTTTATGAATGTCATGAAAATAAAGAGTTGTACGAAAAATGCTACATACAACATTGAATTCAAAATTGTATCGCAAGTGATCTCCTGCGCTCGATTAATGTTTTGATTAAAACATAAATTGGCTTGTTTTATGTTCTAATAAACAAAAAATATTTTAAAAAAATGTTTACCAATTTTATAAACTATTAACTACAGATGCTTCATTCATTCAACAAAAAATCACAGGCACAAAATGAAAGATTCAAAATTATTCCGGAAACTACCCGCTTAATAACGTAGTTCCAGTGAAACAATTTGTCCTAATGCATTATCTAGACATTGTTTATTTCATAATTAATTCTTTCGTTTTTAGACGCCAAGCCTTGAAAATATTTAAAAAAAAAAACACATACACGTGGAAATATTTATGTTGATCTAATACCATACATTAGCCTACAATTTTACAATATATCAATAAACATCGTTATAGTTGCGTGGATTTAAAAGGTCTTCCTTGATAAAAATTCGTTGGCTCTCACTAAGTTTACGTTGGCCGTGTGATGGCATACCTGTCTCAAGCTGAAGATCTGATATGAACTCGCTCACTTCCAAGAAAACACGTGACAGACTGAAGAAAAATATATGAGGTTCTTCTGGTTATCTAATTGTAAATCAAAATTTTTATGTCTTTTTTTTTAAATTCTACGCGTGCTTGTATTCAAATTACACATGTCTCAAAACCTTCCGCGTTGACGCCGGGAAACAAAGAGACGATGTTAGTCCAATCGCAACATGATGAACGTGTGCTTGTGCTTTTAAAGCCTGCTTTGCTATTCAATGAATCCCGGACCAATCGCGGCTCTTCTTCTGCATAATCACGTGACTCTAAGAAGAATGCGTTACGCGGCGAAAGGCATTTAGAACACTGAAAAATAAGTTGAACTATTACAAGGAGAATACTTGGAAACTAAACTGCCGACGATATCGCTTTTAAAACTGCAAGCCAAGGTTTGTAAAATTCCAAAGGGTTCAAATATCTCTGCTTTACGGCATTACGACTGATATGTCGGCAACTGAATTTCCAAGGATTTACCTTTTTAAAATACAATATTGCTTTTGCGGTGAAGTTGTTTTACACGTTCCGCTAGTTGTTTTGGAAGTGTGCTAACTTCTTACGAAACAGAAAAAAACCAAGTGTGGTAAATGAACGCAAACTTGATGTAGCACAATCCCCCACTTTGAAAGAATTACTCATCTTGTGGATCCATATTTACTTTTTATAATTATGTGTGGGGAAAGTTCGCAAATCAATTTGGTGACAGCATACCTATTCTCCAAACACATGTGAGTTGGTGCTGCTTCTTCATTGGACTATAGGCTGTATGATACGCCTTTCAGATATCTGGTGGAATTCCAGAACTTACACAAATAACTAGAGACCCCCTGAGATTCGCGTCATTATTTTTCGCTAGTCTATAATGCAACTGTTTGTACACTTGTAAGTCACTGAACATTATATGGCGGGTTATTTGAAACACCCTGAAGTACTAGAAGCCAGTGGCGTCTCGTCAGGGCAAGCAAGGCAAGCAGTGCTTGCCCATGCAGTTTCCAGACAATGTATTTTTAAAATAAATATTTTATTCAGAAAAGTATTTTACTTTGGCTCGTGCAGTTATGTGTATGCATTTTTTACATTATCTTCTTGGGACCCAATACTGTGCGCTGTGCGCTATTAGAAAAGAACTCGTTGACACACAAAGCATGCGATTTTAGAAGCGTTGCTAGGTTTAGAAGCGCTGGAAGGACCGCTTTCAGCAGGAAGGCTGCCGCAGTAGTTTCCTTTCGGAAGGGGGGTGGCATGGTACAATGGTTCGAGGAGGGGATTGGCTGTAAAAACACGTGGTAGAAGCTACGAACGTAGCGCTTTCTTGCCGAAGTGAAGCGAACATGGCCGAAGCAGATGGTGGAATTCTTCCGCCGACTGCTTCGGCTATGTCCGCCACAGTTCGGCAGGGCAGGTGGCGAGGTCGCGTTTCAGTCGGCGGTCGTCTCTCGGGGCGCGCGCATCTCTCCCGCGGCCTGTTGGCTGGCAGTGCGTGGGGGATACGGGATCCCAGCTCGAGAGTTGCAATCTCGCTGGAGTGACTGTGAATAACCAATAGCAGTCCGCGGACCAATGGCTGGCCTGTGGAGTCGTTATCACGGCTATCGGGGTGAAAGGTAGCCTGAATGTAGCTCGGCGAGTGGCAGGAAGCAGTTCCGTCGGCGAAGGCACCGCAGGGGAGCTCGATGTGCTGACAAAATGCGAAGTGTAGACGAACTGCGGGCTGGAACTTGCGGAGCTGTGAACTGCCGCGTGCGCAACGGAACTGAACAGCATCGGAACTCTGAAGGAAGAGATGGCGGCGCCTTCAATTTGGGGCCCTGTTGGAGCCAGTGGTAGCCTGGGCGGCGCGACCTTCAACCGTCCCGGGAATTTGGAGGACAAGAGGGTCCGACTCGCAAGATACTTCATTCGCCTGAACGACTTACCCCCACCCTGGCTTTAAAGGTCGTTGGCTGTTGACTGGAAGATGAAAATGGCGCAATGTCAGGCTGCCTTTCGCCCCGTGCACCCGCAGTTCGAGCCAGTTTACTGGCTCGTCTGCCCACATCTGTCTTAACTGTGGCTGCCTGGGCAGCTGGGCTGGTCTGACAAGTGAAGTCGCCCGCCCCTGGGGGCGCATGCGCCCCTGGTTAATAATAACCCAGGAGTACCCAACATTTAAATGCGGGCCGCAAGGCCCAAGCACCCAACTCCAGCATGGTTGATTTTTCAGCCCCTCCAACTCTTCTTACCTGGACCCTTCTTCCCTCTTGTCCAGTAGTTACCTGCTTGCTTAATGCATGTTAATTGATCCCCGCATGACCCGGCCCAGGGTTTTCCCTGTGTCTATACAGGTTTTACCTGGGTCATATTAGCTAGCTTTTAAGCTAGGCGACCAATGGGGTGTCAGTCATGGTGCCAATTGCAACCATGGCTGGCCAGTAAACCCCAATAGCACACGATGCACGCGCCCTTGTCCTGCATGGTTAAAAACCCGCATGGTAGAGTGTATAGGCTTCGGCCTGAGACACACTTAGGTCCTCCCCTAACCTGGACACTCCCATACACACTTAGAATAATTTAGGCTAGGAAAATAATGTAATTGTAGTGTTTCAGGAATGGAATGATTGACGTGCCAGTTTCTTGGTACACGTACCAGTTAACAGAGTTTCTGATCACGTATGAAGATAGTTTCTTTTGTGTTGGTACAAAAAATACCAACATTTAATTTTTACTATTCTAGTTCATTTTTATGAGGTTCTTCTCTTTATTTTAAGTAATTACTTTGCCATGTGCTGTCTGTTTATATATTTTGTACCAGACATCGATGATACTACACTCCCACTTAGTACATAAATAATGTAGAGTAGGTATTTTATCATCAGAATAATGTATGTCAACACTATTATTTTTCAAAAATAGTTTATAATTTAAAAAGAAATGTCAATTTTTCTATCTACCCCGGACCCCCTCCCCTCCACCCCTCCGGCCGTGTTTTGGGGTGAACGGAGTTGTTGCTTTCCCTCATGTAAACCTCACGCCTCGCCACTGCTAGAAGCCAATGCACCACACCCACGTAATCAATCCTACAGGTCATTGATCGCATGCCATTGTATAGTCCGTACTTATACACATTGTTGTACTTTTACAAGGAAATCCTTGGAAACTCAGTTGCCAACGTTATCACTTGTTTTAAACTACAAGGCAGAGCTTAGTAAATGTTCACATGGTACAAAGCTCTACCTTGGAGTTTTACAAGTGATATCATTTTCCAAGGACTTTCCTCGAAAAAGTACAAAATATGTTTACAGTGTAACTAAAGAATCTACAGCGTTGTTGTCTAATTAACTGCAAGGTTACACTTTATACTCCATAATACTTTTAACCCTGCAGGACTCAGGTGCCAAGGTTTTACGCCAAGACTCAGGTGGGGTCTGAGAGACCCCAAAAACATTTTTGTATATATATTTTATGAAATGACATAATTTAAAACCGACCATTAATATTTGTTATCTGACGTTCGGTAATCACTTTTATAGCAAAATATTAAGATTTAATGTGAATACACAGAATTTAACATAAATCAATACAAAACACTATTTTTATGAATGAAAATCATATCATTTCACAATACTTTGACAAAAAATATTCAAAACGAAAAGCAAGCTGTATTAAATAAAATAAATTAATAAACATTATTGTAGACTGTCATTTCTGATATTTAAATCTCTGGATTCAGTTGCTGTCCTCTGTAGTTTCAGGTGCACAATTCCTGCAAAATGGAACAATGTGGTCAGTACAAATGTGACTTTTGCAGTGCACACACTGCACGTTTGTCTTCCTGTCTTTTGACCGTGGACACACAGTGCACCGTGAGCGTCTAGATAGTTTTGTAGGAGGCTGAGTATCCTTATCATCATGTTTTACAGGTTTTAATTTTGCCTGCAGCTCTCTTCTAAGACAAGGGACTTGGTGTCTTTCGGTACTGCATTTCTTGACGAGTTCAAGTCCTAGTGTTTTCAAATAAGTTCTCCTGTTCATCTCGCTCTTTGAATTGCTCTGAAAAATGATTTGGGAATTTATTCCAGCAACATTCATTAGAGCAAAAAATACTGTCAGTGGCCACCGCCTGCTGTTGCGAGACACATCATATAGAGATGATAGTTGATCTACCATGTCTACTCCTCCCTTTGTGAGATTGTAGTCAGTTATTATTTCTGGTTTTTTTTTCTGGCCAGTGCTCTCATCAATTTTTGCATCGTGATGCATTGTAGATAATAAAATTACAACTTTTCCTTTCTTAGGAACATGAGATACTAAGGTGACATCTTTGCAGAAACCAAAAAGACTCGAACCAATGGGTTTTCCTTTCGTTTCTGAAAATTCAGGAGGTATTTCCCTCTTGTTCTTGCGTATCGTTCCTAGGAGTGTAAGTTTATGATCCTGCAGCAAACTTATTGCTAGAGGATAGCTAGTAAACCAATTGTCTGTTGTTACATTTCGTCCTGACCCGGAAATTGGGGCTACCATTCTAATAACAACATCATGAGGTGAGTTACTCAACTTGTATGGGCCTTCTGGTTGATTTCCCACATAAATTTCTAGGTTATTTGTGTAATACATCCTTGCATCTACAAGGGCATATATTTTGATGCCATATTTAGACGGTTTACTTGGAATGTATTGTCTAAAACTAGCACGTCCCCTGAATGCTTCCAGTTTTTCGTCGATTGTCACATAAGCACCAAGCGAGTAATTATTTATGCAGTTTTTTACAAACGCTTCAAAGAAGTCTCTAATAGCTGCAATCTTATCAGTTTTTGCCCTTTCTTCACGTGTACCTGCATCATCGAACCGAAGGCACTGTAGGAGAAACTTGAATCGAAAGAGTGACATCGTAAGTCTGAAAATCTCTATGCCAGTGCCATCTTCCGCCCACAAATCCCTTAGATTTTGCCTTCCAGATTTGAAAACTCCAGCTAAATAGAGTAAACCCATGACGGCTAGTAATTCTGTTATCTCAGTTTCCCTTACCCGCTGCTTATCAGAATACGAAGCACTTACTTTTCGTATACGCTCGTTAGTGTTTTCAACAATGTTCTCCAACATGTCCGATGTGAAAAACAAAAATAGTGCATCCATTACTGTCAAAGCATTTCGAGCTGATCCACGCACTCCTGGTAATTTGCTTACTATATTATGGCTCCTAGTACGGCATGTAGCTGATGATGCATTCTGTCTCCATTTTGTTATCTTATCTCGTCCTACGTAATACTTATTATTAGCATTACCTGAATCCACTTCTGAGCTCTCATCTGACGTGTCAGCGTCCTCTTCTGTTCCAGTCTCATGTTCACTTTCACTTACATTGTCTTCTTCTTGATCCTCATCTTCAGGAAATGCCGCATTATCTTGTCCTCCAGGGCTACCTGATGATCCGTCTTCTGCTTCCAATTCCTCTTCCACTTCACGCAGGAGTTTATGTAATCGCTCCTGTTCAGCTTTCCATGGGCATGTCATCTAAAGATAAAAAATATCACAATAAAATTTGACACACATAAAAAAACGTCTTACATTTTACAGAATTACATGGCTGTTGCAGGGTAAATTTGTTTATTTACTTACCTTGTTGACATGAGAAAATACCGTGAGAACTCAGGTGGGGTCTGTAGGACCCCAGGCGACTTTCGTAGGTCCTCACAGGCAAACGACTAAACGGAAACTGTCAATCGTGGTGGCAGCATTATCTACCCTCCCAATCTTGAAGGTACCTGGAGCCACAAGGCAGACGCGCGCGCAACATAGTGGTAGCTTCAGAAAACATTTAGCCTGGGGTCTGCCAGACCCCACCTGAGTCCTGCAGGGTAAGTTAAGAAAGTTAAACTGCCTAATTTTTTCTTCCTCTTGTGTAATTTAACATTTTCCGTTGACGTTGATCAAACAGAACTTTCGTAACTTACATGACGGATAACAGTTTACCTTTAGCTAGAATTATGCTATCAAATTACATAATGAAGCCATAATTATTAGAGGCAGTTATATTTCAACGGGAAAACTAGATTTTGTTTTAGCTTATAACGCTTATTTCTTTGTTATGGCTGGGTGTTTATTGCATATTTAACTGAGTAAATACAAGAAAAAGGTGATTGATGTTTTATTAAACGATTGTGACTTGCCATAGTATATTGACGTTATATTTAACGTAATTTTACTAATCATAGAGACAAGAAATGGCTCCAGATTCTTGACCTTATATTAACAGTCATTCAAAGATAAATATAATTTAAAGGGCAGATTTATTGTAATATAAGAGTCATTGTAGGTTATCTATTTAAAAACTTCAAACGTCCATTCAGTGTCAAACACATGTACCCGCAAATTTACTAAGAGTATGCTACTGGTTACAAAACATCCAGAAATATTTGTAAATTTACGCGTACTAAGTTCTCTTACTTTAAACAAGAGCTGGCAAAAATAATCTTGGTAGGTATTTCAATGAAACCCTAAGAATACACAAGATATACCGGAAGATATATATTTTTTCCATTTTACAAGTCAGTTTACCTTGTTTACCAAAAAAACGCAGACCTCCGAAGACGGCATCCAAAATATAGTTTCTTCAATATTAAATACAGTTTCTACAGTATTCTTCGTTTATTCATAAAGTATTATTTTTAAAAATTTTTGAAAATATTTTCTAATTTGTGTTTAATTTCTTTGTTTTCAAATTTTTCTGGTGGAAATAAAGGGATTTGGTTCATTCGGAAAAATTCTTTCACTATCCATAAATTTTTATTTAAGTGCTTCAGTAAGTTTTGATACGCAAAAATATTGAAAAAATTCTGAGCCAATGCATTGAAATTTCCAACGCTTTACTCCAGTCATGTTTTAAGGCGACAGTTTGGGACTTGATAAGGACGCATATCGTGAACATTCTTTGGACGTTTTGTCAACAGTGAGATTACACCAGACGTAAAATTTATCTTTACTTAAATGTAAACTGTTTCAATATATCGCTAGTCATAGTTAAAGTTTACTATAGCAAAAACGTTTTTGCCAACTATTTTCTAAAAGCCACTTCATTGTTTAAATAGTTAATTCTAGAAAAAGATACTGGCCAGTTCGCGTAGAAAGATAATTTGACAAAACATGGTAAATATAATACGAAATGTATTTTTTTAAATTAAAGTAAATATATATTATTTTTAATATTAGAAGGTAAACAAAATGTTGTATGCAATTTTTTTAGGCATTCAAATGTTATAATTTGGCTTTGTAATTTATTTGGAATGTCTCGGGTTTGAACTGGTTAGATCGCTAAGTATCATATTATTACCTACTTATTATATAATTTTATGGTTACGGGATGCCTTAATTTTCAAGCATATAAATACAAAATAATATTGTCATTAACGTTCAACTCAAATAGTCTAAGTTTAGTTACTAAACTATATGGAAATTCCTATACCTGTACATAGATGTTTAAAAAAAATACTTAAGGTTATCTGTTATTGATTCAACGTGTGCGCTCGTTGATTAGTTAATTGGTAGCTAAGGAGCAAAATACCGTTAAGGCTAACATTCTGTGAATTTAGGCATATCCGTAGGTAAGTTTCCGACGTATTCCTTGTACTTATATATATTTTTTTAAATTAAGAATTTTTTTATCTTTGCCATTAAAAGCTGCTTTGTAACGGTCTATAAAATGCCATGCGTGAATTCACATACTTGCGTGAAATTCAATCTAAAGTTGGTTACACATGATACATATAATTCATATGATGCAAATTATGCATAATACATTACGCATATGATGCATTATGCATTATATGATGCATATGATACGTTTATTTTACTATATTTCTTTTCATTTTCACAATCTTGTGTTGATTTATTTGTATTTTTTGCATTTAACCTTCAGATGTATGTGGAGATCGAAAAAAAAAAAACATTTTTCATGAGTTTAGCACGTTAGCAACAATTTAAAGGGATCGTTTTATTAAACAAATAACGCCAGCAAACAAGTTACCTCAGATATTTAATTATCTAAACGAATAAATTAAAAATTACAATTCAAAGCCAATTTTAATTATGAAAAAAAAATTGTCACATTTTATCAAACTTGAACGAGTGCGCTTAAATTTTATATTTCGTCGATACTGAGTGCACTGTGGAACAATAGGGGAGAAGTTTCTATGAGCTGAAGCAACAACGAAAAGCAGCTGAGAAGGAAAAAGGGAATACCCCAAAAAACTAACCGATCCACTGATTAAGATAAATACTTTTTAAAATGTCGTTTGACCTGATTCTTGATTTTGTCATCGTGAAATTACTATACTACAGTATGTATGTTTAACGATATATTACCAAATATATTACTGATTTTTGTTACGCGTTGATTATTGAAGTTACGTAAGATACTTGCAAACTAAATATTAGGTAGTTAATCATGGTATTATAATTTTAAAAATTTCAAATTATGAACTCATTCATGTTTGCTTAACATATTTTTTTTAAATTGTTGACTATTTTGAAACTTAAAAAATACGGATATATATTTTAATAAGTGTTTAAAATAAAATATGTAGTTCTGAAAATGCAGACATTTGCTAGTTAATACTACTTACAATAATATATAACAATTTGTTTTCTCATCGGAAACCCAGATGTAATGATTTTTATAAATCAACAATATATATCTTAAAAATAATATAGGATTTTATTTACTAGCCCTACTGCACACACACACACACACACATGCATACACAAACAAGATTCATTTTTCCATGAACATGTCTGACGGGAGCATTAGAAATAATTTAAAAAATAATAATAATTTTATGTTATGCCCTGCAACAAGAACCGGTGGGATCAAAGTATCACACTGGCTCAGACTTGATAACGGTTCAGTACGCGATTGCAACACCGCATTACGGTAACTTACACTCAGCAGCATTCCTTGGGCCACACGTGTTCTTTTTGACAAATATAGACATTCTCCTCCCGGCAATGTCGTACTTTAGACTTTCTACATTGCATTGGTGTTTCTGTGTGTTGCCCGTGAAAGCCGGACGAAGGCTAGCGAGAAATCTGAATATTCATATTAACGATCCACAAACTGAACTTAGAAAGAAAAATCTAAGCGTCCCTAATCACTAAGACAGAAAATAAATTTACCACAGTCGAGGTTTTGGTTGCATGTAGTCCATTAGTGCTAATAAATATGTAATAAATATTTATTATGAAGACTTGTACAACCATTATTTATTTATAAAATATAAAATATAATGATAGCGCATTAACGTAGAAGTTGAAATTTGTTTTCACCCCATAAGCTTGATAATAGTATTTTTATTTAAATATTTTGGTTCTAGGACAATTTTTACCAATGATTCACAATATAGGTGTATTATATTATGTTTTTTTTTTAATTTTTTTCACAAAATTGATGCTACACAAGGAAAATTAAATAAAAACTAAAAATCAAACTTAACTGAGGTAACCAAATTTTAATATAAAGAAACAAATCAGACGAGAAAAAAACTGTGACAGTGTTAAAACTTTATTTACAATCGTATATTAAATGTAGGCCTATATACAGTCTTATACAACAAAAAACTAGAGAAAACATTCCTGCCAAACATATAGGTACATGGGTTACATTATGAATTAACAATATATTAATTAACTGTATTTGTGATTGTTAAAGTAGAAACGATTGATTTCCCGAATACATAATTATATGCTACTACAATTTTCAACATAACCTGAACAATTTTTGGTTTTAACAAATATAATTAATGTTACTATTATTTTCGTGATAAATTTACAAATAAAACATTGTTTGCTGCAAATTTAAATAGTAAACTATTAAAAATTAAATAACAGTCAATTATTCCTCAAAATTTTGTGACGGATATGTTTTGAGGGTTGGTTTTATTTCTTAACTTATTTATATGTTCATGGTTCCATCCTTTACTCCAAAAGGACTAATGATGTTTCATAAACTATTGAATTCAATAACATTATATAATAAATGGTATAACAATAGTATTTTACTGTTGACAGTATCAATTTTAGAATTGTTAGTCTCTTTTTTAAACTCCAATTAGGTAGGTAACATAAATTGAAAAGATATAAATAAAATACTACAGATTTATGTAATTATCATTATCCATAAGAACATATACAATTATTTTACAGTTAAGTAAACTTTATCCTTTGAAATAAAGCACGAAAAATATTTACCAGTTATTATTTCACACAGAGCACTGAGAGAGAATAACTTACCCATAACCCATTTATATTTTGAAAATCACCTGATGGGTTGTTTGAACCGTACAAATGTTTCTGCAGTGCAAGTAACTGGTAAACTTCGTTTTATAGAGGTATGTGTACATATATACATATGCTTCTGATACTGTTATTGAATTCTGAATACTGCTTACTTGTAAACCTACGACACAAATATACTGTTGTCATTTCTCTGCTTATATCTGTCGGTGTGTTTCAATTTACATTTGAGTTAAATTTTGTGTTTGTCTCTAGTTACAGTGATTTCAAAATGTGCCAAATAAACTAACTATCGACTTTGCGTACCCACACAAGGAACTTTAAAAAAACTTGAATTCAATGATATGAATGGTATATTTGGGCTTAAATACTGGTTTGTTTATTGTTGAAGTCTAGTTCTATTACACAAGCGTCCTATCAGCTCTACCGGAACTTGCAAAATCGTTGTCATACGGACGTGCTTAGTCTTGCTGAGGTTTGTTGACAAGAATTTGAGATCTTAGAAACCAGTAGCTTGCTCGTGAAATAAAAAAAAAACAAGTTCCCATAACCCACTTCCTTGTGCTTAAAATCCACATTGTTATAGAAACCTATTTCGGCTAAGAGTAGACGTAGCGGTTAATGATCAAAACTAATAACTAGGGACCGGAAAAATTCGGTGGTTCAATGACCTCCAGGATGAACTCCATAGTTCTACGTACACTCGGTCAAATGCCACCCACTCATTGGCTGTTGTCTTGTAAAACTTCCCAACTTAGCAGCCTGTGATTCAATAAAGCTTTGGTTGGGTGTTTCTCATTGTCCCAGATTCATCCAGGTGAGTTGTGAGCCAATAACAGACGCAGCACTGAGGTATAACTATTTGTATTTTAGCCTATCGCGAAATGAATTCGCGAATTTTTCCGGTCTCTACTAATAACTAGAGACCTGTAAAATTCGCGGATTCATTTCGCGATAGGATAGAGTCCAAATAATTTTGAGATTATTTTGCTTCAGTGATTGGGCAACAGTTTATATGAAGGACTCTGGGCCAATGAAAAATCTTTAACAGAAGAATTAGCGAATCACGAGCATTCCAGTCAACAGGTGTTACGAGTCGGTAACCAATCAGCAGATGTAATTTGCACGAGTGCATAGAGGATCATGGAGTCTATCCTTTAGGGATTTGAAATCGCGAATTTTACAGGTCTCTACTAATAACTAATCTGATGTAAAATGACAACTACTGTGGCATGTAGCCTATCGTCACACATATCCACGGTGTCACAGAGAGTACTTTACTTCCGTAAAAACTGCAGCAGATAGGAATCTCTGTGAGTGTTCTGTTTTATTTTTGTGAGTGGAGTCAATTTCATAAGACTGCTAAATATGCTTAATTTTGAACAGTAGTCTACCTTGGTTCGTATTAAATATCTGTGATTTAAACTAATCACAAGAACGAAAATTACGTAATGCAAAGTTTACACATTTTTATTAAATTATGCCAAATAATATTAGCTACTCGCATTCAAGCAAAAATCTTTTTAGATATGTACTACAATTTTACATGAACAAATGTAACATCTCAACAGTGAAAGAAAAATTATAATATCTAATCAAGTCTCTTACTCAACTCATGTGTGTAATGTCACCATTCGCAGAAAACTACGATCAAAATTATGCATGCTACATGACAGTAGTAAAACATGATGGTTTTCAGGCGTGAAAAACGATTTTTAGTATGTATGTTTGTTTATTTACATGTTTTAAGAACCGTCCCACACATCAGCTTAAGGACTCGCGTGCAGATAACTGTCTACGGCAAAGTTGCTGTAGCTCAAAATAAAAATAAAAATCGTTTGCATGCATAGTATTCTTAAGAACCTGATCCAGAAAGTCTTGGCAGCGCCAAGACAATTCGTTCGAGGTCATTCACTACATTGGTATGTGGTATATACTATTGGTTGCAATACGACTGTATCTCTACGCGATCGTTTCTAAGTTAGCTTGCTTTGTAACACGTGTGTTTCATTTATTATTCCAAACCAATTATGTTTTGAGGTAAGAAAAGTTACGAGAAAATTTTTCAATGCATATTTATTGACAAACACATTTCCTCCATTGCGCATCTGTTTGTTATAGCAACTCTTGCAGAAACCTCGAGTGGCTTTCATTTATTATATTAGAGAAACATATGCCTACAGAAATTAAATAAAATATTGATTCCTAAATAGTACAGTTAAACAAATTGATGTTTTACTACAAATACGGTATTTTTTGTTGCCAAAATCATAAAATTTAATTCTTTCAACACTGATTTAAGTGCAGCTAAGAATTGAAGTAATAAAAAAATGCATTTAGTTGAAAGGATTTTTATGCAATAATGCACAGAAAGTAAACGGTTGATAGTTTGTAGTTTATTAACAAAAATTTATATTTCAATTACCAGCTATACCTTAACATCATTGTAATTTATACAGATATAAATTCTGTTGGTTACACAAAATGAAAGTTTAATATGTCAAAATATTCTAAAAAAAATTCGTTTATAATAGCGCACATGACGCTATAATACAATTGTTTGGACATGTGACGTTGCAGTTTTGCAGTGTTTGTCATGGGTAAAAATCAAGATTTGAAAATAACTAAAAATGAAAACAGAAACCCACAGATAACAAGCCAGCTGATGTGGAACAGCTAAAATTAAACATGTATCATGGACATTAAAACGGCGACATAACTGACGAACACGGTAGATTTCCTATGACTAAACATTTGCGACTTTTCGGGAAGAACTGGCATCTGTTCCCAACATGAACATCGGTGGTGACCAGACTATCTATTTTGTCACATCAATAATCGTCTGGACAATGTTTAATTGAACAAAGTTCTACAACGACAACAAAACTTGTCGATGTCGTAAAATAATTTCATTGTTTCATTGAAATAATTCGGGGCTAAACCTTTATTTTAAACGTATTATTTTAACGTTTTACTGAACCCAATTATTCAATTAAACGTGATGCATATGCTCAATGGTCCATCTTAAATACTTTACAAGTATTATAATTGGTGGGAATGTGAGCTCGCCTTATATTGGTTGCACTTCGTTGTGGAAAAAAGATGTTGTTTTACTGTTATATCACCGGTTCCGGTCATCGCAGCGAGATAAAATATATACCGGTTTTTAATTCCAATCGTAAGCTATTAAACACATAAAGTCAAAGATTAAAATCATTCTGGTGGGTTTCACGCGATTCTATAAAAAAACACAAACAAACAAATATTCAATGGTAGTATATAAATTCTATTTTTAAAAAGTTCAGTATTATGTTATTTTGATTCAAGCTATATTTTTAAATCAACGTTAAAAAAACATTTATCTATGTAATAATACCGAATTGATGTGAACTAACTGAGAGGTTTTTGCTAAAAAGGGAGTTGTCTGTATAGTCGGTTTACGGACGACAATTTTACGTGATAACGTCATAAGAAAACATTGACGGAAAATTGCATACTTTTTAATTTTCAAATATTATTTACAGTTTTTTGCAAAATTTTAATTTAAATAATTTGTTTAAATATAATCACGGAACAATTAGTTAAGAAGCCCGACTTAACCTGTCTGACATAGAAGAATATCTCGCACGGTGGTTGGCCGGTGTCTTGAACGCTCGGCTCAGGCGGAACGTGTCAATGAGTCATGCTTTTTTCGTGCGTGCAGCCGGCGTCCAACAATTCATAAGACGTTATCGCGTCAAAAAATAAGAGGGATGAATGCATTTGCGTTGTTATTGTGTGGACGTGTGTGATTGCGTGGGTGCGCGGAACGACGCAAGAGACGGAGCGCGGCGCGATAGTTCGCCGGCGACCGGACGCCTCGTCGCCCGGGCAGTGACTCCGCGGCCGCCCGTCTCCGCGCGGACACACGCGCGGACAGAGCCCATACGCTAGCGGACATGCTCGCCTGCTTGGCTCGGCGCACGGCCGCTACCACACACTACACGAGCATGCTCGTCTCTTCCTCCACAAAGACAGTCGGTGATGCACTTGCATGATGGCTGCAAGCAGCATTGCACTGTTCAGCGGATTATTTTGTTTGGATGTTTTAATTTTTCGCAGTTCACGACGAAAGCTTGCACGTAAATTGTCAATTTTTTTTTTCTTCACAAAGTCGACGACGGCGTCTGGAATCATTTATCTGACTTTTTTCACTAGCTGTTCGTAGCACTCTCGCTTGGTATGCCTATTGACATATTCCTTTCTCCTTTTATCCCACACTGGCCGAGGAGTGCGATATAAATTTATGAACTCCTCCCAAATAGCTTTATTGTCATTAAAAGACATGATGATGCGACAACAGACAGCTCACTCGCTGTGGGCTCGGGGCGAGCATGTTGGGACCTGCCACTCGCTGGCGGATATGCTCGGTCCGGGGCTCGGCTCGGAGGGAACTGCCATCCGACGGCGAGCCGAGCATGCTCGGTCTGACAGAGGCCGGACCAGCCCACACACTGGCGGATATGCTCGGTCCGGGACCCGGCTCGGAGGGAACTGCCTTCCGACGGCGAGCCGAGCATGCTCGGTCTGACAGAGGCCGGACCTGCCACACACTGGCGGATATGCTCGGTCCGGGGCCCGGCTCGGAGGGAACTGCCTTCCGACGGCGAGCCGAGCATGCTCGGTCTGACAGAGGCCGGACCTGCCACACACTGGCGGATATGCTCGGTCCGGGGCCCGGCTCGGAGGGAACTGCCTTCCGACGGCGAGCCGAGCATGCTCGGTCTGACAGAGGCCGGACCTGCCCACACACTGGCGGATATGCTCGGTCCGGGGCTCGGCTCGGAGGGAACTGCCATCCGACGGCGAGCCGAGCATGCTCGGTCTGACAGAGGCCGGACCTGCCACACACTGGCGGATATGCTCGGTCCGGGGCCCGGCTCGGAGGGAACTGCCTTCCGACGGCGAGCCGAGCATGCTCGGTCTGACAGAGGCCGGACCTGCCACACACTGGCGGATATGCTCGGTCCGGGACCCGGCTCGGAGGGAACTGCCTTCCGACGGCGAGCCGAGCATGCTCGGTCTGACAGAGGCCGGACCTGCCACACACTGGCGGATATGCTCGTTCCGGGGCCCGGCTCGGAGGGAACTGCCATCCGACAGCGAGCCGAGCATGCTCGGTCTGACAGAGGCCGGACCAGCCCACACACTGGCGGATATGCTCGGTCCGGGGCCCGGCTCGGAGGGAACTGCCTTCCGACGGCGAGCCGAGCATGCTCGGTCTGACAAAGGCCGGACCTGCCACACACTGGCGGATATGCTCGGTCCGGGGCCCGGCTCGGAGGGAACTGCCATCCGACGGCGAGCCGAGCATGCTCGGTCTGACAGAGGCCGGACCTGCCACACACTGGCGGATATGCTCGGTCCGGGGCCCGGCTCGGAGGGAACTGCCATCCGACAGCGAGCCGAGCATGCTCGGTCTGACAGAGGCCGGACCTGCCACCCACTGGCGGATATGCTCGGTCCGGGGCCCGGCTCGGAGGGAACTGCCATCCGACGGCGAGCCGAGCATGCTCGGTCTGACAGAGGCCGGACCTGCCACACACTGGCGGATATGCTCGGTCCGGGGCCCGGCTCGGAGGGAACTGCCTTCCGACGGCGAGCCGAGCATGCTCGGTCTGACAGAGGCCGGACCTGCCACACACTGGCGGATATGCTCGGTCCGGGGCCCGGCTCGGAGGGAACTGCCATCCGACGGCGAGCCGAGCATGCTCGGTCTGACAGAGGCCGGACCTGCCACACACTGGCGGATATGCTCGGTCCGGGGCCCGGCTCGGAGGGAACTGCCATCCGACGGCGAGCCGAGCATGCTCGGTCTGACAGAGGCCGGACCTGCCACACACTGGCGGATATGCTCGGTCCGGGGCCCGGCTCGGAGGGAACTGCCTTCCGACGGCGAGCCGAGCATGCTCGGTCTGACAGAGGCCGGACCTGCCACACACTGGCGGATATGCTCGGTCCGGGGCCCGGCTCGGAGGGAACTGCCATCCGACGGCGAGCCGAGCATGCTCGGTCTGACAGAGGCCGGACCTGCCACACACTGGCGGATATGCTCGGTCCGGGGCCCGGCTCGGAGGGAACTGCCATCCGACAGCGAGCCGAGCATGCTCGGTCTGACAGAGGCCGGACCTGCCACACACTGGCGGATATGCTCGGTCCAGGACCCGGCTCGGAGGGAACTGCCTTCCGACGGCGAGCCGAGCATGCTCGGTCTGACAGAGGCCGGACCTGCCACACACTGGCGGATATGCTCGGTCCGGGGCCCGGCTCGGAGGGAACTGCCATCCGACGGCGAGCCGAGCATGCTCGGTCTGACAGAGGCCGGACCTGCCACACACTGGCGGATATGCTCGGTCCGGGGCCCGGCTCGGAGGGAACTGCCATCCGACAGCGAGCCGAGCATGCTCGGTCTGACAGAGGCCGGACCAGCCCACACACTGGCGGATATGCTCGGTCCGGGGCCCGGCTCGGAGGAAACTGCCATCCGACGGCGAGCCGAGCATGCTCGGTCTGACAGAGGCCGGACCTGCCACACACTGGCGGATATGCTCGGTCCGGGGCCCGGCTCGGAGGGAACTGCCATCCGACGGCGAGCCGAGCATGCTCGGTCTGACAGAGGCCGGACCTGCCACACACTGGCGGATATGCTCGGTCCGGGGCCCGGCTCGGAGGGAACTGCCATCCGACGGCGAGCCGAGCATGCTCGGTCTGACAGAGGCCGGACCTGCCACACACTGGCGGATATGCTCGGTCCGGGGCCCGGCTCGGAGGGAACTGCCATCCGACGGCGAGCCGAGCATGCTCGGTCTGACAGAGGCCGGACCAGCCCACACACTGGCGGATATGCTCGGTCCGGGGCCCGGCTCGGAGGGAACTGCCATCCGACGGCGAGCCGAGCATGCTCGGTCTGACAGAGGCCGGACCAGCCCGTACACTGGCCAAGTCGCCGTGCATGTCCGCTTGTGTATGGGGCGCTTAAGGAAGGCCTTTTACACGCTTGGTCACCCCCGTCG
Source organism: Bacillus rossius redtenbacheri (assembly GCF_032445375.1). Lineage (NCBI taxonomy): Eukaryota > Metazoa > Arthropoda > Insecta > Phasmatodea > Bacillidae > Bacillus > Bacillus rossius. The sequence continues at coordinate 9,651,893 of NC_086336.1, read as the reverse complement.
CGTCCTTTGTGCCATTCTTTGTCTTCGCTCATTCATTCGCGAAAACCTTTGGCGAGGTTTTAGGCTTTCAGCCTTCTCCTGCAATTTGCCCAACTACACAAAAAAATCACGCTAAGTAAACTTTATAACGGCACTATGCTAAAAGGTTAAAAAAAAAAGAGGCGGTTATCTGTAAAGTCGGTTTACGGACGATAATTTTACGTGTTAACGTCATAAGGAAACATCGATAAAAAATTGCATAACTTTATGAATTGAATTGAATTATTATCACTGAATTATAATTTTATTTGTATAATAAAAAGAAGGAGTTAATAGATGTATACATTTCTGTTCATTGAATACTAAATAAAAGCAGTTGACTTTTTATACGATCGTTTATATGAGATAATTTTTTAGTCAAAATTGTAACATAGCACTCGCCGACCGATACTAATTTTTAAAAATAATCAAAGAACAAATGTATGAGATTATATCGCTAATCAAGTTCTTAAAATGCAAGAATTAATTACCTTTTTTGCCGCAATTGTTGTTGTAATAAACAATGGAAACCACATTAACTTTTCAATTCACTTTATAAACAATTGACAAAAGAGTTCACGTGTAGGTTGTGTGCTGCCGCTGTCTCTCTCTACTCGGACGCATCGGTCGATGGAGTGGAAGAGAGATAGATGCGTCACAAGCCGATCGTGCCTCTCTATCGCTTGTTCCGCGCTCTCGCTTTCACGCTCGGCTCAGGCGGAACGTGACAATGAGTCATGCTTTTTCGTGCGTGCAGCTGGCGTTCATCGATTTATAAGATGTTATCACGTCAAAAATTATGTCCAGACAGTATAAACATCCTTTTAGACCTAAAAAAAATGCGAATGCGTAACACAAATAGCACCTACATGAACGTATGCCAACATTAAAACACGGGCGTGGACCTGGAATCTTTGGTGACAACGGACCACGTGTTTTTGCCACCTCGCGATTCAAGTTTGAGAGTATTTCTGAGCTTTGCTGCGCCGCAGACAGCCCTTTACAATCGCGCGCCTCAGATACAGTTCGAAGAGTTCGAACATAAATGCACTTTGTAAGCGGGAATGCAAAAGCTTTAATGACCGATTTAGAGCGTTATGAATCTTGGACTGTCACTCAACGACACCAGACGGTTTATCTGTTATTCAAGAGCTATTCCTGTATATTTTAATACTTCCTTACAACTTTTATTATCATTGCAGAATGTCATAGATATACAGAGTACAGCGGTTTAAAGACACCCAAGTGATCTTTATCGTTATCAATAGCATGATATTCTACATTCCGTTAAAAAAAATTTGTTAAATATTGGGGGACAAAATTTACGACCAAAAACAAATGTAAACAAATGTATACAGAAAGATTTACATTAAACCAACGCTTTAAAAATCAACCCATTATTTAAAAAAAACTATTGGCGTACATATTGGTGTACGGCGGTAGAAATGTTTCTAAATGTATCCTCGTCGTAGCGTTTCTTTCTTAGATTCCAGTCAAACAATAAAGAAATTTGATTTAGCTATGAGTCAAATAATGTAGCTATCTTGTTCACGAAAACTGTAATTCTTCAATTTCCCAAGAATTTTGTAAATTTTATATTTACGTTCTATAGCAATGAGCTGAATGGTTTTCTACGCCCTTTAACATTCTCTTTTGGCGCAGAAGATTTTGATTATTCCTCACATTAATGTGAACTGAGACCCCTAAGAAAAAGCTTTATCTTCATTAAAAATTTTAATTACTTATTCTTTAAATTTAAGAAATTATTTAAAAGTATTTTAAATAAGTTGGACAGTAAAATGACATTAGTTTTATTTTAAAACCTCTTTCATTACACTTACGTTTCAGAAAAACTGCAATTATTGTTTTATAATTAAAATAGTCGTATGAAAGTTATTAATTGAACACGTTTAGAAATAAATATCACAGACTTTCGTGGACATTGAAGTTTATGGTCTTGAGGGTTATAGCTACGTCAAGAGTGAAGATTTTTACCAGCTTTTCGGTCTAAATCGCAGTCGCCAACATCAAGGTAAGTAGGGAAGAGAAAATTTCGCTTTTTCAATTACCTCTAGGATAAATGCAATTGTCCTATGCCCACTCCAGCAAATGTCACTTGTTCATTGGCTGGTAACTTGTGAGACGTCTGAACTGGGTTTCTCGTGATTCGATACTTCTTTCGCTGAGCATCTCTCATTGGCCCAGAGTCCTCCGGAGACACCGTGAGCCAACAGCAGAAAGGATCGCACAGGTATAAGTATTTTAATTTTAACCTATCGCAAAATTAATCCGAGAATTTTTCCGGTCACAAAGGGTAATACTACAAGGTCAACATAAGCGTAGGCAAACTCTTCGCTTTTGGCTCAGCTAAAGTCAACAAGCCATGAAACCCCGTGTCTAGAAATATCCCTGTGCCAAGTTCTACGGTATTGAGACATTACCAGAAATAGGTGTTGCGCAACACATTGAAACAGCGTAGATAAAACGATTCGTAAGCAGGCGGAAAATATATCCTTGCTTCCAATGTCGCTAAAACACATTGACGGCGCGGTTTCCCTTTTCCTCAATCTTAAATTCAGTCACGAACACGTTTATTCAAACTTATTTCAACGAGTGCAGAGAAACGTCTGAAACTAATGTAACGTGTATCGAATGGATAATCCTTTTGAAAATATGTTTTTGCAACTGATGTGAGTTTTTCTTTTTAGATCTCAGTCCTTACTTTTCCCACTTAGTTAACATGTTCTCCCGTCAATAAGATACAGTTTTCTTCACAGAAGTGGGTTTATTTAAATCTTCATGATAAATGAATTAAATTTTGCGTTTTTGCTCAAAAAACATTTTTAGTAGGTACTTGCTCTTGCCTGCTTTATGAGGATGTAACGAGTCGTGTATATATTATTTCATTTACATATTTTACCACTTTCTTGGTGAAATTTTTATCCTTGAATAAAATTAATATTGGCAGGGTCATGTATTTTTTGCAAAAATATTTCCGAGACTATATGAGTTTTAAAACACTGTAGCGTTGTATATGATTCTTGGATGGCGATTTTTCTTTAAAGTGCATGCCTATTTTCAGCACACTAATACCAAAAATGTTGCGCGGTTGCATAAACACCCTCGTCCACCTGGCCACAAAAATAATGGCTCATTTTTCGGACCGCAGCAAAAAAAAAAAAAAAAAAAAAAAACGACGTTGATGCACCTTATGCCAGCCTAATTAGCTTCCAGATTTTCTCATGAATATTACTAGCCCCTTATTATCGTCAGCTGTACAACCGTAATAAGCAGCCTACCTTAAAGGGAACTGCAGATATAAAAGTCAGTTACCCGCACACTAAGAGTAATTTTTTCTTTCACTCATATTATTAAAAATATACAGAATGCCAAGTAAGATTATACAAAACGTTTTGCTAAATGTTCTGTTTTAACTAAAGCCAAATTATGTGTACCAACTGCATGAGATAAACTATCTTTTTGTATCAAAGCATTTTAAAATAATATTTTCTTGGTTATTTAAAAATTTTGCAAATATTTCACAATTTTTGCTAATAATTAATAATATTATTTTTATTTAATTAAAGGCAGCTCTAATCATTACAAAAAAATACTGAATTTTATTCGTATTGAAGACATAAATTTAAATGTTTGGCTACTTATTACTCTAGTGAATATGTGTCCGAATTTAATCGAATTATGTTAACTTTTATAACAAACTCGATCTTATATCGCGTTGCTTATTCGATATATATATATATATATATTCAATAATTTATGAATCTGCATTATATAACTTTTAAAACGTTTTATTGATACCATAACTAAGTAGACTACTTGTGTGTTATTTTAATGATTTAAATTTATGATTAAAATTTACTTCTATATTTTGTGGGGTTTAAAACTCAAAGAAATAGCCTATCATATTTGATTTGTCATACATTATATGCTGGTAATGAATAATTAGTTTATGATTAAGTTATCGCAATTATTGCCAGGATATAGGCCTATAGGTTACACATTTGAAAACAAGCTTAAAACAGGCTATAAATATCTACATTCAGTTTATGCCTTTAAGGTGTGAAATTTCGCCATAGATTACAAAAGAGAGTATTGGCAGTAAGAAGCGTCTAAGTTCCTGGCGTGGTCGCTAATGGATACGGTGGTAAAAATGTCACAAGTCACTCCGAGTGACGTAACAAGGAGTCCAAACAGGGGCAGCCTAAAGTAACGCATGGATGTTAAATCACACACGGTGTTTCATAACACATGGTTTGTATTTGTCAAGAGAAGAGTAATGTATTAGTTCGCAGAGAACCGGAATTGTGCAACACTTATCCGCAGAAAAATCTCACAAAAATTAAAGCCTTGTCGTTTGGAATGTACTGTCCTTGATATTTTTTTTAAATATAAGGACACCTATGCACCATTATACATTCCAGTGTTCAAAGGACATAAACTAGTTTCCTTGAAGTCAAATCTGCAGAACACAATAATTATTTCCAAACATAAAAAATACAAAACTGTTAGGAAAATTTTAACCTTTTTTAATAGGTTTTTAATACATATACTTTGCTTCTTGTATCAAAATTTATGATAATAAATTGTGTTTCTGACTACGGGAATTAATTTTTATTGATTTTTTGTATACATTTTAAAGAAACTAAAATAAATTACGTCTATTTGAGACAATGGCGGTAAATTTAAACTTTGGAAAAGTAATATGCAAAAACTACTTATTTTTATACAAAAACTTATTGCAATGAAAATACATCAATAAAAGTTATTTTTTATTTCTTTCAATCTGGTAGTAAGATGACAAGAAATTAATTTCCGTGGTGTAATACCTAAAATATTACCCTAATGAGGCGAATGCATATGTTGTAATAGCTAAACAAGTCTACAAAATTTTTCTCCAAAAAGGTTCTAAAAATAGGTCATGAGGTTTATCGTGTCAAAAATTAGACTAACGTTTTAATAATTTAATATGTGGGCTGAATCTTTCTTTTATCTTAAATATAATGATTTGGATCTATTCATCACAACCTATGGTGATATAACCAGTTTTCTGGGTGGTTTCTGCATTTGGAACTGAATTTATTGATGCGAAATGTGTTTCACCGATTAAAATCATCAAATCTCGTTAGTTAATTTGCTCTCATTTGTACGCTGTCGGCTGCTTGCTAGGAAAACATAAGTAATCTTAAAGTAATAAGAAGAAATAATGTTAAAATTACTTTAAACAAGCGTTGCTTGTAATGGTACTTATTATATTTATTCTATAGTCTCTGACACAAGTAATTATTATTAATTGGAAATCATAAAGTATTACTTCACTAAAACTGCGTTAACAAGTATTTCTTATTATTTAGTCATAATTGCAAAATAATTAATTCTGGTCTCCAAATTCCATTGTCACAAAATAGGTACGACTATTTTCTCGATATTTCTAAATAACCAAGGCTGTGTTTATTTGCCGATATAAGATATTGTCCATTGACTGTGGGGTATAGTTAACTTGCGATTTGAGCTCGCTATGTCTCAGTTGCATTGTAGGATCTATATATTTATGTGAGACTATTTTTGTTTTAAACATGACAGAATCTGGGTGGATTCGAGTAATCGTAAATCATAAATGTTTAGATGTCATAGTGTAAGTGAGTATATCATTTATAAATTTTGTTTACTATGAATTTTTCTAATACATAGGTTATTTTTGAGAATATTTAGTAGGAACTATTTTATTATGATTTTTACATAAGCTATGAAGACAATAAGTTTTAATTAAAATACTAGCTAATGCCCGTCATGCGTTGCAACCCCTCTTTAATTTTTTTTGTAAATTGTTTAAGTAGGTATACCTATACAAAGCATTTATATCTCCCATATCTCTCCATATCCCTCTATATATCTCTATAACTCTCCCTATATGTATACATTACTCAATAACACTGTATAACTAAATATATCATTTTATCTGGTTCTATCTCTCTGTCACTTTATTTCTCTTGATATTTATCTCCATACTTCCCTATATCTCTTCATATATTTCTATCCCTCTATGTATCTACATATCTCCACATCTCTCCATCTCAATCTTTCTACTATTATCATCTATTTATATATCACTTTATATATATATATCCCTTTTATTCTATCGCTCTAAATTTTTCTCTATATCTGTCCATATATTTTCATATATCCTTCCATTTAACTATATCCCTCTCTATATATCTATCTCTTTAGGTATCTCCATATCTATATCTCACTCAATTTTTCTATTCCTTTATATCTCTATATATTTATCTCACTCTATCTCTCCTTATTTCGAAATATCTTTATCTTTCTAGATCTCTCTCTCTCTCTCTCTCTCTCTCTCTCTCTCTCTCTCTCGACTCACGCAACACCATTATTTTTCTGAATTTAGAAAAGAGAAACTGTCGTAAAATACTTACTGGTAAATATTCGATACGACTCGCACCACCTATTGTGTGCTGATGGAACTATATCAGAAACTATATAATTACTGGTAATTTTCTTATGCGATTCGCAACACCTATTGTATGTTATCTCATCTTCCTTTTGTTAAAGTTCAAGTGTGCAAAATTGCGTAGAGATAGCATGAATGAATTGTTAAAAATGAAAGTCAAAATATCAAGAATAATTAAATTCGGTTTCAGGGGTTGATTTTTTTAAAATCTCACCTACACAGTGAGCTCGGATGAACGGTATGACAGCGCATACAATACAAACAAACGTTGATTTTTATACATAAGATAACCATATTTAAAAATATATAAATTAAATCTAGTAGCAAAAAATGTTTTTCTGATATTAATCCATGATTATTTAAAAAAAAACTTTAAACAATATGACCAAATTTATTACATTTTTAAAATATATTTTGTACAAAGTAAAAAGTAAAAAGGTAAAAAAAGAAATATTTTGCAAGCTAGACTAAATAATTTTAGGCATCGGCAACCATTTAAGTTTCTCGTAAAGCATACACTAACTTCACTTAATTAATTTAGCAATTTTTTTGACCATTAAAGTTAGAACTATCCATTAAAATTTCCCTTCATTAAAATTAAATGTATTTATTGAAATGTACTTTTTCAATTCATTAATTTTCATATCAGAATTATTTTTGAAACTAACATTGATAATTGCTAAAAATAATAACCGTTACCAGGTATTATAATCCCCAACAAATGAATCTTACCGCTGTTTGTTCAAAAATCTACCATAGGCTATTGCAGAGTTCATTTTTCTTAAATATTAGGAAAAACAATCTTTTCTTAGGCAAACTAGACAATTTTTCTTGTGTAGTAGTACATGCTTTAAAGCACGCGCAGTAAATTTACGTTGGTTCAAAAATTTCATACACTTAATGCAAGGGATTAACACATGAGGTCATCTCTGCTGCACGCTACCACGACCACATGTCCTGCACCACATCACGGTGTCCACTTCCGAGTACAAAAATGACTGACGAACACGGGAGGTTCATGTAGACTTTGAGAAGTCACATAAAATAATTTAAGAAAATAAACACTAACCTCCCTGAAGGTACTTACTGTTCCAAATACGGCAGAACACAACAGTACCTATACGCAGCTACTTATATAGCTGCTTCTTTAAGTATACGAAGTGATACGAATAAGCAGTGCTTCGTATTAAAAGAAAAAAAAAATTCTCAACTTTATGAAGTCATCAGTAGAGACCTGAAAAATTCGCGGGTTCATTTCGTGTTATGCTAAAATTCAAATAATTTTACCTAAGTGATGCTTCTGCCATTGGTTCACTGTTAATCTGGAGGACTGAGGGCCAATTAGAGACCCTCACTCATAGAAGTGTCGAATCACAGGCCACCCAGTCGAGACGACTAACAATTCAGCAACCAATGAACAGTTGGTATTTGCCCGAGTGTGCAGAGGATATTGGAGTCCATCCTGAAGGTCAATGAACCCGCGAATTTTTCCGGTCTCTAGTCATCAGTCGTATTAGGCACAATCTTAAAAAATTACAAAAAAAATTACGGACTTCTTCAGAATTCTATATAACTGTATCTTCATACCTAAACGTGAAAGAAAGGAAAGTTGGTTTATTGTTTTTTTCTGAAGACTTAAAACGTTTGTGAATGATTTAATTATTCCCAGATGAATCTCGTGAGTTTAAGTTAAGATATTAGTAAATTCACAAAGTTCCCTGTATAATTTGTAAACAGCGTTCTTCGTAAATTTAACGTAAAAAAATATATAAAAGTTTGTAAAATAAATCTCCGATTGCTAGAAACCGGAAAAATTATCGGATTCATTTCGCGATAGGCTAAAATTCGAGTCCTTACATCTTCGCGATCTTCCTGCTATTGGCACACACGTGGTTTACCTGGAAGACTCGGGTCCAACGAGAGACCTTCAGACAAAGAAGTATCACGGACAATCCAGTCTAGACAACTATCCAGTCAGCAGCCAATGAGAAGGGGATATTTTCTGAAGCATGTATAGTCTATACTAGAGGTCACTGATACCGGGAATTATTCCGGTCCGTAACGATTGTTGATTCCTGTACATCAGGATGAAATCCACGGACTTGCAAACTAATAATTTTAACTTCCGTCCGGACTCTGTATGATTGTGTGTTTCGAATTTAATTTTGATGTGATAACGTCTTATAAATCGATGAACGCCGGCTGCACGCACGAAAAATCATGACTCATTGTCACGTTCCGCCTGAGCCGAGCGCGGAACAAGCGATAGAGAGGCACGATCGGCTTGTGACGCATCTATCTCTCTGCCACTCCATCGGCCTATGCGTCCGAGTAGAAGAGAGACAGCGGCAGCACACAAACTGCACATGATCTGTTTTGTCAACTGTTTATAAAGTTAAGTGAAATGTTAATGTGGTTTCATCTTTGAAAGATTTGTGTAATGGGAGTGCATGACTTGATGTAGGCTTTTGGACATACGCCATGTGGTATGTACGCAATTTTTCATCAATGTTTTCTTATGACGTAATCACTAGAGACCGGAAAAATTCGCGGATTCATTTCGTGATAGGCTAAACTTCAAACATGTGAGAAATTCTGCTGGTTCTGCTATTGAGTCGCAGTTTAACTGGAGTTCTCTGAGCCAATGGCAGACTATTGACCAAAGAAGCGTCGAATCACAATCTACCCAGAGGAATCGCCTCACAAGTTAGCACCCAATGAACGCGCGTGTTTGCTTGAGAAATGCAGAGGATAATGGAAGCTATACTAGAGGTCAATGAATATTTCTGGTCGCTAGTCATCACGCAAAATTATTGTCCGTAAACCGACTTTACAAACAAACCCCCCTTTTGCAAATTTTTTGGCACTATTTTTAGCTGTTCGAAACTTTAAAAAACTACCTCTCTCCAAAGCGATAACGCGGGTTCCGAAGTAAACTGTGGACCGCGCGACACAGGAGACGCCTGTAGGTGTTGGCAACATTGCCCCCCCCTCCCCCCCCCCCAGGACTCGGGCACGCTGGCGGCGTGCGACGCATCTCATTGGCTCAGCGCGCGTGTCTCACCCCGCCGGCGCCGTGTGTGGCCCCGCCGCGCGCCGGGGTCGAACCGCGGACCGATGGCTTCTCTTCTCCGAGCGACTAGCGACTACAGTTGCTAGAGACCGGAAAAAATCGCGAATTCATTTCGCGATAGGCTAAAATAATAATAGTGATACCTCAGTGCTGCCTCTGCTATTGGCTCACAACTCACCTGGATGACTCTGGGCCAATAAGAAACACCCAACCAAAGCTTTATCGAATCACAGGCTGCTACGTTGGGACGTCTCACAAGACAGCAGCCAATGAGTGGGTGGCATTTGACCGAGTGTACGTAGAACTATGGAGTTCATCCTGGAGGTCATTGAACCCGCGAATTTTTCCGGTCCCTAACAGTTGGTGACCGGAAATATACTCTGTTTCGATTACCTCCAGGGTCGACTCCACGACCCTCTATGTATTTGGGAACACCACACCTGCTCATTGGTAGGGACCGGAAAAATTCGCGGGTTCAATGACCTCTAGGATGAACTTTATAGTTCTACGTACACTCGGTCAAATGTCACCCTCTCATTGGCTGCTGTCTTGTGAAGGTGTCCCAACGTAGAGTCCTGTGATTCGATACAGCTTCGTTTTCGTGTTTCTCATTGGCCCAGAGTCATTCAGGTGAGTTGAGTCTATAGCAGATGCAGCACTGAGGTATAACTGTTTGAATTCCAGCCTGTCGTGAAATTAACCCGCGAATTTTTCCGGTATCTACTCATTAGCTACTGACTCTATACTTCTTTGGTTGAAGGTTTCTCATAGTCCCAGAGTATTCCCTATTAAGGGCTTCGCCTACCCGCGCACGCACACGGTGCGCAGAGCTACAAGAAAAACAACGCGATTTCAAAACTACTCAAGATATCAGAGTGGGGTCTGCTTACGAAAAGCATTTAAGAGTTCGCTGAGGGCCGTAAAGTGCTTTTGATTTTGGATTAAGTTTTTAAATGTTTTTTTTTTAAGAATTAGAATGGCTAAAACTCATGTTTTCGGAGTAATTTTTAGGCGTAAAAAAACCGATATATATTCTTGAAAGAACTTAAGGGACTTGCATTACACCTTTAATTTAATACACTATAACTATACCTATATTTTAATGTAATACTTACTTCTAGTAAATTTTAGGTTGTTGCAATTGTTGTTTTAATATGTTAAAATATTATATAAATAATTTTGCATGGTAATTTGCAAAAAAAAAAAAATAGTAGGGTATACACAGTTTATAAAATGGTGTGTTTACAGACTTTAGTACTGCAAAAAGTGATATGCCACACTTAGTCAACTAAACTGCAATACATAAAAAGAATAATAACCTAGATCTACTAAAATTCTGAAGGCAACTGAACTTATAAAAACAATAGAATAAATACAAAACATTTTGGTAAATATCTCCGACATAATAACGTAGGTATCGCATACAAATCATTTCATATTTTCTGGTGGTTTACCTTTTCAGTGAAATATACGTACGTAAAAAAAGTCCATATTTTTTATCGCTTTTAGATTTTTAGGTTAAAAAAAAATTATTTGTGTGTGTGTGTGTGTGTTATTCAAGCTTTTTTTTAAATATTTAATTAATATTTGTTTTATCTCTACTGCTTCCTTCTAATTGTTAAAGTGTACTGTAAGGTTAGGCTGCGTCATCATCAACGCTGATGTCGATGTGGCAAAACAACGTTCGCACATTGCACAACGTCTTCAGTGTAGTCAGGGACACAACAGATTTTCTGTTGACGTTTACTGTAGGTAGGATTTCTTAAAATTTTACTAAGTTATGTGCTCTCTGATAATGAAGAAACATTTTTTTACCATAATTAAGTTGATTACTTAATAATAATTTATTTACTCCTATTCGTAACTTATGGAAATGTAACTCAAGCAATTTACTACAAAAATTAAGAAAAATAATAAATTTTTATGAGAAAAAATATTATTTCTATTTGCTATGAAATTATCCATCCAGTTAATTGCAAACGAAATATATTTTAGTTGAGATATTCATAGGCCAACAGAGGCAATTGAAAACTGAGTTTTGATGGCTGTCACATGGTGGTTAAATATTTTTATAACAAAGGGGTTTTGAAAATCGCTAGCAATAATCTATCTTGAAATACATTGTTTTAATGCTTACACATTAAAACAATTTCTTGGCGGTAATATACTCCTCTAACACTTATTTGAAAACTTCGTGTTAAGCGTAATTACAAACCAGAATTATATATATAATATTTAAAACACTTAGGCTACTGCTAAATTATCGTCAATATTTTTCAAGCAATGGTTTCTTAATTGTGTGTTCGTGTATGTTATAGATATATCTACTCTTATAAATTATCTTGGAACAAAATCGTTTATATATTATTCATGAATATGTTTTTTTATCAAACGACACCGAACTAAGTCTAAGTGAACTCACCTTAGAATGCGAACTTTTTATATGTAGTAAAAGATGTAGGCTTATAGGAATATTTCTCAATTATACCTACGACAAAATATAATTGCTATAAATAACTAACGGTGTCGATCGTTTTATATTTTTTATATTGATAAATAATATTTTTTTATATTATATAATGTAATAATTTTGTTATAATATTTAAAATGTATGTTTGACTTTATTTAAGTGCATTCAATCGGATAGTAGGGGAGACCGGGGTCGAATGTAACGAGGGTCGATTGTAACATCCATAAAATTTGTCGCAGAGTTAGTTCAGAAAAATACCGCTATATGGCAGTGAGTGCCTCTTCAAGAACTCTAACGCGTCACACGTACTCGATGATCTAGAGCTAGTCGTGTTTTTGCTATTCAGCGCGGAAGATTGTTGATCAGGTAAGTAAATTTTATTCATTGCTTTATTTCTTTTATATAATTATGCGGTTGGAGTAAAAAGTTTTCATTTATATTTAATTTTGAAGAGAATTGAATTTAGTTTATTGTGGCTATAATAGAAAAGGAGTTAAAAATAATGGATGCGAATTGTAAATTTTATTTTGTTCTTAAATGGTTTGGGGACGATTGTAACACGTACTTCGGGGACGGTTGTAACATGTTACAATCGTCCCCATCGTACGCATTGTCTCAAACAAAGTGTTTAAGATTATTCCAGTGGGGTAAAAAATTGTCACCGCGTTAGCCTTTTCATGCTGGAATAAATCAATATGTAGTACTTAAATAGACTACAGGAGAATACATAAGAAGTTATTGGTGTGTTTTTAAGTTATTTACAATACTCTGCGTAGTTGTACAATTAAACAGTGAACATTTTACATAATTTATTTTAACCAAAAAATTTATCGTATCTCTTTTGATAGTTTTTTTTTTTTAATGTTACGTCCCAATATTAGGCTATATCTTTGTTTTTTTCTAGCATACAATTTAGCCTTGACAAATTATGAAGAAAATGTTAGGCTTATGATTTATTTTTACTGTGTTGCAGAATGCCAAGGGTTCGAATCAGGATAACTAACAGAGGTATTATTCCTCAGGCTGTTATGGATGCAGCCTCTCATGAAGTAATAGAAAAAGGAAAATCAGTTAGGTAAGTAGCAAAGCAATTTGACATTTGTTATTAAGCCTGTACAGATTTGTAAAAAAAAAAGTACGAGCTGCTTCGGAGAAACAATTGTCTAGGCCGATAACTGGATACAAACCACCCAATAAGGTATTCACAGGCGAACAAGAACAAACACTCAACAAATATATAAGAAATTGTGCTAATCTGTATTTTGGACTTACTCCTAGAGAAGTTAGGAAGCTAGCATATGAATGTGCCGTTAAGCATGACTTGAAAGTTCCATCTAGTTGGACAGAAACAGGGTTAGCTGGGGTGGATTGGTTCACTAGTTACCTCAAGCGTAACAAAGATTTGACTATTCGCAAACCAGAGGCAACCAGCTTGGCAAGGGCTATGAATTTTAATAAAGCCAATGTGAAGTCATTTTTGGATAAGAATGAAAGTGTTCTTCAGAAATACAAATTTGAAGCTCAGCATGTGTATAATATTGACGAAACTGGAATCACCACAGTACAAGCTCCGAAAACAATTGTGGCTGCTAAGGGAAAGAAACAAATTGGTGCAATAACTTCTGCAGAACGGGGTAGACTCGTTACAATGTGTTTTTGTGTAAATGGTACGGGAAATTCAGTCCCGCTAATGTTTATATTTCCTCGCGTAAATTATCATGAATATTTTGTCAGAGGTGGCCCTACTGGTTGCATAGGAACCGCCAATAAGTCTGGATGGATGCAAGGAAGTGATTTTCTATTATTCATGAAACATTTCGCAAACCATGTTCGCCCTACAATTGAAAGAAGAGTGCTAGTGTTATTAGACAATCATGAGTCAAATTTGTCTCTTCCAGTGATAGACTTCTGCAGAGATAACGGGATCGTTTTACTCTCATTTCCACCCCACTGTTCCCATAAGCTACAACCATTAGACCGTAGAGTTTATGGTCCACTGAAGAAATATTTATCCCGAGCTATGGACTCTTTTCTCAATTCTCATCCTGGGAAAAGAATTATAATTTATTACATTCCTGAAGTTGTTTCCTCTGCACTCCCTGATGCTGCATCTCCTAAAAATTTTATAAGTGGATTTCATGTTTCTGGCATTTGGCCTTTCAACAGAAGTGCTTTTCAAGGTTCTGACTTTTCCCCAGCATCTGTTACAGATCAAAATTTACTTGAAGATGTGTGTATCCACAATGTTTTGGAAAGAGAAATTGGAACCCCACAATATTCTGTGGACCACCCACAGGCAACCACTCCTGAGCGGGAATCCCCCACACTCCAGCCAGGAACATCAGGATTGGGAGCGACCAAATTTTCACCAGAGAGTGTCCGCCCCTATCCGAAGGCAGAACAGAGACCAAAGAGTGCATCATCCCGTAGTAGGAAAAGAGGTAGAAGTTATATTCTTACTGATACGCCAGAAAAGAATATACTAGAGGAAAAAGCGAAAAGAAAGAGCAATGTGCCTGTATTGGGTAGAAGAGGCGTAGAGAAAGAGATCAAATCAAGGAAAACTACATGTGAAGATGAAAGTCGTAGACCTATTCTGACCCTTAATCAAAATGATGAAGATGATTGTCTCTGCTTGGTGTGTATGGAAAAGTTCAGCAACAGTCGTCCACAGAAAGAATGGATTCAATGTACAAGCTGCCACCTGTGGGCACACGTCGCATGCACTGATGACAATTCCCCATTTTACTTGTATAATGACTGTTCTAATTGACATTAATATGTTTCTTTAATATTTTTATTTTCCCAAAAATTTTAATATTTGAGTTTTTTAAAGATATTGTTTGAGAAATCTGTACATATTGCCTAATTTCATACTGATATAGTGATTGTTATGTTAAATGTGCCAGTGTTACAATTGACCCCACCCCTGTTACAATTGACCCTATTATGGGGTCAATAGTAACAATACGTTTTTCAACTTATTTAGTGTTACAGAATTGTTTCATGTAAGGAGTAAACCATGTTATATTTTTTTTCAGGTAACATGATGTCCAAACTTTCATATTTAGTACATACAGATCTTGTATATGGTAATGTGTGGTATAAAACAATGCAAATGTGAAAAATGTTACTTTCGACCCCGGTCTCCCCTACATCTACTTCCTTTCTATATTTTTTTATAAGAACTGTCCATATTTTTTTAATTTTCAATTCGGAGAAAAAATTAAAACAGACTTAGATACATAAAACCATAAAAAACAATAAAAATAATGACAGGAATTTATTTTAGGCGTAGAAGGAGAAAAAAAGTATATTCAAATATTTTTCACAATATATGAGGTAGTAACAGACATTTGCGTGGAAGAGAATTATCTGGCATCCATGCTTTCTGGTTTCGGGTAAACTCAGTGTATATATATATATATACATTCACATTAAAATAAAAAAACTAAATAAAAAATTGAAAAGCGTGTTCTTGTTCTTCCTGCAGATCTACTTACTCAATGATATATATAATGAATCTTATCCCATAAAGTAAACTTATAATATATTTGACACGTAGCTTCTGCTCTTCGTAACAGCATGCACGGGAACTCATAAATATCCCCAGCCTAAAATAGCTAGAGCGTTTAGATAGGGAAGCAATATATGAACCATTATTCATATAGGTTTATTACTACCACAGAGAGAGTGTAAATTTTTTCAAAGCACGCCATTATTTAGTCGAGAATGATTACTAAAAAACAAGAACTATTTTTACTTATATTTATAAACACTGGAATGTTTGATCAACTCTTGTAATAATTTAAAAAAATTTTATCATAACAAACATTTCCGGAAGACCTATAATAAAGAACGATTTCAGTTAACGCTTTGCTGTTAAGGGTTTGAATATTTTATACTATTCTTTTAATTTAAGAGTAAGAGAAAGAAGCCAAACCTTAATTAAAAAGTTTTAATTCAATTGAATAATACTTTATGTCAAAAAGTTTATTTATTGGCTTTATAAGATACACTATCAACATTTAATTTCATTCTAATTTTGTAATTTATGATAACCAATGGATAGCGAATGTTTAACGCAAATCATGGATTTCATTACATACGTTTAAATAAGGTGAAAATAGGTAGTTATGTCGCAGTTATTACTCACAGGTCAAAGGTAACGTTACCATTAACCACTTTAGTACCAATTCAATGCTCATAATTTTGATAAACGCCATGAAGGAACTTTGTGACTTGAGTCACCAGGCCAAAATAAACTTACATTCCTTAATTAAATTCTTACTGTACTGAGCAGTGGATGATACTACAGCTCAAGTGACAACGGTACTGGGTTTCTGAGTATCTCAGTATTCGGTTCACGGGTTTTGTATGTCCCAGCGCACACGACTCAGACGACAGATGTATGGAACTTCTGTGAAACTTGTTAGGAAAGCGTGATGTGGAAACCAACAGCAGTTGTTGTTTGGACGCTTGTCTGCTGTTGGGAATTTTTTTAAACATTTCCTTTCCTCTCCGCCTCCCCCCCCCCCCCCCCCCCCTGCTCTATTCGACTACGGACGGAAGCGTGTGAATGACGGGCCGATTAGACGGTGACGGAGTGTCGCGACGAAGGCGTGCGTCCGGCGACAGAGTGCGGCGGTAGAGCGTGTCCAGGAACTCAGATCCCCGCGCGCCTGGTGGGGGTCGTGTGTCCGCCCGCGTGTCTCTGGCGGCCTTGGGTGCCGCAGGCGCCGTGGACACACGCACAGTCGCGGACACTGAACCTGGGCGCCGCGACGCCGCTGCCCCGTCGTGCGTTGAAACTGTCACTTTTTTTCTATCGCGTTTTCTTGACGTCTCCTCTACAGCGAGGTCATCAGGGTCGCTAGCACACATCGGTTCGGACAAGGGATACTGATAAGAGGACTACAGCATTTGGCTATTGTGTTTTCCATGAACTGCTGAAGACGGAAATCGCTTTGATCGGACCGGGATACAAAAGTTTGAATTCTTTTTGATGATTGATGACAGCCCGTTGTCTTCGCCAATGCGCCACTTCGCTCCACGGGGTTCAATATCTGTGTAAGGCACTGTACCACAGGCTCAACATTCATGCACACCACTGTACCGCAAGCTCAACATCCCTGCACGGTACTGTACCACAAGCGCAACATCCGTGCAGGGCACTGTACCACAATATCATCATCCGTGCAAGGCACTGTACCACAAGCTCAACATCCGTGCACGGCACTGTACACTTGTGACCGTGGCGTGGATGATCGCCGCCTGACAAGTACCTACGCCTCGGCGGATAGGCGGTCTGTTTGCAACAGCTTTCCTCAGCGCGTGCGCGTTTCCATTTGTTGGGACGAGACGATAAAAGCCGGGATCGACGATCTATGGCGCAACGGGCCCTTGGTTGCACGGCTATCGACGTGGTGCTTTACTTTGTGCCGTCAATTAGTTCCTAGTTTAACTACGAGTGCATTTGCACCACGCGAAACTTTCCACCACCAGACGTGCGCCATTAAACTGTTTCTTATGCACTATAATGTACGTGCACTTCCAAGACAAGACCACTACGACTGTAAAACCCACTCATGTAACAAAATGTACTTCGGACTTTGAGATCTGAAATATTATCTTTGCGGAAACAGATACGTATTATTTAAATAAAAAATTACTTTAATTCACTACCAATAAACTCTTAGTTTTTTTTTTTTTTTCATATTACAGAAATATATTTTGTTATATTCAACTTACCGTCAAAAATCTGCTGCCAATTCGTTTGCCTTTCCTGGAATAGGGCTTATGCCATACATTTTTAATTAGTTAGTTCAATGAGTGCTCAGTGTTATGCCGTTATTTTTAAGAAAAACAATATTACTTTAATCCTTTGAAAAATTGTAGTAATTAATTACAAATGTTTTACACCTATATTAAATTTTCCGTGACATTTTATTCATTGGTAGACTTTTGATGTGATAACGTCTTATAAATCGATGAACGCCGGTTGCACGCACGAAAAAGCATGACTCATTGTCACGTTCCGCCTGAGCCAAGCGTGCAAGAATCGGCCAACCACCGTGCGAGAATATCTTCTATTATATCAAACAGGTTAAGGCGGGCTTTTTTAAAGCAGCAATTTAAGAAATTTGATTTATTTGTCTAATTACGTCATTTCAAATTAACAAATTATTGACATTGATTTGATTGCAGTTTATTTATATAACTTATTGTTCGTGATTATATTTAAACAAATTATTTTAATTAAATTTGCAAAAACTGTAAATAATATTTGAAAAAATAATGTATGCAATTTTACATCAGAATTTTCTTATGAGTTATGACTTTATCACGTAAAATTATCGTCCGCAAACCGACTTTACAGACAACCCCCTTTTTTCTTAAAATATATTGACTATAATCATTTTTTTTAGATAGAATAGTAGTATTTTAAAATTCGGATATGAAATTCATAAATTTTGACATCAGAGAAATTTTAGTAATAAGCAAAAACATTTCCTGATGCTAAATTAACGAAAAGCGGCAAAAAAATTTGTAGTAGAGTAGAGAAGAATACGTATGTAGTTTTTAAAACATTTAACTTATTTTTTTTTATTTTATAAATTATTGTATATTTAAGTGCTTAAATGATAAAAAACGATGCAGTAATGTCTCAATTAATTAAAAACGTGTTTTTAAGCAACAAATAATTTTCTATTATTCTCCTTTATTTTAAGTGTAAAACGAGTAAAATTAATCCTATTTCTTTTGTTGCAGATGTATTGTCAGCAGAAGAGACTGATAGCCAGCTTAGGTGAGTGATTTGTTGTTATTTTACTCACTCCTTTACAAACAGGGAATTTTAATTCATTTTTGAAGAATCCACTTAATTTAAAATTAACATAGGTTTTAAAACATAAAAAAATTAAAATATTAATGTTTCATACATATAATACCTATTTATTTTCTCAAATTTCTTATGAAAATAATAAAACATAAATCATTGTTGTATAAAATGTAGTGAAATGGGTATTGTTGCTAAATATTATAAAAGCTTATAAGCTCACACTCATTATCTGAATTAATGATTTTATTTCTAAAATGCTTCCACTGATAAATAATCCATCTGATAGGTCATACAGGAATATTGACTACATCTAATTCCCTTTATATCACTAGAAAATAACATATAATGACTAAACATACCACACTTTAGTAATCAGAGGTAGCCTACAGTTCATAATGTTTTGCCCTCAAATTGGATCATGTTGACTACGTAAGTTTTATTTTTAAGTAATCTAATACACGTCGGGCAAAGTACAAATTAATATTATACGATTAAATCTGTTGAATTTATGAGGAATACAAAATGCATATATTCTCATGTTGCAAATACGCAAAAAAAATTGACTCCAATTTTAACGAACTCTGTAAAATAATACCAACCATGTTACATAAATGTACGCAAATTGTGTTTTAAACTATATTTCTTGACGCGAATCAAACGCTGTTTCCGCACCCGCCGCTAGAATTCGTTACCGGAGCAGCTACGTTAACTATCGAATAATTCGATTCGCAGAGCGAAATTTAATAACTACCGGTACATAATGAGCCGTCTCTTATGAAAGCAATATATATATATTAAAAAATATTAAAATCACGTATTTAAACCTGATTTTTGACAAATACTGCCCATCTTGGTTCTTGCCGTCCACCCCAGATGGCATCACCGTGGTTACAGAGTACCATTCCTTGACTTGCTTTCGATTCACGAAATTACTCCCGCCAAATGCCGTATATTGAGAGCATAGATGTTAAACACCAATAAAAAATACATATAGGTACACTGGGCATGTAGATGGTACGTAAAAAAAACGATTCACACTTTATCCTCTGGAAAGCATTTTTAAAAAGCCATTATGGGTAAACTTCAAGAAAAGGAAACATTCTGAGGACATATATTTTATTTTAGGATCGTTACAAGCAGTGAAATAAACAGCAAGAGTGCAACTCTGAATGGATTATGTATTCCTGGCACGGCATTGCTGCAGAGTGTTCTGCGCGTGTTGGAGCGATATCCATGCAAATATTGTGGGCTTTCGGAACTGCCCCTTCGCGTACTCGTTCGCACGTATGGGTCGTAACCGGCAACACGCATGACGTCAGAGAACCCGCGGTCCGCCCTGCCATTCACTCGGGCGTGTGACGTAGCACCAACGGAGACATGAAGTGTGAGCACACCTTTAGTAAACCAACGGACATTTCAAGGGAGTGATTTCCTCGAACGAGCGAAGAGTTCTTCCAGACTTCAGATGACTGAATCTTCGTGCAAAAAAACGTAAATTTGTACAACACCATGACTACAAATATTTCTGCATATATGAAACTTGTTTTTTCATGATAATACACGCTGAGCATTTCTTACGAATATTATATATTATATATATATATATATATATTTTCAAAATAATACTGAGCATTTCTTACAAATATTTATGCATAATTTTTTTAATTTTTTTTTTAAACCATGGAAAATATAATCGAATATTCAGCAAAATGAACTCATTTTGTTTTTTGTATTATTCTTATTGTGCGCGCAGTTAATACTAGAAAGCTATTCAGGGAACAGTTTATAAATAACTTTAGCTTTTGGATGTACTGAGACAACACAAAGCTTAAATTCCCGGGTGAAATTCCGAACCCAGTATTACTGCGAACGCTATTGTGTAGCGATTCATTTGTTTTCGTTTAAACGTACATATTTACAAATATCTGTAATTTTACATGATATTTCTGTTATTTTAACAAAAAAAAATATTTCCAGTGATAGTGAACAAGTTGAACACACACGTGAAAGAAAGGAATGTGTTTTTGCTGTAAACGTAAAAACATTTTAAATTTTTTAGTTAATTTATCAGTAGAGACCTGCAAAATTCGCGATTTTATATCCCTAAAGGATAGGCTCCGTGATCCTCTATGCACTCGTGCAAATTACATCTGCTGATTGGTTACCGACTCGTAACAACTGTTGACTGGAATGATCGTGATTCGCTAATTCTTCTGTTAAAGATTTTTCACTGGCCCAGAGTCCTTTAGATAAACTGTGGCCCAATCACTGAAGCAAAATAATGTCAAAAGTATTTGGAATCTATCCTATCGCGAAAATAATCCGCGGATTTTACAGGTCTCTATTTATCAGGTACTCGTAAATTAAGAGGATCTCCTACCTGGGCGCACTTAGGGTGTGCAGAGCTTCAGAATAAACCACGCGATTTGAAAACTGCTCAAGATATCCGAGCTTTGTCTGTTTACGAAAAAAAAAATAATTATATTGCCCTGAAGGTGAATGGGTGGTTCTGCTTACGTAATTCGTTTCTAAACTGTAATTTTAGAGAGTGAAAAGCGCTAAAACATGTGTTTCCAAAATATTTTTTTTAGACATGAAAGGGTATGGCATTACTCCTCTGACGTTATTTATATGCTTTATAATGTTATGGTTACCGCTCGGATCTCAAAGTTGCGCTGTGTACGACGAGAAGACTGCGCGCCAGTCCAGAGGAGACACCGCGCTAGAAGCACCAGCGAGCGTCGCGCTTATCATCCCGCCTCACTGACACACATACAGCCCTGACCTGGTGGGCTTTTTAACAAAGGTAGCCTTATGCTTCATTAAGATCCCTGTACAATTTAAAACCAGAATTATTCTCCAAATTGAGTGTTAAAATTTTTAACAGTGTGTGGAGAGACACAGCCCGATATCTCGCAGATTTTGAAACCAGAGATTAGGAAAAGATACAGATGAAGCATTTTCCGCCAGACGTGAAGTCGTTTTTAAGACATTATTTTCTTCCGACATTCACATACCAATATAGCAGACGTTTGTTTATATTTTTATCAGCAGTTCCAGCCTGCTTTTATTAACGACTGCAGCTAAGCTATTCGGAAGAAAATTAGATAAAAACGTTGGTGGTTAATATGTGTGTATACCTATATGTAGATATTAAAAGTCCGAAACGAATCTTCATAATACAAATGTTATGATATGAGTTTGAAATTTGTCTCCAGTTTACCCTCCAATACAAGTAAACAATGCATTTGTAAACAAACGGCCGCCATATTGGTACGTGTAGTATATAGCCTACTGAAATCCACCTCCCATTTTCACTTCGGCAGAATTGGACCTTATGCACCATTTGTACTATATTAGCCTAATCTCTGCTTGAAGAGACACCCTCCTCGTGTTCGTCACGTGGAGGAACTTCAGCCTCAGCCGCGGGTGTATGGCGATGCTCAACGGGTGCCAGCACGCGAGTCTTTACCCTGATGAGCGGCGGGAAGGCTCGACGCGGCACACTTGAACTGCGCTCTCATTGCGCTGTACGTACCTACACATAGTTCTGACAATTCCTTCCCTCCCCCCTCCCCGAAGGACAAGACACCCATACCAACGTTTCAAAAACTCAAATGACCCTAGCACGGTCGGAATGCGAAACAAGATAGCAAGCAGCCAGTTGAGATCATCTTGATACCAGAAAATTAAGGCGAATTTTACAGATATCAGCTAAGACAGTCAGAAAAAAAAGGGGGGGGGGGGGGGGGGTGGACACGAATTGTAAAACATTTGTGAAGTTACACTTTTTAAGGCGCGTTATGGAAAAAAATGTTGAAACGGAATTTTTACAATGCGCGCGCTCTATGCAACAGGAAGATGGCGGACACACTTTTATGAACATAAACCCATATATAGTCACGTTCATAAAAATTAGTGGACACATGAAACTCTATTGGTGAGCCAAATTAAACTTTATGATAGTGAAATAATCCTGGAATTTATTTGGTAAACTAAATAAAGTCATAGTAAAGAGTAGATTCAAATTTTGATACAATTGCAACAATTATAATATATTCTCCTTTTAATATTCTGTTAGGCTTCGTAGCGTAGTGTTTATAGCGCGCAGTTAATAAGTCAATGCAACGTGGTACAAAACTCGGCAAGGGAAAGTTTTTTTCCCCATGTTTAAATTACAGATTACTAGAATATACAAATTGTGCTTCAAGCAAATATATATGAATACATTTTATTTGTTAATCGTATTGCTATAATATTATTAAATACATAGTTCAGAACATTAGATTACTTCATACCACATTTATTTAAATACATTTTTATTTTAAGTAATGTTATATTAAATTATTTTTATTAGGAAGTGAATTTCCATGAATTTGCATAGGAAATAAAAAATAAAATTTTTACAGCACAATTATGCCATAAAAGTTGGTCATTTATAGTCATCTCAAATATGCAGAAACTATATAGTATTAACTTTTTAATGAATTTTTACAAGGTGGGGAGAATTTCAATAAAATGTCCTTACTTAAAATGAGGTCCTAAGTCGGGTTTTAATATTTTTCCAAGTCTTTTTCGCTTTGATCGGAGCGGTTCATCTAAGTAGTTTAAAATTTCCATCTGCTAATCAAATTGTTCAGTAGTTGACGTAGCTGCTCCGGCAGTGAATTCTAGTGGAGGGTGTGGAAACTGCATGTGATTTGCGTCAAAAAATTGTAGTTGATAACACAATTTGCCTGTATTTATCACGCTCGGCATTATTTTAAAGAATTATGCGTTAAATTCCGTTTCCGAGATTCGTATTGTATGTGTATTTGCAACATGAGAACACCTGAATTTTCTTGTTACCGAGGTTAGATGTTGCACATCTCTGGCGAGTTCTGAAAGACTCAAACACATATATTTTTTTTCATTCGATGTTTGTATAGAATATTAAAAGTTATAAAAGCTATCTCAGACTTTCTGTATCGATGCACTTATACCAAAAATTAAGCATATTCTGCGTTATTCAATTCATTATTTTATTTTTTCTCGATTTTTGCTTCTCTTTAAAAAAAAAAAACAAGAAGCGTATTCAGCTGCAATCGCTTTAAATATTACTTCCTGAAGCATAATACTTTCTGATATGAATGTACCTAGGAGTACAAAATCCGCAGAGATTTTTTTTTGGGGGGGGGGGGGGGATACTAGTAGCAAAATAATTACGAAAAACTATTAGCGATACATTAGTTTATTCAATAACTTAATTTAACTTTCGAATATTTTTCTGCAGTATTTATTAAGCAAAAATAAATGTTAAAATACACGTTAACCATAATCTAATTAATCTTATTGGTGTTATTACTAAATGGGTTACTTATATCTTTAAATGACTATCGGTAGTGTATTTCAATTATACCTATTTGTTTCAATTTAGAGAAACCTTCGTTCCACATATCTCTTAATGTTATTTTAACTGTGTTTCTTTTGGCGTGGAAGAGCGAGTTGATTCCATAAAGTATTTCGTTAACTATGGTTATGAATGCCATCGTGTGGTAAATACCTCAGTGGGGAGCGGTGAAGAGACTTCAGCTACTACCAGCAATGATCCCACCGCAAGTGACCCAGGGATAACTACCCTCAACCCTCCTCCCCGCTACTACTCGCTACCCCCCACCATTACTTCACCCCTGCGAGACCGCCGTTAATCGTGACGCGTCGTCGCCCGCCCGCGAGAGGGCTTATCTGCGACCCGCGAGGTCGCGACGGCGTTCCACCAGGTGGGCGGTGGTCACCATAGTTACGGTAAAACTCACCAAAATTATCGTACGAAACGAGAGAAATAACTGGTAGGGGTTTAATCATATAAAATTTTGAGTATCGCTGTTTGGCTATAAAAATGGAGTTAAGTAAAGCAAAAAAGCCTGTATACAGTCATAGGAGTCTGAAGAAAGACAATGCAGAACTATTTGATATTTCTGACGTACCTATAGGTATATGTGTGGAGATTAGTGTCTAACACGATACGAAGCAAACATTTTTTTTCTTTACTCTGGTTATAAATTTGCCAGACGACCTGGCAAGAAAATATCATCTCTTTACTTATAAAAAATTTTTTTATCTTGGGCACCAGAAAACTGGCGCGTGTGCTTTTTGAAATATTAGCTAGCGATGGAAAAAACTAAACTTTCAAGCACATATTTTTAAATCTTTCATGAAAATTTGAACAGCATAATTTTAAATCAAGTCATGTTCACTTGCATGAATTTAAAAGTAGAATTCAATTCCTATGATACTTAGGAAATATATGTATATATAGAAATAAATATTCAAGTACTCATATTATAGTTATGAATATGTAACTCATCAATATTCCACGGAGATACTTGGTTTTGAGAGTTTTCTCCTCAACTGAACACAAAAACCAAAACATTCTGGTACGCGCACGGTAATTATCGTACACCACGGATCAGGCATTGCAGGCTTCGATGCGGGCTCATCTGAAATGCAGGGTCTTCCTTTCCCCCTCCCGTACCGGCCATGATGGCTGTCTGCAGAGAAATAACGGTTCTGGAGGGTTTGGTTGGGGGGGGAGGGTTAGGCACCCCTCCTCTTCGTGACAAAAGTTTCCAACCCCGACGGTTGCCAGGGCGACCGCATCCCTGGCCGCCGGCCAATCAGAGGGGGCAGAAGGGAGCGCATGCAGCATGGGTGCCCTCGGCATCGACCCGTCTGTCCAACCCCCCCTCTGCACTCACGCCCCCGTCACCCCCTTGTCAAGGGGGAGCGGACCAGACAGACAGGTTTGCTGCTCGAGCCAGTCGAGACTTGTCTGTACATATAGTCCGTGTCTTTTAACTTGCATCAGACTCTTATCAGTAGGGCCACGCATATTTCGCGAAAAGATGCCGAGACTAGTTATAAGTTAAAACACTGTAGCGCCGTCTCTGTTTCGTGATTGGGTGAATTTCTTTCAGGTATATGTCGAGTGTTACAACACCAATCAGAGTAATTCAGTGTGAAAGCAAAGGCGTCCTGAGTGGCTCATTCAAATAAGGCAACGACTTATCTCGCAAACGGCCGCCAATCAAAGGGAAGAAACCGCTGGTGCGGGTTTACCTTGTTGCAGGCTAATAGGCTTTCAGATTTATTCGCGAAAAATGCCTGCCCCTATCTATGAGTTCTCAAAACCGTTACAAGTTGTCTACGCATCCTTGTGCCACTGTTGTTATCTTTAGTTAACAAATTTCTGCAGTGACCTTTAAAATCCTTTCATGTAAATTTACAGAAGTTTGCAAATATGTATATTTACGCGAGAAAAACTTTATCGCTACAAAATAGTGTTCTCAGTAATACTGTTTTCGGATTGTTACCCAGCAGTTTATGCTTTGTATTGTCCCAGAACCCCCAGCTTTCCTGTATTAACTACGCACATTAATAACCATGTTAAAACAAAACAAAGTCAAATTATTGAATATATTATATTTTTTCCTTGAATACAAAAATTATGCTTGCGTGAAACATAACAAAAATATAAAGTGATGCGCCAATTTTCGTAACTAATACTCAGTATTATCTCGAAAAACGTATTTCATACCTATATGAAAAAAAATAGCCATAGCAATGTGTTGTACAAAGTTACAATATTTATTGTAGTATTATAAACTATTTCTTGGCAACTTGTTTCCAAAAGGATCCTTTATAAAGGTACAGAAAGTTTTTTCATGTGTGTCAGTGTTCGCGAACTAATATCATATAATGCTTTGACAGTGATATCTATGAAATGAGTACGAGTGTTTATAATAAATTTTTACAACTGTCAAAGTTGATGCAAGTGACAAAGCACAGGCTAAACCAAAATATCCATAATCTCCACGTGATGAAACAAATTGTGGATATGCCTGCAGTATGTTCGTATTACAAACACCACTTTTTATTTCGCGTATTGTTAACTTCAGTCGTGGAGTTTTTCTTTGTCATTGATATACGTTGATATCTTTTAAGTGCAAAATTTAAATTTAATGCAATGCTATTTAATATTTACTTTATTGTTTAAATTTGTTTTTAACAACCAAATTTAGGTTTTGGCTGCTTTACAATTGATATGTTAAACTTAATATATAATTATTGAATAAAAATACTAAAATATTAATTTTAATTTTATTTTTACACTGAAAGATACGATTTAAACTTCGACACAATCATTTATACCACTGAAGAGTTTTTAAGGACGTTATATTTAAAATGTAGGAAAAATGTAACCTGTATCAGTGGTGTTATCTATAACAAATAATCTTATGTCTTTACTTTTAGACGACAATTTTTATTCTTACAGATAACTGGAGTCTTCACACATTAAAGTACACCGGAGTGTCATAGTTACATCTGAATAACTAAATAAATAAATAATTTAGAGCAAATTTTAAATGATACTTTTATCAATAAAAGTTTCAAATCATGAACATGATATCATTTCAAAATATACTTGGATGTCAAATTTATCATCTCCATTCAAACTTAAGACGAAAAAAATGATCGACAATAAAACAATTAAATTCCACCGTTCGCTCGGATATAAGTTCTTTAGTAGTACATATATTAATTAATACAACGAATTAATAAAATAATTATTTAATTCACAAAATGACTCAACTATGTGTAACATATTAAAACTCCACTTCATTTTGCAGTATAACTGGACCATTGGTTTAGTATACATACCTACAAATTAAATTCAAGAAAAAAAAATTTCTTCTCAAAATGAAGCAATCTGCAAACATGTAGGTATACCTTTTGTTTAGGTCAAACTTCGAAAACATTTGAAAACTGTAATTTATAATATTACAACTTGATAAAGTTAATTCTCATACGTTAATGAAAAACTACTATTTTAAAACTGTATCTGTCTGTTTGTTTGAGCATCACGCAAAAACTACTGAACCGATTTTCATGAAACATTGTGTTTTAAAGCTTATGACAAGACTTGAAAAGTTGTACATATTTTATATCTTTAGAACATGAGAGCAGCTGGAAATAAATTAAAGATTAGGTTATGTTGTAACTATCATGGCGTTAAAGATTTTTAAAATTTAGTTTCTGTAAAGATTAACGAATGAGGCGATATGTTTTTAACACAGTTTTAACTAGCTTCACTTGTAACTATGTAAACCAATCTTGAAAGTCGATTTCAACCTACTTCTAGTCGTCATAATGATTTTACAATTTGCAAGTTCATGTAAGCCGGATGAGAGTACAATAATTTAATGACTATAACCTGAAGAGATAGGGCGGGATTTTCATAGGGTCAGAAAACCATCTGTTCACAAATCATTAAATATCTGTCTAGTCCACATTTCACACTCCTCGCTGGAGCTAGGCTCAACAGTGGTTCGCCCCTTACCACACGCCTGTCCACACACACAGTCTCACGCCACTCGGACACACTCAAAGTCCCGTCGCTTCGCCGCTCGCATAGTGTTGTAAAGGCGGAGGGAAGATCTCTCGCCTTCTTCACCGAACTCGCACCTTCGGAACTCAACTGCCAGCGTTGACGATTCTCAACCCATGGACGTCTTCCTGGAACTCACTGAAGTAGTTGTGACGTGTCGCGTTATACCGGGCCGACCCGACACTCGAAGCGTCCAGAACATCGGCGCTTATTCGTGCCACACCACGCGGCGGCTCAGGGATAGATGAAAGTGCCGAGAAATGAGGCCGCGGGGGCCGGGGTCGGTGAGGCTGGGACTCTCTAATCCCAGAAGGTATGCGCGCGTGACGTCAGTGACCGTGCGGTGCCGCCAGGCAACTCGGGTACCTGGCGCGCGTCAAGGCATTGTCTCCCGCGTTCGCAACAATATGCTTCACTTACTGTTCATTATTGCATTTTTGAGTATATTTAGGTCATTTGCAAATCACTTTTCAAATTCCACAGTGATTCCACTAACCTCTATATTGCTGTGAAATTTAAAAACCTTCCAAGTGGAACATGTTTCGCTTGCTTCAAATTACATTATTTTTTCCAATATTTGTGACTAGGTTATTGTTACTGTATTGTAAAAAAATAACGAGTTCGCAGCTAATTAACAAAAAAAATTACTTTCGAAAATCTTTAAATGTATGTGTAACGCACAAACTGGAACTTTATCGTACAACGAAATGCAGCAGTTTATTCCTCTTTAGCCAGGTAATCATATCGCTCAATGTACCAACATATTTTTACAGGTTATGAAAGGTTTTTCGTTAGAAAGCCAGATGATCTTGGCCACTTAAAGTTCGGTTTCGTATTAGCCAGTATAATAAAAATAAAATGCCAACCAGAAAGCTAACCAATTATGTTTATCGACCAGCGTCTTGCAACTGTTGGTCCAGCAAGAGGCTTTTGCGTCATCCATTGAGCGAGTGCGTCATCCCGAGTAGCAAGGATGGATGTCATTACAGCGTCCACTCCAAAGAGTGTGAGTGTGACACAATTGATCTTTGTTCTGCTGGTTATGCACCATTGACACAATGACAGAAGAAAGATATTTCTTGGGTACAATGCAAAAAAAAAAAAAAGGACAAAGTCACAAATTAAGACTTTTTTAAGAATATCATCATATTTATTCATATTCTACTGTTTGAAATACTGGTTTGGGAATTTCTTTTTATGTATATCTATCTGCCTTTATTAAGAAAATTGTAATTTAATTTATTTTTTGCCAATATTGTTGAGACAATTTGTAAATAAATTTCGTAGCAGTGATTAACTAAATACCAAAATGATATTTTTTTTTTACTTTGTTAGAGCTGATTACTATAGAATAGCCATCTCAACATGAGTATTGTTAAATAATTTAACTGCAATAAGTTTTACATTAACTGTAGTGCCTAGATTTTGTAATGCTTGGGTTAAGTGTTCCTAAATGTGTTATTTAATTTTGAAAGACAGAATAATTGTACTGTTTACAAGTGCTTGTAATTGTTTAAGACAACTAAATACAATTTTTTTGAATTTAAATATGTATATTTATGATAACACCAATCCAAACGATCACTTATAGATGTTAAATGATGACCCATAATTAAATTCAACATTTTAAACACATAACAAAATAACGCAATAAATAGTGGTGATTACTGATGTTGCAAGATTTTGTTTTATTTAAATACTATAAAAAGACAATTTAGTGACATAAACTTAGCCCAAAATACCTCATAAATGGAACTTAAGTGGACGAAAATAAAATCTCTTTTATAACAGTTTATTGTGTTATGGGCGATTTGAGACCACGAATCGTTAAAGAAATAATGTGTGTGATTTATATTGAAAATATTTTCCGGGTGCTTACATAATAATAGAAAATATTCTTAGGTATTATACCTACATGATAAGATGTTGCGATTTGGCTACGTATTTACTTTTAAACTGGGTCCTAACTCATTATTTAAAAATCATTTAATTACATCAACAAATGTTTAGCGTGATTTTTTTTCTTTTTCTTGAAATGTTGAAATGTCAAGGGTCCTTTATTTTAAGCCACTGTAATAACCGTGCGACGAAAACAAACTTTTTGTAACCAGCAACACGTATCGCAGCAGAGTTCGAATGTTGCCTAACTTAATGGGATTTTCTGCACTTTGCATAACTTCGTAATTTACAACTATTAAAATAGGATAGAACTGAATATATTATTTATGAATTTAATTAGCTCAATTAAGGTCTTAGTTTAAGTTCGAAACACAAATAAGGAACAAAATAAGTTTTTTTTTTATTTCGACATGATTTAACCAATTAAATAAAATGCTATTCCTAACATTGATAAAACAAAAATTTATGTTTATTCATTCAAGCAAACTGTATTTTGATAACGACATCAATTTACTGTATACTTTCAATAAATTTCTTTAAAAAGTTGATCCTGCGACCTATTACAGCATGTTTTTAATATGAGGTAAGTAATTTGATAAGATATTTATGCAATGAATAATTTAAAACGTGGTATTTAATCTAAACGTTTTAGTGTTTAAATTTTAAGTCTATGACTGCATATGAATTAAAGATGATAAATAATAAATATTTAACATATTTGCCTTTATTTTTCACATGCAAAATTTTAGTCATCGTTCAAAAGTATTAATAGCTAATTTATGGTTTTGTTTATATAATTTAAACATTTCGTAAATAGTTCTAAGAAAGATATTGTAAATAAACGCTGTCTTGTGTAAGCTCTTGACAAACAAAATTTTAGTTTCGAATTTAAATATTTTAAAATTATTTATTGATATATTATTTCACTATTAAAAATTTTCATATACATAGTTAAAATTTTTAACTGCAGGCTTCAAAACAGAACCACTGTTTCAATGCCTGTAAACCTTTTCGTTAAGGGGACTACCTGGTAGAGTGACTTAAGTAGTGCTAAGGGTGACAATAGCTGTAGCATCATATGTTTCTTCGGCTTTACGCGTAAGTCAGTGAAGTGTTTCTCTCAATAACGCACCTCAAAGAAATATTTAAGCAATGACCAAAATTCTTATAGAAGTTTATAATTTGTGAACCAGTTTATAGGCCACATTATTTAAATGTTACGTAAGCATAGGTATTTCAGTCCTACATAAATATTTTGTGTCCACCCCACAAAACTTTAAAAAAAAAAATTGTGCGAATGGGCTGATGTACAAATGATATTTTAATCACTATAATTTCAGAATGGTTTTTATCGGAGTATGTATGAATTCACATACTTATGTAAGCCATTTGACAGACAAACAATTTCAACAACTATACAGTATGTGAATAATACACAAAATTTAGTCGGCTACTGTAGAAACGCGCTCATATCCGTTTTGCTGAAATCGTCTTTTTTTGGCTAAAGTGCATGGTTAAAATTCCTAAAATGTCCAAAATGGCAACAATAATATTTTAATCAAACATTCCTTTCAATGTTAAAGCTAGGAGCTAAATTTTGGACGTGGTGTCTCAGTTGTGCTATCTTTTCAATGCTTTTAGCGTTTGCGAAGTTGTGAATCATCATACATCAAGTTGCAGCCCAAGACTGGCCTGAATACTACGAAAGGCCCATATCAGTTATTGTATTTTATTTGTAACTATAGATGTACTTAAGGTATTAGTGAATTCTCCTTCCATATGGCCAGTGGGGAAGCTGCATTTACAGGATAGTCGCATTATTTTACAATATATTATACAAATGTTAATTCTGATTTTCGGAACTTAATGTAACAGTGTATGAATGTAAAAGACGTAAAAATTTCTAAACGCTTACAGTAAAAATATGCCCCTTAAATGTTAAATTTGGTTGTGGAGGCGTGGCTTAGAGTTATCGATGAGTGCTGATTGGTGGACCTGGAAAGCTCCGGGTCACTGACCTGGTCTCCTAGAGGGACCATGTGCGGAGTAGAATCAGGGGTCTCGAAACTGCCACGAAGGCGCACTGACGTGTCTGACTTTCGAAGTTCTGTATTTGATTCGGTTCTGGGGCCTGAAGCGTTGAAGTCGACCCCAGGGAATTAATAGGCACGGCCTGTGGTGGGCACGACAAGGTTTTACTAACTTAATCATGGGTCCGTCCGTGATTTTCGAAAGAATATTAATACTAAATGAGTAATCATTATATTAAATTTTAAATAAATTGTACCCCAGCAGTCAAATCTAACTTCTAGGTGGATATTTTCTAATTCAATTATTCTTTCATTTAATCTTGTAACTGCATTTTTGTTCATTTACTTTGAGTTTAGCTGCAGTAAAGACAAGAAGAGTTTAAATGACACGTAACTAACGGCATCCTTTGTAAAGGGTGGGTCAAAAGTCATAGCATTAACAGTGCATCTTATTTTTAAACGGAATTAGCAGGGGTTTTGAATAACTTAGTGAGTGACCTCACCTCACCCACACGACTCAGGGGTCAGGAAAAATTAATTGATTCTTGACTCATTCTAATGACAGGGTCCAGAACAAGAAAGTGAGGGCGTGCGCCGAGGAAGAAGCCAAACATAACAAAGTTACACAAGAGCCACAAGACAAAAGACTCTCGAGGTTTTCTTCAATGGCTTCCACCCACTCTGGGTGCATTCAAGAGGCTTGATACTTTACAATCTTACCAATACTTTACGAGCCATAATTGCAGCCTTGAGCGTGAGACAGTATTTACGGAAAACAAAAACGAAGAAAAGCAGAACACGAGGAAAACTCGCTACGTGTGAATAATAGAACTAGGCTGCAAATTATTTAATGTTCAATTTGAGACAGGATAAGAGATCAGACTTGTGGGCACAAAGGCTTATAATATTATTTACTCACAAATCTTAAACAACTTTAAATAGTAGGTGCTCCATTAGCCATATCACACAGTAATTTTTTTTTTTGTAAATGAAGCAGAAATATTTTTATAAAATTATAAATATTTGTAAATTTGTTTATTAAAATGAAAATAACTGCATCACTTCAAAATAGTGGTCACAGTTATACTGAGTTTAGATTCTTACGCGGGGCAATTATGCTTTGTGATGTCCCGATACTTTCTTTAGTTTAAGTTATTTGTGAACCGTTTCCCTAAATAGCTTTCCAGTAATACCTAAGCATGTTATTGATCATAATAAAACAAAATAAAGACAATGTTCGCAGGCTTTAACTGTAATTGTCTAACGTAGCTTGGCTTCTGGGTTGTAGCCGTGTCCTTGGCGAATAATTCACCGACGTTTTGGTCGACATTGCAGTTACCATCATCAGGAGGTAACTGCTCCCTGATGATGGCGACTGCATTGTCGACCGAAACGTCGGTGAATTATTTGCTAAGGACACGGCTACAACCCAGAAGTCAAGTTGCTTCAAAATGAAGACAAATTGGATTTTTTGTTTTTTTGAAAAAGTATTTTAATATTTGCACCATTATAAATGCGAAAGTAAATCTGTATGTCTGTCTGTCTGTCTGTTTGTCGCGCTTTCACGCCAAAACTACTGAACCGATTTAAATTAAATTTGGTACACAGATAGTCTAGAGCCTTAGAAAGGACATGGGCTACTTTTTAATGCGAAAAAAAGGTTGAAGGGGTTTGAAAGGGAGGGATGATAAGTTGTATGGAAGTATCGTCATTTTTAGAGCTAGAAGTTTGAAACTTATTTTTAGGCTGTCGATTCAATATAAAAAAATATGACATTCAAAGTTTGTAAAAGTTATACCCTCAAGGGTGTAAAATAACAATAAAGAATAGGGGATGAAAGTTTGTATGGAAATATGTAAGGTTTATGTGAATGTTTTATAAGTTTTCGACAAGAGACAAAATATTATAGCTATTCTGATGTAACATTTACGGAGTCATTACAACATGTGAAACTGAAGATAACGCGAGTAATTGTAATAATAATAGTAACAGGGGATATTAAAGGCAACTGGGATATCATGGGAGGGATGGTGGTACTCCTAGCTGGTGACTTTAGACAGACCCTTCCGGTTATTACTAGAGGTATATGCCGGCAGATGAAATAAATGCCTGTTTGAAAGCATCTGTATTATGGGTACACGTAAAAAAGTTTTGTATCTCTACAAATATACGAGTACAACTTCATAATGATTCTCAAGCAGGGTAATATGCAGCTGCTCTTCTAAAAATCGGAGAAGATTATATGCCAACTGACACTAACGACATGATTACACAGAGACGTGAGTTCTGTCAAATTGTCGATAGCACAGATGACCTAAAAAATAATGTCTATCTGATCTTCAAAATCTTCAAATAAATATGGGTAATCGAGAATGGCGGTGTAAAAGGTCAATTTTGGCGCCGACTAATGAGTTAGTTAATCAAATGAACGAACGAATCATGTCAGACGTGAAGGGGGATGTTGTCGAATACCTCTCAGTAGATAATGTAATGGACACTGAACAAGTCACACCATACCCTATAGAGTTTCTAAACTCTTTAGAATTATCAGGAGTGCGTTCCCATGAGTTGAGGCTGAAAGTTGGTGTTCCATCAGTCCTATTAATGAGAAATCTTGACGCGCCAAGGCTATGTAATGGTACACGGCTACAAATTACTCTTATGGGGCACAACATTATAAAAGCCACAATCATGACTGGACTGGCAAAAGGAGAACAAGTTTTGATACCCCGTATTCCAATAATTCCGACTGATTTGCCATCTCAATTTAAAAGAGTACAGTTTTCCCTGAAAGCAGCATTTGCAATACCAATTAATAAAGCTCAAGGACAGACGCTTAAAGTTGCAGAAGTTCATTTTAAAAAAATGTTTTTTCTTATGGGCAACTCTATGTGGCATGCTCACGTGTATCAAATCCGCAAAATGTTTTTGTTTTGGCAAAAAATGGGAAAACAATAAACGTAGTTTATAAAAATGTACTTAAATAAACTCATATTAATACTTTATACCATATGTACTTATATACTTAAATAATTTAATAAGCTCTTTGCAGTGAAACACTGCAAATATCTCATTAAAGTATTTATACGTATGCGTCTTATTTGTAAAATAATGAGCCTAAATAATTTAAAATGCTACCCAAAGACACTAATTATTCCACGCGGACGAAGTCGCGGGCACAGCTAGTTTACAATATAACTTTTACAGTATTATTAACTATTTATTGGTAAGTAGTTTCTAAAGGAAACTTTTGCAAAAGTACAAATTGTTTTTGTGCGTTATATCTGGGTGGTTATTTATGTTTGACAATTTGGCACGTAAACTTTGAGTATGCAACGTACAATTATCGATTAATCATAAGCCATAAAACCAGAGTGAACGATTGTAGGTACATAATTACAGGCCAAAGGACTATATGTGATTGATTTAAATATTCCTTATAACAAGGTCGTTATTATGTCTACAAATTAATATTTTTGCAGCTACGGAAGCATACATAAACTTTAGGAAAAACGCACAAATGAAGCGCAAGTTCAGCACCACAGTAGCTTGAAGCGATTCATAAGATAGTAAGATGGTAAGATCTGTCAAGATCTCTGCAACTGACCGTGTGATTTTAATATATATCTTTAAAGGTTTTGATTACTCTCCGAGGTGAATTTTTTATTGATACGACATAATAATTGTTTTGTGGAAGTAAGTATGGTTTTTTATGTAAACTTCGAATATTAGTTGTTGTTTTTGATACTGGTTTCAAATATATTTTTATGGTTTTATATTTTTTATGTAAAGGCATATTAATATTTTATGTCACGGTCATCAACTATAAGTTTAATTTCTATTGTACAACAAAAACAAATACTACTCTCCTCTTATTTTTAAATAATTTTTCCCCCATAAAGATCAATAAATAATCCAAAAATCTTCAATTTTACATAATGGGTATTAAGAATTTTACATCTCAAACGTATATATATATTAAGGTATGCGCTGCTTAGCAAATAAAACATAACACATTACTGCTGATACTTTTGGCCTGCAACAGATCACGATGTTCACTTTGACCAAAAACTGGATATAAAAATAAGCAGTAACCTAAGAGGCTGATTAATAGTGTAGTTTATTGTTTAAAGTTCTATAAATTTTATTCCAAAAAATAATTATTTTACAAATATCAGTAACTTTTATCGAAATAACAAAGTGAAAATTATTTCTGTAAGAAACTTTGAAGAAAATAGGGAGGATTTGTTAATATACGCCCTGTCGAAGACGTAATGTTATGTCGTACAAGACATTCAGGAGGAATCATACATGATAGAGACCTGCAAAATTCGCGGATTCATTCGGTGATAGGTTAGAATTCAAACACATACACCTCTTAGATAATTTTGCTATTGGCTTACTGTTCATCTTGGCGTATCTCAACCAGTCATAAACCCTCAAGCAAAGAAGGATCGAATCACAGACAAACCAGCTGTGACGACTTACAAGTCAACAACCAATGAACTTGCGTTATTTGCCCAGTGTACAGGAGAATGTGAAGTCTATCCTGAAGGCCATCGAAACCGCGAATTTTGCAGGTCTCTATACATGGATGTTTTTAAAGTTTGGCACTCTTCGCACTATGCCTGCGAAGTAGGCAGCACTTCGTTCTCTGATGCTCCCAGAACAACGCCACTCACAGTTATAAGGCGCATGTCGCCACGAGAGTCCTCTAACTGTCCCAAACTGCGGACAAGTGAGACTCTTCTTTCAGTCCGTTAGGTTCCTCAAAAGAATCAGGAAACGCAGGATTATCAACCTTGTAGTTTGTTATTTGTCTTGTGTCGTTTTCTTCAAAAGGAGATGGGTATGAACAACATTTTACCAAGCACGTTCGATCGTAGAGTAGCTTAATAATGTCATTACTAGAGACCTGTAAAATTCGCGATTTCAAATCCCTAAAGGATATACTCCATTATCCTCTACGCACTCGTGCAAATTACATCTGCTGATTGGTTCCCGACTCGTAATACCTGTTGACTGGAATGATCGTGATTCGCTAATTCTTCTGTTAAATATTTTTCATTGGCCTAGAGTCCTTCAGATAAACTGTGGCCCAATCACTGAAGCAAAATAATGTCAAAAGTATTTGGACGCTATCCTATCGCGAAATGAATCACAGAATTTTACAGGTCTCTAGTCATTACTTATTATCTAGGAAAATGTCTTTGAATGTTCCACTTTATAATAATTAGAGACCCGGAAATTTTACGAATCCGTTTGGCGTCAGTCTAAAATTCAAAGAATTATGTTTGATCTACCAAAGTTGGAATTATTCCTGACTGATTTACAAGGGAGAACCTTTTTATTTACATTAATTGGCAACTACCTTAAACATTTACTTCTCTCTTAGCTGGACATCGTTGGATCTCGATCGTAGAGGGGCGTGTCCAGATAAATGCGGTACAATCATGAACACAGTGCAAAAGTATAGAGTTTTGAATCCTAGCTTGCAGCCAAAGGAATCCCCGAAATTTCCGTAGTTCTAATAATCATTGTAAGTTGTGTTCTGTAGCAAATTTTGTTACCAGATACAAGTTTCGTGTTGTTTGTTAGTTGTAAATGTTAGAAATATATTCGTAATAAAATTGTTGCCCGGATTTTTGCCTTTGGTCACTCACGTTTGGGTTTCTACAGCTTGCATTAAACTTAAGGAGTGAAAACAAGCATTAAGGATCTTTTTGACTCATAAAATTATGAGGAACGAGACTGTAGGCAATATTCATGAGTTAGGAACCCACTTTTTACTTGAAGGTGCCGTCACCTTAAGTATCTGTGGAAACTATGTGATATTTATTTACCTCTAGTGTTGTCACATCCCATACCACAATAATTTGGCAGGAACTGTGTAAGGATACATAATTTCTTTCCTTTGAATATCACGCGATTTACACTCTATGTCATTGACAAAACTTTAAGAATGGCCACAAAAAAATAGAAAACACATACACACAGAAAACAAGCCAAGATAAGCCGATTTCAAGTACAAAAAGAATTTTGTGGAAGGAATAAGTCAGAAAAATATCACAGGACAGATGAACACCGTGTCGGTTCATAACGACGAGACAGTTGCAACAAGAAAATTTAATTCAGACAAACAACTACCTTGGATATCACAGTGACTAACGACGATAATAAGATAATCTGGTCAACACAACCATGTTGTGTCCCTTCTTTGCCTCCTGTCCAATCAATCCTTCCTCCTCATTAAAATCCTATCGCCCGTTATTCCCCTTCTGCCCATATACTTTGTAAACGCCCATTTCTTAAGCAATACCGCCATTTACTTCCCTTCGATATTTTCTACTCTTTGCTCCAAAAGACTGCGGTTGCGAGATCAGACAAAATTAAACGACAAATGAATTTTAAAATGTCCGCTCGTAAGACATAAGCGGCTGCTGGAGGTTCAATTAATGACGAATTTCATATGATATTTACTCATTATCATTATGAATTTATCGTACATCACAGACAGACTACTTATTCGGCCTTCCAAAGACAGATGCAATTCCTTGGGGTCAGCGTTCACGCTTCAAGCTCCATAAATGAATCAAATGTCAAACAGCGCCGACCCTTCGAAGGTAGAACTCTTTAAGTACGCCTTCGTGGCAGTATCCAGACTCCTGTTTCCTCTGCGCACATGGTCCCTCGAGGAGACCAGGTCAGTGACCCGGGGATCTCCCGGTCCACCAATCAGCACTCCACCGTCCCCACAGCCAGAGTTCATGTTGGTGGCCCGAGTTTCACATTCATCTCTTTGAGTGTTTATATCTACGCTGTTAAATTAAGTCCTTGACTCAGAAATAGTATATGTATAATATATTGTGAAATAATGCGACTATCCTGTAAACGCAGCTCCCCACTGGCCATAAGAAAGGAGACGGGCGTCTCCCTGACTGTCGGCCTACAGCCTCTGACCAGTCA
This sequence comes from Bacillus rossius redtenbacheri, assembly GCF_032445375.1. Classification (NCBI taxonomy): domain Eukaryota; kingdom Metazoa; phylum Arthropoda; class Insecta; order Phasmatodea; family Bacillidae; genus Bacillus; species Bacillus rossius. The sequence goes on along the minus strand of NC_086336.1, from coordinate 9,612,679 downwards.
GCAGGATGTTCCTCCACCCGCTGTCTCTTAGGAGTGCGCAGTTCAGCCCGGCTGTCAGCCTACAGCCTCTGACCAGTCAGCAGGATGATCCTCCACCCGCTGTCTCTGAGGAGTGCGCAGTTCAGCCCGGCTGTCAGCCTACAGCCTCTGACCAGTCAGCAGGATGTTCCTCCACCCACTGTCTCTTAGGAGTGCGCAGTTCATCCCGGCTGTCAGCCTACAGCCTCTGACCAGTCAGCAGGATGTTCCTCCACCCGCTGTCTCTTAGGAGTGCGCAGTTCAGCCCGGCTGTCAGCCTACAGCCTCTGACCAGTCAGCAGGATGTTCCTCCACCCGCTGTCTCTTAGGAGTGCGCAGTTCAGCCCGGCTGTCAGCCTACAGCCTCTGACCAGTCAGCAGGATGTTCCTCCACCCGCTGTCTCTTAGGAGTGCGCAGTTCAGCCCGGCTGTCAGCCTACAGCCTCTGACCAGTCAGCAGGATGTTCCTCCACCCGCTGTCTCTTAGGAGTGCGCAGTTCAGCCCGGCTGTCAGCCTACAGCCTCTGACCAGTCAGCAGGATGTTCCTCCACCCGCTGTCTCTTAGGAATGCGCAGTTCAGCCCGGCTGTCAGCCTACAGCCTCTGACCAGTCAGCAGGATGTTCCTCCACCCGCTGTCTCTTAGGAGTGCGCAGTTCAGCCCGGCTGTCAGCCTACAGCCTCTGACCAGTCAGCAGAATGTTCCTCCACCCGCTGTCTCTTAGGAGTGCGCAGTTCAGCCCGGCTGTCAGCCTACAGCCTCTGACCAGTCAGCAGGATGTTCCTCCACCCGCTGTCTCTTAGGAGTGCGCAGTTCAGCCCGGCTGTCAGCCTACAGCCTCTGACCAGTCAGCAGGATGTTCCTCCACCCGCTGTCTCTTAGGAGTGCGCAGTTCAGCCCGGCTGTCAGCCTACAGCCTCTGACCAGTCAGCAGGATGATCCTCCACCCGCTGTCTCTTAGGAGTGCGCAGTTCAGCCCGGCTGTCAGCCTACAGCCTCTGACCAGTCAGCAGGATGTTCCTCCACCCGCTGTCTCTTAGGAGTGCGCAGTTTTGCCCGGCTGTCAGCCTACAGCCTCTGACCAGTCAGCAGGATGTTCCTTCACCCACTGTCTCTTAGGAGTGCGCAGTTCAGCGCGGCTGTCAGCCTACAGCCTCTGACCGGTCAGCAGGATGATCCTCCACCCGCTGTCTCTTAGGAATGCGCAGTTCAGCCCGGCTGTCAGCCTACAGCCTCTGACCAGTCAGCAGGATGTTCCTCCACCCGCTGTCTCTTAGGAGTGCGCAGTTCAACCCGGCTGTCAGCCTACAGCCTCTGACCAGTCAGCAGGATGATCCTCCACCCGCTGTCTCTTAGGAATGCGCAGTTCAGCCCGGCTGTCAGCCTACAGCCTCTGACCAGTCAGCAGGATGTTCCTCCACCCGCTGTCTCTTAGGAGTGCGCAGTTCAGCCCGGCTGTCAGCCTACAGCCTCTGACCAGTCAGCAGGATGTTCCTCCACCCGCTGTCTCTTAGGAGTGCGCAGTTCAGCCCTGCTGTCAGCCTACAGCCTCTGACCAGTCAGCAGGATGTTCCTCCACCCGCTGTCTCTTAGGAGTGCGCAGTTCAGCCCGGCTGTCAGCCTACAGCCTCTGACCAGTCAGCAGGATGTTCCTCCACCCGCTGTCGCGCAGTTCAGCCCTGCTGTCAGCCTACAGCCTCTGACCGGTCAGCAGGGTGTTCCTCCACCCACTGTCTCTTAGGAGTGCGCAGTTCAGCCCGGCTGTCAGCCCACAGCCTCTGTGCAGTCAGCAGGATGTTCCTCCACCCACTGTCTCTTAGGAGTGCGCAGTTCAGCCCGGCTGTCAGCCCACAGCCTCTGTGCAGTCAGCAGGATGTTCCTCCACCCACTGTCTCTTAGGAGTGCGCAGTTCAGCCCGGCTGTCAGCCCACAGCCTCTGTGCAGTCAGCAGGATGTTCCTGCACCCGCTGTCTCTTAGGAGTGCGCAGTGGTGCAGGGTTTCATATACTGAATATTTGACACGAAACCTTTAGTTAAAAAAATTGGTTGTCTGTGAAGTCGGTTTACACACGATAGTTTAACGTGATGTCATAAAAAACATTGATTAAATGATTGCATACTTTTATGAATAAAATTGAAACATTTTTATTGAATTATCAATATTTTGTATGGATACAAAGAAGGAGTGAAATGAAATCTACAACTTAACTGATAAATTTACTTTTATTTGCACTCATTAATTCAAATATGTTTATTACTTTAACGAAGAGATTATTTTAACTATAACTTTTATACATGTTTGCTATTTAACTTCTTCCAATCTGTGATATTGTGTTAAGAATAGGACGATGATAGGAAAAGTAGGAAAAAATGGTAGTGTTTCAAGTTTAATGTGCCTCGAAAAAGTCAATTTGATGGTAGTTCCAATCGAGTGGAAGAGAGATAGATGCGGCGCATGCGTACAATGAGCGTAACGGGACACAGCATAAAGAGACAATGTGCGTAACGGGACCCTTTTTCGTACGTGCAGCCGGCGTTCATGGATTTATTAGAGGCCTTGTCACGTAAAAAAAAAAATGTATGGTGTACCCAGCGATGACACACTCTGTGAACCAGTATTGGCTTACGTCCCAGATAATGTTTTAAATGGCATAATTAAAACCAAAACGACTAACGTTTTCAATTCTATGCGCATCCTTGCAGGCGTTCCTAAACCATTTTGATTTCGGAGCACACAATTTTTCCTACCTTTGAGTTGTAGGCGAAACTTTGATAACCTTCTAGGCGATACCCGAACGACATATTCTGATTATATCATGTTGTTTTCTTATGTTTTCTTAACTTTGTTTTTAAATTGCACGTTTAAAATACGAAAAAAATTGAATATTCAGTGAATGTGTTTTTTTTTTTTCATTCTGGATGTTATCAATATAAAAGTTAAAAAAAAATGCATTCTGATAAATAGCATACATCAATAAACAAGTAAATATTGGAATAATAAATAAATCTTGAAAAAAAATAGTACTATAATTTTAGCACCATGTGAGCCGTTTTATGTGATAGACTGTTAACTCAATTCTGAGGCAATCTAGGTAGGTATGTATACTAGATATGGCCAAAAAAAAATGGTTCTAGTGGAGTTGACGCACGACGGAAATGAAAATTCTTGCATTTAGGTATAAGTATATAGAAATAAATAATTTTTATTTTCGAAAAAAAAAAAATCTTTCCACATAAATAATATCTTTGAAAGATTTGTGCAATGAGAGTGCATTACTTGATGTAAGCTTTTGGACATACGCCATTGCTAAGCACATGTATGTCTATAGAAGAAAACTACAAAAAACCCAAACGACAAAAACACAAATTAAGCAAAACATTGCTGTTGTCAACAGGATATGAACACCACATAATATTCCATAACAGGAATATGGTCAACAAACAAAGAAAAACAAAGAAAAATGGACTAAGAGAACGAAAAAACCCACACAAATGATTACAGCACAAAAATATTGAACCCAAAAAATTCAATGGCGTATGTCCAAAAGCTTACATCAAGTTATCCACATAAAAATGAAAAATAATTATAAACTCCATTACACAAATCAATAACTCTTTTCCATACGAATAAATAAATTGTAGATTATTTAAATAAAATAAAAAATATATGACAGCGTCAATCGTCAGTCGTTAGGCAAACTGAGGAATAGACTAACACAAGCAGCGTTACGAGAATTCCGTAGCATCACTGCTGCGTCATTTCTGCCTTCATTTCTCCCCTGCCGTCTCCTTTTCCAGCGGTTACAATTAGCATGTAGCATGCTACGCTACGTAACTATCTCTTCTTTTTGCAGTCTTCCCATTTGACCGCTAGCCGCATGCGTTAGAGTGGCGTCGCCACTTACGCACTCTCCTCCTCTACCAGTTCCCCCACCACGTAGAGTAAGATGGGGCAAAGCTCCGCACTTAAGGTTTAAATTGATATTCTGACTGTTCAAATAACAGGAGGATGTTTTTCTCTTCATTTCCGGAATACACACACATTAATGTTATTCAGTTATATTCACAACTGTAGGAAAACATGTGCATTATTTCATAAGTTACAAGTATCGATAGATGTGCAAATCCGGATCTTTACCCCACTAGTGGGGCAAAGATCCGGATTGAGTGGGGCAAATACCCGCACCTTTCAACATCTAAACCCACAGCGATCAACACTTATTATCTACAGGAAAACATTATATTTATTATAATATGCTTGTTTTAAAATATCACCACATTGGAAGTTGTAAACAGGAAATTACAAAATCACACAATGAGTCCAAAAATCTAAATAGACAAAATAAATCATACATTTGAAAATATTGCTTAAATATATATAAAACAATGCCAAATTTAAAAATAAAATTCTAACTTTCTTCAAATATATATTTAAATAGAAAATTAAAAATATTCTATCTCTAAAAATTTGAAATTAAATAAACCAATGAAAAGTTAAAGAAACCCAATGGCAATAGACTAACGATAGTAGACATAGTAGAAAGTAGATAACTTCAACTTACACAATGTATGCAAAATATAATTTTTTTCTCATTTATGCCTTGGCATAAAATAAAAATAAAATGGAACAGATGCAGTAGCAGCATTGACATAGTGAAGGGACACATACAACATTTATCTAGTCGTTTACAGACAGGTTCAATTCTGGAGCTTCATTGACACAAATCACACACAAAGTTTAGTGTGTCCTCATATGCACTACAGTTTTCGTGCCACCATGCCTCACAAGAAGTACACTGGATCCAGTCCTCGTTAGGTGGGTCTTCATAAAATGCCTCACAGCCTGGGCACTGTATTTTGTCTGACTGAATGGCTGATTTTACTTGTTTAACACCTCCTTTCTTCAATTCAAATCGTTTTTTCCTTCGCTCGTCTTTATCAGCCTTTTTTTCTCATTTTCTTTCAGATGTTTAAGCGATTTATTCTTGTATGGTGAACTGGATATTATTTCAGAATGTTTGCTTCTTTTATTCCGTTTTGTTTGCTCAGACCTCTTTGGCATTGGCAGGATTTATTTTGGTGAAACTGGAGTTCTAGCTTTAGCGCCTGAGCAACCTGGCTTGTTTATGTCTAAGACTATTGATGGTTCACATGTGTAGGGAGGAGTCACAAGATTAGGATCGTCCACATTAGAAACTGACCTACGAATATCTTGAGTTTGACACGTTGACTGTTCTGAGTAAACTTCTTTGTCCACTTGAGAAGATTCTGCTCTGTTATCTCCACGTTCTTCACTACAACGTTCACTATTTTGTGCGAAGTCAGTGACACTAGAAGGAAGAAAGTCTTCGTCAGTGAATACATCAGAATTGATAGGCCAGATCCCACATGCTCTAAAAGCATTCCTGCTTTCTCTAATGTTGCACACATTTCATAAGCTTTACCGAACAATTCACAAAACTGGTAGGGAGTTATGTTTATTCCAGGAAGTGTCACTAACCATTTGTTGCATTCATCAGCATAGAAAGCTTTCAGTGGTCCGAAAGAGCTTCTGTCAAGTGGTTGCATATTTTGGCTACTGTGGGGTGGAAGTGTCAGCAAATGTATGCTATGGTCACGGCAGAAGTCAATTGCTTCTAGCGACAAATGTCACGAATGATTATCCAGCCGAAGCAATACAGAATGATCAATGTTAGATCGCATCTTTTCCTGAAAGTGACGAAGCCATTGCATAAAAAGGCTACAATTTACATAACCCGAGTCAGAATGCATTGCAATAGTTAGTAAAGTTAAATATGTGGATATTGCAATGAAAAAGAAAGGAATGCAATGACCATTTACATTGCCAAAACATTTTCCTCCAAGAGCCTATACCCACAGCAAAATATTGAGCATTAGAGAGGCTGAGACTTCAAATTAAAACATTATTTTAAACAATTTAATTTATGTAGGTCTATGTTAAGCATACACGCGCGAGGGGCAAATATCCGCATGAAACATGTAGTGCGGATCTTTACCCCATCATTAGTTGCGGATGCTTGCCCCAGAGCGTAGTCTGGCCTGTGCGCGACTCCTGCTGCTACCTGTGTTTGACAATCTCTACTAATACCAATGCACAGTAACCACAGAAAAGCACACTTTCTTACTGTGGTTTCATAAATCCTTCCCGATCGTTGTTCCCGGCGACATACATTGTTTTTTATTGCTGCAAAATTACATCAGATTATAGTAAATTAGTTCTTACCTCATTATGTTCGCTAGGTGTTATACACTGGCACGACACACATGGCAATAAACGACCACAAAGGCGACACTTTTCTTGACTGTGTCAATGTTGCCAACCGTTTTCATTTATACGAAATATTCCAAGATAGGACCTTTGCCCCACGCGGATTTTTGCCCCATCTTACTCTACCTAGCTATTTCCCTCATGCGATCGGAATTTTCGTAACGCTCGAGAATGTTTGCTCCCTCAGTAAAGAAGTTTCAGTTCAAAAACAACATAAATTTATCCAATCGGTCATTATTCTTCTTCTAGGAAGTGTTTAAATGGCCCTTGTCAAAATTTTTGTTTGGTTATTGAATTTGAGAACAACACCTCTTTAAGAATAAAACGTTTTTATCAAAGACTAGAGAACAATACATTATAGCCTGGTGAGGAATATTATAGAAGGCAGTAATTAGCATTTATTTTCTCCTCGATAAAATTGGAGTATTTAGAGATAGTAAAGGATGATGAGGTAAAAATACTTTATTGAAAAAAATGCAGGGGTGGTCAAAACAGAGGTACGCTGAGGTACTCCACCAGTTCATGTCAACGTCAGCCACGTTTTCATCTGGCGAAATATTCTGTTTTTGACCCCACCGGGATTCGAACCCAGGGTCGTGTTTGTGTGCGTTGTGTGAGCTGACCACTCAGCTAAGCCGTGGAGCTCCCCCGACGACTGACTTCCAAAGTCAGATGAGAGGATTTAATTCAGTTTTTTGGACATACGCCATTGCGGTTTTGCACTGTTTGTCATGGAAAAAATCCCAAAAAAATATATATACATATAAACACAACAAATTCACAGTTAACAAGACGGAGTCAGCTGATGTCAGAGAAACGGAACCAACGATGACAAACAGTGCAAAACTGCAATGGCCTATGTCCCAAAAACTGCCTTAAATCAAAATTACACATTGCATGAATCATTTAAAAAACAGGTAAGAAGAATCCCTACTTATAATACGTATTATAAATGCGAAAGTGTGTTCGTTTGTCCTTCTTTCATGCAGCGACGGAGAAAAGGATCGACATGATTTTTTTTTTGCATATAGATAAATTATGGGCCCTAGAGTGATATAGATTACATATGGAAATGAAATTACATCCCTAGATTTTAAAATATAAAATCATAGAAGGTAGGTAATACACACACAAACAGTGAGTTTGTGTCATTTCTCTATGTCCGCCACACTGTCAATTAGTAATGTCTGGAAACTTCCTATCCTCCTCCTTGGCAAAACCCATTCGCTTGGTAAAACTCGCGGCTGCTAGAGAACTAAAGGCGCTACGCTAGTAACAGTTTAGTTTAGAACCTCGTCAATAGATGGCGTTGCCTTGAATTTGTAACGCGTCATAGGTTGGTACGTTCTTCACGTCTTTTCTGGGAGTTGCCTGCCTTCCAACAACAACATAGGCGTCCCGGTTTTCTGATGCGTAGCCTTATTGCAAGAGATTGTGCAATCAATAAATTTAAAATAAATATTTCCCGTTTTTTTAAGTGTATGTCCTACAGACTTTAAACTAAATAGTGATGTTCCTTATCATGTGTTAAGCCCAGGCAACGCCATGTACTTCAGCTAGTACTATATCACAACTCTGCATGTTAATCAAGTGGAGTCAAAAAATCATTTTCCCCAAGTCACGAATGTGTAAAATGGCCATAAAATAAAAAAACTCATGAGAGCAAAAGTTAAACAATCATAAAAAATCATATTTGTATAAACGTTTTTTTATCACACTATTCAGAAGGCCTGTATTGTACAAGAGTATTTTGAAAGCAATAAAAATTATTAATGATTCAGGCGAATATTAAATTTTTAAATTCGCTTTCAAGTACGCTGGTGATAAATAATAAAAACAGTACGTGTGCTTTTGTGTAATGTCAGTTTCTGTAAATAAAATTGTAAAAGGTTAATTTGTATTTTTATGTTAAGTAAATTGTGTGTAACTAATGTAATTCCATAAAGCCAGATGAAATATAATCATCATTTGATTAAAACTGTATTAAATCCATCATCTTTTAGCGTTGATAATATATATTAAAACCTGTCTATCTTTGATCTGTTCCTGTTAGTTACTGACTCACAGTTTCTCTGGAGTAATCTTGCCAAATGAGAAACCCTCGCCTGAAGAAGTACCCAATGACAGGAAACCCAGAGGAGATATCTCGCAAGTCAGCAGCCAAAAATCATTTTAAATTTTCTCGAGATTGTATAGAACCGTAATGTCTACCCCAGAGATAATTGAAACCACAAAATTTTCCTTTCCCTATTATAAAAACCACTTTTCTGATTATAAATAGACAATAATGTGGCAATGTGTAATTAGCTTAAGAAGTCGAGTAGTATTTAATTTCAAACCAAAATAAAAAACTAATTTTAAATATTTGTTGTATAGCTGCCAGGTTCACCACTGTGTGTGTAATGGTCCGTAATAACAACCATTCTGCAACTAATGGCTGGTGTTGAAATTGCAACCCTTTAAATGACTCACGTCAGTTAATGATCACCAAGTTATCATCCAACTGTCTTGGAAACCTGTTTTTTATAGTAATTTTATTACAAATGTACACTACATAACTACAATTTTTCACCTTGAGCTTACAGTAATATTAAAAACAAGACTTTAAACAGGTGACACTGATTTTCGTTCAGCATAGATAAAAGATTGGTGCATGATAACGGATTAGGGTGTAGTTTACTGGCTGTAACATTGTGGTAATCATAACGTCAGCTTAATGACGTTCATAAATACAATAACTACTTCTAAATAAAGTAATATGACACATCATTTTACGTCATACAAAACAGCACCATATTTTATTTCGAGTTGAATGGGTGGATTACATAGTCAGAAGTGTTATCTAAATGGTTCATTCGCCGAAGGACACGGTGACAGCATCTTCATCAGCAATCTTCAAAGGTTCTCTAGCATCAGCACGATGCCAAAGTTGTAGCTGATGTGTAATTTCGATATTTTGTTGTATTATAGTTATCAAGAAAAAAAATAATATAAAATTTATTTAAGCTGTTCAATTTTGTAAACAAACCACACAATTATTGAAGAGCTTATGATGATAGTGCAGTACTTATACTGGCTGAGAAACACTGTATGTTGGTGCTTACATCTTCAACTTTTTTATTTTAGTGCAGTCAAATATTCTGAAAGACGTTTTGGCCACAATCATGAAACACTAACTGGTAATTTCATCTAAGAGAGTTTCTGTGTCATAATCATAATTTAATGTTCCTTTTTAAAAAACATGCCGTATAATAACACGGACTGCTTTAAGTACATAGTGTTTGGTGGCTGGTATTTACCTTTCACGTTTAATTAATGTCTGAAATTTTTTTTTTACATGAATATTACAACATTGAAATAGACATAACATTAGCTAATCTAATAGGAATTAATTTGAAAATATTCCTGCAATCTAACTATCGCCTAAATCTCATGAACGAAAATAGAACTTTAGATGGATTTTCAGGCATATATATATATAATCTTAGGCAAAGAAGTAGCGGTATTACTCTCTAAAAATAAAGCTTAGAACTAAAAAACTTTGATACAAATATAAAAAAATTATTACTAAAAAAGTGTAAGATATTTTGAACTTCCTGAATTTGTTTTTATCATTTCTGCCATTGGAATGTTAATATCCTAATTCTTACCACTTTCAGCACTGTTATTTTATAACTAGCCTTTTTGGAGAAATTAAAAAGCCAACAAAACATTTTGCAGTATAATCTTACAATAAAACGTTTTTTAAGTGTGAAATTAACATTTCGTTTGTAGAGACAAAAATCTAAACTTTCCATCGAAACGAAAAATTTCGTACGAAAATACTGTACAATTTTATTAATAAATTAAATAGGAAAGTATATTCATACAAGTTTTTAACATTATGTTTCCTCCAACACACAATATACAAGTTGTTCGTAAACTCGACTTAAACATATCTAGATATTATTTCTCGTGGGAATTTAGACAGAATTACACATGCCACTTTGAGCTTAGCTCAATTTCCAATGATTATATTCTCATTGAAAGTCAGGTTTATAAATATTTTGTGAGAAAAATACGAAAATTTTTTATTCTGAATATAGTTTTTTTTCCTACGATGTTCTTAACTCTTGCAGTGTTCATGCAAACGATATAGTGTCTACTCGCAGGCGTTATATGATTACCGATAAAACATTGTTCGTGTCTTGGGTGGCAGAAACAGCGCGCCCTAAATATTTGCAACGGGTTTGATCTCACTCTAAATACAATTTTGATAAAATTAAGATGAAATAATTAATAACACTTTAACACTTACAAGGTTCTTTAAGAGTAAGTTATAAATAGGGATAGTTTTAAAACATTAAAAATTATCATTTATTAAATATTTGGGAAATAGACAAACGGAATCATAACCTGAAAGTAATCCACAAGACCCAAGCAATTCTGCACACCTACAGTCTTGACGTTACCGACGACAGCTTGACAACACTAAACAGATTCCCAAACACAGACAGGGAGCAAGTTTATTCTGTATCAGGCTGTTGCCAGCGGTCCAAGACAAACAAAAACATAGCGACTGTTTGACCAGGATGCCACTCTTTAATTGGTTGTTTACAGCGGGCTGCCAACCTTGGAAGGAAGGGGACGTTGACACTGCCAACAGCGGGAAGTCACATTTGTAGGAGGGAGAAAAAAAACACACGTCTTTGGTCTTAACATTTGTCTCAGTCCTTGAGCATCGTTTGAACTACTGATCTTCCACACCCTTAAATTCACCAATTCTAGTGCTGGGCGAATAATGTTTTTTTTTTGTAGCAGATATGGCCTTGCGAAATTCGCGTTGTTACTTGGCGACAGACAAGAATGGAAATTTTTGTACACTTGGCCGTCCCGGGTCATTGTATAGCACGTTATTCGACACGTCCTGAACCACACCTGGGAAAACATCTGACCGAATCTTGTGCGCCCGGAGAGAAGGTGGAATGTAACTGAAGCCAGCGTAGACGTGGCGTCGACTTGACTATACACACGTGTGTGCGTGTTTTTTTAGCCTGGCTCAGAAAAAAAAAACATTAAATTTTGCAAGGCTATATAAATCTCAGATATCTTTTATAATTTCTTTTTTACCCAGGAAATGCATGGTAAAAGTTTTAAGGTCAAAACTGAGTTACCTAAGGTCACTCAAATTAGGAGTCTTAGAAACTTGTTTTGGTTATACATATAGTTTATGCAAAAACAAGATAAATTAGATGCTTTGAGTTCGCCAAATATGCAGCTGAATCGTTTTACAAATCTAAATTGTAAATAAAATTACAAACACGCTCTTTTTAAGAAGAAAGCATAGTTTTGAGCTACGGGTTTATAGTTTAATCTGACTAATTAGCTTGCTGTAATTTTTTTTAATCCTTCGAATTGATAGCATTTAAGACCTCTTACTTTCTATTTATTCTTACCAATATTAAACAAGTTTTCAAAGAATATGCTGTTATTGATAATTGTTACAAATAAGAGTTTCATAAGTGTTTTTTTTTTAATTTATGCATTGCAGGAAATAATTGAAAAAAAAAATAACTTTATATGTGTCGCCCGCTATGTTTCACAATCGGAATTTAATGTCAAATTTGGTATGGGTTAAAGCAATTTTATGGATGTTAGATTATATGTTTCTGGTGTTATTTTGTTAATTTTTTTGCAGATTCACCACACAAATTTTGTATTTGAAACACGTTGTCGGCTTTTCAATATATTTGTTTTACATATTGCGTTGTTTAAAATCTCATTGGTTTTCACGTCGTAAAAAATGAGAACTAGGCAAAACCAATTGCCTAGGATACTACAATTCTGCGAAAAATATATTTCCCGTAAAGATAAATGCTGAGTTTAACTAATAAAGATTAAACATTTTTTTTATTTTATTGTATTATACACTCTAAATGTAAATAAATGATGATTCAATGAAATTATTAATTTTTTTTAGTGAACAAGTACCTTGTTACACTACGCCACAAAGCTAGGCGGCGAATGGAGACATCTTAGAATCGATACCCGGCAAGTGCGATACTGTAATGAACCCGTACCTACCCCCGTGATGAACATTTAAAACATTTTTATAACATGAGTTCTATCCGTGTCCTTACAGTGTTTACAAAACTTTTTAATTATTTTAAATCTTATAAAATGTCGAAATCAATCCAAAATACAACTTACCAACTGAAGGAGCTGATATGTACTGAAAGACGATTTACAAAAAGAATATATAAAAAATAATTATAATTTTCTAGTAAGCATTGTGAATATTGTTTTTACAAATAAATAACTCTTTACTTTTTCTTTTTCTGTACGTACTTGGTTTTTTGTCAGTTGTAATCATCCCTTAAATCTATTAAATTCTTATAATAATTGCAAGCTTTTAAACTATGTTTGCTTGAGATACTAACCCATATTGCTCACCTAATTCTTACTGTAAATCACTTATTATAGATCTTACTTTTCATATATTAATATACATGGCCGCAGATACGTCCTGGAATCATATAGATTTTCGCCCATGTATATATAGAATCATAAGTAGTAAATACTTATGTACAAAATTTGTAAATTTTTTTACAAAGAGGTATTTTGCAAGTCAATTGTTTATAATGAGGTGATTACTTTTTCATTAATGCAAAGACAATTATTACGCTATAGAGAATATAAGGGTGTGTCCCATTTTCTTCTTCTTCAGCCTCATACCTACATTGGTGCGTCGAGCCCTTACGGAAAATAAGTTTACATATAGTTTACTCTTTTTTAAAGAGATACTAGCAGGTGATCCTAGGGATTTCTCTCACTGTGGAACGTTATCTTTCTAGATACAAGATGATATAAAAATATTTCCATAAAATCGCGGTAAAGTACTGGCAAAAACTATCCGGATTTCTTCGTGTATGAACACTTATTATGAAGTTTTTTCATATATTATTTTGTTTACGTAATCATCTAGAGAAGTTCTCGTAATTTTTTTCACTGTTCAGTGTGGTTTTAGAAACAAATACATGTCATATTTTCTATCAAGGCTAGTATATTTTCAAAAAAAAAATGTTTAAATGTGTCTGGATTTAAACTCGAACCAGAAATCAATTATTATGTCATTCTTAAAATTGCATACGTCTCTCTCTCTCTCACACACACACCCACACACCCACATAAACACACAATCACATGTGTATGTAAAAAGTCAACACTTTAACAACTGTAAATTCAAACATCAGCAGTTTTCTGTTAATGTAGACGATCTTTGAATGCGCTCATCTGTTTTTGGTGAATTTTTGCTACATTTTCATGCTTTTAAGATGCAGGAACAAGCAGTTAGACTGTGTCAGCTGCTCGGGGGACGAGCGTTTTCAAGCTTCACCTGCGAATCTATCCTTCATGGACCCAAGCTATACAAACTACAGACAGTCCCGTGTTTAAAATAAGTTATAGCTAGGGAACGGAAAAATTCGCGGGTTCAATGACCTCCAGGATGAACTCCATAGTTCTACGTACACTTGGTCAAATGCCACCCACTCATTGGCTGCTGTCTTGTGAGACGTCCCAACGTAGCAGCCTGTGATTCGATAAAGCTTTGGTCTTGTGTTTCTCATTGGGCCAGATTCATCCAGGTGAGTTGTGAGCCAATAACAGAGGCAGCACTGAGGTATAACTTTTTGTATTTTAGCCTATCGCGAAATGAATTCGCGAATTTTTCCGGTCTCTAGTTATAGCATATTCGATTTTATAGCATATTTCACGGTCCGCATGTTTTACGTTAATCTACGGAATTTTTTCCGTAATATTGTCCCAGATTTCAAGTTGATGTAAAACAATGTAAAGTTTTGTCATACCTTCACTTCGAATTGCGGAAGTCAACGCATACCACAGCCTTGTCTGCCGTGTTCACCTCTTCCCGGTGATGGCTGGAGATTCAAGCCGGACTCCGGCCTTTCAGCCTAACTACTTCCACGATAAAATGCCTATAATTTGTGAGTGCATTGTAAAAAAGTGTTTAACATGACCTTTAAAAAATTTCTATTTTAGTCGCCTGACACAAACTTCTTAATGTATAATTTTCACTATTAAACTACATTTTACATAAACTGCAGATAACTTTTCATATTTATAATGCACATTTCACCACATACACCCACACTGCTATAAATTTCTAGATTTATTAATTATCATTGTTTATATAAAATAACCGGAGTGCCAGTGACAATATTTTGTATTGTTTGAAAGTAAAAGACTTGTTAAGCAGGAAAATTTTGCTTTAAGTAAAAAACTTTTGCAGTGTTTTCATTGGTATTTTATCTTACTGGGTTCTTAAAAGTGTTTTATTCTGATGAATGACCAATATAATTTGTGTCGTAAAACTTAAAAAAAAAGTAAAATTCAAATTTTTTCATTAAACTTAAGCAAAAAATTTCTTAAATAACCGAAACTTGAATTATGATTTATAAAAACAATATGTGAATTGTATTTCTTTAAATGGTATTATTTGAAAAGATTTTTACTTTAAAATAATAGAAAACTGGTTTATATTTTAAAACAGGTGTAAACTTGGTGCAAAACAAACATTTTAAAATAATTTAAGCTCTATTTTTCTGTTCAAATTTAAAGATATGTTTGCTTTCAATAAAATTATCTGCCAATTTCGAATATTGAAGATATTTTATGAAGAAAACTATAATTTTTTGAAACTTAAAATAGTTATATTTACTTTAATATTCCTGTTATATCTCTGCGCGACATTAAAATTGAATTATAACATTGAGTGAACATAAAATAAAAATTAAAAATTTTCAGAATAAAATACAAAAATAAGTAGATTTTACAAGTAATAACATTGGTATTTTTTTAAATAATATATTTTTCATATTTAGTTTTAAAAATATAAAGTAAAATTACGTTTGAAATATTAGGAAGTCAATTTAAATGTTTCATTTTAATTACTGATACTTTTACCCTAATATAGTCTTAGCTGTCTGTTTATTTGTCAGATCTACCTAGACACAATTTTATCCAAACTACACTATCAATTCAGAGTAAGTTAAACGGCTCAGGCTATTTTTGCACACTCACAAAAAAATGTAATATGAATTTTGGACTTCGCATTGATAAAAACATGTGTTAAAAATGATATTAAAATAAAAATGTAATGAAAATAATTGTACTATATGATAAAAATGTAACCTAAAATATTTCAAGAGTAGGCCTTTATTATACAATTACTATTTTAGGCTATTTGCCTTTAGGATGAGTTAGGGGAAATTTGAGAATATATAAACATTGGGTTGCTTTTATTTCAGTGTCACAAATATAATCCTATTTAAATACGATATTTCCTTCAGTTTAATTTATATATGCTGCAAGCTAAATAACTTTGAACCAAAAAAACATCCACGATCTAAGGTCTTTTTTTCGTCGTATTGAATATTATATTTTCTCTCGTATAAACAGAATTGGATATTAGTTATGTTTTTCTAGCTGGTTTTGTTTCCAAATTATGTTCACAAAATTCCAAATCTGTTGACTGCATGTATGAAGATGTTGTTAGTTTAAGACTGTTAAAATTGACACACATAAATCATTATTTTTGTTAATTTTTTATGAAAAATCAAAAGAATAAAATTTTCTTGCATGAAAAATGTTTTGAAAACGTCACAAAGATCTACAAAAAATAACACTGTGATATAAAACAGCAAACATGTACTGTAAAAAATCATTTATTTTTATAAATTTGTGTTTGTAAACTTTGTAATATTATTATAATTCTGACAGTAAAAAAATGGTAACACTTCTTCATAATAATTTAGATCAAAAAGTTTATATATGACTGCGCAGATAACAGATGCCCATTTTCAATTTAAAGTAGTTTATGTTCAGGCGTTATAAAACTAAAAGAAACGAAGCTTTTAAAATATTTCATAATATTTAAACCCAAGTTTGTAAGATCTTTTACCAGTTTTGTGTATTTAATTCCCTTTATTTATCAATTTGGTAGGTTATTAAACACTGTTTGTGAAAATTCATAACAGAAGATCTGTCTACTTAAAAAATATTTCATCTTTCCAATCCTAAAATTGGTAATATTTATGCTTTCAAGTGTTTATAGAAACCAAATATGCAATCCATAAACCTACTTATAAAATTAATGGCCTAATGGAAACACATTTTGATGAAAAAAAACTAATTCCTTACTGCAAACACGTAACATTTTTCTGAAGGGAAACGAATTACCATAAATATCCAGTGCAAAACGGTTGAAAATAGTAAAAATAACTGATAGTTGTTTAGTGAACGTCATAATATGATCTGTTGTATTTTTATGGAAAGATTACAGAGGACTTTGCGGATTGATAAGAGATAATATTTATAAAAAAGATAAAACAGTAGACACTATTTTTTTAAATAATTGCTAGTTATTTGATTATAATTTAAATATGCAATATAAAATGCGCGATTAAAGATGTTTTAAGTATATCTTCTCTATGCGCTTTGATAAAGAATTCTAGTATGGAACGAAATGCGCGCGCAACGTGCAACGGAAATGTAGCAGGATGCTAATGCGAATACGCGTTTTGTCCAGTTGTGTCTGAACGCAAAATATATAAAATAGACCGTTATTTGTATCAAAAAGAATGAAAAATAGTTAATCATCTAAGAAACTTGAATAAAAAAATATGCTAATACTTATTTCTTCATAAGTAATCAATTTTACCTACAGCTACAATTCTTTTTTTTGTTTTACTGCTGAAACAAACGAAAAAAAAAATTCTGCAATTTGATATTATTCTGGTTAACTTATAATTTAATAGCCGTGAAAATTTTTATAGCATGAATGGCGTCGATGATTTTTACCCGTAGCTGGTTCTCCCTAACATGGTGTTAATTGATGTTATATTGATGTGAACATACAGCATCATTTTTCAATCATGGCGAAGAAGTATATATTACTTCTAGCGTGTGTACTTAAGTACGCGCACCTTTTTATATGTTGTTTCTGTTTCTTTTATTCCACATTTAAAAATAAATTATTTCTAAAATAAATTAAAGAAATTTTTGATTTATAATGTAATAATATTCTAGAAAATATCACAAATAAATACCGCATGTTTGATCATGCCCATTGGCACTTCTATGCAAAAAGGAGTCACAATATTTAATACGTAAAAAATATAATAACCTAATTCTAATTACACAGTACGCAATAAAAGAGGTTTCCTTTAACTTTTAATTGGTGGTCGACGTCAGGAATAAGGAATATATGATTTAGTTTTATCAAGAATTACAATATTCATTACGAACAACATATCATTCTTTCGTGTACTGATGAATGTTGACGGTCGTAAATAACACTACGCAAAGAATATGGTTGTGTGTTCCACAGCACAATTGACATTATGGGGTTAAACGTTTAAGGCGGCGGTAAAATTTTAATCTAGTGTTCTTCTCAGCGCGACATTAATGATACATGATTAACCTGCCGTGTGGAAAAATGAGGTTGATATTTACCTGATAAATTATGTAAATCAACATTAGCCAGTTACGGTATCGAAAAACACATGCTGAAGCTTACCTGATCAGCAGCTGGTGGAAGACGAGTTAATACTCGCTCGGTTAAGCTCACACTGCGAACCCAGCTATCCAACTGAAGTAATGCCTTCCCATTTCAAGTCTGGAAGACAACTTTCTCCCAAATACCTGCGCCCCTATTGGCCGCCACAGAAAGACCCGTGAACGCACCTAAACACCCCCAACCTAACCTCTGAATTGTTCCCAACCCTTTGGCTATAGTCTCATTCCCCCATCCCTTCCTTCCTGTTCGATTTTTCTGAAACTGGCGTAAACAGCCAGCGGGGAAGGAAGTGAACATCTCCAGAAGTGCTCGGAATACATCTTTCCGACGACGACCCTCTTGTGTGAAACTTGACAAGAGCTTCAACCCTTTGAAGCCGGGGAGGGCGATTTTCATGCCTTGACGCAACGTCATAAAAAAAAAGAGAAAGTTTTTCTTCAGTTGAAGGACGCGACAGTTGTAAACGACAGCCTCCCTTCAACCCTTTTTCCCACCTAAGTCGCGTCTTTCTCAGATACTCCGACTCCATCTCTGTCTTTCAAATTCTCTGTCAACATAACCGTCTGCTAGTTAAGGCATACTTTCAACCGGTAATAACGCTCTGCAAAATTCTGCCGGCTCACTTTGACGCTCACTGTAGTTAATTAGCATTAAATCATATGAGAAATGATAAATGAGCAGAGAAATTTAATAAGTGTGAATATGTGAATACTGACTAACCGCTGAAAAAAATATTCAACTAATAATCAAAATGCTTTTGTTTCAAATTTTTAAGTTTTTCCGGCTCAATTTAGAGTGTGAACAATTAACAAACCAAACTCATGATTATAATATTTTTATCTCAAGTCGTAAATTTAATCGGTTGTTTAGCTGGAATTCCTTTAAAATGCGTGGAATTTCTTAGGTTTGGTGACTAAGGTAATATAAAACGATAGTGTTCGTTTAAAAGGGCTAATTTTAGGCAAAAGAAACAATCAAAGTAATTTTACTAGTAAATAAGTGTGATTCCTGACATAGTGTAGGTACTTCATACTATTAAAAATATAATCTAGATACTAGTAGAATCTTTAAAACTTAATAAGTTGTTATTTATACCATTCAAAAATGGTTATACCTATGTAAATATAGATGTAACAATAAAGATTACTATTAATAATGATTATGATATAGCATTCTTTAACCTCTAGTTACCAGCAGAACCTAGTCTGTGGCTGTGAATACTATGTTCTTATCCAAATTCACGTTTAGTAAATACCTACTTATACATACTTGTCATCGGAAGTGACATTATAAGGGCTGCCCAAACTGAAAGTAAAGTATGCAAGTAGGTATGCATGTAAACAAATGTGTACTTCTTTTATACTTTAAGTTAAAGAATCGTCGCTATTTTGAAAAATCTTTATAGGTTTTATCTTGGTATTTAAGTAATTTAAATACTGATAAAATTACTTTCATTTTTTATTTGACTGCCGTTAAAATCAATAAACAAATAAATATTAATACATTTTTATAAGCAAGACATAGCAAATATATTATATGCATATATGCACCAATAGTATCAACGAAACAAAGGTAAAATCACACAGTTAATTTCTGTAAATTGCGTGATTATAATGTCATTTAAAACATTTCTAATTTAAGTTTGATGTTTTCATCTCATAACATTTATTAGTTGAAAAATTTATGTTAACAAATTGTTCTGCTGTCTATTACCGTTTGAAGAAGCTAAACTTTGAACCCGTCCGGATTTGTTAAGCACGGCTCAAGGGCAAATTAATTACGCCATGTCACAAGTACACAACCGCGTATTTTTGTTCGGATAGGCCTTAGTTATTAAAATACTGAAAACTGAATACCTTTAAACACGTTTTTTTATTACTATGATATAAGACCGCAGAAAATGTTTTGAATGGTTTCAAGGTTCTCAAGCTAATATCACTTTGAGTATCCTGTGATTCAAATATAATCAGCAAAGACACTTGTTTTCTTCCAATTCTCTATCCACAAAACTTATTATCTTACAAGTACTTCAAACCTATCTTATAACACTTCGTAAAATTACTTAGTTTGCCAAATTTCACGTTCAAGTAGGGTTCCTGAGTATTGTAATTAATATTATAACAAAAAAGAGTACCTATGTGTTTTATTTACAGGGGTTGATAACGTCTGTCACTCCCATCCATGGGCAAATATCTGTAGAACTCCTGGGGGGTGGGGGGGGGGGGAAATCACCTGATTACGTTTGTCATTCCTATTTCACAGGTTATATTACGTTAACATATTCATTTCAAAGGGCTAATGTTAGGTGACGGGAGTAATCAAATTAAAGATACCAGTAAATAAATGTGATTCGTGCCGTGTTGTACATGAAATAATTAGACGATATAACATATAAGCACGTAGAAGATTTAAATTTCAGAACGTGTTTTAATACCATTAAAAATGGTTCAATGTTAAAAAAAGCTTCATGTGGCCGCCACGAACCTTATTGGTAAATATGGACGTTAAAAAAAATATAAGTGTCAACGAACTGGCTTATTAGCGACAATACTTAATGTATTTTGCAAGCCCAAGCGGGCCCTCTTAGAGAGGGGATTTTTGATTCCAGCCAGGGGGGTGGGGGTTTGGGCACCCCTGCCTTAACCCTTCTTCCCCCCCCCCCCCCCCCCACGGATCATGCTCATGTTCCGAGCGGATGTGTTGGGACAGGTTTTACAAACCAACTTACTCGATGTTTGCAACCTAACCATTATCTAAGATGGTCATGCAGTTGTCCTGCAATGGTGGAGACTCCTGCAGACTGACTGTGGTACAGCGTGCTGTATGGGGCTGCTTGAACCGTCCGGGTGTCACAAAATACAAATGCTGGGTTCATTTAGAGAAAGGAAAATATAAAAATTGTAATACATAGTGACCACAACACAGATTATTTTTCAATACAGAACCAACCCACCAAATATTGTTGAAGACTTCAAAAGTTATTTTTAATTCTTAAGTACATTAGGTAGTGTCGGTAATAAGCCACTACGTTAACACTTAAAACTTATTTACTACTCATAAAACATGAATGTTTTAAACGTCCTACATATTTACCAATAATTTTCGTGGCGACTACATCAAGATTTTTACCATTGAATATTTTTTTTATTGTACTGAAAGCACGTTCTGAAGTTTTAGATATTCTGCGAGTTTAAAGATTATATTGTCTAACTATTTCAAGTACACCACTGCATGAATCACACTTGCTTACTCGTAATTTTAATTTGATTGCACCTGTTACCTAACATTAGCCCTTTATAATGAATGCGATAGCGTAATAAAACCTTAGCCAACCAAACTTCAGAAATGAACAGTAGGTATTCACGTATCTTGTAAAACGGGTTTCGCTGCTGCAGGAGTGTAAATATTCGTAGTCCGACACGTCCTTCCTTGCAGGATGGCTGTGCCTGATGCATGATGCATGATAAGGACACCTTATAACGAAGCTACACGGGGAAGCTGGGGACTCGGTTTGCGCCGAGTCTGGAGGTGAACAGGGCCGGATTTAGGGGAGGGCAACCGAAGCGAAAGCCCCGGGGCCTCCACAAACGGAGGGCCCCCCCACAATAATTTCATATAATTCTTGTCTCCGATTATATTTATGTATGTTTTTTTTAATACTAAGAGAATCTACTTGATTTCACAATAAATTATTTATTGGAAAACTCGACTGAAAATAATTGTTCGTTTTATTTGGAAAATAATTTGGGCCAGGGGGCCTCCGCTCCTCTGTTGCCCCGAGGCCTCCAGACCTCTAAGTCCGGCCCTGGAGGTGAAGAAACTTAACCCTATCGTTGCGACCCATTAGAAGGTGCTTTGTTTAAATTTCACTCAGATAAACACTTATTAAAGTAATTATGTCCATAACTGTACCTGGCAGTTTCCTACCTTTCAAAAAAGTCATACTGTGAAGCGGCAGTTTTTAGCTCTTGAGCAAAAAAAAAAAAAACGTTTAAGAATATGTGCTAATTGCAATAAAAAATTTATTAAAATGGTTATGTATTTCTGCACATCAAATGCTGCAATAATCATAATTCATCAATACATAGTCCAAGCAATGATCGTAAATGTAATGAGTTTAATAATAACACGCTAAAAACCATAGCAGTATTTTAATTTTGTGTCTCAAGGAGAAATTTCTCACTAAACTTTTATTAAAAATTTTGCAGTTTTTAGTATAGAGGGAAACGTTTCCTGCAACTAGAATATTTACTTAAAATTAGAAAAGTGATAAATTTAGCATTATCTCAGATACCAAGAAAATTAATTTTCTCGCGATACTGAATGTTTAAAAATTTCAGTGATAATTTAAGCTGCAGGCAAGTATTTTATTATAATTTATTCTATCTCAAATATGTTTGAACCTAGATCATTTGCATTTTAATGAATATTTGTGGTGAGATTTATAAACACTTAAAAATATTTAGTCCTCAAAATCAATTTTTCTGCCAAAAAAAATCAGAACCAATAAAACTATGGTTTTGGCAGCTTATAAACTAGTATTATGTGTTACATATTTTTAATGCAAGGGTTTAATAATGAAACCAAAGGAAAAAAAATGTATTTATATTGGTGTGTAAAAATAGTATTATAACATTGTTGTGGTGTTTATATTGTATTATTCAGGTGTTCATATGTTAAAAAGTACTTGTTAGCAAATTGATCAAATATTACTAAATGTAGCTATATACCCTTACATTGTATTATAAGTTAAATAAGTTCTTCATTGTTTATGTCTAATCTTAACACGTTGTTTTTCTTGAAAAAATACTTAAATTTAGCTTGTTTATTTGATGGTAAAATGCAAATATTTTAAAATAAACTATTTGTTTTTAATTGGTCAACTTATTTTTTATTTAATAATCATGGATTATTTTTAGCCTTTAGACCTATATCAACTATAAAATTAAAAGTTATATTAAAATAATGATGTTAGTATGAAACAAATACATTTTAATTGTTTCAACTAAAAAAATCGTATTACAATAAATTAAATAATTAACTAGCAAAACTGCAAAAGTTGCTTAAACTTACGGAGCAGGAATAGAATTAACATGTATGCAAATCTCAAAACCAAAAATCATGTATGTTTTATAATTGAAGTCATTTTGTCTTAGGCATGTAGTAAATATTATTTTATTAACTTTTTACTAAAAAATAAGCAGATATAAACATAATTAAGTATTCAAACAAGAAAAAATAAGGTAAAATCTAATTGAAATTTTTTTTTAAATCATGATTTCCTTAACTATTTCTAATTTGTGTTTTCTCTAACACAACACATGTTTTTCTAGAGATCGATATCTGTGTTTGCTTCAGAGGATTAATTATGTAATAGGATGAATGTGAAGAGAGAAGTAAGATATTAAATTGAAAAAAATAAGTCCTTTTAAATTTTTCATAGCCAAATTAATTGTATTATATACTAACAAAAATATGTTTTAAGCTTTTCAAATTGATCAGTTAAGATTTCATCAACAAAACTAAATAAAATTTACACAAAACAAAATTTTAAACTGCATCTCTGTGTGAAGAAAGGCTTTGCATTCATTAAAACTTGAAATAAACACTCGCGAAGGTCAAATTATAAAGAAAAAGTCAGTTTCATCCTCGGTTTATTTTACAGGCGAGAAAAAATATTGTGTTCAACACTTGCCGCTGTGTAAATAAAATCATTTTATTCATGAGGTAGACTACATCTGAGACCAAAATTTGGGCAACATGTTTGAGGTTAAATTAAGAACAATAATTATATTACAATAATTTGAGAAATCTTTCACAAAAATTCAGTAAAAGGAGAATAAATAATAAACACTTACTTTATCATAAATAGTATTTAAATTTTCTGGTAAGTAACTTTAGTAGTAAAGAAGTAACTTTAAAATGAATTTTGAATTTATAACTATGCACATCCAACAAGTGTACAAATATTCATTTATACTTAGCTAGACTACATGTCTTTAAAAACCATCTTATGTTCATAAAATATGTCGTATTTTCCATTTTAATTCTAGTTAACATTAAAAAATTTTAATTTTATATTGCAAAAGAGTTTCATATTTTAAAAAATAATTGCGTGGAATCACACTTTCTTATCAAATAAACTACTTGAAATTTCTTTGAAAAGAATTATTTAAATAAAAGTTATGTTATACTATATTATAATTTATTTAGATGTAGAATATATTTAAAAATTTACATTCAAACATTTAAAAATGTTTTTGCTGACTTATAAACCAGAGAATTCCAATAAAGTTTATATCTGGATCAGGAAAAATTATTTGAAAAATGTAGACACTTATGTTTACTGGGATAATTTCAAACATTGAATAAATAATAGTCTTTTACTACCTCAGTAATGTCCATGCAGATGTATTTATTGGATTGCAGAAGGTTTATATGCTTTCAATGAAATCAGACAATTTATTAATATTTAAATTATTTGATCTGAATAAAAATAAAACTCTGCAAACAACATAGGAGCCCAAATAATTTTGTAAAAATATTAATAGGTGCAAGTTTTCCCAAACATTGAATTAGAATATACTCAATAAATAATTTCCCTTGTGTTTACCACGAATTTGGGGAATAACTTACTGTTTTATCAATAAATAACTATAGTTTTTTTAAAAATATTTTTGTAGAAACTACGCTGGTAATAGGGCCTATACTTAAGAAGTTACAATAATATATTCCACCACCAGGTCCCAAGATATTTTTTATAACGTAACAAAGCATTTAATGAACTGTTTTATGGGAGAAAAATTAATAATACATATATAGGCAAATTCATTGATTTTGTTTTAAGTGCAAATGTTTTTTTTTTTTTTCAATTCGTACTATTATAAATCTATTTGCCAGCGTTTAGCAAGATCACATAGTTAAGGGTGGATCCATTTTTTTATCATTAACATATATGATTATATATGTAGGTAAACATCACTGTGTGTGTTGTTCTAATTGTGTGTGTGTATGTATGTGTGTGTGTATATATATATATAGGTATATAGTTAAAAATATTAAGTGTAAGAATTCAAGGCTAAAATGTAACAAATAAGCGCCCCTCCATAAGAGCTTGCTAACGTGAAGGCACAGGTGTCTCCAATGGTTTTGCCGTCGCGCCGCACTCGACGGCAGAGTCCTGTGGTTTGTACCTCCCAGAGCTGCGCAGTGGAAGCCGCAACGCCTCGTCGCCCGATGACCCCCGCAGGCGCCGAGATGTCCCAGACGAGGAGTGAGGCCTCCTGTTACGTATACTGAAGGTATACCGGAAAATTTCTCTGACACTCAGGATACATTCAGTATACGTGCAGGGGGCCTCACATGGACCACTTCTGACGGGGGCCTCCCGGTAGCTTCCTGCAGAGGCAACCGCCAGCTGAAGTCGAGTGCGTCAGCTGATCCTGCCACACACGACGACCTCAAGTCGCATCTCTGAGGACAAACATTATAAAGGTGTACACTACTCTAATTAACATAAATATTATCTTCTGCAACCGTTTAATTTCCCGCGGGGGAAAATTTTCTTATGGCAAATATTTCAGTAATTTTTAACACCCGACTAATTGTTCTTCAATCAAACATCGAAAAAAAATATTTATTTATTTTTAATTTGTTTCCCTAATGGGCGCTCCTTTTGTATATATTTCGTATCGAAGAAAGTTAAATATATATATTACTCATTACTGTAGTGAAAATTAAACGTAATTAGAATTGACGCCGTTAAATCATAAAAGATTCAGTTCTGGTAGACGTGCGTGTCTTCTGTGATCTTGAACCAGCTTCAAGGTTTTCCTGAAAAAAAAAAAGAACGCAAATAACACAATATAATTCAATAATCAGATTAAAACTAGAAAAAAGGGGGTAAATATTCCTGAAATGGACCATCAATTCTCTATCATATTAAAGTCAACAATTAAACATATTTTTAATTCCACCAATAATCTTTAAAGATTTAAAAAAATAAATATCTAATTTTGTTTACCTTTTATTATTAATATAAGAATTTCGGTATTTATACTATAAATTTATGTGCTGACATTTTTTTTTGTTTATGTGAGCTTAAATCATCTTATTGTAAAGTCCATTACATACTTAAGTAAATATAAAGAGAATAGGTATATACCTCCATCAAATGAAGCTAGAAAATTTGTTTGGACATTTATACGACTGCGTTGAGTGACGTTTAGGAACATGGGCAGGTCATTTGAAAACAACGCTACATCATACCCCTAGTAAGACTACACCTGGTAGGTGTATACATATATATAAAACCAGACCGTTAAAAAAAACACGGGGGAGGGGATTTTATGTTTCATAAAATCTCCGAGAACAAGCAATAAAATGGCGGCCGGTGTCGAGAAGGGGAGGGGGTGGGGAAGAAAGGGTGTGGGGTTGAAGTTGGAATTGGCCCCTTAGCAAGTGTATTTATGTCGGGAGCATTATGGCCTATGAAGATGGTGGGAGGGGGGGGGAAGAGATTTTTAGTGGCCGTTCAGGGGCGACAAAAACAGCCACACTCCCACTATGATTGACAGGAGATAGCTACGCCGATAAACCTGCCGCAACGTCCCAAGAGTACGTACGACTGCGTGAAAAAAAAAATTATAATAAAAGGACGGAGGGTTTAGAGGCACCTGTGACGTCATGCGGCACGCGAGCGCTCCGCGTGGCGGAAGTGTGAATCAAAAGGAACAGTCTGTCTGTCCCCACCTGTATTCTTCCCACACCCCGGCCCCCTAGACCGCAACACTTTCCTCCAGAAACTTACGGCCCTTTTAACCACCTTGCAGGCAGCCGGGCGGACATAAAACCCACTCGTGAATGGCCGCTGTAGGATCTCTTAAAGCGAAACTGACAGAATCGTTAAAGACCAAAAAAAAATCGAATAGGCCTACTGCAGTTTTCCGAATATTCTCTCACAACGGTCTCAGCCCAACAAACGTTAACAAACATCGTCGCCGACTACAGAGCACACTTTTGATTTTAATCCAATGAAACTATTACATCACAGGTCACGGGCTCTATATTATATCACTTCTCCCGTAGCTCCGTGATATCCAACCACAACACAATGGAAACTGGGAGCGTTTATTCATAAGTCGTATTATCGTCGGCATCATGATTGTTTTGTGTCGTATCGAATTTTCCTCAGACATGTCAGATTTCGTTTCACGTCGATGTAGAAGCAGGATATCTGAAAGCCTGGAGAACTTTGAATTTATTCTTGAACAAGGACGGGAAAATGCCAATCCAGGTTAGTATTTTCTGCATGGCAGCTGCGAAACGTCAAACAAATCGAGAAAAAAAAATACTGCCTTTATTCGAAGCTGTTCCATAGTTCTTCAAGCTCTCGTATATAGAGCGCCTACTGTACTTTAGCGGTTATCGATCTGGCACTTGGGTAGTTTTTCCTCCGCCTGGTAGCGGGCCAGCTCTGTCGCGAGGGATGGTTTTTACGGCGGCCATCTTGGAACGGGGGAAAAGAAAGAGAAAGAAGAGTGAGTAGAGGGGGGTGGGTGACTCCAGCATACAGGAAGGGGGGGAAGAGAGATGCTTTAAGGGAAGCTTTAAAATCCCTCCCTGCCCGCGACGAAGCAAACCGGGAGAGCTTTCCCTCCGCCAACAGAGGAGACGACCAGGGAGCTATTGAAACAAGTGATTTACCGCTCCCGGGTTTTGTGAGAGGATGCGAGGCAGGGCGCGCGCAGACTTCTATTGTTTACTGCGTTCCTGGGCAAGTCCTCGGGACACCGCGCATTGGTGACCCCGCTGTCCAACCATCCGACCGATTCACCTGAAGCCCTTTCTGCATACCAGACCAGAGTAATTTTCACTCAATCGAAATATTTACCAAACAATATGTATTTCATTTTGAATAATACTCGTTTGGTAATCTTTAATTCAGATTTTATCATGATTCGAATATTAAACAAAGCGCAAAACCCGTGAGAATTATGTTAGTATACTGTTATTTTTAATTTTTTGAAGATCAGTTAACTTTATTTTTTCTAATTTACCGAGTTGAAATTTAATTTACGTTGTAGTTTGACTGGAAAATGCCACTAAACCTTTTTCAGAATATACTTTTTCTACATATATCAGAATTACGTAGTCCATCAACGATTACAATTTTTTATTATATATACTAGTCATAATTTATTAAATAGCTAAAACATTTAATCCCTTGGAAATTTCACCAATGATAGCTTTTAGTCGGGCTCTTGCAAATTTTTAAGCCTGTTTTGATAAATACTAATTATTGTATTAATTATGACACAACTTGTAACACATGACCTTTTTGTGTACCAGAAAAATGAGCATGCCATGTCTAACACTTACTACTTTAAATAGTTAACATTTTAACTTTCAAAACGTAAAACATGCTTTCTTATTTTTAAAATATAAGCTTACTATGCATTTGACTACGAAAAATGGCAATCTAAACAATACTGTATTTCTCCAAAGTATCCCTGAATTGAAATATTTTTGTCAACAAACAAAAATGTTCAGCATTCTTAGAGTGTTTTAAATTTTATAACAGGTTTGACAGGACAATAATAATAAAACACATCAATTTGACTACCAAAGTTTTCAAGAATAAATTCTATTCACAAATGTTGATTACTATAGATATAAAAGTCGCCAAATTTCAGCAATAACTTAAGTTTGCATTTAATTAGCTGAAGCCGAATTTAATACAATAGGTATATTTTTTTTATTCCAAGGCAAAAATTCTTTCATTGGGTTTACTTTTCCAGTCAACTTACCTTTTGGGGGTGACTGCAGAACAAGAATTTAAAATTTTTGATGCTATGTCCGTAACTACGTCGTAAGAAATATATACTTGAGTTATAACGTTTCTACTTTACGGGCTAAAAACTAATATTTGGACGAACTAAGTTACTCTCTACAAAAGGCACGTGCACTACGAACATTCCAAACAATCAAACGTTTTGGAGAGGGATGCGGGTTCAGAAAGACAGGAAAAGTCCAGCACTCACCCAAACCCCAGAGAGATGACGCCGACGCCTGCCTCTGTTTGTGTGTGTCTCTTTCTCCGCAGTCGATCAGATAGCGCGGTTACTTTAATTTCTTTTCTTTTTTTTTTTTTTTGCTCGGCTGTCGGGAGACGCGGCCGGGCAGAAGGCCCGGCCCGCCGAGAGGAGGAGGACAGGTGAGGAGGAGGAGGATGAGGGAGGACGAGGGAGGATGAGGACTCTCTCCGCCGCCGGGCCGCGCGCGCGGGCGTCTGTCGGCGTCCCTCGCCGGCGCCCGGTGAGTGAGTGGCGAAGGACGCGGGCGTCCCGGGTAGGGGACGACCTGCCGCCGGGTGGAGGGGAGGCGCCGGCGCTCGGCGGCGCAAGAGGGGCGGGGCCTGGGCGGTGCCGCTTTATCGACGCAGCTCTTCCCCTCTCTCGACCCCCACCATCCTCCATTCCTACCACCCCTCCTCCGGGTCTCCTGCTTCCCGGTCCAGCGGAGGAGGAGGGCGGGCAACAACCGCGCAACTCCCCGTGCTTCTCCAGCTCTCTCCCTCCTGGAAACAAAATAAAAATCGTTCTCGCTGGAGTTTTCAACCGTCTGGATTTATTTTTTTATTCTTCTTCTTTTCTCCGCGTTTCCCCGGCAACCTCTCTTCACGTATGTATGTGTTCCAACAGCGCGAAGTACAAGAACCATAAAATAAAATAAAAATAAGTTAAATTAAAAAAAACTACAATGATACCGCTGTGGTGGCCTAGTCATCAAAAAAATTATTTTTTTTGTCTAACGAATCATCATAAAGAGAAAATGTTTACCAGTTTTTAGTCCAAAAAAAAATTTACTCCCGAAACATCAAGAGAGAATTGAAACGAAAATCGAGGATCGCCGTTGCTGAGTCATGATAGTTTTCTAGCTTTAAATATGCCGTTAAATGTTCTGAAATTAAAAGCGGTAAATTAAATATTGTGCGAAATTTTAATATGAAATTAATTACTTAGCTTTTAACCACAAAAAATAATTTGTTGTTCCGTGAAACATGAAATCATTCAAACAAAATATTTCCTACAAAAAAAAAGAAACTATACTTAGGTTTGGTTTCCATAAATGGTGAGTCACAACTAAGCCTTTACATAATTCAGGTTTTTCAGGTTTATTACTTATAATATTACATATATGAATATAATAATATTAAAATAAATCTTACATTATTTATTTCAATAGGTTTTAAAATAACTTATTTAAACATATGTTATATAAGTACTAAATATATATCTATATTTATTTTTACACACACATATTAAACATGATGCCCCTTTCATTAGTAAACTTATTCTGACATATCTAGGGACACGCAGTTGACAATACAAATAATAGTTCTCAAGAACGTTATAGTAATAACTAAAGCAATTTTTTTTTCACTTTATGGCTTAGCAGTTACGAAAAATAAAAGCTTTTATTATACCTAAAATTTAAAAAAACCGTAATCCGCTACAAATATTTGTCAATATAAACGCTACAAAATATATGTTGACGCTTGAAAAACAACTTTTTTCCTCTTACAAAAATCATATTAGTAGGCCTAATATTAGTGACAACTTAATATTGCTGTAACTAATAATATCTCAGTTAGACGTTAGCTTTTTGTTAACACTAAATATTTTTGTAGTCTATACTAACCAATTAATACTGTGGTGGCTACAAAACTGTTTTTTAAATGTTAGATTTCATTAATATGAATGATTTTAGTAGAATTTTAGCTGAATAATGTGTTTCTGTTTCAGTTATTTTCAGTAATTATTTATATTTCATGGTTTATGCGATACCTACATATTATGTATAAATGGATATAAATTTTAACAAGACCTTTTTATTTCTTTTAAAAGGAAAACATTATTAACTTTTTACTAATGATTTTACCATCACTTTTCCGTAACAAATATAGTAGCTATAGATAGTAGATAATTTTTTATCAATACAATGTTTTAAGAAAACAATTGGTATCTCTACCAACTGATACATATATATATTTAGCTGTAATAAAACGTTTTGTATTTAATCCAAACATTTCCTTGTGTCGATAAACTTCCATATTTGTTTTATCAAATAGCGTAGCCAATTTAAGTTGCATATAGCCTAAATATTCCTTTGAAAGCGGGTCTCTAATTTGTCAGTTATGTTGTTCTACCTTCCAATAAAAAAAATTCCTTACAGAATCACCTATTGAGTCTTTCGTGAAAGAACACAATGACGACATAACTTTAGCATTCAGAAAATTTCCTTTCTATTTAGTCATGGGTCTTGACTTAATTTTAGTGTTTTCATTTATTTAGATATATTTTAAATTTCTTCCGATATTTTCATGGTCATTGACCGATTGATAATTAAGTTTATGTGGGAATCTCGACACATCGATCTCGAGATGTAGTTCTCGACATGTCGATACAAATTCTAATGAAACGTCGATCCAACGGCATTCCTAACTTGTTTACATCGACACGTGGACACACAGCCCCGGCCCTGATGACAAAATATCGATAAACAGAATCGCGCTTTATAATCGATGAGTTGGTATCTATATTACAGTTGGATTTAATTTCCAGTTTCTTTTTTTTCTGCCAAGCTGAAAATATTTATTACAGGCATGTAATATTTATTGATTTCATGTCTGGTTAAAATTTAAATATTTTTACCGATCAGTTTCAGCTTCGATAGATCCACGCGGAGACGGAGACCTGTAGGACCAAAAAAAATCTGTAACTGAAGAAATGCCGAATAACGAGCACTTCACACGAGACTCGCCAATGACATAAACCTGAGTATACAGAAGAACATGAAGTTTATCATGCAGATCAGTGGTCTGAAATCCTTTTCAGTCCCTGCGTCTTACCACTTTATATTGTTCTTTAAAAGTGAATATATTTCGCTTAAAGATTCCTTTTTAGTTGACACAAAACTGCCACCAATCATTTGGAACTCTGAAATTACTTGATTTTCTTTTTCGTTGTGTTTTTTTACTGAGCGTATTAATTTTCTTGTAGGTGGCAGAAACCAGAATGTAAAATGACATATTTAAAGAATAATTCTGCAGAGTTAAAAAATAATGTTTTCCGAGTGTAATATGTCAAAGAAGTATAAATTAAGTACCTACTTATGTATGTACTCGGATTTTGAAAGAATCATACGATTTTTCTTCTTTAATCGATTTGATAATCGATTATTCGAATAATTAGATTCCTCCCTTCACCGGCAGAGGCGTCTGCGGCCGAGATTATAGATTCCTGCGGGGTCGTGAAGGCGGCGTGTGAATGCGGTGGCGCGGGAGGGGGTGCGAGGGGGTGCGAGAGGGAGCAAGGGGGGGTGTAGGAAGGGGGTGGCGAATCAAGGGGGCGAGTGGGTGGGAGATAAGGCCCGGAGGGTTATTGATCTGAGATGAGGCCGTGAGGCTTCTGCTCTGCTTCCGAGGTCTTTCGATTCGAGCGGCGGCGCAGCATCGCTCAAGGATCGGCTTAACCCCTTCCATTTTGGGTAACTGCATTTTTTTGACATTATTTTTTATGTAGGGCAATCCCTACCGATGTTCTATTATTATAAATCTGCAAAGTTCTCATTTTTTTTCATTGCCCGGATAGAATTTACAAACAAATGAGTCTTTACAATTATTTTATTTTTTTTTGTTCCTATAGTTACCTATTGTTGGTCTCTTACTAAGACTTCTTTTCTGTTTTTTTTTTACATTCAGCTATGCGTACAAGTTTAGTTACCATTTATAATTCTTTTTTTGAAAATATTCGTAACTTACAAGGACATAATAATTGCGAACATTGCAGGTATACGCCCAAGCCTTGAGATTGGCAGCTACCTTTAATTTTAATTTTTATATTTCTTCACAATTTATTTTGAGAGGTCAGTGTTTGAAAATAATACATCGGGGCACAATTTATACGGGAAGTATTTGTTTCAAATATATTCTACTTATTAATTTGCAGTTATTTCTTACGTGTGTAATTTCAATAAAATGTAATTAATCAGTTATTTTTTTAATTTACCTCGCGCGCTAATGTATGTCGCTCAGTCTGCATCAGTATTAGAAAACAGGTTAAAATATTTGTAAACTTTTAAAAGAGCTTTGATATTTAAAGGTTTGATGATGATTAAATCTATAAAATGAAACAAAAATATCAAATATGGACGTAATTACTTTAACCTGTAACAACATTATCCGCAGTCAGATTTGGCTCACATTATATATATATATATATATATATATATATATATATATATATATATATATATACTAGCTGCCCGACCCGGCTTCGCACGGCTATAGGTACTAATGGAAAAAAAATAAGCCACATCTCCCATTTATAGTAATGGTAAATAAAATAAAATTCAGTGAAAATTTATTACAATGCTGTATAATGTACCGGAGAGAAAATGAATAGCACCGATGGTTACCCGACTCGTGCACGCAACGTACAACTGATGTACCCGTACTTCGCTACGGCAGTCTACAGGCAGATCACTCTTGCGCCGCTCATAATACATGCCCCTCCTTGTGGGTACGCCACTGCCGCGCGATGCCCGTTGCCATGGAGACGCAGAAGGCATGAACAATGCAAAATCCTGTTCTCATGCAGACAAAGTACCCACTGTTGCCTGGTTTTAACCACCCATTAGATCTAATTTTCGGAAAATGTCATCCTGCGTAACATAAGGAACATTAGGGGCAGGCATATTTCGCGAAAAAATCTGCTCGGCGTCGGCGGTCCCTCTCCCACCCTCCCCCTACCCCTGCCCACTACCGCCACACCTCCCCCTCCCACTCCCGCCACACCTCCCCTTCCCACTACCACCACACCTCCCCCTCCACCCCCCAATTCCCACAACACCTCCCCCTCCCACTCCCGCCACACCTCCCCTTCCCACTACCACCACACCTCCCCCTCCACCCCCCACTACCACCACACCTCCCCCTCCCACTACCACCACACCTCCCCCTCCCACTACCACTTGCAAAATTTCAACGGTGATGAGGACTGCACTAACAATGAAATAGCCGTTGCCATAGAGACGAATGAAGCATCAACAAAGCAACAGCCGTTGCCATGGTGATTTCCTACCAAAAACTGGAAATAAAAAAAAAATTTAGGGGTGGACTACCCCTAACATTTAGGGGGATGAAAAATAGATGTTGGCCGATTCTCATAGATACCGGATAAGCACAAAAAATTTCATCAAAATCGGTCAAGCCGTTTCGGAGGAGTATGGCAACGAAAACTGTGACACGAGAATTTTATATATAAGATATATATATATATATATAAAATCGAATTAACTCGCTTAAATAAGTTACACATGTTAGACATTACTAAGCCGGGTGTAATGATTATATTGTATTCAAGTTTCAATTACGGTTTTAGAATGTTCTGGTTGTTTCAAAAGAAACGTTCCGTTAATAGGTATGTTTTGAATAGGATTTTATATTAATAATAAAGTTACATTCTCCTGTTCTCGTAGGAAACTAATGTAGGTCTTTCTCAAAACCTGTAAATGTAATATTATTAATTTATAAAACTAAGAAATTTTCAATCTCAAGATAATAATGTGTAGGTATATCCTTTTTTCGCTCCTGAAAATCAAAGTATATTAAAAAAACTATCTTGTTTAGCAAAACTAATATATTTTAGGCCTACGAATTTTACAAGAGCGAGTAGTTTTTTTTAATAAATATTTAATTTTGCCTTAAACCAATTTTGTAAGTGTTTGCCTTCAATTATTTAATGGTTGAAAATCATTTAAGTCTAAAAGAAGTTTATCAATAAAAAAATCGCTGTGGCTACTGTACAGATTAATCATTCATCTGGTTTGTAATGGCCTGCGGATTATCTGAAACTCTAAATTTATTGCGCAAGTAATCACCTAGTTTATTTTCTAAATGCTTTTACAAAAAACAAATGCATGCTTCACGCTCATCCGTAACTCGACTTTTTACAAGTGTTACGTCATTCAAAAGCGTATTTGAAACTAAGGAAAGAGCCGCTACATCTGAGGATTTTCCAACCGATTAGCAAAGAAACCAGCTTGGCGCCGAGCATAAAACTTTGCTGCGTGTATTTAAGTTCCATAGCTGATTGGAAAATTGCGTAAGATGGAAAGCTAAATGCCATTTCATCGTTTTTCAAGTAAAGGCTGCGAATCACTCTGTACAAAGCGGATTCGTCCTTATAGACGCCTTTCTTTCGGGCGTTATACTCAAACGGATGTAGGTAACACATGCGTCTAGCTTATTTACTTTCATTTAACAAATTTGGATTAGTTATGCAGAAATAAACGAGTAACAACAAAGTAGCATTTAAGCTTATATTCCTAAACATTAACTCAAAGTATACTTAATACTACAAAATAAAGACATACTACTAGACTTATAATTAAAGGAACACATTTTCTATAAAGTATGCAGTTGATTAAATGATCTGAAAAATTTTACAAAAGAACATTTTCTGCAAAGCGTTTTATATTTAGTAAAATATTGAAAAAGCGGCTACTTTAAACCATGTAATATTAATTAATTATTTGTACCAATCAGTTTAAAGACATGTTATAAAGTAGCTAACTGACAAAGATATAATATTGACTCAAATTATTTAAGAATTTTCTTGTTTACTACCAACCATTTACTTTCAATATCAGTCTTAAGAGCTTCTGTATGATTTTCATTTATTTACGGACGACAAAAAAACTGTATAACGTAATATGTGTCAAATTTAAAAATAAATTTAATTTTGAATAGCTCTATAGTATAATTGATTTGAAATTTTATAAGTTATCTAGTAAACTATTGCTCAGGCGTTCTCTTTACATTTGAGAGAAAGAAAAACTTTTTGTGTATTGTAAGGAAGTTCATAAAGTAAACTTGTGCTAACCATATTTAATATTAAACTTAATAAAAAAATATTCTTTCTCCAGAAATCCCTTCCAAGCAAGCTTACAAAAGCATATAATTTTGTAACATTTACCAAATATGCTGTGAATCATAAGTGATAAAATTTACTTACTACGAAAGTGTAATTCCTTAAGTCAACTTATACACGCCCTAAAAGTCGTAACTATATATATACAGTATCTGTTCATTAAAAACTTTATATGAAATGATCTTTCGTGTATTTTAGGATGGTATGTATTAAGGAATTTCATTGGCACTGTCTTTGTAAGCCCTAATTTTGTGTCTTTATCGGACAGATTAAACAAAGGAAAAAAACTATTTTCGATAGTGAAAATTATGGTTACACAACAATGTATATAGAGAAAAAGATTGTTTGCTCATATAGCATGAAATTCCAAGCTTAAACTAAAATGCAGTTGAAAACATTTATAGTATTATTTGTAAACCTGTACTGCTATAAATTTATATTTAAAAACTCACCTTATTTTTATGTGTTTAAAATGCTTTAAAAAGTGATGAAACTTGAATACTTTTCATACATAAATTTCCAGAAATATCAATAATTTATTCCAGCAAATATCATGAATACGGGAATCTGTTAGACACAAATTATTCCATTCACGAGTTACAGACTATATGGCGAGTCTATTAAACGATCCCAGAAGTGGAAAATTTATATAAGAAAAAAAATATTCCGTTGGCTTGATGTGTATAATTTATTGAGCTATTCTGCCCATGCCTCTAATTTGTCGAAGAATGGCGTAGAATTACTTATTGGACCGTTCATTTCTAAGTGCAAGGAAGGTCACAGTTCAGGGTATTTGTTATTAAGTACTGTGAGTACTGTAACACTGAAAGTAATGGGACTGCAGTTAAAGAGAAAGTAGTCTCGCATTGTAATACTAAGCAAAGAGCGTACCTTGAGATCAAGGTAGTCTGCTGTAAGTTTAGCAACATACGTTCGCACATGTGTATGTCTTTTTTCCTGCATACTTTGTTACGAGCCGTATAACAATTTGTGTGGTGTTCATACACATCATGGTTCAAGGTTATTATTTATGAATACATTAAGAGGCCATTTCGAGCTAAATAACTTCACACACAGTAAACTATCAACAGAAAAAAAAATTAGATTTTTCGTAGCTTAATTAATTCCTGGGCTCGCTAAAACTTTTTTTTTTACCACGCTTTTATGAGCTTGACCTGTATGTATGAATGAATGGAATATGTAATAAAATCTTTCCATTCAATTTTTACCCGCTTTTCGAAGTCCGAATGTGTTGAAATTTTGCATACATATAAAGAACCTATGACAATACAATATTAAGACCTTATAGTTAAGGGGGAGTAGGGGGTCGTAATAACCATGCTTTATGTGTATCCATGTGTTCCGGCATGTTGGGAATTTGCCCCGGTGTAGACTGTGTCTCTAGGGGGGGAAGGGGTTAAAGACCCAAAATTTTGAAAGTTTTAAAAATCAATACTTTTTCTATTTGGAGTGTTTCCAATCCAAAAGTTCGGGCCATGGTGGAAAATGTGCCCGGGGTTCCACTTTCTCCCCCTCGGAGGGGGAGGGGTAAATGATCCTAAATTTGTATAAAAAAATTGGTTTAGAGGGTTTCCAATCCAATTGGTCGGGTATGGTAGAAAATGTGCCGGGGGAGGTATTAAAACCCTAAATTCTTTAACGCTTCCACAACCCACCTCTGAGAATGATTTTAAGAAAACCCCGTGCTCAGTTATGTACTATACCTATGTAATATAAAGAATATACCAGCCGAGTTTCAAACCTGTAGACATAGGTATACTCAAAAAAAAGGTCAAGAGATTTTATTTTACCTAGAACTCACAAATTTAGATCAGTCATCCTTTAAATGAGGTTTTTCAAACAATAAACGTTTTTTAAATTTAATTTCATAAATATTTAACTGGCAAGCTAAAACTATTGTGTTCATAATTTTTATTAATTAATTAATGTCTACAGTTCTGTGGTAGTGCTGTAGTGCTAATGTGCAGTCGTGAACAATGAAGTACAAAATGGATAATGACAACTGTATCAAACATGGCAAAATTTTATTTTGAGACATAAAATAATAAAATAATAGTATGGTAAAAAAACAATTAATAAACCGCTTTTTATCGGTGAATGACCTAAAAATTAAAAATTTTATTTAAAACTAAGTTGTTTTCCCAACAACCAAATAATGCACCACAACTCTGTATAACTAAAGGCGTAGGGTGCTCTCGTCATTCATTTTCGTAATGACTATATCCTAAAATTAGTGATAGAAAATTTAAGACAAATGATTTCAAGCACCCCTTGGGCGTAGATCCTAGGGGAATGGGGGCAGGTGTCCCAGGCCGCTTTGGAACTATGAAGCCCCTCGCTAGGGGTGGGGAGGGGGGGCTGCCTGCAGTTGCAAAAGCGTGACTGTGAAACGTGTTTGATGTCAAAACTATGTCTTATGGAAAACTTTCCGTTAATTTTGACGTGACAACGTCTAATAAATCGATGAACGCCGGCTGCACGCGCCAAAAAGTGTCCCGTAACGCACATTGTCCCGTAACGCACATTGTCCCGTAACGCTGTGTCCCGTTACGCTCATTGTACGCTTGCGCCGCATCTATCTCTCTTCCACTCGATTGGAACGACCATCGATTTGACTTTTTCGAGACACATTCAACTTGAAACACTCCCATTCGTTTCCTACTTTTCCTATCATCGTCCTAACCTTAACAGAATAACACAGATTGGAAGAAGTTAAATAGCAAACATGTATAAAATTAATAGTTAAAATAACCTCTTCGTAAAGTAATAAACATATTTGAATTAATGAGTGCAAACAAAAGTAAATTTATAAATTAAATTGTAAATTTCATTTCACTCCTAATTTGTATCCATACAAAATAGTGATAATTCAATTTTATTTATAAAAGTATGCAATCATTTCATCAATGTTTTGTAATGACGTTGTCACGTTAAACTATTGTCCGTAAACCGACTTTACAGACAACCATTTTTTTTAATTTTCTTTTTATTGCTGCATGTAGGCCAAAATATGGGCAGTGGAGAGAATAAGGGCATCGTTTCCACATATCACGTGTCGGTTGACCCCACGTGCAAAATTCTCGGGCCACACAGTCTCCCCTCCCCCCTCACTCTGTAAATTTCCGCGGGCCCCACTTGCGAATCCTAATTTTGTGTCTCTGAAGCACCCCATTACTAATTTTAAGTTTATTATTGTTATTAAGTTCATGTATTCATTTTCGTATTGAATATATCCTAAAATTAGTTATAGAAAATCTATTACAAATCGTATTGTCATTACTGATATAAATTGAAGACAAACGTTTTTAATTATACAGATTTGTAGTGCATTTCTTACTGTAAGACAAAACCAATTAAAATTAAATTTTATTTTTTAAACGATAATTTTTTTTTTACCTTTTTAAACTCTAAGTTTATTTATACTTGATATTGAATGAGTGTTCCGTGGACGTTTTTTTCCCTTAGTATTGTTTACCATCTCCCATTTAAAATATTACAAACAAAATTATATTTCTAAAATAAATGTTTTATTAATACAAACGGATGAAATACTTGTTTATGTTTTAATTTAAAAAATCTTTATTAATAAAAAAAATATTCCAGTCTTAAAAATATCAAGGGTTAATTGAAGAATATTTGTTTTTAAATGATCAGTTTTGCATCTATTTTTTTTTATTTACTCTTGGGATCAGAATGTAATAAACAACTATGTGTATAAAATCCCCAAAACATTTTAGCGAGGAGGAATATGTCACTTAACATTTAAAGATAGATTGTTAAAAGTCAATATAATAAAATTAATTATTACATTAATTAAATTAATTATAAGAATTTGTTGAGTTTTTAACATAGTACCTAAATCTCTTAAAACCATTAATCTTTTACTTTTACATGCATAAATTTCGTGTGTTAAACAAATAATGTTGGGAACATATATTTGTGAAAATATTAGTTTATTATTTTGTTAACGTATTATTTTTTAATCAACTGTTTGCTTGAGTTTTAAATGGGATTTAAAAATAAAAATAAAACACTGGTATCTAGCGAGGGGTCAACGTTAATAAAGCACAGACCAGTCTGTGTCACAATTTATCATAGGCTTTTACAAACATAATATTTATTTGCGTGAAACTTTACATGTTTGGTCTTTAAAACAATCTTTAAGAAATCACCCTTACACTACTCGAACATTGCATAAACCTAAATAATATATCGAACTTACTCTGTGTTTTTAAAACTACAATTTCAGCTCCCTGGAGTAGTTATCAAAATCCTGACGATAATTATTAAATTATTCTGTTCACTTTGCAACACGATCGGAAAGCAAATTAGTTTAATCATTCAGCTACGTTTTTCTGATCGGTTTTAGGTATCTACGCTAAATATTCAGACTTCAATTGGGAATAAATTCATACGAACAAATAAGGCAGTCTTATAAAGTTAGCGATCAATCGCATTACGTTAGGTCTCTCAATCGAGTTAACGTAGGTAGGTGGGTAGGTTTCCTACATTTAGACTAACTTTTAGATTTGTATTAAATATTTCAAACCTGTGTTTAAATTATTTAGAATGTGGTTGTTCGTATACGCACGTGTAGCCAAAATAAAAGAAAAAAAATGAATTTACTTATTTTTAAACTCAAATTGTATTTTATCGAGGCTATGAAATTTGTAACAATATACCAGAAGTCGGCGCTGAAAGATTCGGTGTGGCCACGAACATGCCATCTGT
Source organism: Bacillus rossius redtenbacheri (assembly GCF_032445375.1). NCBI lineage: Eukaryota > Metazoa > Arthropoda > Insecta > Phasmatodea > Bacillidae > Bacillus > Bacillus rossius. Next base: position 9,572,046 of record NC_086336.1, on the reverse strand, counting down.
GCCGTAGCTGGCCAAGATGGAGGCAGGGTGTCCACAAGGAAAAAAAAAAATATTTCGTACCAACTTAGGCGAGAAAAAAATACTAGATTTGAAAAATAAAAAGTACTAATTTATAATTTGTTATGGTTTTAACAATTTAGGAAGTTAGTATGACATTGCAATGCTCTCACATATCATACCACACACACATACATTCCATAGTTTTTAAAAATAATAACGCTTAATAATAAAACATATTGGAGGTACTGTAATATTATTATATTAAAGAAAAAAGTACTAGATCTGAGCGTAAATGTACTAGACCACTAAAAAAACATATAAATGTGCTAGATCTAGTACGAAAGTAGGTACCTAACTGTGGACACCCTGGATGGAGGTGACCTCCCCACTCGGAGCTACCTTCAGCAGCGGTTGGCAGCCCTGCAGACGTCTGCGCCGGCACCGCGCAGTGCTGCCACGTGGACCTCTGTCGTCGTCGCGGCCGGCGCGGATTCGGGCAGTGGTTCGCCCGCGCAAGCAGGCCCGCAACTGGTTAGGCGCGGGACGGAAGGCGAATGAGGCCCGTCATAGACGTCGGAGAGGAGGGGGGCAGCCTCCACCCTCGGAAAAAGGGACATTTTATACCCTGCCTCGGGGAAATATGGATGTCGCTTTGCTTACTTCCCCTCCCGCCTCTTCTTCACCACCTCCCCAAGGGGTGGTTCTTCTTCCGCTCTTTACAAATTCCCCCCTCTTCTCCTTTTTCGCTCCTCAAACTGTCGCATCACGAATGCAGGAAGATCTTTTCCCTTTGTCCCAATCCCTCTGGCTCTTTATTCGCCCGCAGCTACAGTCGGATGAAGTTATAAAGGAGCACCCCGTGCTCTGGCAGAAACGACTGGCAGAACTTCACTCGTAGAATACAGATCGTCTGTTTATCAAAAACTAAAACTTTACCTTCGACTACCATCCTACCAGCAATATAAACCGTGCAATATATTTACTATCAATAATATGTTTTCTGATTTATTTTTTTTGCGTCTTTTGTTATGCAGTAGTTTTTCTCATATTTATTTGAATATTGTAATATAACAGTTTCTTTATACGTTCGTTTCAAATATATTTTCAAACTTCAACTTTTAATCAGTTAGGCCCTTGGAGCTCTTATTTTGACCATACTAACTATGCTTCATTGAAGTATGTTGCCAAATATCTACAAAACATAAAAATTAAAAATTGAAGACCTTGGTGCAAAAAAGGGGATAAGTCCTCTTTTTACCTAAAATCATTTTATTGGTTGGCTATACAGTAAAAAAATCACTGCATAAACTGGTTCAGAAAGGGTATAAATACCTTTTTAAATGCCTTAGCAACAGACTGTAGAATGTTATCCCCTGTAACCTTTTGGTGCATAAAAGGGATAAGTTGCGGAGTTATCCCCTCTTTGCAGCAAACATATTTTCCTAACTTATGTTCACAGTTACAATTAAAATTATTTTTCACCCATAAAAATCACTTTTAAATATTAAACCTGCATATCTCGCTTGCTACGTCGCCTCTCATCATCTGTTTTAGATGTGAACATGAAAACATATAGCTGGAACGCACTCTATATGCTCGAAGGTGATTACTAAGTATAATCTCTATGGAGAAAAAATAAACATCTGTTCGTTTATCAAATATGGCAGAAAGTAGTGATGAGTGTACAGACCTTGAAGCATCTGGAAGTGAATATATTCCGTCAAACGTGGAAAATAGTGATTCAGAACTAGATAAAGGTGAAAGTAAAAATAGAGGTAGAAAAAGAAAGTGTAATGTAAAGAAATGGAAGCGAAATGTAGCAAAATCAAAACGTGCTCGTGGTGAGGCTTATGTGGGGCATAGAGGAGAAAAGAAACCAGGCAGGCAAACAGCTACAAACTGCAAGTGCAAGAAAAACTGCCTCGGCAGTCTGACTAATGAACGCAAACATTTATTCTTGAAAGCATTCAATAATATAGCAGAACAAGAAAGACAAGATTCTTACCTTAGTGGACTGATTACAGTTTTACCAGTAGCCCGACGAAGAATAGTATCCGGAAACAAGTCACCTCGCTGCTTCAGTATCAAATACAAAGTAAGTTCAATACCTCTACCCTTATCTTGTAAACAATCATCACGCCAATGAACATGTGTACTTACTATTGCATGTTTGCTTTGATTTTAGGTTAGGGACGGCCCAAAGCAAGTCGAAGTTTGCAAAATGGGATTCTGCTTACTACATGGCATTGGTAAGAAGAGAGTGGAAAGGATTGCAAAGCACATGTCAACATCTGTAACACCTCCAACAGATGGCCGAGGGAAACATGATACCAGAGCAAATGCTATTCCCGAAAATATCAAACAGCAAGTCGATAACCATATCAGAAGTTTCCCAAGGAGATTGTCACATTACAGCAGAGGTAAGAGCAACAGGAATTATTTGTCTCTGTTGCTAAACATATCACACATGTACCAAATGTATCTGGAGAAGTATGAAGTTGTGCATCATCGTCTGAAGGAAGGACAAAACATCAAACCTACTGTGACGTATGATTATTATTACAGATATTTTCGAAATAACTTTAATTATTCATTCGGGAGGCCTCGTACAGACACGTGCAAAACATGTGATATTCTGGAGAACCAGATAAATGGGGCAACTTCTATAGAGGAAAAGAAACGACTTGAGACTGAAAAAATGGTTCACATCACTAAAGCAGACATGTTTTATACAAGCATGAAAGGTAAGATACATGAAGCTGAAAACAATGAATTTACTGATACACTCTGTTTTGACTATCAACAAAATATGCCCCTTCCAAAAGTACCGTCCAGTGATGCTTTTTACTGTCGCCAGGTTTGGATGTACATCTTCTGTATCTATTCAGCGAAACTCAAAACTGCCCACTATTATATGTATGATGAATGTACAGCAAAGAAAGGCTCAAATGAAGTTATCTCGTTCCTGAAACATTATTTTGATAATGTGCTCAACACATCGATAAAGAAAGTCTACCTTTTTTCAGACAACTACTGTGCACAGAATAAGAACAATGCTTTAGTCCAGTTCCTTTTTAGCTACACACAAATAGGGAGATTTGACGATATTGTGCACCGATTTCCAGAACCGGGTCACAACTTCCTTTCATGTGACCGGTGTTTTGGTCGCATTGAAATAAACATCAGAAAAACAGAGAGGGTATATTTGCCTCAAGAGTACAAAAGTTTGGTGAAGAAAACCTCACCTAAGAAGTTCTTTGTCATTGACGTAAAACAAGATGATGTACAAGATTTCGTCACACATTTGAAGCAAATGTTTCTGAAAAAAGTGAAGGGCACAACTGTATTTACTGTATCGCGTTTCCGTATTTTCCACTACTCTGGCTCATTACAAGTTCTGCGATGTTGCAGTCACCAAAGTGAACTTTACTATGAAAACTTTGATTTAATAAAGGCTAAACAGCAACTTTCACTTGATGCTCCTCCTGCATATGTGATGAAACTACCACTTAAAGATGCGAAACTAAGGGACACAATGAAACTCGCAGAGCAGTATGTTCCAAAGTGTGACATGTGGTACTACAATAACTTGAAGTCTGTGGCAACGATAGATCTAGAATGTGGTGCTTCTTGTTCAGACGATGACTACATTTCACTGTGAACGTGTAATAGTTGTTTATGTGTGTTAATTTACAGCCATATTCTTTCATAGTACATAATGAAGTGTGGTACTTTGACTTGTTACAATAACATTGTATTGTTTATCTTAAGTTTTGGGTACTTCTCTGAAATTAATGTTATGTATATTGATTTTATTACAATACATAGTTTTTTAAGAGTAGAAAGAGTGGTAATATTGTTAATTTAAAATACTGTCATTAATTAGGGATTATACATATATGTATTATTATTTTCATTATTTGGAGCAAAAAAGGGATAACTTCATTTCACTTATTAACGATTTACTTCCGACTTTAGGAAGCAATTTTATTGTGAATGTGGTTGACGATACACTTTTCCATACTTTATAATGAAAATGTAAACAAGTCATGCACATATAGTAGCCCCAATTTTGCAATACGTTTTTTGTCTCTCCTGTAAAATTACTGAAATGTGAGTTATCCCATTTTTGCAGCAAGGTCTTCAATTCTGGGAAATTTTGAACAATAAGCACTTATTATCTCCACTCAGCTTTTGTAATTTAAACATATACCTAATTATAATACAATCATAATTTGAAATATTTATTTAAAAATTGAAATTTCTCATTCAAAAATCAATCAAAAGCATCCAGTGTGGTATGCCCTTGCTTTTGATCTGCTGAAAACAAATGACGTGTACAAATAAAAAGTAAAAATGTCTGTAAATATGCTAGTTTCTGACATTGAAAGTGCGAATAGGTGCTCATTATAAGTGATATTTATTTTTATCCATCTACTATTTTCTATTTCTAATGTGTAGTCAGACACAACCCACCGAACACTCAAGTGGGATGAGACTGTGGTGGTTGAAATGTCACAGCCCACGAAAGCGATATAGGTTCGATTACTAGCGGGTTATTACCCCGAGGTTTCACACGTGTAAAATCGTGGTATACGTGACCATGCGCACGAGGGTTTTCCCGGGGTACTCCTGCTTCCCTCTTCTATATTAATTCCGTCAGTGGTCCGTTAAATATATAATCACTAGAGCTACGGTTATTTCACAGATTCATATTACGCAGCAGACTAGACTCAGCTGTGCTATATATCATCAAGCCAGTTCAGTGTACGCTAAGTTCACATAATTGTGTGGGTTGCACTTGGCAGCAAACAAATAGTTTCTTTCTTTATAACTGGCTCAGGATCATAAGGGCATGTCAAGATCACTGCAGTCCATCATCATTTGTCATAGTCTCGAATGGCCTCTTCATCGACGGCGAGAACCGAAACCCTAGAATTCCTGCACAAAATCGTCATAAAAACCTATTTAGTTTCTCCATAATGAGTCTCAAAGCACAAAATGTTTTGCGGAAAATTTGATCTTAGTGTCTATGAATGACAAGCAGTATAACATTGTGCAGAAAGGGAATAAGCAGTTACAAATTTGGCGAACTGATTATGGACAATATTTAGAGACTAGCCAATTCGCGTTATTTCAGTTGCCAGTATGAACTCCCCACATTTACACACAAGCAACCCAGTGTCTACTCATTGACCAATGGCACCTGCAACATTTTTACGTTACGACCCATTTGCATGTGAATATGACATTAGAATTATGTAATTGTTGTCTTTTGTGGAATGCCAAAACTACCAATGGCCCAGTGAGAAAGAAAATCAAGTGTACGATAGAACAACAGTCGAACCTTCTCGCCGCAGATAAAAACGCAAATTCTGCATGTCTCTGGCGCCGAGAGACTGATATTTGTTTGACCTCCATTAATGATACGCACATGATTTTTTCTCGTTAAATTTTACTGTCAAATGCTTTGTTGGAATACCAACCTCACGCAACACGGGTGGTCGTTCGCCGGATCCAGGCGCGGGATGTAAATTCAAGAGAAGACTTAAACGCGGCAATAAAACTCGTGAAACGTCCTTGCGACCTGGGGAGGGAGGCAGTGGGGGACACAGACGTCATTATCGGGTGGTTGCGAATCTGGGAGCTGCGCCTAGCGAAACATAAGCAAATGAAATTAAGTGCTGAGCTCTTTTTATATGTACATTTGATCATTCAAAAAAGGGGGAAGATTGGAATAGAAATATGCCGTCTTGTTCTAAACAGCTTTAACGATGACGATTTCCTATCGTTTAAATTTTAAAATTTGCCATCGTCAAAGAACAGTTTGTATATTCTAATGGTATCCTTGACGTTAAACTTCACAAGTTTCTACGTGTAGTTTTCCCTGTAAAGTTATTTCTGTTTAAAATTGTATTCCTTTTCGGGAATGACTACAACTGGAAGAATGCTATCAATAAACACCTTTCTGTGGCATTTGGAAACCTCTTAATTTTTTATCTTTGTCTTAACGAAGACCAACTTTCAATGTTGAACAATAAAATAAAATTATGGCATAAAACCATTAAACTGTATGTGGTCTTTCCATTCCTGTCTCTTCTCCTTAAGGGGAATTAGGCCTCGTCATCTTGCAATTTCAAATATTTCGATACCACTTCCAATAAAACTTCGCTGCTACATTTTTTTTTATATTTGACGTGGCATAGGTCCTAGCTTTGGCTACTTGTTGACGACAACATTAGTGAACTGGTATGGTTATCATTATAGTTGTAATCGCCCGCGAGAAATAATAAGTTATTTCCTCCTGGCGCTTACGGAATAGAGCCTGTTAGTAAATATACGTTTGGAACACGGTATATAAGTTCTGGGATGTATTATTTATGCCTTGGCATGTAAAAGATACAGATAGGCATAAATAGTTCAAAATTAGAATACTTAATAGCAAAACGATGAGAAAATACAACATAGCGTGGCCTAAACCACCTTAACAGGCATGCGTAAGAAAATGGTACCATGGAAACTAATATATTTATGTTAGTGATACATTTATGTGATTTTTACCTATTACTTTTAGTTTAAGGAAAGGGGGTTAGTGTAATAAATACACTTAAATAATAAAGCAACAAAAAAATTTAAGTTAAACTTATAATAATGGTTTTGCAGCATAATGTAAAGTTTTAATTGTCCTTTAATACTTAAAAGGAGACCAATATTTAAAAAAAAAATCATCTAGAACCAGATTAAAATCTATCTTATCGTACATTTTTCAGATGTAATATAAAAAGGATAAATATTAAGAATTAGACAAAAATATTTTTATTCAAATAGTCTTAACATGTATTTTGGAGAATATTCCCAATACTCGGATACACTATCATAATATTTGGCCATATATATACATTCTAGCACTTTTCACAAACTACTTTCCTATCTCAGACATAAAATAGACACAGATTTTACTGTTTTAATTTCATTTATGTTTTGTAATTTTTAGCACCGGACTAAATACGTTTTTAATAAAAGCCTATATTATTATGTGAACAAATTTACATGGTTTTTATTTAAATAAAACAAAATAACTGTTCCTACAATCGTACAAATTTAGATAAAAAAATATTTACCGAAATTTTGCGATTTCAATTTTTTGATGGTAGTTTCAATTTTAAAGAAAAGTGAGATAACATACCAGTTTCTTCATAAAATAAAAAAAATACGGGTTTAGAAATCATGTAGTTGCATTTTTATAATAATTAAAATTAAGTTAGGAAGGATCACATATAATTTATTTCTGAAAGAATTATATAGTAGGAATATATCTTATGTTATTCATAAATAGTCTTGCAAAATTAGCATTTTATACGCAGTTATTTTTTCATTGAGATGTTTACAACTTACCCATTTACAAGTGTATCAAATCGGTTGCCAAACAGCCAGTTATTTTAAGTTGAATAAACATGTCTTATTAAAATAAAACTTACATGTTCATGTAATACCTATACGTACAGGTGCTCTTGAAACCATATACAGCTCCGCTGGTATTAATTATTATCTTCATCAAGTACATCGAGTAAACTTGTTAGATTTACGGCACATTGAGTCGGCACACCCATTTTGCTTTAGTAATTCTAAATAAAAATTATAATATTCGTTAAACCAGTAAAATTTTGAAACAAGACAAAGTTGTTGGTATTTACCTAAATTTATTGTGGGTAAGTCCTACCTGTTAAAAAAATAAAAAAAACTAATGAGAACTACGACATAAACGCCTGTGTTTTTGTATAGATATACTTACTACACCTCATGTATCTTAGAAACATGTTAAAAATAAAATATATTCATAATTATAAAACATCGTAAGCTATCTGCGATTTTTGAACATCAGTAGACTGCGTATTATTTTTATAAACGCACTCACACATAAATGGAAGCGAGTTTTCTCGTTTCTTCGGCACTTAATTTCATAACGTCTGCTGCAATTGATTTTTTCATTATATATTCTAAATAAATATTTAATGACATATTTCTGTAAGACAATTGATTTTATTGAGTCTACATATTAGGCTACCTGGAATAATACAGGATTAAGTGGAGATACTACTAAAGTTTTTACCAGCAAATGAAAATAAACTGAAAAGAACGTCGTTAATTGACCGCAGCAATCTTTAAGGTATGCATGTTTAAGGTATATTGAAGAGGTGGTAAAAGAAATATGTCTAATTATTAAAGAGTTTTGCTATTTATGCGACTGTTAAATCAACCCATATGAGTAAAAAATTGTTTATATAATAGTTTAACACAAATAAGTAATGAATGGCAATTCGTTTCCTGATGAAGTGTGCCCTTTACTGCTTGCCACGACTGTACCCAGAGCATGGGTTGGTGTCCAAACACTCCTCCTCACTAAATGTCTCGGAAGTCTGAGAGATAAGGGTAGGTAATGACCAGGCACGAGAGTGGGGGAGTGGGGAGAGTAGAATGGTTCTGTGCGGGGTGGAACAGAAACCCTCCAGAAAAAAATATACTTACGGTTAGGGAGAGAGTGTGGAGGGTTGTTCACATGGAGGGACAGCATCCCGTTGGTACAGGAAGGTCACCTGTGGCACAAAACTGACCAACGGGAGGAGAGCTACAAAAATTTGACCCGTTATCAATTTTTTTGTGCAGTGATTGAGCTCAGTAACAATGGGAAATGTTCTACAGAATATAGCACAAAAGTTGCTGGAGATATTACTAAAATATGGTCTTCAATTACAGAGTATTTCTGGCACTTCAAAGCAATTCTGCATAAGTATCGCTAGAGACCGGAAAAATTCGCGAATTCATTTCGCGATAGGCTAAAACACAAATAGTTATACCTCAGTGCTGCCTCTGCTATTGGCTCACAATTAACCTGGATAACTCTGGGCCAATGAGAAACACCCAACCAAAGCTTGATCGAATCACAGGCTGCTACGTTGGGACGTCTCATAAGAGAGCAGCCAATGAGTGGGTGGCATTTGACCGAGTGTACGTAGAACTATGGAGTTCATCCTACAGGTCATTGAATCCACGAATTTTTCCGGACCCTAAGTATCGCGGAAATGAGTGGTTATTATTGGGTGCAGTTAAACCTACTAAATAATAATACAAGCTAAAATTAAAAATCCGTCATGATGAGTGAAGACGTGGCTAATTGATACGGCAGATATTTATAGCCACCAGACCGAACATTTTTGTAAACGTTCTCAATATTAAGTCCCATTAAACCCCTAACTCAGGAAGTTAATAACACATCCTTCGCGATATTTATAAGTATGTGCCTGGTTTTACTCTGTTTTGCGTATTTTCGCAGTGATAAACGTTATCGGTCGTACCTACTAGTGGATATCGTCCCCTCACGCAACGGCAAGCAAAATCTATAAAGGAAGCTCATTTGGAAACACAGTCGACACATAGGAAGAACATTTGGTAGTACAACCGATAAAAAGGAAGCACATTCGGAAGCACAATCAAAAAGGAAGCACATTTGAAAGTACAATTAAAAAAGAAAGCACATTTTGAAGAAAATAATAAATGTAGCATATTCGGAAGTACAACTAAAAATAAAGCACAATCGGAAGCACATTCGACATAGAGGATGTACATTTGGAAGCACAATCCAGAAAAGAAAACAATCGGAAGCACAATACAAACGGAAATACAATCGGTAGCACAATAAAAAAAGGCACATTTAAAAGCGCATTTAAAAGTAAGAACAATCGGAAGCACATTCGACAAAGAGTAAGCACATTTGGAAGCACAATTAAAAAAAGGAAGCCCATTTGGAAGCACATTAAAAAAGGAAGCACTTTTGGGAGCACATTCGATAAAAAGGCAGCAATTGTTTAAGCACATTCAAGAAAAGGAAATATACGTTTCATAAAGGAAGCAAATTTGGAAGCACATTCAAAAAACGGGTGCACATTTAAATTGAAAACAGACTTAAGGAAAAGGACACACATATGTACAAAAATTAATTCAACATCGTAGGATACGATCTAGTCACAGGGATACGGCACAGGAATACGATCTCTCAATAGAAATACGATTTCATCGTATGGATACATTCTCATCAGAGGGATACGATCTCATCACAGGGATATGTTCTCTTAAGAAGGATGCGATATCATCGCAGGGATACGTACTCACCAGAGGGGTACGCTCTTATCTTAGTGATACGACCTCATCAGAGGGATAAGTTCTCGTCACAGGGTTATGTTCTCTTAAGAAGGATGCGATATCATCACAGGGATACGTACTCACCAGAGGGGTACACTCTTATCTTAGTGATACGACCTCATCAGCGGGATAAGTTCTCGTCACAGGGTTACGTTCTCTTAAGAAGGATGCGATATCATCACAGGGATACATACTCACCACAGGGGTACGCTCTTATCTTAGTGATACGACCTCATAAGAGGGATACGTTCTCGTCAGAGGAATACGTTTTTGTCAGAGGCACAATCTTTTGTCAGAGGGATACATTTTCGTCAGAACGATGTGCTCTTGTCAGAGGAATACTTTTTGTCAGAGGCAAACTTTTTTTTTTAGAGCGATACATTCTCGTCAGAAGGATGTGCTCTTGTCAGAGGGATGCGTTCTTGTCAAAGGAATACGATCCCATAAGCGGGATAAGTACTCGTCAGAAGGATATGCTCTCGTCAGAGGGACACGATAAGCTGTCTGCCCCTTGAAGCTCCACTTGTTCATTCCCGATGAAGCCCATATATGCTAACCCAAAATTGACGACATACAAGACAGGAAGTATGAAGATGGTTTTCTTTGCATTGACTGACCAAGTTTCATTAGCAAATTCTTTTTTCGTTACTGTGAGAAGAAATAGTGTGCGCATGAATTAATTGAAGAAAAAGTTGTAACCATTTGTATGTCAGAAGAGAATTAGGTGCTGCTGAGAATCGCATGACAATATGGCATTTCTGGTACAACGCACGGTTTAGAGTGAGAAAGCACAGCTATCACAGGAATTTGATTCATTCCTTTAAAATAGCTGACCAACTATCCCTTGAGATATTTCGTCCACTGCTGTACTGTCTGCAGACTCTTGCCATTTTGGCATGCATGGATGGCGATTCAGATATGTTATAGGTATATAAGTTAAAATGCTAAAATGCTGAAACATATGTTTATAATATAGCATCTTGTTTGTGTTTTTGTAGCAGAAATTCTAGTGAATACACCACTTATTTGGAGAAGTTAAATGTCTGTTAAAAAGTAATCTTCAACAATGTTAGGTCGGAAAGATTTCATTTCGATTTCATGGTATTATTATAAACACATGGGTACGCACACGATACATGTTGAAAACATATCGATATGAAGCTATGCAAAATTGTTGATTTCCGGAAACTGCACCTTAGACAGACTTTTTTCTACACTTACGTATACATGACAGTGGTACTAATTATGGTGTCGACCTGTGGTTCTGTAAGATACAGTGCTGTAACCTTCATAGTATATGCCATTATGATACCACATGACTACTCGAGCCTTAAATAAATATAGTAAAAATAGTTCATTTTATTCATACAAATTTCTTTTCATAGACATATATATATATGAACGAAACATTTTCTCAGTACTCATAAAAGGTTTTTTAATATATGTTTTTAACTTCACTTGGCAGCTTATAGCTATAAGTAAATTCATTCTATGGTTACAATTTATCTAATTTTTCTCAGAATTTGTCGATAAGGATTTATATTAGTATATCTGTCACATCTCCTTTATTAATATATCTATATACTATTATTATTATGGCAGACTCTATGTTACTTATTTAAGTGAAACAAGTATTGTGTAGTAACGAGAGAACATTTCCGGACAACTATCTTTGCTAAAAAAATATATATATTTTTTTTTAAGTGTTCAGAGAACATCTAATTTAATACACAATGAGACACACAAGTTAGTTACACGTGTCTTATATTTTCTCAAATGTTCTTAATTAAACCACAAACAACCGGAGCTACAGAATCGTGTAAATTTGAAAAGGATAGCACCTGTATCAAGGTTGCCAGTAAGGAATGTTCTGTTACCTCTGCAAGAGGGAAAACGCGGCCCAGTTGAAGACTCGTACAAGTGCACACAAACTTACTATTTTACATTTAGTTCTTTCCAATGCCATGAATGTTTGCCTAAAATTTCAGTTATGTTGTAGTTAAGTATTTATCAAACTTTTAATGCATTTTACAAATATTTTTTGTAAAATTATGAAAACGTTTTGGTGAATAACTATCGCGATAGGTAGGTACGTAAAGTTTTCAAATGTATATTGAAATTACCACTGAATGAACTGTGTTTTACATAGGTAAATAGTCAGAAATTTTAAAGCACCCATGTGCTGCAGAAAATACATGCATATAAAAAGATCTTTAATACTTTACAAATATATGATAATGTTTTATATTATGTTTGAAAGATATAACATATCAAAAGAACTTGTAAAATAATATTTATAATGTAGACTAACTAAATTGGGGATAAGATTGGAAAGTGAATAAATAACTGAGTGAATACAATACAAAATAAAAAAATGAATGTGAAGAAATGATCAAGCAAATTACTTTAAAGAAATAAGGTAACAAGGTGTGTGCTAGAAAACATAACAACGGGTATTGTTTGATTTTAATATTATGATTTGGAGACAAAAGAAACTAATTGGGATAAAATAAAGTCTTAGAAAATGAAACGTTCTGTTCGGTAGGAGCAGAAGTGCATATATTTTCAATACAAAAATACAGTTTTATGTAAATAGAGTAGCTCTTTGGAGCGATACATTCAAGTTATTTTGTGCTTATTGGTTTGAAAGTATTTTTACTCCAAAATTAATTGCTAAGATTATAACAACTTTGACATTTATGTACTCTCCTCTGATTGATTAATTTAAAAGTGTTTACGAATACGTGTACACCATTGTAAAAATAATATTATGTTTATGTCCAAAAGTGCAACTTTAAACTGAAAAATAAAATAAAAACATTCAAAGATTTTACATTAAATTATTTACAAACAGACCCGACAACGCTCAATACGTAAATGAAAAAAAAAATTGCGGTGGTTTAAGAATTGAATAAATAGTTTAATAATCAGATATTTTCATACACTGATTGATATATAATTATTGAAAATTATGCTTGTTTGTTTTATACTTAGAGATTTTTAACGCTAACTGAGGTGGATGTTTTTCAAACTAAACTTTGCTAATCATATATTACCACTATTACAAATTTAAAAAAAAAAATGCATCGCCTATCCATCGAAGTTGCCACCGCAACTAATCTTCGTTCCGGAGGTGTGATAATTTATCTTTAAAAAATAATACTAAACAAATATATATTTAATGAATGTGGGATATATGATGAAAATAGAAGTAAAACAATGTAAAGGTTCAAAAGTTCAAAAACGTAGCATCAAGCCACCGCTCGCTCAAATCAGTTCTCCCGGCACAGCAATGGGTGCGCGGCTTGAAACGCGAGTTGGCCCGTTGTGCGACCGCGGAGGGCTCAGATTGGACGCCATGATTTGTAGGAGATGGCGACATTATGCTGCGGAAGATATGTCTCGGAATGCCGCGCGGCTTGCCTCCTGCAATTACACTAGATCACGGCGACCCCACCTGGCCCCTGCCGCGCAACAAGGGACCAACCGCCAATTCGAACACGCGTAGCCACGCCTTTGCCACGGGCTGTCTCCCGAGAAGACAACGAGGGGGAAAATATATTAAAATGAAAAAAATAATAATAATTTCACAAACATACTGAGCCGTTTAAAGAACAGCAATTACTTGATAACACATAAAACTTATTTCTTTATTTTTACAAAAGATTCCTTTGGAAACCAAACAGTTGCCAAGAAAAAATTTGTAATATTAAAACTCTGGACAACACATGCCTATGAATATTTTCCGCAAATATAAATAAGAAACTTTTTTTGAGATAATACTGAATATTTGTAACGAAAATTAGTGCATAATTTGATATTTTTTTATGTTTCTTTCAGTCATAATTTTTTTTAAACCATGGAAAAGATAATCGAATATTTTATAATTTGACTTAAATTTGTTTAAAAAGCTTATTTATGTGTGCAGTTAATACTGGAAACTATTAAGAGAACGGTTTACAAATAACTTTAAATGTAGGAGGTACTGGGACAACACAAAGAATAAAAGCCCGTGTAAGAATCCAAACCCAGTATTACTGCGAACACTACTTTGTAGTGAGACATTTGTTTTTGTATAAATGTACTAATTTACTAATGTATTTAATATTACACAAATATTTTTGTTTCACTAAGAAAAACAACTATTGTTTATAGATACAATCCATTCAGCCTCATTTGAAAACATATTAAATAATTCCGTTGTAATAAAATTAATTGCCCTTAAATTACGGCGAATAAATGGTTTTTCACACACATAGTTATAATTGAACTACCATTTGGTGACACTTAAAATTTTTAAATTTATAAATGATAGATACCTGTCATAAACTGTAGTACACAACCGCTATAGTACTAGAAAAAAAATATATTTTTGTAATTTTTCGAGTAGGTACATTAACAGCGAAATGATAATCTGATATCGGGCATTGTGGGTTACTTAACATAGAGCCAACTTATTGAAAAACAATTATTTTTATGGATGAGAAACGTTATTTTTTCATTGTGACACTGGCAAAGGCTGTAGTTTTGTGTGAAATGTATTTAAGTTTATCTGAAGGAAAGCTTTTTTTCAAAGAAATAGTAATTAATGACTAGAATATATAATGTTAATTTTTTGACTTTCTGAACGTTTACGAATACGATTTTCAAAGTGAGTTCTGATAATTGAAATAGTTTGCATTTTAACTATTTGTTAGGCTAGGTAAATTAAAAAAATTAATGAAACTTTTTAGGATTGTTGGATAGGATAGGATAGGTTAAAATATTACATTGTTATACTGTAAAATAATGTGAACGATTGGTTAGATGAGGTAAGCTACATTAAAAATTCGATATAATAGTAAGGATCGTTGGTTATGTTACCTGCATTTTAATTTAGTAATTTCTCACCAATATGTCAAATGATTTTACAATTTTGTTTAAATTTAAGTAACCTTACCAACTATCCACAAGATATATGATTTTTTTTAAAACTTATTTATCATAATAATGCAAAATAGTAGATTCTTGGAGGTGAAAAAACTTAAGTGTAAGGTTAGTTAGGTTAATTCAGCTACTTTATTTAAAACATACATAACTAACAGTACCAAGTTTAATTAATATGACTGATCTAACTTAACCAACCTTTTACCTTAGTTTTTATACCCCTGTTTGTACAGCTACTTCTACTTTGAAGAATTATCCTGTATCATTCTGAAACATATTTTCAGTGTTGAATGTCTAGACTATTTTCCATCAGTAGTTTATAATTTGTTAACTTGTTTTACAGTCAAACAGGCCTAATGAAGAGCACCTGCAAAATCATAATGCTAGTTTATTAGAAGACATGTGGGTGATTTCAATAAAGAAATCTCCTAATAAATCATTCGCCTTCAGGGTAACTGCAAAAAATATACCCATGAAAACTAGAAATCTATGATTCTCGAGGCAACTATTACGTTGATAGTACATATACTGTCAGCTGCAAAAGCACTGGTAAATTATTTACTGCATAAATTGATCATTGCTGAAAATGTTGCAGACACACTTGAAGTTAGAAATAAATTGTATAGAATAAATAACAGCTTGGACTTAGAAGAAAATAATTTTTTAACAGCCCTAACCTTGAAATTTTTTCCATCACAATATTTGCGAAAGATACTTTTTTTATTTAGTTAAAAGCCTTTGGCTTTCATGGGTGAATATGTGGTAACTACTACTATATTAAGATTTGTGTTAAGTGAAAACAATTATTCACTAACAAATTAGCCTTGTCTATTAGCAGCTCATCTGAAAGTTACAGAGCAGTATCAAAACTTAAATCAATTTATATATTTGGTAAAACATTTGTAATTTTCATTTAATTTTTAATGAATTTCGCTGCTGTTTAGCACAAGCACCGTAGCAAGCTATCACTCTACTTTCATCTGACCATCCTCCTTGCTAACACAGCTAAACTATTCCATTCCCCGATAATTCTCATAAACCTCTGAGTTTTTAATACTTGCTAATCTCCTGCCCTCTCTGAAAACTTTCCTGCTTCTGTATTTCCCTCTTTCTGATACATCCTACGAACCTACCTCTCTGCTTTCTGACTGAGATTCTCTGAACCTAACGTCTCTATTAGTTGTGACAAACTATTAATATACAATCTTTTTTATACTTTTATATTCTTCTACATTTCTCCTTTTCCTACCCAGCTAGAAAACCGTTGGTTTTTTTTTCTTTTATGTATAGATATACATATATATACATATACACATATATGCATATATGCATATACACATTATTCCTATATGCATATATATATACATTAATATTGTTTTATGATAAAAATAATTTTTGACAGCGCCCTTTTGAAATTTTAAATTACATTCTTTTTTTTTGTGGTCACTTAATTTTTTGCTGCTAAAATAATCGGTTAATATGAAATATTAAAGTGTTAGTTATAGGTATTCATCATTTTTCAACGGACACCTTAGGCGCCTTACAGCTAACCAGTAATTATGATAATTTCGCAGGGCTGTAACCAACTCGGCCGTACATTTTTTTGGTGAATAACCCGGGACGATGTTGTCGCCGCGCTCACCTGGGCTCCCGGCATAAGGGCGGGAGTCGCCTGCGACAGGTGTGTGAGACCTGGAAACCTTCTGCGCTGCCGGACAGTGCCTCCCCGCCTCCTGCGCCCTTCGGCAAAAGTGACACTTCCTGCTTATTATATTATTAGGTATGTATAGGAAATAAAATTCTCTTTGGCTGAGGACATAGATCAAAAAAAAATTGGTTGTCTGTAAAGTCGGTTTACGGATGATAGTTTAACGGGACATCGTCATAACAAAACATTGATGAAATGATTGCATACTTTATGAATAAAATTCAATCATTTTTATTTTAATAATAAAAGTATAAATACTTGAAATTATACTAGTAATCAGATTTTTAAAATGCAAGAATAATTAACCTTTATTGCCGAAATTGTTGTTGTAATAAGCAATGAAAACCACATTAACTTTTCACTTCACTTTATAAACAGTCGAGTGGAAGAGAGATAGATGCGGCGCAAACGTACAATGTGCGTAACGGGACCCAGCGTAACGGAACAATGTGTGTAACGGGACACAGCGTAACACAACAATGTGCGTAATGGGACACTTTGTCGTGCGTGCAGCCGGCGTTCATCGATTTATTAGACGTTGTCACGTCAATATATATGCATATATGTGTTATTATGCGAGCGCTAAATTATGGTATTGCGCAAGAATGCAAGTATGCAAGTGTGCAAGTATGCTGTTTCGTTTATACATCTCCCCTGCCGTCTCCTATACCGGTTCCCCCCCCCTCACGTACCTAGCTAACACATCCGCCACCATACATATACATAACTATTTCCCTTATGTGATCGGAATTTCTGTAAAGCTCGAAAATTGTAGTCCCCATCAGCAAAGATGTTTCAATGTATAAAAAAACACACTAAAGAATGAACCAAACAACAAGAAATACAGATTTTCCTCCCGAGTGTGTCACCACGTGAATTTATCTGTTATTTCTCTCCGCATTGCCCCCACCCCCCTTCTCCCACGAAACTTTTTCCCGGCGTAATCCTCGACATTGTCGCGCCTGCGCACGAAATGGCTGAACAATACGCCGGCTTTTCAAAGGGAGAGGGCTGAGGGAAAAAAATATATTTCCCGTCATCTGAACCCTGGACGTCCGAAAAAAAATATTCCCTATTTGTTGCGGTCTCTCTTAAGTTCTCCTACGGACGTCTGGATGAAACAACGCTCATTATGTTCCCCCATTACAAATATTTCACTCTTTGATTTTCAAACGTATTTTGTTAACTGTGAGAAGGGATGTATTTTTGCTTGCCAAAGACGTCCGAACTAATAAGACTAATATTTATGTTGAACATAAATATGAAGTAAATTGTAGAAGCTCATAATTTAAAGCCAAGGGAGAGATTTTTATGAAACGAAATAAAAGTATTACCATGGGCTATATCTAGCATTTAATCCACATCCGTGTAAAATGGAAGCCACATTTTTAATTATAAACCTAATTTTTGAAAATATCACCGTATAAGTTTTTATGTATTATTGCAAGAAAGTTATTTTTTGATGGGTAAGTAATTTTCTATGTGCTTTCGTAATAATTAATATAGTATCGAACTGCAAGGTAAGATAGTTTTAATAAACAACCAATATTTATGATAATATTGCTATTATTCAAAGCACGGAAAAGAACTCAAGCTTAGTGCGGCTTAATTTTCTGTCTCCTTAGATAAAAAAAAACTAATTTTTGTTCCTGAACAAGTAGCTTAAACGATAAACATATAAGTATTTCTAGCATCCTAGTAATTATCTTCCAGTTAAATGACTCAAGATTCAACTAAAACGTAGTTATTTAAGGCTTGGCAGACATATTTTAGGGCCTAGGTTTTCGTGAAAGAATCAAAATGGTAGGGCCTACTATAAAAGTAACATCACCTAAATAAGTTATCATGGCTTTAATTGACCACAAAAAAATATGTCTATCATTGAGTAGTAAAGCTGTAACCATGTGTTTAATAATTTTTAAAGTTTATATATATGCGTGTGTATGTGTGTGTGTGACGCTTTGTTTAAGTTTACGTCAAAATACATAAACTCAATGTATATTTTCATACGTAAATACATGGCATTAATTTCTTTGGTAGTTCATAAATAAAAGTTTTTTTTTTTTTTCAAAACTTTAGTCTGCTCTAGAAATTAATGTAAATTTTATAATTATTGCAGAAATAATTATTCATTTCCAGGACGCAAATTATCACACAATGGGTGTGTCGGGAATTATTAATTCGTAGAACCACAGTAAATGTTATATTTAATTTTCAAACATTTATCATTTTTCCGTCGTGATTGTTTATCTTAGTAAGAGATTACAACTCTTCGTGTTTTATTAACTTTAAATATGCTTATAGTCTGTACACTAACAAGAAAGTAATATTTCATTAGTTTTTTTAGTTTGTATTATGGTTGTAGTGCTATTAACTTTTATAAATATTATTTTCTTTCGTTATTTCCGATACATGACCATTTATGGGGAAAAGATTTTAATATTGTGTTTAAAAATCGAAACTATTTACATCAATCTGTGTTTCTTTGTCGCATTTTATGGAATAATAACAAAACCTTTACTTAGGTTACATTTGCAGAAAATAAATATTTTAAGCATTATACAAACAACATTATCAATAAATAAAATTAAACATGTTATGTTTCAGAAGATGTAAAATAACTCTTTAAAATTGGGAAAGCATTCACTTTAAAAACAAAATGTAAATTTATTTCAAGTCTTTTAACTTCTCTGAGCCACAGCGTAGCAATACCCGTTAACTTAAATCACACATAATAAGTGTTATTTATATTTAACTATACAATATGATTAATTAAATTTCGTGCATGATGCTAGAAAGCCATTGTCTCATTTTGTAGGGTTTCATTAACGAGTATAGTTGTATGTTGCACCTATCTACTTTCTGATGATGTGCCAAGAATTTCAGAAATTTTACGCTTTTCACAAAGAAAATGTTTATCCTGGTCCACCAAGTACTATTAGAAATAATTTAGAAATAAATAGATACCTATTGTAGCCGTTAACATGGTGCGATATATATATATATACACTTTTGAGTTGACGATGATCTTAAGGTATATTGACCATGAAAAGTAAAACTGTATTAAAAATTTCCGGATATATATATATATATACATATATATAATCATTTTGTGGACATGATAACTTTCACAATTTTTCACATATAACTTCCAAACTGATATATAAAATCTAGTAGTAAAAAATCTTCTTCGAGTTTGTTAATGGGCAATATCTGACCAAAGGAGTAGAAATGGGGAAGGCTTTTTTGAAAAACAGAAAAATCACTGTCACTGCCATAATTAGGAAAATATCACATCCTTTTGAAATTTTTATAACTTGTAGGAGTAATACTAAAATATTTTGTCTGAATAAGTTTTTGATACGACCAACCATAACTGCAAAGGGTTGAAAAACAATGGTTGGTGTACGAATAAATAATATCTCTGTTCGTAGACACACCATCAATTTCATTTAAAGTGTTTGTAAATCTTATAATTTTATCTAAAACTTTTGTCTGGAACAATAATTATTGATTGAAGAACCATTTCTGCAAGGGGTTGAAAAAATGAGGGGTAGAATTAAAAAAAAACTTCATTACCCCCCTAGTAGGTACTTTATCATATCCGTTCAAATTGTTTGTAAATTTTATAATTATTAACTAAAACTTTTTATGAAACAATTTTTGATAATACACACCATTACTGCGAGGGGTCGAAAAAACCTGTAATTGAAATAAGAAAATAAAACTTCCTGCCATGTACTCTTTCTTATTAATTCTTATATTAATTTAACTTTTTAAATACTGTTGAAAAATTTGTCTAATATTAATTTTATATAAAAAATAATTACTGTATAAACCAACCAGTAGTTTATAGTAATTAATAATGTTATTTAATTTCAAAATTTGTATATATTTATTTGTGAAGTATTGCCACAACTTGTGTTTTGGGGAACTTTCTTCTTCTTTTTTTTCATTATACTTCATAGTAACTTTTAACAACGATATCTTTGGATTTAAAAATATTTATTTGCCTACTTCCTCTATTCTTGCTTTTGAATTACAAGGTCGATGGATAATTTTTATTAGGAATGGTGAATTCGAACGGCGAGCATGAAAGAAAATGATAAGCAGCAAACTTGACGGAGAGTTTGAAATGTACGAATTTAAAATTTATATAAAACTTATAGTTCATCGCTGCCAATATTCGTCAAGAACTACATAATCGTCGTCGAAGGTATTCAAGAACTACATAGTCGTCATCGAAGAGAGACCAGAACTACATAATCGTCGTCGAAGGTATTCAAGAACTACATAATCGTCATCGAAGATACACCAGAACTACATAGTCGTCGTCGAAGATAGTCAAGAACTACATATGTGTCATCGAGGATAGTATATCACTACATCATTATCAAGAATGTGAACTGCCCTTCGTCGTCATCAAGAATCGCCGGTTTGGAGACCCATCAACTAACAATCGCTGTCCACATCTTGACCTGTACCACATCCAGCTGTACACACCGAGGGCCGCTGTTCCTGTGGAGTCTCATCATCAGGAAAATCGAGAACTAGGACATCACTACGTCAGTACGAATGTAGTCACTGAGATGCGCAGTTCACGGTATAGTTGAAATACCATATCTTAAGGCTTAACTTGCGGCATATTCTGAGGTAACTATGAACTACGAGAAAATTTTACATCTTTCCAACTCCACAAGCTTATAATTAATAGCAGTACTAAACCCGACAGCAGTTTATCAATATTATGTCAGATTCACCTACTTACACCCATATAACCTGAGATACTAACCGAAGAGTCCCGATTGAGCTAAAATAAGTTAAAACTTTACTACATTTGAATATAGCAATATTTGTAATATCAAGTTTCAAGATGATATTGCAATATAAATATTAAATTTTTATTTGAAGATGTGTCCTATTACACAGGTTGTGCAATATTAATATTTTAAACCATTCTACTGAATATAAGTAGTTATTCTTGTAAAAATTACAATTATAATGTTGTAATGTGAAAACAATATCATTTCCAGTAATACGACTATTCATATTACAACAGTGAATCGTTTGAGTTATTATTGGAATTGTAGTAAAAATTAAGATTAATGATAAGTATAATTTTGTGTTTATAAATAACACAGTGGATCACCTTAACGTAAAGTGTTACTGATTGTTATTGGTTCACCACCAATAATCATAAACATATACTCAGAGATCATATATGTTCTTTAGAGGTTCTCAAATTTGGTATTAACCAAATTACTTTCTTTGTTGGTCTGCCAATAACCGGGCTAGTCAGATTGAAATAGGCGATCACAACTGCAAGGGTAGATATATTACGAGGGTAGAAAGACAAAATTTAATTACCTTTTTTTATAAATCCTACTATATCCATAATTTATTGCAAAACTCCTAAACTTTATCTAAAACCTTTAGCTAAAACAAGTTTTAATGAAACAATCTATTTCCCTATAAACAGGAGTTCAGGTTAAAAAATATTTAAATTTTCTTAGTATCAAATTCGTCGGAATTTATTAATAACCATCTTAAGATTACTTTAAATCTTCATCCAAAAAATAATTGTACGACCGCGCATTAGTGAAAGGGATGAAACTGTGTTTGGAAGTCAAAAATAATTGCATTAATTCCATAGTAGGCATGATGTGAAATTCGTTAAGGCATACAATTTTGAATGCATTAAGTTAAAAATATTCAAAATATTTTCGCTGCATGGAATATGAGAAAATGTTAAATCTATCTTTTTTTAATATTGGTGAACATATAGTAAATTATGTAGGCTTCATTAAGTCTTTAAAATGTTCCAGGAGTTTATAGAATTTTCTAAAATATTTCCAGAAGAAATCGGTACTTCGAAATCTATGTACGGCCGTAGGCTGTGCCTTAAGGGATTTTTGTTGTTTATTTTCAGTCAAATGACACTTGACTACAGTGCGTGCCAACTGCGTTGTGTTAATATAGACACGGTGTCGTCGCATCAGATTAAATCCTGCTTTTATGGTGATAGGTTCATCAGTACGAGAAGATAAATCACTTTTTTTCCGTTACACGTGATGGTTGCGTGGGAAAGTTGCCTTGGCCACGTTGCAGCCTACAGGTAACTGCGACACAAGCCCCATCTGGAACATTAGCTGGGCAGTAGGCCCACTCAGTCAGACTGGACTCTGCAGTCATTTTGAGGACTTAAAAAACGACGTATACACCTCAAATAAACAGAGGACTTTCCTACACTGTAGTCATTTTTTGACGTGACAACGTCTAATAAATCGATGAACGCAGGCTGCACGCACGAAAAATGATGACTCATTGTCCCGTTACGCTGTGTCCCGTTACGCTCATTGTACGCTTGCGCCGAATCTATCTCTCTTCCACTCGATTGGAACAACCATCGATTTGACTTTATCGAGGCACATTAAACTTGAAACACTCCCATTCGTTTCCTACTTTTCCTATCATCGTCCTATCCTTAACAGAATAACACAGATTGGAAGAAGTTAAATAGCAAACATGTACAAAAGTTATAGTTAAAATAATCTCTTCGTTAAAGAAATAAACATATTTGAATTAATGAGTGCAAATGAAAGTAAATTTATCAATTAAATTGTAGATTTCATTTCACTCCTTCTTTGTATCCATACAAAATAGTGATAATTCAATAAAAATGATTCAATTTTATTCATAAAAGTATGCAATAAATTCATCAATGTTTTGTTATGACGTCACGTTAAACTATCGTCCGTAAACCGACTTTACAGACAACCAATTTTTTTCTGTAAATGGAACATAAATATTCATGTATGATTACAGATATTTGTAAATATTGTACATTTTCATGAGAACAACTGTCTCTCTCACTACAGAAACGTGTTCGCAGTAGTGCTGAGACCGGAATCTTACCCGCTTTGTGTTGCCCCAGTACCTTAAATAATAAATTAAAGTTATTTGTAAACCATTCCCTGAATAGTTTTTTCAGTATTAACTGCGCACATAATAAGCATAATACGACAATAAAAGGTCAAATTACTAAACATTATATTATATTTCCATTTTTAAAAAAATGTATTAAATTAAGCACCAATTTTCGTACGAAATTTGCAATATTATCTCGTAAAAAGTATTTCGTATATGCGAAAGGAACATCCGCCATGTGTTGTACAAAGTTACAATACAGGATATTCTTGTACAATTACAAAATATTTCTTGGCAACTGGATTCGAAAGGAATCTTTCGTAAAAGTACAGAATTTTTTTTTTCTCATTAGTTCTTCTGGATCTTCGTAAAAAAAACTGCATTGCCATTTGCGGCCTCTCGGTTTCGTGATAAACATGTAATCATTAGAGACCGGAAAAATTCGCAGATTCGTTTCGTGATAGGCTATAATGTACATCTTCGTTGCTATTGCTATTGGTTCACAGTTTGTGTCGCGGACTTTGGGCCAATGAGAAACCCTCATCCACTTAAGTATCGAATCACAAGCAAGCAAGATGAGAACTCTAAAATGTCTGCAGCCAATGAACAGGTGGTATTTGCCCAAGTATGTAAAGGGCTATCGATTGCATCCTAGAGGTCATTGAACCTGCGAATTTTTCCGGTCCCTAGTAATCATGCACGTGGGAGGAATATTATGTTTATATTTTTTTTATCTTGGTTTCATGTTCAAGATCAAATTAAAGTTCATGTTCAAGTAAGTAAAAACAACACCCGATAACCTACGAATACATCCGGAGATTTACCAAGATCCCCTTGGAAAATTATGTAAACAATGTTCTGCGTAATTTAAAGCTTAAAAGGTATTCACAGTGCGGCTATCACAATTTAGATGTTCGAACTACTTTCCCAAAGATCTCTCCGGGCAAATGCTGGGCTAATAATTCTTAATTCGAAAGAGTACATTAGAGGAAAGTATTATTTATTTTCTTATTTCAACCCCAGGTTTTTTCAACCCCTTGCAGTAATGGTTTGTATTCTCTATAATTGTTTCAGTCAAAGTTTTAAGTAAAAATTATAATATTACAAAGAATTTGAATGGATTTTATAGAGTACGTACTAAGGGGGTAATGCATATTTTTTAAATTCTACCCCTTATTTTTTCAAACACTTGCAGCAATGTTTCGTCTAATCAATAATTGTTTCAGACAAAAGTTTTAGGTAAAAATTATAAAATTAATTAATATTCCGAATGAATTAGATTTGTGCTTATGAAATAAGTTATGATTTATTTTGTCCTCCAAACCTTTTTTTTCAACTCCTTTAAGTTTTGGTTGGCGGTATCAAAAAACTGAAGTCAGACAAAAGATTTTGGTATTACTCCTACGGGCTATAACACGTTCTAATGGATGTGATATTTTCCTAATTATGGCAGTTACAGCGCTTTTTCTGTTTTGTTTTTTTCTGGGCTCTTTAGTTTCCTTGTTCGGTGAAGTTGTTCTTCATGTGGTGGAGACATACTTACATGTGTCGACGCGGGGAGTCGTCGGCCAGGCATGGAGTAAGTGCTCGTGGGTTGAGCGCGAGAGGAAATTCTGGGATTCTCGCTGCAGACTTTCTGACCCCGGACCGGTATCGGCAGCCAGGCTGGGAAGAGGGGATGACTTGGGGGGGGGGGGGGAGAATGCCGTTGGAAACTTTGGAGCTCTGCAAGGGGTTGGAGCGCCACTGCAGGGTGGATCGAAAATGGTTTGGGCGGTTGGGGGGGAGGGTCGAGGGGTTGTTCTTATTCCGCTCCTGGACCCGGCTTGTAATCCCCAGCCAATCTGAGGCCCAGGTCACGTACTTCCGCTTACTACGCGCTTTCTCTTCTTCTCTCTCTCTACCCAACTATTCCTCCTTGGACCCGGGGGATATCATAAGGAGCGGCGAAGGGGGGTACTTGAGTCAATTCGCGCCCTCTTCCCCCCCTTTTCCCCCCGCCCGCAACACCCTTCGGCACGAAACGGCGGTTCCCCGGGAGAAATTGATAGATGCGGCGCGTTTCGCAAAAAAAGGAAAATGGAAAGGAAACGAGGAAAATTTCGAGTCCCGGAGCAGAAATCTACTTGAAATGGAATCTATAAGTATTCTAGCTCTTATTTCTTTTTTGGTGCCCTAAAGTAATAAAAAAAATATTTTTTGTTCAATCAGTATGACAGACGGATTTATTCATTCTTATTTAAAAATATGTGAAATTTATCAGAATAAAGAAAACCAATATAGGTATATTTGTGCAGTCTATAACCTATAAAGTTCATTTACCATAAGCTTGGTAATTTAAAATATATGCAAGCAAAATCTCACTTACGAATAATTTTCAACAGATCTTCAAGGTAATAATTCCATTAGTAATATATCATTTAAACAAAAGCAGCTATTCAAACATACAAAATGTATTTGATTGAATAATAATTAGTTGGTTATTATTTCTCATTACAATAATATCTTAAGTTTTTTCGACGTTTAAAAAGTTTTTGAGTGCCGTGATTTCTTATTTATCCTACTAATAAAGCTAAAATAACTATACATTTAATTTAATAGAAATAAAATTATTTTTCTGTGGCTGTAACTATTTTTTTCTGCAAATTCCTACGTTGACTCGAAACGCGGACATATCAAGAAGTTATTTATAAAACTTAAAGGTTTACTTTCCAAAAACAATTATTTTTGTCGTTGATTCCTTGTTCTCTCATAAGAATTAGATTTATTTAGCGCTGAAACTAAACTTCCATTTTTATATATTGTGTTTCTCTCTGTATCATGGTCAAAAAATATATTTACTTATGTTTGTGATATAGTATTTTGTAAAACACGATCTATGCTTAATTTACTGCAAAAAATAATTAAATACTTAGATTAATTATTTTATCAATAAACTAATTCTTTCAGTTGAAGGATTAAAAATGATGATTATATTTTGTTAAAATATGCAAAAACGTTTAAGACATATATTTTTTAATGTTCTTACTGAAGGGATAAAACGAGAATATGTTACCTATTTTATATATATATATATATAATATTTTTATAGCCGCAGTAGATTGTGTGATTTATGAGATGTTAAAGAGTGAAACTTTTCTATCCTTTGTCTACAGTAATTTTAAATTCATAAACCAATATAAAAATTCTTGGAAACTAAATAAAATGGTTTTTTTTTTCAAGTTGGTTCAGTGCAAATTTTTGTTTATAATTTCTTTATTTTAAGGGATTAAAAATTAATAAGGTTGATGAAAGTTTTTAATGAATTTTTTTTATTCTGTATATGAAAGTGATTATGTAACTCATGGAATAATAAAGTAAATTTAACTATGCACAAATTATGTTTGTTGAAAAAAATATTTTCAAAACCTTATTGCTAATAAATGTAAGGGTTGGTAAAGGAATGGTAACCAATTTTATTATATAATAATTGTAAACTTATCAAGTGCTCCGTATATTTTCAACAAAGTGTTTAATACACCCTAAAGTAGTTAAATTAATTCAACTTATGCAATTAAAATGTGATAAAGTAAAAAAATGATTTAATGAAAAATCTTAATAATATCAATTAAGTATACAGGAACACGAAACAAAGTCATTGCCTCGAACGTTCCATGCAGAAAAACCCATTCCACACACAAAAACGCACACCAACACACACATACATAATACATACTTTAATTTGCAAGTGGGCCACAAAACTCACAAGTCACTCAATTATTTTTATGGAAAATTTAAGAATAGCCTAAGTATATTTAGTTCGTGGTGTTTTCGGGCAATTTGCGAGAGTAGTGTCTGCCCCCAAAAGGCACACCGGATCCCGGAGATCACGTCATAATGGGGATATATGTATGGTGTAAACGGGCAGCGCACTTCGGATCACAGGCCGCCAACGCACCCGTTGTCTCTGGTCGACAAAGTGTGTTCTCTTCCCTCCCGCACCCCGCTTGCAGAATGCACCCCCACTCCTGCGCCGGGGGTGTTGTTTATTGCACGCCCCGCCCTCTCTCGCGAGCCCGCGCATGTTTATTGCGCGCCCCCGGTCACATATCTGGCCGGAACTGCCTCCCGGCCCGCCGCATCCGACGTATTTATCAGAATAACTGGGGATGTACGGCTCGACCGTAGACCTCCTCCCCCCCCCCCTCCTTCATGCAGCGATCTAAATGGACCGAGCGAGCTACAGCGAGGGGTGTGTGCCGCACGATGAGATCAGTGGCATACGTTACAGGGACGTCACTCTCTGCATATTCAATTTCCGTTACGTGAGTCGCTCAAGCCTGCGCTTTGCGCTATGGAAAGTCCTCTCAAAAAATATACGATCCACGTGGTTTTAAGGTTTTTTTAAAATTTTGATTTACCTATTTGTACACCTGCTAGTGTATGAATCGCACTTGTGAATAAAAAAAAATCATTTAGATGTCAATATTGGTTTTATTACCAAAACGGCATATCAATGATAGGTAGCCTATATATATTTTTGGTCGGCAAAAAAGGATCCTTAAATAAGTTTATACACCCCTTGTTCTTATTCAACTAAGAATACTACTTGGTAAGTTAAGTCAAAACTTTGGGGGTTAAGAACCCGCTGGCTTTTCAGAAACTAATTATAAACGAAAATTTAATTCTTCAGGAAACGATTCATGCCACTTAAATAAATTTCCTTCTGTGTGAAATAACAATTGTACTTAATGGAGCTAAAATGAACGCAAAGAGCTCAGATCGAATGATTTATTGAGAACCGATCGTTATTTCTGGCCAAAGCTTTCTGATTTGTAGCAGACAAGTAAGGAACATCTATAACGATTAAGTTTACACGCGCTATTCAAAACAAGTGTTTAAATTACATGATTTTCTGATGAAACTCGCCAAAGTAAGATTTCGTTGTCCTCACAAAAGAATAAGGTCGATTTAGATAAAAACAAACATTGTTAGGTGGAAAAAAACCTACCACAGCCTCAAAAAAAATTATAGGAGAAAACATAATATTTTTTTTATTATCTAATAAGCCAGTAGATACATAAGTTAACCTACCACAAATAATTTGTCAACACAATATTTTTGGGTTAGTTTCATACTCGTTAAAATATTATTCGATGCCTACAAAACAATTTTGTTCAATGAAAAAGAAAGTTTTTTTATAAATATGTCCATATCGGGCTAGTTGAAATGAATACGTAACTAATTATGATAATAACGTGATAATTATTTTTCAATTTAAAAAAGTAATTAGCACCGCTGTTAAGTCCAAGGAAAACTAAGTCATCTGGACGTCTTCGTAATTCAGTGATACTTAAGAGTGAATGTGATATGTCAGAAAGGATAAAGTGGTGGATCTCGAAAACATTTTTCACTAATAGCTGGATTCATAAGATTAACAATCTTCCAG
This sequence comes from Bacillus rossius redtenbacheri, assembly GCF_032445375.1. Classification (NCBI taxonomy): domain Eukaryota; kingdom Metazoa; phylum Arthropoda; class Insecta; order Phasmatodea; family Bacillidae; genus Bacillus; species Bacillus rossius. The sequence goes on along the minus strand of NC_086336.1, from coordinate 9,542,860 downwards.
ACCCATTGTTTATAGTTTTTAATACATATTGACCAACTGGAACAATTTAATGTGTTACGTTCAAATACGACAAAGAAAATATTTTTAAGCGTGTAGAATTGTAATGAGGAACAGTTTTAAATCTACGTATTATTTTACCAAAACTACACGCTCTAACTGAAGGAAAAAATTCCTTTTTCCCATCGTTATATTTTACAGGAAATTTAGCACTCACAAAATATAGCTTGTGTCTGAATGCTTCTATTCTAGTTTGTATTTATGTGCGTGTGATATTTTTACATTTATTTCTGTACATACCTATATAATACCAATACTTAATTAATTGGTAAATTTATCTGACATATATACACTTACTATAAAAAAAATTCAAAAATAAAAGACTAATCTCATCATATGTCGAATTGTAAAGCCATTTTTTAATCTTTTTTGTCAATGAAAATAATAAATCTGATTATAGCCTGTATGGAATATATTGTAATACCGAATATCTATTCTCGTTGGAGGCCAGTAGACGCAGTCTACGGTCGCGCCGCCTCGCAGCCAATGGGGATGCCGTTATCGTGCTGCAGTGCTGCCGCCCCGCCACTTCAGGTCGCCATCACCTCACCCCTCCCATCACCCTTTTTAAGGGTAGCAAGGGGGGATATTTTTCCGATTCCTGTCGGGTTGGCTCTGCAGGGTGCTGGGAGGGGGGAAGTAAGGGGATCGTGGGAAGGGTAGGGGTAGGTTTGATGGCATGACATCGTGGAGGGGTAGGGTGGGGGGAGGGCACAGTTTTGTCCGATTTTCATCTGCAAGCGCTCCAGGGGAGCAATTCCATGCCTGCCGAGTATATCTGCCCGCGCTATATCCCTGTCAAATAATGTTTGTCTCGAACTATTTCCCACAACATATTTTAAGAGAAAAATATTAGAAAAAATATGGTTTCCAATCTCCCGCATCAAAGAACATTTGACAGAATACCTCAAAAATGTTTTAAATCCTAGCACACTACCAAAGATTATTATTGGGCTAAGCTCTCTCAAAATTCGCTATTTTATTTTATTTTTGAATTTAAAAGAAAGTTATATTTCGGTTGTTTTGTTTAACAACATTTTAAACGATTATAAATGGAAATCGCATTAATACTCTTTGCACAATAAAAGGACGTTAAAATACGTAGACACATTAATTGATTTGCCTTAGTAATTTTCTTCATGCCACATAACTATAAACTTTATAACTTCTTTATTTCCCACGTGTCGTTAGCCGTTTGAAAGATCCGTTATGACGGAAAGTTCGCGATTTCCGTTTGCGCTGAACTCCATTCTGATTGGCTTGTTCTGTCGAACATCCTACATATTATAGAACCAATTCAGCGTACAAAATTTTGGATGGAAACTTAAATCGTCCAAACTGTTAAACAAATAAACTACGCTAGTGACTTTTTCATTGTCGTCGTAACCTTCCAACAATATTCTACCCACTTGGTTGAAAAGTGTCTGAAGGGAAAGTTCGACAGTAAGACAGGGTCTCAAGCGATACTTCCCCACCCATGCATCTAGAGGATGTGTCTGATGATACCCCCCCGCTGCCAGCATTGCAGTAAACATGGAGAAGTACTTTGCCGCGTCGCTTAAGATCGAATAACCCACGACCCTGTATCTATCTACCCTCGCAACAATCTCAGAGAGAATATACGGTTGCAGCTGAACATTTCGGAAATGTTTTCAGGGTCAACGCTGACCTTTTGTACTTGACTGTTTTTCTTGAGCATGTAGAGGAAGTGCGGGTATTATGGAATACCATTTTTATTTCAAAGTTGTTGAGTTTAAGGAAAGAGCTTATAATCTGAAATTGCATGCAGGTAAAATTTACAGTTATGACGATATATCTGGATACACACGGACAGCAAAATCATGTATTAAGTACAGTAAAATATCATTTTTGCAAAAAAACACAATTGGAGGGTAATATGAAATAGTCGGGTAATACGGAATATGCATAGTTATTAAGGAAACGTAAACCTAATTGTAAGTCACATGAAGGTTATTTAGGAAATATACATGCCTTTCAATGAAAAACATACATAAACATATAATATAATAATAAAAACCCAAATGCAAGCATTTATGCTGACCTCAGCACAGTCATCATGTGACCATAAATAACATGACAAACACTGCACTTTGCAATACCAAAATCGGATATTGTCAAGCTAAATAAAGATATTCTTACTTAACAGGGAAAGAAATAGAAGAGGAGTGTGTAAATTACAAAATAATATTTTTTAAATCACTTACAAAAGTCGCAAATGTAATCCATTTTTTCCGCACCAGCACAGTCATTATGTGCCCATAACGAACATGACAAACACCGCACCCACACTTCTCCTCGTGAGTCCTGTGAAAACATCCCTTGACAAAATATGCACTCAGCATCCCCAGAATCAGGCGTTTATGTGGGTATGAAGTCCAGCTCGGATGACTTATCTGAGATGAAAGTTTGGTTGTCACTGTTGGATTCATCTTCAACATGTCTCGACGAACAGGAACGTTTCTGCGCTAATTTTATCTTTTTGCTCGGCACAAGAGCTTGCTTCAAGTGTAATTTCTTCTTTGATTTTTCAATGTCATTACTCAAGACTTTGCCAAATTTGACTTGCTTTGCAGTTATATCCGCCTCTAACTTAGACTTGTATGGTGACGAAGTGAGGACAGAGGAAGTTTCTGGCTTTCTACCCCTGTTTGATGTTTTTTTTTGCGGGTGGAGCAGGAGAAATATGACTAGGTAAGACCAAATCAGGCGTTTTCGAACAACCAGCAACTGATAGAACTGGAAAAATTGTAGGGCTGGTATCGACATCTGTGGATGGATCATTGCATGCTGAAGGTGATTCGGTAATTTGTTTTCGTTGCGTGAAGATCAAAGCAGAAGGCAGATAATCGTCCTCTGTGAATATATTCCTGGATACTGGATAGATTCCTGTGGCCTTGAAACCATTCACTGCAATGTCACCTCTTTGTACCTTTAAATAAGCACGTCCAAAATATTCCATAATGTCAAACACACTGAATGGCCGTGAGCTATGTCTCAGAAATGTACGAACCTCTTCACTGAAGTGGGTTTTCAAAGGTCCCATGAACGATTTATCTAACGGTTGCAACTTGTGTGTTGTGTGAGGTGGTATGCAGATAATCGTTACATGATTTTCTCTCGCCATGTTGATAAGTTCAATGTTCCTCTTGTGGGTAGAGTGGCCATCCAGTACCAACAAAACCGGAGCTTCCTTTGTGGGTTTTGCATGTCGCAGGAAATGCTCAAACCACTTAGTAATAATGTTTGTTTAAACCCAGCCACTAGGGTGGCATGTTGCGATAGAGCCAGGTGGAGCACCTCTCATAAGTTGTTCATTCATGTTTTTACGGGGGAAAATAATTAGAGGTGGAATAAATTGACCACCAGCACTCATACATGGAATGATAGTTACTAATGACCCTCTTTCCGCTGATGTCAAGGCCCCGATTTGACGTTTCCCACGAAGTCCTACAACATGAGGGATTTTACTTTGCACTACCGACAAACCAGTTTCATCGACATTGAAGATGCGATCTGCAGAATAGTTATGCTTCTCAAACTGTTTTTCCAGCAGATCGAAAAACGCACTCACTTCTTCTTTGTTAAACCCTTTGGCTCTGGAAAATGATGTACCCGTTGGCTTGCGAATAGACAACTTGTCCTTATTCCTTGTCATAAACCCGTGAAACCAATCTTTCCCTGCTTTGTCGTTTTGTCCAAATGGATGGGCTAAGTTATTGCGCACAGCTAGCTGAAATGCTAATATACAAACATCTTTGCTGGTAAGGCCATAAAACATGGCTTCCATTTCAACTAAGTACTTCACAAGCTCTTCCTCCAACTCAGGGGTAAACAATGGCGTACGACCAAGTTTTGTAGATGCTGCTTTCTTGGTGTCTAGCACCTTATTGTTGGCAAGTCTAAAAAGTGTAGCCCTTGGTACCTGGAACACTTTCGATGCCTTGAGGTATTCCATCTTCTTCTCCCTAACAGCGCAGATTGCTTTTGCCATTTGATCCTCCTTCCATAGCTTCCTTTTCTTAGTTTTGTCTTTCTTTTTACCCATCTCTGGAAGATAGAAAAAAAAACAGACTATAGGTATTATAACCCCTTGTTTCGTAATGGTCGTCATAAGTAGTTGAAAACCTGGCTCCACAAAAATTAATTTAGCATATACGCAACTAATGTATTAGCACAAGTTGACATTTACAACGCCTAAAAGTAGCATTCAAGTTTGGCACATGCATAGAATAACATTGCATAAGCCTAAAAGGCTACATTAGGTGACTTCTGCTCTAATTGTGCGAGCATGCGTTGGCAATATTGATAAATTACAACTCCCTAAACAATAAGCTGTAACGAGAGCCATTAGAACATTTAGTTTGCATTTTTTGTGCATGTATTATTTTTAGCACTATAGCAATAATTCTTTGTTAAGTGGTCTTACATACAACGATATTAAGCTTAAAACAATTACATTTACCTAAGTCGAAGCTATTTATAATTTGTAATTACACTGATTTCTTACAATAACTGGAAAATACATATTATTACTTATGTTCTTAAGCGTTAAATAAACATTAATAGCGTTCATTTACTTTTTAATCAAATTGCGGTCAATTTGGAATACCTAAATTTTCGTCGGGTAATATGGAATAGTAGGTATTCCATATTACCCGACTCGCCATATTTAAAATTTGCCGTTCTCCTAACCTTACTAGTTGAAAATGAAAAGACTACATTCTTGGAAATAACACTGCGGACTATTACTCTTTATCATACATCATGATTAACAGTGTTAAGAAACTTCTAAATACTGTTAACATTTTTCAAACACTCACCTGCAAAAACTTTCCAAATGCAAAAACCAAACAATTGATTATAAAACGGCCCATACACGACCGACGTTCATGCGACTGAATTCATAGCCTCTAGCGAGCACAGGGAAGTAGTTCGACCGCTCTCTCACAGGTTTCAGCACCTTACAGTTGAGATATCCACCTATTCCATATTACCCGCCTATTCCATAATACCCGCACTTCCTCTACTCTCTGACAACATAACTTCATTAATGAAAAAATGTTTGTGGCAATGCACATGTGAAACTGTTCGCTAAAGGGTCCGAGTTATTTTATTTCCATATCATCACTCAGATTGCATTTGGAAATATGGATGCTGGTTCATGATAGAATAGCTATCGTATCTAGGATCTTCTTTCATTGATATAAAAGTTGGCAAATCATTTACGTGACTATACAAACTCTTATGAACGCCTCGAATTCCTCAAGTTCTTAACTTTCTTTTCAATTAAACCCTGTTGCCACATAAAGTCAAAATAAGATACACTCGATTTAAAGGAATAATGACGACGAAAAAAAAAATTGCTAAATATAAATACTTCAATTTAAAAGTAAACACAGCCAAGCAGTTCAAATCACTTTCAACACTATTTGTTTACAACATTGTGTTCTTTCTCAATACAATGGTTTGTTTTCTGCTTAGTTCACTACCGCCGTACTTTTAATTTCAGATTTCAACTACTTTAATTACCATAACAGGAAATAAAAAAATATCGTTACATCCAACACTGTAGCCTTTTGGTATCGGTCTATTTGTAAGCAATCCGTATAAACTTAAAGTTTTGTGTTTTAGGTACAACTACATTTTCTTTCATTTTAAAAGTTATAAAATTGATATCTATCTATAGAATGAACTTTGACTGAAGTACAGACTAAAATCATACTTGGACATGAAACGTTTTAACGCTACGTCCAAAGGTCGACATGAGGAAAACATTACCAGTTTTATTCTGTCACTCAAATACGAAATTCGTCCGATCTACTCGACTGCTGTTTTTTGCGAGGCTCTTAGAATTTCCAGCCATCTCTTGGATTTCCAAAAATATCAGTGGAGACCTGCTAAATCCACATCGTTATTTGATAAAAGTCTATAATGCAAAGGTTTAGAAACTTAACTTTCCCTGGTTATTACCTCACGGGTTATCTGACACGTTTTGAAGGACTATAAGCCAGTGGCAAGCCCCTACGAAAACATCTGACCGAATAATGTGAGACCCTGACTTGACATATATCTAAATACGCACACGTGTGTGGATTCTGACTTCTCTGCAGAATATAACGTGAATTTTTCAGGTCTACAATAATGAGCCGTAAGAGAGTTAAGCCACAAATTATTAATAGCTTGGATTTCTCATCTCAAGAGTGTGACTCTTTAGCGATTAAGGTCGTGGAATTATTCTCGCTATTTGTTGTTAATGGAACAGAATATAGATTTAATCATTACCTCTACCCGCTTTGAGTAAATTTATATTACACTAGCTGCCAGACCCGGCTTCGCACGGCTATATTAATGGAAAAAAATTAAGCCACATCTCCCATTTACAGTAATGGTAAATAAACAAAATCAGTGAAAATTTATCACAATGCTGTATAATGTACCGGAGAGAAAATGAATAGCACCGATGGTTTCCCGACTCGTGCACGCAACGTACAACTGATGTACCCGTACTTCGCTACGGCAGTCTACAGGCAGATCACTCTTGCCCCGTTCATTATACATGCCCCTCCTTGTGGGTACGCCACTGCCGCGCGATGCCCGTTGCCATGGAGACGCAGAAGGCATGAACAATGCAAAATCCTGTTCTCATGCAGACAAAGTACCCACTGTTGCCTGGTTTTAACCACCCATGGGATCTAATTTTCGGAAAAAATCATCCGGCGTAACATAAGGAACATTAGGCCTACTGTGATGTTTCAAGTCTGTAAAATATATATACTTGAAAAAAAAGGCAATAAAAAAACAAATTAAACACAGAGAGAGGGAAAAAAACAATAGTTTAGGTTTGCGATTTAAAGTGATAAAAAGTATTTAAACACTAATTGAACTCTTATGAGGGTACTGATTACTTCGTTGTTAATATCACATGGGTGTTTTTTACTTGTATGGGAAAATTAAGAACGATAAGGCATCTAGTGCGTGGCAACAATTTTAAAAGGCAATAGGAAATAAACTTCCAGCGCCTGCGGCATTGTCAACACACACTTAGTACGTGTACTGCATGTGGTATCTAACCCCCTCCAACGCATTTGATTCTAAATTTGACTTTTAGTAAGGATCCCTAATGTTATTGATAATATAATATAGCCTATAGCCTTCCTCGATAAATGTACTATCCAACACTGAAATAATTTTTCAAATCGGACTAGTGGTTCCTGAGATTAGCGCGTTCAAACAAACAAACTCTTCAGCTTTATAATATTAGTATAGATGAGTAAAGTACAGAACGAGATATACATAGTCAAATTTGTAACACGAAAGAAAGGGAAACATAAGAAAACGCTTAATTCTATGGTGTATATTTTGGTGGCTATGCTGTTATTATTCTATGCTAATTTTGCCGAGAAAAAAGTTAAATCCATTTGCGTAGTGTTCAACATTATTATAAACATAGGTTTTTCTTTCTTTTGTAGCATATTCATTAAGGGAAATGTTTAGAGTATATCAAGTACCCTTAGTACAGGAAAAATAGATTTAAAAAAGCAACAAAATTTTTACATTAATGAATCATTGGTCATAACATAATCTTGGTAGTATGAATCGAGATCTGCCCAAAGTTTTGGGGAAACATCTTTTTTTTTTGAGTGTTTGAAGAGAGAGTGGGTAGATTTGCAAAATAATTTTCATGAAGTTGGTCGTGTAAGGTACCGTTTATTGTGATTTTGAAGTGAAACTTCTTTGTTGAGGGAGCAAAAATTTTCGAAGCATTACAAAAATTCCGATAGTATGAGGGGAAATAACGATGTTGTGGTCGGGGAACAGAGAGAGAAGGGGGATAGTTATGCACGTGGTGGGGAAAACGATAAAGGATACGACAGGGAAAGGTAGAAATGACGCAGCATCTTGCGCTTTTGCTCTCTTGCGCTCTTGAGCTCTCACGCACTTACGCACTTGCGCATTTTCATGTGCGCGGTGGTTTCTTGGGGGTGGATGTCGCGCTATCTCCACTCCGGGGCCGTTGGTGAGATCGGTGATCGCTGGAGCAGCCTTGAGCGGGCTCCGCGTGGTGGCGTGCGGCTCAGGTTGAACCCTACATGCTGCAGGGATAGGCGGGTCGCGGTGGTAGGGACCCGCCTGCGCCTGACGCCACCAGACTTGGGCAGAGGGCAACACAACTGGGTTTGAGCTTACTGTTGTGCACTGTGCCACGGGCCATATTCGCAAAAAAATTGTTCTTTCATGAAACTTTTTATTTTTTGAATTATTGTGTAAATCATTATTGTCAAAAAGTGTTATGTGAGTATTATTTTAGCTATGTAACTAAATTTTTTGCTGGTTGAACATGGGCAATGATTTGTCAAGAATTATTATTCGATTCACTAAATCACAAACCTTATTAAAGTATCGAGCTCACGAGCATGTATATATATGTTTAGTCCAACTAGAAGGCATGAATATTTCTCGATCAGAGTGTAGCTTTGGTTGACTGTGGATCAACAAAGTGGCATTGAGCTAGGTCCGGTTCGTAGCCATACTGTCACTTTCACATTCCAGGTGCTGAGGCTTTAAGGGGAGCTCTAATGTCGACCCGAGTCGGAAGTGGCAGTCGTATTTGTCAAAAACAAAATATGTGCAGAATGACTGTGCCCAAAATAACGAAAAATCTTTGTTTAGAATACATTAACTTTATACCTAGGATGGGTCAAACACATGCGTCCTAGCCGGGAATGAAAACTAATTATTACTGCTTGGCTCGTGGAACGAAGGACGTTCATCAAGTTGCTTGCCCAGCAGGCCACTGTAGGAGTACAGTCAGTCGTCCTGTGAAGGTCGCCCAGGGCGGTGAACTGAACTCGATGCGACAACGCGCGCCGTGAATGATAAGGACGGAGGGGGGGAAGGTGTTGTTTGCACCAAGGGAGCACGTCCTAGAGATAACGGCCAACAGCTGGGTGAAGAGGCCAGGCGCCTGCCTTGGGCCGCATGGAGAAAAATACGCGTAGGTCGGTCAAAGGGAAAACATAATTTTAACTTAAATTAATTTAAGAATAAAGAAAAGGGTGCCAGTTTTAGGACTTACAATAATGTGTCATACAATCTGAATCTAAATAAGCTCTAAAAACCTTTAATTATATATTGAATTATTTTTAATTTAAATTTTAAATTAAAATTTTTGTTTATTTATGATTATAAAATATGCATATAAACCAAACCACGTTAACTACTACCAACTTGTAACAGCAAACCACATTCTGCTACCATTTTTGTAACGTGCGGCTGCGCTCAATATGACATTTCGTCTAAAGAACAAATATAGATTGGCCGTGGAAGCGCCAGGCAGAAACAGTACTAAACACATTACCCATAGGGGCACAGCGCACCCACAACAAAATTTATGACTAACCTCCTTAAAACTTGGTAAGGTTATGTGGATCGTGGTCAAGGATAAGAAAATAATAAGATCTGGTTTGGTTTATATAGGCATTTACTTAATCTTACTTAATGATTTTGTTGCTGTTATTTTTGACTTTACAAACATTATTCCACTGAATATGACCCATAGCATTACAGCCGAAACAAAATACCAAGAAAATTGTTGACCTTATTTGCTATACTTAATACATTAAATCTTGTTAAACAATAAACCAAATGGGAGGCCCCGGGGCGAGATATTATAATAAGTAACAACGGTTATACTTGACTGAATCTAAGGTCATTTGGTATCTTAACTTTACGGGCCATTGAATATTGAGCGCGCAGGCTCTTCATAAGACAAATTATTAAAAAAAAATACATTTACTCGTTAAATCAATAAAAGTGTCCTGAAACTGGTTGTTTAGAATTATAAATTATTTTGTGGTTTTTCCCCTCAGGGAAAAAGATGTTGAAAGCTGGAACTCTTGAGAAATTCTCCGATTGCAGGAGGCGATGAATTTCGGTGAACTAACTCATGAACTGCACATTCGGGAGTTGAATTTGGAGCGGAATATCTCGTCCAAATTCTTGATCTTCGCCTGCAACCAGTATTCCCATCAAATTAGGTTGGTTAACAGGCGGCTGATGTTGGGCGAAGTTAAGCCCAGGAGAACAGGAAAAGAAAAAGTGTGTGTGGGGCGACGAAACAACTTACCTAAGCTGCGGGGTGGAGTATATCAGGTCGGTCCCTGGAGATGGCCAGGTGATGCGCGATGCGGAAGTTCGCGGTCGCCATGAAGAATAATAAGTTAAGACAAAAAAAACTATTTCAAAAAATAAACTATTTCGGGCAGCTAAAAAAAATAAAAAATTTAGTGCTAAGGCACATGGCCTTGTCGATAACCAACTACATGCTTTAGAGAAAGCCGTTCACGACTTTTTAGAAGCGCGTTGTCTCGGGCTGCGAAGAGAGATCCGCCCTTACCGCGTGCTGCCCGCCGAATCGTCAAAAATGGCGCCGGCTCACCTAATTAAAACTGTCTTTGGTCGCCTGTCCAGGGGAGGGGCTTCGGAAAACCCGAAGGGAACCCGAATGGTTCCGATTGAAGTAGTCGCACTCTAGCGCGTCCTGGCGAGTGCGCACAGAACTACAAGCCCTAAACGACCTCTCGACTTGGGTACAAGTCGATCCTCAAGGCTGGCTTGGATAGGAGGGGACTATGCTGTCCTCTGGCGGAGAGGCAAAGGATTATGCCCGGTAGTTATCGAAACTCCCGCGAGATGTCGTGTGTGTTCCATCTGGGGTGCGAGGGGCTGTGGCCTTCATCCCGGGCATTGGCGCGGCTGTGGGTTATGACCTGCGTGGACCAGAAGAAACAGGGGGGGGGGGGGGGGGCTACGACCGGTGACTGACCCGGCCTGGGAACAGGCTGGTCTGACACGATGCTACGTGTTGTTGGGCTGATGAACGGAACACCGTTTCGTGAGAGGGACAGCTAGCTTCAGCACAGCTCCGAGAAGAGGAGTTAGCATCTTTGGGAGCAGAGAACAATTTTTCTAGTCACGCTACCGTCTAGGGTGAACAGCTCGATGCGTGATGCCTAGCAGGGTCCAGACGAGACGATCGCTGGCCCAGCATGTCGCCAGCAAACCTTAGCCTTAATCGCTGGGAACGGTGTTGGGAGCACTGAACTGCTAAACAAACTAACCTGTCGGTACACTCGACTGAACAAATCTCGATGAGGGGAAAAAAAACCAGTGGGACATCATAAGGAAGATAAAGTAAAAAAAATTAAAATTTTCGTAAAATTAAGTAAATCGTACATTTGTGCCTGAAATTAGCACTGAAACGGCACATGACATAATAATAATATACGTACCTAGGCCATGTGAAAGGAAATACTTGAAATATGATGGACCAACATTTGATTACTGTGAGGCAAAAACCTTGTATCCTAGGTTGATTAAAGCCGTAATTTTTTGGATATAAAGCCTTAAGCGTATATACTAACAAATAAAAAAAAATACATTTAATATCAAGAGTAGAAGGCCCCAAAAAAGTTAAATGCAAAAAAAAAAACTTAAGATAAATGGCAAAGATAACAAATACAATGAAAGTCATTGAAGTCCATATTAAACACGAAACTTTCCATGCGTGTATAAATTTAACCTACACATATTAGTAACAAAGCCTAAAATTACTAAAAATTATACAAATTTAACAAGGTTTTCTTTATAGCTGAAAGACTCGTGAATAACAAATAAGTTCATCATGACGGGTGTCGATAAAAATGACTAAGAGCTTTAGTACTTCTTAAGCCACAAGTCTATTTCTTGAAAAAGTAAGTTATAATCATTCACAAACACACTAACATTCATTTAGCACGCCAATATGTCCATTTGGAACACGAGCAAACGCCTCCACACTCGTGTATAACTTCGTCACAGAACACAATTGTTGCGCGACCCAAACTTCTTCGCCAGTCCCAAAGTCATTTTCATGTTCTTCAAATGATTGCTGAGGCTAGGGATTTGGAACGTAGATATCTCAAGGCAAACTATATTGACTGCTTTAGCTTGCAAAATATTTAATGAGTCCTAGTTCACAGCTAAGGCCAAAAAATTACCTTCTGATGTGCTCAGAGATTCATGTCCAACAATACTATACCCAAGTAACATTTTTAGAATAGCCTAGATGTTTTTAATTACTTCCCAAGTACTTAAAATGACCGTCTAAAAGGAAACCAGTTCAAAAGTAGCCACAGTAACAGGCAAAATGGCTCAATACACAAAGTGTGGCAAAATTTAAAACATTACTTGCGCTTTAATCGCAACAGCTTATAAAAACAGGCTCAAATCACATCACTTTCTGAAGCGGGCTGGCGAACCAAAAGTTAACCACTATTGCCGATTCGTGTAGTAACACAAAAAACAGCCTGATGCCTGGCTGCAACGTGTGTGATATCACTTCTTACTTGTTATAATGGAGCGACTCTGCAGTCCTCTAAGTAGTGAGCGCTACCTCCGCTCATGATTCTTACAGCTCGGCCACAGTCATAGAAGTCCACAGCCCGAGGTCTCGTGTCCAAATTCCGCGCGCGTCAGGCGCCGCAGCAACAGTTCAGGCTCTACGCGCAGGTGGCGCCGTGCAGTGGCATGGAAACGAAACACAAACCAAGGCCGATAGCTTCGGTATGCTGACAGCTGAGTGGCGAAATTTTTCGGTATACTCAGACACAGCAAAAGTTCCCTTCCAAACCGAACAAATTAATTAAACCAAAAGAGTTATGAATAAATAATAACAAATATGTAAAGTGACAAATAAATAAATAAAATAGAACTCAACGTGAGACACAGAAGTGTGGAGCACACCACAATACCTACCTCAGACTCCACACGTCCATATGGACAATTAGTTAAGCTGCATGAACTACCTAACTATCGGCAAGCTTCAAGTTTAAGATTTTTTTTTTAAATCAAATGTATCTGTACTTGGCGCAAATTTGTTTTAAATTTATGAAAAAGAAATTTTGTACATTTTTTTATTTAAAAAACCTACAATGTATTTATTCGTGTGGAAAAGAGATCATACCCGCATTCGTACTATTCTCAATTATTTTCTCTTGTTCTATAAACAATATCAATGATTTATCTCTGTCTATACCTAGTAATCAATATGTTTCATTTATGTAGCCCGTGGACTCTAAGCACATATATTTTTGATTCTGAATATAACGAGACTATTCCCTTTAAGATAGACACAATATTTTTAAAATTATGACTGATTTAAAGTGAGAAACCCTGAAAAATAACCATAGTTTGCAGTTGAACAATTGTAATTGACAAAAACATGAACACATAGAACTATAAATTCTTACATAAAATAATATTATCATGGATATTAAATTTAGTATTCCGGTTCGTCAAGTTGATCCGCTAAGTCCTCAAAATCTTTGCCACCAACCTCCAGGAAAGTGTCCTTCGCAGATCTTGCAGATTGATGAACAGGGTATCCCACTCTTGACGCTACATTGAGCAGTGGAGCAACTATACCCTAGCATGAGATAATTACGTTTGGATTAATTGGTAGAGTGATTAGTATTTCGTGGGGGGGGGGGGGATTTTACCATGTTGTCGACTTCACACCCAATCTTATATTTTTAGCTTATCACCAAGCCATTTTGGAACCTGAACTAATCTCTGAGTGTTGTGATGCACTAGAAAAACTTTTAGTATTGCTTCTAATTTTGCAGTCATCTTCTTCAGAGATTTTACAAATGAGTGCAAATCTTTGCTTGTCAAGATTGATTTTGCTGTTCGTTGTTCCTTGTAATTGGAGGAACATATTCTCTCCGGAAGATTTTACCTTTTTTTGGTGCTAAATTTATCTTATTGAATGATTCAATATATTCATTTAGGTCACTGTTCTTCTAGGGAAGTGACACAAGTTCCTTTACCTTTACAGTAAATGGCGCTCGAATTAGTGACATTAACTGTAATGGTGTGCACTATGGGAATATACTTATTATTGCTGATATGCCGTTTCTGTAAATGAGTTGAGCTTTTTTTTCTTTACTCTTCCTACTTTTGGTTTAGTGAACAGATTGATCTGTTTTTAGATCAGCCCAAGCCATCAATATCACTAGGAAATTATGTCTTGAGAAACAATGGTTGGGATGCAATGAGTTGATTGATCAACTGCTGTTTGCACAATCAGCACGTTTGCATCACCAGTTCATTGCCTTTTTTCAAAGTTATGTCGTGGTAGTGTCTCGGATACATGGTAATCAGTTGTTTTTCATAGCTGCTAAGTACCTATCTTGGTTACCGTACAAAAGCATAGTTTCACGTATGTTGAGTTGAGGTGCGAATATTTTCACATATTTGTATCAATACGTGTTATCATTACTGTCGCAACCCACTACAGATAAATTATTGGTTTTATTAAATTATTTTCAAGATATTTTGTTTACACTTGACAAATTTCAACATTTGTAGGACTGGTAGACATATTTATTGCATCTGATGGCATGGAGTTGATAACTCCCAACGATATTAAACTCTTTAGTTTTGGCCAATTTCTGTTCGTCAATACGCACGAACTCCTCATAAAGGCCGGAATAAGTAATTTTACTCACACCAGTGCTTGTGATCAGAGATGGGGAGTGTTAATACTTTAAATACAAAAGCAAATCATCTGTAAGCTTCTTCCGCAAAATCATCACTTGGTAGATCACCAAAGGGTAAATGCTGATGATTATTTTGTCATCATTGACAGTTGTAGTGACTGCAGAAAAAAGACGAACCTTGTTACTGCTTCTCATTTTCACATTTGCTATTTTTTTGTCTTATAATATTTGTGTCCAACTCTTCAGACAAATTACAATATATTGATTTCTTACCTGTTATACCAATTCTCAAAGTAGAAATAGCAGATGGATACTGAAGTTACAGCCACTGCTTTAATTTTGCAACGTCAGCAGTTTCTCTTTTCATCGTGACTTTCCCATGCATCAACATGCTGTTAGTATGTCATAAATGCGATCTCTGTGAAATTTTCAAGTGTATCAGCTACCGAGGCAAGCGCTGGTTTTGATAGAATGTATATAGGATATTTATAATCTCACTAGTGAAACTTCTCCTAACTATGCCTCCCATCATTTTATACTGCCTATTGGCTGTTTCTTTAGTAATGATGTCCGGAGATGTACCACTGCAGGACCTATTCGTGCGTCGATTTGTGCATTATCAGGTTTAAAACGCCCCAAAAAAACTGTGGCATGCTTTAGCGTAATTTAGGTATCCACTGGGTATGAAATAGAGAATCATAATTTGTATAATGTTCAGATGCAACTTCCAATCATCTATTATCTCCGCCACCAAACATTTTCTAACAAGGATCACCATTTATATGTACTGAATCCTTGTCTTGGTTGAATTTAGTTGTAAAACCAATAGTTTTGGTGTTGAGTAAATAATTTTTTCAGTAAGGAGTGAAATACCGAAATCCTTTATTAAATTTTCTATGTCTTTCTTTTTTGGGAGTCGTGTCAATGTCATCCAAAATCATATTTCATATGGCAGTAAATGGACATTACATCAAGAGTGAGTAGGAGAGCAAGAAGGGAAAGGAGAGAGAGTTAGAAAAAAACATTCAATGGGGTTGGGAGTTTTCCAATATTCCAAAGAAGTTCTTACCTACTCGAAAACCTACTTTAGAGGGCTCTTAATAATACATTTCACATTTTAAATCTTCATCAAACACCCTGGAAATCACAACTTTAAATTCATATATGTTGGTACTATCCATTATTTATTTTTATGTGGCTAAATATTGTAATTAATGTTGTTCAGCCCCAAATTAAATTAATTTCTTTTTTGTTATTCAAATATAGTTGGTTAAAACTTAAAAAAAAACTCTATCGTCATAGGAGTGGTCTCGTTCGATTCAGAAACAAAATAAAACATAATAAACAATACCTTCCTCTTCCTTCTTGAGGTTGGGGTTTGTCCCCCCCCCCCCCCAACCCCCCTTGATGTTTCCGATAACTACTACAAGACGAATTCATGACCAACGTTTCATTCATTAACTTTTTTTTTTGTTTATTTGGTCGATTTGGGTCTATTTTACCTTAAATACCTTGATAATTTTAAAATAATTTTATAATTTGGCTTCAAAATGGTGGTTTAGAATATGGGCGCTAAATCATTGTGCAAAAAGATATGGATATGTTCACATATATTTAAAGTCAATTGAAAACATTTTATTTTGTAGACAAAAAGCACCGCAGTTTTTTGGGGTTTGTTTATGAATTTTACTAGGCCCCCAAAATACTCCCAAAACTATAGCTACAACAGTTTTGAGTAGCTAAAATCGTTTCACATTTTTTGTGTGTTGGACTCTGAATTAAATCCGTGCAATATGTGATTGTGATCAGTGTGTTGTTGATTAAGTCACCTTGGTTTAAAAAAAAAAAGTACATTATGAGACATCTTAGATCCCTTCTAGGGTCTAAAAATATATTAATCAATAGATAAAAATGTTCCGTGATAATAGAGTCATTATAGAAACAAACTAAAAATTTTACTTGACATTTACAAAATAAAAAATAAGGCCAAGATTCTAATTTGGAAAATTATACAAAACAGTTGGGTAAGTAGATTTTTTTGAACCTTCCTATTCCAAGTCATTAAACGGTTTTTAACTTCGCCCTTGTCATACATTTCGAAAGAAAACTTCTACGTTTAATCATCTATAATTAAACACCTAATGACGTTCCGTCTAACTCACCGGGGAATGAAATAAAACCGTCCGCAAAACAACATAGCAAAAAATACCAAGTTGCCTCTCCCGCTGCGAAACAGTAGACGCTTATGAGTAAGTTCATAAAGTGTCGTGCAACAAGATCCCAGTTTTTTTTTTCTACCCCCACCCTCTGCGAAGTTCAACAACGAAACATTAAAATGAAACTAGTCCTCGTTTTGTTTCCGCGTCGTTCGTTATCTCTCTGTTCCGGGCACGTAGCGGCTTAATGTGCTTCGGCGGAGGTACAGAACATCGGGCGTAGGTAGTTGAAGAAAATTCTGCGCGAAATTCTGCGGCAGGGAAGAGCGGGCAGTGGATGGTGGCCATTTTAGGAAGGAGGGCCCGAAATAATAGCTACCACTGCTCGGGTCGGACACAATACTACTCTTTCGCCCGCCCCCGCAACACACTTCCTGCGTGTCATTAGGAGCTCTCTCTCTCTCTCTCTCTCTCTCTCTCTCTCTCTCTCTCTCTCTCTCTCTCTCAGAGGGGTTGGGGGAGAGAGTCATTGGCGCTCGGGAACGGTGGTGGTGGGATGTCGCTACGTTTTCTCCCTCGCTGCGTCGATAATCCCCGGGCAGCTCACGGCTAAAACAAAACCCGTGTCTGTAATGTCCGCCGATACTGTTGTAAATAAACAATACTTTGCGGGCTCGGGCACCTCTGCCCACACCCCCCCCCCCCCAACCACCCCCGGACACTGGAGTACAGTCCGCAAGACAACCCAGGAGCCGTAGCGCCCCCCGTACAGTCCGCCCAGGCGTTAAAAGTGATCATCGCCGAACACACTTGGCAGAATACGGAAAAGACCGTACAACTCGTACTTTTGTCGAATTTTGGCTAATGAAACTCCCCTCCCCCCCCCCCCCCTTTTTTTCACAATTTCGTGCATGAGCGATTTAAGAAATCAAAAAGAGTTTGGAAAATATGAAACAACAAGATTAAGAGTAGCAATAACTCTGTAAACGGTGCCTTCTAGAAGAATTATAACATTTCCCTAGTTTAAAATATCTAATAGTTGATGAAAAAAGTGTTGATATACGCAAGCTATCTTCCGGAAAAATTTTCAGTGAACGATGAAAGGGAGTAGTATTTTTCTTTTGTTGTTAACAAAATATTAGTTTTTTTAATCCATGTTTAGAAACACTTAAAAATGAATAACAAAAAATTCATTTAGCGAATTTTGTTATAACTATTTTCGGAAAATCTAAATGCATTATTTTTTTTTTAATTTTTAACATTTAATACTTGACGAATATTAAAGGACTAAATTACTAGAGCTGTAATTATTATACGTATTAATTTTGCTTTGGACTAAACTCAACTTCTTTGCGTATATAAAATCAAGCTTTTCCTGTGTTCATTCACCGATAGCGAGAAACCGCCTTTTCTCCATGTTTATACGACAACCTACCCAATGTTATCAAGGACATGTCAGGTGCACTGTAGTGCAACCATCAAAGTGAAAGGAATTTATACTTGCATTAATTCTACTCTGCTACCTTATGAATCCACAGAATAAATGTAGCTATGGTTATTATTATTTAGTTAGCCTATTATTAAAAAAATTCACGATATTAAAAAATAAACACCAGTAGAAGGAATTACAAAATAAAATATTTGATTAAGAAGCATTTATTTAGTGTTTTATTAGAGAACAAGGTTAAAAAATGTTTGTTATTTCAGAAATTGATATATAGAAATTATTTTGTTTTATTTTCGATGTCATGTTTGTATCGATGAAACTGTGAACTAAGGCAACACACTGAAAACTGCCTTATTTTTTTGTTACCAGGAAATGTTATCTATATGAAATATTGCAACATTATTCGCATAGATATATCGTGGTATTTTGTTTAAAAAAAAGTTGTAGGGTCCTACTGTACCATCTCAGTAGCCCATGATGAGAGTTGCTAAGAAAGGCTTACTCCACAGTTCAGTAGCAGAGGTACGAATGACCTGCAGGAAGTTTGGCGATACTAACTGCAACGCAGCAGACTGCGTCGCCAGAGCAGTTGGCAATAGTTAGAGATTGGAAAAATTTGCAGATTCGTTTCGTGTCTAGGCTAGAATGCAATATATTACACATCTTCGTTGCTATTGTTATTGGTTCACAGTTTGTGTCGCGGAGAAACCCTCACCCACTTATGTATCGAATCACAGGCAAGCAAGTTGAGAACTCTGAAAAGTCTGTAGCCAATGAACAGGTGGTATTTGCCCGAGTATGTGAAGGGCTATCGAGTCCATCCTAGAGGTCACTGAACCTGCGAATATTTTCCGCTCCCTAGCAATAGTGAAGGACACAGGGCACAGTGAAACTGCGAGACAACTGCCGACGGCACATTCTCCTCGAGGTCTGTAAGAAGCTGGATCAGGTGAAGACGGGCACCGCCGTCCTCGGCCGCCATTGCCTGGATGGGCGGCGTCTCGGCGCCCGAGATCAGCGCGTCGCCGGGCGTTTAACCCTGGACGACACCTCCGCTCCGCCGGCCGTGTTCACAGCAACTCAGCCAAATTCACTTCTCTTTCTACACTTCTCTGTAAGGGTAGGCCTCGACCGGACCGTTGGTATTCTGGGTTTTTTGAGGGGTCCCAGAATGAAGCGGGAGGTTGGTATGACGCGCCAACAGTACTGAGCTTTAGGGCTTTGGGGCTCAGTCAACTGTTTTGGTTAGCTGATTCCAAACTGCGTGTGCGGCGTGATCCGCACCCACGTGCGTGGGGGCCCCGGGGCTCAGGCGCCGGGTCAACAAAGAAAATCCCCGTTAATTATGAGTTGATACTCATATTAACAAGTATCTCCAAAATAAAAGGACATGAAAAACCCCGGAGGGCTACGGCTGTGAGGGATAAAGGATTCTCCATTTCTTCTTCCCTCTCTAGCCGCTGAGGGTCTCGGAGGTTGTCGTGAGGTTTAAACTGTTAAAATAAAAAGGGGTTTTGTCTGTAAAGTCGGTTTTCGGACGATAATTTTACGTGATAACGTCATGAAGAAAACTTTGATGAAAAATTGCATACTTTTAAATTTTCAAATAATATTTACAGTTGTTTGCAAATTTAATTTAAATAATTTGTTTGAATATAATCACGAACAATTAGTTAGAAAGCCCGCCTTTACCTGTTTGATATTATAGAAGATTTTTTCTCGCACGGCGGTAGGCCGGTTCTTGCACGCTCGGCTCAGGCGGAACGTGACAAGTTTTCGTGCGTGCAGCCGGCGTTCATCGATTTATAAGACGTTATCACGTCAAAAAATAATTCAATAAATTCAATCTAATTTAAATCTACCAAATCAAATGTCAAATTAAATCATTAGAAACTATAATGCGTTTTCTTTATCTTCTTTGGGGCGGGGGGGGGGGGGGCGGGGGGGGGTGGAAAGCAGAAACTCATACGACATACTCGCTTGGCATCTACTTAAAATTTGCGAAAGGTATTAGTCACAATTGCTCTTAACTTAGTAAAATAGGATTTAGAGCCAGCTATACTGACCAGGTCTTTAGGTAAAGTGGTCAGCAGAGTGAGCTAGTTGGCCAAAGTGGCCGTAATACCTCCCACCATAGCCGGAGCTCTGACGACTTTCCCGATTGCGTACACGACGAATTCGGAAATTTCTCAAGGCTAAGAGAGTCGGGTTAGAAAATAAAAACTAGGGGTGCAGCCACTCTATGGAATTTGTAATATGTACCTACTCCCGCTCTAATCATATTTAATATGTAATGTTATTGTACAATGTAAACATAACAATTTTAAGGTAAAAATATTAATCATACCTCACATAAAATACCTTTAAACTATATGTTTTGAGCTTTCTCCAACCAAATAAGTTTTAGCCTAAGCATATTTCTATACCTTGGAGGTATAGGACACTATGTCGCCTTTTGAGCGAAATGACATTTTAACCGTAAACTTGACATCCATCGTCGTTCATTGTGTTGGCATACAACAAAAAGATATCCGAAGTGTCACAAAATTAACATGTTATGTGTATAAAATAGTTAATTATGTAAGTGAGAAACTATTTAAAATTCTTTAAACTGCTCTCCTAAAAAAATTTGGATTTTGGGGCAATGTGAAACGTTGTGCATCCGAGGTATGGATTTATGAAAACAAATTAGAGTGTATCGAATGTTATTATCATGGTTTAAAGTGAATTTTAATGGTTGCTGACGATTGTTGAAGAATAAAACTTTAATTCCAGTATTTTTTTTTTCAAGTAAATAATTACCGTTCATGTAAAATATTTATAACAGTAATGAATATTTATTAAATTCAATATTTATCTTTTTTTAACACAGGCCCGTGAAAGAAATTGAAGTAAACATCATTATCGCTATATTTATAATTTCGATTAATTTTGTTTTAGACTTGAACACGTTTGCCTCCGTCAGTTTGGTAAATGTTGTTTCACATAGGTAATAGAGCCATTCAGAGTCAAATATATTTTATCTCCATGAGAGTTTGAGCGCGGATGTTGCAGCGCGCGAGCTTGCGGACTGTCCCCGTAATGTCTCTCGAACAAAAGAGTGCTATCTGGAATGGCTGTTGCTCTGAACGGTATGACTTATCGACTGGATCGTGGTCGCGTCCCATTTCCTGACCCGGTTCCCCGCCGGAAAAAAAATTTTTTACCGCCTCCTGAGTTTACGACCGCAGATAGCGCTTCAACGGGACCCCATAAAAAAAAGTGACTTCACATGGCTTCATTTAAAATTCACCAAGCCAAGCTCTTCGCGATACTTCCACTTTGAAAAACGGAACAGATGTTTGCAAATATATTATTTTCATATGAAAAGTCTTATAACGCACATGTAAGGTAATGTGTTTGTTGCTGCCAGACCTTTTGAGCTATAGATACAAAATTTATTTTTGAAGAGAAACTTCTTTGCTGAGGGGGTAACAATTTTCGAGAGTAACGAAAATTCTGATCGAATAGCTAGGTATGTGGTGAGGGAACTGAGAGAGGAGGGGAATAGTTAGGTACGTGGTGAGGGAACCGATGGAGGAGACGGCAGGGAAAGGTGGGACGCAGCATACTTGCGCACTTGCGCACTTGCGCACTATCTTGTGCGCAGTGGTTTCTTGGGGCTGGACGTCGCGCTATCCCCACTCCTGGGCCGTTGGTGCGGGCGGTGATCGCTGGAGCAGCCTTGAGCGCGCTCCACGTGGCTTAGTGCGGCTCAGGTTGAACCCGGATATATAGAATATTTTACAGGAAACCAAACAAGAATTTTATAGAAGATTTACAGTGTTATTTCAAGAATTTTGTTTGATAATATCAAAAACTTTTATCTGTTATGTGAAATAACTGTTCTAATACTGTTTTCAAAAATTAATTTTTTTTTTATTTAAAAAAAAAATACTTCTGAGAAAAAACTTTTTTGTCGGAATTCATCAGGTGTAAACTTTGCGAACCATGTTAAGATCCGAGGTTTCCTTTTAGTTATATTGCCAGACTGGATGGACTACTGTAAATGTACTGAAGAGGGAGTGTTATAGTTTCATAAGCCTCTTTCGTACACGCTTGTACAAAAAATAACGCCTTAAACTGAGATTCTGAAACCAGAACGTTAACGAATGAAAATTAACAGAACATTATCCGTTTCTTAATTTATGAGCACTTAATTACATTTTGATACCAATTTTTTTCCTCCCTTGCTATTTATGTACGTACCGTGCTATTAATTAATTATTAAAGCCATAAACCACATAAGTGTATGTTTAAAACGTTGAATATTTTTCAAGCACCAGCACACAAGATTTTCTTAAACCTAAGCGGAATTACTCTTATAAGCTTGGAGTGGTGCCACTAAATTCTTGATTAATGACGGTCTTACCCCAGCATTCAAACCGAAATATATATAAATATATATAAATTAATAAATCAATGCGAACTTAATTTAAGTAAAAAAAGTTTAGATTTCCTCAAGAATTATAACCTAATTTTAAAACAATTTTAATAAATATTAAAAGTTGGTAATTTAGGCTATATTTTACTGAATATTTATTGAGAAACAAAGTTTTAAATTGAATTGGCTTACAATACTGACTTTAGTGAATATCAAAAGTGTAGCTTTGGCCAATGTATTCAAATTAAATCTATAAACCCACGAAACTCTCATACCGGAAAAAAAAATTAGTTCCCAAGAACACTCAACTGATAAAACAATTAAGTATATGAAAAAGGTTTGCTCGAAGGAAAATGCATGTCCCGGAATAAAACTCATTAATGTGGATTCAGATAACTCTGATTGAGTAATGGGGTAACATGTCATATTCCTTTATACTTGTAATATAACCAAGTGTCAAAAAGACAAACCAGATTTTTTTTAGAAAAATGTTTGTTACTGAATCTCTATTTTATAAAGTATTTTTAAAACCAGTTATTTTTATTTTTTAATGAATAAAATCGAACACAAAATAATTTAATTGGGGCCTAATAAGTAAAAACATTTGCTCTATATCATTTTTATAGTTAAAAGAGGGGTAGTCGTGTCATTGCCAACATGCCATGCAAATCTCGTAGTTCACTAAGTCTCTAAAAAATTAATTTTCAAATCATCAAAATTAAGTAACACAGAAGTGCTAAATTATAACTTCTTATCAGAGTGTGATATGAAACCTTAAAAATAAACAGACCACTGGTATGTTTAAAATATGTTTTCTAGTGATTTTATTGTTGGCGTAAGATGGAATTTAAAATAAGGTTATGAAAACAAATTGATGAAAAACTTAGAACCCTTTCCCAAATACATTTATAAAATTTAGCTGGTATATTAAGTTCACTGCAACTGAATTGTATTATTATGAGCGGCATTTTTCATTGTAGGCTAGACATATGACTATTCGTTATAAATCAACTACATTTAATATAAGAGAAATTAACAAGTTATTGTATAAAAGTTATGGTTACGTACGCTAAAATTAATAAACATCATGTTTTAATAAATTGGATTTTTATAAATATACTTTAATATTATACAAACAATGTTTTTATTGTAAATATCTAATGATATCACTACATCGTATAAAACAAAGTCGCTTCCCGCTGTCTGTCCCTGTGTATGCTTAGATCTTTAAAACAACGCAACGGATTGTTATGCGGTTTTTTAATAGATAGTGATTCAAGAGGAAGGTTTATATGCACAATACATGCATAATATATTATAGAAACACTGATAATTTTAGAGGTTTCTAATGTGATGTAGTAAATAATCTCATTTTTTGCGCTTACATTGCAAACGCTGGCTGAACCTTACGAGATAAATCAAAATAATCTACTACAGTATTGTACGCCTGAAAAAGGTCTAAAAAAATTCCGCAATGGTATAAGCTATGTCCATCTCTTAGGGATAACCCACAATAACCATTTTTTATCCTTTACTTTTTACGAGAAACAATGGCTTATTTACGAAGCGATTTAAAGCAATATAGCATTAATCATTATCCAATTAAGTACCTTGAATACATTGTGCATTTAATATAGATCAACATGGCCCTTTACAGCATGTAATTTAAATGAATATTTTCGAAGATATTACAGATTTAAAATGCAGGGACATAGCGGTTGCAGTGGTATATTTAGTATCAGCATTGCACCCTGTGAAGTCGGGGCGGGTCGCTATTAAATTATTAAAAAAAACATATTCATACATTTTTGAACATAAAAATATATGAATACCTCCAATGTCATGAGTTTAGGCCTAACTGTTTCATTTTATTGTGTAATAAGTGATTTGGTAAATAGAGTAGGCTAATTGGTGACTTTTTTTTAGAGTAATTATAGAAAACTATCGTGAAAATATGTTTTATAAGCGTTATGATACAAAAATTAAACATTTACATTTTACAATAATTATGGTCAATTTTTTATTAAATATAATTGTAATTAAGACGCTACTTATTGGTTTTAAGCCCTAATGCTAGTTTGGGGTTTGTATACAGAACAAAACCAGCACGCGAACGTGCCTTGTGTAACGTGCTCGCACAGATGGCGAGGCACGATGTTTTCAGTACGGCCGCCACTGGCGGAGCTATGGTAATATAAAGAGTGTAATAAGCCCGGAGAGGTCTGCGCTCCACCGCATGCAAATGGCCCGCCTATACGCCAGCGTGGAACGGGGAAGGAAGGGGGAACATATGAAATGATATCTCAAAAATGCATGTAGTGCACAGTCCGCACAAAAAACCAAGGCCCCTTCTTACTGAAATCTGAAACTTCACGCAAATAAAATTATTGTATGCCAATCTTAAAATGTTATGATATTTACCATAGCTCCTTTTAACCGAAGATAGGCCTTTTATCTTCTGGTGCTGAAATAATATTATTTTAATAACAAAACATTGTTGTGTTATCATAACGCTTAAGAACTGTTTTTACAGTTTTTTCCCCCCATAATTACGCTCTTTTATATTTTTTTAGTTTTCAGGTTCATCAATGCGAATTTCGTTTCAAATATAAATCTTAATTAATATTCGGCCCAAGTACATTTTAAATTATAAATTTAAAGCCCTACTGAGCGATATTGAACTTGTTTTAACGGGCAGTTTTAACTGAATCGAAAGAATATTACTGGTTTATTTCAAGCCTAGGTTAGAAGAAGTTGCTGGACATTTATAAAATTCAAATCTTGTGCATTAACGATTTTATCATATATCGCATTAAAAAGCAGACATAAAGGAAGCCACTTTTTAGTTTACCGGTGGAAAAAATTAGATAATCATTGAAAACGTGTTGTTCGGTTTTAATGCATGTTTACTGAAATAACAGTAGTGTAGAATAGGGCATACTGGCACAGGAGCCGGCCAGTGGACAGTTCCCCGACCTCGTCATAACCCCGACCGTTTCCCCTGCACTTCTTTGACCTCCCTCCACGAGACATCCTGCCAGCCCTTGGTCCGCCCCGCAGAAGGGGTGGGACCCCCCCCCCGCACCACCCTCCACAAGACATCCTTTCAGCCCTTTGTCTGCCCAGCTTATGGGGTGGGACCCCCCGCGCGGTGGCAAAGACTCGTAAAATGGCGGGTAGCGAAATGTTTAAGCCAATAGAAAAACTTAAGGAAACTTTTATGTTTTCTTAACTGTAAATAATGTAAATAATGCTCATTTTCTTAATTAAAGTATCCGGGAACCACAAGGCAGATGGAGGTAGCAGGAACGTTTGCTTGCCATGATCGTTCCCGCAAGACCTTTTTTTTTCCAGCAGAGGAGCCGAACCAACAG
Organism: Bacillus rossius redtenbacheri; assembly: GCF_032445375.1. NCBI lineage: Eukaryota > Metazoa > Arthropoda > Insecta > Phasmatodea > Bacillidae > Bacillus > Bacillus rossius. The sequence goes on along the minus strand of NC_086336.1, from coordinate 9,516,842 downwards.
AAGTATCCGGCGCTTAGAAATTGCATGGACGTATACTGCTTGATCGTGCCTACGAGACTTCATTGGTGAAACAATTTACGTTTGATATATTTTAAAATTAAAATATCAATCAACCACACTAGCAGTTTTTATATATATATATATAACGCTTGTGTATGAAAAAAGGCTAAGGGCCAATTTAACCACAGTCGTTAAACAATGTTTTATTAACGACTGTTAAATGTTACCTCTCCGTTTTAAACAACGATTAATCTTTTTCATTTCACCACACTTTTCTTGTGTTTAACTTTCCTCAGGTAGATAAAATGGTTTATCGTTATTAAGGTTCGTTAGAAACTATTACAAAGTAGTGGTCATTCTTTTTTGTTTGTATTGAGTTCATAAAAAGCTTTAATTTGCAAATAAAATGTTATAGTTCAGAACAAAACTAGATTATTTTAATTTTGTTAACTTACGTTTTATTATGTGCAATTATTTATGTTCATAATAACTTAAGTTTGACAATATCATTGGAGCTGAGATTAGTGACGACTCAGCTGACTATTGTTTGTTACAATAATATCCACTGGAAAAGTTCGGCAAGAACAGTAAATTTAAGCATAACTTATTTCGTCTAAAAATTACATCAACAAGACTTCAAGATGTTATAACAACTGGAAGTAAATAAATTTGTAACATTCGAGGTGTCAAGCGTGACCAAAATTTTCCTTACAATATCTGGATGACCAAGCTTCGCTCAGAAGAATCTTATTAAATGAATAGCTAATAACTCGCGTCTTCGCTCTTGCAATTTTAAGAGGGTTGCTAAAACCTTACAATTTAAAAAAGTGTATATATGATTAATTCCCAATATTTGGACTAAATAAACAGACACAATAAATCGTCAGGTGCATAAAAATATATTTTGTAAAATAACCGTTTTCGAAGTAATAGTTATGGGTATGCTATTTTTAATTTTTAGTAAAGATTAGGTATCGGATTTGAAAACTTATTTTTTAGACTGATCGAGGATATAGTTTACCTTGATGAAATTACACTTCCTGCCATTTCATGCGGTAGTTAATTAAAACATATAATTATTAAACTTACATCTATACTTTTTCAATTACGTTTACGAATCTTTTTCAATGTCACATTCATTTTCTATGGTTGAACCTAAGCTTAGAATAATCAAAGGATCTGACATTTAGATAAATACATCCCGTTTTTAAGAATATTTGATGCAATCGGATCTTTCTTTTAAATGAAGAGTACATGTATAAAGTTTATTATTGAACTTATTAGTTGAATCTTAGTTGTTTTTTTGTTATTAACTAAGCAGTAGGCTTATATCCAAATTTTTACCAATCTCTTCTTTCCCACTAGGATACTGATGTAAATATTAAGAATTAAGTAAATGTAGCAATATTGTTTAACCAGAAAAAAAAAACCAAACCCAGCTAATTTATTAGATTAAATAAATTTATTACTTTTTAAAAATAATATTAACCTCTGTTAAGACTGACAAGTGATAATTCGGAGAATGTTGAATAACTTACGTAGCGTAGGTATGGTCATTTATCATTTCCTTAGGCACAAATTTGTGGGATTTGTTCATAATATATTTTTTTTTAATATTAAAACAGTAATTGAAATATTTAACCTCTTAAAAAGTTAACTTCTGTAATTTGTAGAAAAGAGTTGATAGTTTTTGCATGCTTGTAAATCCTACCACATAACTTACATTCCGCTTCATTAGCTTTAGGGTTACGACTTTTATAATAAAAACAAATTCAAATGGTTTTTAACACCTTTTGTGGTAGAATGTGGGAAAATGATAAAAGTTAAAACCGATATAAAATCATAATAACTCATTTGAAAGTTATTCTTGCTCAGTTTTTAACATCTTAATTTGCTTGAATATATTATTTAGTAGACTATTATTAAAACTAACGTGCCCCGTTTCACGCACTGCCTTTGAGGTCGAATATCTAAATATGTTTAAAGTATTCCAGATAATAATTTAATAAAGTAATTCATGTGAAGTTGCTTACAGCCAGCTGTATTTGCTAAGGAGATATGAATTTTTCCATATAATAAACATAACTTACTCCCTATTCGCACCATTAAAAATGAAGGCAAAAAAAAAAAACTAAAGAAAAAATCATATGCTTAGTGCTTACCTTTATGTGCTTGTTATTGAATCTTAATTTCTAATTCTTATATTTATTAATTTCCGAAGTATTAATTTTTGTCTTTACATGAAACGTCGCCCCTTCCACGTAAGGACGGAATCATACAAATAAGTAAAATAACAATTTTTAATTTATTACCTTACCATTTTATTTACATCTTACTTAGTTACCGAAATTTGATGTTTAAAAACATACTACCTCATTTTCCACGTCATTACAAGATGTATTTTAATAAACGACAAAAAGTAATACGTAACTTCAGATGCAATTTTTTTAGTATCTTACGTCTATTACTCATTTGGAAGCTTTTGTTTTTTATTTAAAAACAACCCTATCCTTTTATCAAACCTAGGGTTTGAATTGCGCAAAATGGTAATGTTGAGTTTGGTGGTTTTTGTATGATTATTATTCGTTCCCAATTTTTTTATTGTGCTTGATTAAGTTTTAAGTTAAAATCATTTTATCCAGCAGATAGACATTCCACTTCTAATGCCAGAACAGACTGGTCAGCCAGTATGATTTCATGGCAGCCATCTTGAATCTACCAACTTGTTTTCGTCTACAAGAGGTTGCAGCCACCATATAAATTAAAATTTTACCCATATCATTGCTTGAAAAAACTTTCATCACAAGTCAAACCATTTCAGCGATAGTACGAGTTCAGCTATGTTTGGGCGTGTGCGCTATCGGAATTCTTTATAAATGACTCAAAATTCCTAACAATTTTCATATTTCGAGGGAAAAATTTCCGTTTCAAGACAATTTCCTGTTTATTAATAAATAAAAATTCTAAAATCTAAACACCAAAAAGGTTTTTCTATTTGAAAGAACCTTATGTCCTAAACATGGCTTAAAACTCCTGAAAGCAAGCCACTCTGAGCTGCCTCGACATGGACTGTAAGATTGAAATTATTTAATTTTGACCAAAAACTTCGGGGAAAAGACCAAAAATCATCAAAAAATTCGCTTGTTATTTTACTGATTAATTCGAGTGATTCCTGCACGTATTCGATCCTTGCCTTATTCGCAAATGGTAATATCAGGGGAAAAAAAGATCTAATAAATTACAAAAAAAAAAATCTTAAGGTATATATTCATCAAACACCAACCACCAGTAAGGCGCAGATAATTTTAGGTTAAATATATTTCTCTATTTAAACTTAATATTGAATTACAATGTTCAAGGGAAAATGCAACAAAATTACAAATAAGAAAATTTATTAGGCCTATATTATTTCCACCAGTACAAACAAAGATTACTAGCATTTCTCGAACTCTTCAGTCTTCTTGGAAGGTGGATCAAATTCTTTGCGTGCACTGACGTATTTTCAAGGCAGTTCTACATGACAGTCGATTAAGAAGCAACGTACAATCAGTGGCCAGCAACATACATTTGGTTGTTTAGGAACGTCAGATAGGTGCATTTAGTCGGGGTTTGGGGTTGGAGGAGCTTTGCATTCTCAGTAATGTTGGAACAACCAGGTATCTTTCCCATTCCCAACAAAGCTGGTCAAAATATGTAAGGAATGGGGATGGGGTGAAAGGCATCGTCTTGTCCCGCAGGGTACTTAGCAACGATAACGGATTGAAGGCGCACCTGCATCTGGCTGAGGTTTTTGTCTTCTGCGACAAGCTGCTTCCGGCTCAACTTCTTACACACAAGACATAGTGGCAGCAAATAATCCTGTCTGACTGGAAGCTACAACAATGCTGTCTGGAGTATAGAAGTTATCAGAGATTTCACTCCCAGGCTAAATATAATTTCTTCTCTTTTCCTGAAATAGGGCACCAATGAGCACAAAGAAATGTAGTTTTGTCTGGAACGATATCAGGATCTAAAGTATTTAGAATTATTCGGGTCCAGTTTTTATGGCTCGTTAGTAAATTTCATACTTTTTACTAAAATATCATCTACTTTGTATTTCCGTATCTTGATAAACATGACATATATATGAAGTATTTTTTAAAGATTATTTTAGAGACGGGAGGTGGCGTTCGTTGGTGGTATAAAACTATATTAGCTCGTTAAATCGCGATATCAATTTACATAGATGGCCATATTACAGTGCCTTCTTTCACTGGCGTATGTAAATAATACTTTCTAGTATGAACGATTGAATAAAGTCACGTAGAACTGTTAGAACTATAAATATGATCAATTTATTCTTACTTTTCTCCTAAAAAGACATGGAACTGGCTGAAAATATAATTACCTACTTTAAATAATGACCAATTTTAACTGAATATCTGCAAAGATCACTATGAGTACAAAAATATTTTTCATAAAATAAATGAATTTCTTGTAAATTTGAAAAGTGTTCATATAACAGCAGACGAACAATATAACAATAATTCAACATGAATTTGGGCTTGGATTGATGTTTTTCTAGTTTGTATGTAGCCAATATTTTGATAGCGCATATACATATCGATGCAAAACGCCCACAAAAAAAAGTACTGTATGCCAAAAGTTGAAGTGAACGGTTCCTTCTCATAGTTGTAATTTTATAGTAAAGTATAACCTTATAGCCTAGTCGCTTTTATAACGTCGCCCAAAATCTTCCAAGAGGATTGAAGGCGATTACAAAGCACATTAAATTACTAATAACTATAATATTTTGTAAGAGAAAAACGGGACTTTATATGTTTTAAGTTGTGATATGGTATGGTATTCGCTGTTCGTGGTAAAATCGCAATATAAAGTGGTTTTACTTAAACCTATATTATTTATTATTATTTTAATTGTATACAGAAATGAACACTTATTACAAACACGGTTATAGGGTAGCTCACGCAGCTCTCTACCAAAATATTTAAAAACACAACCATTTAAGTGTGGCTGAGCACCAGAGAAACATCGAAATAATATTTATTTTAATAGAAAAACATTTTTAATATAACATGCAGCTTCTATTCCGACAAGTTGCGTTTGATATAATGTAGAGAAAATGTTACTTTGAAAAGCTAATTCACCATATTTTTTGTGTGTTGTATGACCTAAATATACAATTAATCGTAATCTTCTAAATAAAAACTGTTAACTAATTTGTTACTTAAATTTACAATTTTAGGTGAAAATAATAAATAAACTAGTATGTATTTTGGATAGTGAAAATGTAGAGAAGGCATTTTTACAAAAATTATCTAATTTTTTTAAATATCCTACGGTTATCAAGAATATTGTTTTTTTTTATAACGACAGTAATCTACAGTAATTTAGAGGTATTTTCTATAAGTGTAAACATTGTAGTCTTGCCGTATTAATTCGATGTATGACATGCTTTGTACGTTTCCATGGTACACAATCTTAATACAAAACAGTTCTTTGTGGATCTCATCAATAATTTTGCACTGAATCTAAGCCAAGCTACACATTTCATTCGAACATGCTAGTGTACATACACCGGCCGGTGTTGCCAGTGAAGCTGCACTGCATTTTGCTACGCTGGCTAAGAGTCTAATGTTTGAAAGAAACATAGCTGAAATTAACGTATTTGTACAAAATAAAATCTTTTGCGATCGTGCGTTTTTTAAACTAAGTTTCAGTTTAATGTTCAGCAATAACCATAAAGTATTATCCTAAGAAAGAACAGCAGCGGAAGACTTGCACAACCCTGAAAATAAAGTGTCGGTGAGACGTTGCGGAGTGAAACTGTGGTTTTAGGTACCAAGTAATAATTCTACTAGAAACCAAATTACTATAACTATATAATAAGTAAAAAAAAATTTCCATCATGAATATTTTTTCATTTGGAAAGAGTTCAGAACAAAAACTATAGCTGAATACATAGAGGAATTAGTTATAATTTTTTTTCTGGTTTTGTATTATGCATATTTAAAAAATCTAACATCCTATGAATACTATGATTTTTTATCCACAGTATTCAATATAATATAATGATTGCAAAAAAATTATTGATCATTGACATAATCTATTTAAAAAGCACTTGCACATGTTGCACTTTGCCCCACATGCGGGGCATATTGCACCATTGGAAGGGCCACATTGAAACATTATCTAATTCGGAATTTCCAGATTCTAAATCGTCTGTGTCATTATCTGCACAGTCAATACACACAAAAAAAAGGATTGTTTTTAGCACAGGACCAATGTGACCACATTTTGCACCTTAAACATTGTACTCATTCTTCGTTATTCTTATATATTTCTCCACAGTTCAGACAGTGAGTGTGTTGTGATGATTCTCCGAAGAATCATCACTGAAATCAAGTTTCCTTTTGATTCTTGTTTTCTTCTTAGATATTTTGATGGGCAGGTTTTACTTTTTTGTTTGTTTTTCTTCTTACTCTCTCTTGCGGCTTTTTCCATTTCCAGCAATGTTTTCTCTGGTGTATCTGTGAGAATTGCACATTTCCTTTTTTTCCTATTTCGACTGCATTCTTGCCGTGGCCCTGCTTTAGGATACGGGCGAACAGCTTGAGGTGAAAATGTTTGCGTTAAATCTCCATAGTCTGATATTTGGACACTGCTGGGCCCAGGGACGATATCTAGTTGGTGATCACTGCCCGAAAACACTTCATTCACTTCCTTTATTTGACTTATATATTTTTTGTATGCCTTCCTCGGGCAGAGTACGATCTGTTACAAAGAAGCTGCAAAATCACTGTCTTGAAACTTATCAACATTCAGTGGGAAAATGCCTGCAGCTGAAAATCCTGAAGTAATATTACAAGGTGTGAATGATGTCATGAATTCTTCTTTAATCATACTTGGGAAGTCGTAGATATTAAGAGTTTTTCCTGGATTTATTTTTATCCAGGAATCGACTCCCCTGGTATAGAGTTTCTCGAATGGTCTGTAAACACTAATGTCAAGGGGCTGGAGCCGGTGTGAACAGTGTGGTGGAAATGACAAGAGTACTACACCATTGTCTTTACACAAATCCAAAACTGTAACACTAAGGTGAGAGGAATGGTTGTCTAGTAACAACAATAGAAGTGGATCGTCTTTGTTCGGTTTGGTTTAGGCAATAAAATGTTTCATAAATTGCACAAAACTGTCTTCTGTCATCCATCCAGATCCCGTAGCAGCACCAATGCAACCAGCTGGTACATCTAGTATGAAGTGGTCTTTGAATTTATTTCTTGGCAAGATAATCATAGGAGGAATAAAGGTTCCCTGTGCAATCACCGCTGCAGCAACAGTTACGAGTTCACCACGTTCTGCTGATGTGACTGTTCCCACTTGTTTGACTCCTTTTCCTGCGACAATTTTATTTGGTTTCAGCACAGTAGTTGCTCCAGTTTCATAACAGTTCCAAATTTTTGAAGGAAGTAGCCCTGATGGGTGACGTGAGTAAACATCAGAGAGTTTCTTGTAAAATTCATTCATATTATGCTTTTTAAAACTTGTCATCCTGGCTTAGCTAGTTTCTTCCGGTTGTCTTATTGATAGCTCTGGATGTCTTTTCAAAAATCCACACAACCAGTCCACTCCTGCTGTTTCTTTTTCTGCCCAAGATGGGGGCATTTTTAGTCCATATTTTTTAGCACAAAGGTACGCAAGTTGTCTCACTTCCTTAGGGGTCAATCCAAACATGATGTCACTGCATCCGACTCGGAAGTGTTGTTCGTTAATACCGCCAAAAAACTGTGTTTTAAGTGATAACAAATTCGGGAAATGTACTAAAGTAGTAAGAAATGGTATTCTATGTGAAAACTGTGACAAATGGTATCACTTCAATAAGTGTAGCAATATAGAGGAAATAAATATTCCAGAAAATGAGTGGGTCTGTGCCACGTGTGCCACTTGTGTAATACAAATTAATGGATGATGAAGCTACACGGCATCACTGTAGAGGGAGTACAACACAACGCATCAAATTTGTGCAACTGTCTCAGACGATAGTGCTACGAAAACGCAGGTGATCCTTGTCATCCAACTTCTGAAAGAGGTGAGTTCACTACGAGAAGTCATAAATGTACTGCAAATTGAGCTGAAATCTGTTTGACAAAGGTAAAGAAACTGTAGTGAGTCTTCCTTCTCCGTGCTTGTGGTCGCAAGTGGTGCGTAAGCGGAAGTTCAGCAAGACAACTTTACCGTGTGATTTTTCCATTTGTGTATCAAATAAGTTTGATGCTCTGAACAACAGGGCAGAAGAGGCTACCAAACAAGACCACACAATCAAACGCGATTCAGTGAAACACAAAAAGTCAGGTAACATAGTTATCCTTGCTGCCAGTCATGGCAGAGGCATAGCTGGTGTGTTGAGTAATGTAATGCCTGAAAAATGTGTATTTGGTATGATTAAACCAGGTGCAAGTATACAAACCGTCCTGGTAAAAAGTGAAAAACTTGTTCATAACGATTCAGCTGTAATAATTGGTGGATCCAATGATGTTTCAAAAATGAAGGTGATAAAGTGATTAATGTGCTGAAACAAAAACAGAAACTTTTTAGTGAAACAAATGTGATATTGTTACAGAACTACCCCCCCCCCCCCCCTCGTCTAGATCAACCAACTTGGTCGTGTGTTAATGTAGCAGTAAAGGACATAAATAGGAGTATCAACAATGTTTGTAATTTGTTTAAAAATTTTCAAGTTATAGAAACTAGTGCATTAGCTAGGAAATTATTTACCAGGCATGGATTGCACTTGAGCCGCGAAGGTAAACAGAAACTGACTACTCTAATCCATAGCTCTACCAAAACAATGTCAGGTGGGCAGTGCATATCCGAGATTATTCCTTTAGGCTTTACTGTACAGGGGAACTAGAGAATGGAACCGAACTAATAAATAATAAATACAGTAAAGCTCGGTTCTCAAACTCAAACACAAGTACTTTTAAAGTTGATTTTGGTGAGAATGTATTCACACTACCTATAAGTACTGACAATGGTAATAAGTTTTTTTCCGAATAACAGAAGTATTATATTATAATATTTGTGCAATTGGAGTGCATGACTTTATTGATGTAGCCTACATCAAGTCAACAGAAGTATTAATGTAAAGTCCCGGAATTTAATATCTAGGAATAGCAATACATATGGTACACAAACTAAAGATAATATTCTCAATAAACAAGACAAACACCATGCTTCTAACAAACCTATGCGTCTCATCTTGCACCAGAATATGCAGTCACTGAGAAACAAACTCACTGATCTCGATTTGTTATTTAACACTACACTGTTAAAAAGTGAAGAAACTACTCCAAATATTACATGCTTTATTAAACATTGGTTAAAAAATGAAGAAATTGCGTTTTACCCAATATCAAATTACACTATGATTTCCAATTATTGTCGAAATGAACTTATAAATGGAGGTAGTTGTATCTATATTCAAATCAATCTTTTATTTGACAGATGCATTACATTATGTATTTATAGGCCACCTGACAGAGACATTGATTCTTTTTTAAACGGATAAATTAATACACAAAGCATGGAAAACACATTAATACTCTGCGGTGACCTAAACATTGACTTCTTAAAAGAGACTAATGCAAAAAGAAAATAGTGCACATCCTTAATTCATATAACTTACATAACATAATTAATAAGCACACCAGAATCACTAAACAATCCAGTTCTACAATAGACTATTTCATTACCAACCTTGACCCAAAATACCTTACAAATAATGTAGCTGACTATGGACTCTCAGATCATATGGCTCAGATAGTTAAAGTGCATCAATGACATGTACCTGATAGGAAAACTAAAATAAAATATAGGCGCATTCATAGGCACAATAAAACATTGTTCTTAAATATTTTGGATAAGGAAACTCGATGGATATCGATGAAATGACAACCATTGAACAAAAATTTAAATGCATAACAGAAAAATTGACAATCATCATAAATGCCACATTTCCGTTAAAACACGTTACAACTGACCAAAAACCCAAACCATGGCTAATCAAGGGAATAATTTCATCCAGTAAAAAGCTAAAGAGCTTATATTTATTAAGTAAAACCTATAGTCAGACCACACATTTTCAGCAGTATTACAAGAACTACAAAAAAAAATTATAGGAGTGTGATACGACAGGGTAAGAGGATGTATTTACAGAACAGGATAAATCTAAGTGAAAATAAAATGACCACAACATGGAAAATAATCAATTCTGAACTAGGTAGGGACACTAAACTGGCAAAAGAAATCAATAAACTAGAAATAAATGGCAAAGTAATACAGGACAGTGAGCATATTGCTTCAGAATTCAATAAGTTTTTCACTAATATTGCTGATACACTAAATTCAACACAAAACAGACAAATAACAGAATCTATTCAAAGTCTGAAACATCATTGTCCCTTTAACAATAAGACCGTTTACTTATACCCAACATCAGCAAAAGAAATAATAAAATTTGTAAAACAATTAAAAAACTCAAATTCTTCAGATATCTATGGCATATCAAACAAAATGATAAACGTTTCTGGACTTCACATTGCCAAGCAACTATCAAAACTAATGAATGAAGTTTTTCTGGAAGGTATTGTACCATACTGTTTGAAAAAAACAAAAAAATACTCCCTGTCTATTAAAAAGGAATTACGACAGATGCAGCAAACTATAGGCCTATTGGTTTACTACCAATATTTGCCAAAATCTTTTAAAAAGTAGTTTACAATAGACTATCACTTTTCTTCAGAGATTGCAATATTTTGAACAATAATCAATATGGTTTTCAATAACATAAATCAACATTAAATGCTATACATAATTTAACTAGTAAAGTTTTTAACATTTTGGTCTATATTAATGACCTGCCTCTAAACATTCCACAGGCCAACACAGCCGTAACTTATACTGAGAGCTAACATGTTACACATCAGAACATCCAACATCAATTAATGCAAATGAGTCATTGAAGAGAGAAAAAAATTTGCGCTGCGAGGTGAGGTAGAAATCGACAGTGGCAGCCCCAAGTAGCCGAACAATGAAGGCAAGGGTGGGACTAGCCTAACTCTCGGCAAGGGAACGAATATCTGAACAAAAATACACGGACAGGTCATGGTCACTAATGTCAAGTTTAGATTTACAGGGAACCCAAGAAATAAACCATCCAGCGCTGCGCCTATTTCCTGCCGCTCAAAACAGCTATTAGCCCAGGAAACAAAGAAATAAAAAGGACATCTGTAAAAAATTTGTGCAAATACGAAATTTTGCACATTGGTACAGTTGACTATGCTTAATAACATACCGTTAGTTACTGTTATAGACCTTGTGCGTATCACCGAAAACATGCAATTAAGTTCTATATAACAGCGACTTAAAGCAGTCCCTTAAAATGCTTCCCAATTATGCAGTTTTAAAAGAATTTTTCCAATAACCAATCGGAATAATGTATAAACGCTATTTAACATATTTATGTTAAAAATATTTCGTGTGTTTAGATTAAGGATAGGATTTAATTCAAATTATTTATAAAGTAAGTTTTATATTTAATCTCTACCACCCGAACAGCTAAAAATAAGATTTGCAACGAACTGAAGAGCCCAATGTGAAAAATTTCGGTATAAATATTTTTGCGTATTCTTGAAGCTCTAAGATAGTGTATTGATTGAGAGTCTATCTAAACAGGTTGGTTCACTAGAGTGGACCGAGTTTCGCAGGGGGTTTACACTGCAACGGTTCTAAGCTCTCACGACCAGCGCGACATTGCAAGACTCATTATTACTTTTGGTATTATTCAGGGACTAGCTAATAACCCGCGTCTTCGATAGCACATTTTCTGAGTATTAATAAAATCATACTATTAAAAAGCTTACATCCAGCATTATTTTTATAGAGATATAACGTTTTATGATTAAACATAACTGAACCCTTTTCCCCACGCTTAAAAGACGAAATAAGAAAAAAAATTAAATAATAAAATTTGTAACTCAAATGCTGGTTTTCATTCTTAATTTTTTTCTCTGAGATCCAGAAGATTCTCCCCACATTATTTCGTAATAATACTGTAGGTAGTGATTTTCTTTTCTTTTTGGCGTAGCAGTATGACGTTTGAAGAACCAAAAAAAAACAACTAAGTTTGCAGTACATTTCGCTAATAAAAGTGCCGTCGTTTCGAAAAAAAAAAATTTATATTCATTAATACTTTCCATGAAAATTTTGCCGAAGGCTCGTTGTGAAAGTATATGGGGTTTTAAATATTTTATTGTATGTGAGTAAATAATAAGCAATGACTTGGGTAAACAATTAATTAATATGGTGGCAACAACAGTCGACGGACAAATAAAAGAAAAACTACATAAACATTTTTCGAAAGAAGTACATTGGTAACGGCTACAATAGCTAGTTTTATTCAATATCTACATCAAACTGTATTCAATTAATTGGATTATCCTTTCAGACCTCTTTCACACCCATCACATTTCATTGTTTTTTTTTTACCGTTTCTATTTTTAATCCCTTTTTATGTCCATATTCTCTTTACAGATGTCTTAAAATGAGAATATTGTGACTTACCGATTACAGTTTCAATAAAATTAATATTCCAATTACTAAAAAACAAATTTCGTTGAACTTCTATTTTTATATAGGCCAACTAAATGTTTAATCTAGGTGGGTAACGTTTCGTCAAAATGAGGTCATACGAGACGGAAAAACTCATCAATAACAATCAGGTGTGTTAAAAGATATGTCATGACCTGCAAGTGAAAACTACCATTTGTTTTGCCTATAGTGACTTATAAAACTATCCAGTGTGCTGTTACTATTTTCATAATGCACAGAAAGTAATGATTTATTTTAATGATACTATTATTTATTAAAACTTATTATTTTGATTGTTATTATAATTATGAAATTTTATTATTTAATTTGTATATTGTTCGCCCGCAAAAGTTATTTAAATATATTTTTATTAATTATGTATATCTACAAGAGCTATGCTCTATGACCTGAAATGGACTTATATGGACAGTAAATTGAGTATACCCCTCTAAGGACTAATGAACTTAACGAATAAACGATGATTTTATTCAGGGAATTACTTAAAGAAATTTTCATTGTTGGAAATTTTCGTTTTAAATTTACCGCATTTCTGTGTTTTAAATTGTATTAATAAGTGTTATTTACGGTATTTATATTGTAAATTACGCTAACCGATTTTGGTTTCGGCCAATGAGAGGCCGTGTTTTAGATGTGAGGCGTCTAGAACGTCTTAATTAATAAGAAGAATGGTTGTCCAGTTCTGAGTGTTGTGTAATACTTCTAAATTTGTGGTTTCAAATCTTTAGGGGAATTTGTTAAAATTTTCTTAATAGTAGAGCAAACAGAGAAAACTTTAAAAAGGAATCATGTATTTAAATCTTAGCGCTTTACTTTAAATAATTTTTATCGTCGTGATCATACACAAAATAAATTTGAAAACTGATAACTTTGACAAAATATTTCATAAACACTAATACAAAGTTTAATTATTTGAGCTAATACATTTCCAAAACGTGTTGAGCTCTTTCCCTAAATAGAATGATCAACCACAGAGTAGATTTTCAATTTTTATGAAACTAATTCATGCAGTAAACAAAATAGTTGCCTTCATTAGAATTTTTGATCATATTAGAGATATTTATTTGGATTATAGAAGATATTTATATGATACAAATAGAGCTTGTTGACAAGTAAAAGAATGATTTGTATTTAATTGTTACAAAATATAACCAAAACAATTTCACGCAAAAAAAAAAATTGCGGGGAATAAATAACCTGAACACTTTTAAGTACGTGTGTTACTGTATTATCTCGTAACTTATTTACCCGTAAGTTTTCACCAATAGTTGCGGCACTTAAAAAAAAAAATATTTTCATGAAAAATCAAGCACGTAACCACATATATAATTGAATGGTGAGAGAACACTAGTATTTGATACAAAAAAAATGCGAATTACGCAGATATTATGTTTCATACAGCATTATATTTTAAGTGGAATGCAGTAAATATTTCAAATAAAAGACCAATGATCAAAGACCATATGAATGCATTTGTAATGCCGCAGGAAGTTTCCTTCACCTCCCACACAGTTATGAGCTCCTAATACCCAGTTCGCCCGAGCACTCCGCATTCGAGTCCCAACCACCGTGCGAGTCCCACCCACCCCTTGGGTCCCCCCCCCCTTGGGTCCACCACCTCCCCTCAGCCAATGGGAGAGTATTTGGCCACTGCCAATGGGAACAGTGATGTTTCTGCGGGGCGGACCAAGGGCTGCCAGGAGGTATCGTGGAGGGAGGTCGAAGCAGTGCAGGGGAAACGGTCGGGGTTATGACGAGGTCGGGGAACTGACATAGAGCCTCAGGCCGATGTCCGGCATCTTGGATTGTGACATCACGGTGGCCATCTTGTATGACCTTGGCATTGAACCTGGCGACCATTTTGGATCCGCCATATTAAATCCGACATCTCGAATCCGTAATCTTGGATCCGCCATTTTGTTTTCTGGAAATTTCCACCATTTTTAATTCTGCCATTTTATTTTCTCGAACTTCCCGCCATCTTTCATTCGAATGCCCCACTCCCTAAAGTTGCAATTTTTGTTACATACGCCATCTTGAAAATCCGTAATATTTATGTTAAAAATTTGGGAAATATAAAAAATTATAAAAAATTTAATTAATAAAAATTGCAATAAAATATTATTATTAATGCCCTTACGTTATGGAGTCCATGGATCGAAACCGTTGAGGTAAAAAAATGACGACAGATCCTTCTTCCATGGAAGGCACCGGAGACTGACCTCCCACCACTAATGCCAAGGTATATATTGTCGGCTAGTATAAAGTCATGTCCGCCAACTTGTTTTTGTCCATTGGAGTCCACTATCTTGTTCTCGTATGCTAGAATATGCTACCATCATGTTATTTTAAGTTTTATCTGCTAGAGTACAATAATTGTTTATTACTACTTTGGTGCCCTGCTATCTTGAAATTTGGGCACCATCTTGGAAGTGTTGTAATTATTTAGCTAGACATTTTGAAAAAATTCTAAAATTAATTTTAAAAATCTGCAATTAATACACCGATTGATTCGATCGAATTCTGTTCATGGTACGATCCCTGGGTGATGAAAAAAGGCAATTTTATGGATAAATAGAATTTCAATAAATTATGTTCAAAGTCCTACCAGAGTCTTACGTTATTTATATGACCGATATGTCCAACATCTTGAAAATTTGTCTTTATTGACCTAGAAATTTGGGAAAAGGTTAAATTTTATCAAAAGAATCACTCAATAATTTACTGATAGAATCGCCAAACTCCTGTCCTTGGCCAATGCAAAAACGTAATTCTATGTAAAAAGTAATAATTTAAATAAATGATTTGAAAGTCCTTAAAGTAGCTTAAGCTCCTCATACACCAGCTTCGTATAAGCCGATGTTATCGCCATCAGGGAAATTCGTAATAATTTAGCTACAAATTCGGGAAAAATCCCAAAAATCATTAAATAAATATGCAATTAATATACTGATTTATTCGCATCGGCTACAGTCCTCGGTTCGATTCTTGGCCAATGTAAAAATAATTTTAATTTAATATGACATGAATGTAACATTAAAGTGCTGGCTCGAAAAAAAATACTTTTTTTACAAATACAATTTATTACAAATGTTATACTACTACAGGAACGCTTACTAAAGTTATCAAATTAATATATATGCATTTAGTTCTGAATTGGCTTGAACTGACAAATTCTTAGCTCCAATCGGTTTACTGAAGACAGAGACCAGCCAGATCCTTTGCCTACATAGTCTTTTTCTTCCCGACAGAGTTTCTCGATACTGTGTTTAACAGACTGCTTCACATCGTTGCAATTGTAAATGGGAGTATTCACTGTCTTGAATGCACACTAAGCTCCAAGTCTATGAGGCTACAAGGCTACAATTCTGCAAGTCTACGTGGCTACGAGACTACTTGGCTCTGTCTTGGACTCCATTCAGCTTAGAGAGTTAAATTATCTAATGCAAAGGAACTTGTTGTAAGTAGTCTTGTATTATAGAAGTCTTGTAGTCCTGTAGTGTCGTAGTTTCGTAGCCTCTTAGTCTAGTAGCCGAATAGAAGCTAGGCCTAAGACTTTTTGGAGCCTAAGAATGTTGGAGTCTAAAGACTGTTGAAGCCAATGACTGTTAGAGCCAATGAATGTTGTTGCCAAAAGATTGCTGGAGCCAGTGACTGTAGTACCCAATGACTGATGGAGCCAATAACTTAAGGATTCAAAAGACTGTTGGACCCTAAGACTGTTGGAGCCAGTGACCGTTGGAGCCAATGACCGTTGGAGTCAATGACTCTTGGAGGCATTATAACCTATAGTAAATTGACGATCGCATCCTACTGATTTGAATGTTTGCACATGTACGTCCTTTTCGTTAAATGTGCGTAGACAAGACTATATTATCGTATCTTACTGCTGGGAATGTAACCCTTTTCGTTAAATGTGCTTCCATTTTTCTTGAATATACGTTCAAAATGTGTGTCCTATTTGTTGATTGTGCTTCCTTTTTGTCAAATATGCTTCCGGATGTGCTTCCTGTTCTTTAATGTGCTTCCTTTTCGTATATTGTGCTTCCAATTGTGCTTACTTTTTTCGCAAATTAAATCAGATGGAGCTAAAAGAAGATGGAGAAGTTGGAGCACTTAAAACAATTGGAGCACTTGGACAAATTGAAGCAGTTGGAGCAATTGGAGCATTGGAGCTCTTCGAGCAATTGGAGCAATTGGAGCAATTGAAGCATTGGAGTTATCTGAGTTATCTGAGTCGCACCTGTGTTTCCATACCATGTGCGTCTCTGCCTGAGGACGGAAGCAGATAGCAGTTCCCGAAACTTCGCCTGTTTCTGTTTTGGTAAAACTATTGTGTTCTTTTGTCTTTTCGTTTTGTCGTGTTTTTGTCTCGTTTCAACTGTTGTGCTGAATTATTTTGGGTTCAATATCTTTGTGTTGTCATCATTTGTGGTTTTTTTTTCGTTCTCTTAGTACATTTTTCTTTGTTTTCTTTGTTTGTTGACCATATTCCTGTTACGGAATATTTTGTGGTTTTCATATTCTTGTTGGCAACAGCAATTGTTTGCTTAATTTTGTGTGTTTTTTGTCTTCTTTTTTTTTGGTTATTTTTATTTATTTATTTCTTTTTTTATTTTAGTTTTTAGTTTTTCTTCAACAGAAAAAGATCTTAGCAATGACGTATGTCCAAAAACTTACATCAAGTGAAGCATTGGAGCATTGTCTTTTGGAGTCAATGGCTGTTTGAGCCAAAGACAGTTGGAGATTAAGACTGGTGGATCCAAAGACATTTGTACTTTTCTTGACACCATCAGGCAGAACACTATCAATCAGCTTACTGAATAATTGGCTACATAAGGACCTTTCAAATATAACTTGTGGTTGGACTGTGTATACGTCAAACTATATACATTCGAGGACATACTGAAGATGTGTGCATTAAAGACAGTGAATACTTCATTTACAATTCCGACTTTGTGAAGCAGTCTGTTAAACATATTATCGAGAAACTCTGTCGGGAAGAAAAAGGATTTGTGCGCAAATGATCTAGCTGGTCTCTGTTTACAGTAAACCAATTGGAGCTAAGAATTAGTCAGTTCAAGCCAATGTGGAACTAAATGTTTATATGATTGCTAACTTTAGCAAGCGTTCCTGTAGTAGTATAGGATCTATGTAATAAATTGTATTCGTAAAACAAGTGTTTTCCCCCCGAATTTATAGTTAATTAATTACGAATTTTCAAGATGGTGGTCATAACGGCTTACTGAAGACCAGTTGGCAATGACACTAAGCTGTTTTTAGGACTTTATACCATTGTTATTTAAATTATTTTTACATAAAATAATTACTTTGAATCGATCAAGTATCGAACCAAGGGCTGATATCAATAAAATCAATCGTTATATATACAAGTGATTTTTTTTAATGATATTTGAAATTTTTCCGGAATTTCTAGCTAAATAATTTCGTATTTACAAGTTGGCGACCAAATTTTAAAATGTTGGGGTGCCACAGTAATAATAAATGATTATGCACTCTACCGGGTAAAAATTAAACTAACATGACGTCAGTGTACTTTATCAGACGAAAACAATATGGTGGCCACCTTTAGAAGAAAACAAGATTTTGGAAATGACGTCATACTAGCTGTCGATTTACCTATACCTTGACATAAGTGGTGAGAGGTCAGTCTGCCAGCGGCTTCCGTAGAGGAAGAATCTGGTGTCATTTTTTATTTTTGCCCTCACCGGGTTCAAACCGAGGACGTAAGTGCGTGTTTAAAATAATAATTTACTAAAATTTGATTAATTAAATTGTTTTATTAATTTTAAATTGTTTCCCATTAAAACCTGATAATAATTACGGATTTTCAAGATAGTGGTCGTAACGAAAAGTGCAGCGATCTATAATCCAATATTGTGTCCATAACGAAATGCGCAACGATTATGTCATGCACGACCAAAATGGTGGGCGTAAGGAAATGTGAAACGATTATAGAATCCAAGATGGCGACCATAATGTAATTTCAAATAGTGTTTTAAATATTTTTTATTAAAATTTTATGTATTAAATTTTTTTATAAGTTTTTATTTTTTTCGTATTTTCTAGCATAATAATTACAGATTTTTTAAGACGGCGGACATGATGTCATACTAGCTGTCGATATATACCTTGGTGTTAGTGGTGGGAGGTCTGTCTGCTGGTGGCTTCCATGGAGGATCTGTCGCCATTTTAATTTTTTGCCCTCACCAGGTTCGGACCGAGGACTTCGATCTCCATGACGCAAGTGCGTTTTTAATATATTATTTTACTAACTTTTGATTAACTAATATTTTTTTATAAATTTTAAAATTTTTCCCGTTTTTTTAACATAAAAATCACAGATTTCCAATATCGCAGCCGTAACGAAAATTGCAACGGTGACATCATAATTCAAAATGGCGGAAAGTTCTAAAAAACTAATTTTCGGAGTTCAAAGTTGCGGAAGTTCGAGAAAAAATGGTGGACCCAAGATGGTTGAATCAAAATGGCCGCCGAGGTCAAGGTCAAAGGTCAAATTCATCCAAGATGGACGCCGTGACGTTACAATCTAAGATGCCAGACTGGCTCCCAGCTCCACAGCCTGAAGCCTTTACCAGAATATACTATTGTACACTACTTACATATTTTGATTTTATCTGCGTTTAACAAAGGGTGATTCTAAACATTATGCTAAATAGATCGGGGGTTTGCAGCGAAATATATTCTACAAGACTATGTAGCTTAAAAATTCTTATGCTGGGTGTCCAAATAAGAATGTCTTAGTTTCATTGGTATATTATAACAGTTTCATGTAGACTTTTTACAATAAATTATGCATAAAATTTAATGTTAAATAATCTAGGTTTTTTACAAATGTTCAATATGTGCACCTTTAGTTATACGGCACACATACAACCTAAAGTAAAATTTTTCCCACACTTTGGATAACACGTCTGGAGTCATTGAAGCAATAGCATCTTCAATTCTGTGTCTAAACTCTGGCAAATCATTAGGCAGCTGCGGAACGTAGACATGATTTTTTATAGCCCCAAAGGAAAATAAAATCGCATGGCGTTATGTCAGGTGATCGTGGAGGCCAGCTAAAAAGACCTCTGTCATCTCGATCATTACGACAATCCCACAGTCAGGGACCTCGACGTTTCACCACTCTCGTACGTCCAATGGGGAGGGAATAAATTTTACAGGTTTACCGTCTACTAAATGGGGAAAGAAACTTTCTTTCGCAATGCTGAATCCACGCATGCGCTTATCTAAAATTGTTTAAGTTACTCTTTTACTGTGACCTTGATCCAACATTTTACAACGCTTACTGTTGATACTTTTAAATTTTATAATTGGGACATTATTTTATGGAAATACTGTACTATACCCATTTAAAAGTCAATCTAAATGTCGAGTATGTAATCAAAAATATAGTACATCTAACGTATTCATACACATGCAAATCAAAAAATGCATTAAATATGTGAACAAAGGGAATTTAAAACTTGCTGGATTCATCAAAATTTTGTCCATAAAGCTGAAAAATTATTATAATTGTGGTAGTTTATGATTTTGTAAAAGTCAACGTGGAAGAGTGTTGTAACCACAGACTACTTAGAAAAGTTTTTCATGGTATCGGGAGCTGTGCATTTTCATATATAGTAAGTACTATACTAATACTAGACCAGAGACGTTATTGCCATATATTGTTTGGAAAGACAAATATTTTTAAAGCAAAAAAGTAATTAAAAAAAACTTCCATAGCAATATTCTAAATATTTTTTCAGCCACTTTTTTTTTCTAGAGAGCACAGTGCATGTATCTGAGTAAATCCAGCGATAGTACGCGTGTTACCAAGTGATAAGGAAAATCAAACGGAGTGGAAACAGGCAACAGCCCCGGTAGGACCACGGTGTCCACCTCATTGCAGGTGTTTTGGCTCGGTTCCGGCTACGATACGCGCATCCGTAAGAACCTCATTTGAAACCATGTCATATAAACTTCCCACTGAACAGGATCGGTCAACCCGCAGTCGGGACACTGGTCTTAGAAGACAAGAGTTTGAAGCACGTTAAAATTTTTCGTTTTGTTTTAATGCCAAAATCTTTTGGCTGTTTGTTTTTGTGTTAAAATCTTTTGACTGTTTTTTTTTTGTGTTAAAATCTTAGCTCTCTGTATACGACATTTGGTAGGAGTTTTTTCTTTTAATAAAAAATTGACAGGAAGTTGTTGAACGGAAATGGGTCACAAAGATGGCGAACCAACTTGTAGTAATATATAGTCACTTAAGTAAACATTAGGGAGCATACAAAACGTATTAGTGTGTGAAACTAAAATCTATTATAGTGAAACTACCCTGATATATTTGGTAAACTAAAATAGCCTTGGTAAAATGTAATACCAGTTTTAAAATACCATTACAATGGTTATAATACACATTCTCAGTCTACATTCCCAATGGAAGTAGTTGCCAACCTCCGTAGGGTAATCGGATGCACACTGGTTTACGGTGCGCAGGTTCTAGGTTCGAGTCCCGGCAAAAACCTGGATGTGAATTTGTAATTTATTTAATTCATCACTAATTCTACGCAGTCAATAAACTGTCTAACCAAACTGTCAATCCATAAAAAATAATAAATAGCTAAAGGGGCACGTTCGGTCGGTTAGTAATGAAAATCACTAAACAGCCAACTAATAATAAAAATTTTAATAAAATGTAGCACGGAGGTGGAGCATGCGTTTGGTAACTTTAAGGGGCGTGGTTAAAATCTCGAAGCTGGGAATTTTTTCTTTAATAATGTAATAATGTGATAAAAACGTGGAATTAGCGAAATAAGGTTAGGGTTTATTTGTAGGAAATATGTACTGACTTATTTCAGTCGTTTAAGCAAAAAATATATAGATGCATGTAGGTAGGTACTAAGTGTAATAATATGTGTTTTAAAATGTTTCAGGTTAATACTTTAGTAATGCCATAAAAGTGTAATTTCTAACTTGTGCGGAAACCTTTTTTTATTAGTATGTCGTTCTTGTTTATATTATTTAACAAGATGGACTATATTTTAATAAAATTCCTTGTCGAAAATCAGGTACGAATCCGGGATATTATCAGAGCCGTTTCTAATAGTTTATAATCCCGGTTTTTTGGTGCTGCTTATTTATATCTGCGTTTGATGGTGGCAAGTAACTTTAACGATACAGGCAGTGAATGCTAGCAGTGGGCGCATAAAGTATGTGTGTGACTCGGATCCAGAAATGTTGGTATTTGGAAAGCGACTATATTATTTATCAGTTTTTTTTTGTCACGCTCTAAGTTATTTTAAACAATTTTAAGTTAAATTTTGTGTCTGAGTTTCGTATTATAAGTTTATTTGCGGTATGAACTACATGAGATCACACGAGTTTTCTCGTTACCGAAGTTAGATGTTTATAAATCACTGGCAAGTACTGAAAGACTCGATCACGATTTTTTTTATAACGGCAACTCTTATCGCATTAAACGAAAAAAAATTATTCTCACCCTACGGATGTAAATTATTACTTTATTTTAATAATAGATTTTACTAGCGGCCCAATACAGAACTGACCTGCCTTTTCCAAGTCGATTTAAAGCTCATTAACATGTCATATTTATCGTGAATATGCTAGAAATTCTACAAAAGTGCTAGATTTATTCAATAGAAAACTTTCGAAATGTTTTGGCTGCAAGAAATTTGCGAAAACGTTTTATCGATGATTTTGAAAAATCTGATAACATAAATGCTGCTTTAAACATTAAGTTTCTAGAACGTTCCAAACTTTTGAAAATAGGTTCAGAATTTTTCATTATTTTCGTAAAGATATCGTACCCAGAAATATTACCGTACCTTAAATACATGAAAAAAGGAGTATTCTTTTTTATTAATTCAATGAATGTTCTGAGCTCCAAACAAACCTAAATATAAAAAAAAACATTTCAGTAGCGTTAACTGTTTCGCTTAGAGTTTCTTTCTTGACGTAGCATGCTAAATTTGAACTACCAGAATATGAGCCGCAGGTTATTCAGCTGGAGGAATACTCGCCCTGAAGTTGCGACTGCACAAGCCTGACAAAGAGTGACTGTTGTCACTCACAGCAGCTCGAAGAGTGATCGTTGCTCGTGATCAATGAGATGTTATACACAGAAAAAAAAAAAACAAATTATGTAAGCTTACTTTTACAAAATATTCCTTTTGAAACTAGAAAAATGGTATTGTAACTTTGTAAAACACATGACTATGGGTATTTTTGCATGCATGAAATTAGTTTTCAGATGAACAATTGACGCATAATATATATTTTTTTAATTTATGTTTGATTCAAGCAAATTTTTTTAAACCATGTAAAATAAAATTGAATACTAAACAATTTGACTAGATTTTCTTGTATCATGTCTTAAACGTGCGTAGATAATACTGGAATGCTATTCAAGGAACGGTTTGCAAATAACTTTAACTATTGGAGGTACATACTGGAATAACACAAAACATAAATGCCTGGGTGATAATTCAAACCAATTTTAACTGTGAACACTGTTTTGTAGTGATACAGTTGTTTACGTGTAAATTTACGAATGTACAGATATCTGTAATTTTACATGAATATTTCTGTTCCATTTACAAAAAGATAATTTAGAGTGCATTGTTTTAAGCCTCTGTTTAGTATTGTAATGCCAATACACATTAACTGCCTCCTCATTGGATTAAAGGTAGTTTTGACGAGGCACAAGACACAAATAACAACAGAACAAAATATGCAGTCCGATCGGAAATAAAATGTGGCATTAGCCAATGTACAGTAGGACTCTGACTTATTTAGGAACATTTTTATGGATTTTATCTCGTGATCCAGAATATAACATGAAATTTGTATGTCTCTACCTTATTACCTATGGCTACTCTCTCATTTATTACTTTCATTTTAGGTTATTTCTTTATTTCCAGATAATCAGATAGTTTATATTAGGCCTATGTTATGTACTAGCTGAAGACCCGGATGTTTTTTAATCGGATGTGTCCAATAATTGTCTTCTTAAATTGAACGTTAAGTGTGCAAAATTTCATTAAGAATTTTCCACAATTCTGATTCAAGGGGTAGACAAGGTTGAGGAGGATGGGGCGAGAAGTGGGAGGAAAGTAGTGATTCAAAATCTCATGTAACCAATGAATTAATATTTTATAAATCAAACGTAGATATTATTATTTTTAACGTCAAGTGTGCAAAATTTTACCTAAGAAGGCTAAAATACTGCTTTAAGAGGTAGGAAAGGAAAATGGGAGTTGTTTTTCGTAATCTCATGTTTTCAGTGAACATTTTTTACTTCAATTGGATTTTGACGATAAATTCCCCCTTTTTTACGTGTATTGTTCCAAATTTCACCAAGGAGAGAAAAAAATCTTCTTTAAGTGGCAGTTAATTAAAATGAGGGCAGATATTTCTAAAATTCATGTAGCCAGGAAAAAGAATAGGTTTAGCAGTAATTTTATTTTTAACATCATGTATGAACAATTTCATCAAAGATTGAAAAACTCTTCTTCTTAAAGGGAAGAGAAATATCATGAATTCAATAAAAAAAAATTATGAAAATCAGAAGTAGGCAGTAATTTCCCTCCTCTTTTAAACGTCAAGTGTGCAAGTTGTCATCAAGTTGTACAAGTACTATAATTCAATTGAAGGAAAAGGTAGGAGGGGTGGTTTTTAGAAATCTCATATGTATACATAGCTTTATGAGAGTAATTTTTTAATAAAATGTAGACAGTTAATTTGAAATTAACTTGAAAGTCGATTTTGCAAAATTACATCAAGAATTCTCATAATATTTGCTTTAGGAGTAGTAAGGGGGAAAAATGAGTGATTTTTTGTAATTTCGTGTATACAAAGGGGATAGGAATTTTTTTTAATTGGACTAGACAGTTACCTTTATCTTAATTGAAACGCCAAAAGTGAACAGAATTCCACAAATAAATATCAATTTTCTGTTTTAAGGGATGGAAAAGGAGGACGGGATGGTATATGAAACCTCGTGTGGACAGGAAGATGGAGTGTCTATTTTGAAGTCATATAAAGCAGTATTTCATCTTGATTTTAGCATTAATTTTGTTTAATTTAATTTAAATGTACCAACATTATGCTTTAAGGGACTAAAAATGTGTAATAGTGTGGTTTTTCGATATATCATTTGGGCAGTGACCTTGTACTTTTTTCTAAATCATATATTGAACATTATTTTTCATCTTATTTTGAATGTCGTGTGCAAATTTTAATCAATATGTACCAACATTCTGCCTTAAAGTGTTGGAAAGGGGAATGGGGGTGGGGTTGTAATATGCCTTTTGTTTTATAATCGGTTGAAGACAGTAATTTTCTCATTGATTAGAATGCAAATCAAACAAAATCTCACGAACTAGTGTCGAAGTTTTGTTTTAAGTGGTGGGAACCGGGTATGGGGATGATTTTTCGATATCCCACTTAGACAGTGTCCTCCCTCCTGTCTCAAAGGTCAACTGTGCATAATTTTATCGCTGTCGGATGAATGGTTTAGGAAAGCATAGGCTACGGGTCAAACAAACATTAATTTATATATATATAGATAGATAGATAGATAGATAGATAGATAGAGACAGAGAAAGGTTATTCTTGCACTAATCCGCTTAAGACTAATAATAATATATTATGCATAATATGTGTATAAATTTTTAAAACAAGATAAAAAGGCTATGCCAAATATTTTGAAAAAAGTATATGGTAATTTTAGTCTTTAACATAACCTTAAATATCCTAAAAAAAACGACTTATATATTCAAAGCACGTGTTTTGCATTTACATTTAAGGAATTACAAAGGGAAATATTCTTCATAATTTGAATTTTGGAACCTTTATTTTACTTCGTCGATCTTCACACGCCTCAGATTCTTTTTGAACGCACTCAGAACGTACACCTGACTCCTTTCACCCAGAGATGTTGCACACGTCCTCAGTTTGGAGCACTACGTGACTGTACTAGCTATGCGCGGGGGAGCCCTGGTGAAATGTGCTTTGCATATGTAGCAGGGGCAGATGGGTGTGGTGGCGTTTTGGCTGTGTTTATACAACAGCAGCCGCCGCATAGCATCTCCCCCTCCCCCTCAACCATCCCATTTTCAAACTCCGCGGGCGAGAGATAGAGGTAGCGGGGAAGGGGCCAGGGGTGCAAAAATGTTCTTGCTGCGTCAGATTTTTTTTTCCACCTCAAATATTTATGCCGCTAGAGCGTCATATCGGCGGGTACTTTTGTGCCCTACCTCGCGTTCTCATTTTTAACCTCCGCCCTCTTTTTTCCCCATCCCCTCTGCAACGGCATTTCGCGGGCGAAAAAGAACGAGTAAGGGTTGGCCCTTCATGGCGCGCGCTCGAATTCGTTAACATGCATATTAGTTGCCGGCGACGGGGACCTCGTCCGGCGAGTTTAATTGGTGTCCGGGCTTAACGAGCTAGGGTTGGACGTAACTACGTGGGGGTGGAGGGAGGGGTGGGGGGAGTTCGTGACGTGGTCGACCCGGCGCCGCCCATCAGGTTCGGCGAGGGGTCGGTACCTGCGGAGGATCGCTGATTGCGGACTTCTGGATCGCTAACGACCACGGAGCGCCGGCCTGGTGCCGATGTTACCTATATGATTTTTTTTACATATGTAGCTATATTGGCGAACCTGGCCGTGTTTGACGACGCATCGCGCGGGATTTCGCATTTTCTGCCACAGAATAGAAACCCGTCCATTCAGCGATTTTTTTTATTTAACAACTGCAACTGTCATGTGTGTGTATATGTATATATAAAACTCAACGAATTCAGTCTCTCAAAAAATAATTTAAAAATAAATGTTTATTTTGTTAGAAGTAGCTTGGCTTCTGGGTTGTAGCCTCGTCCTAGGTGAATAATTCGCCAAGGACACGACTACAACCCAGAAGCCAAGCTACGTCAGACAATGGCCATTAAAGCTTGCGAAAATTATTTATTTTGTAAATTTGTATGTTTCTCCCCGCATATTTTCAAAATGTAACTGATATTTAATTTTAATTTTAATAATACTACAAATATTATGCCAAAATTTTCCACCTTCTGATAAAGCTGAAGTGGGGAAATAAGTGTATTCTGCATATCCGAATGAACAAGAAATTAAGTGTTGCTAACTTCATACTCAAATGCTTGTTTAATAAACGCTGTTATTTACAAAAACATACTCGTGACTTAAGACTTAACTGGAAAACGTTTCACACGGAGAGTTAGAGCTTCAAGCCTGTAAAAATGTAATTAATTTTGCAAAACAATCTTTCAGACCAGAAAAAATTGTGAGCGAGTCTTTCAGTACATGTGCAACATGCAACCTCGGTAACGAGTACATTTGTGTATTCTCATGTTGCAAATAAACTTATAATACGAAACTCAGACACTAAATTATCGCAGAATTCTTCACAAAGTAATTTACAACGAGATAAAAATACAAAAACTGTGTTGTCAACCAGGTACATTTCTTGAAGCGCATCACACGTAGTTTACGCACCCGCCGCTAGAGTTCGTTGCCGGAGCAGCTACGTTAACTATTGAATAACAACGTCATAACAAAACATTGATGAAAAGATTGCATACTTTTATGAATAAAATTGAATCATTTTAATTTTTATAATAAAAGAATAAATACTTGAAATTATCCTAGTAATCAGATTTTTAAAATGCAAGAATAATTAACCTTTATTGCTGAAATTGTTGTTGTAATAAGCAATGAAAACCACATTAACTTTTCACTTCATTTTATAAACAGTCGACGAAACAGTTCACGTGTAGATGACTTGTAATTAATTTTAAAAACTGGCGTTATATATAAAGTTTAAATATAATTATGAACAAGTTTTCATATAAATAAGCTGTAATCAAATATCTATCATAAATTATATGAATCACCATAATTTTTTAGTCAATTGTAACATAATCTATTATTATTGCACTCGCCGACAGCGTAACGGAACACAGCTAACAGAACAATGAGCGTAAGGGGACACAGCGTAACGGAAAAATGTGCGTAACGGGACACTTTTTCGGGCGTGCAGCCGGCGTTCATCGATTTATTAGACGTCACGTCAAAAATAATTCTAGAAACGTTTCCCTCTGTCTTTGTGAACTTGTAATCTCGCCATCCGCCACAGATGACAACAGCGTTTTAACACATTTCCGTTCCAATCGACTTCTGTTCTATTCACGAAATTACTCTTACCAAATGCCATTTGCCGAGAGCTAAAATACAAGACATCAAAAAAAAATTTGACTGTCGGCCATTTAATATTAACTCTCATATGCACGTTTTGTCGAAAAAAAACAATAGATAAATTATAAAATAGGATTAAACTGCCGCATTTTGAAACTTATTAACAATTTATCCTACCAATGAATCACGAGTAGATAAATTAAAATCAAAGACTTATGACTATAGCTCAACTTGCCGGCAATGGCTATCGAGTAAGATGAACTGTAATATATTTTTTTTTCAAATTGAACAGAAATATTAATGTAAAATTACAGATAATTCAAAATTTGTACATTTAGGTAAATATATCTGTCACTACAAAAGTGTTCGCAGTAATACTGTGTTCGGATTTTTCCCTAGATATTTAACTATGCGTTGTGTTATCCATATAACTGTAATTTTTAAATATATTTGTAAGATTATCTCAGAATAGCTTTTCAATATTAAATGCGCATATATTAAGCATGTTACAACAAAATATAACACAAATGAATAAAAATATAAAAAAATTCACCAATTTTCGTAAACATTGGTCAGTATTATCTCGAATAAAGTATTTCATATATGTAGAAATAGGTAACTATAGCCGTATGTTAATCAAAGTTACAATATATTTATTTTAGTGTTGCAAACAATTTCTTGACAACTGATTTCCTATGGAATCATTTGTGTAGATGTTCAATTTGTATTACACCAATAAATTCCACATAAAACCATGCTGGTTCGCAGTAGTGCCATCCAAACAGGTTGACAACTGTGGCGCACATTATTTTCATTTACCGTGCTGCTATATATCCTCCACGACGAAAAAACTTTCTGTACCTTTAAAAGAGATTCTTTTGGGAACCATTCGCCCAGAAATAGTTTGTTACACTACAAGAAATGTATTGCAACAATGTAAAACACTTGGCTATGATAATTTTTGCATGTATGAAATTTTTTTATCGAAATAATACTGCGTATTTATTACTAATATTAGCGCGTATTTATATATTTTAATTGTTGTTTCATTCATGCAGAATGTTTTTAAAAACATGAAAACTATGATTAATTATTTAATCCTAGGACTTCATTTTGTTGTATCATACTCATTGTGTGCGCAGTTAATATTGGAAAGATATTCATGGAACCCAGTTTTACTGCGAAAAACATATTGTAGTGGTAAAGTTGTTTACATTTAAATGTAAATATACAAATATCTGTAATGTTACATGACACTTTATTTTATATTCACAAAAAAACACATTGCCTACTGCATCGTATGCGCTGTTGAAATGACACGTGATATTGAATAAGTTGTGCTATGAGTGTTTGACTGGTAAACAGGAAAAGAAACAACCACACTTTCCGATGCGCACTCTAGCAACAATGTTGTTGTCTGCCACGTGGCATGCTTTTCTTTGAGGCTCTCCTGCGCAAGTATACTTAAATGAAGTTTAATTGCTGTTATAAACGTCTGAAATAGCAAGTAATACTTATGAATCATAGCATTTCTGATATTTGACTACACCTTGTTAAAAATTTAAAAAAAAATTATTGAACGTTGTGTAATATAATTACTACAAAATCATTCCTTGAGTTGAAATGACTACCATGATTTGTTTGTTTAAGATAATTTTAACTATTCAACATAAGCAATAAGACTTTAAGGTACTTGAACGTGAAATATTTGCTTCATAGTCTCCAACTCGATTTATTCGTTGTAGTCCTGGGAAATATCTTGAGGAACATTTATGAAGCTTTAATATCGATTTTAAGACATAATTGTTAAATTATAATATAATATTTCTTTAATAATCCATTGTTTAATCAATTTGAGACATAATAACCAAGTCTCACTAAATACTATTTCGAAAAACTATTTTATTTCTCAAGTTAAATAACATGATTTTTCGGTGCTTTAGTTACTGGACAGATGTAAACACATAAATACATATAATTATATAATGCACATGCTTATGTGCTGCTGAACCATACCATTATAGGTAAGAATATTTAATATTTGAGTATATTTTAGTGTCATCTTATGTTGCAGTTTATTGTTGTTGGATATATGTTGTTAATGTATAATTTTATGTGTATGGTGTATTTTTGATTTAAGTAAAAGTATATTAAGATAGTTGAAATACACAAACGTTAGATTTCAGCAGCAATCTTGTTTGTTTCCTTCCGGGAACTATAAATAATATAGTGTCATTGCTTGGCATATGTTCATAGTAATTTAATATTGAAAAATATCTATTTCACGAAGTGTTGAACCAAATCATATTATTCTGGGAAATGTCCATTAACAATACAAAATAGATTGGTATAACAGCACAGAAAGGTATCATGATAACGTTAAGTTTAAGGCGTTGGTGCATACAACATGTTACATTATTCAAATTGTAAACTTTTTAATTTTTTTTACTTTAATGAAAATTAGGAAAAAAATATCAGTTTCAAGATAATTTTGCCTACTTCTGGTTGCTTTAATTTTCTTTTTGTTTATATGTACGAAGGACTATGTTCTTTAGTAGACACACTAACTATACGTGCAAGGCGAACACATATACATGAAGCATTGGCATATGTAAAATACTGCCTAATATGTTAATGGTGTCGCTGTTCTCTCACAAAATAACACAAATTCTACCAAATGACATCTCATTCAGTGAGTAATATTTTTATTGAATTATATTCTATGTTGAGATAATCAAGTATAAGACACTAAACAACACTACACGTAACACATGAACAATAGGAACAATAGAGAGACAATATAACTTTATTTAACTTCAAATATATATAATGGTAGTTAGTGTGTCGTATATGCTAAAATATTATATGCGTGCTATCATTACGTTACTTACACTTACGTTTGAGTTACTTTACACACGGGATAAATGCCGGAATAACGTTGGTCACAACAATAAAAATGGAAATGTTCTCACTCCAAAATCTTATTTGGTCACTAAATTTATTGAACTTGGATCACAATTATTAAAATGTTCTTAAAAATACTCTCGACTAGTTTCTCAGGGTAGGGGAAGGCGTGGCAAGACTGTTATCTGTCGTTATCAAGCTGTGAAATTCGGAACTAAATCAAAATGTCTTCAGAGAACAATACGAGCTTCCAGAACCATTTTCTTATCAGTTGTTCAGTAATCAACATGAATGTTTGCATTATTGACCAACATTGATGTATTTTCAGCATTTTACGAATATCCAGAGGTAAGTTTCATTAATATATCGTTTAATATCACCAATAGTGTACCTTTCAAGTATAGAAATGCGGTTTTTATTAGTAAAAAATCCAGGAAGATGGACCACCTTTTTTGAAACTCTTATAATTTTGTTATTTGTCAAGATATTGGTGAAGTAAATTTCGCTATGATATTCTGGTGAACTATGTTTATGAAAAGCAAAGGTATATGTAGAAAATTTACGTTAACAAAGTGAAGAAAAATGTTGAAATATTTTGCAGTAGTGGTCCATTTATACCATATACCTAGGGTTAGATGGACCAGCCTATATGGGAGAGATGGACCAGCATTGAGAAAGCTATTTAATCATTTATGACTAACTTTAAATTCAGATTTAAACACTCAATTAAACAAAAATCGTTTCTGACGTACAACAAGTCTACAGTGCCTATACATTAAAATGTTTTACAAAGTCTTTCTTCTTTCAGATGTAGTTTTTCAAAACCCGTAAAGATTTTAGTTCTTTTTTTCCACATACATCGCACTTATTTTCGTACTTTGTGCAGTTCTCATGCAACCAACGGGAACACACTGTGCATTTAATCCAGTCTTCTGTAATTTTTGTATAGTATTTAGTCCTCATTACACCCAACACATTCATCTTCGTCCCAGTAACCATCATCACTGTCATCAAACAAAATTGGCTGAGAAAATCCTTTGGTGTTTGGTTTTTAATGTTTGGTAGGCCTAACAGTCCTAGTTAGGATAGCTTCTTCTCTCCGTCTTTTTCTTTCTTCTTGTTCTTTTATTTTCTTCAGTTTGTCATGTTTTCCTTGGGTAATACGTTGTACATTATCCTTAGAATTTAGTACATTCGAAACACTTGCACTTTTACCACGGGCTGTAGTTTTTTTTTTGTTAAGATTGGAATAGGTGAGATGTTGTTCAAAATTTTTTTGGCGTGGGGTTGTCGACATCTTTGACTCCGGAGACACTGGTGGGCCCTGACGAAGTTCCAGGAGTCACCAGGCATTCATCACTGATAGGCTGTTCGAAATGTCTTATAGGCAGAACAGGTTCGAGTGGAGGGGTAGTCCTATCGGTGACTACGGTTGCTTCTTGGTTTGATGTCAAACCAATGTCTGGAAAGTGTAGTTGAACTAAGTTCGTTTCAGTAGCTTCAGAAAG
This sequence comes from Bacillus rossius redtenbacheri, assembly GCF_032445375.1. Classification (NCBI taxonomy): domain Eukaryota; kingdom Metazoa; phylum Arthropoda; class Insecta; order Phasmatodea; family Bacillidae; genus Bacillus; species Bacillus rossius. The sequence continues at coordinate 9,484,505 of NC_086336.1, read as the reverse complement.
TGACGTTTCACTAGAACCTCTTTGTCAGGGGTGATGATTGTTGAATCTTCGCTAGGTGTCAGGTAAACGTAGTCTGGTATTACAGACATGTTTAGCGGAATAATTCCACATGCCTTGAAGCCGGAAACTGCATTTTCTACAGTCGCTGATTTGGACCAAGCACATCCTAACAACTTGCCAAATTGCAGTCTCGTAATCTGCCGCAATGTGTTGTTCCTCATGAACACATTACATTCTTTGTTGTAGTTAGACTTCAGAGATTTAAAAAAGCTTTTGTCAAGTAGCTGCAAGAAATGGGTCGTGTGACTAGGAAGGCTAAGCAAAATTATATCATTTCCATCAGCGAATTCAAGCATTTCCACAATGCTGCAATGGGAGGAGTGTCCGTCAAGAATCAACAGTACTTTTCCATCAGGCTTTCTTTGCAAAAAGTGATGTTTCAACCAGTCGAAAAATAATTCAGAGGTTATGTAAGCAGATTTCACGTTCATTGCAATCATGGAACCCGGAGGCATGCCATCACTGAACTCCTGTTTCTTATTCTTCCCTTTAAAAATGCAATAGGGAGGAATGTAATTGCCCTCGCCATTGAAACAACATACAACGGAAATGGTTTCACCTTTTTCTCCAGACGTAACAGTGCTGAGATTTTTTCTATCCTTTTATTGCAACAACCTCTTCTGGTTTGTTGTTTAGTTGCAACCCACTCTCGTCCACGTTATAAATGTGCCCAGGCTTACATATCAAATCATTTTCAGTCAAAACTTATTCTAGTAGGTCAAAATACTGTTTTACAACTGTGTTATTCAATCCTAGAGCTCTATTCTTAGAAATACCCTCTGACTTTCGGACGGAGAGTTCAGGATTACGAATCAGAAACGATTGCATCCAATCATAACCTGCTTTTTTGGGCTTCTAGGTCAAAGTTGTGTTAAATTTTCATTTGTTCGGCTAGCTAGAAAGCCATTGACCGCACAAAATCCCGCGATGGTGTAAATCCATGTGTTTGCAGTTTCTGAATGTGAAGTACAATCTTTTATTCATTTTCCGTGCCCAACAATGAGGGAGGACCAAGAGATCTTTTCAAAAGGTCGTTCTTCTTTAGCCTTATTTTCAAAGTAGTTTTCGGGATGTTTAAAGTATTTGCAGCCTCTTTTACTCCCATTACATCTTTTTCGGCATTCACCGCTTTATTTAGGTCATCTTCGCTCCAGTTACCTCTCGTAGAGCCCAGCTGTTATGTGTATCTTGTCGGCATTTTCTGAAAAGAAAACACTAGGCCTCTAAACATTACCAATGGTTAAAATAGCTTGCTTTCAAACTACAAGCATAAGCAATTAATAAAGAAATAAGGTAGCCCTGCCGAAAAATAAACCCATATCTCACAAAAATGTGGTAGATGCACATAATTTTGTTATTGTAAATCTGAAATTAGATGCAAAAGTACGACAAGATGCCTAAATAATTTAGGAAATTATCAATGCAGTATGGTGGCCACTTAATCGGCAAAAAATTTATAATAAATAGTTAGTAGCCTACAACAATAATTCAATAGAAATTACAAAGTTTTGTTATTGCGAATAATGTAAGCTTTTTTATGTTATATTTATAAATGTAAAAAAAGTATCAGAAGCTGGGATCGAATCTCGAATCTCTACTATGTCATGCGGACGTGCTACCTACTAGACCAATTTTTTTAAGGGTCATCGTGTTTCAGTGCAATCTTCATTTCAATTCGTAGGTAATCAATCCAATAAGTCAATTACTGCATATGTGCTTTTAAACAAATTATCTGTACTAAACAAAGGTCAAACTAATAGGCGTATTCTTTAAAATCAAATTTACATTCGAATATAAAATTAATTTTTATACACAAATTTACTGAATTAGATTTCTAATGACTACAAAAAGTTGTAAAAAATATTAAAGGCTGTACGAGGTAAAAAAATGAGCACTTCGCACTTTTAAATACGAACAAGAACACGCGAGTAATAAGAACACTTCATGTTATAGGCTCATAAGCAATTATTTATATTCTATTTCAAAGTGGCCGAAAGATAATAATTTGATCGAATGATAAAAGTTACTATGGCCTCAAAAGTGCTTACTTTACCGCATACAGCCTATATTGTTTTTTGGGTTTTTAAGTAGGCCTAACGGAGAGAAGAATTTACCTTAAAAGTTTGGAAATTAACCTACAAATTACTTAACAATATGTTTTGTTACTAATTTTTTTTAGAAACGACATTACAAATCTACAGCATACTCATTAATAATACGTAGGCCCACTTGAAACGATGGTCCATCTCTCCCACGAAGGTACATCTCTCCCACGATGGTCCATCTCTCCCACGAAGGTACATCTCTCCCACTTTATTTTGGTCCATCTATCCCGATCGTTAGGGAGAGATGGACCAGGCCACCATTACGTCCCTGTTGTGCCCAGCGTAGCTACAGAACACTACAAAGATACGTTTAGCTTGTTTACATATTGTAAGGAATGATTGTTCAAAAATGTTGCAAAATACTGTCTCTACGACACAACTGCGTTTACATTAACAAAACATTAAATAAAACAATACAGCACGCGCATTACAGTTGCCACATTACATTCCTACCAACCATGGCGATTTCTATTAGCAGGTTCGTGAACTATGCCACCAGTCCATCTCACCCAGTGGTTAATCTCTCCTGGATTTACCTAATTTTACCATCCATTGGTATTGATTTAGGTAGTTATAACCTATAAAGCTTGCTTTAGGTCAAGACGGGGAAGACTGCCCGGAATAAGATGGGGAAGTACCCTGTCTCGTCCCAGTACTTTCTCATATAAATATAAAATGGATTATTAAGATTCAAAATAGTTCAATAAGGGTTGTGAATGTCTAAATTTTAATGACTAGCTCTGTTTATACACGGGGAATTAGCAATGCATTTATTTTTGTTTTATTTGTTTCAGGAATTGTTCATTGCTATAAGCGGACCAGTAACAGAGCAGCCTAGTCAGATGTTTACATGATGAGAGCGGCGAATTAAGTTCTGACACATAATTTTAATAAAGAGAGGCAAAAAGCATTTGCAGATTGGCTGGCAGGTTATTTGAGATGTAATCCTAATCTTTCGTTTCAGAAACCCGAGCCTACATCAATAGTTCGTACTAAAGCATTCAACTAGGAATACGGTTGGCAGTTTTATAAGTTGCCGAGAGAACTTTACGACAGCCACATCTTCACACCAGACAGAATTTATAATTGTAATGAAACAGTAATTTCAGACGTCCCCAAATCGACATATAAAATAATTCCTACTAGAAATAGAAAGCAGGCTGGAACGTTCACTTTGGATGGAAAGGGAAGACGATTTCTGTTGCATTATGCATGAATGCTGCTGGCACACGCATGCCTCCCATGCTGGTATTCCCTAGACAAAGGATGGAGCCTGAACTGTTGCACGGTTGCTTTCCTGGAACATGGCCAAAGTGCCACATATCTGGTTGGAGGCAGAAAGATATTTTCCATAGGTGGTTTGAGAAATTTGTGCAGTTTTAATGTGAATCAAAAAAACTCCCAGTTCTCCTCCTGTTGGATGGGCTTCTACGCATGTCCAACATTTAAAAAATCCTTACTAATATTATAAATGCAAAAGTAACTCTGTCTGTCTGTCTGTTTGTTACCTTTTCCCGGCTGAACGGCTGAACGGATCGTAATGAAATTTGGCAAGGAGATAGATTATATCCTGGGGATGGACATAGGCTATCTTTTGTCTAAAAAAATAAATTTTAAACGGGTTACAAAAATATATCATAATTTTATGTAACGTGTGTCATAGATATACGAACTGTTAGTGTCATTCCTCTATGTCTGCCGAGCAAAAGCTTTCAAGCCATTACGTTACGTTTTGCTATTGTAAGGAACTAAGTAGAGAGTAAGAAAAAAATAAATATCTTGACAGTTTGTAGTGTCGCCATATTTGTTTCAGTTTTCAATACCGTTTTTGTATACTACAATTTAAATTATTTTTTTACAGTACCTACTTATAACTTATTTGCAAGGAGTTTGGTTTAGTGTTTATAATTTATCTGCTGAGCGTCAATAGTCTTAGGGCTACTGAGACCGAAGACCAGAAATATTTATCAATTATGTAATAGATTGTTGAAAAGTTTGAATTTTACTATTTCAGGTGGGTCGATTTTTTTTTATTAATTATAATAGTTTCGTGTAATTTCCATCTTCCTTTATTTCATATTAAACATTTTGTTTGGTTGAGTGTGAGATAATTTTATTTATGTATGTTTTAATTTCATTTATTTTCTTATATATATATATATATTCTTACCTAACTACTTCTATTAAATTTCAGGTGGATGTTAACATTGTCATTCCAGACGAATAAAATTTTTTGACTAATTAGTTGTTATTTATACTTTTTGTTTCATTTTGGACTATGTTTTTTTTTTTTTTTTTTTTTTTTACTTAATTCAAAGATTTGTGGTGTGTACAGGTAGTGATATCTCTATTAATTTCTATACTCCTTTGGATAAGCGGAATATGGCCACCACAGTTTTACATATCAACAAATCCTACAAATGTTTTAACCATTATGACAAATAAAAAATAGTTTCACAAACATCCTTAGTTTTTTTTGTTGTGTATAGTTTGAAGTTTAATATTATGCATGTAGGGGAGGACGGGGCAAGTTGGCGATGTTAAGAGTTCACCATTTTTTATAATTTTAATTTTGGAAATACGATTTCCTTCTTTCCAGACACTATTAGAATAGTCTTTTGTCGTGGTGTAACTACATGAAAAAAATCTATATTTCTATATTATCTCAAAAATTCTGCCCTTTTAAAAATATAATGCAAATGTGCCATCTTGCCCCGTTACCGGGGCAAGATGACTTTGACTACGGGGTAAGATGACATTTTTGACACAAGTTTAAACATATTTATTCTTAGAATGCAAACTACTGTAAACTAACTAATTTAACATTGTTACATGCGTTTTTACATATAAGGCATGTTATTAAAGGCTTGGTTTGTTGAAAATTACAATTAATAGTTAACTTACATAACTAATTCAGAGTTGGTGTTTTATAAACAATAATCGCACACAAATTTTCCTCCTTCAAAGTTCGAGCAGTCCTCGTGCCACCATGTGTGGCATTTGCAACACTCGATCCAGTCTTCTGATGGAGGATTGACATAAATCTCATCACACACTGGACACTGCACTTCGGATATTTGAGCTGAAGTCATGCCTGTCGAAAGTTGGAGCTTCTTGGATTTTTCTCGAGAATCGAGCATCAGTTTCTTAGTAACAGTTCCTTTTTTGGCTTCTCTAGACTCTTGTCTTTGTTGCTTCAAACGTTCTTGTTCTATCCTCTGAGCTCTCCTCTGAACCAGAATCGCTTTCATGGGTGAGCTTGTGATGACACTTGCATTTTGCTTATGAGATTATAAAGCTCAGAAAATCAAACAAAAGTTATAAAAGAGTTGTATGTGGATACCACAAAAACCGTATAAAGCACTTGGGGCAAGATGACGAGTCGTCATCTTGCCCCAGTCAACTTGCCCCGATCAGCAATGTTATTAGTATTGGATCTTTTCGCTAGGAAAAAAAATAAAAGGTTAACAATATATAGTGGTTAAGAAAAGTATATAGTCAAAGGTAATAATGTGTGGCATTGAATATCCAAATATCTTACCTGTTTGTCCATGAGATATTACTTCGAAGTTCTTGAAAATTACAATACGTCAGACCAAATGTACGAACATCATCTAACAAACAACTAAATGGTCGCAGCGGCTTCACTGTGCGATTCTTTAGTGCCCACCAGTGTGGAGCGCTAGTAGTGTCTGTTAGGTGGTACTATCTAGTGCCATGACGTGGAAATAAGTCATTCGTCATCTTGCCCCGCTCGTCAACTTGCCCCGTCCTCCCCTACGTAAATTCTTAAACATAGAGTTATTTATTAATTTATTTAGAAAATTATTCATAGGTAGGTAATAAGTTTTCCTTTATATCTCTTTCGATTTGGAGTGTTTCCAAGCCATTCGGGGTCCTCAACATCCCCCCCCCCCCCCCAGGTGGTTTAAGTCCCAAAATTTCGAAAGTTTAAAATTTTTAAAAAATCTTTCTCTTTCGATTTTAAGCGTTTTCGAGCCATTCAGGGTCCTAGAACCCACCGCCCCCCTCTGGGAAAAAGCCCCAAAATTTCGATAATTTTAGGAATTTCAAATATCTATTCTTTCGAGAAGAGTGTTCCGAAACATTCGAGGTCCTGAACCTCCTCCCTTTTCCTCAAAAGTGAAAGCCACAAAATTTCGAAAAATTGGAGGAAATTGTATTAAAATTAAGTCATTACTAACTAAAGTGTCCGGGAGATGGAACGTTTACCCAAAGATGTGTTCTCCAACAAATTTGTGGTAAGGGGATTGGGGGAATGCAAAACCCCAAAATTTCGAAAAAATTCTTAAATTTAAGAATACTTTTTTTACTATTTGGTGTGTTTCCGAGCCATTCGGGGTCCTCAAACTACCCTCCCCCCACAAGGAGTCAAAAACCCAATAATTAAAAAAATTTCCAAAATTTCCAAAAACCTATTCTTTTTCGATTTGGAGTGTTTACGACCCATTCGGGGTCCTCAACATCCACCCCCCCCCCTCTGGGGTCAAAACCCCAAAATTTAAAAAATTTCAAATATCTTTCTTTCGATTTTTATTGTTTCCCAGCCATTCAGGGTCCTCAAATTCACCCCTCCCCCTCTGGGGACAAAGCCCCAAAATTTCGACAATTTCAGGAATTTCAAATATCATTTCTTTCTAGATGGAGTGTTCCAAACCATTCGAGGTCCTGAACATCCACTTTTCGCAAAAGTGAAAGCCCCAAAATTTCGAAATATAAGAATATATATAATTGGATTTTGGTATGTATGACGTCGATAAAGTCTTACACCGTTTTACCGATCGCCATGAAAGTTGGCACATCGAAGTGTTTTTATCATCCATTTTTTTTATAACTCGCCGCTAGATGGCGCTTTAGCGCATCAACTTCTAAACCTTTCAACCGATCGCCCTGGGTAAACAGAAAATCATAGGTCACAGATACACAAACAGTAATTATGTGTCATTTCTTAATGTCCAACACACTGGACATATCGCTATCCATTTTGCTGTAACTCGCGGACAATATTTCACCCGGTGTTCAGCCCGGGCAAAGCCGGGTACTGCAGCTAGTTCTCAATAAATCCAGAGAATGTGTGGTGGTTAAAATTCGCTTTCTGCCTCACGGCCCCCACGGGCTACAAACCCTTGATGTTGGAGTTGTAAAACCTCTTAGCACATATTATAACCAAGAGACAACAAATTATTTGAGATCGCACCCAGGAAGTGTGGTTACCATGTTTCAGATTGCTGAGATTGTAAGAAAAACCTTCATTGGAGCTGCTACAATGAGCAATGTCATAAATTGCTTTTAGGTGACAGGAATTTATCTTTTGGGATCAAATATGTTTCCCAACTCATCTTTTCATGCATCAGGTTAAATAAAGAAAATAAAATGAAGTTACCGATACTGTGAGTAACGAACATTCACTCTGAGTGCCAACAAAAACTGACCCTGGTACCTCTCAAGTCGACAACGAACCCGGATGTTCACATCATGTGCCTTCGAGTCACCGAGATGTCTCGAGCCTCAGTGACTCAGTAAACATGAGTAGTATTCACATCTCCGGATCGGTTACTACCCATTCCTTAGGAAAAAAAAGAAACGTAAGAAAGATAACACGTCGAAAAGGCAAAATAGCGATATTTGAAAATTCTCGTTATAGAAAGGAGTTTGAAGACAAAGTTTCCGGTAAGAACTAATTACAAAAGGAAGAAGATACAGAAGCTAATGCAGAATGGTTATCATGTAGATGTTGCTACAGTAAGGCCCCACTGCTCCTGTGTTGCAAGGGAAAAAGAAGTTGATGAATTAAATTTTATGTGTGAACATTGTTAGTAAGACTAAATTGTATACTCTTGTAAAAACTAAACTGTAATAATAATGCAATGAGCCTTTTTTACTAAAAGCAGTTGTTCCTTTTCAAATTTATTTTTGATTATTGGTAGCACATTCAAAAAAGAGGATCACAATCAACGAAAATAAAGGAGAATTTTAAGCAAATCGTTTAAAAAGAAGAACAATAAAAAAATTGGTTGTCTTTAAAGTCGCTTTACGGACGATAGTTTAACGTGACAACGTCATAACAAAACATTGATGAAATGATTGCATACTTTTATTAATAAAATTGAATCATTTTTATTGAATTATCACTATTTTTTATGGATACAAAGAAGGAGTGAAATTAATTCTACAATTTAATTGATAAATTTACTTTTATTTGCACTCATTAATTGAAATATGTTTATTACTTTAACGAAGAGATTATTTTAACTATAACTTTTATACATGTTTGCTATTTAACTTCAAGATCTTTTTTTTTCACGCTTTTTCGCAATTACACATTTAACAACGAAGTTGGTTCGTCGTGAAATTAAATGTAGAATTTAATAAAAATGCCCTTGCAGTTAGTAAAATAAGTATTAGTAAGTTTAAGAAAGAATTTCGGCTTTAATCTCCAACCCAGACGCCAAGATTAAAATCCGTCGAGAATATTTTACGTTTTTATATCTTCCAGTGCTCAAAATGATATACAATTGTGGCCCCGGGCACGAAATTTTATTTATAATTCATTAATAATAACGTCCCTCGCGATAAACAAAGGAAAGTATGTATTAACGAGTGCCTGGTTGCCGCGAAAGCGGGTAAATATCGCGATTCGTTCAGTTCGCGTCCGTCACCGGAGATGACAGCACCGTAGGGGAATAATATTATTTCGTTTTTATAATACGATTTTATAACAAATACACATCTCAAATACACCAAACGTATTTATAATGTTTTATAATATTTTTGAAACATTGTGCAAAAGATCCCGGGTGTAATTAGAATTATTATGTGTAACTGTAAAACGCCATTGTTCGTACAAAAACGTATTTGAAAATTCACCATTACTTTTAAATAACCGTACCGATTGTGCTGAAAATCGGTGGACGATCGTTAAATTACATAATATTATTAATTCAAACGAAGAAAACATGATTGAAAAGTCAAATCGATGGTTGTTCCAATCGAGTGGAAGAGAGCTGCGGTGCAAGCGTACAATGAGCGTAACAGGAAACATCGTAGTGGGACAATGTGCGTTACGGGACACTTTTTCGTGCGTGCAGCCGGCGTTCATCGATTTATTAGACGTTGTCACGTAAAAAGGAAGCGCATTTGGAAGCACAATCAATGGGAAGGAAGCACACTTGGAAGCACAATCTAAGAAAAGGAAGCACATTTGGAAACACAATAAAAAAGGAATTTGTATCATGAGAACTCATTCTTAGTTATAAAAAATATTTATAATTAATAAATTAATAATAATTATAAATAGTTGATTTTTTTCAGTATTGTTACGAACGCGAGTGACCATACCGCGATGCCAGGTTTTGGAGCTGGCTGGCAGCCTTGCACAGTCACATGCGGCCAGCTGACGTAAGGCATGCCACGCGTGCCTGGCCGGATTACAAGGGTCGTTGCTACCCCCTCCCTCCTCCACTCCTCGCGCATCGTCCGGACTCGTTGCCGTTATCTATCGCTGTGCGGCCTTGAGAATTCCGCGGGCCGCCACGTGAGCAAGCGATGCCACCCTTCTGGACTGTTCGGGCGGGATGACGCGACTCGCCCCAGCCGCACTCGGCAGTTCTAGAAAGGCGCCACAGACTACTTAAGCAGCGACGCCGGCCTCTGTGAAAGTTTTTGTGGCGAGAGTGCCGCGGGTGCGGCGAGAGTTCGGTGACGGAGTTTGGTGACAGAGCTCCACGGTGAGTTCCGAGAGGAGGATGGTGACAGAGTCCCGCGACGGAGTTCTGTGGTGAGGTCCGCGTTGATTTTGGCGACAGAGTCCTGTGACGGAGTATCGTGAGGAGTGCGGACTGCGGAACTTACATGCACTGAGTGACTTGAGAGTAAACAATTTTAATTGCATGTAATTGGTAACTAGGCATTTTTAAGTAAGGTAATTTATTAGTGATGTAGTAATCAATTAAAAAAGTATAAAACCTACCTCTGCTAGCCCTTACGAACCCAGCCCCCCCCCCCCCCATTATTAAATCGTAACAATATTATACATGTGCAAGTTAAACAAGTGATTATTGTATGTAGCCAGCTTCCCTCAGTTCTTTAAGTATGGAGGCTACTTCGTCGATGTGCGAGTAGTTTCCTCCACGAACCAATGCCAACAACAGTCTCCGGCGATCAACCAATATGTTAGAATCTTTTCATGACGTAAAATCAATCTCCTCTGCTATCGATATCTTCCTGAAAGGTCTGTTATTAATATTATTAAGATCACTATCGCTCCAGTATTCATCGTAAGCTTGATTAAAATAATTTATTTTATCACGCCGTTTCCATCTGTCCCAGTGCTTCATCACATGTTTCGATCTCACCAGCTTTAGGTGCTTCATCACAATCTTTGGTCTTGTCCCAAGGTTCAATGTCACTGTCGCCATCATCGTAGAAGTCAGCATCTTCACTCACACTACTGTAAGAATTTCAAATCGTTGACGTTGAAACTCTTTTTAAGAGTCAATCATTTTTTACAAAGTACTTAGGATCTACCTGAATTCGGTTTTAATGTATTCTCACTTTTCATGATAATGATACTTCCATTGTCTACAGTCATCTATAAATCATCATCGTCCTTCAACTTAATTTCTTTGTCGAGATCAAGAGAGCTATGAACATATATAGTAATCTGGTTTAAGACAAGGAAATTTATTGACGTAATGCACCACACTCTTCTTTACAATATTAGCTCAATCTTTGTCCTCTATCTTGTAAGAAGGCTTGGCATTAAAAGTTCTTTCGTGTATTTGTAAGCTCTCTCTCTCACTTCGCGTAAACGATTTGCTGCAAAGAAAGCAACTTATCATTTTGTGTAGCGGAGGATTTTTATCGCAGTAACTCTTCTCGTGTTGTCTAGCATCCTTTTTCTAGATAAATTCTTTGCTGCAGATCCTACACCTGTGTCCTTTCAATACAGCTGCATACATCGAACAAGTATCCATATTATTTACTGAGCCTAATAGCAGATGTTTACTGAAAATTTTAAATTAAACGATTACTTAAATATAATTTTTAATATTTCGTCAGCGAGAGTTAGTTTATCTAATGCAATAAACTTGCTGCAAGTAGTACCTATTCCCGCCAACAGATTTCGTCAAGTATTGTGTTGAGGGAAATATTGTTAATTTTTTGCGGGAAGCAGGTTTCTAATAAATTAGTCTGTAGCGCGGGCCTTGGCAATTCTATACGTAAATATGTGGCGAGAAATCCTACCTTTAACTGTACATCAACTACTGATGTAATTTATAGTTATACTCTCGTTGAACAAATGAAACGAAATATTTTCTTATCGAATGCGCTGGAATCGGAGAAACTTCTGCTGATTTCCATTGGGGTATATCGCTTTCTTCCGAAGACTGTACCTCGTCACATCTTTTTCCCGGGGACTGTACAACTCGTTTCCCACACTTGCAACAAAACTTAATACACCCGGGAATATTCTTAATTTTCTCTCTCGTTCTTGTACTTTTCCCTTTTCCCGCCCGGCAATTTCGTCCGCTTTTTGTTCCTTCCTTTGCCTCGTTTTCCCCACCGGGTGGAGAGGTTGCGGGGAAAAGTGGGGGGAAAAAAAAAAACGTTTCCACGCCCGACCAGGCGCGCACACGTATGAGGTACAGACGGGGGGGACGAAGGGTGTGGCGGAAGGTGCATCCAGGGGGAGGCTGGAGTAATGTAATGTCTGGCAGTTCTCAACACCCCCTCGGTTCCTCCCTTCCCCCGACCCGCCCCCACTTTCGGCAATCCCGCTCGCCCCTGCAGCCCCGGCAGGCAACCCGCCACACACCACCCCCTCGAGCCGTCACACCGGCTGCCGAGACCCGGAGCGACCGACCCGGGAGGCTGGTTTCCAAACCGGGCGAGACGGAGAAGGCGCGCGGAAACGGCCTCTGCGCCAGAAGCAGCCAGAGAGAGAGAGAACGAAACCTTCTATCAGATTATCGTGCAGAGCTTTTTATCAAACACTTCCTTCGGAATCCCCGATGAAAGCTCCCCGAGCGAACAGAAGAAATACACCCGCATTAAGGCCCTGCCCGGGAAAGATATAAAGAAAAGGAGAGCAGAAAACTTTTTATTTGAACACCATGACGAGAGAAGATTCTCTATTAATCAAGAGATTTATAAGAGATTTAATTATTTTGTTAAATTATCCGGTAAAAGTGGTTAGGAACATTTTTTTCCCCTACCATAGCAGATATTTTTTTTTTTAATTAAACTGAAATTAAAGCAAAAATTACTATACCTGCTTAAATTTCATCATCCAAAATTAAATATATTTATAAATTAATTATTTTAAACAAAAGTACCATTGTTTGCTATAATTATTTGTTTTCGAAAAACTACGCACCGTTCAATACCAGCTAGGGCAGAGTTATAAAGTAAGTTAGCATAAATTAAGTCATTCCTAAATATGGAAAATCTACTTAATGCCTGTAAATGCAGTTTTATGACTGACATTCGGTATGAGTTTTATATTTCAAATTATAAATACATATATAAATACAAAAGTTATGTTAGCTGAATTATTACTGCAAAGAACATTCGTTACGAAACCAGTGTAAAATAGGAAATGCAACATGTCGAACTGTCGAACTGTCTATGGTAGTTAATGGTTACGCAGAGACGACTATATCCAGAGTAATGGACAAAAAGCACACGAAGAGTAGCCTAACACTGAAAATCGTGTTGAAAGTACTACAAAAACATAACATCAAAACACTTCAGAAGCCATTCAATAAACTAAAGTCATTTATAAGCACTGCGACAAAAACAAATTATCAGGAGTTTATGCAGTGACCTGCTCATGCAAGAAGTCCTATTTAGGATAAACTGGCAGAAAGATCTATTATAGCCTATAATAACATTTGGCAGATATGAAAAACAACAGAAATCGTTCAGCCATACCATAACGCGATAGTAAAAAAGGACATAAAACCAACTTTTAACAAGTCCAAGATTAACATTGCCTACTACAACCACGGATTAATCATAAAAGCCACATAAACCAGAAAACGCCATAATAACTTCAATAGAGCAGATGACTGTAGATTAATATTTGGAATTATTCGTTTTACAAAAAAAACATGAACGATCATCTTAAAACTACAAAGCAGATGCATCCTGTTTGGCCAGACCATCATCCAATCAGGGCCGCTCACAGTTCACAATCACAACTCAGCTGTTATTGCAGCTATACAAATACTGCGTCAGAACAGCAGGTTTAGTTGAATATCGCCAATGAAGATAGCTGCAACAAGGCATTACAAAACGTGGGTCACATTATCATTCAGGCGGATGTTGCCTCCAAATCAAGTGGTCAATTTATCTTAGAATTATCGGTACTTAATGTGTTGAAACATTGCCGTCGCTATTTGTTTTTAGCTATTGTCAGACTCGACAAATAATTTGACCGTGTACACAGAAAGTTTTTACAAAAGATTTCTTTGGAAATCAGTTGTCAAGATATTGTTTGAAACACTACGATAAAGATATTGTAAGTCTGTACAAAATATGGCTATATTTAATTTTGCATGTATGAAATACCTGTTTCGAAATAATATAGATTATTTCTTACTAAAATTAGCACATAATTGTATATTTTAATTGATCCTTGATTTAGGCATTTTTTAAATAACGATAAGTTATTAGAATATTCAATAATTCGACTTTATTTTGTTTTATTGGCCACCCTCTTGAAAATAGGAAATTAATAACCTCTACAAATTCTAGATAAATTCCAATAATTATCAAAAAAATCACTCATTAATGTACTGATTGATTTGATCGATTCCTGCCCTTGGTTCGATCTTTGCTTAATGCAAAAATGTTTGAGATAAAAACACTTATTTAAATAAATCATGGTGAAAAATCTTAAAAGCTGCTTAATATCCTCAGTTACCAGGCATCAGTAAGCCAATAATGACATATAAACCACCATCTTGAAATTCTGTAGCTATAAACCTATAAATTAAGAAAAAATATATAAATCATCATAATACTCACTTATTAATGTAGTGATCATTAAATCGATTTCTGTTCATGTTTCAATTCCTGGTCGATGCGAAAATGTAGTTTATGCTCTAAAATAATTATTTAATTAAGCATCTTCAGAGCAAAGAAGGAATCCTACGCTAGCTGAATAAATATGCTACTTGATATCACTTCGCTTAGTAAGGTGATCTTTTTCGATACTTGGTGTACATTTAAAACAGGTTATGTACAATTGGTCATAAAGGCCAAGCGTATCTGAACCAGGAGGACATCTTCGTCAATACTTGTTATATACTTCAAAAAAAAAAAGACCTATTTCAAGTAGACAAGACACGAGTCTCTGAACTGTCAGGACTACAGTATGGATAAAATATATAACAAGAAAAAAGCCAAATAACTAAACATGTTTAACGCTTACTATAGGACCAAATACCTCTGAAAAAGCTTTACGCATATAATAGGACCAAAAGGTGCTCGACCATTATGTCATCAGTCCCGAGTACAGACTTGATAATGCACATTCGATAAAAAGGGACACACATTTGACAAAAGTGACACACAATGGACATATGTTTAACAAAAAGTACATATATTCGACAAAACTGACACGCAATTGGAAACACAATGGACACACTTTCGTCAAAAAGGACACACACTGGACAGTCATTCGACAAAAAGGACACACAAATGACACACTCTACTCAAAAAGGACACACACTGGACTCATATTTGACTAAAAGGACACACAAACTCACAACTATACACGCATTCAACATCAAGGATCAGCATTATGTTCCAGGATGACAGAAAAAATTAGAATAATGATTTATTATTTATATTTAACTCACAAATATAAAAAAATACAAATATCAATTAACATATCAATATTATATTGTACGTGAATGTAGCAGCTTCCCTTAGTTCTTTGAGTATGGAGGCTACTTCGTTGATTTGCGAATAGTTTACAACACTATTAAATGCCAGCAAAAGTCTCAGAGATCAACCAATATGTTTCCATGACGTGTTATCACTTATGCTGATCTTACTGTTCTCACACATGTGTAATCAATATTTTTAAAACGTCTGAAGTCTTCTGTTTTATCGTCAGCAGTAAAGTGATTATCACCATCATGTTAGCTATCAGTATCATCATCGACGGCAAAAAATTTATTTTCACCTGGATTACTATAAGTTTTTGAAATCTCTGATCATATTCAACCTTTCTTTTTAAGTGACCATCAGTTTTCCAAAGTTCGATGAATCTACTTGAATTCGGCTTGAATTCATTCTAATATTTCACGCTGATGATACTTCCATTGTCTTCAGTCTTCCTTAAACCACCAACGTCATTCAATTCAAGTTTTTTTTAGAGATCAGGAAAGCTATGAACATAATCACGTTCAAGTCAAGAGAAATTGTTGTCATCATGCAGCTGAGGCTCTGTCATTGTCCTCTATCTTGTGTATGTAGCTAGTAAGTGAATGAGGGTTTACATGTCCTGCCATGTCGTTTTAAGCTATCAATTCGTGCAAACAACCTGCCACACCGATTACAACTTAACATTTTGGGTAGTGAGCTTTAAACACAATCATTCTTTTCAAGACGTCTAGTATTTATTCTCAGGGCAAATTCCTTTCCGCAGAAATTACACATGTGTATTTCCAATAATACTGCAGTAATAATATCAGAGGCAAACTGAGAATTTTAAATTGCAACAATTACCCGAAATATAATTTTTAATATTTTGTCAGCGAGAGTTTATTTATTTTATAAGAAACTTTTCGCAAGTAGTTCCTATTCCTGCCAACAGATGTCGCCACGTGTTGCGTTATTGTCAATATTATTTGTTTTCTTTTTTTATATAGGATGCGGGATGCTCTCTTACGGTCGCAAGATGAGTGCTTCACTAAACATAAAGGAGAAGGAAATTTGACATGCATGATAGTGGTTCTCAGCTGTTTTAAAGCATTGTAATTGACTCAGCAAGTAACATCTTTTTTTTGAATTACACATGGTAACAATTATTGTAAGGGCTAATTCGTAACATAAAATCACTAACTAAATGAAATTCTGAATACAATTGCATGTCTTATATCGAAAAAAAAAATGCACACAGAGATTGTTTTTTCTTCTTCAGAAATAACTAGGATCACACGTAGTAAATCAGCAGAAGTCTTGCCAGGAATAACCAAGAGCACACGGAAAAAACCCACAGCGTGTCAGGAATAATCAAGAGAACACGGAGAAAACCAACGGAATTCTCGCAAATTAGACTAGGCACATACATTTAGATGCATGCTTGCCTATTTAATATAATAATATGCCTAGCATAGCTATATACGTTTAATGTGGAAGCATAATTGTAACAGATATATGCTAAGCATATTATTTTGCTAGGCAAACTATTTATTAATAGTCTAAATGTAACATTCACTTAGCTGAATTTTTGAGAATTTCGTTGAAGTTTGGCCACACTAAAAAAAAATCTACTAGTTTAGGCGTGTCAAACGTAAAAATAAATTTTTTTTTACCTAAAACAGAACATACACACTTAACATATTTTTATGTTCAAAAGACATGCTTTCAAAAGATAAACAATAATTTATTGTCTTATACAAAGAGTAGTATACGAATGGGCATACTGGGACAGGGTTCAGGGTGTGGATTGTGATTGTCGGTCCGCCATCTTGGATTGTGACGTCACGGCGGCCATCTTGGATGGTAGTGACCTTGACCTTTGACCTTGACCTTGAATTTGATCCTCAAAAATCGCCAAAATCCGCCAAAATTGGGCAAAATTTGCCCAAAATTCCTCAAAAATCGCCAAAATTTCCATTTCTGTGGAAACAAGTTCCGCCAAAAAATCTCAAAAAATTCCACAAATTAAAAATTTCTCATTTCGAGGGAAAAATTTCCCGTTTCGAGGGAAAAATTCCCGTTTTTAGTCCTTAAAAATCCCAGCGGCTGAAAATTCCTAAAACTGGCTTAAGCATCCTTAACTCAAGCCTCAGTTAAGCCATTTCTAGGAATAAGGATACCATGACCGCCATCTTGAATTATGACGTCATCGTTGCAATTTCCGTTACGGCCGCCATCTTTAAATTTATTATCCGATTTTAATGAAAAAAAATTTAAAATTCATAAAACAAATTAAATAATAAAATTTTTAATAAAATATTTAAAAAACAAACATTTACGACACGGAGCTCGGAGTCCTCGGTTCGAACCCGACGAGTGCAAAAAAAATAAAAATGGCGACCGATCCTTCCCCCGAGGTGGCTGCAGGCATACTGACTCCCACCACTTTTTATCATCATCTAGTATGACATCATGGCCGCCATCTTGTCTTCGATGCTGGAAGCCATCATCATTGTATCGTCGGCTAGAGTGCGCCGATGACATGTTAGTTTAATTCGTATCCGCTAGAGTGCAGTAATCATTTATTACTGTGACATCCGCCATCTTGTCATTTGGCCGCCATCTTGAAAATCCGTAATTATTTAGCTAGAAATTCGGGAAAAGTTCCAAAATTCATTAAATAAATCACTCATTAATTTACATATTGATTCGATCGATTCCCGTCCTCGGTTCGATACCCGATTTTTGCAATAATGTTTAATCTTATGTAAAAAAAATAATTTAAATAAACCATGTTCAACATTCTTAAAGAGACTTTAAATCCTCTACTACCACCATCCTATCAGACATCAAGACCACCATATTGGAAATGTGTAATTTTAATGCTAGAGATCCGGGAAAAAGTTCAGAAATCATTAAATAAATTTCCGATCAATATACTGATTAATTAGATCGACTATGGTCCTTGGTACGATCTAGGATGATGCAAAAAAAATTAAATATATCATCAATTTAACATAATAGTAACAGGTTCGAGGAATTAAACACCGCAAGTTCTTTTACAAACATAATATTTATTACATAATTTCTATTCTACTACAGGATCACTTACGAAAGCCAACAATCTTATAATCATTTAGTTCCGCAGCGGTGTGAAATGACTAATTCTTAGCTCCAATCGGTTTATACTAGACAGAGTCCAGCCAGAACCTTTACAGACATAGTCCACCTCTTCTTGACAGAGTTTCTGGATACCGTTTTTAACAGTTTGCTTCACATCGTCAGAACTGTAAATTACTGCAGCAGATGTCTTGAATGCACACTTCTTCACTTCGTCATCGAACGGATATGGCTTTCCATATATACAGTCCAACCACAAGTTATATTTCAAAGGTCCGTTTGTTGCTACATCATCAGTAAGCTGATTGATTATCTTCTGTCTGATATCGTCAAGAAAATTACAAATGTCCTTCGACTCACCGAACGTATTTAGATAATAGTAGTCTTTCAACGTTCCACGAAATGCAGACTGCGCCAAGTAGAAGCCATTATCGTTCACTTGTAATGCTACGAACACAGTCTTAGGTTTAGTTCCATGTTCAGACGTCATAACAATCAGTTGCTGGGCATCTGTTTTTTTGGTTGTACGCTTTCGTGTCTCCAATCTAAAGCGAGGAGTCGAAATGTCGGCAGGTAGTTTAGCAGTAGGAGCACAGACTCCACCTTTACATTTTTTCGCATGATGTCGCAAACTGTCAATTCGAGTAAACCATTTAAGGCACTCATCACATCGAAACTTCATGCGAGAAGGATTCTTCGCGCATTTGCTCCGCTCATGTCTTCGTGCATCATGGGAAAATGCGAACGACGTATCACAGTAGCTGCAAGGATACCGTGGTGATGAAGACGATCCTTTCAGACCCGATCCAGATACAGGCGTTGCAACAGTAGTACCATTTCCAGGCATTCTCTTATGCACATCGATGCATCGTTGTTGCGCCGAAACCTTTACTTTCTGCCGCACAGCAGGACCTTTGCATGCCTTCATGTGCGTTTTCATATTATCTTTTCTTGCAAACTGCTTATGACATTTCTCACAAACAAACATTTTACGATATAGGTTCTTGGCACATTCGCTCCTCTCGTGTCGCCGAGCATTGCTGTTGTTTGAGAAAATCTTGTCACAGTAACAGCACCGATGTTCGCTAGTTGTCAAATCAGCATCCATTGAAGTCTCCATCGAGGTCGTATCGTCGATCGTCGTGGTTTCCTGCACATCCAGCTCAGTAGTCATTAAGCTATCTTCTGCTGGTGGTATCACATCTGTTGAAATCTCCTCCAATGTTGACATCGTCGTCGTTGCCAACGGGATCTGCTCCACCATTGTCGTCGCTGTCGTCAAGGTTCCCGTAGACGATGATACAACGTCCATCGAGTTCGGCGTTAAAGTCGGTAAATATGCCATCGAGTTCTCAAGAACAGGTAATTACGCGACTTATTCACCAGATGAAATAATCTAGGTGATCCTTACACCGTCGACGACAGTAAAAAACTGAGCGACCTGCTGTCTAGGACTCGCTTATATACATGCACCGGATGGAATAATACGCAAGTCAAATCAAGATCCACTTACTATAATACCAGAGTCAAAACAACATTAAAAATAGAAGTACCATCAACGAAAAGGCAGCACATTTGGAAGCACCGACAACGAAAAGGCAGCACCGACAACGAAAAGGCAGCACATTTGGAAGCACCGACAACGAAAAGGCAGCACCGACAACGAAAAGGCAGCACCGACAACGAAAAGGCAGCACCGACAACGAAAAGGCAGCACCGACAACGAAAAGGCAGCACATTTGGAAGCACCGACAACGAAAAGGCAGCAGCGACAACGAAAAGGCAGCACATTTGGAAGCACCGACAACGAAAAGGCAGCACCGTCAACGAAAAGGCAGCACATTTGGAAGCACCGACAACGAAAAGGCAGCACCGACAACGAAAGGCAGCACATTTGGAAGCACCGACAACGAAAAGGCAGCACCGACAACGAAAAGGCAGCACCGACAACGAAAAGGCAGCACATTTGGAAGCACCGACAACGAAAAGGCAGCAGCGACAACGAAAAGGCAGCACATTTGGAAGCACCGACAACGAAAAGGCAGCACCGTCAACGAAAAGGCAGCACATTTGGAAGCACCGACAACGAAAAGGCAGCACCGACAACGAAAAGGCAGCACATTTGGAAGCACCGACAAAGAAAAGGCAGCACCGCCAACGAAAAGGAAGCACATTTGGAAGCACCGACAAAGAAAAGGCAGCACCGCCAACGAAAAGGAAGCACATTTGGAAGCACCGACAACGAAAAGGCAGCACCGCCAAAGAAAAGACAGCACATTTGGAAGCACCGACAACGAAAAGGAAGCACCATCAACGAAAAGGCCGCACCGCCAACGAAAAGGAAGCACATTTGGAAGCACCGGCAAAGAAAAGGCAGCACCGCCCACGAAAAGGAAGCACATTTGGAAGCACCGACAAAGAAAAGGCAGCACCGCCCACGAAAAGGAAGCACATTTGGAAGCACCGACAAAGAAAAGGCAGCACCATCGACGAAAAGGAAGCACATTAATTTGTCATTGACTGCAATATTCATTGGTTCCAATATTCATTGGCTCCAATATTCATTGGCTCCAATATTCAATGGCTCCAATATTCATTGACTCCAATATTCATTGGCTCCATCAGTCATTGACACCTACAGTCTTTTGGTTCCAAAAGTCTTTTGGCCCCAAATATATTAGGCTAGAATTCTTCGAGTCTAAGAGACTATGAGACCACATGGCTACGAGTCTAAAATGATCTAGCTGGTTACGAGTTATACATGGCTTGCGAGGCTACAGAGCTACGAAGTTTCTAGTACACAGGTTTACATGACTGCGAGGATACAGGACTACAAGTCTGCAAGAGTACTTGACTACGAAGGTACTCGTCTACATGACTCCAGTTACCGCATCTGTCTTCGACAGAATTTTCTCTTTTGCTCCAACTGCTCCATTAGCATTATGTTATAAGATTACAAGGCCTCTTGCTTACGTAGCTTCAAGTCTACGAGCCTCCAATGCATCATGACTACGAGACTACGAGCCATGAGGTTACGAGTCTATGCGATTGCG
The DNA here is from genome assembly GCF_032445375.1 of Bacillus rossius redtenbacheri. Classification (NCBI taxonomy): domain Eukaryota; kingdom Metazoa; phylum Arthropoda; class Insecta; order Phasmatodea; family Bacillidae; genus Bacillus; species Bacillus rossius. Next base: position 9,463,267 of record NC_086336.1, on the reverse strand, counting down.
AGTCTTCTAGGTTACGTGATCGCGAGGCTATAGGATTACGAAGCTTCCAGAACGCATGGTTACGAGACTGCGAGGCTACAATTCTACGAGGTCCCAAGACATCCTGGCTACGCGACTACGAGCCATGAGGTTACGAGACTACGTGACTACGAATCTTCAAGTTTACGAGACTGCGAGGCTACAGAGCTACGAAGCCTCTAGTACACAGGTTTACGTGACTGTGAGGATACAGGACTACCAGTCTGCATGAGTACTTGACTACGAAGCTACTCGTCTACAAGGCTACAATTACAGCATCTGTTTTCGTCAGAATTTTCTCTTTTGCTCCAACTGCACCACCAGCATTATGTTATAAGATTACAAGGCCGCTTGCTTATGTAGCTTCAAGTCTACGAGGATACTTGGATACGTAGCTTCAATTCTACGAGGTCCTAAGACTTCATGACTACGCGACTTCGAGCCATGAGGTTACGAGATTACGTGACTACGAATCTTCATGTTTACGAGACTGTGAGGCTACAGAGCTACGAAGCCTCTAGAAAACGAGTTTACGTGACTGCGTGGATACAGGAATACAAGTTTGCATGAGTTCTTGACTACGAAGCTACTCGTCTACAAGGCTCCAATTGACACATCTGTCTTCGATGGAATTTTCTCTTTTGCTACATCTACGCCATCAGCATTATGTTATAAGATTACAAAGCTACTTGCTTACGTAGCTTCAAGTCTACGAGGCTCCAATACATCATGACTAAGAGACTACGAGCCATGAGGTTACGAGACTATGCGATTGCAAGTCTTCAAGGTTACGTCATCGCGAGGCTATAGGACTACGAAGCTTTCAGAACGCATGGTTACGAGAATGCATGACTAATTGGCCGCATGGCTACGAAACTTTATGTCTCTAACTGACTACAATAGCACTATTCAGTGGTGAGAGTTAATTTATTTCATGCAAAGGTACTTGCTGCAAGCAGTTCCGCTTTTCAACATCAGATGACGTCACGTTTTGCTTGCAGGTAAAATAATATTTATTTATTTTATGCGGGATGCGGGTTGTTCACTATCGATCGCATAAGAAGAATGGCATCGATAGTCTTCAAGGAGAAGGAAGTTCGTCCTTCCTGCTAGTGCTTCTCAGATTTCTCACGGTCCGCCATATTGGATTGCGATGTCACGGCTGCCATCTTGGATGGGTGTGACTTTGACCTTTGACCGAAACCGCAGGAATGATCGCAAGCACTCGGATTAATCATCAAAATATTGATAAGAATAATCAGGAGTACACGGAGAAAACCATCATAATATTGGCAAGAATAATCAGGAGCACACAGAGAAAAACGACACACGTTTTCTTTGATATCATAAAATTACAGAAAAAAATATTTAAAAATAAAAATAAATTAATAAAAAATTTAAAATAAAAACAAAAAATACATAAAATTCTGGCTTGTACTAGAACTCTATCTTTGCTCAACAATGATAAGTTTACAAGCTTGCAGAATCTGTTTATGTATTTTTTGTTTTTATTTTAAATTTTTTATTAATTTATTTTTATTTTTAAATATTTTTTTCTGTAATTTTATGATATCAAAGAAAACGTGTGTCGTTTTTCTCTGTGTGCTCCTGATTATTCTTGCCAATATTATGATGGTTTTCTCCGTGTACTCCTGATTATTCTTATCAATATTTTGATGATTAATCCGAGTGCTTGCGATCATTCCTGCGGTTTCGGTCAAAGGTCAAAGTCACACCCATCCAAGATGGCAGCCGTGACGTCGCAATCCAATATGGCGGACCGTGAGAAATCTGAGAAGCACTAGCAGGAAGGACGAACTTCCTTCTCCTTGAAGACTATCGATGCCATTCTTCTTATGCGATCGATAGTGAACAACCCGCATCCCGCATAAAATAAATAAATATTATTTTACCTGCAAGCAAAACGTGACGTCATCTGATGTTGAAAAGCGGAACTGCTTGCAGCAAGTACCTTTGCATGAAATAAATTAACTCTCACCACTGAATAGTGCTATTGTAGTCAGTTAGAGACATAAAGTTTCGTAGCCATGCGGCCAATTAGTCATGCATTCTCGTAACCATGCGTTCTGAAAGCTTCGTAGTCCTATAGCCTCGCGATGACGTAACCTTGAAGACTTGCAATCGCATAGTCTCGTAACCTCATGGCTCGTAGTCTCTTAGTCATGATGTATTGGAGCCTCGTAGACTTGAAGCTACGTAAGCAAGTAGCTTTGTAATCTTATAACATAATGCTGATGGCGTAGATGTAGCAAAAGAGAAAATTCCATCGAAGACAGATGTGTCAATTGGAGCCTTGTAGACGAGTAGCTTCGTAGTCAAGAACTCATGCAAACTTGTATTCCTGTATCCACGCAGTCACGTAAACTCGTTTTCTAGAGGCTTCGTAGCTCTGTAGCCTCACAGTCTCGTAAACATGAAGATTCGTAGTCACGTAATCTCGTAACCTCATGGCTCGAAGTCGCGTAGTCATGAAGTCTTAGGACCTCGTAGAATTGAAGCTACGTATCCAAGTATCCTCGTAGACTTGAAGCTACATAAGCAAGCGGCCTTGTAATCTTATAACATAATGCTGGTGGTGCAGTTGGAGCAAAAGAGAAAATTCTGACGAAAACAGATGCTGTAATTGTAGCCTTGTAGACGAGTAGCTTCGTAGTCAAGTACTCATGCAGACTGGTAGTCCTGTATCCTCACAGTCACGTAAACCTGTGTACTAGAGGCTTCGTAGCTCTGTAGCCTCGCAGTCTCGTAAACTTGAAGATTCGTAGTCACGTAGTCTCGTAACCTCATGGCTCGTAGTCGCGTAGCCAGGATGTCTTGGGACCTCGTAGAATTGTAGCCTCGCAGTCTCGTAACCATGCGTTCTGGAAGCTTCGTAATCCTATAGCCTCGCGATCACGTAACCTAGAAGACTCGCAATCGCATAGACTCGTAACCTCATGGCTCGTAGTCTCGTAGTCATGATGCATTGGAGGCTCGTAGACTTGAAGCTACGTAAGCAAGAGGCCTTGTAATCTTATAACATAATGCTAATGGAGCAGTTGGAGCAAAAGAGAAAATTCTGTCGAAGACAGATGCGGTAACTGGAGTCATGTAGACGAGTACCTTCGTAGTCAAGTACTCTTGCAGACTTGTAGTCCTGTATCCTCGCAGTCATGTAAACCTGTGTACTAGAAACTTCGTAGCTCTGTAGCCTCGCAAGCCATGTATAACTCGTAACCAGCTAGATCATTTTAGACTCGTAGCCATGTGGTCTCATAGTCTCTTAGACTCGAAGAATTCTAGCCTAATATATTTGGGGCCAAAAGACTTTTGGAACCAAAAGACTGTAGGTGTCAATGACTGATGGAGCCAATGAATATTGGAGTCAATGAATATTGGAGCCATTGAATATTGGAGCCAATGAATATTGGAGCCAATGAATATTGGAACCAATGAATATTGCAGTCAATGACAAATTAATGTGCTTCCTTTTCGTCGATGGTGCTGCCTTTTCTTTGTCGGTGCTTCCAAATGTGCTTCCTTTTCGTGGGCGGTGCTGCCTTTTCTTTGTCGGTGCTTCCAAATGTGCTTCCTTTTCGTGGGCGGTGCTGCCTTTTCTTTGCCGGTGCTTCCAAATGTGCTTCCTTTTCGTTGGCGGTGCGGCCTTTTCGTTGATGGTGCTTCCTTTTCGTTGTCGGTGCTTCCAAATGTGCTGTCTTTTCTTTGGCGGTGCTGCCTTTTCTTTGTCATTGCTTCCAAATGTGCTTCCTTTTCGTTGGCGGTGCTGCCTTTTCTTTGTCGGTGCTTCCAAAAGTGCTGCCTTTTCGTTGTCGGTGCTGCCTTTTCGTTGTCGGTGCTTCCAAATGTGCTGCCTTTTCGTTGACGGTGCTGCCTTTTCGTTGTCGGTGCTTCCAAATGTGCTGCCTTTTCGTTGTCGCTGCTGCCTTTTCGTTGTCGGTGCTTCCAAATGTGCTGCCTTTTCGTTGTCGGTGCTGCCTTTTCGTTGTCGGTGCTGCCTTTTCGTTGTCGGTGCTTCCAAATGTGCTGCCTTTTCGTTGTCGGTGCTGCCTTTTCGTTGTCGGTGCTTCCAAATGTGCTGCCTTTTCGTTGATGGTCCTTCTATTTTTAATGTTGTTTTGACTCTGGTATTATAGTAAGTGGATCTTGATTTGACTTGCGTATTATTCCATCCGGTGCATGTATATAAGCGAGTCCTAGACAGCAGGTCGCTCAGTTTTTTACTGTCGTCGACGGTGTAAGGATCACCTAGATTATTTCATCTGGTGAATAAGTCGCGTAATTACCTGTTCTTGAGAACTCGATGGCATATTTACCGACTTTAACGCCGAACTCGATGGACGTTGTATCATCGTCTACGGGAACCTTGACGACAGCGACGACAATGGTGGAGCAGATCCCGTTGGCAACGACGACGATGTCAACATTGGAGGAGATTTCAACAGATGTGATACCACCAGCAGAAGATAGCTTAATGACTACTGAGCTGGATGTGCAGGAAACCACGACGATCGACGATACGACCTCGATGGAGACTTCAATGGATGCTGATTTGACAACTAGCGAACATCGGTGCTGTTACTGTGACAAGATTTTCTCAAACAACAGCAATGCTCGGCGACACGAGAGGAGCGAATGTGCCAAGAACCTATATCGTAAAATGTTTGTTTGTGAGAAATTTCATAAGCAGTTTGCAAGAAAAGATAATATGAAAACGCACATGAAGGCATGCAAAGGTCCTGCTGTGCGGCAGAAAGTAAAGGTTTCGGCGCAACAACGATGCATCGATGTGCATAAGAGAATGCCTGGAAATGGTACTACTGTTGCAACGCCTGTATCTGGATCGGGTCTGAAAGGATCGTCTTCATCACCACGGTATCCTTGCAGCTACTGTGATACGTCGTTCGCATTTTCCCATGATGCACGAAGACATGAGCGGAGCAAATGCGCGAAGAATCCTTCTCGCATGAAGTTTCGATGTGATGAGTGCCTTAAATGGTTTACTCGAATTGACAGTTTGCGACATCATGCGAAAAAATGTAAAGGTGGAGTCTGTGCTCCTACTGCTGAACTACCTGCCGACATTTCGACTCCTCGCTTTAGATTGGAGACACGAAAGCGTACAACCAAAAAAACAGATGCCCAGCAACCGATTGTTATGACGTCTGAACATGGAACTAAACCTAAGACTGTGTTCGTAGCATTACAAGTGAACGATAATGGCTTCTACTTGGCGCAGTCTGCATTTCGTGGAACGTTGAAAGACTATTTTTATCTAAATACGTTCGGTGAGTCGAAGGACATTTGTAATTTTCTTGACGATATCAGACAGAAGATAATCAATCAGCTTACTGATGATGTAGCAACAAACGGACCTTTGAAATATAACTTGTGGTTGGACTGTCTATATGGAAAGCCATATCCGTTCGATGACGAAGTGAAGAAGTGTGCATTCAAGACATCTGCTGCAGTAATTTACAGTTCTGACGATGTGAAGCAAACTGTTAAAAACGGTATCCAGAAACTCTGTCAAGAAGAGGTGGACTATGTCTGTAAAGGTTCTGGCTGGACTCTGTCTAGTATAAACCGATTGGAGCTAAGAATTAGTCATTTCACACCGCTGCGGAACTAAATGATTATAAGATTGTTGGCTTTCGTAAGTGATCCTGTAGTAGAATAGAAATTATGTAATAAATATTATGTTTGTAAAAGAACTTGCGGTGTTTAATTCCTCGAACCTGTTACTATTATGTTAAATTGATGATATATTTAATTTTTTTTGCATCATCCTAGATCGTACCAAGGACCATAGTCGATCTAATTAATCAGTATATTGATCGGAAATTTATTTAATGATTTCTGAACTTTTTCCCGGATCTCTAGCATTAAAATTACACATTTCCAATATGGTGGTCTTGATGTCTGATAGGATGGTGGTAGTAGAGGATTTAAAGTCTCTTTAAGAATGTTGAACATGGTTTATTTAAATTATTTTTTTTACATAAGATTAAACATTATTGCAACGATCGGGTATCGAACCGAGGACGGGAATTGATCGAATCAATATGTAAATTAATGAGTGATTTATTTAATGAATTTTGGAACTTTTCCCGAATTTCTAGCTAAATAATTACGGATTTTCAAGATGGCGGCCAAATGACAAGATGGCGGATGTCACAGTAATAAATGATTACTGCACTCTAGCGGATACGAATTAAACTAACATGTCATCGGCGCACTCTAGCCGACGATACAATGATGATGGCTTCCAGCATCGAAGACAAGATGGCGGCCATGATGTCATACTAGATGATGATAAAAAGTGGTGGGAGTCAGTATGCCTGCAGCCACCTCGGGGGAAGGATCGGTCGCCATTTTTATTTTTTTTGCACTCGTCGGGTTCGAACCGAGGACTCCGAGCTCCGTGTCGTAAATGTTTGTTTTTTAAATATTTTATTAAAAATTTTATTATTTAATTTGTTTTATGAATTTTAAATTTTTTTTCATTAAAATCGGATAATAAATTTAAAGATGGCGGCCGTAACGGAAATTGCAACGATGACGTCATAATTCAAGATGGCGGTCATGGTATCCTTATTCCTAGAAATGGCTTAACTGAGGCTTGAGTTAAGGATGCTTAAGCCAGTTTTAGGAATTTTCAGCCGCTGGGATTTTTAAGGACTAAAAACGGGAATTTTTCCCTCGAAACGGGAAATTTTTCCCTCGAAATGAGAAATTTTTAATTTGTGGAATTTTTTGAGATTTTTTGGCGGAACTTGTTTCCACAGAAATGGAAATTTTGGCGATTTTTGAGGAATTTTGGGCAAATTTTGCCCAATTTTGGCGGATTTTGGCGATTTTTGAGGATCAAATTCAAGGTCAAGGTCAAAGGTCAAGGTCACTACCATCCAAGATGGCCGCCGTGACGTCACAATCCAAGATGGCGGACCGACAATCACAATCCACACCCTGAACCCTGTCCCAGTATGCCCATTCGTATACTACTACAAAGTATTTCAGCTTTTTAACCACCAAAGAATACAAAAGGAGTTCATTTAAGGGAATTTTATGGAATTTTGAGTAAATATAAAATAAAGTTTACATTATGCTGTTTTACAGTAAATGGTACTTTTCCTCCAGATGTTGGCAAAGTTAAAACATTTGCAGTGTAGCTTAGTTATTACCAAACTAACACTTGGCACAAATTTTTAAATAGTTCTTTAAAGCCAATAATTCAAGCCTACGTATTACTTCTCCAGGGCTAATGAAGCTTTTTCAAGCCATTTTCTTACGCAATAAGACATTATGCAGATCGTCTAGTGACACAGCTGGTCCGGTTCGGTGAGTTCCGCTCGCTTGAATGCCTATAACAAGGCTTCCAAACCACGATCAAGAGAGAAAAAAGGTCTACACGTTACTACGGCCTGGAGTGATGGGGTTTTAAGGCAGTGCGGCTCACTGTCCGCTTGCTCCCAAACAAGCTCTCGTTTTTATGGGCCGTAAAGTCCTATCACTGAGGTTCACGAAGCAGTTCGCATCCCGAGGTGTCTGACTTCCCAGGAACGCCAACCATCCAGTCTGGGCGTTTCCAATGAAACACGCCGCGGATACTGGAAATGGTTCTGCATCTATCCACAGTGAAAACCAACAAGAACAGTTAATTCACGGACTTTTCAACGAATAATTCACATCAAATAAACGAAAAGCTCTTCGTTGTTACAAATAACCAAATCTTTGCAGAAATAATGTTGGATGACGACTTCCGGGTTGTGTGATCTGTTGTAAATAGCGTGATTATACCTCCACAGAACCAAATTTCTGTCCTTTTACAAAAGATTCATTACGGAAACAAGTTGCCAAGATATAATTAGTAATACTTCAAGAAAAATATTGTAACTTTACACAACACATGGCTATGGTTATTTATGCGAGGCTATTTGAATCATTTTAAGTTTTGAAGCCTTATAATAATATTACATTAAATACTATCAAACATTAAAAAAAAAGAAATTTGTGTTAAAATTTCTGCATCATATGAAATCAAACCATACATTTTTAGTTTACTCGTTTTCTGGTAAAAAATTATTAACGAAAATACTACGCCAACATGATTATCCAAAAAACCTTGAAGCTATTTGGACTGTATGTGGGGCTATTCGAATCACGTATTTTGTTGCTCTAATGTGTACATATTAAAATAATGATGAATAATAATAAAAGTCTTCAAAAATTTTCAAGCACATTACAAAAAAAAATCCCACCATTCCACCAACCCTCATAAGCACCAACACAAATTTAATTGTACTATCTGTCGCACTTTTGACAATGTACCCAGTTACTTTTGCTCTGTGACTTTTCTTACAAATATACAACACCACAGAAGTCAAGTGGTGTACTGTCTTTATGTGATGTTTCTGACAAAATTTCGTTGGAGCTCGTGGTTGTCTCACTTTGTTTATTAATTCTGCACAGTCGCTTTTTTTCTATCAAACTTTTCATGAAGACTTGATGTTGGCTTGTTTCATGTCAGTGCTGATTTATTGAAAATATAATTTATTACTAGGTCTTGGTTCTTTCCCCAATGTGGACTACAACATTTTCTCCACGTTACAAATTTGTCAACGATGCGATCTCTCTCTTCCCCTTTTCACTAACTACCGTCAAGGGCGTGTTGTTTTATTGGAAAACCGCTCGCATCCATATTGTACAGGTTCTGAGGCTGGTCCTGAACACCAAACTCGACTCATACACTTCTCAAGATGTCATTAAAACTATCAAACTATCTTTATCAACGATCTTTATTCATGTTTTCGAAAGACCTTCTGGTTTCCCCAAGAAAATTTATTTTCTATGTCTGGCCATGGAAGATAAAAACCAATCCTTTATTGCCATTTTTACACGCTTTATATTAGCTTCACCTGTATGTTTGTATGTTTGTTTGTATGTTTGTAACCGACTCCTTTGGGTGCGATTTTGACCCACTTTAAACGGCCAGATTTCATTCAAACTTTGTAGATTTATCGAGGACCGATGACAATACACTAATTTGATAAGATTATTCCATTATTCAATTTGCAAAATAAGATTTTTGTCAATTTATAAAATTTCACAATATTTAGTAGGCTTTGTTTATATCGCGCCAAAGACAAACTGAAAGAAAAGAGTTCGCTCATGTGCGAACTCTTTTCTTTCAGTTTGTCTTTGGCGCGATATAAACAAAGCCTTCTAAATATTGTGACATTTAATTAAATGAAAAGTGAGAGTGGGTTATGGTTATTGTGAAAATATACTTTCTTGAAGAGAATATAATCTATATTTGTAAAAATATGAAGAAAAAAAATCCCTGAAATAAGAGCTTTAAATGTTGTTTCTTTCGTTAAATAGAGAAACACAATTACGTCTTTGTTTCATTTTACCAATTAACCAAGAGTGAAACATTATGATAAAACAACATTTTCTGCAAATAATTCACGAAACATGGAAAAATTGAGGTTTGATTTTGCTGTGAAACCAACAGCAGATGGGAAATCAAACACCATATGCATAACCTCAATAGCTACACCTGATGACAGATTTTTGAAATTCCACTCGAACACCAACCTGCAAATCTACACCAAGCAGTAACAAATATTCCAAGCTATGCCAAGGTCAGCAAATAATTAAATAAAAGACATCAAACACGGAAAATATGGATAAGTTTGACAGATGATATATCAAAAATATATTGGGATAAAGAGCAAAACATACAGTTTAAGGATTTTTACCTCAACGAAATTGAGGAAAAAACAAAAAGTGCTGAATCTATACCTAGTGGATCAAATAAAAAATTTGAAAAACTGTTAGGAAAATTTATTGAAGAAAAAAAAACTATATCTTAAACTCAAAATTTAGGGAAAATTTACATACGATTTCATGATTGAGAAATTCACGTGCAGAAACTCAAATGCTTTCCAGTGGATTAAAGATTTCAACAAAGAATGTGAATGTTTGCTAATCAAAGAATACAAAAAGAAAATAGAAATTTTAAAACATTTCTTAGAATACTCCAGGGTAGTTTGGTAAACCTGCATGCAAATTAAACTTACAGTGGAATCGGACTGGAACAAATGGGAGAAAATGTTTTGTGAGACATTTGAAAACAAAGGATGTCACCCATCAGATATGCTGACTTAGAATAAACATCAATGACTTCCCGAATATATTGATTTTCATAGCAGTATATTGAAATTATTGAGTAATGTAGTTATTCAAGACGCTATATTGGATATATATTTTAGAAGCAGCCAATATCTACTCATCACTTTAATAGTAAAGTCATGTAATAAATAAAAAATTTAGCCACATCTAGAGACACTTCTGAGATAAAACAATATTTATCGATTTTATTTTAACTGCAGGCAATATCTATTCATAATCTACTTTAATAGTAATTGATGTAATAACTATCGAGTTTTTTTACATTGTTATAAAATTTATTTCATACGTCGATAAAGAAGTATCACTTTACATTATAAATAAACCAAACTAAAAAGTAGAAAATAAATAATAGTTTAAAAAATCTAAAAAAAAACACGCTTTTATAGAAAATTGAAAAAATAGAAAATAAATTTTAATAAAATTGAATTAAAAATAGTGTAAAAAATGTATTTTATTTAAAAAAAGCGTGGGGTGCTTTTTAAGATATTATCAAAATGATAATCCTTCTACCTACTCATATCTGTCAATAAAATAATTATAACTATTGACATCATGCACCCCACGCTTTTTTTAATAAAATACATTTTATTACACTATTTTTAATTCAATTTTATTAAAATTTATTTTCTATTTTTTTTTTCAATTTTCTATAAAAGCGTGTTTTTTTTAGTTTTTTTAAACTATTATTTATTATTTTATCACTCCATGGCGTACTGATGTTCATTAATTTTGCAAAATGGTACACTGCCCCTCTCAAGCAGACAAATGAGTGTCCAAAACCACTTCTATTAGACATTTGAGTCTATTCTCGAGATTTGATTCTTGGTCTGGTGAAATATTGTGGGATGACCAATGGCCTTTCTTTTCTTGGATATTTGTGCATGGTTAAGTTAAATCAACAAATATCTTTAACAATGAGCTTCATGGACTCTTCTCTGCAGAGTACTGTATGGAACATTGAGGAGCATTGCAGCAGCTCTCGTTTCTAAATAGCCATTAAGAACATTTATTTATGCTTGATTCATTCTTTCTTCAGACAACTGCAAGTACGCATCCTTACTCTTATTATTACCCACCACTTAAAATAAATTCTATGAATGTACCTCCATGATATATCAAAAATTTAATCTGTAATCATAAGTAATAATTATTGATGATTATGATTCCAAAAATTGAAAAATGTAAATCTACATTAATCAATGCACATTAAACATTAAATAAAATATAATAAGAAGCACCAAAAGATAAAGCGTTACACTTTTAAGGCAACTATTGAAAAAGTTCTAAACTAAACTGTTATTAGCGCCTTTAGCACGCTAGAAGCCACGAGATTCACTAAGCGGTTGGGTTTTGCCAAGTAGAAGGATAGGATGTTGCCAGACCTTACTATATGACCGTGTGGCGTACATAGAGAAATGACACAAACTCACTGTGTGTGTGTCAGTGACTTACCTTATATGATTTTCTGTTATAGAACTGAATTCACCCCTTTTTCACTCCCTTAGGAATGTAATTCCATAATTTATTATATGTAGTATATGTCACACTCCGGCCCATAAAATATCTACATGCAAAAAATCATGTTTGTTAGTTGCTCCGTTGCTGCGTCAAAGAAGAACAAATATACAAACACACTTTTCCATTTATAATATTAGTAGGGATACAACCCATATTTTAAGCCTGTCTGTTATTTAAATTTCTGATATGGTTAAGCTAATTTAACATACGGATAATTTCCATCAAAGTCCGGTGAAATAGCGTCATATGAATCAATAATATTTTTTTTCTTATACGAAATAATGGAAACTCAATTGAAATAAATGCTAAAGATACTGAGCAGCACTTTAAATGACATGAAAATAACGACTTAATTCTTCTTCTTTCAATTAAAAGAACATACTTTTCATAGAAACCCAAAACAAAAAATGGGTGTTCGCACTTATGTACGCGCATTATAAGAAATTCTTCTTGGCGTAATAAAAAACCAAGTTTAAAATTCCATGGAAATGATTAAAAGAAATAAAATAATAGAAGGTTTGGAGTGATATTATAAATAAGTACGTTTGGTAAAATATGAATTCAATAAATTCAAAATCTTAATAAATAATTATTAAATATTAATACAAATAAGTGTACATAATTAATCATTAAATTAATTAAAATAATCTAAATAACTATAAATATAATGAATATTTATTATAATTTAATAATTTTAATTATTTATGAAATAGAAATGTAATAATTTATAATACAATTAAACTATACATACTGGAACATAACCTCACTTGTAGATATAAATACTCTTAAAAATTTTATAAACAAAATTTCTATCACTAATATTCACAATAAATAAGGTTTTTTAATGATTTGAACCATTATTCAATATAAATCACTAAATAATAAGATTTAAAAGCACATATAATTGTTTATTTGATTGTTGTCATTTTTTCATATTGTGAAAACTGCTTTACATGGTGCGCGCGGATTGTAAAAATTCACTCTCATCATTTTCGTAGTAAAGTGTCTAAATGAGTCAAAAAAATTATCCGTTATTTGATTTACTACACACCAAACTTCGACAGTTAACGAAAATATATATTTTTTAAATACAAATGTCTATAAAAGAATGTCCCAGTTCCAATGGTACATTGCAAAATTTTAAGGTAGACTGTTTACAAATTAAAAAAAAAAAGTCCGTGGAGTCCCTCCGCGCGGAAGAAGTGAAACTTCGCTGATTACTTCGCTGCATAGCAAGAATAGCACGCGCATGTGCTTGGAATATTGGACGCTACTCGTTGCTAACGCTCGCGCTGGCCTGTATCAGGTATACTACGCGCATGCGTTCGAGTGCCACGCATTCACTCTCGCTCCGTCTCATCTATTTCCCCCTCCCCAGGAGCGTTGAACGTTTAACGCAACAGTGCTTTCTCCATGGTAGCGTTAAACGTTTAACGCAACCTTGTTGGAAGTCGCATTAGAAGTTTCACTTCAATTACACACAAATATGAAGGTAAACTAACCTAGTTTTTCTTACAAATTTTCAATACGTTCACCTTTAGTTACACTGCACACATCAAACTTAAAGTAAAATTCTTCCCGTACTTTTTTTTTCCAAATCTTTTATAATGAATACATTAGTTTTTCAATTCTGTGTCTCAACCGTAGCAAAACATTAGGTAGCGGCGGAACGTTGACACGATCTTTTATAAAGCCTCAAAGGAAATAATCGCATAGCGTTATGTCAGGTGAACGTGGAGGCCAACGAATTTGAGCTCTGTCGTCTCGACCAATACGACCAATCCAACGGCCAGGGACGTCGACGTTCAACCACTCTCGTACAGAGAGATTCCAATGGGGAGGGGCTCCATTCTGTTGCCACCCTCTACTAATTGGGGAAAGAGCCATTCTTTCAACATAGGTGGCTCTGCAAGCGACGAAACAACAAAGCATACTCGTGCATGAGCTTATCTGAAACTGTTTAGTTACTCTTTAGTTGTGACCTTGAACCAACACTCTACGACGCTTACAGTTGATACGATTAAAATTTATAACAGAGACGTTATTTTATGGACATATTGCATTTACGTGAAAATAATTGTGTAATGCAGAAATTTCTAATGGCGCAATGCCTTCAAGCAATCTTACACTGATAACACAAGCTATCTTAAAAGTTTGATATAAATGCATTGACTTTCACATATTTTTCACTAATATCTAATACTTTCTTCACTTTACGTAGATAGAAGCGCGTGTTCTAAAAAGACCTTAGCAGAGACGGATTTTATGCGTTTTGCTTTTCAGTAAATAAGCGTAATAATTTGTACAACAATAAAACAGAGTATTCCAATTCATTTTTGCCTTTAAATCCAAAAAAAAAACTCTTGAGTTAACGGTCTGATTTGTTTGCTATATTGTGGCGCTGACTCACTGAACACTTTGCAGGCGTTACACGGAAGCAAAGAAGAAGCAACCTTCAAATTTTCACAGTTTCATTTCAGCCGGAAGTTTGCGGCGCTCGAAGTGTCCGCAGGAAGTGCAGTCATTTTAAATTGGAAAAGTTTTTACCTCATTCCGCCGTAAGCTGTTTTGAGATTACATTAACATATGCAAAACACCGTCACCTTCTCCCTATCCTTGCTGCTGTGATAATTATTTAAATACTGTTTCCTTTGTGAATTTTTTACTCTGTAAATTAAGGACTTTTCAAAGAAGTATTTATCTTAAATAAATGCCTAGTACTTCGTAATTTCTAATTACTTATTCTACGTGGACGCAGTATTTTGACTTCGGAGTTTTATTTTTCGTTCTAAACAAGGGCAAATACACGCGAGGACAAAATACGTGTGTTATTATTGAAGTCTTCCCCATTTTTTTTTTTAATTTTTGGATAAGAACCAACGTTCTTCGTAAATTGAAAGTGAAATTTTACACAGTGTCTTAAGGAGCACAATGGGCCGCCGGCGAAGCAAACCAGCCTTCCACTTAAGCAGCCCCGGTTCGACTGGTACCGTTTTTCTAAATTTCAGAATTTGGGCGGCACTTCTGGTAACCAATGGGTAGGGACAGGAAAAATTCGCAGTTTCAATTACCTCTAGGATGGACTAGATAGCCCTTTACATACTCGGGCAAATACCACCTGTTCATTGGCTGCAGACTTTTCAGAGTTCTCAACTTGCTTGCCTGTGATTCGATACTTAAGTGGATGAGGGTTTCTCATTGGCCCAAAGTCCGCGACACAAACTGTGAACCAATAACAATAGCAACGAAGATGTACAATAGATAGCATTCTAACCTATCACCAAACTAATCTGCGAATTTTTCCGGTCTCTACCAATGGGTTTCCTCAAGACGTTTTCGCATTTGCCCCACTTACAGATTTCTTCGCTGCCCATTGCGTATGATAGTTGACGCTTGAGACAGGCGGGTACAGGATTGACTTATCAGTAGAGACCGAAAAAATTCGCTAATATATTTCGCGATAGGCTAAAATACAAATAGTTATACCTCAGTGCTGCCTCTGCTATTGGCTCACAACTCACCTGGATGACTCTGGGCCAATGAGAAACACCCGACTAAAGCTTTATCGAATCACAGGTTGCTACGTTGGGATGTCCCTCAAGACAGCAGCCAATGGGTGGGTGACATTTGACCGAGTATACGTAGAACTATGAAGTTCATCCTGCGGGTCATTGAACCCGCGAATATTTCCTGTCCCTACTTATCAGAGACGAGGGAAATACTGGAATCTGCACTTCCCAATAAAACCGGCATAACGATGAAGCTCCCTTGGAAAAAAAAATTTAAAGTTAGTGGTCATACAAGCTTTTACAGTCATATGAAATTCCGTTAGAGCTTTATAAAGGAATAATTTAAGAAATATATAGATGGCGTTAGTTACGATATCAATAAATCTTACAACAGAATAAAATTTCAGCGATTTTCCAATATTGAGCTTAAATGACTTAACATCAATATACTCTCACCTTGGAATTCATATTAAATGAAGGCTAATTTATTAATAACCATATATACTTTTCAGATATTTTTTTTAAATAAAATAATAATTTCAGAGTCTATATAACTCTACTGGTGAAGAGAGGTGGGACGTACTTACATAGCTATGTCTATCTTCGACATCTGGCAAGTTTTCATAAAAGTACCGACGATATCACTGTTTTATTTAACTTCAACGTCCGTACGTTGTAAAACTATTTAGTATGTTTTGCATTGAGATTCTTTGTAAAATAGTTCCAAATTTTTGTATTTTAAAGATACATTTTCCTACACTTTTGGTGAGACTTGAGTATAAAATGTAGGGTGCAGTAAATCCATGTAAATAAACTATTGATATATTTAATTTAGTACTTCCTTGCCCAAATTCATTCATGAATATGAAACAGGTTTAAATAATCAACAATTATGATATAGATATCAATTAACAAAACAATTTTTGGCATATAATTAACCAAGAAAATTATTTAAATATTACAAGAATTATTTTGCAATGTAATGCAAATTTTCATATTTTGAGGTAGGAATCAATTGATGAAAAAATTAACGTTTTATAAATATACTGTGTAACCTTTTTTTTAGTGTAGAATACATTTATAAGTAAATCAGACTCGATAAAAAACGATAGATTGAAGCATTTTGCGTTGTCAAGGTGGTGTGGAATCCCTGAATATCTTTCCAGTATTAAATGCAAATATTAATATGTATGGTAAAACAAAGTAAAATGAATTTTTTTAATATCTTATATATATACATGAATGTTTGTGTGTTCGTCTTCTATATACGCTCACGCAACGTTCACCCGATACAGTTCTAAAGTTGCACACTTGACCTTCGAAACAAGGGGAAGGTCACCGTCTAGGTGAGATTTGATGAAACGAAACCTTAAAGTAAAATTAAATTATTCTTCGTGAAATCTCGCTATTCCATCGTCGTAGTACAGGCTAACCACGAAATAATGCGGGCTATTAAATGGAAATCGTTGTAATGGTAATTACCGTACTGTCTAGATGAGATTCTGATGAAACCAATCCTCAAGGCGGAACTTATATATTCTTGATAACATTTCGTGATAACATTGATATCTCATTGTTCATCCGATATCTGTGAAATTTTGCACGCTTGACCTTTGCAACCATGGAGGTATTCGTGGAGGTAGGGAATGGTTGTCTGTTATAAAGTACCCGATATAGTAGCTGTATAAAGGATGATATGCTATAAATTTGTTTAACAGCATGAAAATAACTCGCTAGGAAGAATCGTCAATATGCCATTATGTAGTGAATATTGCTAAATAAACATAATGCCAACACATCTGCAAGAAATTAGGGTTATTTATTAAAACCAAAAATTGTTTTGGTTTGCAGGATAAAAAAAATGTTAGAGGTTGTTCTCATTTTGACTTCAAGTTTTAAAATGGCAAAGATTGTATAGGGCCCTACACCAAATCCCTTACTTTTTACCTCCATGTTTAAAACACGAGGAAGGTCTCTGTTCAAATGAGATTTAGATAAAACCTAACTTTAAAACAAAAATTAAGGTGGCGCGCGAGTAGTTACCAGTACGTAAGCTTTATGTCAGTTCCTCTTTTCTATGGTCCGAATAATAATGGTGACGTATGAGTCGAGAGGGAGACACAGATAATATGAGATAGATATAGAGAGAGCGAGAGAATGAGAGTGAAACAGAGAGTGACGGAGTGAGTTATAATTGGATAGAGATAGAGAGAATGATAGAGAAATATAGTGTAATGGAGAGATATACTTATAGATATAGCTATAATGATATACAGAGAGGTATAGAGATATAGATATATATAGAGTGATATATAGATATATTAAGAGAAATTTAAATTTATAGAGGAAATAGATATATAAAGAGATAAAAATAAAGGGTTAGAAATATAGAGGATTATACAGCTATATTTATAGCAGATATATGAGCAGATAAATATATAAATATACTAGCTGCAGTACCCGGCGTTGCCCGGGCTGAACACAGGGTGAAGGGGACCATTTTCGAAATCAGATATAGTTAGTAATTATCTTCTTAATTTGAATGTCAAGTGCACAAAATAATTTATATCACTTTCAGATCCTGACAGACGTTGTTCTGCCAGTGTATAGTTATTTACCTGTATACATCTAAAAATTGGTGGTCTGTATGTAGTCTAGACTCTATAAAGCACTATAGAAAAAAGCTTAAAAATAAGATATTACTAATATTGAAAAGATTCCATTATCTAGCTAATGCTCGGCATGCATTGCAATGCCTCATTCAGTTTTCTTTTGTAATGTGTTTGAAGTAGTTACACATATAAAAATCATCTATCCTTATCTCTAAATATATATTTATCTCTATCTACATCTATAAATTGTGTCATGCGTGCGTACTTATACAACAAAAACAGACGTAGTGCCGCTATATAATATGAAATAAACACATTTTTTGAAACGATTTGTGCTCAAACTAATGAAAAATAGTTATACCGTCTCAGAAACCTTCACGGGCATGTGCATAACAACTCACCAAAATTTAATCGCAATCGGATGAATGGTATAGGAACGCATACGGCACAAACAAACGAAAATTAAAGACATGACAAACGCATCAAAAGATGGTGCGTTTAAAATTCAAGGCAACTCTATCTATTGACGAAGTTAAGAACCAAACTGTTATTAGCACCTTTACTTTGCTAGCCGCTGCGAGCTCCACTAAGCGGGCTGGTCTCACCAAGGAGAAAAATATGAATTTGCCATGTGTATGATCGTGAGGCAGACATAGAGAAATGACACTTACTCACTATTTGTATGTCTATGACCTATGATTTTTTCTGTTATAAAATGAAATTATCACTTTTTCACTCCCTTAGGGATGGAATTTCATATTAATATGTGGTCTATGTGTTAATCCAGGTAATGAGCTCGCTGTAGGCGGGGAAAGTTTATCAAGTGTTAATTGATCAGCTATCGACCGGGGTTGAAAAATATAAAATTCTATTAAAAATTAGGGGTTGGTGATAGAAGGGTGAAAATTTAGGGTTGTATGTATTTTTTAATGCTGCATTATAAAAAAAATTAAAAAAAATGTTGTCCAAAAATTTAAAAAAAAAATGTTTGGGGTGGACAACCCTTATCACTTAGGGGGATGAAAAATAGATGTTGGCCGATTCTCATAGATACCGGATAAGCACAAAAAATTTCATCAAAATCGGTCAAGCCGTTTCGGAGGAGTATGGCAACGAAAACTGTGACACGAGAATTTTATATATAAGATAAAGATGCATATAGAGATAGTATAAGAATATAGATACAAATAGTGAGCTTTATAGACAGAGATAGGGATATTGAGAGATATGGATGGAGTTATTTAGAGAGATGAATGTAAAGAGATAAAGATATATTTAGAGATATAGAGTTACAGATGTGTACAGATAGAGAGAAGCTTTTTATGTGTGTACAAACTTAAAAAAAAAATTGCATTGCAAAGCATGCTGGACATTAGCTAGTTCCATTATATTTTCAATGTTTAAAAAAATTATGCTTGGATGAAAACTTAATTATAATAAGTATAGATACAATCATTCACCAATTTTTGTAATACACACTCAGTAACATCTAAAAACACATTTCATACATGCAAAAATAACCGTAGCCATGTGTTGCACAAAGTCACAACATAATTTTTATCTGTGTAGTGGGTAGTAGAACAAGAGCGACGCCGTGTATCTGAAGGGGTTGGTCGGTTTTCTTCGCCCTGTTACGCCAGTATGATGGGGGGGGGGGGGGGGGGGAGGCAACGCGCAGAGCCAAGCTGCGCCTTTGACGTATACCCGCACCGGGGTCCTGTAGGCAGGCGACACACGATGGTTCGTGGGCTGTCCGGGTGGCGGCGGGTCGTGGAGAGGGGGTAGCATGCCTGACTGGTCCGGCCCGCGCGGTACAGTCCGCGGGAAGACCGGCGGTGCAGTGGCCGGCGGTCCTCGGAGGGACTGTACCGCGGCCACGTTACCGGAGGAACCCACCTTTTCCTCGTCTGGCAAGGCAACCCGTTCTACAATGGCACGTAAACTGCTTCCACAATGCACGGGAACGTGAGAAATGGAAACCAATGAAATTTGCATTTCAAGGTTTCGGAAAAAAAAAGGTGGGGTGGTCTGTAAAGTAGGTTTAAGGACGATAATTTTACGCGATAACGTCATAAGAAAACATTAACGAAAAATCGCATACCTACTTTTTAATTTTCAAATATTATTTACAGTTTTTTGCAAAATTCAATTTAAATAATTTGTTTCAATATAATCACGAACAATTAGTTAAAAAAAAGCCCGCCTTAACCTGTTTGATATTACAGAAGATTTTCTCGCACGGTGGTTGGCCGGTTGTTGCACGCTCGGCTCAGGCGGAACGTGACATTCTTTTCGTGCGTGCAGCCGGCGTTCATCGATTTATAAGACGTTATAACGTCAAAATAAATTTATTAAAAAAAATTTAAGCTTCAAGCTATAGCACGGGCAGAATTCACATATAGGGGAGAAGGTGGGAATATGGACCGGGGTTGTAAAGTGGACCAGTATTGTTATTCTGTTGTATGTGCTGCGATCTGCCGGATTTTTTGAATAAACACATCGGAGAGTGTCCTGAGAAGTCAACAGGTGGCGCTAGTGTGGATTTCACGTTTAGTTTAGCTAGCAAGTTGAAGTGTTTGTTCTTGTCATTCTAAAACTTTTTGAAAGGTAAGATTAACTAATATTTTTCTTACCCTTTAAGACAATTGTAAAATATTATACATATATACATAATTAGTAGTAATGTTAAGCTTCAAACTTCACCTAATAGTATTTTCGCTATACCATTCATAGACCGTCATTTTTAGGTTATTCTGTACAACATGGTATGGTGGTAATATGGACCTTCTTGGTCCAAGCTTGTCCATATTACCACCCCTTTTACTATACACATGTAGGCCGAGCCAACTATTAAATGTTGCTTAAAAATACTGTTGCTAGTCAGTTAATTCCACCAATCTAATGCACAACTATGTAGCATTGCTGTAATAATTGTGGTCATTTAATGTATCACTCATTTACTTGGAATATTTTTAGTATAAAATCATTTTTTAAAGTTATTTTAAATAAAAAATATTTAATAGTATCCATTATCCTAGATAGGCCTAATGTAAGCCAAATTAAATATTTCCTTATTTAATTGTAGCCATTTTATCAACATATTAATAGGCACTTGTAGGTACTAGACCTACATATTTTTTTTTTTTTAATTTTCGAACCTATATTTTTCCAGGTGAGCCATTTAGGCTACTATGCCAAGGAAGAAGGTGGGAAGAGAAAATAGAGGACTAAGGCAGAAATGGCGCCCGGAAGATATTGTAAATGTCATAACAGCTGTTCGTTCAAAAAGAAAAGTCTTAATGAAGCTGCTAGATATTTTAATGTCCATAAATTAATATTATTGAGGAAAGTAAAATCCCATTTTGATGCAGAGACTGTAGCAAATCAGAGGATTGTAGGCATACTATTTTCCCTCCAGAAATTGAGCAAAAACCTGTTCAGTATTGTCTGCTAATGGAAAATACCTTCCATGGGCTTACTCGAAACGATATTAGGAAACTCACCTATCAGCTTGCAGCCGAAAACAACATTTTACACAAATTTAGACAAGATATGGCCGGTCGAGCATGGTTTGACCATTTCAAACACCGTCACAGGGACAAGCTCTCTGTTAGAAAACCTGAAGGAACATCATTCGCTCGTGCAGTAGGTTTCAATAAAGAAAGTGTAATGTATTTTTTTGATCTTTTGGAACAGGAATATTCCAGACATCAGTATTCTGCTAGTCGCGTTTACAATGTCAATGAAAGTGGTCTTAGTGTTGTGCAGTCTAAACAAGCTCACATTGTTGGTCTGAAAGGAAAGAAGCAGATAGGTTCTCTTACAGCTGCGGACAGGGGAAGACATTTCACCATTGTTGCCTGCATGAGTGCTGGAGGGGATTTCGTCCCTCCGATGATGATATTTCCCCGTAAAAACTGGACCCAGAGACTAATGAAAGGTGCTCCTCCAGGAGCAATAGGAAAGTGCCACCCATCAGGCTGGTGATCTTATCACTGAATGGTTAGATCATTTTATTAAACATGTGAAACCGTCGGCCGAGGATCCTGTTCTGCTCATACTGGACAGTCATAATTCTCATACCCGGAATTTGGACGTAATCTTGAAAGCAAGAGAGCATCAAATCACCCTTTTGTGCTTACCTTCTCACACAACCCACAGGCTCCAGCCTTTGGACCGAACCTTCATGGGTCCATTGAAAACTTTTTACAGTTACGAAATAAGACAAGCTCTCCGTTCAGGTGGTTTGGATGTATATGACATTGCGGAAATGTTTGGAAAAGCCTATCTGAAGGTTCAGACAGGTGTTATTGCTTTGAGGGGTTTTAAATGTACGGGAATATATCCCTTTGACAGACAAGTTTTTGACAATGCTGTCTTCGTTGCATCTGCACTAGTAGCAGAAAATCCTGCGGACGAAAGCAATGAACAATGTAGACCAGCTCAAGACACTGATGACAGAAACGTAGATGAAGTCAATCCTCCTCAGATCGAAGAAGCAGAAGCACATGGAATAGGAACTGATGAAGTAGGTCGCGAGTGTGTCTCACCAAAGCCAGGTCCTTCGAAAGCTATGGATCCATCAACGCCTGGCCCATCAACACTTCAAGCCTTCATCACCCCAGAAGACATCTCCTGATACAGTTTTGAGCAAGAAGACGTCAAATAGAGACCGTAAATCACTTTCAGCAACTGTTCTTATAGCTTCTCCATATAAAGACGGGTTGCAGCTTTCAATGGATAGGATAAGGGCTACTAAGAAGGCGACTGCTGCAAAAGAACTTGTTAAAACAAAAAAAACAGAACAAGAACACACAGAGAGCTAAGTCTTCAGTCAAGTTCAACCACGCATGAAACAGGCAAAGTAGCTTCATGTGTGAATCACAAACAGAAGAGAAGGAGAAGCGAATCTTCAGAAAGTTCTTGCGAAGATGTTCTCAGTTTATCTTCAAGAAGCTCAACGATAGAACAAGTTAATGGTGAAGATGCCCCGGAAAAAGAATATGCCGAGTGTTTATTTTGTTCTGAGACCTTTACGATGTCTAAACCAGAAGAACTCTGGGTTCAGTGTGTAACATGTCACGAATGGGCCCACAACTTATGCAGTGGATGTGATAGTGAATTGTACATTTGTGATTTTTGTTCAAATACCCAAAACGCTTGATGATCCAGTAAATTTAATTTTAGGTTTCATTAGAATTAAGCTGAGAGCTAATTATTTAACATCTAGGCCCCTTTTTCTTAATTTTAGTGCAAATTTATTATAAGGCCTTCCAGAAATTTAAATGCCTGTGGCTTCTATATGATTATAAATAATGTGAAATTTTTTGAGTGAATTGGCATTGCTTCATGATGTGTATGGGGTCAATCTGTAGGATAAAAATCACAATTTTGTGATGAGTTTTTCACATTTTCAGTTTTGGTCCATATTACCACCCCACTTCTGCAGACTCAGTATTTGCAAACAATCGTTAAATGATGTATAGCTTCACTATGATTGTAGATATAAAATTCAATCTTCTTCCTATGTTATCTTAGATCAATACATGACAATTTGCAACTTTCGCCAAACGTTTACTTTTAAACATACTTGTTCCTGAAAGCAAACAAAAAAAGTGGTCCATATTCCCACCTTCTCCCCTATGATAAAAATAAACGACAAGAATTTATTATACTTGAAACGATTGGTAACGTCTTTAAAACATACGTAAACAAACATGGCTGCTATCGCAGCCATCGCCTTCCAGTTCGAGCATAGCGGCTGCGAAGCTTGAGAGCCAGCCGCTATTTCAACATGGGCTTCTCTCGGTTACTCACCTGTTGCCCGCCACGGTGAACAATTAGCTAAATAAACCTCCTCAAGGATAATCTTCACTCCAGAAGTTGGTGTATTTCGTTTTTATGTAGTAAGTAGAGCCCTGCTAGAAGCGTAACATTTTTAATGACCCAATCGCATGCAATTTGGCCGGAAGAAAAAGGTTTTGCGGTTGCATTTGGATGACAGAGACCTTCATATCTGTTTATAAGTTTATGGAATTTATCCTGGTACCTGAACGTAACGCGAAATTCGCAGTCATTTATTTCGTTTTGCAAGTAAAATTTTACGAATGATTCTGTATGTATATAATAATTAA
The DNA here is from genome assembly GCF_032445375.1 of Bacillus rossius redtenbacheri. NCBI lineage: Eukaryota > Metazoa > Arthropoda > Insecta > Phasmatodea > Bacillidae > Bacillus > Bacillus rossius. The sequence continues at coordinate 9,439,261 of NC_086336.1, read as the reverse complement.
TTTTTTTCATATTTATTAAAAATTATTCAATTTAAATGCATAGGTGAGTCATGGATATGATAAATAAGACCGTTAATTGGCATTTTTGGTATTATATAAAAATTGAATGTTAAAAAACTACAACATTTACTTTTTTTTCCAAAAGTTCTAATTCCCATGAGAACGTCTCCGCCATAACATAGGCTACTTATTTCTAGAGACCTTTAAAATACGCGGATTAATTTGGTGATAGGCTAGAATTCAAACACATATACCTCTTAAATAATTTTGCTATTGGCTTACTGTTCATCTGGACGTATCTCAACCAGTTATAAACCCTCAACCAAAAATGGATCGAATCACAGACAAACCAGCTGAGACGAATTACAAGTCGGCAGCCAATGCACTTGAGTTATTTGCCCGAGTGTACAGGGGTATGTGCAGTCTATACTGAAGGCCATCGAAACCGCGAATTTTGCAGGTCTCTACTTATTTCAAATATGAATAACGATATTCTCAAGTATGCGTGGGCTTAACCTCGTAGGAGCTCAGAGACAATGCTAGGTGTGTCCAACGAGTCACACGTCTCCCACCTCAGTCCGATGTCCGGCCACGCCTTTTGATTGGCTCCGTGGTCCGGTCACACCATCTGATTGGCTCCGTGGTCCAGTCGCGCCATCTGATTGGCTCCGTGGTCCGGCCATGATGCTGGAGCCACTCCTGCAGCGACCCGCGCCAAAAACTTGCAGTAAGAAAAGGGTTGGATTCATAGCCGGGCATTTATTGTTTGTGTTGTCCCAATAACTCCAATACTTCACAATATTTCAAAGCCTCATATCGTAATGACTATGGTCATTTTTATTTCAACAATTAATTGTTTGCAGGCCCACAAGGAATTATTACAGAATGAACCAAGGAATGCTTAATGGAATTGTTGAGACTATGGTTGTTTTCGCCAAATTCTCTTCAATTATTTTGATGGATGCAACTTTTTTACACGTTTTTTCTATCTGTAGGGGCAGGAACTATATCGAAAAAAAATTACACTCTGATCACTCGACTACAGTAAGGTGGTTATTCATTGTAACTGGCAGCCATCTGCAAAACAGACAAACAATTACCGTTATTCGCTAAGCCATTCAGGGCGGGTTTCCTTCCGCAGAAAATTTCTGGTTCATGTGCCATCATTTGACACTTATACTATAAATACACTCACCATACCATAATCAAGACGATGCTGTATTGTTTTAAAATATAAATGTCATCGCAAAAAAAAATGCCCCCTAGATATTTGTGGAAAGAAAAGGAAGGAATTTATAAAAAAAAATTGATTGGGCAGTTGCTTGGTTGTAAATCGCTAGGAATTCTTTCTCTGTGTTTCTACAGGTGGGTAATATACAAAATTTAAATTCTAATACCCAAAATTTAAAGTTGTTACCAATAACTAACTTCATATAAGGTAAAAATAATATCTAAACTTATCAGTATAAGCCACAGCTTAGAAACTAAATAGCTGGTACATTTGAGTATGTTGAGTTGAAAAACTTAACGTGTTTTAATTGTTTCAAGGTTACGTAAAAATAGTTCTCTATTACAAAAATTATTTTAAAAACAAATTGTTATTCGTCGTGGTCGGTGTGGGTTTTAAAACATTGCCGTACACACAGCCCTGCGGTGCATAATTTTTCATTAGCCATCAAGCATTGCAATGTAACATATTTTCTTTAAAACGAATTTTAAAAAAAACTAATTTACATTCAGTGTGACTTCAAAGTACAGAAATCAATATGCTTTCACAAATATTTTTCAAATCGCCGTAGCGACAAGACTATAGATTTATTTGCTGAGTTACCGAGACATTAGAGATAACAAACAATTCATTAGACACATGTTCAGCACTTTCGTGTACCTATTCAGATTACGTTGGATGCCTAAACCTTGAAAAAAAATAAAATTAAGCTAGTTTACTTTTTAATGAATACACATATATGTTTATAAAGTTAAAGATATAATTTATTTGATTCTTGATATTAGAACAAAATGTCTAAATCTTAGTGAAATCAGGCTTCTCAGTTATAAACGCTCTCTTGTTAGCAAGTAAACATCGAACAAAATATCTTAAGGCTCGAACTCACACTCCATCTTCATTGTTTAAATTTTCTCATCATTACTTTTATTATATATATAATTTAAACACGATTTTCCTCCTGCATTCGTTATTGTGTCTCAAATATTATCAATAGGCATTCACTAAGTGTAATATAGTGGATGTAAAAACTTTGCGTACGTGATAATACTTACGAAAACTATTGGGGTAATGTCTGTGACAGAAAAACAAATTCAACGGAGGTTTTGTGTTGAATTTACATAAATAACCTTAAAATTATAAAAAGGACGAGGGAATTTAAATAAAAAAAATTAAGGGTATGTAGTGTGATACCAAAACTTTAAAATAATAATAATAATAATAATAATAATAATAATAATTGTGCGGTTCATAGAAACATCTGTTATGGTTTGACTAAACTAGTGTGTGGTAAGTAAGTATAGTCTGTTTTTAATTGCAAGCAAGCCAACGAGCGCACGACCCTCGCTCGTACCAGCCCCTGCGCCTCAGTCCGTCATGGCGGTCGTCATGGCGTGCCATCAGCGAAGCCAGCCGGCTCGTTCGCACTTACTCAGTCGAGCCGGGCTCAAGTCGGCTCGTTGCGGTCGTCACATGACGTCCACCATCCCCCTCACCCCTCACCGAGCGAGTCACCAGGACGGAGGGGTGTCTCCCAGCCAGAGGGGTTGCAGGCCGTGCATGTTGCTAGAGGAGGAGGGAGGATGTCGCCAACTACCCGGTGGAGGACGGAGGGCGCTTTAATTAGCCCTCGTTTGGTCCTTCGAGGAGGAGAGTGAGTTGAGAACCCACCCCCCGCCATGCTGCGCCTGACGCTTCGTTCAACCTCGCCCTACGAAACCTCGGAGCTCATTTACCGGCCTTCAAACTCCCCCGGACAACTTTGAACTTCGTCCTGGGGTGGTTGGGGGAGTAATGAAGGATAAGGCTGAGTGCGTGGGTTCGGGAGGCGTGCAGATTGGATCGGTGATTATAAGTTATACACGCTTGCTTCAGGTGGTCCCGTCTGCTACCCCTCCCCTCTTCTCCTCGTACGAGCCTTGAGAAACAGACTGGAAGAGAACCTACCTCCATCCGGCGAGGTAATTAAGACGTCAGCTTAGCGCTGGCCTCGCGGCGTCGGCTGGAAGTAATCGCCGCCGTTAAAGTGGCGTTGCACTGCAGCAGGCTGCCGCCGGCAGAACAGGAATAACTGAATTAACTTATGAAGGCCGGCGCCCAATTATTTATCGGCGGCTGGAAAGGCGTTTAAGTATGTAACCTCGCAGCATTGACTGGAAACGGAATTACATACACTTATCACGAGTCGTAGTCATTCACATACGCTTGAGTACAACGCCTTGGACAGAATAACTTATTCAAGTTACATGACGCTCAGTAGCCTACGTGAAACAAAACCAATAAAATGTGGATAACTACATGCGTCACGGTAATTCTTTTTTTATAAACTACAGATATTTGTACATTCCGACATTTACATAAAACAACTGTATCAGAACAAAACAGTGATTCTTACCCGGGCATTTATGCAACTACTTCGGAGTCCAGGAGGATGTAGCTGAAGTCTCTGCTCCCGGTGAACATCGCAACACCAGGCGCTACGTCACGAGCTGGAGTCGCACCTAAGGCGGAACCAGGTACGACGACGTCATCAGTGGTGGCATGGCCCAGGAAGGACTGCTACGGCAGCGCAAGGCAAAGTACCTGCCCGCAAGCATCAGGCGGGGTTTTACGTAAACGATTCCTAAATGTAAAGTTAAATTTGCAGCGAAATAAATAACTTTGACGGTATTAGTACGGGAAGTCCTACCTTGAAGTAAAAATAGTAAACCAATTTTCAATAGTAAATTAATTTTGTGACTGTCACACTTTCTATATCGTAACAAATGAGGTTTTGTTTTGAAGTAAGTATTCAGCCTGTTAATCCGTTTGCACATTTTGTATTAAACATTATTTTCCTGCACCTAGTCGCAGCGCAGAATGTGTAGGGATGAGAGCGACACATAAAATTTATTGTTATATGCTAAGCTGGAGTCACATTTAAATAGTTTAACACCAAGTGTTTGGATGTCGCCACACATAATCTTGGTTGTAATATATTGTTTGCGGAAGGTTACCTTAAGAAAATGTACACGCTATTTTTACGCGATATGAATTTTAACGGCGAAGTTTAATTTTGTAATATTAACCCGTTTCAGAGTCTCGGGTAAACGAGCCTTCGACCCATTACAGCCCAGTGTCTTGCTGACTGGGGACAACACTCCTCAAGTTCATAGAGCACGGTTCACACGTGTGGTTTTAAACTAAATCTCGACAATCTCAAAGTCCCGGGACACGAGACAACCCACGATCAAAGTCCCTAGGCGTCCCGGGACTTGGAAACTTCTCATGATATAATTATAATCGAGTTAATTTTTGACAAGATCTATAAAAAAAGCAATTTTAGTAAGAATTGACATTAGATGAACATAAAATAAAATCCTAACATTTATAACGTTAATTATAGTTTAAACAATTAGTATGTTTAATTCTTATAATTACAGATTAAGTTTTTAGGCAATAAAATCTTCTAAATACAACGCAGACTCACAATTAGGAATCATTATCATACTATACTAATACATACATACTCATACATACTAATAAAGTTTATTATGTATGAACTTTTGAAAATAAATTTATTACAATAAAATTTCAACAAATGTGTATCGAGTATCGATCAGACAGTCTCGGGACCCGAGAGAACTAAATTTACAAATAGTCCCGGGACTTCGGTACTTGAGACGTCCCGGGATCCAAACCTTTTTAAAAATATTTGTAGCCCGAACAGGGAATAAGAATGTTTGTGAATAATTTGTTCTAAGCACACTTCGCCTTGAAACCTTTTTTTCAGTTCAATAAAAGAAAGAGGTATAAAACCTGACCCTTAAGGTTTATCCTCATGACCTTCACGACGATAACTAAATTTAGATCATCTGCCAATACGTAAGCAACAGTATTATCACGAAGAACGTATTTCATAAATAACAATAGCCATGTTTTGTACAAAGTTACAAAATATTTCTTGTGGTATCACAAACCACTTCTTGGCAACTGGGTTCCAAAAAATATAATTTGAAAAATTACTTTTGGGGGGGGGGGGGGGTTAGGGGAACAACTTATTTTCTACTTCCACTTGATGTCTAACAGTTACCGGTTGCAAGCTAAGATTAACAGTTCGATTTACGGCTGAGTCGTGCATTCCACACTCGTGTCATATTTTATTCCCGCGTTCAAGAGTAGGAGTTTGTTCGTACCTTCGTCTCCATGCTGCGGAAGGCAGCGGCGGTACCATTGTGGAATCATCTCGCCCGGCACGGCCATCTCCCATACACCAGCTAATATCTAAGCTAAAATATATGTTCAACAGTTGACGGGAGATGACTTAAGGAAAAATCTATGTAGTCTACCTATGTAGCTACTACGTACGTACTATGTACGTTATGTAATGTTCGAACGAATTTCCCACATTAGGCTACAACTGCACTTTAAATGAATGTTGTTTCAGTAACATGTCGATTTGTTATTGTTACAGCCATGCTCCAAAAACATTAAGAAAAAATTTACCATGCTACAACTGGCGATATGTTTAACGATAAACCGATCGAGTCTTTTAATGATTTCTCCTTTAAATTCCGTCATTGCAAAAAAAGATAAGTTGCGTATCTTATGCCCCTTCCACCGATTTTTTTTCCTGTCGTTCAAAATTGGACGGTTTCTAGCCATTGTTACATTAAATAAATGGGAGGGGGGAAAGGAGGTGATCTCCAACACCTCCCAGTTAAACGCAAGTGTGACGTCTTGAAAAGTAATTACAAAAACTATGGTTTTATCTGACTTTAAGTAAAAATTTAATAAAAAAAGTTTTAAAAAAAATAACACCAGTTCAAGTTGCTAAATGCAAATTAAATCATTTAAGAATAAATGAAATGAAAACTAGTTCGAAGTACAGTTGCGGATTGGAGTAGATTATTAAATTTGTTCCTAAGTTTTTTTTATATTAAGAGGTTTTTTTTTGGGGGGGGGGGGGGGTTGTAGAGAGATGGGTTGTGTTGTCACCGTAGCCGCGCCCATAGAACCGTTTCTTGAATCATCAGATACATCAACTATTCAATCATTTGATTAGCAAACAGAAATTATAAAATATAGTTATAATAAACCGATTCCGTTAAAAGCGAAAAAGACTTGGATCTGCTTTTAGAAAAGTAATATTATTAAAATACTGTCCATGTTCTATAAATTTATTTAACAGTTAATACTATAAAGTTTCCCTTTGGCTTTGTTCTCACCATGCTGGCACGCCGTGGTTACACATTGCCGTCCCAGTGCGACTTCCGTTTCATTCACGAAGTCACTCCTTTCAAATGCCGCATAGCGGGAACTAAGATGATACTCATTAAATATATTATTCAGTAGAAACGATTTTCGAACGATATTCAGAACATGAGCTGCTTGGTTTCTGGTTTGTAGCCGCGTCCAAGGCCAAGATATCGCCGACTTTTCGGTCGTCTCCTGCAGGAGAACTTGAAATAAACTCAGTAGGTAACTAAATGCTCCCTGATGATGGAGACTGCAACGTTGACCTAAACTTTCGGTGATATCTTCGCCTTCGACGCGGCTACAACCCAGAAGCCAAGCAATTTTAGGCAATGGGCGCGAAACCCTGTGATCTTTAGTATGATATTCATAACAATTAGTATTTAATAGGTATATCCATAACTGTACAGTGTATGTACTCTAACAGTTGTAATATCGTGCAGACGTGATGACGTTAGAAACCTACATGTAAAAAAAAAATACTGAACGCGAGTGGCTCGATCCATGCCGGATTAAAGAATGTGCCGAACCGAATAATTCCAGATTCAAGAGCACTGATAGTAATACAAACAAAGTGTTCTTCCCTCACCCCTAGGTCTCAAACCTTCTCCTCCCCTGTCGAGTCTGAGCGAGAATTACTGCGGCAAGCGAGACTCTTAGTGGGAGGAGAAGGGGGGGGGGGGAGGGGCCCCCAAGGGTCGGGGCCGAATAACGAGAAACCGTTGGCCCTAAACAACGCCCCTGGCATCAGCTTCCCCTTCTCGCTTCGGACCCTGCCTCACACTTACACAGTCAAAATAATCATTAAACGAGATATTTTTTTAAAGTGTAGTATAATGCACAGAAAAAAAATATATTTTCCGTACTTTTACATAAGATTTCTTTGGAAACCAGTTGGCTACAAATTGTTTGTAATATTGCAATATAAATATGTAAATTTGTACAAGTGGTTATGGTTATTTTTACATAGCCTATATGAAATACGTTTTTAGAGATAATTTTCTTGTGACAATTGACGAATTATTTCATATCTTAATTGATGTTCTAATCCAGCACAAATTTTTTAACCACGGAAGGGTTAATCAAACATTTAATAATTGTACTATATCTTGTTTTATTACGCTTATTGATGTGCAGAGTTGATTCTGGAAAAGAATTCAGGAAACGGTTTAAAAATAACTATAATTGTTTGAGATACTGGGACAACACAAAGCAAAAATACCCATGCAAGAATCTGAACCCATTATAGGAACTGCGAAATCTATTTTGCAGTGATACAGTTGTTTTCACGTATATGTACAAATTTACAGAGATCTGTAATTTCAAAAGAATATTTATGATTAATTTATAAAAAAATTACAGTGTGACATTGTAAATAAAAGGCTTCATGTGTCTGAACGTATGTAGACCACCAGAAAAATATTGGTAACGTTTATAAACATGTGATGAAAGAAAAGGTAACTGTTCATTATTACAATTTTGCTTTATCATTTGGAAAAAAAATTGTCTTCACATAAAGTTAACCACGTTGTTAGTTTCATTTTAATAACTTCCATTACATGTTCAGGGGCTACACTTATTTATTTTATAAATAAGTTCCTTCTTGTAATACGCAATTTGTGCAGTGTCTTTGCACTTATTAGGTATTTACTGTACATTAAGATACAGTACTGAAATTTTTTAAAATAAAAAATATATTGTATTCAGTATTCATAAATGTTTCATAAAATTATTTTTGTTATATTACATGAAAGTTTTAAATTAAATATTTTAGAAACTTGTTTCTTAAAACAATATAGAAAAAAAAATTTACTATGTAAAATCCGCCAACATTTATCCGTGCTTTCTTTTGGTTCTCTCTCTCTCTCTCTCACTCTCACTCACTCTCTCTCTCTCTCTCTCTCGTACACCCTAGCCACGCCCAGTGCAGTTTGTTTAATTTTTTTACAGTCACCCTTCGCAGGCGATATGGAAATGCCCCCATACACCATCAAAGGCGTGACCACAGATATGTTGTCCATGGCGCAACCTTCACTCCCCCCTCCCCTAGCTCCCGAAGGAGCTAATCTAACCGACGCTCGTATTTCGTACGGCTCTTGATTCCGGCCGGTGATAAACTGCATGTTACGTGAGCTTGTTTATGGGGTGTGTTTTCTTATCGGTAATAATCCCGGACTTTGTGGGCACGGCTTTTACACAGGTGGGGCGGGGGGGGGGGGGGGGGATGGAGGATGGAGGTTTGAGTAAACTTCCTCTTTGGTCCTCTTTCGCCCGCTCCGTCCTGTCTTCGGTGAAGTTGGTAGCAGATACAAATAATCGTGGGTGCGGGGTGGGGGAAGGTGACGTCCCGATGCTTGTATCGGAGGTTCGGGCGACTCCTGTGGTGATCCTCCTGGTGACTTCTTGAGGACAGAGGTCAGTAGAGGCCCAGCGGCCATGCGCAGGGTGTCCGCAGTTAGTACTTTCCTACTAGATCTAGTAATTTTACAAGTTTTTTTAGAGGTCTAGTACATTTACGCTCAGATCGAGTACTTTTTTCTTTAATACAAAAATATTTCAGTAACTCCAATATGTTTTATTATTAAGCGTAATTATTTTTAAAAACTATGGAATTTATGTGTGTGTGGGGTGTGATATTTAAGATCAAGCATCGCAATGCCATAATAACTTCCTAAATTGTTAAAACCATAAAAAAATTATAATTTAGTACTTTTTTTTCAAATCTAGTACTTTTTCTCGCCTAAGTTGGTACGAAATATTTTTTTCCTTGTGGACACCCTGGCCGTGGGCAGTGTCCTAGCAGCCCGCGTCACAGAGCAGGTACACTGTCAGAAACTACAGTCATTTTACGAAGTTTCTCTCTCACAGAATTCACCTCTTTGAAACGAAACTTTCTTCGTAGTTCTATACAACTGAGTGTTCGTAAAATCTACGCCAGATTCTTATGTTACAAATTCTGTGTTTCGTTGAAAACAAGGTAGGTAAATCTACACGTGGAAGAACGAAGAGTATGTTTATTTTGTTTATCAGCACTCTTACATCCAGGGGCGCGATTCTGTATGATTTGTAAGGAGGGTCCGTAGAAATTAACCATCACTGAAAGAGGGAGGGTGGAGGGGGCGAAAAGTTTTTTTCGCGTGAGTTTAAACCGACACAGTTAATATCTGGATAGGGTGCTTGTATATTGTGTATTGCCCATATGTTGGCCTATGTGCATGCAATATTCAGAAAACTTTATACCTACATTACAGAAAGTTTTCTATATAAAGCACATTTTTAACGTTTACGCTTATCAACTACGTTTCCAGTTAAAATTTTGTACGCTCAAGCAGGTCTCCAGGGTGAGGGGCTTCCTAATTCCGATTGGGAAGGGTATTTACGCCCATGATTACTTATACCTATATATTTTCGTGATTTCATGTTTCTAGTAAGTTATGTTCAGTACCCATTAATTTTCGAAGATATTTGTTAGTTTACGAAGATACTCGTTGTTTGACGAAGATTATCAAATGAATAATTTTTTTAACCAGTGTTCTTCATCAATTAAGGGTGAAATTATTCAACAGTATATAATAATTATATGACAGAAACGGTGCTGGTTAGTTAGTGTTATAGGAAACTGGATATAAATATTTTTAGGTATCATTTTCATATTATTCTCCCTATACCTAGTCATATGGAACTTCTATTCATTCAGACTGCCATTCTGCATATATAAACTGTTGAAGTATTTCCCCAGTCAAATTTACATTTAAATTTATATAATTAAAAAGTTGTATATTATATTAGTCTAGTTGTATTATGTTCTGAAAAGGCAAAAGTTTACTGAAGGCGTAAAATAAATAATCCAGATCTAATGAGTTTACTGAGAGACTCGCTTGAATAGGGCCTATTCAGTATTTTACAAACAGGTAGGCCTATAAGTTTGAATAACTGTTTAACTATTTAGTAAATTATGCCAAAAATAGTGAACTATTGAATTAGATCATTTCTTATTTCAGTTGTAAACGTCTTCACTTGACCAACACCTTCCTCTGGAAACTAAAACGTACTATCGTGAAACGTGGCTGGTTTCCCCAGAGCACACAACATATGTGCACATAAAACAAGGCCTACGTTTAAAACGATTGGTGAGCAGACCTCCATAGCGTAGTGGCTTCACCAAACGAAGCTTATATTGGTGAAAGTTTTTATATAATTGCTGAGGATGCGTTGGAATAATTTTATTTTTCCTTTAATCGGAAGTCAAATTATAGTTCCTAAAAATATAAATAAAGATTTAGAAACTTCGTCACGCATACATGTTTATGTTTATGAACATTAAGTATTCTTAGCTCCTCTCTCGATGCTGCAAGATTTTACCAAGGACTTCAATCACCTTTCTTGGCAAGCATATTTCACCCACAAAGTAGACACACTTCAAAACCAGTATGTAGTTTAGTGTCAACATTTTCTTGACGATAAGAATAGCAAAAATTTAAAAAAACAAACCTAGCTTTAGAAGCGAAACGGAATAAATATTTAAGCTAATAAAATTAGATTTTACAAGGGATCTTTTTCTTTAGTAATACAGCCCTTGGCTGCTTCTCAATCGAATAGTTTCATTATAACAAGGTGGTCAACATTATTCAATTCACTATTAAAATGAAACATACGTAACATCATGATTGAACTAAAGTGTTTATATTTGAAACATTCATAGACACCATTAGCACTTTGTTTTACGTAAAAATCAACATACGTAAAAACGTGAGTTCAAAAATTGTTAGATATGGGTGGCTAATAAATGTGTATTATAAATAATATGTAACTTACATCATTCATCAAAACAAATTATAAAATATCAAAAATTAAGTTAGTTATTTACTAAAACGATACAACAAAAAATCAACTAAACAATTAATAAAATCATTTCAGAACAGGACTTCAAAGCTGTCATTGTTTTATTGTTTTTGGCACAAACTCTTAATAATTGATGCCAAAGATTTAACGCGTAATATGTAATATTTATAATCAACTAATTTAACCAAAACAAAACAAAAAAAACCTGCCTAATTTTTCTACAGAAATTTCCTAAAAATATCTAGTTTTTAAATAACTGTAGGTGCAAAACATTATATAGGTATTCAGGGCATAAATTTATCATTAAATCAAAATTTTATGAAACAGGAATTTTATGTATTTTGTGATTAGTGAAACGTGAGTAACTGGCAGTTATTTTTACAAGATGTCTCATTGCTTATCCTTTTTATTTTTCATTACATTCCAAATAAATTTATTGTTCTGCATTACGTTTCATATTATTAAAATTAAAAAAAAAATAGAAATAAGATAGTAGGTAGGTAGGCCTACCTATACTTCTTATGACGACTATTAACAGACTTCACAATATCCTAAGAAATTATTAATTTTTTGTTTTGGATGATTTTACTGACTTTTTTTGAAGATACTTCAACTCCATTACAGGCTTCCAAGTGGGTCTACGAATTTTTAATGGCCAATTTAATTTAATTTTAAGGCACTGATTTTGTGCAGAAACGCGTGCTTTTAATGCATTAAAATATTAAATATAAAATGTAAGAACAAAAGAGCTTTTTTTTAATAAGTTACAAAAAAAATTGGTTTGGCAGGCCGTATACAAACATATGTATTTTTAATGTACTTCGAATTGTTTTCCTTCACCGTGTAGTAAACAAATAGACGCCCGGGCAGAAAGCGACTGCCCGTCTCGTGTTAAACGGAACGACGGTACGCGCGCACCGTTTGCGCCCGGTGCGGGGAAACGGAACGCACGCGATGCTATACGGTGCGCAGCGAGGGGGCGAACGGGACCGGTCTGGGGAGCGGCCATCTCGCCGCGGCGGCGCGGGAAGAAGGGGAGACGGCGCGGCCAATCGCCCGGCGGACGGGAGCCCCGCCGCCCGCCAGCCGCCGCGCGGGAATGGCGGCAACCCGTCCCGTCCCGTCCCGTCCCGTCTAAACCCGTCTCAACCAGCGCTTTAGCCCGGGAATCCTTCTTTACACAGACGAGAGAGCCAAACGCCCGATCGTGCATCTCCTTTTTTTTTTGTTCATTGTAAATAAATATGGCGGTGTTGATAAAATGATACTAATGGTTAATTAGGTTAGGTTAGCTACATTATAAATACTTTAAAACATTGTGGACGGTTGATTTGGTTTGGATAGCTACATTAAAGATACGGGGGGAAAAAAACATGAACTTCGGGGAACTTCGGGTTTTGGCTCTCTCGTCTGTGAAAAGAAGGCTTCCTCTTTAGCCCGCGAACGGGTCAGGATCGAATGAACTGACACAGCTCTGCGTGAACGAACCAGCGTGCCGACAGCACTGTGGTCCATTCATCAACTTAAAGTAGATGTTCATTTGCTTCAAGCCTACTTTGCTACTGAAACAATCCGCGAAATATGCATGCCTATAGTTATGTAGTTTCTTAATGGGCTCTTCTTGATAAGTTAGTATCGTAATAAATAAATCACGCACTAGCAAACACACTGGAAAACAAACGTGGCCTGCACAAAAAATTTCTTTTTTAGTTTTTATAGGCAACACACTGCCAAAAATAAGTTATTGTTGTGAACACAAACACATCCGGTAGTGTCTAAGAAGTGGGTTATCACTGGTGCAAATTTTTTTCTCATTAAGAAATGGTTTTTATACAGACATTAATTATATTTTTGTGGCCGCAAAATAATTTTAATAAAGTTTATTTATAAAAGAATTTGTAACTGCTACAATTTTTTTTTCAGTGTGTATTTGGTCAGTGGTTTTATATAATTGCCTTATCTGTTCTATAAGTTGCACTACTAAAGATGCCAGCTCTGGTAACTAATACTGGCTAAAACAAAACAGACAAAAATAGCGATAAAAGTTAAAAAGAAATATAGAAAATATAAATATAAATTTTAAAAAATAATTATGAAGTAATAATAAAAATTAATACATCTGTCCTTGCACGAAATTACGTACGTATAAACATTTATTTCATGGCAAAAACGTAGGTAGGCATTTGGTTAAAATCTTGTTAAATTACACAGTTCTTTATTAGTCATAGATTTCGTTCGTGAAAGCTCGGAAATTTTTAACATGCCTTATTAAAATAAAAGAATATTGCTGATATACTGTGTTTGAGTGTGTGTAGCTTCTACTGTTTAGTCCAAGAAGGCCTACAAGGTATGGCTCTTTGAATAATCTAAAGCTCGTTTCAAACTGCTGCTGTGGTTTAGTGCGGCCATAACAAAACTATAAATGTATTTTAAAACACATTTTCGTCGCCACTGAACTAAGGGCTCGGATCTGAGTTCTACGTTACTCGAGAAGGTATTTCGGGCGGGTTTTCTGTAGGCCGCGCGGCACTCGAGCTAATGAAACTACGGCGATAAATATTTCTTTTACGATGTTGGCGATGCTGGGAGGCGAAAATCGCCTCCGCTGAGAGACCGGCCGTGCGGAGAAACAAGCTTCGTTGATCTATTTTGGAGGCGCGGCGTGGACTATTTCAAGTGCCGAGACTGGGGAAGCGCCAGGCCAAACAGGAAGTTCCGGAAACAGTGTTGCGAGGAAGGAGGTTGGAAAGGAAGGAGATATTTATCGTCCTTCCTGTCTGTGTGTGAGTGTGTTTGCGTTTACAGGCAGGCCTACACTGTATTTTTTTTTAATGGAACAAAAATATTCCTGTAAAATTACAGACATTTTTGTAAATTCGTAGATTTACATGAAAACAACTTATCACTACAAAATAGTATTGGCGGTAATACCTGGGTTTCGTATTTTAACCCAGGCCTTTATGATGCTTTGTGTTATCTCAACACCTACTTTACTTATAAGTATTTATTTGTAAGTAAACCGTTCCTGGAATAGCTTTCCTGTATTAACTGCGCACTTAAAAAATACAAGGTAAAATTAAATAAAGTAAAATTGTTGAATATTCGATTACCTTTACATTGTTTTAAAAAATTATGATGACTGAAATCCAAAATTAAAATATTAATTTATGCACCAGTTTTCGTAAGAAATGGTATTATCTTAAAAAACGTATCTCATATAGGTATGCAAAAGTAACCATAGCAATGTTTTGTATGAATTTTTTAATATATTTCTTGTAGTTTTACAAACAATATCATGGCAACTGGTTTCCAAAGGAATCCTTTGTAAAAGTACAGAATATTTTGTAAAAGTACAGAATTTTTTTTTCTGATTAGGTAAAATGTTTTCTCGTTGTTGTATAATCGCAAGTTTCTTAATTAAAACCTCTTTTTAATCAATACCTAAAATGATTCACCATAAGTGTGCAACAAATAAAAACTTACTGAAGTAAGCAATGTTTTACAAATTAATGGGAAGCCAAAACCCTCAGGTGAACGCTAGATTCTCAACAAAAACAAAAAAAGTACTAAATAGGTATGCATATTCTTCAGCACTGATTTCTTGTAAACAGTGGTTGCTTTTGTTCATAAACTATCATGCGTTGTTCTTGGTAATGGGTACTTAGATTGTTGGGAAATGGTTGGGAACTGTAAAATTTGACATAAATACATGACATAGACTGTTGTGTTAAACACTGTGTCCATAGTTTTGTAATTGTTCAACATATTTAAGTTATTTTAGATTTTTTTCACTGTAATCTATGACGGTGAATATATTAGACCAGAGGGTTGTTTGAATCCTTAGCCATCGTCACGAGAATACAAACATGGCGTGACTGGTGTGGACTAGGATAAATGATGTTTCTCTTATGGATCATCATTGCCTTCTGCGAAATGGAGCCGAAGAAAATACACAAAACATCATCCATGACCAGAAAAAGACATTTTCCACGAAAGAAGAAGTTACGACCTAGCTTAGAACCGAACCCATTACTCTTGTATCGTCAGCCATAAGAGCTGACCACTGAGCAAAATTACCGTACCGTAATATTCTACATGTGGTTCAAATAGTCCAAATTATTATAATCACACTAACCCAAATTATTTAAATCCCGGTTGAAATATAAGTAAAATTTAAAACTGTTTTCGAAAGTAAAACCTGAGTACTGCACGGTGCTAATAAACTAAAATATATAATGACTTTATTATATAAAATCATGCCAGCTGTTATAAACAATTTAATTTTTATTCAATTTAATACTGTGGTGTAGGTTGTAAGGTTTTAAAATTCATTAGGCTATGTCATCTTCATGTTCGTGACCAAAGCTTTGTTTCGTTGCCTCACCATTAGAGTTAGGCCTACTAAGAGGATCGCGAAGCTTTAGGAATGTGTCCGTTACCGGAACATTATACCGAGTGTTCAGCCGAGGGCTCTAGCTTCCCATTACTTTGTAGAAAAAAATGCTTTCTTCAGTAGGTTTATTTTTGTTGTGCACTTATGGTGTAAGTTGTTTAATTTTAAATAGGTTTAAAAAAGATACTTGAAATTTTACAACGCCCACGTTTTAGAACTCAGCGCACTGATTAAACAAAACTTATGGTACGATAGGTATTTTTAAAAGTTCCTATGTAGCAGCAAGCAGCATTGTGATCAGATACAGGCTTTAGTTTTGTGTTACGTATAGTCGATATGGGACCCTTGCGGATAAACATTTCTGTATATTTCAACTAAATA
Source organism: Bacillus rossius redtenbacheri (assembly GCF_032445375.1). Classification (NCBI taxonomy): domain Eukaryota; kingdom Metazoa; phylum Arthropoda; class Insecta; order Phasmatodea; family Bacillidae; genus Bacillus; species Bacillus rossius. The sequence goes on along the minus strand of NC_086336.1, from coordinate 9,423,185 downwards.
TTCTTTGAATACGTAGTACCTATATTATAAGCTGAAAGTTCATTTGAGAAAGTTATTTTTGCTACAGTTTACTTCTAAATCATATGTTACATAACGAATGTTTACATAACATATTACGCATGACTACTACAACACTCGATAAACCCATTGCTGTAGGACAATTTGGTAAAATTGTTGCATTTTTTTGTCATCGTAAATAACTAAAATCTTAATTTTTAATTTTTAAATATGCAGCGACAAACAAATTTATAAAATTGTATCTTGAAACCAGTTTTCGTATTATAGCCATCTGTTATAATTTAAATTACCTTTAATTTTAATGGTCATTTTCCAGCCAAATATTTACAGTTAGTCCTAATAGGCATTGCTTTATGGGGCTCAAAGTGTAATTTATGTTTCGAAAACAAGTAAAAGCGCAGAAATTAGAACGCAATACATTGATATGTTTTAAAAATCCCATCAATGATTGGGTATTTTGAGGATTTCTTCTAAATAATTATACTACTTAGCAAAGTAAAACTATTTTTTCAAGCCTACATAGGTAATAAACAACAATTTAGCTTACCTAAATTAAACTCGCGCACGAAAAGATATGAAAATTTTATTTTTATAAAGATTATTTAATGATACATGTATATGATGTTAGTGCAGAGTCTAAGTATAGGTATTCATACACATAGAATTATTTCATTTTACTTTAAGTTTCTAACTGTAGTTACTTTACAAAGGCACTTAAAGTTTGACATGAGCAGGACATATTTTTAAACTTAAAGGATTTTATCGAATAATTATTGCAGAAATTTTTTATAGTAATGTTTAATAAATAGAACGAATACTGAACGTTTACAATAAAACTAACTGTATGTACCTACGTATTATTAAATTATTTCTTGGTTTTCCAATACCGTTTTGGTTTTATTATATGTATCGATAAGAAATTCCGCACTCTATTTGTTTGTTAGTAACATACACCTACTTACGAGACGAAATATTGGCCTAAGTGATAATATAATAGTAATTTAATTAGTACAAAGCCAAAGCATGTTTGTCATAGTGTTATGTAATAATTAATTTTTAAAACATTTAAACGAAGTAAAATCTTTTTTCTGGATGTTACAGTTTTTGGTGCTCCTTCAAGTAAGGTCAGTATGCTAATTATTTTCTTTAAATATAATTGGAACACTAAATAGGAAGGTTATATAATTTGCGTAACAATAACCTAGTAAAAAATAATTGCTCGTCCACTTGCCTTATTTTCTCTAACGATTTCTGGTGCTCATCAGAGTCGTCAAAGAAAAACCGATGGTCCGGGGGCAAATAATAAGTTAGTTATAATATTTTATATTTTTTAATACAATAATATTAATACATATTATAAAATAAATATTTAGTATATAATATACTTTGTATGATATCTATTAATGTTATAAATATATTTATAATAAATACATAGAAGAACTGATATATTCTCAATATTAACATTATAATATAATTTTACAATCATTATTTATATTTATACAGTTATTTATATAGAGTTATTATAATTTATGTATTATTATTAATTATTATGAAAATTAATTTTTCCTGCCTTCAATTACGGAATTTTTAGGTAATAACATTAATACTATTTGCAAATTACAATAGGCCTACTGGGTAGAAATAGGTTTAAATATTTAGTTGAACATAGGTACAAGAACCTAGAGGGGATTTCCTGTACGTCTGCATAGAGAAAAAGATAACAGGCAGAGAAAGTACATTTGAAATAAGTACTACAATAAAAAAATAATGAACATAAAAAAATTGAAACTAAACCGTGTCCCTTCCCAATGGTGTTTTACCTGTTTTTACCTGTGGAATCCCGGGGGGGGGGGGGGGGGTCTTTTCCCCGTCCACGGCCCTGGGCCACGAACAAACTATGATATTGTATTTATTAAAAACTTGTTAAAATTATTTCAGATGAAACATAAGATGCAAAAGAGGTATCATGATAAATTAACACAAGATGGCCTTCAATATAAGAAATTACAAGAAAAGAAATTAACCAGGTTGGGGTGTTTTACTAAGCCTTAAGAGATGAAAGGTTATTGGTAGTAAACCGTGTTTGACATTTCATTAGCTTTCCCTATGATTAAGATAAAAAAAGTCCTGAAAGAAAAAAAAAATATTGTTAACCAAATTTGTAAACATGAAGTAGGCCTACTTCGTACTTAATTTAAACTGTGTAAGTCTCACTCTATGATATGTTTTTAAGGAGTACACATTTTTTTGTATTTTTTATTTCAGCTCTGTATAATGATATTTTAAAAAATCTGTAATTTATTATTATAAAATCTGTTTCGCAAAGGTATCTTTAAATTTACACTCCAAATGAGACGAAGCTATTAAACTGAGCAGAGTGGAAAATGTTACGAATATATTTCATGAACTTTAAGAATTAATCTGCATTTTTTGCGTGAAAATTGAAGCTATGTCGCATTATTTGCCATATCGTTTTTCGATACCCGCATAGCCTACATGATTACCACGAGCCTCATAAATAGCTGTTGGCCGAGACGTTTTGAAAATTATTTTCCGTGGTAGGCCTACTGCAAGTATAAAATAATGAAGTTTGTTAAAATCAGTGTTATGGGCGCCACTTTGAATGAGTGTTATTTCAATTTTTAAATGCAGTTTTTTACATTTTTAAATTGTATGTAAGTGAGAGATTAGGCCTAGGTTTTAGGTCATCCTTATTATAACACCGACAACGTGTAGGTGGGTCAGAAAGGTTTAAATTTATGTATTTTAGTTAACGTTTTCCTTCCTTCGTAAACAAATTTTTTGGTGAAAACATAAATAATATTTACAAATTTAAAAAAGCCACCTACGTAGGCCTATTACTAAGTTTAAATATTTAGTTCAACATAAATAAACCTAGATTTAAATTCCTTTATGCCTGCATAGAGGAAAACAAAACTGACAGGAAAGTACATTTCGAAGCAAAAACTTCAATATCTGTTGTAAAATCCTTAACATTAATTTTGAATTATGTATTGAAAAGTTTTGCTGATTCGGATTCATTTACTTATTTTTAAAAATTTTAAGTTTTGTTTATTATTTTTACACCTAAAATAATTATGAGAAATAAAATATAAAATACGAAAAGGTATTGCCAAAATCAAGGGTATGTGTAAACACAATCTTTTTTACCATTCATTTTGAGAAACATTAATATATAAATCGTCTTGGATACATTTGTTCTAACAATTTTCAAATCCTTGTATGCTCAAATTGGTAACAAGATCTGTATGAATGACTTTCAGGGCTTATAGCTATACTTACGGATTAATATGATGTCTCAAAACACTCCTCTAGGCTTGTTTATTGGCTACCAATGTGAAGTTCAATTAAAAGACGGAAGTATTTACCGTATATAACTGAAAAATAAATATTTAAAAAAAGTTTATTTTATTTTTCACTTTATGACCCAACAGCCATGCCGGATTAGTGATTTGGCCAGAATTTCGAACGTTAATATATTTCTAACGGGAATACCAAAGAAAAATTAAATTAAGTACAGTTTATGGTATTTAAAACGATTTATAATAAGCTGCTCCGTGCTGTAAATTGTTGTAAATGAAAGATAAATATTCATGTAATATTACAGTTATATTTTAATTTATACATTTTCATGAAATCAACAGTAGTTTATATCACTACAAAACAGTGTTCGCAGTAATACTGGTTTCAGGTTTTTCCCATGGTATTTATGCTTTGAGATATCCCAGTACCTCAAATAGTTACAATATATTTGTAAGCCGGTCCCTGAATTGTTTTCCAGTATTTACTGCGCACATAATAAGAGTAATAAAACAAAATAAATTAAAATTTTATAATATAAGATTATCTTTTCCATGGTTTACCAAAATTATGCTTGAATGAAATAATTTTATTTAAAATATAAAATTATGAGCTAATCTGTGGAAGCATTATTCAATATGATCTAGAAAAGCATATGTCATATATTCAAAAAACGTCATTTGTTGTACAAAGATATAATATATTTCTTGTAGTATTACAAACTATTTAATCTTGGCAACTGGTTTGCCACGGAATTGTTTGTGGAGGTAGAGAATTTTTTTTTTTTTTTCGTAGTATAGAAAGAAAATACAGATTAGCGTTGATCTTAAAAAAAAAAATCATAACGGAAACGTAATTGTGAAATGAGTGTAATCCGCTATAAAAACAGGAAACCTTGTATATAGATACTGAAAACTGCACTGAAGTTAAAACTGGCAATAACGACAAACTCTTTGCCAACTAAAAACGATGGTGGCGCAGTAATGATAACTGGCCGTCGATGTGAACAGCCGAAAATTCCCGAAAACTAATATGAACCAAAGCGGCTCGATTTGTGCCCGACTACAGAATGTGAATTATACTGTTCATTGTGTTTGTTTTGTTATTCAGGCTACTTTGTAGCAACCATAACCACTGAGGACCCTCGAATTGACATTCCCACGCATAAACCTTACATCATAAAGTTACGAAATAACTTTTTCACCTTTTTTGATTTACCTCTCATAATAAAAAAAAATTGTAAATTACACGTGGGCTCCAAATATCAGTATTGAAAACTGCAGCTTGGCACGATTTTGGCTTAACACTAAACTCTCGCTAGCTAAAAAATTAAGGTGAAATTGTAAACTTTTAGAACAATTTCATTTGAGTCATCTCGGGGATGATTAAAAAAAATGAATTATCAAACTATAAAACTGTTTTAGTGGAATTCTTGAATTTTTACTACCAACCGCAACGGATCGTTTCGACTGAGGGACAAGAATAATTATGCATCCGAATTAACCTACTAACTTGCAAACACGAATTGGATCAATTTTAATTTAGGTCCGGGCCAGATAAAACGACCTTAATGGCATCAGTGTATTGTCATGGTACAAAACATTGAAAATTATTTGTAACTTTGTTCCTAACAATGCAAAAAAATTTATATACATAAATAATTTAATAATTTAATTAAATGACTGCTATGGCTGCTTGAGTATTCTTTGAGTTGTTATAAAACTGGTAACAAAAAACTTAAAAGGTAAAGAGCATAAAAATTTACGTTGGTTCATAGATCCAAATTTTTTTTCAACTATTTTGTACCCATAAAATAAACTAACACAAAATGCTGACATTGCTTTGAGCACCAAAAAAAAAAATTGTCACTGTTGTTTTACATTGTAGTGCCATGACTGCTTCAAAGGATATGGTACAAAATGCTCATTGCTGGTTATGAACATTGCGTGCAGGCAACCGATAAATAGTACGTCTAAAAACCCTGACAAGATCTGCCACAGACGACGCGACGCAAAAGAACGCACAGCTGGAGCAGTGTTGCCAGACGTACCAGACACACAATGGATATAGGCCTATGTATAAACCATACTTTCACTTTAGGTCCTGGTTCGCAAAAAATAAACATATTTAATTAAAGTATTAATCACAAAAATGTTCGTCCAGTTTTTGCTCAGAACATCTGTTTGATGATATAGGTAAACTTGGGACATAAAGAACTGTTAACTTTTTGTAATAACTTGTATGACAGTATAGGTATTTTATTTCATAATTAATGTTTAAAAATTAATTTTATATTTACTAATAGCTTGTGCTATTTTTGAGGAATAAATCCAAAAATGTACCTATGCTCTTCATTGTCGTACCAAAATTTCTGGGGGTGGGAGGGGGGGGGAAATACCAGGCACGTGGTACCATAATTTCATGTTGGCTGGCAACACTGCTCGAGCAGACGAAGGATGGGGAATCTGTTTGTGGTGCCAAGGTCACCGCGGCGGACTGTCTGGGAGGGGGGAGGAAGGGCAGGGCTCTGTCGCGTGGGTCGCAGGCGTGCTGTTGCGCGACGCGACGCGACAAGGCGACCCCAGGCCGCGTCCTTCTTTGATTCCCCTCTTTCTCTTTCTCTCTCTCCCTCTCTCTCCCTCCCACTCAACATCAGCCGCTCCGGCGCGTGACGATATTCCCCCGCCAACCAACCTCTCCCGTCGGCACGCCTTGTTCCAGACGCGGTGTAGTCCGAGGTCGTGTAACTTGTCTCCTATACATTTCACAGTCCTCGCAGCACCCGTCTCCCAACTCTCCCTCGCAATGCAACACCTGGAGACTTGTCACGATCCCTGACAACCGCATGGAGTAGTTACCTAACAATGCCGACGGAACCACACTGGCAAGTAGACCACTTGTACTACTTTCGAAGAACTGCAAAATCTGGGCTAAGTTACACGACAAAAAAAAAAAAACTAAGGAGAGTCTATCAATAGTATGTCCACAGCATATTAAATATTTAGGAAAGCATCAATATAAAATAATTCTAAACAAATCACAAATAATTGGAATCAAAATTGAAGCAGAGTGTATTTCGCAACATGACTCAAAAACAGCTCCGAACTTCAGGATTTATTGAATCAATTGCACATTAACGTCTGGAGTATCAACATATATAACTACAAGTTTTACGATGTGTTTAAGTAAAGTGTGTTTAAATTTATAAATTTGCAATAAAATTATTTTATTTTGTGTTATTTAGTATTGTATGTCGATTTTTTTTGACGAATTCAAAATATAAATTTTTGTTGTTTATGACTATTATTATATGAATTTTGTAGGTCTGCTAATACATAGGTTGTATTTAAAATAAACTAAGTAGTAAATGTACGTTTATTTTAGTGGATTATTTGAAGATACGAGATTCTTGAATTCAAACGTGTAAAATAATATAGTTTTTACAAAAATTACTAAAGTAGATCAAAAACGTTTATTCTTCAAATTTCGGTTTTACGATCTTCACTATGTAAGGACATTTAAAATCGTAAAATGTAAAATATAGCATGAGAAATAATCCTTACATTTTATAAAATATGTTATTAATAATCAAATAGGCTTAATAACATTGTTTTATATCTAAGGGTACTTTTACTAGTTTTACTGTACTTGAAGTAGGCTACTATTTAATAAAACTTGCATATTTTGTTTTTATGGTTTCAGATTTATATGAGAAAACATCCTATATATAACTGAAACATTTATGTACAAAACTAAAACTAAAAACATTTACCGTATTCAAAGACACAAAAGTAAAGGTTTATGTATCTCTTATGCTACATCTGCACCCTAAACGTATTCCTAGTGCACGATAGAACACGGAGAGCTCTTATTTTAGGGAACGGATTTTGGTTTCCTATCCGTAACCTATCTCTTCCCCAAACTTCCGCGCATGCGCATAACTCACATTTTCGTTGGTTTCGTCCAGATGGCAGACCCGCGTCTGGCGCCATTAAATCGTATAGCTATAGTTATTTTTGTGATCATGGGGGAACGTAAACGGTCGGCCAAATGAATTTTTTTTCATAGCGAAACTTTCCTGGAATACATTTTGAACACTTTAATGGATGTAACAAGACATAATCGCAACTTAAAAAGTACTTGAGAAAATTAGAAACACGGTTAAATTTTTTAGATTAGAGATGGTGCAACTTTAACTTGTATTTTTTCCCGTGACAATTGTATTGAAGGTTGCGAAACATCCGCTAGAATGCGTTGAATCCAGTTTCTAGCCTCAATGTAGGGCACCGTTAATAAAAACGGTTGCCGATTTGTTTCATTACTGGGATTCGTTTTGGAAACGTTCTGGCCCACGAGTTAGGTTACGGGTGTATCCCAACAAGACAGTGCTTATTCACTACCTTACCCGAACGTCTTGGAATACTGCAACTAGAAAAAATTGCACAGTTGTGAACACCGAACTCAAATTAGATAACCTAGATTCGGATTCCAATGAGGCCGTTATAATTTTGATTTTCCATGGTTTTCAAAATCACTCATTGCAAATTGTGAAATTTTTCCTCGCCTTGTCATCGAATTTTGATGTGCGGAAATAATTACCATTTATTTGGTGCAGTTTTTGTTGTTTGATTTTCGTTTGTAGGTATTTCAATTCATTTTAACACGGTGGAATTTGGATTGTTGATAGTGTTTAAGAAATGACATAGTTAGTTTGCGGATTAAATTTAGAAATAAACAATTATGTATTAAATTTACGTATTGTGAGATTGGATCGAAATAAATACAGTAGATTTCCGGTGGTATGAAAAATGTATATTAGGCATCATTATGTAAGTTTGGTTACAATTTATGACGCAGTTTAGCGGGTGTTTTTGAAAACTTTAATCGTGACTTGGCGTAAGAAAATCATATGTCTCCTTAGGGGTCAACATCATTGTTAAAGAAAGTTGGTAGTGTAAAATGAATATGCTGTTTGTTGTTCAAAAACATACTGTATAATTTATACTGAAGAAAATTTCATACACCGATATTCCCTGTAAATTTATAATATGTTAAAAAAAACTTGCATTTGAATATTGACAAAAAAATCTTTTAACATTTGTTTTTAAAAATGCCTCAAGCGTTCGGGCTGTTACAGTAATAAACAGGCTTTTTATTCGGTGAATACTTTTTCCAAGTGTTACCTCAGAGACCAAGATCCAGCAAACTTCGCAAACGTGATTTAACATGAAAGATACAAAAGTAGCTGTCCTTGAATAGAATAAAACCTTGGTTGAGAATCATTTTTTCACGCGACCATAAGAAAAAAGGGTCCAAAACCCGACGAAGGCTTCGGCGAAGACACCGATCTGATGTCGAACCGCGAACGGCGGCGAAGACATTCCGGCCCGATGGCCGACGAAAGTCTTCGAAAATAACCGAGCAAGTGACGTGAAGTAGACGTTCTAATAGCTCGTATCTTGACGTTATACTTGCTCGTATCGCGACTGAAGGAATACATCAACAAAAAAACGTGAGCGAGTCTTTCAGTAGGCCTATTCGCCAGTGATGTGTAACATCTAACCTCGGTAACGAGCAAATACAAGTGTTATCATGTTTCAAACACACTTACGAAATTAAAAGTATCTATTCTTTAAAATATTTCTGAGCGTGAAAAATACACGCCGAATGTGTTTTCAACTACATTTCTCGACGCGAATAACCAGTAGCTTCCGCACCCGCCGCTAGAATTCGCTGCCGGAGCAGATATGTCGACTATCGAATCATTCGATTTGCAAAACAAGATTATAAATTGAATAATGAATCTGCTTTGATAAAAGCGAAAAAAGACTTGAAAAAAAATACTAAAACCCGGCTTTCGACGGGGAATTTCATTAAAACACTGCCCATCTACTTAAAATTTATCAAACATTTAATACTATAGTTTCACTTTGGCTTTGTGAACTGATGGCAGCAACGTTTTTACATATTTCCGTTCCATTCACGAAACTACTCCTGCCAAATGCCGTGTGCCGAGAGGGGGTGGGATACACTGAAATAAATTTTTGTATATTTTACAAGGAAAATCCTTGGAAACCCTGTTGCCAAGGATATTACTTGTAAAACTACAAGGCAGAGCTTTGTACCATGTGCGATTGTCCAAGGCTCTGCCTTGTAGTTTTGCAAGAAATAGCCTTGGCAACAGGGTTTCCAAGAATTTCCCTTGTAAAACTACAAAATATTTTATTTAGAGTGCATATGTTCCCTTACCTAGAGGAGTCTTCGCTTCGCTTTCCGCTTCGGCAGAACACGCTTGGCTTCGACGAGCGCACAAATTCAACTGACCAACACCGGACTGTCCGTCTGTATTTCCTTTTTATAAAAGAAAAAACCTTCCTTTGCACCCTTTTCCCGGGCGCGAGCTGTAAATTACCAGCTGACCTTGAAGTCCGCAAGGGCCGGCGCTCTTGCGGTACCGTTCAACCCTTTTCGGCCGGGCCATAAACCACCGCCCTACGCCCGCCTCGCCCCAATGTTGCAGCGGACCCCGTCTATTTGTGTGTTTTTTTCCCAGCCGCGGCGGCTATTTACGGCGCTGTGTTCCGTGGGCGCGGAAAGGGGCAAAGTCGCGTGCCTTACGGGATCCGGAAAGAACCCGCCGAGGTCAACAGTCTGTGGCGCTGGCCGGTCGCACACTGAGTCAGACGTGACTCCGACACTCGGAATGTCAAACTCGCAGAAGCCATACCCATACTCCACTCACTAGTGTCACGTGACTTCAAACCTGTTCAAAACTTCTTCAGTCTGACTCGCTTATTAAGTATTTTCAACTTTTCTCCGCCAAGTATCACTGATTTTCTGTAGATATCACAGTTTCATATTCGTAATCTGTCAAAAAAAAACTGTTTTCAACCTATGAATATATTTTTCACTGGAACATATCTTGGTAAGTTGATTTTGATTGTTAGCCATTGGAATGACCAAGAAATTGGACTATAAAGTCAATTTAAAAATAAAATATTATTTCTGACTTTTCACTAATTCCTTTAGAGCGGTAATCCTAATTTTCAATTAAATTATAGGTATTTATCTGAATCTTTATAAACTGAAATCAAGATGCTGCAAAAAGTAAATGTCTTTAATCAATTAATAAACTGATTTAAAGTTTAGAAACGTTTAGACTAATTTCTCTTGAAGCATGATCCTAATGAGTATACCCTCTAGTCATGTGTGTGTGTGCATTTGTATATCTCAAACCTATTTTCGTATTAATCAATATGGCATGATAATGAATTAGTTATTTACTTAATTTAAGTTCCATAAATAAATAACTTAGCTAATGACCAAAACGACAAAAGTTGATACAGATATTTGCAAAATGCTTAGCATTATAAAAACACGCATTGAAATTAGCTTAAGATTACTTTTGATATTACAAGTAGTAAACAAATGAAACTACATAATTGTCGATAAATTAGAACATAAAATTGTACCGAAAGTTTGGCATACATATATATCCATTTTTTTTACGTTGATTTGTCTCTAAGATAAAATTTTTTGTAATCCAAATGTGATTTTAGTAAACCTTCAAGTACTTTTCTGATCGGACTAAATTAAAAGTACAACATATATTAAGTTGCTTATGCAACAACATATTTTGTGAAAACTAAATATAACTTGCAACTAGTCTAATTGCTTTGTTGGCTTATGCAAATTTTTCCCTGCGGAGTGTTATCCATATGATCGTGGAGAGCACAGCAGTGGAATAATTTATGTACTGTAACAGTGTTTACCTATTACACATATTCAATATATGTGAGAAACTCTCAGAATTTCGCATGTTGGTGGTACAAAAAATTTAAAGCGGGTATAGGGCATGTGTGGATTTAAAATAAATTTGTATTTTAATCAGACAGATATTAACTTCACTTAAGTACTAAATCAAAAAAGCAAACCATAGCAAACCATCTCTTATAAACTTATACTATACATTTTTCTCTGTACAGTTTTATCCTGTAGTACTTTTTTTTCTGCACTCTTCTTCAGCCGTTTTATTTTTGGTGAGCTTTCGTTTTGTGCGATTTTTTTCTTATATTTAACTCCAACTAACTTTGTGATTTAGCAACCCCTCCCCCATGGTATTTCCATGACTTATCTCTTCATTTAATTTGTCATGTCTCTCCACTTTTCTCACTTAAACTCTCTCTGTATATATATATATATATATATATATATATATATATATATATATATAACTCTGTCTCTCTCTCCCTTCCACTCACTCATCTTCTTAGTATGGAAACTACATTCATTTTCTTCTTTACTAACCAGATTCTACCTACACAACATAATATATTGTCGTTAGTTTATTCTTAGCGTTTTCTCTCAACGATTTGTCTCAGCTGCATATATTGGTAGCCTATATAGTATGCAATGTAAACACCGTCCAAGCACTTCACTCGATACTCCTTGCTAAAATGTAAGTATGTGTATAGCGTATGAATTTATAATATTTTTCCTGTATTTTCTTTATCTGCTTGCTTCTTTTCTGTTGGAACCTTTTTCCTGCATCCTTGAAACCAATAAACCTTTTAATTTGCATGATTTTTTTATACATATTTAAGAACACTTTATTTATTCATTTTTAAGTTTCTGGTCTACTAAACGCTTCCTATCATACAAACTGATTTGCACATTAATTGTTTATTAGCTATATTGTTGAAGATACATATGAAAATAAAATCTAACTGTAGGTTAGAAATTTATTCATCAGCAAACAACTTTGTCATGTGTTCTTCGGACCAAACAATGAAAAATTAGAGTGGTGTGTGAAATTTTTTGAAGCACCTTTTTCGCAATATATCAACTCCACTCGCAAAACTTATGCTTAAGTCTCCTATGCTTAAGGCACCTTTTGAAAAAACAATTAAGTTTATTCATTAAAGAGATATTTCATAGCAAATGTAAATAGAAATTACATTTAAGTGCTGTAATAAAAAATTAATCTGAGCTATTTCGCAACGAAGGCAGAAATTTTTAAGACTCATTACAATATCTAAGAATAAATGCTTTCTTAAAATTAAAACAAAATCATTGACTTATTTTTAATGCACACATAACTGCCCCATTAAAAATATATAATAATTGTATTACAAAATTTCAATACAATTTTAAATTTGCCACGTTGTTCATACTACACTCTAAATATGAGAACCAGAAGTGGAAAACAAAATAAGCCACTCAATTTGAATCAATGAATTAATTCATAATTTTCGAGTGAATAACTTCTAGATATTTATTTGAAATTCTTCTAAAAATTTTCTGTACATTTTACTTAATCTGGCAGAAAACATCACCGTGTTTGGTATCATTTCCAAAAGATGCTGACTGATTTGTGGGTCAGAGTAAGTACACTGATTGGATCTTTAGTGAAAAGCATTTTTGTTACGGAAGTCAGTTTTTTGATTTAGTGTATAAAAGAGAACACAAATATTCTCCCAAAAATGAACATATTTAAAGAAAAAATAAACAAAGATTCAAAGAAATATACTGGAGGAAAATCAAAATGAGAACTCTAAAGTTTGAGTATTTTTCTTCATACCTTTCCTATTACTGTTCCACAAGATACTGTAGGTACCATTTAACTTCAAAAATCATCAAAAATGTTTATCAAAGGGTGCATGCATAATTATACATATGTATATTGTATGATGGACAACAACACATGTTTTTGCAAGAAGAAAAATATAAAAAATCGCAAATGTTTTTGTAAAATAATTACTTTGTAAATATTTTTGGCAGAATTTTCCAACATATTTTCCCCATAAACCTGGGTTATATTAATGTCTTATAAGTACTGTACATCAAAGACTATAACACGAATGTATTACGATTTTTTCAATAAACTTTTTAAACCTTGATTTGATTATGATTATAACATAAAGTCTATTTAAATTTGCTAAAAAAAATTCTATTTTATTTCATTGCAAATTTATTCTTGCAACTAAACGGACACTTTAACCTTTATGACTCAAACTCATGGTGAATAGAGAAATTTGTACGTTAAAAAAAACTTCCGATGGATATCATAATTTATTTAACTATCAGGCGTTGAACGTATTTTTAATGCCTGAATTCAGAATAACGTTTCGTTTTTATTGCGACTTCGTCCCGATTCGCAAACGGGCTGACGTAACTGTCATGTCTTTTGGAGAAGAGGGTTATCTTCCATTACACTCGCGTGATCGAGAACCACCGGTGCAGACGCCGACTGCGGAAACAGTTGAGGAGCGAGATGTCAACCTAAACTCGCTTTTGACAGATGCGCGTAAGGCGAAGGCGGGAGAAACAAGTGACCCACACTCCACGCGAAACGACTAATTAGAACACTCACAGGGTGGTTCGAAAATTGATAACGTATCGCAATCTGAATTGTGGGCGGATGACACGTATGTAGGTGAAAATGTAAACACGGATACACTTAAAGTGATAAAAAAAATACCGCGCGAGATAAATGACCTCACAAACGAGACGGAAGAAGCGGGAGTAAAAGCCCAGCAACGAAAGCAATGGCACTGTCCCAATCCGAACACCCCCGAGCAAACGGACCAACAAGATTCTTTATAACATGCCAAATAAGTTATTAAAAAAAAAGCGTTGTTCACAAAGCCAAGATCGTACGGAAAACTGTCCCACAAACAGACATGAATAACAAACATTACGGAGATAAACAAAACAATAAAACTCTTTCCTCAAGTCTGCAAGGACTGGTTAATGTTTACATCAGTTAAGAGGTATTTGTGTTTTTTTTATTCCTTCATGATTAAAGTCCTAATCATAAGTAGTAGGGTATGCGACACCAGCCTTTTGGGCTGTGGATCCTGTGGAGCAGGTCCGCCATCTTGAATTGTGATGTCAATTCAACCATTGGGGATGAACTTGACCTTGACCTTTAAATTTTGCCAAAAATTGATTAAAATTTGCACAAAATTCGCCAAAATCCTCCAAAATTTCCAGATTTTAGGGAAACCAATCCGCCAAAAACTCTCAAAACAATTTTAAAAATTTAAAAATCCCGGTTTCGAGGAAAAGATTCACGTTTTATTCCCAGAATTTGGAAAATTCAAAGTTCGAAAAACTCTTATAGCCTTTTCGGTTAGAAAGAAACAAAATCCCGCAAAGAGGCCTAAAGTCTGCATCTACAAGCCTCCAATAAGCCTCTGCGAATAGCTTTGCCCTTGACCTTAACCGTGAACTTTAAATTCTTAGATTTTAGACCAAAAAAAATAGCTTACTTCAAATGTTTAGTTACTTAATACATTGTGGTTCTGGGTTGTATTCCCAGCAGAGTTAAGGTGTAATACTATATCACAAAAAATTATAACATTCTTATTACAATTTAAAAAAAATATTAATTTTTTTTGTCAAACCCGCTATATTCAACTATAACGTAACCGTTAAATGATCGTTACGGCCACCATCTTCAAAATCTGTAATATTTATACTGTAAATTCGGAAAGAAATTAAAATTCATAAAGATCTAAGTAATAAAATTTTAATATAAATATCGCTATCTTGAATTAAGATATCACCTTTGCGCATTTAGATACCGTCACCATCCTGGATTCTTAAAACGTTGCACTTATCGTTAATAAAGCCATTTTGGTTATGTATGACGTCACCGTTGCATGTTTCGTTACTGCCGCTATCTTAGATTCTAGAACGTTGTAATGTTCAATTTGGAAGCCAATATGGAAATCCTTTTTTAATCTAGAAAATCGGGAAAAATTTAAAAATTATTAAAAATTAAAAAAAATTCGTTATCTTATATTATGATGTCACGGCCGCCATACTAATAATCCGTAATTAATATCCAAAAATTAAAAAAAAATTCTAAATATATAGAAAATATAGAAACAAATGTTAATATAATATTAATTTATAAACGCATTTACATAATGGAGTCTTCAGTTCGAACCTGAAGGGGACAAAATAAAAATGACAGATCCTTCTGAGGCGTGTGCCCCGCCTCGCGTGAGTTTAACTTTGTTTTGCTATAATTCTGTTACTGTAATTTAGGACGTATTTCTTTCTTTAGCTCTAGTTGCCCTTTAGTTGCATTGCCTACCGAGCAGTAGTTTGTGTTTAGTCTGTTTTTATTATACTGTGTTCATATTCATTTGGGTAATCTTATTTGCACAGAGACGTGGGCAAATATTTATTACACTCGTACCACATGTTAGAGACTCTGGCAGGGTTGCAGTACCTGAGTGAGCACAAGTGACAGTTGGCAATGGAAGAGTTGGTAGCAAGTGTCGTGTGACGCGTAGCGCGAGTGCGCTGCTGGCGGCTGTGACGTCACTGACTGACAGTGAGACGAGTGTGTGGGTCGACGCGCGGCAGTTGCGATCCGCGACGGGAGTGAATGCCCGGCAGCAGGGAGCGAGTTACCGGACAGCGAGTGTGGTCGCTGAAGCAGTCGTGTGCGAGGCGCACGCGACCCAGACGGCTGCAAGCACACCCAACGGCGCTGAGCTGGGGCCTTTCGACAACTGCAAACCACGAGACATTCAAGTAAGGTCATCGCCATTTGCCCAACCCTCGACTCGTATTTAACGCACTCCCATGCAATATTACGAGTTGCCGAGATTTTTGAAAAATATTTTTTATACTCGTCTGTGCTGATTGAGCGCCGCCTCTGAGAGATTTGGTCCCCGAACTTTGATCGTTTAAATGATTTAGTGATATTTCTACATTGACTTTAACGTTTGCAGAGTTGATTAGCTTCAAGATTAGCTTTCACGAACAACATAATTAAGAGAACTCATAATGCTTAAGACTGGAAGTTTTGTTTAAATCATTTCTCCACTTCAGCTTTTTTCGTTAATAACGAGCTCAACCCATTTAACACCGGCTGCTGTGCACGCTTCGTGACGTCACTACTTGTAACCTGCGCACCTTTTTACTGCGAAACGCTGTGGAGAAATCCCTACGCTATGTCACCCAACAAGTAAACTTGCAATAGACAATCAAAGGTCTTTCAGACTTTGCATTTCCGTAAAAAATGTTGGTACGAGTGCAACCCACGGACTTGGACTATATTTGAACGTACTGTAATATATTTTTTGTTTCTGTTACTGTTGTAAATTATTTTGTATTCAGACGTGTAAGATCAAGCGTGTAAAACCGCTACTTTTTATGAAGTCAAGCTTTTTGTTTGAAAATAAATGTATCGTAATCGGAATCCAATATTGTAAGTTGTTTGTACACCCTGTAGGGCCTAACGCTGCGCGAATTATTCTCATAATATTCTCCGCTAATGTTTGCTATACTCTGCTCGTTTGCGTGGGTGTAGACAGCGCGTTTGATTGGTAGTTTTTTTTTTTTGTGAGATTATAGCTGGTCTACACCCAATATTTAAGTTGAGGCCCACCCTGTGGGGTGGTTTAAAGCCCCACATCCTCCACAGAAGCCACCGACAGACTGACCACGCTCCACTAATGCCAAGGAATATATATCGCCGGCTAGTCTTACGTCACGTCCGACAACTTGTTTTAGTTTGTTCTGGCTGACATATTGTTTTCGTCTGCTATAGGCTGCCATTTTGATTTCGTCAGCTGGAAACAGCTGTCTTGTTTTCGTCTACTGGAGGCTGACATATTGTTTTCATCTGCTATAGTGTGCGGTCACCATATTAGATTATTTTCTTTTTTCACCTGATAGAGCGCAGTAATTATTTATTGCCAGAGTGCCTGCCATCTTGAAATATGACCGCCATTTGTAAATCTATAATTATTAACCTATTGTTTGAGGAAAAAATTCAAAAATTATCGAAAACTAATTTGTTAAAATAATAATCGATTCGATCGATTCCCATAGTTTCTTCAAAACGTAATTAATACAAAAAAATATTTTAGACAAAAACACTTAATAAATTATGTTCAAAATCATAAAAGTAGCTTAAGTTTTTTTACTACCAGCCTCCAGTAAGCCGGTTTGCCCACCATTTTGTAAATTTGCGTTAACTGACCTATAAATTCAAAAAAATATTCCAAAAATCATCAAAAATCAATTATTAAAATAATGATTGATTAAATTGATATCAGTCCTTGGTACGATTCGCAAACAGTAATAAAAATAACTTAAGCTTAAAACTAAAATAAATACAGTTTCCTATTACACATTGTGAAGTTTATTAATCATTCTCTCTACGAAAAATACTCTATACATGATAACTGTCCGAAGAATTAAATATTTGGTAGCATTGCCTTACACGGAAGTCTATTTTTTTAAATGCATGAAACACATTCCAACCAGGCCATGTAAAATGCTAGAAATATAGGCCAAGTGTCTTCGGACCACGAGCCCAGGTCATGTACAATGTCAGACGTATAGGCCAGACGTCTCCAAACTACAAGAACTTCTTCTTCGTCGATAGCTAAAATAACATATTTAAAGGAGCGAAGAAAAATTCTTCAAACTGTCACACCTAAATTATTGTTACGGACGCGAAAGACCAGACCACCATGCCAGGTTCGGAGCAGGCTAGCGGCGTGTCACGCCGTGTCACGTAAGGCATGCAACGTACGCCTGGCCGTATAACAAGGGCCGTTCATAACCCCCCCCCCCGGGAACAACGCGCATCGTCCTGACTCGGCGCTGTTATCTATCGCTGAGCGGCCTTGGAAATTCCGTGAGCCATCGCACGGAGTGGCGCGAATAAACGCCGCCCTTCTGGACTGTTCGGGCGTCGGGTCGGCCTCGGAATGACGTGACTCATCATAGCGGCGCTCGTCGGTTCTGAAACGACGACCGCCAGGTTCTTAAGCAGCGACGCCGGCCGCTGCGGGAGTTCCGTAACGGAGTTCCGCGATAGTCCCGCAACGAGTTCCGGAGTTAAAAGAGTTTCGCGAGCGAAGAGAAGTGCGACATCGACGAATAGGGTGAGAGAAGCCCCTAAGAGGGGCTCGAAGCTGAGTTCAACTGGATCGTGAGAGTGCAGTGACTGAGTGGCGTGAGACTGTGTGTGTGGACAGGCGTGGGGTAAGGAGGCGAACCACTGCTGATCCTTTCTCCAGTGAGGAGTGCGAACTTCGGAACTTGACAGACATTGAGTGACTTGAGAATGAACAATTTTAACAGTGATTTGTGATTGGACATTTTGAAATACAATAATTTATTATTAATGCAAATAATAGTAATCAATTAAAATGTAATAAACGCTTAATTGGGTTATACCTTACGAACCCAATTCTCCCCACATTATAGGTCGTAACAAGCAATTAGATCAACCTAACATTTTTTATTTTACTGAAGGACCAAGAATCCCTGAAAAATGTTTAATCAATACCAAGAGGTTTAGAACCAGTAAATATTCTTAGCTTCTACAGATTTGACAACGAACATTCAACGAAACGACCCACATTCAACCAGAAAAAACACGCAATACATAAAATTGACACACAGTACACAAACACAATAGACACACTGAACAAACAGTACACACATAGTACAAACATTCGACGAAAAAGAACACAAAATACTAACATGAACACATAGTACACACACAGTACACACACTGAACACACATTAAACAGTACACACACTGAACACACAGTACACACACTGAACACACAGTACACAATACACACACAGTACTAACTGTACACAAAATTTGACACACAATAGACACACAGTACAAACATAGTACACGCAATTGACACTTAGAAAACACAGGACATTCAATGAAGAAATAATACACACACTGTTGCATACAGTGGACACACAGAACATTCAGGACCCAGTACACAAAATGAACACACAGAACAAACACAGTACACACAATGGACTCACAGTACATTGTGAAACTGCTCACTTCTGAAAATTCTCCATTTATCTACTTGAACCTTAAAACTAAACAGTAAAGTACACAATGAAGGTTCCCACGTGAGATTCAAATATTATTGTAATAAACGGGAGACGAAAAACCCCTGCCTTACTGTTGTCCGACTTTATAATTTACTTATTCGTTGTTGCCCTCCCCCAACTGCTCCATCCAGCATCACACTTATAAGTGTTGCATTTTTGGTTACGCTCAGACGAGTCATCGCCTCCACTAACCCTTGCTTGCTGCAATCTGCTGTTAAAATTTAAAAAAAAATAATTGGTTGCGTTTACCTACTTACGCGCGTTTGAAGTTATACTTACTTGGCGTAATAAAAAAAACTAACATTAATTTTGCATGCAAATATTTCATAGAAATTAAATAATAAAAGTACTGAAGTTATATTATAAATACGGTTGGCAAAGTTCAAATTCCACAAAATTAGACCAATTTAAATAAAACTCTGTGTTTATTTTGTAAAGTAATCAAGATAAATTTTAATAAATAAAGTGTAATTTAATACGGGAACATAACTCCACTTACATATGGACCAGTATTGATTATCGATCACTTAAGATGGTGGAAGCTTATTTTTTTTATTCCTGTCAATTTTCGTCGCATGGTGCGCGCGCATCGTATAAAAATTTCGCTGTCGTCACCTAAGGAAGTATAACTTGGAAAAATACAGTTGAAACTTTTGTAGCCTCTGAAGTAGCTTGTCTTCTGGGTTGTAGCCGCGTCCTTGGCGAATAATTCATAATGATGATGGCATCGTAACGAAAAGTGCAACGCACATGAGTGAGGAGCTCGAAGACGAAGTCATCAAGTTTTTTAATCAAAAATTTTATTAATATTTTTTCATAAATTTTTAATTTTTTCCCAATAAAATCGGATAATAATTCTAGATTTTCAAGATGGTGGACGTGACATCAAAATTGGAATGTTCTAGAAAACAAAACAGAAGCCAAGCTACTTGAGACAAAGCCGTGAAATCCTGCGAACGTTATTTTGTAGCGACTGGATGTTGTGTTGAACCGTGGGAGCGGGTGGTTGTGGGCGTGGCCTCGCAGAGCAGCGGAGGGATATCTCGTGCCTTGTCCTCACTCGAGGCCCGCTCGGGCGGTGCGGTGTAAACAGTTGAGAGTTAAGGCGGTGCGACGCGACACGGATAGCCAGAGCAGGAGTTGTGGGTGGGGCACCGCCGACTGCTTCCACTCCGCAGGGGCGGCTCTTCTCATTGGCGCCTTATCGAACCAATCATGAGAATGAATTTTTACGATGCGTGCGCAGGATACAGTAAAAAATTTACACGATGAAAAGTACATACAAAAATCATACACGTGCTTTTAAATAAAATACTTCAGTGATCGATATTGAATAATGGTCCATAAAATTATAAATATTTATTTGTTGTAAATATTAGTGATAGAATTGTGTCTAGAAACTTTTTCAAGTTTATTGAGGTTATGTCCATGTATGTGTAACGATGTCAGGTTGCTTGTAAGCTTCCATTGTTGCGGGCAGGGAGAATCTGTTAAAGATTTAGTAATCTCCTGACAGTTTTGTGGAGTTATGTTCCCGTATGTATAATTCATTTGCGTTATAAATTATTTTATTATTAAATAAATAATTATAATTAATAAATTATAATAAATACTCAGCATATTGATTGAATTTTAATATTATTTAATATTAATCTGGATTATTTTATTAAATTAAATTATTTATTTTATACATGTGTTTCAATGACGATTTAATACTCAGTATTTATTTAATTTTTTTTTGTAAGACTGAATTTATACTTTACCAACCGTATTTATAGTATGTCTCCAGTCATTTTATTATTTTATTTCAATTAATATTTCCATGCAAATTTAAAGTTCTTTTTTATGAAGTCAAATAAATATAACTTCTAACGCACGTACGTAAGTACAAGCACCTCGTTTTTGAAAATAAATTTTATGTTTGTCCAGTGTTCTGTAAAAATATATACATTTAAAGGTAATGGACAACTTAATTTTTGTTTCCTTGTAACTTTCATTCAAAAATTCGTGTTAGAAAAAAATTTATGAGTTTCATTGTGACTTACCTAAATTAAGCGATTCTACCATAAATTTGATCAGAAGCATTCATTAACTCACCGGAGGATAATTTTTCAGGACAGAATATCCAAACATCCTTAAATAAATGGGCAGAACCATCGCCGAAATTTAAGTTACAGGTGGGTTATTAATGTTGTTTGTAAGAGGTTTTTTTTTCGGGGGAGGGTTCCCTTGAAAACAAACAGCCTAGGGCCCCAGCAAAATTTGCTGTTACTTAGTAAGTTAAGTCCCGATTACAGAGCAGATTCATTACACTCTATGCTAGACTTTGACTTGCCTGTACATAGTCAAGTCTTCTTTGCAGTATTCATTGGATGCTATCATTGGCACATACTTTAGCGGCTTACATGCGATTGGATAATCACCTCGACTCCCTGGCTCAGGGCGTCACGTGCATGTCAAGAGAACTTTAATCCAATCATCAACTTGAAACAGATGTACTACTCTGCTACCTTGGCTTCATCAGTTGGTTTATTTACACTTTGGCTGACACATTCTCCATATGGACTCTTCCAAAATACAGGATGTCCATAAAAGAATATCTCATGTTCAGTTGTACGAATATTGTAACAGTTTAATTTAGGCTGTTTATACATGAAATCATACAGAAAATTAAAGGTGAACTAACTTTTTTTTTTACAAATGTTCAATATGTGGACCTTTAGATAAATGGCACATATACAACCTAAGTGCAATTATTCCTACGTATTGGTAACTGTAATTGGTATAGACGCATGTTTAAACGTGCTCTTAACACCTTCCACACGATCGTCTTTGGAAACTGAAGTTCAAGACTTGCTTTACGGACAGATTTCTAAGGACTACGCAGGAAAGATACGCTGACACAGTCAACATCCTGTACAGACACTTTTGGTCGTTCCGTGCTTTTTTTCTTTACAAATACATCAGGTCGTTTCTAATTGCTTATACCATCGGCGGATTTTGTTTTCCACATGGGGGAGAACAATCAAACTAAAAAAAACGCACGTTGAATTAAAATTACAGATTCACTCCAAGCAAATTGCAGAACAGAACACAAAATGCTTCACGCTCAGGAGTCGCCATTTTGCTTAGGTGGCACTACAAACGAGAAAACAACAAAGAAGTACTCGTGCATACGCTCATCTATAAAATGTTTGAGTTACTAGTTGTGATATTGAACCAACACTCTACAACGCTTACAGTTAATGCTATTCGAATATATAACTGTGACGTTATTTTATGAACATAATGTATTTGGTGCTACCTCCGCGCCTGTCCAGGCAAGAAAACGTCACTGGGCCAGTGTTTACGAACACGATTTTCCCTTTCGCGAAATATCGAGGAGAAAAAAATTACATAAAGTAGTATTGTGAAGTAGACGTGTACGACCATTTCTTTGGTGAGGCAGGCCTATTTGTTTTGAAAGACAATTTACTAGCTCTAAACAAGCTTCAGGCAGGGAAGCCATTTTCGAAAGAACATTTACCTTGATTTCTAAGACTGCAAATTGACAAAATAATCAGACGCAAATTATTTATTTAAAATATTTTCTGGTAGTTTTTGGTTTATGTCACAGTTAACAAAGTTCGCAGGCTTCCGCGGCCATTGTCTGGAGTTGCTTGGCTTCTGGGTTTTAGCCCCGTAAAAGGCGAAGATATCACCGACGTTTCGGTCGACCATTCAATCGCCATCTTCATGGTAGCAGATACCTACTGTGGTTCTTGGAAAGTCTCCAGCTTTTTAATATTTTCTTATGAGTGAGGAGTGTTTCCTGATTGGCTGCAGCTTTGGGCGAATCAGAGCTTATTTATTTTTTGTTGACTGGTTGGTTTGGCCAATCGGAGCTGTGCTTCTGTGATTGGCTGTGGCTGCTGGCCAATCAGTGGTCTCTTCTCTCCTGATTGGCTGGGCTGTTTGGCCATTCAGAGGCCAAACAAGATACAGAGCTAGGATTTGAGAATTTCTGAAGAGTGGTTCCAATATTCTCCTTAGTTTGCATTTATCCTCTCTATTTATGTTTGACGAATGTTTTAATATTCCTACTGCTTCTCGAATGTATCTTTTTTTGTATTGGGGAAGTTGGCTATATTGTTTAGTTGTTCGAATTCAATGTCGTGGCTGGTTTCCATGGAGTTTTCTGATACGGGTGATCTTAAGTTTTCTTGTTTATAGTCCGTGATGTTTCCTTTAACCCTTTTTATGATTAGCATCCCAGTTTGTCCTATGCACACTTTGCCACATGAACATTGAATCATTTACACACCAGGTAGACTTTATGTTGCAGTTTTATCTTTTACTGATGTCTGGGCCCCCACAACCTTGTTTATAGGCTTGAAATTTGTGTGTTTTCACCCTTTCTGAGAATTTCGGCCACTTGGTCTGAAAGTCGTTTGTTGTAAGGAATAAAATCTTTGTTAGGAAGACAGCTCGTTGTTCCTTTGTTCCCAAATCTAATCTTCCCCTCATAAATGCGCCAGTGAAATGTTTTAAAGTTTTGAGACTTTGATGCGAAGCTATCTGGGCGCCGAGGAGCCAGATTTTCCAGCGCCGTGGTTGGCTGATAACCATGATCCTCGGGGACGGAAGGGCGTTGGGAAAAGGGAGGATTAACGAGTGAACCGAGTTGTTACTTCGCAAAGGTAATGGCAAGGGGAGGGTGCGAGAAGGATGTTATGGGTCAAAGCTTTCAGCGCGGCGAGCCCTTCGCACGCCCTGAATGACGGTTCGCAGGTGACGTCATTACACGCGTTGCCTTTAAGAATCTCGAACCTGTCAAACCATCTCCTCAGTGATGTGTGAAAAAAAATTAAATCGTCTTGGCTTGTGGGTTTTTTTCAGCGTCAAGTTTGAAAAAAAATGCATTTCGACCATTCGGTCAACATAATAGTCGCAGTAGCCTACTGCTTACAGGCCAAGCCAATTCATACAATGGTCGTGAAAAAACTGTGAAATGTTTATTCCGTAACACTGTTAAATATTTTTATATGTATGTGAAAATAATTATGGCTTCGTTAAAACTAAACAATCGTTAGTGAATCAAGAACAATGTCTTTATTTCATTAAGTACACACATATATATATAATTTTACGTGAAATACAATGAATGAAATACCGAGGAAAAATTTTATTCGGAATGCAACCAATTAAACTCATTATTATTTCGAGTTATTTTTCAAATCGAACTCTTTCATGTTTGCAGCATTTCATTTTTTTAGGAATGGTCGTTGAACCGTTTAAACCCAGCACAGAAAAAAATGAACCGCTTCGCATGCTGAGTGTCAATGGCATGCCGCCTGTGACGCACCAGAGACACCCGTGACGCCGTCCTGCTCAGAACCGGTACTCTAAAGCACGCTTGTTTATGCGCTGTTCTGTACCGAGGTAGACATTTTCCTGACAATGAAAGTCATGGAACTGGCACTGCCAGCAGAAATATGGGCCTTTTAAGAGTCCATCAGAGAGTTAGGCCTAATGAAATGCATCAGGAGCTTTGCTCTCGCATGATAATAAGGAATTGCCAAACTTGAATATTCGCTACTTCTGACTTAAATGACGAAACAAGAACGCCCCAAATAATTCTTTCGCTGCCCATGAAAAGATTTGATGTTTTTTTTTAAGTTGCTTGGCAATGTTAAGGCTTAACGCTCGGTCTCGCATAATGTTTGTTAGTTTATATTTTACTGTTATTGCATTTATTTAAGAGCTAATCCTAAAATTTCAACTCGATATCTCCCTTTCACTTGCGGTTCTGCTACAGATATAATTGTCAACAGATATTCACTTAATGCAATATTAAGATTGTCAAAAGTTGCGCAAGTGGTAGTAATTACGAAAACTTGCGTGCTCTTTTACATCCACGATATAAAAATTTGTGAAAATATCTGTAGCAGAGCAACAAGTGGAAAGAAGTTATGGAAATAATTTTTTCTAAATCGCCTTTTAAAAAAATAGAAAAGACAAAGAAAGTATAAAAAGTACACATGACGAGTGAAAACGAGCCTTAACGCTGTAGGGTTAAAATGGGGATCCAATCCACTAGTGTACTGCTTCTGCTCATGAATGACTTTAAGTCCTGTGAAGGGAACGAACCCACGACCCTCGCTGCATGATCGTGACGCGATAGTGATCAAAGACATTAAGGAATAACTTGCATAAAAAACTGCAATTTCACTTCAAAGTTTACCTGACATGTAGGATTGTTGTTTCTCCGAAATTTCGGTCAAATGACTTTCGTTATAGTGCCATCTAGTGCCTTTTTGTGTAGTGAATTTCGGTCTAGTGCCTTTCGGCCTAGTGCCTTTTCGTCTAGTACATTTCGGTATAGTGCCTTTCGGCCTAGTGCCTTCGGCTTAGTGCCTTTCGGTCTAGTGCCTTTCTGCCTAGTGCCTTTCGGCCTAGTGCCTTTCGGCCTAGTGCATTTCGGTCTAGTGCATTTCGGTCTAGTGCCTTTTGGCCTAGTGCATTTCGGCCTAGTGCCTTTCGGCCTAGTTATTTTAATCTTACTGCCGCGTCTCCGCAGGATTTAGGCCTTTCGTTGATGTCTTCTTATTGGGTTTGTTGGAGCATTCTCAGTTTTGACACATCCTATATATACTTGAACCAGAGACAAAAATGTAAATTTAGTCCCGAGAATATGTTTGTGTTATCATGCCATGCTGATATCACAATGGCGGAACGGGTACGATGTGATGGACGCGACGCAACTAAAATTTTTTTTTTCGACCAATGACGTTTGTGGATGCGACAGACTTCCCGATCATAAAGGTTTTCTATTTACATCACGCCGCGGGCATAATGTTGCTGAAGTGAGAGTAAGAATTCTGTTTTCGAATGGTGTTTAGTGATGAATTGGTAGCAGGTGTATTTTGAAAGTTTTATTCACTTAATTATTTTGTGAAAAATTTTGAAAACTCTCACGCACAATGTTTTTTTGTTTTTTTTTATTAAATTTATACTTGGACTAAACAAATATTTCTTCAACAACTCAATCAAAACGAACTCCGAAATATTGAGATGTAATAATTGTCGTGCTAGCATTGGGAAAGTAATTTTTACGTCCAGTTGTTTGTTTATGTTTTCCCGTGGTTAAAATTGTAATCTTCTCTATAATGTGTTATTTTGCTATCGCAACGCATATTTGGTATCGTATCTGTGGTCTTATTGTGATTACATCATCTGACAGGCAAATTACTTTTATGTACAAACTGGTTTTAAAATGAGAGAATTGTGGCAGAAAATATATCATCTTGGAAGAAATTAAAAACAAAAGTGCATTTTCCCCCGTTTTTTACTGCCTGGTATAAGCCTTGCTGCAAGTAAAGTTTTTTTCTTAGTTTATTGAGTTAAACTTCTTAGTCGAGGTTTTTTGCATTAAACGTTTGTGTTACTATCTAACTCTGCCGCGGAAGGGGAAAAGAGAGAAATAGAAAAGAGAGAGAGAGATGGTCAATGAGTGATTGCTCGAAGGCGCGGGGTTACTGACGGCAGAAACTGCATATCATTCATATACATTCAAATACTTTTGTATACGTTAGCAAAATTTCATACAATTTTTCATGGTTTTGCCTATTTTGGAATATTTTAGCAACTCTTAATTCGCAACTCTAAACTCTCAGCACTGAGGTTGGTTCCGGTGTTAGCATTATAATTTTGACAATATTTAGGCCTATAGACATTTCCAATAGGGTTATTAATCATATTTTTAGATATCATAAACTCATTGATTCATTCGTACATTTCAATGAAGACAAGGACAGACATTTGTTAAAGCCTACTTTCAACGCATGTTTAAGAGTATTTCAAAAATTAGAATAACCTAACCATTTCCTATCCTTCCTGTGTGCGAAGTTTCAAAATGATCGAGGGAACAGTACATCACTTGGTAAACACATCTACTAAGTCCCGATAGCTAACATAAAGTGACACTCTGGGTTTAGCTGGCGATGAGCACAACAAATTGCCATTACAATTGTCTAGATCGCATTTAACATTAACTGCCATCTATCGGCATTAGCAACAACTTTCAAAGTCCATTGACTATGTATGTCCGCTTACGGAAATTATATTTTGATTGAGTTTATACCTTACCATCCATATTTATAATATCACCCCAGTCCTTTTATTATTTTATTTTTATTAATTATTTGCATGCAGCATAAAAGTTGTTTTTTTTTTATCACGCCAAGTAATTACAACTTCTAACGCGCTTACCTACGTAAGTACACGCACCCAATAAATTTTAGTTACTTTCCGGACATGAACAAGTTGCGACCAGCCTCTGTTAGACTGTTGCAGTGCGTGAGAGGGAGGGTTAGGAATTCCCCCTCCCCTAACGCGGTGTTCGGCATGAAATCGTCCCCTTTTTTTTCCTCCCCACCCTCGCACGATGTAGAAGGGTTGACCTTGAAGGCGTGAAGGGGTTGGGGTTGGAACGGCACTCGGCTATTGTGGGCCTCCGTGGACTGCCCGGACGATCCCCGGAGCGGCCGTTCCGGGAGTTGGTGGGCCGAGCGCAGGCCCGCGCGACCGAGGATCCCGACATCGCGATCCAGATCTTCCCAACAACTCCGACAAACATTCCTGCCAACAACTGCAAAAAAAAATCTCTGACAAAACAACGCGTGCCTCACTCCTTTACTGGTTCAAAACATTTTTTACCTGAAACAAACTAAAAACACGGGTTAAAAAATATCCGGAGATCTCAGTAAACTCCGTGAATATAGGTACGGATATCAAATTGTGACCACGGCAGTAGACCGAAAATCATTTGCTCATCAGGCAGTTTACTGATGGTCATTTGACCGAAAAGTCAATCGACCGATAGTCGTTTGACTAAAAAAAAAACATAATATTTATCTTTTTGGGCAAATGTCTCGGCTCTGGTAACAGGTGCTTGACCAAAATAAAATAAACCGAAAGTTGTACAAAAAGACATCATACAGACAGTCGTTTGAAAGACAATCGTGTCTCCGATATTTGAATGGAATGAATGACCTACCGTCAGATGTCTGCTACCCATTGAATTAACTTATTTTGAACATGAAGTCAATAGGAATCGACTTGAAGTATCAGCAAAACCTTTTTAAAACTCCTTTAAGTCCATAACAAAAACCCGTCATCATTTCACGATTCTGTTTCCAATGTTTTCAACTGAGCCAGAAGTCGGAATCCAGCGCAGTAACTAGGGCGATCCAGTAATCTGAAGTCGCTCACTAAGTACTCTGAGTTTATTTTGAGTGCACTTTTTTTGCAGGAAAGTTCGTAAATGTACTGTTGATTTCTAAAGTGTTTTTTAACAACAACATATTGGTAAGAGTAGTTTTATACTTAAATGCCTTCTTGACTGCAACAAATTACTTAAAGAGATGATTAAAATGTTTCACCTTTGCAGGAATAATCCGTAAACCTGCACACTAAACTCGAAATTTATTTAGGTTAGCCAATAAAAAATGTATATGTGCAAAGCACACATTAATAATGTGTTCCAACATCTATTAGTAGAAAATTATTTCAAAATATTCTGCGTTTTCATGGGAAACTTTTCAGTATCTCTTCCATACGGTATGCCGATACGTTAACAAGGTTTATGAAATTTTTATGAACAATTCGGAAACATTTAAAGTTGTAAAGATAAAAGAGTAAATATTTTTTCCCCCGAAAATATATAAATTTTTTGTGCAGTATGGTTGTAGTTATTATGCAGTTTCATGCAAACAGCCAGTGAAGATTATTTATTTACTGTATTCCGTGTACAATATAGCGTGCACTCTCACTTATTTCCGGATAAAGTTCTCGTTGTACCCTTTGCGCTGATAATGTGCACAGACGTTGACGAATTCTAAGCCTTAATGTGCAGCTTAATTGCAACGGTAGCAGGGATACTTGTTCAACGATAGATATACTTTCTCTGCATTTCAGTAATACAAATTTTCTTTTATACAATTTAAAGTATGTAAAATATATAAATTATATAAAAGAATGTTTGTAAAATACATAAATATATAAGGTATATGAAATGCCCCAAAATAATTTTTTCAATGTTCTATACTATAGCTATTTATTTGTAAAAATTGGACATTATTCCATTAAAAACCATTAGAATAAATAATATCAAAATAAGTAATACAATATTTATTTATATTTTTATATTAAATCCGAATCTAGAAATATCATGCCAGGTTTAAATATTTTTTCAATCATCAAAATATTACCTATTTATAATTTTTGTGTCATCACGTGTGAGATGTGATAACAGGATACTAACATATATATGTACCTACCATACCTATTAGCAGACAAACCACTAATGATTTGATATTCTTAGTAACGTGTTTAACATCGTGAACGGATTGGACAAACGTTACTGAGTCGCAGAAAGTTAAGAATTTCCCTTGATACCATTTTCGATATTATTCTAATTAATGGTGAATTACTGCAATTTGAATTCGTCTTAATGGGTCGTCCTCTCTAAGCACATGGTTGGATTTCAGTTACTGGAATACCATCAAAGGAGTACCCATTTTTGGTCATCAAGTTTTAACGTGTCAAATAAAAGCTGTATTTCATTGGAGTTCTTGAAATTAGTTAATTTGAAGCCGATAGGCTCATTCAAATAAAATGTTTGTTTTTTTATTCCCACGCATTTTATAGAAACTCAAAATGTAAATTTAAATTTGAAAAACAAACATTCTTAACAAATTTGTATGTCAAGAATTTTTTTTTTTTTAATTGAAATGATTTTCTATACATGGGAAGCTAATTCATAATACATTCTCATCGCACACGAACTCTTCATAAAAGTTTTTTTTTTTTTTTTAAGTTTTCAAAACACATGTGCTCATTATTTAAGTACAATCCCATTTCAGTTTCTCACATTTTTGGTTCATGAACTATGGTGGTCTTATTAGCATATTTATCTGAAGGAACCAACCTACCTGGTCACACATACGGTGAGCAGAGCTTCCTTCTTAAGAAACCACGCGTTTTGAAAACTGCTTGAGTTATCTGAGTAGTGGATTTTTACGAAAAACATTTAAAAATGCGTGGAGGTTTGATTGGTAGTTTTATTTCCATATTTGGTTTTTAACTGTATATTTAGGGCAATAATAGAGCTAAAACGCACGTTTTCAGAATAATTTTCGGGCATGAAACTTCTGGTCCATATTCTTGAAAGCAACCAAGGGCCTTTAATTACGACTTTATCTTCGTTTCTCCACCATCTAATGTTATGGTAAACACTCAAATTTCAAAGTTGCCTCGTGCACGACGTAAAGACTGAATGCCAGTTCAGCTTAGAGGCGATACCGCGCTAGAAGCACCAGCGAGCGTCGCACTTATCATCCCGCCTCACTAACACAGGTACACACCTGACTAGCCGGGCCCCTCAAATTTACCCTGTTAGTGGATATTAGCTATGCGAGTAAATGCTCGAAGAAAATTAAAGTTAAGGTTGTGCAATAACATCAAACATATTTGTCATGATATAGAGGCTTCGGGCAACAGGATCTACACAAGTAAAGTAGGTTTTGGACAAATTAGGAGCAGACTCGGCGCTAATCAAATTGTTGTCTTGTCAAGTCTTACGATT
Source organism: Bacillus rossius redtenbacheri (assembly GCF_032445375.1). NCBI lineage: Eukaryota > Metazoa > Arthropoda > Insecta > Phasmatodea > Bacillidae > Bacillus > Bacillus rossius. Next base: position 9,392,314 of record NC_086336.1, on the reverse strand, counting down.
GAACCCCAGAGCCGAGCAACATTAGCTATGTCGGTCACAGAGGAGTCTTCTCTGAGCAAGAAAATTGTGAAGTGACAAGTTCAAAGTGCATTGAATTAACCAAATTAAAATGAATAACTTTTTAGATATTTTATAACCACACGGTTAAAGGCATTTATAAATTGAATAATTTTTTGTTCTTTTTAAAAACGTAGACAGAAGACTGATGTTAAAGTGAAGGAAGAATTGGAGCTTGACGAATCTACAAAGAAATGTCAGTAAAGATGGGTGAGGCGTGAATTGGCTGGATGAGTCGGCTGCGAATTGGGTTGGTGGTAGGAGCCCACTACCTCACTGTTTCGTCCGCCACGTTTCCAATGCGTCAAAAAATCCAGGCTGGACGTAGTCAGGATCCAGTTCGAGGATCGCTTTGATGGAATGCGATAACAAGCCCGCATGGCTCTCGTTGGTAGCTTTGAATATAGTATATATATTCAAAGTTGGTAGTCAACGCATTTGTACAAGGCGTGACGTTCCTACACAGAAAAAAAAAGCTTTCTGACTTTTACAGAAGATTCCTTTGCATACCTGTTGCCAAAAAATAGTTTGTAATACTACAAGAAAAATGTAACTTTGTACAACACATGGCTATGGTTATTTTTGCATGTATTAAATATGTTCTTTGAGATAATACTGAGTATTTCTTACGAAAATTGGCCATAATTATATATTCGAATTGATATTTCAAAGAAAAATGATTTTTTTAAACTTATTTAATTGTGAGATCATTCTTATTATGTCCGCAGTTATTCCTACCGGAAATCTTTACAAATAACTTTAATTTTTTTTATTACTGGGACAACACAAATCATAAGTACCATGGTCAGAATATGACACCAGTATTTCTGCAACCATTATTTTTTAGTGATACAGTTGTTTTCATGTAAATCTACAAATTTAAAAATATCTGTAATTTTACATGAACATTTCTGTTTCATTTACAAAATGAATATACAGAGAAAAAACAAAATGTATGTTATCTCTAATGAATCCATGTTTTATTTCTTACATAAGTTGAGGAAATATTAAAATACATTCAAATTCTTTTCGGGTTGCTTCCCTGAACACTCAGACTTTGACAGCTGACTATTGAAAATATTAAACAGCGCAAACACTGATCCATGTGACACCAGACTATTAAATCATGATTAAATTAATTTTTAGTTTTTTTTTTTAAGAAAAGTAAGATGTAAAAGTTTAAATTATCACATAAAATACTGCCAAAAAAAGTAATACCTTATATTGAACCGTGTGGATGCAGTTTAATAAATCCCGCCACATTTTTAGGAAAGATGCCTATTTTTTACAGTGTATGAAATGGTAAGGTACGCAATGGATCAGAAACACATAATATCTGACAAACAAGTTTGTCAGCTACGGTTACGTTCATCGTCACAACACTAGAAATAATATCTCGTTAAGGTATTCAAATCTCACACATCAACGTTCAAGCCTAAATGTCAAGAAAATGTACACTGTCCTACAGGGAGAGCTAAAAACACATTTTTTTTTAATTTCATTCTAGTTGGATGATTTGGGGAGGGGGGTGCTTAAGAGAGAGAAGTTATTCCTTCTGCAAAACCAGTTTGATTAAAGACAATGTTAAATTTCCGTTCTGTAATGTAATTACATAATGATTTTTGTTGCTTTTTTCAATTTTATAAAATTAGTAGCTATTTGACTTATCTAAAATTTAAAATATGAGTAATTGTTATTATATAGTGATGTATTCATATGTAAAATACTTTGTAAACCAACCGAGTGTGGAATTTGGCAGCAAAAGGTATTTAATCCGGCATTTTTGGGATACGGTCATTCTTTATAAACGGTTTTGCTGGATTACCAAACGTCAATATACTTAGTTTTAACGACATATCGTGAGTGAAAATTTGAAGAATAACCAGCTCAAAGCATTGTGCTGAAATGAAAATCGACAGTAGCGATAAACTCCAAGCGATATTAAAACGCTGGGAGGGCGATATTGTGCTACGTGGTGGCCAAATGTCAACAACAAGATTCCACCCGGAAGAAATCTCAACTCTATCTGTTCGATTGGTGTCGGACTACGGAACGTGGCCAACCACAGAATGCCGGATTAAGGACATTACCACGTGAACAATGTCGCCGAAGATGAAGACGAGCAGCATGAACATCAGGGACCCCCATACACGCACAGTTCCGCCTTCCGATCTGCCTAACGTGAACAGGCCTGGCGTGTAAATGGAATAGAATTATTCGTGTTAAATTGCAGGTATCTGTTCATTTGTACATTTACATGAAAATAACTGCATCACTACAAAATTGTGTTCGCAGTAATGTTGGGTTCGGATTCTTACCCGGGTATTTATGCTTTGTGCTTTCATAGTACCTCCAATAGTTAAAGTTATCTGTGAACCGTTCTCTAAATAGCTTTCCAGTATTAATTGCGCACATTAATAAGCATTACAGAACAAAATAATTTACGGCTGATTTTATTTTCTCAGTTTTAAAAAATATATATGCTTGGATGAAACATCAAGCAACAAAAAAAATTTGCTCCAATTTCAGTAAGAAATTCTCAGTATTATCTCGAAGAACTTTAGCATGTGCAAAAATAACCATTGACATGATTTGTAGGAAGTCAATATATATTTCTTGTAGTATTACAACCTATTTATTGGCAACTGGTTTCCAAAGGTGTCTTTTGTGACAGTAGAGAATGTTATTATGTATGGGGCCGGCAGATCTTCGGGACTGATGGGCAGGGGGAACTCCCAGGAGGAAGAGACGTGTGTGGGTGACGGCTGGGCCACTGGCCTGGTCTTCATTCAGTGCAAAGAAAAGCATCGTGTTCTACTCACTAGTAAGTTCTACAATGGTGACATGGTTGAAAGATTTTTTTAGAGGATTAGTTTTTCATTGGGCTTGATTTTTCCCTTAAAGGGCATCCTTTTTTTATGATTTCAGAAGGGGTCATATTTAGTGCTGCAAGAAAGTTTCTGTAACTATGCTTAACAAGGGCATATTCAGGGAGGGACAGGGCAGATAATTTTCAATAATAATGAAACTAACTAACCGAATAATAATGACTCAAGTATGTCCTATTGTTTGGCCAATGACTTTCTAAATTAGAGAAGTCGTGTCATTAAACACTTACTAGTACATAATAACATAAACAGCGGTACATAATGTAAGAATCTACCTTTCATAAGTGAAAATTTTTATCTAATGGTTTCTGGTTTTGAAAAAGCCCTAAACCGTCATCAGATAGCTTGAAAAAAAATTATGCAACATCTTTTTAAAAAAAAAATTCCGGGGAAGGCATTCCATAACTATCAGACCCAAAAACCCCAGAGTATTTTTGTGTCTGGTGGCGGGAACACATGCCAGTTCCCGAAACGTCGCAACTGTTTTTTTCATAGGGAACTGCGCTCGTCGGTGTTGTCATCGTTGTGTTGTTAATTATATCTGTTTATCTTCATCATTGTGTTCGTATATGTTTTTCGTTGTCCAGAATTTGTTGTCTGTCTGCCATAACGTTTATTGTTTAAACCAAAGGTTCCCAACCTTTTTTTGATCAGAGACCACTTTAATTTTATTATTATTAGCAGGGACCACAAGGTTAAAAAATAATCTGTATCAATCTAAAAATATAATAATCGTTCAATGTTAATCGAAACGTTTAACATAAGCAATCTAAAAAACCAAAATAAAAATTAATTAACAGTGTTATGATTGAAAACATATATTTTTATTACACAATTCAGTTTGCATCAATGAGATTTTTGAGCTTGCATCTTCTGTACAAGATCTTGAATTCTTGGGGTAATATTTTTGCTCAAAGCTACACGCATATCATCACTCACTTTCAGTCGATTCCTGGATTTGTTTTTAATTACCAGTAATGCAGAAAATCCTTGTTCGCATAGATAAGTTATTGAGAAAAACATAACATAGCGCAAAGCGATTTCTCGAATTTTAGTATGTGAGATTGCTTTCTTACACCAAAACGTATCCAAAGAATCAGATTCAAAAGCGTCCTTACAGTTCCTGTCATTTTGTAATTCAATAAGTTCTTCTTGGATTTCTTCTGCAACTTCTCTAGCGTTAGTGCGTATCAGTTTTTGGTCCACATTTGCTTCTGTATTGTTATATTCTGGGAAGTAACGGTTGAATTCATCAACAAACATTTGCAAATGACATTTGCTGTTTTTTTGTATGCTTTCCCTAAACATAACATACTTTTTGTCATCAAGGAGTGCATTAAATGTTGTAAACGCACTATAATTGCCCTCGCCAATCTATAACTTAAGATTGCAAATAAAAGCACGAAGTTTATCTTCAAAATTAAAAATATTTGCAACGCCTTCTAATTGTCTGTTTCCTGAACCTTGCATTTGCAAGTTCAACTTATTTAAGTGTGTAAAAATATCCACAAAATATGCCAAATGCATCTGGGATGTCAAATCAGAAAACTGTACTACTAAGTCTTCCATTTTTTTCTCACCTAGAAACAACTCAATCTCTCCTCTCAGCTCGTATAATCTTTCCAGCATATTGCCTTTCGACAACCAACGAACCTCTTTACGAAAGAGGAGGTTCTCATGGTTGGAGTCCATTTCAGTGCACAGTTTTTTAAAAAGGCGTGAATTTAAGGCACTGCTTTTAATGACATTTACTACTTTTATGCCCAATTTCATTGTATCATTAAGGCATTTAGGAAGAGTCTTGGAAGCTGACGCCTGGCGATGAAAGATACAATGCGATGTTTATGTTGACGGATTCCTCTGTTTGATTAACGTTGCTAGAACGGAATGTGATCCTAACATCGCAGGAGCACCATCCGTACAGAAACCGACTAGCTTTTCCCACATAATGCCATATTTCTGAAAATATCCAGTTATTATATTCATGACGTCGATACCTCTTGATGTCATTTCCAGTTCCTGAGAAAACAACAGTTCTTCTTTGATTATGTTGTCGTCGTCTAAAAAGCGGACAAAAACAAGTAACTGCGCACAATTAGAAATGTCAGTGGATTCATCGCACTGTAAAGTGATCAATGGTGACATTTTAATTCTTGAAACAAGTTGCTCCTCGATATCATTTGACATGAGTTCAATTCTAGCTTTCACCGTATTGTTCGACAAAGATATATCTTGTATTTTTTTTTTTTTTGCTACTAACCCTAAAACTTCTTCGACGGCTTCAATCAAACAAGGTTTCACAAGAGTTTCTCTTATTGTGTGAGGTTTTTTTGATTGTGCTATTAATTTCGATATCTCAAGTGATGCTACTAATTTTTTTTAGATGATGCATACCTTGTACCACTAGGCCAGAGTTTACTTTTTTTAAATACTCTAATTTTCCTTGAAATAACTCTGGTGGTCGGTCAGAAAAATTTGTATGAATCGTTTCTAAGTGACGTTTTAATTTCGCTGGCTTCAAGGCTTCGTTCGCGAGAACAGTTGCGCATATAACACATTGTGGTTTTATTTCTTCATTACTTTCTATCGAAGTAAATCCAAATTTAATGTAACTATTATCATATTTTCTTATAGGCGGCATTTTCTGAAAACAAAACCAAAATGCAATAGAATGTACACTGTTATGCTTATATAATGTTTTATGCCAAGTAAAAGAATAAAAAATAATATAGCTAAATTTTTTCATAATTCCTAAAATAAATAATTAAATAAATAAATATAAACTGGCTTCCAAAAAATTCTAACCTCGTTATTATTATTTTACAAACTTAAATATTTACTACACAATTTAAATAATTATGTTGTCTAATCGTTAAAAACAAGGGTCTTGGTAGGTACCTTAAATTTCCCTTAACCCTCTTGGTGCCAGCCTCAAATTGTCTAATTCTATGACGGTTATACTTAAAGTACCAAGACATTTTTAAATGAATTACATATCTGGAGTTAAAAATTAATACCTTTTTTACTTTTATTAAATTTTACCTTTAATTACTGTTTTACCTTTAATAACTTTTTACCTTTAAGTATGGAAGTATAAATTTGTTTACATCTTATAAATAAATTATTCTTTGTCAATTTTTTAAGATTAAATAAAAACATATAATGCATTTGATATTTATTTCATTTTAAATTTCTCGTGAAAAAGTCATATTATTTTTAATGGATTGGCGTGCGAATAGAGCAAGGTTATTAAAGTAATATTCTTGGCCCTAAGAATTTCGTGGGAAAATATAATCACTACAACTATTACAAAAATGATTTTCAACGCACAATAAACAACAATAAAGAATAGCTGGCAATTTATAATATTCAAGAAACTGCTTATTATTTTTTGATAGAGCAACTTAATTATTTGTTTGCCAGAAATATATAACTTTTGTAAATATTTGCAAAATAAATTTTTATAAGCAGAAACACATACTTATGTAGAAAATAATTAACACTTATAATTTACAAAAGAATCAGAATATAATTTTTTAAAAATAAAAGTTGAATTTCTCACAACGGAAAATTAAATTCAAAACGAAGTAATGCGCACATACGCAGTACCAATCTGTTTCACATGCTGTTCGAAAATAGCATGAGAACCCTGCTCTCTATCAGGGAACGAAGACAGAAGCGTGACAGCTCTAATCTCTATTTTGAGAAAAAGCAACTCAATAGTAGGGCGAGTCAAACCGACAAAGGTAGAGTGCGCTGCAAGTGATGAAAATGCGTTTTTTAAAAGAAAACAATATTCAGTCCGATTTTTCGATCCTCCAATTTTTCGTACGACACATAAAAGGCGATCTATCCGACTTTGGCATTAAAAGAGTAAACGGTGTTTTTATTTCGTTATGAAAAACCTAAAACAGCATAATAACAATTCAACAATTTTATAGCATATTTTTAAGAATTTTTGTGCCTGGCTCCAATTTTTAATTTGGGAGGCCAGTGTTCTTTTACCATCTTAATTTTTAATTTCAAATCGGTTTATTTTAATATAATTAGGTTTTCAACTAACTGTACCTAACTGTCGTGAACATTTGTAATACATAAAAACAAGACTCGTACGTAAACTAACGTCCACATTCTGTTTTGTAATTGCATGTTTTTATTAAAAAAGTTTAACAGAGAAAAATGCGTAGCCTACTTACCCTGTTCATATTTTATAAAAATAACCTTAAGAATATCGAGGAGTTACAGATGTTTACCCACTAAACAGCTAAACAGAATCAATCACTAACACAACACTGCTGAGCAAAACGAAAGAAAACGTACGATTGACTGACCGGCTTGCGCCATAATGTTTAGTCAGTTGCTTGCCCTTCCCCGGTCGCCTGCGCGCCGCGTTCGCTTTTGTTGACCAACGCGCGTTCATTTAAAGTTTGAAATCTTTCACGGACCATATTATAGCTCTCGCGGACCACTGATGGTCCGCGGACCACTGGTTGGGAACCACTGGTTTAAACTGTGTCGTCGTTGTTAGCCCAATGTGTTCGTGTCTGCTATTATTATATTTTTTTGTTCTTGACTTAATTCCTTCCACAAAATACATATTCTGTATGATATTTAAGTTCGAAAGTGTTCGTCTGGGCGGTCATCGTTGTGTTGTCCACAATACCTGTTTAGGTTCATTGTTGGGTTTATCTGTTTTAACATCGGGCTTGTTTTCTGTGGGATTATTATGTTTTCCTTTTTATCACTTAGTTTTGTATTTATGCATTTTTCATATGACAAACAGTGCGAAACTGCAATGACGTATGTCGATTAAATTGTATTAAAATTAAAATTCCTCAGTGCATGAATTGTTTAAAGAACGACCCAGAAATAGGTCTAAGTATTCCAAAACATGTTCGGTTCTCCTGTTGATTTGTTCTTGTATGTCAAATAAGTTGTATTAAAATTAAAATTCCTCAGTGCATGAATTGTTTAAAGAACGCCCCAGGAATAGGTCCATTCCAAAACATTTTCGGTTCTCCTGTTGAATTGTTCTTGCATGCAGCCGCGATGCGATGGTGAACTGGGCCAGTCTTCAGGGTCGCCAGGTGGGCCGACGGCCCACAGCTGCAGGTGTCGTGACGGGCAGAGCCGTGCGGGTGCGAGGCCCCCGAGAGAGGCAGACAGCTGCGACCCGGGGGGCGACGCCGCCAGATGCAGCCGCCAGATGCAGCCGCCAGATGCACCGCCCCCACCCCGTGGGAGAAGAGCTCGTCTGTCGGTCGGCGCGGTGATTTACTAGCGTTTGATGGGTCGCGAGGAGACCGACAGCTTCCGCGGCGGCGCCGATGAGTCTGTGTGTGCGCGACCCCTCGGTGGAGAGGGTTAGGGGGTGGAAGGGGGGGGGGGGTCGTAAACAGTCGGTTTATGGCACCATCAAATAAACAGGCCAACTTGTTAGAAACCACCGACAGGGGTTTAACTGCGGTCCCCATCCCCCCTCTTCCATCACGCCTTGTGACGACGGCAAGTTCCGCTACCATTTGCACTCCTGTACTGGTAGACTGCGTGGAAACTAAACACTCACAATATGTATGTTTTTCTAATTCTATGTTTCCATGGACCATTTTTTAAAAAATAAGGATAAGAAGTTTTAGTTTGTCCTTATTTTCCAGTCCACAGAATTGAGTGACTGATTTAATAAAGAAAGGCAAAAAAAAAAAAAAACTTGACTGATAAACACTGGCTTGACTTTTCATGAAATACAAATTACGTGCTTTAGACTATCAGAGGAAGTATAATTTCAATAATAGGACCAAGTGAAGCTTTGTTATTGAAAAATTCCATGTTATTGTTCTAAAACAAAACAAAAAAAAATTGCCATGATAATGCAATTAAATGACATGCAGGCTGGTAAGTTTTCATATACATTTAAACGCAACCTGATTTTATAGAAAGAATTTGTTTAATCAGGCCCCTTCCAGATTACAAATTACACTGCGATTGTTTCGTCTAATATTCATAATATTTATCTTCTCTTAATATTTTTTAAAATATGAAAACATTAAAAATTAATTAAATATTTTCTTGAGAAATAATATTTTTATAGCACCAAAATAAAAGTTAGGTTTTTTACTTAGATGTTTTTACTTACTTCATGATAAAAATTGTATTTGTTATATCCTCACTAGAAAGTAGTTTGAGAAAAGATGTAATATTTTGATGGAAAATCTATTCACCTTAAGCATTTGCTCTAACCACCACGTTCGCATATAAATGTTTTTGATTATTCAAATGTTTATGAAGAAATAATTGGAAAATGTGACTTTTGAAGTTAATTATTATGGACTCTATCTGGTGAGAAAAATAAATATAAAATGCATTAAAAGTTTATCATCCATAGGAATAGCCCTTCAAAGTTTTATTTATTTATTATCGCCTTTATTGGTAGCAAGTTAGGGCGATACGCCTTTCCTTACACTTAACCAAATATAAAATTAATAAATATAATATAAACTTAATAGATGATAAAACAGGTAACAAAATAGAAAGCGAACTAATTTTTAACTAAATTTTCAAAGATATGTGTTAACCATTAAAATATTTACCCTAAAAACTGATTCATAGGTACCTAACTAAAAATTAAGCATAGGCACAAACCTGCTGGAGGATTGAGGTATCATTTAATTATCTGGCTTATATATCTGCGTATACTTACTACTTATGAATCTAATAGAATGCATTAAATGAAAGTTAAAATATTTAATGAATGTTTTCTATCAGTGCAATAAGTGTTGTAAATTTTTTTTAAGAAAGTAAAGTGCTGTTTCATTTTTCAGTAGCTACTAGAATTAACGTAAGGCAAGTAATAAATCATATGTTTTACAATGTTGAATTAAACGTGCGTATGTTCTAGTTCAAAGCATTACTAACAGTACTATGATGATTCTGCTCAGTCATTAAAGTGGATCAGATACACACGTATTTTAATTCGACTTAAGAACAGAATTAACACAGGAAATACCTGCACTTCTTTCATTAGGTAGCTGCTGATTTTCTTTCCAAGAAAAACACACAAATTACCACATTCGTTGAATCGTACCTAATATAAGGCCCACAGTCTTCTATATTTCAGAGCACTTCCTTTATCCAGGTGATATTATCTGATGTTTTTTATTTATGTCTTTAAGCCTACTTTTTAAATAATCCAACTTTATATTACTTAGTAAGCTACATAATTGTTGTGTTAATATTTCTATTGTCTTTCAAAATAATGATTAAAAGATGAAATTATTAAAAAGCTATTTTTTTTCAAAAACTGCTACTTTTTGAATGACCGACCGTCCAGTATATGCTAGTGCATGATTTAATGACCTGACAAGAAAAATATTAAAATATTAATCTAAATATCTCAAGTAGGTAGCTACCTCTCGAGATAACACGTTACAAAAATAGCAAATGAACAGGCAACACATAATCTCTTCTTGAAAAAAAAATCATCGATGATAGGTTTAGATTTTATAGAAACTAAGACACTAATATAATATAATGAAAATTTTTGAAAATTACAATTTGTGTTCCTGATACACTTTTAGGTGTATAGAAAACCAAAGTAGACGCACTTAAAATAGAGAACTGTATATGTTATCCAAGTTCAGTAATAAAACTTGTGTATCGCTTTTATGACAAACAATTTTTTTCCCAGCGATTTATATCTAAAACCTAGAACTAAAAATACAAATAAAAAACCTAATCATTTCATTAGACATGTTTCAAGTCAGTCTTAATAAAACTATAGTAAAATAAAGAAAATATTTGACATCATTATGATTATAACACCGTTAAAAGAACAACCTTAACTAGACACTATCTTCTCTTTTTAACTAGCTCGTAAATAACTAAATAATTAACATTACAATCTTTACTCCCTGCTTTATGTTTTTACGGTCTGATTACAAACATGATTCGTTTAATGGCGGTAAGTTGGAATCATAAAGTAGTTAAGGACCATATTCAGTGCCTGGTTCCATCATATTTTTCTTTGCGTGGAGAAATTTACCCCACTTTCGGATAGTCCAGAGAAAAATATCGGCGCAAACCACTTTACTTTTGTTTTCAGTGCAACATCAAGTGATTAGTTCACGCAAATACATTCACCCACAGTTTCCGTATGGTTTAGAGCGTATAAAATTCAGAGGGACATTAAGTAGTATATAATAGCCGGTCCGAGCGCAGGGTCCAGGGTGTGGTGTCTGTGGTGTTTTCCGCCATCTTGGATTGTGACGTCACGGCGGCCATCTTGGATGGTTGTGACCTTGACCTTTGACCTTGTCCTTGAATTTGATCCTCAAAATGTGTCAAAATCCGCCAAAATTGGACAAAATTTGCCCAAAATTCCTCAAAATTTCAATTTCTGTGGAAAAACATTCCGCCGAAAAATCTCAAAAAATTCCACAATTCAAAAATTCCCGTTTTCGAGAGAAAAATTCCCGTTTCGAGGGAAAATTTCCCGTTTTTAGTCCTTAAAAATCCCAGCGGCTAGAAATGTCCATATGTAGGCTTAAGCATCCATGTCTACAGCCTACGATAAGCCTCTGACGTCATCATGGATTATGACGTCACCGTTGCATTTCCGTTACGGCCGCCATCTTTAACTTTTTTATTTATTATCCGATTTTAATGAAATTTTTTTTAAAAATTAATAAAAAATTTACTTAATGAAATTTTATTAAAATACTTATAAAAAACAAACATTTACGACACGGAGTTATAAGTCCTCGGTTCGAACCCCTCGAGTGCAAAAAAAATTAAAAATGGCGACCGATCCTTCCCCCGTGGTGGGTGCTAGCAGACTGACTCCCACCACTTTTTTTCAAAGCATATATATCGTCACCTAGTATGACGTCATGTCCGCCATCTTGTCTTCGATGCTGGAAGCCATCATAATTGTATCGTCGGCTAGAGTGCGCTGACGCCATGTTAGTTTAATTCGTATCCGCTAGAGTGCAGTAATCATTTATTATTGCTGTGACACCCGCCATCTTGTCATTTGGTCGCCATCTTGAAAATCCGTAATTATTTAGCTAGAAATTCGGGAAAAATTCCAAAATTCATTAAATAAATTTGTAATCTATATACTGATTGATTAGGTCGACTAAGGTCCTTGGTACGATCTAGGACGATGCAAAAAAAAAAAGGAAATATAACATCAATTTAACATAATAGTAACATGTTCGAAAGTAAAAACACTGCAAGTTCTTTTACAAACATAATATTTATTACATAATTTCTATTTTACTACAGGATCACCTGCGAAGGTTAGCAATCTTACAAACATTTAGGTCCGCATAGGCGTGAAATGACTAATTCTTAGCTCCAATCGGTTTATACAAGACAGAGTCCAGCCAGATCCTTTACAGACATAGTCCTCCTCTTCTTGACAGAGTTTCTGGATACCTTGTTTAACAGTTTGCTTGATATCGTTAGAACTGTAAATTACTGCAGCCGATGTCTTGAATGCACACTTCTTCACTTTGTCATCGAACGGATAAGGCTTTCCATATATACAGTCCAACCACAAGTTATATTTCAAAGGTCCGTTTGTTGCTACGTAATCAGTAAGCTGATTGATTATGTCCTGTCTGATATCATCAAGAAAATTACAAATGTCCTTTGACTCACTTAACGTACTTGGATAATAGTAGTCTTTCAATGTTCCACGAAATGCAGACTGCGCCAAGTAGAAGCCATTATCGTTCACTTGTAATGCTCCGATCACAGTCTTATGTTTATTTTCATGTTCAGATGCCACAGCAATCGGTTGCTGCACATCAGTTTTTTTACTTGTACGCTCACGAGTCACCAATCTAAACTCAGGAGTCGTAATTGCTGCAGGTAGTTCAGCAGTAGGCGCACGGACTTCACCTTTACAGTTTATCGAATGTTGGCGCAAATTATCAATTCGAGTAAACCATTTATGACACTCGTCACAGCGAAACTTCATGCGAGAAGGATTCTTCGTACATTTACTCCTCTCATGTCTCCGTACATCATGTGCAAATGCAAACGTCATGTCGCAGTAGCCACAAGGATGCCTAGTTGAAGACAAACCCGAACCAGATGTCGCTGTTACTGCAACTGAATCATTTCCAGGCATACTCTTATGCACATCAATGCATCGCTGTTGTATAGAAACCTTTACTTTCTGCCGCACTGCAGGTCCTTTACATGTCTCCAAGTGATGCTTCAAATTAGCATTTCTTGTAAATTGCTTGCGACACTTAATACAACCAAACATTTTACGATAAGGGTTCTTGGCACATTCTCTCTTCTCGTGTCAACGAGCATTGCTGATGTTTGAGAAAATCTTGTCACAGTAACGACATCGATGTTCGTTAGTTGACGATTCGCCATCCATTGAAGTCTCCATCGAGGGCGAAACAGCGTTCGTCGAGGTTTCCTGTACAGTCAGCACTACCGGCATTAAAGTCTCTTCTGCTGGTGGTATCACATCTGTTGAAATCCCCTCCAATGTTGACGTCATCGTTACCAACGGGATCTGCTCCTTCTCCGTCGTAGCTGTCGATAAGGTTCCCGTAGTCGATGGTACAAACTCCGAGTTCAACGTTAAAGACGGTAAAGATGCCATCGAGTTCGCAAGATCAGGTAATTACGCGATTTATGCACCAGATTAAACAATCTAGGTGATCCTTACACCGCCGTCGTCAGAAACAAACTGAGCGTCCTGCTGTCTAGGACTCGCTTATATACATGCACCGGATGGAATAATACGCTAGTCAAATCAAGAACAATTTATTATAATACTAGAGTCAAAACAACATTAAAAAAATAGAAGCACCATCAAAAAAAAAAGGAAGCACACTTGGAAGCACCGACAACGAAAAGGCAGCACATTTGGAAGCACCGAAAACGAAAAAGACAGCACCATCATCGAAAAGGCCGCACATTTGTCATTGGCTCCAATATTCATTGGCTCCAATATTCATAGGCTCCAATATTCATTGGCTCCAATATTCATTGGTTCCATCAGTCTATTGATTCTATCAGTCTAGTGACTCCAACAGTCATTGACACCAACGGTCTTTTTCTTCATCAGCTCCAATGATATTTGGCTAGAATGCTACGAGTCTAAGAGACCATGAGACTACAATTCTACGAGTGTACAAGACTCCTCCAACTACCTTCAACTGTATAAAGCTCCAAATGCTCCAACAGCTCCAACACGCAATGTACGCGCAATACATGCAATTTACACGCAATAAATGTAATGATTACACAGTACACACACACAGGAAACGGAACGTACACACAGTACACACTGGAAACGGAACGTACACACAGTACACACAGGAAATGGAACGTACACACAGTACACACACAGGGAACGGAACGTACACACAGTACACACAGGAAACGGAACGTACACACAGGGAACGGAACGTACACACAGTACACACAGGAAACGGAACGTACACACAGTACACACAGGAAACGGAACGTACACACAGTACACACAGGAAACGGAACGAACACGTAATATTCACGCAATTGACACACAGTACACGCAGAGTACACGCAATTTACGCAAAGTACACCCAATGTACGCAATGTACGCAATATATATGTAATGTACACACAATGACTACGCTTCGTTCGCGCAGGACAAGCATTTAATGAAAACGAAGCACGTTTGGACGGAAATTCTATAAAACGAAAGCTCATTTAACGAAAAGGAGGCGCATTCTCTCGTTCATTCAACTTGGTAGGATACGATCTTCAATGATAAGTTAGGATATAATCTCTCCAACAGTCTATGAATCCAACAGTTTATATTTCCATTAGCCATCGACTCCAACAGTCATTGACTCCAACAGTCATTGGCTCCAACAGTCATTGCCTCCAACAGACATTGTCTCCAACGGCCTTTTGGTTCATCAGCTCCAATGATATTTGGTTAGAATGCTACGACTCTAAGAGACTATGAGACTACAATTCTACGAGTGTACAAGACTCCTCCAACTACCTTCAAGCGTACAAAGCTCCAACTACTTCAGCAGCATTATGTTATAATAGTACAAGGCTACTTGACTACGAAGCTACAAGTCTACATGGCTCCAATTGCGGCATCTGTCTTCGTCTGAATTTTCTCTTTGACTCCAACTCCGCCCGCCAGCATCTCTTCGATCTGCACCTCGATTATGTTATAATAGTACAAGGCTACTTGACTACGAAGCTACAAGTCTACATGGCTCCAATTA
Organism: Bacillus rossius redtenbacheri; assembly: GCF_032445375.1. NCBI lineage: Eukaryota > Metazoa > Arthropoda > Insecta > Phasmatodea > Bacillidae > Bacillus > Bacillus rossius. Next base: position 9,377,112 of record NC_086336.1, on the reverse strand, counting down.
CGGCATCTGTCTTCGGCTGAATTTTCTCTTTGGCTCCAACTGCTACAGCAGCATTATGTTATAATAGTACAAGGCTACTTGACTACGAAGCTACACATCTACAAGGCTCCAATTATCACATCTGTCTTCGTCAGCATTTTCTCTTTTGCTCCCACTGCTCCAACAGCATTATGTTATATGATTCCATGGATACTTTGTTACATAGCTACAGGTCTACGAGGTTCCAATGCATCATGTTTACAAAGCTTCCAGAACACAGGGTTACGAGACTGCGAGGCTACAGGACTACGAAGCTTCCAGGACACGAGGCTACATGGCTACGAGACTACATGACTCTAACTGATTACAATAGCACCACTCAGTGGTGAGAGTTAGGTTATCTCATGCAAAAGTACTTTATGCATGTAGTTCTGCTTTTCAACAACAGATGTCGCCACATGTTGCTTGCAGGTAAATAATATTTAGTTCTTTTATGCGGGATGCGGGATGCTCACTAACGATCGCAAAAGAAGGATGGCTTCGCTAGACTCCAAGGAAAAGGAAGTTCGTCTTACATGTTGGTGCTCCACAGATGTCTCATGGCGTAATATTAATTTGACTGAGTAATGATATTTGTCAATTCCACCTGATAAAAATATTGCAAGTTTTGATTTAGTAGCAGAAATTATCGAATTAAATGTAACTCCAATTAAAATGACATGTCTCAATAGACAAAAAAAAATCCATGCAGAGAGTAGTTCCTCAGAATAGTCAGAAACACTTGAAGAAACCACAGGAATGATTGCAAGAACACGGGAAAAACCATCAAATTATTGACATTAATAATCAGGAGCACACGGAGAAAACCATCATAATATTGGCAAGAATAATCAGGAGCACACGGAGAAAACCATCATAATATTGACCAGATTAATCAGATGTACTCGGAGAAAACCACCACATGTTTTCCTTGATATCATAAAATTACAGGAAAAAAATATTTAAAAAAAATAAAAATAAATTAATAAAAAAATAAAAAAAAAATGCATAAATTTCTGGCTTGTACAAGAACTCTATCTTTGCTCAACAATGATAAGTTTACAAGCTAGCAGAAACTGTTTATGCATTTATTTTTTTTATTTTTTTATTAATTTATTTTTATTTTTTTTAAATATTTTTTTCCTGTAATTTTATGATATCAAGGAAAACATGTGGTGGTTTTCTCCGAGTACTTCTGATTAATCTGGTCAATATTATGATGGTTTTCTCCGTGTGCTCCTGATTATTCTTGCCAATATTATGATGGTTTTCTCCGTGTGCTCCTGATTATTAATGTCAATAATTTGATGGTTTTTCCCGTGTTCTTGCAATCATTCCTGTGGTTTCTTCAAGTGTTTCTGACTATTCTGAGGAACCACTCTCTGCATGGATTTTTTTTTGTCTATTGAGACATGTCATTTTAATTGGAGTTACATTTAATTCGATAATTTCTGCTACTAAATCAAAACTTGCAATATTTTTATCAGGTGGAATTGACAAATATCATTACTCAGTCAAATTAATATTACGCCATGAGACATCTGTGGAGCACCAACATGTAAGACGAACTTCCTTTTCCTTGGAGTCTAGCGAAGCCATCCTTCTTTTGCGATCGTTAGTGAGCATCCCGCATCCCGCATAAAAGAACTAAATATTATTTACCTGCAAGCAACATGTGGCGACATCTGTTGTTGAAAAGCAGAACTACATGCATAAAGTACTTTTGCATGAGATAACCTAACTCTCACCACTGAGTGGTGCTATTGTAATCAGTTAGAGTCATGTAGTCTCGTAGCCATGTAGCCTCGTGTCCTGGAAGCTTCGTAGTCCTGTAGCCTCGCAGTCTCGTAACCCTGTGTTCTGGAAGCTTTGTAAACATGATGCATTGGAACCTCGTAGACCTGTAGCTATGTAACAAAGTATCCATGGAATCATATAACATAATGCTGTTGGAGCAGTGGGAGCAAAAGAGAAAATGCTGACGAAGACAGATGTGATAATTGGAGCCTTGTAGATGTGTAGCTTCGTAGTCAAGTAGCCTTGTACTATTATAACATAATGCTGCTGTAGCAGTTGGAGCCAAAGAGAAAATTCAGCCGAAGACAGATGCCGTAATTGGAGCCATGTAGACTTGTAGCTTCGTAGTCAAGTAGCCTTGTACTATTATAACATAATCGAGGTGCAGATCGAAGAGATGCTGGCGGGCGGAGTTGGAGTCAAAGAGAAAATTCAGACGAAGACAGATGCCGTAATTGGAGCCTTGTAGATGTGTAGCTTCGTAGTCAAGTAGCCTTGTACTATTATAACATAATGCTGCTGAAGTAGTTGGAGCTTTGTACGCTTGAAGGTAGTTGGAGGAGTCTTGTACATTCGTAGAATTGTAGTCTCATAGTCTCTTAGAGTCGTAGCATTCTAACCAAATATCATTGGAGCTGATGAACCAAAAGGCCGTTGGAGACAATGTCTGTTGGAGGCAATGACTGTTGGAGCCAATGACTGTTGGAGTCAATGACTTTTGGAGTCGATGGCTAATGGAAATATAAACTGTTGGATTCATAGACTGTTGGAGAGATTATATCCTAACTTATCATTGAAGATCGTATCCTACCAAGTTGAATGAACGAGAGAATGCGCCTCCTTTTCGTTAAATGAGCTTTCGTTTTATAGAATTTCCGTCCAAACGTGCTTCGTTTTCATTAAATGCTTGTCCTGCGCGAACGAAGCGTAGTCATTGTGTGTACATTACATATATATTGCGTACATTGCGTACATTGGGTGTACTTTGCGTAAATTGCGTGTACTCTGCGTGTACTGTGTGTCAATTGCGTGAATATTACGTGTTCGTTCCGTTTCCTGTGTGTACTGTGTGTACGTTCCGTTTCCTGTGTGTACTGTGTGTACGTTCCGTTTCCTGTGTGTACTGTGTGTACGTTCCGTTCCCTGTGTGTGTACTGTGTGTACGTTCCATTTCCTGTGTGTACTGTGTGTACGTTCCGTTTCCAGTGTGTACTGTGTGTACGTTCCGTTTCCTGTGTGTGTGTACTGTGTAATCATTACATTTATTGCGTGTAAATTGCATGTATTGCGCGTACATTGCGTGTTGGAGCTGTTGGAGCATTTGGAGCTTTATACAGTTGAAGGTAGTTGGAGGAGTCTTGTACACTCGTAGAATTGTAGTCTCATGGTCTCTTAGACTCGTAGCATTCTAGCCAAATATCATTGGAGCTGATGAAGAAAAAGACCGTTGGTGTCAATGACTGTTGGAGTCACTAGACTGATAGAATCAATAGACTGATGGAACCAATGAATATTGGAGCCAATGAATATTGGAGCCTATGAATATTGGAGCCAATGAATATTGGAGCCAATGACAAATGTGCGGCCTTTTCGATGATGGTGCTGTCTTTTTCGTTGTCGGTGCTTCCAAATGTGCTGCCTTTTCGTTGTCGGTGCTTCCAAGTGTGCTTCCTTTTTTTTTGATGGTGCTTCTATTTTTTTAATGTTGTTTTGACTCTAGTATTATAATAAATTGTTCTTGATTTGACTAGCGTATTATTCCATCCGGTGCATGTATATAAGCGAGTCCTAGACAGCAGGACGCTCAGTTTGTTTCTGACGACGGTGGTGTAAGGATCACCTAGATTGTTTAATCTGGTGCATAAATCGCGTAATTACCTGATCTTGCGAACTCGATGGCATCTTTACCGTCTTTAACGTTGAACTCGGAGTTTGTACCATCGACTACGGGAACCTTATCGACAGCTACGACGGAGAAGGAGCAGATCCCGTTGGTAACGATGACGTCAACATTGGAGGGGATTTCAACAGATGTGATACCACCAGCAGAAGAGACTTTAATGCCGGTAGTGCTGACTGTACAGGAAACCTCGACGAACGCTGTTTCGCCCTCGATGGAGACTTCAATGGATGGCGAATCGTCAACTAACGAACATCGATGTCGTTACTGTGACAAGATTTTCTCAAACATCAGCAATGCTCGTTGACACGAGAAGAGAGAATGTGCCAAGAACCCTTATCGTAAAATGTTTGGTTGTATTAAGTGTCGCAAGCAATTTACAAGAAATGCTAATTTGAAGCATCACTTGGAGACATGTAAAGGACCTGCAGTGCGGCAGAAAGTAAAGGTTTCTATACAACAGCGATGCATTGATGTGCATAAGAGTATGCCTGGAAATGATTCAGTTGCAGTAACAGCGACATCTGGTTCGGGTTTGTCTTCAACTAGGCATCCTTGTGGCTACTGCGACATGACGTTTGCATTTGCACATGATGTACGGAGACATGAGAGGAGTAAATGTACGAAGAATCCTTCTCGCATGAAGTTTCGCTGTGACGAGTGTCATAAATGGTTTACTCGAATTGATAATTTGCGCCAACATTCGATAAACTGTAAAGGTGAAGTCCGTGCGCCTACTGCTGAACTACCTGCAGCAATTACGACTCCTGAGTTTAGATTGGTGACTCGTGAGCGTACAAGTAAAAAAACTGATGTGCAGCAACCGATTGCTGTGGCATCTGAACATGAAAATAAACATAAGACTGTGATCGGAGCATTACAAGTGAACGATAATGGCTTCTACTTGGCGCAGTCTGCATTTCGTGGAACATTGAAAGACTACTATTATCCAAGTACGTTAAGTGAGTCAAAGGACATTTGTAATTTTCTTGATGATATCAGACAGGACATAATCAATCAGCTTACTGATTACGTAGCAACAAACGGACCTTTGAAATATAACTTGTGGTTGGACTGTATATATGGAAAGCCTTATCCGTTCGATGACAAAGTGAAGAAGTGTGCATTCAAGACATCGGCTGCAGTAATTTACAGTTCTAACGATATCAAGCAAACTGTTAAACAAGGTATCCAGAAACTCTGTCAAGAAGAGGAGGACTATGTCTGTAAAGGATCTGGCTGGACTCTGTCTTGTATAAACCGATTGGAGCTAAGAATTAGTCATTTCACGCCTATGCGGACCTAAATGTTTGTAAGATTGCTAACCTTCGCAGGTGATCCTGTAGTAAAATAGAAATTATGTAATAAATATTATGTTTGTAAAAGAACTTGCAGTGTTTTTATTTTCGAACATGTTACTATTATGTTAAATTGATGTTATATTTCCTTTTTTTTTGCATCCTCCTAGATCGTACCAAGGACCTTAGTCGACCTAATCAATCAGTATATAGATTACAAATTTATTTAATGAATTTTGGAATTTTTCCCGAATTTCTAGCTAAATAATTACGGATTTTCAAGATGGCGACCAAATGACAAGATGGCGGGTGTCACAGCAATAATAAATGATTACTGCACTCTAGCGGATACGAATTAAACTAACATGGCGTCAGCGCACTTTTGCCGACGATACAATTATGATGGCTTCCAGCATCGAAGACAAGATGGCGGACATGACGTCATACTAGGTGACGATATATATGCTTTGAAAAAAAGTGGTGGGAGTCAGTCTGCTAGCACCCACCACGGGGGAAGGATCGGTCGCCATTTTTAATTTTTTTTGCACTCGTCGGGTTCGAACCGAGGACTTCGAACTCCGTGTCGTAAATGTTTGTTTTTTATAAGTATTTTATTAAAATTTTATTAAGTAAATTTTTTATTAATTTTTAAAAAAAATTTCATTAAAATCGGATAATAAATAAAAAAGTTAAAGATGGCGGCCGTAACGGAAATTGCAACGGTGACGTCATAATCCATGATGACGTCAGAGGCTTATCGTAGGCTGTAGACATGGATGCTTAAGCCTACATATGGACATTTCTAGCCGCTGGGATTTTTAAGGACTAAAAACGGGAAATTTTCCCTCGAAACGGGAATTTTTCTCTCGAAAACGGGAATTTTTGAATTGTGGAATTTTTTGAGATTTTTTGGCGGAATGTTTTTCCACAGAAATTGAAATTTTGAGGAATTTTGGGCAAATTTTGTCCAATTTTGGCGGATTTTGACACATTTTGAGGATCAAATTCAAGGACAAGATCAAAGGTCAAGGTCACAACCATCCAAGATGGCCGCCGTGACGTCACAATCCAAGATGGCGGAAAACACCACAGACACCACACCCTGGACCCTGCGCTCGGACCGGCTATTATATACTACTACATTATTTTAAACATCCTCTAAAATGTATAGGTTATGAACGGTAAAGACACTTGTTACATGTTTACTCTTACGTTTTAATAAAAACCTTGACTGTCAAGTATACAAAACGTTCTCCATTTAAATACTTTTTCACAATGAAGGGTGCTGGTCAATCACATTCTGCCATCTTGAAATTTTAGGGAAAAATTCCTCAGAACTCCTTAGAAATGACTCAAAATTCCTAAAAAAAAAAATTCTATAAATTACAATATTTCGAGAGTAAAATTCCCGTTTTGAAGGAAACATTTCCAGTTTAGTCTTACAAAACGCAGGTTATTGGAAATGTCCTAAAAGCGGATACAGAGTCCTTAAAAGTAAAGATTTAAAATTTAAGCCACTAAGAGAGGATATTCTGGACCCTAATGACGACTAAAATATGATACCTTGCGTGAAATTCGACACCAATTTTTCATATAAGCTCAAAAAGTTATTTTTTGATTAAAAGTAATAAAACTTTTAAAATAATTTAATAATAACACATTTGTCACCACGTCTGGAATTCCTGGGTTCTATCCCGGCGAGGGCAATTTAGTAAAATACTAAAAAAATAAAATTTTAAGGAAAATTTATTAAAGTACTTAAATAAAAACTGCACTCACGCGATACATTTTGTAGTCCTCGCTTCGATTTTCGACGAATGTTCTTGTGAAAATAAACACTAACTTTCCAAAAAAAATTCCACAAAACAGACTTACTAATATAAAACCATATATTAAGTAAGCCATTATGACGTCATGGCAGCCATATTGGATCCGCCATCTTGTTTTCGCCTGCAAGAGTTTTCTATCCTCACATTAGTTTATTTTTTACCCGTAGGTAACTGCTCCCTGATGATGGCCGAAACGTCGGTGAATTATTCGCCAAGGACACGGCTACAACCCAGAAGTCAAGCTACTTCAATAAATATAAAATATTCACTCATGAAATTACTGATTTATTCCAACTATTTAAGTCCTTGGTTCGATTTTTGGTAAATGCAAAAAAAAATATTATTATGATTATTATCTACATTTTACCATGACAGAGACAGGTTCAAGTTACAAAAAAACACTTTTTTAAAATAAAAATATTTATAATGCAAATTCTTCACTGCTACAAGTACAAATAAGAAAATGACTAACGTTTTAGGTTTTTATAGCCTTCCTTGAGTGCGAGCGAGTCCTTTACATGCCTTGGCATGAGTTTTCAGGGTAGCTCCACTTGGAAGTTGATTTAACACCAACAGAACACAGCTTGGAGTTCTCAGTTTCGTTAGAAGGGCAGTGATATATTTTATGATGCCTCGCACTGAACGTCTTGCCTGAGATGATACCATTTGCTCCTGATGAATACGCAATCAGTCCGTCGCAATTCCTAATGTGACTTCTCAATTTTCCATAGTGTACAAACTGGCTACAACACCTGATGCACTGATCTTTAACTCATTGTGAGTTATTATTACAGTCGTTTCTTACATACTCACGATTCATAAATTTTTCATGCTGTCTCAGTAGGCACAGTTGGGTGATGGAACACCAGCAGCTGTTGCTTCCTCGAAGATATAAAAAACTAAAGGACTGGATGTTTGACATTCGTTGGCCGAAGTTGAGCTGCTAACGAGGCGTCAGGGCGCCTTAGTCGTCCTGATTGCTGGAGGGAGGACTCGAGGGTGGTGCTGTTAGGTCCGCATCCGGCCCTTGGACCCTGTCTGTGAACAGGTCCGAATCAAACATGATCGGAACATGATCGCAAACAGTTAGCAAAATAGGCAGAAAATGCCTACTAACAAAGATGATTGTGGTCGGGGAATAAGGTTTGTCAAAAACTCACCATACAGGGAGATGACTTCCAGCGTCAGCCAGGGTGCGGAGCTCCTGAACACGCGGTTTTTGCGGACGTTTCCAAGATTCAAAATATAGAAAATATAATGAAGTATTATTAACGAAGCATGACTACTTCTACGAGGTACACAGACTAACTTATTACTAATTACTAAAGTTGTGGGGATCACATCCCTTGCCTAGCTTATTACATCTTTAAACAACGACCGGAGTGAAGTCTTTATGTGCGGCTCGCCGACAATGCGGTGTGGTCAGTCTGATGTCGCGGCGCGAATTAAGTTTGGGGCGGCATAGACTGGTAATTAAAAGACGACGTCAATCAAAAGAAAGGGGGAGGCTTTGGCTTCTGGACCGATAGGTTCCGAAGATTTCCGAGGGAGTGATCGAGAAATACTGACTTCGATATCTCGAAGTTGGTGGTACTGGCCGATGTCAGCGCGACTTACCGAGGGGTTTCCGAAACAAGAAGAGATCGACTCACACGAGGCGACTGCTAAAGCATTGAGCTTATGGTGGGGACTAGTGCAGCGCTCTGGTGGCTTGGAAATGAACTACGGGGCACTGTTTGTTGCATGAGGCGCCAGGGGGCAGGCGTTTAGCGGGCGTTAAAAAACCCAGGGGAAATAACTCGCAAATTTTGCCAATAGAGGGCAGATGCGATAAATTCTGAGACTGGAGTCGTGGCCTAGAGACCAGAGATAATTAAATGGACCCGATGGAACATAACCGATACTTCTTGAAGCTGGCATTCACTAAGCAATATGGCGCCTATGTAGCTGAGAAATTGTTTACATGAACAGCTGTTTTAAACAACAAACAAACACACAAGTGTTGTTATACTTCTAAAACCATTAAAATCATTAAAATAATGATTTTGGATGGTTAATTAGGTTAGTATAGCTACATTTAAAAAAATTGGAAGATTGTGTGAATGGATTGTTGGTCAGGATAGCTACATATCAAATTAGAAATTCCTAAACAACCATAAAAATGATTTGACAGTATTTTTAATGTAGCTATACTAACCTAACTAACCGTCCGCAGTGTTTTAAAGTATTTATAATGTAGTCAATTGACCTTTTTAAATATAAGTTGTTCAAAACATGCATACACGCAGCCACCGTTTTTAATTAATGAATACGTAATCACCTATTGGCTCACGTTAACATGACAACATTCTCCAATTACAAGAAAAAACATTTGATACTCGCAAACAAGAAATAGCTACCTACCTACAGCTACAAGAATATAGCAACGTAGTGATTTAAGCATCGTAATAATATTAATGTAAAAACAAGCTGCAAATCAAGTAATTTGTTGTTAAACTAAATTAAAAAACGTTAGCATAATTGAAAAGTATGCTGGATAACACTTACCTAACTACCCAGAATAGAAATAAATAAAACAACGAATCCATCCAACAGTTATTAACATTTGATGCGTAACACTGCTTTTTCAATACCGTCTGATTACATTTGGTCCTACGGAATTGCTACAATGTCTATTGCATCTTAAATATCATATAGATAGCAACTAGTAGAGCCGATAAAAATAGTATTTCACTAAAATAATCAAACACAATTTACCTGTGAAAGGTTATCATCTTATGCTTTTCCTTCAGTAACTGGCTCTCAGTTTTCCTAGAACTTCTGTTCACACAACCATACGCAACACACGATGCCATAATATATTAATATAGGTATCATGCTTTATAGATTGTCACACTGGTTCAAAATCACACATTATACTTCTAAAACAACCAAACTTTTGAGAAATTACAACAGATTCACCTACAACACTCAAAAACCAAATTAACGATACATAAATTAACAAACTTTCAACTACTCGCAATGTAATCAAATGGCGAAATCAACGATGTTATTCACTAAGCAATAAGGCGGACCTTCCCCCTCACCTTTCCCCATCTGACTTCAAATCCCTCACCTAAACGATGTGTTTATGTTCCATCTGGTCCATTTACTTATCTCTGCTCGAGACAGGCTGGGGTTGTTGGCCAGCCTTTGCACTGGGCCTGGTTCCGTGGAAAGTATTTTAAGGGGGGGGGGGGGGCGGTGGATGAGGAAAAGTGCTGCTGCCAGTGGGAACTTCTCTCGGCAGCGGCCGGCGACGTGACGAAGGCACGAGCAAATCAACCCGTGCTCGTGCCTGAAATCGCTCGCGTAAGGCTGGCTCTCAGAACCTAGCTGCTCTAATAGCTTGCAGGACATAGCAGTTCTTGTCACGGCTCGGAGGAGAATTACAGGCGACGGACGTGCACCAAAGGCGGGGATAAGACGATAGCACTTGCTGGGTCATTTGATGGTAGGCAAAATTGTATTTATGCTGGGAACGATTGGGGGGACAGGTCTGACAAAGATTAAACGAAAGTGTACAGGAGGCGGAAAAGTTTAAGTTCTTGCAGAAAAAGAATTACTGGCGACAGAATTTTTCAAAAATTCAAATTTAGAATTGTGCCAAAAATACTAATTGGCGGCCCATTAGCCATTGTTACAACTTAGGAAAAGATATTTTGAAAAATGTTGAATAAGAAAAGATAGGTTATGGAATGTTGATCAAACATTTCCTATTCTGAACTGAAGTTTGATTTGATCAGATTATATTATTTCTTAATGTTAAAAACCATATTTAAATGTCACCTTTTTAAAAGAAAAATTTCAGCATGTTGTAAGAAAGAATTGGTAAATGTTGCATGTATGTAAATAATACCACATAACTTACATCACGCTTGATTAGCTTCAGAGATACATTTTCAATAAAAATAAATCAACTACCTATTAACCCCTTTTAAGTCGAATATAGGAAAAATTTAAAGGTTGAAACTAATATTAAATCATAATTAATACCTTATTTTTGCTCAGTTTGTTTACCTTCATCTAAATTTTCTTGGATATATGATTTACTACTGTAAAAACTAACATGCCTTTAGGGTCGAATATTAAAAAGAAGTGAAAGAGATCTACATAATTAATTATTTACGTTAATTATGCTAAGTTTTTTTACATAGAGCTTTATTTGTTATGGAGCTATGACATTTTTATAACAAAACATATCTTACTCCCATTTCCAACGCATAAAAAACTAAATCCGGAAAAACTAAAAAATACAATTCGTAACACTATGAGCTAGTTCATTCTTAATTCCTAATCCTTGGATCTAGTGAATTCGGAAGTATGCTTTTTTTCTTTACTCCTAACGTTAACCTTTACACCCTTTAGGGGACGAATCTTGCAATCAATTAAAATAATATATTTTAGTTTATTATTTTCATCGTTTAAAGGAAATAAAATTTAATTAGTTTTGGGGATAAGATTTTTTTAAATAAATGAAAACTCACCCCTTTAAAAACCCAATTAAAATACGAATTTTTATAAACGCAAAAATGAAAAGCAATAAATAACTTTAGATTCAGTTTTTTTTAGTTGTAATTTAATTGGGATTGTTAAATTTTTTTTTGTTTTGTTTCGAAAACGCACCTACCCCTTTTACCAACCGTAGAGTTTTAATAAAGCAAAATGGTAGAACAGTGGTTGATAGTTTTCGTATGTGTGCCCAATTTCTTGTAATTGTGACTGATTAAATTCTAAGTTTAAGTCATTTATCTTAAAACCATATCCACCTCTTTTCCACACCTTAGGGCTGGCATTTCGCAAAAATAGTAAAATTGACGTTGGATGTTTTCGTATGTTCATTACTTCTTATTCTTAATAATTTAATTTGGAGATATGATTATTAATCAAAATATACTTACCATTTATCATTTATTAAGGGTTGAATTTCAAAAAAAATATAAAAATTGTGGTTATTAGTTGTATTTTTATAATAGGTACACAATATAACTTACTAATCTTAATTAAATTTGGAGGTATAGTAACTAATCATGTTTAAAACTTACCTACCTTAATGGTTGAATTTCACAAAATATAAAAATTGTAGTTAGTAGAGTTTGTATGTTTAATATTGCACCTAAAATCATTTATTGCGCTTAATTAAGTTATGAGGTATTAATAAATCTTCAAATAATTCATACACCGTTTTCGCACATTAAGGGTTGAATTTTGCCAAATGTAAAAATTGTTGTTGGGAGTTTTTGAGTGTTTCGTATTGGTACCCAATATCATTTATTATATTTCATTAAATTCGGAGATAAAATTATTAATCTTTAATGTTTACTTAACTCTTTTTCGTGTCTTAACGGTTAAATTTTGAAATAAAAAATTTGTGGCTGGATGTTTTTGTATGGCCATTATTGGTACCCTAAAATATACCATTAATTAAATACGGAGTTATAATTATTATTCATTAAAACATACATACAACTTATTCATCGCATACGGGTTATATTTCAGAAATACAAAAAAAAATTATTTTCGTAGGTTAATATTTGGTACCCACAATCATTAATTAAACTTGCCTTTTTTACCCTTTAGATTTTGAATTTTGCAAAATATAAAAATAGTTGTAAGTTTTTGTATATTTATTATTGGTACTCAAAATCATTTATTACATTAAGTTAAATTCGGAGATTTAATTATTAATTATTATAATATACTTACTCCTTTTTCACAACTTAGGTGTTGAATTTTGAAAATAAAAAAATTGTGGATGGAAGTTTTCGTATGGTCTTTACGCCTAATTAAATTCGGAGATATAATTATAACTTTTAAAACAAAGTTACCCCTTTTTCACCCCTTAGTATTTGAAATTCACAAAATATAATATTTGTTTTGGTTAGTTTTCGAATTTTAAATATTTGAATCCACTATATTTTAATATGCTTTATTAGTTTCAGACCCCCTAAAAGGTGAAATTATGTATTTAGACATGACCTAGTTTCTAAGTTAGCCAAATATCTTTCTATTTAATAAACTTCATCAAAATCATCCCAGTAGTTATCGGTTGATGCTCGAACAAACAGACAAAAAAATTTTAAACTATATTATTGATATCTCAATAATGTAAATAGCCATTTTCAATAGTTTTTTTTTTTATAATCATTTCATCCAATGTACAGACTTGTTCTCTCTAACTGTTCTATTATTAGTATAGATACGAGCAGGGTATTTCGCAGAGTGCCGCATGGCGCTCGTAGGCATCAAGCGAGCCAACTCAAAACGTGAGTTTTACTTCAATTTCTTGTGCAGCTTTAAAAATACCACAAAGCACCCAACAATAGAGACGACACTTATTACATGGAAAATATAAGCCAACATATTTATACAAGAAAAATAATAGAATCGTCAGTGTACTACACAAAAGGCATATACGTAACATTGTTTAATTTAGGTCACAACATTTAAAGAAACGCTCTCACCGTTATTTAAAAATGATCTACGTAGCGTAATGAATGTACCATAGAGTTAAATAGAAATAAAAAAAAACTTTCTTACTACCGTAATTTATTGTTAGACTAGATTTTTCCATTAGTCGGTTTGTAGTGGTCTTTCCATCCGAGCTACCGATAAGGAATATCAAGTTAGAAGAGTTTATAAGAGTAATTAAGGTTCTTTATAGTTTAAGACAATTCTTTTAAACTCAATCGAAAATCCAGATTTTTTTATATTGAGCGTCAATTAAAAAGTAGCATTATGTTTCGTGCGTTGTGCTATTGTGTAGTAATAGTTTCAAACACTGCGGTTTCAACGACTGACTATCATTATCACTTATCGAGGAGACTAATGTTGACAAGTTTAAAAAATAAAAATAAAAAAGTATTTAATTGTGGCTGACAATTAATTTTAAACTCAATTACAGCATATAAATTTTCAGATTCATATGTAGTTTCACTCATTTCGCTCGTCTGATAATACTCTCCAGCATCGGCGTAATACTTAGCCTATGCGATTGGACGCTTAGTTTAAAATGAATGTGTCTCTAGTTCCAAATAGTTACGCTGTTAGTGTGGGACAAATAAAAAAATAATTTGGTATTCCCGATGGCTGTCACACACTTATCTAGACATAAAAGTATAGCCTTCATTTTCAACTTTTTAGGGTTAATTAAACCAGAGAGTTAATATAGTTTTACTTGTTTTCTTTATGAATAAAATTTTATTTCCTTATTTTGTTTTATCAACGTTTGAGAAGAGTGTTTTGTACTCCATCTATCCTGAATAAATATATTTTTAAACTGCGTGTAACATGCATAATTGGTTGCTATATTTTTCCAAGCCTTAATCTGATGTTTCTTACGTCTGGTTCTCTTAGGTTTTATAATTTACGTAAAGTTTGAAGTTTTTAAAGTTTTTTTTTTATCTCTCCAGCTTTGGGAATGATGTCGGGACGACGATAAGCGATGATTGATATTCTCAGCCTCTCTGACCCGCCCTTAAACCCCTTAAGCTCGCGACATGCGCCAGGGAGGAAGTTTCGGTTGGAACGCGGCCGATGGCTTCGGAACCGGGGAACCGGTATCCGACGATAAGGTCACGATTAAAAGAAAAGTAAACGTAAAAAAAACTGAACAGAAGGGAGATAGGAAATAAAAACAAAATGAAAGTGAGCGCCGGGGAAACCGGTTTTTTTTCCCCCCGCGGCTTGACCTGGAGATTCTGGGTGGAAGGGCGCTGAACAGAAGAAAACCTCGTTGGCTGCTGTTGGAGGAGTCTGCATCTCCAGTCTCGTCATGGCTACCGCTTACCTTGCGCCGAGCAGCCAACCGCCGTACAAGTTCACGTTCATTGTAAATGGAACAGAAATATTCATCTGAACTTAACTGTAATCACTACAAAATAGTGCTCGCAGCAATACTGGGTTCGGATTCTTACCCGGGAATTCATGCACTGTGTTGTCTCATTACCTCCATAGCATTAACATAGGCTAATGAGTTATTAATAGTTATGCTGTTGGTCTGGGGCAAATAAAAAATTATTATGTAATGTCGATGGCTGTTACACACTTATCTATACATTAAAGTATAGCTTACATTGGCAACTTTTTAGAGTTAACTAAACGAGAGAGTAAACATAGTTTAACTTGTTTTCTTTTTGAATAATATTTTATTTCCTTATTTTGTTTTATGAACGTTTAAGAAGAGTGTTTTGTTATGATGATACAACAATATAAAGTAAAATGGTTGAATATTCAATTATCTTTATCATGGTAAAAAAAATTATGTCTGAATAAAACATGAAATATAATATAACATTATGCTCCAAATTTCGTAATAAATACTCGGCATTATCTCACAAAAATATTTCAAATATGCAAAAATATCCATAGCTCTGAATTGTACAATTTTACAGTATCTATCTTTTAGTAGGTATTGCTAACTATTTCATGGCAACTGATTTCCAAAGGAATCTTTTTTAAAAGTACATAAAATTGTTTTTGTTAGGTTTACGCTCCATCCACGTCGAGGATAACGCAGACTTTAACATAAAACTCGAAATATTAAAAAAAAAATTTAAAAATCTACTGCGAATCTTTGGTATTACTACATTAAAAATTATTAAAACAGCACCATACAGACACCAGAATTGAGCTTATCAAAAGTTTCCTAATTAAATTACGATGATTCGCAGTAGTTTTCAAAGTTTCATATACACCGAGTGTGAACCATACGATAGTTATTGTAAAAAAGTATCTGAGAGCCACTTACGACGTTTTAAAGATAATGTTGGTAAGTTCAGGTTTCCAAGAAAACTCTAGGGATAAAAAATATTCGTATTTTTGTGTTGAGTTACCAACTTAAGTTAACACAGCCGAAAAATTTGACTGTTTTCGTGCAAACACTTTTCTTATTTTTCACACAACTATCAAAATATCGCTCAAGTAGGTACATTTTAACAACAACCCCTTCATACACAAATCAAGGGATGTTACAAACCATTGGTGATGTTTTAGAGCAGTAGTGGCCTACGTTTTGTTGTTTATGGCTGATTACAAAAAAAATCTTGTGTTTGTTTTTTTACCTTGGTTAGTATTTATAGTATCAATGTTAAACACAACGATGTTTCTGATATAATGCTATTTTTTTTAAATAGAACATACGTTCCAGCAATCATGCATTATTATTTAAAAAAATCACTGCTCTCAATAAAAAAGCTACTGAAAAGTTTAATTTACAATGTGAATTTTGCAGTATTATGTTGCCATGTTAAATGTGAGGTTTTTTTTACCAATAGATTTTTGATTAATCTTAGGGGAAGAAATAGTAACCAAATACGCCATAATGTATTCAATATGTTTTTGTGCAAATACAATTATTTAAGTTTTTTTATAGAAAATTGGCTTTCATTAACAATTATTAAGAAAGCCGTTAAATTAGAGTTTTGGTAAATTTTTCTCAAAAGCTTTTAATTGTTATGAAAAGGGAAAATAATTTTGGAATTGTGTGTAGAATCTCTCCTACAAACTTTTAGTTCTGCTTTACCTACAAAACATCTTTTTTTTTTTCATACTGATGTAAACTGCAATTATTTCTGGATATTACATGCATGATATGTATGAAAAATAAATTTGGTAAATTTCTTGCTATAAGTCCAATGAGTAGGAAAACAAGAGTAATAAAAATCCATTAAGAATAAATGTCCCCTTTTGTACGCTAAATTATCCTAAAATTTGTACTGTACTATCGAAATATTTTGTTATGATAATATTTTTGTGCAATATATTGCTACAATTTATATTAGGTACTTACATATGATTTTATAGATTTTATACACATCCTATAAAAATGTGCCGCGTGTTTCAAGCGTTTTATTTAACTTATTGCAGTAATGTTTTTATAACAGGTTTGGTTTAAAAGTGAATAAAACCTATTTCAGAATGTACAATTATTGAGATATGCATTACTCGGATGATTATAATGTATTCGCATATGCAACCACTTTTATAATTATAGGTATGTAAACAAATGTGTTAAGATTTCGCTTCACACAGTTATGTGCAAATTCCTAAAGAGACGTGATTTACGAGATTAGTTAAAATTAGGTTTTTATTTTAAGAATCGTCTTTAAAGAACTGAATATACACATAAACTAACTTTTGTATGTGAGGTTATTCATCAACTATTTTTTCGCAACAATTATTTATTTACATTTCATTTTGAGTGCGTCATGTGTTATAGGTACTGACTGACTCATTGCAGCCGTTGAAAGAAATTGTGTTTCCTTACTAAAGTGACTAAAGAGCAAAGTAAAATTTTGTTGATTTCATAGAACATTATTAACACAATTTTACTTTATATTTACGTATTTACCTTTTTCTAATCAGAGTTATGATACGTCACTTCTGCTATTAAGAACCTATAGGTGTAACTCGCGTTGTTATGGTATTTGACCCAAACGCTTCCAGAATTATTTAATCAAAATAATTACTTAAATATAATTTAAATTAATTATTGGTAGCTTAAAATTTAAAATGAAAAATTAACAAAAAATGTTTTGTGGCGATATATTATGAACATTTAAATTTATTTAGGACATTTTGGAATATTTCTCTCAGTACATTTTTAACATCATTAATCATGAATCAACTGTGTTTGTGGATTAAAAGTAGCTCTCTTTTATTTTACTTCGATATAAAACAATAAATAAATAAAGGCCACAATACTAGGTTTTGTAAAATAATGTCTGAAGATTTTCAAACATTTATGTTCAAATTTTTGGTATGTTAACACAAACGTGACTACTAATAGCTACATATATGTTAAAATTTAAAATGTCTCTATATGAAACCACTGTTGTTTAAGAGATTACATTTTTAAAAGTACTGAAAATAAACGTGTTTACAATTAAAAACGCATAATTTAAAATTTACTTTCTTGAAAAAAAATATTGTTTTCATTTATTTGTTTTGTTCGGTTCGTACAATACTTCTGAAACGAGTGGTTTTTCTTTTATTGTTCACCTAAATTTTCGAGTCTGGGTTTATTCTGTAATTTATTTTGCATGTTCAATAAAAAAAAAATTACAATATTTTTGTTAGGTTACAAATTTTTATTTTACAAAAAAAAAATAATGTAGAATAATCAAAACCCGCACACCAGATTTGCAGGTGTCAAAAGTATTTTTTTTTTTAGGTCGCCGAGGTTGGCACCTCTGTAAAAACGTGGGGTGAACTTTTTTTTTTTTTTTCCTTGTCCGCGTTCCTCCGGCATGCCGGCCACGTAAACGGGGGTTCGCGCGCCAGGAGAGCGGGCATACGCAGACAGCGGGAAGCAACAGCGAATATCTCTCTTTCTTCCCCCACCCCCTCCCCCTCTTGTTCCTTACCTGGGCGCCTGTAGGAGACGGAGTCCGGCGGCGAGGCAGGCCGGCTACACCCGGCTCACGCGCTAGGGCGCGCCGCCATGCTGGGCCGCAAGGATATTGACCGTCGGGCCTCTCGCAGCCGGGCAAACAGGCCGTGGGGAAGGGGTGGGGGTGTGCACGGTTCAGGGGGGGGGGGGGGAGAGATATTTTTTTTTTTGCCACGGGGCACCGCCCTGAAGCCTCCCTGCCATGCTGGCGGTGACGACACAAACACCTCTTCCGCCGATATCAACACCCGCGTTTCACGGCGCTGAACTTTTGGAAATCACGAAAGCGCGAAAGACACGATCTGGCAGCGAAATGTCGCGTCAACAGATCGGTATAAAAAATCTGATACATACATATATGTTTTTACTTTTATGTAAGTGTATTTTTTTCCCTTTAATAAACGAATTTTATAATTAAAAATGTTATCGTCGATCATGAAATGATTATTGATTGTGATAAAATAATTAAATACGATTATGTATGTGGTACAAAGTAGCATTGCTAAAATTTTGGTGTTAGTAGATATATATGGGAGCTCACCTTATATTTTTTGTATTTGGTTGTGAAAATAAAAATGTGGTTCCGGCTCCCGTATATGTAGGGTGATCAAATAAATATTTCAGTTTTTAATTCTAATTCCAATTTTAATTCTTATTTAACCACAATATGTTTTATCAAAATATGTTTACTAGTTTTGGGCGATACTCGAACAAACATGACAAAAAAGTATTCAATAATAATATAGAAATTCATAAAAAAAATATTGAATAATAAACTATTTTAATTGAAGCTATTTTGAAATCAGTAATTTATATATAATTATATCAATTTTATACTTTTTAACTGCATGATTTTTTAATATGGGGTGTACATTTGAGTTCTCATTGTACTTATAAATATAAATTATGATAATTTTGCCTAATAATAGAAATTTACACGGACTAATCTAAGTGTAGACAAATTTAAATGTTTCAACATTATATACCTACATTCGTAATAACTTTGATATGAAATGACATAATTATAACATATAGAGGCTTAAAATGTAGTCATGTAAATTTTATGAACTTACCATTAAGTATAACAAGTTACAACATTTAAATAATTTTGTTTTTAATGTAATGGAACGCCATTTTACTTAGATTAGCAACTTGTGATGTTTTGACCTAAAATGTTTTTGCAGTACGTGTATCCCTATATTTAATTTAAAGTAATACTGAAATACTTACATTTTTGGGGGATGTTGCAATGTTTAATTCTTCCTTTTTGAACATAAACTTAAGTTGCTATTCCACCATAATAAAAGTATTATTGTCAATTCACTCATTTAATTTTCAAGTGTTTATTTTCAATAGAAAATGCAATTGCAGTTTATATACAAATGTGATTAAATGTAAGAACATGTGTTATCCTTAACGTTGCCAACTACAAACATGTTAAATCATTACAAATATACAGCATTGGTGCGAAGTAAAGAAAGTATTTGTATCGAAATATTCGTAGTTTCTGCCAAGAGATTTTGTAGCTGTTCCCAAAATTTTAGTTACAGATTTAGGTAAACATACCATGCAAATTTTGGTGAGTAACCCCTCTCCCCGCTTTGTTTTCGACGGGTGTTCGGAAGGACCCGGATTAATGTTCCTGTACGGTCATGCTGATTTCGATTTTTCGTGTCTTTCCGGAATCACCCCAGGTTGTGCCAAAGGTTCCATTGAAACCTTTGCTCATCACTTTCAGCCAAAGGTCACAATACCCGCCCCCAGCTGGGTACTAACGTGTTTATAAATTGTTTTTATCTAAATGCAGAAAAAAATATAATGGCTCTGTCAAAAATACTAACAGTTCCAGAGCCAAAACCACGTCTAAAACCCAAAAATCAGAATGGGGGCAGACTTAAAGAAAATATTCAAAATTAATTCAAAAGCTTTAAAATATAATCTAGGGGTAGCAGACATGCTACACGATTTCACCTCACGTCTCCCTCGAATGTGCTGCTGTTTCATGCAATCTTTAATGACTCGGCTGTGGACAAGCCCAGGGACGTCGCAGCTCCCGATGTCGCTGTCCAGACTGGTGCTCCGCGCCTGGTCAGTGACCTACGGGGCGATGCGTGGTCACCAGAAGACTCTGATCACCACCTCCTTCCCGGCTCAACCCTCCACCCCTTTTTGTCCGCCCCCGCCGCGAAACTGTTATTCCACCCCCCGTCGCGACACGAAAAAAAAATGTGCCCCGTCGTTGAATAGGGAGTTTTATGGACGCTTGTTCACCCGCGCCAACCCTTTTCTGGGACCTCTTCTTCGGTGTTAAAGGGTTCGCCATCTCCTTGCCGCGTAACAAGTTCGATACAAGAGCTTGTACACATAAACAATGAACGAGGCCACCAGGTCTTAAAAATATGGTCTATCGCAGCGAAATAAAGAAAGGGTTAGCCCGGCTTGTTTACAGGGTAAAGGGGTTGGTGTTCCCGGGGCGTTGGGGGGGGGGGGGGGGAGAAGGCTGTAAATTACCACGACTGCCATAAAGAACTTCAAGTGACACGCGTCCAAGAGGTAGGGTGTCCCTGCGTGTGTCTCGCTCTAGCGGCGGGAAAAGGTATTGCCTGTCCGAACCAGTGGGAATAATGCTCCATGAGAAATATGAATTCGAGAACAGGCATCTAATGAACCATTTTATTTATTATTCTTATCATGGAAATGACCACCTGATGATAGCCTGTTTATCATCTGGAGTTATGTTTATTCCTTTGATATCGTGAGCTTGATATTTTTATTTATTTTAATCAGTATACATCTGGTACATCTTATATAACATACATATTGAACTTTGCAAAGAAGCAAAATTTCATACTTGATTAAACTCTCCCTTGAAATACATATAAACTATGTATTTATAATGTATGGGTACAAATAAAAGAAACTTGTTTTTATTTCAAGACATAGCTTAAAATATAATAGTTAGTATTTTTAAAAATCACACGTATGTTACGTTTTGGTAGTTTCAATGACTTAATTTAATGTGCAAAGAATTTTTAAATTTTCATATTCAAGAAAACATTTATTTAGCCAAAATAAAATATATAACTACAAACATGCATGGCATATATGAAACATACAGTGAATAAGGAACTGTATGGTCAAACATATTTTCTAATATCATTAAGTTTATTGAGTTATCGCACATAGATATCGATGATAAAAAAATTCAAAAATCCTATAAGAATAAAATTAATCTAAGTCAGCAAAGTCATTATATTTGTGTCCATAAATATCAGAACTAACATTGCATCCACACTTCTCATTACCAGTCCTGACAAAATATCCATTGGCAAAACATGCACCCAGAACCACCAGAATCAGGCATTGTCGACGATATGAAATACAGCTCAGATTACGTATTCGATGTCCCAGGTGGATCCATTATTCACGGATTTTCTATATGGCGGCCTAAACAATCAACATAAATGGTGGACGCAACCATAGCTGACGATCAGGTAGTAAATACTACTGCACTCAA
Source organism: Bacillus rossius redtenbacheri (assembly GCF_032445375.1). Classification (NCBI taxonomy): domain Eukaryota; kingdom Metazoa; phylum Arthropoda; class Insecta; order Phasmatodea; family Bacillidae; genus Bacillus; species Bacillus rossius. Next base: position 9,355,322 of record NC_086336.1, on the reverse strand, counting down.
GCTGCTAACAAACAAACAGCACGCTCAAGAAGACTAACACAATATGGCGGCCACCAAGATGGCTGACGGAAGTAATGTATGTCTTGGTTTTAGTGGTGGGGTCATACTGATTGAGAAAATCAGGAGTAACTATGGCTTTCTCTCCACGAATTAAGTTCGTGGTTGTTAGCGAGAAGGTTAGCGTTTAAAAGGACCAGCTCACCAAAAAAGTTACGGAAAAACCCAAAGATGCGTAACAAAAAGCCTCTCTTGGGCAAGGCGACTCCTACCTCGTCGTGGCACCGCTGGTCTGTTACTTCGGTAACGGAACAAAAGGAGCGACGCCGCAAGGATGGGGAGTAATCCCGGTGGTCAACCCTGAAGGCCAGGGAAGATCCCGACAAGGTCTGGGGGTCAGGTTGGGAACAAAGAGAGTTCGTTGCCTTCCAGCTCCATGGGCAAGGACGCTGTTCCTGGACATTTCTGGTTATCCGCGCCACGGGGCAATCTCGGAGTCCGCTGGAGTGAAAAAGTAGGCTTAATGTGTCACAATTTTCGTTAACTAGACCCGGCTAGAATCCAACCCAGGTCACCAAATTGGGTCCACGTGTTGTAAGAAACACCTTTTTTAATTTTATTTAAATCTTTAATAATTTTTTTTATATAATAAATTTTAGAGTTTTGATTTTAAAATGGAATCACGGTGTCCTAATACACTCGAGTGTCATATTTCAAGGATGTGGTTAATGTCAAGGTTATGATTATGGCCTTAGAAGCACACATTTAATTTTTTCGAGGTTCATAAAGTCTCTTTCAGAACTTTTCAAGCCTCCAACATTTCTGTGAAATAACACAAATTTACCCTTAAAACGTGAATTTTTACCTCTAAGTAGAGAAATTTTAAGCGATTTTGAAGATTCTTAAATCTTTTTGAGAAATTTTCCTTAAAAATCAAAGATGGCGCCTGTGTCAAACTCGGCTATTAATAAACTACTGATATAATTTACATAAAACCACTTTCTGTCTACCACAATCAAGCATAATATTGAAACCACATCCATATGTCAACGTCCTTCGCAAAAGCTACCAACAGATTTTCTGAAATCGGAATAAACAAGATATATGTAATATTTTTGTGGATAATAATATCGTAACTGAAAATGTAAAATGAGTGTTTGGACAAAATAAAGCCTAGTGCAAGCCTATAGGTATACTGCACAGTGATGAAGACAGAATTCTTTTCTCCCGATATCAAAATAGCACCTTTCTATCTAGCATGCAACTATAGGAATAGCAACAAGAGGACAATTTTGTTTAGGTGGTTCCTGCCAATTCGCCTCTCAGGAACGATTTACTTATGGGTAAAAAGCCAAATAGGCTTATATGTTTGAGAGACAAAGTTGTTGAAACAATGGATCATCGAAAGAAGAGGCATGGTTTTGTGATTTTTTGATTCAGTAAACATCCAAGACATCAACGAGCTACGTGTCAAAAATAATTTCTGTTGTAACTGTAAGTAAGCTATTCAATTTTTGTTTCGTAAAACCGGGGGATTGTGATAAATAATTGCGGTTCAATTTATGGTTATGGGAATCCAATATAGAACATATTTTTCATTAATCTTAGCTGAACAATGTCATTGAAAACCATTTTACTTACAAAATTAATATGTAACAGTGTATACTGCTGGTGATTCAGATTTATTAATACAACAGATCGGTTATGCCTATCTGGCTATGCTTATCCAGCTATACCCTTTATAAATATTTTGACATGCCGCAAAGGCATGCATGGTTTGTGATGCAGTAGTGAGGCAATATTCGTGAAATGACTTGCTGCTCTGGTGTTAGTGAGCTCCTGGTTTTATCATATATGTGATTCAGAAATATTGAACTGAAATATTGTGCTGAATTTTTTGGGGTCAATATTTCTGTGTCGTCATCATTTGTGAGTTTCTTTTTCGTTCTCTTAGTACATTTTTCTTTGTTTTTCTTTGTTTTGTTGACCATATTCCTGTTACGAAATATTTTGTGGTGTTTATATCCTTGTTGACAACAGCAATGTTTTGCTTAATTTTGTGTTGTTTTTTTTTGTATTTTTTGGGTTTTATTTATTTATTTCTTTATTTTTTTAGTTTTTAGTTTTTCTTCAACAGAAAAAGTTCTTAGCAATGGCGTATGTCCAAAAACTTATATCTAGTTATTCTACGACATCCAGCGTAAACTAATAACGTCGTAGGTGTATGAAAACGTTTTAAATCAATCTTCCACGTTGAATCATTCCAAAGCATAACTAGCCTGTACTTGGTAATGCGATGATAGGCGAGGTATTCGTAAGCTGCGGCGGACAGTTGGCAGCCGTGCGCCAGCCTCGGCGGAGCGCCGGTCATGGTGGCGTCGACTTGCTATGCGGGCGGCGCGAGGGAACCTGCCCATTGAGGCGTCCATCGCGCGACGCGCTTGCGACAAGTGGCGACGCGTGCGTCGTTCCTGAAGCCGTGAGCGCTTGATTAACTTACAGGCACACGACCTGTCAGCTCGTCGAGCGAGCGGTGGCTGGCAGCGGCCCCTGTCATCGCCGCATCGCAATTTTTACACTTTTGTTTAGTTTCATGGTTCATAGACCCCAAAACCATCAACACAAAGATTTTTTATTTATATATGTATATAACAATTTTATGGACAGGATAACTACGGCAATTATTCACAAATCACTTACAAACTGAAACAAAATTTAGTAATGAAAAATCTTGGTCGAATTCGTTAATGGGCTATATCTGATCAAACGGGAAGAAATGGGAAAGGTTTTTTGAAAAACAGAAAAATCTCTGTATTCCCATTATATGGAAAATATTACATCCATTTGAACGTATTATAACTCTTAGGATTAATACCAAAATCTCTTGTCTGGATAAATATTTGATACGACCAACCATAACTGCAAGAGGTTGAAAAAACAAAGGTTTGGGGACAAAAAAAATCATAACTCCCTTAGTAGGAACACTATCAAATTTGTTCAGATTGATTGTATGTATATCTTATAATTTTTATCTAGAACTTTTGTTAGAAACAATTTCTTTTATAAGACGAGCCATTTTTAGGATGTTGAAAAATATAAAGGTATAATATTTATAAAATTATATTTTTCGCATTATTTAAACTATTAAATCAGTTCTGTTTTATTGTAAATTCTTAAAATTTTGTATACAATATTCGTCTGAAATAATTTTATATAAGACCAACAATTACTGCATTTGGTGGAATTAACAGTGTTTGAATGACAGTAAAATTATTATTAACTCCCATAGTAGGCAGACCATCAAATCCATTCTAATCGTTTGTAAACCTTATAAATATTATCCAATCTTTTGTCTGAAATAATGTTTGATACAACCAACCATTGCTGCAAGGGGTGGTTAAAAATGGGCTATATACAAAATGAAATTAATAATTATCTGAGTAGGCATACCATCAAATCCGTTTACATTCTTTGTTAATGTTATATTTTTTATCTAATTTTTTTTCTAAAACAAATTTTGATAAAACAAACCATTAGTGCAAGGGGTTGAAATACCTAGGTTTGAAATTATAAAATAAATAATATTTATCTACCACGTTCTCAATGGAATTAATACTTATTTTTGTTTAACGTTTTAAATATTGCTGAAAATCTTTGTTTATAGTAAATGTTATGTAACAAATCATTACCATGGTAATAACAAGGGTATAAAGACCAAATTTAATTACTTTTTTATATATACTATCAAATCTGCTATAATTTATTGTAAAACTCTTAAAATGATCTAAAACCTTTGACTGAAACCATTTTTCATGAAACAAGATATTGCCTTAAAAACAGTGGTTAAATTAAAGAAAAACTAAAACTTTCTTTTAATCAAATATGTTACAATTTAATTTTAACCATTTTAATATTACCTACCTTAAACCATAGCAAAAATTTATACTACCACGTGTTAGTGCAAGGTATAAAAAATAGTGTTTGAAGGTCAAAAATAATAGCATAAATACTTTAGTAGCCATAATATGAAATTCGTTAAGTCGTTCAACGCTGGCTGCAGTGAGTTAAAAATATTAAAAATATACTTGCTTCGTGGAATATGAGAAATTAATAATCGATCTTATTTTAATATCGGGGACCATATATTTTTTATGTCCTTAAAATGTTCCTGGAGTTTATATAAGTTTACAAAACATTTCCACAATAAAAAGATTCTTCTAAATCTACCTACGTCTGTTGTTGTGCCGAAAGGGATTTTTTTTTTAATTTTCGAGCAGCATCATAGAAGGAAATTAGTTTTGATATTATTCAGATTTAATTGAAAGTACTATCTGCCAAAGAGTTATTTTATGCAATGAAATGTTTTTTCTGTGGTCAATGCTCTTGTAAAAATATATTCTAAAAAATAAATTTCAGTTTGGAATATATTTGTCTAATGTCTCGTAATTTCTCCTTAAGCTTCCCTTTAATATATGTAATATGCAAACAAGAGTGTATGTTAATTGCCCTTACATTCCGTAGTTGAGGTTATTTTATATACTCTCTTGCTTTTCGTATGTTTTTTTTATTGAACAAGTAAGATTCAGAAAATGGCTTTCTGTAACAAATTTTAAAAAGGCTGAGGTTGTTATCCCAGGATTTGTTGTAAATAGCTTGAATACATTAAGATCATTTACTTGATTTTTTTTCTCCATGAACTTACGAGTATGCAAAGTAAAGAAAATGAAATGGGAAAATATTTCAACCAGAACGTTAGACATATTGACACAGTATTTTTTTAATTATCCCTCAAAAACATTAAATGCCAAAATTAAGAGCTATTTCATATCTAACTTTAAAACTGTCTAGTTTATTGATGTGAAACTCAGAATGCTTGGTTGGTATACAAGGGAAGATAAATAATTTGTAGAGATAAATTTCAGTTGTTTTTTTTTGGGGGGAAAGAAAAGGAAGTGATGGCATTTATTAATGCGAGAAATTTTCTGTAATTTGCAAAACTTCTTTATTAGCTTTATTTTTCGCTAGAATTTTTTAAACATACATAATACACAACATTAACGTTGTTTTCAGAATTTCTTTAAACCTTCAATAATTGACACCTCAGGTGCATATAACGATGCTGCTAGAGTGGATTAATTTTCAAGCCAATTGCCACTCAACGAGGCGTTCTGTTTCCAAGCTCTGAAGGTTATGGCAACGCAATTTTCACTGTAAGGGGATTGGCAATCTTGGATAACCAGTATTAACGTTCGTCGCAACACCACCTTTATCCACACAAATATCTCGCCTCACATTGCCTGTTACACATGCCAATAAAGAAACGCAGGATCGACCAAGGTCCCAGTGTAATCTCTCATCATACAACCTCTGTTGGCCGTTTTGCACGAAACAAGTATTCGATGCTATTGACATCGCTTAAAACAAAAGAACCAAGTTAGGCTTTAGTAACTGTGCGATATTTTAAATGCATGTTTTTATTCAATTTAAATATATATTAGTTAATAAAGCGTGGTTTCCCTAAAAAATTAAAGAAAATATAGCTATAACTTGAATAAATAAGGATTCATATATGTATATATAGAGAGGGAGAGACATAGTAAGAGAGAGGGAGAGAGATAGCAAGAGAGAGGGAGAGAGATAGCAAGAGAGAGGGAGAGAGATAGCAAGAGAGCGGGAGAGAGATAGTAAGAGAGAGGGAGAGAGATAGCAAGAGAGGGAAAGAGAGTTTAATCTTCTATGAGCAGCTTCTATAAGTGTCTTGTTAAGGAGGCAGAAACTGTGCCTCCCATCCATCACACCGAGCTTGGAGAACACTGCAACAAATAAGTAAAACAAATTCATTAATTTGTAAGTCCCTGTTTCCCTTGAATTTAACGTAATTCCTTCTAATGTTGATACTACCAACATTTGAATGCCAGACAAAAAAAAACTATAATTATTATTGCAAATTGCGCGTAACCACGTTTAAGAGCGTTTTTTCTTGGAGCATGGGGTGAAATTCAAGCAGTTTCTAGACACAAACACAGACGTGATAATCAACAGCAAATGTAAGCAAGCCTCCTGCAGAAGCATGGCGTTTCGTATGGAGTAAGAAATGACTTAGTGAATTTTCAAAAGTGCATACAGTAGATTATAATATATATAGTTATTTTATTATTCATTTTCCTGTTAAACATGACACAACAAAGAAAACGTACTAATGTCGAGTGCATTAAAATCTAACACGCTAAAGAAATATCAAAAGCTATTATGTTGAATGTAGGCAATCATATCTTTGTGTCTCAGATAGTATCCATTATTGTTTGAAAAATACCCAAAATAACATCTTTTACATAGCATGGTCTAAAAATGTCAGATCGTTTACAGATCGGTTAATATTTCTACGTTAAATTTAGTGTACGAATTCCGCTTTATAAATTTATTTGCAACATTAACAACATGAGAACACATGTATTTTCTCTTTTCCATAGTTAGATGATTATACATCACTGGCGAGTACTGGATGACTCGCCCGCTATTTTATTTTTTTCTTCACTACAACAAACATGTGTCTCAATTTTCATTGAAAGTCTATGAACGTACATTGACGTCCAATTTGAATTCAATTTGTAAATAAATACAAAGTTAAGTTACAGTAACACTGAAAACCTAATAACACTTTTTTTTAGTTCATTTAATTTTCGTGATATTTTAAGAAAGCTGTTTCGTTCTTCAAAACACAAAACGAAGTTTCATCGGTAATAACATACATATGACATGTTTCATAAAATGTATTTTATTGTTTTAAAAAAAATTATGAATTTTTTACTTTTAGTATCAGTTTTAGTCAACCGATTTTTTTTTAATCATTAACTTGCTGCGAAGAAATTTAAAAAAATAGTCGCCTTCTGTTTTTACTAATTATTTTAGTTGAAAATGGGCCTGTGAAATTTTCAGACGGTTCTTCAGCCCTCATTCGAGCACACCTCAATGGTCAAGAATATCCGGTTTATAAACCCGGTAAGGTATTTCGTCTACTTACATCCCGCCTAATGCTAGTGTTACCGCTACCACGATACATGTACCAGAACATTTCCAGGATCGTTAAAGGATGGGAGGATGTAATAAAAGTCGAGGGAAGTGGCCAAGAATATCTCAGATCGTGGATACTCCGCAACGAAAAGGCTTCCGAAATTATCGTAGATTCAGTGTGATTTTACAAGAATATTCCTGTCCCACAACTTGACCATCACGATAAAACCACTTATTTTACACACTTATATTCATTTTAACTGTAAATTTCACGAAAGTTACACAATTATGTGTTAATTTCGGGTAAAATTTATTTCATACTACTAGAATTAATATATACAATTACGAAACGATGTTTCAAAAAAACTAAAGCTATTCAAACAGGATTTCTTGGAAGTCGTTCAATTATATGTCACTATATTAAAAACACTTCTGTTAATGTTCTGGAAGAAATGATCATAATGTTCAAAATTAAATGCCTGTGTAGTAAGTCAGAAAAAAAAATTCTCATGAAGTTTTGATAGGAGTAGAAAACATTAATGTCGAGATTAAAATCCTGTCATCTTTTCGATATTATCAATCCACAATAAATAATCTGTTAAAGTAAAGATTTTAAATTTTCAGAGCAACTGTGTTTAAAATGTTCAGTATAACAGATTCATATAAAATTGTGGTTTAGAAAGATAACTGTCTTAAATACCAGTTTTTAAATATTACCAGGATGAAAATAAATAATTTTCTAGATATGATTATCAAGTTAAGTGTTTTTTTTTTTTGCTTATTTATAGAAGTATAGGTTACCTAATTTTAAAACCAAATTTATGTAATAATTTTGAATGAATAAACCTTTTTTCGTTGTATAATTATATATAATTAGAAAAAAATATTTCTAACAACAAACATAATTTTTATAAACAATTTTAAATTTTTTTTTAAATATCTCTTGTATTTTGATACTTAAGATTTGAAATTGTTTAAAACAACAAATTTGAAAATCCAATATAATATTTCTCTTAATTTATAAATCAACTGCGAAATCTTTGTTAAAACTTTCCAGTCAACAAATGCAAAAAAAATCAGGTGACATATTTTATGTTTATTAGAATCAAATAATGTATATTTTATTCAATAAATTTATTTGATTAGCAAACATAGCCCACACTTTGTACGAATTCGGTAGCTTGGAATGAAATTGAAATTGGTTTTCACTCATTAACAATACTAAGCCAATATTCTGCGGGCGAATTATTTTTAAAATCTTTGCATTTGTAAAATTTACGGTTTACTTAATATTGTGTATCAACACAAGCGTAAAATTATTGAAGGATTTTCATCACAGTATATTTACACGAATGCAGATCAACGAACAAATATGTTACTGAAAATAGTATACCTCGGGTTCTCCGTAATAGGCTCAGTATTCGATGAATTTCCGCGTCTGAGCGCCAATTTGAACGTGAGAAATGGTACCGCAGCTCGCGGGGGGCTGGGAGAGGGTGTGAAAAGGTTTGGTTCCCCGACGGCTGGCAGATGTCGCCACCTGCCCCTGCAACCAACCCCCTTGTACAGGAACGCAGCACGCAGATAGTTCGCGCGTTTCCCTGCAGAGATCGTGGGGAAGTTTCCACAACCCACGTGACACAATTGCGGAGGGGAAGAAGGGACTACCTCTAACCAATCGATACGCACAATGCCAGAATCAAAATAGCGGGACGTCCGCTACGCGAAAAAACTCTATGCGAAAGAAAATTATCGTGTTATTTTTAATAAATGGTTTACACCTATGCGACAAACCAAAACAATTGTATAAAAAATATTTCTTCCCATTTTATACGCACCAAACATATAGGCCTATTTCTGATTTTTTCTTGATATATTTGAGAAACAATTTTAACTATAAATTAACTTTTATTAAAAAAAAGGAACAACTGTCAAAGTAAATTTGATAAAACAAAAACTTCGAAAAACACGAATAACCATATTTCAAAAAACTAAAATTCTTACTCTCCTTTCAGTAAAAACGTCGCAACCGTGACGCGATGGAATCAGAAAATATTTTCTAATCAGAATTTTTTACGCGTCTGCGAATTTTTATCGTGCTGACGTCACACATGTGTCGATTGTGATTGGTTAAGGAATTTATTTTATTAGCTTCACGTCATTTACGTCGCACCTGTCGTGCTATCGTGATTCCAGAATGGAGCAATTATTGCTAAAGGCAGAACTAGTATGCGTTTACCAGACACGATAGTATTCTAAAGCCTTGTCCGAACTGGTATGTATTTTGGTGAGGTTTCAGTTTGGAATCCTTCGATCCTGACATCATTTCGTCCTGCACAGCTGCTCATCAAGTACGCACGAAAGTACTCTAGATTATAAAATTCAATAATCTATTTTTGAGATTGGGACGGGAGAGGAATGGGAGGTCCATCTCTTTGAAATAATAACCAGCTAAACTGATCAGACAAATATGATAGTTTTATTTCAATAAATTATCTAATGAAAAGTTAATGGATTTAATAACTGTTATCACGTTATTTAGGCGTATGTAGGTACCTACAAGGGATTTGATTAAAATATAATTTTATTTATAGACTACTAAAAAAAATTTTTTGCAATAATCATTCACATAAGTTTGAATCAATATGTTGGAAAAATTGTTATTTGGAGGCATTTTGATAATAGGTACTTTATATTCGAAATCGGTTAAAGCAAAAATGTAAATAATGTTTTTGTTACAAACTGGGTCACGTGACCATTGATTAAATAAAAGTGGTCATATTCTTACTCTTCCGCTTGAATCGTTGTTATAATACAATATTTTTTTTTCAAATGTTTAAAATATAAGTACTTTTATAAGCTATGAGTGTGATTTTATTATAATAGTCTCTCGAAGGATATCCCTACTGAAGTTCTGTCACATACTACTAAAAAGAGTGTAAAATCAAGAAAAGAGAGGTTGTGTTTTTTTGTTTATAATTAAAATACGAATTATAGCTACAATTTAGCCTATTATATAGCCAAAAATGTGTCACTATAAATCGTTAAGTTTTCAAGACTTGTCCATTCTTAGGTATAAAGGTTGGCGTTAGATCTTTCTTCGATTCGGCTGAGTACATGTCTGGGTCACGTCGTCACAAAGCTTGTTTTGAAGCGATGTGGCCACACATTTAAACAGTTGTTGTAAACATGTTAAAAATAATTTTGACAAGTAATAGAGACCGGAAAAATTCGTGGAGTCAAATACTCGGGCAAATACCACCTGTTCATTGGCTGCAGACTTTTCAGAGTTCTCAACTTGCTTGCCTGTGATTCGATACTTAAGTGGATGAGGGTTTCTTATTGGCCCAAAGTCCGCGACACAAACTGTGAACCAATAACAATAGCAACGAAGATGTACAATAAATAGCATTCTAGTCTATCACGAAACGAATCTGCGAATTTTTCCGGTCTCTAAGCATACCTGCCTGGTGCGCTTTATTATTTGGCAACATTATACAGTGCAAATTTTTGCGCTGTTTAACGTCCCTGGTCATTGGTTGACACGCCCTAAAGGACTATTAGCAAATGAAATAACGCATGTGCGATGAGGAGAGAAGGTGAAGTGTGGGAACATCCAGTGACACCAACTTGGTTACTTACATGTTTGTGGATTCTAGCCTGGCGCAGGAAAATAACGCGAACTTTGCAGGTCTCTAGTTGGTACTTTCAGTTATACCTAGGGGCATGCAGATTTCGCGAAAAGAGTTCTATACTAGATGAAAGTTAAAACACTGTAGCATCGTCTGTGTTTCATTATTTAGCGAGTTTATCACAGATACATATCGATTATAACACCAATCACAGTAATTCAGTGCGGAAGCAAACGCGTCTTGAAAGGCCCGGCCAAATGAGGCAACGACTTCTATCGCAGACGGATGCCAATCACAAGAAAGAAAGCACAGGTGCGGGTATACCTTGTTGCAGTCTAATCACGCGTTCAGATCTTTTCTCGAAAAATGCCTGCCCCTAGTTATAACACTCTGACCTAGAGTGGTTTATAGAGGCAGTTATTTTTTTTTGCGCGAAAAAATCTGATGGCTAACTAGAATGCAATATGACATATCTGTGACTGAAATTTCTGCTTTATGATTGGTAGCTGTCTGCAAGAGAAGTCAAAGTCTTATATGGCCAGGCAATTTAGAAAGCGTTTGCTTCAGGAAAAAATTGCTGTGATTTGTGTGCCGATTATGGGTTTGTAATTTAAAGAAACTCAGACAAACAAACGATTCTACAGTGTTTCAACACAAACATGGAAATCTTTTCGCGAAAAATCATTGACTCTAGTTATTTGAGAAAAATATTTCAGTTGTGATCGCATCTCATACTCGCATAGTAGCTTAAGTCATGAATTTAATACCTGCGTCAAATAAATACGCGCGAGTCACATTTCTACACATTAAAAAAAGTCAGGTTGTTTTTCTTGTACTGAAGATATGTTGATACATTAAACATTCTTATTTTCACACATTCTTTGACTAAAAGACCGTTTTCTTATTCGAGTATGATGGCAATAGAGTAAATGCACCTGCGCTAGCAGCCACACGGGTTCAGCAGACAGACGTGTAATGAGCCTCATTTGATACCAGGATTTTCAATGAAACTACGCACAATTCCAACTTTCCAAATCAGTGTGTGCTGTAGGAAACCGAGTAAACATTCTCGTAATCAAAGAGAATGTGTTTACTGTGAAATCAAAAATATTTGAACCTTCCGTAAATGCAGCGAGATGATTAATTTGATTGTATATTCAAAGTAAGTTAAATGTACTACCAAAATATTTGTTAATAACACCAAAAGTAAAAATAACGTTAAAAAATTGGCACAAAAGTTTAAAAGAAGAATTTTTAGTGTTAGTTAAAATTAATATATTTTTAGTTCCGTAAAAAAAGTAGATTATTAAAAACACTAAAATTCTAAATAATGTGTACGTAAAGACTGATTAATAATATAATTTTATTAACCTATTACCTAATTTTAAAGAAAAGACTGATAAAATATATAATATTGCAAAGTCACGTTATTGAAAAAAAAATTTTTTAAAGGGAGTAAAAAACTAATAAAAATTCAAAGAAATTAAAATTTTTCGCCTTATTTAATAATTTTCTGACATTTAAAAGATATGATTTTTTAATATACAGATTTGCAAAATATTAGCATCAATTTTGTGAATGCAAATGCGGATGTAAAGAAATATGTGAATAATAGTTATATCAATTCTATGTAAGTACTATATGGAGGTTGCTGTCAGCAAAGAATAACGACAGGACTAAAAATAAGGTATGGTTGTGTGGATGTTTTATGTGGTGAAAACTTGTTTCAAAATGTCTCCAACAACCAGCAAATGTTATCAGGTTATGGACCCAGTTAAATCGCATGAACGGTTGGTTAAGTTAAGATGGGTTAGAGTCAATACAATTTGTGTAAGATGATGTGAACGAGTGCTTAGGTTAGTTTACCTTCATTAAAAATACTTAGGCTAACAGCGTTTCACTGGGGCAAGTAGTCTCAGAAATAACATTTTCGGATTTTTGTTAATCAAAGAACATTTACTAAAAAAAAAGTGTATTAAATCTTCTAGTATTCAGGCACAAAATAAGACATAAATGGTTTTTTATCTTTAAAGTGAAATTACTTTACGACCGTTAGGGTAGGTCAAGGTAGTGACATCAACTCATCCGTGTTCGAAAAGAAGCTGTAGGCAACACGTAAGTACAAGTTTACTTATATAGTCCCACTTTCGAAACATTACGTCATGGAGAACTGGAATAAGCAAATAGCGGGAGGGGGGGGGGGGGAGGATGAAAAATACACGATTGGTGCGGCCAATTCTCAGATGACCTTGATGCCGCCAAGACGTTGAAATCTAATTCAAATCATCCGTTCGGCCGGATGGCTGAGTGAGGCTCCTGCAAGCCAGGACTTGTCCTCTTCCCGTCTTGAGATCTGTCCCAATCCCGTGGCCGGGTTTCATTCAGAAAACCCGCGGAGGCCAAAGGAACCGTCTCCGGGAGTCCGGCGCTGACGTGTTTAACGGTCGTTATACGGCCTCGTTTTATGGTCGCTGCGCTTCGCGTTGAGGTGAATAAAACAATCGTCCGGTTTTGACGAGGGAGGGTTTGGGAGTAGACCTACACTACCTACGGGTCTCCGTACTACAGAGGAAAAAAAAAACGATTGGCTTCTACCACTACCAGGACAATTCCACTCTATAAAACCTTAAAAAAAAAAAAAAAAAAAAAAAAAAAAAAAAAAAAAAAAAAAAAAAAAAAAACTATTATAACTTTGAGTTTCAGTCACACTGTAAGAAATGATCGCAAAATTTGTAGACTTTTCAAAGGATGAATACAACCTTAAATAAAATAAGATTTTCCGTAGTTACAGAAAATATAACCTTTATAGAAAATACACAAAAAAATGTCTGCACTTTAAGAAAGCATTCGTTTGGAAACCAGTTGCCAAGAAATAGTTATAATACTACAAGAAAAATATTACAACATTGTACAACACATGGCTATGGTTATCTTTTCATATATGAAATACGTTTTTCGAGAAAATACTGAGTATTTCTTACGAAAAATGTCGCATAATTTTATATCTATATCATGTTTCATTAAGAATAATTTTTTTTAAAGCACGGCAAAGGTAATAGAATTTTCAATGACAGGATTAAGTTTGTTTTATTATGATAATTAATGTGCGGAATTAATACTGGAAAACTATTCCAGGGAACGGTTTACAAATATATTTAACTGTTGGAGGTACTAAGAAAACACAAATCATAAATTCCTGGGTAAGAATCCAAACCCAGTATTACAGCGAACCTTATTTTTAAATGATACAGTTGCTTTCATGTACCTACTAAATGTTTAAATTTAAAAATATCTGTAAATTTACTAGAGTATTTCAGTTCCATTTAATTCAATTAAAAAAAACTTACATTATTCCGACTTAACTAGTTCTATGGTCCGTTGTAAGCCGGGTAAACACGAAGTTGGAGGTACTAAAGACATTTTTATTCGTATATATAACTAAACATATTTCAAGATAATTTTAATTCCCCGTAGTAATCATCTTGTGAATTCATGTAAACAAAAATTAACTCACAATTACTCGTAAATTTCCGAAAATATCAGTAAGTTGGCGAAGATACCTTGGCTCGTAAATTTTAAGTTTAATTTTTGACGTGACAACGTCTAATAAATCGATGAACGCCGGCTGCACGCACGAAAAAGTTTCCCGTTACGCAAATTGTCCCGTTACGCTGTGTTCCGTTACGCTGTCGGAGAGTGCAGTAATAATAGGTTATGTTACAATTGACTAAAAAATGATGGTGATTCATATAATTGATGATAGATATTTGATTACAGATTATTTATATGAAAACTTGTTCATAATTATATTTAAACTTTATAGCTAAACGCCAGTTTTTAAAATTAATTACAAGTCATCTACACGTGAACTGTTTCGTCGACTGTTTATCAAGTGAAGTGAAAATTTAATGTTGTTTTCATTGCTTATTACGACAACAATTTCGGCAATAAAGGTTAATTATTCTTGCATTTTAATAATCTGACTACGAGTATAATTTCAAGTATTTATTCTTTTTAATAAAAATGATTTAATTTTATTCATAAAATCAATGTTTTGTTATGACGTTGACGTTAAATTATCGTCCGTAAACCGACTTTAGAGACAACCAATTTTATTTTAACAGTGTAGCGTTTTGTTATCACCTATAGACGTTGTGTCGCTCCGGAATGGTTCGGAGGCATCCACGGATGTGATGTTTGGGAGAAAGGTAGGGCCGTTGTGCTTTTATGACGTGTTTAGAAACTAGCGCCTCTTCTTCGCCAGCACTAAAGTCATTCCCCTCTGCATCATCCAGACAGCTACCAATAAACTGACAGAAGCTGTGTTTGTAGTTGCTCATCTACATTCATGGTGGTTGTTTAAGTTGATAAAAATAACTTTTAAGATATACTCTAAGATTAAAGGCAATGTATCACTACAAATATGTGATAAATTATTATTTTTAGGACAAACCTTTTTCTGAATTTTTTTCAATTTTTTTTTTTTTTACAAACACGTAACCGAAGTTATTTAATACTGTATAACGTATTGGATATTTATATCTATACAGAGATATAGAATTTTGTTTTGTGAAACAAAAATACTATTTATTTAACAAAAATTTAAAAAAAGAGACAGTAAAACAAATACTTCTAAAATGATTTGCGAACTAAATATGGTATTATTTGGGCTTGTCACAGAATTAGCTATTCACAAATGAGGATATTGCCGATAGTTGGAACAGAACTAAGATTCTAAGTATGAAACTTCATACACTACAGCAAATCAGTGACAATCTTACTGTGAATCTATAGGGCGTGATCCATCGAGAAGTATGTTTTTAAAGCAGTATTAACTGTTCATCTTAGGTAAGCGCTGATGATTTTGCAGTTGTTAACATAGTTTCGCGCATTTCTAGTTACATGAGCCGGACTTGTTAGACATCACGGGCCACATAATGAGTTGCAGTATTTCTATATCAAAGTCGATGCTACTAGCTAATTTATGACATAAGTAGGTATAAGTGATTTCCATTAATGATACATTTTATTACTTTGACATTATTTTACCAAAACGTTATAAAACTTTGGGATCCTAATAAAGAAAAGCTAATTTATCTAAGAAAAATTATGAATATCAGGAACCGTAATTGTAGAATGAGAAGTAATATTTCTATAATGTGATAGTAAGACTAACGTGGTTACAAAGGTTATACATGCATATTTAGGTTCTAATTGGATCGACGGCAGCATTTGCTTACGCAACCCCCTAGCCACCCCAACCATCCTAACAAAAAAACTGGCATTATGAGCTGAGAGCTAGTGAATTATACAATTAAGATTTAACGAACTATAATTTCCTTTAAATAATTTATTTTCTCGTATATTGTTAATTAAATGTTTTAGAACAAAAATTTTAAAAAATAAGTAATATGAGAAAATTTTACATTACAGCCTTTGCCCTATTAATCTATTATACAGAACTCTGGCGTGAATAAAGTATAATTACTACAATAACGTCTTGTCTCTAGACATGTCATATTTATTGTATTTTAAGGTTACTTGTAGTTTTTTAAAAGATATAATTATTTAGGTGCGTTATGGGGAAATTATGTGTGAATTGTTACGATGCGTGCGCACCATGCAACTAAATTCTCACAGGGAGATGGCGAACCACGTTTATGAACATAAACCCACATATAGTTTTTCTGACGTGACAACGTCTAATAAATCGATGAACGCCGGCTGCACGCACGAAAAAGTGTCCCGTTACGCACATTGTCCCACTACGATGTGTCCCGTTACGCTCATTGTCTTCCGCGGAAACCAGGCATTGCATATCATTTTGAGCACTGGAAGACATAAAAACGTAAAATATTCGCGACGAATTTTAATCTCGGCCCCAGAGCACCACGAGCGTCTGGGTTAAAGATTAAAGCCGAAATTCTTTCATAAACTCACTTATATTTTTTAGTAACTGCAAGGGCATTTTTATTAAATTCTACGTTTAATTTCACGACGAACAAACTTCGTCGTTAAATGTGTAATTGCGAAAAAGCGTAAAACATTCTCGACGATCTTGATGTTAAATAGCAAACATGTAAATAAGTTATAGTTAAAATAATCTCTTCGTTAAAGTAATAAACATATTTTAATTAATGAGTGCAAATAAAAGTAAATTTATCAATAAAATTGTAGATATCAATTCACTCTTCTTTGTATCCATACAAAATAGTGATAATTCAATAAAAATGATTCAATTTTGTTCATAAAAGTATGCAATCATTTCATCAATGTTTTGTTATGACGTCACGATAAACTATCGTCCGTAAACCGACTTTACAGACAGCCAATTTTTTCATTAAAATTAGGGAACATACAAAACGTATCGGCGTGGCGTGCCAAATGAAACTTTATGATAGTAAAACTACCCTGGAATATAGTTGGTAGACTAAAATAGTCATAGTAAATGGTAACTTCAAGTTTTTAAAAAAAACCAAGTATACTGGTGTTATAACAATTACAATAATAATAATTTTCCTTGTAAATTCACAGAGCGTGCGGGGGGGTTGGGGAGGGTGTTGGGGGGAGGGGCTCCGGGTTCGAATGTCGGGTAAGAAATTTATGTGGTTTCTGTTGTTCTAATAGTATCCTTGGTGCTACCCATGCACCAACAACTACATCTGTACAACGACTCGGTTTTACAAACATAATAATACAACTTAAAGGGGGAAGATTATTGGCTGACTGGTGACTGTCAAACTTGCCAGTGGACCACTCATCTTCTAAAAAAAAATAGCGCAGTGGTTATAGTGCGTGGCTAACAAGTTAAAGAACGTGGTTTAAAACTCAGCTGTGGAATTTTTTATCTTTTTTAAATTACAAATTACAGGATTATACGAATTGTGTTTAAGCAAATATACATTCTATATTTTTTATTGTATTGATTTAATATTATTAAATAGATAGCTCAGTCCATTGGATTATTTCATACTAGGTAGACCTAAATCCTCTATATTTACTGAAGGTTAATATTAAGTTAATTACGTTTGTTAGAAAATGAAATTACATCAATTCGCATAGGCAATCAAAAATAAAACTTTATAATGCCGGTAGCACAAGTATCGTTTAGTACTTAATAATTTAAAGTCATTTAACGTGTGCAAAAATTATATAGTATTTACTATTAAATGAACTTTAACAAGGTGGGCGGTATTTTAATAAAATTCCTTGTCAAAAAACATGTCCAAGCTATGGTTCAATATATTTTCAAGTCTTATTTTTTTCTATCGGAGACGTTTAGTTTTATACTTAGTATAACCTAGCGCTTTGCAAATCGAATGATTCCATTTTGGATGTAACTGTTCCGGCAGCGAATTCTAGCGACAGGAAGTACGTGTGAGTCGCGTTCAGAAATTTAGTAATTGATACTACTGAATACAAGTCCATACCTATACTTAATTTAAAAAAATATTTATTGTGAATATTAGGAATAAATTTTGTGTTTAAATACTTTTTCAAGTGTATTTTTAAGTTTGTTTACATAATTTACTTGCATTAAAATTATTACACAATATTTTAATAAATAATTAATAAATTAAATTAGAATAAACATTCCGCAAATTTACTGTTTTATTATTAATTATAATTTATTTCGATAAGTTTACTAATTTCAATAATTAAATTTATACACATGTTTATAATATTAAATACTGAGTATTTATTTAATTAATTTTTTGTAGAGTAAATTTCAAAATAGTTCAGTGTCATAAATCCAACAGAAGTATAAGTTCTAACGCGCATACATAACAGCACAAACAAAATTCTTTAATTTTATTTTTTTAGACATAGCAGGCACAGATGCGAAGGAGCGCTGAAAGCAGTGAGGGGAGGAATGAATTAACAAGCTTGAAATTTTGAATAGGGTTTGGTGGAGAGGGAGGGATAATTGGACGGTTTAGGTGGTATTAAGAATATCTCTCAATAAAATATGGATTGCGAAATTTTGAGAATAGTTAATAATATTTAAAAAACAATCACCAGCGAAGCTATGGAGTAGGAACATATTGTTTGTTCATATCCAAGCAGTTGTCTGTAGGTGAGTTGTCTGTGATGAGCAGATAACAATCACCCTCTTTGTACCTACTTCCATGACTGAAAGCGACTGAAATGATATACTGTAGCGTAATTCCAAAATTTATTTGAATTTTTGTCCGTTTGGAAACTCTCGTATTTAACCCTTTTAATATTCTAAAAGAAACGCTGTAGAGAAAATGAAATATTTGGACATACGGCCTACGCCAAACGTGTCAGAACTAATATACCTGCCCAGGTGTGTGTTTTTTTATTAAAATTTCCACAAACGAAAGGTTCCTAAAATTTTCCATACTGCACGCTGTATGCAGACATGCGTACTTCTGTTTATTTTACCAGCCCTACTTTATAGGTTATTGAATAATTTTATACTACGTAAATAAATCACAAATATAAAAATCGGAGATAAATATGAACAGAACTTTACTTTTGACAGTTTTCGAATGACCCAGGTAAGAATTTATTGCATCAAAAACATTTTTAATAAATCAATGACTATTACAAGCCAGTGAATACTCAGTTACTGTTGTTAATATTAAGTGATAGATATAGAACTGCAAAGCCACTGGTTAAAGCAAAGAGTAAAAAAAATACATTTAAAGTTTTGTTAATGTAATGTTCCCATTAAATCACGAAGTAAACAGAAGGATTACCTAGATATAGGATTTATATATTTTTTATATAAAAATTTCAAATCTGTACCTCATTTAGTTCTTCCTAAGTGTAAATCTTCAAGACATTAAAATGTGAATTTGACAGCTATAGCAAACCCTATGCGACTTTGACAGCTATAGAAAATACTACGCAAACAATATGCAACTGAAATAATATATTTTAGGTAACATCATCTCAGTGTCTTCAATAAGATGAGTGTTTTTTTCATAAATTATACTTATATTATATATAATATATTATACTTATTATAATTATATTTCATAATTATTATTATCATAATTTATGAAAAAACACTCATATATATCATAGAAACAATTTTTAAATATACAAAGAAGATAACCCTTTTGATTTTTTTGCTGTACCATCTAAACCATTCTTTTGAGTGTTTGATATTCATTTCTTTTATTTTAAGTTATTTAGTCTATTTGTATTTTTTTATTTTTAAAACATAGTTTTTCGTCTGAATATAATTTTCCCATTTATATAGCTAATTTTAAAGAGAACAAAAAACCGCATTTTCTGTTAGAATATGTATTAGGTAGGTATGTAGGAAAATAAAAAGACAGCCAAAATTGTTCCCATTTGCTCTAAAATTTGTTAACTGTCAAATTACGTGTGTTTTTGTAAAAAATATTAAGTCTGTATCGTTAATAATTATACGTCTGTGTTTTCTTTCAGGGTAGGAACGGTGAGTGCACTAACTTGCAAGCCGAGGTACGTAAAAATTATTTAAAATTGTATATTTGACATGATTTGTTTTCAATTTGAATTTAGAAGGCCTGACTGTTAAATGTTTAAATATTTTATTATACGTAACCTTAAGTGCATATTTATACATATTTTGTATTTGTATAAGATTTAAATGGCGTTGAATATTTTTAGAATAATTAATGTGCCTATTTATAGTAAAAATAATTCTGGATTGCAGAGTTACTGAATTATTAACGATTGACTTAAAATTTTTAATGTTTTGTGTTGTGCGAAGTGCATACTAGAAAAACTAATTCACTAAAAGAACTGAAACACAGATATGTCAAATTTGTCACTAGCTAATGCAAAACAAATAAGAATTTTTATTTTTTAAGTGACAATGGTAGGTATTACAGATACAAATTATCGTTGAGGAAACTCAAAATTAAATATTTTTATTTTCATTTACATTGCATTGTTTTCTTTGATTGATAATTATCAATAAGCTATAAATATACCAAAAAAAAGTACTTACTTAGATATCACGAAAATAGTAGACTATTGTATACCGGGCAGTGTTCTCATGCCTAACAGCGCTTGCCACTAATAACCTTTTCCTGTCCCATTTGACAAAGTAAAGTTTTTCTAAAACATAGAGTATTGTTTAACCAGGGCTCACTAAAAAGTACTATAATTGCGTAGGAGGAAAAATAAAAGTTAGAAATTTAGATTTTTTTTTTAAGTAGCAGAAATGATTGAAAAGTAGTGTTAAGCCAGATACAAACGAAGTGGAGAGAAATCAATATCGTATAGTTTTCGTTTCTTAGTTGCTGTTTAAGGCGAAGGCATTCGCCTTTTTTTGACGAATCCAAATTGACATTTTACGGTACAAAGTAGGTACCTATAGATCCTGCATTATTTAACATTGCGAGCCACATGGTTTTTATGCTTATTTGTTACCTAAGAAATGAAACCACCGTCAATCAGTTATGCCTAACTTATTTTGCACTTTAAAACATGAAATATAAACACAAATAAAGACTTGTAGTTATAGGTAGCCTATGTGTAAGAATTGGTAGCTTTATGTAGGTTAAGCATCAAGAAAAGTAGGAATGTATAATATCGCAATTAATGTTTAAGTAGACTTATGTTATAAATCAATATTAATTGATTGAATATTATTTTTTTGTAATGCCCCTATAAATATATAGTGACAAACTACATACTTATACTTCATAAGTGGTTAGAAGATATTAAACTTCGCCCAAACGACGTGGTAAAAAGTAATTTGTTTCAGAAACGTCTGCGTGGACTTGTAATTGCATCACCCGTGACCGAGCTCTGTGCGTTGCGACTCCGCAGTGAGTTTGTAGTGGATGTCTGGACGCGTGTCTCGAGCCGCGGCGACAGAAATAGCGACGTGTTGTTTGACACGTGGCTGATGGAGAGAATTGTTTTGGGAGGCCCGAGTATGGTGGTAAGGGGAGTGATGGCGGGGGGGGGGGGGGGCAACACCATCAGGAGGGGGGAGGGTCAAGTAAGGCTAAAGGCGTGTGTCGTGCCGCGGTACGGAACACGTGTTTGTCAAGGCCGTCGTGACGTCACGTGGAAACCGTCTCCGCCAGGAAGTGTTTGACCTGTTGTTGACAAGAGACCCCCTCCCCCACTTCTCGCCGATGAACCGTTTTGTTTCTCCCCTCCCCTTTCCAGAGGAAAACAGTCTTAAGAGCCGTCACAATCTAAGGATTTGTGCCAGGAGGGTAGGAAAAGAAAAAAAAGGGGGGGATGTAGGTTGAGAAACATAAACGCGGGAGGAAGGGATGTAAAAATGCACCGATTGTCATGCCTCTTCCTTGTTATACAACGGTTGTGATGGCCGCGGCGAAAGACAGAGAGCCGGCGAGGTTCCGTGCCGAGCTGCTTGCAAGCGCCGCCGCTAGATGGCAGCGACATCAACGCCACGAAGCGGCGCGGCGTCTGAGCGCTCCCCCGCGCCATGGAGAAAGAGGGCTGGAACATATATAAAAAAAGAGAGGAAGCGGCCATGGAGATAGGAAATCCAGACTCGGGAAGTATCGAGCAGGCAGCGCCCCGCGCGGGGCGAAGGATGGAAGGCGAACTTCCATCCGGGAGGGAGAGAGTCAAAAGAGAGAAACAGAAGGAGTGAGAAGGAGGAAGATGAAGCGAGATGGGAAGACCGGCCGCGAAGAAGCTAGACGGAGACTGCGTCCGTTGTACGTGTGTGTGTGTGTGTTTTCACACAATCCCGCCACGCATTCATCTTGGTCGGCCGGGGGGGACCTCCGCCATTGGTCGGGCGTCGCACCTGCTCTCTGATTGGTCCCCGCTTATTTACCCGCCACGCGAGAGGGGCCCCGGACGTTCGGGAGGGGAGTAACTCCGGGAGGGAGAGAGGGGGAGGCCCACTGCGCTATTATTGTAGACTTGGGGTCCCCCATTTAGTTGGTCCGCTAGGTATAGCTGGCACAGGGCGAGGTAGAACGCTATAGCCTCAAACATACAAGGGGCCATAAACGACGACGAACGAAGTAGTCGTAGCGAAGGAGGGTTAAAAAAGACATACTTTCCCGCTGAGGAATAGCGGAAGCCCCTGAAGGGCAGGCAAAATAATAAATATATATAATATATAATTGATAAGACGGGCCTGCCGGCGGTAATCTGTAAAGGGGTAATAAAGAGGTAGTTAGGGCGAGGCAGGGCTGGTTTCGGCCGGGCTGACAGCGCGCGAGTCTGGCGACCAGCGACCCCGAGGCGGGCAAACATGCGGAGCACGAGCCATGGGATGACCGCAACCTGTTCGCGGCTGCCGCAGCAATGAGCTCCAAGTTCCTGCTGGATAGCATGCTCCCCAAGTACCACCACCAGCTCTACCAGCACCACCAGCAGCAGCTGCTCGGCTCGGCGCCCGCCGCCGCCTCCGCCGCCTCCGCCCTCTTCTCCGACGCCGTCGTGGGCCAGCACTCGCCGTCGTCGGCGTCCTCCTCCCCGCAGCACAGCTCGCCCGCCGCCGCCGCCTCGCCCGGCGCCGCCGCCCCCGCCAGGATGTACCCCTACGTGTCGGCCGCCGCCGCGCACCACCACCACCAGCAGCAGCAGGCGGCCGCGGCGGCGGCGTTCGCGGGGGCGGCGGCCGCCACCGGCTCCATGGTGCCGGGCGCCTTCTCGTCGTCCAGCCTGGCGGCGGCTGTGGAGGCGGACAAGTCGTGCCGCTACACCGCCTCCGGCCTCGCGCCGCCGCCCGACTCCATGGTCAACTACGCGCTGGGCCACCACCACCAGAACGGCGCCGCCGCCTCCTCCGTGTCGGCCGCCGCCGCCGCGTCGTCCGTGTCGGCCGCCTCCGCGTCCATGGCGGCCGCCGCGCAGTTCTACCACCAGGCGGCCGCCGCCTCCGCCGCCGCCGACCCGCTCACCTCCTGCTCGCAGCCGGCCGCCGCCGGACAGCCCATCCCGGACATCCCGCGCTACCCCTGGATGTCCATCACAGGTGGGCGAGCACTGTAGCCTACCGAGCATTTACGAACATCCGAGCATCTTCGTAAATGTATCGTTATTATCGTAAATTTACGGGCACCCAGTTCCCTAACTGACAAATTAAATACTCAAAAATAATCTCGGATTGCATAAAAAACATTTTAAAAACTTGTTAAGACTAATGCAAAAATATATATATATATATAATTTATTCCACGTGCGTCCGTATTCTGCTGTAGAACTTGAAAGTCAGAATACGGTGAATTTTTCTAATAATGTTCAACCATCTGAAACAACGTATAACTCTCGCTCTTCATTGAGAAGTCCGTAAATTTACTGTTATTTCCAACTGAGTGCATGCCGTAGCACAGCATGGTTGCGCTCTGTAACAAACACCTGGCATGCAGTAGTTAGCAAACAATTCTGCCTGTTGCATCTGGAGTCACCATTGGCATTTCTCTGTTTCGTATGGCCACCAGTAGTATATTTACCTACATTTAAGGAAGTCACTATGACACTCCGCTATTTTAAAATGCCTCCGTGGTGACTCCAATGGGTCATATAAAAACAAAACAAAAATGCATGATTTTCCTGTTTTGAGCTTGCCCTAGAAAAATTATAATCATCTTGTGTAAAATTAGTGCTTCCTAGTAACAAAACATTAGTGGTTAATATAAGTTTCATTCCTTATTTTAATTTTAAATATGTTATGTTAGTTCATTATACTGACATTTTAAAGTAATACATTTTTTTAACAATTAAAATATAACCAAACTTAATTCATAACTTTTGATAATATTAATAGTTATAAGAACAAATATTATTTACAGTGCGACACAGTTGAAAGCTGTTAAATGCCCATTAATATTTTATTGAGTGATAATAACTACTGTAAGCTTGATAGTGTTTTTATTGTCCATTTGCTTATTTAGAAATTAAAACACTCGTTTCTAATTAATGAGACATAAAAAAATACACTTAACATTATTTACTAAGTTAATTTAAAATACATTTAAAAAATGTTGTATTCACATAGGAATCAAATTATAACAAACCATAACTTATACATAAATAATTTATTATTATTTGTTAATATCGATACAAATATTTTGTCTGGTATTTTTAAACATTCTTTCATCTGCAATGCAATGTTGTGCCTAAAATATATGCAAGACTAAAAAATTAATCTTCGCACTTATTATCATGAAGGTACTTATTGAATTCTGAACTAACTACCTATACCAGTTATATTTTGAATATACCTAACCTGCTTGCACTATTATGAAATTAAATATCAATATTAATCTGAAATGACGTCGTAACTCCTTTTAATCTAAATAGCAAGTAGTATAGTTGAAATACAATAGGTTAGTTATTAATGGCTTTTTAATTTATATTTAGCCTTAATTGTTTCATTTATTAACAAACTAAATATTGTTTACCTAGATCTGCCTTTATTATTTACAAACATGTGATATTTTGTTCATTCATATAAACATTTTATAACTTGTTGCATGCTATACAATTTGCATGGTAAAAGGATCAATAATTATTTTTAAAGTGTTTTTTATCGAGATTATCTCTTAAAATTTTTAAAATATGACAATTTTCTTAGTTACAGATATTTTAATTATTTTATTAACACTGTTAAATAGTTAAATATACATAAATAAGAGAAAAAGTGATAATATAAAAAAAGACTATAATTGTTTACTTAATTGACACGAAAATATTGAAATGTAATTTTTAAGTTTTGTTTTAATGACTTTTTCTCTCCTGAATACAGAAATATTTTATTTCAGATTTCAGATTTATATCAGCACCAATATGGCTTCATTCTCTTTGATGAACTACATGGAACCCATACCCAAATCTTAAATTAAGTTTATACGTAGGTATCATCATATTAAAAAGTATTTTTTTACAATATTTAAGCTTATTTCTGCATAGTTAGTCTAACAAACAGCATTTTAAAAAAACCAAACACAAATAATTGAGCTTGACTATCTGAGTATTTACGTGTTTTACTGTAGAAAATTATTTATAACGTTATCCTGTAGGTAGTTAGAAATTTTATTTTTTTCAAACATACATATTGCGTTCATAATTATACATAAATATTTATTAATTAGAATTTTCACATATGGAAATTAGGGTTGGTATTACAGTACAAGATTGTTATGTAAGTTTTTCTCATTAATAGGTATTAATGAGGGCTTTCACGTTAATTCATTCCAATATATCGCTTGCGTTATTTGTTGCCGAATTATAAATTTTCTCAAAAAAATATTTACTTAAAGTTATTTTCAAGCTGTAAAAGGTCGAGCAAGTGATCAACATTATGCACAGAAAATAAATTTACAAAATATTCCTTTGAAAACCAGCTACCAAGAAATAGTTTGTAATATTACAAGAAAGATAGTGTAACTTTTAACAACACATGGTTATAGTTATTTTTGCATATATTAAATACGTTATTCGAGATAAAACAGCATTTCTTACCAAAATTAGTCATAATTTTATATTTTGATTGCTGTTTCATTCAAACTTAAATTTTCAAACCATGGAATGAAAAAAATAATTTTTAAATATCTACTTATTTTTGTTTTATTATCATTATTACAGTGCACATTTAATTCTGGCTAGGTAATGAGGGACTGTTTACAATTAACTTTATTACTGTTGGATGTACCTACTGGGACAACACAAAGCATAAATGCCCGAGTAAGAATCCGAACCCTCTATATTTTAGTGATAAAGTTGGGTTCATGTAAATATAAAAATTTACAAATATCTGTAATTTTACATGAAAATTTCTGTTCCATTTACAAAAAAAATACAGTTAGATCACTTGCGTTACATTTTCCAATGTTAGACAATGTTTAGAAATGGGCTATATGTTGAGAAAAATTGAGAAGAAACTTATAATATCCAAGAGAGCAAACGTGGTCATGTAGTTTTAGCAAAAGCCCTCATTAATATTAATGTCAAGAATAATAAGTATCCAGTATGCATGGCCTTTGAGACTTGAGCCATAAGTATTATCATTACAATCTGAACCCATGTAAGAAAATAACTCGACAACAGCTGCAAAACTGTCGTGTAATCATAAATAATAATAAAAACTCTGAACAAGCAGAGTCAATTAAAATTAATTATTATCTAGTTAAACATTAAATTTACAAATGAATAACATAGGAAAAAAAAATTTCTTCTTCACATTTACACATTCCTTTCTTATATATAAATTTTGGAATATTTAACGTGTAGACCTAGACTACAAGTTTTATAATCTTGGACATTTATAACTCCTCCATTCTTGTTTCTGTTAGACTAAACACGATTTCCCTTTTATTCCAAACACACGTATTTTGTGCTAACATAAAGTAAGTAAATATTAAAATAAAATAAAATTTGTTGAAGGTGCTTTCCTGTTGGCCTGTCGTCGGCTGAGCCTCGCTGCCATCTCCCCACTCGGAGCGATATGCCTAAGACACAACACAGGCTGTGTATTTTGGGCAGTCTCTCTGTCATAGCAAACATTCAACGAACAAGTCACGGCAGTCACGTGCCTGGAATATCCTTCTCGGGATTTGACCAGAAAAAAAAATACTGTCGGGCCTTTTACATATTTGCTTGGTTGTTCAGAGGAAAAAAAAAATATTCCACTTCTTCGTCAGTTGTTTTGGTCTGGGAGGCGAGAGTAGTGTGTTTAAAATTAGAGGAAATATACGACATGGTGTTCGTCTTTACTTTGACACTCAACAGTCCACTTTTCGGAAAAGAAACAGCAAGTTTGAAAAGCGGGAGAGGAACGAAATTAGGGTTTTGCGAGGAAAAAATTGTTAATTTTTTTTACTGTTGGTAAAGCTTTGGTGTCTCGGAGGTTGTAAAACGAGTGAAATTATTACTCAATTACACATATAGGCTATACTAAAAATAATTTTGATACGTATCTATATATATACACGTATATAGTTACATGTTTATATTGATACTTAGTTTTGAAATTGATATACTAAGTCACTTTTGACATTGTTACCTAAATTATATAGTTGTAATATAAAATAGACATTGTTTTGGATAAACCCTCTTCAGCAAACATGTATATAGCCTATCTTAATTATTTAGAACTGTCTCCATAGTTTAATAGGTACTTAATTTCCACGTCCACATTATGTGACTAAAGTTTACTTCTGTGTGTAAACAGTAGATATGAATTATTTTATTATCTAGTGGTAGTGCAAATAATGTTAATATAGTCATCCATGTTTTGATTTCCCTCACCGTTCACTAAGATTTTTTTTTTTCGTTTTTGTTTTTAGATTGGATGAGCCCCTTTGACAGAGTCGTATGTGGTAAGTGTACCAAATTATTAACGTGTGTGCAATAATGCTTACAACTAACAGCACGAAATCGTAGACCCAATTGCATGAGTAGAAAATAGTTGACATAACGTATAGACTGAGAATATATTTGCAACTATATTGGAACGTAAATGAAGTAAACACATGAGTTACATCTTGTTACTAACATTATAATACTAAGAACCTTAATTTTATACAACTATTTGTATTTTATTATTAAAAACCTTCAGATGTACGCCAAAAAAGGGCCTAGTACTTTTTTGGTACCATGGTGTATTCAAAATATTTAATTCATTAATAAATAACAGGTAATGTTATGGTTAGCATGTACAATGTGTGAAAAAGGCTATTTAAATCATTAAAAACTGTAGTTATATATTTTACAATTACACATTACACAAAATATTGACGCAGGTGCATCAATTGTTAAAACAAACGAACCTTTGTATTTCAGCCTACATTTTATATCTATAATAGGCTATTTACACGTAAAACTTGTCCTTTATCAAAACATTCAAGTATCATATCATTTTAGTCTGAAAGCAAATAATCAAACGTAAGGTGACCATAAACCTTTTACCCCCTTTATTTTATTGAAATGTATTTGGACTTGAGCGTTAAAATCAATTGCCTAAGTAATTTATTTGTATTCCTGTCAAATATTTTAACGTTTTGCGTCAAAATGATGAGGTTTCATATAAAAACTCTTTTTTTAAAATAGTTTGGTAGCCTATAGTACAGTTGTGAGACAAAAACATTAAAAGGACTTATCATGTTTTTGAATACGTATAAACTTACTATAATATATTTTCGTTTATTTTTCTAAAACTAGTTTCTTATCGTCAAATAGCAGGCATATATTTATTTTAAAATTAGTAAATACGAAAGGGTCTGTCCATTTTTAAAAATTAATTACAATATTTTTCTCTAAAGCACTTTAACATTTAAAATCATTCAATTATTTTTTCCCTGCAAATAGCCCACCATACTCTATTCAAGTCCAATTCATCACAAAAGTGGCAATATAAGAGGTAATTACATAGAAATTGTGAAGCCATAATATGAATTCTTTGACTTGTGGCTGATTTTACTTTCCCTATAAGTATAGCCTATTTATATAAAATTGAAACTATAAACAAAAATTTAAGCATACGATATCTACGCAAGTTATAACTGTTGTTAGATGACGAGGCTTGCAGGAATAATTTTGTGTAATTGATAATTATTGTATTGTGTACACTTCTTTTCCTGTGTCACATTAAACAAAGTTTACTTCTGCATGTATGAATACTGACTACGTTCTGAAAAATTACAATCATGAGGCCTTTTGTCTCTTTCCAGTCATGAGTGAATATTTAATAGATACCTATTTGCAATTAACATTTTAAGTAATTAATGTAAGTTTACACTTAGGGGTTCAATTTTTCTCTTAAATACATAAGAAAAAAATATTGTCTTATAGTCTAAACAATTTTTTTTTGCACTTTCTCATACCACACATTTAAAACAATTATATAATTAGTTTGTAGTATATTCTTGCGTTTCATATTATTATGTTTGTATAGCGTACATTTATTGTTATTAATAAACTAACCCATCTACCCGTGCTTCGCTATGGCAGTCTACAGGCAGAACACGTTCGCAATGCTCACTATACATGCCTCTTCTCGTGCGTACGCCACTGCCACGCCTCTAGTGAAAAAAGTCAAACAATGCAATGCCCGTTGCCGTGGAGATGCAGAAGGCATTAACAATGCAATAACTGTTGCCATGGGTTCGAAGACAGCATAACAATGCAACAGCAAAATTTCATCAAGCTGTATTTATATTCTGCTTCAACGGGTGGTTTCTCGAAATCTCATATAGACAGTTACCTTTCTTATGTTTCGAAGATCAAGAATGCAAAATTTTGTAGGGAACGAATTAAAATGAATTTTTTTATAAAAATCAAAGGGTAACTCTACTTAATGTATATAAATTCATACACAGTATTTAGCCTATGTGTATGATTAAAATTGATACCAATTTCACAATAACATTCCTTGGTGTTTGCAAAATATATTTTAAAACATTGAATATTTTATCATTATTATTGTGTGGGTAAATTGGTTGTTAATCGCTTTCACAGATGTTTTATGAAGACCTTATTCCCTGAAAATATTTGCCATGTACTTGGAAGTAAGTATTAATGTGTTGCACCACTCAAGGCATTGCGCTCGAAGACGATCAAGCCACATTGCACATCGCTCTGCAAAACTGGACGCTGATAGGTCTGGACTCTCCACTCAGACAAAGAAAATCAATTGTTAATTCATTTACTTTGATTTGGAAGACATGCGCCTTAATTTTTTTACAAACTTGTCATTAACAACTTGTCAATAAAATATTCAGTTCGTAGCATTGCACTGATTTCAGTCACTATTTCAGATATTAAGTGTGTTTATTGATTTGAAACATTATAGCTATATGTATATCTGTAAACGGTATTTGGTGAGAGTAATTGCGTGAATGCGACGGTCAAGGAACGGAAATGTGTAACAACTACGGTGCAACCATCTGTGGCGGGTGGCGCGAAAAAAGTTTTTCAAATACAATGGGAATCTCTATAGTAATAACGGTTTATTATATTTTAACAAGATTGGCAGTATTTTAATCAAATTAATTTTCAACAATCAGGTCCAAAGCTGGGGTTTAGTATTTTTTGAAGTCATTAGCTTTTATATTTTTAATTTTCTGTCTGGTAATCAAATGATTCAATAGGCGACGTAGCTGCTCCAAAAGCGAATTCTAGCGGCAGGTGCGGAAACTACGTTTGATTCGCGTCCAGAAATGTTGGAAAACAATTTGCGTACACATTTATATCTCTCAGCATTATTTTAACGAATTCTACGTTAAATTTCATGGCCTAATTTCGTATTATAAGTTTATTTGCAACATGAGAACACATGAATTTTCTCATTACCGAGGTTAGATTTTACACATCCCTGATGTACTGAAAAACACGCAATTTTTTTTTTTTGGGGTTCGTGCAATGTAATTTTCGGGGTTTTCTTTTAAATCAAGCTGTTGTGAGATACCGTTTAATTAATTTATATCGTTGCGAAATAGGGAACTTTATTTTTTTTTTCACAGAAGCACTATGGAAAGCACTTGGGTAATTTTCAGTAACAAACTGGAGCGCACAAAATATCACATACAAACACAAAAAAAGAAGAGATAAATAGTATGTTTACCTACAAATGATTAATTTTTATGTCATTTTTTCTGTGTGATATTAGACGTTTAATAATTGTATATCTTCTAGGCTGAAAATGAGTCTCACAAACATGGTTTATTGTCGATTAAAAAAAATGGAATTTACATCACATACGCGATACTTCCTGAAAGCTATAGGCTACAATACACCTATTCTTAGAAATTATAGAACATTTTTATCTGTATCTTTACCTTGGGGATGTGTGAAGGCGCTATCTAAAGGTACCTATGAAATAATAATTAAATGGAGTAAAAAATAAAACACACTTTAGCAGTGCACTTATTGAAAACAATATATGTACCATATTTCGCTTTTATGCTAAAATTATGAAGTAAGTACTATGTTTGCCAATAATCAAAGGTAAAATAACTAGAAAAAACATAACGCTTGTTACAAACTATCACTCAATTATCAACATATTTGCTGATGATCAGTAGCTTTCGCCTTCTCTTTTGTTACAGCGATAAACGTGATGTGTGCGTGTAATTAAATTGTATAAGCACCTGATTGTTTTAGTCGTTCCAACACACCTCAACGAATACAAGCTCTACTTCTGACTCCGCCTTGTAGAGTGAATGATTTTTATCAGCATGGGTCAAAAGGTAATTTCAGACCGGTCAGCAAAATGTTGGCAACACTTGACAGATTCTAGCAATATATAGGGTCTATGTTAGGTACAGCAACTTGCATCTGGATGCATACATATCTTCAACAGTTTTAGCGAGTCTAAACCAAAACCAGATGGGTGTCGAGATCAAACATGGTAGCAGCTCCATTTTTACTTTTATCCCCAATTTTCTTCCGTTTTCGGCTAAATTTAGTGTTAAGGAACTTAATTTTCCTGGATATTTAATCTATATTTTTTTTAAGTGCAAAGCTATTTTCGACATTTCATCACATTTCAGGTTTTGTGCCCGGTATTCCATGTATTTAATGTCCCACAATGCAGGAACTGTCTTCTGCAATTCGACTACTCTTTAAGATTTTACAAGAAATTTACGGAGTTTTCAATCAATAATTTTTCTAAATTTTTTTATGACTGATTTTTCATAGAAACTACGCCGTTTTTCGTCTTCCGAGTGTTTTTTTATTTTATTTTTTAAAGGTAAACATACTTGCAGAAGAAATAAAGAGTGCTTTCGCCGGAGCCGTATGAAGTTTTTGAATGTTTTGCTAGTTTACCAAGATTATATTCGTGAATTCATGTTCAACGTCAATAATTTGAGTATCCGTTAATTTACTAAGATAATGGTAAATATAAGAAGATCCCTGAATTATTTGAAACCAGCGTTCTTCAAAATTGTAAGGTGAAAATGTTTAACAGCGTATCTCTATCAATAACTCTTTAGTCCGTATTGCAAAAGACAGTAAGGCAAATAACTATGTACATTATTATTTTTTTATGTAATGAAAATTTTCCGCAAATAATTAACAACGTACTAGATATAAGAGGAGTTTAATGGAACTGTCTTTAGCGACACCACTTCTTGACAACACTTTATATTATCTATTAGAAAATATGAAACATATATTACTGTTATCATTTAACTTATTGTAATATAAGGTTCTTCATATTATTATATTAAATTTAATGATTTTAAGTGCAATTATTTTATCAATTATTTTTGGAGCCGTGCGTAAAGACTGAGCGATGTTTCCCATTTTAAATGGAAAACACGGATGTAAGCAACAAGTAATAAAATTTATTTGATGCCGTGCTGCCCAATGGGATACACGTTGAAACCAATACACTTTTTAAAATGTTTATTTTAATTTTACGAAGAACGCTGTTTGCAATTTATCCAGGGCTCTTCGATAAAAGACGGGTAATAATTGACTCTCTAGGAATACTAATCCTTAGGTATTATCTATATACGTATCAATCAAATATTCAAAAACACTCCTCTTTCTTCCAAATTTGTGTTTACCTTGTTTACAACGATACATAAAACTCGAAATTCGGAATCCGCCGTAGTTTCCACGAAGATTCATTTACGTGAAATTACGAAGAAAACCTTCATTTATTTGAGACGCATTCTTCGTTCAAAATTCCGTATAGTACCTATTTAATGCAATTTCTAGCAGTGTAGAAACGTTTTTGCAACATTTGGTTGGCCGCGGTCTGTACTTAACCTCCAGGGTTAAGGCGATGATTGGCGAGGCACCAGGCTCACGTGAAGAGGTTTGTAGGATTCGGTCCTGACCCTTGACTCGATAAAAGTACTTTTGTCTGCTACTATAACAATGAGTTCTGCCCGTTGGCATCAAAGCCAACCTCTGTGGCACATCTGGATACACGCGGTCGTTAAGTTCTTTAAGGGGGAGGGGGCTTGGTTCTGGGTTCGAGTCCTTGGTGAAGCACGAGCGTTATTTTTAATTTGTCTAATTACATGTAAAAAATATTGTCGCTCAATCATTGAAAATTATCAAAATGGAAATGAAATTTGAATTTCAACTTTGTCATTAATAAGTTAATAAATGTTGGCTGATTGCCAATTTAAAAAAATCACGAACCAAAAATTTAAGAAAACAGAGTTTTTTTGAGGTTCTGTCTAATGTACCAAGGTTCCCGTGATCGATTCTCGGCCAATTGGAAGGATTTTCCACTCAAATAAAAACTGCGGAAGGCAATGGCCACCCATCGCAGTATTATTTCGCCTTATCTGTCGAAGTCACGCCGTGGCATTCTTTTCGTGGCGATGGATAGGGACAGAAACCTGCCTACAGGCCAATCAACCCATCATTATTTACACAATCTTTATCATCATACCAGTGAATGATGTTACATAGCCATGGTTGTTTGTTTCACACTTGATCCAACCAATATCTCCACCTGCCGCCTCATTGTAGGCTTTTTGAAGACTGAGTATGAACATAGACCGAAAGTTTGGGAGGGAGGTAGAGAAGGCGAAAAACAAAAGTTGGCTATGATTATGGCTTAATAATTTGAGCGATTTACAGCAATAAACCGGATCCGCTTTTTTTCTCTATTAACTGAGTACTTATATTTTGTAATGATGAATTGAATTTTTCCTCAGTACATGCCCACCTTATACAATGATCACATTCCTTTCATATTAGTTCATTTTAATTTTCGTCCATTTGAATTTAAGGTGTGTGTAAATTGATATATTTACGAAATAGCTATTTTTTTTACCCAGTAACATTGTAAGTCAGTAGCATCTTAAGATTTCTTACATAAATAAAGTTTTCAACTAGCATCCCTTGAAACGGAATAGAAACAGATCACCTACTAATCGAAACTACCAATGAATGATGATAAACCAATATACATATTGTTTCCATTATTGTGATGTTACAGCATTGAAAAAGATCACAGACACGGAGATTATATTTGAATATAAATAATATTTTACTTATTTATTTATTTGTGTTTATTTCAATGATGAGGCCTATATGATAGCTATAACTTTTCGGTTTAAATTGAATAATGAACTAAAAGTTATTTTAAAATTTTAGATTAATTGATTTCGTCAGGATTGGTAAAGATTTATATATTTATTATGATGAAAAACAAACATACAAAATAAAAAGTAACGCAGCATAACTATCTTGTAAAATTTAGTGCTTTTCTTTTACAAGACTGTAATATTGTAATTTTATTCGTTAACTTTAATCCTTATTGTTTCAAACGATACACTCTAATGTGTCACTTGAATGTATGCAATATTACATATAGGTATATGTTACTGGTTAAATTAATTTTCTTAAAATGTCACAGTAAATTGCAACTGTAAAAAAAATATTGTGTCATTTGAAAAAATCACGGCTATGACATCGTACAACATCAGTGGTTTTTTTTTGTTAGTTGCCATTGGCAGTTTTACCTGATCCCGTTACTATAACTAGGTTCAAATGTACTTTGCACAGAAAACCACGGCTTTCTTAGCACACAGTGGTATGTTTATTCAAAACATGTATGACTTTGAGAAAATCAGTGGATCTGGCAACAGCCATTGCAACGAGAAATAATTCGTCGACTTTCTTTCACGGAGGTCAGAACCAGAGAACCAGACAATAATTAACGTGGAATCGAGACGAAGTCAGTATTCGCAGTTCTTTATGTTCGTCTGACCTCGTACTTCAGGTCACACACTTGAATGTTGAAAGGTTCACTCTCTCCGACGTAAGATTCAAAACGGGAGAGTCACATTTTGCAGGAAGGAACACTTATCACTCTCATCAGGGGCAGTCCTTGTCTTTACGGGGCTCTGGGTCGTTTCATGAACTTCTTTAGATGCCGTAATATTTTGAGATGAGCCTTACCGAGAAGTATGGGCAATGAGATAGTCCCCTACACAAAAAAATCTCTATGAAACTACGTTTTTAAGACAACCAGTAATGTAAATAATGACGATGTTTTTTAATTAATTAATATGTTATTAATACAAAAAAAAGAGAACAATAACAATTTTTGAGCGCTATTAATACTAGGATAAATGTAAGTTTATGTTATGTAATGGATATGATTTAATGCGCGATTTCTTTGCCACAGCAAAGGAATTGATAAATATGAGTTAGTGGAAAGTTATATTGGTGGCAACAAAATTTTCGTTTTGAATTAAAACTGTCATTAAAATTTATTAGACTTTCTGTACGATGAAGTAATTCAAGACTAACTATTGTAACCTCAAATAAGTATGTCCTAAACAAATAACTTAAGTTGAATATTTTTTTTTTAAATTTAAGTTTATTCAATTGAATATTTGAGTTGAGAAAGGTTTTTTTTTCTACAAACGAAATGTTTTCACAGTTAAAGTGTTCACAATGAATTTCAGAATACCCGACAATCATTCCCAGGTAGTATCACTGATTTTCCAGTACGATCAGCTTATGAAATTATTTTTTAGAAAGTTTCAAATAGCTAATGCAAATAATGGACGCAGTTTAAGCCAGAAAAGTCATTCTGCTGGAACGGAACGGCGCACGATGTAACCGTTATGTTGTTTGTGATGGCCTTCTCGTCTAATGTTCGCTATTACGTATCGTCATGCACAGAAAATAAATTGTCTGTACTTTTACGAAAAATTCCTTTGGAAACCATTACCAAGAAATAGATTGTAATAATACGAGAAAGATATTGTAACTTTGTACACACATGGCTGTGGTTTTTTTTTGTATATATGGAATAATATTTTTTTTTAGATACCTACTACAGAGAATCTCTTACGAAAATTGTCGCTTAATGTTATATCTAATTGTTCAGTTATTAAAACATTATGTTTTTAAACCATGGTAAAGACAATCGCATGTTCAATAATTTGACTTTACTTAGTTTTAGTACGCTTAGTAATGTGCGCAGTTATAGGCCTACTGTAAACATATTAAGGGAACGGTTTACAAATAACTTTAACTATTAAAGGTACTGGACAAAACTAAGCTTAAATTTCCGGATAAGAATCACAATTCAGTATAATTGCAAACACTGTTTTGTAGTAAGCTAGTTGTTTTCAGGTAAATTAACCAATTTACAAACATTTGCAATTTTAAATGAAAATTTTTGTTTTATTTACAAAAAAATGGGCGCGTGTACTTATGTACGCGCGTGAGAAGTTATACTTCCTTGGCATCATTAAAAATAGTTTTTAATTCCATGCAAATAATTAATTACAATATAATAATAAAAGGGCTGGAAAAGATAGTCAACACAGTCAATAAAGTTAGTTTAAATTTTAAATATTTATTATTGATTATTTAATATTTTAAAAGGAAATATTTTTTTATAATAACTTCAATAATTTAATTTAAGTTTATTCATTTTTTAAATATTTATTATTTTCTTAATTTAATATTCACAATTCATTTTTATCAAAAAGTTTTCATTAAATTTGCTCATATATTTTTATAAATATTATTATTTATTCAATTTAAAAATAAATATTAAAAATTAATATTTTAATTTGATGTTCGATTTTAATTTTTATCACAATTTTTTATTAAATGTTTTAGTAAATTTATTTCTTTATTTTGTAAATATTAAATAACCAATAATAAATATTTAACTTAAATAATTTAATAATATTTAGTATGAATTATATTAAATAATACATACGGATAGTTAACCTCAATTATATTGGAGCACTTGAAAATGTATAAAGGCATATTTTTTTTTACTAATATTTACGAAAAGTAAATAATATTAATCAAAATACGTATTAATTTTAAGTCACTACTGAATATAATTTATTAGCACATATATAATTCGCACTTGTATGACACTAAAATGTGGATGAATATTATAAATATGAAAAACAGTGATCAGAGGCGACGAGCGTGCCAACATGCGCGACTAATAGAGGTTTTATTTATATTTTGTGGGTAGTTTTTTTCGAGATTTAATTTTTGGTTTAGCATGCAGCTTCAACCTGTTAATTTTGTGTTACAGTGATGCGCGCGCATCTTAAAATTTCACTCTCATCATTTTTTCATAACGCGCTGAAAGAAGTATAACTCCAAAAAAAGTTTAAAAAAATTACTAACAGCCGAGTTTTGAACCACGGCCCTTCAGCATATTGGCCGCGCAGTATAACCACTGCTCTGACAGAAGGTTAAGAGACAATTATGTATTATGTTTGATGTAATACCAAAATAATGTTTTTTTCTAAACCTTGGAATTTACTCTTTAGTATGACTATTTTAGTTTACCAAAATAAATTCCATGGTAATTTCACTATCATAAAGTTTCATTTGGCACACCAATACGTTTGAATGTCCCCTAATGTGGGTTTATATTCATACACGTGGGTCCGCCATCTTCCTGTGAAAATGTCGTCACATGGTGCGCGCGCAGCTTCAACCTGTTAATTTTGTGTCACAGTGATGCGCGCGCATTTTAAAATTTAACTCATCATTTTTTCATAACGCGCCTAAAGAAGTAAAACTTAAAAAATATTTCAGATTGTGGTGGCCGCTTTGGTGGTTCATATTTATGAGCAATGAGTTGTTTAAAGTGGTTCGGGTGCCCGCGATATAGCTGCGTGACTTAAAACCATATCAAGTAAACATGAGCCTACTCATAATGGATAAGGATGCTTGCGTCGGTCGTTAAAACAGGATGTTTGCTTAATCTGAAAACACAGTTTGTGCCGTTTGTCACATCGCTGACTTTGTAAGTTACATCTTTGCAGTATATGCAATATAGTGTGATGCCAGTAAGTTAAAAAGTTTTTTGTTTCCATCAATTATTTAGTCAAATATTTTTTTGGAGTTCATTAACTGTCTCATTAGAGTCAAAAAATCTTTTTAAAATTACTAATAAATGGTTCGGTTGAGTTCAAAAAACTTTTTCTTTGTTCAGTATGGTTGTGCAAGGGATTTGTGTATCTAGTTTTTTGATAGGCTTTAGCTTATAATGGTAACTATTTAGCTGCAATAACTGTATAAATAAGGCTAATAGGACAATTCAATTTAAACATGTAATACTTAAATCAAGTCTATCGGCTATAACCCGAATACGTGTGTACTAACATTGTAAACGTTTTTTTAAAAGTCGTAAACTGCTTTTTTGGAAAACATTCCTCATTTACTTTCCCTATTTTGCAAATTTCGCAAAAACTTGCTGCTGAAGAAAAAATTCATGTATAAGTAGGATATTATGGCATTTAGTTTTCAAAGAATTATTGTTAAAAATATAATGTTTTTCTAACTTATAGTGTCACTTGTAAGAAAATTTTTCTTTCCGTATTGTAAACAAATCCCACATGTTTGTATAATCAAACGAAAACAAAGAGTGCATTTTGTTTTTTTTTTCCCCACCTGTACACATCCATTGGGGATAATCCCACTACATCCATACTGTCAGAAGATTATTTAGTAATTTAATACCTGACAAATTTGTCATATGCTTAGTTATTCAAATGCCGAAATGTTTACTCGAAACAGGGGTAACATAAATCCATTCATGTTTAACGAATAATGATCGGCAATTTGAATTATACTGTCGCCGCACGGTCCTGTTAGACTTTCACTTTGAGCTTCTAGAAACATTTTCTTCAAAACAAATTAAATAAATTCAATTGGTCTGCAAAGGAATTCTTCTATGTAAAAATAAAATTTTCCTGAAAAAAATTATAGACTTCGTCCTACTTGGTAAGTTTTAGATAATGTGTAAACAATAAGGAATTTAAACATTTTTAGATAATATAGGAGGTGGAGGAACTAAAATACGCTATATTATCTTCAGCCGTTTTTGTGCCATAACAAATTTAACTTACAATATTTGAAATTTTCTTTTTTTAGGAAAATTTCATACATAAAAATAATTCCAATGACCACAAAAAATTGTCTATTGGCAGTACCTATTACTACAATGGTAAAAGCTAAAAATTATATTTCAAAACTAATCGCCCGAGACTTCTCAGCGAATGCTATTTGTAGATTTGAAGCAGCTAGTCACAATTGACATTGTGAATTCCATAAATATTTTGTTCCATTTTCTCACGAATATTTATTTGGTCTTAAAACTGTTGACACCAAGATGGAGAGTTTTAGTTTATCTCTTCTCTAAGAACACATTCAACGCTCTACTTGTTCAGCAATTTTTTTTATTTTGTTTTTTATTGATGCCGGCAAACCATTCTCTCAGTGTAGCGTTTATATTATTTGTTCTACCAATTGAGCACCTTTTACACTGTTTTTTTTTGTAAATAGAACTAAATATTCATGTACAGTTTGTAAATTTACATGAAAACAACACTTATCACTACAAAATTGAGTTCGCGGTAATCATCCGGGGCATTTATCCTTTGTATTTTCTTAGTACCTCTAACAGTTAAAAGTTATTTTTAAAACATTCTCTAAATAACAGTAGGTATAAACTGCGAACGTTAATAAGCTTAATAAAATAAAATAAACTCAATTTATTGAATATTTGTGTATATGTTTTATCATTGGTTTAAAAAAAAAGGTTATACGTGAACAAAAAATTAATAAAACACATAATCTTCGTAAGAAATACTTGGTATTATCTCGAAAAACGTATTTCATATTTTCCAAAATAACCATTGCAATGAGTTTTGCAAAGTTACAATAACTTTCTTGCAGTAATTCATAACTATTCTGGCAACTGGTTGTTAAAGGATTCTTTTGCAAAACAACTGATTTTTTTTCCTTCTCTGTGTCGCGTATGACTGAAGTGATCCGAAGAGTGGCCGCATGCCATTCGCCGTCAACGCGTGTTCCTTGACGAGGTCTGATAAACACGGCGGGATGCGGCCGTAACGCCCCCGAATGATGTCTCGCAATCCACGGCCGATCTCGTAAAGCAACCACCACCGAAAATAAACCTCTCCTCGTCCGCGGCTATAAATACCGGCGAGCACACGAAGTGCCAGCTACCGTCTTCCCCTACGGCCTGCACGTCACGTCAGTAAAACACTATAACTCACCAGTCATCGGCGATCTTCTAGTGTTTCGAGAAATAGCGAGCTCACGTGTGAAGTGAACCGCCCCCAAGACGGGTCGTGTTTATAATTTTGTTTTCTTGTCATTATTGTCACACAGGAAAAAAAATGGTTGTCTGTAAACTAATGGGAGTGTTTCAAGTTTAATGTGCCTCGAAAAAGTCAAATCGATGGTTGTTCCAATCTAGTGGAAGAGAAATAGATGCGGCGCAAGCGTACAATGAGCGTAACGGGACA
Source organism: Bacillus rossius redtenbacheri (assembly GCF_032445375.1). NCBI lineage: Eukaryota > Metazoa > Arthropoda > Insecta > Phasmatodea > Bacillidae > Bacillus > Bacillus rossius. The sequence goes on along the minus strand of NC_086336.1, from coordinate 9,314,467 downwards.
TAGCGTAACGGGACACTTTTTCGTGCGTGCAGCCGGCGTTCATCGATTTATTAGACGTTGACACGTCAAAAATAAATTGTGTGGTCCATGTGAAGAGTCAAAAGATAACCCTTAAACTATACATGTTAGAGTTATTTCAGAGTGAATTTATTGAATTTGGTATTTTGAACGCTGACAAAGAGAAATGAATCATATTGTGTTTATCTAGGGGAAACCACGAAGTTTAATTCGGCAAGAATTTTTATGTGGTGGGTTTAACTATTTATTATTGTTTGTTACTCAAAATCTTAGCATGCTTCAAAAATTGCGTGGTGATACGACACGGGGAACATGACTTCCACGTCACCTCAAGACTAGAATTTGGCCACGTGTAAATGGGTCGATATTATTTTAAAATTTGGTTCAACTTGTCAAGGTCGACCTTTCGAGAGTGAAAGTTTCGAGTGCGACACATTGAAGAAGGCGTTCTCTCGAGGGCAAAATGTTGAAAGTAAAATATCGAATGCGAAAAATCGAGAGCGATCTATGGAGATCGATGTTTCGAAGGGGACATCCCGTGTCAGGTAAGACATATCGAGGGCGACTTATCGTGGCCGGCACGTCGATACAGACGCATCGAACTTTCGTCGACTCGCTAAACCATTCGACGATCGACGTCGAGTTCCGGACGTCGCGTCGCTCAGACCCGCGTTTCGACGAGACGGAATATTTATCGGCGCGGGATGAAACGAGGGCCAATCGTCGAGGATTTCGACGACGATGTTTCCGATGCTGAAGGCGGATAGGGCACGAGGAGGGGGTAAGAGGGGAGGGGGGGATGGGAGAGCCGGCGTCATAAAGATGGAGGCAGGGAGGCGGTCGGTTTGTCTTGCGGGCGTTGTGTTGGTATCGTGTGTCGTCGGGGTTGTCGTCGGTAAATCTGTGCGTGGCCGCGGGGTCTGCGAGCCTCGGAAGAACGCAAGCTCGACGGGACCGCGTGGAGACACCGCTTCTTCCTGCTTCCTCGCTCATCCGTCCAGGGCTCTCAAATGTTCACGACAAAAAAAACTGGTTGTCTGTAAAGTCGGTTTACGGACGACAGTTTAACGTGACAACGTCATAACAAAACATTGATGAAATGATTGCATACTTTTATGAATAAAATTGAATCATTTTTATTGAATTATCGCTATTTGGTATGGATACAAAGGAGTTAAATGAAATCTACAATTTAATTGATAAATTTACTTTTATTTGCACTCATTAATTCAAATATGTTTATTACTTTAACGAAGAGATTATTTTAACTATAACTTTTATACATGTTTGCTGTTTAACTTCTTCCAATCTGTGTTATTCGGTTAAGGATAGGACGATGATAGGAAAAGTAGGAAACGAATGGGAGTGTTTCAAGTTTAATGTGCCTCGAAAAAGTCAAATCGATGGTTGTTCCAATCGTGTGGAGGAGAGATGCGGCGCAAGCGTACAATGAGCGTAACGGGACAATGTGCGTAACGGGACAATGAGTCATCCTTTTTCGTGCGTGCAGCCGGCGTTCATCGATTTATTAGACGTTGTCACTTCAAAATGTTGATTTAAATCTCCTTTTCAGGTTTTGATGGAGGAAAAACGAAGTCAGCCGATGGCTGGCATTTTTTTTAAACTGTTAAAAAGTTAAAAAAAAAAATCACCTAATTATTTATAACTTTTCTCAAAGCATTGTGTGGAAAAATAGTAACTATTAACTTTGAAATCTGAAACGAAACCTCCTATGTGATCGCTATATGCCTAATTTGTGCCACGTAACTGGTCTTACATTTAACAGTAACCTACTTTTCAAAAGTAGTTCTATTCAAATGCAGTTCTCTTTGTCAATGAAGCTATAATTTTATTTTTTATGATCCAACTAGACTGACGACCCTGTTTTTGAAGTATTCATACAGTCATTGCATTTTTATTTCTAATTATTATTTTTGGCCACTTCGGTGACATAAACACAGAGGTTGATTGTAATGGTTTCATCCTACTACCGCTGTTGTATTGTCAATAATTTTTCTAAATAACTTCTCGTATCTGTGAGTGTTTGTAAGCAAACATACGTTGTTCTGCAAGTGACGTTTGATAAATAGGCACCGCTGATATTACATTTGAAAACTTTCGAATTGGATACAAGTTACGTGACACAGATTTTACTACGATGAGTATGGCCCAAAATTCTTGTTAATGCCTGTACAATATATTTAAAACGCTTAATAGCACACAACCTCTTCAGTCATTTGATACAGTCTACGATTAATAACATGTGCATTTTAGATGAAACATAAATACGAAAATGTATTTTAATTTTTAGTTGAAGAATGTATGGTTATCCAAAAATAGTATTTATTTCCTTTTTATTTAAGAACTTAAGACAATAATAATTTGCTCTCGAGAAAGTAAATTATCCAAAGCTGCCTAATGGTTTCCAAAAGGTGATCGTTAATACGGAATGATATGTGATTTGGGTGTTCTTTTACTGGGAGGTATAAGTTTTTATGCTCACATAAAAATGAAGTAAAATCTGTAGCAAAAAGAATGACACGATTAAAACGATCGGATGTTTTTGACAAATAAATGTTTCCAAGCGGGCATGTAACAAGTTGGACACGGACGGCAGGGAGAATGATATTTAAAAGCTTGTAACCGGCTTTAAATAGGGATTACTCATTGCATGGGCGTGGATTACCCCCCCCCCCCCCTCCCAGCCGAGAACATAAAGCCTCTCTTCTGAGGGAGACTGCGTGTGCTTGCAAAAGTGTTACTGTGTAATGTGAGTGATAAACGCTATCCCGCCTCCCCCTTTGGATGTGACAACGTCTAATAAACCGATGAACACCGGCTGCACGCACGAAAAAGTATCCCGTTACGCACATTTTCCCGCTACGCTGTGTCCCGTTACGCTCATTGTTCCGTTACACTGTCCCGTTACGCTCATTGTACCCTTGCACCGCCCCGACAGAAGTGAAAACTTAAAACTTTGTTTATAAATGTGTAATATGAAATAATTTCTACGTCAAATGTACGTAAGAAAATGAATCTGATTACTAGTATAATTTCAAGTATTTATTCTTTTATTATTAAAATAAAAATGATTCAATTTTATTCATAAAAGTATGCAATCATTTCATCAATGTTTTGTTATGACGTTTTCACGTTAAACTATCGTCCGTAAACCGACTTTACAGACAACCAATTTTTTATTTCCTATTCCACTGCTCAGAGAATCCTACAGTGTATATCGCCCATGACTCGCTGCAAATTTTGATATCAAATGTTTGGGCACAGCTTGCAATACAACTCCTGTATTAAATACTTAGGCTCGACAAAACATGGAACATATAGTTTTGGGCACTTGTCGATGTCGGTATTCATTTGACTGATGTAAGTATTACGAGAGCTGTCGCTCTCGTGAAGTCATCGACTCCTTTTCTACGGATACATATCGATAGAAAATATCGCCTTTTACAAGGTGTAAAATATATTATCGGGGAAACATTACCGATGCTTTGTTTTGCCAAACTTTTAGTTAAATTGCTAAAAATTTATATTGAATTGACGTACGTGTAAACAAATTATGACCAACTACAAAGTGGGCTAGGCCATTAACTTGGTTACGTGTATTTAAAATATCAAATACGATGTTCACAAACCTTTATGTAGCAAAATTATAACTTGGCGTGATGTAAGTGTTTTCACATTTTGAACACCAAATGCATTCATTCGTGAAAATGGCATACAAGGAAAGAAATTAATAGCTAAATGATAAAATAAATCAATGCAGTTCTGTTTATCAATAAATATATAATTTTTTTCAAATATCGCACTAAAACCGAAGATCCTGTCTTTTGAAGTATTCATACATTCATTGCATTTTTATTTCTAATTCTTATTTTTGGCCACTTAGATGACGTAAACACAAAGGTTGATTGTAATGGTTTCAGTCATTTAAATCGTTAAGAGGAGATAGAGATGGCAGCACAAGGCATCTTTAGTTCTCTGTGGGTGAGAAAAAAAGACCCTCCTTGACGATGAGATTGAACAGGCCTGGTTTTTCTTCATTAGTATTTTTTTTTAATTTTTCTTCACCTAGAAGGAAGGAGAGCAGAGCAGATTCTGCGTTAATTTATTATTGTTTGAAAATTACATTTATTTTACTGGTGGAGATGGTTCACAAAGCATAAGGGAACGTAGGCATGTAATTATAAGTTTTTTGGTTTTCGTGTAATGTACACAGTGACCCTCTAACTGATAGCCTATTCTATTTACGCTGCGTATTAACAAATGATAAAGGTGGAAGGGGAAAAGCGATGTCTGATTATGCCTAAGAAATGGGGGGGGGGGGGGGGGGGTTACGCACCAAAATTGGATGGGATGCAGTGGTTGCACAATATTCAAAATATTTTAATTTTGTTTTCTTCTTTTAGAACACATCCTACGTATTGTTACGCTCATCTTTCACTAACTGACTTTGCAACACCAAAGAGATACCTATGTATACCTTGGAGACAAGCATATCATAAAGCACTAATTTTAGTCTAATCCATAGAGATGTAAATAAAATAGAAAATGGAATTGTAACAAGAGAGTAACATTTGAAATACAGCTACATAATTGGATAACGCCTTAATTATTAAATTAAAGTGTTTCTTATAGTCATCATTAGACGCCTTACAAATAACTATGCTTTCAATTACTAAAAAGAAAGTTTAGCTTTATACAAAAAACAGTAAAAAGTTTTTTTTTTTTTGGAAACTTAAGTTTGTGTCACTGGGAATCTCATGATGATATTTTGTTCTTTTTACATCGGCTGATTTGGCTTATTTCCTGTGTGTTTGCATATTAATTTTTTTTTTTCGTTATTTGTGTTTCTTATGACATACAGTGTAACCAGCAATGGAATACATATGTCCAAAAACTATCTTAAGTCAAACTAAAAAATGTTTACAAATTAACTAATATGTTAATAAACTATTAAAATTAATCATTGACGATTTTGTAAAAAAAAAGTAATTTAATAACACGGAACTTGTGAAATTATATTAAAAATAAGTAATTTTTTCGCTGGTATTATATAATCCTACCACGTCGGAGGATGGTTTAAAATACGGAAAAAATTCCCTGGGATGTTTTCGACTTAGATTCAGTCATACATGTATGAAAACAAGTTTTTTTTTTTAGCTTTTTTGAATATTTTTTGCCTTATTAGGTCTAAATGAGATTGTTTGCATAATCTTCCAGTAAACGTTGTAAAACAGTATTAATCTAGGGCACGCTATAAAATAACAACAAAAAAACTTATATCGTGTAGAAGCTTTCTCTGTTTTTTTTTTTTTAATTAGAATAATTGCAAGTTCAAAGTAAAAGCCAAAACAAATAAGAAGAGTCAAGGTTTATCAATACGTATAACCAACACATACTGACATCTTTACTTAACTGACCTTTAATATATATTGTCTTAATGTTAAAAGAACTTATTTATAGCTTATCTCATTGCATTTGCGACCTAAAAGCAATTTTTTGTTTGATACATTGTTAAAATCATATCTAGAATTATTACATCATTAATATTTAAAAAAAAAAAACACTGACAATGAAAAATGTACCACCAAAACAATTTAACGGTTCTACCAACAGATTATTATGAAATGAGATTTGCTATTTTTATTGTGGTAAGAAATTGTAAAAACAGTAGGTATATAAAAATTTTAAACCGATTAAAAATTCTTCATTGAACTCCAAACAAATCAAAAATATTTTAAAAGGATGGGGCACTTTCGATGACATGTTTTGTCAGCTTTTAAATATTAGTTAGATAAATAATATTATTTAACAACAAAACTTAAATAGAAAATACGCAAATAAGTATCTTATAGAAAGCTTTTCTCTATTAGTCCACCACATTTTCAATTAGTTTTTATAAGAACTGCAGACTTTAATATTTGGTTATTTTTTCATAAATTTACATTTTTCCTAAGTATTTTTTAAATTGACTTTTCAAACCTAGCTAGTGCCCGGCTTGCGTTGCAATGCCTCTTTGTAATTATTTGTAATTTTTTTTAAGTTTATACACATGCAAAGCTTCTCTGTCTTTATCTCTCTGTAAATCTATATATAACATAATTTTTCTTTATCGTTATATATTGATCTCTACATATCACTCCATATCTATAAATCTCTATATATATATCCCTCTATGTTACTATATATATCCATATATGACTATATCTCTATACATCTGTCTATCTCAATATACATATACAGCTGTATAATTCTCTGTATTTCTAACCTTTTTTTTATTATCTCTTTACATATCTATCTCATCCATGTATACCTATATTCAGTAGCGGATCCAGAGGGGGGGCAAAGGGGCTCAAGCTCCCTCCAAAAGCATCTGGGTCCACTATTGTTTAAGTGTTTGCCTTGATAAAGCCTAGCCTCAGCTGGGTCAAGCCCCTCCCAAACCAAAATCCTGGATCCGCCACTGCCTACATTAATTTTTCTCTTAATCTGTTTATCTATATATCTATCTCTCTATCTCTCTCTCCGTCACTCTGTATTTCTCTATCCCTCTGTATCCCACTCCGTCACTCTCTTTCCTTCTCTCGCTTTATCTATTTCTTTATCTCTCTATATTTCTTGACTCGCGTGTCGCTGTTATTTTTTGGACCATAGAAAAAAAGAACTGACATAAAGAACTTACTGGTAATTATCCGATACTACTCGCGCGCACCATAATTTCTTGCAGATGTGTTGGTATTATGTGTCTTTAGCAATATTCACCACATGGCATATTAACGATTCTTCCTAGAGAGTTCTTTCAAGCTATAAAAATATTTATACTATATGAGCCTCCTACAGATTACTATATCAGGCACTTCAGAACAGACAACCATTCCATAGACTTATACCTCCATGGTTTCAATGGTCAAGCGTGCAAAATCATAGAGATCGGATGAGTTTTTAATACAATGACAAAATTTCATCAAGAATAAATAAATTCTTCTCCAAGGATTGGTTTTATCATAATCTCACCTAGACAGTACGGTAATTACCATTACAAAGATTTCCTGTCCAATACAGTCAAATGTTTCGTTCCAGCCAATAATAAGATGTATTTATTTTTTACCAGTTTAATATATTGCCCATAAACGTATTTCCCCAAATAAAACGCTGTATTTTAAAGTTGAAAACCATTATTTGTTAGGATATTATTGGTTAATTATTTAATAAACAGGAATACGAAGATAATGATGTGAAAAATGTATTTCAAAGACGTTTTCAATCTGATGGTCTTTATCTGCAACGTATTAATATAATTGGTTAAGTTGATTACTGTATAGAGCAGGGGTGCCCACAAGGGGGGTAACGACGCAGACTGCGTCATTAAAATTTCAGGGGGGGGGGGGGTGGTTAAAAGACGAGAAAAATGTATATATTATTTACATAATTATAGCTTCTAATGTGAAAATACGATTCTGGTGCTTAATTGAAAGGAATCTTGTAAATCAAATTGGCAACCCCGCACTTTCCTCAACAAAAGCAGTTTGGCATCTGTCGGTTCAGGATGGAAATATTACCTGATATGACCAAAATTATTATAAGAAAATCAGTTTTAATTAATGCAAAATGTGATAAAATATAATACTAAAAAGTATAATATTATAAAATAATTGAGTAAATAATTTAGAAAATGTCATAAAAAAATGCTGGGGGGGGGCATCATTAGTTTAGGGGGGGGGTGAGTCATAGTGTTGGGGGGGGGGCACCTCTGTATAGAGTGCGCTCGCATGGTACAACATCGATATCGATAGCTCGCCGATTGCATGCAACGCACACGCCCTGTCTCGTGCTGAGTGAACTACATTTAATAGCAGGATTCTTTCGTGGTAACCCTGTACTACGACGATGGAATAGCGAGATTTCACCAAGAATAATTAAAATTATGCTTTAAGCTTTTGTTTTATAGAAATCTCACCTTCCCCTCGTTTCGAAGGTCAAGTCTGCAAAGTTTCAACTCAATCGGTTGAACTTTGCGTGAGCGTATAGAAGACGAAGATACAAAAATTTATATTTATATACAAAGATAAGCTAAATTTGATATTTTTAGACATATGTGTCTATTCCTATGCGTAGTGGCAGCTGTTTATGGTGGGAAACACGGCTATACTCTATTGCAGTACGTTACCAATACAGAGTTAAAAATTTTTTACGACATGTCATCTAGGTGCCTATATTCGACAGTATTTGTAACTTTATCCATTAAATGAGACACAAGTAGAAAGAAAATTATACTGTTACTACATTCGTTGATTATGCCAGTCGCCAAAATAACTTTCAATAAAATGTTAAATTTCATAATAATATTTTTTTGAACTTATTAGGAAACATGTTAGTAAACGATATAATCATTAAAAGTTATGTAAATAAATGATATTTGGAAAACAAAGAAAATAGATTATATTGTATGTAAATTATTTTGCTTGTATGTTCGTATGTGAAACCGAATTCGTAAAGACCAATCACGAGCAAGCGACGAGACAACAGTTACACACGTGACGTGTAGACAAAACAACTTCACATTGAATAGTTGCATCAGCTTGCAAGCAAGCCTAAATTGTGTTGGAGCGAATAGTAGCAATGTATGCAACTGCGTATAAAATTGAAAATCGTAAAAAAAAAATAAAAAAAAATCGGAATGTATGTGACCACAGCCGTGAAAAAATGTTAACCCGACTTTGTGATAATCGAATTAAATCCTCGCTAGTTTATTCTATTACCAACCTTTCGCATAAATATCGTCATTACGTTCGTAACTGTGAAAAGAAGCGCATGACTTACGATTCAGGTGTCCCCATTTAGAATATGAATTTCAGTCTTATACGATCCTCCTCCTGACGACGAGCAGGGATGAGATTTCTCTCCCCTCTCCTTTTTTTTTTTTCCTTTCCACTTGCCTCCTCTCCTCCTAGACCTCTTTGGAGACATAAACAGCTGTCTGTCCGCATGTTTATAATACGGAAAGCCGTGGAGTACAGTCTGTTGGACGGTACAGACTGTCTCGAACAAAAATTGTACCGGCATTTCGATGTAATGAATGCACATACTCTGTTAAATACAGTGCCTGACCTTAGCCCCCTCTCTTCCAATCCTTTTTCCGAAACCATGGTGACCTTGGATTCGTTCTGAATAAGAATAACGATGAGCCCGACAAAATTTTTTTCCTTATAAATAAGGGCCTATCGTATGTGCAATAGACGATACTGTAGCTTGCCACACATCTTCTCACACTTCCATCCTGTCCGAGAATCCTACGACTATGCGGGAATCTGAATAGCCAATCAAAATGTATCTTCAACCTTATACGCGCGCCTCTTTGAAGAAAGCCGAAAAATCTGGAAACAATGGATGCAGACTTTCTGGTTCATTCCAACAATAATTTCACAACATGTCGACGTACGTATCTGCATGAAGCATTGAAAATCAGATAAACGTCCTTCTTTTCATATATTATAAACTTGTTTGCATTGTGCATACACAAAAGCAAAATACTTGCGCTATCTTTATTCGACACAATTACATTTATTGCATCTGAAGCACATCGTGTAATAAAATTACGAAGATGTTATATAAATTTCTTCTAAAATTGTTGTTTATTTAAATATTTAAAAATCGTAATGACTATTACGTTGATTCCCAGGTTTCCCTAAAATGGGAATAAGATTTTGCGCAAATAATTATATAAATAAGATGTTTGAAACTCATGTAGCTAATCATCCAGCGTACGATCTTAAAATTTGTGGAAAAATGTATAAATGAGCTCCAGGAGCTAGTCAATGTACAAATAGTTAAGATATATTTTTTTTAAATCATTACTTATGCCAAAAGTACAAATATTATCTAATATAGGCTCATAGATTATAAACTGCAATGTGAAAAACTTATTTCCCCATTTAAAACAATAGCATCGACTCCTAACAAAATATTTAGCCACGCATTAAGAGCCACGCAGTTAGCCTTGCTCAATAATCTGTTACCTATGTTCCAGGTGTTTGACGTAAATCACCAAACAAACTGTGATTAAAAAACAAAATGGGACTCTACGTTATGAAAACATAAAGTCTTTTGTAGACACGAATATACACGTAACACGCCCAAGATGGTGGAAGTTGCGAGCTCAATACATTATCCCCTGCAATAACTCATATTATTTGTGAGTAATTACTCAAATTTCTGAACCCAATACAAGCTGAGGTCCTATCATGTTAGGCCACCGTGCATAACATTGTGACGTAAAACACTACCTTAACTTTTCTTAATAACATAGCATCACCACACGCATGCGATTTTGTTTTTAGTTGATACGCCGAGCAGATGTATAATTGATAAATACGCTCATCGCTGACTCACTTAATGATTGTAACGCTGTATGAATTCTGTTTTTATGCACTTACAGTGTAATTTTTTCGTCACTCTTTGCTAACCTGTTTTTCCTAGCACTGCTGCAGGATGCTAAGATAATATGCGTCATCTTTGACGTGACGTCTAATAAATAGATGAACGCCGGCTGCACGCACGAAAAAGTGTCCCGTTTCGCACATTGTCCCGTTACGATCATTGTACACTTGCGCCATATCTTTCTCTCTTCCACTCGATTGGAACCACCATCGATTTGACTTTTTCGAGGAACATTAAACTTGAAACACGCCCATTCGTTTCCTACTTTTCCTATCATCGTCTATCCTTAACAGAATAACACAGATTGGAAGAAGTTAAATAGCAAACATGTATAAAAGGTATAGTTAAAATAATCTCTTCGTTAAAGTAATAAGAAAAAATTTGAATTAATGAGTGCAAATAAAAGTAAATTTATCAATTAAATTGTAGATTTCATTTCACTCCTTCTTTGAATCCATACAAAATAGTGCAAATTCAATAAAAATGATTCAATTTTATTCATAAAAGTATGCAATCATTTCATCAATGTTTTGTTATGACGTCACGTTAAACTATCGTCCGTAAACCGACTTTACAGACAATGAATTTTTTTTGAAGAGGACGATAGTATTAGCATTTTCCAGTGATGAAGTTACGAGCCGCGGCTTGATTCGCCATGTTTTGGCCGGGTATGTCTGTTTAATTTAATTCAAGTTGTTGGCCTCCACTTGTAAATGTGAAGCTAGTAACTTAATTTGTGTTAATTTTCCAGCGTTAATGATAAGATTAAATCTATTGCGAATATATTTTTTAAAGCACATTTCAGTTGTAGCATGCCAATTTTGTGCGAATTCAATTTTAATTGATATCCTTAATACGAATAGCACTGCCAATATGTTTGCCATCGTGGTGTTTGATAGAATCGAATCCACTGCAAGGAAGATTATTGAATGGCTCGAGACAGGTGGTGACTGGGCTTTCAAAAGTGTAAGGATGGCTGTGTGTGTATAGAATTGAGAGAACGGTGATGTCAACGTATTTCTGTTCAAATACTCATCTCACAAACGACATGGTGCTGTAAAAAAACTATATACAGCAAATTTCCTTGGCATGATGTCTTCACAGTGGCACTGACGCCTTGAATGTTCTGCGTGGAATTTGGAGTACTCCACACTATCTAACACTGACGCCTTACATGTCTTGGGTGGAATTAGGAGTACTCCACACTATCCAGCACTGACGCATTACATGTTCTGGGTGGAATTTGGAGTATTCCACACAATTTAGCACTGACGCCTTGCATGGTCTGGGTGGAATTAGGAGTACTCCACACTATCTAGCACTGACGCCTTACATGGCCTGGGTGGAATTAGGAGTACTCCACACTATCCAGCACTGACGCATTACATATCCTGGGTGGAATTTGGAGTATTCCACACAATTTAGCACTGACGCCTTGCATGGTCTGGGTGGAATTAGGAGTACTCAACACTATATAGCACTGATGCCTTACATGTTCTGGGTGGAATTTGGAGTATTCCACCCTATTTAGCACTCACGCTTTGGATGGTCTGGGGTGAAGTTGGAATACTTTACACTAGCTAGCACGGAAACTAGGGGAGAAAAATATATTTTTGAAAAATCACTCTTATTTGGCTGGGAATCAAATATGTTTTGAGTTTAGTAAATAGTAAAACAAAACGGACGCCACAGCTTCAGTGCTTTGGCCACAGAAGGACTCTGGCCAAAAAAACAACCCCCTTCATCAAAATGAGTATCGAATCACGAGCATCCCAGCTAAAATGTGTCACGAGTCGCTACCCAATGATCAGATGTAATTTGCCTGAGTGCATACCTAGAGGATTATTAAAATCGCGTCTTCTTCCGGTCTCCACTTGTACATGATATCCCATAACACAACATCAAGCAGAGAATATTTGACAGGCCAGTAAATTACGCTTCTGAATTTAAAAAAAATACCAAAGTTTAAAATATGTGGTAGTTTTCGATTTATAAGCATTTTCTTCAAAAGTTTTCAATTCCACAGCCTGCATCATATTATTAGATATTGTGACACTTTTATTTTTCTAATCAATCAAAATTACTCCTACTTTTGATAACAATTGAGAATAAAATTACACATTACTTTTAAAGGAAAAAATATTATTTCGTAGACTTTAGCGGCACAAAATTTATTTTTAACGGGTAAATTTTCCGGTTTACAGTAAAAAAAATTACTTTGCTATCTTATAAAGTTTTTCGAAATATGTCTTATTAAAGCAAATCACTGGTTAATTGATCAAAGTAATGTTTAAGTATGAATAGTCGAACGTACCCTATTAAAATTTTTCTGTATATTATTATTACTTAATTTTAATTCAATAATTATTTTTAAACCATGGAAATAATAATCAAATATTTAAAATTTTTACTTTATTTAGTTTTATTATGCTTATTAATTTGCGCAGTTAATCCTGGAAAGCTATTCAAGGAACGGTTGACAAATAATTTTTTTACTATTGTAGATGCTTGAACAACACAAAGTATAAATGCTTAGATAAGAATCCGAACGCAGTATTACAGCGAACACTATTTTGTAGTGGTACAGTTGTTTTCATATAAATTTGAAAAAATTAAAAGTATCTGTGATTTTACATGAATATGTTTCAATTGCAAAAGAAAAAAATACTGAGCACTAACTGAAATGACCTCACTAGCAGAAATGTTATAAGGTGATCCTTAAAAAATAAAAATTGGTTGGCGGTAAAGTCTGTTTACGGACGATAGTTTAACGTGACAATGTCATAACAAAACATTGATGAAATGATACCATACTTTTATGAATAATATTAAATAATTTTTAATGAATTATCACTATTTTGTATGGATACAAAGAAGGAGTGAAATGAAATCTACAATTTAATTGATAAATTTACTTTTATTTGCACTCATTAATTGAAATATGTTTATTACTTTAACGAAAAGATTATTTTAACTACAACTTTTATACATGTTTGTTATTTAACTTCTTCCAATATGTGTTATTCTGTTAAGGATAGGACGATGATAGGAAAAGTAGGAAACGAATGAGAGTGTTTCAAGTTTAATGTGCCTCGAAAAAGTCAAATCGATGGTTGTTCCAATCGAGTGGAAGAGAGATAGATGCGGCGCAATCGTACAATGAGCGTAACGGGACACATAGTAACGGGACAATGTGCGTAACGGGACACTACTTCGTGCATGCAGCCGGCGTTCATCGATTTATTAGACGTTGTCACGTAAAAAAATAACTATAAAAAACTTAGTCGAGTCAGTTTCGGCTTTTTGTCTGGAAACAAGGATGACAGAAAGGTTCGTGTCTCGTATTATCGCTGTTCCACGCCATAGGCGAGGGGACATGTCACGCGGATAGCATGCGGGACTGAGCGCCGGCGTATCTCGGCTAAGGCCTCGTGACCTTGACCTCGCGGTCTGACCTCCGCCGGAGGTAGAGAAGAAAGCTTCTCCGTCTTACTTCCCCCTCCCCCCTCACAAAGACACTACAAGTCCACTATCCAACAGCCGTAGCTGCCGGAATCCTGTCAGCTCTTCACGGAGTGAAACTCCCATTGGCCCTGGTTCAGTGACCGAGACCGTCTCTGAATAACAAACGCCCGGTGACGCCCAGGGTTCTTTTAGGAAACTTAAGATGCAGAGCTTGAGTACACACATTTCTCTTTTTCGGCCTCAGAGTGAAAATTGACAGTTCAAGCGTAGTCAAATGGAGTCAGCAGACGACAACTTGGTTTCATTTCAGCACTTATAGATAGGGGCACGCAAATTTCGCGAAAAGTTTTCGAGACTAGATGAAAGTTAAAACACTATAGCATCGTCTGTGTTTCCATGATTGGGTGAGTTTCTCCCAGGCACATATCGAGTGTTACAACACCAATCACAGTAATTCAGTGCGGAAGCAAAAGCGTCCTGAGTGGCTCGGCCAAATATGGCAACGACTTCTCTCGCACACGGCCGCCAATCACAAGGAAGAAACCACAGGTGCGGGTATACCTTGTTGCACTCTAATAAGTGTTCAGATTTTTCGGGAAAATTGCTTGCCCCTACTTATAGATCATAAACAGTTTTCTATATTTTAATTTTTACAATGCTATCTCATTATAGGAAAAAGGAATGCCTGAAACTTATACTGAATAGTTGCTTCTTTGACTTTTAGTTTCGAATATTTTTTTTTTTGGGAATGACGACACTACAACATTAATAAGAACGTCAATAGTCACTTTGTTATAAGTTCTTTATATCTCTTTAATGTGGAATTATACTGCCTTAACGGAGGCAAATTTCCAATAATTTAATGATGATAATTGTTACTGAAAAAAAACTGTTGAAACGAATATGATTCATCTCGGCTATTGTCTCTTATCCCTCAACGATTATGTAATAATAGGTATATTTTTATTTGCTTAACTTTTAATATTTTGCCCATATTAAGAAACTAATAGGTTACAGCTGATAGCTGTTATTAACATATTTAAAAATTATGGTCTTTGATTATAGTAAAATTGAAACTTTAATAACTTTATTGCCAAATGCATTATTGAGCTTTTTTTATTTTATTCTTAACTTTAGTCTTTTTATACTGCACAGTGTTTTTTAGCAAGTTAATTGCTGTTCATTTATGTGAAGTCAAATATTGTTTCAAAAACTGAAATAAGGATAAAACATAAAAATGTATTTTGTTTTCAAAATGTTCAGTTATATATATGTTGAACACACACACACACACACACACATACACATATATATATATATGTATAAGAAATGCTGCTCTGGCGCATATAATTCTGTAATTTAAATCTTATGTTATATCTACGTATACAAGTCTTCAATTTAATTTATGATTAAATGTGCGATACCTGAAG
The DNA here is from genome assembly GCF_032445375.1 of Bacillus rossius redtenbacheri. NCBI lineage: Eukaryota > Metazoa > Arthropoda > Insecta > Phasmatodea > Bacillidae > Bacillus > Bacillus rossius. The sequence goes on along the minus strand of NC_086336.1, from coordinate 9,299,099 downwards.
CTGCCTACACACCACTTACACTGCAGCGTTAGTGTGTGCTTAAAACAATGTCGAGATGTTAGTTAAATTGAATTGAGCAACCTCTTGAAATGATGATCATTCGGGTTGACATCCATGTCTTCTGACAACTGGTAGGTACCTTTTTAAATTGTGAGTAAATAAATTACGGTTGTGAAATCCCGCTATGTTAGTTGATGATACATTGACTATATTAATATAGCACTTGGAATGAATACCGAAATCCCACAGATATGGCTACCATCTCTTGATTATATCTTTACCTAAAAATTAATTGTTCATCTCTTAACTTTCTAAAGAAAAGAAAACACGAAAAACTGCTTCAGTAACTACATCATTAATTTATGCTAACTGCCGTGAATATCATACAATTAGACCAAGATATGTGAATATTATTATTTACGTTGCTAGGATCCAATTTTACCATGCTTTATTATTTCGCAGTCTACAGGAATAAATCAGCAAATTGCGGCATCTCCGCCACCATCCCATCACTTTAATCCAAAATTAAGACAGGTATTAAGGAGCTCGCCTGTTCAGAGCTTTATTTATGATAGTGAGGCGGGATGATAAGTGCGACGCTCGCTGGTGCTTCTAGGGCGGTATCGCCTCTAAGCGCATGCCTCTGAACTTGCGAGCAGTCTTCTCGTCGTGCATGGGACAACTATGAAATTTGAGATGTAACCATACAATGAAATGGTGGATAAGTGATGGTAAAGGTGTAAATGCGAGGCCTTTGAGCGCTTACAAGAACCCGTCCCGGGCTTTTTAACCCTTTTCACGCCCCTAAAAGCACATTTTACAAAAGAAATACGGGAACAGAGCTACTCATTAGCCTTCTGCTTATTCTTAAATACTTTTCGTAAACAGACACCACTCGGATGTCTTGAAATTTTTTATATTAAAAGCATATGGTGCCTTATGAAACAATATTGTTAAAATGTTTTTATACCGAAAACTCTTCTAACAAAATTTTATGCAAAAGTTCTTACTTGTCAACGGAGGTGTTGGAAAGGCTGGACTTCCATGTGTTACCTTATCCGAACTGTTGGTTGCTAGTCCAGACCGGGAGGTGGAAACTTGGAGATGCTGCCCTGCCAACCAGGAGGTGTTGGAAAGGCTGGACCACAGCAGAGTTGGAACTGCCTCAGGTTCCGCCGCAGCCACCGGACCACTCAAGGGGCTGTTCTTCTTCTTCCAAGCCGACGAGAGACCTGCACAGACCCGAGCGATGCAGATGAAATCAAGGGATCTTCAGTCACTCAAATCTTTTTTACAGGGACAGATGATTATTTTCAGAGAAATTTCTATTGCGCGCAATAAAAAAAAACATTGGAGCAAAATTTAAAGTTTAAATTATATATATATATTACACATTCAATCAAAGTTAAAGTACAAATACCATAAGTAAATAAATGTTTTTGGAAAAATAATTTATCTAAAAATAATTATTTGAAATACTAAAACAGGAAGTTCATAAGAAGTATAAATACGTGTGAAGTTACTTGGAATTTAACTTATTCGCTATCAGATTGGTGCATTTTCTTCGGAGTAAAATAACAGCAAATAAACCTACCTACAGTTTTTAATATTGATAAGGTAATTTACAGTAAAATTAAAGGAAGCGAAACTTCTGCAGTATAGTGCCTGCACGCCTCTGGTTATTTATTTAAGCGTTTACTGCCAGATGTATTATCTTTACATTAACTGTACTTATTTTAATCCTGTGAATTTGTTCTTCACAGATTACGAAGTTCCACACTGAAATTATTCGTACAAGACGAATTTCATGGAATTGAGAAATAGATACACGACGAGATATCTTTATAAGGTACGCGTGTTTGGAAAATAATCATATGGTAATTCTCTGGTGTTTTAAATACACTCAAATCTACTAAACAGTTTTTTAATGTAATAAGTTGATTTACTATATCTTACTCTGAGTTAATTTTTACAAATATTTAGAAATATAAAAAAGCTGCCGTTAGTGAAATTACGTATTGAATTGATTTAATTCGCCACAACACAATGCAAAACAAAACAAAAATAAGGCAAGGAATTGTTAGTATCAGCATAAAATAGAATATCGAAAGCATAAACGAATGTTACGATGCAGTAAGATGTGGATGTGCATGGCGTATTCATAAGAAGCTATTTGTGCATGTAAGACAACCACCACCAAGTCTTGGAAGTGTTTTAGCCTACATCGTAAGGATAAAAACAGCAAAAACTGTAATTTAACTTAAAAAAAACTCACAAGAATTGATTAGTCAGATCACGCGCTTCTGAGCGAGAAAACCCGGTTTTAATCCTAGAGGACTCAAACCAGGATGTTTTACAGTTTGGAAATGTGGCGGACGTTGGTACACAGGAAATAATTTTCTGTACTTTCACAAAAGATTCCTGTGGAAACAAGTTGTCAACAAATATTCTGTAATAACTTATTACAAGAAATATAGTATAACTTTGTACAAAACTTTGCTATGGTTATTTACGCATGTATGAAATACGTTTTTCAAGATAATACCTTTGAATATATATACCGTATAGAAGTCGCCAGCCCAGGTTAAAATTTCTAATACGGTTTTGAGGTAGTTGGTTAATTCACCGCCGCAATCGCCACCATCTCTAGGGCATCGACTTGTGGTGGTCCCTAGCGGACAAGTGTCGAACTCTTCAAACACCCCTTCCCCCTCCCGTTGAACGACCTTCAGCTGCAGTGAATGATAGGTGTGGGGTGCGGGGAATGACAGCGGGGGACAGTGCTGCGCTCTAACGTGTACATAACAACTAAGACGATACAGGTCGTTACGGCAGCGCACTGCAGCGGTGAAGTTCCCAAGCTGCTCATTATACGCTTCTGAAAAACATAGAGTAAATCCTATCCACTCGCGACTTCTATACAGTATATATATTCAAAGATAATATTGAGTATTTCTTACGCAATTTGGCGTATAATTTAATATACTTATTAATATTTCATTCAAGCATTAAAAAAAAAACATATGGATAATATAATCGAATACTCGGCTCATATCTTATTATGTGCGCACTTATTACTGGAAATCTATTCAGGGAACGGCTTACAAAAAAATCTAACTATTGGAGGTACTGGGACAACACAAAGCATAAATGCCCGTGTAAGAATCCGAACCCAGTATTACTGCAACACTATTTCCTAGTGATACATTTGTTTTCATGTAACCGTAAAAAATTTCAAATATCTATAATTTTATATCAATATTTCTGTTCCATTAAAAAAAAAAAACTGACAATGTAGGAGCTTGTGGGATTTCTGTAGGCACACCTCTTATGACACTTCTCTATCTCTCCGAATCGCACCTCATGTCCGTAAACCTAAATATTGTTTTTCGGCATCAGCCAGATGTACCGGTAAGTTTAACTACGCTCTGATTGTTTACCTGTGTGCACGTAGAAGTGAACCAATGTTGCATTTTGCTGCCGATGCTCGGCTATGAGCAGGGTTCTCGGTCAGTCCAGTCAGATGTTGCGCGCAGCTGTCCTGCAAAGTGGAAGTTTTCGCGCCTTAAGGGCCCCGCCTCGTCAGGGGTGTATGTGTGTTAGTGAGGCGGGATGATAAGTGCGACGCTCGATGGTATTTCTAGCGCGGTATCGCTTCTAAGCGCAAGGCTCTGAATTGACGCGCAGCCTTCTCGTCGTCACAGGATAACTGTGAAATTTGAGCGGTGACCGCAATATTATATGGCCGATAAATGAAGATAAAGGTGTAATGCAAGTCCCTTAAGTGCTTTTAATAATCTGTACTGGTTGTTTTACGCCTAAAAATTACTCTGAAAACATGCGTTTTAGCCATTTTAACTCTTCTAGAAATACAGTTTAAAAACATGATCCAAAATTAAAAGTACTTTTCGGGCCTCAGCGAACTCTTAAATGCTTTTCGTAGACATACCCCACTCGGATATCTTGAGTAGTTTTGAAATCGCGTTGTTTTTCCTGAAGCTCTGCACACCAGGTAGGCGGGCCCCTTAAACATTGGCAATCGTCAGGACCAAACAACGGGTATAAGACTCCACCATCTTGTTTTTGTTTTAAATTCTTCTTTAGCTTGCAATAAAGCTGCCAATTTTTTTTAAGGGTTAAAACCTAGCATTGGAGACTTTTTGAATTCGAAATGCGTTCACTGGTGTTATTACTAATTCTCTTGAAGCCTTCGTGAAAGTATTTGCTTATTTCATACGAGTCGTCGAAGGATTTTGAAAGGAAAAAAAAAAAAAAAAAATACTGACTGACGTTGTTAAAAATTTGGAATTTATTATTCATCCCTTTGGAATGCTATAACAAACTTAATGATGAATAACACAAACGTTTTAAAAAAAAATCATAGAAAAATATCAGATGGCGCGGACTAATCATGTTTAGGGTAGAAAGATATTTATACTTGTTATGTAATATAAATACAACAAATATTCATTTGGAATAAAAATGTATCTTAAACGCTACAGACCTATCGTTCAATCACATCTAAATATATATATATTTTTTAATTTTGTTCTGCTCTTCTTTCATGAATAAATGAACGTTCCAATGCAATGCGAGCAAACGATACCTGGAATAGTTTCATATTGGTTTTCTTCAACTATAAAATTAACGTTGATGCGACAAGTTTGGTACACGCATACATTAACTATAACTATAGACATGATCGAAGAAAATATTACTTTTCAATAAAAATGCTAAGTACAAGGTTCTGAAGAAGTTTACTTTCTTAAATATTAGTATAGAATGAAAGCGTCATTTTGGTAATGACTAGACGTGTGAAAAATTCGCGTTGTTGTCCATTCGTATTCTTGGAAAAAATAAGGATTGTGTCATTTCTTGAGTGGTACACTGTCACATTCTATCCTCTATTGTAATTGGATAACACGTGGTTTTGCTTTTTTCCTTTAGTTTTTTTTAGGAAGTGTCAAATAGCCAATGATAAAATTAGAGCTGTGATTAAAATACATGATTGTTGGGTAAATAATAGGGTGAAACTCGAGAGTCTCTAGCTATCCCAGTTTTTTTTCTACCACAGATATTTTCCCCCCAAGAAGTATTCAGAAGATGTTTAGGGGCAGGTCGAAAATGTCTGCACGCAGGCTACTTGGCTTGGTGCGCAGTTGCTTTCTCGTTTTCCAGCCTGGCTGGGTGAGTAGGTAATCCAGCTCACACAGCTCACATGGCAAGTATATCCCTTCGGGCAATAGGTTATTTTTTCTTTTAAATAGAACAGAAATATATATCCAAAATTACGGGCATTGTACATTTACATGAAAACATTTTTTTTTTCCCACCACAAATTGTTTGCAGTGATATTTGGTTCGGACTCTTACCCGGGAGTTTATTCTTTGTGTTGTCCCAGTACCTTCAACATTTAAAACCGTTCTCTGAATAGTTCGTTCCAGTATTACCTGCGCACATAGTAAGCATGATCCACCCAAATAAATTCTACTGTTAAATATTTTATCATCTTTACAAGGGTCAAAAAATTATGCTTCAGCGAAACTTCAATTAAACTACAAAATTCTCGCCTATTTTCGTAAGACATGCTCAATAATATCTTTAAAAACGTATTTCACATAGGCTATTAAAAAAAACCATAGCCATACGTAGCACAATGTTAGACTATATTTCTTGTAGTGTTAAAAACTATTTCTTGTTAATTGGTTTCTACAAGAATCTTTTGTAAAAGTACAGAATTTTTTTTTCTGTGCAGTATAGAATCCAGCGCAGCTGGCAACGTCGCGTAGAAAATGTCTTCCCGCTACATGGCAACGCCGCGCGTCAGCCCATGCAGATAAGGAGTCCATCCTCCTCGGGGATGGAGCGAGGCAGCTATAGTCGACTTCATTAGGGGGATGGGGCAGTATGGTTAGCGCACGCCCATGGGAAGCGCAGCTAGGGAAAGGAGGGTGTTTCGTACATGGGTCGGGAGGGCGCGGAAGTTGTATATTAGAGCGCACAACCCGCCAGCTTTTGTTTCCCAGGAAGGCCGAAACCCGTTGGGTTTATCAAGGAGGGGGGAAAAAGAGTTTTAGAGGGGTGGGAGAAAGGGTGGAAGCTTGCTGTCAGCCGATTAACGCGCTTAGAAGTGCGAGCGAGACGGGCAGACGTACGTAAGTTTTCTCATCTCGCCGAGTTGATCCGGGCGCCCGATACCTTCCGGGGGATTTTCCTCTTGCCGAAGTGGAACGAGAGGACTCTGGCCGTGCTTCGACACATCTCGGAACATTTCTCGCGACACTCAACTGTGACGCTTCTCGCGACACTCATTGCGATACGAAGGAACGGATACCGAATGGTGCGACGACGATCTCGCGAAGACATTGTACGTATTTTCCCCGTTTTCACGTCTTTTCGCCTGACACTAGCATCGCGATTGTGCGATGGGAGCGACGCGAAGGAGGCGATGCGACAGAAATATACAGCATTATTTGTGGCCATGTCAGTTTGTTTGTGCCCGAGGACGGGAACAGACCTCAGTTGCCGAAATGTCGCTACTGTTGTCTTGGGAAGCTGACTGTGTTCTTCTGTGGTGTCCAGAATGTCTGTTTTGTCACGTCACTGGGCTCACCTATGCGTCTTTGTGTTGTCGTTGCGTTGCGCAAGGTCTTTTTTTTTTGTCTTTACTTACTGTCGTTGTTAGCCCACTGCATCTGTCTGTGACGTAAAATGCCCTTTCCCTCCCTTCGAAACCACGAAGGAAGGGCCCCTCACAAAAATATTGAGTCCCGCAAAGACTAGGTGCGCAACTGTGAAGTATAATCATTTATCAAACCGTATGGTACTTGCAGTGAGTGATCAACGACTCTTGGCTGGCCGGTCAAGGTAAAAACACAGATTCAATTCCTGTTCGGATCGTTTTACTGGCTGTTTAGTTCCTCCTTCAGCAACATTACCGCAAAATGCAGTGATAAATAATCACCGTCAAAAACTCAACACGCTCGAAATCATGCAACAGGGTCTCATACACATCATCATCATCATCATCATCATAATCATCATCATCATCACTACACTGGCAAAAAGTGAGGGACTACAGTCGATTTAGTGACTTCCCAACGAAGAAAGTAGGTATTTCATTTTAGTTCCAGACAACTGGATCTCCTTACAAACCATACGTCGGATTCCGACTTTCAAGATCTTCGTTCCGTTGTTAACAAGGTAGATTTGCACGGGCAAGGAACATACCTCTTAAATCTTTAAACCTAAGTCAGTTTTTGAAGGTTTCTGTAAGAACCCAAGGTGAGTATACATTAAAATTTAGTAGTAACCAGCAGTGACGCTATGTTTCCATGAAACACAGTTTTTGACGTGACAACGTCTAATAAATCGATGAACGCCGGCAGCACAAACGAAAAAGTGTCCCGTTACGCTGTCCCGTTACGCTCATTGTACGCTTGAACCGCATCTATCCCTCTTCCACTCGATTGGAACAACCATCGAGTTGACTTTTTCGATGCACATTAAACTTGAAACACTCCCATTCGTTTCCTACTTTTCCTATCATCGTCCTATTCTTAACAGAATAACACAGATTGGACGAAGTTAAATAGCAAAAAGTAATAAACATATTTGAATTAATGAGTGCAAATAAAAGTAAATTTATCAATTAAATTGTAGATTTCATTTCACTCCTTCTTTGTATCCATACAAAATAGTGATAATTCAATAAAAATGATTGAATTTTATTCATAAAAGTATGCAATCATTTCATCAATGTTTTGTTACGACGTTGTCACGTTAAACTATCGTCCGTAAACCGACGCAGCGTTGCGCGTGGATGTTGGACGCCGACCCGTCTTCAGCCGCACGCGCTCTAGCTGTCGGCCGCGGGGCCTCGCTGGAGGCGCCCTATTGGGGGGGGGGGGGTGGGGAGAGGTGATCCACCCTTCTCATTGTGGGGGCCTTCCCTTCCCCCGCTAGCTGCGCCGCCATCACCGTCTGGCGACCAGGACCACACCCTCCATACATCACCGCGCCGCGCCCTCTCGCGCAGACACCGCCTCCCTCCGCCAAGGCCCGGGTACAGTCCGTGCCACGCAACTTGTCCCGTCGGCGACACCGTCAACATTTACATCACCTTTACCGCCTTACAAATCATCCAGGGATCGTCATTAACTTTTACGGGTAAACATTAACACCTAATCTGGGTACATAAAAAAAAAAAAAAACATTTTTTAAAAACTTGTTAATACTTATGCGAAAACTCATTAATTTCTTCCACGTATGCGTTTGTCCTTTTTTTAACCGAGTTTGAATTCCTCCAAGGCCCGGGTACAGTCCGTGCCACGCAACTTGTCCCGACGGCGACACCGTCAGGCACGCCGTCAACATTTTATCATCATCTTTAACGCCTTACAAATCATCCAGGAATCTTCATTATCTTTCACGGGTAAACATTACACCTAATCTGGGTACATTTTTAAAAGCTTGTTAACCCTATAACTCTGTCTGGGGTCACTGGGGACCCCAAGCATCTTTCATGTGGCGGAAGGATGTCTAAAATTTAATCTACAAGTCTGAAGTTTAATGACTTTTCTTGCAGCATTAATTAGTTTGCTCATTGAAATTTACGACAAGTTCTACGCACTTATTTACATACAATTTATAAAAACAGTTAAGATGGGGTCATTTATGACCCCAGATAGATTAAATGTAACTTTTGCTAAGATTTCAAAAACCTATGTATATCCCAGAGATTACAATGTACATGAGTCGGGTGGGAGTACAAAGACTGGTAGACACTGGGATTTAACTGGTTGCATTGCCAACTAATTGTTTAGTTGGTAATTATCGACTGGTTTTCCCGTCTAACACTTTTCATTCCACCAGTCAGGTGGACCACACTGATTTCAGAAAGCTTAATTTGGCAACATTGATTTCAGAACACGTTAGTTGGCTACTCTGAGTTGGCGATACTACCCTTTGTTGTTATTGTGAGCTAACCTAAAAGTTGTAGATTGAGATTGTTAGCTAACTAACAATTTTGTGTGTGTGTGTTTTGGGATTCATTCTAGTTCAGTTATGGAAGGTGTAAATTTTGCACGTGGCTACAGTGTAGAACAAGCTATGGAAGACTTGTTTCATAGCAGCAGTGATTCAGATGGTAGTGATGCTGATGATGATGGGACAGAGACACAAATATAAGAAAATGATGAAATTTGTCTGAATGAAATTGAAGTGGAAGAAAATTATACTTCGGATGAAGAAAGAGAAAACCAAGATACAATAATTGTAAGTAGAAGTAGAAATATTGACTGGAGTACTAAAGAACCAACAGTTCGTAGGTTACCATCTCGCAACATACAACGATTTGTATCAAGTATTCCTACTACAGTTGTTGTTAACTCGGCTACTGATTGCTTCAAACAGTTTTTTACAGATGAAATGATAGATATTATAATTCGGTACACCAACGGGGAAATGAACTGAAAATGTCGGGAAAACTATTATACTGGCGTAATATAGACAGGCGCGAGCTAATTTCATTTTTAGGTTTGTTGATTATGTATGGTGTGCAAAAGGGTCGTGGGAAATCTATTGAAGAATTTTGGGATTGTGAATACGGCATTCCTCTTTTCCGTGCTACTATGTCACGGGTACGATTTCAGGCAATCTTGCATTCCCTTCGTTTCGATGATTGCAACACAAGACTTGAAAGAAAAGAATGGACTGGAAATAAGGCTGAACCTATACAAGAACTATTTGATTTGTTTGTTGTGCAGTGTAAAACATATTTTATACCTTCTAGTAACATTACTGTAGATGAACATCTTTGTTTATACAGAGGTCGATGTAGTTTCAAGGTCTACATTCCTTCCAAGCCAGGAAAGTATGGCATTAAGATTTGGTGTGCTGTAGACTGTGAAAATGGTTATTTGGTGAATCTTCAGATTCACACTGGAAAATCATGTGATGGAAGGGAAGTGAATCAAGGCAAGAGAGTGGTCACAGATTTAGTGAAACATCTAGCTCAGAGTGGCAGAAACATTACCACTGACAATTTTTTCACGAGCTTTGACTTAGGTCAAGAATTGTTGAAAATGAACTTAACTCTTGTAGGCACTCTACGCTCTTCACGAAAAGAAATCCCAAATGAGATGCTACCTTCAAAAACTAGAGAAGAAAACACCACCAAATTTGCATGCAGTGGCAAAACACTATTAGTTTCTTATGTTCCAAAAAAAATAAGGCTGTGATTCTCTTGTCTACACAACATCAGTTATTCTCAGTACCGGTAGAAAACAACTTGAAAAGAAAACCGGAAGTTGTATTGTTTTACAACTCCACAAAATCAGGCGTTGACACACTTGACCAAGTGAGCCGTCATTATTCTGTAAAAAAAGGGAACGAAACGTTGGCCGTTAGCTATATTTTATGATCTCGTTGATCTTGCTGCACTCAACGCCTACAGACTTTTCTGCGTAGGCTTAGAGAAAACAGAGAGACGTCTGTTTCTAATGAAGTTGGCTAAAGAAATGGCAAAGCCTCAAGTGGAGCACCGTGTCAGTTTACCACAAGCAAGAAACACAGCTATTGTTAGTAGCATCAAAATGTGTGGATTTGGTGATATTCTAGAAAAAAACATCCAGAACCAACCCCAAACAATCAAATGAGAAAGCGAGGAAGATGCTTCATTTGCCCCCGGTCAAAGGACACCAAATACAGTTCAATCTGCAAACGATGTAATATATTTGTGTGCAAGGAACATTCTGAAACATTAACTACATGCAAAAACTGTGAAGACGAGTCTAGAACAAATTCTGATGGAGGTGATTGAATGATGTTTGCAGTTAAGTGAAAGAAACTTTTCAAAATGCTGCAAATGTCGTGTAATACTGTATAGTGAACACTAAGAAACATTAAACCATGCAATACCTATGGAAATTACTGGATCAAATTCTGATAAATATTTCCGATACATATTGGCAGTTCAGTAAAATATTCTTAATGGATTATAGGATGGGGTCAAATATGACCCCAGACAAAGTATTAAGGAAAATTGAGCAGACAGAGTTAATACTTATGCGAAAAAACGTTAATTTCTTCCACGTATGCGTTTGTCCTGTTTAAACTGAGTTGGAATTACAGAGTAGTTTATACGAAAATCCAGTTATCTGAAACTACGAAGACCTCTTTTTTTTAAATTTTATTTGAGGAGAGATCTTTGAGCAAATTTACTGTAATTTCTAACAGTGCACGAATACGTATTGCTACAGTCTCGTCATTTCTAGCCCACTGTGTCCATCTGTGCTGCATTATTCTTTTGACTAATTCATTGCATGAAATTTTATGTGCTGTCTATATTTTTAACATCGGCGGATTTCGGCTTGTTTTAGTTTGCATATTCAGGTTACATTTATATTCATGATTTGTTTTTGGTATATTCATCTCTATGACATGCAGTTTAACCAGCAATGACGTTTGGCCAAAAGAATAAAGTTTTAAATATTTTTCTCATTGAAAAAAAAAAACATTGAAATAACGTAACAATAATTTTAGTGTGTTTCGCACTAGCATAACGCGTTCCAAACTTATCCAAATTTCAATTTACGTGTTTATCACAAGCGTGGAAAGTCTATAAAAACTGGTACATAATAGAAATACCTAAATTTATTTATGCAACACTCGGCTAAGTTTTGTAATTGAAAATTACATACATTTAGTAACGGTAATAAAAAAACCTGTTTTGTTAACATATATTAAATTTTTCTAGAGTAAATATATTTCTAGACACAATTTATAAGCCCCTTAATTGATCTGGGTGTTCTGTGAGTTTCAGGCTATGACACCAAATTCAGAGTTCTAACAATAATAAAACCCATTAGTTTTTTTTTACTTTAATATTTTATTTTTTAAATTAGAGCTTTGTCAAAAGTTTGATGATTTCTTTTTGACATAAAAACACGTTTAGTGACTAACAAATCTGAAAGAAAATCTAAATGCCGATTTAATTGAGAGCTTACTACTGTTTGTTATTTCAGGTTTCGTTGAGAATTTTCGTATATTATTAGCACGAAAGTGGTTCTGTAATAAATAAAACGTTGGACGTTGGTTTCGTAACGAGACACGAGTTTTTAAAATATTATCGAAAATCAGGGCATTGCCATCTACTCAAGCCATCTATACTGATTGATGAAGTTAGCTGACCAGTAAAGGACTTAGAAACGTGCTACCACACGATAAAATAAACACTTAATGAAGTGATACTGTCTTTTTAAGTCGTAAATATAAAGGTACCTTGCCCAAACGAGAAGTTTATGCTAATTTGAAGGAAAACAAGTTTCTTGTCTTAAAGAACATGGCGTGTATTTCGTACACCAAAATATGTTAGGTTGGCATAGCTTTATTCTGTTATACTTCAAACCGCACACTTAGTAGCCTACTTATGAAATTAATTTACATTTAATATTTATTCCTTAATGTTAAAATCCACATATTTTAAGGTAAACATTTAGTTTTAATATTTTTATTTTATTTAGTACATTATGCATCATTTAAAAAAAATTAACTGAACACGATTTTATACTATTAATGAAGTAACATAACGTAAACATAGAAGATCTTAAATAGACTATATATCTACATTTTATATAGGTTACATTCGTTTTTGAAGGTTGAATCCGAAGTTCGAGTTTATTAGTGATAAAGCTTCGTAAAATATTACTTAATTAACATATTAATTGAAATAAAAATACAAACATTTTACTGAAAAAATTGCTTATATTTTTGCAGTATTTTAAAAAATTTGTCATATTTTGAAAAATGTTCCTTTTTTTGCGTACAACAGTAACGTGTGCTTCTTAAAACCGAAAGTTTCCCTTTGATTTGTAAAGTGTTTTCAGTACGTTGGTATTAAATTGAAAAAATATTTTAACATAGCCAGAGAATAGGGTTACGTTCTTAAATATTTTTATTGTACGGTTGCGTCATGTTCCATGGCCAAACACACACACACACACACTCGGACGAATTCTTTCGAGGGGTGCAGCCGGTTATGTATAAAGCACTAAGACTGGTTTTTACATTTCATCGCACTGTGTCATAACCCTTAAGAATAAAATGAAAGGCCGGACGCCTATACTTTTTGATTGGTCGAACGAGCTGGTGTAATGAATGGGAGGGTTTGGCCTGTCTGCCCCCATTCGGAGCCTTCAGGGGTATTCATATTTCCAGACTGCTTTGTCCAATGAGAAACGAGGCTTTGGTGGCCAACCGGAGTGGAATGGCAAAGCTTCATAAAGTGGCACATTAAGGCATCTTAAGGTGGTGGGAAAATAAACGAATTCAAGACGCACGAAAGGCCAGTTCCTCTGCAGCCTACTGTTTATTGTATTATGACAAGAAGGGGAGGGGACACACAGTTATGATGACGACTGTAAGGGGATTGTTTGTGTCCACTGTTCCGTGAAGCGCGACGTACTTTGTGCCGACCTCAAGATCCCGTACCAGATATTCCAGTGAGCCGCCAAATAACAATGGTGCCAACGAAAACTGCCAGCGGACTTGAATACGTGAATCTCAATTGTCTTCTGCAGTGGAAAAACTGCAACGCTTTTGTCTCCGTACGGGTATTTGTATCCTTTCGAAACTAAGATGCGGTTCAGAACTTCACATTTTATATTTCTAAACGGTTTTGTAACCGTCGTGTTGGTGAGAACTCAACGTGTCAGGAATAATGTTGGCAATTTTTCGAAGTAACATAGGCGTTTTTAAAATTCTGGGATACTGTTTTACAAATAACCATTTTGATTTTCTCAATTATTATGTCTTTAAAGTAAAAAAATATATATAGGCCTACTTAGTGTAAATATTTGTACTATTTGGTTTGCATATTTTTAGTTGCACAAGACAAGTTGATTAAATTTTTCTAATTAAAAGGCCTTAATGTAGGCTATTTAAAAGTAATCATGATTCCACAAAAAATGAAGCAAAGAAATAAAACCACAGAAAAATTTCCTAGGGCAAGAATTTTTTTTTGTTCTGTTTTTCTGGTTATTCCGTTGTTATGTCCTGTTGTATTTTTTTTTTGTTGGCTAACGTCAGGCAATAGCCCATTATAATGCATACAGGGATAATAAATCACCATTGCCATAAAAGATAAAATATTTATCTCTCTAAGTCACAATTTGTATTTTTTTTATTTCATAGCCCTTAAAAGCTATTGTACTTCTAAATTCCCGTTTCAAATTAGGGTGTGTGGAATCAGGTGTGCTACATGTTTTTTATAAGCGCTCATGCTACCGATCCGAGGGACATTAAACAAACAAATGTCGCAATAAAATGACTGGACTGAAAGGGCGATGTGTCGTATTATATAGCGGCGCAAGCTATAAAGATTATTGAAACAGCGTTTTTATGGTCGTTTTACGGCCGTAATTACTCTTGGAAGAGGGGGTTTATTGTGTGAGTTAGTAACTTCTCCCTTCTCTACCTCCACTAGGGGAACTCCGACAATCTTTCTTCTCCTTGTGCCATACTGCTTCAGCATCTACGGAAACACCCACAATTATTGTTTTCCACGTGGTATCGTGGGCGAAGTTTTGGCATGGTTTTCATTTGGTATTGTAACTGAATTTAAGTGTAATGCCTGCTGTTATACAAAACAGTAATCTATAGGCCTATTGTTACTAAAATCGTTTGATTAAACTTAAATTATTTGCCTTTTTTTTTTAGATTATGTCTCAGCATTCAACTGTCAATATCATTACAGTGACGTAATGTGCGATACTTCAAGATAATTTTTGAAGCACGATCTGTCCCTACGACTTGTTCGTGTGGTGTTAAGATGAGATATGTTAAAGTTTTATTTTAATTCCTGGCTATATGTATATAGAGAAAATGTGATAACATTTTAGACATATAGGTACTATGCTCCGCTTGTCAATGCAAATCTATGCTGAATTTATTGTTGCTGGATAATATTTTCTATGTATTAGTTAGCTACTTTATACCAAACAGTCCTACATATTTCTAAGTTCCACAACGACTGGAATAAGTTAATTTACTAAACATATATATAACAAAATACAAATATAATAAACCTGCATAATTTTATTTTACTTCTTGCTTGATAAGCTTGCGAGATAGCCTATTATTGAATTTTATAAAACCAATCTTACCATCTTTTTACGCCTTTGTGACCGAACTTGAGAAAACGGAATACACACACTACGTAATTCTTTATGTATGTGATTCATGTTTAATTTCATACTACCCCCATTATAAAACCAAACATATAGGCACTTCATTTTCACGCCCTTCGGAGTGAAATTTAAAAAAAAAAAAATGTAAAAAAAAAAATTTAATTTTTATATTTATTTATACACTTAACACCTTACTTACAACTTGAAATTTTCTGGTAATAGTATTTTTAGATTATAAATCACTATTTACCCTTTTTTTATATACCTTTAGATGTAAGAGTTCGAATAATTGTAAAACTAAAATGGCATTTATTGAATGTTAATTATTCCCATACAATGTTTCTTTAACCACTGCAAAAAATGAGCTTAAAAAAAGTTGTTTATTATTGGAACCTAAACATAGGCTACCCTCTTTTTGACCACTAACGAAATGAATCTTGCAAATAAGTGTTTCTGCGAACTCTAAAATTTTGGGAAACCCTGCCTTATATCATGAACATCTATTGAAAAGTTTTGCGTGATGATTTAACAAATAAACCCACACACACTAACAAACTGAAAAATTAATAAAATAAAACAAATAAAATGGCTCCTCATGACAAAATTTAAAAATTTTTGTAAAATAATTTTTAATTTACAGACACGATTCGGTTACAGGTACCTATATTATAATGTGGCAATAATTTAAGAGATTTACGTAGTTTTTTTTTTCAATGTAAGATATTTCAAAATATGTAATTACTACTTAAAAATTACAACTTTATCTAACCCTGTAGTAATCCACTGCAGTTTTCTCCCACAATACCAAAGATGTGTAGGCATGCCGGGGAATATTTTTTTTCACAATTTTAGATTTAAATTTTGCTCGAGAACACACTTGAAAATATCTATTTCGTTATTGGTTGAATGTAATTATTTTATGTTTATGCCCACGTTAGTGTATAAATGTCTTTAATTTTAAATGTTTTTTTTTTTAAACTCAACTAAATGAATAACGTTTGAAGATTTTCAACTTAATTTTCTTAACGGGTATATTTATGGTTAGATGTATTTTTTTAAACACAAAATATGAGTTAGCCATGAAAACCCCAATAAAATTATAATTTAAAATTTTAAAATAAGCATGAGTGTGAAATAATTTTATTTTCCTTCGAACGGACTGCACGTAGTCGCATATGCTGGTTTACTGACGCGTCTATGATCAACCAGGTCCTTGGATCCTTACTTTGTCGGGAAGAGTCACATTACGTTGTGCATAGGTTTTGTTTGCGTGGAAATGTTTATTTTTTTTTTTTTTGGTATGTGGGAGGGAAAGGGGTAGAGAAAGCACCGAAAATAATCGCAACTCTGGGATGCAGCGAACGGGCGGTCGTAGCTTGTCAACTGTGTTCGCCGCAGCATTCCTCCGGAGGCCAATAGCTTTACGGCGCGCCAATAGCGTCGACGCGTCGCGCACATTGAAGACAGAGAGTGAGGGGAAGAGAGAGAGAGAGAGAGAGAGAGAGAGAGAGAGAGAGAGAGAGAAAGAACGAGTGTGTGATGGATATGGCGTGTAGGAAGAGGGGTAGGGGACAGGGGGGCCAGCGCCAGCAGCGATCTTCAATTGTTCGTCCTCTGCGCGCGCTCGTTTGTCTTCACGACCCCGCCTCGCGCTACCCGACATTTTACGACGTCCCGCGCGCCCGTTCTTTAAAATTTCGCCCGGTGCTCCACCGCTTATTTTCCACGGATTTTCCTTCTGATACTTTTCACGAACATCGTCTCTTTTTATTTATTAATATTTTTTTTCTTTTACTATTCAAATGACGAGGGGTAAAGCGAGCAGCAGTCTAACGAACTGCCGAACATGTTATAACAACACTTTTATGTCCCCCATTTTTACTGATACTAGAAGGGTTTTTTTTGGTCTCCTTGATACGATGTGATTCCGTCTAATGTCAAGATTTTTCAGATTTCCAAGAAAAGTTTGAATTTTTGGTCAGACATACATTTTAATGCTGCTGGGAAATAAAACTGACGCAGAATCAACACGATTTGCAAGTACATTTTTATGTTCCAGACATAAATAATAAAAATTTAATAGTTAAGAACAGTGCACTTTTTTATAACCACAAAACAAATTACTTTAATATCTAATTCCTGGGGCCTGAGATAATGTAGGTACACAGAACACAAATTGACGTAGAAATTTATAAGGAAAATTAAAAAAAAAAGTTTAACTTTTAATATAGGCTTCAAAATAATTCAAATTCGGAACGCACCTACAAAGTCTTCGGAGTACCAATTAACTTAACGGTAACACACTTGAAAATGCTGGTAGTATTATCGCATAGGAATAAGAATATATACAATTTCGAGCCCATTATTTCTTGTCACATCTCCGTTTTTTAAACCTCAAATAAGATAAATGTTTATGATAGGCAAAATGTCATTTTTACGTATTTTTATATTTTATCCCACACTTGACGGACAGCTGATGCCTTGAAACGTGTAAGGCATTTCCATGTTAAAGTGGTCTACAATTTTGGTACTTATGTCTTGTATCTACATCGGTTTACCTCAGATTGACTTAAAAACTTAGATTTAGTATACATTTTGTTCAGATGTTACGTTTTTTCTTTACTAGTTCGGTAGCTAGAATCATTAAAATTTACAAGCTTTCAACCGTTGCATGTGCAAATATGCCCGCACAATTTGCTGCCCTTCAAAATTGTAAAAAATAACATATTCATTTTTAATACAAGTACAAAATATTTTACACTTGATGAAATTTTAGTCTTTAACCTTGCAGGCCTATAGAATTTGCTAAGATATGAAATCTAGGTTCCAAGGCCTTTTTTTTCGTTTTTTCATCGTTTCCCCTTAGATTGAGTCATAACTTAGATTTAATCAACTTTTTTTTCACATTCGTTTATGAAGTTCCATACTTACGATGCAGATAGAATTTTCAGTTTTGGGCAAATTATGAAGTTTAGATGTTTCGATGTGATTGCCAAATAACTGTCCATTATGTAAAAATATTTTACAATTTTTTGTACTTATTTTATACATGTAGATGCTTAAATAAGTTTGCTAATATTATATAAAAAAATTTCCTTCGAAATTTTTCCCTTTACTATAAATGTAAATCAGTTATTAAATAGTGAAATTATGACAGTGTATTCTTCTAACGAGTTGTTACTAACAAGTAAATCAGTAGAGTTGATTATAAAACTGTGTTTAAAAGATATATTCATTAGTGAAACTAATTAAAATAAGCGTGATCCAGTCACTAAAAAAACTAATATAATCTACTAATTTAGGATGAAGAGTTTTAACAAATTGTTAGTATAGTTCTACTGATAAGGAAAAATTCCAACTTTATAGAATTTACAGGTCTACAATGTAAAAATTAACTTGGTTTAACTTACTTGTACACAGGTTAGATTACCAGTTCCTTATTAAAGTTTGACTTATTGCTTACTCTAATAACTGAGCACCAATGAAACTAACTTGCTTACAATAAATCTCAAATATTTCACGGGATTTTTTGCCATAAACTTGACAGAAGAAAAAAACACTTCTTGCAAATAAGCTGTTGGGAATATTAATTACGTCACATAGAAGCGTTAGACTATGTACCTTTTTCTGACTCACATAAAAATCGTACGGGCTGACTAATGGACTTTAGTACACACCAAAGCTGTCAGCTAGCTCTTTTTACTGCTGGTAATAAAAAAAAACAACAGTAACTATTTCGCAGCTTTCCTGTGCAAGCCAAGAGTCATGCTTTCACATAACTTTCGTAGACGAACAGTTGTTCCTTCTGGCTGTTCTAGCAAACAAATCTTTCTCCTCCACCCTTGCAGGGATACGTTTTGGCGTGTTACCAACTGACCAGTGTACTGCAAGACAGGATGTATACTGTTTTGGCACACTAGACAAGAGACTGATTCTCATTGTGTTTCACTGTCAGTGATTCTTGAGAAACGTAGCGGATTGCAGACAATTGCATCGCGAATGCAGGAGATCAGTTTTTAAAGATCGAGCTTGTATACGATGCTGTATGCTCAACGTGAGCAAGAAGTTCGGTGAAGTGCATCTGATTTATGTCTTCCATACTTGGGAGTGTGACACTGAATTGTAACCTTTGTGTTTGCGACATAAATAAACTTCATTAAGTCTAGTACATTATAGCTTTTTTAACACTTTATAAAAATAATTTTTGGAAATATTATTTTGCTATACATATAAATAAAAAAAATCTCTTTAAAATAAAACGCCTCGCTTAGATCTGGCGCAACTGGTGAAAATTAGAAGAAAACTTCCACGTCTTAAATTGGTCATCCAATCATTTCCTCTCATTTTGGACACGCAGTAGCATACCGTTGAACGTGATTGATTTTATTTGGAAATTTATTAATAGTAGGCATAGGATTACTCAGAACTGCGTCGCAGCAATGTAATCACATAATTTTTGTCACGTTATATAAAAAATAGTTGCAGGGTGGGGATTTTAAACTTTTTAAATTCATACAAAATAAAAATGTTTATTTGTCATCGCCATCATTTATTGGCTTTTGAACTGTTATCGGCTTGATGCTGAGTGCTGTGAGACGGTGTGTAGAGGGTCTGAAAATATCCTTTAGCTAAATAGGCTCCGTTAAACATGATCCCAGCAAATAAAGAAGTAGAAAATGTATAGTACGTTTGAGAAGTATATCGTTACTGAATATTTTCTCAAAATACATATTTCTATTTTGAAGTGGGCATGTTGTAATTTAAAAATTCAAATACGCACCCGTGGTATAGAAATGTAGGTCCGGCGCCAGGCTATTGAATTTGGTGCCGGGTGACCATCTTGTGTTGTGATGTCACGGCGGCCCTCTTGGGTTCAAAGTTTCACCAAACGCATCTCTAAATCGACTTAAAAATCTTGAAAATAACTAAATAATTTAATATTTCGTGGAAAAAATTCCCTTTTAATAAGAAAATGAACTTTTTTTTTCTTTAAAAAATCCGGAGCGGCCATTTTTCTCAGAGAGGAGAACATTTACTGCAAGAGGGGCATGTTTCTTAAAGAAAAGCCATATATGACATACTTGCATCAAACAGCTATTTGAGAACCCAATACAATTTTAATATGTTTTTTCTTTATGCACGAGTTTACTAGCGGCATAGTAGATACATATAGAGCCAACCTACATAAACCGGGCCATTTTCAAGCTTATTGCAATGTCATTTAATCCAAAATATTCTAGAAATTCTATGAAATTCTGAATGCGTTGAAAAAATTTTCAAAATATTTTGGCTGAATGGAATAAGAGAAAGAGGTTCGATCGATCTTTTTTTTTTTTTGAATCTTTGAGAAACCAAAGGGTTTCAAAATATTCTACAATGTTCTAGAATACGAACTTCAAAAAAACTCTGTGCCTTTGTGCTGCGCTGAAAGGGTTTTTTTTTTTTTGGAATGATTGGTTTACTTTTTTTTCTGTTCAGTTGAGTACCACTTATTCTACATAACACCACTTCGGAGGTCGATGTTGCTAGCGGCTCAGGTGTGGTTTTCCCTTTATCACCGCGTTCAGTGTGCGTTCCACGGACTGCGTGACTTGACGTCACCAGTTCATTCCACCGACCCGAGTATATATCTTCGTTAAATCCTTATCGCGTCAATTTGCTATCATATCATGACTTCGTGAAGTCACGTGACTATGCATCGCTGTTCTTCGCTTTATTTTCCGTGACAGAGAAGATATCGCCCGGTTATTACTGCTGTGAATTATGTTTATTAAGCCCCAGGTTGTACTGTAGGGTTTATATTACAGTTTTATTTCGCAGCCAATTAGTAAAGGATACATGAAATTGGTTTTTTTGGGTTAGTGATTTAAAAAAAATAAAATTAATTACAATCTGAAAACGCATGTTAAAAATATTTTACATTAATATTGATACACACACATTACATATGGACCTACAGATGTAACTTAGATATAGGTGATGTGGCTTCTCACACAGTTGAAATTGAAGGTTAGTAACAGGTTACCTTGTATCACCCAAAATAACCAAATACCTACCGGTATTGTTCAATTTTTTTTTTCAAAACTTCAGGGGGGGGGGGGAGACTTATCCTATCCATCTCCCATCCTCTACTTCCGCCTCTGCAGCCAATGACTAACAAACATGTCCCTTACTGGCTATGCATTCTTTCCCGGATAGCAAACACGGTCTCTTTACGCATGTTTGACGCATGGACTTTAAACGCACGAAACTGCATAGTCAAAAAGGCCCTGGTTTCAATTTCGCCAGTAATGCACGAACTGCGGGGCCACAAACGTTCAGTTTCAATAGGTCGGCAAAGGAGCGGCGTAAACAGTTCCTTTCATGCGGCTGGTAATTTACTGTCGGGAGGTCGGGGTCACGCCGGAGGGCTCGCGGCGTGATTTATCTCCCGACGAACCACGTGATACGCCGCATGCGATAAATAAACCGTGGCTTGCGGGACGGGCACTTGAAAACTTCCCGCGGCTTCGCAACGGCGGTCTGTGGCACACGCACTGGCTTCAGTCAGGGTTACCCGTAGAGTCAGTCGAGGTTACCCGTAGAGTCAGTCTAGGTTACCCGTAGAGTCAGTCTAGGTTACCCGTAGAGTCAGTCGAGGTTACCCGTAGAGTCAGTCTAGGTTACCTGTAGAGTCAGTCTAGGTTACCCGTAGAGTCAGTCTAGGTTACCCGTAGTCAGTCGAGGTTACCCGTAGAGTCAGTCGAAGTTACCTGTAGAGTCAGTGTAGGTTACCCGTAGTGTCAGTCGAGGTTACCCGTATTGTCAGTCGAGGTTACCCGTAGAGTCAGTCGAGGTTACCCATAGAGGCATTCGAAGTTACCCGTATAGTCACCGACCACGCACTGTGAAAAGATGAAATCCTAGTTACAGATCATGACTGACGTTCCGTACGGCATCAGTGTGAATGAAAGATTCAAATGGTGGTTTTCTGAATAAGGGGTAGCCAACCTTATTAAGTGATTGTCAATTAAAATAATTTTTTTGACGTGATAACGTCTTATAAATCGATGAACGCCGGTTGTACGCACGAAAAAGTGTCACGTTCCGCCTGAGCCGAGCGTGCAAGAACCGGCCAACCACCGTGCGAGAAAATCTTCTATAATATCAAACAGGTTAAGGCGGGCCTTTTAACTAATTGTTCGTGATTATATTTGAACAAATTATTTAAATTAAATTTGCAAAAACTGTAAATAATATTTGAAAATAAAAAAGTATTAAATTTTTCAACAATGTTTTCTTATGACGTATCACGTAAAATTATCGTCCGTAAACTGGCATTACAGACAAACCCCCCCTTTTTTTTTAAAAAATAAGAACGTTTCCCAATGAAACTGTAATCGAACACAGCAACGACTTGTACCACTGAGAGTATTTTATATTTCTGGGAAATAGATTTTGAAAAAAAAAATAATCAATAAAAACTATAATATACACGTTAGTTCATATGTACCTAAATTTGTTTTTCTCGTTAGCTGAAAATGTTGTATCATGCTAAGTTATACTCATAGAAGTATAAATATGTCTACACATAAATGAAAACATATGTAAAAAAAATTACTTGTGAATTTGAGATTTTTCTTATACCTTTAATATATAAATTAAGTTTTTTTATCCGAAGTGATGGACTGGAAATAAAGCCATAATAATGTTTTGCACGTAATTTACAACATGTACCTAATATTTTTTTCTTGCATGGTAAATTAGTAAGTAGGCTCCCAACATATTCCGGTTCCCGTTACACCCTTGAATGTTTCAACGCGAGGAAAAGGAAACATTATTCATAATTTATAACTTTTCATAAAGAAAAAATTTCCCGTGAACACTAAAATCAGGAGTTGAAGAAGTATTAAGCAAAATGTTTATATTATCTTACTCTATAATTATTTTACTCTATAATTCTATATACCTATTCCCTGATTTTGCGCATTAAAGAGATTAAACCATTAATTTTTATCTCCGTGTTTTATGACCAATCTGGAAGTATTTGCGTACACTCATAACATTTTTCACCTTCAATTTAAGAAGAAAGTTGATTACAAAGTATCCAGGGATCTTCGTAAATTTACATTTATCTTCGTGAATTTACAGTTATCTCCGTGAATTTACAGTTATCTTCGTGAATTTACGGACAATTGAGTTCTCTTACTTTGATATACTTATTAACAAAACATTCAAACACTGGTTAATTCTACAGTAAGAACAATCTTCGTTTGTGTTCAAGCGCGTGTTTACCTTTGTTTAGAACGAAACATACAACTCGGAAGTCAAAACACGGAATAATTTCTGCAGATATTCAGTTATTTGAAATTACGAAGAACAGTTCGTTTATTTGAGTTAAGCTCTTCGTTTAAAAGTCCGTATTTTACCGTTATTTTTAACATTTGTGCTGTGTCAAGTTGTAGCGCATGCGCGCACGGTAGCCGGCGTATTCCTTCTGTGGCGACTAGGACTCTATTCGCAGACGTCGAGTCACATGCCCGAATAATCAGCGTGCGTGCAGCTGAGCAAAACGTAACTTGGGTAAGTTAGGATACTTCTTTAGGCCCGATCTACAATGGCACCGAGACGGAGACAGACCACGTAAACGGAGACGGATCTCCCGTAACATTTCACTGTCGCGTCTGCCGCATCCACAATAAACAGTCGCACCTGTGTTTTCGTAGCATGTGCGTCTCTGCCTGAGGACGGGAGCAGATAGCAGTTCCCGAAACGTCGCTTGTTTCTGTTTTGGAAAACTATTGTGTTTGTTTCGTCTTTTCGTTTTGTTGTGTTTTTTTTTGTCTCGTTTCAACTGTTGTGCTGAATTTTTTCGGGTTCAATATTTTTGTGCTGTCATCATTAGTGTTTTTTTTTTTTTTCGTTCTCTTCTGTTTTGGAAAACTATTGTGTTTGTTTCGTCTTTCGTTTTGTCGTGTTTTTGTCTCGTTTCAACTGTTGTGCTGAATTTTTTTGGGTCAATATTTTTGTACTGTCATCATTTGTGGTTTTTTTTTGTTCTCTTAGTCCATTTTTCTTTGTTTGTTGACCATATTCCTGTTATGGAATATTATGTGGTGTTTATATCCTGTTGACAACAGCAATTTTTTGCTTAATTTGTGTTTTTGTCTTTTGGGTATTTTTTAGTTTTCTTCTACAGAAAAAGTGCTTAGCAATGGCGTATGTCCAAAAGCTTACATCATGTCATACACGGAGACGTAAAAAAGGCATCCACTGTATTTACATTTGAAGGTCACGAAATATTAATTTAATTAAAAAATTTATATCACGCTTCGAGATCATAGCATGGGTAGAAAATACATACATAATAAAAATAAACGACACAGTAATAATACTTAAAAATATATTCTTGTGCATGAAAACAATTTTAACGTATTTATAACTGAAACGCAAATGGCTACCACCGCGCCCAAGCAACGCCTCAACATTGCCACGCTAATCCATACGATTCCGTCTCCGACTGCGTGCTATTGTAGAAACTGTTCCGTGAGATCCGTCACCGCTTACGTGATCCCTCTCCGTTTTCGTGTCATTGTATAACGGGCATTATGGGCGTGGTTGGGAGTGTGGTTTTAGCTTCCAGCTGCCCGCGTGCATGCGCGAGCGGAAGTACGTACTTGCGGACGGATGTCATTCTTCGTTGAGGGTAATAAGTTTTAAAATATGGCGGTCGGCGTGATTCATCCGTGTATATTGTTTTCGTGAACATCACAGGACATACACAACCTGCAAGTATGAAAAAAAAAAGAGAGAGCTTGTAACTCAGTAAATGTGATAAAAGTGAAAATTCTTTTGCAATTCAAACCTCGACTCTGAAGTATGTCGTAAGGGGTAAAACGGCAGATCAGGAGAGAGAGAGAGAGAGAGAGAGAGAGAGAGAGAGAGAAAGACAGACAGAGAGAGAGAAACCTAATTTATAAATAAACATAAATTAACAGAATTATTACTTACTGAAAATAATTTCTCAGGATATCAATATTTATTGATCAATCAATAATAATTTATTAAAAATAAATATTAATAACTTTAAATTAAAAAAACAATTTTTGTATTGAAATTTTTCAGGCCTTCCTACTAAAGCATGAAAAAAATTATAACTAGGCCCCTACAATGTACCTATACATCTTTTAAAATATATATCAAATTCTATAATTTTATTTTCACTAACATTTATAATATTACTAAGTATTACTCAGCGTAACCATTTATAAAAATTAATAACAAGATAACACAGAAAGAGGTTTTATTGGCTTTCATTTCTATTTCAAGTAATATTTAAGAATCCTAACAATTTGTACCTATTTATTTTAAATTTGATTAAAATATAAATAAATGAACATTAATTTAAAAAAAAATTATTACACACTTCAAACAACCCAACAGCTCAGGATATCAATAATTATTGATCAATCAGTATTGATTATTTTACAATAAAAGATACTCACTGTTAAATTACACTATTAAAATACCATAAAAAATTGGTTTATTATATATAAAAGCGAAGATTGAGTATAAGAAACTAGTTTTTAATTTAATGATATAATATTTGTAGGTTAGGAGTGATAGACTATTCTAATATTTCTACTGATTTTGTAGTTCTGCAGATATCACATCATTGATTTAAAGTGCAACAGATTCCGCCAATAGGCTAAATAGACATACTGCAGTGCATTCATAGGCATTCATAATGTTCTGCAGTCGAATGAATGAACAATGAGTATCATTTCCACTGCTCCACGACGCGAAAACTAAACGGCACTGACCTTCCTTACAGTAATTCTTTACATTATAACCATATTACCACAAAGTGAAAATAAAAACAATATTATACGCACCAGATTTGTTTAAGCTTTTGTTAAAACTAGTATCTTCTTAGTTGGGCTTAACATATTTACACACTCTTGGGCTCAAAATTATAAAACGATATGTCATTTAGTCAAGCAAGTACCTAATAATTCGTGACAAATAACTAGCTGTCAAACTAAAGCGTGAAAAACATTAACCAGCAAAAAAAAAAAAAAAGACATTTAGCTACACAGCTAAAACAATACTCATAAACACTGTTTAACAAAACTGATTTACACAAGTAATGAAGTAATACGTACTTGAAAGAACACCATTTTCTTGCGAATATGGCCCGTGGCGAGGTGTTCAACAATAAGCTCAAACCCTGTTGTGTTGCCCTCTGCCCAAGTACTCCCTTACTAGATGCCAGCAAGTCGGATGGCTTCAGGCGCAGACGGCGACCCGCCTATCCCTGCAGCATGGCGGGGTTCAACCTCACGTGGAGCCCGCTCAAGGGAACGAGGCCCGACGAGTTCTCTGCACCGTCCGCAACCTATTAACGTCAGAAATTGTTCAATTCAATAAAACTCTATTATACTAAAACTACCCTGTGATAATTTTTGTTATCATTTACAGCCATATCAAGTAATAATGGTATCAAAAAAATTAGTATGCTGGCATAAAAATTAAAATAATTCTGTAGAGACTTAAGAAATTAATTGTCAGATTTATTCGACGCCACGTTGAATGAAAGAAATTCGTGATGAAATTTTTACTATTCTTATATCTTAAATGTTGAATCAGCCAAAAAGATTAAAGTTGCTTTACATGAAGTATTTACAGGCTGATTTAAGTCGTTTCAACAAAATCAAGTATACAAACATAAATCTAGTTTAATAGTATCTATGTGTTTTAAAATGTTACGGGTTAGTTCTTTTTAGTAATGCCGTAAAAGTATAAGTTCTCACCTGTGAATATAAGTACGCATACCCGTTTTTATATATTTTTTCCTCTGGACGAATAGATGTTCGCACGTCTGAGTGGTCATTTTTGAAACGAAAAGTTGTTTCGTTATTTAAGAGACAATTTTTAGAATCGCTAAATTTAAATATTTTAGCAAAATTTTCCTAACCTAACTAAAACTAAGTATATTTTGGAGGGGTCCGGGTTAGGGAGGGACCTAGGTGCGTCTCAGGCCGAAGCCTATACGCCTAGTCATGCTGGGATTAGCTATGCAGGGAGAGGGTCGCATGCATCATGTGCTAGGAGGGGATTGGCCAGCCATGGCAGCGATTGGCGCCATGACTAACTCCCCTCACTCTTAAATCTAGACTATAACTAGAGATAGATTGGGCCCAGGTAAAACCTGCATAGACACAGAGTAAAACCCTGGGCGCACTCATGCGGGATGCAAAATGGCATGCATTACGTGTAGGAATTTACAGGAGACAGAGGATGTTCTGGATGAAGTGTTGGACAGAGTAGAAAAGAGTCTACCATGCGGGGGTTGGGCACTTGGACTCGTGGTCCGCTTTGAGTTTTATTTGTATCTGGAATATTTGACCAGGGACGCAAGCACCCCTGGTGGTGAGTGGTTACACTGACCACTCACTCCGCTGCCAGTCAGCACCTAAAAAACTAAGAAACTAAGACAGTAAAAAAAGATAAATGACTTAAAAAATAGGCATTTCGTTACGGAATATGCAAACACCCAACTCAGGGATGGACGGGCAGTGCTTAAGATAAAACTAAAGTAATAACTGTAAATATTATTTTTTTGATTTTATAAATTATTTTCATTATTATTTTAGAAATATAAATTTTTTATGACTATTACCTAGTAGCTAGGACGTATTACTAATTTACAAATATCTACGCAAAATTTCAATTTTTATTCGTACCACGAAGTAGCCCGAGCGCGCGGCGAGCTTCGGAAGTGTTCGGGCGCCTGACTCCAGGCCTGTGAGCCGCGGGGCTTCTCGCCAGCGACGCGTCTGTTCGGTGGCAGCAGCTACCATCCAGGGCCGACCCAGGGAACATGGTGGAGGGGGGGGGGGGAGCCCTTGAGCGGCGCAGGACTCTGCCGAGAGGATCAATAAGCCTGCCGGGGTCCCGCCAGATGTCGTCAGGGGTTCACGGGAGCGCGCACGGTGGGGGAGAGGAGGGGGGATGGATGCGGAAGTCGCTCGCCCCTGAACGAGGGGGGGAGGGGATAACCTCGCCCTCCCCTACTTGGCGAAATTCATCCGGGCGGCAAGCGCGTACGCGCTTCGCACCGTGCCTCTGGAAAGTCTGTGTGGCAGTTTTCAAGACGACTCCCCCTCCCCCCTGCCAACCACGGCGTAACTTTCTTGTCGCCAGCTTCACAAAGAAATAAAATAAAAACAAAAAAAAATGTGAGCCAGTTCTTCAGTACAGTGATGTGTAAAATCTAAACTCAATGACGAGCAAAATTCATGTGTTCTCAAGTTGCGAATAAAGCTACAATCACGAAATCAAACAAAAAAATTCTTTAAAATAATGCTGAGCGTGATAAACATACGAAAATTGTTTTTTCAACTAAATTTCTTGACGCGTATTACACGTAGTTTACGTACCCACCGCTAGAATTCGCTGCCGGAGCAGCTACGTTGAATATTTAATCATTGGATTAGCAGACCGAAATTTTAAATCATATAATGAAACAGTTAACTATAAAAGCAAAAAAAAATAAAGCTTGAAAAAAATACTAAACCCTTGTTTTGGACCTGATTATTGAGATGTTATTTTATTAAAATACTCCCATTATGTTGAAATTCAGTAAACAGTTAATACCATAACTTTAACCTTTGGCTGTTAAAATCACTTAACAAGTATCTATCATTATTACTTCTTTTAAAGTCAGTTACTCTATAAAATAGTGAGCTATCTAATTGTATTCCTTTGTTTACTCAGTAATCTTAGTCTGGCTTTTTATAGCAGTTCGGTGGAATAGCCATCTTCCTTTACTGAACATTTCACTTATGACATAAAATACTGCCGGCGTATAATAAGTGTCCTCTGAAATTTACTATGTTATTTTATGGACGAACTATACTTCACACATACATAAATTCCACATAAAGAAAAAACAATCTAATATTCATACGTCCATTATTTTCTAGCATTTAAAAACTTTTGCTAATAATTAAAGTAAAGTTATTTACTGATTCCTGCATTTAAATTTTACGCGGGTTATTTATTTTCGTTGTTATTTAATTAATTTTTATACACATCGGAAGTACCACCAGAGGTCGACAGAAAAATGTCACATATATCGGTGTAGGCACGAAAAGTGAAGCACGTATTTCTGCAAGCTTTATGTTCAATGTGTCACAGAAAGGCTGTCACGGAATAGGGAAAATTAAAAAAAAATCGCTGAAACACTGAGATTTTTGTTACAGTGACCGGAATCCCTACATAACTAGAAAGTCACAACTTAGAACGTTCATAACTTAGAAAATATTTTATAAAACCCCATAATTTAGAACTGTCATTCGTTAGATCTAGTATAACTTAGAAACACATAACTCATAACATAGAATTCCTGAACAAAACCACATAACCCAGAACTGTCTTAAATTATAACTATAACTTAGATACACATAACTACACGTAACTTTGAAACACACAACGCCAAAACACACAAATTAGAAACCTCGTAACTTAGAATGTCATAACCTATTACTGCCCAAACTTAGAAAATTCTTTTTTGTGTTTTTCTAAGTTAGGTGTTTGTAAGTTGTATGTTTTTCAGTAATGACAGCATGCCACAGCGACGTCCCTGAATGCAACCGGCAGGGCACAAGCGTGAAGCTCGTCACATAGCCAGTCACAGGATACACCAGGAACCATACACCACTTAGCTTATAACTTTTAGGATTGCTTTGAAATACATTACAATTCTATAGGTAATAAATTACCAGCTTGACGTCATTGGAGTTAATAAATCTGCCTCGATTACCAGCGCATTGCTATTCGGTGGCAAGGGTCACTGGGTTGATATTTCACCACGAATTTATCATATTTATTAGCATGGATTGGTATTTCTTTCGGAACCAACTAAAATCCAAAAGTTTTCATCTCCTTGATCCTCTGTGCATATATGTATGAACTAAATCTATTATTTTCTATGAAAAAACAATTTCTTGACAATTTTTGTAAGAGATATGTGTACATTTTTTTAATTATCTCCATGAAGTAGGTTAATTGTTTTGCTAAGTTGATTTCATAAAACTAAAAATGGCCTAGTGATTTGTAAGTAAAGAACGGACTCAGAAATTTGTATGAGTACACAAAATAAACCATGTTTTCATTTTATTACATCCTGTAAAATAATTCTTTGAAAATAATTGGATGTAGAAACTATACGCAAGAAAAAATAATATATAAATTTTCTTTATTTTTTAATTTTTAGTGTGTCAATATTTTTAGTTTTTGTCTGCTTGTTTTTGATTTATTGTGTGTGTATTTTTTAAGGAAATAATTAGCTTCAAAACATTACACATGTTAAATGATCTTTTCAACATTTGAAATAAATTTCTCGCTAATTTGTTTATGATTAAATATGTTATAAAAATATTTTCAAACAGGAAAAATATTTTAGCTTAAGGGTTAGGAATGTAGCATCCTTACATTTTGCGGCTTAAATAATCAGCACGTATTTGCTTATACACATTTGGATGCGCATATGCCTATGCTATGCGCATAATATTGTGTATATTCATAGGACACGCACACACAAAAATTTCCGCATCCATTAATTATTAAAATTTGGTTTTGGAAGTAAAATATTACAAATTTATTTTTAAAAATGTGGTAAAAGTATTTTTTTTGTTTGAACCAATGTTTTGATTAAATAATGTTCAATCAAAGTTAAACGAAAAATAAACATAAGTAGAATAAACGAGGAGAAAATAGGATTTGGATGCCTTTTCCGTCATTCAGCATTGTTTCGTATAACTGTGTTCACAAGTCTGATTAAACTGATTTTAAATATTTTTTTCGTAACTATACATAATCGAAAATCTGTCTTAGATTTTGATAAAAATTTTTATCGTTTATTCGTGGCCGGTAACTCGACATAATCGCAGTGACACAAACTTGTGTAACCATATAGATTCCCATAGATTTTTTATTTGTGTTTTTGGAAGGTTCGTAAATGTTTGCGTACTGTACTTATCTTTAATTTGATTTTTGTAAATAAGAAGCTCGCCTAACATTAACTGAGAAACATTCATGTCCTTGTGATGCGAATGTGTAACTTTGGGCAAGGGCTATCATCTCTGCAATGGTTTTTTTTTTCAAAGATATAATCGATATTTAACTTGGGCTCCACGGGAGACTACCCTTGCAGACGCCAACTCGACACAGCCCCTGGACTGAAGGAATCAACCTGCTCTAATGGCATGCAAATGAGTTGGGGCGGCGCCCGTCTGCCATTGGCCGGCTGCCGGCCAATGAAGCGGCCAGCTCTCGCGAGGGCTCAGGGTGTAAATCACGGTGCTCGGTGGAAGGAGAAGAAAGACGACCCTCCATTGTTCTCTCTCAGCCGCTCGTCCTCCAGGGATAACTCATCGTGCTTCTCAGTGGAAGGAATCGATAATGCATGGTGTGTGGACGCCGTGAAAGCGCGCGTGCATTAATTTCAGTCATTTTCTGAAACTTAAAATATAATTATTATAGTTACTTTTTTTCCGTTAGACTACCCCACCCGCCATGTACATCAATTATAGAAGCACCTGTTTGTGATTTGTACATGATCGAGGTTTCTTACCTATTTTTTTCCAATACAATTTGCTAAAAGGTTTTTTTCACTAATATTTCTGGGTACGAATATTCCGGTGCACAAACCTATCACAAATTCACCTCTAGTATTACAACTACATAATTGATAGTGTTTTGTTGCTTAAAGTTCCGCAGAGTTTTTCTCTCCCTGTAAATACTGAAGACAATGTAGTGTCTTGGGAGAAAAGCAACTGTGTATAACACGCATTTGATAGTAATCATAACCTCAAATATTTGTAGGCCTACTAGATTAGTGACTTCTCCGTCCCAATAATCTTCTAAAAATATTCATGTTACCATTTCTGGTAACTGGGTAGATTTCTCTAAACCTCGAAAGAATAGAGGAGGCGTATCTCTGCACAAGCATATTTTTATTCATAAAAAAGCACAAGATATAGCATATCACCCAAACACAAAGTATAAAATATGGCTCTTGCTTCACAAAAATTTTGGATGCTTACATTAACTAGTGCTTCCTGATATCTCCAAACCAATAATGTAACAAAGATTTACACTATTAACATATTAGTTATAAAATAACTATACAATAAATCATTATATTCTCGGGGTTTATTTCATTGCTGTTCACTGATACTATTTATTAAGTGGTTAATTTTATCGTGCACTAACACCTTATTCTTCTCAACATGTACCCTCTCAGAAGTTACTATAACACATTTTGTAAAAAAAATTAAGAGGCGTGATCATACTTCAAAACATTTACAGCTGACCAAACTTTGGGGGTTTCCTTAGCAAAAATATTTTAAAAATAATTTGAAACAGCTAATCACTTATTAAATACAAGTTGAATATCAGGTAACATGATTACTTCAACTCATAATATATTTTATCAGCACACTATAACATAACCAATGGTAAGCTTAAAATATTGTTTTATACACACAAGAAATATGTGAACGACCAACTGAGTGTCACTGCATTATAATGTCTTGCCAAAATATGAATGTTAAATTGCAACTAACATAAGGCATGCTTAAGGGCCCCGCCCACCCGGGCACACATACGGTGCGCAGAGCTTCAGGAAAAACAACGGGATAAGTTAAAATGGCTGAAACGCATGTTTTCAGAGTAATTTTTAGGCGTAAAACAACCAGTACATATTTTTGAAAGCACTTAAGGGACTTGCATATTACACCTTTAACTTCATTTCTCGGCCGTATAATGTTACGGTCAACGCTCAAATTTCCCAGTTGTCCTGTGACGACGAGAAGACTGTGCGCCACTTCAGAGCCTTGCGCTTAGAGGATATACCGTGCTAGAAATTCCAGCGAGCGTTGCACTTATGATCCGACCTCACTAACACACATACACCCCTGAGGAGGCGGGCCCCTTAAAGACATCTGAATACTCGATAATGTAACAGAGCTAAACCCCATGTGGGTTATCGCTAGGGACCGGAAAAATTCGCAGATTCGTTTCGTAATAGGCTAGAATGCTATCTATTGTACATCTTCGTTGCTATTGTTATTGGTTCACAGTTTGTGTCGCGGACTTTGGGCCAATGAGAAACACTCATCCAAGTATCGAATCACAGGCAAGCAAGTTGAGTCTGCAGCCAATGAACCGGTGGTATTTGCCCGAGTATGTAAAGGGCTATCGAGTCCATCCTAGAGGTCATTGAACGTGCTATTTTTTCCAGTCCCTAGTTATCGCCACTCGTAATCAGCAACTATGAACAAATGCCGACGCTTGCCTTATGATCGTCGGCTCGCAGGGCGAGTTCTTATGGCTCGGTCGGGGCGGGCGAGTCGCCAGCGATGTCACTCGTTGCCCCGGGGTCCGCACAGCTGGTGTGGGTAGAGTAGTCGCTTATACGGCAAACTCCCTGAACACTCTTCCCGGGTTGTCCCGCGATGTCTTCCTTCTGGTATAGTTAACTGCAGGTACGTCACCAGCGCCGAGCAGGTTGCGTCGGCGCCCTTGAAATTTCATCAAAACACTTGGGTCTTACCGTACCTTAACGGCGGGCCCATGGTTACCCTGGCAACAAAAGAGTGCCTACATTACACTCTTTTCTCTCGCTCCTGCCGTAATACCTCCGTATACAACTGAAAACTCTAAAGCATTGTTTTTTTAATTCACAAAAACTATGTCATTTACATTTTAACCCCTTCATGGTGAACAGATTACAGCATAGCGTTTATTTTCGAAAACCGTAACCGTAACCCCCGTTTACGTCAGCCACGTAAATCCGCGTACACTCCACGTCTCGGGCCTGAAAACGTCTGAGTCCGAAGCAGGAAAAGACGCGAGAACTGCCACACAGACCACCAGCCAGCTCAGCGATCGAATATTCCAACAACCATCACAAGCCATCCATCCACCCGTTTGATAAAAGTCCCAACGTAGTTGCATTTCGTGTGAAACCATAAGTCCAACAGTGACTCGTCAAGAGTTAGTCTATTCCGAACTTGGAATATTTTCCACCCGGGGGGGGGGGGGGGGGGGGGCTGCTGGTCCGTCACCTGAAAATATTCTATCACCTACTCAATTCGCTTGGAATAAGTAGCTTGGCTTCTGGGTTGTAGATGCGTCCTTGGCGAATAATTCGCCGGCGTTTTGGTCGACATTCAGGGACGTCGGAACGTTTTCATGAGTGGGGGGGCGAAAAGATGTATCACACTTACCTCAGTCCTAGAGCGGGGATACAACATTGTGCTATTTAATGAGTTTCCGAACCAAAATATGAAATATACCATTTCAAGAATTTGATGACGTAGTATGTATTAAATACTACTCTGACAGTAGATGTAATACAATTTGAATAAAATACCATCTAGGAATTTACAATAATTTTACAGTATATTGACAATCATAAATTTGATTTTCTAATCAATGTGATCACCAATGCAAAGTTTGTAACTACTGGTTGAGAAAAATACTACTAGGACCAAAAATTTATTCTGGGAAAAGGAGGGGGGCGAAATGCTACTCTCGCCCCCCCCCCCCCCCCCCCCATGCATAACAGCACGGTGGCGACTCGCCCCTGCTGCCCCCCCTGTTCCGACGTCCCTGTCGACATTGCAAACGTCGGTTAACTATTCGCCAAGGACGCGGCTACAACCCAGAAGCCAAGCTACTTCAGACAATGGCCGTGAAAGCCTGCGAACATTATTCTCTTGGAATAACTCTGTAAGTCCAATTTCGACTTAGTCTCTGGCTATTAGGTATATCAATCTTAGACTTGGCGGAGGCGGAGTGCTCAAGCACCTCTCAGTCGAGGACCCATATAACACAAGTTCAGCGAACCTCAAACAATCTAGAAAGTTTGGGTAGCCGACCAGCAAAGATGGCCGACTTCCTATGATGTCATTTCGTGGCACTGGAGAGTTTTTACATACTGCGACACTCTTTGGCTGCCGTACGTCGAGTGGCCTATACATCAGGTTTCATCCGCCACGCTGGAACTCTACCTCGCAGGTTTCAAAGTCGCTTGGCAGAATATCGCAGAGACAGCTATCAGTCACATTTAATAAGTCACCCTAAAACCTCCATAGCTAACAACCAGCGATTTTAAATACACGCCAACTTATAAGTAAGTAGAAAGCCCTGCTACAAAAATTTAAATAAAGATATAAACACAATGTGTCGTGTAATTAAATGATTTTCAAATTAGAGTTGATATACTAGATTATTTTCCTCTACATAAGTTGTTCAAGATCTGAGTTACACGCAGGTAACAAAAGCTTGCTTTATAAATGATTTATGAAAACACAAACCAATTCAAGTATCCTGTACTACCTATATGTTGGTTTTTGTGTGATTATTCCACATACCAAAGAAAAATAAGTAAATCTTATGAATACTTGGCGTAAAAAAGTGCATCAATATAATATTTTTTAGCTTTTTATTAAATATTGAATATATATAAAAGAAAACACATTCGTTTTGAGAAGAATTTTTTTATTATTGCTTATCTTTATCATTATTTTCTAACATAAACCTTAGTTTTGTTATGGACATATTAAAAATAGAAATACATAATTACATTCAGTAGATTTGGAGTTTATAATAATAATAATAATAATAATAATTGTTTCAATTTATTTATTAATTTGGTTCACAAAACATTTTTCCTGTGCTGCACTTTTAAAAATATAATTACATAATTACATTCAGTAGATTTGGAGTTTATAATAATAATAATTGTTTCAATTTATTTATTATTTTGGTTCACAAAACATTTTTCCTGTGTTGCGCGTTTAAAAATAGAATTACATAATTACATTCAGTAGATTTGGAATTTATAATAATTGTAATAATAATTGTTTCAATTTATTTATTACTTTGGTTCACAAAACATTTTTCCTGTGCTGCACGTTTAAAAATAGAATTACATAATTACATTCAGTTGATTTGGAGTTTATAATAATAAAAATTATTGTTTCAATTTATTTATTATTTTGGTTCAAAAACATTTTTCCTGTGCTGCACGTTCAGACACGCCAAACCAGTAAAGCACTGTGTTAAGTTGTGAAATTATTTCAGTGCCATAGCGCATTTCCTTTTATAAAATCCAGTGAAGAGGATTTCACTGACTGTAAGTGGAATCCGACTTATCCGTTAGTCTTGGCTCAGTTTCTGACGGGTGAAGTCGAGAGCCGTGTTTGCAGCCGTGCCGAGGAGGGAAGTCTCCTCACAAGGCCACAGTGTGCTTGTTGTGTGGAGGGGGTAAGAGGGGGGAGCGAGAGTCGTAAATCAGGCGATCATCCGCGGTGATGAGGACACGAGCGTGCTACCCATAATGCCTCGCGTGCGCGACGCCAGGGTCGCCAACTGCCGCGCTACAACCCTCCGAGCCTCAACGAACACCACGCGCCCGTTGGCACACCTGACACAACAAAGAGTGTTTTAAAATTGAACTTTTACGTACCACTTTTGGTATGGTGATTATACAGTTGATGTCAGTAATTTGTTGACTTGATGTAAGTATACGCCATTGCTAAGCACATGTACCTATGTCTGTAGACGAAAACTACAAAAAACCCAAAAAACAAAAACACAAATTAAGCAAAAAATTGCTGTTTTCAACAGGATATAAACACCACATAATATTCCATAACAGGAATATGGTCAACAAACAAAGAAAAACAAAGAAAAATGGACTAACAGAACGAAAAAAACCCCACAAATTATGACAGCACAAAAATATTGAACCCAAAAAATTCAGCACAACAGTTGAAACGAGACAAAAACACGACAAAACGAAAAGACGAAACAAACACAATAGTTTTCCAAAATTAATTTGTGTTTTTGTCTTTTGGGTTTTTTGTAGTTTTATTCTACAGACATACATGTGCTTAGCAATGGCGTATGTCCAAAAGCTTACATCAAGTCATGCACTCCCATTGAACAAATCTTTTAATGATAACAGTAATTTGTTATCGAAAGCCATAGTATATAAAGCTGAATGCATCAGAATATTATGTGGCGAAACAGTAATCCAGCCCTTCAACTACGGGTTCTTTTATGCTAGTATAATATATATTAACTTAATCGATTAAAATACACTAAAGTATTTTTTTCTTTAACTTATCGATACAAATCTTTAAAAAATTATTTAAACAAAAAAGTAAGAAAAAAAATTATATTGTAAAATGTTTAAAGTTGTGATGTGTCAAATCCCAAAA
This sequence comes from Bacillus rossius redtenbacheri, assembly GCF_032445375.1. Taxonomy (NCBI): domain Eukaryota; kingdom Metazoa; phylum Arthropoda; class Insecta; order Phasmatodea; family Bacillidae; genus Bacillus; species Bacillus rossius. The sequence continues at coordinate 9,261,631 of NC_086336.1, read as the reverse complement.
TTCTCGAATACGAATTTCGAATTCGCACCCTAGCGAGTACCTCGAACGAACCTTCGCACACGAATGAAGTTTTCAAAGTTCAAAAAATAACGTACAGTAAATGGAAATACATTAATTATGGTCTACAACCTTTCCAACAGTTGTTTGACAAACTTAGTACTTTCAAAGTACAATATCTTGGGGAGTGGTAGTCTAACAGGATAAGTTTGTAGAAAAAAATTTACGTAGTTAACTTCAGAGGTTATCAGAGTTTAAATTTTTTATTTACTTCATTTCCTCTAATATTTTTCTTCGAAGCTTATACCTCGAATATTAAGGATTTAATGGTATTTAATGATTTGAGGATTTGAGGACTTGATTGCCTCATCCCTAGTTTAAAGTAATCGATTTTAGCCTTTTTTTATCGTAAATTACGACACGGGAAAATATAAGACTGATTGATTAGTTTCATCGTTCAAGTGAGTTATTGGTTTTTTGTTTTAATTTTAAATTGTATTTTTTCAAGAGTGTAATTTCATTTCTAATGTGCGAGGTGACCATGCATCAATTTTTATTTGACTAGGACCAATGGCTTCTACGGAAAATTAGTACATAAAAAGACCTTATTCAAGAAGACACAAAGTGTCCGTATTTTAGTTCCAAGACATTAGTTCCCTTTAAAATATTACTTAACAGGGATATATAATACGCATATTTATGTTTGCATATAAGGTTCATAGGGAAGCATATTGCCAGTCCCATAATATTAAATTTCAACTACAAAATAATAGTTTGGTGCTCGTATGGATCTGATAGGGCATTATTTAAATGGTGATTAAAAAATTATCATTTAACTTATCTGGCTTTATTTACATAATTGCATTACTTGTTTTTTTAGCTAGACGAATTCCAGACGAGCACCCTTACATGCGCGGTACACGTAGTATTCTATTTTTAAAATTTCATGCCAATATAAATGTATGGAACTTATTTTTTGGCTGATTGTGTCTTTGTCATTTCTAAAATTATTTTTTGATCTTGCACAGCCTGCAATTGCACACAAATTAACTAAATCATCTGTACCAGTCAAATGTCTGTGTTATTTCTTCATTAGTTTAGGCAAATCTAAAGTATATAACGGGCGCTCCGAGCATACATTTTGTGATGACTTGTGCTTAACTAGTTACGTTTCATCACTCCGTTACGTTTTTACCAAGAACTAGTATACTTTGTTCAAATTTTAGAGTTTCGTAAAAATATTAAATCATCCCATTGGGTAGTAGAAAAATATGTTTCGAGAGTGAAATTCCGTATTAAAAAATTGTATGATTTTTTAATAACCAGAACATTTTTTACGAAATAGTTTAATTTTTCTCACAATGCGAAACATCGGAAAAGTTTCAAACCACACAATGGACGTTAGTTATTAATCTGTACTTTGCATGAACATTCACCCTACAGTTCTTGTACATGTCGTTTTGCATGAACCACAGTTATATCGGAAATGTATAAACCCACCCGTTGCACGTTTGGAAACGCAACTTGCTGGGCATACACTAGTTGTGGTGGTAAAATCTTGTGCTCACGACCTGCTGTTACTGCTGGTGTTATGTTTTCAGTTGTGCTCCGAGTTCAAGCATCCCGACCTGGCCGCGTATCACGGCGGTGCAGTGGCAGCAGAGCGTGGTTTGGCCTAGAGCGGGCGAGGCACTGTGGCCTCGACCGTCGAATACCGACAGCAGAGGAAATTTTCTTTCCTTGCCTAACTAAAAAAAAAAACCTTAGTGTATGTGCAGGAGGGGTGCAGGTTAAGGAGGGCCCTTGGTGTAGCTCAGCCTGAAACCTGTACGCTTAGCCATTCAGGAAGAAGGGTCGCATGCATCGTATGTTCTCTCTGCGGGGATTGGCCGGTCACGGCAGCGATTGGCGCCATCACTAACTTGTTTCTGTTTTGGAAATCTATATTTTGTTTGTTTCGTCCTTTCGTTTTGCCGTGTTTTTGTCTCGTTTCAACTGTTGCGCTGAATTTTTTTTTGGATTCAATATCTTTCTGCTGTCATCATTTTTGGTTGTTTTTTTCGTTCTCTTCTTTTTTGGAAAACTATTGTGTTTGTTTCGTCTTTTCGTTTTGTCGTGTTTTTTTCTCGTTTCAACTGTTGTGCTGAATTTTTTTTTGGGTTCAATATTTTTGTGCTGTCATCATTTGTGGGTTTTTTTTCGTTCTGTTAGTCCATTTTTCTTTGTTTTTCTTTGTTTGTTGACCATATTCCTGTTATGGAATATTATGTGTTTATATCCTGCTGACAACAGCAATTTGTTTTTCTTAATTTGTGTTTTTGTTTTTTGGGTATTTTTTTAGTTTTCTTCTACAGAAAAAGTGCTTAGCAATGGCGTATGTCCAAAAGCTTACATCAAGCCATGCGCTCCCATTGCACAAATCTTTCAAAGATAATACTAACTCCCCTATCTTAAAACTAGTTTAAAACTTTGCTCATTCGGACCCAACAGTAAATCCTGCATAGACTGAGGACAGATATTCGGGATGAAAAGGCATGCATTAAAAGTGTAGGAGAATACAGGAGATGGTAGGTGGCATGGATGAAGAGTTGGACAGAGTATAGAAATGAGTCCACAATGATGGGGGTTGGAAACTTGGACATATTGACGCTTTCTTATTTTGTACCCATTTCTGGATATATAACCAGGGGCTCGCGCACCCTTGATGGTTGAGTGGCTACGATGGCCACTCACTCCGCCGCCAGTCAGCACCTGAAACTAGAGAAGAAAGAAATGCAGAAAAATTTACATACTAGACACTTAATTAATTAGTTGCTATGATTGAAAGGTGAGGGGAAGCCTTGTCACACCCGAACAGTTTCGAAGCTCTCCGAAGTTTGCCGAGTTTTCGTGAAAAAAAACCTCCAAATTTCTAGGAATAGTATATTTTAAGGTCATAAGAGTATGTTGACCTAACCAACCTTTAGATTCGATAACGTAACCTAACCCATCCTCCAGAAAAAATAAACAAAGAACTACATGGACATAACACAACCTTTCACTTCGGTAAACTTCGGAACTGTTCGGGTTGTGGTTGTGGCACTGATTCCTGCCACCAGCGGAGAGCATCACTTCGCAGCGCGAATGGGTTCGTCGCCACGAACTTGGAGAAAAGCGTTTTTTTTAAAGAGATAATACATTTTAAATTTAATATAGGCCCTACACAGAAAATTAATGTAACCCTGAATAATAAAGTTTAACTTGGATACAAGTTACGTGCAAGCTATACACTCTGGAACTATTTTCCTACGATCCAATGTAATGATTCAGTATTTTCAAAAACCTATAAAATATGAAGAAAGTTAAGAAACCACAAATGGTGAATACTAACTAGACAAGCACAGGTCACCTTTCAGTGAAGGCTCGGAACGCATCCGATGAAGCGCTAAGAGGGCGCTTTCCATCATGCGATATAAATGCGCAGATCAAATTAACTGCTGTGGATCTCCTGCAAGATGGATGCGCGGGCGAATCAAGGCTCGCAAAAGGAAATTCGAGGGAAGCACAAACATTTTACCGAGAACTATTTATTTTTAACAAAGCGCGCGCCAGATTGCAAGCGGGAAGGCAGGCGCGCAAGAAGTGTGTCCTGTCATTTTCTCTCTTTGTGTTTAATTTCACACTATTTCATATCCCAGCCCGTGCCGCATTCTACACAGGAAAAATAATTTTCTGTACTATCACAAATGTAGTATATATTATGTAAATGTATGTCCGAGCGTTGGAGTCTGAGTAGGGATGGAGATTATTGGCCGCCATCTTGAATTATTACGTCACGGTGGCCATCTTGGATGACATAAAATTGACTTAAATTCCTCCAAAGTTACTTCAAATTCGCCAAAAATTATTGAAAAAAATTAAAAAATCTTTATAAAAACCATGAAAAATAAAAATTTCCCTATGTTGAGGAAACAATTCCCGTTGTGAGAGAAAATTTCCCGTTTCAGTCGTCAAAAATGCCAGTGGATTGAAATTTTCTAAAAGCGGCTTAAGAGTTGATGCGGTTTGTTATGGGGGGGGGGGGGGGGCGCCTCTTTGTATAATTCACAAGAAAAATTGACATACCAATTTGCCTGGTCTTATTTTTATGAACGTATCGTTATCTTCGGTTATTCAAAATGCGTACATTAGTTTATTACTCCCTCCCGCCCCCTCAAAAAAATTACTTGTCCGTCTATCTTGGGAAAACGTCAAGGAAATGCGCATGGCTGGAGAGTTAGGAGTTCAGAAGTATCGCGATGTAAATGGTTGTTGGGAAAGGGTCGGGGGGTGGAGTGTGCCATAGAAAGAACTTAATGGCTGTAGTGTGTTGATGTTTTCCTCCGAGTGCTGGCCCAAGCCCTCTGGTGAAAACTTTACGGCCGGTCGTAAAATGTCTAAATGCACCTGTAAGTCGCTCGTAAAACCAATCTTCCTCCCCAGCCTTCTTCCCATCCGCTTATTATATGGCACTTAACTGCGAAAGAGGGATAGACTTAATAAGGACGAAACGGATAAGCGATGAGCAAGAGGAAAAAATTTGCGCGAAACTTTTGCGTCCGTGCACTTGCTTATTCGGTTTATTTTTTATTTTATTTTATGACCAATTTCTGGCTCGTTGCCCGCATACTATCATTACATGCATTTTCTCAGTCTTCTGACTTGATGTCCTTCCGTCGATTGCTGCAGGCTCCAGATATTTACTACTCAATTTTTCCTTCAGAAAACGTCAATAATTGGCCTCCAAAAATCAGTTTAAAAAGTGTAAATACCAAACAATAACTTTTACAGCGTAACTTCATCTCTAAAATTATTCCTGAAGCCAGGACTAAATTATGAAAATTTTACTGTGTTGTTTTGAAGCAATTAACATTGAATGTGATATTTGTAGATGAAAAAAAAAAAAAACATTGCCAGAAACAAGCACAAAGAAAAATTTCCGAAATTATTTTGTGCCGGATCAAACTTCAAAACCCAATGGTTTGTAATACTTTTGTCGTGTACAACATTTATTTTACACTCTTCGCTAGCCAACCAAAAAATTTTAAACGAAAACCGCCGAGACACATTTAAACTAGTCGTATATAAAACTAGTTTTAGCATATCCCGCGAATAAGAGTTTGAATATGTAATAACCTGTTTTAAAGGACCATTACTAAGTATAGCTTTCGTAGTCATTGAACTTACAAAGTTTTACGATAAATTATTATACTGTTGATTTTTATCTGAGGGAATGAAAATTTATTTGGAGAAAATGATGTAATTTTACCGAGTAGATGTAACTTGCTAAGTTAATGGAAAAAATTTTACGTAAAATAAAATTAAAATATTTTATATGAAAACTTTAGGCTTAACTTCGGTAATTAAATGCTTGATAGTAGCGTACAAGGTATTTGGTAACAAAAGCGGAACAGAGCTAAACAATTTTTAACTACAGTCGTAATAATGTCGACAGTGATTTAGCCTCTGCTATCAGCAGAATGAACAACTTAAGTATTGCATTACTAATCGGTTTTAGACATAGGAACAACCAAAATCGAACGAAATCTGCTAGGCAAAAAATTCAAACTATATTTAACAATAATTGCTACGGATTTTCGAGGGGACTTGAACTAAGTTTCATTTATTTTTTTCACATATCAGCAGAATAAATTTCCACTTAAATATTTAAATAGAAAATTATGTATTAACATCCAAAACTAAAATATAACTTTAATTTAAATCTAAATTTATGGCACATGTGTTCTTTTGAACATCTTAAATCATCCGATTTGTGGTTTAACATACAACTTAAAACTAATCTTTTATAGCTTAGTTTTGATGTAAATCAACTCTAAACTTGAGATTGTTGAAATGGCTCCAGTTCAGTAAAATTTGTCTGCAATTTGAAAATCTGTATTTCCATCAGTATATCCCTACAGATTTTTTAGTGCCTAGATCTCAAATGTTTTTATTTCACTGACTGTCACTAATGTTTTTTATATATCTACTTTACGCGCGGGATTAAAGTGAAGCTCAATGATACACCAGTCGGCAACAATCTTTAGAGGATTTTCATTTGATATATTTTGGAATGATTCAATATATTGAGTCAGACTTCAGCTCTAACCACACTTCTGTGAACCTTACTATAGCGGGTTTCATCTTCAGTTAGCGGTGTGAACTTATATAGAAATTGACCTTATCCTTGTTTTGGTGTGCTCTGTTGCCAGATATAAGTACACCATAGAGCACAAAAGTTCTATACTGAACTTTGTAATGAATTGAAATTTGTTTTGATGTTTCTGAAACTTTGTATTTTGTAAAGAAAAATGTGGAGTAGGAATTTCTAAAATATATATTCTTGTTGTATTTCATCAATAGCATAATCTGATAATAATAAATTGTTATTTCTAAGGAGACGTTATAAACAAGCCAAATATATTTCAGATGATTTTGTCCACGATTTATTCAATAAGTTTTAGTATTAACACTGTTTGCACTTTTGTGCATAGCACATAATTTTACGGAATGCCTGTGAAATTATGACCATTGATATTTAGCGCTGAATTATTTATTTGTCCGTGCATGATTACGCTGTAATAATACTGTCAAAAACAAACAAAATTGTGGTCTTAAACAATCAAAAAATAATAAAATAAAAAAATGTTGAACATTTTATATTTAAAGATTTTATACAAAACAATATTTTTTATGTAACATGCTGGGAAGAACCAATCTTGTAACAGTGGTCGCCATTTGCTTTGTACAGCAATCCAAGCGTCAGACAAATGCAATGAGTCGGACGCAGACTAACTGCGGGTTCATTACGAGAAAAAAATTACACACACACGACGTATGGTTTAAATGTTTCCGAAGGCTGATTTACGCCTTTGAAAATGATGGTAAACAATTTTTTTTAATATAAAATCATAGCGAATTATTTTTTATAGTGAAACATAATCAGCTGGATGTTAGTTCGAAAAAAAATATATTATACTATTAAAATAATTGGGTTATTCAAAACTTGGAAAAAAAAAATCTATGGAAATGAAAGGTGTTTTTTGCTACCCGCAATACTTTCAATTAAATCATTTTACGACAGCGACATGTTTTGCGGCTGTATGCCTTAATTTGAACAATTAAACATCGCATCATGCAGACGCATAAGTGTTCGATCATTATTATCTTCTGAGTTATTTACGATTAACTATATTTTATTTTCAAACTGAAAGCCGTGGCAAGCGCTTTAAATCATAATTGGTGTGAATATACATTATCACCTGGTTTTTATTCGTGTTGAAAATAGAAACAAAAGTTGGTCAGCCAAAATTTTGACCCAACCTGTACAGCGTTCGGTATCGCAACCCCTCTCCCCAATAGTCAGCACCCACGTGTTCATGGCGTTGTATGAATGTGTTGGGAAGATAGGCTGGGTTCAGCTATAAGGTTGGCTAGAGGTTTTTTTTTTTTTCGTCGCACGTTCCGCAATAGCGTCATACGGGCGCTCATACTCCATGGAGTGCTGCCCCCCCCCCCCCTTTTTTTTACTCTTTTATCAAACTAACAAAACGAAATTAAAGGACTCCCTTTACGGCCATTGCCCGGGCGCGTCGCTCTATCGGCCCTATATTCGTATCACCGGTGATGATCGCAGGAATGCATGGTCGGGGATGGAGGTAGCTATTGCTCCTTCGTGGTCCTTCCGTAGCGGCGCTTTTGCCGCCGCGACTCCGCGCAAGAGTGGCACAGCGGCCTCAGAGTCCTCTTGCCGGCATGCAGACACATTACTAGAGACCGGAAAAATTCGCGATTTCGATGACCTGTAGGATAGACTTCATGATCATCTACGCACGCGGGAAAATTACATCTGCTCATTGGCTACTGACTCGTGTCGCCTGTTAACTGGGACGTTAATCATTCGATACTTCTTTTGTTGAAAGTTTTTCATTGGCCGAGTGTCATTTAGAAAAAAAGTGTGGCCCAATCACCGATGCAGTAAAAAAGGCAAAAGTTTTTGATTCTAGACTATCACGAAATGAATCCGCGAATTTTTCAGGTCTCTTCACATTACTCCTGTGTCTAGATCACGTCTACCTGAGTGAATAGGCACTGCCATGCACAGAAGCATTTCGTCAAGTCACCATTGCTCAAATGAATTTATACAAAACCTACAAAATCAATACATAAAACTAAATGTTCATCTTACTCCATTATAAAGCAATTATTTTAAGCTTAATGTATTAAAATATTATAAATGGTGTTTACAAAAAATACTTATTTGTGGTAAAGAAACCAGGAATTTTAAACAGCAAACGTACGATTATTTTATGGACGTGATTATTTTTATTATTATGAATTTTATCTCTGTTCACTCTCATTTTATAAACGCAGAATTAATTTTGTTTCTTAATGTCATCCATATAATTACACGTAATTCGTTATCTTTTTTTTTCAGTATTTTGTCAAAATTTCCTTAGATTTATTTACAACCTGCATGCTTGTTACAGTTTTTGTCAGAGAAATCTTTTAATGGAATGTATAGTAAATTTACGGTACGTTATTTATCTTATCTCTGCATTTGTTGAGGTTCAATGAGTCAAAAGACAAAGACAGACTTAACCGATTAGCTAGTATAAACTGGTCCCAATATAAGCTGATATAAAATAGTAACATATATACCTGAACAAATTATACAAATTTAGATTAGAATTGCTCAAATTCGTTATCTAGAGAACTAAAAATAGTTTTCCAAACTAAGTTATTTTACGAAAGCGCTGTAATGTATGGGATTGTAAGTTTGTAATAATTATTTTATTTTGTTTTAAAAGTTAAAATAACTAAGAAAATTTAACAGTAAGGTTTTATGCATTACATTTGTCTCACAACTATAGTAAAATATAATTCAAATATATTCTAATATTACTTCTTAAAAAAAATCAATTACAAATTTCCAAATAAAATTTTAATTTTATTTTTAGAAATTCCTGTAATATATGCAACGTTCGTTTTTGAGAAAACAGAAGCGTAGGTCATTTGACAAAATATTCAGTAATTTTACATGAAAGAGTATGTCTACTTGAACGTTTTTTTTCTAATATATTTATAAAAACGTTTTTAATAAGTCATTAAGACTTAATTAATTCAAGCAACATAATTATTGCTTTCTGGGTTGGTCCAGTCTTAGCCTGATTCACCAGTGAAATATTTATTTAAAAATAATTAAATATAAAGTTTCTGGCTTATTTATTTGGCATATTTAAAGCAACTGAAGCTAATGACTATGGTTATGGTCTCAACGGTAGAAATGATTCAAAAATTATTCCACATATGTACATGATTAAATTTTCATAAAAATATATTCGAAATCGAAAGCACAAAAAAAAGACAAATTTTGTGAAAAACAATTTCGCTCACAACACTAGTAGTATTTTTAACCTTAAAAAAGGCTTTTATTTGAATAATTACCGCAAAAACAGATCACTGATTAAATTGTTAGGTTTTAATCTTTTAAAAATAAAAAATACATTCCTTTGTGTGTAAAAAGTATTTAAATCGTTAAACTAATTTTCCATTTTTGCAGTGTAATAATCTGTAACGTCAACTGCATAAAATACCTTCCAGAAAGTAAAAAAAAAAAAAATAATTACATTATGTTGATCAGAGCGTTCCGTTGTGTTTCTCGTTCCTTCTGAGCGACCGACAGAGGCGCGCGGCACTTGGTCCGCTCTGCGTCGCAGACACCAGCGGCCGCGTGGCGAGATAACCATGACAACTGGAAGTGTTGTTTATACAGCAATGCCATTTCCATTTATTCGCGCGGGGCACGCTTCGGCTCTCCCGGGGAGGCGGCGGAGAGCGCAACGAGAGAGAGAGAGAGAGAGGGAAAGAGACGAAGAGAGGCAGAGAGAGAGAGAGAGAGAAGAGAAGAGAAGAGACCCAAGTTCCGTGCGAGCCGAGCTGGTGTGAACTCGGCCTTGCGAGCCTTTAGGGAAATAAGCCGCGGCCATAACACGGCCGATACGCATTACGGCAAGGCCGGCCCCGAACGAATACGTAATGAAATAAACGAGGAGCGATGGTGGGGCAGGGGTGGACTCGGGGAGAAGGAGAGGGGTCGAAAGAGGTTTAAAAAAAAAAATGTTTCGGCACTCACTTTACTTCGCAAATGCGGCACTTTTCTGCGGCATCGAAAAAAAATGGGGTGAGCGTAGTTTCGATCCTGCAGTGTGTGTGTTTTTTTTAAGAGTGACCACTAGTAAAAAATATTTGGTGGAAGTTAGTAAGAATTTGTACAGAATTTTATTAAGTCATTTCAGTTGCCTGTGCGAAGTTTTATACTGTACTCCTTCATTTAATTGAGATTTTTTAATTATGATGATTTAATGCTTTTTAACAACGAACCCTCGGGGAAGGGGGGGGGGGGGGTATGTCTGAGATTCTTGCCATGCATGTACACGACCTTATTTTTTTACCAAAATAAAGTTTCAGTGTCATAAGTGCAATTATTCTAATATAAAATAACGTTTAACAACAAAGTGCAGTCATCTAGGAACATGTATCTCAATAAATACCCAACACTTAAAAAAAAAACTTATAATTGCACCATGGCACACACAAATCATCACGGAATATTTGCATTTCCACCATTTATGCCTGCGACATCTGGAAATGCTCAACGATTTTTGGAGCTAATTACAACCAATTTTCACTTCCAGCTAGTGCAAGGTTCTGTAACATTGCTCATTTCGCAGCACACTTGTGTTTTACACGACAGTTCATACAAATAAGCCACAGATGAAGTTGTGCAGAATCGTCTGTGAAGTTTCTTTAAATCTCTGTAGCCATTTTTCTAGGTGTATTTAATCCTAGACAGTCGCGTTTTTTACTTGTTGCAGTCTCGTATATCCAAAAACATATTTTTTAATAACATGCGATCCGACCTATACCACACAGAACAACCACTTATAATTTCAGATTGAAACTGGGAAGAGACAATGTGAGTTTTCGGAGCTCACAGAAAAGCCTTTTACATTATAATATTTTCGGAATTTTGCTTACGCGCCAAAATAAATTACTAAAATTAATGAGGTGGTGGGTGAATTTCTTCACCAAGATAACGCACAAGTCCGCACGGTTTTGTCTTCAAAATGTTTTTAGATAATTACATCATCCCTTTGCCTGAGCGCCAAACGTAATCACCAATAATTGTGACCTTACGGGCACATACTTGTTTCAGGTATTTATTTTGTATTAACATTTAACACTATACCGCTTAACACGTAATTATGTTTGAATATATATATATATATATATAAATAAATAATAGAGAGAGAGAGAGAGAGAGAACATTCAAAGATATTTCAAAATATTTGCATAATTATCTGCAAAATTTACATTGACGTTTTTGTGACGTTCATATGAAAAAGTAACAGTATTACATTTTTTTTAAAAGACAATGGAACCAACTTCTTCATTATATGGTTTAAATTTCTTGTGTATACCTATTTATATGTATACGCGAAATACAACTCACTGACTCACCGACTCATCACGAATTATTTGTAACTACATATATCTAAAACCTACAGACTTGAAATTTAGAATGTACTTATATTCATTTTGCGACATAGGCATTTGCTTAGAAGGTTTTTTTTTTTTTTTTTTTTTAAATCAACTCCCATGGAAGTTTACAGAGGCATTAAAGTTTTTAAGTACCTATATTTCCTACTTACTGGAAACTAGGAAGGGATGTTTCTTACATTTCATAGACATGGCAAGAACGATGTTTTCCGAAAATCAGCTCTTAAGTGTGGTTTAGCCCAAGCCACGCCAGGTACATCAACTGATATAATTATAGGCATGCACACATGTATATATAAATTTTGTGAAAATTTTAGCCACTTAAAAATTTGTTGGTGTTCGCCGTAAAGTTCAAATACGTTCTTTAAACAATTCTTGCTAGCAATGGGGATGATTTAACAGTTTTACGGACATACGTCATTGCGGGATTACGATGAATTTAATTTAAAAAAACTGAAGAATGGATACACAAAGACTATTTACATTAACACACGGAGAACAAACCAATATCGGCTGATGTCAAATGTTAAATGCCTGTACACAGAGAATTCCGTGTACGAAATAAAGGAAGAAATTAATGATATGTTCTGTATAGGCATTGAAAAATTAAAATCTGCTGAACTTGAATTTTCCGAATTCATATTTGTTTCCTATTCTTAAGGGTTTTTCTATGACATCTAGTGTAAACCATAAATTACGTATGTTAATTAAATTGTTTTAAATTAAAGTTAAATATTAAATATTAACCTGAAACGGGACACACCCCTAGTTAGTGCCGATCACCATCCTAATTATTACAAATATTAGTTTAGAGTTTTCTATCTGTTTGGATGCATTTCGGTTTATTAGGTTTTTAACACGATTTTTTTCTCCGTTTTTTAAATGTACAGAAATGCCAGAAGACATCGCTTCCTCTAAAAGTATATGATGAACGTTACTCTAAATGAATGAGAACTTTATCTAATTGGGTTACGAGTTAAAACTGACCACCTGAATAAAACTCCCAGGATATTCATTAATTTGCTGGATGATAATAGTTTTTTAAAGTTTAATTACAGCAGTATTTTATTAATTTAAATCGCTGCTCAGGAAATAGTGGATAAGATTTCTCGGAAAGTAACATAAATTTTTGTGCAATTTTATAATCTCACATGCTACGTAAAGTTTTATCTTTTAATTAATCTTGTTTAAATTATTTTTTAACGCATGTAGTTTTAATTACTCTCCGCGAGAACCATATACGTACATGTGTTATGTAAGCGCGTGTTGATTGTATGCGTTGGAATGAATAAACACACCTTTTATTAAGCTGCGTAGCCACGTTGTTTATTTTACGCATAATCTTCGCAGCACTGTACGTATACGTATGCTTCAACCCTGAGGGACGAGAAAGTTAAAAATTTAACTTGCTACTCCGCGCGCTAAAATGAACTCCGCTGCAAATGTCTCCGCAAGAAAATTGCACTCGAAATGGGGGTGCATATTTTACTACGAAAACTACAAACCAGCGTGAACTCTCAAATTCTTAATCAGCTTCTGCATAAGGAATTTCTTGACATCATGAGTAGGTTTATGATATCGAAAAACACTGATATGTGATAAGTTGGGTTTTAATAAAAAGTTTTAAAAACTGCCTCTCAATGAACAATTTTTTTTTTTTTTTTTGCTTTTAAGCGCATTAAAATAGTTTCCTGGAAATAAAAGATTCGAAAAAGAAATCAAAATTACCTCTCTATAGTTATATTAAACATAATTGAAATACATAACCTTGAACATTACCTAACTTTTTTTATTGCGTCTTTATACAAGTCAGTATTTAAGTTAAGATTCACACGATGATTTTTTTTTTTACGTAAAGGCCTAGGTATTGGGCATGTGTCGTTTTGCCTAAAGGAGTTTTGCCTAATTTTAGGCAAAACGCCGTTTAGCAAAACGCCGTTAGGCAAAACGCCGTTAGGAAAATCGCCGTTGGCCAAATATGAGTTAGGCAAAACGCCGTTAGGCAAAACGCCGTTAGGCAAAACTCCGTTAGGCATAACGCCTTTAGGGAAAACGCCGTTAGGCTAATCGCCGTTAGGCAAAACGCTTTTTCCTCTTTTAGGCAAAACGCCATTAGGCAATTCGGCGTTAGGCAAAATGCCGTTAAGCATGTCGCGGTTAGGCAAATCGTCGTTAGGCAAACGGCTGATAGGCAAAACGCCGTTAGGCAAAACACCGATAGGCAAAACGCCGTGTGGTTATGTTAGGTTAGGCAAAACTCCGTTAGGCAAATCGTCATTAGGCAAAACGCCGTTGGCCAAATCGTAGTTAGGCAATTTGCCATTAGACAAAACGCCGAAAGGCAATTCGCCGTTAAGCAAAACGCCGTTAGGCAAAACGAGGTTGTCATCATAGTAACATTTTAGGAAAATCGCCGTTTGGCAAATCGGAGTTAGGCAAATCGCCGTTAGGCAAATCACCGTCAGGCAGAACTCCTTTAAGGAAACCACCGTTAGGAAAATCGCCTTTAGGCAAATCGCCATTAGGCAAATAGCCGTTAGGCAATTCGACGTTACGCAAAACGCCTTTAGGCGAAATGACTTTAGGCAAATCGCCTGTTACTCAAGGTATTAAGCAATTGTTATTTTTTCTCTCTTCACATTTTTAGTTTTACTTTGAACGACAGGCTATGTTTTTAACTAATACCTACTATTTTCATGAAAACATCACTTTGATCACGGAGTTAGGAATGCTGTGACGTAGTTGAAGTCACATTTTAACCTCGCCATTGTCACATTCTTCCCCTCAAAACATTGCATAAATTGTGTCTGATAACGTTTGATAATGGTTAGTAGTATGGATTAGACTCTATGTCGTTAAAAACAGTCTCTTCTCATCAAAAATAATCATTTAAAACTGTTTCCACAATGCAAACACTAAGCTTCAGACAATGTTTCGGCAATATAACCAATATGGCGTAACAATTACACATATCCCTCACTTAGCACGACTAATTCGTTCCTAAAAAGCTCGTTTTATTTAAAATCGCGTATTCTGAAGCATTAGTTTCCATAAATTGCAAGGCTAATTTATTTAATGTGTTCCAAAATTGTGTAGTAAAATATCCTTTACGTAATATAAATGCGTTGAATAACACTCAACTATAAATATGTCACACCATTTATCTTTATATGCCTCCCATCGTACTTTGTATGACAAATATGACACCGCGTAACGGGAGATACGTGGTTCATTTCTGTTCCGGTATCTAATGTCAAATATATTCCCGTTAGTACAAACAACAGCATCAGACTTATATAAACTTTTGGTTAGTGTCCTTACTTCGTATGATTGTGCGCACAGTTGACTTGCTTAAAAAAAAGTGTGACCAACATAAGCGTGGCCTTCATGACAATCTGCGCGCCGTAATACTACTAAATATTCTAACGCGATGCATTAAGAGTGATCAAGTACCTACAGTTACTGGCAGTTGAATGAGCAGACATTACTTTTGTTTGAGTGAATTCCCTGCCACTGGCTAGAATGAGTTCACGGCCCGGTTTGTGGCCAGGCGACAACGGTACGGCATGGCTGCATACGCGCGGACGTAAAAACATTTGGTCCTTTACACTCCATAGCTGCAATTTAACTTGCCATAGCTGATGTTTGTACAACAGCCGATAGCGTAGACAGACCTGCGTGCGCATCTCTTCCCCCCTTGTTTGGCTAACTGTATCTCACGGCACATCTGTTGTTGACTTCGTGGCGTCGTGCTTGACTTTTCTTTTTGCCTGCCGATATTTCGTGCTAACTGAAATTTACAGACGTGCTATTCAAGACTGGAGGAGTAAAATTAACTTCGCGCTAAATGAATCCACGCTATCTGAAGACGTGCTAAGAGAGGGATAGGTGTATTTGAAGGGGGGAAAAAACGTTCACACACTCCATGTAATCATGTAGACGTGGCCACCTCTTGACTCTGATTAAGAAATATTAAATTATATTTGGGAGAAAAAGCGGAATAAAGCTAGTATACGCATAGGTAAAACGCCGAACTTGCATCGTGGAGGACATTACCTATGTGCGAATCCCGTTATGAAATCACTCCAAAGCAAATGCTGTGACGGTTCCTCATTAACACATATTTCGGTCTCTAAATGATCTCGTTGTTGATGACACGCGGGTGTCTATAATTTACGCTTAAATAAAATCAAACAATCGTGCAACGGTTATTTGACTGATAGAGTTGGTGATTACAAAAAAAAATTCTAAATTACTTTTGGTTAGTATTTAATGGCAAGCGAGTTGGTAAAGAGTGGAAATAACCGTCGTTTGGGGAGAGGTAAGGGGTGGTTGGAAGATGGTCTCGGATGCTAGGAATTTTAATTGTCTAACCCCCGACGCCCAAGCGCTCGCCCCTCGAATTTTCTCGCAAACCGCTTTCTCGAAGCGGAGGGGGGGAGAGGTGGTGGTTAATTCGCAGACGTCCTCCCGTTTTTTTTTTCTTCGGCGGCGATCCTCGGATTCTTCCCCCACCACCCTTCCCAACACGAATATAATCCTCCCGCGTTTTTGTTCTTTCCTTCGTTCCTCGGCCTCCTGCCGGCTTGTCCTCCGACCTTCTGCCCTCCGGAGGAATTACAATTCCCGTCGCGGCTTCGTCCTCGCGTCACGCCGCGGCCCGCCCGTCGTAATGAAGTTCGCGACAGCCCGTCCCGACCCTGGAGGGGGGGGGGGGGGGGTTGGGCGAGGGAGAAGGTGCTCCATTGCAGTCCGCCTTCATTAGGGAATGCAATTAATAAGGAATGTGGTGGCGCACGGAGCCTTCCCCGGCGGTTACAAGGCTCGGCCGCACACGCCTCGTCGCTGGGTCACTGCGCTCTCATCCCGCTGCAGGTTTGGCAGACTTTCGAGCAAGTAAAATAACAAATATCAACTGAACAGATCCTCCGATCTTTTCAGACAGCCGCAAAATTTATTCAATCTGTAATTTCGTGAAATTTAAGACGATTAAAAAAATTAAATCAAAATTATTTATTTACCAATGAACATTAAGTCTTAAAAATTAAAAGCCCGCTTAGGGGTAAATGTAAACGTAAAAATATGGTAGCCATTAGTAGAGCACTACTGATAAAACGAGAAAACGTAGATTATTTTAATTAATTATTAAAATAAAATAAGCACCTGGACGAGTGCCGGCGGTGCGATAGTAGGTGTGAGAGCATGGCGACGACATACGCTGTGATTGGGTCGTTTCATTTGGTTCGCTATATTTTTTTTTTCGTGCTGTGACAGCGCAGTGAGTTGTAGAGCCGTGACATCCTGTGAGAAGAGTCTCGTGCGACTCGCGAGCCACGGGCTGCCGACCCCTGAAGTTTTAGTTTTGTTTAGAATGTTGACGCCAGGTGCTTAGTGTTGTTCTGCTGTTTGCGAAGAGTCAGTAAAACACTCCTAACCACGCCCTGGCTTCTGGGTAAATGCCACGTCCGTACAATTGACGGTCAGGCCGTAGTATCAGCATGTTCCCGTTGCATACTTCTTTAAGGGCAATGAACAACAACCGAAGAGCTTGGTGTTCATGCACAGTATTCACAACTGAGCTGGATTACAAGAGGGTTTGATAGATTAGGATGATTTGCTCGACTCTCGGGGTCAGCCACCAAGGGCGGTATTCCAAGACGTTCAGGTATGGTAGCGAATAAGCCCTGCCATGTTGGGACACAACCGTAACATTAACTCGCGGACCGTATTCCAGAAACGCGTCCAATGCAAATCCCAGTAAGGCAACTTGTTTAATAAACGGAGCCCTTTGCAAGGCTAGGAACTGGTTTCAAAGCTTTCTAGTGGACGTTTCGCAACCATCGGTACGATTATCACGGCAAAAATACTAGAGATAGAGCAGCACCGTCGCACAAGAATTTGAATCGTGTTTCTAATTGTCTCAAGCACTTTTTAAGTTGAGATTATTTCTTGTTATGACCATTAATGTGTACTAATTGTATTTCAGGGTAGTTTCGCTATCATAGAGTTTCATTTGGCACACCAACCAGCTTCGTACGTCTCACGATGATCACAAAAATCACTATAGACGAGTTGCCGCCAGACGAAGGTCCGCCTACTGAGCGAAATAAATGAAAAAGTGAGCTATGCGCATTCACAGAATTTGGACAACAGATCGTCAATGGTTAGGACACCATAATACGTTCCCTAAAAATAATGGAGTGGCCGTGTCATGTCGTGCACAAGGAATACGGTTAGGGTATAGGTGTATCATATTAAATACAAAAACCTTTATGTTGCGACTTGAAATACCGGCCAAAGTCGTTTTATGAGTTTCCGAAACTGGAATAATGCTTAAAAATTTACTGCTTTTGTTCAATTTTCGAAACTTTTCTTCATAAATACTGAAATCGGCAAGAACAATGACGCTAAAATCCAACGTGGTGTGGGGCAGGTCCATTGTGTCGGATGTCCGGCCTCCATTGCTATAGCCAAGGGATAGGAATGTTCAAAAGACAGAATAAAGTCAAGTGTTGTCTCTTCAGGTGTCGCCCGGAGACCCGGCCGTGCTGTGCCGTGGCGTAGAGTTCACACGATAATAAATATTGCAAGGCGTGATTGTGCCAGTTTCAAAATATAATTTTCAATCAAAATCACCACGAATATATAAAAGTGTTGTAATGCGCCCGTTTCCTTGATTTTATTTTATGTTTGATTATTATTTTTAAGATATAAATTGATTTATACTGTATATATAAAGTCATATGTAAAATGTAACAATTCGAACAATGCAGTGCGGGGAGTAAAGGAACTCCATTGTCACGGGTTTTACTGTTGGCCTGCGGCCGGGGCCGGTGGCTGACCCGCCGAAGGTTTGACTGACCCGGTCTCTTTCTTCGGTTCCGGCCAAAAGGGAATCAGCGTCCAAGGCCAACTCACTGTTAACTTTAAACAACTATTTCTTTAATAAATTGAAAAATGTAAAATATATCCAGCTAAGATTATGTTAAAGGGCACCAATGTAAAGTATGCAAAAATTCAATAAGATCCTAATAAAAATAGTGCCCGCTATCACGTAATTTGGCTACGGGGGCGGGGCCTAGGGTAGGCCATGAGCTCTGATTGGCGGGCCGGGAGAGGTCTGGGGGCACAGAAGGCCTCCACGTGAGACAGGGGAGTCTGAATACCGCCTCGAAGGCGCGGAGACGTGTCCGGCCTTCGAAGGGTCGCGGCACTGTTTAATATTGGATTCATTGTCTGGGGCCTGAAGCGTGTAAGCCAGCCCCAGGGTATTTGATCAGTCTTTCTGGGAAACTAATTAGTCAAATTACGTGATCGGCCATTTAAATTACTATAAGTAATTCATTCAACTAAACCCCGCAACCATCCTCGTGTTCACCCAGTAGCAGCCGGAGCAAACGACAGCTACAGGCGGAGTTCGTCGATAAGGGCGGGTTACAGTGTACTTAAAAGTTCATTTAAGTATTTATGTGTTAATAATTTCTTAGTATTTAAAAATAAAAAACTCTTCAAATACATAGGTTCTTTAAGCAATAATTTCCGTACTCTTTGCAAGGGACGATACTTTTTTTTGTTTAAAAGCGACATTGTAAAAGGAAAAAGGGCTGAATTAGGCAAATTATGATTAAACATATAAAACAATATCCTAGCGCATAGATGGATTTCCATATATGCGATTATAAAGGACTCCATACCATTTGGGTATCGATTTAAACCTTGTAAATATTTAAGTCTTACCGAGAAGCATTGAACGCGTTATCATATTTAATGAGAATGAAGCATTAGCGATCACGATTATCGAGTAACATTTTTCTTCCTCGACTTCAAAGTTAGGACAAGCAGATCTTCCAAGTTTGAAGTGTGAGTTTAACCCTTGAATCAATGGCGGTTCCAGGAAGACCTCTCGGGCAGGGCTCTCACACTCAGGAGGATGCAGTTAGTAATCATGACATTGCCCTTGGGATATTCACCAAATATACGGTCTCAAATACTGAAATTTTGTATTTTCGTACAAATTTTGATTGAAAGAAGAGTTTAGCACATTAACGAAAGTATTTAAGTTAACATTAATATTCCCTACAGAGAAATGAGAAGTAAAATTTGGGCTCGGAAGGGGCTATCGCCCCCTGCGCCCTTCCTCTGGAGCCGCGTACGTAAGATCTGAATGTAAGACAGTAATGATTTGGCAACTAAACGACAGTTTTTACTCCTCCACACCCTGGAGGTCTACGTGGCCATATCTTAACCAATATACGGAAAGAAAGAAATTTAGTGGCCAGTAAAAATTTGATGTCTTCGTAAAGTTATTGCAGAATATGAGGTATTGGTCTAACTATCAGTAAATTATGTGTTCTGTGCTATGAAACTTATCTGAAATTAGACAGTTCTCAAAGGTAGTGCAAGTAGTGCCAGTTTCCCAAACTTATTGTGTTCGCTTAAGAGCACTAAAAATCTCATGAAGTTGTTTTCAAATACCATAGACATAAGAACAGGGGCAGCACGATATGTTAACTGCCAAATTTGATACAAGTAAAATGACACAGGCTTTAAAACGCTTTAAATGGTTCAATACTTTAAAAAAACTTTAGTGTCCTGTTGCTTACCAAATCAAAATTATTAGTAATTATATAAAAGCTATTTTTGACACTTCACCATCGCAAAATAAGCGTAAAACAGATATTCTCTGCGCCCGTAGACCTTTATTCATTGCAGCCAATGTTCATGTATTGGTTTATATATATATATATATATATATATATAATTATATTTATTACAAATTTTTAATGTATATATATATAGGCTATATATATTTAAAAAATTTAAACAGTTCATTTAGGATTTCTATTAGGTACGCCAATTTCTGTGACTGCACAAAGTTTCTCGTTTTGTTTTAGCTTGCTACACGCTTTTAACTGAACAATTGAATACTTGACGCACATGACAAGTAGCATTTAGAACACCTGTGCTTACACTGAAAAAAATCCTTAATGTTCCCGTAAATTCACATCAATTTCCCACAGTTAAGAATCCTTAAGCAACCCACCTTACTCGGGGTGTAGTTGAGTTAGTGGGGCGGGATGATAATGCGACGCTCGCTGGTGCTTCTAGTACATTGTCACCTTTAAGCGCAAGGCTCTGAACTGGCGCGCAGTCTTATCGTGCATAGGACAACCACGAGATACATTATATGGCGGAGATATTCAATGCCTTGAGTGTTTTCAAAAATATATATTAGGAGTTACTTGCCTAAACAGTATTTCAAAACATTCGTTGTAGCCATTTTCATTCTTCTAAAAATACAGTTTAAAAACGAAATAGGAAAACAGAACTACTCATCCGTCCTCACTGTATTCTTGAATTTTTCCCCTTAAACATACCCCACTCGGATACCTTGAGTAGTTTTCAAAACGCGTGGTTGTTCCGTAAGATCTGTGCAATGTATGCATACCCAGGTAGGCGGGGCCCTTAATATTTTGGCATGTCGTATAATTCCCCAAGAAATGCGTCGTGGATGCAATTTTCTTGTTTGCAGCAGAACCGAAAAGAGTGCCTATTAGTAAGGGCATGTATTTTCTGAGAAATGATTAATAGTCTAGCTGTGTGTTTAAACATTTTAGCATCGCCTGTGTTTCTTGATTAGTTGAGTTCCGTTCAGGTTAAATTCCGTTCAGGTTAAATTCCGTTCAGGTTAAATTCCGTTCAGGTTAAATTCCGTTCAGGTTAAATTCTGCTGTGGGCGCACCAGTCACGCCATTCTCTGCCGAACAAACGCGTCCATAATTACCCGGCCAAATTAGACAATAACTTCGCTTACAAAAGGCCGCTGCAGTTACACGAAAGAAACTGAAAGAGCGGGTGAACCTTGTTGCAATCGTTCAGTTTTTTTTCCTGCCAAAATAAACAAATAATTACCATGGATGAGATACTAATGGTTTTCATTTGTATCACTGTTTAATTTGAAACACACCTCAGGGATATTTTGAATTTTGTTAGTAACTGCTGTTTCGTGTACTTTCATTTATTTTATAATTTTTTTTTATGTTTTGTAGTTAGACATTAGTCTTAGCATAGAAAAAATAAATAGAAGAGACGAAAAGGAAAATATTTTAAAGTGTGTATATGCGTGTAGGTATATATAATATTTAATCTGAATTACTAGAATAAGGAACCAGTTTAAGATAAGTTCTGAAATTTGAAATTATTTGCTACCATTATAAATTTTCCTTTAAAAAATTCCATAAACTATTCCAGGTACAAATGTACCTCTATAAGTTTATAATAAACATACGTATCTTTTTTGTCTGTCTAGAGCAAAGGAAAGGCTAGATTCAGAGTATTAAAAATTAATATTTTACCTATATAAACAAAAATACTATCTGTAAGTATCAGGAATGAGTATTTATGTAAGAGCAACCCCGATAACATAAAACGTGCTGAAGGATTTGTTGAAAAAGTCTTAGTTCCATCGGTCTGTGAGTAGCATAAGGAACGAGGCACGCGGACATGAATGAAGCTGTTTGTCGCTTTCCCTCCCGAGTGTTTATCAATGGCGATGCGTCCTTGTTCAGGAGCGGCACGTAAGGCGCCCAGCGAGAGAGAGAGAGAGAGAGAGAGAGAGAGAGAGAGAGAGAGAGAGAGAGAGAGAGAGAGAGAGAGAGAGACAGGCGGGAAGAGAGAGACGTTAACAGACGCGCGGCAAGTTTTAAGAGCGATAAAGTTACAGCGAATGGCCCAGTAAAAGGTTCAATGCGCGTGTTTATGTGTGCTTAGAAACCCGAAACCACTTTCGGTTAACCTGGCGCGAATATTAGGCCGGCGTTGCGGGAGCGCCTGAGCGCTGCCAACTTGGCGCGCTCTGGTTTACCGCAGAGCGCGCGCAATGCCAAATTAAATCTTACGTCAAACCCATTCCAAACCCATCCGCGTTTGAAGATTAAGAATTAGGCAATTTTGACAGTTAAAATATAATTAGATGATTTATGTTAGTTTAATCATTTGATTTGTAATAACGTGCCATTCATAAAACGATGAAAAATGTAACATTTTTAAAAAATTTTTTTTAGATATTTTCATTTGAACTGATGGATTTCAAATATACTTACTAATCATAAAATGCTTTTTTTTTAAATTAAAAAAAACTCGTTTCTAAGTTCACTCAATTTTTAATCTCTTAACATTTTAATACAAAATAAGTAAATAAAAACAGCTCACACAAACACACAGTTGTTGATAAAATGGCTTTTATTTTTGTTCTGAAAAATATTATTATTTTTACAAAATTTATCTTTGCCATTGTCATTATCATTATCAGTCCTTTGGTTTCAGAATGCACTTAAAATACTTAGTGTATTATTTTGAAGCTCTAAATTATGTAATTGGCTCTCTTTAAATTTTTTGTATGTCTTCATATAGTTTAGGTATCTAGAGTACTGGAAAAGAACGAGAAGACTATATTCAGCAAAATAGTTTTATTATTAATTTTACTGTTTAGGTCTTCTAAAATAACAATAATAAATTTAATTTACAGCGCTGATGTATCCGCTGATGTATCCCTGTATCGTGAGTAGGTAAACAGGTTTTATACTTTACGCTTCCACTGTTCTGGTATCTCCTATGGCGTTGGTAGTTTCCAATATTCAGGACTATCTGAATGCTACTTTATTAACCCAGCGGAAAATGGGAGTTTGGGAGGGAAGCAGAATCAAGGTAATTCCCCCTCCCCCTAACTACCCCTTCCATGATTCATCTGCGCAGGGGTCCGCCACAGCCAATTTGCATTCTAATGCGCTGCTATAAATTTCACCCCTAATTACCTTCCACACCCCCCTGTTCCCCCCCGCGCACGACCAACCCTCTCTTCAGGGTGCAATAACCAGCAGGAACGCACCGCCCTAATCGGCCATACACAGACACACCCCCTCGGCGTGGCATTTTTTCTCCCCTCCACAAGCCCTCGGTAGCGCATTCTCCCACCACCCCCCTCTTTTCCAGCCCTTCCCAAACTGCCGGGGAACACCGTCCCTGCATAACAATTTCTCATAAATATCCAGGGAGGTGGCCACATCGCTGCGAAGGGGTTGTACTCCCCGCTCGTGCTGCTAATCCGGCCGGCAGTTGCGAGGTCCGCGCAGATACGGCGGCCGCTGGTCGCGTCCAGGGAGGGGGAGGGGAGGGGGGGACATGCCCGTCGGTCCTGATTGCGCTCTCAGCACTAGTGCGACGAGGTCTTCCCGGGAACATGGCGGCCCGGCCCTGATCGCCGCAACGCGCCGCGCGGCCACGTCTGGTGTGGTTATCGGCCACCTACAATTGGCCACCTACAATTGGCCACCTATAATTGGACATTTACAATTGGCCACCTACAATTGGTCACCTATAATTGGACATCTACAATTTGCCACATACAATTGACCACATAGAATTGTATCATATTTATTTCGTGACGAAACAACCACTAAGAAAACAGACGCACAGCCGCAACAAAGTAATTTGTAAAATAAAATTCGCAGTTCCGAAAATTTTGTTGCGAGAAGGAAGTAATTGTATTGAGCCTAAAAGCTTTTGCCTACCCAAATTTTTAAATAATTTATTATAGTGTTCACTACAATATTTCTTTAAATTTCAAGATAAGTACGAACAAAATATTTTGTAGCATTCCCAAAACGGTTTTCTGGGTGTATTACAAAAAGGAAATAACAGATATATATATATATATATATATATATATATATATATATATATATTAATTTTTAGCTATACAAATATTACTAAGCTTTATATTTATATTACCATGCATTGTAAATAAATTATAAAAATATTTTAAAAATTAGTTAAATTTATTGCTAGTATTAAATTTGTTTTTAAAATATTTCATCTACAGCCAATTATTACAATGATAAATAATGTGGTGACATTTTTTTGCAGTTAGTCATAATGTTTGGATTATATTTGGAGACCTATTTTTATGTGCGCTGTTCCTACTTGATCTTCACGACTGAGATTTTCTGTGCCAGTAATATTTTCTACGCTGTCATCACCCAGGGTTTGGCTGAAACCTGTTTTTAAGTAGGCCTAATGCAATTCATGGGTTTCAATCAGAGCATCTGATGGACACATCAAAATTTTTTTTTTACTTACTTTGTCTTAATGTTATAAATAATATGGTAAATTGGATACAATATGTTAAATTATGACAAACAAGTAAATAAATTAGTTTTATAATTTTTTTTCCATGTCCTTACAAAAGCAGCAATAATGACTTGATGTAAGCTTTAAGACATACGCCATTGCTAAGCACATGTATGTGTGTAGATGAAAACTACAAAAAACACAAAAGACAAAAAAACACAAATCAAGCAAAAAAAAATTGCTGTTGTCAACGGGATATAAACCCCACATAATATTCCATGTGTTTATATCCTGTTGACAACAGCAATTTTTTTTGCTCAGTTTGTGTTTTTTGTCTTGTTTGTGTTTTTTGTAGTTTTCTTCTACAGACATACATGTGCTTAGCAATGGCGTATGTCCAAAAGCTTACATCAGGTCATGCACTCCCATTGCACAAATTTTTCAAAGATAATAGCGGCATAATATCTTCAAGCCCGAATTGAAAAGTTTTATTATTATTATTATTTTTACCAATTATTAATTCTGAAATGATTCAATATTTGCACTTCTGTAATGCAGGAAATACCAACCTGGACTAGCATTTCTAGACCTTGTTCAGTTGTGATCCAGCTACCAGCTGGGTAGTTGCACCTCGAGGCGACAAGGACTGTCTCGAAGCCGGTTCTGCACTCCCAGAAGTCCTCAGAGCCCTGGCAGCGGGATATGACTGTTCTGACGAACGGGCTCGTTACTCATTCCGACATTGTATTTTTTTTTTTTTGGGCACGCCACCTGTCAACCGGCTGTGACAAACTGACCCCTCCCCCCTCCCCCCTTCTCCCTCACTGTGCCGTCGAGTAATATTTATAATTCGTGACGGCGGGGTTCAGGCACGATCGTTCGCGGCCAGAAGCTCTTTGGTCACGTCCCGTGAAAGTACAAATAGATTTTATGTAAAAACTCGGCGCGCGAAAAATAAATAAAAATGAGCCCTATGGTCAGGAGGGGGGGGGGGGGGGGGAGACAGAAAACAGTAGCCTGGTCGTAAACTTGCAGTTCGCAACAACAACTGCTTCTTTCATGTAGGCGCACCACGTTCAATGGCTACCGAATATAGTGGGTTGGGGGGAAATAGTACTTTGCTGTATGCCGCTTAATTTTTTTTTTTGTAGTTAGAACCAATATTAGTACAATTTTTTTTTTACATTTACATGAAAACAACTATATAACCACAAAACAGTGTTCGCAGTAATATTGGGTTTTGGATTCTTACCCGTGAATTTATGCATTGTGTTGTCGCAGTACCTCCAATAGTTAAAGTTATTTTTAAACCGTTCTCTGAATGACTATCCTGTATGAACTGCGCACATAATAAGCATGATCCAACAAATTGAAATCTAATTACAGAATATCTGATTATCTTTTCAATTTTTTTACAATAATATATTTGAATGGAAATACTCAGTCAAGTCGTGTGCATGGCCTGCTGCGCACTCGCTTGTTTTTTTTAGTTGTGAACCCAGACTTCCAGATACCTTGGAGCACGTAGTTCCTTCCGCCGACATAAGGGTTCGCTGTGAGCGGTTACAATACATTCCGTAGCTGGCGCTGCTAGTGTCCAGTTCATTAACCACCTGTCCTTAACTCACTGCTTAAAGCAGTAAATATTTTTAAAAACCATTTAAAAATCTAGTTTTATTTCTAACGTTTCAGTATTTTGTTTGTAGGTTTTGTCCTCGGCAACAGCTAATTTCTGGCCAGTTACGTAAAGGGTAGTAAATGGAGGTGTATATATGGGGCGTAACTGTTCTAACATTGGACTTGAGTAGGAAAAGAAACGCAATTCGGTGGGCCGTACATATTAGGTCTTTAATAATAATAATAATAATAATATTCGTGTGAATCAAACTAACAATTTACTATTTCGCAGTCCAATTTCTCAAACTTTCAGACCATTTTTTTTTCTTTAACGAGTTCAGAATGTACCTCAAAAACTGTTGAAGGAAAAAAACAATTCTGATCCACTTCGATAATTTAAACTATTTTCTTGCAATCCCTCAGTTTGTCTCTTGTCTTCTTTCTTCTTTCCCGCGATGAGTTAGTGACGAACTATTATGCTACGAAGGCAATTCCTCCATTGGAGTTGGCGTAAGTTACTCGTTAAATACTGGGGAAACGTACAGATTATGCTTTTACGTTTTCGCTGTCCGCAAGTGAAGCATGCAGAATTTTCCGATGCGTTTAAAAAAATTGCAATTTTTCCCCGAGTTGTTTTGTACGGGCGAGGCTGGGAGGCGGTTAAGGCGTGTTCTGCTGGTGTTCGTTTTACGACGATGCACAATGCAGAGTGCGTTCGGCGTTTCTGACTGGGGCTGAGCGATTTATCGCCTGGTAGGAGCTCTCGCGGCGTCAGTTAGCGGTACCGACGGCGGGTTCCTTTACGCCGTTCAAGTGAGCCAGCCGTATCTTTACGATTCTTACACTCGTTCCGAGGTTCAACATTTTTTTTATACATCTCTTCCTTCTCGCTTGCATCCGCTGGGCGAATTTTACGACATGCAAATCACCACGGCTCAATATCGGGCGGCGTGCAGGCATAGCGTGTGTCGGGAAGGTGTGCCAACAAAGCCGAAACCACTTCTGTCGTTTTCCCCCTCTCTTTTCCTTCTTCACGCACGAAGCTACCAGAAGAGACTTCAGTTACTTTGCCCTCTGCTTTCATAACCACATACTTTACTATCTCTATTTTTTTTTAAAGTTTTTCAGGTTTTTCCAAAGCAGCTTGATATTTGTCATTGCCAGTGTAACGAAACGCGAGATACCTCCTTTAATTAGTTAGCTATAATACCAGCCAACCAGAAAACATTTCTCCTGCCATTGGCTACTGTTTCGGCAAAGTCAAGTATGGCCTTTTCCATTGGCCCAGATATTACTGAAAATCGCTGTTGGTGGCGGGTTGGATACGTCGTGTGGCTGTGTTGCTCGGCCCAAACGTGAGTGTTACGGGTATTGAACAAGCCATCCCTGGTGAAGCAGCTCTCGTCTGTGAACAGCACATGCTGTAGGAACTGTGGCACATTTTCGCAGCACTGCAGCAACCATCGGCAAGACGCATGTCGTGCAGGAAAATCAGCTTCTTGTTAGGTTTGTACCTTCTGTACATGTTACGGGCGCAGAAGTTGTTCCTTTAATACCAGTGCAACAGATTGACGGGAGGTGTGCATGGCATGTGCTATCGCCCGTGTGCTGATAGATGGTGTGTCCTGAATTCGTTCCAGCACCTCTTCCTCAATGCTAGGTGTCTGTATTGTCCATCTCGAACCACTTGCTGGCTTCGTGACGCGCAGCGAACCCGTTTCCCGCAAACGGCGGTCAATGCGTGCGAACATTTTGTGTGCAGGGTGCCGTCGCTTAGGGAACCTCTCACGATTCTGTCTCTCCGCCTCTCTTCCATTGCCGCCAGCTGCACCTTACACTAAATGCATATCGGCTAGCTCTGCCAGTGTGTAGCCATCCATGTCTCCTCTGCAACTGCGACAGTAGCGAGTGTAACACATGCACGGTGACTCGTGCGGTCACTGATCGTCAAATCGGGTTGTAGGTAAGACAACACAACATGTTTTCACTGGCTTGTTGTCGCCTAGTTGCCTACCTACCCATGTTACTTTGTTGCGCAGTTTCAGGTATAAGGATGCATTTCCGGACATGGGTTTCTTAATAAAATGTTTTCCACACATCTACATCTACCATCCCTATTAATTTGTAACACATATTCATGGCCATCCTGTATATTCTTACATCGATTTATTCCATAAACATGGAAATTTTAGTTATCTTTTAGTTGAAGTTTACGTCGAATTGACTATTTAAAGTCCAATACTTAGATAATTAAATTTCATAAAAAGCAAACGCAGAAGTACAGCTGCGCAAAAACATATGTTTTTGTTCATTTGCGCACGCGTGAAGTCAGCGACGTTTTAGAAATTTAGCCGAGAACCAAACACCTGGCGACGTCACCAACATAGCGAACATAACGAACACAGGTTTGTATGACCAGTGAGATGCTGCTGGCTATATTTTACTCGCGTAGAGAACATCGCAAACACAGTGAGCATAGCGCCCTGTGTGGCGTAGCTTAACACCCATAGTAAGTGCATGAGGTCGTTCCGTTAGCTCGCGATAATTGGACTCTTAGTTTTTAAATGTGAGCATCAACCCTTCAGTTTAAGATATTCACAACTTTAAGAATTAAGGCAACTTAAACTTAGTTTTGTGTCATTTGCTCAACCAACAAAAAAAGTTTCAGAAATTATTCGTTCGTATATTTGTGTTTACACAAATTCTTTGTTCATATGCAGATTTATTGTGTTAGCGAGAAAAAAATATGTTGTATAAAACCACAAATGTATGTTAATTGTTAGTGCTTTGAATATGTTGCGCTAATAGAAGTTTTAAACATAAGCTAAATATTATTAATGTTACATGTAATCAAATGTTTTTCAATCTTGAAATGATTATCTTTTTTCTGTGTGTTCAAATAGACTTGTCAAAAAAGTTTGCAGCAACAAATTAAAGAAATTTACTACTGCCAGTTACAACATTTACAGGAAATACTTAAATGAAATTTTTAAACTTTATATTTGTGTGTCCTTTTGATCTTTACAATCGTAAGATAGATTCTCGCTAGATCTTCATAATTTATTTCCCGATAGATAAATCGAACTATATCAAAATGCGTGGAATTTTCCCGTAATAGATTTTACTTTCTCTTGTCATCCACCTAAGTCTATACAATAGGAAGTAAATTAACCATGCAATCCAAGAAAATCCCGATTATTCCTATATCTAAGGATTAAGCATGGAGATTTTAATTTTATGAACACATTTCCGGAAATAATAGTTTATTATTAACAGATTAATTTATGGTCGCAATATGAAGCTACTAATGGTAAAGTTTTTTCCCATTTTAACTATGGTTTATTTCAAACATTTTAAATGATTTATTTCAAATTTAATTTACCATACTTTCCACTTTTAACGTTAAGGAAAAATTTACAAAAAAAAAATAATTTTACAGAAGGTACAGGCAGACCGCATTAGCAAACGATATTTCTTTTATAAACCACGCGACCGCCATTAAATTCACGGGGACGTGTAGCGGTAATTAACTCCAGCGAGAGGAAGCAAAAACCCCCCTCCGTTAATTCCAACCCGGCTTTACATCGGCCCGTTATTCATCCACGTCGTGGCCAACGTTTTACGACCGCCTGGATTTAATTTACGACCTGCGCCCGTAAGCCCGACTCTTACCAATCCATTTTCCGTTCTCTTTCTCTCCCGCTCTGTGTCAAAGCCCAGCGACGTTTTATTTTGTTCGAGTTCTCGCTTTGATCGTGATGGCCGTTGAAACTTTCGCGCTAATTACTGTTAGCTGCGCCAGTTCAATAGGATACGAACTGCAGTAAATTACGCTTGAACGTACGTGACGGGAAAGTCAGTATAACTTTCCGTGAGATGTGTCTTATTTACGTGTATGTCTGGATAATTTACAGTAATTGTAAAACACTGATATTTCTGTCGGGTGAAGGACGATTGGAACCTGAAATCACCCACAACTTGACTTAAAAATTTGAAGCTCTCGTACAGTAGGTGAGCCACAGTATGGAAATTTAACGTAGCGCTTTTTCCCCAGAGTCTGGTTAGACAATCACTTGTTTTATTTTTTTTTTCCTTTCGTGGAGCGAGGTGACGCAAGGGTATACGACACTGAACTCTGAATTCCAGAAGTCTCAGTCCAACCATCATAAACGAGGTTTCCCACGATTCAACGAAAGCGCCCCAGGCAAATGTTTAGTTTGTACCTTAAGATACCCGCCTAGTCAGGGGTGTATGTGTGTTAGTGAGGCGTTTTCTTATGCTTCTAAGTTCAAGTCCCTGAACTGGCGCGCAGTCTTCTCGTCGTGCATAGGAGAGTTGTGACTGTAACATTATGGGGCGATAAATTAAGGTAAAGGTGTAGTGCAAGTCCCTTAAGTGCTTTCAAGAAACTGTACCGGTTGACCAATACCAAAAATTGCTTTGAAAACATGTATTTCAGCCATTTTAACGGTTATAAAAATAGAGATTGCAAACAAAATCACTTTTCGGTCCTCAGCGAATTCTTGAAATCTTTTCGTAAACAGTCCCCCGCTCGGATATCTTGAGTAGTTTTCAAATCGCTCTTTTTTTTCCCTGAACCTCTGCGTACCGTGTGTGTGCCTAGGTAGACGGGGTAGCTACTCAAAAAAGAACACGGACAATTTTTACCCCAAAATCACTGTTACGTGCATTCGCCATTAATTTTAATGCTGTTGGCGAGATGCAAAATTAAGAAAACTATAAAAAAAAATTCCTTCAGGACAAGCCGCACTCTTAAAGAGACCATCAAAATCTCGTACTCCGTCTTTATAACCACCAGGGCGATACTAAAAACGACGCTACATGGGCAGCCTATGGACCTCGCCTGGGTGTTTGTCTTGAGTTTCTGTGTCGAGATGTGACGTGCGAAGGGTGGAAAAGATCGCAGAAGACACCACAAAATGACTTCTGATAAGCTCCCAGGACTTCAAACACCCACCCGCAGCCACTCAGAACACTCTAGTGTTTATCCGAGGTAACACAAACAGTTCTGGAATAAGACCTCGGGGAAACAAATTTGTCTCTGTAAAAGTATATCTCTACTGTAATCACATAAACAATTCACAAAATGCAAACTACAAACAGCGTTTACAGTTTGAAGAAGATAATATTCAGCCATAATCCTAAATATACTATAAAATTTAATTTTTAAATACACTCCTACTTATAATTGATTCATAATAAATCCCATATATGATCACCTATGATTAGTTAATGAAATTAATTATCAAACTTAATTATCAGCCGGCTTTGTTCCACACGCCCTTCTGAACTTTTAATTTTCTTGTCAATTTCCGTTTAAGATTTATTTACGTTAAATTATCACAAGAGCTATATTTCATTTTGGGTTTCCTTCACAGTTTTATTTTTCACTTCATATTTAATACTAATTGGAAGACAGCTATCGTGCAGTATCATACCTAGAATAATAATTTTGAAGAGAAAATAAAACAACAAACATGGCGTGTGGGCCAAGCCTTAACTATCAGTGAAAAATATTTTTTTTCCTGTTGGAAATTATTGTTCAAGTCACAGCGTATGCTCTCTCTGTGTTTTCGGTCAAGTTGCTGAAATTATAATATAGCTATTTAATTTTTCCCTTACAGGGCCAAATCGAGGAATTTGTGAAACAGAAATATCTCTTTGAGATGTATGGATCATAACAATGTTTCTGTGAGGTTGGTGAAGAGCACAACTGTTACATCTACTATGTTGAATGTAACTATAAAACCCCACTTAAAACAAGTGCAGGTATTACGCACATGCTAGAATATTTTTTTTCTATTTTATTTTTATTGAAGGTAAACTTCTCGTAGTCAGCAAGGTCAGTGGAGGCGATAACAAACAACTGCAAGAGCAGGGATACTGCTAAAGAAATCGGTAAAGGATTGTTGTGATGAGCCATCCCAAAATTGGCCCGGCGTTATTTAGAGAAACCAACAACATAAGAACAACGATGACCGGACAGGAACTCGTATATGAGTCGTCTTGAATTTAGTTTCTTGCCACTGCGGCTCTTTTCTAGTTTAATTTAATTATGATATTTATATAAATAAAAATGTAAATGTTTGTCCGTTTAAAATCTAAAATCTCAGAAAGTTCAACACAGATTTCTTTAAAATTTGACACAACTTGACAGATAAAAATATAGTGTGGTAAAACATAAATTATTATTTTTTTCATTGCTAGTTATATATAGAAATAGAGAGATATAGAGCGGATATATAGAGATGTATTGATATATAGAGAT
Organism: Bacillus rossius redtenbacheri; assembly: GCF_032445375.1. Classification (NCBI taxonomy): domain Eukaryota; kingdom Metazoa; phylum Arthropoda; class Insecta; order Phasmatodea; family Bacillidae; genus Bacillus; species Bacillus rossius. The sequence continues at coordinate 9,229,020 of NC_086336.1, read as the reverse complement.
ACAGAGCGGATATATGGAGGTATAGATATATAGAGATATAGTGATAAAAATAGAGATACAGGTAGCTATATATGTAGATAGAGGCATAGAGAATTAGACAGATGGATAGAGAGATGCTTTTTGTACATGTACCTATTTCTAACAAATTACAAAAAATGATGATTGAGGCATTGCAACGCATGCTGGACAATATCTAGCTATATATAATTGTATTATATATTCATAATTTATAATTTTAAACCCAAATCTTACGCGGGAATTGAACCCAGAACAGCACCGAGTCCCGGCTTGCATCCACCGTTCTACAGAAGTCGTTTTCCAGGTCAGTAAGAGAAATATCGATAAATTCTACGCTTGAAGAGAAGCAAACAATCTGCCGTTGTATATTACTTACATGCTAGAAGGAGTCATACGAGTACATAACTTCATATTACAATGTTTCTTGGTTAAATGCCTCTGCCAAAAGTAAAGGGATAATGTTTTGCTAGGAAAGGGATTGGAAGTACTGTTACAACGTGTTTTGTGCAAACTTTGTAACGAAGAAACTTTTCATACTTGTGAGGCGGGATAATAAGAGCGACGCTGGCTGGTGCTTCTGCCGCGGTATCGCCTCTAAGCGCAAGGCTCTTTAACTGGCGCGCAGTATTCTCGCCGTGCGTGGGACAACCGCAATGTTGTATGGCGTAGAAATGAAGATAAATGTGTCATTGAGTTAACCTTGAGTGATTTCAAGAATCTCTGCCAGGAGTTTCATGCTTAAGACTTATAACCATTTTCACTCTCCTTAAAATAAAGTTCAATAAGGAAATATGGAAACGTAATTCCTCGTCCGCTCTCAGCGTCTTCGCAATGGTTTTCTTGAGCAGACACCACCCAGCCATCGTAAGCAGTTTTCAAATCTCGTGGTTCAGTCTGAAGCTCTCTGCACGTCATATTTGTGCCCAGGTAAAGGTGGGGTACTAAAGATGTCCAGTGCAGTGTTTCCCGCCAGCATGCCACCGGGGAGTTTATATATTTATTCATATCGTCTTTATTGCTTGCAAAGTTAAGGTGATATACGCCTTTACCTACACTTAACCACATTTTCTGCTATTACATCATGCATCGAAATTTTCAAAAATAAGAATAACATAAACATAATAGATGATAAAATAGGTATACGATATAATGGATAATTAAGCTGTAACTATTTATTTTTTTAAATGTAACAAAAGCTAATTTACAAGTAACTTATAATTTGGCATAGGCTTAAAAAAAATCCGGCGTTGCCAAAACGAGATGATTATAATAATAAGTAGTGTTACATTAAAACCAGCCCCCCCCCCCCCCCCCCCCCCCCGCGCACTTTGACACGCAGGTGCAAGCCGCTAAGTGATATTGGCAAGTAGGTGCTCCGATGATGTTGTTTGGTGAGACACAGGCGTTCCTGATCGCCGCAGCTCGCGACCCGGGGCCGTCGTGAACATGGACGCCGCACGTCTAAGCAGACTAGGGGCAGGGGAAGGGGACGGAGTAATGGACGCCGAGAGAATCCTGGCAGTATTTTATCCCGGCTACGCACCACGCCCATCCACAACCCCCACCCCTCCCAACATCCCCTTGTAAAGTGAAATCAGAGCCGACTGGGACTATTGTGAGGCAACGGGGAGAGTAAGAAGAACTAATGGCAGCCCCCAACCCCCCCCCCCCCCCAAATTCGTAGAGCTCAAGGGGCCCGGGCGCCAGAAGGCGTTAGTTGCGCCGCCGGCATTGTTCAATAATGCATGGCGACTGATTTACGGAGCTTCTCTTCGTGATCCGCGGCCAGCCGGAGGAAGAGAAGACCTCCGTGGGCGGCAACAACCACCCCTCTCTCAACCACCCCCTTGCCCGAGGCGTATCCATTACCACTCCTCCCCCTCCCGGAGAGAAAGCACGACCAACAATTTTTCACCTTTATTTTTTTAAAACCTCCATTTTCCCTTCCCTCCGCCACAACCCCCCTGAACAAAGTCGGCTACTTCAACCCCCGGCTCTTCCTCACACCCTCTCCAAAAGATACGAAAACCAGACCACCGCACCATTTTTTAAACCCCCGCCCCCTCCCTTCCTTTTTCACACTACCCTTAAATCCTGGTTGGTTGGACAAGGGGGAGAATGAGAAAATAGGAATGGTAAGAAGAAAACGAACCCGGAGCTGCTTAATACGAAGGGATGGAAAATTTATTTATTTTTCTGGTCCCGCGGGGGTTGGGTGAAGGGCGGGCCCTCCCTCGCCGGCTAGGGATGAAACGCCGTCGTAAAAATGTATTTTAAGGGTGTTAACGAGTGGTTAAGGTGCCGAGTAGCATGCTTTTCGAAGATGATGAGAGAGAAAAAAAAAAGGGGGGGGGGGGAATTAGGCTATAGGACAAAAGGTTCTATACAGTCATTCTTCTGCTGAAGGCACGATTTAGTTGCCTATATATTAGACTAGCTGTAACATTTAAGTTCATATTGGGTATAATAAATGGGTGATTTTCAATCGCAGAACATGATTCAGCGTGAAATGTTAAATTTTAGTTTATTAACTGTACTAAACCCTGATTCTTATTAAGGCAAGGCTGATCATTCTTAAACACAGATCTGACCACGATATCCACCTAATAATGAATATCGGTATATCTCAACTTTTCAAACATGAGGTGAATGCTTTTCTGCAATATCATGTGACATACTTTGTCATTTATGTTTTTAAACTATACTGACTTAAAACCGTTTAATTCTGTGGCAATAAGATGAAGTGGCTCATCGTAAAGGTATCTATCTTATCATGGTATTTTAGTGCACTCTGCTGCTTCTGCTATTTCGTTATCATTTTTTTTTAAATTTAAATGTATAGTTTAAGAATATTTGTTTATTAAATATTTAAATTTTGCTCGAAACAAAATACTACTTTTTTCATGGTTTGGAAAATCTTATACTTTGTGCAATACCCTCTCCAAATATATTTCCTTCAGAGAATGATTTCGGTAAGATGGAAAGAGTGAAGTGAGAAAGGAGAAGGGAAGATCTTGTATGTGACGTCATCCAGGTCAAGGAGGAATTACAATAGCTCCCCGCCTCCGTCCGTCATCCGTCCTTTCGTCACTCTTTAGTCCGCCAAGGATACGCATAATGCCAAGAGATTCACAACTTGACTTCATCCGTCAGAATATTTTCCTAAATAAGTACTGCGAACAATATCTGGTCTCTAGTAGATTTGTATAGATGCTGTTTGCTATTTATGTCGTGAGTGTCTACGTTTTGTATTAGCATTTCCTCTGAAAACATTCATCGTCGCTATTCAATTGTTTGGAGCTAAAATGTTATTTTAAAAAATTCCAAAAGACCTATATAAATACCACAGGCCTGTATTCTGGTAACAATTGTTTGCCGCAGACTAAAACATAGATATAACCCATCCGTCCGTCCGTAAAACGTTAGAGCTTCCCAATTTTTTGACGGAAGGATGGATAGAATTTTTCGGACCGTCCGTTTGCCTGCAGGCAGGTCACGTGACCGACAAACGGACGACGAGTGGACGGCTGTTGCAGTTCCGCCCCCAGACGTGTGTCAACATCGTGGGAACACGCAGACTTCCTGACGACTGAGGCGCGGTATCGCCGTCACTGCGACTTGTCCCGCACGATTTTCCGTCGGCTCTCTGTCGTCGTCAGACGATGGGCCGTACCGGCCGTTCGAGATTAACGGAGATGGAACTGAATCGATCTAACGTAATCGTAGACTTCCGGGGGTCATTGGAGAGGGTAAAAAGGACCAGACGCTAATGAAGCATTAATGGAAGGAATTTTGTAAGAGGGGAGAAGAACACGCAGGAGTACTCGTCACGGAAACGTCCGCCATGCTTCTTACATGCGGGAAGGAAATACGGATAGCTTTGGCGGGAGACTGTGAATGATAAGGCTCCCCTCCCCCCCCCCCTTCCCAACCAGGGCGCACGTACGACGCGCACAGCTTCAGGATAAAAACAACGCGATTCGAAAACTACTCAAGATATCAGAGTGGGGGTCTGTTTACGAAAAGGATTTCAGAATTTTTGCCGAGGACCGAAAAGTACTTTTGATTTTGGATTAATTTTTTTTAACTGTATTTTTATAACAGTTAAAATGGCTAACAAGTGTGTTTTCAGAGTCATTTTTAGGCATAGAACAACCAGTACGGATTCTTGAAAGAATTTTAAGGAATTTCATTACATCTTTACCTTCATTTCTATGCCATATAATTTTACCGTCACCGCTGAAGTTTCGCAGTTGTCTTAAGGATGACGAGAAGACTGCGCGCCAGTTCAGAGCCTTGCGCTTAGAGGCGACACAGCGCTAGAAGCACCAGCGAGCGTCGCGCTTATCATCCCGCCTCACTAACATAGATAAACCCCTGACTAGGCGGGCCCATTAAGTATCTACTTCCCCTCATCACGCAGGCTTTTTGGTTCTTGGTTTATTAATGATGAATCAATATTATTATGGAATCATTTAAACAATTCTGGGTAGGCTGTGTATCGGACTACAGACGTCAGGGGTTTGTTTCATGAATTTATATTGCGCTGAACAGGAATTTTGTTTATAACATAAATAAAATAATTTAACAAACTTGATGTTCCTTAATTTTCTGATGTGAATTCGATGAACGTCTTACTTGACGGTCGGGCGACCACACCAGGAAAACTGCGACCCCAAACCGCGATAAACTTGGCCCATCGCTTAAAACCACTGGATCAACTGACACCATATCAACATAAGAACATATCCACGTCCATTACCAAACAATTGTCTGCATTACCCGTCGCTTCTCGCGAGGTGGACGGCTGAGGCTCGCTCGAACGCAAATTTCGCGCCTCGTTTGAGGTCTCGTTTTGCCCCACTGGCTCATTTCTCTCGGGCTACTTTTTGCTTCATTCGATACCTACGACACTTCTCTACATTTTTAATTGCTTCTGCGCGGGAGGTTTTACTTGTTTTCTATCTTTTCTCCAACATACCCCGTTTTCGCGTAGGAATTTTGCGATTAATGTTTTCAAATCGCAAGTTAGTAACTTTGTAGTTATTCCACTCAACTAGCACCACTCAGCACTGTCTCACGAGCAAATTAAAGTTCAAATCACGCAATTTGTGTTTATTACGTTCGGTGCTACAGCTCTCACTGACTTGTAATTCGACGCTCCACACTAACACTCATTACGTCATCACTGCACATGTTAAGCGGGTGGTGAGTCATACGTAACGACCACGAAGAAAGTCTGCTCTAATACGATATAGGCTATTGACTTAAACTCTGTGGCTTTCATAATTTACGATTTTTAAGCGGTTTCGTATCCTCCGCTGAAGTGACACCCAACCCGAGATCAAAGAAATTCATATTCCGGTCGGAACTTCGTGTCAAAAATAATATAAAAACATTTCCCTGCCGAGGAAGCACAAACACTAACCTTCCAATAAGTATACTGGCAAAATTAGTAAAAACATTATATATTCCCCTTATAAAGACATGCTTTATTTTTTTACAAAGAGAAAGTGGTCATCAGTGGACGTGATCGCTGACGCATCGGGCTCATGTGGCGAGGGTCCTGGGTTCGATACCAACATACCAACACCTCGGCATCGCTCAAATCGTGACTTCAGAGTCTTTTAACTAAACCAATTAAGTTGTATCTGGTGACAAAATTCGCTATAAAACTGAGTGCAAATCTTATACAAGGTAATTTATGAAGAACCAGAATTAAAATGAAGTAGCTGGTAATTGAGGTTCACCGGTCGTTACGGTAGATGATCAAACACACTATTTAACTTTATAACTAGGTATATAACACACATTATAACTTTAATCGATAATGTTTTGTTTTTAAATGTCTAATTCACAGTATTGTATGTGTTAATAAGAGTTTAATACTCAGTATTTGATTAAAATAAAATAAAAATTCACATTTTCTCTCAAAAAAAAAGTTTAAATACACATGAAAATGTACGTTATCGCAAATACAATCATTAAATGTCCCTAATTTTGAGTAGCATCAAATACCTATCCCTATTCCTTTGGTAGCCATGTGCTCTACCGCTCTCGTGTGAACTGCACGTGTAGTTATGAGCTGGTGAAACCGGCAAGTGCGCGTACTTCACGCCAGTGATATTTTTTTTTTGCGCATCATCTTAGCCCCATACGTATTGCGATCACACCCCGTGTTAATACAGCAACTTTTCACTCATAATCATAATTAGGGACCGGAAAAATTCGCGGATTCAATGACCTCCAGGATGAACTCCATAGTTCTACGTACACTCGGTCAAATGCCACTCATTGGCTGCTGTCTTGTGAAACGTCCCAACGTAGCAGCCTGTGATTCGATAAAGCTTCGGTTGGGTGTTTACTCATTGGCCCAGAGTCATCCAGGTGAGTTGTGAGCCAAAAACAGAGGCAGCACTGAGGTATAACTATTTGTATTTTAGCCTATCGCGAAATGAATTCGCGAATTTTTCCGGTCCCTACTCATAATAACGTCAGTCATCAAACTCCTTTGTTTGTTCCACTTCCGTCACGAAAGCGCCTCGTGCAGTGAAGAAAACGTATGCGGTACAATGAGGCAAGATGGCGAGTGGAGCCGAGTCTTAAGGGCGATGGTGTTTTTATTTTTTTTTCTCCCGAAGCGACGCGACGAAGGGCCGTTCGCCATGACCCAGGGGGGATGGGGGGTAGAGATGTAACTGGCCCCTCGCCATCCGGGAATGGGGTGTAAACCCCTGTAGGGCGCGCAGCCCCATTTGCCACTGTGCACTCGCATATTCGAGTCTTTACGTCAGTCCGCCCGCTTCGCTCGTCCGCCATCTAGACTCTCTCCCTCAGTCACGCTTCCTTTACTTCACACACTCTTAGACCAAAGCAAGATAGGGCCATGCATATTTCGCGAAAAGATTCCGAGACTAGCTGAAAGTTAAAACACTGTAGCATCGTCTGTGTTTCGTGATTGGGTAAGTTTCTTTCAGGTACATGACGATTGTTAAAACACCAATCAGCATAGTAATTCATTGCGGAACCAAATGCGTCCTGATTGACTCAGCCAAATAAGGCAACTACATACTTCTCTCGCAGACGAGCGCCAATCACAAGGAAGAAACCGCTAGTGCGCAGATACCTTGTTGCAGTCTAGTAGGCGTTCAGATTTATACGCGAAAAATGCCTGCCCCTAACTATAGAGGCTATTAACAGACAACACAGGCGATATTGTGAAAAATAACCTAGCCTCAAGAGGCTTGACTACGGAAATATTTTACATTATATCATTAATTCATACATTGCATTTTCATGTGATGAACGATTCACTTCTTTTTAAGAAATTTGAAGCAAGGGAGGTTTATTACCTACCCCCCCCCCCCCTTTTTTCCAACAAAAATCTGTATAACTTTTAAGTAAGTTTTTTTTTTTAGCTTAAGTGTTGTTATATTGTTGGTACCATATGTATTGAACAGCTACGTTGTTCATACTGGGCAAACCCGTCTGCCATTTAACGGACTGACGTGACAAAAACAACGCCAGGTTTTCACACAATATTTTTGACCTATACGGTATAAGTAGGTAAATGGCTACATTTAATGAATCGGGGCAAAAATATAAAGTGTGACGAACTGCACTAAACAAAAAATTGTTGGTACACCCATACATAGAGACCCGGAAAATTTGCGGGTTCATTTCGTGTTATGCTAAAATTCAAATAATTATACCTTAGTGCTGCTTCTGGCATTGGATCACTGTTATCTGGAGGACTGAGGGCAAATTAGAGACCCTCACTCATAGAAGTGTCGAATCACAGTCCACCCAGTCGAGACGACTCACAAGTCAGCAGCCAATGAACAGTTGGCATTTGCTCAAGTGTGTAGAGGATATTGGAATCTATCCTGGAGCCCATTGAACCCGCGAATTTTCCGGGTCTCTACCCATACACGATTGACAGGCAGTGCTTATGATAAGGGACCTGAAAAATTCGCGGATTCAATGACCTCTCGCATGAACTCCATATGTTCTACTTACACTCATTCAAATGTCACCCACTCATTGGCTGCTGTCTTGTGAGACGTTCCAACGTAGCAGTCTGTGATTTGATGTTGCATTAGTTGAGTTTTTCTCATTGGCCCAGAGTCATCCAGGTGAGTTGTGAGCCAATAGCAGAGGCAGCACTGAAGTATAACTATTTGAATTCTAGCCTATCGCGAAATGAATCCGCGAATTTGTCCGGTCTCTACTTATGATGATTTAAAATATGAATTTTATCAGTTAGTGTAAATCTATTTCATATCATTAATGTGCAACTTAGAAATGCGGTATATTTTCATATAATATGAAAATTCGTGAATGTAATGTATGTGATGCTATCTTATTTGTTTGTCTCCAAGTGTGTCAACTCGTAAGAATACACGATGATCCGGTTTTTTTTACACATTTTAATTAGGTATTCGTTAAAAAAAAATATTTAAGCAAGTTAATAACAAGCAGGAATCTCTTCTGTGAGAATCCAAGTGTTACAGACCACGAACCAATAAGACTTAATGACTAGGGACCAGAAAAATTCGCGGGTTCAATGACCTGTAGGATGAACTCCATAGTTCTACGTACACTCGGTCAAATGTCACCCACTCATTGTCTGCTGTCTTGTGAGACGTCCCAACGTATCAGCCTGTGATTCGTATCCGGTGTTTCTCATTGGCCCAGAGTCATCCAGGTTAGTTGTGAGCCAATAGCAGAGGCAGCACTGAGGTTTAACTATTTTTATTTTAGCCTATTGCGAAATGAATTTGCGAATTTTTCCGGTCTCTAATAATGACAGACATCTTGGGGCGCTAAGGCGCCTTTCTATTATCTCGGCATTGGCTCAGGGAAGAGGCCAAGGTGCTTCCATCATTTGTCATTAAGAGGAAAGCGCGCCGAAGGTCTCAGGTATACACGCGGCTTTCATTTGTTCCTTTCCCCCTAGAGCGAGGGCGTGGTTTGTTCCTGGCTTCCCAACAGACAGTGGGCAGACAGACTGAGGGCGTGACCAGTCTGCCTTCAAAGCGCCGCGCCGTGGCATGGCCCACCCCTCCTTGCTGACTTCAGGGAGGGGGGAGGCGGTTGCAACCAGGATAAGGCTAGCGACTGACTTGATTTAACATCATATCTTGGACGTATGCCATCGACAACATTTACAATGGTATGTAATTTGACATGAATATTTCGTTCCATTCACAAAATAAAATACAGTGTACCGATGGAAAATGTAGGCTATTGTTACGAACGTGAGATACAAGACCGCGATGCGCGCCAAGATCGGAGCGTGTTGGCGCTCACGCACGGCCACTGACATCACGTGCCGTCCATTGACGTAAGACATGCCACGCCTGCCTGGCCGGATTACAAGGGTCCTCGCTACACCCCTCATCCCCTCCGCTCCGCGCACATCGTCCCGCCTCGGGCTATTATCACCTTTTGCGGCCCGGGAGTTCCGGGCTTGCAGAGGCCGCCGCGTGGAGTGGCGTGAATAATGGTCACCATTCTCGATGTTTCGGGCGTCAGGTCGCCTCGGGATGACGCGACACGTCATTGCCTTTCTCGTCGGTTCGAGAAGGGCGCCACGGGTACTTAAGCAGCGACGCCGACCTCCGCGGGAGTTCCGCGAGTGAAGGGAAGTGCGACATCGGCGAAGAGGGTGAGAGACCCTCCCTCCCCTCGAGAGTGACGCGACGCGGAGCGAACGGAATCGCGAGAGTGCGACTGAGTGGCGCGAGACTGTGTGTGTGCGGACAGGCGCGAGATAGGCGCCGAACCACTTTTGAGCCTTGCCCCAGCGAGGAGTGCGAACTGTGGAACTTGACAAGACATTGAGTGACTTGCGAATAAACATTTTTAAGGGCCAGTTATTGATAATCGGTAGAGGCCTGTAAAATTCGCGATTTAAAATCCCTGAAGTATAGACTCCATGATCCTCTATGCACTCGTGCAAATTACATCTGCTGATTGGTTACCGACTCGTAACACCTGTTGATTGAAATGATCGTGATTCGCTTATTCTTCTGTTAAAGGTTTTTCATTGGCCCAGAGTCCTTCAGATAAACTGTGGCCCAATCACTGAAACAAAATAATGTCAAAAGTATTTGGACTCTATCCTATCGCGAAATGAATCCGCGAATTTTACAGGTCTCTAGTAATCAGACATTGGTTTTTTAAGTATGCAAATATTAGTATTTAATAAAAATTCGATACAACGTAATTGGGCTATCCCTTACGAACCTAGTTCTCCCCACATAGGAGGTAACAATACTTTGAGCAATCATAGGGAACTTGAACTGCACATTTTAATTGTAATTTATATTCGAAAAATGAGTGGTTAACAGGCTGCCCATTACTTGGAAAACTGTTTTGCTGGTCATGTATGCTTTTTGCCAAAGAAAAAAAAATGTGTGGAGCAAAACTGGATATAGTGACATGGGCAATTTGCACAAAGTTTTTAAAAAAAACTTTTCTTGTCCCATACCCATTTGCAAGCTATTTTTTTTGTGAAAAAAAACTTTGGCAAGATTAGGACAGACGTGAGGACGTCCCGGCAGGCGCTCGGCCACCCAGGCTACAGCGAGGCCGCGCGAAGCCGAACCGCACTGTCCATCACCGGGACGGAAGCTCGCCGCATCAGTAGGCGCGGGAGCATCACTCTTCGTGATGCTCGAGGACGCTCCTGGCATCGCGGAGCGACTGCAGTCGTTGTGGGTGTCCTCGCCGGCGCAGTTGCACATCGCCTGCAAGTGTTGCACGCTGATGCAAGCATGCTCGGCGAATAAAAAAATAATGTACTCGCTAGTGGAGACCGGAAAAATTCACAGATTCGTTTCGTGACAGGCTAGAATCTTTGAATATATATACTGTATAGAAGTCGCCAGCCCAGGTTAAAATTCCTAATACGGTTTTGAGGTAGTTGGTTAATTCACCGCCGCAATCGCCACCATCTCTAGGGCATCGACTTGTGGTGGTCCCTAGCGGACAAGTGTCGAACTCTTCAAACACCCCTTCCCCGTCTGTTGAACGACCTTGAGATGCAGTGAATGATGGATGAGGGGTGCGAGGAATGACAGCGGGCGACAGTGCTGCGCTCTAACGTGTAAATAACAACTAAGACGATACAGGGCGTTACGCCGGCAGCGCACTGCAGCGGTGAAGTTCCCAAGCTGCTCATTATACGCTTCTGAAAAACGTAGAGTAAATCCTATCCACTCGCGACTTCTATACAGTATATATATTCAAAGCTAGAATGCTATCTATTGTACATCTTCGTCGCTTTGGTTATTGGTTCACAGTTTGTGTCGCGGACTTTGTGCCAATGAGAAACCCTCATCCACTTAAGTATCGAATCACAGGCAAGCGAGTTTAGAACTCTGAAAAGTCTGCAGCCAATGAACAGGTGGTATTTATTTTCGCGAGTATGTAAAGGGATATCGAGTCCATCCTAAAGGTAATTGAACCTGCGAATTTTTCCGGTCCCTACTCGCTTGTGATGTGTTGCATCTAACCTCGGCAACGAGAAAATTCGTGTGTTCTCGTGTTGCAAATACATTTATAATACGAAATTTGGACGTTAAATTCAAATGAGAATTCTTTAAAATAATTTCCAAACGTTAAAAAAAAAAAAAAAAACACTAAAAATTGGTTAACTACGTTTTTGGATGCATTTCACACGTACATTCCTCACCTTCCACTAGAATTCGCTACCGGATGCGCCACCTCCATTATCGAACCATTCGATTAGTGACGAAAAATTTTAAATTATACGAAACGGCTCCAATAATACCGAAAATTACTTGCTTTTCAAAAAGTAATTTTAATAAAATACTGCCCATTTATTGAAATTCACTAAACAGTTACCTAATACGATAACGTTTCGTTTTATCATTGTGAACTTTGCTTCGAATAATCGGCAATAGATAGCAGCACCGTTGTTCACATTTCCATCGTGTTTTTTTCCGTTGCATTCACGAAATTAGGTACTCCCCCCCCCCCCCTCCACCAATGCCGTGTACCGAGAGCTAAGATGTTACACATAAACAAACATTTTTTTCTGGACTACAATATATGTATTTTTTTTATTCATACATTTAAAGTTTATTTCTGTATTCAAAGTTTATATCGGTCATCTATATTATATATAATATAATATTCTTTTTATAAAGAGCTTATACTTATATATCATTAAACAGCCTTGTTATAATTTAAGTATAATTTTTAATTATTGATAAGTGTGTTGAGTTGATGATAGGTAATGATTGCACTGTAGTGAATATACGTTTTATGAGAACAATTTATTTGTCGTATAGGTGATATAGGTATTTTATGAAACAATTTTAATAAGTAATATTTTAACGTAGAAATAGTACCCTTGTTTATAAATTTATATGGAAATAGGTAAAAACATGCATGTAAACTACATATCACCGTGGTTTACATGCAGAACCTTTAAAGGGATGGAAAGGGAAATTATTGAGTTTAAACCAATAAATAGTAATAAATGCGTATTTCAGAGGTAAAATACTTCATTTTGTAATAACTACAAAATTATCTTACTTGGCTACTAACAAAAAAATTTCTGCAATTAATCTGTAACAAACTTGAAGTCAAAAACACTAAATTTCCTACCAAAACAAAATAGTTTATGAAATCTATACCGACAATAATTTATTTGTCAGTGTATGTTTGTTGAAACAAATTCCTGTATTTACGAAGAAAAATTAAACTTCATTGCTAGAGCTTCAGTTACATCGCCAATATTAAGTGGTTTGAGATCTCATATTTTTAAAACTTTCTAAATTACTATTATAGCCTAGAGAGTGACTGCAGATTGCCGTGAAACAGCATCAAGGAGAAATAACTGTTTCGTTATTGCTAATTAAAGCAACGTTTCATGTCCTTGTCACCTGTTTGGCCTTCATGCGCAGTCTTAAACAAGAAACTCCAGTCAGTGAATTGCTTCTCGATGAAAACTTAGTAGAGCAGGTTCTGGCTTACAAGGAATATGTCCCCAGGGTAGTGATATTTACCGTGCGTTAATAAAATAGAATTAATGTTTAAATTAGCAGTACCGTTTATTTTGCATAGGACGTGTAGTATGTTTGGTGTAACTTGACTTACATTTTACAGTTCTAACAAAAAGGTTCTACCATTGATGCCCATTTCCAACACTGTTACTGGCAAGATATCACGTAAAGGTTGTTAGTGAACACTGACAGTCACATTGTCGTCGTACTGCTTGCTGCAGATAAGAACTAGATCGGATGGGCGCCAATGGACGGGTTTTGGGAGACTGCGCAGACTCACAGTCATGGCAAGACAGCAAAAGGTACGGGATTGGTATCGAACTCAAGACGGCTGGACCAAGTTGTTTCTTACTTTGGCTGATTCAGTCGTCCAGATACTGCAACCAGCGACAGCGCGGCTGAGGGTAGCTGCGGCCCACTTTGAGATATCGTCTAAAAACTATCATAAGAACTAATTACGAAACTACTCGACCGGCCTGCACAGGCTCACGAGGCAGACTGCTCTGGGGCTCTAGGGAGCTCGTGTTGGTGGGTTCTAGTCCCTAACGGGAGTACATGCCAGTAAAATCCACCACGTCAGGGGCTCCCGCCTGCCCGGGCACACATGCGGTGCGCAGAGCTTCAGGAAGAACAACGCCATTTAAAACTGGTCAAGAAATACGAGTGGGGTCTGGTTACGGAAAAGCATTTAAGAATAAGTAGTTTTGTTTCAGGATTAAGTTTTTAAATTGCATTTCTACAAGAGTTGAAATAACTAAAAGAATAATTTTCGGCGTAATTTTTAAGAAATAAAACAACCGCAGCATATTCTTAAAATCCCTTCCTCAATGTACTTGCATTACAACTTTATCTTCATTTCTCCGCCATATAATGTTACGCCCAAATTTCATAGTTGCCCCATGCACACGACGAGAAGACTGCGCGTCAATTCAAAGCCTTGCGCTTAGAGGCGATACCGCGCTAGAAGCACCAGCAGGCGTCGCTTTTGTCATCCCGTCTCACTAACACAGTTACACCCCTGACTAGGCGGGCCCTTTAAACTACTGCAGCTCTCTTTCTGAAGAAATACTTCATCGCTGAAGGCGATGCCCGAGGGGAAACTGCGCTGCCAACCTTATTTTGCAATCACATGACGCTTCAAACCACCACAAGTGTGTGTGTGTGTATGTGTGTATGGGTATATATATGAGTGTGCGTGTGTGATATATATACAAAAGATAAAACAAATACGAATCAGGTGCTGGCTCGGTTCGTGCCGGCATCAGAAGGGTCTTAAGGGCCTGAGGATCGTCTTCAACATGAAGTTTTTCACCAACACTGCGGGCAGAAGGATGTGTAGGCGATTGGCAGGGTTGAGTTTGAGGACACAGGCTATGCAAACTAGCCTACGCTAACTCGTGGTGTGCCTGCCGTTACATGACGCGCTGGCGAGAAAAGATGCGCGACTCCACAGCACCGTCATGTCAGCCGGTCGTCTCCCGTGGATCTCGGGGTCGGAGTGGCGAGGCGCCCCATACACTAGCGGATATGCTCTCCGAGCATGCTCGCCTACTTGGCTCGGCGAGCATGCTCGCCGCACGGTCGCTACCACATACTACACGAGCATGCTCGTCTCTTTCTCTATAAAGACAGTCGGTCTTGTATATGTATATAATGCCTGCAAGTAGCATTTACTGTTTAGCGGATTATTTTGTTTGGATATTTTTAATTTTTCTGAGTTCACGACGAAAGCTTGCATGTAAATTGTCAAATTTTTTCTTCACAAAGTCGACTTCGGCGTCTGGAAACATTTCTCTGGATTTTTTTCATTAGCTGTTCGTAGCACTCTCGTTTGATATGCCTATTGACATATTCCTTTCTCCTTATATCCCACACTGGCCGAGGAGTGCGATATAAATTTATGAACTCCTCCCAAAAGACATGATGATGCGACAACAGACAGCACACTCGCTGTGGGCTCGGGGCGAGCATGTTGGGACCTGCCACTCGCTGGCGGATATGCTCGGTCCGGGGCTCGGCTCGGAGGGAACTACCATCCGACGGCGAGCCGAGCATGCTCGGTCTGACAGAGGCCGGACCAGCCCATGCACTGGCGGATATGCTCGGTCCGGGGCTCGGCTCGGAGGGAACTACCATCCGACGGCGAGCCGAGCATGCTCGGTCTGACAGAGGCCGGACCTGCCCACACACTAGCGGATATTCTCGCCGAGACAAGTCGGCGAGCATGCTCGGCGAGCATATCCGCTATTGTATGGGGCGCTTTAGTCACGGCTGGAGGCGGTACCTCCTGGAACTCACCGCAGGTCTCCGAGGATTGCAGAAAAATTATGCAACTAACCAAAAATCAATCCCTTTTCGTTTCTTCGTGATGAATTGTGATACTTAAAAGATTTATTTTCGTAATCTTCTCCATTGGTTATTTGTTAACATATAGGTATAACAGAGAGACAGAGATAGATTTTTTTCTCAGGATACGATGTATTGTATCAATTGCTTCGATTAAAAAAAAACCTTCCTGTACATTAAATAGCAACAATAAAAATAAATAGGTAAACAAAGTTTGAAACTCAATACTATTAAATCTTAGTTGTATGAAATAAGTAAATATTATTCAAACTATGACGCGGTGAAATGTTTCCAGCATGAACGATTAAAACCATATTTTCGCTCCTGCTGGGTTGTTGTGTAACTATAACACGAGTTCAGAACTTTTGTTTGTGGGCCATATGTAGGGACCGGAAAAATTCTCAGGTTCAATGACCTCTAGGATGGACTCGATAGCCCTTTACATACTCGGGCAAATACCACATGTTCATTGGCTGCAGACTTTACAGAGTTCTCAACTTGCTTGCCTGTGATTCGATACTTAAGTGGATGAGGGTATTTCATTCGCCCAAAGTCCGCGACACAAACTGTGAACCACTGACAATAGCAACGAAGATGTACAATAGATAGCATTCTAGCCTATCACGAAACGAATTTGCGAATTTTTCCGGTCTCTGGCCATAGGGCGGGTGCAAAGTTTTGCCACGCTCCCAAACACGCCGCCTCGCATGAGCGACGCCAGTTACTACCGCGGGGAGGACAGTTGTGTGAGTTGTCGCGGGGCGATGAATGGTGGGATGGATGTGTGTGTGAGATTGCACGTGGAGGAGGAAGGAGAGAGTGAGTGAGTGAGTGAGAGAGAGACAGTTGAGTTAAACGCGCTGTCCCAAGCGTCCGAGAATTGTTCTCAACGACGCGACGTGCGTGCAGGCACGCGCTCACGTTACGAGGTTAAAGTTTTTTTGTAGTAGTATAAGGGGAACGGGGGTCTGCAAATCTCGCGTTTTTTCGTCACGGCTCGAAGCCGGCGATAACAGAACAAAAGGAATGTGTGTACAGCCCACGGCTAAACGAAGCTCGAATGCGCGCCCATACCCTGATCGCGGTCGTAAGCGTTTTGTGTTGTTTACGATTACCGCGCGCTGTATTTCGATAAGGATTCGTTTGTGGCGCCGGTGGACACGACATTTTCCTTTACTTGCGCCCGTGAATATTGTGGCGAGCGCGTGATGGATGTTCTTTTCAGTTGTTGTAAAAAATTACATCTCTTACTTCCTTCTGTTTCATAAAATAATAATAATTAATATTTTAAAAATGAGCGCCTGGCCTCCGGGCGGTCTAGAAGCAAAATTTAACAATTCAATAATTGACTTGAACCTTAAAACTAAAGAAAGTCGGTTTAACTATTTTAACAAACATACAAACATACATGCAAAGAGCCGTAGTTGTCGGTTTCTCTAAGTAATTTAATCGTTACTACCCCGCCCCCTCATCAACAATGTTATAAAGTTCCCCACTCCTAAGCGCTACGTTGTTCATTTCTTTCCAAATAAACAATTGATTTTAAAGAGGTTCCACTTCAAAATAGTGGTTATAATTGAGAAATGAATATCTTGAGTTCTACATATGTCAGTAAATGTGGTAAAGTAGGTAGTAGGAATTGATGAGGTGGGTGCTCCATGTTGTTTTCCTTTGTGTTTATTTTACACTGATTTCCATTTCTTCCATGATTATCCATTTCAAGGGTCAAGCATTTATTAAATGCCCAGCTATTCTCACCCAAATTTTGTTTATCACTTCAGCATGGTTGTTAAAATTATTCGTCTTTAAAACATTTGAATTTTTTTTTTTTTTTTTAGCTACGGTGATTTTTATAATGAATTTCATTAGTTTACTTTAAGTAAATTTTATTTTTAACCTGTACGCTCAAGTTCAACCTGTTTGGTGAATATGAGAATATTACTGTTACCTGAAAAAATACTGTTAAAATAAGGGCAACGTTACCGTTTCTCAATTGAAAGAAAGTCCACTTACACTTTAGGGTTGTAAATTCCTAAACCAACCATTGCTATTAAAACAAATTGACAAGGGAATCGTTTTCATGTCCACCCTATGTTCAAACGGCGCGGCGTGTGTGAGCAAAGTTTTATGGACCTGAGACATAATGGCTGCAAATTTGTGTAAGCCGCAAAAATAAACACATTCCTGAATAAACAGTCTTTGTAACAGAAAAAAATGTATAACTTTTAAACTTTCCAGGTTTTGTCAAAAATAATTTAAAAGTTTTCATGCTATAGAAATTCCATAACGTTTAATGTTGAAAAGTTGTTTTTCTTACGGCCGACGCCACACATTAGTGTACATTCACAAAATTAATTTAGTAACAGTTGTCCTAAAAACGAATTTAGTACTAAGCACCAATGAATTAACAGTGAAAAATTTTGGTAGCATATATAGTCACTATCAAATTATTCATAATTCATGCTTAAACCAATCTAATTTTTTAAATACAAACGAAATAAAATAGCTATAGCGTAAAATCTGATGAAACAAAGATGACGTCCCTACGTTCCTGTCCCTCCAGCTTCGGTCACCTATTTGCTTTCGGAAAAGCTACCATCTAACATTAAAAACCTGCCTACTTCTTTGCTTGTGGGTTGAAGTCCAGGGATATTATGTTGTGTTTGAAGTTTACGCATGCCTTTTTGGAGCCATGTACATTTGGGGAGAAGATACTTGCTGATACCGGACTACCCGATGGAACTGAACCTCTTCTAAGAAGAACCTACTTCCCCGTCCGTATTTTTTTCTTCATTATTTTATGATGCGTGCCAGTATGTTAGTGAATGACTACGCAAATATACTATCAAATTTTCATGTATATTTTAAATTTTGATTAACGTCTCGTCGATAGTGAGGTTAATAGAATCGTGGAAACCAAAATAAACTCAAAAGTCAGGATATTAGGAAGAAATCACCCAGGCATTCACCAACCTGCTAGTGATTTCAGTGAAATCATGGAGTACCGACGCCGGATTGAGATTCGAAGCAAGGAACAACGGAATGAGAATCCAATGTCTTACCACTGCACGAATTAAACTTTATTTTTCAGTTCTTTTTCATTGCAGTTATTGTATATGCCCTACTAAAACATTCAGGCCAAAATAAAATTGAAGATAAAAATGATTTCTTGTTTCTAAATTTGTGATTGAAATTGCTATTTAATATTTTCCATAATATAAGTGGGTTTTATTTACAAAATAAACCATATTTCTAGAGAGAAAAAATTATAGGGTAAAAGTGTTTGAATGAATGGAGATTATAACTTAGGCCTATGTATATTTCAACAAACATGAATTAAAAATTACATTTCGCAAGTATGTGTTTTTTAAACATATTTGTTTGTAAAGGAAATATATAGTCAAATATCAAAACCAAGAAAAATTCTAATAGGTTATTTATTTATTTCTTATAAAGTTGGCTTACAAAACATTAAATTAACGTTGTGAGAAATTAATTTGGTAATATTGATGTTGTAATAGACGAGCTACAGACATCATAGTCTTTTTAGATTGTTCAGTTATTTAATTATAGACAAACCAAGAAGCAGTTTCTAGCAGATGTAAAGCTACTAATGCTCTTAAACCTTTGGTGGAAACTGTACATTTTCTTTTAGCTCCCCCACTGACGCATTCCATGCAAGCCCGCAAATCTACTGCGGTTCGGTACGTGCACTTGAATAATGAACTTGAGTGGGAGTTCTGCTGCGCGCTATTTCGAGTGTTGCAGCGCGCTATTTTGGATGTTGCAGGCGTTGCAAGCCACTCCAATCCACCTTATCGTATTTCTCTGCGGCATAGAGTACTAAAGTCTTGGTCACCGGGAGCTCTGCTATCGGGAGAGATTGGTCCGAATTAAAAAATGAACATGGTTTACTTAGTTTCCACTTAAAATCTTTCGTGTCTTAAATAATGAAAACACAAACTTAGGTCGTACATATTTATTTAAAGTTAGAGATACTCGAGCGAGGCAAAAATTCATCTTTATTTCTTTCTGTTTATTGTGTGACATTTCCAACCTATGTAAAGTAGTTGGTCCGTATTCCCATTTCAGAATAAAAAAAAGTCATTTTTCATTAAAGTTTTTCATTTACTTTAATTTTTTGTTTAAATATTTTACATTTCATATGTACGTATTTTGTGCTGCAGGTCTCATGTGATTCCAATTTCGTGCATGCATGCCAAACACTTGGTGTTGTATCTTGGTGAAACTGGAATCTTCAATTTTGGGCCAATCTCCAGTCTTTAAAAAATGTAATGATGCAAATTCAATTACATATCGAAAAATAATAATTTTTTCTACAAGTATATTTTGTTGTGTTCCAAACGTTACTTGAGGTTGTACATGGTTAGGTTCGATTTATTTACTCTCTAAATTCGTATCATTATTTAAATGTTACAAATTTCGAAAATTTTGTATTTTATACATTTATTGTTCAAAAGGCTTAACATATTATTTCTCAATTAGTTAAGTTTGTAGATTAGATCGAAAGTAATTAATTTTTCCACTAGCTATCTGTAGCCTACCGTATTTTATCTAAAACGTTTGCAAAGGATATTACTTATTCAGCTACACACACACACACATATACCTATATATATTATTGAAGAATCAAGGGTAACATCTTTATTTTCCACATTTTTTCTGGGAGTGATTTCTCTGTGTGTACACTATTAAAAATTTTCACCTTTAATTTGCGAAGAAAACTGGTTACATAATATCCAGGGATCTTCGTAAATTTACGGATTTTAAGATCACTTACTTTGAACATGAATCCACAAGAATAATCTAATGTAAAAGGAATCATTCAAAAACCTGTTTAAACTACTACAGAAACATTATTTCTTCCACGCGTTTGTTTGCATCGTTTATTACGAAAACCAGAACTCTTTGGTCGAAATACGGCATAGTTTCCGCGAACATCCAGCAATTTGAAATCACGAAGAACTCGTTCCGAAACGTCGCTTGTTTCTGTTTTGTAAAACTATTGTGTTTGTTTCGTCTTTTCGTTTTGTCGTGTTTTTTTGTCTCGTTACAACTGTTGTGCTGAATTTTTTGGGTTCAATATTTTTTGTGCTGTCATCATTTGTGGTGTTTTTTTTTTTTGTTTTCTTAGTCCATTTTTCTTTGTTTGTTGACCATATTCCTGTTATGGAATATTATTTGGTGTTTATATCCTGTTGACAACAGCAATATTTTGCTTAATTCGTGTTTTTGTCTTTTGGGTATTTTTAAGTTTTCTTCTACAGACATATATGTGATTAGCAATGGCGTATGTCCAAAAGCTTAGATCAAGTCAAGAACTCTTTGTTTATTTAATGTAAAATGTTAATTTTAAAAGTCTGTGAATTTAATGTGATTTCTAACAGTGTAACGTGCTCTTTGCGGTCCATAAATTTACTGTTTCTTTTTCTCTCCACCTGGAAATCACGCCACGGACAATGTTGCAAAATGTTAACTGCATTGCGAACTATGTTTTTTCATTGCGAAATACTACTCGAACGCACACGGACTGGGAAAAAAGACATTTTGCTTGTGTTAATTTATCTCTTAGTGGTATTCCCGCGACAACATTAAATCCTGTTAGGCTACTACTTTGGTTCCGCGGTGTTCTGCTTTTTTTGTCGCTATACACGGTGAAAGCTGTCCAAGGATTCAACTCAAGGTTTCGGCACCGCCTGTATGCCATGAGGGCGACTTCGCGAGATTAATGGGGTTTTATTCTGGTATTTGAACGTTATGAAATGATATAAACGAAAAAAACTACTTATATTACTTCAAGGTTAACATGATAAAGCAACAGGTAACAGCACTCGAATACGTTTATCATTTTGAGTTTTACTATACTGTGCTCGTAACACATTTTATGTATATAAGTATATATTATATATATGGATCGATAGATTACAATCAAAACGTTTCGATAGCAAATTCGATACAGTCATTCATCCCAGTTTTCAAAAAGGTCAATGAATTTAAAAATGCATAACCATAACATTTGTGAACAGTTCACTTCTTTGGGTGTCATTCCTGCTTAGTCGACAATGCACTTTAGATACTAACTTGAGGTTGTCTTAGAAAATCGTTCCAAGTACCTATAAAAGTAGGAAATTAAATAACATTTCCAGATGTTACTTACTCAGTTAATCACAGTAACATTAGTTTAATGTGCTTCATTTACTTAAATGTCAGTTCCCATATCCAATCCTTTTTTAGACTTAAAGCCATAAGTGAATTAGGAGTAACATTTTGGTTGTTTAAATATCCTCTATGTTCTACAAATAAAATAGCACATACGTTCATGACTTACCCATATTTCCAACAGTAGCCCTCGAAGTCCGATAGGAAGTCAATCTATAGACGATCGGTGATAGAAACGATGGTGTGGTCCTAAAGTTATATAAAAATACATTATTAGTGAGAGGGTAAATTGAGTAACCATAGGCCAGAACACCAGGCTGCAGTTTTTTGACATCCTTGAAGATGGCTAATATAAGGCAAGCCGAAACGTCGGGTACGCCATTATTCCCACATGGCTAGAAATTGCAGTAAATTGACGGAATTTTTAACGAAGTATTTAACTCAAATAAAGGAAGAGAATTCGTAGTTTCAAATAACTGATACTTATTATAAACTAAGCCGTATTTTGATATTCGGTTTGAATATTTTATTCCTAACAAAGATAACCTAACACGTGGATAAAATAAGCGTGTTCTTGTCTTTTTTTTAAATAAAAAGGTTTGTTAATATACTAAGAATATTCTTTTGGATTCATGTTCAAAGTAAGTGAACTCAGTGTCCGTTAATTTACAAACATAACGGTAAATTTAAGAATATAACCGTAAATTTACGAAGATCCCTTCGTAACAAACTTTTTTTTTTGTAAATTGAAGGTGAAGATTTTTAACACTGCATGTACGTGACCTTAATAAGTAGGCCAATAAGAAGGTACAGTAACCATGATTTAGTTTAATTGATTGGCGACATGCGCTCGCCTTTATTGAGAGCTGGCATGAATGGTTACCGTACTTCTGAAACAATTCATAGTTTAGTTTCCTTTAACTTTCATTTCAAAACGATTAGTGTCCTTAATTTCAGTATAGGGAATGATGGAGTAGATTGGTGGTCAGTTAAATTTTTTAATCATGATCATAGCTGTTAAACCAGATCTATTATAATACATTTATTAAAGTGAGAGAGTCCAGATAAGTATAAAAACTGATATTAATGTGATTTTATAATGTAAGTATATACCACAAAATAATTATATTAGTATACAAATGTATGTCCTGCGCCTGGGTCCTGGGTCCGAATTGATTATTGTCTTGGATTTTAACGCCCCAACGGCCATCTTGGATTATGACGTCTCCGATGAACTTTTCATTGGCGTCGCTATCTTGATTGTGTATGATGTCATCGTTTCACTTTTCGTTAAGCCCGTCATCATGAAAATCTGTAATTTTATCCAATTTTTACAGGACAAACTTTAAAATTTATAATAACTTCATTAATACAACTTTAATGTAAATAATATCCACCAATTTTTAATATGTCCGTTATCATTATAAACCATAATTTTTTATGCCATAAATTTGGGAAAATCATTTAAATTTAAAAAAAAAATATTTAAATACGGTTTTTTAATTTGAAACTTACCATGACCTCGACTTTGAATTTTGAAGACTTTAAAATTTGACCTTGACTTTGAACTTTGACCTTGGAATTGGCCTATGACCCCGACCGCCATCTTAGATTCTAGAAATGTTGTAATTTTCGTCATGGCCATCATCTTTAAAATCAGTAATTTTTATCAGATTTTAAAGGTAAAAATTTTTAAATTCATAAAAATTTACATAAATAAATATTAATAAAAAGTGCTATTCCTTGGAGACCTCAGTTCAAACCCGACGAGGGCAATAATTAAGAATGGTGACGGATCCTTCCTCCACGGAAGCCACCGGCAGACTGACCTCACACCACTAATTCAAAATCCGATATCATGTCAGGAAGTAAGACTTCATGGCGGCCGTCTTTTTTAAGTCTGCTGGAGCCCGCCATCTTGGATCCGACATATTGTTTACGTCTTCTAGATGGTGCTGTCGCCAGCCATATACCTAAGTTTACTTTTAACCTGCTAGAGTGCATGCATAATTTATTGCCAGGGTGCCCGCCATCTTGATATCCACCATTTTAAAAAATTGTAATTTTTAAATAATAAATTGGGAAGTACTTCCAAAAAATCAACGAAAAATGTTATCAAAATAATTATCGATTCCTGTCTGCTGTTTGATACCAGGCAGTACAGTGAATTAAATTTATTAATTATATATTAAACAGTCTTAGGTCCAGGATACAATAACTAAAACACCATCAATATCATATGAAACAGCAAAACAGAGACGTAGTTAGCACACACCAAATGCCAGTCACTCATGCTTTTTTTTTCCTTGCCTTGTGCAGAAAAATAACTTCCATTACAAGGGAATTTAAAAATATTCACCTACGACTAGTCAAAGTACCTTCATTAAACCACGTTAACCACAAAGATTTCAAAAAATTCTCTGGGCTAGAGGCAGAGACTGCCTGGAAAAGGTCCATCCGTCGCTGCGTGCTGCGCGCTAGGAGAAAGTTGTAAGCTAGCAGAAGTGACAAACAGGGAGACGTACTAGCCACGGGGATACAATTTCGACAGAGGGTTACGACTGATTGGTAGAGACAGGAAAAATTCGCGTGTTCATTTCGCGATAGGCTAGAATCCAAGTGCGTGTAACTTATTGCCGCTTCAGTGATTGGAACACAGTTTGCCTGAAGGACTGTGAGCCAATGAATGGCCCTCAACATAAGAAGTATCGAATCATAATAAGCATCCCAGTTAGCAGGTGTCACGAGTCAGTAGCCAATGAGCAGGTGTAATATTCCTGCGTACATAGAGGATCGTGGAGTCCATCCTAGAGGTATTTCAAACCGCGAATTTTTCCAGTCCCTACTGATAGGAAACTACGAGAACTTAGTATTGGTTAGAAATAATATTACGAGAGTACAACAATCAACGTTGACATCCAAATGAATAATTATATTTTCAATTTTATAAAATTTCAGGTAAAACAAATCTTTATTGTGTGTAGCCAGCTTTTCTCAGTTCTTTGATTATGATGGCTACTTTGTTGAGGTGCGAGTATTTTCCTCCACTAATCGATGTCAACAATAGTCTCAGGCGATCAACCAAGCTGTTTGGATCATCCCGTGACGTATAATCAATCACTACTGCTATCGTCGTCTTCCTGCAATGTTTGTTATTTATATTTTTAAGATCACTTTCGTCCTAGTTATCATCGTAGGCTTCATCAGAATAATTTATTTTATCACAGCGTTTCCATATTTTTGGTCTCAGTGCATCATCTATGCTAGCTTCAAATTCTTGTAATTTTTTTCTCATTTTCTGTAATGCTGTTGTTGCTTCCATCGTTAGTAATATTATTTAATCATTCAAATTTAGTAACAGTAAATCTATCACAGAATTTGTAGGAAGATCAAATTCTTCATTACTTATCTTAGGAAGTTGTTTTATTTTCTTCCTGTAGTACTTATTTGGTGTCGTTTCTTTGATGCTGGGAACTCATTACGTTTCAATTCAGGTGATGGAGATGTCCAAGAGTGATGACTTTTGCCAATTCCACTTAAATTCGGTCCAAACACAGACTTTTCCACGGTAGACGAAAAAGGTGTACCTTTGCAGGTTTTGATATATATTTTTTTTAATTTATCACTTCGTCCAAACTCTTAACCGCAATTGTCGCAACGTAAGCACTTTCCGCAAAGGACTCTGTGCACAACTGTCTTTCTCATGACGTCGAACACTGTTGGTTTTAGTGAACGAAATGACACCGTACCGACACACATATGCCGTCGATGATACTACTGCTTTTGGAACCATACTGACTGGGTTCGATATGTTATCAAAACACTATCCATATTTCAAACAGAAAATTATCCAGTCACTGATGAATACACTTACTTTCGAAATTGTTTCTAATAATTGCTACTAATACCAGATGCTTGCTGAAAGTTTCAAATTATATCCATTACTTAAATAAAAATGTATTATTTCATAAGCGGGAATTAATTTTTCTCATACAAGAAACTTGTTGCAAATAGTTCCTATTCTTACCAACAGATGTCGCCACATGTCGTGTTCAGTGGTTTCCTTATTTTTTAAGTGGAATGCGGGATGCTCACTCACAATAAATAGAGAAGGGGAAGGGGGCTATGCTATACATCAAGCAGAAGGCAGTTCGTCTTGCTTGATAGTGCTTATCAGCTGTCTCAAGGCATAGTAACCGACTCAGTAATGTATCCTATTTCGTTTGAATATCACATGATAAAAAATAATTGTAATCGCTGATTTGGTAACAGGAATACGCCAATCAAACAAAACTCTGCACACAATTGCATGTATTGTTTTCGAGAAAAAATATTTGCATGCGGCGATTGTTTTCTCAGAAAAAACCTGAAGTACACGGAGAGCACCAGGAGTCTTACCAAGAAAAATTCAGGAGCACACGGAGAAAACCAACATAAGTGTGTAAAATTCGGCTCATTGAACACTACCAGTATGAGCATGATTAAAACAAACCTGTGTCTAACCTCTTCCACTACCTTTCCCAAGCTTTTTAAACAAGAACAAATATTTCTTATAGAATCTGCAATGAAGGCGTTCATTGTCATTAATCTAAAATATATATTTTATTTACTGACTTAGAAAGAATTCCGTTACACGTCTAGTACATAACGTGTAATCGAGAAACGTCATGTAAAATGTAAGCAATACGGAGTTGCCTTCGTGTTTAGGATCCGTTCATCATGCATCTGCAGCAAGTTTCCCATAAGTTAACGTGGATTCGCGTACACCCTAAATAGAACCATAAACATTCCAGACACATGCGTAAAAAATCCCGACATAACTTTTACCCGCCATTGGTTGCCGGCTAGATTCAAGTCATTTCAAAATAACACCCCCCCCCCCCCCCCAACAACCCCTCGCACTTCAACTTAACTTTCTCTTTTTTTTGCAACCGAAGAAGAAAGAAATAGAAAGTTACCCTTTCGTGGCACGTACGAAACCCTTTTCATTTGTCTCTTACACCCCCAACCTCTCCCTAACCTTCGGAGCTACCAACCCTTCAGAAAGCCAGGAAAAGAAAAAAAATCTCTATTTTTTTCTGTCCGAACCAAAAAAAAAATAGTACTACATTTCAGGGCGTAGAATGAAGGGAAGCTAGAGTATTGTTACTGCAAGACCACACACATACACGGGCGAGAGATCTTTTCTCTTCTCGTGTTCCACAGAGGAACGAAAGAAAGGGGAGGAGAAAAAGAGAAATAAAACCTGAACGGCGGGGGTACAAAGGGGACGTTAAGTTATGTGTTTTAATCTCGGAGCCCGCAGCGCTGCGGGCAGGGCACGGATCGCGTAATAAATATCACACTCGTGGCATGTATTGCACATATTTTCCCCGGGGCTGGAGTCCGGAGAGCGAGAGAGAGAGAGAGACGGGGCACAGCCGCGAGTGCGACGGAGAGAGACAGACACAGACACAGCCCCCGTGTAGCCTTGCGAGGGGTGGTCGAGATGGATGCGACCTCACCTCCTCCCCCAACACCCCAGCTCCTGATACCACCCTGGTGTGGCCCACCCCTGTGTGCTCGAGAGAGGGTGAAATCAGGAAATATCGCCCACGTTGGTGGGAGGTTTTTGGGTAGGGGGTGGAGGAGGAAAAAAAAAGTACGTACCTGGACTATCCAGGCCTCCCGTCGTAGCAGTAAACAGCCCTCCACACGCACTGGTGAGCCATGCATCACCCCTTAGCCCACTTCCCCCTCCCCTCCTGCTGAATTACTGCCCCGGGGCAGTGTGGGAGCCCACGTGCGTTCGGCCCCATTTCGCCAAGTCTGACGGCGGATAAAAAGAAACGAGCCCCATTAATTAAAGAGCTGAACACGCTGAGCCAACTTGGAAACGTAGGGGATAACGTCGAGAAAAAAACCCCATGGACTTGGAATCTTATTATAATTGCTCCAAACAACAATATTATTTTCTACTTCTCTACAACAAGAACAACGAGTAAGCCCTTGTTGTTTTGAAATCGGGGCGAACAAATTTTCGATCAGCGATACGCTGGGGCCTCGGTATCGTTGTAAAAGCTGTACAAGAATCAGGAGTGGTTGAATTTGGTTTTTGTAATAATGCTGCGAAAATCGTTAATGACCTGCATTATTTATCATATAATATATGTTATTTAAATTTGTTTCTTATTCAATCCTTCCCCCATCGTACATGAAAATTTTATTATTGTTGCTAATTCCAATTAGTCCATTTGGAGTTAGAACCTCGTACTTCGGAGACATAAGACACTTTGGCACAAAAACACATTTTTTTCATGAAGAATTTCGAAACTTGCCTCACTGGGACTTGCTTGGCTTCTGGTCTATAGCCGCGTCAAAGGCGAAGATATCGCCGACGTTTCGGACGACGTTGCAGTTACCTGCTGCTCCCTGACGATGGCGACTGCAACGTTGACCGAAACGTCAATGATAACTTCATCTTCAAAGCGGCTACAACCCAGAAGCCAAGCAACTCCAGAAAATGGCCTCTTTTATTTACTCAACTATTTTATACCCAAAATATTTTAATATTTGACATTTCGGAGATCATAATGCTGTATTGTACTATAAAGAACGTCAAACGGTGGTCAAGTTTAAGTATGGTTAAAAATACGTTTTGTCAAAAATTGGCCTTCAATGTACAGATACACACACACGTCTGTTACCTTCCACGGAAAAACTACTCCACTGCTAGCGCTTTTATTTTGCATGACTGTAGTTGGGAAAGAACTTAAGACAAGATTGTGGCCGTTTTAATGGTTGCGGTACAAATCGTATTATATGTATCCCTTGCCGATATTTAGGGGTAGAGTTACTAAGGCTTTACTATAGGAAGATTCTAGTCGGACGTAACAATTACACTATTTAAAACTGAATGCTTTTAAAAAAAAGTATTTTTTGGTAACTCTTTCGGTTATCAAGAGAACGCATTTGTAATTAATTACCTTCCGTAAACAACAAGGCTAGGTTTTTGCCGATGTTTTCCATAAACGTCCGAATTAATTCCAGAAAACATTTACGATATTTTAATCCTAGAAATTAAATTAGGGTAATCCTTCAAATTCATTTAATCTTTTCCTTGCCTATTCATAGAGAGGAATTTCTCTACATTTTTATATCTCACTTGCTGAATTACCTGGCGTTGCCCGGGCTACGTCATTCTTGGGAGCTGATGTTCGGAAAACTTCGTTCTCAGTTGATACCTATGAAATATAAGCAACATCACTACGTTATTTCAAATCTGTAGGATATATGCTTGAAAGAAGGGAATTTTTTTTATCTTTAGCTCCCCCCAACCCGCCTTGGTAGCTGATTTAGATCTGAAAGAGACTTCAAACGTAGAGACTTCAAACGTAAAATACGTCACCAGGAGTCGCAGAAGCATCAACAATGCAATACTCGTTGCTATGGAGACGAAAAATCACCAAAAATGCAATAGCATTGAAAGAAATAGAGAAATTTTTATCTTTATCGCCTCCGCAACCGTCTTTGGGGATCTGGTTTTTCGTAAAATCTTTCTTAGTGAATGTCTGCGTAGAAAAATGTCAAGTCTGTGGGTTGTATAGTTCCTCAGAATTCGTTATGAGTGAGTCATTGTGAGGTATTTCACTTTATAAAAAATTTTCCACCTCTTTTCACCTCCTTATAGTCCGGCAGAACTGAGGTATGGGTTGGAAAAGTGGTCTATAGTTCTGTTTGTGGTCTTAAATGAAAGATTATTATGTCTAGT
The DNA here is from genome assembly GCF_032445375.1 of Bacillus rossius redtenbacheri. NCBI lineage: Eukaryota > Metazoa > Arthropoda > Insecta > Phasmatodea > Bacillidae > Bacillus > Bacillus rossius. The sequence continues at coordinate 9,199,686 of NC_086336.1, read as the reverse complement.
AAGAGGAAATGCCGGGTGACATCTGCTATATATTAAGCAATTTAAGATATTCAAGATGGCGGCCAATATGGTGTTATATTTTCAAAAATTGCAATACAAACATATTATGGTAATTTTTGGAAACAAAATACATGTTTTCAAGGGTGCTGAATCAAAATGTGTGTTTAGATATCGTGTAAAATTTTATTTAATTACATTTTCAATATGTATGCTGGATTTGTTTTCATTTATACCTAATGACATGTGAATATTAGTATAAAAGGTAACTCTTCCAGTTGCTGTGGCATGAACATTGTTTTTTTGTGGATCATGGATGATGGAAGGAATTGGCTAATACGTTTTTATTGTTGCAAGTGTAATGTGAAGTAAATTAGAGTAGAAAATGGCAGAAAAATGCCTGTTTGACTGGAAATTTAATTGTGAAAACTACAATGAAAGACTTCTTGAAAGTGGTGATAAAAGAATTAAAACTATTATAAAATGCAGTAAAGTATACAACGATAAACTCTACAATGTGCAAGAAGAAAAAATAGCTGTCACAAGTGAATTGACTGTGAAGTGCCACAAGAGTTGTGTATCAACATACTGTTCAGCGACAGCTGGAACGACATCGCCAGAGGAAGCGCCAAGAAGAAGTGTCCTTGAGATCTCCAAAAAGATCAAGGAATAATGAAAACACTCTATTCTCATTTAAAGAACATTGCATTTTTTGCGCTGAAGAATGCAAAGTCTCGAAGGATGAAAATAATCCATCACGTTGGAGACCAGACTATATCTGTAAAGAGGCTAATGTGGGTGGCTTAAAAATGGCATTCAAGGACTCTATTATTCAAGTGTGTGAAATACGAAAAGATGAATGTGCGTATAGTGTACGCATACGTGTTTTGGGATCACTGAGTGACCTTCATGCTGCAGATGCAAGATATCATGTTAACTGTAGATCAAACTTTGTCACCAAAATCTATTAAATTGGCTACAAGGACAGAAACCAGTGAAGGTTAAAATGATGCGGCATTAGATTTTATCATCAATGAAGTGACTAGTAACAGATAAAAAATGTGGACATATGTAGAACTGTATGAAATATACCAGCAATATACCAGGGAGTGAACTCTCAAGAAAACATCTAACCAAAGCAATATCAGCGAAAGTTGGAAGTGATATTGTTGTCCTCAGTTCTCCGGGTGTTGCCAACATTATTATTTTTAAAAGTACAGCAAGACAGGTCCTAAAATTTGTGGACAGCGAAGAAGTTGATATTGAAAATGCCATTTCAATGGTAAGCAAAACAATAACAACAGAAATACAATCACTTCCAAAGAAAAGCACGAATTACAGAAGTACCATCAATATAGACATTGCTTTAGAGCAAGTCAGTAACACACTAATGAAGTTGCTATGTAGTATTTCTGAAAAACTGGACAATTCACTGCTTTCAGTTTTGATTGGTAATATTGTTACAAGTACAAAAATAAAACTTCCCAACTAATCTGCAAATAGCCTTAGGCATAGTGCGTGTTAATGGAATCACCAGTACAAGAAAGGACTGTTGTGGATAAAAACATTCTTCAATTATTTCAGAACTTTTAGCTGCTCATGCACTTTCGGGAAGAGACACTGTGGCGTACTACTTTGGGATAGGTAAAGGCAAAGTTGTAAAGGTACTTCGATCAGGGTTATCGCTCTCCTTGCTTGCAGATGAGAGAGCAGAAATGAATGATGTTACAGATCAGGCAAAAAGCTTCATATGGGCGTGCCATAGTCAACGTGGATGTAAAACAATGTCAGGAACCCGTGTAAAAGTTTGGGCGAGGATAACTAGTACAGGTTCTGTCTCTGCTCCAAACCTTCGTTTACTTCCCCCAACTGCTGCATCATTTCTTGAAAATGTAAAACGCGCACATTTTCAAGCTTGTATCTGGCGATCAGCAAACAAACCTGAACTTACAACCTTAGATCCAGTAGAATATGGCTGGTCAAAGGAAGTGGCAAACAAATCACTCTTTCCTGTTGCAGTTCCAGGTGGGATTGCTTACGCCCTTGAATCTATTTTGAAGCTGGTGAAATGTGGCTGTACAAAACTGACTCCTTGCAAATCTTCAAAGTGTAGTTGCTATTCTTCAAGACTTACTTGCACATTATTCTGTGCCTGCAGAGATTTGGAATTCAATAACCTGTCTTAAGTTATTGTAAGAATATACTTGCGTAGTATTTATATGTTTTAATGGTCTTATAGTCTTAATATGTATTTGTTAATTTCTTTGTTGTGAGAATACCTTAAGGTATATGACCGATGATATATCTAAGTTATTTAAATCTTGTTCAATAATTTAATATCCTATTCATTAATGTAATATCTGAAAGACATAACATGTTTGTAAGAATATTATTAAGTATATCACTAATGTTTATTTTTTTGAGCTGTAGAATTTATGAATCACACTTTTTCAAGTTTCTTCCCCTGAAATATGATGTACAGCCAAGTTTCAAGTATGGAGCCACTAAACATGTTTATTTATACAAAAAAAATTAACAAAACAAATATAAATTGAGGAATTACGAAATTGTATACATTGATTTTCGCAAATATGTTGGTTATCTGCTAGTTTATTTTTTTATTTTTACACAGTGTATAGGCTAGTATATCGATTCAGTGCCCCTAAAACATATATTTTGATACCAAATTTGACATTCATATAATTTGATTACAAGTTCTGAACATGTTACACTCTATTGGCCACCATTTTGAATATCTTAAAATGCTCAATAGATAGCGGATGTCACCCAGCATTTTTTGTTACAAGACACTTATATCTTTCATTTGACACCTAAAACAGAACTATAGACTCCAAATTTCACTTCATGCAAAAAACGGCCAATTTCTGCCGGATTATTAGTGTATCCTTAGGCAATATCTTAAAAGGATTATTTTTTTCAAATTTCAATTCCCTAGGTCCACCGGTTTAGGCTGTGCTTTGTCAGTCAGTCACGGTACGGTTATATAGGTATAAGATTATTTTAATGCTAAAAAAAATTTGTTTGTTGTTCTTGTATTTTTATTAGTGGTACGTAAAATATTTTCTTAAACTTGATTAGATTCGGAGACATAATTATTTATTTTAAAACCATGTTCACACCTTTTAAAACCCTTGAGGGGTTGAATTTCGCAAAATGGTTAAATTTATGTTGGTATTATTCGTATGTGCACTATTGATACCTAATATATTTTATATGCTTGATTAGTTTCAGAGGAATAGTTAATTATACTAAAACAATGTTTACCATTTTTTTACAGAAATTAGGGTCTGTATTTAGCAAAAAAATTGTCAAATTGTAGTTGTATTTAATGTATGTTATTCTTGATTAGTTTCGGAGATATAATTCATTATCTTAAAAAGTTTACCAACCCTTTTCACCCATTTAGGAATGTAATCAAAAAATCACTCTAGGAATACACATGCCAAATATAATGCTTCTAGACCCACCAGTTTAGACAGTGCGTTGTCTGCAAATCAGTGTGGGCACACATACGGTGTGCAGAGCTTCAGGAAAAACAACGCGATTTCAAAACTACTCAAGATATCCGAGTGGGGTCTGCTTACGAATAGCATTTAAGAGTTCGCTGAGGGCCGAAAAGTACTTTTAATTTCGGATTAAGTTTTTAAACTGTATTTTTAGAAGCGTTAAAATGCCTAAAACGCGTGTTTTCAGAGTAATTTTTAGGCATAAAACAATCCGTACAGATTCTTGAAAGCACTTATTGGGCTTGCATAACACCTTTATCTTCATTTCTCCGCCATATAATGTTACGGTCACCGCTCAAATTTCACAGTTATCCTATGACGACGAGACGAATGCGCGCCAGTTCAGAGACTTGCGCTTAGAGGCTATACCGCGCTGGAAGCACCAGCGAGCGTCGCGCTTATCATCCCGCCTCACTAACACACATACACCCCTGACGAGGCGGGCCCCTTAAGAATTGTATTAAGTAGATTAATACAGTTTTCTTTATTTTTTGCATTCCAAAATCATATAACAGTGAACAATTGAATATTTTTGATTAGACTTAATGTTAAAAACGTAACATAATGTTTTTGAAACATCCATGTTTATATATTTTAAGTCGTTTATCGCTAACAGTGACTTGATCTCGTAAGAAGCCCATCATTAACTTATAAGTGCAAAGAACCACCATTTTAAACGAATTTGACTGCTTTTTTTGTTTTATTATTACGTTATATAGTCCATACGCAGATAATTTTTACGTAGTTTATAAGAGTAGGTGTATAAAAAAACTACTTATGATACAAAATTTTTTTTGAATAATCTGGAATATATTTCCATAAACTATCGCCATGTAATGTACATGAAATGACTTGTTCTTAAAGAAACTAAAAAAATTCTCTTAAAATCCAATTTAGCTTATATCGCCTTAAAAATTAAAAAAAAAATTAAACCCAGGTTGTTATTGTGGATAAACGTTACGATTTCAAACTAAACTAGCAAAAAATTTCATAGAATAACAATACTTTATTTTTTTGACGAGTAAGCAAAACAGGTCGGTTAACGAAAGTTACGGCCATACGGAAAATGGCCTACTGGTGGCACGAATTATAATTAGGACATTATTGTTTTTAGGTAATCATCAAAACATCACAATGCAATTTAACCTCCGACGTTTGTAAATATGTAGTATAATAGTGTGTATCTAACTGGAATTGAGACGGATGGTATCCTCCTGTAACAGTTTATCGATATAGACTTCTATGAACAAGCTATATTTTTACAACAGCACGCGTTAGCTATGACCGTTATCTGAACAGCTTTAACTCGAACACGGTTGCAGAAAGTTACAACAACATCGCAGCCTCTAGTGCTTTTACATTACGTCATTACAAGGTTTTCGCCTTGGTTTCTAGCCAATAAATAACGAATGCCAGAATATTTTATTTTTCCGTGGGCTGCAGAATACCGATAATACTTTTCCGATCTCTTTCTAAATGGTGTACGTTATTCATATAACTATCTATGCCTCTGGGATAGAACAAATAGAATGAATGGTTTTATTTTCCAACTTTAAAACGGACAAGTACAAACCCTCAATTTAAAAACTCTATCGTCACAAAAGTAATGGCACGTTTTCAACCCATTAAATATCAGAAACTATTTTGGTCGTATTGTAACTTTTATATAACTTCTCTGTAGAATAGTAGTTATAACATAGTTATTAATATTGAGAAAGTGGTATACTAAATGTTCTACAGCCCTTGATTTTACAACCTAGTTGCATGTAAAACCATTCTTCAGCCGGTACAATTTTTAAAGAAACTCCTATAAATGTTCTATACAGTAAAAGCATGTTCATTTCGTTTTTGAGTAGGCTGCGAAAATGTGGAACCAATATTTACTCATACTCTGGTAAGTGGCAACATTTGTACAGCTGGGCGTAAATTTCATACATTTCACCTTATAAAATAATATATAAAATATATTTAAAAAAAAACCTTCATATTCTTCACCGAGAAAAAAGAAACAACCCTTAAGTGTTATTTTTGTATAGTAAGTTTTACAATCTATTGGAAAACATTACAGTCAGCAACAAAACAGATGTTACAACGACAAAATAAACATGTTGGGGTCTATATTCAATTATAGTGAACTATGCTGAGTATTAATATACGTTAATTAATTTTTTCTTATAGATAGAGACATGCAAAATTCGCGGATTCATTTCGTGATATGTTACAATTCAAATAATTATACCTTAGTGCTGCTTCTACCGCTGGTTCACTGTTAATCTGGAGCAATGAGTGCCAAACAGAGACCCTCACTCACAGAAGTGTCGAATCACAGAGACTCAGTCGAGACGACTCACAAGTCAGCATCCAATGATCAGGTGGCATTTGCCCGAGTGTGTAGAGTGTAGTCGAGTCTATCCTGGAGGTCATTGAACCCACGAATTTTTCCTGTTACTACTTATAGATTATAATGCTATAAATAAAGGGGGGGGGGACGCCTACTGGAAGTGAAATAAAAATCTCAATTCCAACCGTAGTAGTGGTGGCAGCACAGTTACCAACCTCTGAGAACCAGTACCTACGAGTCGTGAAGTGCATACTGTAACCGTATGACGTGACGGAGTGCTGACTGAATGAATGGATGAGGAAATTGGAGTTCCCCGAGAAGACCCACTGGCTCCCGGCAACGCACATCAAATTTCCCCGCGTGTGACGCACGCACGCGCGCTTTATGTCACCAGCGTTCAAAACTGTTACTATACTGTGAACTGTGACATCACGGTTGCAAAAAAAAATTCGATGTGATTTATGCTTTCCTAAAAAACCTCCGAAAAATCTCAGATGAATACAAATTTACTACCAAAATCAAATACTTATGCTGGAAGCATAAAAATTAAGATGATTAAAATTTCTTAACATGTCCATGAGATCCGTATCATAACTCGAGGGAACAACCTTAGATAGCAAAATGGAGTGATTTAAGAGGAATAACCACCCATCACAGAGCTTTTTTTTTTTACTCGTTTGGAGCAAACTATTCATAAAATGTTGGTCATATACTACATATTGAAAGTTAATTTTAATGACACCTTTTTGCAGTGGGGTGTATGAAGGACATTATTTCTCAAAGGTCTGTACAAACACGTATCATGCCGTGTGCATCCACATAGGTAGGACATACAGCGGGCGCCCACACTTATGTAGGCTTCTTACCCGCGATTGTGAAGCTCAACTGTTAACATTATGGTCTGATTAAGTATATACCCTGTATTTATCTATGATATTATTATTGTATTCGTTTTATTTCCTGTTTCAATTTGGCCCTATAAGTATTAAAAATTGGTCTCTCATTTTAATGGTATTTATTGCACCATATGATAAAAATAAATCAGTCCTGTGAGTGTTTATATCTCTCGTGAAAATCACGTTCATTTGATTTAAAACAATTATTTGGACATACGCCATAGTAGTTAGTTTGAAACAGTTTGGCACTGTTCCTATTGCAAGAATCATTTATAGAACATGCTGTTTAGGTTACCTTTAAAATAAATTTACCTCTGCGTTTCCATTGAGACGGAATTGCATGTGGTAAGTAATACAAGAAGGCACTATTAAGGTACATATACCTATAGCATGGAAAACATGATACCTCAAACAATCCTAGCATGGCTTTTCGCACACAGGAGGTCATGTAAGGAAACAATAACAGCACGACACGGTTGGAAGAGGAGGGAATGCAATTTTCCTCCAGGAAGAGATGCTTTGAGATAAAGGTGGCTCAGAATGGGGCATCCACTTCACGGACAATACTTTGCCTGATAGGTAGCTGTGATAACAATCACTTCGTTTAGCGGTTTTTGGAAATGATACCAACTATAGTAGTATTGCCGTTGTACACTATGATATAGTATTTGTAAGTCTTTTTATAGTTTGGCAGGTAAGTCCAGGTTAGGTTAGGATAGGTTAGGTTATTGCGGCTAATGGTCCCCGCGCCAACTCTTTTAATACTGATGCACCTGTGACACCAAACTTTCTTAACGTAAAGTAGCACAACCATAGTCGAAATTTAAGTTCCAATTTGGCCCCAAAACAAGGGTTATTGAAGGAAGATTTTTTTTTCTTTGGGGAGAGCTACGGAACCACCCCCCCCCCCTTTTTTTTTCACTTTGAGCTATCTCATCCCTGGTATGCCACTCTCCAAAATAGCATAGCCCCGCCAAAGTGATTTCCCCAGAACACCGCAAGGTCTAAGGCCACCAGTATATCATTTCATTAACGGCAACCAGTGGCGTAGCCAGAATTTGGGTATGGGGGGTGTTAAGAAGCATGCCGCCCCCCGCCCCCCCCCCCGCCCCCCCGCCGTATTAAAGTGGGATGGTCCGGGGGTTCTCCCCCGGGAAAATTTGGATTTTAAGGTGTAAAATAGTGCTATTTTAGCAGTTCTATAATTTTAGCAGTTCTATAATCGACTATATGAGAATATGTCCTCCCTCTAGATAATTAACCGCAAAATACAATTTAAATTAAATTAAGTAAGTCATCATGATTCCAATTGTCACATTGTATTTACTAATGAGTCCATGTTTTTACAGACGCTCAGTTGGGGCCCTGGACTTTTCGGGGGCCTGGGCTCTTTACTTTTATGTGAGCCCTCCCCTGAAAAATTTGAAAAATGTAATCTTTCAAACAAAATTATTAACCCAACCTGTAACTTAGGTATTGCTTATTTTTGAAGGATTAACTTAATTTATTTGGAGATATTTTTGATATTCTTTCCCGATAAATTATCCTTCAGGTCACTTTTATAAATGCTTACAAACTAATTTTTGGTAGAATCGTGTCATTATACGTGGCAATAAAATATTTGATTTTTTTTTTCTAATACGAAATCATGGATTAAAATAGTTATTGATTAGCACATTAAGTTACAAGATAATACAAATTATATTTTAATTTTCCCATTAATGTACATGTTTTATTTTGAACGAAACACTAGACAAACAAAGAATTAAAGCACCTGGGTGGTGCCCTGGGTGATTTCCCGGCTTGTCCTGCCCTGGATCCGCCCCCACACATCTTTTTATTAAATGTAGTCGCCATCTTGCGTGGCAAGTATTTTCTATGAATTCAAGCTATGTACTTATAATACAAATATTTTCAACAAAAAAAAAATGCTGTTTCCTACATACTCCCATTTATTAATGGCAGGAGAAAGAAATTCAAGTAAATAAACACACATAGAGTAATTTCAATACTGAGAAAACAAAGATGTGACATCACACTACCACTCTGACTTCGTTATATTTCCCAGAGAGCAGTTTTACGATACTATACATAAACCAAATTATTATTCTTTTACCTTCCCTGACATATCGTTCTTCAGGACATTTGTACAAATAGACTTAAGTAATCAGCCTGGAACTTCTGAAATCACTGCGAATGCGTTATCTCTTTAACATGATGACTTTATCTACATTATCTCTCAGCATTTCTCATAATTTCCTGGTCTTGTATGAACATTGCTAGCGTTGGCGGTGCAAAATCTGGGGGTCATCCGGCAGGTAGGTCTCGAGTTCATCGTTTCCTCGCAATCGCAACAGCAATCTCTCCATATTGTTCAGTAATACTTTATCTATAAAGCGCCGTAGCAACTTCTTCACAAATTAAACTGAGTGTTCCCACCATGGTGCGGTGAACCTGAAGCAAAGCAGGTTCAAATCCAATTGTCTTCCAAAATAGTTTGAACACTTTAAACGACATGTGATATTCGTCCCATTATCACTGTACACAATCTTGGAAACTTTGGCGGGATATCCGTATGCTTTCGGACGTAAGCAAGAGGATGCCTGTTTGTAGCAATAGAAAACGCTCTTCATTCTCCAGACACACCCTGCAGAGACTAGTGATAGAGCAAGTCAGTGTCGAGCCAAGCTCCATTTAAGGGTGTACATAGAATATCAGACAGGTCATGCGAACCGACGTTTAGCTGTTTCAAGTGAAATATGTTAAGTTTAAAGATTAGTGTAAATGAATAATGAACTGGGATATCCGTCCGAACCCCGTGTTTACAATGCGTAGCAAAACCATAAAATTTAAAAAGTTTAAACTACTACAAATAAGCGAAACATGATTAAAACAATTTAAAAACACTCCACACGAATCCGATTATTCCTAAAGTTTATTTAAATTAGCTGACTTTCACTCATTTTCACTGCCTTCATCGTACTGAACACAGTAGGCCTACAATTGCGAAATTTTCAGAAAACACTCTAGAGCATTATCTTTCACTTATTATTTAACCGATTTAAATCACTGTGTCAAGTTGAGGGTGTGAACAATTCACGAGAAACCGACTAGGCTATGAATTTTTTTCGGTTTGAACTGTCGACTGAACGTACGGCCACAAGCGCATGAAGGTCTTCTCAGCCGAGAAGGTATTTAATTCCTCCAGCGCGCTTGGTATTCGAGTTCAAACCACGGAGTGAGAAGACTTTCCCCTCCCCTTCCTCTTGCACCAGCCAGGGGCCGTTAGGGGGTGGCGGATGGCGAAAGGGGTTGTGGAATAGGGGTTGGAGGATGAGCGCAGGGGGGTTCCGCCGCCATTGGAACCGGAACGAATGAGCCGAAGTGAACATTTTCTCCTCCCCCCACTCCACTCTCTCTCTCTCCCCTTCGCCGAACAGCCACCCACCCCTTTCCGCATTTCGGACGGCCGTTCCTTCGGTCTCTGCGCCCCACCGTTGCATTATTCGGCTCCTGGATCCGGAGAGGGCTCGCGGAATTACACTGCATCGCTTAACGACTACCTACCCTCTCACCCCCTTATCGACCAACCCACCCACTCCCTGCTCGAGATCCAAACTCGCCTCTACGGCGAAGGGAGAGCGCTCCAAACGAGAAAAGAATGGGAGGGTTCTTCGAGAGGGAGTAAAAAAAAAAGGAAGATCCCAAAAAAAAATTCGCTGACTCGGGTTTCCGAAGATGGTTCTCTAGCACGGCAGGAAAAAAAAATTTCGAAGGTAGGTATATATTGAATCCCTGCGTGAGACAGCTATTTGCCACTTTCAGCTTGCACGATATCTGTTGACGTAACGTCATTCGAAATCTTTTCCAGATTTCGATTTTGCGCATTTCAGGTCTGTTAAATTAGTTCTTTAAAAGAATTTCACAAAAATCAAATTTTTTTCATTCTTAACACTTCCGTTCATGGTGAATTTCTTTCAGAGATATTATTTTTTAAGTCCGTACGCAGTTAAATATTTTTGCTTTTAATTAAGTAGCCAAATAGTTCACCAAATGTGTTTTTTTTTCACTCAAATACAATAGTATAAGTTTCACATTGCTACTTTATTTGAAAAAGTAATTACTCAAATCTATGTCATACCTACATAGCATTGCTACATACTTTGGACTTATTTCACAGCAATGTTTTCAATAATGTGCATTATTTTACTTTACATGAAAAAATACATCTTACTGAGTTGTTAAAACTTTTGTATGAAATATACAAACGTTGTCACACTGTTGGTGAGCATTAGAGAATTGTAAGGGTGCTGAAATTCCGATTTTCCTAATTAATCTCGGGTGCGGCGTGTAGTGTAAAGCTGTGCGAGCCGCTCCAACGAAACACTTAAAATACACATGCACGGGTAGCTAGCCCATATGCGCATGTCACTACGCTGGCAAATTATCGTGTATTCGTGTTGGTGTCGAAAGAAATTTACATGGGTTAGCGTCAATTGGCTTCACTGGGTACCGAAACTGCGTTCCCAAACGGTCGGTAAAAGGTAGGGCAATGTTGGGAATGTTTACCTCAAGGAGTGACTAGAAGTAGACCTGGGACAGAAAATGTTTGCAAGTGAATGTTATTCTTGTGATTATGCTATGACACAGGAGAATGGCAGAGAAACTTATAAACAGATTAGTTTTGAAGTTCGTGAAATTTGGTATTGGACAGTATAGAAAATTTATCCGACCTGCAGAAGTTATTGAAAGTTATCCTGCTCTTTTAATATTCTCACCTGAGAGTGGAGTGTTTCCCGATTGGTTGCAGATATGGACCAATCAGAACCTTCCTTTCTACTGGTTGGTCTGTTGGTTGGGCAATCGGAGCTGGGCTTCTGTGATTGGCTGTGAGTACTGGCCAATCAGTGGCCTCTTATCTTCTGGTTGGCTGGGCTGTTTGGTCAACCAGAGGCGATCTTTCTTTTGGATGCAAAGCTAGGTTTTGATTATTTCTGCGATCTTTATTAACTCCCCATAAAAGTTGAGTGTAAAAAGTAATTGCCTCAGATATAGGCAACCCTGCAAACAGATACAGCGGCTTTAATGAATATTTTTGCTTAGAGTGAGTAAGAAAAATAATATAAATTTTATTTTTGTTTTTTGTGTCCAGCGTCTATAAGCTACGACCTGATACGCATACTCTACTACAACAGGAATTCTTACTAGTATATTTAGATCGCCGCGTTACTACATTGTTACTCTTGATGGATGTCTGGTGTCACCTGTGCTGACAGCTATTATGTGATCGGTGTTCACCAACACGTTTGTTATTTCATCGGGGGAATCCTAAGATTCACCGAGATGGCAGCCTAAGCCCGTTCAGTTGTGAACAAATCCAAAGTTCGCTGCTCGCTCGTGCAACTTCGTGATCATAAAACAAAAACACATTTTTTTTGAGGATTCATGCATTTTTTTGACGATTTTAAAGTAAATTAAATGTAGCTGACTTGACACATACAACCTTTTAACTTACTCCTGCCTCCCCTCTTTGACAAATATAAGAAAGCAATTTTGCTAGAATTTTTACGTTTTAACAAAGATTTTAAGTATTAATTAATAAATTGCATAACCAACCTTTTATTTTATATACAATTACCTGGACGTGCGAAAAGTCTAGTCCATAAAAAGGAACTAAATTTGCTAAGGTTTTAATTACCTAGGACATTTAACCTTAACTAACGTTCATTTCAAAACTGAAATAAAAAACCAAAGAATCACGAACATGGATGAGTCAGGTGTTTGACTCCGTGTCAATGAATCTTAGATTGTTTTTTTATCGAAATATACATAATTATTTTTATGTAAGTTTACAAAAACTTTTTGGGTGGAAAACAGTTAACAATATAAATTAAAGTAAAATGCCGAAAATTCCATGTTATTGGTGAAAATGCTGCATTTGTACTTAAAGTGTATGGTTTTAGTAACTAGTAACTGTTATCGCTCAGAAACTGAAACAAAGGAACATTATATTCGAATACACAAAATTAACTGTTTAGCCCACCGCTAGTTTGTGAGATCTGCAGGGAAATTTTTATTTTATTTTCATAAGTCTCAAGTTGGTCGCTCCCAGGGCGCACTCTACATTTTGGGAGCAACCTTATTGGTGTTCAAATTAGTTGCCTTTCTTGTGCATGTATTTATTTAAAAAAATTGCAATGAGAATATATGTCACAAAACTTTTCATTTTCCAGTACATACACATTACGAAAATTGTAATTAAATGAATCGAGGGATTTTACATCACTTGGTAATTACATCTACTAAGTCCAGGGAGCTAACGTATGCGTAATTCTTTGACCATATTATGAGCATGAGCACTTAAAGAAATTCTATATTAACACAAAAAAGGGGTTGTCTGTAAAGTCTGTTTACGGACGTATGATAATTTTACGTGATAACGTCATAAGAAAACATTGATAAAAGATTGCATACTTGTTATTTTTCAACATTTATTTACAGTTTTTGCAAATTTAATTTAAATAATTTGTTTAAATATAATCACGAACAATAAGTTAAAAAGCCCGCCTTAACCTGTTTAATATTATAGAAGATTTTCTCGCACGGTGGTTGGCCAGTTCTTGCACGCTCGGCTCAGGCGAAACGTGACAATGAGTCATGCTTTTTCATGCGTGCAGCCGGGCGTTCGTCGTTTTATAAGACGTTATCACGTCAGAATTATTGTTGTAATACTACCGTAACTTTTCTTGTAATTGTACAAAACACGCAGATTTACAAATATATATATTTAAATATATATACATATATATGTAGTAGGTATATGTATATTCGTAACTTACAAACATATGTACTTTTACAAAACATTTGTAACATTTACAATATATTTTTTTTTAAACCTTGTACGACAGTTGCTGTTTGGGCGTGATCTCATGCGCACTTTGCCCGCGGCTGCTCAGGCAACAGACTTCTGGAGCGAACTGTACCTTCCGCCTCTCTCCTACAGACGCGCCCGGAGGCGTGGGAGACTTCAGCAGACTTCAGTACACTCTGGAGGCCGGAATGAACCGTGCCTCTCCGTACTGAAGGCAGTTACCATTCCAAGCGCCATTCTCTTTCATGCATAAAATTGTTTGCCATTATCTGCCGAGGAGATTGTCTGGGCCGCGTAATTTTCGGCTACTGCCGGGAAGGAGGGAAGGAAAGGATAGAAAAGGGACATAAACGAGCGAATTTAGAAAGTAGGAACTGGAATAGAAGGCGAGAGGTTGGAACTAGAAAATAATGTTCTTTCGCGAATGGAAATAACCTAAAGAAATAGTCGTTTGAAGAAAGGAGAGAGTGTTCGTACCAGAGCTATTGTCGACGCCAATGGAAGTTCTAAAGTATAATTAATGTGAATGCTAAATGAAAGAAATAGCTTTTAGTAAAAATTAAAACTGTCTTAGCTTGCGTATAGAGTTCTCTCAGAAATATCATTAAGTAGGTACATACTCCAATGACTTCTAATGTAAATCGTTGAATTTTTAAAAGTAAACAATTAGATTTATTTAATACTAGCTGATCCACATGTGCTTCGCTATGGCATTCCTCAGACAGAACACTCATTTTACACGTCTCTCCTCATGGGTATGCCACTGCTGTGCCACAGACAAAATTCTAAATAAATAAATAATTTTAATATCAACTTATGAAACAAAAACATCGTTAGAATTAAGATAACAGGAATAAATATTGGAGTCAACAGTTTTTTAAAGGGCCTTTAAGTTCGTATAGATTGTTATTTCGCAGACGTTTAATACAGTGTACCATTATACAATTCCGGCGAATACACAGCAAAATTATTCGCCAGCCAACCCCCAGTTCGTGGCAGTGCAACGTCATTTCTGTCCCAATAAACCAATTCAAAAATTTTCTAGGACCCATCAACAATGCAATAGCCAGGAGACGAAGAATGCATCAACAATGTAATAGCTGTAGCCATGGAGACGTATAAAGAATGAACAATGCAACAGCCGTTGCTATAGAGGTTATCGAGGAAACGTGGTCAAAAATTTAATTTAAAAATAAATTAAATCAAAGACGCACAGCCCCTTCCACCAAACCCTATTAGAGTCGATGGTAGACCAAGGGCTATCCACCACAACAGTGACTGGAAGGTAGTGAGTGGTTGTGGAGAAAAGTGAGGATTTTTCAAATCACCCCATTACTTTTACTTTAAAAAGAATTGTAGGAAGAGGTTAAATATTGTCTTCCCAGGAATTTCTCATTAAGGCGGAAGACTTTAACTTGAAACTTTTCTCGGTTCTAATGAAAATGAGAATTTAGCCGTACATTTTAGATAACGATCTTTCGAGTGCACTTTATAACTGTTTTGGAAAGGGTATCACTGAAGTTGCAAATTTGCGGTTCAGTTTATAGCGTTTAACTAATATGCTTGGACAATGATTTTAAAACATCAATCACGGAACTAATATTTATAATTGACTTTGTACAAAGTAAAAAAATTGGTTTTCTGTAAAGTCGGTTTACGAACGTTAGTTTAACGTGCCAACGTCATAACAAAACATTGATGAAATGATTGCATACTTTTATTAATAAAATTGAATATTTTTTTATTGAATTATCACTATTTTGAATGAATACAAAGAAGGAGTGAAATGAAATATACAATTTAATTGATAAATTTACATTTATTTCCACTCATTGATTCAAATATGTTTATAACTTTAACGAACAGATTATTTTAACTATAACTTTTATACATGTTTGCTATTTAACTTCTTCCAATCAGTGTTATTCTGTTAAGGGTAGGACGATGATAGGAAAAGTAGGACACAGTGTAACGGGACAATGTGTGTAACGGGACAACGTGTGTAACGGGACACTTTTTCGTGCGTGCAGCTGGCGTACATTGATTTATTAGACGTCACGTCAAAAAAAACACTTTTTACTGAAAACGTCCACAATATTCACTGTGACGGCATCTTGTATCAGCATTTTTGACGTGACATCGTCTAATAAATCGATGAACGCCGGCTGCACGCATGAAAAAGTGTCCCGTAACGCACATTGTCCCACTACAATGTGTCCCGTTACGCTCATTGTAAGCTTACGCCGCATCTATCTCTCTTCCACTCGATTGGAACAACCATCTATTTGACTTTTCAGTCATGCTTTCGTCGTTTAAATTATTATTATTAAGTAATTTAACGATCGTCCACCGATTTTCAGCACAATTGGTACGGTTATTTAAAAGTAATGTTGAATTTTCAAATACGTTTTTGTACGAAGAATGGTGTTTTACAGTTACAAATAATAATTCAAATTACACCCGGGATCTTTTGCACAATGTTTTAAAAAAATATTGTAACACATTATAAATAAGTTTGGTGTATTTGGGATGCGTATTTGTTATAAAATCGTATTATAAAAACGAAATAATATTATTCCCCTGCGGTGCTGCCATCTACGGTGACGGACGCGAACCGAACGAATCGTGCTATCTATCAGCTTCCGTGGCAACCAGGCACTCGTTAATACATATTTTTCTTTGTTTATCGCGAATGGCGTTATTGTTAATGAATTATAAATAAAAATTCGTGCCCGGGGCCACAATTGAATATCATTTTGAGCACTGGAAGACATAAAAATGTAAAATATTCTCGACGTATTTTAATCTCGGCCCCAGCGCACCACGAGCGACAATCATTTCATCAATGTTTTTTTTATGACGTCACGTTAAACTATCGTCCGTAAACCGACTTTACAGACAACCAATATTTTAATGTCATTATGTTATTATTTTTGTTGTTTACTACTAGAGTTTTACATCATTCAGTCATAGCCTAATATACACATCGGGATACCAGAAGCTGAGAGACTGGCTACTTTTCATTTTTTTTTTTTAGTAGCTATCTATTGTCTACAACTTAAGTAAAGTTATCAACAATCACTCTCTAATGAACTGAGATAAATATAATAATGTTAACCTTATAGCTAAAATATTGTTAATTTTGTAACGATGGGTTTAAGAAAATTATTGTGGAAAATGTAAAAATAAAAAAAATGTTTATTATCTTGTTTCCTTTTAAACCCGACCCGTTAGCGTTTACATCGCCTAGCACCGTCACGAATAGCGGTCATAATTATTTGAGAACCTAGGTCATTAATGAATTATAATTAATTCATTTCTTTGAAGATGATAACGTTTATCATGAGCTAAACAAAGGTTGCTACCTGTGTTTAAATAATAATAATAACATCGAGAGCTATGACTGAATATTAGAACATTTTGATTTCTAGTATTCAACCTATATGAACCTTAACTTTATCTACAGTCCCTGAAAAAAATATCAAATTATTTTGAAATGAAGCTGTCAGGAGGGAGGTAGTTAGTGGTGGTTCTATGGAAAGGGAAATTGATGTGATAACCTCCCCCCCCCCTCCCAGTTTCATCTTTTTCCACGTAATTACCATAATTATTAAGAAAAAAACTGTATAAACAAATAGAAATCGTCTACATATCTTTGAAAATGAATTAGACTTCAAAATTACGTTAAATTATATGTTTAAGATGAATTATTACTTTTCAAAGTTTCGGCCATAATTTTTAAAGTTTGGTCTTGCCATTACTATTATTTAAGGGCTGTTTCTGAGATGTTGATACCGTACCTATCTTCCATTTATTTTTCTGTCAAACATTCTGCCAACAGAAATTCATTAAGTGTTATACGATGGGTGTAAATAGTCACACAAGTTTATGTAAATATTTAATTTGTACGACTTTTTACACCTATTAAATAATACACTTCTTGAAGTTCTGTTGAAAATATTTTAGACATAATAACAAATGTAAGGTAGATAACTGGTTAAAATTTCAGCATTTGCCCTTTAAGTGATAGTAATTACAAAAAAAAATAGATATGACCTAAGAGACCGAGTCTTAACCCAAAATCCTCCGTTCGTATCCCCCCTTCCCCCATAATATGGGTGTCTGTCCCTGGCGATACTAGAAGACAGTGGTACCGGAGAAGATATCAAATACCGAGTCAGTGACATTCAAACGACAGTTGACAGGTGCAGTCGACGAAAACACCCGAAATGTTCAGCAGCATATAGCATATGGACAGTATAGCTTAGCTTCACGGATACGGGCTACTTTTTTTTCTTTTCTTTTTTTATATTTGTAACATCTTCGCTTAGCATTGGACGGGAGTAATTTCGTGAAAGCGAGGGAAGTCAAGAAACGGAAATGTGTTACAGTTCTGCCATCGGTGGTGGTTGGCGCGAACCAAATATCACAAATACAAAAGAGGAAACTTTGTGGTATTAACTGTTTAGTGAAATCTAACAAGATGAGCAGTATCTATGTTAATAAAATTCAATGTTGAAAATTCAGGTCCAAAGCGGGGATTTTGTTTTGTTTTGTTTTCTCAAGTCTTTTTCGCTTTTATCGAAGCTGTTTTATATAACTTTAAATTTCACTGTGTAAATCGAATGATTCGATAGTTGACGTAGTTGCTCGGGCAGCGAATTCTACCGGTGAGTGCGGAAAGTACGGGTAATTCTCGTCCATAAATGTAGTTAAAAAACATCAGGTTCAGCATTATTTTGAAGAATTATACGTTAAATTTCGTGCTCGAGGCTAAAATGTTTTTAATATAAGTTTGTTTACAACATGTTGAGAACACGCGAATTTGCTCGTTACCGAGACTGAACGTTACTGAAGGACTCGCTCACCTTTTTTTTTTGTCTCAGCCGGCAGTTGGCAACTCTGCCAGCTCGTCTGGATCGTCGGGGGTGGGGGAAAGTTTCGTCCCTGCCTATTCCCCCCTGGTTTCCTCTCCGTCTCGACCGGGCCTTATCACAAGAGTCGCGCGCGATGGCGAAATGCGCGCTGAAGAAATGGAGGCTCGCGATAAAGTCGGCCCGGGCGGAGGAAATTCCCGCCCCGACAATTTATTTCGTGCGGGTTGTGATCATTCCGCTTCTCTTTTTTTTTCTTCGCGCCTTTTTCTTCCCCCGTCGTATTTCCTTCCTATCGGTTTCTCGTTCTCCTCTCCGCAACGTTTCCGGGCCTCGTGACGACTTGCCAGCACCCCGCTACCCCCCTCCGCCACAAAAACACAGGTCGCATCGTTCATCGCCCGCGCGTAGGTTCCAGGCACTCTCTGCTTGCTGTATTCCAAACCACCGATTTAACCTTGCAGGTAGTAATTACTAGGGACATGTATTTATCTCGAGACTAGCTGTGTGTTAATGGGGTACGTACCGTTTCAGGTTATTATTTTATATTTAACTTTCCACTCGGTTAAACTGGCCGACTTTGCGTATAATTACCTGGCAAAATTGCGTTTTTTTTTAGTTTTTGTGCAGTACGGATGAATAGAAGGAATTTTTATATAAAATTGGAACTTTTCGGGTTTAAAGTATTTTTAACCGGCTGCTGTGTGATATTGTTTGTTTCTTTTCAGAAGAAAAAAATAATTTTACTTAGTCTTTTTAAAACAACATAATTTTTATGATTCAAAAAGGCTAAATAATATTAAATAATTTTATCTGCAGGAATTTTTTTACAATAAACACAATAGCCACTAGCATTGACTTTAAATAAAAAAAAAATAATTTCACTTTAATTCCATTTGGTTCTCATTATCCACAATTAATAAAAATGTTTAAAATTAAACTTTGCCACCTAATTGTTCAAAAGGTATCTTATAAGTATATACACGCAAATTTTGTCGAAGTTCGGCAAATCAAATGTCTACTTGTTTAACCGTGTTAAACGTAAAAAATAAAATAATTACCTGGAAATGTTCATATACCCTTCAAACCTTGTAGCATCGTGTGTTTTTCGTGATTGGTGAATTTTTTTCTCGGGTACATGTCTATACGTTCAGCACATGGATCACAGTCCTCATGTGTGGAAGTAAACTGGTCCTGATTGGGCTGGTCAAAGGTGGCGATGGCTTCTCTTGCAAACAGCCGCCAATCACATCAACGAAGATGCTGGCGCATGCATGCTTCATTGCTGTCTCACGAGCGTTCAGATTGTTGCTTAAAACTTAAATGCCGCTAGTAATTATTCATTCGTCTTGAATATATGTCCAGTAAATGTTTTATTTCATATACATTGTGTTGCTCCCAGATAATTAACTTCTGAATTTATCTTGTGAATTTATTGGTAATGGTGATATAATTTATTTACTTACAAGCCTTTGTCATGTAATTTGTCTCAAATATGACAGTCCTCAAAGGTATTCCCAATGGTCTACATATTCTTCTACCACCACTCGTGTCGTCATTGTGACCAAACAAATATAATGTCATCGTTTGCAAGCGACAGTAATGAAGAGGGTACCACTGGAACTGCTTTTGATAACTGTCAAATTTGAGACAAGCTACACAAACCACGTTAATAATCAATACTGACGTACAGCAGGAAAACACAAATAAATTAAGAGCCAAGTTCAAGAAAAAACATAAACGGGTTATAGCTGAGAAGATAATAATGTTTCTGCCAGTTGTGCGATGTCTATTTTAGATACGAAACTTATCAAGCGTCTAAAGAGTTGGAGCAATATTAAAATCGTAAATTTGAGAACGACTAAACATTTTTGTAAAAAAATAAATTAAAAAAAAAAGGTTTGTAGACGTGGAACATATGTAGTTGTATAAATATTAATTATTCAAACGAATGTCATCAAACAAGTGTACGCCCAAGCACCTGCAATGTATGTACTCGTTAATTGTACTTTAAGAAATGATTTTTCTCTAAAAAATTTGTTGATAAGTGCATCATATCGGTTTGCCTTTGGAACTATCGAAAACAATCTCCTCGTAGCAGTATAATAAATTATTGTATGTAATGTTTTAATATTTATACAAATGTAGCACTTACTTTCAATTAGTGAAATCCCCTAAATTGTTTATTGGTTTGCGAAAATTTCTGAAAGCTTGCTACGGGTAAATTATTTGTTTTAACACCGAAACTTGAATATTTTTCTGGAATAATTTTCAACCTCTGGATACAAATTAAAGTATGCTTGAGGTTTGGTGCACTTCTTGAGAGAGCAGCGTGTATGCTCACTCTTTCTGCAGAGTGTTTCTGTTGTTAAGTGAAATTTTTGCAACGATAAAATTAAATAAATTGCATCAGATTTAAAAACAGCTTATACCCAAGGCAGTGTAAAACTATTAGCCTTGAATAAATAGATGAAGTCTTTAGGCTTAAAGCCTCGTCTACGTTGAAGTCATTATAGACAAGGGTGATGGAATGAGGATGGAGAATTGACAGAATGAGTGGGGTAATCGAAAGGGCCCTGAGAAAAACCACCAGATTACAGCAACGTCCGCAAAGTTTCTCACTTGCGAATATCCTGGTTTTACCCATATTGAAATACTCAATAGGTGATCACCACTGTTATAATTCTTTTAGGATTTAATTTTTTTTGCATATATAGACTGTTATTATAACAAAACATCTGTTTAAGGAGGCCCGCCTACCTAGACACACATACCTACAGTGCGCAGAGCTTCAGAAGAACCTAAAGGGTTGGAAAACTTATCAACATACTTATCCGTGTGGGGTCTGTTAACGAAAAATATTTATGGATGACTGAGGGCGAATGTGTAGCTTTTTTTCCCGTAAATTCGTTCTTAAAAAGCATTTTTAGAACATTTAAAACAGCGCTAAAAACGCGTGTTTTCAGACAAATATTTAGACATGAAACGCAAAGTAAAGATTCTTTAACGCCTTATTATCTCGAACCTCGCTGATGACCAATGATCGACCTAAAAATAAAAATAAAGGTGGGGCTGTGTCGGGAGACACAGCCGTTCGCTGGTTTAAACTGGAACGTCTGCGGCAGCGAGTCAATCGTGTAATGGATTGAAATACTAACGAGACGTTGACTATTATCTTTGAAAGATTTGTGCAATGGGAGTGCATGACTTGATGTAAGCTTTTGGACATACGCCATTGCTAAACACATGTATGTATGTAGAAGAAAAATACAAAAAAAAAACCAAAATACAAAAACACAAATTAAGCAACAAATTGCTGTTGTCAACATGATATAAACACCACATAATATTCCATAACACTAAATACAATAATATTCCATAACAGGAATATTATGTGGTGTTTATATCCTGTTATGGAATATTATTGTATGTAGTGTTATGGAATATTATGTGGTGTTTATATCCTGATGACAACAGCAATTTGTTGCTTAATTTGTGTTTTTGTCTTTTGGGTTTTTGTAGTTTTCTACTACAGACATACATGTGCTTAGCAATGGCGTATGTCCAAAAGCTTATGTAAAGTCGAGACGTTGACTACGCACTAAAGCTTTTAATACAAAACAGACACAGTGTTGTTTAATATTGGCCTGTGATCAGCGGTAGATGTGCTCGTGGAGTCTGTGTATTTCACTGAGCGCGCCTGACAGCTTTGCGACACCCCAGAGACGTCTTGCTCGCTCGGCGCCGGACATTGCATAGCCTCCTCTTTCCAGCGATACGCGTGGCTGGCTCTTGCACTGGCTGAGGTGGACAATGTTCAAGTAGATAACCTTTCCACACAGTTCAGTCCTTTCTTTGATTTTTTTCGTTACAATTCATGCATTTAATAAAGGAAGTTCGTTTCTATTAAAGTACAATTATTTCGTTATAAATGTGTTCTTTTGATGCTTTATGATGTGTTTTTTTAATTCATTTTATTTATTTAATCATATTTGGGTACAAATCATTTTATTTCTATTGTATAGAGTGATTTTGTTTGATGTATTAGGTTTCCGACTCATTTCCGTATATGTGGATTTATTTCATTTCCATTTGTATCGTTTAAGATTATTTCGGATATTTCACGTTAAAATGTACAGTTAGGAAACATTACCACACATTTCAGTTATTTCGTATTTAAGTACGTTTTTATGGGCTTACTTTACATTATTACTTATAAATAATGTAAAAAAAAAACACTCTCTCTCTCTCTTTGTTTTTAAATCGAACGAACAAAATAAATTCTATTCACAACAAGGAATTGGCAAACCACTGCAGCATCGCTTATCGTTAGTTTTAATTTGTTGTAGTTCAGGAAACCAGATTTTCATGAGCAGCTAGTGAAAGACGGAAAATTTTGAAGCAAGAAGTGCGCGTCGCAAATTGTTTCAAAGAGCTTAAAACTACTGCACCTCTAAAAATACTGTGGGTGCCGAACCATGTTTGTATTGACTCGGTGTTTACATAAATTGTCATAGAACTCATTGTATAGTGTGAGGAGTTGAGGCCACGCATATGATTTTTTTTTAAAGTACGTCCATACTTACATATGTTTTGAATTTGAATACATACACAAACATGCATCGCTATATGGCCCCTACACATAAAAAAATTTTAACATGGCGGTAATAAATGTCCTTTATTTGTATAAAAAACTGCGCAACAACAAATTATTGATAATTTAATTTATTTAAAAAAATACTTTAGTCCTCATTACTTTCGATAATCTAGATTTCATGTGTAAAGCATGTTTCCTTAGTTTCAATGCTCCGTAGAGTTTGGACATCCTGATTCCCATTAGCGTTCATTTAGCCCGTGTCTTCAAACACTGACCCCCTCCCTTTCCCCCCTTGCCATGTTCTCCTTTTACACCGTCCCAGTTCGAGGTTAACACCATTCGTTCCCAGAACACACCCCTGTCCGCCCTCAGGCTTGTGCCAACACCATCCTTGCCTCGTCTCCAATCCCGAGAAACATATTTTGCTGCCGGGAATGGGGGGGGGGGGGGGGGGGGAATTTTATTATTACAGGCGCAATATTTTCAATTCGTCGCTGCCTCTTGTTTTACTGCCGCATACCTCCAAGCCACCTCCCTCCTCCCCCTCACCCAGAAGCCTTGCGACCCATCAGCCATAAATCCCCGCTCCCTGAGGGCGAAGACATGTGAGCGAGATTGCTCTGCTTTATGCATGAATCATCGCAACAAAAATTTTTGTTCCCCTTGGCACCACCTTTCTTTTTTTTTCTACCCCCTCCTCCTCCAAATCCCCCCCCCCCCCCCCCCCAACCACTCAGGAGCACACACACACACATGCTTCCCCTTGGAGCCAGAAATTGAATCGCACGACACTGCCGGGAACAGGAAGAGAATCGCGGACAAGGTTGATGCGGGAGGAGGCAGTGTGACAAAAGGAACGACGGACATGAATTTTCGGGCGGTGGGGTGAGGTAGAGGGGCGGGGGTAGCGAGGTGGATGGGCTGACGGGTTGCCGTCAGGCGACCCTGGAAAGTCTGCGCAGCGCGCAACACAGACACACGGCTGTGCTTCGCTGTGAGGTACGCGGCTGAGGCGGCGACTATGCAGGTTTGGTCATTGCCGAAGCTCTAATACCCTCCCGACCAACAAAAGGGAGCGATCCCTAGCAGTTCTGTTCTTTTAAAAAGCTCTGGAATGTAGTATTATAAAAGAACTGGAATGTTACTCCCACCCTACCCTATTAGGGCGCACATGTGGGAGAGGAACGTGAGGATGCCGGCTGTAATGTCGGAAAAATCTAATCTGTGCTTCGCTGTTCAGCGGCGTGACAAAACTGCACTCCGATTAGGCCACCCGCGTGACGCCAAACACCCCCTCCCTCCCCCCCCCCCCCCCCCGGAAGCTAAGCAGAAGTCGCACAGCTACCGAGTAGCAGACAGTGCTTGTCTTCTCACTAACATGTCTAGTCATTTATAACATTTATCAGTAGGGGACCGGAAAAATTCGCGTATTCATTGACCTCTAGGCTGTCTTTGCATACTCGAGCAAACCTCGCCTGTTTATTGGCTGCTGAATTGTGAGATGACTCAACTGGGTTGTCCTTAAACTCGGCAATTTCTTGGTTGAGGGTTTCTCATGGGCTCGCAGTT
This sequence comes from Bacillus rossius redtenbacheri, assembly GCF_032445375.1. Classification (NCBI taxonomy): domain Eukaryota; kingdom Metazoa; phylum Arthropoda; class Insecta; order Phasmatodea; family Bacillidae; genus Bacillus; species Bacillus rossius. Next base: position 9,175,014 of record NC_086336.1, on the reverse strand, counting down.
CTCTGGATAAAATTAGGGTCAAACCCAGAAGTGGTAAAATGGTATGCTCGTGTGAATTTCAACCCCTTGCGAAATAAGTCCGCAAATTTTTCCGGTCTCTATCTGTAGGGAATAACCTCTGCTCCACCTGGCTTCTTCAAGGCGCAGATATTTAAAAATACTTTGATTTTAAGAAATTGGTCTTGAGAACAACTGTCCCCAAATAGCCTACCCTGCGCTATATGTAGTTGAACTATGTATTTAGTAGTAATACGAACTTTTGCACATACTAAAATTCAGTTTTTATCATCACTAAACTCGTTATATGGTCATGGAACGTTTAAGCCATAATAACTGAATATTAATATTCCCTGTAGAGATGCTTGTCATTTGAGTTTTGACAAATTATTTACAAACATCATCTTCTAACCCTCAAAGTGTGACCTTATTTTCCTTTGAGTGATGAATATTATCAGTGGTTTGGATCCCAACACGTACAAAATCCAAAAATTTACAGAACATCTCACTCTTATTATTCAATCATTCAAATGGAAGATATTATGCACACCCACTCTCCAACATCGTTCTCCTTAGTTTCTTGCATGTGTCTCGTATGCGACAATGTTTGTTTATAATCATGCCGCTGGCCACTAGACCCAACGGTCGAAATTTTAAAGCATCAACTTTGCCTATTATTTCGGCGTGACTTCACAAAACGATTATTTCGCGTAGCGTATTCAGTTAACTTCAAGCTGGAAACAAATCCCACGTTCATATACAACCATTTTTAGATGTCACTTATTTCACAATTGTAAATCTTGGAACAAACACAACACAGATAGTCAATACCAAGAGGCAATGCGAAAATAACAAATATCTTCAAGGCACTACTTTGTAAAACTTCGTTTTTTTTTTAAGTCGGTGTCTGTAGAAATTTAATTATGGAACACGCAAGTCTTCAAAGTCCAATACGTGCCAATTATTAACGCCAGTGTAGCCTCGGCTATATCGTCGCTAACGTTAGTGAGAAACGCAGTTCTCAGATGTGAAATTTTTATTAGTATCACTAGCTGGTCAGCCCGTGCTTCGCTATGGCATTCTACGGTAGATACGCTCGCACTGTTCATTATACACGCCCCTCCTCAAGGGTACGCCACTGCCAAGCTTTAAACCCAAGGAAAAAAAAAAATAGAATTTTGAAAATCGGCCTATGAAACAAAAAAAAATTGGTGGATAAGATAAGTAACTGGAATAAGTTTTATATGAAACAATTTTCTACGGGCTTTCAAATTCGTATTTATTTAACCAGCAATGCCTATCTGCAATACCACGCGTTACCCGGGTAAGAATATAATATGATCTTCCGCAGTAAAACGATTGTTATTCCAGCCATCAGTTTCGGGCAGTGCACTTGCATTCCTGGTTAATTTAATAAAATTTCGTGAGCTTTCGCGGCCATTGCCCGGAGTTGCTTGGCTTCTGATCGCGTCGAAGGCGAAGATGTAACCGAGTTTCGGTAGACGTTGCAGTCGCCATCATCAGGGAGCAGTTACCTACTGTGGTTATTGCAAGTTCTCCTCTCAGACGAGAGTATTAAAAGGTTGGATAACTTGCAATGACCTCAGTGGTAACTGCTCCCTGATGACGATGATTGCAACGTCGACCGAAACGTCGCTTATATCATCGCTTTCGACGTGGCTACAGTCCAGAAGACAAGCAACTCCAATATACTTTGCTAGGAGACGAAGACTGCATCAACAAAGCTCCGTTGCCATGGATACGAAGAAATCGTGAACAATGCAACAACCGGTGCCATGGAGATTATCGGGAAAAGTTATATGTTTTAAAAAAAGTAAGACAAAGACATACAGCCACTAACACCAAAACCTCTTCGAATATATGGTAGACCAAGGTCCATTTACCACTACAATCACGAGTGGACGGCGGTGAGTGGTTGTGGAGAAAACTGAGAATATACAAAACTACACTTACTTTTATACACATAGGAAGTACATAAAAATTAATTGATTGTACCGTTTCCTTTATGGCAGTATAATGAGAATTTTCCATTTAAACATATCGTTTGTGGCGGAGTTGTGTGCTTTTGTTTCTGTTCAACAGATTTATTTTCGAAACTTTTGTGGTTTAGTTAATCTGAGTAGTTGTAAAATTTAACACAGCAATTATTACATATCATTTGAATTATTATTTGATGTTTTGAATAATAACGTGATATAGTTCATAGTTTTATTAATATAACACAATTAATACAACACTGTTTGTAATTTATTGAGATTTCAAAATTTATAATATTTTTGTATGGCATGAAACTATTAACCAAACTAGTAAAGCAGCACTTGTTATCGATAAAAGTCTTTAAAAGATTTTTTAATATATACCTGTATATATTGCAGTTTTAACCAACTGATATTCATATATTAATGGATAAATCTTTCTTGTGTCAGAAACGCGTTGCACTACGTAGTTTTCGGAAAAATTCGTGACAGTTTCTCTGTAAATTTAATAATTTCCAAAGCAAAAACAATTTCTTTGTATGCATAAAATAAATCGCGTGGCCTTTTCTTTGGCCAGAATAGTGAAATGGGCATATACAACCCATTGTGAATTATTCATAGGAAATTTTTAAGTAATACCAATAGCTATTGTATCAATTGGACCAATAATTGGCTAATATATACCAAGTAAAATCTTTAGCTTTAAATATTTTTTTATGTTAAGGCGTGTAATAATATGATTTACACGTTTAATAATTAAATAAGACTTAATTATAAAATTTAAAAACAATATCAATATGAGAAAAAACTTTTTAATCAAAGGATGCTTAAGAATTATTAGTATAATGTCTAACTTTATTATTCTGATTTATTTAATATAAGTATTTTAATTTATAATGTTGGAAAATATTAACTACATATTTCTACTAAGCAACGTATACCTAGTCTATATTTGAATTATCTATTTATATTTTATATCAGACTGCTGTAGCAAGTCCCTGCTTGAGTAACCATCCGTTAGAACTTAAATGAAGAGGGTTTTTTTTTTCAGTTCGTACTTCCCGAACAAAAATTACCAACTTAGCTTTGAAAAGATGGCGGAGGGGGGAAGGGGTTATAAGAGAAAACTTTTCGAGCCTGCATTATCGCACGCAAACTCGTCAATATACTTACAAAAAGCCGTTCCGCGTTTTCCACCACCCCGACGCCGCCGCCTCGCGCGTTTCATAAATATTTACATAACAACCAACCCCTTCTTCCCTCCAGAAACCTGCTCCGGGGAAATTTTTTTTTTCTTTCTTCCTCCCTACACCCCCGTGGCCGTGTGCTAAGTTGGCGAGTCTGAGCGCGCCGATTCCCGCAGATGGGTGCTGGAGGGTGGTGAGGGGGTGGAAGAATTGATGGCGAGACCAGCAGAAGACAGGCCCTGGGGTGGGTGGGGGGAGAGTAATGATGAAGGGAGGGGTGAGGAAGGGAAGACGGCCTGAAGTGTAGGGAAGAGGACACGAGCCCGTGAAGGGAAAGGGCCGAAAGCACATCCCACGGAGTCATCAACGACATCCCCGCCATTTTTATGTACGGGCGTGCAGCGGGCGTTTTGAAAACTGGAGGGATGTGAGTGAGAGAATTTTTTTCCCCCTATTCTATCCTTCCTTCCTTCTCTTTCTTCCTCTGTACATCCTCTCCAGCGAGCAACTTCTTTCCGCTCTTCTCGCAAGGAGAACTCTGGATTAAGGATACGGTAATGGGCTCACGGGGGGGAGAGAGAGGTGTAATTTATAGTGGACCTATTTATTTATAAAAGCACTATTTTTCGAGGTTGAAGTGCCGATTAGTGAATCCTTTTATCCGCCTCCTGTTCCAGCCCGTGGCCATAAAGCGAGTTTTTGAATTATGGCGATGAAAGGGCGTTTTCTCCTCCGTCGTATCTACGGCAACGTGTGCATGAGCGTTGCTTTGCAAGCAGGGAGGCCATGACGCTGAAGTTTCCAATATATGCAGCGAGTATATTCACGTGAATTCTCGCAAAGAAATTTGTTCCCTGCAGTATATCTGTAAATCCGAAAGGTTTATGAAGTGATACAACAAAAGGTAATATTTTAATAATTATTTTTTCGGTCATGAACAACACATTTGATCAATATGTTAAAATTAGTCTTTTTTTAAAAAATATGAGATGTGGCAAAACATACCTTCTAATAAAGTAACAGGAGTTCAGCCAAAAATGTAGAAGTAAATTGTATAAAACTTTAACATCGTTTATTACAATTGCGGAACGTACAATGAAAAAATAATAATAATTTTCTGGCCAGAGCAAAAATTCTGTGCAAACACAATCAGGAAACGATAATCGAATATTCAACCAATTTAACCTTATTAAGTATTATTATGCGTATAATTGCGTGCAGCTAATAATTAAAAGATATTCAGGAATTGGTTAACAAAAAAACTTTTAACTGATGTAGATGCCGGGAGAGCGCAAAGCCTAAGTGCCGGGTCAATAATCCGTACGCATTATCACTGCAAACAATTTTGTAGCGTTAGATATAGTTGTTTTCATGTAAATGTACAAATTCACAAATATATGTTTTCATACATTATTATTTTAGTTCCATTTTGCAAAATATTTGGCGAATTTCCACACTTTCCCCACTATTAACTCAGCCTCCGTTGCATAAATCCGCTTACAGAAAACAAACTCGTCCTTTCCAAAACTAAATAACGACTGTTAGAGTTCTCATTAAATCTACGGACTCCGACGAAGAATGCAGCTTCTATAAACGAAGAATTCTTCATGGATGTAGCTGCTTTTACGTGGGAACCACGCAGTTTCCTCGACCTCCGAGTTTTATGCTCCGTTGCAAACAGGGTTGAAATGGGGACGCACCACAACGCCGAAATACCACAACGCCGAACGTACAATAACGTCGAAAACCATAACGCCGAATGCCAAATTGACTACAACGCCGACAGCTAGAAAACTGCTGTGTACCACAACGCCGAATTACCACAACGCCTTAATACATTAACGCCGAAAAATGTCATTGCAGGACTGCCACAAATGTTAGGTTAGGTAAGGTTAGGTACACAAATTCATTCAATTGTTTTTAATTTTGCTCATGTGGCTCCCCTCCCCGCAGCAACATTTTTCGGCGTTGTGTTTTCTAGTTTTCTAGTTGCTTTAGCAGTTTTCTAGCTGTCGGCGTTGCGGTAAATTTGGCATTCGGCGTTATGGTATTCGGCATTATTGTAAGTTTGGCGTTGTGGTATTTCGGCGTTGTGGTAACGACCCGGTTGAAATGCACGTGAAACGAAGACGTTTTCCTGCTGTACACTGCAAACTTTATTTTTTGTAGATGGAAAATAAATATCATGTAATTTACAGATATTAGTAAATTTGTACATTTACACGAAAATAACTTTCTCACTAGAAGAGAGTGTTCTCAGTTATACTGCGTTCGGATTCTTACCCGGGAATTTATTTGTAAATCGTTCCCCAAATAGCTTTCCAGTACTAACTACTCACAAAATAAACACGATCCTACAAAAAAAAGTCAAATGATTGAATAATCGATTATATTTTTCAAGGTATAGATAACATTATGCTTGAAAGAAACTATATTAAAATTTAAAAAAATACATCAGTTTTCATAATAAATACTCATTATCTTGAAAAACGTATTTTTTTTGTAGTGTTACCAATTTTTTTTTTCGGCAAATGTTGTCCAAAGGAATCTTTTGCAAAAGTACAGTTGTGGGTTCACGTTATAGGTAATAAGTAGAAACCGGAAAAATTCGCGAATTCATTTCGCGATAGGCTATAATAAAAATAGTTATACCTCAGTGCTGCCTCTGTTATTGGCTCACAACTCACCTGGATGACTCTGGGCAAATCTGAAACACCCAACCAAAGCTTTATCGAATCACAGGCTGTTACGTTGCGACGTTTCACAAGACAGCAGCCAATGAGTGGGTGGCATTTGACCGAGTGTACGTAGAACTATGGAGTTCATCCTGGAGGTCATTGAACCCGCGAATTTTTCCGGTCCCTAGTAATAAGTAGAGACCGGAAAAATTAGCGAATTCATTTCGCGATAGGCTAAAATACAAATAGTTATACCTCATTGCTGCCTCTGTTATTGGCTCACAACTCACCTGGATGACTCTGGGCAAATGAGAAACACCCAATCGAAGCTTTATCGAATCACAGGCTGCTACGTTGGGACGTCTCACAAGAGAGCAGCCAATGAGTGGGTGGCATTTGACCGAGTGTACGTAGAACTATGGAGTTCATCCTGGAGGTTATTGAACCCGCGAATTTTTCCGGTCCCTAGTAATAAGTAATGCAGAATAACCCGTCAATATACCTGGATAGTCTGTAACCAGTGTTCTACGAAAATAAGACGTGAAAAAAAAAAGTTGGCAGAATGCGCTCAGACGTGCCGGCCAGCGCGGCCTCTCGCGGGTGATCGACGAGACACCGCGGACTCGAGGGACTCGGAGACCTGATGCCTCCGGCGCGAGTGGAGCAGATCCTTCCGCGGCAGCGCAGCACTCCACTCGAGAGTCGACGAGCCGCCCCTCGCTGCGTCTGACAGGCCGGGGCGAGAGGCTAGCTGCTCGCCGCGCCAGCCCAGTCTCTTCCGTGGACTCCTCCCCGGGGTCTCTATCTCTCCCGGCGCCCCGCCCTCATTCGGGCCCCTCCCTCGCCATTTACGATCGCGGCGTGTCTCTCTCTCCACTTCCGGTGCGGCAGTCAGCGAGGCCATGGGACGGAAGGCGGTATTCCAAGTAAGATAGCAAATATCCCTTGTTGCGGGATACAGACGTAACCTGATGAATCGCGGGGCACAATGTTCCAGTAGGTAACTGCTTGGCTCCCTGATGATGGCGACTGCAATGTCGACTGTAACGTCGGTGAATTTGTTCGCTTCAATCCAGAAGCCAAGCTACTTCAGACAATGACCGTGGAAGCCTGTGAACATTATTAATGTTCTAGAACTTGTCCAAACCGCATTCCAGTAAGGTATCAAATCGGCAGTTCTTTTAATAAACGGTGCCCTGCGCGAGGCTAGAAACAGGTTTCAACGCATTCTAGCTGACGTTTCGCAACCATCGATACAATTGTTACGGCAAATATTCTTGATGTAGCAGCACTGTCGCACAAAAAAAAAGTATAACAGCCTTTCTAATATTCTTTTTTAAGTTGCGATTATTTATTGTTATGACCATTAAAGTGAACGAAATGTATTCCAGGATAGCTTCGCAACCATAAAGATTCATTTGATAAACAAACACGTTTTTAGTAAATTCCCCGATTTCCGTGAAATTAAATATATAGGTACGAGTTAAAGGCTCCAGACGCTGGTACACCATCTGGACGAAATCAACGAAAAAGTGAGCTCTGCGCATGCGCGGAATTTGGGCAACACACAAAGTCACGGATAGTACACCAAAATATGTTCCCTAAGACCAAGGGGCTGGCCGTGTCCTATCGTGCACTCGGAAGACGGTCATGGTACATCTGTTTCAAATTCAACGCCTAAACCCTGAATTAGGAGTCTTGTAATACCGGCCAGAGAGTCATGTCAGGAGACGGAATGCTGCGACGTTGTTGAAGTAACTTTATGCCTCGAAATCACCATCTTGTAACTCCCAAAACATGTTGTAAATGTAATTTGAATGCGCCTGATGTTGATTAATTTACATGAATTAGATCATCCGTCGTTGAACACAGTTATAATGTACAAATTATAGTTTCATTAGAAAAAAAGCTAACTTTAGTCAATAAATTGTAATTTTATTTAGGATTTAAATTAACTCCTTTGTTATGGTGTTATATTCAATGTATGATATTCAATTGTAAATTTAATGATAATTTGTTTTTTCTAAGGCTTAAATATTAAATGTTATTTATAACTTTGAAGGTTATTAGTTTATTTAACTAAAATTAAATTAATATAGTAATTAATGTAATTAATAAACATCTGGACATAAACTCCATGCATTGTCCATGTAGTAATTAATGCCTGAATGGCCACCTCCTTCGGAGAAAGACTTCCGTAGAAGCTCACAGGTTACCGAATATCGCCCATTTTAGGTATATTTCGAAGAAATACTACCTAATATAGCCGTTACCATGGAGCGATATTCGGAAAATTGTAATATAGTTTTTTTTTATTTCATCGTCCATAGACCCCAAAACCATTGTCAAACCAAATTTTATATATATCACATTTTTGTGGTGACGATAACAGCCGTTATTTATCACAAATCACTTCCAAACTGATACATAAAATCTAGTAGTGGAAAATCTCGATCGAGTTCGTTAATCAAAAAGTTTGTTAATATTATAATTATTATCTAAAACTTTTGTCTGAAACAATCTTTGATAAGATAACCCATTGATGCAGAGTATTGAAAAAAATAGGGGTAGAAATTAATAAAAAAAAATCGTAAAATCAGATTATTTTACACTTCTAAAACCATTCCTTTTTATTGCAAAACTTATTATGTACAACTTTCGTCAAAAATTATTTTTATATAACCAAAAATTAGGCAAAGGGTGAAAATTCCCAGGATTTTAAACATATCAAAAATTTTTACTCCGTTAACATGCACACTATTAAATATTTTCGAATCGTTTGCAAATTATGTAAATATTACATTTATAAAACTTTTGCCTGAAACCATTTTTTTATACAACCAACCATAACTACAAGGGGTGGAGACAAAAGGGTTTGAAGACAAAAAAATTCATAACTCCCTTAGTAAGTACGCAATTTAAACCGTTCACATTGTTTGTAAAACTTATAATTTTCATACAAATCTTTTGACTGAAACAATTTTTGTTAATATGAGCCATTGCTGCAGGGGGTTGAAAAAAGGGTAGAATTTAAAACAATTTATAATTTACGTACCATGTACACTATAACATTTTTCTAATTTATTGTTAAACCCTGAATCATTATCATAAACGTGTATCTGAAATAATTTTTATACGACCTACCATGTCAGCAAGGGGTGAAATAAACAGGGATTGAATGATTGAATGACAAAAAAAAATCCTAACTTCCTTAGTAAGCACACTAGCAAATACATACAAATTGTTTTCAAATCGTACAAATATTACTTGAAATTTTTGTCTGAAACAATTTCTAATACAACCAACCATTGTTTTCTAGTGGTGGATAAAGAGGGGTTAAATGCAAAATAAATAAATAAATAATTCCCATTGTAGGTATACCCTCAAATCCTTTCAATTTTTTTCAGATCTCATAATTTTTATCTAAAACTTTTGATAATATAAACCATTACTGCAGGGGATTGAAAAACTTTGGATGGAAATAAGAAAATAAATAACTTCCCTATTATGTACTCTAATGATTTAATATTTATTTTGTTTAACTTTTTAGGTATTGCTGAAAACTTTTGTATAAAGTAAATTTTATGTAACAAACCATCACTGCAAGGGGTGGAAATAAGGGTAGAAAGGCATAAACGTCATTACATTTTTAATAGATAAACTATAAAATCCGTTATAATTTATTGTAGAACTCTTAAACTCTAACTTAAACCTTTGGCTGAAACAGTTTTTAATGAAACTAACTATTAGGGCCTACCGTAAAAAAAGGGATTGAAGTTAAAAAATAAATTTAAACTTCCTTAGTATAAAATTATTACAATTTATTTTATCCATATTGATATAATCTTAAACCTTTGTCCAAAAAAATATTATACGACCACGTAATAGTGCAAGGGATGAAAAATAGTGTTTGAAGGTCAAAAAAATTATATAACTACCTCAGTAGGCATAAAATGAAATTCTTTAAGACATTCAATGCTGGATGCATTAGTTTTTAAAACCATTCAAAATATTTTTGCAGCATAGAATATTAGAAAACATTTTATCGATTTTTATTAAATATTGGCGAACATAGAATGTTATGTACATTAAGTTCTTAAAATATTCCACGAAAATAAGTTACTTAGAAATCTACCTACGCCAAAAAGGATTCTTTTTTGTGTGTGGTGATTTACTGCTCTTTTGCGTTTCTGCTACCCACGACCCTCGTTTTTCCTGAAGGGTTTGTGTGATCTAAATCAACGCTGAAGATGTTTGTTATTTATACCAAAACATTTAATTTACAGTAGGTGTTTCAGTAAAATATCGTATGCTAACAGAAGCAATAAAACACAGTATTTATCATTTTACGCGGTAATTTACATTTCAAGTTGGTAAATATCTGGTAAGAAGATTTGTGACGCAACAACAAACTAATGAGTATTGTTAGAACTAATTTCCAGGAAAATCACAAGAAAAATCGAACAGCCTACTCAGCAAGCGAGAAGGAGCCCTAAAGCGAGTGGTCGTTATTCTGTTCAGTTCGGGGACCAAGCAAGCTGCTACTTGATACCGAACGGTCTCATGAATCGCTGAGGTACTTGACAACTCGGCTGGGTACTAACATTTACGACATCGTACACGACTACCGAGCGCTACTAAACAGCCTTCCAAGATGATCGTTTCAGAGCGCGCCACAGACCCGCACACTTCACATTAACTACTTGGAGCACATCCGTTGCGCCTTGCGCAAATTGACAACGTGTTACCTCTAGAAAGATTAACTTTTATTCATGGGTAACGTCTTAGTTCTCGGCGAACGGCATTTGGTGGGAGTAATCTTGTGAACGGAACAGAAGTCGATTGAAACGGAAATCTTTAAACACGTTGCTGTCATCTGTGGTGGGATTCAAACTTCACAAAGACAAAAGGGAAACTTTGTTTTATTAATTGTTTAGTCACTTTTTACAAGATGGGTAGTATTTTAATAAAATTCCTTGTAAAAAATCATGTAAAAATCTGGGATTGGTAATTTTTTCAAGTCTCTTTCGCGTTTATCGTGGTCTGTTATTCAAATGATTAAATAGTCGACGTAGCTGCTCCGGCAGCGAATTCTAGCGGCGGGTGCGGAAACTACGTGTGATTCACGTCCTTAAATTTAGTTAAAAACACAATAATTCGCTTATATTTATCACGCTCACGAATATTTTAAAAATTCTACTTCATGTTAATGTCATTTGTTGCTTTCCATGTGACATTTCAGGAATGGGTGTACCTCTAGTGGTGCTACTTTTGAAAACTAAAAAATTTCAAGGTACTATTACATGAAAAATTATTTCTATGATATTATTTAACATGTGGTTAGAGTCTCCACCTAGCTGAACCGCTAAGTGGTGATCAAAACTCCAGATGTTAAAACGCCGTTTCAAAACCGCTCAATATTTATTAAGTGTGTCTGATTACGAAAAGAACCATTTTACTAGTCTTTATTCCATGGTTTAGTCTTTAGTCTAAAACGAGTATTTTTTAGACAGTGAATGACAAAATGAGGCACATTCACTGGCTTTGCAGTTAACTTACGAAAGATTCTACACACAGTACAAAGAAGTGCAAAAATATTTTAAGCTTTGATATTCCAGCATAAAATTATTTAGAGGCGCGCTATGGTTGCCTAGCCCGTAGAGGTCTTGATACGCGTGTTCCGCGAGCCAGTGTCGCCCTTAGCGCCCTCGCTTTTACAGAGCTCTTGCGAGCCCGCCTCGTTAGGGGCGTATGTGTGTTAGTGAGGCGGGATGATAAGCGCGACGCTCGCTGGTATTTCTAGCGCGGTGTCTCCTCTAGACTGGCGCGCAGTCTTCTCGTCGTCACAGGGTAGCTGTGAAATATTAGCTGTGACCGTAACTTTATGTGGCCGATAAATGAAGATAAAGGTGTAATGCAAGTCCTTTAAGTGCCCTCAAGAATCTGTACTGGTTGTTTTAAGCCTAAAAATTACTGTGAAAAAAATACAGTTTATAAACTTAACCCAAAATCAAAAGTACTTTTCGGCACTCGGTGAACTCTTGAATGCTTTTCGTAAGCGGACCCCACTCGGATATCTTGAGTAGTTTTGAAATCGCGCTTGTTTTTCCTGAAGCTCTGCGCACCGTGTGTGTGCCCGGGTAGGCAGGAGCCTTAACGTCTCGGTGCTTGTCACCTGCGATTGGTTTCCCCGCAGCCTAGCGAGCGGCATCTCTGCACAGGACCCAGCAGGGCGGGCTGCGCGCAGTCTGTCAAGCGAGGCGCGCGCAAACATCCTGGCGGGTTCAAGGACCTCCGCGGCGCGCGAGACGCCTCTCGCAGCCCAAGTCCCCGACCTCCCCGTGGGTCGTTACCACAACGTCGAAATACCATAACGCCGAATGTCAAAATTGACCACAACGCCGACAGCTAGAAAACTGCTGTGTACCACAACGCCGAAATAACAACTGAATGAATTTGTGTGTGTTTCTTAAATGTACCTTAACGCCGAAAACCACAATCAAACCTAACCTTACCTGGTGTAATATAACCTAACCTTACTTAACCTAGCCTATCCTAGCCTAACCTAGCCTAACCTAACCTAACCTAACCTATTCTAACCTAACCTAGTATAACCTAACCTAGTTCGGCGTTGTGGTGCGTCCCCCCTCCCCGTAGTTGTAAACCCGGCCGCTCACGCCCCTGGAGCAGAGACCCACGGAGAGGGAGAAAAAAATGGATTGTGGCTGTGTCATGGACAAACCGTGTGTTGTACGTGAATACTTGTACGTAACAGGTAATATCTTCTATACAAAATATAAAATACGTGGTTTTATGTATGTTATAATCAATTTTGAACATAAAGAAGTCGCGTATCGGCCGACATTATATTTATTTATTTTTATTTTAACGTCATATATATATATTCACTGTAACTATTTTACAATAATGTTTTATTTATGCAATCGATAGATTTTGACGAGAGCTGGCGATTGAAACTCGAACGTCGTAGCTTCTCCGATTCAAAAGATATAAGTACTATAAGTGGAAATCTCGAAACGCAGCAAAATGACCTCAAAATGGCGGCGCTTCCCACTCCCCGCGCGCGATTCGTCACAGTCCACACTTAGCGTAACGAATTCTTTGAACCTTTTGCTATCCAGTGGTGTGATTAAATTTTGGATGGAGATGATAGATATGTAGCTGCAACACCTAACTGTATCCCCCGATTTTCTTTTTTTGCATTGCCTCCCACTAGCAATGCTTAGCAATGGCGTATGTCCAAAAGCCTACATCAAGTCATGCACTCCCATTGCACAAATCATTCAAAGATAAAAGCAATTTCAAAGACGTATTCGCGTCAAAAATGGTGAACGAGTCTTCCAGTCCTCGCCAGTGAAGTGTAAACATCTAGCCTCGGTGACGAGTCAATACGTGTTGCAAATACACTTATGATACGAAACACGGACACCAAATGTAACGTAGAATGCTTTAAAAAAAATAACGAGCGTGATAAATATACGAAAATAATTAATTTTAGGGACTAATGAAAAAAAAAATTCCTCCTTTTAAAGCCTAACTTAAATTCTGTTTACCATGATGGTACTATTTGTTTTTGGCGCATTTGACGGTGAAATTTTAATATGCACCAGAAATGCAACGAAATAAGCGCGCATCTGACAGGCTGAAAGTCTTAATGTGCATGAATGCAGAAACTGCTATATCCACGAGCAGAAGTCATCAAGATCGTGGACCCACGGGGAACGTAGTTACTAGGTGAATTGGTGTGCGGTAGTAAAGTTTGTGGTATTAAAACAATTCTAGAATACATTTTGTAAACTTGAGTAGTCATGCAAAATATAATAGCAACTTTAAAAAAAAATTGGTTGTCTGTAAAGTCGGTTTACGGACGATAGTTTAACGTGACAACGTCATAACAAAACATTGATGAAATGATTGCATAATTTTATGAATAAAATTGAATCATTTTAATTTTAATAATAAAATAATAAATACTTGAAATTATACCAGTAATCAGATTTTTAAAATGCAAGAATAATTAACCTTTATTGCCGAAATTGTTATTGTTGTAATAAGCAATGAAAACCACATTAACTTTATAAACAGTCGACGAAACAGTTTACGTGTAGATGTAAGTTGTGTGCTGCCGCTGTGGAAGAGAGATAGATGCGGCGCAAGCGTACAATGAGCGCAACGGGACACAGCGTAACGGAAAATTAGCGTAACGGGACACTTTTTCGTGCGTGCAGCTGGCGTTGATCGATTTATTAGACGTTGTCACGTCAATAGCTACAATTTACTAGCCAGTAAAATATGTTGGGATGAACATGGCGTCAAAGATATTTAATAAAATGTTGGTTCTCTATAGTATTACGAACGTGGCGCTATCTTTGAACTACATTTTAAACTAAAAGTTGGATTACAATAGATCCTGCTTTGGACTTGATTTTCGACAAGGAATTAGATTTACCTATATATAGCGTATATTTTTAAAATTCATTAACAGTTAATCCTATAATAAAGATTCCCTTTTTATTTGTGAACCTCGGTTTGATCTATCAGATAGAGAAGGCAGCACTGTGGTTACACATTTCCGTTTCATACGACTTCCATTTCATTCACGAAATAACTCCTACCAAAATGCCATGCACCGATAGCTTAAATGTTACACGCCAAAAATAATTCTGGTTTCGAAAATGGGGCTGAGGATGTAAAAAACTGTGTCAAATATATTTCACTATACTTTTCTTAGTGTATTGTATAACGATTAAAATTCTACAACGGCGAGTTGTAAACAACAAAACCCACCAACGTTGTATTCCTTATTTAAAAAAAAAAGCGTATTTGAAAAACCATATAGCCCTAATTTCAAACGTGATTTGCAATTATGGGATTTGGAAAGACGAACGGAAAGATTATAGCTTTGAAAGTGTGTATCTGTTTAAGCTTAAATTCAATGTACCGTTACGAAATGTATCTTAATGAATTCTAAATTGTTGAAATTCTAATGCCTTTTTATGAAGCATGGTCAGACTTTGTCACTTTTTGTAATATTTGAAATGTCAGTGTGAAGATTCTTTCAAAATTGAATGCAAAATTGCAACAAATAGAATACATATCAACTCTTTAACAGGAAATAATTAGTTATAACTACTGAAACTAAGATAATTTAATTTAGATGTCTAGCAATATCTATAAGGTAATACTGGGATTGTCAGAAAATTTTTAATTTCTGGAATACTCTTAGAATTTTATGAAATGTCGGAACATTTTTAAGGTCAGGGGTTTTTCGAAGATTTAGTTACGCGGGTTCTGAACCTGTGTAGTTAATCTATTTTTATTGTGGCATGCACATTTTATTTTGAGGTCATTCTTTACTGCAACGGCGTTGAACTGCTTCCAGAGTGGCTCCAGGATTTGTTTATTGGTGGGCCCGGACTGTACCACAGATGAAAAATGATAAGTTTTGTGGCTTTCTGAGGGTAATTTATTTCTCTCTAAGGTACATACAATGTGTATAATATATTCATAATAATCATTATAAACGTTTGTAAAAAAAATACACTTTGATTCCTATAAAGGTCGCAAAATCAATTGTAAAGATTATATTGAATATTACAATACAACTCGTACGTTAATGTAAAATGTTAAATATCTGCAGGTGAATGTAAAGTTTCATTTCATTGGAAACTGCTCTTTTCAGAAGGCCAAACGATTAGGCTACTGGTTGTAATGGAACTAAGATTTAATTTTCTTATAGTTTTCAAAATAATTTTGACGTTCGATATTAATTGTGTATTTTTATAAAACGGTTTTATTCCAAATTTCAGTTTTGAAAATGTTGGATAGGCCTGGGCTACTCACTAGAGCTAGTGACTGCGTCTTAGAGTCTGAGAGAGCGATTCGTGTTTAGTTTCCGGGCTTTTCGATGCAGTGGCAATATTTCTAACGACTTTGAAGAATCCGTTAGAACGTAGGGAATATCCAGCGCAAAGAAAAATGTACCTACATTGTTGGTTTTCTATGTAATATTTCGGTCAGTGAAAAAATTATAAAAGAAATGTCAAACGCAGGGAAATCGGGTTTGTTTATTGTAGAGAAACTAATATCTGCTCAAGTGCTGTGTTGTCGCCTCTTTCTTTTTATATTCTCGTAATCACTGACACGCAGCATGAGCACAGAACGCTTGATAAGACGAGAGCGTGTTAAACCCGGCCATCGAGGTAGACGTCCGCGCTGCAGAAACACAATTAACAAACAACCCTTCCCTCGCGCTTAAAGCCCGGAGGGATGTACGCGCGGAGGGATATTTTCCTTCCCCCTTCATGCACGCCAGACGATGCTCGCGTGACTCGGCGGCATTCATAACCAGCGTTTAACGAGTCTTTTTTTTCTTTCCTTTTTATGTTATTTTACGAGCCGTCTATGAAGACATTAGCGCGATATTTCGAGAAGTGGGCTTCGAGCACGCTGCCTTGCACGCTCTGTTCTTTCCCGGCTCGCTCTGTCTCGCTTACACTCTTCCCCGACTCTCTCTTCCTCGTTATCCATCCCCGCTCGTCATTTTATCGTGCACGGAGTTTATACGTCGTGCACAGAGAAAAATTGTTTGTCTGTAAAGTCGGTTTACGGACGATAGTTTAACGTGACAACGTCATAACAAAACATTGATGAAATGATTGCATACTTTCATGAATAAAATTGAATCATTTTTATTTTAATAATAAAAGAAGAAAAACTTGAAATTATACTGGTAATCAGATTTTTAAACTGCAAGAATAATTAACCTTTATTGCCGAAATTGTTGTAATAAGCAATGAAAACCACATTTACTTTTCACTTCACTTTATAAACAGTCGACGAAACAGTTCACGTGTAGAGGACTTGTAATTAATTTTAAAAACTGGCGTTTAGCTATAAAGTTTAAATATAATTATGAACAATTTTTCATATAAATAAACTGTAATCAAATATCTAACATAACCTCTATTATTACTGCACTCGCCGACAGATGCTACCTTTTTAATAATAAAAGAATGATTACTTGAAATTATACTAGTAGTCAGATTCATTTTCTTACGTACATTTGACGTAGAAATTATTTCATATTACACATTTATAAACAAAGTTTTAAGTACAAGCGTACAATGAGCGTAACGGGACACAGCGTAACGGAACAATGTCCGTAACGGGACACTTTTTCGTGCGTGCAGCCGGCGTTCATATATTTATTTGACGTTGTCACGTCAAAAAAAAATCTGTACTTATACAAACGATTCCTCGCCAAGAAAGCAATACTATTATAACGATATTTTAACCTTATACAACACATTGCTATTAATATTTTCGCGTATATGAACTACGTTTTTCGGGATAATACGAAGAATTTATAAGAAAAATCTGCGCATAATTTTATATTTAAATTGTTTCACTCAAGCACAATTAGACTTAATTTTATGTTACGATCCTTATTAATGTGCAGTTAATACGGGAAAGCCATTCAGGGACCGGTTTAAAAATAACTTAAATAATTGGAGGAACTGGGACAACACAAAGTATAAATTTCCGTGTAGGAATCCAAACCCAGTATAACTGTGAACACTATTTTGTAGTTATAGAGTAGTTTTCATGCAAATATACAAATTTACACATATAAGTTTGACATTAAATTTTCTGTTCTATTTACAAAAATATTCAAAGTGTATAAAAAGCATTAATTGTATCATTCATGCGCCTAGAATAGTTTCATTTAAATTATAAGGGATACGTACATTTTTCCAGGCCTATTCTTTTTGACTCATAAATAAGGTAAAATTATTTTAATTTTAAAATGAACTAAACAATGCACACGCTTTGAAAATTGGCACTTATTTTCTTGAGTGTGTAGCCTGTTCCTGGAAACTGTTTGTAATTTCGCCCTCAATAATTTGATAACAGTTGCAATTATATTCATTGCAATTATTTTGGTATTGTTCTTGATGTTTTCATAGTGGTTATCATTAGTAGATGTACGATTATTTCGCGCATTCATGTGACAGCAAAGTAGAATTCAAGTACATATGCATCTTCCTCATGTTGATGGTAAGACTACAGTGCTGTTGAATCACGCTTGACAAACCTGAGCAAGTTAAATAAAAGTATAAATGGTCACCCAATTATTTTCTAACCCTCAATGAATTTAACCGTGTTAACAATTAATAGACAACCTTAAATGTTTGATTATTTATAGGCAAGTTGATTCTAGCATGGAGTGAAATTAATTCACAAAATGATCGTGACTCTAGTCATTGGTTTCCTTACTTTACTTTTATGGGCCCGCGTTTCTCTGATGGGCTAAGAGGGTGAAAAAACCTCAAACTATTTTCCAGACAACGTCGTAATTGTGTCAACTGTAGAGGCTTTGTTTGTGTCTGGCGATCATCAATCGCTAGGTTAAATGCTAGCAGACTTAGGTAACATTTTTAAAACTTTTTTTACATTGAACAATGCATTCATATGCTCGTTACTTCCCATAATAAATCGACAAGTTATGAATGTTAATTCACTTGAATTTATATAGTGATTAATTTTCTAGCATAAAAAAACACCTGCACTTTAATAACTACAAAACTGTGAGTTGTACGTCCAGTAGAGACAATTAAACGTTTTCAGTATAAAACAGTCAAAATAAATTATGAATGTTTCTCTGATGTGGGGATAATTTGTCCGATCCACTACGAATTTACTGAGATCCATAAAGTGGTAACCCGTTTTGATTATGTTTTATGGAATTGCCATGTTATAAAAAGTCACAATTTGAAAGAAAAGTTTCTATCCAAACTGTTCAAAAGTTTACATAATATATGTTTGGATTTTTCCCCTGAAAAACCATATAATTATATTTTTGACAAAGGCAGTTTGGTCAATGTAGCCCGCAAAAATTATAAAAGGACTGTTTTCCTTAGTGCAATTATTAGACGATTTAAAACACCGCATATAATCTTTTTGAAACCCTTCGCCGTAAGGCATTAATTGCATAAGCACTCAAACTTCAATTTATTTTCAATAACTGAAGAATATATTTTATTCGCTATCGCACATCCACTGGCCAGTAACATATATGTTTGCACATTAAAAAAAAACATCAGGAAAATTTACCAAAATATGTATTTGTTGCACTATAGTAAAATATATTGTGTAGCAGCTTCAACTTCATTATGTCGAGATTTCAGTAGTTACTTATTGGGAGAGTAGTAGAGAAACAGTCATCACCAAGGTGTGAATGAGGTCAAATAGGTGCCAAGTGATGGTGTACACGTATCAATGAGGATCTGGGAAGTGTCTAGGGGGGTTTATAGATATTTTCGTTCGGTAACAGGGAAGAGGAACTTCAGTGGCTCGTTATTACCGGCCACATCACGAACCCACGATGAAATATATCCATCCACAAATGAAATAACCCCGAAGTGGCCGATAATCGAATCCAGGACCTTCGGCTCAGCACATTATTCCGACCTTACGGCCGGCGTTCTCGCGTTCCCCTCCCACATATGCGACCTTATAGGGTAGGATGGGAGTAGCATTCCAGTTCTCTTGTTTAAACATTCCAGAGCTTTTTAAGTAACATAACTGTGAGGGATCGCTCCTTTTTGTTGATCGGGAGGGTATTAAAGCTTCGGCACCGACCAGCGGCTGGGGCCACCAACCCAGCATTGTCGCCGCCTCAGCCCCTCTACCGCACTCAGCTAACCAGACAGTTGGCTGTGTCCTGAGCCCTGAGACTTTCAGCAGCCTGAATTCCAAATATTACTAACATTCAACTTTACGGGCACAAACTAAACGTTAAGATTTTGATCATTCGCCCACCTATTTCTGCCAAGGACGCGCTGTGGACTTGGCTTCTAGTTCTTAAGTGGTACTTATTGGAACCAGTTTCTGTGACGATCCCCAAAATGGTATGTATGGTTGACGACGTTGGTAGCTCGCTCGAGACGATAAATAATGACACGGGGATAAAAGGTCAGGTCTAATCCCATCCAGAATTCTGCTAGAGAAAACTGGGATTTAATAAAGATGGTCTGAGACAACTGAAGGTAGATAAACGTGTGGTTTGTTCTTTTATACAGTAAAAATATTACGAACATTTTACAAAGAAAGAAACTCTTTGGTGTTTTTCTAGTTGCACAAAATATTTTAATGTAAATTTACAAGAGAATTGAGTTACTAAATGTTTCTTATAATTAGGTAAAGTACAATACCAAGCTTGTTCAGAAAAATAACTGTGTATGCATCTTACCCATAAATATATGTTATGTATAGATTCCAGGAATCCTTTTAATAACCAGTTTTTAATTTTTTTTTTAAAAACAAAGATGAAAATTGTACATTGTACACGAGATTTACTGCTCTGGCCGGAAATTAATTCAGTCTAATGTATTGAGAAACATTATCCTCTCATGGGAAAATTTCTTACAGCTGTCTTTCTTTGAACATTATTACATTGAATATATTTGCATTAAACAAACGTCCTGTAGAAATTATTTATCATTTCGTGGATGCATTTTAACTCGAAACCTGCAAAATTCACGTCATTTCCTGGAATTAACTACACAAGAATTGTACCCATAAAAAATAATTTTCTGTACTTTTACAAAGATTCCCGTGGTGACTACTTGCCAAGAAATACTATAAAAAAATTGCTATTTTGTAAAGAACATGTATATGGTTATTTTTACACATAGGGAATACAGTTATCGAGATAATACTGAATATTCCTTACGAAAATTACACCTTCATTTATATTTTAATTGATGTTTAATTTAAGAATTTTTTAACCATGGAAAATATAATAGAATATTCTATCATTTGACTTTATTTTGTTCTATATTGCCTTTTATGTGCGCAGTTAATACGGAAAAGATATTCAGGAACGGATTACAAACAATTATAACTATTGGATGTACTGGGACAACACAAAGCATAAATGTCCGGGAAAGAATACGAACCCAAGTATCTATTATTGACAACACTATTTTGTAATGATACAGTTTTCAAGTAAATTTTAAAAATTTACAAAATAATCTGTAAATTTACATGAATATTGCTTGTCCATTTACAAAAAAAAATACTTGCACATATTCGCCATTTATACTGCTACTACTACATTTTACCTTCCGGTCAGAAGGCATGTTATTTGGTTATTTGAATATTGTACGCTTGCGCCGCATCCTTCTCTCTTCCACTCTATTGGAACAACCATCTAATTTGACTTTTTCGAGTCACATTAAACTTAAAACACTCCCATTCGTTTCTTACTTGTCCTATCATCGTCCTATCCTTAACAGAATAACACAGATTGGAAGAAGTTAAATAGCAAACACGTATAAAAGTTATAGTTAAAATAATCTCTTCGTTAAAGTAATAAACATATTTGAAATAATGAGTGCAAATAAAAGTAAATGTATCAATTAAATTGAAGATCTCATTTCACTCCTTCTTTATATCCATACAAAATAGTGATAATTCAATAATCATTATTCAGTTTTATTCATAAAAGTATGCAATCATTTCATCAATGTTTTGTAATGACGTCACGTTAAACTATCGTCCGTAAACCGACTTTACAGACAACCAATTTTTTTAATGTTAGTTTTTTTTTTTCACTTTAGGGCCCAATGAGAAAGCAACGTGAGGGTGTAATTTTGTGAACTCCATCCTTCCTCAAAACAATGACACGAATTTTGCAGATCTGTTTATAATGCCTTCGCTTCGTGCACGTCAGCTGACCCAGAAACCCGCGCATCGAATTTTGGGCGGTGGAACAGCTGACTTCTGGATCAGCTATCGGCTTTCTAGAAAACTCCCGAATTAGTGTTAGAAAAAAAGTTTAAACCGATATTCTCTTAAATATAAAGTAGTTTTACTAAGCTAAATACTGCTGATTTCAAATGACACATTACATGACATTTTAGAAAAGAGAAGAACATATTGTACGGCCCTTATTACACTCCATCGGCCAACGATTAATTGTGCAGCGTTTTAATTGCTAAAGTTTTAAATACATCTGTAAAATTTTGTTTCTGGTAGCTTTGAATACGATCTGAGCACTACATAATTCATCTACCATGAAAAAAAATACAATTTTGTTTTCGAAATTATTTTCAAGGTAATGTTGGTAATTTCTTTTTGCACAGATGGAAATCGTAGGAATTTTCAAGCTGTGCCTGTGAAAGTTGTCGAAAGAACGTAAAATTGTGTTTCTCTTGTTTGGTTATTAGATCGGAAATAAATTTATTTATCCCATTATTTGTTTAAACACTCTTCAGAGAATCTTAAAAGGAATAGTAAACGTGGAAATAATTATCACAGCTCATAAAAATCGCAACCCGCTAGTTAAAAATGTTAACGCACGGAAGTCAAAATGTATTCCATGGTATGTTATCACAAAAAACAAGTAGTTTTTAAACGCTTCAGTTGGGCTTATACCGATTAACTATTTAGAAGTTTCTTTAGAATAATTTATGTACCTACAAAAGCTCTCCATATCAAGTTTTTTTCCACCTATCTTCACATATTCTTCCTCTGATGAATATAATTTTCTCAATTGGTAAGGGTTCTCTTTAATTGATGCAGAATTATTTTTTTTCTTTGTGATTTTATAACCGACCCGGTGTATTATTCAGCTCACCAGACGTGACACTAAAATGTGCGAAAACGCCTCTCCAGATTCGCGTGTCACCATTAGCGAGACTTTTAACACACATAAAATTCTCCCACTTCCTCCGCAGATCTGTTCTTTGTGGTTCACTAGGAACGCGACCAGAGATCAGTTTCACGTTTTATCACACATTGAGGAAGGGGAAAATGGGGGAGGGGAACATCGTCGTGTTTCATGAGCTGTGTATATTGATTCCTTAATGAGCTTAAATTGTTTTAAATATTTCGGGCGGATGTGTTGCCGGGTTCCGTGCGGGCCGGGAGGCTAAGAGTGTGGACGGTTTCTGGGACAGGGGAAGTAGGTTCTCGGTGAGAGGGGGGGATGGGGAAAGCACGCTCAGGCGAGAAGTGCGTGTTGGCAACACGCCCTTTCCCCAGAGTGACGTCACCAAACGACTGAGTTACGGGCCAATTAAAATGGCAACATGGGGATGTAAACGCCACAGTCGCCTGTAGAAGCTAGTAGGAGTTAAGCGAGGGGGGAGGTGGAGGAAGGAAAGACGTGATTTACGAACTTCGCCCGTCTTCGTCGCACGCGCGTCTCGGGACGCTCTCTCCGTCCTTGTCTCGCGGTGTTTTTATGGGCCCCGGCCCTGAGAGTGAGATTTATTTACCCTCCCCCTCCCCGACTATACGTCTCAAAGGTTTTTTGACCCGACGCGGTTGCCACAGACAGAAGACTCGAGTTCGCTGCGTGCCGGATAAGCCGTCCTGACGATCAATTCTGCCTTTCAATATTTTTTTTTTCGTTTTCCACACTGAGGTATAAGCTTTTTTTTTTTTTAGTAATTATAAGCACAGTTAATAATGTTCGCAGGCTTTCACTGCTTTTGTCTGCAGTAGATTGGCTTCTGAGTTGTAGCCGTGTCCTTAGCGAATAATTCACCGACGACGTTTCGGTCGACATTGCAGTCGCCATCATCAGGGAGCAGTTACCTACTGCAGGTACTGCAATTTCAACCGAAACGTCGGTGAATTATTCGCCAAGGAGACGGCTGCAACCCAGAAGCCAGGCTACTTCATAAGCACAGTTATTTGTAAACGAAATACGGTGATGATATTTGCACTAAGTTACCACCTGTTTCCAAGCTAAGATATTATAGCTGCTATCGGCATACAACTTCGTTTCATCACATATATTTATATCAGTGCGTAGGGCCTATACTATAAACTATTAGAAATGGGGCCATGTGGTTGGTGGGCCAAACTTTTTTTATTAATCATACAAGAGATATCTGTGAAATATTAATTTCCCTATAGGTAATATTGTTATGCACTGGATTATATTACCTATATCACTAACATTATTCAAATAATTTATAAATTACTTTTTGTGTATCAAGATATTTAAGATATTCATAACGTCATTGCTAGTTTTCACTTTTACTACCTACCCCACACTTAGCTTATAGTTGTAATAGTTTCCCGGGATCAGAGCCATCTAGACCTCCTATACCAATAAGCCCTTTGTTTTTAAATTAAACACTATCAATTGCTACTAACGTGAATTATTATTGGAAGCAAAGTCTTGATGTTAGAAAAATCATATGTATATTTAACAAAAGCATAAATATTTCTGCAGAAAAGACACAGTTACACAGTATGGAGATAAAATTACTTGTTGTTTAAAATAAAAACATTAGTCATATATCTTAAAATTACATACAGCAATTGACACGTCTAGTCTTGCAGTTTTACAAAGAAACTTACAACTAATCATATTGGAGCTTGTTTCCCAATGTTTTATTTTTATTTTACTGTGCAGAAGAAAGAAGGTGCACAGTCTGTGAATTTTATAGCTACGCAAGTTTTGTTGAACAAAACAAAACAAAAAAAGCGTCCCAATCGTGTATAGCTGCCAACGCGATAGTTGCGTCTGATGGCAGGCCGGAATATGCGGGCACCCCCTTGTTCGCCAGACTAGTTTAAACTATTTATATTTCCAGTTAATCGAGTTCGCCGCCATGTTGGGGTCGAAGTAGGGGAAGGTGAGAAGGTCGGGGGGGGGGTGAAGGGGGAAGGGGAAACCGTCAGAAGCTTTTTCCCGAACAAAGGAGACGCAGGATCTTCTCGACGGCTGAATTATTCGTCTCGAATCCCCACGGCCAGATACTTATTTTTTTCTTTACAGTTTCGTCCCTCTGCCTGCCATTAGGGAATGTTCACAAGTACCGGCGTGGAGGCTGGACGAGTCTGATGCCCTGGGTACGTGATTTGGTATAATTGGATTGCGCGGAGAAAAGAGGGGGGAGTTATAAAGGTGAAACAAAATAAAAAAGTAGGAATAATAAATAAGTGATAATGGACTGAGAAAGCGTTCCGTGGCGTAATCTATTTTGAGCTTCGTGTCCACTTTATTTATTTTTTATTTTTTGGCCTTCTTCATTTTTACCTGTCAGACTCCTCCATTCCAAAGCACCATCGTTATAATTATTATTTTTTTAAATTTACAGTAATTATTACATCATGACGGAGCAATTCTGGGACGAGTTTACGTTAACGTTCACAGTTGTATTTCGTGGATCCTTTGTTAATGCCCCCTCTCACGAAATAACTGGCATTGTTTAATAGAGACGAGTATGGAAACATGCTGTACGGATACGATCTACACGGTCCGTTGACGAGAAAATATCTCGCGGTCGAGACATTTAAAAAATGAAAAAGAGAGGAAACAATCAACTCTTGAGATGGACTTCGGATTGGTCACCAACACAAGACCGAATGAAACCTGTTTAAGCCGGTTTGCTGCGTTCCGTAGTCTTTTTTTTATTATTGCCTGTTCTGTCTCGGCCAATGTTTATGCTAAGTCCTCAACTCGTCTCTTAAGGTTAGAATATATTCCAGCATGAATTTTAATGTTTGGATCATTGTCTTTTCCATCACGCGCGATAAATACCGGAAATATACTTACTTGATATGTCGTGTGGATTGAGACGTAAGCAGCCACATTAATAAAGTTTATTTACAGCATAAAATGTTAGGTGATAGACATTAAAAAATTACATCATGCCCGACTGTTTAAGTTTGATGACCAACCACTCGAGTTTGGAAGGGTAGCAGACAACTCCACTCCTTCATAGAAGTCAAATTTGAATTCCTCCTCTCCCTCATACGGCAGCCAAACCGGAAATATATGGAAACCAATACCACCAACCACTAATGGCCCATCACATCCTGTCCGCGTGTCCACTTGCAACATTAAACATTACCTAACTGGAACTAAACATACCTAAAGAAAACTTCCTGGAATACATCCATTCGGCAACATTTTAATTTTTGTATTAAATTTATCTTGTAACTTCCAAGAAATGTTAAAGTAGTAAAATTAATGACAGGAGAAACGTTTTCATGCTAAACTTAAGACATTAATACATTTATGAGACAATAATTTATCATTACTAAGAACAGCATGTTCGTATTGAGATTTAAAAGAAAAAGTAAGAAAGTGTTGTTATTTGTAGTACCTTAATTAAATGGTCAAACGAGTTCTTTAAACGCAGCTTCAAGTAAATTTTTTACTTTGAATCACAATTTAGACGATCAGCATTGATTTTAAACTATGTATGTTTAATTTACTGTTTGATTAGTAACAATTTAAGATCAAAATTATTCACGAGATCGTTTGGTTTGCAGTATCCCAAAATTGCTAAGCATATTTTTCGAAATTAAATGACTGCCAAAAAAATTAAATAGTAACTTAATCTTTTTTGTTTATTTGTGTAATGCAAAGTTAAGGCGATGTGCAAATACTTAGGGGAGGGTGTTGTACCTTGGACCATTTATCATAAGAATCGAAATTCTCGAGTTATAAATATGACATTTGCTATTTTCTTGGACGCAATTAACTCTTCAATGTGTTTTCGTTGTATCTGCATCGGTATAAACCCACGATCTATACACAAAATATTTCCAGAAACAAAACAATATTATGTTGCATAGTGGATCATGGTACACGATGCTCATGTACCTTGGGACAACCATCCTGTACCTTGGGCCACATTAATAAAGTAATAAATAGCCGAGCCTATTGCAGTATATTAGAACTGTAATTAATAATCATTATTTCATATACTGTAGCAAAAAACAATACAAGAAACACAAATAAAACATTTTACAAACATAGTGTACCTTAAAAGTAAAACAAAATGCATTCAAAACAAAATATTGCTTTCACTGTTAGTTAATTCAAAGGCACACATCCATAGAAGTAATGAAAATAATGTCACAAAATATACAATGAAAAATTCGGACAAGTATTCTTTAGGTTAACTAAAAAAATTGTAAAATTAATGGCTTTAAAAATTTGTTTGAAAAGCTCTTATTTATATGACTAGGCCCTACTGTTAATCAAATTATGATAGACCTACAAGAAAGAGCCTATTAATAGGTAATTAGGTTATAACATGAAACACAATAATCACAACTGTATGTTTTCCAGTCGTTGCCTCCTACCCCAGCGCACAGGAAATGAGTTCAGCGACCACATTTAATGCATCTGCACCACTTTTCGCCACTACAGTCAGCCTTCTTTAAATTCATGCAGTAAAGACATTCTTCATCAGCACTGTTCACAGTTGCTTTATCGGTAGATTGGCCTACGTGAAAAACAGTGTCTTCATCTTCACTTTCAGATGACAATGGATCCAATAGTTTCGGCTTCTACGCCATGTTGGGAGGTACCGATATCTTCTCAGAATGTTCGCTTTTAATGGCTGGCTTTGATTTAAGCACTTCACTTAAATCCTTGGCAACTTTAAAATAATTTCTGTGTTTTTCCTTTGAAGTTTGTTTTTTCGCTTGCTGCTTACCTTTATGTTGCTTTATAGCTTGTTTTTCTGGAGTGTCCGTAGCTATCATCGTCTTTATAGATCTTATTCCTATGTTTGAGATTTTCCTTGGTGCAGCCTTCAGATATGGCTGATGTCTTCAGGGGTGACCATTTATTTTATTTTCGTGTCAGGTGTAACACAGTGGACAGCATTATGATGAGATTGACATGATCTGCTGGGTGTTGGTTAATTGAAAGCTGTAGAGGTTGATGCTTCCTGCGCCCCTGATTCCATAATTTGGTTCTCTGATACAGTTGTATGCTTTCCTGATGACGGGTTTTCTATGGTCCGATCAGTAACGTATGTACTCAAAAAGTCGTAATCAGAGATAATTCCTGATTTTCTAAAAACAGACAAAATGTTATTTGGTGTAAATGCTCTTGGATAAGCCACCCCCAAGGTCTCTGCTACTGTATAAATGTCAAATGTTTTTCCCTTGTTGTTATACATCCACTCACTGACAGCCAGATTTTAATAGGTCTTCAGTGGGCCATATACAGATATGTACAATGGCTCGAGCTTATGAGATGTGTGTGGGGGAAATGCTACCATTGTTGGGATGCTGCAACCCCACATACGAGCATTTCTTCGCCATTGATGGTAATCTCGTGTACGATGGACCACTGGTCCAAGGTACAAGATGCATTTGTGGCCCAAGGTACATGATGAAGTATTTTTTAACACAAATGGCTACTGTCAGTTGAAAACACGACAGAAAGATAAATGCTTATCATTTTTCACTCACCAAATAACGAGCTATCCAGTAGTGGTACACAACACAATGTTTCTACAGGTAGTTTAAATAAAAAACGCATCCAACGGGATACGAAAAAATTTACTTCAAACAACTTAAAACAAATTTTTACTGCAGTAGGCGCGATTCTTATGCTAGCGCATCTATACTCAACCTGGCGGGTGAAATCGTCACTACGAACGACAAACTTCATCCAGACATCTCTAGGTCGCAGCACAAGCACAATAATCAAACTGGCCCAAGGTACATCATGGTCAAAGTACAACACTCTCCCCTACTATTAAACACGTTTGTAAATCACTTCTGTTGCATAAGCTATTCAAAGCAACCTTTTTTAAATAGAATAAATAGAGTTAATAAAATAGACAGCTAATAAGAGGGAAAGCGAAATTAATAACTTGTTAAAACGTTTAAAACAAGAAATAAACAATACAAAATCCAAATGAAGTAATTTTACATGTTTATCTAAACTAAGCAGCTAAAATAGCAAGTTGCCAATCCAAGGAAACAAAAAAAAACTTATATTAAATTAAAAGAAATAACATATACATTCACATAGGGCCTACATGTTCGAGCTGCAAAGTGATAATGCAATAAAGGTGTTCAGCTGATGCCTTTTCAGCCTGTGTTTCAATAGCAGCTACATTTTTCAACATCATTGTCACCCGATCCGGTAAATACTTTATTTTTTTCATTATGTGGAAGAGCAAGTACTCAAACTGTTGCGTCATTTTTTATTAAATTGATTATGAAGTAGTTATGTTCGTGGCTTGAATTCCGACGCGAAACGTTTTCCGCAGGCGTTCGGCGTGTAGCCTTTTTTCTTTCCGAAGTTTCTCGAATGGCCGGACGTACTTCTTCGACCTTCCTCTAATTTTCTTTTCTTCCCCCTGGCGATTCATCTTTATTTCTTCACATTCCCCAGTCGCGCTAATTGTGTTAGCTCAGTATATCTGCATTGCGGGTGGCACAGCCCCCCAGGACGTAACTGCCGTGTTCAGCCGGCGGGGGTTGGTCTTTAGGGGGAGTGATGTGCCCCAATGTGTAGGCAATTTCTGCCCCTTCCTCTCCTCTGCTGTTCACATGACGCCTCCCCTTCGAGGAATCTCTCCGCTGGTCGGCGGGCAAACGACCACGCACGCTCCTTCTTCAGCCAACCCCCTCCCTCTTATCTACCCCCTCCCCCTCTTACCATACTGTCACGTATCATTTGAAACCACGGCATCGATTGCTGGTATGTGGAGACAATTTCGCTCGTCTGTTTTGACTGTGCGTCCGCATGTAGACCCAACTAAAAAGGCCTGACATCATTTTACGTGACGCGTTATTGACGTGACAACGTCTAATAAATCGATGAACGCTGGCTGCACGCACGAAAAATTGTCCCACTACGGATGTCCCACTACGAATGTGTCCTGTTCACGCATGCGTGACATCTCTCTGGTATGTTGCGGACGGTACAGAGAACTCGGCCGGTGTTCGAGGTTATTGTTGTGCACCGGGCCACGGGAGTATATTCGCAAGGAAATGGCGTTCTTACAAGTACGTATTATTTTAATTACTAGTGTAAATCAGTATATTTTAACAGTGTTGTATGAGTATTGTTTTAGCTGTGTAACTAAATATTTATCGCTGGTATGATACTTTTCACGCTTTAGTTTGAAATTGGTAATTATTTGTCATGAGTTATTATTTGATCAACTAAATCACACACCGTATTATAGTTATGAGCCCACGAGCGTGTTAATATTTCGTATCCAACAGAGAATATGCTAGTTAAAAGAAATTCAAACAAATATCGTGCGTTGAATATTATTAATCTATAACACCTGAAACAATAGTTTCCAATATAGCGTCGTGGCTGTGCGGTTAGCAACGCTGACTACCAACTCGTAGGTTGACGGATATAATCCCGGCGGCTGAAATCTTCTTTTTGTACTTGTAAAAATAAATACGGAGCGCACGACACTTCAAAAGTAATAAATAAATTTGAATTAATGAATGCAAATAAAAGTAAATTTATTAATTAAATTGTATATTTCATTTCACTCCTTTGTATCCATACAAAATAGTGATAATTCAATAAAAATGATTCAATTTTATTCATAAAAGTATGCAGAGGTAGATTTTTATCATACAAAATATAGAAAAAATTAAAAACATTTATTCCTCAAAGAATATAATATTTTTAATGCCTAAATGGTTTGGTTGCAAAAACCTATTACGGCTCAGTCTCAGGCCGAATATGATATTTCATTTTCTTCTGGATCAATCATTTCATCAATGTGTTGTTATGACGTTGTCACGTTAAACTATCGTCCGTAAACTCCAGACAATTTTTTTTTCACAGGGTGAATGGAGGAGGAGGGGGAATTAAGGTTTAATCAAGTAGGAAAGAAATTAGTTAGAAAAAAAAATTGGTTGTCTGTAAAGTCAGTTTACTATATATATATATATATATATATATATATATATATATATATATATATATATAGTATTTTTAAAGTCCAGTGTTAAGTTTTCAACACCTCTCCTACGCATAGCTATTTCAAGGGAACTAAAATTATTTTATTTAAGAAAATAAATACAGGAAAGAGCACTAAAGAAGCAAAAGGAACGAATGCTTTATGCGTCGTTGTCTCGTCACTGTGCTACACACAAATTTTACTTTTTTCACCTCTTTATGCGCACAACATTTTTCTTACTATAACAAGGTGTTTTCAATTCCTGGTAAAGTCTGGAAATAGGGAAAATATGTTAGGTCTGGGAATTTAAGTAAAATTATTAGACAAAGACGTTTTATTAACATATTAAATAAGTAGATGTATATAGTTCATATGGGGGCACCGGTGGGTGGTGGGGGATCGGGGATCCGATCCAGCCACCTTAACGCTTCGCTTCATCAGCCATGTTGGATTATGTCACTTCCTTCGACCATACACACACGAAAAAGAGTCCCGTTATGTTCATCAGCCATGTACGCACGAAAAAGTGTCCCGTTACGTTCATCAGCCATGCACGCACGAAAAAGTATCCCGTTACGTTCATCACCCATGTTGGATTACGTCACTTCCGCCGGCCATACACGCACGAAAAAGTGTCCCGTTATGTTCATCAGCCATGTACGCACGAAAAAATGTCCCGTTACGTAACGAACGAACGGAGGAGGACGGACAGACCAGCTCGCCAGGACGTCTCGCTCTGAAAAGTATTAGGCGGTAATAAACAGCCAGGAGGTAACGAATATAAGCCTACTTCTACACGTGTTATGAACGCCGGATACATACGGCCAGGCAACCATGTGTTTTGGCGCGCTCTACTTCCACGACGCGCAACGGCACCGGCAAGTTTTTATTACTACCTCCTCTCAAGTTCTGATCTCCTAATACTTCACAGCAGAGAAGCGCTGTTGGTCGGAGCCTGTAGGTACTTCCTTCGCACACCTAACCTAACCTAACCTAACCTAACCTAACCTAAACTAACCTCACCTAACCTAATCCATATGCTAATCTATGCTAACCTAACCTAACCTAACCTAACCTAACCTAAACTAAACTAAACTAAACTAACCTCACCTAACCTAATCCATATGCTAATCTATGCTAACCTAGCCTAACCTAACCTAACCTAACCTAAACTAACCTAACCTAACCTAATCCATATGCTAATCTATGCTATGCTAACCTAACCTAACCTAACCTAACCTAACCTAACCTAAACTAAACTAAACTAAACTAAACCTAACCTAACCTAACCTAACCTAATCCATATGCTAATCTATGCTAACCTAACCTAACCTAACCTAATCCATATGCTAATCTATGCTAACCTAACCTAACCTAAACTAAACTAAACTAAACTAAACTAACCTAACCTAATCCATATGCTAATCTATGCTAACCTAACCTAACCTAAACTAAACTAAACTAAACTAAACCTAACCTAACCTAACCTAACCTAACCTACCCAAACCTAACCTAACCTAACCTAACCTAACCTAATCCATATGCTAATCTATGCTAACCTAACCTAACCTAACCTAACCTAATCCATATGCTAATCTATGCTAACCTAACCTAACCTAACCTAATCCATATGCTAATATATGCTAACCTAACCTAATCCATGCCAATCTATGCTAATCCATGTCAATCTATGCCAATCCGTATGCCAATCTATGCTAATTCGTATACCAATCTATGCTAACCTGTATGCCAATCTATGCTAATCTGTATGCCAATCTATGCTAATTTATATGTTAATCCATGCTAATCCATTTGCCATTTTGTATTTCTAGTAATTTCCACCAACTTCGAATCGTGACGTCACCGTTGCACTTTTCGTCACGGCCGCCATCTTGGATTCGAATTTTTTTTTCGAACTTCAACTTTTCGAAATTTGATGTAAACATCAGCCGCCATCTTTTGCCTTCCTTAATACATACCTAAGACGTCACATTTGAAATTAAAATTATTATACAGCCACCATCTTTAATTCCAGCACAGACTACCAGATGGCGCTAAATTCAAAAATTAGTTGCCATAGGCGAAGCCATCTTGGTCCTCAAGTTGGTTGGTAGATGTCGCTAGTATCGCGCGCCAAATTCAAAAATTAGTTGCCAGAGGCGCCGCCATCTTTAATTCTTAAAGTTACTGCCGGAGCGCGCCACCGTCGCCATCTTTAATTCTTAAATTTACTGCCGGATGTCGCCAAGTCGGTAGCCTGTATTCACCAAGTTCTCTGTTGCCGCCATCTTTAATTCATAAAGTCGCTACCAGATGGCGCCACTGTCGGCCATCTTTAGTTCAAGGCATTGTCGCCGGATGATGACAAGTTTGAATTTAAAAAACCTACAAGTGTTATGCAATGTGTAACCAGTCGAGACAAGTCGAGATAAGTTTGGAACATGAAGCCATATTCTAAACTACGTTTAATATATATATGTATGCATTTATATGTTTAGGTTTGATGATAGAGTAATGCAAGGGAATGGCTTTTCATTTATATTTGCGACAAACAAACCATCCATCCGATTACATTATTCCAAGTAACCATATTGGATGATGACATCACCGTTGCAATTTCCGTTACGGCCGACATCTTTAAATATATTATCCGAGTTTAATGAAAATTTTTTTTTAAATTTATAAAAAAAAAAAAACTTTTACGACACTGAGCTCGGAGTCCTCGGTTCGAATCTGGTGAGGGCAAAAAAAATGGCGACCGATCCTTCCCTCGTGGTGGCTGCAGGCAGACTGACTCCCACCACTTTTTTTTTCAAAGTATATATAATGTCATCTAGTATGATGCCATGTCCGCCATCTTGTCTTCGATGCTGGAAGCCATCATCATTGTATCGTCAGCGAGAGTACGCTGGCGCCATGTTAGTTTAGTTCTTATCCACTAGAGTGCAGTAATCATTTATTACTGTGACACCAGACATCTTGAAATTTGGCCGCCATCTAGAAAAACCGTAATTATTTAGTTAGGAATTCAGGAAAAAATCCAAAATTCATCAAAATAATCACTCATTAACTTACATATTGATTCGATCCGCTCCAGTCCTTGGTTCGATACTATATCGATGCAATAAAGTTTAATTTTATGAAAAAAAAATTAATAATTTCAAGAAACCATGTTCAACATTCTTAAAGAGAAATAAATCCTCTACTACCATCATCCTATCAGACATCAAGACCAACATCTTTGGAATATTCGTAATAATTAACCTAGAAATTCAGGAAAAAGTTAAAAATTCATTAAATAAATTTGCAAACAATATACTGATTAATTAGGTCGACTAAGGTCCTTGGCACGATCCTGGACGAAGCTAAAATATAATTTAATTTAAATACCAGAAAAGTGTAAGGTTCGAGAAATAAAACACCACAAAGTCTTTTACAAACATAATATTTATTACACAATTTCTATCCTACTACAGGATTACTTGCGAAAGCCAGCAATCTTATAAACATTTAGCCCTGCATAGACGTGCAACGACTACTTCTTAGCTCCAACAGCTCCAAATGCTCCAACAGCTCCAACAGCTCCAAATGATCCAACTGCCTTTTCTTTCAACAGCTCCAATGATATTGGGCTACAATGGTACGAGTCTAAGAGACTACGATGCTACAAGGCTACGAGTTTAAAAGGATCTAGCTGGTTCCGAGTTAAACATGACTGTGAGACTGCATGACTAAAAGACCGCATTGCTACGAAACTACATGTCTATGAAGCTACATGGATACAAGTCTACTCGGCTCCAACACGCAATCTACACACAGTACACACAGGAAACTGAACGTACACACAGTACACACAGGAAACGGAACGTACACACAGTACACACAGGAAACGGAACGTACACAAAGTACACACAGGAAACAAAACGTACACACAGTACACTCAGGAAACGGAACGTACACAAAGTACACACAGGAAACAGAACGTACACACAGTACACACAGGAAACTGAACGTACACACAGTACAAACAGGAAACGGAACGTACACACAGTACACACAGGAAATGTAACGTATACACAGTACACACAGGAAACGGAACGTACACACAGTACACACAGGAAACGGAACGTACACACAGTACACACAGGAATCGGAACGTACACACAGTACACATAGGAAACGGAACGTACACACAGTACACACAGGAAACGGAACGTACACAAAGTACACACAGGAAACAAAACGTACACACAGTACACACAGGAAACGGAACGTACACAAAGTACACACAGGAAACAGAACGTACACACAGTACACACAGGAAACGGAACGTACACACAGTACAAACAGGAAACGGAACGTACACACAGTACACACAGGAAACGGAACGTATACACAGTACACACAGGAAACAGAACGTACACACAGTACACACAGGAAACGGAACGTACACACAGTACACACAGGAATCGGAACATACACACAGTACACATAGGAAACAGAACGTACACACAGTACACACAGGAAACGGAACGTACATACATTATACACAGGAAACGGAACGTACACACAGTACACACAGGAAACGGAACGTACACACAGTACACACAGGAAACGGAACGTACACACAGTACACACAGGAAACGGAATGATCATACATACAGTAGCGGAAACACACAGGATTAGTTGGAAATCGGAATACAAGAAATAAAAATATTAAATTTTTACTTTCAATATTTAATTACTTCTCAACATTACCCAAATACAAGTAAAAGAAGCCATTATTGTATGTAGCCAGCTCTCCTCAGTTCTTTGATTATGAAGGATAT
Organism: Bacillus rossius redtenbacheri; assembly: GCF_032445375.1. Lineage (NCBI taxonomy): Eukaryota > Metazoa > Arthropoda > Insecta > Phasmatodea > Bacillidae > Bacillus > Bacillus rossius. Next base: position 9,139,583 of record NC_086336.1, on the reverse strand, counting down.
TTCTTTGATGCACGAATAGTTTCCTGCACAAAGCGAGCCATGTAGAAGTCTTAGCCGGTCAACCAATATGTTTGGATCTATCCATGACGTGTAATCAATCTCTTCTACCACCATCTTACTTGCTTGTTTATTATAAATTCTTTTATAATCACAATCGTCCCAGTGATCATAATAAGCATTATCAGATTTATTTATTATAACACGACGTTTCCATCGTTTCGGTCTCAGGACATCGCCACATTCTTCGATCTTGTCAGTTCTAGGTGCTTCATCACAGTCTATGCCTTTGTCAACAGCATCAGAGTCACTGTAACAATCACTGTAGAAGACATCCTCTTCACCCAGATTACCGTATGAATTCGCTATCGATGATGTCGAAGTGTCTTCATCGTCTTCATGCTTCCTTTCTAGGAGTCCATCATTTTTACAAAGAATGGAGGATCTACTGAATATAGGCTTGAATGTATTCTCACTTTTCACGGTGTTGATACTTACATTAGTTTCAGTCTTCCCGAAGCCATTAGCATCCTTCAATTTATGTTCTTCCTCACGATCGGGTGAGCTAATACCATCACGCTCAGGACAAGGAAAATTATTGTCGTAATGCAGATCACTCTTCTTTAGTCTAGTGGATTCATCGGTGTCCTCTATGCCGTAAGTAGTCTTGACTTTACATGTTCTACCATGTCTTTTTAAGCTGTCAATTCGTGTTAACAACCTGCTACAACGATTACAGCTTAACATGTTGCGTAGTGGGTTTCTAGCACAATCATTCTTCTCATGACGTCTAGCATTCCTTCTCATGACAAAATCCTTGCCACAGTATCTACAGTGGCTTCCTTCCGATTCAGCTGCAGATAACAAACCATGATCCATGGTAGCTTCTGTGACTAATGTTAGATACAAACTGTCAGTTTTCTCCAATTGGAACCATTTCTTAAATAGAATTTTTTAAATATTTCATCAGCGAGAGTTAAGTTATCTAATGCAAAGCAAATTGATACAAGTAGTTCTGGCTGTCATCAAAAGATGTCGCCACGTGTTGCTTGCAGGTAAATAATATCTATTTCATTAATGCGGGATGCGGAATGCTCACTATCGATCGCAAAGGAAGGTTAGTTTCGCTAGACTCCAAGGAGAAGGAAGTTCGACCTTCCTGTTAGTGCTTCTTAGATTTCTCATAGATTATTATTATTCGACTGAGAAATGATTTTTTTAAATATCCACCTGATAAAAATATTACAAGTGATGATTCAGTGGCAGAAGTTCACTAATTAAATGCAACCTTGAATAAAAATTACATGCCTCATTAAGTAAAAAAATCCTTCATGCAGAGATCAATTCCTCATCAGTAACCAGAAGCACTCGGAGAAAACCATCAGATGTCTAGTCAGGAATAATCAAAAGCACCCCGAGAAAACCATCAAAATATTGTCAAGTATAATCAGGAGCACACGGAGAAAACCACAATAATATTGTCAAGAATAATCGGAAGCACACGGAGAAAACTATCAAAATATTGACAATAATAATCAGGAGCACACGAAGAAAACCACCATAATATTGACAAGAACGAACAGGAGCACCCGGAGAAAACTACCATAATATTGACAAGAATAATAAGGAGCACACGGAGAAATCCACCATAATATTGTCAAGAATAAACGGGAGCACACTGAGAAAACCACCATAATATTGACAAGGATAATCGGAAGCACACGGAGAAAACCGCCACAAGTTTTGTTTGATATCATAAAATTACAACAAAAAAAATATTAAAAAATTAAAAATATAAACGAATAAAATTCAAAATCTGATTCTGGCTTGTGCTAGAACTCTAACTTTGCACATCAAAGAGAAGTTCACAAGCTAGCAGAATCAGATTTTGAATTTTATTCGTTTATATTTTTAATTTTTTAATATTTTTTTTGTTGTAATTTTATGATATCAAACAAAACTTGTGGCGGTTTTCTCCGTGTGCTTCCGATTATCCTTGTCAATATTATGGTGGTTTTCTCAGTGTGCTCCCGTTTATTCTTGACAATATTATGGTGGATTTCTCCGTGTGCTCCTTATTATTCTTGTCAATATTATGGTAGTTTTCTCCGGGTGCTCCTGTTCGTTCTTGTCAATATTATGGTGGTTTTCTTCGTGTGCTCCTGATTATTATTGTCAATATTTTGATAGTTTTCTCCGTGTGCTTCCGATTATTCTTGACAATATTATTGTGGTTTTCTCCGTGTGCTCCTGATTATACTTGACAATATTTTGATGGTTTTCTCGGGGTGCTTTTGATTATTCCTGACTAGACATCTGATGGTTTTCTCCGAGTGCTTCTGGTTACTGATGAGGAATTGATCTCTGCATGAAGGATTTTTTTACTTAATGAGGCATGTAATTTTTATTCAAGGTTGCATTTAATTAGTGAACTTCTGCCACTGAATCATCACTTGTAATATTTTTATCAGGTGGATATTTAAAAAAATCATTTCTCAGTCGAATAATAATAATCTATGAGAAATCTAAGAAGCACTAACAGGAAGGTCGAACTTCCTTCTCCTTGGAGTCTAGCGAAACTAACCTTCCTTTGCGATCGATAGTGAGCATTCCGCATCCCGCATTAATGAAATAGATATTATTTACCTGCAAGCAACACGTGGCGACATCTTTTGATGACAGCCAGAACTACTTGTATCAATTTGCTTTGCATTAGATAACTTAACTCTCGCTGATGAAATATTTAAAAAATTCTATTTAAGAAATGGTTCCAATTGGAGAAAACTGACAGTTTGTATCTAACATTAGTCACAGAAGCTACCATGGATCATGGTTTGTTATCTGCAGCTGAATCGGAAGGAAGCCACTGTAGATACTGTGGCAAGGATTTTGTCATGAGAAGGAATGCTAGACGTCATGAGAAGAATGATTGTGCTAGAAACCCACTACGCAACATGTTAAGCTGTAATCGTTGTAGCAGGTTGTTAACACGAATTGACAGCTTAAAAAGACATGGTAGAACATGTAAAGTCAAGACTACTTACGGCATAGAGGACACCGATGAATCCACTAGACTAAAGAAGAGTGATCTGCATTACGACAATAATTTTCCTTGTCCTGAGCGTGATGGTATTAGCTCACCCGATCGTGAGGAAGAACATAAATTGAAGGATGCTAATGGCTTCGGGAAGACTGAAACTAATGTAAGTATCAACACCGTGAAAAGTGAGAATACATTCAAGCCTATATTCAGTAGATCCTCCATTCTTTGTAAAAATGATGGACTCCTAGAAAGGAAGCATGAAGACGATGAAGACACTTCGACATCATCGATAGCGAATTCATACGGTAATCTGGGTGAAGAGGATGTCTTCTACAGTGATTGTTACAGTGACTCTGATGCTGTTGACAAAGGCATAGACTGTGATGAAGCACCTAGAGCTGACAAGATCGAAGAATGTGGCGATGTCCTGAGACCGAAACGATGGAAACGTCGTGTTATAATAAATAAATCTGATAATGCTTATTATGATCACTGGGACGATTGTGATTATAAAAGAATTTATAATAAACAAGCAAGTAAGATGGTGGTAGAAGAGATTGATTACACGTCATGGATAGATCCAAACATATTGGTTGACCGGCTAAGACTTCTACATGGCTCGCTTTGTGCAGGAAACTATTCGTGCATCAAAGAAATATCCTTCATAATCAAAGAACTGAGGAGAGCTGGCTACATACAATAATGGCTTCTTTTACTTGTATTTGGGTAATGTTGAGAAGTAATTAAATATTGAAAGTAAAAATTTAATATTTTTATTTCTTGTATTCCGATTTCCAACTAATCCTGTGTGTTTCCGCTACTGTATGTATGATCATTCCGTTTCCTGTGTGTACTGTGTGTACGTTCCGTTTCCTGTGTGTACTGTGTGTACGTTCCGTTTCCTGTGTGTACTGTGTGTACGTTCCGTTTCCTGTGTATAATGTATGTACGTTCCGTTTCCTGTGTGTACTGTGTGTACGTTCTGTTTCCTATGTGTACTGTGTGTATGTTCCGATTCCTGTGTGTACTGTGTGTACGTTCCGTTTCCTGTGTGTACTGTGTGTACGTTCTGTTTCCTGTGTGTACTGTGTATACGTTCCGTTTCCTGTGTGTACTGTGTGTACGTTCCGTTTCCTGTTTGTACTGTGTGTACGTTCCGTTTCCTGTGTGTACTGTGTGTACGTTCTGTTTCCTGTGTGTACTTTGTGTACGTTCCGTTTCCTGTGTGTACTGTGTGTACGTTTTGTTTCCTGTGTGTACTTTGTGTACGTTCCGTTTCCTGTGTGTACTGTGTGTACGTTCCGTTTCCTATGTGTACTGTGTGTACGTTCCGATTCCTGTGTGTACTGTGTGTACGTTCCGTTTCCTGTGTGTACTGTGTGTACGTTCCGTTTCCTGTGTGTACTGTGTATACGTTACATTTCCTGTGTGTACTGTGTGTACGTTCCGTTTCCTGTTTGTACTGTGTGTACGTTCAGTTTCCTGTGTGTACTGTGTGTACGTTCTGTTTCCTGTGTGTACTTTGTGTACGTTCCGTTTCCTGAGTGTACTGTGTGTACGTTTGGTTTCCTGTGTGTACTTTGTGTACGTTCCGTTTCCTGTGTGTACTGTGTGTACGTTCCGTTTCCTGTGTGTACTGTGTGTACGTTCAGTTTCCTGTGTGTACTGTGTGTAGATTGCGTGTTGGAGCCGAGTAGACTTGTATCCATGTAGCTTCATAGACATGTAGTTTCGTAGCAATGCGGTCTTTTAGTCATGCAGTCTCACAGTCATGTTTAACTCGGAACCAGCTAGATCCTTTTAAACTCGTAGCCTTGTAGCATCGTAGTCTCTTAGACTCGTACCATTGTAGCCCAATATCATTGGAGCTGTTGAAAGAAAAGGCAGTTGGATCATTTGGAGCTGTTGGAGCTGTTGGAGCATTTGGAGCTGTTGGAGCTAAGAAGTAGTCGTTGCACGTCTATGCAGGGCTAAATGTTTATAAGATTGCTGGCTTTCGCAAGTAATCCTGTAGTAGGATAGAAATTGTGTAATAAATATTATGTTTGTAAAAGACTTTGTGGTGTTTTATTTCTCGAACCTTACACTTTTCTGGTATTTAAATTAAATTATATTTTAGCTTCGTCCAGGATCGTGCCAAGGACCTTAGTCGACCTAATTAATCAGTATATTGTTTGCAAATTTATTTAATGAATTTTTAACTTTTTCCTGAATTTCTAGGTTAATTATTACGAATATTCCAAAGATGTTGGTCTTGATGTCTGATAGGATGATGGTAGTAGAGGATTTATTTCTCTTTAAGAATGTTGAACATGGTTTCTTGAAATTATTAATTTTTTTTTCATAAAATTAAACTTTATTGCATCGATATAGTATCGAACCAAGGACTGGAGCGGATCGAATCAATATGTAAGTTAATGAGTGATTATTTTGATGAATTTTGGATTTTTTCCTGAATTCCTAACTAAATAATTACGGTTTTTCTAGATGGCGGCCAAATTTCAAGATGTCTGGTGTCACAGTAATAAATGATTACTGCACTCTAGTGGATAAGAACTAAACTAACATGGCGCCAGCGTACTCTCGCTGACGATACAATGATGATGGCTTCCAGCATCGAAGACAAGATGGCGGACATGGCATCATACTAGATGACATTATATATACTTTGAAAAAAAAAGTGGTGGGAGTCAGTCTGCCTGCAGCCACCACGAGGGAAGGATCGGTCGCCATTTTTTTTGCCCTCACCAGATTCGAACCGAGGACTCCGAGCTCAGTGTCGTAAAAGTTTTTTTTTTTTTATAAATTTAAAAAAAAATTTTCATTAAACTCGGATAATATATTTAAAGATGTCGGCCGTAACGGAAATTGCAACGGTGATGTCATCATCCAATATGGTTACTTGGAATAATGTAATCGGATGGATGGTTTGTTTGTCGCAAATATAAATGAAAAGCCATTCCCTTGCATTACTCTATCATCAAACCTAAACATATAAATGCATACATATATATATTAAACGTAGTTTAGAATATGGCTTCATGTTCCAAACTTATCTCGACTTGTCTCGACTGGTTACACATTGCATAACACTTGTAGGTTTTTTAAATTCAAACTTGTCATCATCCGGCGACAATGCCTTGAACTAAAGATGGCCGACAGTGGCGCCATCTGGTAGCGACTTTATGAATTAAAGATGGCGGCAACAGAGAACTTGGTGAATACAGGCTACCGACTTGGCGACATCCGGCAGTAAATTTAAGAATTAAAGATGGCGACGGTGGCGCGCTCCGGCAGTAACTTTAAGAATTAAAGATGGCGGCGCCTCTGGCAACTAATTTTTGAATTTGGCGCGCGATACTAGCGACATCTACCAACCAACTTGAGGACCAAGATGGCTTCGCCTATGGCAACTAATTTTTGAATTTAGCGCCATCTGGTAGTCTGTGCTGGAATTAAAGATGGTGGCTGTATAATAATTTTAATTTCAAATGTGACGTCTTAGGTATGTATTAAGGAAGGCAAAAGATGGCGGCTGATGTTTACATCAAATTTCGAAAAGTTGAAGTTCGAAAAAAAAATTCGAATCCAAGATGGCGGCCGTGACGAAAAGTGCAACGGTGACGTCACGATTCGAAGTTGGTGGAAATTACTAGAAATACAAAATGGCAAATGGATTAGCATGGATTAACATATAAATTAGCATAGATTGGCATACAGATTAGCATAGATTGGCATACAGGTTAGCATAGATTGGTATACGAATTAGCATAGATTGGCATACGGATTGGCATAGATTGACATGGATTAGCATAGATTGGCATGGATTAGGTTAGGTTAGCATAGATTAGCATATGGATTAGGTTAGGTTAGGTTAGGTTAGGTTAGCATAGATTAGCATATGGATTAGGTTAGGTTAGGTTAGGTTAGGTTAGCATAGATTAGCATATGGATTAGGTTAGGTTAGGTTAGGTTAGGTTAGGTTTGGGTAGGTTAGGTTAGGTTAGGTTAGGTTAGGTTTAGTTTAGTTTAGTTTAGTTTAGGTTAGGTTAGGTTAGCATAGATTAGCATATGGATTAGGTTAGGTTAGTTTAGTTTAGTTTAGTTTAGTTTAGGTTAGGTTAGGTTAGCATAGATTAGCATATGGATTAGGTTAGGTTAGGTTAGGTTAGCATAGATTAGCATATGGATTAGGTTAGGTTAGGTTAGGTTAGGTTTAGTTTAGTTTAGTTTAGGTTAGGTTAGGTTAGGTTAGGTTAGGTTAGGTTAGCATAGCATAGATTAGCATATGGATTAGGTTAGGTTAGGTTAGTTTAGGTTAGGTTAGGTTAGGTTAGGCTAGGTTAGCATAGATTAGCATATGGATTAGGTTAGGTGAGGTTAGTTTAGTTTAGTTTAGGTTAGGTTAGGTTAGGTTAGGTTAGGTTAGCATAGATTAGCATATGGATTAGGTTAGGTGAGGTTAGTTTAGGTTAGGTTAGGTTAGGTTAGGTTAGGTTAGGTGTGCGAAGGAAGTACCTACAGGCTCCGACCAACAGCGCTTCTCTGCTGTGAAGTATTAGGAGATCAGAACTTGAGAGGAGGTAGTAATAAAAACTTGCCGGTGCCGTTGCGCGTCGTGGAAGTAGAGCGCGCCAAAACACATGGTTGCCTGGCCGTATGTATCCGGCGTTCATAACACGTGTAGAAGTAGGCTTATATTCGTTACCTCCTGGCTGTTTATTACCGCCTAATACTTTTCAGAGCGAGACGTCCTGGCGAGCTGGTCTGTCCGTCCTCCTCCGTTCGTTCGTTACGTAACGGGACATTTTTTCGTGCGTACATGGCTGATGAACATAACGGGACACTTTTTCGTGCGTGTATGGCCGGCGGAAGTGACGTAATCCAACATGGGTGATGAACGTAACGGGATACTTTTTCGTGCGTGCATGGCTGATGAACGTAACGGGACACTTTTTCGTGCGTACATGGCTGATGAACATAACGGGACTCTTTTTCGTGTGTGTATGGTCGAAGGAAGTGACATAATCCAACATGGCTGATGAAGCGAAGCGTTAAGGTGGCTGGATCGGATCCCCGATCCCCCACCACCCACCGGTGCCCCCATATGAACTATATACATCTACTTAAATATGTTATCCATATCGTATTTGGGGCTGGTTTGTGTTTGTTGCAAGGCTGATGTGCCAAGTGTTTTTGAGCAGAGATTAATTTTTTTTGTGCATGTGAGGCAGAATTCCACCAGTGATGGTGCCCCGAAGCATAGTAAGGGAAACGTCTCTTTGTGCTTGGTTTCCGGTAATTTCGTTTTGGTGTGAAAACAATTTTGTTACGACATGAATAATAAGTTGTAACTATGGTAGTTTTGACAAGTAGCCCAAAAATGTACGCTGATTGTTTTATATTAAATTGTTACATGTGTTTGATGTGTAACCGTCTTATCTCTCGGTACACAGCATTTGGTAGGAGAAATTCCGTGAATGGAACAGAAGTCACATTGAACGGAAATGTGTAACCACGTTGCTGCCATCTGTGGTGAATGGCGCGAACAAAAGTGCATAAAGCCAAAATAAAAGTTAATGAATTTAAACAAAATCGCCAGTTTTTTAATAAAATTCCTTGTCGAAAAGCAGGTCCAAAGCCAAGATTTAGTATTTTTCCAAGTGTTTATCGCTTTGAATGGAGCCGTTTCATTATATAGTTTAACCTTTCGCTCCGCAAATCGAATGAGTCTATAGTCGACATAGCTGCAACAGTAGCGAATTCTAGGGGCAGGTAGGGAAACTACGTGTCATTCGCGTCCAGATATGTAAATTGAAAACACACTCATCTTATAATATTTTTAATAATTCTACGTTAAATTTTCGTGCCCAAGTTTCGTATTAAATTTATTTATATCGTGTGAACGCTTGCATTGCGTCAATGGTATATTAGAACAGACTGGAAAAATAAGCGTAATCATTTCGTGTAATATTAGAATCCAACATGTATGTACCTTCATATTGCTTCTGTGATATGCTCACAGTTTATCCGAAGGACTTTTGAGCCAATAAAAAACCTTCAACCACAGAAGTATCGAATAGGAAGCATCCCAGTTAACAGGTCTCACAAGTCAGTAGCCAATAAGATTCTGGAATTTGCCCGAGTATGTACGGGATCGTGGAGTCTATCCTAGAGGTCATCGAAACTGCGAATTTATCCTGTCCTTTTCCATTCCATTAGTATATAATCAACTTTCATCGGCTGTAACGACTCAAGATATCGACATCACGTGAAGTTCAATTAATTGCTGGTCCTAAACGAAGCTTTTCTAAATTATTTTGATAAATCTCAATTAATTTAGAGACCTGCATAATTCGCGGGTTCAGTGACCTCCAGGATAGACTCTACTACACTCTACACGCTCGGGCAAATGCCAACTGTTCATTGGCTGCTGACTTGTGAGTCGTCTCGACTGAGTGTCTGTGATTCGACACTTGTTTGAGCGAGGGTCTCTAATTGGCTCTCATTAATCCAGATTAACAGTGAACCAGTGGTAGAAGCAGCGCTAAGGTATCATTATTTGAACTGTAGCATATGAATCCGTGAATTTTGCAGGTCTCTATCAATTATATATTTTTTATTTATCTTTTAATACAAATATTTCTCTCGTTTTGAAATAGATCTATTTACATTACAACCACTTTTACCAAACACACTTCAAATATAATGTTATTATTCATTCTGATCTAAATTATGATTTAAAAATTTTCTTGGGTTGAAAAATCCCTACACTTATTGCAGAGTCTTATTTTTGTAAAATGAATTTTCTTCGAGGAAAAAGTAACAATTTGTTTCATAAGCAAGTTTACTTTGAAAGTAGTTAACGATACTACCTTACCATGTCGCCACATTGTTTATGTAATAAGATGTAGGTACATTTTTGAGAGACGAACAGAAAGTTTTCACTTATGTTAATAACTCGTTCTGTTATTTGAGTGGAAGAATTACACAACAAACTGTAGCGTGTAATTTATCACAAAGATATTCAAATTAAAGCCTATGTACATTGTGTCTGGAGTTTATTTCCTTCTCTAATAACGTGTTAGAGTACATGCATAGAAAAAAATGCATAATACATGAGTCTTGATACATACCTACTCCTTCCGTAAACGGTTAATAAGACTGAAGTGTAGTATTTTAGTACGCATTTAAATTAATTTACAATCTTGTCTTACAGATTGGTAAAGAGTTTCTTTTTTACATTTTTAGTATTAAAATAAGTGTGGTTATTATGATAAGTTATGCGTGATATATATGGCCTGTTGCATGCTCACTGGGAAATAGGCCTACATAGATGTTTGCCTTGAGGGTTATAAATTTATCTGTTATTGCAGCAAACCTTTTTTATGCAACGTGCCATTTAAGTGTAAGAATAGAAGCTACACCGGTTAATTCTTTAAATACGAAGATTGTTACGTCTGGTAGCAAAACGTACGACTATATTTTCATTTATCTACCATATAAATTTCTGATTACCGCTCAGACCTCATAGTTGTCCTATGCGTGACGAGAAGACAGTGCGCCAGTTCAGAGCCTTGTGCTTAGAGGCGATACCGCGCTAGAAGCACAAGCGAACGTCGCGCTTATCATCCCGCCTCAACTGGCACAGATACACCCGTGACTAAGCGGCCCACTTAGCTCCCTTCAAAGTAGTGCTCCACCTGTCCATTGTTTCGGTATTACTTTTACGGTAGAAATTTCTCTCACCTGCCTGGTGCAAAATGCAAAACAGTTTTGTGTGATGTTTTAAATACACATTATTTCAATAAACTACTGATCGTGTGCGCAATCCGTTTATCCGTTTTCGCTTGAAAACTCTCTCTCGATATATATATATATATATATATATATATATATATATACTTAGACTACTCTCCACTGTCAATAAATTAATCGTACGGTAAATATTGTCTCAAAAGCTATTTAACACGAACAAAATTGCCATTTTAACACTTCTTATAAAACTACACGAGTCACGTGCATTAATGTATGTCACGTTCCAGTTCATTATTTTATTTTTTACGTTTAACACTGTTAAACTTGCCAACTTTTTTAGTGGCCGAATTTCTAAAAATAATAATAATAATATATATAATGCATAATTTTTGCATGATTAGATGGCAAATTGAAATTTTTAACATTTTTGTGCAGATTGGACAAGAAGAAACAAATTGAATAAGTAATTGAAGATTGTTGAGTTATAAGTCAGTGCTGATGGTTACTGGGTGTTATGGTTTAGAATTATTTTAGAAAAATTTATTTTATGTTATTTAGCCTTCTAATATCATAAAAAAATCTGAAGATTTTTAAAGGAATTTAAAAAAAAATTTAAAACCAGTAAAATTGACTGTAGATATACCTTAAAAGATTCTAGTTATATATTATATTTCATTCTACTTATACATACTGCCCAAAAATGTTAAAAATGAGACTTTGCCAGTTATATTTTTCATTTTGTTCTAAGTTCAGCCACACAATATGTCGGCAAGTTTAACAGCGTGGAACGTAAATATAAACAATGACCTGGAACGGGACATACACCCTGAAACATAAGAAGTTAGGCTATAGCCTATCTAGGGACCGGAAAAATTCGCGGATTCAATGACCTCTAGGGTAGCCTCTATTTTCCTCTGCATTTCTCAAGCAAACGCGCGTGTTCATTGGGTACCAAATTGTGAGGCGTCTCCACTGGGTAGCTTGTGGTTCGACGCTTCTTTGGTCGATATAGTCTCTCATTGGCCCAGAGAGTTCCAGTTAAACAGAAATGTACACAAGTTTGAATTTCAGCCTATCACTAAATGAACCCGCGAATTTTTCCTGTCTCTAGCTATATCTATTTGAGTTATTTTCGTCTGATGTCCTTGTGCCTATTGGCGGGAGACGACAGGTGATCTCTGGTGTCGAAAGTCGTGGCGAAAGTTCGCTGCCGTGACGTAACCACCCCCAGGCGCTAGGAGCGATGTCGAAGATAACTACAGCTTAATTAGTATTGGCGCCCCGCTGTGTTCCGGCGCCCATTGTCCCGCCGTCTGTTATTGGACGCCAGTGATGTAATGCGAGTGGGGCGCTGCTGTAATTGGCTCATCCGAAGGGGGAATCGCGTGCGTGAACGCACCCTGCCGTGACGCCTGCAATTGTATGCACATCGCGGCGTTGTGTTGTGCGACACACAACGTCTGCTGCAACAACACCCCGCCATTTATTTTTACTTCCTTCTTCTCCCACAGTCCTCCGCTCCTTTACCTCTTCCTCTCTTCCTCGCGGGCCTTCTTTCACTTAGCTCCCTTATAACGTGTGCCGGCTAAAGCTCTTCGATTTGCATGAAATTGCGTTCTCCTCAAGAACGGGACGATTGGCGCCAAATGCCGGGTTTAAAATATCCCCCCCTCGGCCCAATTTTTTTTTTTCGCCCCAAAGTAATTATAGCGGATCTTCCCCCGTGCGGTTAACTGTTGCGAAGGGTGCGTTATATTGGCAGCCGTGACTCGCATCGCTAATGCTTGTTGGCGAGGACTGGGGGGGGGGGGACCAGAAGTTACGTCTATTGGCACTAAAAGACATGCCTAGGAATCCTCGAAGGGGAGATTAGGGCATGGCTGGTTACGGCCATGTCGATAACCAGGCCACGGTATTAAAATTTTTGCCTCGCCCTTAATGATTTTTAGGGAAAGGATTGAGGTAAAAGGGTGGAGTGAGTAGTTTACTCATAAAAAATGTTGCAATACAACGAAATTACCTATTTATTTTATACGTATAATGCCACGTAGTAATATATATATATAAACTGATTTATTCTCAAAATAAACATAAATAAATCTAATAGTGCAACCTCGTCTGACAAATATATAAAACTTATTGGAAAGTGTTTTAAAAGCATATTGTATGTATCTATAGTGGATTCCAACTAACCTACATTTTTTTTAATATTGCCAGTACCTTCAATCGTTGAAAAAAAAAAGGTTGCAATATGAACATTTTTATTTTAATAAATATTGTCAGTTGGGTCAGGTGTAATACATACCCTGATTAAATTTGTTTTTTTTTTTTTTTTACAGTTTTTAATGAATGTCAAAAGGTAATTTCATAAAAGTTCTTAAGAGCAATATTTTTTAGCGGTCTTTTATATTAAGACTATGCAACTTTCATTTAAGTTAGTAGCAGATACTTTCTCTAAACACACGAGTGTAAGATATACATATTGGTGGTTCAGATGTGCAATAATTTATAACCCGGCAAAGTTTACTCTGTGGTAGAGGAAAATACTTTTCTACTACCCATATGAAATCTTTTTTTTTGTTTTGTTTTTATATAGGCTAAGCCTTGACAGTTTTCTGTGTCGTTTAAGCTAAAATAGTGATATCGTATTTTTTATGTATACTTTAGGATCTGGAACTAACCACAATATAACTGGTCCTCAGGTCTACGATGATGCAAGACAAATCAGTTGTTAGTTGGATTGTTATAAGTAGAGACCTGCAAAATTCGCGGATTCATTTCGTGATATGCTACAATTCAAATAAATATACCTTAGCGCTGCTTCTGCAATTGGTTCACTGTTAACCTGGAGGACTGAGGGCCAATTAGAGACCCTCACTCATTGAAGTGTCGAATCACAGGCCACCCAGTCGAGACGACTCACAAGTCAGCAGCCAATGAACACGTGGCATTTGTCCGAGTGTGTAGAGTGAAGTAGAGTCTATCCTGGAGGTCATTGAATCCGTGAATTTTGCAGGTCTCTAGTTATAAGTCAACTCGATATATTCCAAAATGGGCTTATATCGCAGGAGGAGGGGGCAGGGGGGAATTAAGAAGCCCCTCACTGGGGGGGGGGGGACATGCCCTTGCAAAATCGTGACTGTGGAACGGGGTTTATAAACGTAAATGTCATAACTATGGTTTAAGAAAAACAAATCCGTATATATTTTAAGTTTTCTGCATATTACATGCATACAAGCTATATACATACATGTACCCTATCCAGAGATGACTTGCAAAACACTCAGGCGGCGAAATTCCCCCCCCCCCCCTTCTTCAGAAAATGAGAATCTTATAGATATGCGCCCTGCATTCAAGCATGCAACTGATGGTGGCCAACTTGGAACATTACACGTTGGATGTTTTGTGTTGCACTTATTTCTTAGCTGAATAATATAATTTTTTCAACAAAATCCAATAACCTAATAAACAATTTAATAATAACCAAGCGTTTGTAACGTGAAATTAAAAATTGAACACCTTTGCTTCATGATTCAAATCCTAATATCAAGTAAGTACCTATTCATTAAGCTGAAAGCTGCCTTTTTAATTTTGAACTTCCAGTAAAACCAGAAACAATTGTTTTTTTTTTTCCCTGACCAATAGATAATGTTACTGTAAAACCATAAAAGCAATAATTATAGAAACTTATTTTTTGCTTAAATTTAATAATGTTGTCATTAGATCAACAATGTAATCATAGTTGGTACTAGAATTATTATTTTATACATATGCCTATTGATTTATTTCGACAATACTGTTACTATGAAATTTAATAAATTTTGGTTTTTAAGTTGTCTTCGCCATTTAGTTTCAAGTTTTAATGAAAATACAGTCTTGTTTTACTATACACAATACATGTTAGAAAAAAAAACATTTTTTTGCTTAAAAAAATTGATGTATCAATCAGGCTTATATCTAAATAAAAATAATTTATGTCGCAATACGTTGTAAAGTGCACCCATAAAATAACTAACTTAACTTCAGTGCAGTAGCGAATAAAGGATTATTTTTTTTGGGGGGGGGGGGGGGGGTGGTCGAGGAAGATGAAATTCCTAAAAAAAAATTAACATTTGAACACTTTCATTAAAAAAAAACTGACATTACTTTGACACTAACAAGATGACATAGAGGCCTACAGGAGTAGTCGTAGGCGACGTGGCATACTTGTCTTGATATTTTGCAAACATTTTTTTCAAAACTTCGTTTGTGGGAAGGGGGGAGGTAAGTATATATCATTTCTATCTCTAACCTGTGACCGCCACTGCTTCAGTCAGGGCGTCCACAAGGAAAAAATATTTCGTACCAACATAGGCGAGAAAAAAGAACCTACTGGATTGCAAAAAAGTACTAAATTATAATTTGTTATGGTTTTAACAATTTAGGAAGTTATTATGACATTGCAATGCTCTAACTTAAATATCACACCACACACACACATACATTCCATAGTTTTTAAAAATAATTACGCTTAATAATAAAACATATTGGAGTTGCTGTAATAATATAATATTAAAAAAAAAGTACTATATCTGAGCTTAAATGTAATTGACCACTAAAAAACTTATAAAAGTACTAGATCTAGTACGAAAGTACTAACTGTGGACACCCTGGCTTCAGTCGAACTACTGAAATATACGTGCCTCTGACTGTGATTTATACATTACCACTTACCGGCTTTCTTCCCCTCCTCCCCAACCATCAATTTCTCCCCTCTCGCTGATGAAACAATTTGCTGTAGTTTCTCCCCATGCGTCTACGTCCTCGAGGCGCCTCTCTCATTTCCGGCTGTAATTGCCGTGGATGAGCGATGGCGTCACGGGGTTCGCGCCGAGTGGTCAGAGGACATACCCCCCCCCCCCCTCCCCCACCCTTCCCGAGACCTTGAATCACCCCGGGCTTCATCTCGGAGCCCTGTTTCCCTCACCTCGGGCCGGCCCTTCCCGGGTAGCTGATTGCTTCTCCCTGATTGCCGCCACAGCAGTTCCTGTGCTCCTGCCCCTTCGGCACCAATGAAACTACCCCCGCGTCCGTGTGTTCCCGGAGTTCTGTTGCCTGCCCCCTCCAGCCCTCCCCACCTTGCTTGTGCCTGCGGGTGTCCAACACCCAGCCGGGTCATCTGCTAAAATTTTTTAATTTAATTTTTCGAAGAACGCTGGTTAATAACTTATCAGTAGGGACCGGAAAAATTCGCTGGTTCAATGACCTCCAGGATGAACTCCACAGTTCTACGTACACTCGGTCAAATGCCACCCACTCATTGGCTGCTGTCTTGTGAGACGTCCCAACGTAACAGCCTGTGATTCGATAAAGCTTTTGTTGGGTGTTTCTCATTGGCCCAGATTCATCCAGGTGAATTGTGAGCCAATAACAAGAGGCCGCACTGAGGTATAACTATTTGTATTTTAGCCGATCGCAAAATGAATTCGCGAATTTTTCCTGTCTCTACTTATAAAAGTATATTCGTTCATTTACGGTTGTCCTCGGAAGTTAACGGGTAATGATTTCTCTTGCCCTGAGCAAGAATCCACAAGAACAATGTTTGAATACTAACAAAACCGTTCAAGAACTTGTTGAAGTGTACAGCAAGAACAACCCACCTCCCTTACAGTTTCCTGTTTACTGCCTGTTTACCCTGTTCACAGCGGAGCACGGAACTGTGAAGCAAGAGTAAAGCCTTGTATTTTTTTTTACGAAGATTCAGTTATCTGAAATTACGAAGAACTCTTCGTTCATTCCGTTTATTTCAGGTAATTTCTTCTGCACTAATATTTCTAACCATGAAGAGGTGACGAACTGTCGTGATTGACAGGATAACGTTCAATAAAAGGTGGGACTTTTAAGGGGGATTAGGCCCCACCATATTTGATACTTCCATCTTGTTTGTTATGATTCTAATTATGAACTACTAATCCCAATTTTTTGCATGTCTCCTAGACCTACCATACATTGTAGCAAACATATATTTAATAACACGCTCTAGTATGTAAACGCTACTAGGAAATAACTTAATACTTCACGCAGGCGACGACAACTATCATGATGTTCACACCAATTCACAAGCGTTGACTTCAAAAAGTAGCCAAATCTAAGTCTTATACCATGTAAAATAAAATAAAATAACACGTAAGATTTATTGCAAGCGATATCAAAATATTTGGAAATTCCAATATGGTGAAGTTAATCCCCCTTAGCGTACAGTACTTATTGAAACAGTTTGGTATTAACACGCACATGTGTTTGCACGAAAAAAAAAATTACCGCTCAATAGGATTCAATAAGGCATACCCGTGCCAGCGATTCCATCCTCGTAATTGGCGGTTGTCTGCAAGACCATTTGTCTTGATTGGCTGGGCCATTCAGGACGCGTTTGATTCCGCCCTGAATGAATGAGATTGCTGTGCCGACAGTTGACACGTGGCTGTAAGAAACTTAACGAATCACGTAACAAAGACAGCGCTACAGTTTTTTACCGCACTGTTAGTCTCGAGATATTTTCGCAAAAAATACATGGCCCTAAGTACAAATGTCCCAGCTATAACTTTTAAAAGTATCGAATGTAAGCATTGAAGAGTGTTGGTTCAAGGCCACAATTAAAGAGTTCCTAAAACAGTTTTTTGATAAGTGCATGAGCCAGGACTGCCTTGTTGTTTTATAGCTCGCAGCGCCACCTACGCAAAATGGCGACCCCTGACCGTAAAGCGTTTTGTGTTGTGTAATTGGCTACGAGTAAATCTATAATTTCAGTTCAAAGTTAGTTTCGATCAAGGCAATTCGAGTCGACAGAGCTCTTTTTTCGCTGGCTTTCACGTTCAACTTACATTACGGCATGCGATATTTTCTTTTGGGGCTTTATTAAAGATCGTGTCTACGTTCCGCCGCTACCTAATGATTTGCCAGAGCTGAGACACAGAATTGAAGTGGCTATTGCTTCCATTACTCTGGACGGTTTGACGCAAAGTGTGGGAAGAATTTTACTTTAGGTTAGATGTGTGTCGTTTAACAAAAGGTGCACATGTTAAATATTTTTAAGAAAAATTAGTGTAGTTCACCTTCTATTTGATGCATGATTTGTTTTAAATAGACATAATTAAATTGTTATTATACACCATTTAAACTTTTATGGACATCCTGTATTAGCCAGTACAACTTTGCTCCACATTCATGTCATTTCATGCTAGACTTAACTTGCCTATACACAATCAAGCCTCTAAGAGTGATCATTGGTAGATAACAATGTAACGTCATCTGGCGGATTACGCGTGATAGGGGTAACCACTTATTCTTCTCCTTGATTATAACTGGCTCAGGTTCACCAAGGTTGTGTTAAGAGCACGGCAGTCCAATCATCAACATGAAGCTGTTGTATATGAGCGTTAAGTCTGCTTTGCTTTTGCAGAAAATGGAAAATTACACTATTCGGAAAGTTTTTCAATACAGCCTCATCTATTAAATAATTAAAAGTCAGCATTATATATGTAATTCCATAACTAAAAGCGTTAAAATTAACTTCAACAAAATGTACAAATACTTATACCTACCATACAGAATTTATAATGTAATTATGCTCCTAGATCCTATATTATTGCTAAACTCATTTGAACAAGAAATAAAGTAAATTGTAATGAGCTGAACGTCTCGTTGACAGCACTAGAGTCGATTAAACTAGCGAGAGGCCAATGTAACACTTAGGAATGAATGGGTTGGGAGATTGGAGTATCACGAAGACCACCACCAGAACATGGCAACGTACAAATGCGCAAAAGTTTGACTGAAAATGAATTCGTGCAAAAAATTCCAGCAATTACTTTTATCTTCTATATTATGTTGCCAATTATAATTAATACCAAATTTATAATTCTGATTATTTCTTTAGACGCTAACTTAAACATTTCCATAAAAAAATTATCCACTTATCTAAGAAAAAATCTTTCATACAGCAACTTAAGAAAACTATCATCATGTTATGAAAATATTAATAAATGATTCGTGGATACATAGACACAGAATTTATTGTTATTTAAGGCACTGATTGGTTTGCTCGAAATGTTATTGATTCAATTGCTCAGGGAAACAAAATTTTGCAGCTACATTGAAGTCATACCAAGTCTTAGAACTCTAAAAGTTATAGGGTAGTCACTGAAGCTATGAAAAATATACAATACTACGGTTAAGAAACATAATTCAACGGAGAAATCTTTGACACAAGGATATAACATGGCCTAGGTTTACGTATGTAATAAAAATTAACCACAATGTAATGACAGAACACTAGTGGTGTATAAATATGTTGTTTCTCTTGAAACAAATTTTAAATTAATATAAACGTATACATTGCAATACATCCAACGCAGCCGGCTTCTACAGGCTGCACGGAGTAAACCAGCTAATGCGTACGTTTCCGTGTTATTGGTGCTTCAGTGAATACTCTCTTCACTGTGAATACTCGTTTCCTTGATTTATGCACCCGCGTTCTTGATCCTTGTCATTGTACACTGTTTAAAATCACGGAAAATGTACCGACTTTCACACTAAGAATGCATCTCAAATAACCGAAGGGTTTCTCCGTTGTTCTGGATGACAACCTCTTCGGATAATTGACGCAGGATTGCACATACATAGTTTACTTTAGCGTAGCAAACAAATCAAAAGCGTACCCAAAATAAAAATATATCGTTTTTATTGTAGTCCTAGCGAGTTTTTCAAAGTTTTTGCTAACATTCCAAGAAGTTTATTGTAATTTCATAATTCAACACAGTACCAGTACGTTAGCAAATTATAATTAATTGTATGAGATCTCGGGAAAAAATTTCAACAAAGTGTTCTTAAATATTTAGAAGTTTTAAAAAGTTCGCACCGTCCTTCTGAACGAGGACGGAGCTGCGCGCGCACTTTAGAGAACATGTGGCTTCAGGCTTGGGCCGTGAGTAAGGGGTTCAAATGTCTGCTAAATCTGAGCCCCTTAACTGGAGTTTTAGCATGCAGTCCGCAGCATTACGCTACGTGCGGCTAAAGCGCAGGTGAATTTCATTTTACGGTCGCCAGCGGCTGACGGGACGATGGGAGTGGGGGCTCCAGGTGGTGCAACCAGAGGAGAGAGAATCCTGGAGGAAGAGAGGGAGAGAGAGAGAACTAAAGAGTGGGATGATCACAATGGCCACAGCTAAAACGGGGAGGGGCTAGAGCGCAACCCCTCGCGGTTGCCATGGTGACCGTAGCGCAGCTCACGCCCCCTCACCCCTCGTGAGAAACATCCCCTTTTCGGACCCCCTTCGGGGCCATAGCTGCGCTGGCTAATCTATTGTTCCTCCGCACCCCCTTCTTTAGCGTCGTTGAAAACCAGTCCTTCCCCTACTCGCCCACCACCACCTTCTTTTTTTTTTTTTTTTTTTGAGATAGCCCCTGTGGACTATCCACGTCCCGGGCAATCGAGGGTGATGCGACACAGCATCCAGCCAGTGCAATGTTATGTGTAAGGGGGGAAGGGGAGCTAATTCCACATTTTCCTCGCGAACTTGCCAGAACGTTTCTTCTCCTTTGCGCCCGCACGAGTCCGACTCCGCGCCTATAGGCCAGAGACGAGCCGAGTGAGAGAGAGAGAGAGATTTGCAGCGCATAGCCAACAGTTGAATGAAACAGAGAAAGACAAGCATGATCACATTTCCACGATTTCGCCGTCCCTTGCGACTCCGTCTCGCGCACCATGTCGGTTTTTTTTTTTTTTTTTTTTTCGTTTTCTTACCATTTACTCGAGGTCTTTCTCAGTAAATTATGCTTCGTCTCAATTTTTCTCAACATATATATTTACCAAATCGAGTCTCACAGCGGTAAAGCGTCACATGAGTGACCTCTTATAGATCGAAAAAAAAAACACTTTTTACTAAATAACTGGTGAGAAAAGTTGTGATCCAAAGCCAATTCGGGCGAGCTTTTGGAATGAATAAACGCGCCAGTCGCTTAATTCAATCCTACGGTAATTTCAAGAAAATGAACCTTAACGTTTACGAGTCGCAATCGAATTTCTTATCTATATTTCCTATTAGTTAGAATTTCGTACATTTCGTTATATTATTTTTGTCAATAAGTATCAGATTTAATGCAGTTCGGCCCTGTAAAGAAAAAAATTATCTAGCATGTTGACTGGATCACGATCATGACAATTGGCTGTTTTAATATTCCCCTGTTAGCTGTTTCTAGACTTAAAATTTTCAAATTGAAATTTACCTACTTCCGCGTTGAGTTCAAATGTTTCTAGAATTTTTTTTTTAGTTTCACCTAATGGCAAAATTGTGTGATGTTCGAGCTATATAAACTCAAAAAAACTCAACCATGATAATGATGTTATGAGCAGTTTATATAATTTTGAATCTTTTCGACTCACAGTCAGCTGAACTCTGAGCTGGACATGGTTGTTTATAATTAATGGCTTTTTATAGCAGGCCTTATTGAAATTATACGCTTGGTGATATATTTCAGTCATTGGATAAATACTTATCATAGTACTGCATGTTGCAGTTCGTACGCATAAAAAAACTGTCTATGTATTTATCTAGAGGCCTACTAAATCTACTTTAAATTTGTTGACGGTTTTTTAAACATATTCATAATATATTACTGTAGTGTTTAGCTGTGCTATAAGTTGCTACTGGAGGAAAACAATTTTTTTATATAAAATACAAAAAGTAATCATAGTAACCAAACAAATGACGTAACTCATGCAATCTGATGTACTTAGATAGTACAGCTCTTTAGGTGTTTTGAAATAAAAGGTAGGTAAATATATTTTTTGAGATTCCTATCATCTGAATTTTTTTAATTGCCCTCTTTTTTAAGTCAACATTTAGGTAATTTGTTTTACATTTGTTTGTAATTTCCAGGGTAATTTATTTTTGGAAATAATCAATAGTTTATGCTTCCTAAGTAAGGAAATTGAATTGATATCGTTTTTACAATACTGTAAGAAATTTTTGATAACGTTTCTAAACATGGAATGGAAGTTATTTACCTTTACATTTGTAGGAAAAATTCACCTTATAATTATTGTACATCTACTGTTCATTTAACTTATTCCTAAACAAATTTAGGAGAGATATCATTGATAAATAATAATTTTACATACAATATTATAGGTTAATTAAGTACATCCATTTCATGTTTCGCGAGGTGCAGAAAATTATTTCAAATGTATCTTTTGCATTTTTTTTTGCAGTTTTGTTATTAATTACACTTGTAGACGAAATAGTATTAATATCGTCATACTTGTAATTTATGACGTTTTTACAATTGTAAAGCTAAGTTTTTTGCAAAGCCATCCGAGAAATGAGTTTGCAAATGTTCTTTAGTGTTAAAGATTATTTGCGATAAAATGTTCCTTTTATATATATGTTCTTATAGTCGTATTAATTTGACGTACATAAAAAATGTTTAGTAATTATAAACAAAATTATTATATCAGAATTCATGATACACATGAATAATTTTAGAAGAAATTATGTCATAATATTATTTGTATAAAATATACTGTAATAAATACCTACGGCCAAAAGGCGTGTCAACTGGTTTTAAAGGGGATTTTATCAGGTTTTGTTACACCTGGAAAAATAATTTGAAAGAACAATTATCACGAAATGATTCGTGACAATGGCTATGATATTTGTCTATTGTTGCTTCATGTTTAATTTTTATTCAATAAACATTTAGACTTTTGTTCAAAGTTCACGCCTTGAAAAGTCACTGTTTTTCATTATATTTTGTTCCGTATTAATAATACAAATACTTTATTTCATAATGGTGACTGCGATTTTTGTACATGATTGTACATAACAATAAGGACTATTTTCAACTTACTAAGAATTCTTGTTGATTAGCATTGTCTTTAAAACAACATGGCCTATTTTCATCTTATTAGGCATTCTTGAAGATTAGCATTGTCTTTCAATTTCCAAATAAAATATTTTTCTAAAGAATTTTCAGAATTTAATTATAGGTAAAATATTTGTCTATTTATCCCTATTATTATAGTAAAATACTGTCTATAACTTTACTAATGTTGATGCTTTAATCTTAAATATTTTTTTGAAGATTTTCCGGAGCATTGGGTATGTTATTGAACTGCAAAATATCTCCATTCACACAAAAATAACAATTGTTTACTATTTAAATATGTTGCATTAACTAACCCGCAAGCTCATCGCTTTAAGTTCACACCATCTTTGCGTTGCACTAAATTTTAGTAAACAAAATTGCAGTTGTTTTCTACTGAAAGTTAACGTGTGTTTTCGCACATAAATTTATTAACTCAAAAATCTCTTAATTGTTCTCGCATAGCTCCGACTTTAAATTTTAATAACTTAGAGACTTTCCATGCATGGAAAAGCATCGGGTTTTGATTCCCGGGAAGTCGTAGATATGCAGGCGTTCACGCTAGTATGTGCACTGTTCAGAAAAAATTTACTTCCGAAGAACACTGAATCACAAATTATCCAGGGCTATTCATAAATTAGTGGATATCTGTGTAAATTGACAGTACGATTAGGTGTGAAGAGCATGAACCTATTTTTTTTATGTAAAATACTTTGATTTATTCTGCCTGAATGTCTACCATGTTTGCAACGGAGCTCAGGAGTTGGAATATGGAATATGCACAGTAAAAAAAAATGTTTTGCGTGGAGTCTACGGTGACAGAAGTGAAAATTTTCGCCTACTATATTATTAAGTATAGGAAAAATAATTCTCTTTGGCCGAGGTCACAGAATATAAATATATATGTGTGTGTGTGTGCACATATGCGAGGGCTAAATTATGCTGTCACACTAATACGCATCTGTGCAATTATACAAGTGTACAAGTGTGTAAGTATATCTACTAGTATGCAAGTTTGTGAGTGTGCAAATATGCAAGTGGGAAAGTATGCGAGTGTGCAAGTATGTTGTGTCATTTTTACCTCTCCCTTGCCGTCTCCAACTCTACCTGTTTCCCCACCATGAACCTAAATATTCCCCTCACACGATCGGAATTTTCGTAATTCTCAACAATAGTTAGTAACCCTCCCCGAGCAAAAAATTTTCACTTCAAAATTTTTTTGTAAAAGTACGGGAAAGGTGCTGTAAATTCTAAACCATATATTCTGGGAAAATACAAAGAAAATTCTCCATTTATACAAGGGTGTTTGTATGTTTTTAGTAACTGTTATTGCTCGGGAGCTGGTACAGTGAAGCAAGTTCTTTGAAATTAACAGTTTGTAGCATCTGCGTGTAGTGTTTTGCGGTGTCACGAGTTACAGGAGACCTGCTCCCATGCTCTTAAGTTTGCCATGGAAATATATGTATTAAAACGTTACATTTTATTAGTAGATACACATTGGGATAGTTGTAATTAGGTAAATGAACCGAGGAATGATGCATGACTTGCTAATAAAACGCAATAAGTCCAAGGAAATAACATACCGTTACTCGCTGGGTTTGTCGGGCGACAAGCACAACAAATTACAATACAATTGTATGGATCGTGTTTAATATTGATTGCTATCTATCGGCAGTGGGTGCAATTCCCCAGTCTAATTACCATGGTATGAATGCTTTCAGATATTCTGTATTAACACAAAAATTACTTTGTAATACTACTGTTGCTTTTCTAGCAGTTGAACACAAGACAGGTTTACAAAGTATATTAATGTCATTTTACAAACAATATTGTATTTAATGTATATATGTACTTCAGTTATAATGTCTTATTTAGTTTACTGTGTGGCATAGTTTTAAAAGAAATCCAGCTTACATAAAATAAAATAAAAAATTCCTTTTGTATTAGATTTGTTCTTCGCTGAAAAGTCCCTAAAATACTAGAATTTCAAACAATGGAACAAAAATATCAATGATTATAGATATTATTAAATGTTTACAGTTACACTAAAACAACAGTATCACCACAAAACAATTTTCTCAGTAATACTGGGTTCGTATTCTTACCCGGACATTTATGCTTTGTGTTATCCAGGTACCTCCAATAGTTAAAGTTATTTGCAAACGATTCCCTGAATATTTTTTTCCGGTATTAACAGTGCACATAATAAGCACGACACAAACCAAATGAAGTAAATATTTAGAATATTCGTTTTATCTTTCCATGGTTTAAAAAGTATTTCATATAAAAGCAACAAAAAAATTGGTTGTTTGTAAATTCGGTTTACGGTCGATAGTTTAACGTGACAACGTCATAATATAACATTGATAAAATAATTGCATACTTTTATGATTAAAATTGAATCGTTTTTATTGAATTATCACTATTTTGTATGGATACAAAGAAGGAGTGAAATGAAATCTACAATTTAATTGATAAATTTACTTTTATTTGCACTCAATAATTCATATATGTTTATTACTTTAACGAACAGATTATTTTAACTATAACTTTTATACATTTTTGCTATTTAACTTCTTCCAATCTGTGTTATTCTGTTAAGGATAGGACGATGACAGGAAAAGTAGGAAACGAATGGGAGTGTTTCAAGTTTAATGTGCCTCGAAAAAGTCAAATCGATGGTTGTTCCAATCGAGTGGAAGAGTGATAGATGCGGCGCAAGCGTACAATGAGCGTAACGTGACACTTTTTCGTGCGTGAAGCTGGCGTTCATCGATTTATTAGATGTCACGTCAATAGCCATATCCATGGGTTGTACAAAGTTACAATACGTTACTTGAAGTATTACAAACTAAAGCGCATTCTGCACGCACGAGGAACCCCACCAACTGGTAGCAATGCATGTCACATGC
Source organism: Bacillus rossius redtenbacheri (assembly GCF_032445375.1). Classification (NCBI taxonomy): domain Eukaryota; kingdom Metazoa; phylum Arthropoda; class Insecta; order Phasmatodea; family Bacillidae; genus Bacillus; species Bacillus rossius. The sequence goes on along the minus strand of NC_086336.1, from coordinate 9,113,972 downwards.
ATGTCACAAATAAAAACCGTCGAGCCTGATGGTCCTGGGGGGGGGGGGGGAGGGGGCGGGGGGGAATGAAGGGGAGATATTCGTTCCGCGGCGGTAGCTCGATGACTCCCTGTCGTTTAAGTGCGCCGATGACAGCCACTTGGACTTTTGGCGGGCCGAAACTTTATCCCCGATACGAGAGTAAACATTGTTTTTAATCGGTAGGTGGTGTTATTACTAAAGGTAACTTAACTGCTCATGAGTACGTGCCATATCGGCTTGGAGATGTCTCTTGGAAGATCTCTCGTCGGCGTGGGCTTCGAAGCCCCACGATTTCTTTGTGCCCGTCACTGGCGAATGATTAATGCAATTGTGTGGGGTAGGAGGGTGTGCGTAAAAGAAAGTGCCACGTGTGCGCTCGACCGTCTGTCCGTAAAGTAAGTCCCTTTGCCGCGCTCGCGTAGGAAGTATGCGTACGGGCCGCACCACATGTCTTGTGGTTTCTGTTCTTCGCCCGGACAGCGGGCGCTAAATCGTTCCCCAAGGAGTCTGGTGAAGAGAGGGGAAGGAGTAGGCTAACAACGCTCTCCACTTCCCAACTATCTCTTCCCTGTTCTTTATGAATCAATTAATTTTTATTTTCTTTTCTACCGGGCCGCCGGGCGGGAGATTTCGTTGAAGGAGATTTTTGGGCTGGTCGTGGAGGAAGTAAATATAAAGAGAGGGAGGGGGAAGTGTCACTGCTGTACGATTTATTTTAACTTTTGTCCGGTCAACGAACACCCCCCCCCCTCCTCCACCGCTACCCCCCAAACACTCCACAATAACACGGACACACATCAGCCTTAGGACTCGTCCTGGGATGGAATTAAATAGTCGGTGCCACCAGGCGTACCTCGCTGTGATTCGCCTCTGAAACAGCCACCAAGGATCGTCGAAGACGAAAAGCCTGGGAAGGCCACAGGAGCCAAGAGGTTTATCTCGAAAACTGTTATTTTTGATGTGCAACGTCTTAGCTCACGGCATTTGGTGGGAGTAATTTCGTGAATGTGATGGAAGTCGCATGGAACGGAAATGTGTAACCACGGTGCTGACATCTGTGGCGGATAGCGCGAACCAAAGTTCACAAAGCCAAAGGGAAAACTTATCATTTAAACTGTGAAATAAACTTTATACCAGATGGGCAGTATTTTAATTATCATCGTTGCCGAAAATACCTCCAAAAGCTGTTTTTTTTTTTTTTTTTTTTTTCAAAAAATGTTTTGCTTTATCGGTGCCGTTTCATTGAACACCTTCAAATTTCGGTCTGCTCATCAAATGATTCAATTTTCAACGCAGCTGCTCCGGCATTGATTTCTAGTGGCAGGTGCTGGAACTACGTGTGATTCGCATCCAGAAATTTAGTTTGGAACACACATTTGCGTGTATTTATCTCGCTTTGCATTGTTTTAAAGAATTCTGTGTTAAATTCCGTTTCTGAGTTTTGCATTATAAGTAAATTTCCAACACGAGAACACGTGAATTTTCTTGTTACCGATGTTAGAAGAAATTCATCTCTGGAGAGTACTAAAAGACTCGCTCACTATTCTTTCTTTGGTGTTTTGACTTTGACGTGGGCTGAACCTCAAGTCAAGAGTCGGAGAAGAAAAACGCCTATTTTATGGTGACTGCAAGCACACTTAATAGTGATTGCAGGGAAGGAGGTAAATGTGAATTGCTTGCAATTAAAGCACGGTCACATGCACGAAACAAGCATGAAGTCCACAATAACTAAATTCCAAACGGAACGCCTTAACATGATCTTAGTCACAGCCGATATCGAAAGCAACCAAAATTTGTGGTAGGCCTATATGGAAAGTTTGCGTCGCTGATAATAGTACAGCGGTTAGAAATAAAACAAAAAAAATATTAATTTTAGTCCAACTGAAATCTTCCTGTTTGTATCCTAGTGGTGTTGGGGGATATTTTGTTTTGCGTACAATTTTTCATTGAAGTAATGAATTATCAAACCAACACTTAAAACTTTTTATGAGTCTGCCAAAGACCTCGCCTTATAAGCATCCTAATTACGCAAAAATGGAGGTAGTTAAAAAATATTCGCATAACATTATTTTATCGATTTACCTACTGTGATTTTATTTGTTGTAGAATAAAAAGTTATCATTTAGATTATAGCGAATCACGAGAATGCCCATTGGTAGGGGCAGGCATTTTTCGGGAATAAATCAGAACGCCTGTTAGACTTCAACACGATTCACCCGCATCAACGGTTTCCTCAATGTGATTGGCAGCCGTCGGCGAGAGAAGTCGTTGCGTCATTTGGCCGAGCCACTCAGGACGCGTTTGCTTCCGCACTGAACAGCTGTGATTGGTTGTTTAACAATCGACATGTACCTGAAAGAAACTCACCCAATCATGACACACAAACGAGGTTACATTGTTTTAACTTTCAGCTAGTCTCAGAATCTTTTCGCGAAATGTGCATGCTCCTACCCATTAGCAGTATTTGTAATGTAACTAGGCTTTTTTAAGCAAGAATAGTTTTCAGTTGGCCATTACAAGTGGAAATTTATTAATAAATTGGCAAAAATTGACAGTGAAATAATACAAATTTGTTTTAAATTTTTTTATTTTCTAATGTTAATGAAACTCCCAAACCACATTATGTTAGAAACATTACAAATAAGTCCATAGAAATGAAATACATAAGCTCAGTTTAATAATTTTCTCAATAACACTATATTTATTAGTACCATTTAGCATCATAAAGTTTGAAACGCCGTTTGAATTCCAAGCGACCGTAAAATTTCAGGTAAAATTTTCAATTTACAGTAGTTCAACTTAAGCGAGTGTAAGGGACAACTAAATAAAGGTCTAACGTAGTGTGATTTACCTAATTTTCCACTCAAAATGTATGAATACACCGTGTATGGACTTTATTACTGAATGTTACAACCTTAAGCAGTACATTAACGGCTCTTGTAATGCATTATAAAATCGTGGTTCAATAAGTATGTTTTGTGCATTTATAAATAAATATCCTGTTGAAACGTTGTTCCAGCTGCGTACTAAAAAAAGATTTGTAGTATAATTATAGCTTGGTGTATACTTCGGTTTTCGCAGCCTGTGACATTCAAGAGCTTGGAGCGGCGGAGTTTATGAAGACTGTCCGCACAAAGCAGCTCCATTATGTCTAGATATGCTGCTTCAGCTTGCGCGGGAATTGAACCACGGACCCCGTCTTGAATTACGGCCTGCTGACGTGCTGACAGCTGGAGGCTAGCATTACATACGATGTCCTTGTTGTACACCGATTATAAACGTATTGAATTTTCCAGGAGAGGTTTTACAGTATGCGTCATCATTGCAGATGGAAATAACTACCCAGCTCTTCAAGATATGACAAAAAAATAGACACGATGAAAACATTTGTTTCATAGTTGTGTAATTTAAACAGCTGCAAAAATAAAAAGCCTGAAAATAAGAATTTTATGTACTCTATCTGAGAACGTGTTCCACGTTGAGAAAAAAAAAGTGAGCGAGTCGGGAAGCCTATGATGTACATTCTGTATTGCACAGACCCGAACAAGCCCGAATATCTATCTACCTTCGGCCAATTCCTAAACAACCATTGAAATGATTTGACAGTATTTTTAATGTAACTATACCTTTGAATATATATATATACTGTATAGAAGTCGCGAGTGGATAGGATTTACTCTACGTTTTTCAGAAGCGTATGATGAGCAGCTTGGGAACTTCACCGCTGCAGTGCGCTGCCGTAACGCCCTGTATCGTCTTAGTTGTTATTTACACGTTAGAGCGCAGCACTGTCGCTTGCTGTCATTCCCCGCACCCCCCACCTATCATTCACTGCAGCTCACGGTCGTACAACGGGAGGGGGAAGGGGTGTTTGAAGAGTTCGACACTTGTCCGCTAGGGACCACCACAAGTCGATGCCCTAGAGATGGTGGCGATTGCGGCGGTGAATTAACCAACTACCTCAAAACCGTATTAGAAATTTTAACCTGGGCTGGCGACTTCTATACAGTATATATATTCAAAGGCTATACTAACCTAACATAACCAACCATCCACAATTTTGTAAAGTAATAAAAACTTATCCCGTAGTTGGCCGAAGGTTCGGGTCTGTGCAATACAGAATGTACATCATAGGCTTCTCGAGCGAGTCTCTCAGTACTCGCCAGAGATGTGTCGGCTAAACATGATACCTCGGTACCGAGGAAACTCGCGTGTTCACATATTGCCAATTAACTTATGATATGAAACTCGGACTCGAAATTTTACGAAGAATTCTTTTAAAAAAACCAAGTATGATAAATATTTTTTAAAAAAAAAGGTATTTACGGTAGGAAAAAACCGGCAAAAATGTTTCCCCTTTCTAAAACATTACTATAGTTCTGTTTACCAAGATTATTGATTCCTCAGGGCTAGCATGACAGTAGGAGTACAGAACGCGTCAGATATAAATAGGGACCGGAAATATTCGCGGGTTCAATGACCTCCAGGATTAACGCCATAGTTCTACGGTCAAATGCCACCCACTCATTGGCTGCTGTCTTGTGAGACGTCCCGACGTAGCAGTCTGTGATTCGATAAAGCTTTGGTTGGGTGTTTCTCATTGGCCCAGATTCATCCAGGTGAGTTGTGAGCCAATAACAGAGGCAGCACTGAGGTATAACTATTTGTATTTTAGCCTATCGCGAAATGAATTCGCGAATTTTTCCGGTCTCTAGATATAGCCTGAATATAGCTGTACCTGTGACGGCATTTCCCCCTGGACAGGAAATATCATCGTCTGCATTTTTGAGGTTATACCCATAGGCGTGCCCAGACATTTCCATTAGGGGGGGCCCTGCTAAATTTTTAAATCAGAAGCTGAATTTAGAATGTTAAATATCCTAAATACATTCACTCATTGCGTGTTTATATTTTTGTGCAGTATCGACGAGATATGAATGTTTACTAGTTAATATTTATATCCGTATAATTTTAGCAATCTTGAAAATATGTTTTTTTTTTCCATAGACAATGTTTAAAGGGTACTTACACATTTTTCCCTCTCGAATTTTCCAATAGCTTGGTCCAGATCTACCTTGAAATTAACTTCTTTTTAGTGAATGCAAACACAGCAATTCAGACAACGGAACTTTAACAAACCTCTTATTTTTTTTTTTGCTTGGCCATTTTAAGGGACCTCGTGTTTTAAATAAACTAAGGCGGCTGTATTTCCAGAACGATAAAATGTTTAGAAATATTGATAATTACCACACTGCAACACTGAAAAACAGTTTGAGTGTCACAGTGCCAGGAATATACGAATATTAACGAACGCATTAGAGAAAATGCCGATCTGAGTGATTACATTAGGGGGGGCCATGGCCCACCTGGCCCCCCCTGTAGGCACGCCTATGGTTATACCTATTTACGTGCGTTAAAGTGAAATTATATACTGCCCCAGGAATGTAATGAGAAGTGCGCACTACACAATGAAAATTTAATAGGTTGAAAGTCCAATGCGCAGGTATGCACTAAAATGCTTTAGCAAAGAGCCGAAGTCATCAAGATGGCGGACCAATGTGAGGCCACATGGGGATGAAATAAGCATATTGGCGTGCCAAAGTAAACTTTATGGTAGTTAGATTATCCTCGAATACATTTTTGTAAACGTGTATAATAATGAGATTCAACCGCAACTGAAATATATAAATAAATATATATATATATATATATATATATATATATAATTTATCATCCAGGAAAATTTTGTTGGGAAAAACATGGCGTCAAAAATATCTAATGTTTTGTCGGTTTTCTAAACATTACGAACACGGCGCTGGATTTTTAAGAATAATTCAAAATTTTAAAGTTGCAGGCCACTAATTAAATTAAAACCAAATAAACCTGAAACATTTATAAACACATATTATAACATTAACTATAATTTTTTGTATATTTGTTTTACTTAAACTACAGAAAGAGTCGTAAATACTTCCTGATTTAAAATGTAAAATTTAATAGTTAAAATTAAATCAGGAAACGTGTTTTTTTTTTCTACATGGCGTTGAATATAATATGATATAGGTATTAAATAGGCTAACAGTTTCGTTTCTTTCTACTGAGTGACGACACTGCGCTATTTATGTACTTCAATGTTAACTAAGGATGGTCAAAATTGTGATGCTAGCATTTTAACATACATAGTTGTCATTTATTTTTATGACTATAAATTATAACAAAGTATTAAACAAAGTTGTAATATTATAAAGTTATGTTTGGCACACCAATACGTTCGGCATGTATTACCCTAATTTTTATGAAAGTGACTACACATTGGTTTATTTTACTACACGTGGTTTCACCATTCTTTTACACGAAATTACTCCTACGAAATTCCGTATACCGGGAGCTTGGATGTTTACACATACAAACAATTTATAGTTGCAATAATAATTGGTTTGAATTCATTTTGCTGAACGCTAAGCAGTGATAAAACTATTTTACCATAAAAAAATTGTTTGTTAATGAATACAAATTGTACTTTTTTTGTGGGCACTCAAATTTAATATGGTCTGTGGAATCATTTTAAGTACCACGTTATTTCCACATAAACTTTAGCAAAGTAATATTTATTTGCGACGAATTATGATTTGTGGATGTCTGTGAGATATTTTGAATCCATAATATTTTGGAAAATTTTTAAATGTTATATTTTATCTTTCTGCCCAATTATACGATTTAAGTTACAATACATCTAAAAAATAAAGTGGAAAGTTTGTTCTGTTTACCTGTTTAGCAAAGAGTTTCATGTTCTGGAAAGTAAACTTAACGTCTCGTATTTTTCGAAAACTTATCTCTTTTTTTTTTCCAGCTATACTATTATATGAAATACTTCTGCAGAGAGACTTATCATTTCTAATTTTACTTAACATACAATGTAAAAAAGTAGAAAGTTTGTTCAGTTTATCCGTTTAACAAAGAGAGTTTATTGTTTTTGATGGTAAACTTATCGTCTCGTATTTTTCGGAAACAATTCACATTTTATTTCAACTATACACCAATATGAAATACTTCTAAAGTGACATAATTTCAAAGTTTTACTTAACATACATGATAACGTTATTAAACATCCTCATGTAAACTTTCTGCTGAGATTTATCTTAGTCTATGAACGTAGTAGCCGATGCATCGTTTGGAACCAACGCTTTTAGTTTGGTTTTGTGGCCTACAGATCTTTTGAGACGGCACAGCAGACAGCACTAAACTTGGGTCCGAACACGATAAGGTCTGTTCAGCTGCGTGCGTGCTGGCGTGGCTGTTAGTGATAACAATGACCAAGGCTGCTGAGACGAGTGAACACACGGAATAAATACGTCAAAGCACAAGCCATGCGTTACCTCAGATATGAAGGAAGATTAATTTCTTTGATATTTTTGACAGCTGAGATTTATTTTTTCCCCACTGCAAAATCACAGGGGTATTTTTTTGTTTGTTTTAATGCTGCTTCTCAGTTTACGAAAAAAATATTTATTATGTAGCCTAGAATTTCTTCAAAATTCATAATATTTACTTTGCGTAGCATATGCTTAATTTTTTTACATGTTGGCTACGCTGAAGGTTTCATTAAGCCTACTCTCTTAATTATCAGAGTGACGTCTACCCTATCTTCTTTGACGCAAAAAAAAGGATAGGTACGCGAAATTCCTCAGACATACAACGGAACACCAAAAAAAAAAAAAATGTCAAGCTGAAAACAAAATAGAGAAACTTAGTGAAAGTTTTTTCAACCCTCCGCAACAATGAAAGGTTTTCGTTTTCCCAAATCTTAGAAAGAGGTGTGCAATGTATACAACATGGAAGAGGGAGGTTGGAAAGGGTGGAGGATACCATCTTTCTACAGGGTAGCTGCCATCGGTAATCCTCGGCCAGCTTTCTAATTTTTTTTAAAGTTTTTTCTTTACCCTTTTCGCGCGGTGGACACGGATTTTCAAAGAGTTCCCCGCTAGTCACCACGTGAAGCTATTCACCCCTACCCCTCTGAGGGCCAACTCGCATCCCCTGCTGAGACACAAGGGCGACTCCACAGCCAAGCCACCCCTAGCAGGACCACACACCGCCCATTTACTTCCTCATGGGCCTTTTTGCACCGTTTCCCTTTGGAATACAACGCCACTAGTTGCTTAATCGGCGCTTGCAACACCAAGCTGTGCAGTTCAAAGGCTCGTTGCAACAGGTTACGACCTGCGATTCATCTGCGCAGACGTGTTTTTAGTCGTTGCCGTGACAAGTGTTCATGCACGTGAAGAATATGCGCCTGCGATCAGCAGTGAGCCAGCAAGCACTCAGTCAATAGAGCTTTCATGAGTTCACACGGTAAAGCCATTCAAATATTTCACTGACTCATATAATGAAGCGATTTCAACGAAATTTGAAAGTCAGAATTAATAAAAACTAACCCGAGTGTAATATTCCTACAAATGACATTAAAATTTCTTAAGATAAAAAATAGTTTTCAAGAGATTATTTTTAATCATATTTCTGCATTTAAATCCCCCAGCCACCATCGGTCCTAGTAATAGGACCATGAAAGAGTTAATGGCCCATGGCCCTACGACGACTGCTACTGGGACATGGCCTCGGCGGGTGATTGATAGGGACCGGAAAAATTCGCAGGTTAAATGACCTCTAGGATGGACTCGATAGCCCTTTACATACTAGGCAAATACCACCTGTTCATTGGCTGCAGACTTTTCAGAGTTCTCAACTTGCTTGCCTGTGATTCGACACTTAAGTGGATGAGGGTTTCTCATTGGCCCAAAGTCCGCGACACAAACTGTGAACCAATAACAATGGCAACGAAGATGTACAGTAGATAGCATTCTAGCCTATCACGAAACGAATATGCGAATTTTTCCTGTCTCTAGCGATTGATGACGCCACACAATAGCACCCACGACTCCGCTTGCATGGGGACGAGTTGGAGGCGTACACACAGGCCCTCGCACAACACACCCAGCAAGTGTTTCTCTTCCGAGGGCGCATGCGTACTCATTCCTGAGACGAGTCTCTTAGTGAGCTTAAAAATGTTAAGTTTTGTTCAATCTTCCCACCGCGATAAAAAAAAACAAGCACTGTTTCTTACAACATTAGTGGCTCGATTATTGTACCTACCAATTACTATGTGAGCCAAAATAAGAATAATAATTAATACCGTAAGAACTATTTAAGAATTAATATTTCAGAGGTAAACAAGGTTTTATACAAATTATATAATTAATTTAAAAATTTTCCCTAATATTCTGTAGGGAAAAACACCACACATTTCCAATGAAAAACAAAAGGAAAATTCGTTACAATACTACTAGTCATACGCACATTCCTACACAGCCATATGATTGTGGTAAATAGTATTTTCATAACATATTTATTCATAGAAGAAATTTTAAAATATTGTTAAAGTAATCTGAAAATTTAGAGAATAATTGTACTAACTGGAGGCAAACCATCTGCTTCTGATGGCTGTGGTTAACCACAGTATGTTAAGTTTACTGAAAAAAATTATACAAATTTCGATGTTACAGAAAAATAAATTTTTACTAAAATACAATTGATTAAAAAAAGTTTTCATTTAATATAAAATGAAGTGTATCAAATACTTCGTTTAAATTTTTTTAATTGTATTTATCAAATGTTATAAAGCACTCATAGGAATAATTACGTTTTGATTTTGCAAAGAAATATAAATATAAAACTTTTTGTGCAGCAGTTTAAGCTTGTAAACAAATTGTTAAGCAGAACCAGTTGCCTTAAATTTGATAATATATAACACCAAAGATTTTGCTTATCACTACACATTTGGTAAATTTTAAATTCAAACAATTTTTGTATATTAGTAGTTCTCATACCTATTTAACAAACAATGTTTTTCTTTAATACTACACTATTGGCAAATTTTTTTTAGATGTATGGAATTTGCCCATCTTAGAACTGATTTGTACGTAACATTAGTATTTCTATGTAAATATTAAATAAATATATTTCTCAAATATTTATCATCCCACTCTGGGACAAACATAAATTTTCTTATACTATCTGAATTTGTTCAACTTGTATAGAAAAAGAGCATTCATTGCCTGAATAAATAGTGGTAGTTAATACTTTTATTTTATTTCCTAAATAGTTTCGGTTAACTTCATCTGCACGAAACTATAACAATTATTTTATTTGTAGTGTGCATGAAGCTGCTAACTAACTAGGCTTATTGTAGCATTAATGTTTGTAACAATCAGTGTGGTCAAACAAATGTGGTTCATATATTTTTATTTATGATGCACGTATAAATTATATCCGGTATTTTTTGTGTCAGTTTGACCACAATATTTTTTTAGGTAGCCTATGTATGTTTTTCAAAATTCTTGTGGGTATCATATAATAACTAAGTCTGTCTGATATTTTGGTTTATTTGTATTTCCTTTGTTTTTTATTATGGTGTAAGCCTTGAAATAGGCTTACATGAACACTTTAGAGGCAAAAGCTGTTGTTAATTTATCCGATGAAAAAAAAGGAGAGCACGTAGCTCCTATAAATACATATCAGGATTTTTGTTTATGCAGTTTAATATAACCTGCACGATAGAACTCTCGGAACACCAAAATTTTTAAAAATACAGCTTCGAAAGTTGTTTAAGTTATAAAGTCATATTTTTCTAATTTAGTGTTTGTCACATGTAAAATTTAACTTTCTTTCAGCTGAAATAATATAGTATCGCCCAAGAACAATAATGATAATGTGTTTATGCATAAGTGCAGATGCAGTTTTTTTTCAAAACTAACAAAATTTTAAATATCAGAAGAAGAACAAAAACTATTGTGAAACGTTAATTAATGATCACCATCATCAGAAGAAAACTCTTCATCTAGCCTACTGCCACAACTAACACCACAATGTAAGTATAGTTTCAGTAACCAAATTTTGATTCCAAGAACTACAGAACCGCTAAAATAATATATCTACTATTTTGATCTGACAGCAGACATCTGTTCCAATATATTTAACATTAAAAAAAAAAAATTTTTATGAGACTATTAGAAATTTTACCACAAAATATTTGCAATTAAGGTTTTTAGTTCTATTCAGATAGCAAAAAAATAAATACATAAATTTCAAGAAAATAACTACACTGGCAGATTTTTTAGATTTTAAAAGATGACATATCCGTCTAAAAAAAAGTCGTGTATTGTCAATGGGACATTCGAACGTGGATATTTCAGTTTTTATTTATCGTTGTCAGCATCTCGTATACAATTTATTTGTGTGATATAATAAATCAGTACCTTTCATTGTCAAGCACCAGATTATGTTTTAAATCCAATACACGTAAACTGTTAGGTGGTCTGCATGCCTACCAACAGATATATGTTATTATTTATCATAATGACTTGCCATTAAAAAGTTCTAAATTTTATTATTAATATACCAAATATAACGTCTGCATTTTTATGGTTGTGTTTTCATTTAACAAGATATAAATGAAGTATATTAATGATATATGTTTATTGAAAAGAAAAAACGTATTATGTAGTTAATTACCAGCGATCTGACAGAGTAGTTAAACGGAAATAAAAAACCAACTCGGAACCAACTATGTAGATATTTGTTTTTTCTTTTCAATAAACATATAACATTAATATACTTCATTTCTCTTAAATCGCGAGAATAATCTATATACTGTAGCAATGGCATAGCTTAGCAATGGCGTATGTCCAAAAGCTTACATCAAGTCATTAAACTGTGCGATATTCTTTCAGAATCAAAGGCCATCACATACCTACTTGAATTCTGAGCTATGCTAGAACTTTTTTAATGGCAAGTCATTATGATAAATAATAACATAATTTTATCTGCTGGTAGGCATGCAGACCACCTAACAGTTTACATGTATTGGATTTAAAACATAATCTGGTGCTTGACAATGAAAGGTACTGATTTATTATAATATCACACAAATAAATTGTATACGAGATGCTGACAACGGTAAATAACAACTGAAATATCCACGTTCGAATGTCCCATTGACAATACACGACTTTTTTTAGACGGATATGTCATCTTTTAAAATCTAAAAAATCTGCCAGTGTAGTTATTTTCTTGAAATTTATGGAAATAATATATTTTTTTTTTTTTGCTGTCTGAATAGAACTAAAAACCTTAATTGCAAATATTTTGTGGTAAAATTTCTAATAGTCTCATAAAAATGTTTTTTTTTTTTTATGTCAAATATATTGGAACAGATGTCTGCTGTCAGGTCAAAATAGTAGATATATTATTTTAGCGGTTCTGTAGTTCTTGGAATCAAAATTTGGTTACTGAAACTATACTTACATTGTGGTGTTATTTGTGGCAGTAAGCTAGTTGAAGAGTTTTCTTCTGACGATGGTGATCATTAACTAAGAGTTCAATTTTGAATTCAGTTGTCCTTTTGGAATTGCTAATTACGTAAGCAGTTTTCGCTGACTTATTTCCCCCCACCACGATGGTGGTGTGGTTCAGTATAACTAGTAATGGAGGTTTAATTCTAATGATGGTGGTCAATGACTTATATAGACCAAATTTGGGTTTACTAATCGTTAGGGACCGGAAAAATTCGCGGGTTCAATGACCTCCAGGATAAACTCAATAGTTCTACGTACACTCGGTCAAATGCCACCAACTCATTGGCTGCTGTCTTGTGAGACGACCCAGCGTAGCAGCCTGTGATTCGATAAAGCTTTGGTCGGGTGTTTCTCATTGGCCCAGAGTCATCCAAGTGAGTTTTGAGCCAATAACAGAGGCAGCACTGAGGTATAACTATTTGTATTTTAGCCTATCGCGAAATGAATTCGCGAATTTTTCCGGTCTCTACTAATCGTGGTGGAATCGTAAATAAGGTCGTCACGGTGGTGGATGTGATGGTGGTGTAGGTGGACTTGTGGCAGCTGTCCCAAGTATGCCAGCTTGCACCGACCCGCTTCTCCCCGAGCCAGAGCCCCGCCGGTCTCTGCCGGCGGGAGGTTCCGGTGGTGCCCCGAATGCGGTTTGCCAAGGACATACCAAAACCATCTTAACCCCAAGTTTGCCCGTCTGTTGCAGGGCCGAACGGCTGCCCGCGCCGCCGCGGCCGCCAGACCTACACGCGCTTCCAGACGCTGGAGCTGGAGAAGGAGTTCCACTTCAACCACTACCTGACGAGGCGGCGGCGCATCGAGATCGCGCACGCGCTCTGCCTCACGGAGCGCCAGATCAAGATCTGGTTCCAGAACCGCCGCATGAAGCTGAAGAAGGAGCTGCGCGCCGTGAAGGAGATCAACGAGCAGGCGCGCCGCGAGCGGGAGGAGCAGGACCGGCTGAAGCAGCAGCAGCAGGAGAAGCAGGCGAAGCACGAGCAGCAGCAGCAGCAGCAGCAGCAGCAGCACCACAGCATCACGCACCACCACCACGAGCCGCACAAGCTGGGTCTGGACAAGACACCCGGGGCGGACCTGCTCAAGGCCGTCAGCAAGGTCCCCTCGTAAGATCCGACCCCCCTTCCCTAAACCCTTCACAAACACCGTACCTTTGGAGGTAACCTTCCATCTCCCTGAGCCCTCATCTCAAACCACCTTCCCCGAAACTGGACGTGAAGAAACTGTACGCCGGAGACATCTCTCTCCTCTGCCCATCGACGAACGAACGTGAACAACTCCCTCCGAAGAGGACAGGATATACGGTAATTTCGCCGAGGGATCTTCGAAACCCAAGTCGTTTCATTCACGCGGAAGCTTTAGTTTGCGTGCCAAACCCCTTTCCCCCTCCACAGTCCATGCTCTTGTCTCTCCAGAGATGCCTCGTTGCGCGCGGGTAAGTGAAGAGAACAGACCGGCATTATACTGCTGACGCGGCAAGAGGATAATCCTGGAATGTTCAGTTGTTCGCTCGATGACGGAGTGACGTCGCTGCAACTTAACGCGAGAGACGCTACTTGTTTGCGAGTTTGAAATTAAAAGAAAAATGCGTCGCTTCAGCATAAACAGTTATTTTATTCCACCAAAAGAAGAGTGCGTCTTAAGTTTGCGTTTACAATTCTCGTATCATATGCATCTATCTGTTGGGAGTGCTTGATAACATTTAACATTGCACTGTTGTTATTGTTTGGAATTCAAAAAAAAAGTTTTTTACTTATTATTTGTTATTTGCTTATGGCATCAAAATTATTCCTTCAGTACAAGGTTTAGCAGGCACGGGACGTAGATGCAAAAATGAAAATAGGCTATACATAGAAGGGTTTTCATTCATTTCATAAATGAATTATTTTATTTATATGTTTACTGTTTTGTATAATAGTGAGTTACGTTTGTGCACAAAGTGTGGTTATGCCAATAACAGTAAGGCACAAGGAGTGTTTTAAAGAAACAGAACAAACCGTTTTTGTCTTAAAAGCAATTCGTGGTTTGTTTTAATGTTTATTTGATAAGTGGCACGTTTATGAATATGCCAAATATGAACGTGTCTTGCCTGGGGTCAATTTAATTAATTTTTAATAGTTATTATTGTGCTGTGGCTAAGCTGTGAACTTAAATTTTCTTTAACTGTATGCAAGTGTTCACTGTTGTTCTGAAGCCGTTTAAAATGTCATGAGGACTATAATTTTAAATTTGTTGTTTGTTTAACAATACAGTCTATATGCCATCGTTTTCAATTATTTCCACGTTGGAGTTAAAGTTGCTATTTGGTTGTTAAAATATTTCTATTTAATTTTTAAATTTTAATCGTTCTGATTATTGTGCATTATATTTGCAATGTAAATTTTCATTTGGAAATTTTATTTTATGTATTTGATAGTGAAATGTTTAAATGGTTATAGTTTTATATATAGTTAAAATGGTTTCGTATATTTTTTATATCACCCAATGGCTGTAACATCATTAATATAAATCACACGCATTTTTTAAAACTTTTTTTGTTTTGTATAAATTTAAAATTCAATTTATAAACTTACTTTATTTTACTTTCACTCATATTTCTTGATAAAATTACAAATAAATAAGTCAAGAATTTTTTTAAAATTTAACTCTTTTTAATGTTTTTGTTAATTTTTAAATATTTTTAAAATTACAGTAATTCCTTATTTAAATATGTTTAGGTTAAGCCCATATTGGTTATTTTGTGGAAAGAAAATATTCTTTTATTTATCACAGTTAATAATTTTTTAAATATGTAAATTTATAGTACTATTTATGAATATTAATGCTCATTATTAAAATATGTTTCTTCTAAACGGAAGATGAAATGAGGAGATAAAGCTAGACAACAAGCAACTGAGAGCATTACTTATGTCATCAAGCATGGCAGTAGACTTATATTACAATTTCCGAGTCCAGGAAGGCGTTTTACCGTCAGTATACACAGGAATATGACTGTAATCAACTATAAATTAATTATAGTACATACATACGTAATTTGGTGTCAGGGTAGGCAATATTAAAATCATTATAGAAATCTGCAAGTTGATAAACAATTTAAGGCTTGAAACATTCTGCATAAACGAAAGTATTTTTTCTTAGTGACATGTACTAAATAAGTGTTAATTTTTTTTTGTCATTTAGGTTTTCTTCATAGAAAAAATGTTGCGGAAAAAACATCACAGGATGTATGTTTTAGATATATAACCTTGACTGTTGTGAAAAAAAAAAATGTGTTACTAGAGCTGTGTTCGAGTCAGGAGTGAGTGTGCAATGTATACCAAATCAAATTACAATTTATTTGATAAGCAGTGTCAATAAGTTTGAAAATAAGATAAGTTGTTTAAGAGATCGAGAGTGAACCACATATTTCACCACTATTAGCCATGAACTGATATATAATTTTCTCGTGACCCTTGTTTATGCGTTAAATAAATTTCTGGCACATTCTGAGCAGCATTTTGTACATCGCTGTTGTAATTCGTGTGCTGTTAGTTTTTAAGAACAGCGATCACTACTAGCTTGTACGGCTGCGAAGTTTATTTTCATTTTATTACTTGTATTGGTACCTATGTTGTTTAGTTCAGAATTAATAATGAACACTTGAGTTGACTGAATAAAGCACATAGAATTCATTTTGCGTTTATCAAAATTTTTTACTAACCAATTATTTTTATGAATAAATTTATATTATTTGTATCATACATGAACTTAATCACCTGCATAGATTAACTTGTCAAGACAAATGACAGAAAATAATTTTGGGCCAGATATTTGTGCAAAACGTAAATATAAATAACTTATTGTGGTCCATTCGTGTAGAAAAAATATTATGACCGTGAGTGTATCATTACGCGTGCAGAATAAATGAAATAGTTTATAATAGTTCTGTTTTTTGATGATATACAAATTTACGCCAACACAAATTATTTATTTCCGTTTATGAACTGCATGGGGGGATTGTTTATGGAACAACATAATTTGTCACTGAGAGTGGTTGCATTTGTAAAACTACATGTTTCAATATACATATAAGAGTCCGAAAACCCAGGTGCAATCCGTCATAAAATAATTCATGGCCCAAATATTGACTTCTGGTTTGCTATATCTCTGTCATAATAATTGTCTTATATTTGTCACCACAGCAGTAAGCACGGGCATGCTCATACTTATTTTCCGAAACTGCGCCATTATTGGGCTGAATTGTGAACATACGAGATGACGTCACCTGTCACACTTCAGCAGATTGAATGACAAAAATGTCTTCATATTGTTACGTTGTATGTAGGGAGAATTGGGCTCGTAAGGGATAGCCCAATTAAGTTTTATTTCAGTTTTATTAATTACTAATATTTACATTTATAATAAATAATTGTACTTTAAAATGTCCGATCACAAGTCGCTGGCACTTAAAAATGTTTATTCTCCAAGTCAATCAATGTCTGTCAAGTTCCGCAGTTCGCACTCCTCACTAGAGCTGGGCTCTACAGTGGTTCGCCCCTTACCTTGCGCCTGTCTATACACGCAGTCTCGCGCCACTCAGTCGCCGCACTCTCACGATCCAGTTGAACTCCGTGTTGCGCCACTCTAGGGGTGGCGGAGGGGGGGGAGGTTGTCTCTAACCCTCTTCGTCGGTGTCGCATTTCCCTTCACTTGCGGAACTCTCGGAACTCGCGGAACTCTCGGAACTCCGGAAATGTCGCGGGACTCACTCGGCACTCACGTGTCTCCTCCGCTGCTTAAGTACCTTGGGTGCCCTTCTCGAACCGACGAGAGCAGCTGTGACGAGTAGCGTCATCCCGGGCCGACCCGACGCCCGAAATGTCAAGAAAGGCGGCACTCGTTTACGTCACTCCGCGTGGCGACCCGCGGAATTACCAAGGCCGCCCAGCGATAGATAGCGGCACCGAGGAAGGACGATGCGCGTTTTCGGAGGGGGTGGGGTTTAGTGACGGCCGTTGTAATCCGGCCAGGCGCGCGTGGCATGCCTTACGTCAGTGGACGGCGCGTGACGTCAGTGGCCGTGTAGGGCCGCCAGCCAGCTCCGAACCTCGCACGTGGTCTGGTCTCTCGCGTTCGGAACCATATTTTGGACAGCGGTATCATTTCCGCTGCTGTATGCCAATTTGGTTCTCACCTGAACTTCTTTCTTTGAAGCATCTTGCTTCATGCAGATGTCTTATTGGGGAATATACTTCTCTGCTGCGATTTTCATACAGATGCTGGTCAATACATTGACGCCATGTTATTTTGTGCCCAGAAAATAGGGTTTGACAATTACATCACGTAACTGCTTGTCGACACAGATACAGTTATGATTTGTTTGTTTCAGTTGGTAAAATTTTATGATTTTTACTTCTGATCATCACTGATTGTTCCAAACAAAATCCATGTAGGATCTAATGGTCGTTAATATTTTAAAAGACATGAAACTACATTCCTTCTGAATTAACGTAAAATGAAGATAAATTTCGCAGATGTTATGGCCAAAATTCGCTGTTCTTCGCTCTTCAGCTCATTTTGGTTTACTGCCTTAAGTATCTTTTTTTTTTTCGGAAATTGTGTCAAGTTATTTGTAAGCTAAAGAGAATTTTGCATGTCGTCCTAATATTAAACGTTCGAATCCATCCTATGATAATAATCTTAAAAAACATATTTTCATTTGTCTTTGTTTGCAAGTTTTTATACTTTTTAAAATTAAGTTTAGGCCTATAATAAATGAGGTTATCGAGAATTTATTATTCTATCGTTACCAAAATGTTACACGAAGAAAACACGACCCTGGTTTTTCTGAATGTCTGGGTTCAAACGAAAATGGTAGACAATATTTTTTTTTCTTTCCATTCAGTGTGCCAAACTTTCTCGATATTTACTCAAAAAGAAATAATTTAAATTATAATTTTTTTATAAAATTACCATTCTGAAAATTCCAAATGATTATTTTAGTTATGTCTTTATTTATTCCATTTTTGTCTTTATTCCCAGGTTTAATTACCCTAGGAAGGTGACTGAACGTTTATTCCGCCTGCCTTATGCGTATTCATAGTGCAACTTTTGAACGTTGTGTGTGTGTGTGTTTCCCCTTCCATCTCCTCACCCCACCACCTTGTCTATCCCTGAGTACAGCGTTCTCAGGCGCGCATGGCACCCAAGGGACACTCGTGTTCTAGACGCTCCTCTTGTCTGTGATAACAGGTCCGCTCATGTTGAAGCGCGCGGCCACGTATACGCCATGTTCTGCCTGTGCGAACGTGTCTCTGACCCTCTCGTGCTTTCGTAGCTTGCACTAGGCTTGTAGCTCAGCGCAAGGAGACCTTCGCTTTTTTTGAAGAGCTTTGCGTGTGTATGAAGAGGCGAGAGGTGCTTGCATTTCGCTGCTAGGATCCTGCGTGTTCGCAGTCAGAGAAAGAAACATCTCAGTGGCGTAACAAATATTTGTTTGAATGTTGCCGAAGCAATCCCAAATTGTTGATAGTTATAAAATTATATATTTGCATCATTGTAGATTTAGTCTTTGTCAAAACAATTTAATCGGCTTACGTTAAACACTGTTAAATTTTTCCTTTTAAATTATCTTCATAGCTTCATAAACGTACGGGTAGTGAGTGTTTACATGCTTTGCACAACGGACATGAAATCAAAAAGATTTATCTAGGAGCATTGGCAGTCGCATGAGGAAGAGGATCCTAGAAGGATCACTCAAACCCTGTGTTTACAGACATAATTTTTTGAATCAACTAAGTGCTCGTGTGTATATTCCATATAAATATTGCAAATTGAATGGCAAAAATTATTTTCACCTGACAAACAAGTCTACACTGTAACAAGTTGCACTAAATTTACGGACATTATCCAACTAAGAATTCACCTAAATAAAACAGACAAGGATTCTCCGCAGTTATAGATAAATGTAACTTCGCAGTAACTTCTTCGGATTCTTTTTCAGATTTATCTGCTTCCATTGTAAACAGGGTAAACAGCACTTGGGAGAAAGGATAGTTTTTTTTTTTTTTTTTTTTTTTTTTTTTTAGAACTTATAAGGTTTCGATGATTACGTTGATAATCGAAAACAGTGGCGAATGCAAAATTATTTTTTTTCAGGTTCGAGGTTTCAAAAAACAATTATATGTTTATTGAAAAAACGTCAAAAATCAGTTTGGACAGTAACATTATCGTTCTCTATATGCATCACTCCCTGTATGGTTTCAAGTTCAATTCGTTGAACACCCACCTTGTATCACCCAAATAACACAATGTCTTCATCGAGATACCGCATTTTAACATAACTTGAGGGGAGAGGAATAAATCATTCCTAACCCCCCTTTCCCCGCCAATCACCCAGTGTCAGCCACTGTTCGAATATACATCTTGTGATTTCATGTCCGAAGCATTGAACTCAGTACCCGTACAATTATGAAGTATCCTGAACTGTAAGTTACCGATATTCTTCAAATTTAACGTGAAAATATTTAACAATGTTTAAACCTAAGCCGACAAATTGTCTTGGCAAAGACAAAACCCACAATAAAAAAATTATATTATTTTATACCCATCAAATATTTGCGATTTCTTTGGCAATATTTAAACAAATATTGGCTAAACCACCCAGTTCTTTCTTTCTCCTGATGCTTACAAGTCGTAAGTCCTTCAAAAAATTACCACAGCGTTTTAGATTCAAGGCAATATGATGGACGTACGCCATGCAAAAGTTTTAAATCAACCTACAACATTCCCAGTACTATTCAAAGAACACAGCAGTTTTGGCCACACGATTACGCTTAGACGGCTGTAAAAAAAAGATACATTAAAAATCAAAACAGGGAACTGAATTAATTTGATCACCCACTCAGTGCTCATAAATTATGAGCCATTCCAAAGTTGGGTTAGAAACCGTGACCGCACCTGTCTTCTAGCTTCGTTTCAGTCGCGTGTGGTTTAGTTTATTAGTTTAGTTAATTTTGTTCTGAACTTAGTGTGATATTTTTGCGAGCCTTTGAGTAAACAAAATATATTTGAAGTATTTTATAGTCGATAGGAAACGAAAACACGTTAAAACACTCGCTATAACGAATACCATATACCTATATCAGGTTTTTTCATCACGTACTTGAGAAAGCCGGAAGCTTTATAATATACTACTGATCGTAGGATTATGCATCTGAGCACATATAGCTACTGTAATGCATGTTAACCTAAATTCCCCATATGATGAACTATGTTCAGCAGCGATTCTTTAATCGATTTCTGTCTTCTATGCAGTAATACTTTAAAAATAATTTTTCTTAACTTTCGGTTTGAAAAAAATTAAATAATATAATAATTTATGAGAATTTTTTAAGAATTGGTCAAATGTATCATAAAACACCACTTATTATCGTACCAAATCTTAATTTTTGTGTGTGTCAGATTAAATACGATTTGCAAGCACCTCTATGAACGTGTCAACTGCCAGACATTTTTAACTTTTATTATGTTATTCGTTTTTGTGATTCGATTCTCCTTTTTGAGTTAAGTTTGATAGATTTGAATGGTGATAACATTAGTTGTTTGTTAGTAAGTGTGCTTCAGTTTTTTTTAGATAAAGGCAAAATTTATTATCCGGCTGAAACAATGCTCTTGTGTTGTTTACTATTGTTTTACCTGTTGCATGTCGTAGCATTTTATACGTACAAAAGTATTATATACACCTTAAAAAGATTTATAAAAGTTTTCTATACGACTTTGAGTGATTTTTAGGTTGATTTTTGTTACGGGTTATTCTGTGTACTTGATAGTTGGAAATTTATTTACCTATGTCTGGCGGAATTTATATATGAATTTGTTAATTCAATATTTATATATTTAAATGTAACATGTTTGTCTTTTATTATAAAATAGACATTTTACTGTTGGAAGGGACTATATTTAGACCCAAACTTCTCAAATCCGAATTAACGACGAAGAACATTAGTTATATTAGATATAGGCTAGTTCTAAGTAGTTTTTTATGTGTGGCTGTTTGTGTGGGCGTAATGTAACTTGCTTTCGTAGTTAAACCTTATAAATTAATATATATTATGCTTTACTTCTACCTGTTTACAAATTTCTGTTTAAGCTCTAGACTAGGATGACAACTTCCTAAATTTATTTAGTTATGATGTCTGTAAGATTTTAGTCCCCTTGAATAATAGGTTTCTACTTGCTTAAAGAAGTAGAATTCTTGACCTATCACAACGAATTTATTGTTAAATGATTGTTTTTGTACTTTATAAGTTTAAAATAAATAAAAATAATAATTTTATTCCACCTTACAATGACATTATTTATTACAAGCATAGTAAAAATTAATTGCTGAAGCAAAAAACCATTTTTATTCTAACCTTGAAGTGGAGCTCACAAACATGTGATTTCCACCCAAAAAAAAATTTGGTCTCCATGATATGCAGGTGTTTCGAGTGAGTTGCCCTGAATAATCCAAACGTATTTTAATTGTTTCACAAATTTTTCCTTCAATGTTCTTAAGTGCGTTTAAGTACTACAAATTTAAATCCAGTGTGCCATGAATTGTAATCCATTTAAATATCTTTATATTTCTCTTAGTATTTTATTTGCCAAGAGTTTGTTTTGTACACAAATAAATTTAATTCTGATGTACAAGCTAATTTAAACATAAATTCTTTAAAGGCAACATAACTGCTTTTATTGTAAAAAACATTTTGTGCAATAATGTTGTATAATTTATAGACGTGTGTGTTTATGTATGATAGGCGGGTGTGTGAAGTTTGTAGTCCGAAAGAGGTGTAGATACTGTTTTAAGTAGTTTAAATGTGAAAGTGAATAACTAAGTGGTTTTATTACATTGTATAGCCTTGTTTACGAATTTTACCATTTGTCAATTTACAATACTTGTTAACAATAAGTATAACGTTTAGCGCTTAAAGTGTTGCGGGTGCCAAAATACAATCTTCAATAGCCATAATTACCAGTCTGCAAGGTTCTGATTAAGTATTCTCTCTTTTCCGCTGTTTGTATTCTAAATACAGTTCAGAAATGGCTTCAGTTGCTGAATGTGGTTGGTTTTACTCTGCACTGCAAAATTCACATCCATTCTGGGTCTCTCTAGACATGGATGTGTAAACGGATCAAAAACGTTGCATGTATCGTAAGTGTTAGACTTGAAAATGTTACTTTCTTAAGACAAAGATAAAATCCAAACCCATTTCCATACCATGGAAAATTAGCTTTTAATTCATTAAAATTATCAGCCAAGGATTTTTGTTATAATATAATATCTGGTCTCCAGCAAGGTCATTACAGGCGATAGCACAAAATTACACAGAATAGAGATACTGGGAAATGTATCTCCCACGACCTGTTGTAAGTAACAATCCCAGAAATTTCCTGCAGTTTTTTTGTAAAATAATGGAAAACGAAAGAATATCCCAGCCGGCTTCAAGCCCGGGCCTTTGGAATGCGAGTCCAGTATCTACCACTGTGCCAACTTGCTGCATACCATGATAATTTAAGTAATTTCACTTGACAAAATATTTATATCAATAACCTATTTTATTACATTACGAATTCATTCTTGGATGTATTGAATTTGCTTTCAGCAGTCGGTCGTAAAATTTTCTCTCTGTGAGATTGACGAATATTTTTAAACCGCAATGCTCAAGCGGAATAATTGTTCACCTCAATTATGTGCTTACAAACAGTTCAATCAGAGCTCACGAACAAATACTAAACAAAACATCCACGTGGTAAGTAACTGATTTTGAAGCAGCAAATGAAGGAAAATATTGATTAACAGTTGTATCTACAGACTATAACTTCTTCTTTGTTTTACTGTTTTCGTTATCGTTTATTCACATGCGTATAATTTTTCCCTTATTGTTTTCACAACTATTTTCTTTAATAAAAAGGGAACAATTACGTTAAAAATGTTACGAGCTTCGGGTTCTAAGAAGTAATTCAATGCTTTCCGTTATCTTGTCCAAATAGCTGGATTAATTTCATGTCATTTTTAAGTTGTAAAAACTAGTGTTTTTGATAGTATTATTTGACTTAACAGTTTTTTTTTCTCTCGAACAGTAGTGTGTTTCAAGCATACTTTTTAATTTAAAGACGTTTTTTAATAGTGGATGATTTTTCTTTCGTGAAGTTATTTGTTTATTTCTGTTGTTTTATTAACGGTATTGAGTTATATTTTTTTAATAAACAATAGATTTAAAGTAAATAATTGGAATTTATAGCTCTGGGAAGTAAACATTTTGTTGAAATGACATTTCGTAGTACATAAAGCTTAAAATCGGTAAATTTTAGGTATTTAAAAATGCTCATCATTCATTTTGAAAACATTATATATATATTTTTAATATTTATAATGAATACAATTTTTTTTCCAAAAGTGATTGCAAATTCTGAGGAAAACAACTTTCTAGTGTAAACATTACTTGTATGAATTCTAATGTTAGTAAAATGTATTTGTAATTAACAATATAAGTCAGATCTCGTCCATAATTACTGCAAATAATTGAAGTACGGTATGAAATAGTTGTGTATCTTTTTAGAATTTCATGGTTTTGAAAAATGTAAGCCCATGTACACATTTTGTGTTACGTAGTCCCATATGGAAACAGTAGGTGTGTTGGAGTTTTGAGGTTGAGTTACTGTATGGAATATTTTACATATGACGTACCTTTAAAAATTGATGTACCAGAAGAGGCCTATATTTAAAGGCCAAACTGTGTATATAAGAATGTTGTATGTTTTTCGAGTGAATGAAGCTTTTTCTGCCATATATTTTTTTCGTATTTCAGTTTTTTATTATTGTGTAAAAAATAAGCATATTGCATAATATACGTGCGAAAGAATGTGTCATATAGTGAAACGTATTTTTTAACCTATCCTTTGCTGATATAATTAGTATTTGTTACATTATCATGTTCAATGTTTTCATTTATGCTAATGCATGGGATATTTATGAGAAAATAAGAATAATGTTTGAAGACATCCATGTAAATGTTCTTAAACTTATATATACAGTATAAAATATAAAACTATTAATAACTGACAATTGATATTAAAAAGCACTGTAATTTTTAAGAGAACTCATTATATCAAATTTTTTTCCAGTTCATTGGCTAAGCTGAATGTAGCCAGTCCCAACTTATGTAAATAAACATTAAGTATGTATGAAAGTTATTGATGTTGATGAATTTAACGTTTTTATTCTTATAACCCAGTACATCTTTATAAGCACTATCACACTTTTTTCAGATGAAAATAATAATGAGGGTAACGTATGTAAAGCTACCCTTAGTAATTATAAGAAAAAAAATATTTTCAATGAATATTGGCATTTTGAATGCTGTTTATATATACTGTTAGGACTATCACTTTTTATATACGGATATTAATATCGTGACGAACAGGATTTAGAGAAGTTAAAGTGAAACATTTTACATACTTAAATAATACTTTGTTTATCGTTAAAATGTTCGCAACTTTATAATTTTTATTTAAAAAAAACAAGTCACATTGTGCAATCATAATTCAAAACAATAACTTTAGATAAAAATTCTTATTCAGTAGAAAGCATCAGCTAACCGATTGTAAAATCCACTGTTATGAGTCGTTAATACCGGATTCGAAGGAAAGCGTTCTTTAAATGATTCGTGCAATGGGTAATTTTTATTTAATGCAGTTTTTGGATATACGCCATTGCAGTTTTTTACTGTTTGTCATGGAAAAATTCAGAAAAAAATAATAAAGAAAAATTTTACATAAAACAAGACTGAATCAGATGATGATGGACAAACGGAACCAACGATGAAATTACACAAGAATTATGGACAACACAACAACAGTACGGTCAAAAAATGGTCGACCTTTAAATATCAGACAGCACGAGAATTACGTTGAAGGAACTTAATCATGCAAAAAAAAACACAGACGAATACAGTGGGCTAGCAACAACTAGACAAATTAAATGCAAGAAGACAACAAACCTGGACAACGCAGCAATTATATAAACACAGCGACGAAGATAAACAAATTACTGTTTAAAACACAACGACGATAGCACTGACGAACACAGAATGTATCAAGTGACAACAGTTGCGACGTTTCGGGAACTGACATCTGTTCCCATCATCAGGCATGAGCAGACTGATATTGGACACTGGAAAACCGTGGGTTTATATATGGTAGAGCTCCTCTCCTCGAAGGAAAGCCCTTTTCGCTACCTCGCCACACTTCACTCTGAATCTTGAAACACACTAACTTAATCCAAAGTCAATTTTTTTTCCTAACCTAACTAAAAACTAAGTGTATTTCAGAGGGGTCCGAGTAAGCGGAGGGTCCTAAGTGCGTCTCAGACCGAAGCCTTTACGCCTAGTCATGCTGGGATTAACCATGCAGGGAGAGGGTTTGCATGCATCGTGTGCTAGGAGGGGATTGGCCAGCCGTGGCAGCAATTGATGCCATGACTAACTCCCCTCACTCATAAATCTAGACCAGGGGTCGGCAACCTTTTGAGTCGGAAGAGCCAAAAATTAAAATTTACAAAATTTCAAAGTTTTTAAAGAGCCACAAAAATTTTTCTTGCCAACAATAAATATTACTTGCAGAAATAAAGTTTTTTGATTTAAAAACAAACTAATCTATTTATTCATAAGAAAAATTTATTCATATATAAGTAGTGTTTTTTCACAACAAAATAGATAATATATATGGTCTTATTAGATGATCACTTATTATATTAGTAAAAAATTAAAACAATTAAACACTTACTTACAGCACTAACTTGTACTTCAATAACAATTAATTGCGCAAACACATTCAATGGGAGCGTTGGCTTTGCGTGGTTTTAGAAAGTTTGGATGAATTTGGCTCATAACTTGTTGTTTTAAGTTTCAAACACGACTCTAAACTTTCATTTGTTAGTTGGCTTCTTACTTTACTTTTAATTATATTCATGCAAGAGAACGCTTGCTCGCACGCATATGTCGATCCGAAGATAGTCAGCACTCCAAATGCCAACTTCTTCACCTCACTGTAGCAATCAGAAAGACTATTCCATGCGTCGAATATAAGTGCCTAAACTCGCGGCATTTCTTTTAAAGCTGTCCACTTTTGTTGCGTTACGTACATACATTTATGGACCTCCAACTCTTCCAACTTGCTTTTCAACTCTGTAAATTTTCCACTCCACAAAGCTTTCCTTTTAAATCGATCAATTGCATTTCTAGAGATCTAGTATCAACTCCAAATGGCTCAATGTGGATTTCGTTACCATTTGTGTTGAGAGTATTTACTATGAATGCTAGAGTGGTTTTGTTGGTTTTGAATTGTTGAAATCTGTCAGCAAATTCATCTTTAATTTTTTTTATAACTGTGCTGAAGTATTTCGTGTCAACAGTTGCACTGGTTTTATCGCGATATTGCTTTATAAATTGAAAATGAAGTAATTTGCCGCTCTGAATATCTTCTGCAAAAATTATTAATATTTCTTCGAAACTAACCAATTCTTCTACCAAAACATAGGCTGGGTTTCCCTTTCCTTGCAGTTTTAGATTCAGCTCATTTAATTTCGCTGTGATATCCACCATAAAGTAAAATTTTTGCAACCAAATGCCGTCCTCTAATTCAGGGTGTTTAATGCCTTTTTCATTGAGGAATGTATTTATTTCATTCAAGCACAAAGCAAAACGTTTCAACACCTTACCTTTGGAAAGCCATCGCACTTTATTGTGAAGAAGGAGGTCGGAATACTGAGTCTCCATTTCGTTTAAGAATTCTTTAAACTGACGATGGTAGAGTGCTTTTGACAAGACGCTGTTAACAATCTTGATTACCAAATTCATGACCTCAAATATTTCGGCCGGAAATGTTTGGGCACAAAGTGCATCTTGGTGTATTATGCAGTGAAACGTAAGAATTTCGTGGTTTATTTTGCTCTGAAGAATCGTTGTTCTCCCTTTATTTTTTCCTGTCATACTTCTGGCTCCATCAGTTGCTATTGAAACGATTTTATTTAAATCGATCTTATTATTTTCGAGGCATTTTTGCTCGGCATTCGCTATATCTTCCCCTCTAGTTTGTCCCGAGAGTGGTAGCAGTCCTAGAAGTTCTTCTTTTGGACCTTGGGAAGACATATACCTAACAAAAAGAGCAATTTATGCCGTGTCTTTTATGTCGCAAGACTCATCTATAGCAAGTGATAAGGCAGAAGCAAGTTGAATGTCTTCCACCTGCAAATATGTTACATTTGAAGACAGTAGCGGATCCAGAGGGGGGGCTAAGGAGCTCAAGCCCCCTTAAAAAGCATCTGGGTCCACTATTGGTTGAGTGTTTGCCTTGATGAAGCCTAGCCTCAGCTGGGTCAAGCCCCTCCCAAACCAAAATCCTGGATCCGCCACTGTTTGAAGACATTTTTGTTATCCTGTCTTGTATTGTTTTAGCGGATAGTGGCAAATCTTTGATTTTTTTTCAAGATTTATGGTTTGTTTTTGAAATCACGAAACAGTTCTTCAGATGCACGTATGAAGCAATCTTTGATATACTCACCATCTGTGAATGGTTTGCCTTTTTTTGCGATTTCTAGTGATACCGCGAAGCTTGCCAGATTAACATTACTTGTAGATTGCGTCCAGTTACTTAACATGGAACTTGATTGCTGTTTTTGTTTTTGGAGCTCGTCGACAGCTTTTTTTCGTTATTCACCAGCTGGATATTTACTAGCAAACTGAGTATGTTTTGTAGTGAAGTGTCTCTATAAATTTGATTTCTTATTGTGTGCGAGTTTTTCGTGGCAAATGAGACAGGTCGGAAGGCCATCTGAGTTGCATATGAAAGCGAACGACTCCGTCCAATCCCGATTGAATTCTCGATGCTCTTCTTCAGTTCTTCTCTCTTTTTTTTTGTAGATGCCATGCTTCCGGTGAGGCTGTAATAAAGAATTTTTAAAATTATTATTTAGGTATCCAAAACAGCAGATCACAAGTTTTGCAATTATTTACTATTTTAATAAAAACACTTTCGCGGTAATATCAAAAAGTGTACTTTGTTTCTTTTTTGACACTTCTTATTGACTTTAAAAAAGGAGTTAGGTATCTTATTTAAAAAAAAATGTATAATATGTATATTAAAATATAATACTTATTATGTTACCTAGCTTTACTTCGGTTTTATTATTATTATATATGTACATACATACGTCTGAGAAGATAATTCGCTTCTAACTCTTCTACTTGAAGCAACAAACTATACGTCACAGCCAAAGCACTGGTGAAGACGCCAAACTGTCTTGCGTCTAAACGAATTAAATCCTACATAGAAACATCCGACGACGGCGTCATTCGAGAGCTTCCGACGGACCACAGAATAAGGAGGGAGATATAGAAGTGCGACTGATATGTTGGAAACTGAAAACATGTTTGCGCGTCAAGTGGCGCTATCTGTTGGGTGGGCCCGTAAGTACTAGTAAAACGAAAACCTCGGGCGGATGGATAGCTTTTCTAAATTGATAATTCAACTGCTTGATGACATATTGTTTAGTAAAATATAACAAGCGTGAAAAAAAACCAGGCTTACTACTGGTTTTTAATAAAAAAAAGTATTTTCTGTATAAATGACCTGGTGATGCAGTATTTCTGGTACGGAACTAAAGAGCCGCAGCCTCACATCCAAAGAGCCGCATGTGGCTCGCGAGCCGCAGGTTGCCGACCCCTGATCTAGACCATAACTATAGATAGGTTGGGCCCTGGTAAAAACCTGCATAGAAACAGGGAAAACCCTGGGCACTGTCATGCGGGGTGCCAATTTGCATGCATTAAGTGTTGGAGAATACAGGAGATAGAGGATGGTCTGGATGAAGAGTTGGACAGAGTAGAAGAGAGTCTACCTTGTGGGGGCGTTGGGCACTTGGACTCGTGTATCCAGGACTATATTTAGTGACCAGGGACACAAGCGCCCCTGGCGGTTAGTGGCTACACTGACCACTCACTCCGCTGCCAGTCAGAACTTAAAACTAGAGAGGTAAAAGTCAAAATCCAAAGTTCTCGCCGTTCGCACTTGTCACTGGAGTCTTGACTGGACACTCTCTTGCTCCCGAACAATCATCGCTCACTAGTCGACACCCAATGGCACGCCGCGTCTCGAAATCCTGCTCGGGGACTGACTCCCAGGACAGTGGCTCGTCACCCCGACATCACAGACGTCATCCGCACTTGGTCGCCTGATCAGTTTATCGTCGACCCAATCAACAAACCTCGTAACTCCAGTATGGTCCTTTTTTTTACTTTTTTTTGCAATAAGTTCCTCTCAATTATATTTTGCATTTCCTCTCAGAGTTTTATCCCGAGAAAAGTTTTCTGTAAAACACTACATATTTCATCAAAATTCTTAACAAATGTAAAAGATTCGTGTGTTACATCACAAATAACTCATTAAGTGTGGATTTATTTCACCTAGGTATTATAAATCCCAGTAAAATGAAGAACTAAAACGTTTATAGGTAGATATTTATTAAAACTAGTAGAAAGGACAGACTTTCAAGTTTTTCACTCTCCCTTGCAAAATTTGATGCCAGAGTAGGCGTCCGAGGTCAAATTTTCCGGGCTAGGGTCAGCCAGAAACCTTTAGATAGCCAAGGGTGAGAGACTGTAGAAATATAATGACGCTGTATTTACTTCAGTTCCATATTTTAAATAAGTTTTTAAAGTTGTAAAAAAACTAATTTAAAAGGAAACCTGGCACGAATTTGTGCTTTATTGCGAATAAATTGACAAAATTTTTGAGGAAACGTTTTCGAAGAGAACAGGAAAAATACTTATGTATACCTACTTTTAAGATATTGGGCATTTGGTCATAGGCGTGCGCAGGACTTCAGTATTGGTGGTGCCAGATTACACAACAGCCCTGTCATTCACGGACCCGGAGCCTAAAGCGGGGGGGGGGGGGGGGGGGGGTTCTCCCCCGGAAAAATTTGGATTTGAAAGCGCAAAATGGTGCTATTTAAGGTGTTTCGTACAAAAACATTAAATACACAGATGTAAAAATTTAAATTTTTTTTATGACAAATTATGGCTTTGAACATTATAATCACCAGAAAAACTACTAAACTATTTACAGTTTTAAGCTTTGTTGAGCCATAAAGTAAATTGCACAAATTGTTTGCACGGAATTCATGCTGGTGGCTTTGAAAACCCGTACTTACATGTTTTCTGAAGATGACAAATAAATGCTAGAAAAAAACATTCTCAAATGTTAAGTTTTAAAATCAACAAATCAAGGGAGTTTTTGTAACATACCTTAAATATGTAAAATATTAAAATAATAAAAATACACAAATAAGAGTGGGCAAAAGTTTTAATTTTTGGAATACAACAAAAATGTTTTGTCGGCGACTGCATATAAGTCATCGAGTAAGCCTATCTTTTTAACTAACTAAACTCTCTCTCTTTTTAAACCCTGGTGGACGGCTGCTATTATTCCGTGCGCCTGCCGAGTGGAGTGAACAGTGGACACCGAGCGCGCATTCTATGTAATTCGAGGAGAACTAAGAGAAGTACATATTTCATTTCAGAAGTTTCGTAGCCGCGGCCCGCATGCACAACACAAGTAATTGCAACTGGCTTGTTTCCGTGTGTATAGTTGGTTCGATTGATAATTGATATACTGATAGTGTTATGAGCACATATCTGTAACTCGACACGATTGGAAAACATAGTTTTTTTTGGAAATAATACGGATTTTTGTAAGTATGTATTATTTCTGCTTGTAAAAAACAAAATAACGTTAACACTAATGGTGGTGCCAAGGCACCTGTGGCACCTACCGTGCGCACGCCCATGCATTTGGTGAACACGTATGCCCTCAAAAGCCCCTTATTGGACATTTTCACACTTCTATGTGTTAAAACCTTCCAAAAAAACATATATACTATACCATCCAAGGAGCATGCATTCAGCTTCGGAACACACTTTCCAACCATTAGATTAGCAGTGTTTAGTATTTAGGTGTCAGCACTTAACGGTCTCGCAGGTACCTAACCGCAACGCTCACTGCCTTGCGCATACGTGCGACTGGACACTGGAAAAGCTTGCTGCTGTCACCCTTAGCGCTTTATTTATTGATGCCCCAAAAAATCTAATAATAACATCAAGTAGGCGAATCCCTTGAAGACTGAGCTTTGCCCACTTAGTTGAATGTAATTTTTTTCGCTTGTTTAAAATTTTATGGATAAATATAAACGTAATTCGTCGGAGAAAAACACATGCTTTTAATTAAATTTAGTTATATTTTATAATACCTTATGTTGCATAGCACACTAAACGTCGTGCCAAAATACAAAATATTAGTCAGAGAAAATTTACTACTGTCAACTGCAAAAATACCTATCCTAATCACATTGAATGAAACCCATTTAATTTACATTAGATTATTAATTATACACGACTAGTTCAGTACGTCGTTATGCAAGTGGTATTCCTACTATAGTTATTAATTTGTTTTCCTATTACTATTGCTAGTGTGCACAATGGTCCAGAGGTTAACACTATAGGCTGTCAACCATTAGTCAACTATTTTTTCGAATTGTTTACTTTATCATTTAAAGAATTAAAATTAAATAAAACATTGTTCATTAACAGCTATATGTTTATTTTTATCGATAGTAGGTAATTTTACTTGAGAACGAAATCAAATAATCGTATGTACCATAACTTCTAGGTGCAAAATTACACTAATATTGGTGGAGACACTGCTCCCACATCGCCTACATTTGGTGTAATATTACTCAACTTTTTATTTCGAAGTTTTCGTACAAAGAAACTTTTTTTTTTTTTTTTTTACTTCTTGTGAGGAAAATCCTTGGAAACCCTGTTGCCAAGGGTTTCACTTGTAAGACTCCAAGACAGAGCTTTGTAAAATTGCCGCTGGTACGATGCTCTGCCTTGAAAATTTTACATGTGATATCGTTTGCAACTGAGTTTCCAAGGACTATCGTTGTAAGGGTGCAACAAAATTTTATGTTGTACCGTTTGCCACGTGAAGCAAGTAATTTGGTCACCGCTTACAGTCACACAGCCACATGTAGCGTGAGGCAGTGATCGCTTATCAGACGTGTGGCCGCTGTAAGTCGCACTTCACGTCGCCCAGGTTGGACTACAATGCAGGGTGTTCATAAATGAATTTAGCCACATATATAACCACTCGTTAGCATTAACACACTTATAATAAATAAATATAAATAGACGTTCTCCATTACCTTAATACTAGACAGAACGTATGACAGGAGAACACAATCGATTAAAAATCCATTCAACAAGACAAAACATACACAAAATAGGAATTCAAGAGATTCCGGCGTGCAGTTACCTTTCAAGATGGCTGTGTGTTGCAACTGGAGTAGAACGAACCATGACTTTTTTTTTAAGATAATTCTGTGTGCTCGAAGCAACCTGAGAACCAATTCGGTGCTGGTAAGTTAATAAACTATTTACCAAATGACTACAACACCGACCATAACGCAGACAAGCCAGTATAATTAGTTCCTAGAACTATCAGCGAATTTAAATTTCTTTCTTTCTAGACTTGACTCAAAGTCAAGTAAATTAGCGACAGAAATTCTTATGATAATGAAATCTCCAGAACAAAAGTAGGCTTTGAACCACATGCTTACTAACTGATGCTTTAAAGTAGAGAACCTAAATTTTGAGTTCAAATAGTTTACACTGTAATTTTTTTGTATTTTTTACAAGGAAATTAATTGGAAACTCAGTTGACAACGATATCACTTGGAAAATTGCAAGGTAGAACTCTCAAAAATTGCCAATGGTACAAATTTGTGCCTTGCAATTTTACAAGTTACGTCGTTGGCAACTGAGTTTTCAAGGACTATCCTCGTACAGGTAGAAATATTGTTTGCAGTGTAGGATAGACATGGTGGTGCTGTAGTTTCTCATTTGGTTTTTTGGCTGCTCCACCAAGAGAAGATATCTTGGCATTGGCTAATCGGAATATGATTGGAAAGTTTGGTTGTTTGTAGTTGTGTTAGACTACCCTGGGGCGTCACGAAACACTGTGGTCTAATTTAAGTCATTGCAGAATTTAAAATTGTTTGAATTTAAACTGTCGTTCAATTAATCCACGAAATTTTCGTAAGACTACTCTACCTTAGAATTAAAGTAATTTTGCATCACTATGTAGGACAGAATTAATATTCTTGTAGAAAATCATTTGTTTATTGACTACTACCAGGTTCCACGCTATTAAAATTAGATAACAGTTTGTAGGCATGTTATTTATTGGCTTCTAGTTCTTTAGGAAGTGTTTAACAACCCATGAAATGCCTGCACAAATCACTTCCAAATTAATACATAAAATAAAGTAATAGAAAATCTCGGTCGAGTTCATTATGGGCAAAATCCGACCAAAAGAATAGAAATGGGAAAGGAT